>NC_140772.1:32285923-34805923 GCF_044657685.1 Stegodyphus dumicola
GCACTATTTAGAAAATAAATTATCGGGTAAGATTTTGCAGATGTGAGAAGATGGAATCTAGTACTTATTCCAGGATTAACAGCGAAGTTATTGACCCAAATTTAATGAAATAGTTGGTAAATTGTCGATGTGAATACTCATATTCTCAATCTTTAATGACTGAATCTGGTATTCTGAATTAAATTTTTATTATGGCTGAGTATTAAAAATACTTTTTTCTTTATTCTCAGAAGTAAGAGGTCTGTGTCACTTCCTTCCCATGAATATAATAATTCATAATTTAATGAGGAATATCTGTACATTTAGTCTGTAATAAACTCTGAACACTTGTCAAATACGAAACAGAGCTTTTACGAAATAAACAAAACAAAATTAACTAGCTAAATAAATAAATCAAAAATAAAATAAAATTGAATAGATTCACACACGCACAAAAAAGATAAAAAGAAATATGAAAGGATCCAGATTTTTGCTGTAGTGCCAGAGGATTTATTTAGGTGTTTTATGACTTGGCTTGTCCCTCCGGTACTTTCTTGGTACCGTGTTGAATGCCCTAGTGGATCCCTCGCTATGAACTGTGACAGATGCACCCGCACAGCACTCTCCATGGAGGTAGGAAGTAAGATGGAATCGCCCTAAACAAGTTTCTCCGTACCCTGCTCTGAAGCACCGGCGATCCCTACGTGGTGACCAAAACATTGGGTCATTTACCATTGAGTTCAATGGGATTTGACGCGTTCGGATGTAAATATTTTTTAATTACGTCGCAAATATACATATAAATGTATATATTTTTTTTTTCTACAACACTTCAGAGTCCTAAGTATGTGAAAACAACATATTTTTAAACAACATTTCATTCTGAACGGAATTAAATGCTATACTTTTCACAGGACAGTTTTCTCAGAATGGTTTAATTTGAATGAAATATTTTCACAAGTTTTCGATAATTACATTAGAAAAAAAAAATTAAGGTAATTCGATTTTATTCGGTTAAGGTACAAAAATAAAGATCAAAGTTTATTGTATTATTAATATTAAAATTATGCATTATTTCTTTTCTATTTATAGAGCTTCTTCTTAAAATACTTTCTTAAATATGACATGATTTTTTAGCTTCTTTTAAATCGAAAAATGTAAGTCAATTTATAATTAATGCTCTATTCGGTTCATTTTAAATTAGAGAATTATTAGGAATCTAATAATTAAATAGGTATTAAATAGTATTTGACTTTCTCTGAACATTTCTGAAAGGGAATAAAATAAGTTTTTTTTTTTTTTTTAAGTATTATTTAAAACTTGTAACTGAGTTATTATAAAATGTAAAGGGAATAATTCTTTTAATTATACTTATCAGATTTTTTTTTACCCTTCATTTCAACAATACATATTCCAAAACTCTTTATTACGTTCTTAAGTGCGCATCTCATAGCATTTGCTTTACAATACCTTTTAACAGATTGCTTTCCAATACGAACAATTCTGGCTTAAATAGTTTTATAACGTATTTGTCAACAGGATTTCAATTTATGTTTACAATTCAATATTAAGGTTATTATATATTTAGATAACATTTATAATCATTATAAATTAGATACATTTAATCATTAGATTTCTTCACAGTACTTTCACAGTTGTTTATAAGTGAATAAATTCTTCATTTCAAATACATTTATAAATAATTTAATGAATAATTTAAGTATTTTGTCAAAGGCAGATACATGCTTTTTGCAAGCACATGCATAAATACCCATACATATTTCCTATTTATCATTTCCGGCATGTGCAAATCTTTAATTTCTGTGCATTCACTATATTTTTCGTGTAATGTAATTTACACTAATTTAGCATACACCCGAAAGTTTTACATAAAAAATATATATGAATATAATTTGAATGAAAATTATAAGTATTATTTTTAATACCCACTCAAAGGTCAGTTTTTCTTCAAAATTCCTCCACGATGGCATCTCTCTCTTTAGGCAGATAGCCCTTGCATGCGTTACTCTATTTAATAAAAACTTAATCTGACCTATGTGCCTAATTACAAATATTTTAACATACATAATTTTATATTTACATTTAGCCATCAAGTTTCAAACTTTTCAAATCTTCTAGAAAATAAATTTTGGCAGATCTCTTTTAGCAATTTTCTTAAAATCTATATTTTTGTAGTGCAACAGCTTAGAATTTTATAAAACAAATTCATAATCAAAATCGCTGTTGTTAGTTATCGAAAAATAACCAAGATGTGATTTTTGCGTAAATGTCAGTAAACTATACAAATTGCTATTATCCATCACACTATGAATGTTTCTTTTATGCGATAGTGTCCCTTTTTCGATTTCTATGGAACTGTCGTGTGTCGAAATACTATCAGAATCTTGTCAAGCGAGCTTCTGAATGTAAAAAAAGAACACCCCATCTGGTGACCCAAGCTTCAAAGCAGTGCTTCACTTCTAGCGCGGAATGGCCCCTCCTCCCTTTCCTACCTCCATGGCACTCTCCCGCTTTCTTAATGGAGTACTACAGTACTAACTCGTTACGGAAGAATTTCACCCTCTTTCGGTAACCTCTCTAAAACTACCACCTCTGAAAATAGCTAGTACTTCTGGATAATATAAATAAACATGGGCATCAGATGTCGCTCTTCTAAGACGTCCACTTCCATAGAAAACAAAACTCATATGAAAGTGAGGGTGTAGAAAAAAAAAAACTCTGTATTCTCATTATTCATATGTTTGAATTATTCCCTTCATGATGCATTTATTTTTTTCTTTTTCCCTTATTTTCGCGTAGTATACTATCGAAATCTTATTAATTTTTGCAAACCTTTATAACCTTTATGGGTCTTATTTTAATATTTTTATGATTTTACCGCCGAAAGAACAATCTTAGGTCATTTTTTCTTTGTTCTTTCTTGTTCCAAGAATTTCAGCTGACTGGTGGGCATGACAGCAACGTGTTGCATCCTGTCGAAGTGAAGGAAAAAACCCATTAATACGTTTTGAGGGAGAAGAGTAATTATCGCGTTATTAATTTCAGTGGAAGATCTTCCCCTTTTGTAATTAAAGAATTTTATGAAATAGATCTATCACGGAGATGCTTCTGCGTCTGCAGCAGACGGAGCGTGTCTTAAACGTGATGGATGGAACGCGGTGAAATGATTTTTCTTCGATAAAACCCAGATTACCGCAGAAATAAGATAAAAAGAGAACAGAAATTCTTACGGTACTAGGTAATAGCTGCCTTTCCACCTACATTTTCCAGAGAAAAAATTAATGGTTGTTCATTCCTGAGACCTTAGACATTAGTTAAATGAAGCAAATTTCAAATTATTTTCAATACTTCATCCTGTTTTGCATCGCTAAATTTCAAATGTTATTATTAATAGAAAAATTATCAAACAAATATTTAGGACAGTTAAAGATTTTGATTTCTTTCAGAAATTTTATGTTACTGCAAATCTACGTACATTCTCTGTGTCTCCGAATAACAATGACACATTAATAATGTGTCTAACATCAGTTAGAATTTTATGCAAAAATGATTAAGAAGCAGAATGGTGGGAGTAAATGGCTAAACCCTTCAACGTACCAAATCCTCTCTAAGACGACCCCCTGTGATTCCAGATTCTTTGGTTATCTTCTGCGGAGATGATCATCTTAAGAGGTGATGTTTATTTCCATGCTTTTTATGTTTTCAAAAATCCTGATTGTTTGGTGTACAAAATCTATGGTGAGATGTTACAAATGTTATAACCTTCCAAAATTTTTGTAACCAAACAGTATTAATATAAGTTAAACAAAAAGGAATTGTAACCTGATATGCACTTACAAACATTACCAAAAAAAAAAAGTATGATGCTGGATAGTACGCTCTAAGCATCATTATACTACTGTTAATGGTAACAGTTACTTATGAACTTAAACGGCTAGCCGTAACAAGTTGTATGTCACGGCGTAATATTGTGATTTGTGCTGAGATCTGAGGTTTTAATGCAATTATGTGTAAATATATAAGATATTTTCTCCCTCCTTTCCGCATACCTTCGTGGTGTAATTGGAAGCATACTCGGCGCGTTTTCGAGAGGTCCAGGGTACACGTATTTCACGTCTTCATAAAAACCTAATGACTCTGCAAATGGCGCTCGAACTAAAAAGGTAGTGGACGATAATGCATCAACACCAGGATTTGGAGATTGACTTCCCTAATCCCCAGTCGCTCTGTGAAAGGGGAAGTATATAAGGTATTTTCTCCCTCTTTTCCGCAAAAAATTTAATGACTCTTCAAATAAAATATCCATCTGTTAAGATCATTGCAACGTTTGTATACTGCACAATTATATAACCAATGTGCAATTGCATATTCAATGAGAAAATGTTTAACATTGTTGTGAAGAATATTTGTGAAATATCTCGCTGGGCCGGCTTCTAGTACGGGCCGACTGTAAGTGACATAGCTACAGTAATGCGGCGAAGCAATATCTAAAAAATCACCGACGAAGTTCTGGTACTTTGTCCACTTTTCCCCGTCCCTGTGGATGTGGTCGTCTTAGAGACACCAATGCCACTGCTTATTTACAGTCTAAAAAATTCTGATCATTTGCGGAAGAGGTTTTTGCTGTGGAAGATTACTTGTTCTATAATGTTTAAAGGATTTATGAAAAGGTGTTTCCGTTCGCAAATTGTTAACAGAGTGAGGTATTTTCTTTTTTACGTGTTTTCACGAGATAAATTGGTACACTTTAAATTTCTTCAGTCTTATTCTGTATTGATAAAGCTTATTTTTCGGCAATCTCTATCCATAACTTTCCGCACCATTGAGAGATACGAAATTCCCCGTCGAGCATGTGTAATCGCAAAGGTTGATCGAGCATAAGGAAATCCAACAGCTGGCGAGATAGAAATTTCTCATTACTTCCATCACGATCGATTGATGTACGTATGGGAGAACTGGAGTGGGGGGAGAACTGCTTCGAAGGAAGGCCTGAATTGGATGTCTCTTTCATTCAGAACAATGTCCACCCCGTCTTAGTCTTCCAAAAACAAACCTTTTATTAATACTTCACTTTGACAAATTACACGGGTCGTGTAGTAATGGAACAAGTCACCGCTTCATGTGAGTTTAAAGAACACAAAACTGAAAGTGAAACTGAGTATTTAAAGTATTATAATCAAAAGACAAAACCTGCTTATAATAAGTTTTGGCTTAGGCCTTCGGCTCACGGGAGCAATCACAGTGAGGCGCTGATGCGCTAGTGGGGCGACTCCATTGTAGTTATTAGTGTTGTTGCACTTTGTTTAGGCTGCATATTAACTGCATATGGAACACATTTACTGTACATTTACGAAAAGCACTTGTAAGATTTTCACTGTGTAAATCTCAGTTACTGCAGAAAGTGACGAATCTTAAAAACTAGTTAGCGAATAATCGCTTAAGTTCGTGTGACAAGAAACAACAAGATGGAAGGGTAACTAACTCTTTATTAAAAATTTATAAAAATTTTCAAAGGTGTCTACAATTTTGGCCACCACTTTAGTTTTGAAATAGACGAATGAGTAACCTTATAAATTATTAACACGAGAAGTCTCGAAAACGCATTTTGTTTACTTTAATACTTTGTTTTATTTTTAATTCCAATTTGTTGCTATTTGGCAAAGTGTAATATATTTATCTTTCAAATTTAATCTATAATTTATTGATTAACAAACCAAGCCATTGAATAGCAACAGATACAGTTTTAAAAATATTATTCTTTTTACTACTATTTTTTAATATGATTGATTTAAATAAAACTGCATTTAATTTGTGATATATCTAATTAAAAACTTTAAATATTTACATTTTTGAATTACTATATATATTTTTCCCACTTCTCAATATACGGAAGATAAATAACGTTCTCGTGTTAGTCTAAATAAATGTATATTCATCTAGTATCCTGTTTAAAATATTTCACTATTTTTTTTCACTTGGGCCATCTCTTTTGATAATATTTACCTTCTTAAAAATGATATTAATAGAGCCCGTTTGGCCGACCGTTAAAATATGTAACCTTTCAGATTATTTTTAATGCAATTTTCATCATTATAGCAAAGAAACGTTATATTTACATTTTTCACATCCTCTGCAAGCTTTATGTTATCTGGATTTTTGAGAGAAATTCAGAAATTTTATTCGAGACGTATTGATGTAACTTCCGCTTTACGTTCACACCGTCGTCCTTTCTTCATTTTGTTAGGCATAAAGTATGCGAACGCGCTATATCAGATTAAGTATAATCGAATTATTGTAGGGAGTGTCTTATATCGATATTCGTAATGAGTTGGTGTCATGACATCCCTCTGTGACATCTTACCTTTCCTGAACTTAATATCAATTTTTAATCGGTAAGCAATCTCGTATATGTCTCCATTTATTGGGTCCATCCTCTGTAACTTACTGGATCAAGATTATCTTTACAGGCCCGGATCGATGACGCACTAGGGCATCAGTATCGTTAGATTGGATGAGCAGCTTATTCATTTCCAATCTGAAGGACAATTTTGGTTGATGACGGTAATTGGTGAAACGGACTAGCATGCAAATTTTAGCCAAAAGTTTGAAACCAGATTCATTACGACGCAGAAGGTGGCAGAGAAGATATTTTAAATGAAGTTGGGAGTACATTTTAATCGTAGGCTTGTGGCGGCCAACCCTTTCCCATTCCCCCGCAATGTTTAATTAAACCCATTTGCATTATTAATACAGCATCTGCCGTGCGATTCATGTCAGCTTTGTCGAACACGCTGTCGTTCATTACTGCATGGGAGATTTCATTTTCGGAGTAACCGCGAGTGAGGCGATCATGCCCTTTAATGGCTCGTGTCGAGCGCGCTGATGTAGGTATTACATGTCAGCATACGAATTATTACACGCTGTACTATGTTGCAGGGAATGCCAAACGTTTCCTGTCTTGAAAGATAAATATACGACCTTATTGAAGCACATATAAAAATATCATTCGAATTTCTTTGTTCAACATACAAAATCTTGCGCAGCATTTTTGCCTGCCATGTTTCTCCCAAAAGCTAAAAAAACTTCTTAGGTTTGTCCTAAAAGCTAAAAACCTTCTGTAGGTTAAAAAAATTCTATATCTCTCCTAAACTTTGAAGGTTTGTCCTAAAAGCTAAAAAACTTCTTAGGTTTAACAGACATCCGGGACGCATATTTCACAAGTGCACATCAGCGTAGCCACTGAGGGAGGGGTTTCGAAACTGGACCAATCAGCTCCTATTGCTCTTGGGACGCTAAATCTTCGTGCATGTGAGCGTATGTTGTTTATGTTTCAATTTGCATTTGTTTCGCAGTTATAAATGTATGGCGTAGAAAGTAGAAAATCTAGTAGTGCTTTCGTTTTATAAGTTTAATTAATCGCCGACATTTCACTTTCGCGATTTTTATCACGCATTGATATTTGGATTGATATTCACGGCATATTATCGCTCTTTACACCGAGAAAATGACTCAAGCTACAATTATCCTCGAATATTATGCATTTACTAACAAATGTGGATTAAGAGAATGTATGTGTATAGTTTTTTTTTTTTTTTTTTTTTTTTTTTTTTTTTTTTTTTTAAATTTATATTGAACTGAGAATGATTGGAAGTGTTACAATGAATCTAGTGTTTTCTTATTTCAGTGCTGGCATTCATTTGATTTTGAAAGTGTAAGATTCAGAATACATATTGTGTATGATCTGATTATATCCATTGTTAACATTAAAAGTTATATGTGAATAAATTGAATATATTCGTTGTGAATAGATAAATTCATTCTATTTGATGAGTATTTCTTCTGTAGACAGTATATTTAAGAGTGAGCAGTTATTAAATTTGAAATTTAACACACTAAATGCAAATTAGTGAAGCTCATTTTGAATAAAATTCTGCATTGGCTATTATTATAGAACATCTTTTTCATATGGACTGAAATAAAAAATGCTGACTTCTATTTACATATCTAACTGGTGTAAATATTTTTCTCATATGCGTAGTTTTATGTAAAATAGCATTTGGGCTCCGATGTGCATCACATATTTCTTTCATCTTATTTATCACTTATTAAGTAATATTTCGCATGAATATTTTTGCGGAGTATCCAACATGTGTTTGTATTTATTTCAAATTCTTTCAACCAGGTAGTGAAATATTCATAATTGCTTATATTTGATCTATCTTCGCAATGAAAATTTTCAGAAGAAATAAGACGATGTACAGAAATTTGTACAGAAAATTGCGTGGCAAAATATTTTCAACCATCTTGCCTAAATCTTAAAGCGTGCGAAAGGTCATGTGACACGACAGAAATATTACTGGATGCTCATTGGTCCATCCTAGAAGCCACTCCCTCGGTGGCTACACAAATGTGCACTTGTGAAATATGCATCCAGGACTGGCCTCAACAGCTGTGGATTCGTAATTATGTCCGCTGCTGTGTGGTGAATTGTGAAAAAGTTTTTTAAAATACATGGATATGAGAGCTGAAGAAGAATTAGTAATTAATAGAAGAATGGAGGAAAAGGTAATCTCACGGAAACTTAGTAATGATTTTGTCAAAAGGAGATATATGGGGAGGAGACAAGGTAATTATCGGGACCTTAGTGACCATTTTTATAAATACGCTACAGTAGACTTGCTGCAGAAGTACGCAGTATAGTTTCTGATATTTTATTGGTGAGACTCTTTGCATTACTCTTGGCTTTCAGTTCTTCATGCCAGTATTGCTTGTCATGCGCGAGGTAAAAGATACATCCGCAAAACATTTTCCAAAAAGAAGGTCAAATTGCTTTCTACGCTGTATCCTTTCCCAATACATCCTCTCTACCTCAACACCCTAGTAAAATCTTCTTATAAACTTTCCTTCTACGCCACTGCTGACACTGTTTCAATAGATCATGGAGTAATCTGACTCTGACAAACTCAAGAATATGAACCAAAATACCAGCAAATAAAAGATGCGTGTTACTTTTTGTCTGCGTTCTTGAGATTTAAGACTACCAGCGAATGCGAAAACAAGACTTCGTTTAGGCGCAGAAATAAGTGTGTTTAATAATTAATTAGGTTTGACTTTACAAGGTAAAAGCATCTTTCTGTATATAAAAAAAAAAAAAAGTAAGTCCCAGGCTTGAAATTTCACGCAAAGTCCAGGAGTTTTACAGGGATGCCTAAATAAAAATAAAAACAAAGAAAAGCAGCTTCAAAATTTGGCTAAATTTCAATGTAGTAATTAAATTATCACATTCTCTAAAGGCAACGTTCAATAGAATTTGACTCAGATATGTCCTTCCGCAATAAGCTAGAAAACTTGCTTACTTTTAATAAGATCTTTGGAACTTACCATCGTTTAAATTCATTCTAAAAGAACTAATCATTAAATGTTTAATGTACAATTTCATGTTCTGTGAAAGCCAACAAATGCAGAACGCAAGTAATTCTTGAAAGCACATTTCCTCTAAAGTTTAAAACTCCCCCTCCCCTCAAAAAAAAAAAAAAAAAAACACAGCGCGAAGTAATGTGTTCACCAACTTTTTACCTTTCCTGGGTTTGTATCGTAAACAAGCTTCTTTAAAAAGGGAAGAACACCGAAATCATAGACCTCTAGCAAACTACTGTGGGAACTTTCGACGCCCAGGTAATGCTTCCCATAATGAGAAGAAAGGGGATTTTTCTTTTCGAAGATGGAAAGGAGCAACAAAGCAACCAGATAAAAGGGAACAACCCGTCAATTACCAGAAGAATGATTTTCTTCCACTTCTCGCACCTTTCTGATTTCTTGAAATGCGGAGGCGGAGAGACTCTCATCAATGAATAGGGAACACACAACTCTTCCCTGATCCTTCGCAAGAAGTGAAAATAAAGAAGCTTTATTCTTCGGGAAGAATAAATCGAACCTGAATTCGTTCTCTTAAGGATTCTTATTCGTATACTCCCAATAAATATCAATAAAAGGAAACACTATGGTAAAACACGGTTAAATTCTGACCTTTTAGGGTCTTTCAAGAAAGAAATAAGTGTAAACAGGAAATAAGTAAACAGTACGGAAATTCATTGTGCTATGCCAAGCAAGTTTGCGCCTGGCTTGAGCACCACTTCGCTCAGTTCCGTCCCCAGCTTTGATGGAGAGCACCCCAGGGAGCAGGTTCGAGGATCTCACACCTCTCATCCCCTACCACCATCCTTATGAGAGGAATTTCGGCTAGCCATGTATTAAGAGTACCACCATGCTGCAAAGATACTATGCATTTACAAACATCCATTCCTTCTCCGGGATTCGAACCCTGGTCCTTTGGTATCGCAAAAGGTTTCCCTAACCACTATACCGTCTTGGCACTTCTTTATGTGTGACATGAATAATGGCCAGTTTCCTAAAATAAGACGTCCACGAAGGCAACCCTCCCGCCATTACGCGGTACCATAGTTTAACAGCTCTGGGCGAGACTATGATCACAAACACGCATGCGCCATTCGAACTGACTTATTCACAAAATAGGGTGTGTATAGTATTGTATGGTATTGTAGTACTGTATGGTATCTTATATTAGTTATCTTTTATGCAGGTAACTGCATCAAAAAATTTATTTGCTGCATTAGGATCACTGGTGTCATGACAATTTTAAATGTATTTTTGTGTCACCAACACTGAATGTATTTTGTATTTTCATCACTAGTGTCAGGACAATTTTAAATGTATTTTTGTGTCACCAACACTGAATATATTTTGTATTTTCATTGTATAGTATCGTACAGCATCTACTGTATCGTATTGTATTGTGGTATTGTATCTACTGTATCATATTGTATTGTGGTATTGTATAGTATCTTTTATCAGTTGGCTTTTAGTACAGGTTAAATATGTTAATTTTTTTTTTGTATTGTATTGTATTGTATTGTATTGTAATATTGTATAGTATTGTATGGTATCTTATATTCGTTAACTTTTATGTAGGCTAAATATGTTATTTTTATTCCTCATAATCGTATAATTAGCCTTATTGCATGTTTTTCCCACAATACCACGTGATCAAATGTATTGTACCGCTATTGCATTCTGTTACTAAGTTTGGTACGAATCCTGTACCATAATTGGTAGTAACCAATGTATCGACCTTTGTATATCTTAAACACAGTTGCATGCTAAATATATTTTGTATAACATATTCCTTTTTCCTAACTATTGTTGTACTATAGGGATTGAATGCGTACCGAGATCGAACTATATTGTACGCTACCTACTTCTTCTGTATCACATCACTACCTGCGGTATTGTAACATGACTTTGTCATAGCGAATATCTAGTTTATTACACTGACTTTCAATATGTTGCTTTGTCAAATATATGTACTTGGCTATGCAATGTATCTCGATCCAGTTGTTAGTCTTCTGAATTAAGTCGAATTCTGAATGCTTTACGCATTTCCCACGTATCAGTACTTCCAGTCACACACTAATGGCTATTGTATTCTTTTATTTTTATTTCTTTTGGTATATCCTCTGTGTATTGCTGTAATCATTTACATTCATTATGTCACTATGTTCTCTATTTTTATGTTATATTGTCATTAAGTCTTATTCTACTGTCTATATTTTACTCATTGTATATTATTGGGCTGCCCAACATCAGACTGTACTTTAGCTTATGTATATTCTATATTTGTGTGTTTTACACCTTTGTAAAATTTCTTCTTATTGTCAAAACTCGCCCTTTTTGGCCCTGCATGCTTTTGTTATTTTATTTAATAAATGTGGGGCCTGGGCGGTTGTTGGGACTGTCTTTCGTGGGCATTTGCTCTGTTGGACTGCCCCCCGGGTTGAATTTGGCTTTGGGTTTGGGCGCCCGGTGCGTGGCGACTTGTGATTCCTCTTTAGGCTCTAGATATAGGTGGACGTGGTGCTATACCGATTAACCTTTTGGTAAAGGGACACTGCCCACGTCCTCCGTTGCTTATCGCTTATCGCTTACCGTATTTTCATTATATCATTTTATTATCTATCAAGTGACTCTTTTCTCTTTCAGTACTGTTTTATTGCGAATATATGCGCACAGAATCGAATTCCAAACTAACGCTCGATTTTTTAATTCTTTGTACGAAGTAAAAAGAAAATTGTAATCGCGAAAAATTTCGGGTACCATATTTCAACAGAAATATCTATTTTGACCGTTCCGGAACCCATTCGGACGATTTCTTTGCGTGTTATCTACGGGTATGAACGGAATAAAGGACTCCTTTTCCCAAAACGGATTGTAAAATGGATTTAAAAGAATCTTTTTAGTGACGCTTGCGTATAACGTAAAAACTATTAGGCGAAGAACGTTGAATTTTTTTTTTATATGGAATTGCTATAACATACAGCTTCGCAACTCACTTTTTTTGTTGCCATTGACAGTAACAAGCGTATATATATGTATCTAATCAAATGAATGAAAGGGGAATACTCCTATTAAAATTCAAAAAATTCTAACAAAGTAAAAATTAAGAATGCCAAAAAAGAAAACAAAGAATTACAATTTGATGACTACATAAATGAAAATGTAAATGCAAACAAAAGGAGTATACCTTATATAGTACAAAAATATTCAATGAAATGAAATTGTCATATTTAAAATGATAAATTAGGCCACAATAATTTTAAAAGCTATGATAGACTTATCAGGTTCAATGTTCCTTCTAACCTTCTTCGGGAACATACAAGGACCTGACTCGGAACAGAGAGCTTACTAAAGCTATGTTCACTAATTGTAGTAAGTAGACAGGATACAGACGAAGGGTATACAAAACCCTTTATTTTTCTTTATATACAATGACTTCCGTACTTCGGAATACAATGACCCTCCACTCGGGGTCTAACGTAAAAGGTATAAAAAATAAAACTAAACTCTAATTTAACTTTAGAATAACACACGTGGAAGATTGGCCTTATAAACACAGGAAGCGTATGTAGCACAGAGACTGTGAACACTACAATACGTTTAATTTATCAAGAGGATTAAAACCTCTGGCCTGGAAGGCAAATAGCAACTGCGTAACTTCTAAGGTAAGCGGCCTGCTTCGAACTCACTGCTTCCTCTCTCTTTCGCTTGGCAAAAAGCCACAACTTAAGTACTTGGCGTTCGCCAGACAAACTTTGCATAAAATCCTTCACGCTTATAATTCTGGCCGGAAGTAGAAAATAAGAAGTGATAGTAAAGATTTAAAATAAAATAAACGTTAGTAAAACTTAAGATCCTTACATACTTCCCGCCAGAGTTAATTAGTTTGAAACTGAGGTCTAAAACGACCTTGTTGAAAACTTTTAGCTCTAGAATATAACGCGAGGCCAACCTTTTACAAACACAACTTCGTTAGAAACTAGAAAATTTAAAAGAAAGAAATTTGTTACAATAGCAGCTCCCAGGATATACAACAATCTTTTTTTTCATCTGTACTGCATCTAACCAGGAGCTTTTATTCAATTCTGATTCCTTCCAGAGATCTGGAAGGAAAACTAGTTTAATGAAATGTTACACAATGACATGGCAAGTAACATATAGAATTATACTGCTCTTAACATTCTTATTTCATTCATGACTTTTTTAATTATCTCTCCCCGTGCTCTCTGACATGTGTTGTAAAAGAACACCAAACACGAATGTGTTTCTGTCTACGTGTGCCACACTTCCTCCTACAATCAAAACACTAACGTGTTAAAATTCAACATAACGAGACCTCTTAACACACCCTACTTTCAACTCTAAACCCTGAGGTACTATTCTAAAAGTGGCTAACTCTAAAGTGTAGCGTCAGAGAGCCTAACTACATCATTCAACCTTTACCACATATTCGCCATGATTTAATCTTTACAGTCACACGAATAACAAATTTTTAACATTACTTTCACTTTTACCATATCACGGTATTTCTTAACATTTAAAATAACAGAACATATCAACATGCCGTTAATTTTACAGATTTGAAAACATACATTAGTAGTACATTGTTAACTTCTATTCTTTTCAAAGCAAGTGCCAATTCTTTCTACATTGAAATAATACATTTCAAAAAAAGTCTTTCAGACTAAAACTTCTTTCTTGCTAGAATGTTTTAAATAAAATTTATACAATAACTTTTTACAATATTTAATTCTTTACACAACGCTATTATACATCAACTTTAGTTTTACGCGCGAGTAATTGAAAAACATAATAAGAAAATCGGTCATAACTCATTTCTCGCCCTTTTGGCGATAAAGGTAGACCTCGCATGAGGTAAAACTTCTTGAAATCTGCCACTTCCAGTAAGAATGAAAGATTAACTTAAGTTTGCAAAGTAACATAAAATTTTACTTATCTTTGTAATATTCGGACATCCTTTTCTGGGCCCAGTCTTTAAAGGTACCGCAGACAGTAGCCTGGTTTATCCTCCTTCTTGTACGGGCTCGCCCTTCAGTGCTTTCCTCTGGAAGCTTCCGTTTTTCACCAGTACGGCCACCCTTGAACACCTTCCTTTTCTCCTCTGCTTGTGGTCTTGGCCGTTTGAAGGCAGCTGGTCTTGGCGGAACCGGGAAACTTCTGTCGTGATCCTGCTTGGACCTCGTTGTTGGCCGTTCAAATTTTTCTTGTACTTTTTCCTCCGCCGCTGATGGCCCTTCCGCTGTTCGGCGACTTTTGCAGCGGAGAGTTCTGTCGGATGAGTCGATCTTCCGTTTTAAAGCCGGGTTATAGTTGCCGTCCTTTCTCCTGGTCCTCTTCACATACGTCGTCCTTCTCCCTTCTTCATTCTGGGGGTGTTCGTGAACTCTGTTTTCTGGACGATGGAACGGCTTCTTTTTCTTTTTACCTTCAATTTTTCCGCGGGGCAATTTTCTTTTCACTTGCTTCTGTCTCTCATTGGCTTGCCCTTGTACTTGTCGTTTTCCCACCTCTGGAACTTGTACCTGCGGTGTCTGCCGTGCCGGATCCTGCAAAAGATCTGAAAAGATTTGCATTTTATTACGATCGAAGTAGGGCTTAATTTGATCAATATTTGCGGAACAGGTTTCACCATTTCTGGCCTTTAACACTACAACAGCGTGAGTTATTTTTTCTATAACATATGGTCCTTCAAATCGTGGAAAAAATTTGGCAGTTTTATCTTCTGGTGCTGAAGAAAGTGAATGCTTAATTTTTAAAACTTCATCCCCTACTTTATAAGTTACTCCCCGTCGTTTCAAATCATAATATAATTTCTGTTTTCTTTGTGCTACTTCCGTATTCTTTTTTGCTTCTTTCATTAGTTTTTCTATATCACCCATTTTAAATTCTGGGGCTCTTTGTTGCACATAAAATAATTTATCTAACGGCGTTATAATCTTTCTACCTAAAAATAACTCAGCAGGAGTTTTGCCCGTTGTATCATGTTTTGCGGTCCTAAGGGCGAAAGCAAATTCATTGACATAGTTATCCCAGCTTTTATGAAAATTTTTAACATAACTACGGATAATTTTCACTATATTTCTGTTGACCTGTTCCGCTATATTTGATTGCGGCCGATACGGGACCATTTTTAAATGACGTATGCCCAGTTTTTGGCACATGTCTTCAAATATATTACTTACAAATTGAGGACCATTATCCGATATAACTTTTAGGGGCGCCTCGTATTTTAAAATATATTTATTTAAAATAGAATCGGTAACTAATTTCGCGGAGGCTCGTTTTAAGGGAACAATTTCGGTCCATTTACTAAAATGATCAACCATAACAAGGAGATAGCGACTTTTATTTAACTGACTTTTTGGGAAAGGGCCCAATAAATCGATGCCAATTATTTCATTTGGAAATTCGGATTTAATACTATTTAGAAACCCGGCCGGGCGGAAATTAATATAATTAACGGCTTGACATGTTGGGCAGGACTGGACATACGCCCTTGTTAACTTTTGCATTTCAGGAAATTAGACTGCCTCGCGTACGCGTTGGATAGTTTTTCGAATACCAGCATGAGAAGCTAAAGGGCTGTCATGGAGCTCATGCAGGATATTTAATCTAAGACTAGCTGGGATAACAGGTCGAAATTCGTTGTTGGAATTCGTAGTTTTTGTATAAAATAATAGACCATCTATTAGTTCGTAATGGGCCGCCCTATTTCTTATCGCCACAATATCTTGGTGGCTAGAATTTTCAGGATCCTTCAAATACTCATAAATAAATAGATAAATGTCTAAATAGATAAATGTGGACTTTCCAAGAACAGGTCTTAACACAATGTCCATGCATCGCTGAAATGTTGCTGGGGCCCCTGAAAGGCCAAACGGCATACGCAAAAATGAATAAGTGCCAGACTTGGTTATAAAAGCAGTCTTAGGCACGTCCTCAGGCCTCACCCCTATTTGAAAATAACCAGTCGTTAAGTCTAAAGTCGTCATAAATTTGGTTGATTTTATGTTCCTTAAAATTTCTTCTATGATCGGCAACGGATATACCGGATATTTCGTTATGGAATTTAATTTACGGTAATCAATAGCGAATCTCCATCTTTTTGGATGCTCCAAAGGATAATCATTATTTTTCTTACATAAAACCACCGGCTAGCATAACTACTTGAGATGGGCGTTATGATCTTTTTACGTAGCATATCGGTAATATGCCATTCTATAATTTTTTCCTTATTCTTATCATACCGGTATGGTTTTTGACGAACTGGCAATGCATCTCCGGTGTCAATACTATGGTTAGTAACCTGAGTAAATCCTGGAATATCACTAAATAACGAAGCAAATTCACTTACCACTTGTCGGATTCTATCTTGCTCGTCATTAGGCAGGTGGTCAAGATTTAACCTTGGCGGTTCCACCTTTTCTACACGCACTGGTTTCATTGTCAGCTTAAGGGACGCTTCATTAAAATCCAGTGTAGCTTGTGCGCCTGAAAGAAAGTCTATTCCTAAGATCAAATGTGCTTGCAAATTCTTTACTATAAAAAACATCACCTTTACTTGTTCGTCCTTGATACGGATATACAAAGGTACTTTACCTACGCACTTACATTGTTCTCCTTGCGCCGCTAATACTGTCGTATTATCCGCATTATATATGCGGTATTTGCGAAAATACTTTCTAAAAAAGACTTCTGCCACACAGGAACACTGCGCGCCGGTATCCAGGAGTGCGGTGGCCGGGATATTATTCACCAAGACTTCAATCTTCGGAAGAGTCAAATTTTTCACCATTACTGTATTTAACTTGTAGGAAGAGGGGTTTTCGTGGCCTTCGGATTTCCGCACCCTCTCGTCAGCAGAAATCCGTTTTAGTTTAAATTATTTTTCCTTTCCGTGCTTTCCTTCTTTTTCCCCTGGCCTTGAGACTTTTTTCCTGGGTTGCTATTGAACTGTCGACGTTCGCCGGCTGTTTTTGAATGCTCGGGTTTCCTTGCCCACTGATTCGCTTTTTCTCCGTAGCCGTATGCTTGAGTTTGCTGTAGTCTTGGCGTACCAAATTGGTTTCGCTGTTGATACTGGCGTCTTCTTTCGACGTCCGCCGTTCTTCTACTTTCAAACTGGATTGCTAGCTCAAATAACTTTTCCAGTGTAGTCGGATTTCTGAACTCAATAAAGTCTTGCACTTGGGGTAGTAACCTCGGCAAAATCACTTGAATTATTTCAGGATCCGGACGGTTTCCATACAAGAGCTTGAAAACGTGAATTTTTCTTAAAATAAAGCTCGAGAGGTTTTCGATTCTTTGTTGATATATGCTAAAAAGTTCCGTTTCTAATTTCGCACGATCCCTTACAACAGGGAAGGCTTTTAGTAGGGCAGTCTTGAAATTTTCGTAAGTATAGGTGGGACTTCCTGCTTGACCCAAGAGACTTCTGCCGATACATTTGAACCAGTTAAGCGCTTGGCCCCTCAAAGGGCTGGTAGCTAAGGTAACTTTTTGAAACTCGTGCACAGGGTAGAGCATGAAGTGGTCATCCAATTTTTCCAAAAAACTGGTTACCGGTGAGTTTCCATTAAACGTTGCTTCTGGTTTCATCTAAGCGCGCATGGTCTGGACGATGTAACCGAATCCTTCCAGGGCGGCAGCTGGCATTTCTGAATTCTGAGCCGTTTCTGCAGGCAGCACAGGTTCTTCTTGAAACTCGGCCATGGTTATTCTTCTTCGTTGGGCGCCACTATCAGGTTCAATGTTCCTTCTAACCTTCTTCCGGAACATACAAGGACCTGACTCGGAACAGAGAGCTTACTAAAGCTATGTTCACTAATTGTAGTAAGTAGACAGGATACAGACGAAGGGTATACAAAACCCTTTATTTTTCTCTATATACAATAACTTCCGTACTTCGGAATACACTGACCCTCCACTCGGGGTCTAACGTAAAAAAGTATAAAAATAAAACTAAACTCTAATTTAACTTTAGAACAATACACGTGGAAGATTGGCCTGATAAACACAGGAAGCGTATGTAGCACAGAGACTGTGAACACTACAATACGTTTAATTTATCAAGAGGATTAAAACCTCTGGCCTGGAAGGCGAACAGAAACTGCGTAACTTCTAAGGTAAGCGGCCTGCGTTGACTTACTGCTTCCTCTCTTTCTTGCTTGGCAAAAAGCCACAACTTAAGTACTTGGCGTTCGCCAGACAAACTTTGCATAAAAACCTTCACGCTTATAATTCTGGCCGGAAGTAGAAAATAAGAAGTGATAGTAAAGATTTAAAATAAAATAAACGTTAGTAAAACTTAAGATCCTTACAGACTTACTCAGTACATCGTATTTGGTAACTAACAATGAACGGGGTTTACTTCATAATTCCAAGGGCAGGCGTGTTAGTCTACAGTTCCCAGGTTTAAGAGAAGAGAATAGTAAATATTAAACAGGTGAAAAATGGAAGTAGGGCATGGCTAGACAGCGCGACTAGCTATTAAATCGAATAAGCAAGTAAATTTATTTCTAAAATACCTGGCTAAGAGTCATGAAACAGAAAATAAGACAGAGAAAAACATAAAAATCTTCACGCAAAACGAGCCGTAATTGCGACTTCAGAAAATAAATGTTTTTTAGTTAGTAAAAGCTTAGAAGCCAGAAAAAGAATATTATACATTTATACCTCGTACTATTTTACATTTTTACAAATCTTCCAGTCTAAGCCATTCAACTTTACCCTCCTTATTAAACATTTCGAATAAAGCCTTCATATCTCCCATACTAAAAGACAAAAATTTTAAATTAATGCCTGCCTTTTTGAAGTAAAAATTAATAAATTCAGAAGAACTTGGCTATCCTTGAGTGTGCTAATTAGTAAGGATATTTCACTTTTAATATCTTGAAAGTCCTTTTTTCCTTTTCTTTGTGATATTATATATCTATATAGATATAATTGTTTCATAAGAATAAATTAAATTTAATTACAAATTTAAGTAAATATTCTTTGCGCCATTGCTGCAAGGAATGAAATTTAAATTTAAACAAATTTAAATTTAAATTTTAACAAACACGTATAAAAGTAAAAAGCAAATAAAAACAAAACTATTAGAAAAAGAAAATTGTTTCTAATAAAAAAAGAGAAACAAACCAGGTAATTAGCGCTAAAGCTGATAAGTACAAACAAAATTGTTATTAGAAACAACTTTCTTTTTCTAATAGTTTTGTTTTTATTTGCTTTTTTACTTTTATACGTGTTTGTTAAAATTTAAATTTAAATTTGTTTAAATTTATATAGATATATATATTTACTCCTTATTCGACTTGAAAGTCCTTACCAGGGCTTTGTTTTCACAATCGTTAGAGGCTGTCATATACTTTCAATTGCAATTTTTGATGTCATTTTCAACTTACCTTTAGGGATCGGTTAATTACGTTAGAATAAGTCGGTGAGACAAGTAAAAATACAGAAATGTTTAAAAGCCCAAAACTGGCAATGCCATATTTAAAAAACAAAAATAATTTTGGACAAATAACGAAGTCTAACTTTTAATGCAGTCTTCCAGTTTGAATACTTATATTTGGGAAAGTTTTATACTCTTCGTGAAAAAACAAAAATAGAAGGAATTTGACTCCCGTACGACAAAAATTGACCTCGAAATTTTATTAAAAATATGCGTAACTTTTCATGTCATTTTCAATTTGCCTTGAGGGAACGGTTTATTAAGTTAGAACATTTCGAAGAAATAAATTTAAATGAAGTGCAGCCAAAATGTGTGTAATTTAATAGGTCGTACAAAGAAATCATGGACCTATATCTGATCGCTCTGGATAGAGTTGTATTAAAAAACTATCCCAAACTAAGATTGTCTATTTTTTAATCAGTTTTTAAATATTTCTTTATTTTGTTCCATTGATAGGAGAGCTTGCCAGAATCCAAGCATACAGATAACATACCCCATCAATGGAAAAATATTTTTTTTTAATGACAGGTCGCTTTATTAGTGGACTTTACAACGTACGCAAAGCTAATTGGAGACTTGCGCCACTACAAGGGAGAAAGCTGGTGGCCATTTCATTATGGAAGCACCTCATAGGTGGCCACCGTTGCCTCCTATGAAGGAACGGATAATTACAACTCAGATATCCGAGCCCATCGCTACGGCAGTCAGTTTGACTAACCACGATACCGGCTGGGGGGCCAATGGAAAAATGTAATTTCGCAGATTGTAAACTGCTAAACATCCGTTGACTGTTATCAGTGTCATTGCAATAAGTAGCTATTAATGAATGATACTGATACCTGTTACAGTTCATGCTCTATATTATGATATGTTCAGCTATTATTGTCTTTTCTCGTACTGATTGCCCGTGAGAGTTGCCATTGTTTGGCAGTTCCCAATTCGCAAGTTTACGATTAATTACTAGCACAGTAGGTCGGTTGCAAGTTTAGACGCTGGTAAGCTGGCCTATTAATGAAATAGACTCCAAAAACCTAGAAAAAACACTTTTTTAAAGAACTGCAAAAAATACTGAGCAGTAAAATCGCAAGTTTAATTTAACTGTATTATTATATATTATTATTACAGTTATAAGGTATTTCTCCCACCTTCTTAGCATGCCTTCGTGGTGCAGTGGTCTGCACGCTCGACGCGTAGAAGTCCGTGGTTTGAACTCCGACAAAGGTACTGCCCATTTTGCATCTCACCTGCCTCCATAAATATCCTTATGTCTCTACACAGTATTCAAGAACTTTTTTTATCGTTTCATTGCGCCAGTAAAAAGCAATATCTCAGCTTTTTGTCGCTCGATTGGATATGAATTAATGTTTTTTTTTTTTTTTTTTTTTTTTTGGCAAAACATACTAGAGATATGTGCTTTTATTTGCTGCTGAAAGCGTATCTAAACTGATACTGAACTTAGATCCCAGCAGGTTTCATTAGAGATTAACCAAGTCTTTCCTGCCTGATTTGTTCTCCTTTAGAGTTTTGCAATGTTCATCACATGCGAGACTTATATCTGGTCTTTTAACATAGTTTCACAAATATAGATTATGCAATACATTAAAGCATGTTCTCTCTGGAGAACCGTGTAACCATAAAATTGGGCCGTAGCAGCAAGTTCCTTGTTCAAACAGTCTTGCCAAAATTAACCGCAACATGCCAGTACTCCATCTTGCCACAGAAAAGTATCATTTGATGAATGGGAAATTTTGATGGCATTCAAGTAAATTTGATTTTTAACTAAAGGTATTGTAAAATCAATAAAGGAAGAAAAAGAGACTTTTTAATTATTGCACTAATGGTCTGTAACTCATTTCTTCTGTTTATGTCATAATTTTTTTTTTCACAACTGCTATTGTCAGACGAGTTACAGACTTTAAAAAAATCCTTGTATTAAAATGGAATTTTCAGCAACGCGCGTCTTGAGTGAAGGATGTTTCAAAGTCAAGACATTGAAACATCCTTCACTCTTGATAAAATTTCAGTTAAGGTTTTTGAAAACTGCCCACAGAAATCTCATTTCTTAAGAAACGTGTTTAGAACGATTTCGCATTGTCTGAATTTCATACACGATAAAAAAATAAGAAGAGAATTGAGACAAAAATGCAACCGTGGTCACTGTAGTCATCAATATTTCAACAGTCTCACTCACCCATTTCAAAAAGAGTTACCAAACGAAACGGATGTTTCTAAACTTTTATTTTTATGTTTTAAGAAGGAGAAGGGAAAACTTTCCAACTCTCGTTACACAACGAAGAAATAAATACACTACCCCCCTTTAAAAAAAAAAATAATAATAATAAAAAAAACTCTCACCGATTTCGCAAATCCATTCCATAATTGGAGCTCCCACGAGATGTGGTCCACGAATGGACATGAGGGAAGAAAAAAAGAAACGCAGAGTTCTGCCAGAACGAAACAAAACAAGCCAGAAATCAGCGAAAATATTTTGTACGGACATCGGTAGAGCCAGATAAAAAAGACATAGAAAGAAAGAAAAGCAAATCAAAAAATGGCAAAAACTCCAATACCTTGAGTGCTTTCCGAAGCAGAGAACGTTCGATACAGAACAAACAAGAAGGCTGTATGCTTCGGTAGTCAAATATTGGCTGCAACTCCGGAGTGAAGGGGCTTTGCAAAACCGAAAAAGGTCATTCTTTCAGGAAGGGGGGGATAAACAGAAGGCGTAAGACTGTTCATGGGGGCGGGGGAGGAGAGGAAATAGCTTCTGCGGTCCTCTCTCAATATATTTATATCTTGTTCGTTCCATGCGGTAAACCGGGTTGAGATATTGTGTTTCAAAAACGGGGGAAGCGCTTTAATCTTTTTGTTGCGTTATTCTCTCGCATTTATCTGAAGAATAAACGAGGCATGCTTTTTCTTACTGCCGCGAAACAAAAGTTAATCCAACGTAAACAGGGAACGAAAAGAAAAAGAAAATACAGAGCTACATTGCGATTGGGACATTCTAAAAACGGAATTTGTGGATGAAACGTAAGGATTTTAGAACTGCAGGTAAAAGACCAGTGACATTTTATGGGAATAAAAAAGCAATTTTGGAATTTATCATGTATATATTCTTATTTTATGGTAAAAGAATTTGCTTAGAAAACAATGATGCAAATCTTTTAATAAAGTTAAATGACTACAAAAAGACTCTTTTATGCCACTCGGTATACTTTGTTTTAGAGTAATCTATCTGAAATTACTATGTTAAATCTAGATAAGCTTTAGTCCTTCTGTAACTCTATTCTTTGAGCAATGGTTATTTTTAGATTATCATACAAAATTTTAAGATTACAGATGATATTTAATTTTTTTTTCTTTTTAAGGTTTCACTTCTGTTTTCCCGATTTATAGAGTTTCTTATACATTTACCTCTGTTGGCTACAGTAGAAAGAAAATTATTAAAATCAGATGTCGCCAGAACTCGAACACAAAATAGTAA
This sequence comes from Stegodyphus dumicola, assembly GCF_044657685.1. Lineage (NCBI taxonomy): Eukaryota > Metazoa > Arthropoda > Arachnida > Araneae > Eresidae > Stegodyphus > Stegodyphus dumicola. The sequence goes on from NC_140772.1 coordinate 32,309,296, forward strand.
GCAGAAGGTAATGTGATACACTCTCTTCAATTAAAAAAAAAAAAAAACACTGGAGAGAGGCGCAAGATCCAGTCGATGAAATCCAGGTGGTGACGACTTCTCATCCATCCTATTTTAGTTACCCTAGTGCGGGGACATTAAGCTTTTTGAATTAAAAAAAAGAAAAATCCAACTATGCCCTCGCCGGAATTCGAACTGCAGATCTTCAAGTGGCCAGCTGGTCGTGCTAATCGTTTACACATCATTACAGCACGCACGCACGCATAAAGGCGATAATTAATTGCATTTTCTTCCAGGTACCAGGCAGCTGGGGAGAGGCACGGGAGCCAGTCGAACAAATCCAGGTGTTGACGGGGTATCATTAACCACACACCACATTTTTAATTGGGGCGCCACTGAAGGAACCATACAGAAACGTGATAAATCCAATGCGCCCTCTCCGAGATTTCAACCACAGATTTTTCCATCTTCTAACAGGTTGAGCTAACCACTTGCACCGCAAGAGCACTCACGGGGAGATGCGACAATTCGTTGCACTTTAGATAAACGCAAAGATTGCTAAATTGTGCTAAAAGTACGCGGTGTATTATCTCGCAACGCAAGTTAAATCAAAATGTAGTATGGCTTGGTCGCGTCTTCTTTTCATATATATAAGCGGCTTAAGTGTGTGCCGCCGATAGTTTATTGTTGCCACTTGGAAAAATAAATGCGGAAATTAATGTTTCCGCAGTTTTTAATTCATATCTCGGCCGATTAAAGTCGTACGAAGATGAGAACGGTATCGATGGATTTGGAGAATTTTTTGGAATCCGAGGATACGCGTCTCGAATTTCAACTCCGCGCCGTTCCGTAGATATTCGAGAAAAAAGAATATGGCACATAGCCAAATCCCTCTAATAGGGAAAACCCAAGTAAGAAAGTAGAAAATGTATGGAAAACGTAGGGGAAAATTAGTTTTTAATTAATATCTCGGCTAATTAAAGTCCCAATAATTCTCGGCTAATAAAAGTCCTAATTCAGTTTGAATTAGCAGACATTTTTGCACAAATCATTTTAATTACAATTTATAATATCTAGAACAGCGGTCATTTCGTATGACCGCCGGGATTTCTAGTTTCAATTTCTAGCTCGCTTCCCTTTGGCAATTCTCGCAGATAAATGGTGAGATTCACGATATCCCTCAACTTCGAAGACCTACGTGGTTTTTACAATACTTTGAATGCTGCATTACAATAACCGCAGTCAACTGCTATGAAGTAATTTTAGAACAGTGCACAGACATAAAACGTAATTCTACACGGTCAAATAATTTATACACATTGTTTTGGTGTATTTCGTTTAAACTATTTCCTCGAATTTCATTAGAGATATATTTCTCATTCAATTAATTCAGTTTTCACTTCGCGGAAGGCAAAAGTGGATAAAAATTCAAAGCACTTTCATTAAAAATTGAAATATACAGAAAAACCTAAAACACCAGATGCAGTTAAAAACAGTTAAAAAAAAACAATTTTTACAATTTAAATTAGAGTTTGTGCTCCAAAACAAGCAGTTCGGCCAGCGGGCAGGAACACAGATTTTTCGATGCACAAAACTGGAAGGTTTTTTTTCGGGGGGGGGAGGGGGGTCTCTCTTCAGGTACAGAATTTGGTGCACAAATTCAAGAACCGAATACACAAAAGTTGGTGTTTCAATTCACTATTCTATTAAGCGTTTCAAATGTAAACCAATGGCAGCTTCGTTAGATTTAACTTAAACTTTTAAATTGTTGATAATTCTACAACTATTGCATGCAGATTAAGTAGAGGCATAAAAACCTTAATCTGTACACAAGAACAACATAATCCAATTACGTTTAAAGCAACAAATTCACAATTTACCAACATATAAGTATAAGAAAAGTGAGCTCACCGACCAGCGTAATAGAGTGGATAGATACATATGAAGAAATATATAAAAAAGCAAAAATTCGAATTAAAAAATTAGAAAAAAAAATTTTTTTAACCCTTCCTGCGCTATAGCTGCAGGGTTGAAGTAGAATAAACTTAAAGCATCTAAATTAATTAGTAAATTGGAATAATAACAGAATTAATATCAAATCCACACAATTGTATTGGCGTTACCAACGAACTTAAATTGGCTCTGGAAAAGGTTTATAAAATTTTAGCTTAAAACGTTCTCACTCTTGAACCCTGTATAAATGATAATTTCGTAAAAAGGTTTTAGAAAGCATGTGCAAAAAATTTACTGTAATCTTCCCTTTAATGCCCAAACAGATAAAGCTTTCTCAAATCATCCTTCCGAAGCTTTGGGCTAATAAACTCAGCACATAATTTATCATTTCAAATCAACCTTATTTCATTAAGGAGGAATTAATTCTGTGCTTTCATTTGTACTGAACTGGAAAAGAAGAAGAAAAGAGGGAAAAAAAAAAAAAAAGTCATCCAAAATAGCCCTGATGCTGCTTTGAATATTAAGTTCAAAACTTAATTTTCTCAAATTATATTTCCATGCTTCTTTTCCCGCTGCCCCGTTAGCGTGCAGAACCGGGAATTTGAAATTCATTTTCATTATTCATTTATAAGCTGGGTAGAGGTACATTTTGTCTATTTTTTATTTTTATTTTTCACGCGTCAAGCTAAAGTGCGCTTGGGAAAGATTAAATTAAACTCAAATGCGGGCAGGAAATTTTCCACGATTAAAAAAAAAGAAAAAAAAAAAAAGATATATAAATTAAAAATTGGAATAATGAATTGCCCTGAAAAGAATTTAAAATGGAAGAGGAGTTTTGAAAGATCGTATAAGCTATTGTTTAAAAACTATCGTAAAATGTCTTTAAAGTGTTGATTAACTGCGCGACAAAAATATTCCAGTAATGTTAAGTTACTATGAAACTTAATGCACCGATAAAATATTGCAGAATTAAATGGAAAAAAATGACACGCCATGTAAAACTTGAATGCATGGAAAACAAATTAACGTAGATGTTATTTTAGCCAAAGCGTTTTTAGTGATTGAAGCTTGTTGCTTTCTTCAGCTGCAATCAGCTGCAAAAGTTGCAGCTGAAGAAGGCGTTATGTAAACTCTGTGTGAATTATCATTATTTTTCTTATACGCAGTATTGAAGAACTAATCATTAAAAAGTATGCGTTTTTCAGATCTTGTAGCTTACTGCAAATGGCAAAATGTGAAAAATATATTTTCTGCAAACAGGTATATTTTAATCTATGGAAGATGCAAGCGTAAATAATTTTTGTACGTTTTTGCGGCTCTTTTCAATCAAATAAAAACCACAGCATTCTTGATAGTTTGCTGCGTCAGCTCTTTATTGCATTACCAGGCAGCCCTGATCGGTAGTATGATTGGCAGAGCCAGCTGCCCTATCGTTGAATCAGGATTCAAATCCCGGAGAGGTAGGGTGTTTGTAAATGTTTGTGCTATGAGGGCACTTAAAATACCATGGAGCTAACAGTCCCCTTGAGAGGTTGGCGGTAGGATAAGAGGGGAGTAGGAAAGCCTTAAGTCCATTTCCAGGGATATTCTTCATCAGAACTGGGACGGAGTTGGGTGCAATTTTATTGTAGCTTATAAAAAGCCGAAAGCTTTGGCCAGACAGGAGCAAATGTAATTCGTGGAGTGGATTGCGTTCTTATCAGGACTTGTGTCGGCTAATCTTTGGAATATGGTAACAGGTAGTTTGGCGACATTTTGGTAAGGCGATAAAGGTTACTAGCTAGGACTTTAGCAGTGTACATGGATAAAGTCAAGAGTGTGCGCAATGCCATTTTTGTGCAATTCTGGGATGTTTTTTTAAGTGAAAATAGATCGACGTGTACATGGATGATACCGTGTATGTGCAATTCTTAAAAACGCGGCAAGCAGTATGCGATTCTGCATTTTCTCCCAATTACGCACGTAATCTTCGTCATGATTAAGCACTTTTGTTCCATAAAAGTTCTAGCATAAGCGTAATTTGGCTAGCAGATTGTTGAAAAAAAATGTTGAGTAAAAAATAAAAAAAAAAAAACATGCCTTTACTTCGTGAAAACAAAATGGCGTCCAAACAAAAACTAGCAGGTTGCTGTAGCAGGGTTGGTCGCCAAATTTTCGCCAAAAATTCGCCAAGTTACCATAATCCAAAGATTAACCCTTGTGTTCTTGTGTGGACTTGTGTAGGATACTGATTCGTGGACTGGATTCGGCACTGTGGATTGTGTTCTGCTCAGGAGGATTAGCAACAGCAGTAACTTGCAGTACAATTGTTGTCATCTTTCTTAAAAAGACAGGTAAATTGGCAGCCAACAATAAAAAAATTGATTCTACAAGCTGCTTATTTGGACATGAGATTGTTGTGCATTTGATAAATCAACAGCAAAATAATTATTTTCATAAATTACTTATTTATACCCGAATTCGAAATAATTATTTTAAAACCTAAAGCGGTTTTTGCCGCTTTCTTTGTTTATAGCTGAGTTTCTTGCACAAGTCTGACTACACTTAACCTGGTGTCGCAATCATAAGCGATTGTTTTTGTAAACATGCTTTATGCGTGTTTGATACATTCTTTTGGTCATTTACAATAAAGTGATTACTTCTACAAAACTACTGCTTTGCCCCTAAGTTAATCAGTCCATAATCTAGAAGGCTAAAATCTAGCAGCATTCGGTTACTTGAAGTGATCAGTCGTAAATTAAACTGTTAAATCATTACTTCCAAATATTTGCTTATTTACAGCTCGCCAATGGCCAAGCGCAAAGACAGCTGAACTTTGTTAATACGACCTTTGTTAATAAGATTGGCTGGTGGGGTCTATAACTTAATAGCAGGATATGTGAAGAAAACGCTCAGTGTTCTCGCCGAGATTCGAATTCTCAACTTTCCCAGCTAGCTGGATGTGCTTGATTCCAACTACAACACGCAGGCACACCATAAAGAGGGAGAATTCTAGTGTGATTCCGAACTAATTCCACATAGAAAACCCTCCATAAAGGTTATCTCTTATCGTACGCAGATAGTATTTTCAAGCTTCTCCGTGATCAGTTAACTTCCTGATTACTTCCAACCAACTCCCTAATTTATAACTGAATTTACAGTAGTGACTAAAAACCGTATGTCCCAATGATCTTAACGATGACGAAGATCATTGGAGACCGCAGATTTCACAAGCAACATTGGCCTTCCCTAACGATAAGGAACTTTCTCCCTCCTTTTCGCATGCCTTCGTGGTGTAACTGGAAGCACACTCAACGCGTATTCGAGAGTCCCGGGGAGAACATTCGCATGTTCACTTCTCCTGCTTCAAAGAAAACCTAAGGACTCTACACGATGTTCCTTAATTTCAGCACTGGTGACTATAGATCGCCAGTGATGTGTGGTTATAAGTTCAGCAATCTCCTTCCCTTACGGTCAACAGAGTCTTTCGGTTTCATTTAATTGAAATCAATTTATTTATATTTACTGCATCGGTTATCTTATGAATTGACCACCAGCAATCATAACTCATAGGTGACGTACCTATAGGTTACCAGTGACCACTAGCTTTGATGGGTCATTGGTAATCTCTAAGGGATCACTAGTGGTCATCACACTTACCAGTGATCTGATAACACTTTAACCAGTGGTTAAATTATCTGCGCAAACAGCTTTGAGTCCATTGTCTTGCAGTTTTCGGGACTTACTTGTGACTCATGAGTCACCAGTTTTGATGAGGTACTGGTGTCCATTGGTTTAATTTTTTGAAGATGAAATATTGTATTAACAAATTTGAGTGCATTATTTTGCAGTTCCATCCATCGTGCATTTATCTTTTCTTTCCTTACAAACTATTTTTATACATTCTCCCAATCTATTTTATATATTGTATAATATATATCAGTAGCTCTTGACCATACATTGCGTGCTGTCTAACACATCCAAATGTTACAATGAGAGCTATCAGTATATGAATGAGCTATAATGAATATGTATATGAATGAGCTATAATGAATATATATATATATATATATATATATATTATAATTTATTTCCTAAACAGTATTGATTAATTGATTGTTGTATGATCTTAAATCCATTTAGTGCGAAAACAAGTTATTACTACTTGCGCAATTGCTACAAAGTTAGTTAATAATAATTTATTTCCTAAACAGTATTGATTAATTAATTATATTATCTCCTAAGTTTAATTAAAGTAGAATTATTTTAAAAGAGTGAATCCATACTGGTAAGTTATATTTTGAAAGATGTTTTGAAGTAATTTGAAAGCAAAATGTTAATAATGTTTTAACGGGGACTGGAGTTAAATCATCATGAAGAATAAAATTTCAATTGTAAAAGGAAAAATTAAAAACATGTAATCATTGTCATTGATCGGAAATTAGTTGACTTTTCAAGGGGAACAAACCAACTCCCGTTCAATGAACAATAATTGATAAAAATACGTAAATACGAAAGTGTTTCGTCTTTACTCGAGTTATAAGTTAAAGCCAAACCAGCAATTCTAGTCAGGCTAAATATTTCCAAGAATAGAAGGGATTATGAACCAATGCTGATACTCAAAGAACTTATTCTTATGAAGCATTTTAGTCAATTCAATTTGGAGTAAAAAGCAATTACTGTAGGGAAATCCTAATTAACCCGAGTAACCGTCCCCGACACTTTCATGTTTATGCATTTGAGTTCTATATTATTTGTAAAAATTAAACATTGGAAATTGTCATTATGAAATCGAATTCAAAGTAAAGTTGAAATAAACATAGAAGATTACAAAATAAGATAAATAATGCAAACTTTGTAAAAACAAATCAAAGACAATATAAATATAATATAAAAATAATATAAAAAATAAAATATAATAAGAACAGTGAATGTATATGAAGATATAAAGGCCAGAAAAGGTATTAAGTAACTTACATTCTTTCTAGTGGGGGAGTTGGCAAAGTGTTCTCTTCGTGTCTGACTCATAAGTATAGGGTGTCCGAAAATTCTTAGCGGCAGTGGGGGCTTTGAATAATATCAGTCGGTAAGACTTGGGTGAAGTAATTTATGGTAGTGGGTGGGACTTGGAATTCTTAAGGGATGTATTATGTGGAGTTCTAATTTGAGTGAGACTGTCTGTTAAGATTTTTTTTTTTAGAATACTAGTGAATGGAAATTAATTAATTTCTGGCTAATTGTCGTGTCGCAATGATTAAGAATTTAAGAAAGGAAAAAGGAATTTTCACTATCCAAGAGCTATTGGACAGACTAAAGTCATGAAATAGGCCCATTTTTTTAGTAACAGTATAGTAACAGTAAGGGTCTGAAGACAATTAGCTTTTTACAATATATACAATTGAGTAATTACACTATATACAAATCCTTCAACTGACAGTCATCCAACTTATACCGCCTTCTCAGGTTTATTAACAAATTATCATATCCCTATCAGTTAAATGATTTAGAGTGAGTATTTAACGCCTGCTCTTTTAAGGCAATGGTTGATAAATTGAATGGGAATTAGATTATTTTTGAGATTTTTAATAAGGAGTAAAATTTCGCGTTGTAAATTTATTGTATCTGTGCATATAATTTTAATTCGTTGTATTTGATTCCTTATAATATTGTTAATTACTTTTTTGGATATGTTGGAGTATCAGCATTGGATCATAATCCCTTCTATTCGCGGAAATATTTGGCCTGACTAGAATTGCCGATTTGGCTTTAACTTATAACTCGAGTAAAGACGAAACACTTTCGTATTTACGTATTTTTTTCAATTATTGTTCATTGAACGGGAGTTGGTTTGTTCCCGTTGAAAAGTCAACTAATTTCCGATCAATGACAATGATTACATGTTTTTAATTTTTTCTTTTACAATTTAAATTTTATTCTTCATGATGATTTAACTTCAGTCCCCGTTAAAACATTATTAACATTTTGCTTTCAAATTACTTCAAAACATCTTTCAAAATATAACTTACCAGTAAGGATTCACTCTTTTAAAATAATTCTACTTTAATTAAAGTTAGGAGATAATATAATCAATTAATCAATACTGTTTAGGAAATAAATTATATATATATGTATATATATTCATTATTATTGCTGCCATACTGCTAGCTCTCATTGTAACATTTGGATGTGTTAGACAGCATGCAAGGCCAAGAGCTGCTGATGCTATAGTTATTCCTTTCTGTTAGAGTTAGTCATGATGAAATTATATCGGCTGAATAAATTTTTTATACTCTAGTATTAAAAAACAAAAGTTATACTCCCTCTGTTTACTAAAAAATTTGTAATCTATCTTACAAAGACAAAAGCACTTCTACAGAATCGCTTCCAAGCTTCAGATTCACAGCCGCAAAGTAATTACCTAAATAACCAAATCAAGATGCAACTAAGACACTTCGAACATTACTTATTTATTTATCTCTCTACTTTGGGATTCTTTCCTTATAAAGTATAATTTTTTGGAAACCCGGAAAAGGGGGAGTTGTGTAGCAAAGTGCTGCAAGAATAAAATATTTGTTTTCCGGTTATCTTACCACCCGTGACGTATATACATGATGTATGGCACATTTTTCTAATTTTTTAAGCACTTCGGCAGTGTATATGACAATACAGAGTAAAACAGTCTTCCATCATATCCCAGTTCTGAGATTATGATTTTTATATGAGCGATATACCTGTCATATTTTATTGTTGTTGGAATGTGTCCTTCGATAGTTATTTACAATCTAGCGGGACATACTTCATACTCTAAAATATAAAAAGCTTAAAATGAAATAAATAAATGATACGGAAGTCAAGATAAACTATAATCCGTTTCGCAGTTTTTAATTTTTTATCCCTTGCAAATTGGCATTTTTTAAAAATTTTAAACAGAAGTATTCATGTCTCTTTTCCTTACAAAATATGATATCATTAATCAACAATTAAGAAATATATTTGAATGAATTTAAAATTTCAAACTTTTATATATTCTTATATTATTATATATTCTCACATTAAGATGATATATTCTTATATTAAGAAATATTCGACATAAAAACATGTAAGATATAACAAAATACGATGGCTGCTTTAAAAATAATTGGTGACCTCAAAATTAACTATTCTAGATTTGGTACTCTACCCCTAAATTCATCTGTTCTCCCAAATTCGAGATCCTTCCATCTTATACAACAACCTTAAATTAACCAATCACATGTTATCTGTACTTATACATCCGACTTAGTATAAATATTCTTGATTCCAGAATCAACACATTTTCCACTGAAGTTGAGCAGCAGGTACACATCTTCATCGACTTTTTAAGCTGTCATATTTTTAATGCGTAGTCGTGATGGCTGAATGGAAGGACGAACAGATGACCCCCGACACAAATGAATTTTGAAGAAGTCTAAATATGTAAGATGTAACAAAATACGATGGCTGCTTTAAAAGTAATTGGGTACCTCAGAATTAACTATTCTAGATTTGATGCTCTCCCTTCTCCTAAATTCATCTGTTCTCCCAAATTCGATATCCTTCCATGTTATATACCAACCTCAAATTAACCAATAACAAATTAGCTGTATTTATACATCAGACTTAGTATAAATAATCTTGGCACAAAACACTACGTCATTCTTTCCTAGCTTCGGCCACGCTATCAACGCTTGCTTATCTTTATCTTATTCTAAAATGACGTCATATCCCATTAACCCGTGTATATATATATAAGAAATTATTGTAATTCATTATGATTGGATGAATATCTGTTAAGATGGTTTTATATGCGTGAAAATAAAGATTGGGATTTCTTCAAAATTTATTTTTCTCGGTGTCATCTGTTCCACAGAGCCAGCACGACTACGCATTACAAATATGACATATATATGATATTTTAGAGGTTCACAGTCGTGGTACATTGATGGCATTTAGCACGGAGCTGACTGGTGAAGATGAAATTAATCAGTATCATCATTACTTTTCACATGGCCGAGAACTCCGATGTAGATCGATGTAGTCGTGGTACATTGATGGCATTTAGCACGGAGCTGACTGGAGAAGATGAAATTAATCACTAATTAATCAGTATCATCATTACTTTTCACATGGCCGAGAACTCCGATGTAGATCGATGTAGTCGTGGTACATTGATGGCATTTAGCACGGAGCTGACTGGAGAAGATGAAATTAATTACTAATTAATCAGTATCATCATTACTTTTCACATGGCCAAGAACTCCGATGGAGATCGATGTAGTCGTGGTACATTGATGGCATTTAGCACGGAGCTGACTGGAGAAGATGAAATTAATCACTAATTAATCAGTATCATCATTACTTTTCACATGGCCGAGAACTCCGATGTAAATCGATGTAGTCGTGGTACATTGATGGCATTTAGCACGGAGCTGACTGGAGAAGATGAAATTAATCACTAATTAATCAGTATCATCATTACTTTTCACATGGCCGAGAACTCCGATGTAGATCTAAATGGAGCGGTTTCGGTTTAGCTGATTATGGCAAAACACACTAATGCTATCTGCTTAAGGGTAGGAATGCCATCGTGGAGGACTTTCTAAGAGAAACTAGCTCGTATACACGTTACACGTGGAGAAAACCATGAAAACGCCCTTGCAGCCAGCCCGTTTTCCTGGAATCTAACCCAGCTTGGAGCTACTGGATCTACGAGGTGGCTGAACAGTCTGGTGGGCGATCTGATTGCAGCGAAAACTGCCTTGATCGTTAAAACACCATTCTTATTTCTGAACAGGAAAAATTCTTCAGGGATGCACTTTTGCTTAAATTGGTGCAGCAGGGAAGCTAGAGGCGCCCCGAAAATTCTACATATGCAGTTTACATTTTAGATAACAGATAGAGGAGCATAGCGATGAGGTTTGGTTTGATTTATGGGATTACGAGAAAGCCTCGAAGGCTGTCTTTCTAAAGGGAGGAATGCCTTCGTGGAGGACTTTATAAGAGAAACTGGCTCGTATACACATTACACATGGTGATACGTATTAACTGCGGTCGGATTTATAAGCTCGGAAGGTCTTTGTTTTAATCCTGAGTTAACTGTTAAATTTAACCAGATCTAAACCACGCAAGATGATATAGGAATGAAGACATATTATGTTATATAATAATTGGTAGTTGAGACTGACACGAACCAATGCTTTTCCTTGGGATCAGCAGGTGTTGCCATTCGAGTGCACCAACTATAGGTATAACGCTTTTTCAAGATACAATACTTTAGGTAGATACAATGCTTTAATGTTATTGCTTGAGCAGATATTATAAGAACCAATAAGTTGTGCATCTGCACCTTTTGCAGTTTTAACATTACAATGTTTGTGATGAGTTACCCTAAATATGTTTGTCTATAAAGATATCAAGTGGTGTTTCGGGGAGTAATAGAATAATGAAAGTTCTCCTTTTCAGCAATGTATTGCAGAAGCAATGAATATCAGCATGTGCATACCTGTCGTCTGGACTGCCATCGGCTGAAATAATAAATCTAATTGGTTAGTTATATAACCACTTGCAGCATTTGGAGGGGAGCAAGTCATGGGTAGATAGGAGTTCTAAGATACACACACTGGCCAATGAATTAGAAACCTTTGATATTTTCATTTGAATGCGTGCTACGGATGAAGTGTGCCATTTTTTTATGACGTGGCTGCTTACAACATGGTTAGAATGCTAGTATAAGTAAGGTTGTAAGAGTAATGAATGAAGTGAAATAGGAAATGCCAGATTTTTCCCCATTTGAAAAAGGGCTTATTGTTGGTGACCGTTTAGCAGGGACCTCGATTTCGAAGACAACAAATCTCACTGGGTTCTCAAAAGCAGGCATATCAAGGGATTTCAAAAGTTGGAATCAGAACCCACAGTCCTTCTCTAGAGGACGTAACTGCGGTTAGGCGCAAACATCTGCAGGATAAATTCATGAACCTGACATGAATTGTGTACTGATTAAGAGGATGTAGCAACAACATAAATGCAAAACCGCGAATGAAAGTTCGAAAGTCTTCAGTCCGCGAATGAAATAATACCATTATTCTAATTGCATTTAATGATTCTTAAATCCATGATTTAACTATTCTACTTTCCATAATGCAAATTGCGTGATGGATACGTTGCCGAGGGACGCGAATCGTGTAAAATGAAATGGGCATGCGCGCGTAATCAATGCGTAAATATATCCCAAAAGTCGCTGGATAAAGTATGAACTTCCCACCCTTTATCGATAATTCTTTTTGTTCGATAACACGCTCGAAATAGATCACTAGCTGTAAGAGTGATAGAAGTAGGCAGAGGGTCCAGGGGAGGGGAAATGGTCGTGAGGATTTGTCGTTATATAAAGTAGTCATTTTCTCTTTTTATGTCGTTATACACGCTGGATTTCCTTGCACTACGCTCTTTACTATTGACGGTGACGTCACTGCTTCGCCGACCGGGTAATTACGGCTTCTCGAAATAGCGGCCACGTGACTTGCTTTTTATCCATAAGTAATGTTGATCGTTTTTATAACGGACCATTCTTTGGCGAATCCGGAGGCTTTAATTCTCTTTTTCCGTCTCCTGGGTCGTTCTGAGTTACTTTCGCTTGGAATGGCAGCGAAAATGTGTGTTTATTGTTGCCCGTCTTTTCATTTGAGCAACACGGTCTGAAAGTAAATCACATTCTGTTCGGAATTTGGTGCACACCTCTAAACGAAAGCTGATTAGAGCGGCATTACGGGATTCAGTCATTTCGTAGAACTGCGGGTTGAATTACTTTTGCGAATGCATCTAAAAATCCGATGTTAGGCTTATCGTTGTAATAAAGATGAAGTTTATTGTTGTAAAGTTATTAGGTTTTCTTTTCTTCCCCCCCCCCCCCCCTTTTTTTTTTTTTTTTTTTTTTTTTTTTAAGCAGGAGACACGAAAAGGGTGCACCCTCGTCGGACATCGAACCTCTGGACCCTTCAAATCCGCGTCGAGTATTTTTCCAATTACATCACTAAAGCTGTAAGGTATTTCTCCCGCCTTCTTGGCATGCCTTCGTAGTGTGGTGGTCTGCACGCTGGGTGCGTATTCCAGAGGTCGTGGTTCGATTCCCGGCGAAATAATGTCTCTTGCTTCCAAAAAATACTTAATGTCTCCACAAAGCATGCGGAAAGTGGCGTTTTAAAGGGCGACTGGGGGTTAGGGGTGTAACAGATTTAAATAATATTAAAATCTTGTAGTTTAAATAATTTAAATAGATGAACATTAAGGTATTTGTGAATGGCAATATTTGAAACCAGACTCGAGTGCCTCGTGCGACTCTCGCACGAAGAATGTAATTTATTTTTAAATGTTAGAATATGTTTTCTCTTCTTGTTTGTGTGTCACCATTTTTTTTTTTTTTTTTGAGTGTTAAATAAAAGTTATTGCTGTGTTCCATCATTGGAGTTGCTATACATCGCCAAAGAAGTATTACAGTCTTAATTATTTTGGAGGTACCGACCGAGATTGAATAATCGTGCGTATTTTTATTTTATTAGTTCATCACTGAACATAATATTAGTGATACCAGATTATTACCTCCTGTTAATATTGAATTGCTTTATTTTATTAGTTCATCACTGAACGCAATATTAGTGATACCAGATTATTACTTCCTGTTGATATTAAATTGCCTTATTTTATTAGTTCATCACTGAACGTAATATTAGTGATATCAGGTTATTACTTCCTGCTAACACTGAACTGCCTTATTTTATTAATTTATCACTTGAACGTAATCTTAGTGATACCATTTTAATGCCGTTTCTACTAGAGCTCAAAGGAAAAGAAAAATAGTTGAAGAGAAGATATTGGAACCGATGAAGGAAGAAAATAAACCATCCAAAGATATTTTTGAAGAAGAAGTTAAATCACCGGAATTAAACGTGGAAGATTTTTACGAAAATTTGAAAAACGTAAAAGAAATGAATATTGAGAATCATTTTGCAATGCAACGTTATCATCATCTTTCGGCTTTCGATTTAATATCAAAGCCGCTACTAATAGACGAAGAAAACAAATGTCGAAAGCAAATGACCAATGAATATTATCCGAAAGGCACAGATGAACTGAGGAAAGGCTTTGCTGTGAATTATAGCCGAGGAACTGGTCCACCATGGAAGAGATCTAGGCGCCGTCAAGAAAAAAAAAAGAAGACTAATTTGAACACTGTTCCATTTTCTTCCTATTTAAATGTGGTGTAAAAATATTTGTTTAAAATTTAAAATTTTCGGCCTGAAAATTTGGAAAATTATGAGAGAAAATACCTTTTCTCTTTAAGCAATTGAGCAAGCCGAGCTTATAAACTTTCGAAATTTACAGAACTTTTTCCTTCGGTAAAAGTCTCTCCGTTGGGGGAGAGGTTGTAACAGATTTAAATAATATTAAAATCTTGTAGTTTAAATAATTTAAATAGATGAACATTAAGGTATTTGTGAATGGCAATATTTGAAACCAGACTCGAGTGCCTCGTGCGACTCTCGCACGAAGAATGTAATTTATTTTTAAATGTTAGAATATGTTTTCTCTTCTTGTTTGTATGTCACCATTTTTTTTTTTTAGTGTTAAATAAAAGTTATTGCTGTGTTCCATCATTGGAGTTGCTATATATCGCCAAAGAAGTATTACAGGGGATCCAATCCCCAAATCTTGGTGGTAACGACTTATCGTCCACCACCTTTTAGCTTGGGCATCACTTGAAGAGTCATTTAGAATTTTTTCGATGTCAGGAAGCTGAAGTGAGAAATTCGAGTAAATTTGAGGCCGAGTGAAATAAGTTTAAATGAACTGCAGCAAAAATATGTATATTTCAATAGGCCGTACAAGGAAGTCATATATGTCTCCGACCAATGGTTGAGAAAATTAAATGGCGGGGAACGGTTGACACGATGTATAATTAATTTATTAGATATATTATTTTAGAAATAATTATAAGTAAGGTTGTAAGACCAAACGAAAAAAGACCAAATTTGGTCAAAATTTTGCGCATTGTGCTGCGAAATTAAGGAAATTAGAAGATAAATTTTAGTACGCACGCCAAAAAGTTACCAAAAACTCTGTGAAAACTGCAACATAAGCATATTTAGTTGCTATGAAATGTGCGAAAGAGGAGGGAAATTATTTGAATATTTACAAGTTAAATTAATAAAAAAGCTATATGCTAAACAAATTAGGTAATTTTAACACATTAAAAGAACAAATCAATTGAACGAGAAAAAAATTAATATTTTTTATATTTTACCTTGATCAATTGATTAGTATTTTGCTGTTTTTTATAATCTACTTTTTTCGTTTAGCACATAGGCTACTATCTTTATTTTACCTCGTTCAATTGATTTGTTTTTTTACTGTGTTAAAAATTACCTAATTTCTTTAGCATATAGCTTTTTTATTAATTTAACTTGTAAATATTCAAATATTTTTTCTCCTCTTTCACACATTTCATAGCAACTAAATATGCTTATGTTGGAGTTTTCACGGAGCTACAGTTTCTGTTAACTTTTTTTGGCGTGCGTACTAAAATTTATCTTCTAATTTTAGAAATAAAATATAGCTATAATAATTATGAAATGCACTTTTTGCTTTTAATTACCAAGCTCGTTAAGCAGTTTATAAATAGCATTTGAAAGATCATTTAGAATGTCGAATAAGCGACCTGCATAAAAGATTAATTAAAGAGCTTGTAAGGTGTTTCTCCCGCCTTCTTGGCATGCCTTCGTGGTGTAGCGGTCAGCACGCTCGAAGCGTATTCGAGAGGTTCGTGGTTCGAGTCCAGGCTAGGACGTTGCTCATGCTTCATCTCTCCTGCTTCTAAATAACCTAATATCTCTACAAGCTTACTTCTCATATAGCAGCAAAATTTATCAAGTTGATGAATTCGATTGGTAAATGCGACAGACTTGAAATGACGACACAAAATTTTGGAAAAACTCCGCTGTAGAGTTTTATAAATTACAAAATTATGCGTTGCTTTCCGGTTAAAATAATTATTAAAAATAATTGGCTTTCTTTCCTCTTGTAAAGGAAAATTACGTGCTATTTCGCATCAGCTGTGCTATAGTTTTACTTTTTAAATTTATTTTCTGTTATTTATAAAAAAAATTATCCTTATTTTCATCTTTGTTTATCTATTTTCCCCTTTCTGTGTCATAAATAAAACTGTTATCTTCGTCCTATTGATGTTTTCGCACAATTTCTTTTAAAAATTAAAGTTTTGGATCGAAATGAACTAAAAAATTTAATAAATCTTCTAAAGCAGAAGCTATTGCGCGAGGAAATCCAGAATGGAACGAAATGTTAGAAAGATGGAGGTTTTAAAATTGAAATCGAGATCCTGTGTTCAGTAGATAAAGGAACTTAGAAAAAGGTTATGAAACCGCATCAATCATTTTCAGATAGGAATGGCAGTAGAATCTATAAGAACTCTGCGCTGAGGAGTTTTTAAAGGAGAACTATTTCTTTAATGATTTGTCGAATCTCAACACTAAATAATCGAAACCCTTAGAAAGTTGCGCAAGTACATAGTGTAGACAAAAAGTTGCTTTAAAATATTGAGGACAAAAAAAACAGACTATATAGAATTCCTGGTAAGTCAATAATTATCAGCAAAAAGCATAAAAAAGCAGAAAAGAAGAACTTCCTAAACTGGTGATTACACATTAATTTTATCGCGACGCGAAATTCTGCCATTTACTTTTGTGGATTTGGGTTTGTTTTCTGAGATTTCGCGACATTTAAGGTAATTTTTTAAATTTTTCGAATGTCAAATAAATTCACATTTCCCCCCCCCCACCACCACCTATTATTTTTTAATTTTGATTAAAATTATTTAAGTAAATTTTATGCGCTTTTTTTTTTTCAAATTACTTACATTCTAAAACATAAACTGAAATAAGCTGAATTATCCTAAGCTTTGCTGTACTTTTGGAATACGACAAAAAGTCGTGTCCCAAGCGTTGCTGTCTTTCGGTGCCGACAAACAATTCTTCTTTTTTTTTCTTTAAATGTTCTCCTTAATAAAGAAATTATACGTATTTATAATATCTAATATACAAAATATTGTTCAGTTAAATCGTAATCTTGATCTACTATAATGGCGTTGAACACATTTTCAGAATTTGATTGGTTTGCTAATGTAAATTTCAAGGAAAAAAAAATGTGTTATACAATATTTACTTAATTTCATATTAATTATTATTTGTGCTATTACTTAGTTTCTGGTAGACATTTCCCCTCCCCATCAAAATGTTGGTTAACAATCCTCGATGGTGAAAGTTTTTGCTAAATTATTGGTATCGATTTCCAGGCCAAGAAAGTTTTGCTTATTTTCACATCCCTTCAAGACATGTTACCACACTCAACGTTATGTACGTTTATCACGTTTTTTAACTTCGAGAAACACAAGTCTCTACAGCGGTGCGGGAAATAAAATCTGGTGGACTATAGCCAGTCACTACCTGGCTTTGGTTGACTGGATCTCGTGCCTCTCCCCATTTACCGTTTAAGTTGTTAGATAATGTAGGAAAATATCGCAATCCTTCTTATATTCTTTTGCGATGTAAGGAATTAGCTGGCATTGGTGAGCCCATAGTTCGAATCCTGATAAGGGAATATATGATATATGACGTTTCCCACTTTCGTTAAGTCTAATAATAAGAATGTCGTCTGTAAGTACAAGACTCCTGTGTTTGCTTACAATAAGAGAAAAGGGATAAGCGGTTATTTTGAGCCATTAACGAAGGCGATCTTTTTGGTTATATTTTTCCTAAATATTATAATAATTATTATTCATTGATGTAGTGGATGTTTCCCTAAAACGACCGTTCCAGTTCCAAGCAATTTTCATTTTCCGTTGCCTCGGTCACGTTAGGAAGCATGACTCTCTGTGACATTTAATACCAATATTTATTTATGTCCTAACGAATACTGGTCTGTTTCTGAAGTGGTGGTCTGTAAAGGGAGGTGTGATGATACAGCTACTAGCACCCCCGCGGGCACAGGTGCTGAATTAAAACTTCCTGTTTGTTCGCGGACGAAATGGACCATACCTGCAAAAAGCAGGACTGCAGATAAAACCCCCTGGGAGTTTCCGGACACAAAGAACTAATTATGTTTCTCTTCGCAGATAACAAAACGAGTGAAATTTTTGTGTGAGAGTTCTTCATGTGATTTTGAGGTGACAGGACGTCCTAAACCACGCAAGTGGTTTCTGTAGAACAATAGTTTTTTTTATGCTGTAACTACAGTAAAAAGGACGCTTTTTTGCGTCCAATCTGCGTTAGCGGATGTTGTATGATTTAGGGCTGTAATGATCAGTTTATTTTTATGTTTTAATCAAGAAATCTATTTTAGTTTATCAAATAAATAATTTAAAAGACAACCTGTCTTTCTTTCACCCGACACGGGTGTACTGACGTTACAGAGGTCTGCGTGGGAGAAATCTCTGTTTACCTGAAAAGTGGTTTTCATGAGAGGTTTCTCTGTATTCTGAGCCCGACAGCGTCCGAGCCGTAAAGTCGCTGAACACTGGTAGTTCGGTCCAGGCTTCGTATCCCGCGAACAGCTGGCTGCATGGGCGCCTTTGTGGTTTTTTCCATGTGTAACATGTATACGAGCCAGTGTTCCTTAGAAAGTCCTCCACGAAGGCATCCCTACCATTAAGCATATAGCTCTCGAGGGCTTTGCCTTCGAGGAATCAAACTAAATATCTGTATTCTGTAAATAAGCAGCATTTCTGAGAATATATATACAACAAGAGTACTGAATATCGTTTGTCTAAAACATTCATGTACACAAGAGAACTAAATCACCTATAGAACTATGACTGGTTGAAGGTTCGCTGTCTAAAATAACACCATAAAAGAGCTAATTCTCAGAAAAGCATGTTATTTTCAGAAGTAGTGATTTTAAAAGCGGTGTGATCTTTATAAGCGGTGAGGAGTTTCTTTGTATAAAATGAAATGAACTCTGCCTTGGTGAACAACCTCCTTAAGACGACCATTTCCAGAAAGCATAAAGAAACAGCGCTATTGATGATTACCTAAAAGGAGTATCAAATTTACAATAGTTGGTCCTTTTAATGAAATTCATTCTAACTAAAGCCTAGTATTTTAAAGAAAATTTCAGTGATACTTAAGTGTGTTGGTTAGATGCCTCAAAGTGCCAATTTCATCAGATGGCATTATTTAATTAAGTACGAGTATATAAGGAGACCTATAGCTTATCGTGAACGAAACGACGGAATTCTTACAAACACCAGTAGCGACGGAAAGCTTAACGAGGTATAAAGAGGAAAATTTATCCTTGCCACAGCTTCTTAATTGAACAGCTTTGGAAGTAAAAAATTCATCAAAAGTTCAATAATACGAAATCATATGTTTCTACTAAAACCATAAAACTGTTGCCACTTCTTTTACCCATTCGTTTCTTATGACCGTTGCTGAAAAAACAAATAATTCATCAAGAAAGAAAAAGCCATTTTCGTAAACGGTGCCGTGCTAATTAGTTGGGTTTTACACTCCGGGTACTTCGGTTCACTTCATTAAGTCGTTTTAAGTAACCATAGCTGGGAAGGCTCGAGTTTTGGCTTGACGAATAACGGCCCCTCCGGGGTCCACCGAATTTAATTACGAAGGATTAGCATAGCGAATCGGGGCTCGTTTAGACACGTTTTGTGTGAGAGCCAACTCAAAATATTTTCCATGCTGGGAAATCTTGGCCTTACTCTTCGGGATCTCTTAAGTGGATCGCCGAAAAGTGCTTTTCCAATTAATGGTTAAGAGAGAAATGGCTCGAGCTGTTTCTAAATGATTTAAATTTCGGGGCCTTTGTTGTTTGTGCACTTCAAACCTCATTATCGTTTCAGTTGACCTAGTCTTATTTAGTTTTATTGTCTGTCTCTGTTGCCACTGAAACGTGGCATTTGTTTCGCGTCCTAACCGAATAATTTCTTCTAATTGCCTGTACCTCTTTTATTCTGAGGTGCAAGAGGTCCCAAGAAAGCGTCTGCAGGAAAATATTCTTGATCTGTTTGATGAAATCTTTTGCTGGGTAATTGCGTTGAGAATGGTAATTGGTTTGCAAATTGTACGATTGCAAGATTCAGTCCCCTATAATTATAAATAATATTAAAAGTATTTTGGCAAATTGGGAAGATTTAAAACACAGTTCCATATAATTATTTCTCCCGGACTTGGAATTGCTATTTTGTAGAAATGTTAAAATCTGCTGCAGCTAAAATGGACTTAATGATATTTATATGATGCAGAGTGTAGTTGTAAATGGAATTACGTGCAGTAATGACATGGAAGAATGTTTCTGAATTAGTTATAAAATTTTCGTTAAATTCTTTTTTATGAAAGGCTTTTTTCAAGAAATCTATATGCGAAACGTGTTCCTTACCGGAAGATCATCGTAATTTGTAAATAATATTGGGAATTTTCTCATCTCGTCTGCCTTCGTGGGGCTACCATCTTTGAAAGTGATCGATATTTCTAAGAATGTAATTAAACATCAATATTGCATATCAGCTCTCTAAAATAACCACCTTCCTAAATGAAAAAACTTTTCTAGAACCGTGGGTCTCTTATCACACTCTTGATACTCTTTTGATGCTGCCCTTTTTTGCTGCATTCCCATCGTAATTACACATGGAATTACATGTAAAAAAATCTGATGTGTACACCACATGACTTCCTTGTATGGAATATTAAATTATAAGCATTTTTCTTGCATTTCATTTAAACTTATTGGATTGAATTAAATCTACTTCGCCGACAGCGCATAAACCACAATAGAATAAATGCATTCTTTAAAATTCACTTTGTTTACCATAGCGACACTCTGGCTCTAGGTTCACTTAACAGTATTATATTTCGTTCATATTATAACTCATAATGCACAAAATTTATATCATTTAAAGAATAGAATTATCTAATCGTTGCACATATTCTATATTCAAATAAAATAAAATATATAAAGCTAGAATGATGTATAAAAGAAATTAAGCGAATAAAACAAAAAGAAACAGTTTTTCACAGACGATTGAGTATTTCTCATTCAATTAATTCAGTTCTCACTTCGCGAGAAGGCAAAAGTACATAAAAACTCAAAATATGTATAGTAAAAATTACGATGTAAATCTTAAACACTTATTTCATCGAAAAAATTTCAGAAAGAATTAAGCACAATTTAATTGGCAATAATAAATGAATGCGTTATCTTTGTTGTTGCGCAGCTAAGTTTCTCTAGATTGGCAACAAATCCACTAGTCTCCTGTTTCAAATGTAAACATCAATGGCCGCCATTAAAAAAGGCTAAGCGGCAATTAAACAACTTTAAAATTGCTGATAGTTCTAAAAATATTGCACATAGATTTACTAAAGGCATAAAATACTTAACCGGAAGATAAAAACAACATAATTCAATCATTTTTAAAGCAAAAAATGTACAATTTACAAACATATAAGAGTAAAGAAACTGGGGATCACTGAGCCGGGTAACAGAGTGGATATATATATATATAAATATATTTATATACGTTTGGTGCGGCCGATTGCAACCAAAATAAGAGGTGCACATCTACATGTTATAGCAGTCCTATATACAAAATTTCAGCGTTCTGAGGCTACTCGTTTTCGAGTTATGTGAGATAAGTACGTACAGACGCCACGAAAAATTCTTTTCAGAATTAATTTTAAAGCAATTTTGTAATTTTTTTTGGAGGAAAAGAGTATTTTATTCGGACCTTGCGTACAGATATCACGTAAAAACATCGTTAAATTGCATTCGATAGCAGTCAAAATGGATATTTTCGTAGAAATATGCTGCCTGAAACTTTTCGCGATTACAGTACTTCCTTTTTACTTCGTACAAGGAAGTAAAAGACATTGAATTAATGTTCTAAATGCAACAACTGTATTGCTGTGGCTTTAAATTTAGATTGCATTACCCTTCTTAATATGCTGAATAAATTATGCCCACTCTCTAAAAATTTATTCGGGAAGAGACTGCGAAATAAATGTCACACTCAAGGGACGAAAGCTTTTAAGCTCGCATCCAACTTTTTGACGTGTTACTTATTAAAAATGGTAAATTTGTTCTCTTTTATAAACTGACTTCATCCGGGAGCTTCGGCATGAAGTCATCCCAGCTTTTGGTTCGTTCCTGACCCACAAGAAATCTCCCAAGTCGTTGATAATGCACGCGGAAGATATCCTCTGCCCTCGAGGACATCGATCAACTGTCATTCGTTATGAAAAGCATCCAGGATAAACTTCTGCCGCCAGTCATCAATAATTAATGGTTGAAGTTTCGCCTTCGATGTCGAGTTTAGAATTTGAGATTTTTAACTCGGATAACAAAGTAACGGAGAACTGAAATTGTCATGAAACTTATCGGTTTTACGTTGACGTTTATTTGGCAGAATGTCATAGTAAAATATATTTCGTTCGCATTGCAAATTTTCTGGGAAATATTTTTGGGAATGATATTAACAGAGCTGTGAACGTTTTGTTTGAAGATTAAATCTAGATTTAAGGAGAATTTCTCTTTTTTAGGGAGAAGCTGTGTGCAACGAACCAGAGAGAGCACTTAAAAGGTCCTTGATTGATAAGTGAACCAGAAGGTATCAAAAAACTAGTCGCATTAAATAAATTATTGGTAAAAGTTTACAATTCGCTGTCCCTTATGTTTTTTAAGTCCAAAGGGATTTGAGTCCCGAATTACTATTAGTTTCGTTTTGGCATTTTGCGTCGGACGGATAAATGTCGGTTCACTTTTCAAACTGTTGCCACAATATGTTAGAGTCCTGCATTATATTTGAAGAAATTAATGAAAAATCTGAATAAATGTACGTATATTTCTCGCATTGTGATAAAACAACGGTATCTAGAACCATATAATTTTGAATGACGTAGTTGCGAATATGGGCATCTGAAATCATCAAATTTGAAATTTGGAATTTGTTTCGATTTCATATTTTGTAAAACTTTAACGAATTTTTGAGTAACAAACTCAACGATTTAAAAGCGAGCAATGGCAACAATCTACCGGGGGGGGGGACCTTTTTATCTCCAGTGCGTCGAACTGTGTATCGGAAATTCTAAAGATGGGGGATTTTAAAATTATTTTGCGACTTTGCTATTGAACTAAATTTTATGGTTTAAGTGCAAAGAACATGATATTTAATAAATAAAGGTAACATACAAAACGTTAAAAAAACGACCCTTTGGACGTAATTTAAAATTTGAAACATTTCAGTTTTTTTTTTATTTTTTATTTTTTTTTTTATTTTATTTATTTATTTTTTTTTTTAAGATTCTTTTTTGAAACCAAGATCGGCGTCAAGAAGGCAGAATTTCAAGATGGCCGCTATACAAAACTAAAATAAGAAGTCAAAGAATTGTACAAGCTCGGTGTCCATGTACACACTTAAAAAAACATCAGAGAATTGTACAAACTCGGTACTGCACACTGCCTTGACTTTGTCCATGTACACATCGATCTAGTTTCACTTTAAAAAAATCAGAAAGCTAAAACCAAGTTAAAGCTATCATGGTAACTAGAAATAGGGTTTCATCACTAAAAGTGAACAAAATTTGTCGTCAGTCGAAGATACACCCAATTCTACACTAGCCCCTTCGCGCCGACTGTCACGTATACGTGCCAGCAACGAACGCACTTACCTACCGGCCGGCACGCAGGCGTGCCAGAGGATTGTTCCATTCTCTACCGACTGTCACGTATTTGTGCCAGTACTTTGGAATGTTTTTCAAACTATAATTTCTGCCACAAGATGGCACTGTATGTCCACATGGTTTCAGATACATGTAAATTAGACCTTCTACTCGAAATGAGAGAAGCATGACTCACATACACGTGCTTTTGATTATATAAACAAACGGGGAAATGAATGTTTCCGAATGGCGTGATTTATGACGTCTCCTTACATGGCACTTTATTCGCACGTGGTAGTTGTTTACTGTAAGTAGAGAAGTTTTATTTGCTCTAAAGCGTTGGATATTTCGGTTTGCAGTTCAGTTTTTAGAAAATAATTAGATCTTGTTAGACGTGAATTCTTTGTTTTTACCGTTGCAATGTCGAAGCGTCGAAAATGTTTAACAGAGCATGAAATAGCAGAAATGATGCAAAATATTTCAGATATTGATTCTGAAATTCTGATATTCTGATATTGATTCTGAAAGATTAACTGAAAGACATTTTCCGAAACTTTGTTCAGAAGAGACTGATAAGAAAATGAGACGACGATGCTTCGTTTGTTCACATTCCCGGAAAAATCCTCCAAAACGGCAGATGAGTTATTACGAGTGCAAGGAATGTAACGTAGGACTGTGTGTAGATCCCTGTTTTCAAATTTTTCATACGAAAAGAGAATTTTAAGTAATATATTTAGTTTTCAGATGTATAATGTTAAAATTCATAAAATGGTGAGTAATTAAAATAAAATGTGTAAAATATGCATTTAAACAAGAAATAAGGTAATTAAAGTATATATATAAAAACATTTATAAAGCCGTTTAAATACTCTATAGAGCATTATTAAACAATGCGTGGATACTTCGGAAATTTCATGGATTTAGGCTTAGTAGCAAAAAAGCCCCCGGCCCTGGAGAGACGCTTGCGGAAGACACTGCCGGCCTCAGCGATAAGCGCGCGTTTTCGCTACCCGGCTCGAAGGGCTTAAAGCCGATTTATTTTAAATTTAAAGCCAATTGTAAAATAATCCCTTTTATTTCAAGATAATGTGTAATATTTTTTTTTTAATTTATATATTTCTATAGTTATTCTCTTTCTGGAACATATTTCCAACCACAGTGTCAGAAGTGCCACGTATCTTCTATTTGAAGATTACTGTTTACAGAAAATCTAGATTTAGCTAGTAACTCACAATGAGCCGGAGCAATTTAAAGCAAAGTTTGTCAATGCTTGGTCAACAAATCAATCAGGTATCATTAAAAAAAATAGTTGAACGGGAGAAGATTTCTTTTGCCAAGAGTTAGTTACATAATTTATTTTATTTCAGTAAAAATTAAATCATTATTTTCGTAAATCCAGCTGGCCAAAAGGAAAAGGATATAAATATAATGAACTCTCTTTGAGACAAACACCCACCGTGATTCATAATTTTAGTCTTCTGTGGAAGTGATCATCTTAGACAGGTGATGTACAGAATCGATGTTTATTTATTCTGCGAAATATTGATCCATTTCAGTTGTGGACACCACAAGAGAATTCGCTGTAAATGATTTCAGGAAAAAAAAAAGCCTCCACCTCTACCCCCCTCCAAATAAAAAGGAACTAAACATCCATGCGCAAAATAGTTTGGAGCAGTATCAAAAAACAATAGATTTGTCAAAAGTGTCACAAATTTTTGTACAGTCGTATGTCATTTGATATTTTTGAAAGTCTTCCCTCCAATAAACTCAAAATTTGGCTATCTTTGCCTTTGCACGTGAAAACAGTGAGGCTTCAAAATTTTATTCAACGAAGAGCATTCTGACCACCATTTAATTTTCAGTTTGAAGCCCATTTGAAGTATTCAATAATCTTCTGAGATGACCACGTTTAAGAGTAACCAGCATTTCCAAATTTGAAATCAATACAGGTGGTTAAGGTGACTCATACACCTTAAACCCCTCATGATCATCGAATATGTGACTATTGCAAGAATTGGGATATTTTATTTATTTTAAAAGCAATTACTTCCAACATTTTACAGCTGACTTCATGATATAGCTGCTTTGGAAACTAGTAACCAGAAAGTTTGTGTTGCCACAAATATTTTTGTAATTTAATCCTCTTTGTGACAAAATATTTCGCCATATTTCCACCTTGCGCGCATGATATTTTAAAAATGGCTAATGGTACATACTTGAAATTAGATGGAATTCTTTATATGAGCTGTAATGTATTTTGCAGTAATTTACAAAACAGACAATCTTCTTAGTAGAACATAAGTTTTATTTCTAGTTCTCGGTGAAAGATAAATTTTATAAAATTCTTAAGTGGCAAAATTGTAATACTACTTCTAGCTGCAAAATCTTCAGAATACTTATCCTCTTTAACAATATCTCTCGTTGCTGAGTAACGGTTTGATACAAATATGGCGTTGCCACATCAACAATAATTATATTTATTTATTAAATAACAAGATATTACAACCTCTCCCCCCTCCAGATAAACTTTAATTTATATTTTTATAAATTAAAGTTTACAGTTTTTAAAACAATAATATCAGCACAACACAGAATTAAAATACAATTAGAGAATTAAACACGAAATAACATAATAACATACACTGAAGAAGAGAGAAAGGAACAAAATATTTTTTTTTTATCTATATAGAGAAACAAATTATTTAATCAGGCCAGGGAGTACGACTTAATGCGTTTACATTTTTATGGTTTTTACCACTTCGATGAACGATCGTGTAATTGTAGGGTTGTAGTACCAGTGCCCATCTCATAAGTCGTGGATTTAGACTCACATTATTTTTGAGCCAAACTAAGGGATTATGATCGGTCATGATGAGGAATTTAGTATGCCCGTCTAAATAACATTGAAGTTTCTTTACAGCAAATATTATGGCGGCGCATTCCTTTTCTGTGGTACAGTACTTTTTTTCAGTTTCTGTAAACTTCTTACTGAGGTATAATACTGGATGTTCATTGTCTCGTTCATCTTTTTGAGCTAAAATTACACCCATACCAGAGTCTGAAACATCAATTTGCAAAATAAACTCCTTATTGAAATCAGGCGAGTGTGACAAAGGCTTTTGTGGCAGTTTTGCTTCTTCAACAACTCGCTCTTGTCTGTTTAGTTTCTCTAAAAACTTCTCTTTGACTTGCATCTCAACTCCAGAACTTGGCAATTCATCTGGAACTTTTAACTGAGAATCGTTTAATTTTGTCAGTTCTTTCTTGTAAGATAGTTTTTGCTCTTTGCGAGATGAATCTCTGTTCTTATCTGCTACTTGCACTCTCATTGAATGTGGCAACTTTGAGTATCCTTTATCATGTTTGTGCCTCTTTGCTAAGTTTTCTGACGTGAACGTAGATTCTGAACATATTTTTAATTTCTTAGCTTTAGAAGCACCTTCATGAGTTCTTTTATCAGAAGTTCTTTGATCTGCTGTTAACAAACTGTCAAACACATCTTTGCTTTTTGGAGAAGAAGGAACTGGGGAACTTCTAGAGGAATAATCCCACACATTATCCATAGAAGATGAATCACCAGGTAAATAAGGTGAGTCAACTTCCATATAAATAACTTCAGCTTTCTCATCAAGAGATGAGCGCTTAGATTGTTTGTCAGATTTCCGTGAAGCATTGACAGAAGCCTGACTTTTAGGAGGGTGAATACTGACCAAATTACCCTGAGTTTTAGCACTATTATTTGTTTGGTTCTGAATCAAAGTGGTGTAGTTCTGCATTTGATCCCTATATTTTTCAAGAATAACAATTACTTCATTTTCATTTCCATTTTTATCTAGTTTCTTTTTCATCAACAGCCCGTTCTCCTTTACTTTGAAATCATTTCCGAAAATTTCACTTTTAGCTTCGCTAAGCAATGAAGCTAGATCTCTGCTTTGATGTTGAGGTTCAATTAATTCCTTTGAATTAGCATTAATTATTTTCTTGATTTCCTTGTCTTTCTCATCAGCTTGCGGTAAAATATCTTCGTCAGACTCAATAACAGACAGTTCTTCTTTTTTCCCCATTTCGGTGTCTCTACTTCGATCTTCTTCACGAGATCTTTTTACTTGAGATCGTGTCAAAACTGCATTTATTTTTTCTAAATTTAAGAATGATTTATTTTTGAACAATTGGGCAGTTTTGTTACCCAATACATATCTGCCAGGATCATTTGTAACAACAGCTGCCTTTGTTTTTATGTAACCAAGTTTACAATTAATTTCAACTTCAGCTAACGGTAGACACACTAAATGGTCATTTAAGAGATATTCTACCCAGACATGTTCTCCAATCATTTTTGCTTTATCTACATATTTTCGAGATATAACATCTACTGTGGCTCCTGTGTCTCGAAGAATAGGCATTTCATACCCATTAACTAAACCGTTAATTGTATATGTCTCTAACAAATCATCATTTGAAGATACGCAATTTACCTTTTCATTTGGTTTTAAGCGAGGGCACTGAGGCTTAAAATGTTCGTATGACCCACACTCGAAACAACGTGGTCGATATCTTTTGTCATATAAATTTTCTTGGTTCTTGTTTTGAAATTGATTTTTTTGTCGGTGATCTTTCTGGTATTTTGAATCGTCCCATTTATCAGAATGCTTAAAATGAGGCGGATGCTCTATTTTTTTCACAAAATTATCATAACGCGGTTTAAATGATCCTTTGTTAATTTTCTCAGTCTGATTGACAGAAAATTTCGGTTTTATTGTTTTCCTCACATCTTCAAAATCTTCAATTTTCTTAACTATTTCAGTAGGTGAAATGATGGTTGTCCATTGATCCATAAAATGTTCTTTGAAATCAAGAGAAGTACGCTTTTTTATTTGATCAACCAGCATGAGATCTTTTAGCTGTTCAAAAGTTTTAATGTTTAATCCGTTAAGCCATCCTTCTAAATAATTTTTTAATTCATAGTAGAAATCATACCAAGTACTTTCAGTAGATTTTTGGTGTTTATGAAATAGTTGTCGAAATTTTTCCGCAGTCAATTTAAATCGTTGTAACAGTAAAGTTTTTACATATTCATACTTTTTCGCTTCCTCTTCTGGTTCTCTAGCAATAAGCTGAACAATGTCAGGAGGCAGTAATGAAATAAGTTGAGTCACTTGATTTTCAGCAGGTATATTCATTATTTTAGCTTGACGCTCAAATAACACCAGGAATAAACTTATTTCATCTTCTTTAGGGTTGAAACGTGGCATGACATCGTGAATTCTGATTTTTAAAGGCTGCTCAGGTAACTGCGTAGTTTCTGCCGGCTGTGCTGTGGCAGCCATTGCTTCCAGCTGAAGTTTCTGTAGCTCAAAGGCTCTAATTCGCTCTTCTCTTTCAAGCTCTTCTTTTCTTTCTTCTCTTTCGCGTTGCCTTTCTCTTTCTTCTCTTTCGCGTTCCTTTTCTCTTTCTTCTCTTTCGCGTTCTTTTTCTCTTTCTTTCCTTTCGCGTTCCTTTTCTCTTTCTTCTCTTTCGCGTTCTTTTTCTCTTTCTTCCCTTTCGCGTTCCTTTTCTCTTTCTTCTCTTTCGCGTTCTTCTCTTCTTTCTCTTTCTTCTCTTTCGCGTTCCTTTTCTCTTTCTCTTTCTTCTCTTTCGCATTCTTCTTTTCGTTCCCTTTCTTCTCTAATTGCAGCCAGTAGTTCTCGAGTAAACTCCTCATCATAATCGGGACTTTCAGTAATCAGTTTATGCAACTGAGCAATCTTAAATTCAGGTTTCACGGTTAAACCTAACTCTTCTGCTAGTACTTTTAAATCCTGTTTTTTACTCCTAGCTAAGAATGACATGTTGACACAAGTTACTTTTAATAGGCTTCCTTTTGAAATTCAATCTAAAAGCTCGTACTTGTATTAAAAATATATAATTTCTGGCGAGATTTAATTTCTCGAATACGAAATTCACACTAACCAATTGGAGAGAATTATTTAAACAACTTTGCCAGGTTGGCACAAAATAATTTAATACTACGTCGGGTTGACGTTTTAACTCACTATTCACAAGCCTCGTTAGCTATAACTATATAAACACCTTTGCCAGTTAGGCAATACAATGGAATTTTACCAACGTCAGTTTGACGATTTTACTATTTATCTCCACGCCTGGTTGGCGATAACAAAAACAATTTTTGCCAGTTTGGCAATACAACTTTTAGAATATACAATCTGTAATACGTCGGGATGACGTTACTATCTATCACACGCTTGGATGGCGAGAACTTAAGACTTTTCCAATTCTGCAGTATAATCAAATCACACTACGTCAGTTTGACGTTGCTACTTATTTTCCACGCGCCTGCTTGGCAACAAATTCAAAATTCAGCTAGCAGTTTTTTTTTTTTTTTTTTTTTTTTTTTTTTTTTTTTTTTTTTATAAACGCCGGGATGGCTTCCACATATCAATTATCAACATAAAAATTCAATACAAATAAAAGTAAAGCATAAATAATAAATTTAAAACATTTCTTTACCACAAATATCCATTATAAATTTAAGCTGAATATTTTTAGCGTTAGTTATTTTAAACAAAATCTTACACGATAAACTATAATTCTGAAACAAAGTATTAAAATTCAATAAAATCTTTTTTTAAGAAAACCAAAAGTTAATCTTATCTTCAGAGATCAGCAGTATCCTATTTTTGACAGTTTTTGCTCGGACGCAAGTTACTGAAGCACAGAAGATAATCTTTGAATGATCAGCTTCAAATCTGGCTTTAAAACGGCAGACTTCTTACATCCATTTATCCTTGAAATAAACAAACTTGGCAATTGGTATTAGCAAACTTGTTGTAAAAAATTCAGTAAATTTCTGGGATTAGGAGACCAGCACCATCGAAATTGATAATTGCACTCCTAATTTCCAGTATCTTGGTGGAACCTCCAATTTATTAATGACTGTAATGTATTTTGCAGTAATTTACAAAACAGACAATCTTCTTAGTAGAACATAAATTTTATTTCTAGTTCTCGGTGAAAGACAAATTTTATAAAATTCTTAAGTGGCAAAATTGTAATACTACTTCTAGCTGCAAAATCTTCAGAATACTTATCCTCTTTAACAATATCTCTCGTTGCTGAGTAACGGTTTGATACAAATATGGCGTTGCCACATCAACAATAATTATATTTATTTATTAAATAACAAGATATTACAGTACATACTTGAAATTAGATGGAATTCTTTATATGAGCCCTATTTTTTAACTGAACGAAAAATCTGATGAATATCTTAATATTAAAAAATTTTATGGACGAAAACATTACAGATTTTTTTAATAAACTACATTTTATAAACTCGACTCAAAATAAAATAAAAATTTAACACGAAATTTTTAGAATTTTAGGTTCACAGTAGTTTCTAGACGTTATAAAAGCTATATATTAAATATGGAATTAAATTATGCAACACATGTGCACGCAATTTGGAAACATGACGAAAAATGTTGTCACAAAGCGGATTAAATTATAAAAATATTTGTGGCAACACAAACTTTCTGATTACTATTTCAAAAAGCAGCTATATTATGTTGTCATCTGTAAAAAGTTGGTAGTAATTGCTTTTAAAATAAATATGTTATCCCAATTCTTGCAACAGTCACCTATTCGAACATCTTATGGGTTTTAAGGTGGATGAGTCCCCTTAATATCTTCTCTCTAAGACGACCAACCTATCAAAGGCCTAGTAGGTAGACTACTGAACTCTGGTAATTCGACTCGGGTTCGAACTTCATTGAAAGATTTGGATGCGTGGTCGTTTTTTTGTTGTCTTCGGTTGTAACATGAATGTGAACTAGTTTTCGTTAAAACGTCTTGCACGAATACACCCTTTCCATTAAACAGATAGTCGTACTGCGCTTTAAATACTATAAGTGGTGTGTAATGCGTTTCGAAAATATCAGATAATTCAAATCTGAGACTATAAGGTATTTCTCCCACTTTCCTAGCGTGCCTTCGTGGTGTAGTGATTCTGCACGCTGGGCCGGTATTCCAGAGGTCCGTGTTTCGATTCCCGGCGAAGGCGGTTGCTTATTTTTCATCTCTCTGGCTTCCAAAAATCCTGATGTCTCCACAAGACGACCATTTCCGAAAAAGAGCAAAGTAGTTACCTGGAACAATGGATAGGCATGGCATTTTAGGGAGGAGTAATTTTATATCATTTTCTTGAAATTTATTAATCCCCCCAACAAAAAATATAAAAACAAGGAGGAATTATTCTTGGGTGAAAATTCATATTAGGAGAAGCTTTTAAATCTTTTCTTTGTAAAGAGAATCGAGCTTCAAACAGCAACCTGAAGCCACCATGCCTTTAATCCCGCTATAGCCATGGTTGTTCTCATTCCGCTCCATTCGTCTCAGATTCAATTCCAAATGGCATCACAATAGTTGAGATGCGCCAGCAAATTGCCCACTTCTCTTAACGAATGCCTTTCAAACTGCGCATAGAGTAAAAGTTACGGTATGCTAAGCTGATTTTATTCCTATGCTTTGCCAAACCACAGCTCTTGATTAAGTAGCAGTAAGCGTGATATGAACCCCAAAAACTGCTGCTGTAGGGATGTAGGCGAGGGAGGAATACATAAAAAAGGCGGCGGGTGAGATATCCGACTGTTGCGCGTTCTGCATATTGATTCATTTCTGGAGGCTTTATGCTAGTCCAGACTGGGGAAAAAAATTACCACGAAGTCCAATGGTGGCGCATAAAAACGCAAACTATTCACAAATCGCTGAGGTGAAGTTTTTTCCTTTCCTTTGCTGCATGGCTTTACTTTCCCGAATCGTCGGTTGCTAATCTTATTTTGTGGGAAATGAGGATGAAAATCGGAGGATATTATATGCACGGGAATAATTTTTTGTACCCTTTTTCATGCATTAGAAGATGGATGCTGTAATTTATTCTACAGATAAAGATCCTGGTGTTAGTGCAATCAGGCTATCATCAATAACAAGAAGTTGGTTTATATAGAATTAGACTATAAGGTTCTGACTGTGTTGAA
Source organism: Stegodyphus dumicola (assembly GCF_044657685.1). Taxonomy (NCBI): domain Eukaryota; kingdom Metazoa; phylum Arthropoda; class Arachnida; order Araneae; family Eresidae; genus Stegodyphus; species Stegodyphus dumicola. The sequence continues at coordinate 32,342,006 of NC_140772.1, forward strand.
ATTGAAACCAACATTCTAAAATTTAATACAAATTTTCAGTTTTATTCTCCTCTCTCATAAAACAAATGGCTACATTTTGTTTTTTATTATAACAGCGCCATTTCTCTCTTACGCAGTTTATTTGTTGCGTAGGCGTAAAATTGCGTATTATTGAAAATCATATTTTTCAGATGTTCTCCGTCATTTGTGAAATATCTTGTAGTCTGTCATTCCCGGTTTTGCATTGCTTTCTTTATCTGGTATATTTGTTGGTGTTTCCTATCTGCCTTCCTGAAGTGGTCACTGTGTTGTTGCTTTTTATTGGTTTTGTTTATCTTCTTAATCTTGGGTCAGATCTAGATCAGGTGCACAATTTTGACATAACTATAAGAGGAAAAGAACACCTGTCGTTGGGACAAGCCTTGGCGCTGTACTGATTCATTTCTTTATTTCTTATAATTGACAGAACAAGGATTTAATTTTAAACTTGTTCCTACAAATAATAAATCTATTGGAACAACTAGTAAACAATTATTATCTACCAAATTTACATATAATTTGAGATGATTGTCTTTAAAAGACTATTCATCACAGTTTCAAGGTGCAGATCTGGCATCTGTTCAGTTAGTGGTAAGTAGCACGTCTGTGTCTAGCTGCAGTTACTCGATTTCTTTTCAAACCTTAAGATATTCCTTGCAGCTGTAAATCACCGGAAGGAGCTACATCTATTTTCCTTTTGAAACATGAGATGAGTGTTGAGGGGAATATCAGACACTACAGGCATCTTATTGGTAACAGTGCAGGTTTTGCTTAGCACTCTGGGACAGGGAAACTACGGGTCTTTTAAAATCCTTCTTCCTCTACTATATTTTCTGGATGAAACACTGTTCTCTGTACTTGTTGTCTTGTCCCCACATTGCATGGAACAATGGTTGCCAGAGCCTACTCCAAAAAGGAGGTTGGACTTCTATTTTTCACTTCCAATTTTGAGGAAAAGCACCTGAGGTGAGATCCGGTGATCTCCCACCAATCCACACAAGAGGACTTTTCGCTCGCGGCATATTTAGAAACCTCCATGCTGCATCGACACTATACATTTAGAAACATCCGTGTCTTACCTGGGATTCGAATCCAGGCCCTTCGGTACTGTAAGTAAGCTTCCCTAACCACTACACCGTCTGGGCGACACTGTTCTCTGTAACTAGGTTTATTAAAACATAACTTGAGATATAAGATAGCTCCAGAAAAATTACTCGCATATTCATCCGGAAAACGTATCTGCGATGCCTACTTTTTATAAAAACCAAACGAACGGAAAATGTTTGAAACTGACAGAAGTACAATCATGGATTGTTTGGCAGGACAGCATGGCAGCTCTTTAGTCACCCTTTAGTCAAAGTTCCGGCAAGAGGGAGCAGCGTTGCAGAGTGTCAAAGAATCTAAGGTTGTGCTTCATCAAATGTTTCAAGATCTTCTTATTTCTCGAGAAAAAGACGTTGCGCAGCCGAAATGATCTTCAAACTTTCCAGTATGTGGCTAAGTTTTCTAGGACTATCTGAAATTTAAAGCGTCGATTTAAAAATTTTGCTACAGTAATGAATTCAAGATAACATTACAGGAAACAATTGCAACTATATAAATTTTATGGTCCAGAAAGCGACGCAGAGCCTTCATGGCAGACTGGAAAATGTAGCATAAATAACAGTCAGTAAATTACGGACCCTGAATACGTTTCATTTCTGATTGGCTCTCTATGATATTAATTCTAGCGCTTATTTCGAATTTTTAAATGCGTGATGGCCCTTAAAATCATAGAAGACGGGAAATATCGTGCGTTACTGTTATAACTGTAGACACCTGTAATGAAAGTATTACTTTGCCAAGTTGTATACCAGTTTTGAATTGAGACAACCTTGTCCAGACTGGGGTTTAACCCTCTGAGCGGCGCAGGATTCCAGATCCGTCATGAAGATCTTAAATTATAAGCTAATATATGCCAAGTAGCAAAACTTCTGATGACAGGATAAACCTGGTCATAACGCTCAGAGGGAAGCTAGGTCATTCGCGGAATAAAAGACTATGCCGTAGGTTTTCTATTGTACTCGTATATTGAGAAATTTATAATACGAAAGAGAATTTTCAATATCATCGCTTTCCAGGAGAAAATAAATCAGTCACGTCCTCTTTGTAGCTATTAGATTCAAAATATTTGCTCGAGTGTGACAATTGAGATAATCGACATTAACACTTCACACTTAAATAATGACTTTATTGCACTGATTATCAGATCTCTGGACTGTTTATATGAGTCCTCAAACAATATAACAGCACTCTTTTGAGGAGAAACCTATTTAATCGTCCCTCGTGTATGTTTCAAAATCTGTTATTTGTCAGGCGAATTGATCATGAATACATATTCATTCCTTTCCTCTTGTATATTTATATTTTGTTTTGTTCACGAATAAACAGAATTCGTTATTCCTAAAGCGTTGTTAATATTTAAATCGCTTTTCTGCTACTACGTATTTGTATTGATGTTTTCAAAGTACCACTGTATTACACTGAAATGACAAAAGTCATGGGATACCTCCTAATATTTTGTCGGTCCTCCTCTTGCCCGGCGAAGTGCAGCAACTCGACGTGGCATGGACTCAACAAATCGTTGGAAGTCCCCTGCAGGAATATTGAGCCATGCTGCCTCTATTGACGTCTATAATTGTGAAAGTGTTGAAGGTGCAGGGTTTTGGGCACGAACTGACCTCTCGATGATGTCCCATAAATGTTCGATGGGATTCATGTCGGGCGATCTAGGTGGCCAGATCGTTCGCTGGAATTATCCAGAATGTTCTTCTAACCAATCGCGAACAATTGTGGCCCGGTGACATGGCGCATTGTCATCCATAAAAATCCCATCGTTGTATGAGTGCGTGAAGTCCATGAATGGCTCTAAGTGATCTCCAAGTAGCTGAAGGTATCCATTTCCAGTCAATGATCGGTTCAGTTGCACCAGAGGACCGAGTCCATGCCATGTAAAAATAGCCCAGACCATTATGGAACCACCACCAGCTTGAACAGTGCCTTGTTGACAACTTGGATCCATGGCTTCGTGGGGTCTGTGCCACACTCGAATCCTTCCATCAGCTCTTACCAACTGAAATCGTGACTCTTCTGACCAAGCCACGGTTTTCCATTCGTTTAGGGACCAACCGATATGCTCACGAGCCCACGAGAGTCGCTGCAGGCGATGTCGTGCTGTCAGTAAAGGCACTCGAGTCGGTCTGCTGCTGGCATAGCCCAAGGAAGACAAATTTCGCCGCACTGTCCTATCGGACACGTTCCTCGTACGTCCCACATTGATTTATGCGGTTATTTGACGCAGTGTTGCTTGTCTGTGAACATTGACAACTCTACGCAGACGTCGCTGGCCTCGGTCGTTAAGTGCAGGTGGTTGGCCACTGCGCTGTCCATGGTGGGACGTTATGCCTGAAATTAGATACTCTTGGCACACTCTTGACACTGTGGATCTCGGAATGTTAAATTCCCTAACTATATCCGAAATGGAATGACCCATGCGTCTAGCTCCAACTACCATTCCGCGTTCAAAGTCTGTTAATTCTCGTCGTGCGGTCATAATCACGTCAAAGCCTCTTCACATGAATAACTTGAACACAAATGAAAGCCCTGCCAAAGCACTTCCCATTTATACATTTTCTATGCGATACTACTGCCATCTGTATATTTGCATATTGCTATTCCATGACTTTTGTCACTTCAGTGTATATTAGAAAGTATTAGATGATTTGTCATTTAGTTAAGAGTTGGGTGAAAGTAAAAAGGATAAGATATGCAAAACAGTAAAGCAAGGGGTTAATAAACATAAAAAATTACAAATTTTGAGAATTATTAAAACATGTCTATGCCAAGTCAGGTCTTCTAGCCCCGAAATTTCACTTCATTCTTTATGGACATCTTGTGTGATATTTTGTGGAAAGAGTGTTGCCGGATCTCATGGTTGACGAACAGTAGCTACAAGCCGAAACATCTGGTTTCTGCATAATGGAGCGCTTGTACATTTTAGCCGCACTGTACGGGACTACCTCGATAGGAGAGATCAGGATCACTGGATTGGCGACCACCGCGATCCTCCGAGCTAGCTTCCTGGGATTTCTACCTGTGGAGATATATGAACTCCATGGTGTACCAGACGACCGTAACATCGTCGCCAGGATCGTGGATGCGGCAGCACGTGACCATGACTCACCTGCCCATTTTTAACGAGCCCGTGAATCCATGCTTCGACGGTGTGAAACATGCATTGTGGTCAATGGAAGGAAGTTTGAACATATTCTTGGATTTAACTATATTCTTTAATAAAAGTCTTATTAACGACTCTTTCGACATTCTTTCCTTCTACGCTTGCGAACATTGCCCTCTAGCTGTCGCCGTTCGCATTTTCGGACACAAGCGCCTATATAAATCTTGTTTATGTACATTTTATGCGATCAAGTGCAAAAATATGTTGGGGGTCTTCAAGGCTCTGTTTTGTGCAAGATTGCGAAGATTTGTTCATCTTCTCCACTATTCCCCCGTCCACACACAGTGTTTCGCTTGGTGATATCTTCGATTGTTTTTCGCAATGATTTCGCATGTTATGGTTTTGTCCCGTTGGTTTGGAACGGAGACTCCTGAAAATGGCAATATTAACTCTTTTGATGCATCGCATGCTTCCATGTAAAATAAAAAAGCCGTTACTGCATTATGAACCTGAATAGTATTACACTTAGTCGATTCGTTTCGTTTCAATTGCAATAATATCATTAAACCATCTGGCTTTAAGTTTCAAAATTTCATTATGCCACCCTCCTGGGGCAGCACTTAGTGACGTTGACTGCTGTACTGAAAGGTCCGAGTTCGAATTCCGGAGGAGTATAGTGTCTAGTAAATGTATAGTGCCTGTGCGATATGAGGGCACTCTTAAGATGCGGCCAGCCGAAGTCTTCTCGAGAGATTGGTATGGATAAGAATGATGGAGACCCTCGGGCGCGTACCCCCGGGCTGTTCTCACTCAAAATTCGGGAGGGGGGTGAAACTGAGATAAAGTTAGGCTGTCACATATATGTGCTCAAGACAGGCGCATTTGATTCCTTGTCACGATGATGGTCGTGGAGTCGTCTCCAGGGGCTTCGCTTTTGTCAGACAAGTTGTAAGGTATTTCTCCCACCTTCTTAGCATGCCTTCGCGGTGTAGTGGTCAGCACGCTGGACGCGTATACAAGAGGTCCGTGGTTCGAGTCCCGGAGAAGAAGTTGCTCTTTTCTCATCTTTCCGGCTTCGAAATAACCTAACAAAGTGAGATTTTTACCAGCAACAATAAAGTTTCATCATAGATGGTCTTTGATCCAATCTTCGAGTTTCCTGTGAATGTGCCCTTAGTCTTATACTTTTTTTATTACTTAGTAAGCTTTTTTAATGATTAAGTAGTTAAGTAATAGTTAAGTGTTGAAGCTGCCAGTTCGACCTTACTAAAAACAGCGTAATTAAACTTGAAATAACGATAATTGCCCATACACATTTTTACCTTTGAATAAAATCCCATAGAATTAGGAAACTTTTGCGAGATTTATTTAGATTTCTAAAAAATATTTTTAACTATTCGTTTATCATCATTACATACAATTTTCCCTCTTTCAGACTTATTATAGCAATTATAAAATGCCAGCCTTACTATTTTTTAAATCACTTCATTAATTGACAATTACATACGGCTTAAATCTTAGGAACATTCACTTTGTTTTTAATTACTGACTTTCAAAAATAATTGCGCTCTGTATTTTTTTTTAAACAAAATAGAAAAAACTGCACATAATTTTTTTGTTATTTTCTTTTAACAAATTGAACCTGAAGCGACGATGACAAAGAAAAAAAGAAATTACGAAATCAGAAGTAATTTTTTAAAGGAATCTAATTTAAGAAAATAATAATTGCCATTAAATTATTCAAGCTATTGTCTTTGTAATTAAATTAATTCTTTTTTTTAAATGGAACTGGACCTGTTTGTATGTGTTGTTATTTTAACTGTACATATTGTTTATCCGGTGTATATTCCAGTTATTCTACAGGATGATTTTTAGTTTTAGCAAATTGCTTTCCTTCCATTTTTTATTATTAGAAAAAAAAAAACAGCAGGTTAGTTATTTATAAAACTAAAATATGCGGACGATTTTTGAACCAGAAGGATTTAGTTTTAATACCAGTGTTATTCTTCTCGTTTAAGCAGTTTTCCTGCGCAAGTAAATTTCATCTTTATCGATTCTTAGTACTGTACTTATATTGACTGAGCATCAAACTGAAGACAATTGAAGGCGATCGATGCAGAAATCCCATCGTGAGACATATTCAAAAACGTTTTCGAGTTTTGCCCAAAAACCTGAGACCGAAGCTGCAATCTTTGGCAATACCGCAGCTGATCGGATTGCCAAATTAGCGGCAACAGATATTAACATTAGGACCCTGAGTATAAAACTGTCAGCTGCTCATCTAAAATATTTCACATGTCAACTTCTTCAAAATAAATGGCAGCTAAAGTAGAACAATGAAATTACAGGATGAAGAGTGTTTTATTTCATTCCAAAAGTTAGTGTAGTTATCAAAAGCAATATTCGAGAACTATGGGGTATGAACCGTTTATGAGCTGCTTTTAAACGGTTTGGTTTTATGGGAAGTGGTCTTTGCATATGCGGCAAGGTTGGCAAAACAACCCCTAATGTATCCGATTGCCTGTTTACCTCCAACTCCTATTTCCGGAAGCCAACAGCTGAGAGTTGTTATGCATGGGGAGTTACCACCTGCAAAAACAAGCGTGCAGTATCCTGCATGAAGACCTACACTTCATATGCTCCGTTTAATGCTTAAATATTTGGGCAGATTTCATCTTTGCATCTGTACTTGCATTCACACCCTGGCTGTATTATATTTCTATGCTCAACATATACTGTGAAGTTATAGTATTATCAGTGTCCCCACCATGTACTTTCCCTTCTTGTTCCGTTCCTTCTTTCAATATTTCTTACTTTCCATAGTCTCAAGTCCGGGAGAACATTGCACTAAGCTTCAGTTTTTTTGTTTGTTGCTTTTTACTTCCTTGTACGAAGTAAAAAGGAAGTATTGTATTCGCGAAAAGTTTCAGACAGCATATTTCAACGAAAATATCCATTTTGACTGCAATCGAATGCAATTTAACGATGTTTTTGCGTGATATCTGTACGTAAGGACAGAATAAAATATTCTTTTCATTCCAAAAAATTATAAAACCGATTTAAAATGAATTCTGAAGAGAATTTTTCGTGGCGTCTGTACGAACGTATGTACGTACCTCGCATAACTCAAAAACGAGTAGCCTCAGAACGTTGAAATTTTGTATATAGGACTGCTATAACATGTAGATGTGCACCTCGTATTTTGGTTGCAATCGGCCGCACCAAACGTATATAAATATATTTATATATATATTGACTCTGTTACCCGGCTCAGTGATCTCAGTTTCTTTACTCTTATATGTTTGTAAATTGTAAATTTTTTGCTTTAAAAATGATTGAATTCTGTTGTTTTTATCTTCCGGTTAAGGTTTTATGCCTTTCGTAAATCTATATGCAATATTTTTAGAATTATCAGCAATTTTAAAGTTGCTTAAGTGCCGCTAAGCCTTTTTTTTTTTTATGGCGGCCATTGATTGTTTACATTTGAAACAACAGACTAATGGATTTGTTGCCAATGTAGAGAAACTTAGCTTCGCAACAACAAAGATAACGCCTTCATTTATTTATTGCTAATTAAATAATGAATAATTCTTTCTAGAATTTTTTCGAGGAAATAAGTGTTTAAGATTTACTTGGCAATTTTTAATATAGATATTTTGAGTTTTTATGTATTTTTGCCTTCTCGCGAAGTGAGAACTGAATTAATTGAATGAGAAATAATGAATCGTCTGTGAAAAACGGTTTCTTTTTTGTTTTTGTTTGCTTAATTTCTTTTATACATCGTTCTAGCTTTATTATAGTATTTGAATAGAACATTTGGCAACGATTAGATAATTGTGTTCTTTAAATGATATAAATTTTGTGCATTCTGAGTTATAATACGAACGAACTATAATACTGTTAAGTGAACCTAGCGCCAGAGTGTCGCTTTGGTAAACAAAGTGAATTTTAAAGAATGCATTTATTCTATTGTGGTTTATGCGCTGTCGTCGAAGTAGATTTAATTCAATCCAATGAAGTTTAAATGAAATGCAAGAAAAAATGCGTATAATTTAATATTCCGTACAAGGAAGTCATGTGGTGTACACATCAGATTTTGTTAAATTCAATCAAACGGGATGCAACAGACTGATGAGCACCTAAATGGGAAAAGGACAATCAGTCGCAAGCTAGTTAGCTAGATACACAGCTACGCAGAACATATTATTGCATAGATGGAGACAAATTAACGTACATCACGTAAAAATCAGTATTTTTAAATTCCTACTATTAGCTCACACTAAGTGGTCACCACGTTGAGATAGCAAGTGGAAAAACATGTTTTGAATCTCACGGGTGAAATTTTCGTGGTTCCTGACTCAATTTAAGAAATAATTGTCTGTACAGATTTAAGAAGCAGTGCAAGGTCCAATGACATAATTTAAAATTATATTAATTTCGTATTCACTTTGAAGTCGCCCAAACGATATTGTGATTAGGGGAGCCTACCTACAGTACTGAAAGGCCTGGGTTCGAATTTCGGGCATGGATGTTTGTAAATGTCCGTGGTTCATGATAATACTCTAAATATGCGGAGAGCCAAAAGTCCTTTCGTGTGGATTGGTGGAAGGGGAGCGGGGTGAGAGACCCCCGGATCCTCCTGGATGCTCTTCCTCAAAATTGGGGGTGGAATATAGAAGGCCAGCCTCTCTTTGGAGTAGGATCTGGCAACCATTGTTCCATATGATATGGAAGACAACAACAGTAACTTTGCAAAGACTTCATGTCCACCTTGTTTATGCTGTTATTATTTTTAATGTATCAGAGATTCTCAGACATATATGTATATGTTAAACTTGCCCAACGGGGTGAGAGACCCCCGATCCTCCCTGGATGTTCTTCCTAAAAATTGGGGGTGGAAAATAGAAGGCCAGCCTCTCTTTGGAGTAGGCTCGGGCAGCCATTGTTCCATATGATATGGTGTAGACAACAACAGTAACTTTGAAAAGACTTCATGTCCACCTCGTTTATGCTGTTATTATTTTAAATGTATCAGAGATTCTCAGACATATATGTATATGTTAAACTTGCCCAACGGAGTGAGAGACCCCCGATCCTCCCGGGATGTTCTTCCTAAAAATTGGGGAGGGGGTGGAAAATAGAAGGCCAGTCTCTCTTTAGAGTAGGCTCGGGCAGCCATTGTTCCATATGATATGGTCTAGACAACAACAGTAACTTTGAAAAGACTTCATGTCCACCTCGTTTATGCTGTTATTATTTTAAATGTATCAGAGATTCTCAGACATATATGTATATGTTAAACTTGCCCAACGGAGTGAGAGACCCCCGATCCTCCCGGGATGTTCTTCCTCAAAATTGGGGGTGGAAAATAGAAGGCCAGCCTCTCTTTGGAGTAGGCTCGGGCAGCCATTGTTCCATATGATATGGTCTAGACAACAACAGTAACTTTGTTAAGACTTCATGTCCACCTTGTTTATGCTGTTATTATTTTAAATGTATCAGAGATTCTCAGACATATATGTATATGTTAAACTTGCCCAAAATTATTCCATTTCAAATTTATGAAGATATATTTGAAGGTATATATGAAGAGCCCAGAAATTTTTACGAGGTTGCTTGCCGCTGTAAATTTAACTGAAGAAATATACGCCATTTTTAAGATTCCTTGCCTGTTGCGCCATTTTTTAACTAGAAAAAGTTCCATTGTTATTTAAATTCCTTGTTAGTGTTGAGGAAATTTTTGTTTCGTATTTGTTGTGGAAGAATTCGAATTTTTGACGAAACGAATTTTTTTAAGCGAAAGGAAACATAGTAAACAAGTAAATAATAAATTAAATTTTTAAAACTTTTCCATCTTTATTTTGGAGAAAGGCGCAACACAATACAACACAGTTCCCAAATTGTTGTCATGTTTGTTCGGAAGTTAACCTTCCAAAAAAGGTATACATCCTAGAGGCATCTTCCTTCTGTTTCTATGTACTCATTAATCGAAAATAAACCCGTTTCGTAGATTTTCGAACTCGGTATTTATAAAAAAAAAAAAAAAAAAAAAAAAAAAAAATTCTTCTCCGTTTTTCCTTAAGCAGAGAAAAAGTTCTGGCGTCGCGGAGAAGCTTCTATCTGCGATTGCCACCGCTTCCTAGTTATTTATTTGAAATTCAATTTTCGAAAGTCTGGCTTTTTTGGTAATCACAAGCTGGCAACGTAACATTTTTTATTATTTATTTACTTGTTATTTTAAAATCTTTCTTGGCACTTTTCCAGCCTTCAAACATTTGGAGTACCAAGTTTTTAAAAGGGCGAATTTCAGTTTTTCTTCTTTGTCCTCTACGTATTTTCACTGTCTGTTCTCTCCCCACCCCCAAATACCTCTTCCTCCAAAATCTAAGATAAAAGTTTCTGCTGCCGTGTTGCTTTACGATTGGTAAAAAGAGGAGAAGAAATGTATGCCGATTTTTATTTTTATTTATTTTATTTTTATTTATATAATGTTCATTCGTTTTCTCTGCTTGTGGGCGATTTTCGTTGATTATTGATACCTTCAATATTTTTTCAGGAATCAATTTCAGTTAGAAGGAAATTTTTATATAATGTAATGTATAGAGTTCGTAAATATTTTTCTCGAAGAAGAATCTTTTTGAACGTCTGTGGTGATGAAAATATAACAAACATAAACATAGAATCTTATTCCTTAAATTATTCTTTATAGTAGGAATTAATGTTTGAAAGCGCTGTAAAAATAATGTAAATGGCGTAAAGTACCGTAAAAAATTACGTTTCATGCATCGTTTTTGTTACTCATTAAGGTAAATCTTCTTTAAAAGTTCCTAAAAAATTACTTCTCATATTTTTTGTAACATTTCTTTAGTAAAGGTTCTGTACATAAGAGATTACTTCTCCGCTAAGTGCATTTTGTAAGTTGCCCCGCCCACCAAAGCCCAACACTATGTTTCATAATAATGGTTTGTAATATATATCTCATTATGAACCATTATTAAACACTGATTTTTTTTCCTAAGATTAGTTTATAATTTTCTTCTTATAATTAGTTCGTAACTGTTCTTTTTTAAGATTGGTTAATGACGAAAATTTGTTCTAGCCCTTAAGTCCCGAACGGGGTATTAATCTCGAATTGGCATTTTGCATTGAATCACTATAAAAGCCGTACCACTTTTCAAATTGTTGCCACCAAATAGTGTCATTCAGTATTATATTTAAAAATTTAAGTAAGAAGAGTCTGCATAAACATGCATACAATGCAATGCATACATGTTTAAAATAATAACAGCATAATGATAAACATGTTTTATCACATTGTGATAAAACAACGGTACCGAGAGCCATTAAATTTTGAATAACGTAGTCCTCCACCTGAACATGGGTAGCTGGAAGCCAATATTCTGATTTTTTTATTATCTATTTCCTATTTTGTAAAACTTTAACAATTTTTGTATTAACAAATTCAACGATTTCAAAGCGAGCAGTCGCAACACTGTACCAGAAAAAATATTTTTATCTCCAGTGCGTGAGACTGTGCATCGAAAATTCTAAAGATATGCTGTTTTTAAACATTTTGTGATTTTTGCTGTTGAATCGAATTTTATATGGCGTCATATTTAATAAATAAAACGTCATATTTAATAAATAAATTAAACACATAAAACGTTAATAATAAAAAGACAAATAAAACTTTTTGTAAAACCATCTTACTAAGGAACTTGAGCGTCGATACGATGAATTGAGAAAAGACTGAAAGAAAACAGAAAAATGTCTGTCAACACTTAACGCTGCAAAGTCTGAACGTATATATTGCTATGCTGGTTTTAAAATTTTTAGTAATTTTGCTGTTGATTTGTATATGAATGTTCATTTGTATATGACCAAAAAAAGAGAGCAATCTTTTAGACTGCGAGCTCAGCGAGAGCATAAGACACCTTAACAAACCCTTTTGGGCGACCCATAAAATCTGAAACCTTTCAGATTTCTTTAATTGATTTTTTTTTTCCAAATCCGGTTCATAACATTATAGTATTTTTTATGCTGACAAATGCTTTTGTCGAAAATAATTTCTAAAATTTTCATTTTTCTGTAGAAAGATATTTTAAACATATTGGTAAATTACTTAAAATACATTTTTCATTGTGTATGATTATTACACGTTGATTATTGCCAGTTATAACTCAGAAGATGAATGATTTTATGCTTATATTCTTATTTTTTTGTATTATTTTGCTCTGTTTTATGAATATTCTCAGGTAAAATTATAAAAAATTTATTGAAACAAGAAATTATCTTAAACAGGTCTTTTTACTGTGTGCGTGATTTTTCTATAATAATCTTTTTATGTGAATGTTTAATTTTTGTACATAAGTATTTGCTCTTAAAAAGTATATCTGCTTTAAATATTGACTGAAATAGTCTTTTTTTCCCCTCTTTTTTAGGTATGTTTTGAATTTTTCTTCTTGAGGAGTAAGTTTATTTTCCAATACTATAATTTGTATGTGGGTTAAATATTTACATCATACTCGTTCATATTTTTATATCTTTATTGAAATCTAATATTTATGGTGTTCAGTTGACTTCTTTCGTGGCAGATAATTTCAAGAATTTTTATCTCTTATGTTATATACAATATTTTTTTACAATCTTTTACAATACGCCTGTTCGACACTTTCGACACTTTCGTAATAAAGCGGTCACCACATGAACCGTTGACGACAACTAAATTTAGCATATTACAGATTATGTCAGGTTTCGTTTCGTTTATTTCATTACTGCAAAGCCTTGAGAGGTACCTGTGTAAGGGGAAGTATGCCTTAGTGTAGGACTTTTTTAGAAAAACTGGCTCGCATACACGTTAAACGTGGGGAAAAACCACCAAAACGCCCATGTAACCAGCTCATTCGCGGGATTCGCCCACCAGCGGCCGAGCGGTAAAGTCGCTGAACACTGGTAGTTCCGTCCGTGGTTCGAATCTCGCAAACAGGCTGGCTGCACGGGTGTTTCCGTGGTTTTCCCCATGTGTAACGTGTATACGAGTCAGTTTTCCTTAGAAAGACCTCCACGAAGGGGCTTTGCCGTAATTAAATAACCTACTATAACCATTCGCGGGATTCGAACCTCTGGCTGAACTACTAGTGTTCAACGGCTGTACCGCTTCGCTGCTGGTGAACACTAGAGATCAGGAGATCTGCTAGTTTTGCATCTTGCGCGATGGCCGCTTTAATATGCAAGTAACAATAATTCTGCTTCATATGTTTAAGGGGGCTCATACACCTTAAACCCCTCATGATCTTCGAATATGTGACTGTTGTAAGAATTGGGATAACTTATTTATCTTAAAAGCAATTACTTCCAACCTTTTACAGCTGACTACATAATATAGCTACTTTGGAAACTAGTAACCAGAAAGTTTGTGTTGCCACAAATATTTTTGAAATTTAATCCTCTTTGTGACAAAATATTTCGCCATGTTTCCTTCCACCTTGTACGCATGATATTTTAAAAATGGCTAATGTTACATACTTGAAATTTTATGGAACTCTTTATATGGGCACTATTTTCTAACTGAACCAACAATCTGATGAATATTTTAATATTAAAAAATTTTATGGACGAGAATATTACAGATTTTTTAATAAAATACATTTTATAAACTCGACTCCAAATAAAATAAAAATTTAACATAAAATTCTTAGAATTTTAGGTTCACAGTAGTTTCCAAATGTTATAAAAGCTATATATTAAATGTGGAATTAAATTATGCAACAGAATGTCTTAAACTGCGCGCGCAAGGTGGAAACATGACGAAAAATTTTGTCACAAAGCGGATTAAATTATCAAAATATTTGTGGCAACACAAACTGTCTGATAACTATTTCAGAAAGCAGCTATATTATGTAGTCAGCTGTAAAACGTTGGAAATAATTGCTTTTAAAATAAATAAGTTATCCCAATTCTTACAACAGTCACATATTCGAAGATCTTATGGGTTGTAAGGTGTATGAGTCCCCTTAACTGCATTACTACCCAAAATTTTAATCACTAATTGTAATGAAATTGGTATCTCTCATAAAAGTCACCAGCCAGTATGAGACACAAAGTTTTTCTCAATATTTTCCTTTTCATCGACTCTTCTGGCGGAAGTGGTTTTTACTAATTTACAGCATAATAAGTTTCTGTTCCCTTTTATTATCTGGCTGAACTTTCGTCATTACTTAAAAGTGTTTTCTTCCATCGACGATATGTTTATATGTTGTAAAGCTTTTGATGAAGAATCTATTGGTAAAAACAGATTTAAACCTTACAGTGACTGTAGTTTTGTAAACATTATGCCTTGAGAGAAGCCTTTGTGGAGGAATTTGTGAGAAAAATTTGGTTATATTCGTATAATAGATGAGTAAAACCAAAATACCCATGCAAGCCAGCCCATTCACCAAAATCTGAACCCTACTCGAATTACCCGTATTTAGCGGTTTAGCAGCTCAGACGCTAGGTGGAAGCAGCTAAATTAAAATAAATGAAATAAAAGCAGCAAAAACATTCTGGAATAAAAATGGGAAACATTGAACTGCTATACATTTTTATTTCATCTTTTAATTTATTAAAAATAATAGCAATATTTGTCTACAAACTGCAATTTTGTTTTTTAATCTCTAAGGGGATGTTTTCCCAGAAAGGGCTATTAATTCGTTTTAGCATTTTGCGTCGTCCACTATGATACGGCGGTTAATCTTTGGATTATGGTAACTTGGCGATTTTTTGGCGAAAATTTGGCGACCAACCCTGCAACAGCAACCTGCTAGTTTTTGTTTGGACGCCATTTTGTTTTCACGAAGTAAAGGGATTTTTTTTTTTTAACTCAACCTTTTTTTTTTTTTTTTAACAATCTGCTAGCCAAATTACTCTTGTAAGGATCCTAAGTTTTACTAACGTTTATTTTGTTTTAAATCTTTACTATCACTTCTTATTTTCTACTTCCGGCCAGAATTAAAAGCTTTAACTTATTTATGCAAATTTGTCTTGCTAACGCCAAGTACTTAAGTTGTGGCTTTTTGCCAAGCAAGAGAGAGGAAGGAGTTATTAGAAGCAGGCTGCTTGCCATAGTAGTTTTACTCGGTTGCTGGTTGCCTTCAAGGCCAGAGGTTTAATCCTCTTGATAATTTCAAACGTATCGTAGTTTTAGCAGCTCTCTGTACTACATACGGATTTTGTTAAATAACGGCCAATCTTGAAGTTAGGCACTTGTATATTAATCCAAAGTTAGTTTTAGTTAGAGTTTTTAGTTAGTATTTTTATATTCTTACGTTCAGACCACAAGTGGTTGGTCTCTGTATTCCGAAGTTCCGGAAATCGCTGTAAAGATAGAAAAATAAAGGGTTTTGTATACCCATCCTGTGTGTATTGTCTACTTCACAATTTATTGAACATAGCTTCAGTAAGCTCCCTGTTCCGAGTCAGGACAGTTCATGTTTCCAAAGCAAGTAAAGAGGAACACAAGTCCTGATACGCTTATGCTAGAACTTTTATGGAACAAAAATGCTTAATCATGTCGAAGATTAGGTGCGAAATCGGGAGAAAGTGCAGAATCGCAAACTGCTTGCCCCGTTTTTAAGAATTGCACATACACGGTAACCATGTACACGTCGACCTATTTTCACTTAAAAAAAGCATCTCAGAATTGCACAAAAATGGCATTGCGCACACTCTTGACTTTATCCATGTACACTGATAAAGTCCTAGCTAGTAACCTTTATCGCCTTACCAAAATGTCGCCAAACTACCTGTTACCCTATTCCAAAGATTAGCCGAAATGGCATTTAAATTTTCAAATTTGCCACGAAATATTCGAGCCTTGCATTATATTTAAAGTAATTAAATAATGAAGAATCTGCACGAATGTATGTATGTTTCTCGAATTGTGAACGGCACCTAGAGAATCATCTTTTGAATAACGCAGTCCTCCATTCGAATATGGGCATCTGAAAGGCCAAATTTGGAATTTGGTTTATTATCTATTTCATGTTTTGTAAAACTTTAACAAAATTTTGATTAAGAAACTCAACAACTTCCAAAGCGAGCAGTGGCAACACTAGAAGTGGGGGAAAAAATACCTTTTCACCTCCAGCGCGCGAGACTGTGTATCGGAAATTCTAATGATGTGTTGTTTTTAAATATCTTGTGATATTGCAATTGAATTGAGTTTTATGGTTTATGTACGAAAAATATGATATTTAATAAATAAAGGTAACACATAAAACGTTAAAAAAGCCCCTTTGGGCGTAATATAAAATCTGAAAGCTTTTAGATTTTGTTTATTATTTTGTTTTTAAATTTTAAAGGCTTTCAATTCAGCTTCAAAAATATTTCTCTTTCTTTGCTATTTATTCGGGATTTATGCGTATTATTAAAATGCAAGGATCACTGAATAATATCTATTCCATACTTGCCAACCTATGACACTCAAAAATCAGGAGATTTTTTTAAGAAATCGGGAGATTTTTCACAATGTTAAAAAGACTTTTTAAATAAGGAAAATATAGTTTTTAATAATGAATTAACTTTAAATAGTAACTAATTCTTATGCAAGCAACACAAAAATACCTTACACATAATAAACATTTTTATTACTTGCATCGTTTAAGAAAACAAAACAAAACTAGAAAAAAAAACCTTTAATCAGTTTTTGTACAAATGGTATAAACAGTGACGGATTTTGCTTTCTTTAAGAAAGAAACTTCATAATTTTGTTCATAGCAATTGCCACGTAGGCCTGCTTTCACTAATAAAAGTTTTCTAATGTGTCATCACTAATATTAGATCTAAATTTAGTCCTCGATTTCGCAACAACACTGAAAACCCTCTCACACTCTGCATTACTATGGGGAACTGTCAAGATGGCCAACATAATTCTAGACAGTTCTCTATATTTTAAAATTCCATCAGCATCTTTCAGTTTTCCAATTAAACTCCACTGGGTGTCAATCCTAGCTGATTTTATAACTTCATCCACGTTTTCTAATTGTAAACTGCTATTATGCAGCTGTTGGACCTGTTTCAATTTTTCCTCCTTTTTAGAACTCCTTTCAAGATTATAATAAATATCAACAATGTGTTCATCCACATTTATTGGTAAAGAAGCTACTCCTTTTTCAGCTGCTAAATTTAAGAGGTGACAGGTGCACCTCATAATCTGCAAATCTGAATTTTTCTTTCTGAAGATGCCTGCAACACCAATCTTCAAGCCTACCAATACTGGTGCATTATCGGCACCTAGTGCTAAGCAATTATCCAGAGGGACTGCATTTTCTTTTAAAGTTTTAATAATTAGCTGTGCTATATTAAAGCCTGTCAAATGTCCTTCCAAAGTGGGGACAGAAAGTAAACTGCACTCCATTTCTGAAGACTCTGGATCAAAAAAAGAAACAACAATTGGATACAGTTTTGAATCGGTATTATTGCTTCCATCCGTAGAGAGGCAGAACGGAGCTGTTTTAATGCGATCAATAACTGAAGATTTATTTTTCAAATCCATTTCTTTAACAATTGCACCTCTTTTGGTTCTTGCACTTAAGTATTTCTTAGCGATTTCACTATCAGGAAACATTTTTCTAAATAAAGCTGCAGCATGATCCGATGCATTCAGTGGCAGGTTGTGCTCCAGTAAAAAGGCAGAGAACAGACATTATGCATTAATAACTTTTTGGTTTTTTGTTTCTGAAGAAAAATTTAATTTTTCGTTTTTTTTCAAAACAGCTCATGTTGCCCTTGTGTTTTTGTGTACGCACATGTTTGAGGCCATCCGCCCTTCCACCATGCGAAATCGAAAAATCGCAACGACAGGCGGTACACATCGCAAATTTATTACATTTCCTTGAGGAAATAATGGAAGGAAAGTCAACTGTGTACGATTTTTGAAACGTAAACGAGTATTTCACCTTTCTCGCAGACATAAAAAAAGATGATAATTTCTAAAACTATTTCCCAAAGGCACGTGTACTCACACAACTCAGGACAAAATGACCGAAATAACTAAAGAACATCCAAATAACAGCTTGTTTTGTCCTCATTGGCTAATATATGCCAGATGACACGCAGTGGAGCACGATGCCCATTGGAGAACTGGAGAAGGACGTTTCTGGATACGTATATGCTCTCACTCACAAAGCAGAAGTTATCTAATTCGCAAGGTTTTGTTTTAGATATAATCTAGAGAAAATTCATTTGCTTCGGACGTCCAAAATCACTTTTTTTGTTCATATAACAAAGTATTAAGCCAAGTTCCATAAAAATCGTGAGAAATTTTAAGAATAAGAAAAAGTCGGGAGAAATATATTGTAAATCGGGTTGGCGGGAGAGCGGTCGAAAATCGGGAGTCTCCCGCCTAAATCGGGAGAGTTGGCAAGTCTGCTATTCGTATACAAAGACTTATTTCCTAGCCTTGAATAAATACTGTATTGCCTGCACGTTGCAACATCCCTTCTGTTCTCCATATGTCTACAGTAATACTTGCCGGTTAAGTATTCATGGGCATTTCGTAATGGCCATCGTCATGGCCTCTGTTATAATTGGTATGCTTAATAACGCCAAGCTGTACCTTAGATCTGTGTAAATTTGAACGGCAAGGCTCGGTTATTGCGCTTAAACTCACTACGAGAAGTTTGGCGTCTGTAATCTTCTGTCCGAGAATTGAATCGTATCATTTGAACTCAATTGTGGCAGAATTGCAGTTTACTTTACGGTACGTGTTAGATTGTCTCTGTGTACTTAGTTGAAATGTAGGTCGATTTGAAAAGATGGCTTTTGGTGGCGTTTTAAGCTTCGTATCTCGTATATACTGATCTAAACACATCGTTACGAATGAAAACTCATCTGATTAGTTAGTAGAATAATTGGTATCAACACATAAATTTTCAACTCTACACACTAATTTGTATTTCTCAAAGTCACCTTCAGTTATCAGGCAGACTATACATTAAGTGAACTATAATGGGAGTGACTACTATGAATGTGACAGCAAATACAGAGGCTGTTCGCACATATTTTAGACGATTTTGGTAAGCGGTAATAAAACATCGTTTGCTGCAAAAGAAGTAATTGCAATTGTACTATGATTTTAAAAATCAAAATCACCGTCTGTGGCTTGAAAGTTTTGTTTTCATTCAAAATGGCGAATTTAAAAAAGCAGTGGTTCGAAGGCTACATTTACGCTGTTTCCGAAGAGAAATATGCATACTCTGTTATCCAAAAACGATGTGAGAGTCATGGCTTTGTGATATCTAAAGCGTCGATAGGTAATATCATCAACAAGAAAGGAAACAAACGTCAAATTGGAGCCTCAAGTGAGACAAAAATTTCAAACAAGTATCCACGGAAAAAACGGACATCTCCGTCTATTGTAGTTTAATGTTAAAAGAAAATCCCCCTAGTCAAAGGACAGTTGCAAAATGATTAAAATGCTCGGTGTCCACTGTAAACAAAATGATAAACGTTGATTTAAATCTTAAGAAAGCGAAAAAACGCAATGTGCATAGTCTTCTTCCAAAGCATATCGCTCAACGCAGGACACGCTGCAGAATTCTTATATGAGAAACACTTATCCTAAGAAAAATGGAAAACAATTGTCACAATAGATGAAGCAGGGATGTATTTAAATGACTGTAACAAAAAAAGCCATTTATTATCATGAAAAGGGAGAAAAAAATTTAAGTACATGGTTCAAAGAATCGAAAGAAAGTTTTTCTAAGGGATTCTTGATTGTTGCTGGTTTTTCTTATAATGGCAAGTTAAAAATAAAGACAGTGCGAAAAAAATATCAACTCCAAATACTATCAGGAACATATTTTATCGCCAATTTTTCTAAATGAAACCCCCAGTGCCATCCATCTGTGAGACTCCATCAGGAGAAAGCTAGTAGTCAAAATCCACTGTAAATTTCCTAAAAGAAATGGATCAAAAAACTGGTATCAAGGCCATACCCTTCACTGATATCCCTTTTAAATCTCCCGATGTGTCACCTATGGAGTTTTGTGCAAAAACTGCATTATCCAGACGTTGTCCCAAAACCCTAACAGGACTCTGGAAAGCTATTCGGGAGGAATGGGATAGAATATCTCTTCTGCCACTTCAAAAGGCGTTATTATCCCGGAAATTGCGCTGTCGAAATATAGTTCAGAATAAGGTATGTCAAATAGAACATTTAAAACACAAGAATTTTATGTAATTTAGTTTTGTGTATACAATATACATCGAAGTATTATCATCTAAAAAATGTGCGAACAGTTTCTGTATTACACAGGAACTCTGCAAATATGTGAACATCACATATGGTGTACATTAATATATCGAGTTGATATTGTTCAGTATAAGAACTGTACGAACTGTACGTCTGTACGAACTGTACGTCTGTACGAACGTATGTACGTACGTGCGTACGCACGTATCTCGCATAACTCAAAAACGAGTAGCCTCAGAACGTTGAAATTTTGTATATATTACTGGTATAACATGTAGACGTGCACCTCGTATTTTGGTTGCAATCGGCCTCACCAAACGTATATAAATATATTTATATATATATCCACTCTGTTACCCGGCTCAGTGATCTCAGTTTCTTTACTCTTATATGTTTGTAAATTGTACATTTTTGCTTTAAAAATGATTGAATTATATTGTTTTTATCTTCCGGTTAAGGATTTTATGCCTTTAGTAAATCTGTGTGCAATATTTTTAGAATTATCAGCAATTTTAAAGTTGTTTAATTGCCGCTAAGCCTGTTTTTAATGGCGGCCATCGATGTTTACATTTGAAATAGGAAACTAGTGGATTTGTTGCCAATCTAGAGAAACTTAGCTGCGCAACAAAAAAGATAACGCATTCATTTATTATTGCCAATTAAATCATGCTTAATTCTTTCTGGAATTTTTTCGAGGAAAAAAGCGTTTGAGATTTACTTCGTAATTTTTAATATATATATTTTGAGTTTTTATGTATTTTTGCCTTCTCGCGAAGTGAGAACTGAATTAATTAAATGAGAAATACTCAATCGTATGTGAAAAACTGTTTCTTTTTTGTTTTGTTTGTTTAATTTCTTTTATACATTGTTCTAGCTTTATTATAGTATTTGAATAGAACATGTGGCAACGATTAGGTAATTCTTTAAATGATATACATTTTGTGCATTCTGAGTTATAATATGAATGAAATATAATACTGTTAAGTAAACCTAGCGCCAGAGTGTCGCTATGCTAAACAAAGTGAATTTTAAAGAATGCATTTATTCTATTGGGGTTTATGCGGTGTCGGCGAAGTAGGTTTAATTCAATCTGATAAGTTTAAATAAAATGCAAGAAAAAATGCGTATAATTTAATATTCCGTACAAGGAAGTCATGTGGTGTACACATAAGATTTTTTATATTAAAAAAGAATTAAAAGAATTTTTACCATTAAATTTTACAATAATTAAAAGAATTTTTTCTATTAAAAAAACATTTTAATAAGTAAAAAGAAAAATGAGGCAAGGTATAAACGTCTAAAATGAAAATTAAAAAAAAAAAAAAAACTGCTTTGTTTAAAACCGTAACCCTATAAGGTATTTCTTCCGCCATCTTAGCATGCCTTCGTGGTATAATGGTCATCACACTCGGCGCGTATTCGAGAGGTCCGTGGTTCGAGTCCCGGCGAGTAAATTTTCATGCATCCTGCTTCGAGATAGGTTAATGTCTCTACAACCCATTCTGTGAAAACCAAGTCTTCTGCAAAGCTGAAGTGAAGAGACGCTTTTCAGTAACAATACTTATTTTTGTTCTCCGAAATGCTGGTCACTGTTAATTATGGTCTACTTGGGAAGATGATCGTCTCGAAAGGGTTTACTGTATAAAATTATTCTGTAATTTCGCTTAAATTAATTTTATTAGACATTAGAACTATTTTTTCTCCAGTCCTAACTTTAGATACTGAAACACAACTGAAAACAACTGCAAAAAATAAAAACAACTAAACTAAATTTTATGTTATTTCATTCTGAAGTTTCCATTACGACAAACAACAAATTAAAAAATAAACAAAAATAAAAAAAAAAAAATCTGTGAGGTTTCAGATTTTAAATTACGTCCAAAAATACGTTTAAATAACCTTTTTTTGTGTTACCTTTATTTATTAAATATCATGTTCTCTCCACTTAAACCATAAAATTAAGTTCAATAGCAATGTCGCAAAATGATTTTAAAATGAGCGTATCTTTAGAATTTCGGATACACAGTCTCGCGCTTTAGAGATAAAAAGTTTCCTCCCCCCCCCCGTATAGAGTGTTGCCATTGCTCGCTTTGAAATCCTTGAGTTTGTTAATCAAAAATTAGTTAAAGTTTTCCAAAATATGAAATCGATCATAAAACAAATTCCAAATGTCAAATTTGGTCTTCTACGTGCCCATATTCGTAGGAGGATTACGTCATTCAAAATTCGATGGCTCTAGGTACCGTTGTTTTATCACAATGCGAGAAATATACATACGTTTATGCAGATTTTTCATTATTTAATTTCTTCAAATATAATGCTGGACTCTAACATTGGGTGGCAACAGTTTGAAAAGTGAAACGGACATTTATAGTGATTCAACGCAAAATCGCAAAACGAAAACAATAGTCCTTCAAGGATGAAGCCCCTTTGGACTAAATATCAGCGGCTTCTGAAATTTTAATATAATAGTAACGATATTTAGAAATTAAGTAAAATTTTTCATGCAACTACAAACACGTATTTATAAATCAATAGGCAACACACTAAGAAAGAGAAATTAAGCTCACTGCGCGATGGATGTGAATTGACAGAGCTCTCTTTCTAAACTTACATTTTCCTTTGTTATTTAAATTCACTTCATTTTGTTCAGGGATAGACGAAACTGCAGAAGTTCAAGTAAAGTTAAACATATGAAATAACATACTAGTTAAAATAAACCTAAGAACTTTATTCGCATCTTGCTTTAATAGCCAAGACTGGTATCAAACCCTGACAAATGTTAAGCGAATTATCGCTGTGCCTAAAGTAACAACAGAGTTTTGAAAAGGTACAAAACAACAGAATCTTGAAGAGGTTTAAAACAACAGAATCTTGAAAAGGTTTAAAACAATCTTTTTATTAAAACAGAAACTGAATACACCAGTCACCATAAAAGCAATCACCACTTGTGGCAATGTAACTTAAAGTAACAATTAAATTAACTAAGCCTATTTTTCAAAGATTG
Organism: Stegodyphus dumicola; assembly: GCF_044657685.1. NCBI lineage: Eukaryota > Metazoa > Arthropoda > Arachnida > Araneae > Eresidae > Stegodyphus > Stegodyphus dumicola. Next base: position 32,365,481 of record NC_140772.1, read on the forward strand.
CACAATTGATTTTAAATTCTAAGTTGGCTCAAATCTTCTCACCGGCGTAACAATTAAATGTCAGAAGCAATAACACAAAGCGAAGAATTACAATCTTATCAAAGCTAGCAAAGATTAGTAATGTGGCCCCTAGAGGCAGAAACACGCTCTGTCTTACAATCCAAAACCCTCGACTTAAATACTCTCTAACTCATTTGTATTTATGGTGAGGAAACGGAAAACAGAAATTATTGTAAAGGTCTAAATCATAATAACCAGTTAATTAAAATAATAATAACGCTACAATTGTATAGTTTTTATTTAAATTTGCAACTCCTTTCAGACAGCAATTATGACCTAGGTCTCCTGTGTACATTATGATGAATATTGATTGCATTTTTTTCATTAAATATTTCATTAATTTTCAGGTAATGAAAAAAATTGGTACTTTTATTTAATTTTATTTAAGTTTTTTTTTTTTTTTTTTTTTTTTTTTTTTTTTGATGCTGGAGACATGTGCAATGCCCTCGCCAAATTCCGGATCTCACGAATACACGCCAGATGTGCTTCCAGTTACACCACGAAGGCGTGCGGCAAGGAGGGCAGAAAATACCTTATATACTCCTCCTTTTAAAGGTCGACTGAGAATGAGGAGACCCAGTCGCCAAAACCCGGTGATGACGAATTATCTTCCATCACCTTTTAGTTCAGGCGCCACTGTAGAATCATCGTGGGTTTTTTTTTTTTTTTTTTTTTTTTTTTTTAATGCTGGAGCCGTGAAAAATTTACACTGCCCTCGCCGGGACACCGAACTGCGAATCTCACGAATACGCGTCTGTTGTGCTTCCAGTACACGACGAAGGCATCCGGCAATGGAGGGAGAAAATACTTTATAAACTCACTGATGTAGATTTAAAAATATGTTTTCACTCACACATTTAAATACATTATATATAATAATTAGATACAGCTTTGCTGAATTAATATAAATTGTGCAATGCATGTCCCCAAAGGATTTTAATAATTTTCTGCTAGAAGATCGTAAAACATTAATTTTAATAAACAAGTAATTTAATTATCAGAGAAAAAACGAACTTTGAAACACTGCTTCGAAATAAATTGATAGTAAGTAAAATTTAATAAGTTTGCAATATTTTATTCGTTGAATGTCGAAATAAAATTTGAAGTAATTAAGCTATGTAATTATATTTCCCCAGTAATCAGTTAAAAAAATCGAAGAATATTTGTATTAATTTAAATATTACTTCCATATCTATTACATTTTCAATTCAGTTTTTAAGAAACGTTTTTTATTTTTTTATAAACTTCTTTAATGATTTCTCCCAAAGGTACGTATTTTTATTCCAAAAAATTTAATATTAATAACTTTATTGAAAAAGATATGTTTTCTATATAAATTATTTTTCAAACCTCATTAAGGAAAATACATTGGCATTGGCAAATTCTTACACTGCCTCTCCCCACTATCTTTCCAACTCTTATTTTTCATTCATTTATATCTGTTTTGCTGTTTTATACAAATTTACATATGGAATTAATTTCGAACATTTTTTACGCCAGAGCTCACTCATTTTTTTTTTTCAATGGCAGGTCGTATTATCTATCTGAAACTCGTTTTCTTTATTTTATAGTTAACATATCATTTTTTATCGATACATTTGTAATTTACTGGAAAGAGTAATTTGTAATTTATGGACTTATTGTACCTAACTGAAATTCGTGCCGTTTGTACTCTTGGATATCCTAATATAAAAAAGCAGATGAAATATTGCGTGATATTGGTCCCACTAATATGTCCCCTTCCCATAAAATTCTTTTCTTTCTGATAACCATATTCTTCTTATAAGCGCAGGCTAAAATCTAAAAAATCTGATGTGTACACCACATGACTTCCTTGTACGGAATATTAAATTATGCGCATTTTTTCTTGCATTTTATTTAAACTTATTAGATTGAATTAAACTTACTTCGCCAACAGCGCATAAACCACTCTGGCGCTAGGTTTACTTAACAGTATTATATTTCATTCATATTATAACTCAGAATGCACAAAATGTATATCATTTAAAGAATTATCTAATCGTTGCCACATGTTCTATTCAAATACTATAATAAAGCTAGAATGATGTATAAAAGAAATTAAGAAAACAAAACAAAAAAGAAACAGTTTTTCACAGACGATTGAGTATTTCTCATTTAATTAATTCAGTTCTCACTTCGCGAGAAGGCAAAAATACATAAAAACTCAAAATATATATATTAAAAATTACGAAGTAAATCTCAAACGCTTTTTTCCTCGAAAAAATTCCAGAAAGAATTAAGCATGATTTAATTGGCAATAATAAATGAATGCGTTATCTTTTTTGTTGCGCAGCTAAGTTTCTCTAGATTGGCAACAAATCCACTAGTCTCCTGTTTCAAATGCAAACATCAATGGCCGCCATTAAAAACAGGCTTAGCGGCAATTAAACAACTTTAAAATTGCTGATAATTCTAAAAATATTGCACACAGATTTACTAAAGGCATAAAATCCTTAACCGGAAGATAAAAACAACATAATTCAATCATTTTTAAAGCAAAAATGTACAATTTACAAACATATAAGAGTAAAGAAACTGAGATCACTGAGCCGGGTAACAGAGCGGATATATATATAAATATATTTATATACGTTTGGTGCGGCCGATTGCAACCAAAATACGAGGTGCACATCTACATGTTATAGCAGTCCTATATACAAAATTTCAATGTTCTGAAGCTACTCGTTTTTGAGTTATGCGAGATACGTAAGAACATAGGTACATACGTTCGTACAGACGCCACGAAAAATTCTCTTCAGAATTAATTCTAAAGCAGTTTTATAATTTTTTGGAGGAAAAGAGTTTTTTTTTCTGTTTTTACGTACAGATATCACGCAAAAACATCGTTAAATTGCATTCGATAGCGGTCAAAATGTATATTTTCGTTGAAATATGCTGCCTAAATCTTTTCGCCATTACAATACTTGTTTACTTCGTACAAGGATGTAAAAAGCAGATGAAATTTTGCTTGATATTGATCCCACTAATATGTCCCCCCCTTAAAGTTCTTTTCTTTCTGAAAACTATATTCTTCTTATAAGCGCAGACTAAAATCTAAAAAAGTGCATGAAGTGAAAAGAAAACGTCTTCACTTCAAATCATTTCAAAGTACTATATTCAAATTACTTAATTATCTTTTGCAGCTGTCTCATTTATGAGGGCATAAACAATCAGTTTAGCATTTTACGAAGATATGAATAATCCGAATGAGATACAACGCTTCTTGAAGAAAAGAATTTAATGCCAGACTGCGCAGGATCTGTATCTACTGCCTGAATCTTTTTGCCCTTGCGTTTGTTGCGCGTCCTAATTCATCGGATTGGTTAGGCTAACTGTAGTTTCTGCTATCTGCTGTTCTTTCTGTCATTCGCTTGTGGACTTTGCCAGGTTGTTGATGAAATCAGACAGAGAATACTCTTTGAAGAGAAGAATCTAGTCTCAGACTATGCAAGATCCGTATCTTTTTTTCTGCCCGTCTGTCATAGCTAATTGCCAGTCCATTTTCAATGAGGGGACTAGACTGGTTGTGCTTTCTTTCCGTGATTCGGTTGTCTTCAATACTGAAGCCTGGATTAGAGATTGATCCAACTTGGCTTAAGGTACTATAACCTTCATGGGATAATATCACCATAGCTCAATGTTTCGCATTTACGAGTCATATACACATTTAGTTCTTTTCTGCTGTCTTCTCCCAGCTCTAGTTAAATGTTTCTTAAACTAAGAAAGATTCAGCAAATAAAAACTTTTCTAAATAGCACAAGAGACAATAAAAACTAAGAAAAGTTCTATTAAATTCAATAACTTGCAGCTTACGAATGAAACTAATTTCCAATTTAATTTTTCCTACCTTCGGTAAGATATTGTTAGGAATTTTGTACATAGATAAATGATTTTAGTGCAATTATATGTGAAATTGTTGTATTTTTCTGTATAATGTAACCTGAAAATATAGGGCGACGATGCTCTGCCGGAAAAGTAAGAATACTGAAACAAGCCTATTTAACATTGAGTAAATGGCTATCTAGCTAGTTTGGCGAGATATCGCCAAGCTGGCAACAGTTTACGTGACTCATTTTTATCGCCAAGCTTGGCGACCATTTGGCGACATTTTGTTTCGTACTTTCTGCTTCTCGAAATTACTGGAAGGCATATGAGGGCAAAATATAAGTTATACAGAGACGAGACCAGTCAGAAATTTCAGGTATACATTACAGTTATACAGAGACGTCGCCAAAAGATCACCAAATTTGGCGGCTTTTGGCGATTTCTAGCCGAATTTGGCGAGAAAAGTTGCTAAAAACGTTGCTAGCTTGGCGATATCTCACCAAATTAGCAATATAGATGTTTACTCGTTGTTAATAGAGTTGCCCCAGTATTCTTACTTTTACGGCAGAGCTTCGTCCCTCTAGATTTTCATGTCACGTTATACAAAAAAAAATACAACAATTTCACGTAATTGCACTAAAATCATGGAACTATGTATAAAATTCGTAACAATATATATTATGTCTATAATCAGGTAAAATTACAATATACCGCTGATCACCCAAACTATCAAATTAGCCCAAATCCAACGTTTTTGACTTGCCCCAGTATTAAAAGACGTAATAAACTTCAGGTTTTATTTTAAAAAAATTAGTTGCATATTTTTAAGAGATGAACAGTACTTAATTTTATCTTTAATAAACCTATATCCCGACAAATTCGGATAATGTGAAATTAAAAGTCAATTACTCTGCCGATATTTTATGGAAAAGGGACTATCTTATGTCTAACTAAAGTTGTCACCTTTCCTGCGGCTGCAAATTACATCAGAAACCTGACTTGTCGCTTTTAGTCGTAGGTAATCGATTCTACCAGTTACTTAGGTCTGCTAATTATTAATTAACTGTCATCGATAGGATTGGAATCTGATCATATCGATGGAAGTTAAGACACGTGAAGAATCTCGAGCCAATTTACCATCATCCACTTTCAAGGTGACTGCTATATTGCTAATTATTATATGCGGAAGTGTTTCTCGTCCTCTTAAATACTGACTGAATTTACAAATTTCTTACTCGGTTAATTTGAAAATAAGCTAAAAAGACAAAGCAAGACTAAAAATTTAATCTCCAAGTGCAAAGAACCATTGCAGTATTTAAGTATAATTTAAAATTTACAGTGAACTCGCTTTATACGGTTCCAAATGTTATTGATCTTTTATGGGAGATATCATCTTACAGAACTAACATTCAATGGCGATTTTTATTTTTATCCTGTGAAATATTAGTCACTTTCAGAGGTGGTTTCCATGGAAACAATTCACAGTAATTGAACGCAATGAACCCTCCTACGACGATCATCTCTCGACCACTAGCATATCCATAAGTGACCAATATTTCTAAGATCACAAATATAGCGCCCAGCTGCGTAAGGTGATCGCTCATAGTTCAGATGATTTTGATCTTCTTTTGGACGACTCAGAAGCAAAAAAGATGAAAATTATCTGAAACTGTAGGAGGTCATCTTAGAGAAATTTCGTGATATACGTACCTTAAAAAGAATTATTTATAATGGATAGTATTTGGATGAAACGTATGCTTTTCTGACAGCCGAAAATTCCAAATTATATTCTTTGTCGAACGAACAATTTTTCTACAACGTCTTTCTATTTAATGTTTATTAATCAATATGTAGTTAACTAGAGAATAATAATAATACAAATCATGATAACTTGCTTATAAATAAGATAATTATAATTTATCAGAAGTCTATTTAATTTTGAATAGCGTTTTGATTTTGTTTTTTATTCCTCCCCCCCCTTTTTTTTTTACAGCGTGGAAACTTGAAACTGCTCTTATTATGAACAAAATTACATCTAATTCTGGAGAAAAAAAAAAAAAAAAAGTTTATATATGTCCAGCATTTGTAGAAAAAATATAAAGTGGAAATATTCGTTCTTTATTCGCGGAGGAGGTGGAAAAAAAAGTTTATTTCACTAGGAATTGGAGGAGGTGGTCTTTTAAAAGAACTTAAATGTTCTCTGGAATTGCTAAAATACGTGACGGCGAATGCGCTTTTAAAAGAATGGAAAAAAAAAAAGGAAAAAGAAACTACGCGAGGGAGGCCTTGTTTCATGAGATCTCAATGAGGTCTAGTGCTGTTATCGCTACTGCTGAGCGCAAGTCGCTAATTACTGTAATTAGACCTAAGGCTTAATTTTTCATTCAAGTTTTATTATTCAGAACACGTCGTTTTTGTTCCCTTTTATCTCCTCGTATTGTTCATACCCTTCTTTTTAAAAAGCGTTAGTTTCTTTATCTTTTTATGTAGTTGTTTTTGTGTTTGCTGTTTATTTGCGTCGTTTGTTATTTTGTTTGACGCGTCGCTTTGTGTCATGTTAACTCCTTCGACGGGAGTATTTTCATAAATATACAAACTTTGTCTCACTTGAGAAATAATTTTCATTGTCGCAAAAGAAAGAGAGAGGAAAGATTAGGAGGCTTCGGCAGATCGCTTATTCTTGTTGCAGAGAAGACATCGGAAGCGAAGGGACTGTTTTATTGTTTCTAAATGTGCTGAGTTAGATTAAATTGATGAATACTTATATGATAAGAATGTATTACTCCATTATTTTGTTAGTCGTTCTTAATTAGTTGACTGACGCGTATTTTTTATAATAACGATCATCAGTTACATTTCTTGATTGCTTTCATGACAGAACTCTGGCAGGGATTGTTGATTGTGCTGTTTGAGGTCTGTATCCACGAGGCTTCGGATCTGATAAAAAAACATTGCAAGCCAAGTACCTAGTTAAGATTCCATCGGGCAGATTCAGTGCTGTCGACGAACGATGTTTCCAAATAACCTTGTAGGAACATTAGGTATTTGTTTGGAAGCAGGAGAGATGAAAAATGAGCAACGCCTTCGCAGGAGTCGAACCGCGGGCCTCTGGAATACGCAGCCAGCGTGCAGACCACCACACCACGAAGGCATGCCCAGAAGGCGGGAGAAATGCCTTATATAATCCTCCTTTTAAAGGGCAGCTGGGGTTTTTAGGGCATCCCAATCGCCAAATCCTGGGTGTGGAGATTCATCATCCACCACCCTTTTAGTTCGGGCGCACCTGTAGAGACATTAGGTATTTGTTTCGAAGCAGGCAAGATGAAAAATGAGCAACGCCTTCGCTGGGAATCGAACCGCCGATCTCTGGAATATGCACCCAGCGTGCAGACCACCACACCACGTAGGCATGCCAAGAAGGCAGGAGAAATACCTTATAACCTTCCTGTTATGCTCATGTGATTGAGATGTCCCACTCTCCCGAGATCGGATTGATCAACGTTTCGGGCAAATGAAATATTTTGGGTCCTTAAAATGGGACTCGTTGTCGGATTCGTTCCTCCCGCCTTATACAGATTTGAAACTAAGGGGCGTGATTCTGCAGGAGTGGGTGGGTATAATGGTGGTGCTGTATTCAAGAAACGTTCAAAATACGGCTATATGAAGTAACAGTCATAAGAATTTATTTGCTAGGCAGCTAGACCTTGCTACATCCCCGAAACTGGCATAAGGACTTTGTTTTAATGTTCCAACAGTTCTACTGTAGAATCATTAAGATTTTTTTTGAAGCATGAGAGATGAAAAATAAGCAATGCCCTCGCCGGGACCCGAACCACGGACCTCTCGAATATGCGCCGAGCGTGCTTGCACCCCATAAGCATGCTAAAGAGGCGGGAGAAATACCTTATACTACTTAGGCCAAGATGGCATAAAATCCAACCACTCAGAGATAAGCAGAGAACTACTGGTTGCACGGCCACAAATGGTGTATTACATCACAGGGCATGGGCCCTTTCCAGTATATTTTGAGAGATTTGGAATCTCCAATTCGGATCAGTGCTGCTGCGGCGATCTGGGCACAGCAGAACACTAACGTTCATGAATGTCCTCTCACGGAGGGAATGCACATTCCGTTCCCGCAGACGAACAGGGAGGCATTCAACAGATTTATGGTCAAGCAGCGACACCAGACCAACAAAATTACTCATATACTTGATAAGCTAATGGACATGGGTCCAGACTTATGCCATGTGTAAATATAACTGGTTAGTATGTCAGCAAATTTCAATGTAAATCAGTATCATTCAAGCATAAGTAATCTAGGTATGTCTGCGATGTGTGTATATAGTGTGGGCAAGCGTGTCCTAATGTATGTTATTATTATTATTATTATTATTATTATTATTATTATTATTATTATTATTTTATTTTTTTATTTTTATTGTGCTAAGTGTATATAATAGCTCTGTCTTATTATTCCAAAACAAATTAAGGTAATGTCATGCAGGTATTTAGAAAGTATATGTATGTAACAGTGCTGGATTGCATGTCAGCAAATATGTATTAACAGAAGCATGTAAATAACTACTAATGTATATCTGCCCTTGTTTAGCCATGTACAATGCTATTCTTGAAGATTCAAAATCACTGGACCCGGGCACTTTGGACGGGTGTCTACCCGGTGGCATTTGGTTCGCGGAACTGCCAACCGGATGGTCCAGGCGTTGGGTTTGGGTGTCTTGTGCAAGCCTCTCATGTGGCCTCTCTGGCTTTACTCTGTATAAGGGCGGACGTGGCCCTATATGCTAATTAACTTAATAGTAAAGGGGTGGTGGCACGTCCTCCGTCACTATCACTATCACTATCACTATCACTATCACTCAGAGATAAGCAAACAAGCTGAAGACAAGCAAATTCATTTACGCGTGCGCAAATTTACCTTCCTTAACAGGCTAGGGCTTCAACATTTTCGACTGCTGTGAATAATAACTTTTACTTTTCTGACTATGACAGGAGATTTTAACGACGCCTTAAGTATAATATATGTAATTTGTTAGGAAGTCATTTTTAACTATGAAAATATATTATCCGATACTAGAAAATTAATATCCGGATCTGTCGTGATCCATTCAACTCGGATAATCCAAGCTGAATTATACGCACAAATTCAGATCTCGAAGCGCTTCGTTTATACCCGTTTTACATAAATCACAGCCCCGGAAATGAACGTGGAATTATTAGTAAGGTTAGTTGTGCTGTCATGTTACATTTACATAAAATTTCTAGATTTACGTATTTAATTCTTATGTGTGTTTCCCATGAGAAGAATGATCGTGCAATTCTATGGGGAAATTATGACTAAATCTCGTGTCTGTCGCATATTCAACTCCCTTTCATTTCCAAACAGCATATTTAAAACTGGAAACCGGCAGTGCTCGAAAGTTATTAGTTGCCTAGAGCTCTCAACTAAAGTTACAACTTCATAGTTTTCAGAATGCACCCTAGAGACAGTGATATGTTTGCGAAATATTGGTGGACATAGAAAAGCTTGAAAAGTAATATAAACATAACGATGATAACGTAGGTTAACTGTGTAGATCCACGCTGCTATCGTTTAGAGATTTCCCTGATTTTTGCATTTAAGTGTGGGAGGCAATCTGCCCCATCTAAACTGATACGCAGTCGCATGGACCTCCGACCTAAGGTTCTACACCAATCAGAGTTATTTTAACGAATGTGATTTTATATGTAAAGGCTATATTTTTCTAGCCGTTGATGAGGCACATTTTTGCTCATTTACAGTGGTGGCCAAAATTGTGGACACTTTTGAAAATTTTTATGTTTTTGAACTTTGTATGCTTATAGAAAACGCTACGTTTCACAAAATACAAATTTGTATATATCATTTTAAAGAGAATTTATTACTGAATTCAATACAAAACACAAAATTCAATTATTTGCAATACAAAAAAAGTTAAACGATAATAGTTATCGATATACATTAGATAGTGATGATTGGAGTGAGTTATCAGTACTTAGTACGGTACCCTTTATTTTGATTACAGCTTCACATCGACGTTTCATTGAACTGACAAGAGTTTTAAGCTCTTCTTTCGTTATTACACGATGCCAGGAAACAATTATAGCCTCAATTAGTTCCCTTTTATTTGATGCTCATTCGGACAAGAGTTTACAAACGGTGCCACAAATTTTCGATAGGATTGAGGTCAGGACTGTTTCCTGGCCATGACAACAATTTAATGCTCTTTGTACGAAACCACTCTTTCGATATTTTGGCCGTGTGGCAAGGAGCAGAATCCTGCTGAAAAATAAACGAAGCATTGTTGGGAAAAAGATCTCTGATGGAAGGTAGAAGTTTTGGTTCTAGAATAGTGTCAATGTATTTTCTGGCATTCAGTGTCCCATAGATGACATGAAGGCGACCAATACCATCTGCTGACATGCATGACCAAATCATAACACTAACTGGGTTCTTCACAGTTGCTTGAATGCAGTCAGGATGTAGCTCTTCTCGTATTCTACGTCTTACATATTTTCGTCCATCATTACCGAATAACGGAATCTTAGTTTCATCACTCCATATAACTTGTGACCACTGATCATCTGTCCAATTAATGTGTTCCTTTGCCCACTGTAGTCTTTTTGTTTTCATTGCTGAAAATTAGGATAAGGCTTTTTTTCGTGGAATTCTACCTCTCAGTCCGACATCTGTTAATCTTCTCCTGATTGTTCTTGAACTGACAGAAACACCAGCATCATTCAGGTCACTTCTGATGGCCGCTGATGACATTTTTCTATCTAGGAGACATGGTCTTTTTATTCTTTTGTCATCAATAGATGTGGTGCACCTTTTTTGTCCTTTTCCTTCTTTGTTTTTTATTGAATTTGTCTCCTGAAATCGTAAACAAAACTTTCGGACTCCAGATGTAGTCACTGAACCACCCACCTGTCTTGCAATTTCAGCATAGGAAAGACCACTTTCTCGTAACACAATAATATTGCATTTCTTTCTAGGTGTTCAATCTACTCTTTTATTTGATTTCATTGCTTCTTGACTAAATATTAAAAATTTTTACAAAAATTCCTACTTGTAATTGCAGTGTATAAGAAACAGACCCTCCTTCTACGGAACAAAGCAAAATAATGAATTGTTTCAAGTGTAAACATGATGTCAGTTTCTACTGGCAGTTACTAACATTTGATTGGTTCTCAGAACAAGAACAATGATTGGCCAGGAAAGCTAGACATTACAAACCACTTCATAACTGTGTTTTTTATTTATATTAGAGTACATATAACTTTTTTGTATTGCAAATAATTGAATTTTGTGTTTTGTATTGAATTCAGTAATAAATTCTCTTTAAAATGATATATACAAGTTTGCATTTTGCGAAACGTAACATTTTCTATAAGCATACAAAGTTCAAAAACATAAAAATTTCCAAAAGTGTCCACAGTTTTGGCCACCACTGTACATGCTCTTACAAAAAGCTTTTTATAGTAATATGGCTTCTCAATATAGTGATGCTGATTTCTGTGCTCATATGTTAGTTCCAAGTTAAAAGAAATTACTACATTCCCTCTTGTGTGGTCTCGTGGTATAAGTGGTTAGCGTCTTCGCTTAGCAGGTGCAGGATTTGTAGTTCATAGTAGTATTTTTCATACTCTTTAGTCCTTGAAGTCTAACGGGTCTGTGCAGTAGCGAATTCAAATGCTGTAGTATACGATAATTCGACGCCGCTTGGATTGGGTCAGCTTAATCCCAATTATGCCTTGCCTCAGTCGCCCTTTGAATGAGGGAGAGTGTAAGGAATTATTGCATTTCTCTGGGCATGCTTTAGTAGCATAAATGGAAAGTACATCCAACTGGCAAGTGATGATACGTGGTACAAAACTTGTCATTAAAGAGTTGGTTTTTACGTTTTTTGCTCTAAGCCTAATAATCTCTGCAAGTTTATTATAATGTATTTAGCTTTTGGAAAAACTTATGCAAAGGCATCCCGTGATTCTCTTCAGCCTTCTAACAGCCTAACCCTCGTTGATGCCAATGCAGTTGCCAGCCAAAGACTAATCGGTCAAGTTAAAGGAAACTTCATCCCGGAATTGAACTGTGACAGAGCCCTATCGACTATCATAACCAGACTTAGGACAAATCACTTAAAAGGGATGAGGATTTCTGCAGACGGACAGCGTAGTTACACTAACATTTGTCCTCATTGCCCAGATGACATCGCACTGTCTCGCCATCACATCTTCATGTATATCATTCATCACATCTTCATTTTTCATTCCAAAAGCTAATGTATTTAGCTTTTGGAAAAATTACAACAAATAGTTCCAACGATAACAAGTGGAAGTTGCCTTTTAAACTTTTTGTATTTCTAAGAAAGTTATTCTAAGTTATTTCTAAGAAAGATGTTAATTCACGGGTGATAAATTTACTTGGCTGATAAATTAATTCTTAGTATACCTAAGTTGCTATATATACCTAAGTTGCTATATATATTGTTGAATTGTTTTAAACACATGTCACCTCAGAGTGGATGAATTAATAGGTACTTCTCATTTCTCCCGAACTGGAGGAATTTGGAATTAATTATGTATTTTCAGTTTGGTATCCATGGTTATTCTTTCGAAGGTTAACAACATTTTCATTCCTTTAAAACCATTTTAACAGAAAAGCGAAAACTGAATAATAGCTGCAAAGTAACAAGTCTGTAAAAAAAATGTTTCTAATTCAAAAAAAGGGGATTTTTTCCCTTATACTTAATAACGAAAAAGCCCATTTTTTCCCTTCTCTGCGTCAGTGCAATTTTTAAATACGTTTCGATTGTGAGCTCCCGTTTTTCGTTAATTTTTTTTTTTTTTTCTTTTGCCCCGCTTTCGACAAAAACTTAAGAGAACGATTTAAAGGCTGAGAAATTTATTGAATAGAAACCAGAAAATAAATAAATAAAAAAAATAATAACTGTGTCGAACTAAAAGGATAAAAAAATAATAATAATTTTCAATTATTTTTTCATCTGTCTCTCCTTTTTTCTTTATGATTTATAAATGAGGGTGCATGAAAGGGAATTCTTTACTGATTCAAATTTAACGAGCGCTGGGAAAGGCGAAACCCAAAGGAGCGAAAGAAATTCGCTATAAATCTGAGGTTTTTAATGAACTCGACAACAACGTATCCTACGAAGCGTGTTATGGGAAACTTTTCTGAAATAGAATAGAAATGCCATTCAGTGGCTGAGAGCAAGCATCACTGTAGAAAACTCAATGCCTGGAAGTGTTCCTATAAAGCAAGTTTTTGAGTGAAAATTTTCATCAAGTCTAAAATTCCAGACAAATCTGAAGTGCTTTCTGCTCATGCAACTAGTGAGGAAATCTTTCCATTTGATCTTTTATACTTTAATTTCAGTCCTTTACAATTGATCAGTTGCATAAATCTCGAAACTGTCTGGCCTCTTGTTAGGTGATATATGTTTCTTTGCTGCTAAGAGAACTGGCGTAACTATCATAACCCTACAGCAAAATTAACTTTAAGTGAGCATTCAGTTTAACGAGAAACATCTACAGTTAGTTGTTTAAACCTGTTTGCGAGTTATCGCCCTTAACTGTTTGACTGTGAAACAAAGCACAAGCCAAATTAAAATCCAAATGAAATTTATTTTAACTTGTTTGGGAGTTATCGCCTTTAACAACTATTTGATGATGATGATGATGTCGTGTCTATGACAAAGTGCAATAATATAGCTCCGAAGCTGTCAAAGACAGCTTTTGCAACCTCGGCAGCTCTATCCGTATAAGGTAGGTCCACTGGGTCTTCAATGCCGATGTCAAACAGTCTGGCCTGGATCGCTGGGCAGCTGAAGATGTGATGGACAATCTGGCCTGGATTGCTGGGCAGCTGAAGATGTGATGGACAATCTGGCCTGGATTGCTGGGCAGCTGAAGATGTGATGGACAATCTGGCCTGGATTGCTGGGCAGCTGAAGATGTGATGGACAATCTGGCCTGGATTGCTGGGCAGCTGAAGATGTGATGGACAATCTGGCCTGGATTGCTGGGCAGCTGAAGATGTGATGGACAATCTGGCCTGGATTGCTGGGCAGCTGAAGATGTGATGGACAATCTGGCCTGGATTGCTGGGCAGCTGAAGATGGGTTGGACAATCTGGCCTGGATTGCTGGGCAGCTGAAGATGTGATGGACAATCTGGCCTGGATTGCTGGGCAGCTGAAGATGTGATGGACAATCTGGCCTGGATTGCTGGGCAGCTGAAGACAGTGGGATGTCATCTGGGCAATGAGGACAAATGTTGGTGTAACTACGCTGTCCGTCTGCAGAAATCCTCATCCCTTTTAAGTGATTTTTCTCAAGTCTAGTTATGATAGTCGATATGGCTCTGTCACAGTTCAATTCCGGGATGGAGTTTCCTTTAACTTGACCGATTAGTCTTTGGCTGGCAACTGCATTGGCATCAACGAGGGTTAGGCAGTTGGATGGCTGAGGAGAATCACTGGATGCCTTTGCAAGCTCATCGGCCTTCTCATTACCAAAAATATTTACATGAGCCGGTATCCATTGTAGGATGCAGGATCTTTGGGCAGCAATGATTTTGTTTGTGAACTTAATGATCTGATGACTGAGTTGACATTGGCCCTTCTGGATTCTTCAACTGTTTAATTGTCAAGATAAAACGGAAGTCAAATTACAATCAAAATAAAGTTACTAAGGCACTCTAGGCGGTTTAAAACTGAAATTACAAAAAGAGGTAGCTTGTAGTATAATAAACATTGTTACCAACAGGAGCTGTTTGGCGTAAAATTTAAATCTTTGCAAAGGAAAGATCTAATTCACAGCTAAGCACCTCAATCGGCATTACAGCTAAACTCACTTATCAGATGCACAGTTAGTGTCTATTCGTAATCTTTGTTGGCTCACAGATTGGACAGGAACTAGTTTTCAGCTGGACATAATGTCGATAAGGCGAGCGCTCTAATATACCAAACATCTATTTTTAAATTATGGGACGTGTTTTTAAATTTGCGTTGGCTGTGCAACTTGTCTGATAGTGAAGGTTCTGATATTGAGAGTGTGTCTCGTCTAGCGAGTCAGTCCGTGCGGAGTCGATCGAGTTGACAACCGGGCCTGGAGGCCTTTTCGTTCCGAATTCAAATTCCAGGAAAACAACAAGGTTTGGCTGTGCAACTTGTTCTGATAGGAGTATGATGTGCAAGGTAGAAGGTTCTGATAGTGAAGGTTCTGATATTGAGAGTGTGTCTGGTCTAGCGAGTCAGTCCGTGCGGAGTCGATCGAGTTGACAACCGTGCCTGGAGGTCTTATATAGCTGTCGGCTTGTGTTCGAGAACATTCTGGGCTAAACCGGTAAGAATTCGTTCCAGAAGGTTCTCCATCTGTCCATGGTATATCGCTAATTTTGTCGCCAAATGGGCGATTTCTCGCCAAATGTGGCAACCCTGCTTTTTCTTGCCATTTCATGGCAACCCTAAAACTGCTTTGCGGGGAAGCTATCTCACCGCGCCTGTGCATTTCGTAACAATACATTACTGAATTAGAAACTGCCTAACAAAAGGTGAACATTGAAAAGTAAACTCTAAATTTCAATAAAAATACATTATCTTTCTCCATGATAAAGCAAAATCTCATATCTCAAGAATGATCTGGAGAACGCTATAAAATACATTGGACCCTGTAATATCGGATATGATGATGTCATATCATCCCTCCCGAATCTAGATGATCATCCATGGTTCTGGGTGTCCTTGGTCTTCCTTCTCGTATTTAGAGACGGTTGTCATATGGAGTTATCACGAGAGGATATAAATTAGGTAAAAATAACCTTAGACTGGCGTTGGTTAGTAGTTATATTATTTCCTGTTTATGTGTTATTTTTGTTACATCAATTTAATTTGTGAATCCCATATTGCATTGAAATGGTATTGTGATCTTATTACGTCCTAAATCATTATTTTTTAATAAATACTGGATACAGGGTGTACGCTGGGATTGCACAATGTACAAAACTATATATCCTTTGGACTATACATCCTTTGGAAATTATACATCCTTTGGAAATCTATATATCCTTTGCGGGCTGGCTGCATGGGTGTTTTCATGGTTTTCCCCATGTGTAACGTGTATACGAGCCAGTTTCCCTTAGAAAGTCCTCCACGAAGGCATCCCTCCTCTTAGGCAGATAGCCCTCGAGGCTTTGCCATAATAACACACACACACACTATATATCCTTTGCACTATACATCTTTTGGAAAGTTTCAGATGTTGATCTTCTCGGCCGAACTCAATATTTTCTTTGACTCTCATAAGCCTTGCAATTTTTTTAGGAAGAGATAGCATAGTAAGACATTCCCGTTTGACCTTTGGCGTGCTTTGCCATAACCAAATAAACCAACCAATTCATCTCGCATTCATTATTCAGTATATTCTAATCACGTTTTCCAGTTCATTCTAGTCACATCTACGTTACGTACCAATAGGGCTCTTTTGATGCAGCAGTGGCAATGTTCCTGGGATAACGACGACACTCGCAAGAGAGCCTTCCAAAGATAAGAGATAAATTACGCTGTGGTACTTCCGAGCTGACACAATTCCTGACGGGACATGGCCCATACAGGAGCTATTTATTTCGCTTCTGCTTTCAGAACAGTGCACAATGCATATGTGGAGGGGTTGGAGATCCTGACCATTACATTTTTGATCGCCCAGAAACAAGTGCTTATCATCCCTGCATTCCATCAGCTGAAAACAAGCATGCTTGGGCTAGTAACATCTTCTGCAACAGGTACGCGCGCGTACTGAAATAGCTCTTGGAATTTTTAGACGACTAAATAACTAGATGGCATCCTGCTATATCCTGTAAAACGAAATGTCATAAACTTGAAAGATGCGTAGTATACATATTTTTTTTTTTTTTTTCAAGATAGTGATATATCAGCGAACAAAATTAGAATCACTGGCAAGGTTTAACTCTTTCGCATAGAGAGACGACCAAATCTGTTTTCATCAAACATCAAAAACGCCCGTGTTTACGAATTTGTCTTGGAATAGTTTTCCTTTCCCCTGCCTGGTAGATATCTACCGAATTAACAATAACCTACTTAAGTGAAATGACTGCTTCTCTCTTGGGGGTTTTTCTGGGGTTTTATCCATTGTGTGCAGTTTCACCTTAGAGCCGGATTGCACCTGCGAACGTTAATAGCTTTCCGTATGTCTCCTTTAGTTGCTTCAAAAGAATGATTGACATGTCTCTTAACAACTCGCGAAACCAATGAGCCATACACTAACGTGGAGAGGGAAAGCACTAGGTTGAAAATAAACGAGGCGTTGGGGCGGTTTGCCGTTGCCTGAATGAACGGGCGTTACGGGCGACTTCGATGCGAAAGAGTTAAACAGGCTGATGTGCACCATTTCCAAATGAATCAGCAGCTCTGTCGATGGAGTAAAGTAAAGTCACATCTACGTCCACATTACCGGAGAAACGTGCTTGGGCAGTCTACGTTGTAAGAAATTAGAAGCATTTCATCCATATGTCCAAATGGTTAGCACACCCACCTAGCTATTGGAAGATACGTATTTAGATGGGTTGTAGAGACATATTTCGAAGCGAGGGAGATGAAAAATAAGCAACGCCGTCTCTGGGAATTGAACCACGGACCTCTGGAATACGCGCCCAGCGTGCAGACCACTACACTACGAAGGCATACTAAGAAGGCGGGAGAAATACCTTATAGTGTTACAAGGCTTGATGAATTAAATCCGAAATTTAGATAGCGGGTCAAATTATGGCTTCTGGTTAGCATGATTGTTGAAAGAAATCAGATATAGCAAATCTTAAAAACAGTAGAGACATCCATACTCTGTTATGACATAAAGTTGCTAGTAAATCCTGTTGCTGCAGATTTTGAGACGTCAGCTACCATTAAATAACTCTCACATATCTGTCTCTAACCTGATTAGATTTCTGAAAAATTTCCATCTTTAAAAAGAAAAAGAAGCGAGAAAGAAAAGAAAAATAATTTAGGCTTGTATGCCGTTTGCCGCAAACGTGTCTGAAATATCAATAGAAAATAAAATATTTTCCTTTGAGGTATAGGGCCTCATCACAGTCTGGCATTTTTATCCCACGTTTTTTAGAATCAGTATTGTAAAAACGCGCGTGTTTGGTGTGCATAGTAAAATGCATAGAAAATATTTCTTTTTAAATCTTGCAAGTAACAACATTGTAAGCTTTGTATCTTTAAAATATTCTCTATTTTGTATAAAAGGGATGTGGACTTCCTGATCGATATCTGCAACCATTTTATTCGAAGTTCGAAGACAAAATTATTTAGGTATTCTTCACATTTTTACGATATTCGCTTGCAGATAAAAGAAGTGGAATAATGAATTAACGTTATAAATCGAGAATCGTTAAAAGTTAATGGTTTTGCTCTTTTATAATAGAGAAAAGTAGGTCTTCGGTTATTGCTTACGACGGCTTGTCCCCCCCCCCAAAAAAAGCGAAGGAAACGAGCGTCTGGATTTGAAATCTAAATGATTAGAAGTAAGCAAAAGCACATTAGATAAATTCTAATCTGGTTTAGTTTCTTTCGTTTTCTATTAACGCACGCAGCTTTCATAAATTATCACCGAAATTACACTGAGATTTTTGCCTGTTTCTGAAAGTAGTTTTCTCCTGTTTATAAGCATTAAATATATAAAAGAATACTGAGAAAGAAGCTGTACAAGGCATGACGATTTCCCTAAAATTAACGTTAATCAAAGTAAATAGTAACCTATCTTATTTTGCTTAGATTCTAGCTAGGTTGAAATATGGTTTCTAATAGTTCATGAAATTTTCCATTAATTAATAGAACTTAGTCAGAAGGATTTAATTACATAAGTAAATTTCAAA
The DNA here is from genome assembly GCF_044657685.1 of Stegodyphus dumicola. Lineage (NCBI taxonomy): Eukaryota > Metazoa > Arthropoda > Arachnida > Araneae > Eresidae > Stegodyphus > Stegodyphus dumicola. The sequence continues at coordinate 32,384,336 of NC_140772.1, forward strand.
CAGGAAATCTTCGAGAATGAAGCAATAAACACCTCAAGAACTTTTTTAAGGAATTTACTGTTTCATATCCGTGAATTTCTTGTCCTAGTAAAATAATAGTGTTGCCATTTTAAAAAAAAAAATACTGCTTTCAAGACTCGGAGACAAAAACTCCAGTAAAATAAATCTGTAGCTGCCTCTTCCATAAAGTACTTATTATTATTATTATTGAATATATGTAAATTCTCCACTTGGGATTAATTTACATGGAAATAACATCATGCAATTTTTTCTGTATTACGCAGGGTATTTTATTTACACATTTTTCAAACGATTTCGAGGCTGTGTAATCAATGTTTAAAATGTAAAGAGTAATTTTTAAATGTTCGATGTAACAGCCTTTTTTCTTTGCTATAAATGTACATCACATAATGTAGCTTCCATGATAGAGAGAGTTTTCGTTAAATTTTCAGGGTACTGAATTCTATTCCTCTTCCTTTTTTACCCAGAGTCTAACAATTGTGGTGAGTTAGCGCTTAGAAAGAACTCATTTCAAGACACCTAAGGCACAATAGCCAATAGGTGAAACGTCAGGTGACCTCAGGAATACGTTGAAAAGTATATATGCAATACCTGTACCAGTCTTCGTTTCGTTTAAAGGAATGCGTGGTTCTTTTTTAAGTATGACTTGTTGCTTTCGTTCATGAAGTTTCATTCTTTGAACTCCATGAAGTCTCACTCTTTGAAAGGGTGAAGTAATGAAGTTTCTTCTGAAAACAGCGAACAGAAAACTTTTTTTTTTGATACTACGTTGAATTGATATTAACATTTTTTTCACTCTTCTATTTTTAATTTCCCTTGTAAGAGAATCCTGCGACAAATTTCGCCAACAAATTATCTCTCAAGTACAGAAGACCAAATACAGAGGGTGTTTACACATTTTTAGAACGATTTTGGGACCGTTTAAGTAAAAAAATGCAGAAGTATTTTTTTTAAAGTGTTCGATCTGATATTCTTTCTTTCTGGATTATAAGCCTGCCAAGTGATTACCATGATAGAACGGCTTTTGTTAAATTTCCAGAGGTATTGATTTCCATTCATCTTCCAGAGTCCAACAATGGTGGTGGGGTTGAGCTTAGAAAGAGGTCTTTTCAAGAGACCAAAGGTCACAATAGCCCATAGCAGAAACATCAGGGGGTTTTGCAGGAGTTAGTTGGAAATGTATATATGCAATACTTGTATGATCCAAAGAATGCAGTAATACTTTTCGATGTACGACTTTTGCTTTGTCTTGCCGAAGAAGATTAGCTGATTGTTTATATTTGCTGTTTTGAAAAACTTAATAATTCCCACAATATGTGCTGTTGTTGTCACTTATTTCACTTGCTGACAGTGACATCAGAACAAGCCCACGAAATCACTTGCTGACAGTGACATCAGAACAAGCAAGTGACATCACTTGCTGTCAGTGACATCAGAACAAGCCCACGAAATCACTTGCTGACAGTGACATCAGAACAAGCAAGTGACATCAGAACAAGCCCACGAAATCACTTGCTGACATTGACATCAGAACAAGCCCACGAAATCACTCGCTGACAGTGACATCAGAACAAGCAAATGACATCACTTGCTGTCAGTGACATCAGAACAAGCCCACGAAATCACTTGCTGACAGTGACATCATAACAAGCAAGTGACATCACTTGCTGTCAGTGACATCAGAACAAGCAAGTGACATCACTTGCTGTCAGTGACATCAGAACAAGCAAGTGACATCACTTGCTGTAAGTGACATCAGAACAAGCCCACGAAATCACTTGCTGACAGTGACATCAGAACAAGCAAGTGACATCACTTGCTGTCAGTGACATCAGAACAAGCCCACGAAATCACTTGCTGACAGTGACATCAGAACAAGCAAGTGACATCACTTGCTGTCAGTGACATCAGAACAAGCCCACGAAATCACTTGCTGACAGTGACATCAGAACAAGCAAGTGACATCACTTGTTGACAGTGACATCCGAACAAGCCCACGAAATCACTTGCTGACAGTGACATCAGAACAAGCAAGTGACATCACTTGTTGACAGTGACATCCGAACAAGCCCACGAAATCACTTGCTGACAGTGACATCAGAACAAGCAAGTGACATCACTTGCTGACAGTGACATCAGAACAAGCCCACGAAATTCATCGTGGCAAGGAAAACAGAATTCCGCTTATCGTTCGTAAAATCTTGAGCACCATACAGGTGACAGTACGACTTCACTCATTTCCGGCCCCCCTCTTTAAATGAGAGCACCCAGGGGGGCACGGGTCCGAGGGTTTCCCACCCCTCTTTCCCTACCAACAACCTCTCGAAAGGACTTTCGGCTTGCCGCATATTTAGAGTGCCCCCTTGCTTCATAGACACTATACACTTACAAACATCCATGCCTTCTCCGGGAATCGGACCCGAACCCTTCGGTATCGCAGTAGGCTCTCTTAACCACTATACCTTCTGTATATAATTTAATATACTGTTCTTAATATATAGTTCTAATATACCGTCACTATAATCTAATATAGCGGTATAATCTAATATACCAGTATACCGTCTATAGTATATCTAATATACTGCTGGCACGTCAACAGTTTATTAGATATATGTGAAAGTAATTTTTTTATTCGCCTGTTGACCACTGTAGTTTAATTTTTTATTCGCCTAGTGACCACTGCAAAGATATGAAATTTTGAGTGCTACACTGGATTCTAAAACCTGAGAGTTGCAGAATTATTTGTTCTTTTTTTCCTAACCCTTTTTTACCATCTCTAAGTAACTGTAAGTACATAATTTACGTAAGATTCAATTCGTAAACGGTATTACATATATAGAATATCCATGATCTATCTACCTTCTCTCTCTCTGTGTGTGTGTCTCTATATGTATATATATATATATATATATATATATATATATGAGAGGGATTTTTTTTCTCTTATTCATAAGAAAAGTATCTTTCTCTCACCTCTGAAATATTCAGCCTTTCCAATCTGGCAATAGCATCTTATTGTTCCCTCTCGAGATTCATTCAGAGTAAATATTTTTTAGGACGTCCCATAATGAAACGATGGTCATCCAGGCTTCTTCAAATATTTAATCGTGAAAATGATGCGTCGGCGGATAGCTTTCTTTCTCAGGAAGAGCTTTTTTCCCTCTTTGTTTGATGTAATCCCCAAATTACTCTCATAATCTCTACCTTTCAAAGGAAAGTCTCAAAATAGCTCATTTCGAACGGCATATTCCTCTTTCTTAATGTATTTTTGGTAACTAACTTTTTCCCTCTTTCCGTTTTTCGTTTTAAGCTGGCAAATTTGTTAATAAATGAAGTCTGGAGTTATAAAAAGAATCCTACTATAAATATTGTAATGGGTTACATTGTAATAGCTTACATTTTAATACCTTATCGGTTTTAATTTGCTTATATTTAATTGTTTCATTTAAGTTTGTACATATTTTGATAAATATGCGTGTTGAATATTTATATTATCATCCCCCTTAGCAAAAATTATTTAAGACACTAAGACATTGAAGGCTATGACTTCATTCAATGTATAAATTGTCTTAATATGCTTAAGAGCTTCTAAATACATTCAATCCTCTCAAAAATGAACACACGATTCCACTCGATTTTGCTCTACTATCGAGATGGTCGCCATAGAGAAGTAATATTTAATATCGATTTTTATTCATGTTCTCACAGACACTGGTCTCTTCGTAAACGATTTGAGTTCGTAAACGGTGACCAAGATAAGATTCGTTATATTTTTTTAATTTTGTCAAAATTCAGACTTCATGCTCGTTTTATAGAAAAAAATGTGTAATTTCCAAAGAGAGGATATGGGTTCCCGTACTTCAAGAAGCAAAAATGTTCTACAGCATCTATTGGAACTGCATCATTTAGAGGAAAAAATCTGATGTGTACACCACATGACTTCCTTGTACGGAATATTAAATTATACGCATTTTTCTTGCATTTTATTTAAACTTATTAGATTGAATTAAACCTACTTCGCCGACAGCGCATAAACCACAATAGAATACATGCATTCTTTAAAATTCACTTTGTTTACCATAGCGACACTCTGGCGCTAGGTTTACTTAAAAGTATTATATTTCATTCATATTATAACTCAGAATGCACAAAATGTATATCATTTAAAGAATTATCTAATCGTTGCCACATGTTCTATTCAAATACTATAATAAAGCTAGAACTATGTATAAAAGAAATTAAGCAAACAAAACAAAAAAGAAACAGTTTTTCACGGACGATTGAGAATTTCTCATTTAATTAATTCCGTTCTCACTTCGCGAGAAGGCAAAAATACATAAAAACTCAAAATATATATATTAAAAATTACAAAGTAAATTTCAAACGCTTATTTCTTCGAAAAAATTCCAGAAAGAATTAAGCATGATTTAATTGGCAATAATAAATGAATGCGTTATCTTTGTTGTCGTGAAGCTAAGTTTCTCTAGATTGGCAACAAATCAACTAGTCGTCTGTTTCAAATGTAAACATCAATGGCCGCCATTAAAAAAAGGCTTAGCGACAATTAAACAACTTTAAAATTGCTGATAATTCTAAAAATATTGCACACAGATTTACTAAAGGCATAAAATCCTTACCCGGAAGATAAAAACAACATAATTCAATCATTTTTAAAGCAAGAAAATGTACAATTTACAAACATATAAGAGTAAAGAAACTGAGATCACTGAGCAGGGTAATAGAGTGGATATATATATAAATATATTTATATACGTTCGGTGCGGCCGATTGCAACCAAAATACGAGGTGCACATCTACATGTTGTAGCAGTCCTATATACAAAATTTCAACGTTCTGATGCTACTCGTTTTTGAGTTATGCGAGATACGTACGTACGCACGTACGTACATACGTTCGTACAGACGCCACGAAAAATTCTCTTCAGAATTAATTTTAAAGCAGTTTTATAATTTTTTTGAAGGAACAGAGTATTTTATTCTGTCCTTACGTACAGATATCACGCAAATAACATCGTTAAATTGCATTCGATAGCGGTCAAAATGTATATTTTCGTTGAAATATGCTGCCTGAAACTTTTCGCGATTACAATACTTCCTTTTTACTTCGTACAAGGAAGTAAAAAGGCACTATAAAAAGAGAAGAAACTTAGAGCGCCGTCTGTCGAACGGGGTGTGTGGTGTGGTGTATTTAATTACGGCAAAGCACACTAGGGCTATCTGCCTAAGGGGAGGGATGCCTTCGTGGAGGACTTTCTAAGGGAAACTGGCTCGTATACACGTTACACATGGGGAAAACCCCGAGAACGCCCATGCAGCCAGCCCGTTCGCGGGATTCGAACCTCGGACCGAACTACCAGTGTTCAGCGACTTTACCGCGCGGCCGCTGGTGGGCCCATCTGTCGAACGAAGCAATTAAAAGAAATTAGAAAATTAAGGCTTTGAAATACTTTGTGTAAAACTAGATTTGAATTGAAATCATGAATTAAAGTTTATAAAGTGTGTCTAGCATGGAATGTGCATGTTCATCATTGTGAAGCGCAGATGCCTGTTGTTACTTTCAAACTTCTTCGATGGCGTTAAAGTTCAGTTGCTTTTAGTCAGTTAAATGTTAGTACTGTAATAGAGCTTGTGCTATTGAGTATGGATGTAAAAATGAAACTGTACGGGGAACCAAAATTATTACTGATAATGACTGTGATGACGACTGGAAACGTATTGAGGGTGACTAAGGTTTTGAAAACAATTTATCAGCAAAAAATCCAAAAATACATTTTTGGTAGTTTCCAAGAACATGATACACTTGTGAGCTCATCTATATGTTTTTAACTAGTAGTTAATTTTAAGTCGCAATAATTATCCTTCTCGAGAACACGAAAGAAAAGAGAAAAACAATTTGTGTGGTACATCTTTTCAAGCATCTTTGTTATTGACCGGCAACTCTTGGAGCTTACAGGAAATTAATTGCAGCCCATAAAAAGCTGGGTTAAAAAAATAACAGTGTCGACAATAATAGTTGGCAGAATATCATCCGTAACCGAAGGACTTAAAGAGAAGATCCACCAAAATGCTTTTGATGAATTATGACGATTTCAGTTACTTTAAAAGCGATAGAGCGGACGAGAGAGAAAAATGCCATTTTTCATTGGAAAAGGTTTTATCTCGGGATATTTTTATTTTTATTTTTATTTATTTATTTATTTATTTATTTTGCTTCTTTTACCATTTTTAGAAAATCAGAAAAAAAAGTTGTTTGTGTCTTGAATGCAAATGAATCTCTGTCCATGAATTATGATCATTCCGTGAGTCATTTGTAACCAATTGAAAAGACATTTGAGATTTTGGAATTCATTTCGAACAAAAATAAATCAAACTTTGGATTCTTTAACAATGCCTGGTTGAATATTGAGTGGGTGTTTATGTACTTTTTTTATAAATATTTGCTCAGGAAATTGGTTTATGCGTCAGGTTTTTAAGGTTTTCAATTTGGAATATTTTCGAGAAATAAGGTATAAGATTGTGAAGGACAATTCTTTTCAGGCTCAGGTAAAGCCTGAGCGACTAATTACTGATTTTCTTTGAATTTATTGATTTGTGCAATCCTCTCATTATTCATAATGTAAGCGTGTTTATTTTATGTATACATTTCCTGCCAAATCGTTTTCTCAGAATTTTCAAATACGCTTAATTTTATCACGTATATTTTTCGATTCAAGAAACACATTGTTTCGAAATCCTCTAGTGAGTAACTCTTACGATAATTTTCGGATTACTATTCCGATGATGATCACATTTTACGGTTAATTCTTGTTGAGTAATTTGTATGATAACTCTCTGCATCTTCGCCAGTAATATTTTTCGTTATAATATGTTTGCTTATCAATACGGGTATCTTAATGACACATACCATATATTCCGGCGTATATCGCTCACTGGTGTATAACGATGTCGGTATGTGATGTAGAAGCGTAGCTAGGGATTTCAGCGCCTAGGGACAACTGAAGATTTCGTGCCCCTTGCTGTGTGCCACGAATGGAAAACACTTCGTTCTAAAATTTCGTACCATCAATTTGGCGACCCCTGGATGCTGCGCCCGGGGACAGATGTCCTCCTTCGTCCGACCCTAGCTACGCCACTGATGTGATATATCATAGAATAAAGCAAATGCTAATGCAGGCACTATGACATTCTATGCCAAACGTGTATTAGATCCACGTGCATTCAATCTAAATTGTATTTATTAACTATATGCCAAACAATTGTGCAATTAATAATTAGAATGTTGCCCATGAATGGCCATGTATACCTAAATTTTACTATAAAAAACTCCCGGTGTGGCCCTCGTGGGACGTCGAGAGGGTGTTTCTCTAGATAGCTGCTATACCTGAACAGTCTGTGAAAGCCGTCCGGGTGCCCGGACAATGCTTTCAACTGTTAACAATTAACTGATGTTTAACACTCACCTATAATTTGAAGCTAAGTTTGTACAGTATTTTCAAAGCAGGTGAGATGAAAAATGAGCAGCGCCTTCGCCGATAATCGAACCACGGACCTCTGGAATACGCGCCCAGCGTGCAGATCACCACACCAAGAAGGCACGCTAATAAGGCAGGAGAAATAGAAATACCTTATATCCTTCTTTTGTGATCATTCTTGTTTTGACCATGAGGCCATTTCGTGGCCAGGAGGATCTGAGTGAACCCCCAATGTATTACCTTATATACTCCCCCTTTTAAAGGGCAACTAGAGTTATTTGGGGGGGGGGACTCAGTTGCCAAATCCTGTGTGTGGAGAATCATTATCCACCACCCTTTTAGTTCGGTTGACACTGTAGAGGCATTAAGTTATTTCGAAAGCAGGAGAGATGAAAAATGAGCAACGCCCTCTCTGGGATACGCGTCCAGGGTACAGACCACCGCACCACGAAGGCACGCTAAGAAGGCGGAGAAATAGAAATACCTTATGTACTCCTTTTGGGGTCACTCTATTTTTTTTTCCATGAGCCCGCTTCGTTGCCAGTAGAGTCTGAGTGTACCCCACATATATTACCTTATATACTCCCCCTTTTAAAGGGCGACTAGGTTTTTTTAAGGAACCCAATTGCCAAATCCTGTGTGTGGAGTATCATCATCATCCACTCTTTTAGTTCGGTCGCCACTTTGGAGACATTACGTTATTTCGAAAGCATGAGCGATGAAAAATGAGCAACGCCTTCTCTGGAAATCGAACCACGGACCTCTGGAATACGCACCCAGCGTGCAGATCACCGCACCACGAAGGCATGCGAAGAAGGCGGGAGAAATAGAAATACCTTATGTACTCCTTTTGGGGTCACTCTTTTTTTTCCATGAGCCCACTTCGTGGCCAGGAGAGTCTGAGTGTACCCCACATATATTACCTTATATACTCCTCCTTTAAAATGGGGACTGGGTTTTTTTTAGGGGACCCAATTGCCAAATCCTGTGTGTGGAGAATCATCATCCACCACTCTTTTAGTTCGGTCGCCACTGTAGAGACGTTAGGTTATTTCGAAAGCAGGAGAGATGAAAAATGAGCAACGCCTTCTCTAGGAATCGAACCACGGACCTCTGGAATACGCGCCCAGCGTACAGACCACCACACCACGAAGGCACGCTAAGAAGGCGGCAGAAAAACCTTATAATTTTTGTAAAAATTTTTATGTATTTTCATCGTACAACGCGCACCCTTTTCTTTACGTAGAAACCTGAAACAGATACACGTGCGATGCTTTGATCTTCTGGGCTTTCAAACAATGGTATACTGAATTGACTAACGTTAAGAAGAACAATATATGTTGGGAAGAAATGCTTGAAGGAGTAAATAATTCTGCACAGAGAGTGGCTTGTAATCAATACAGGTGTGCACAAAAATGTTAATCTAGAGTTTCGAGAAAAAGGTTTAGAATTTGGTGTAAGAATGCCCTTCCAACCTGAATGAATTTGCTGAATAAGGAGTCAGATGTTTTCTCTTTCTGTATTCGTTTGAAGCCGTGATTTTGAAGTTGAACTTCCGAGGTTTTAGTAAATCGCATTTGTTTTAGTTGGTTTACAGTTGATCTAGTGTTTCTCTTAGTAGTAAATATGGCTCTTGCCAAATCAAACAAACACAGTGCTATTTTCAAATCAAAAGTAATTCAGTTTGATAAAGAAAATGGAAATCTTGCTGCAGCAAGGATGTTTGGTGTTGGTGAAAGCTCCATATGTGAGTGGCAGAAAAATGAAATCGCAATAATTAATATGTCAAAGAATAAATACGGTTACCGTAAAGGTGTAACAAAATGGCTTATCTCAGGAAACGATGTTACGAACTGGGTTCTAGAAGATCGCCAGGATGCGTTCTTTGTAAAAAGAAACAGAGTGTATTTACCTTAAAGTGAGGGGAAAAAATGCAAAAGACAATAAAAACTTTAGAGCAACTTTAAGTTGGTGTAGTCGGTTTATGGCACGAAATAATTTAGATCTATGATCAAAAACAAAAATTTTGCAAATGTTTCCGAAAGATTGCACAACAAATTGATAAGGTAGTTTCTCTGTCCTTTCTGCATGCTTCCGTGGCGTAACGGTAGATGGAAATATAATGTTACGACAAAGGGAAGGTAGGGAACATCATAAGTATTAAGATTTGCATAGGAATCTATGCCCGAAAATGTCAGGGGTAAGTGGTAGCAGAGGTAGAAGATGGGAAAAGAAACAGGAGTGGTTAATTTGAAACATTTATTGCACATGAATACAAATGGTGTACGACAGCTTGAAGGTTACAAGAGATGCTCGAAGTTTGTACCATCAGACGCCAAACACGCCTGACACCGACGGACCATTTATTGTCGGAGATGCTCAAACACACCGGAAGTTTGTAACAAGTGACGGAGGACGCGGGCACTGTCCTTTTACCATTAGGTTAATCGGTATAGCACCACGTCCACCCCTGTCTAGAGACAACACCAAAAAGAGGAGATCTACACATGAGAGCCCCCCGGCGCCGAAGCCCAACGTCGGATCCAGGCCCCCGTACCGTTCACTACCCAAAGAGCCACTGGGAATTTATTAAAAATCAAATAAAAATTACATGTCTAAACAAGGGTTAATAATGACAAAAGAAATAATAAACATAAATATTATATGAGATAATATTAAATATGCTTAGCTGCACAGGCGAGTCTTGCCACGAGACATAACAAGATCGTGATACGTGACACTTTTGATGGCTTCCCACAAAAAGAAATCAAGGCTCGATAAATCCGGTGAGCGTGGGGGCCAGAGAACTGGTCCACCATGTCCAATCCACCGATGCGGGAATGATCTGTTCAAATGGCTACGAACATCTAGTCCAGAATGAGCAGGGGTCCCATCATTTTGAAATCACATGTTGCGCCTCACATTTGGTGGAACATCATCAAGCAAATCTCGAAGAACCTGCTCCAGAAAGGGCATTCAAATGGTCCGTTGGTGTCAGACATGTTTGGCGTCTGATGGTGCAAACTTCGAGCACCTGTTGTAACATTCAAGGTGTCGTACACCATTTGTATTCATGTCCAATAAATGTTTAAAATGAATCACTTTATCCCATCTTCTACCTCTGTTACCACTGACTCCTGACATTTCCGGGTATAGGTTCCTATGCAATTCTTAATCCCTACCTCCCCTAGAAGTTTGTCGCAACATTTACGGTACACCCTGTATACCAATTTTATGCATTTGATCCATACATTTTATAATACGTTCTATTTACGTCTCAAAACAAAAGGCCTCTTGTACGGGCTCCTTTTTATATCTGGTGGAATCCGTGTCATCTGCTGTTGCCTATTTCCTCCCCGCAGGAGATAAGTACTGACATGTATGTCCAATGGGCAATAATTCGCGCCAGTTACTTTCAAAAGTTGGGTACCATAATATCTTTATACCTACACTAGAAGCATGCATGACAGAGTATTTTGCTTCTTGAAGAAGAGAGACTTAAAATATATTCTTTGGAAATACCAAAGTCATTTCTCTGTATAACTACAAATAAAACTTTTCTGCATAACTAACGCCAGTCTGAGGCTGAATTTTTCCTGAATTTAAAGTTTAATTTAAAATTATCACTTTTCTATAATTTTCCGTGTTAAGTGTTCTATAGCTGAAAACGAAATGGCAAATATTCTTCAATTCAAGCTTATTTTCGAAAGAAGAAAGAGTAGCCAGAATTGAGAAAAGGAACTTTAAAAGGAATTTTTTCGATATCATTTTACTGCGGCTGGAAAATATTTTTTTTTATCAAATAGTTATAGCAAAAGAATAGTGTTGTTTTTTTAAAATAGTTCCGTCGTCATGAGACTGTAAGCAAACATTATTTTTATCGGAAATTTGGAACAATATTGTTCTGCCGATAAAAGGGTTCCTTCTTTGGATTTCTTTTCACTATAACTGTGATTTTTTTATTTCTTTATTTGACCTAAAGTCCTTCGGTTTTTATATGGATTTATTGTAAAAATATATCGCCAACCTGGCGCTTTAGAGAGTTTCTTTTAAAATCCTAACTTGATGGCAACAATGGGCAATTCATTTTTTGGAGAACAATTTAAAATATCTTTACAAACTTACTTCAGTTACCAAAAGAGAAAAGCGAAGGCAGAAAAATACAGTAATTTCAAAGAAAAAGGCTAAGATGATGTTTAGTGCGTTGTTTTATCTTCTATGGACACTGTCATGAGTTAGTATTAAGTTAAGGAATTACCACTTTCATTAAATTATGTAAATAGATGGTTAGCTTATTTATTCAATTCAAGTGCTTTGTGCTTAACATCTGCTGAATACAGTTTAATACAGTTGCATTCTGCGGGTTCGTAGAGATTTCCTCAAATAAGTATATCCAGATGAACTGTAGGAAACTGGATATTTACTGAAACTATAGATATACATTACGTAATAACATTTAATACAAAATAATAAACATCTAAAAGTACAATAATTAAAATTTGAAAGGTTTCAGATTTTAACGATAGCCCCAAAGAGTTTGTTAAGGTATTTTACGCTGTCACTGAGTTTGCAGCTACCAGTCTGTTGTTACACTCACTCCTACTAATCCTTTTTTTTTTTTTAGCATTATTATTAAACACCATTTTCTTCTCACTTACAGTATACATTTAGAATTCCTGATGCAGCGTTAAGTGTTAGCCTAATTTTCGTCATATGAATGTTCAGTTTTCTTACCAAGATTGCTTTACAAAACTTTTTCTTGCCTTGCTTGCAATTGCTTGATAAAATTTTGTGATGCCGTCTGAGAAACTGCAGCGTCCGAAGTCCATCAATCATGTTTAACACATATGCACATAACATGATTCTATATTTTAGAAAAACAATATTAAACAATATTTTAAAATTTCTATAATTACTATCACATGAAAGTTACGAATTTCTTAGTGTGATAGCATAAAACTTCGAATACCTGCCTGCTTATATGATTGTCATCGTAATTTTAAAAATTTGCCGAGCATACCATGAAACTTCGTAACATATTGTGGGGCCCACCAGCGGCTGAGCGGTAAAGTCGCTGAACGCTGGTAGTTCGGTCCGAGGTTCGAATCCCGCGAACGGGCTGGCTGCCTGGGCGTTTACATGGTTTTTCCCACGTGTAACGTGTATACGAGCCAGTTTCCCTTAGAAAGTCCTCCACGAAGGCATTCCTCCCCTTAGGCAGACAGCCCTCGAGGCTTTGTCATAATCACACACACATATTGTGCTAATGTACATGAACATTTCCCAACAAATCGTATTAAGATCTGCAATCCTTCGTTAGTTGCTATCTGCATGTTGTCTTTATCTCCATCCTCCCCATCTTCCTCCTCGTCTTTCTTCTTTCCCAGTACATGTCCCATTATTTCGTTGTCATCTTGAGAGAGTGAGCCGGGAATATAATTGTTTACGTCCAACCTAAGAATGTCACTTCTCTTCAATCCGAATATGTAAGTAAATCCAAGATGTCGACAAAGGCATTGGATGGATTCAAAGCCAAAAGACTTATAAACAAGATCATAACCACAATTTGTATCAAAGTCGACGTAAAGTAATATTCTTTAAGTTTTTCCAGGCCAGAGTGAAATCGAGTATGACGTCCTTTAAGTGTGAATAGTTTCTGAAAACCATGGACACTTAATATAGTTCATACTTCGACGCATAAAAGTTGACCGGTAGATTATCTTTACATTCTGGATAATTCATTGGTTGGATAAGGCTTGTTACTTTGGGTGGCAGGAGCACAATCCAAATGTTTACCAAATTTAAGTGTTCAGATTGTTAGTCCATTACATGCTTTTCTCATCACGTAGGCCTGAATTTCGGTTTTAAATTTGGACTTCCCAAAGGGTCGTTATCTTAATACTGTCGGTTACGAGAGATCTTATTGTATTTATTATTTGATTTTTATATCAATCTTATACCATCAATTTCCGCCACAAAGCCATTAGTCGTATAACTCATGTAGATCTGATTGTATATTAAATAATATTATTAGTCCAAAGGGGCATTAGATTCAAAGAGCTATTAGTCTCAAAACAGCATTTGGCGTCGTTTCACTCTATGCGTTGATTCACTTTTCGAACTGTTGCCACCAAATATTATCGCCCTGTATTATGTTTAAAGGAACTAAATAATAGAGGAATGGGTATGAAAATGCATGAATGTTTCTTGCATTGTGAAAATACAACGGTACCCTAAGGCCATCCGATTTTGAATAACGTAGTCTTCCAACCAAACATGGGCGCCTGGAAGCCCGAATTTTGAATTTCGAATTTGTTTTATTATCAATTTAAAATTTTGTAAATCTTTATAGAATTTTTGCTTAGAAAACTCAACGATTTCAAAGCGAGCAATTGCAACACTGTACGGGAAAAAAAAAAAAAAAAAAAAAGAAAAAAAAAAAAAACTTTTATCTCCAGCGCGCGAGACTGTGTATCGGAAATTCTATAAGGTGTGCGATTTTTAAATAGTTTGTAATATTGCTGTTGAACTGCCACGACATAAAACGTAACACATACGACATAAAAATTTTCAAATTTTCGAATTTTCAATTTTGGGCTAGAAAAATAAAGTAGACTCAGACGATTCCAAAAATATATAATTTATGCATGTTTCGAAATTTTAAAAGGCCGAAATCTCTCATTTAAAATGTAAACAAGCACTGGCACGCCCACAAGTTTAAAGGGACAGATGTTTTAAATTCCATTATCGCTTGCTCATACAGATGTTTTTATTACTTCCTTGGTCAGAATATGATTCTTTGAAAGGCATTTGGCAACACGTTTTTAAATTGGCTTATTCACTAAGCTGTGTTGTGGATAATTGTCGAATTTCCTGTATTTACAACTTGGCTTTGTTTATTTTGTGTTTCGCTATTCTTTTCGTTCTTTTTCATTTAAATTCGTGCTTTCTGTGTTTATTTTTGATTGTTTTATTGTGTTATGTTAGTGAATAAAAGTTTTAAATAAGGAAATGCCGAGAAAAAAATCATTCGGAAAGAGAAAATATATCGGAAATCAACATATATATGTGAAAGATGTTACCCATAATGTAAGTAAGTCTCCTCTAAATATTAGTGCATCTGAGATATGAGTGCAAGTATAATAAATAAATATGAGTAAAGATGATTATGGTATAAATATGATGATATAAATATGAGTGCAAGATGATTATGGTGCAGGAAAATATTAAAATGATATTTTTTATAAATTATTAGAGTTTAAATGTTTTTTTTTTTCCTCAAAATGTGTTTTTCTTAACTTTTGGTACATTTTTCTTGAAAACTATTCGACCTGGAAGGTTCTAATTTTACATAGTTGTTTATCATTACTATTTCTTTGAAACTATGCAGGATATAAAATTTACGAGCATTAGTATAGGATATATTAACAATTTAATACTAATTTTTTTGTGATTTTTCAAAGCATTTTACTAATTTATTTTTAATATTTTTTTCTTTTTAAGTAAAATGTAAAATACTGCTTATTATTCTTAAATGATGTGTTTTTAACTACCATGCACGATTTGAGGACGATTGGTGCAGTACTTTTTAAGAAAAGTGTACCGAACTAGCACATTGTCAGAAGAGATTCGTCAAAGGTAAGTGAAATAAAACAACTGGTTTTTAAAAATATTAGGCATTTAATATATATTTTATGTGTTTTCTGTAATCTGTAATCTATGCATTTTAAATGAAAAAAAAAAAAAAAGAATCAAGTGTATAAGTTTATTTTGAGAAAAGTTATACCTTAATAACTTTCGTCTCGAAATAGTTGCATTTTGCCAGTCGACATGTCTCATGTTCCTTAAGTGCAAAGAACATGCTATTTATTAAATAAAGGTAACATACAAAACGTTAAAAAACGTCCTTTTTGGGCGTAATATAAAATCTGAAAGCTTTTCAGATTTTTTTTTTTTTAATTGCCTTACAAAAACCATGATCGCTTTAATAAAATAACTGATTAAAATGTTTGTTTCCCAGAAACTTCTACTTTTACTGAATTTATATTTAAAGCAATTTACATATTAGTGCGCCTTATAATAAAAGCATTAATAATTCAATTAGGCTTTCATTTTTCTGCTATTGTATAGCATTTACAGTACTTGGTTTGTTTTATGAAATAACTTTTTTTATTTCCTTAATTATTTTAGTGACTGAAAATGCTTAAAAAAAAAATAAACCTTTCAGAAATTTATTCAACCCATAAAATGATTTCCGTTCTTTTTTTCCCCCTAAATATCAAAGGCGAAAACTAGTTTCGCATTTATTTGCATGTAAATTTATAACGACATTCTTTGTTTGCAAAACGAAAGCATTGTCAAGGGAAATAAATTGCGCTAATATTATCTCTTGGAAATTATTGCTTTGTATTTTATTCTTCCAGATGCTTAGTATCGGGCTGAAATTACTTTATTTATCGTGAAAATAAACACTAATGGGAAATCTGATTTCTTCATTAAAAATATGCAAATTTTGTTTTTCTATATGAACTAAAGTCTGTTTTTATTTTTAAAAATAAATCAGCTTTCAGGGGTTTTAGCTCGAATGCATATTCGGAATTGGTTATTAATTTCTAAAAATAATCTGGCAATCTGATCCCTGACATATGAGCTTAACATCTGAAAATTATCAAAATCTACAATGTTTTGTGTATAATCAACGTTTTGTGTATAAAATCTGCAACTTTTCGTGCCTTGGTTCACACGATGGCTTAGACATTACAATTATCTTAGTCACAAAGTATAAAAGTCATTGGATTCGTTCACACTTGTACACTACTCAAAAAAAGGGGTGGACAGTTTTTCATGTCTGTAAAGCGCAACATAGGATATGTTGCGCTTTCCAGCCCATATATAGCATTGTTCTATATATAGCATTGTTCCAGCGCATATATAGCATTGTTCCAATATATGTATTTTGACACAAAATCGGACTTTTTCTGAAATAACATACCAATTTGTTTCCCTATTTCAATTCTACGACTCGGTAGAAGCGCTGTGACTTTTTTTTTTTTTCCGATCCTGCGCAATGGAAGGAAAAGAAAAATAGGTTGCCATACATTAAGAAGTTCGCCAAGTTAATTATTCTTGGCGGAAATTGAAAAAATGCGCCAACTTAAATTTTTAAATTTCTCCGTAAATTCCGCACCAAATTTTACAAAATTTAATCTTTAGACATAATTTTAGTCGTCGAATCGAAATATTGAAAAAATTGGTATGTTATTTCAGAAAAAGTTGGATTTTGTGTCAAAATACCTATGTTAGAACAAAGCTATATATAAATCTAATAACAATTATAATTAAAAATATAATATAAAGAACATTATTTGAAAGAAGAAACGATCGTGCCTTTTTTCCCCCTCACGCACTATGTAAAAATGGAAATGAAAATAGGTTGCCACATATTAAGAAGTTCGCCAAGTGAACTATTTTTGGCGCAACCTGAATAAAAAGCGCCAACATAAATTGTTGAATTTCTCCGTAAATTTCCCACCAAATTTTACAAAATTTAATATTTAAGCATAAATTGAGTCGTAGAATCGAAATATGTAAAACATTTGGTATGCTATTTCAGAAAAAGTCCAATTTTGTGTCAAAATATCTATGTTAGACTAGTGCTATATATAAATCTAATATATATCCTAAGTTGCGCTTTCGAGACATGAAGAACGCAATTTGAATTTCTTCAGTTGACCCACTAGAACGGGAGATACGTAACTGCCCCTCCCCCCTTTTTTTTTGTACATAGACCATGGGTGTAAGCAGAATTTCGTGGCTAATGTTCCAATTTTTTATGTTTTTGCCAAGATTGCATGAAAATCGTCCACTCACAACACAGTAAGCAAGACCTGTATACACGTACACGCATGCACAGATTTACCTTTCCCTGACTGGCTGTGGATAAGACCCTATTCGAGAACTGTGAACGAAACGCCTTACGTCTACTGTGATACAGACATTGTGTGAACATAAGGAAAAGTACTTGCTGTGGTGAATACAAAAGTACTGCTACATTGCTAGGCAACTTTGTCTACGCTTGTGCAATAAAACGAAAATATAATGCTGTGTTCAAGAAGATATTCGCACTTGTATTCTCATTAGCTAAAAATATGAAACAGAATAATAAATTAATTGAATCCGCCGGATTGTCTCAAGATGATCCTGGCCGAATACCTGTCAGAAACAAATAATGTAACAATTTCCTTGTACAGTGAATCCTTTCCTGGCGACCATTTCTCTCTGGAGACAAACATGAATATTTTTGATAGCATAAAGAAAAGTCAGTATTGAATATCATCTGTCGAAGATAGCAATCTCCACAGAAGACCAAATGTATCTGGAATGTCTGCGATCATTATAGAAATGGTTCCTTGTATTTTTAAGGAGTGACACAAAAATATCCATCACATCTGACAAGATTTATTGCTATAAATTACACCTCCTTTAAATGGAATGTGGATAACATTAACTGTCGTGATCTAGATCCCATAATACGGTGATAGATTAAATCAGGGGTGCGTTGAAGAGGTTGCGCAAATCGCAGTCCAGCGTTACAAGGGTTACAATCGAGAAGACCAGCATTACAATCGAGAAGTCCAGCATTACAATCGAGAAGTCCAGCGTTACAATCGAGAAATCCAGCATTACAATCGAGAAGTCCAGCGTTACAATTGAGAAGTCCAGCGTTACAATCGAGAAGTCCAGCGTTACAGTCGAGAAGTCCAGCATTACAATCGAGAAGTCCAGCGTTACAATCGAGAAGTCCAGCGTTACAAGGGGCCCAAACAAAAAATTCGTAAAAGCATGTAAACATATCCTTTATCTTAAAAAGAAGATCCTAAAAAGTTCAGTGGATTTAAAAGTGGCGGATTTAAAAGTGGGAAGCCACTTCTAAATCCGCCATTGGATTAAATTTGTGTTTATACATTTAACCTAATGGCTATATATATATATAGATAATTGGCTTTTTTTCAAATTAGCTCTCGATTAAGAGATACAGTCAATCGGCACTATACACTATAATTTTTAAAGGACTTCTGTGGGGACTTCGACGATCCTAATTTTGATGATGTCAAACAAAAATATTGCTCTTTTTTCACAATTCAGGATGAGTTTCTAATCCTGAAATTCTGAAAATCAAAGAATCTCAAATTTCCTGCCCTGAGCCGGGGCTTTGTGTTCTTACGCCATCCAAGCATTTAAAGATTCTTCTAGCCACGGCGTACGTAAAAAGTCTAAAATCGTTGCCCATCTTCCTAATTTGTATATCAGAAAAGAAAATTGTCCTTTTCCCACATTTATAGATGAGTTTCGAACCGCGTTGATTCTGTGACCTTGACCTAGACGTCATCAGTATAGGCTTCATCAGGGCTTATTGGCGACGAGGTTTTCTTTACTTTGAAAATTTTAGCTTGAGAAATCTAGCGCGCTAAGAAAACAATCCAGAAATGCCAAATGTGACAAAGAATAAGAGAAACCAAAAGGAGTTTCTCCTGGCACAGCCAGTTTATATTTATGAGGGAAAAGGAAATCTGACATCTTCGACAACCAGAAATCCTAGCAGCGGCTAAACGTAATCAGTGGCCTAATGGAGCCAAAGAAGCGGAAAAAAACTGGAAATACTATTCTCCTGTTTTGCCTTGACTGCTTTCACTCTCACTCAGCATAAATAAATGTTAGGTTCCTTGGCAAAGTAGGGGCGCTGGAGGTCGAGTGTCTTTTGTTCTGTATGCAAATGTGGAATGTTCCTGAGATGAGTGAGAAGTGTGGTGGGAAGGAGTGTCGTCGGATTTCCTCGATCGAGGAGGACAAGAGCGCCTTCCGATCCATATTCCACTTGGATGAGGATTCTGCTCTGTGAGAAGCATGGGGGATTTTATTTAAATTCCATCGCGTTGTTGGGATTGTTTTCGATAAGCACAAAAGGTGGATGACTGTACAAAACGTTGGTGTCGCAAAATAGATAGTAATGTTTCTTTCATGGTGCGCTTATCTATTGTTTAGCATGTCGCTTATCCAATATATTAGAGATAAAAGCGAGTGTGTTTGTGCGGAAGATTTTATTTTAAATCAGTTTTTAGTTGATATCGATGCATATAAAATGCGCATTAGCAGGAATGTACATGGACCGAAAGATGTATATAAACCAAGAAATATTATCTTTGCCCATTCACTTGTTTATCATAATTTGCATTATATATGATAAACAGTAAGCAGTGAAACTACATTCAGATCTCCGGTCAAATGTACCGTTATCTTTTGTAAATCCAAAGTAGTGTTTTCAATCGCTCTTGTTCCATTTCCCGCTCGTCAGTGTTTGCACATTGTCATTCCTCCTCCTTCAGAGCTGTTATTATTGCAGTAGTATATTCTAAATATTATATAAAAAACAGAAAATGATTTATTTCTTCGTAGTTTCTTTGTTTACTTTATACTCCTGAGTTCTTAGCATGCATTCGTTATGTAGTGTTCAGCACACTCAGCGCGTGTTCGAGTGGTCCGTGGTTCGAGTCCCGTCGAGCACATTGCACATTTCTTCAAGCTTCTGCATAAAAAATACCTAATAAATCTACGGTGGCGCCACGAACTAAAAACAAGGTGGCGGATGATGATTCACACTACCAGGATTTGGTGATTGTGTCCCCTAATCACCAGTAGCCCTTTAAAAGGTGAAAGCCCTTTTTCACAATAGCCCTTTAAGGCCATTTAAAAAAAAGTTATTTCTCCCGCCTTATTAGCATGCCTTCGTGGTGTAGTGGTCAGCACACTCGGCGCGTATTCAAGAGGTCCGTGGTTCGAGTCCCGGCGAGAGAATTGTTCATTTTTCATCTCTCCTGCTCTCAAAAATTACGTAATGTCTGTACAACTTAATTAAATATGATACGGGATCTTTGGAATGGTGAAATTTCATGATGTCTCTGTGAGGTATTATTGTGCAAAGTGCAATGAAACTGCTTCTGTTTAATTCAATTACTCAAAAAGCTCACGAATAAATTTAATACGTTTCAGTATGTGTATTATTAACAGAATGACAGAAGTTATAGTGGTATTTAGTTCCGATCCATACCAGTGACATAGCGTAGGTAGCCATAATTATCGATCCCTACTTAGTATGGTATTGTTATCATTATAAAATTTTTTACTGCGTGGGTAATAAGCTGCCCTTTTCTCCCTAAATTTAAAATTCTTACAAACTCGAAAACAAAATTCAATTTGCGAAAACATGTTCTGAATTCTAATTTAATAAATTAATATCTAAAAAGTATTATTAATCGAAAATTGTAATAAATATTATTAAAAAACTACCGACGGTTGCAATATGATAAACATATTTTTTCGCTGAAGAAAATCATTTAGCTAATGCATGTATTCAAGCAAGTACATTTAGTTGAAAATTTACTTTGTGAGTAAAATTTTAGTAGATTTTAAATCCTTATTAAAACTTTCAAATTTTTCTTGTTTAAACTTTTTTGCTAATAGGCGAAACTAAATCACGTCTAACAATCAAATATGCTATGAAACTGGAAACAGGCTATTAGTTTGTGTCTAAGTTTTGTATAAAATAACATAGTTGTTTAAAAATAATTTGTTTTAAATAATTGTAGTAAAAAAATAAAACGCATTTATGAATGAACTAGAAAGTATAACATCGGATACGGATATTAAGCTCATATTTAAAGAAGAAAAATTTATCATTTATTTATAAATATGTTATTATTATAATAAAACTTAACATATTCAAAGAATTTATTAAATATCTTGGTTTTAATCAGAAAAAAAAAATCGCACTTAACGTAAAAGCTTCTTGCTTAATTAAAGTTAGGAAGCCAAGAAACAATCTAATTGAACTAATTTACTCGCTGTAATTGTTAATTATCTCATTAAATCAATAATAAGAATTTATCTGATGATACAATCTTTTAGGAAAAGTGGCAATGCTTCAAGATTTTAGTTTTTATTCGCGCCCTTTTGTTCTAAACTTTTAATAAATTAAATTTCGATGGGCAATGATATGTAGACAGACTATCTTTTAAAGAAATTTTATCGAAAATGGCAGCAAAAATTCTTCCCACGAATTCGAGTTATTTTAGATTTATGAATTCTTTCGTAAGATTTCTTTATTATGTTATTCATTAAGTGATTACGGCATCATAAAACAGATAGCGGCGTGATATAACATACCTATAGGGTTATTATTTCGTAGTGATTCTCTTACGAGAGCCTGTAGCACAGTATTAAATTTTTTATGTGGCAACGGTAACCCACTGGCGGTGTCTGAATTTGTTCTTCCGCTTCTTAAGTACTACTCAATCTATTGTGTTCTGTTTATGATGGGATATCAAATTTTGCTTAATACGTTATAAAAGGTGCATTCTTTCTTGGTATTGTGTCGCATATAAGATTATATGAAACACAAAGAAAAACAGTGCATGAAAATCTTATCTTAGTGGTAACACTGGCTAGATAACACTGAAAGCAACTCACATTAAAATAAATATATTTATCAGTGAAAGGAAATTGGTTAGTATTATATTGTTAGATGGCAAGATAAATTTGACATCAGGTTGTATTTTATAAATACCGTGTTAGGCGTCACTGGAAATATATGTGCACTTAAAAAGAATGATTATGGTAAAGAACTATAAAATTATCAGCTTAAAGGGAGGGATGTCATGTGGAGGACTTTATAAAGGAAATTAGCATACGCCGTTGTTGCCAAGTTATCAGTAAAAACCTAATCAATTTCTAGGAATCAAATGAGTGACTTGATCCCCACGAAATCGAATGTAACTCGCCTCCCCTCCCAAAATGGAGTAATTAAATATAAATTCATAGACGTAATACTTCATCTATAATCTTATAAGGTATTTTCTCCCTCCTTTCTGCATGCTTTCGTGGTGTAACGGTAAGCGATAAGCGACGGAGGACGTGGGCACTGTCCCTTTACCATTTGGGTTAATCAGTACAGCACCTCGAATACGCTACCGTTACGTGGTGTAACGGTAGCGTATTCGAGAGGTTCGAGTCCCGGCGAGGGCACTGCTCATTTTTCGTGTTTCCTACTTCAAAAATTCCAATGTCTCTACAGTGGCGCTCGAACAGAAAAAAGGTGGTGGATGATGATTCTCTACCACCAGGATTTAGCGAGTAGGTCCCCTAATCCCCAGTCACCCTTTGAAAGGAAAGTATATAAGGTATTTTCTCCCTCCTTTCTGCATGCCTTCGTGGTGTAACGGTAGCACACTCGGCGCGCATTCGAGAGATCCTGGTTTGAGTCCCGGCGAAAACATTGCCAATTTTTGGTGTTTCCTACTTCAAAAATCCTAATGACTCTACAATCTTTAATGCCTTTTATCTGGAAAATATTCTATCGATGCCTTCTATGGTTTATGTTATTTATGTTAACTCTTTCCTGTACTTCTACTGTTTTGCATTCTCCACCGGCATAGGTAAATGAAGTTTTTTTTATATAGGGTCTATATCTGAGAGAGCGACAGAGCTGAGAACCTTAGGCTTCTGCTGGGAAAATCCTTCGTTACTGTTCGCAGTTAGCGCTGTTGCTACCAGCTGATGAGTTTATCTCGGATTCAGAATTAAATTAATCATCCTGGAGTAGCAAAGCTGGTTTTGGAGTTTTAAATTTAAACTTGTAAATGCTTTGAATATTTGTTGTTTGTCGAGCCTATGAGAAGAGGAAGTTCACATTGTTAATATGTTAGTTATGTGTTTCTAGCTTCAGTTTTCTAGTTCAGATATATTTATAGTTATATTATATTCTTACATTTAAGGTTCTGGTATTGAAAGGTAAAGATGGGACGAATCTTGCGTCATGATAAGAAGGTTAGATTAGTATTTGGATTAAGCCGAATAGAGTTTAATTTCTGTCCTATGCTTGCTAAGTGTCGTTACTTATATAAACAACTTTATTTAATGTTATTATTTGCTTTGTTACAGTCTGTGAAGATAATTTTCGATTATTTACCACGTTTGAAATTTTGCGCACTGGGAATTGACACCGGATTGATGAGCCATGAAATTGTATTACTATCTTACTTCCGCTGCTACATACTTCTGTTCTATCGGTGGCTCTAAAAAGTTTAATCCTTGGCTGCTCAGAAAGAAGTTTCTTCAGTTTTTTTAAGCAGTCTTTCAAACTTTTTAACCCTCTCTTGTCTCAAATGCATGATTACTTCGGAATGTCGGTTCATTTTTTGTGAGTGTCTTTTCGAAGTGCCTTTCTTTTTTCTGTTTTAAGTTTCGCGACTTCCATATCCGACTCATTGAACAGGAAAATGCTGGTTTTCTGCGATGTAGAGAGTGTAAGGGAGTCAGAATAAAACAAACAAATAGATCGTTTCTTTCAACCAGAGATGAAAAATGGGAAACTTAGTTGACAGGAACGAAGACAAATATTTGGGAGCCAAAGCGAAACTGGCGATAATACGGTCCAAAACTGAAAGCCCGAAAACAAATAATAATAATAACAATAACAGAGCTAGTAATAGAAAAAGTGGTATCTTAAAGGGTAAAAAAGCTATTAATAAACTCAGCTTGTATATATTCTGGTAAGTTGTGTCCGTTTGGAATGGATCTTCTGCGTAGATCCCTTCACCAAGTTGTCGCTTCTGTAAACTCAAGAAACAGAACATTTTTGTAAATGGTGTTTAATGTTGAACTGTTATTGAATATGTTACCGTGAAAGACCGAAATTGGAGAATGTCGACTTTCACCGGAGAATGTCAACATTCACTAAATACGTCGGTGAAAGATCGAATTTTGCATTACATTCTTGTACATTCGGACCCTCACCGGTGTATGTCGACAATCACAGATATGCTCTGGTGAAAGTCGAAAAGAGAGGTCATAAAGTGCCATAATAGTTTAAGTTGTTGCAATAAATAAGATTTGAATCACATAATTTAGTAAGTTTTTTATTACAATTATTTTATTTTCTCATTTAGAACGTACTGTATAATTAAGTAAGTTTTTAACTTCTATTATTTTCCTTTCTCATTTTGAATGTACCGTGGGTGTTAAGTTCTTATTTTAACTCTCAAGTGCTTTTTTTCGCGACTGAATTACGGAGAAGAAAATATAATATTCTTATATGTTGAACATTCACTATTAGTACATGATGAATGTCGACATTGACCGGTGTAAGTCAGAAATAAGAGTATTTGGAAAATACTTCGGACATACACCAAGCGACTAGGTGATTGTTGACATTCACCGCTGAAAGTCGACATTCTCCGGATTTCGATGTTTCACCGTAACATATATATTAAAAATCATGTCAAGTGAGAATCTAATGAATCAGTAAAATTTAACACAGAACGTTTTTGCAGAATATTAAATTTTTCATATAGAGAAACATCGCAAATCAACACTGCGTTCGCCTGGATACGAACACATATTTTCCGATTTCTAGCTATCGACTTACACCATGATATGACGAATATGACAACTCTTAACATACTACGGACCCACCAGCGGCAGAACGATAAAGTCGCTGAACACTGGTAGTTCAGTACAAACTTCGAAATCCCGGGGAACGAGCTTTTTTGGCTGTCGTTTTCGTATTCTTGTCCATATGTAACGTGTATCTATGCCCAATGTTTCTATGGCTTTAGTTAATCTGCGTGAAATAGCTGTAGAATTATCAACAATCTAAAAGTTGTTTACGTACTGCTAAGCCTAACGAGACCGTCATTTGTTTACATTTGAAATTCTCTGTAGCATAGTGAGTAAAGTCAGTTGCACCAACTTCAGAGTCTTTCTGTCCAAAAGTGAACTTTCAGTTTTGTGCACCGAAAATTGTGTTTTCTTGCCCGCTAGCCGAATTACTTCTTTTGCGTAGAAATTCTAATTTTCATTGTAAAATTTAACTGTTTGATGTTTGTGGTTTTTCTGTATTTTACAATTTTTAATGAACATTCAGTTTTGGTATATTTTTGCCTTGAGCGAAGTGAGGACTGAGTTGATAGAATTAGAAATATACCTCTAACGAAATTCGATGAGATAAGTTTAAAGGAACAAAAATCTATATGATTTAACAGGTCGTACAAGAAAGTCATTCGGTGTATAGATTAGCTACTTTGACTCAATATTTCATTCTTCCTTTTTCAAAATGTGTCACATGTTCGTTTCTTTTCGTACTTTCTTAATGTCTTAATATGTACAGTTTTGATGTTTCTAAGTTCGATGGTCTGAGCTGTCTCCTCACATTTGTTGTGGTCGGTTTATCTGTTGTCTTCTAACCAGTGGGTGCCGGATTAAGTGAAAATAAAAAACAATGCTTGCTTTGTGGTTAGAAATCCGATTAAAAAGAACAGATCCCGATTTAATTAGATCTCCTTCACCATAAAAAAATAATCAGGAAAAAGAAGATAAACTTGAGGTCAAAAAGCCAGCGCTCCCTTCATCGCTAATTACTTCTTGTATTTTATATTCTTTGAATCTTTGCACTCAGTAAAATAGAAATAAAAATAAGCTGCAATCTGAAAAATCCAGATTACATTCTACCTCTGAAAAATGAATTTACCAATACAGATTTTTTAAAAAAATTAAAAGCTGAAAGCTTTCAGATTTTACATTACTCCCAAAGGGTTTTTTTAAAGTTTCTTGTGTTGCCTTTATTTATTAACTATCATGTTCTTCGCACTTAAACCATGAAATTCAGTTCAACAGCAATATCGCAAAATAATTTTAAAATAAGCATATCTTTAGAATTCGCGATACATAGTCTCGCGCGCTGCAGATAATTTTTTTTTTTCGTACAATGTTGCCAGTTCTCTAAATCATTGAATTTGTTAATTAAAAATTCGTTTTAAAGTTTTACAAAATATCAAATAGATAATATTCCGAAATTCCCAATTTAGACTTCCAGATATCCATATTCGGGTGGAAACGTACGCTCTTCAACGTTTGAGGGCTCAAGGCTTGTTTTAGCACAATACGAGAAACATATGATACCATACATCTATACAGACTCTTCATTATTTAATTTCTTTAAATGTAATACAGGACGATAATATTTGGTAACAACTATTTGAAAAGTGGACCGACACTTATAGTGAAGCAACTCAAAACGAAATTAATAGTTCTTCTGGGCAATTGCTCCTTTGGAGTAAAAATAATAAATCCAAAAATATAAAACATATAAAAAAAAGGAAAATCTGAAAGGAATTATGTCCAAAGAGGCGTTTTTTAACATTTTGTGTGTGTTAACTTTATTTATTAAATATCACGATCTTCGCACTTAAACCATAAAATTCAGTTCAAGAACAATATCGTAAAATATTTTTAATTTGAGCATATCTTTAGAATTTCCGATATACAGTTTAACGCGCTGGAGATAAAAATGTTTTTCTGTACGACGTTGCCATTGCTCGCTTTGAAATCCTTGAGATTGTTAGTCAAAAATTCATTAAAGCTTTACAGAATATGAAAACGATAATAAAACAAATTCCAAATTTCAAAATTTTGCTTCCAGTTGCTCATATTCGCAGTAGGATTATGTCATTCAAAATTGGATGGCTCTAGGTACCGTTGCTTTATCACAATGCGAGAAACATACATACATTTATGCAGATTCTTCATTATTTAATTTCTTTAAATATAATACAGGGCGATAACATTTGGTGGCAACAGTTTGAAAAGTAAAACGGACAAAAGGGAAAACAAACAAAAAAGGAAAAGTTCTCGAAAATTCGTTGATCTCTCTTACTTACAGTTTGCAATATTTGTCTTACATTAATTTCAGCTAAAGAACATGATACTGTTCAGTCTTCGAAAGCGTTTCTATTAAAAAAAGTGTATGTGAATTAACTTTTCCTCTCTGCACTTATAGCTTTCAAATCGTTTATTTTTTTTAATAAAGAGCTGATTGATTAAATTTTAAAGGTAAATAAATGATTTTATCCTTTGCTGAATAGCAATAATTTGAGAATTAGCTATGTGCTATGGAGTATGAATTAAATTAAAGATCTTAAGTTTTATGCAGTGACAGTGCTTTTTAAGGGTTGTTTCTAGATTCTTTCTTTATTACATACTTTTCATCATCATGATCTTGTCTACAAAATTTATTTTACCAAGACAGGATTCTATGTGTGAATTTGAAACAATACACTTCCTTTTACGGATAAAAATGTTTACCGTTGTATCATTATGTTATTATTTGTTTGGTTAATTTTCATTTAGTTATCTGAAATGTTGATTTGGTTGTCCGCCCTAAAGTTATTGATATAAATATAGTTTGCAGCAAGAAAGTTTATAGCAAGAAATAAATATTGTAAAAGAATGAAGTCATGTTTTTTTTTTAAATTATTTAAACGAGATTTTGATGCGAGATATTTACTTGATGCTGTAGTTTGCGAATTTTGAGTTATTTTTCTACGGCACAATAATCTATCATAATATCTTCTGTCATCAAATGAGATTTGCTATTAATTTAATTTATTACTAAGTTTATCGGCAAGCTTTTGCTGGAAAGCCGTGTAAGAGGTCAATTGGGATAGCATTAACTAATATAAATTGTTGAGGCATTAGATTAATATGAGGCAGAAAGGCGTGAAAAATTAGCAATGCCTTCGCCGAGACACGAACCACGGACCTCTCGAATACGCGCAGAGTGTGCTGACCACTACACTACGAAGGCATGCTAAGAAGGCGGGAGAAATACCTTACATACTCCACCTTTTAAAGGGCGACAGGGGATTATGGAACCTAGTCGCCAAATCGTGGTGATGGAGAATCATTATCCCCCACTCTTTTAGTTCGGGCGCTACTGTAGTTTTATTAGGTACTCTTTTGAAAGCAGGAGAGATGAGAAATGAGCAATGTCCTCTCAAGGATTCGAACCACAGATCTCTCAAATACGCGCCGAGTGTGCTGACCACTACATCACGTAGGCATGCGAAGAAGGCGGTGAAAATACCTTATATACTCTCCCTTTTAAAGGGGGCTGGGAATTAGAGAACCCAATCGCTGAATCCTGCTGGTGGAGAATCATCATCCACCGGTTTCCACTGTAGAGACATTAGGATTATTTTGAAAGCATGAAAGATGAAAAATTGGCACTGCCGTCGCCGAGTCTCGAACCAAGGACCTCTAAAATACGCGCCGAGCGTGATGACCATTACACTACGAAGGCATGCTAAGAAAGCAAGGCAGGAGAAATACCTTATAAAATATAAAACGAAATTATGTTTTAAGTCGACAAAATGAATAATTTGATAAATTATTGGATAAAAGCAATCTAAAACTTGCAAAGTGAATATTTATTTTTCATTGATGTACAACTTCCCACACTCCAGCTCAAAAATTTCTAACTTCATTAAATAAATAAATAAGAGAAATGCTTGCTTTAA
The DNA here is from genome assembly GCF_044657685.1 of Stegodyphus dumicola. NCBI lineage: Eukaryota > Metazoa > Arthropoda > Arachnida > Araneae > Eresidae > Stegodyphus > Stegodyphus dumicola. The sequence goes on from NC_140772.1 coordinate 32,413,256, forward strand.
GAAGTTTCAGAAACAGATCTTTTAAAACAAAACAAGACATTTAAATTGGAAAGTGTAGAAATTTATTATGTCTCTCGAATAATCATAGTTTTTTCTGTAAGGAAGTCAAGGATTTTTGGTTAAATTTGTATAACAGTCGTAGTATCCTGTTCTTGTTGGAATGATTTTACCGTATTTTTCTGCAGTATTTCAACATTTTATTTGTTTTTTAGCTTTTGCATTGAAGAATGATTCCAGTTTTGTAATTATGGGATGCGGTGTGGGCAATTTGTTCTAGGCATGCAGGAACAAGCAAATTTGTGGTTGTTTGAAGTCGTTCCAGATCTTCCGCCGAATGAGAAAATTGGAGCAATCTCTGTGTTTTGTGCAATCTTTATACTGTTGGTTTCTGCTACCGGAAAGCACGATGGCTCGAGATCTAAAAGACCAAAGCCTATCGATCTTTTATGTGTTTGTTGCTCCCAGAACTCTTTTCGCTTAAAATTCTCTCCTTTTAACACACCGGATGCAGCGCACAGTTTTGAAATTCAAATTGGTACCTGGGAAAGAAATGGGCAGAGAGTAGTATAGTCGAGACAAACGAAAAGTCGGAGTGTCTAATATCTATTTCGATTCCGAGCTCCGAAGACACACACACCCATAGATCCTTCTTCCTTGCGAAATGAAATGCGTAAAAGATTTCACCTTATGTTTTATTTAAAAGAGAAGGAGGGGGAACGAAACGGCATGGCGCGAAATTTTTCCCGACAACGCACTCACAATTCAGTTCCTTCGCTGAATAACAATGCGCCCAAGAGGAAGGCAAAATAGAAACCAATTTTCAAAAAAAACAGTATATTATTTTGGAAAGGGCAAAATGTGTTTTTCTCTTCACACGAAATCCTAAACACCTTGCGCTGCAGGTTCTAAAAGTTGGAAGCGTGGAATCGTTTCCTAAACGGCTTTCTTTTTGAATATTTGTGCGAATCACTTACCTTTATTCTTCATACTGTGCATTTAAAGCGGGAGCGAAGAACAGCTAAAACAGGGTTAGCATTTTTAGCTTGACTAACGTAGATGCTACAGAGCTGTTCGCACATTTTTTAGACGATTTTGGTAAGCGGTAATAAAATATCGTTTGCTGTAAAAGAAGTAATTGCAATTGTATTATGTTTTTAAAAGTCAAAATTATCGTCTGTGGCTTGAAAGTTTTTTTTTATTATTATTAAAAATGGCGTATTTAACAAAGCAGTGGTTCGAAGGCTACATTTACGCTCTTTCCGAAGAGAAATATGCATACTCCGTTATCCAAAAACGATGTGAGAAGCATGGTTTTGTGATATCTAAAGCGTCGATAGGTAATATCATCAACAAGAAAGGAAAAAAACGTCAAATTGGAGCCTCAAGTAGGACAAAAATTCCAAACAAGTATCCAAGGAAAAAACGGACATCTTCGACTACTGCAAAGGTACGTTGTTTAATGTTAAAAGAAAATCCCCCTTGTCAAAGAACACTTTCAAAATCATTAAAATGCTCGGTGTCCACTGTAAACAAAATGATAAACGTTGATTTAAATCTTAAGAAAGCGAAAAAACGCAACGTGCATCGTCTTCTTCCAAAGCATATCGCTCAACGCAGGACACGCTGCAGAATTCTCTATGAGAAACACTTATCCAAAGAAAAATGGAAAACGATTGCCACAATAGATTAAGCATGGATGTATTTAAATGAATGTAACAAAAAAGAGCCATTTATTATCATAAAAGGGGAGAAAAAAATTTAAGTACATGGTTCAAAGAAACGAAAGAAAGTTTTTCTAAGGGATTCGTGAATGTTGCTAGTTTTTCTTATAATGGCAAGTTAAAAATAAAAAGAGTGCAAAAAAATGTCAAGATTAACTCCAAATACTATCAGGAACATGTTTTATCGCCAATTGTTTTGAATGAAATACCATCGCCATCCATCTGTGAGACTCCATCAGGACAAAGCTAGCAGTCACACATCAAAATCCACTGTAAATTTCCTAAACGAAATGAAACAAAAAAATGATATCAAGGCCATACCCTTCACTGATATCCCTACTAAATCTCCCGATGTGACACCTATGGATTTTTGTGCTTTCGGATTTTTAAAAACTGCATTATCCAAACGTTGTCCCAAAACCCTAACAGGACTCAGGAAAGCTGTTCGGGAGGAATGGGATAGAATATCTCTTTTGCCACTTCAAAAGGCATTATTATCCTGGAAATTGCGGTGTCGAAATATAGTTCAGAATAAGGGATGTCAAATAGAACATTTAAAACACAAGAATTTTATGTAATTTAGTTTTGTGAATACAATATACATCGTCTAAAAAATGTGTGAACAGCCTCTGTATTGTTTAGCCACTCTTCGTATATTAACGGAATGTCGCAGAAGATAGTTCTAATAGTGAATGTCTTCAGCAACTTTCGTAATTCTGAAGTGTTTTCCTGTTGTACCACTTTTACAAAGTTTTTCACAAAAAGTTGTTTCTTGGTCACGAAAGAGATGAAAATTAAATAGTGACAGAAAAGTCAAAAAGGTCGTACGTGCATTGTTGGATTGGTATATCGCTTCTATCAAGATATTATTTCGTTCTTCGGAAGTTTCTGTCTTGTGCCCGTGGACACAGCTAAGAAATGTAAACCATACTTTTTATTTTCTTGCGTTTTGTGCTGTGTTATTTTAAGATTCATATTATCTAACACGCTATACTTTCAAGCATTTCTGTTTTGTCGTCTTCACCAGAAAATGCAAATAATGTTAATTAAAAATAGCATTATATAGAAATTCTGGTGTATCCTCCTGCTGATGACGTTATATCGGAGTTAATTGGATTCCTCTTTTTTCATGTCCCTTTTGGTTTTTTTATTTTTTATTTTATTTATTTATTTTTTTTTATTTTTGGTTTTTCTTGTGATGGATTATTTGATTTTTTTTTCTTTTAACATTTTTAGAATTCTTATTCTGCATTTAAAGGATTTTGTGAAATTTATTGATTATGAATTTAAGTTTTTGATCTTTCTGAAAAATTAGTTCTAAATTTCTTTTTATGTATATACTGATCACTTTACAGCAACACAACGCGCGAAAATACTTGGAATGATTGTATTTTTAATTAAAAAAAAATTTTTTTTGTGTGTTTCTATAATATATACAGGGGTTGGACAAAAATATGGAAACACCTTTAAAAAAACATGTTTCTTTGCTTAATATGGTGTAGGAAACCCGTTGGCATCAAAAACAGCTTGTAGTCTTCTCGGAATGGATAAATACAGTTCCTGTATGTTTTCCAAAGGAATATTATACCATTCTTCCTGCAAAACGGTGGCAAGTTCAGATAACGAAGTTGGCGGTGGATAACGAGAACGCACTTTCCGTTCCAATGTATACCACAAAGGTTCGATAATATTCAGGTCTGGTGACTGTGGTGGCCAGGGAAGATGGGACAACTCATCCTCGTGCTCAGAAAACCAGTCCTGGACAATGTGAGCTGCGTGAACAGGGTCTTTGTCGTCTTGGAAGACACCATCACCATAGGGGAACAAAGTTTGTACCATGGGATGAACTTGATCGGCCAAAATGTTCACATAAGTCTTGGCAGTCATGTGCCCTGACACAGTTATCATGGGGCTAGCAGAGAACCACGATATGGCTGCCCAAACCATAACAGAACCCCCGCCATGTTTCACTCTTGGCAACAAGCAGTCTGTATTATAGGCTTGAGATGGCGTTCTCCAGACGTAAACTCGGCCAGAAGTGGGAAGCAATGTGAAAGAAGACTCGTCAGACCATATTACTCGCTTCCATTGCTCTATAGTCCAGGCTTTATGACTTAAACACCACCTTTTCCTGTTAATTGGCATCACTGATGAGTGGCTTCTCCATTGCAGCACGGCCAGCAATTCCCTGTTTATGAAGCTCCCTTCTAATTGTTTTGGTACTCACAGGGTTCGGTAACACAACATTCAGTTCAGCAGTAACTTTTGCAGCTGTGGTCTTCTTATTTTTCGTCACAATTGCCCTTAATGATCGTCTGTCACGATCACTCGGGACACACTTTCGTCCCCGCTGTGATTTAGCAGATGATGTTTTTCCGCTTTTCAAATATGCGGAATAAATCTTGAAACGCTAAACACCTCGGCTACTTTGCTTACGGAAGCACCTACCATACGTGTTCCAACAATTTGCCCACGTTCGGAGTCTGTTAACTCTGACATAATGCAATGACAACCTCACATAACAATACTCCGATAACAACTGAACTGTTTAGCACATTTACGAAGTTGTATAGGTGGCGTCAGTAGTCAAAAACACCAGCGCCACCTACATATTTCATTAAAATCAATCTTTCTTTTCAAACATGCATTTCACAAGATGTTTCCATATTTTTGTCCATCCACTGTATATAGGTCATTCGATTTTTAAAAAATTCTTTTTTACTACTTTTTTACTTATATATATATGTCATAATAAAAGCAAAGGAAAAGACGGAACACTGTAGATGCGTGATTAGTCCCATATTGAAGAAGATTTCGATTGCGTAGTATGCTAGTAATGCTAACTTGGTAATATCTAAAGAACTTGGCAGTAGAGGCAGTTTTAATTCCATTTTTATTGGCAACTGATATTTGTGGCCACAATCACTTGGCACTCTAGTCGTGCCTTTTCACAGAAGATTTACATTTTTGATATTGTTGAGATAGAAAGCAAGCCAGCGAAATTACATCTTAGCACAGTAGAGAGCAAAAGCTGAAGTGCGTAGTTATGAAGGATGGAAGCACGGCGAAGAGAAAAGTTTTGGTTTACAAAGGCAGTTTCAGTTCCCAATTATTACGTCATCAGAGCTGCGCGGGCCATAGAGTGATCTAGAAATGACGCAATACAGAGAAGTTATTACGATTTTAAAATAGAGAGGAAGAATTTAATGTTTATAATTATATTATAATTCTGATTCATATAATTTTATCTTGCATATATACATATGTGTGTGTGTGTGTGATAAGATTGCGTTATTACTGCGATAAGATGACTTGATAGAAGCAGAAGAAAGTTGCAACGGATTGGCGTTGGAGAGGGCTGCGTCATAACTTGAAGAACGCTGCATAGTTAGAAAGGTAGCACTCGAAGAACACACATAATTTTATTCTTGGATGATAATGCATATTATCACTGTGGGTGCTCTATGCACCTCCTTATTTTGTTCAGCGTACATCTTAAACGATGGAAAAATTTAGAAAAGTAAACCCTTAGCACAATCGCCTATAAAGGCACACTGGTCTTCTTTAGGCGACACTGGTCTCTACTCTTTGACCATATAATGGTCTTTGATTCCATTATATGGTCATCGCTGCTCTCCACCCTCGTGAATTTTAAGATTCCTTGCAATATATTAAAAATTTTTTGTAGCTACTTTCACAATAGAAAGGTTGTTTATTCATATGGTGGGGATTCTGAAGTGGTTAAATCAGTTTATAAAGGTTGCCCACAGAGATCCTCGAGTGCTCCGCTGCTCTGGGGTGCAGTCATTTACAACTTGCTGAATACGAGTCTTCCCGAGGGCGTTGAAATCATCTGTTATGCAGATGACATACTTTGTGTGGTTTACGATGTGTCTCTTGAAAAATTAGAAAAAAGAGTTACATTGGTGTGTGATGTCCTTGAGAGATGGGCTATAACAGAAAGACTCATCTTCAACTTACAAAAGACATCTTTTTTGTTTTTCCCAAATGGGGGAAGAAAGACTAGACCTCCCAGATTACGATTCCAGGGAACATTATTAAAAAGAGTCGAACAACTCAAATACTTGGGAGTCATTATAGATGATAAACTGAATTTCGAGTCACACTTCAAGGAAATTCAAAGGAGAACAGATTCAATACTCTTATTTTATAAGAGAAATTTTCCAGCGAGTGTCATCGACTTTAAAAGAGATATTATTAGAACTATTTATAGAGTAGTTGTTGTTCCTATTGTGTTATACGGAATTGGTTGTTGGGGCTCCAGAGCGGCGGAGTTGTTGAGAATCAGGAATAAGTTATTAACGATTCAGCGGCCCTGGCTGCTGTCACTGGCTAGGTGTTTTAGGACAACTCCAACTGAAACTGCCTGTGTATTGGCCGGCACGCCGCCCCTCTCGATTTTTTATAAGTTCTTTTATGATAAATTTTTGATATCTACATGTAAGAGAGATTTTATGTATTATGGTGATTATTTAGCTTGTTGTACTGCATTTTATAATGTTAATCCTTACTGCATACACCCAGCCAAGAGAATGAGCATTAATTATGAAATGAACTTTGATTGTTTTGGTGAACTTGATATTTTCACTGATGGTTCTAGGTTTGGGGAAAGTGTTGGCGATCTTTTGTTGTTTACTATTATGGTATAGAAGTTGATTATTCAAAGATAAAGTTAGAAAAATTTAAGTCTGTGTTTCAGGCTGAACTTGCTGCTATTTATTTTGCTATGAAATGGATTCAGAAAAACCTATCTAAGAGTTATAGTATTGTAGTTTATAGTGATTGTTTATCTGATTACAGGCCTTGAAAAGCTACGATTGTAATAACTCTTTAGTTATGGATATTAAGTGTTTATATAAAGAAATTGAAGGTTTGCATAATATTAAATTTAGATGGGTTAAGTCCCATGTGGGTATTGAAGGTAACGAGAGGGCCGACGTGTTGGCCAAAGAGGCGACTTTGGATGTTTCCGGGGAGTGTTCCATTGTCCAGCCTTCAAGAAAAAATGGTTATTACTAGAATCAAACAGTATTATATTGATTTGTGGTATGATAATTGGAATAATTCGAATAAAAGAAAAAAATATGCCTATTATTTAAAACCTATGTTTAATAAAAGTATTTCTTGTCATTTGGATTTTAATCAAATTGTTACTGGATATGGGCGCTTCCCGGTGTATCTTAAAAGATTTTGCATACAAGAGAATGAACATTGTCATAATTGTGGAGTTGTCGGATCGGTAAGGCACTATGTGGAAGAATGTACACTTACTTATGACATACGAAAAAAATATAATTTTATTAAGATTTTTACAGGTGCTGAAAAAGAATTTAAATTTGCAAGGGAACTTATGTGTTTTCTAAATAATAATCGCTCTGATGTTGGTATTTTTATTTGATAAAAGTTTGTTTTTAAATTTTGTGTTACAATAATTTAAATTGAGATATTGGTGTTTATATGGAATTTTAACATAATTTTATTCAGTGCGTTATGTGGTGTATTTTATGCGTTTTTATAATTATGTATTTTATATGTATTTCATGTAATATGTAATTTCATGTATAATTATGTATTTTATATATATATATATATTTTGGGGAGGGTTTTGCTTGGCGCAGCCCTTGTTTGTCATAAAATCTTGTCGATTAGGTGGATGGGGCTGCGCCCTATTTGTACTTTATTTGTACTGGTCTCTACTATTTGCTTGGTATATATTTAAAATATTCTTGTATTCTTGGCCGAAAGAAGCGGAGTTTAAGTTCTTTTAACCGTTTAATTTGTAAATTATCAAACCTTAATACAGATAAATTTCAGTTGCTTGTACTATTGTTGTATTCATTTGGTGTTCTAGAAATTTAAGTTAAAGACAGGTACAGGTGGAAGCTAGACCAGCACCTCCGTAGTACCACAGGTAATTGAGGTATTGCTGAACCTAGCTAACTGTTAAACTTTCCACCCCAATTTTGAGGGAGAACACCCCGAGGGGTTGTCCGAAGTTCTCCCTCCCTTCTTTTTTACCATCAACTACTTGAGAGGACTTTCTGAGATAACTGAGTTCTGGTATTAATAGTGTACACAAATCATATTGAGAAAAGGCTGTCCTTGAAAAGTTCAACAACTGATGCTTCCAAAAGCATAAATGTAAGAATAAATGTCTTTTCTAAGGCGGAAGGTGTAATAAGCAAGTCTTTGGAGCTCCCGTCCATCAGCATTGCGTAGATAAATGAAATTATTGGAACATTAAAATGAAATAAAAAGTTAAAAAGACAGGATAATTCAATAATGGTTAAAGGGGTGTTTAGATTAAACAGAATTAGTTTTTTTTAACCGTACGAGTTTCCAAATAATGTTGGCAGATTCGGAAATGTGGCTACACGTAATATGGCTCATCATATCATGGCCTGAGAAAGTAAGATAGGTCATCGGAAAGAGAAGTTTTCAAATTAAAGAAAAGTGCACACTTTTAACAACTAAACTTCGAATTATTCTCTGTCTTAATGGCTTTTAAATTCTTACCAATGTTCTTGCCAATATTGCTGCATCGGTACTATTGCGAGTACTTTTTGATTTTTTTTTTTTTTTTTTTTTTCTGTAAACTTCCTGTCGTAATGAGTAAATTTCTTCACTTTCCCAAAAGCGACAACAATAATGCATTTATACCACATTTCTTCCATCTCGCAAAGTCACGATCCTTCCAATACGCAGTCGTCTAAAGTGCAATTGCAACTTGAATGTTCAGAACCATCTTGACTGGCGTTATAGGCTCGGGTATGTGAATCTTATTTGAAATGCTGCAAAAAAAAAATCTTCAAGTTTAGTATACCGTTACAATTTACCTCTGTAATAAACATTAGCACACTAAATAGACTTCAAACGTATAGCTGAATTTCTAATTCACCCTGTATATAAATATCGGTGCTGAACAGCCAATCATCTCCACACAAGCCCAGAATCAATTGGCACCCAAACAACAACTATACGTGGCCGTCTTTACACATATTTTACTGTGTATAAGAATAAATATGCGAAAACTACAATTCCATTTTTCTCAGACTTGTCAAACATTTAAATACGTTTTCTTGAAATGAAGATTTTACAAATTCGTGCTTTTGAAGTAATATCAATGATAAATGCAACAAAAGTACATATAATCGTAATTTTTTTTGTCTTTCGCTTTCCAGCTCTTGTTGCTTTTATAAATGTGAACGAATTTAGAATAAAAAATCTGATGTGTACAGCAAATGACTTCCTTGTACGGAATATTAAATTATACGCATTTTTTCTTGCATTTTATTTAAGCTTATTGGATTGAATTAAACCTACTTCGCCGACAGCGCATAAACCACAATAGAATAAATGCATTCTTTAAAATTCACTTTGTTTACCATAGCGACACTCTGGCGCTAGGTTTACTTAACAGTATTATATTTCGTTCATATTATAACTCAGAATGCACAAAATGTATATCATTTAAAGAATTATCTAATCGTTGCCACATGTTCTATTCAAATACTATAATAAAGCTAGAACTATGTATAAAAGAAATTAAGCAAACAAAACAAAAAAGAACACTTTTCCACGGACAATTGAGTATTTCTCATTTAATTAATTCAGTTCTCACTTCGCGAGAAGGCAAAAATACATAAAAACTCAAAATATGTATATTAAAAATTACGAAGTAAATCTCAAACGCTTATTTCCTCGAAAAAATTCCAGAAAGAATTAAGCATGATTTAATTGGTAATAATAAATGAATGCGTTATCTTTGTTGTTGCGAAGCTAAGTTTCTCTAGATTGGCAACAAATCCACTAGTCTCCTGTTTCAAATGTAAACATCAATGGCCGCCATTAAAAACAGGCTTAGCGGCAATTGAATAAATTTAAAATTGCTGATAATTCTAAAACTATTGCAACAGATTTACCAAAGGCGTAAAATTCTTAACCGGAAGATAAAAACAACATAATTCAATCATTTTTAAAGCAAAAAATGTACAATTTACAAACATATAAGAGTAAAGAAACTGAGATCACTGAGCCGGGTGGATACATATATATAAATAGAGTATATATAAATAGAGTGGATACATATATATAAATATATTTATATACGTTTGGTGCTGCCGATTGCAACCAAAATACGAGGTGCACATCTACATGTTATACCAGTTCTGTATACAAAATTTCAACGTTCTGAGGCTACTCGTTTTTGAGTTATGCGAGATACGTACGTACGTACATACGTTCGTACAGACGCCACGAAAAATTCTCTTCAGAATTAATTTTAAAGCAGTTTTATAATTTTTTTGAAGGAAAAGAGTATTTCATTCTGTCCTTACGTACAGATATGACACAAAAACATCGTTAAATTGCAATCGATAGCGGTCAAAATGGATATTTTCGTTGAAATATTCTGCCTGAAACTTTTCGCGATTACAATACTTCCTTTTTACTTCGTGCAAGGAAGTAAAACGCATAACATTTATTCCTAATTAATCTTAATTACCACCCTCAGTTACCAAAGTCGATTACTGATGACTGAAACACGTCTTTTCCCAAAATATTGATCTTTACCTAACGGAATCAAGGGCCCATTAAAAGTGCTTCAGTCTCTTGCCTTCTGTGGCCGTAAATCTGGTTTCAAGCTTGGGAAAGAGAAAGAAAATCTTCTTTCATTAAGGAACCTCCATTTCTTAATAAAAGCCTAATATGTAAATGCTAAACTAAACCCCCCGCCATTAAGCTTTAAAAGCTCGTTCCAGCTTCTGGATCATTATCCATTACGCGGCCCTAGGCATCGAAAGTTACTGATACATGGCCTTCCCACTTTTGTTATTCCTATTTTTGCTTCTTGTTATACGCGTGACATCGCTATGACGTGGGAATCATTCATTAACTGGCTTCGAATCACGGTTGAATTATCTGTCTTTGCTTAGGGCTGGGAGAGTTCCTTTATTTATACAAGATATGAGTGAGGATCCCGGGTGTGTTTGGGATGAAGTAGATTTTAATTGCACTTAAGGAGTAGTTAGTTACTTTCGGAAAGGGAAGTGTTGAAGAGGGAGAAGGAAAACAGAGTGAACCATATCTCAGCTCATTTACACAGTCCAGTCACATTAATGTGACCACCACGTACTTTCCATGTCAGAGTTAAATAACCAATCACAGAAGGCAGGTGGCAGCACAGTGCAGTTGAGCGTATATAAAGGGTGTGTGAGGGCTTCGGAAAACATTTCAATCGTTGGCGTAATGCAGAAACGAAGCGATTTATCCGACTTCCAAAAGGGCATGATCATTGGCTTTCGGGCCAAGGGTGGAAGCATTTCCGAAACGGCTGAGTTTGTGAACTGTTCGCGTGCTGCCGTGGTTAAAGTGTACCGTGCATGGCAAAATGGGACTGTCCAAAATCAGCGACGTGGCAAATGTGGTGCACCACGGGCCATAGATGACAGAGGCGAACGACGGTTGCGGAGATGCGTTCGGGCAGATAGACGGGCTACCGTTGAGCAACTGACCACCAAAATGAACCAAGGGGCTACCAAAAGTGTCTCCCAAAGTACTATTCAGCGAACATTGCTGCGTCTGAGCCTCCGAAGCAGACGCCTGGTTCGTGCACCTATGCTGACTGCTGTTCATCGACGGCGAAGGCTAGAATTTGCACGCCAGTACAGCAGCTGGACGTCCACTGAGTGGCGACAGGTTGCGTTTTCGGATGAATCGCGTTTTATGCTCCATCGGACAGATGGACGTTGGCGTATAAGGCGTAAAACCTCTGAAAGGAACCACCCTGCAACCATTGCCGGAACGGTCCAAGCTGGAGGCGGGAGCATTATGGTCTGGGGAATGTTTTCCTGGCATTCTCTAGGTTCACTGATCATTGTGGAAGGCACAATGGATCAATACAAGTACGCATCTGTCCTTGCGGACCATGTTCACCCCTACATGCGCATTGCTTTTCCTCAGGATGATGGCATCTTCCAGCAGGACAATGCGAGGTGCCATACAGCTGCCAGTGTACGTGCGTGGTTCGAAGAGCACCAGGATGAGTTTACCGTCCTCCCCTGGCCAGCAAACTCACCTGACTTAAACCCAATCGAGCATATGTGGGACCATCTCGATCGAGTTGTTCGCGCCATGGATCCTCAACCGCGTAATCTAGCGCAGCTGGCCACGGCATTAGAGTCGGCATGGCTCAACATCCCAGAGAACACCTTCAGGGACCTATGTGACTCTCTTCCTGCACGTCTCGCAGCAGTCCGCTCTGCGAAAGGTGGTTATTCTGGCTTTTGACAGATGGTCACATTAATGTGACTGGACAGTGTACTTTATTCTGTTAATCGATTGCCGATGGTAAATGGACGAATTTGTTTTTGGATGCGCCATCCCTCTGTGTGACTCATTACATTATTTCCGGAGATGATTTCATGAAAAATAATTTATCCGTCATGCTTCTTCATTTATAGCAATTTCGGATATTACGCGCTTGTGTCTTAAACTTGCGTATCTGAGAAAGAATTCAAAAAATAAATTACTATACATGATTATCCGAAAAGTAACAGAACACTATCAAAGTATTTTTAAAAATAAATGTTTCAATAGCACGGTTGAAATATTTCCACTGTTTGAGGAATATATCCTGATATTTCCTTGGCTAATTTCCTAAGTCCTTTTATAATACACCTATTACCAGTGATATAATTAAGTTCTTCTAAGACAAATTGCTGAAGTTGTTGTGTTGCACTGTTTAACTTTGTCCAGACTTTGTAGGAAGGAAGGGAACAAGAACTTTGGTTGAAGTATTCCAACAAAGAGGAGTTACACTATGTTAAGGGGACTCGTACACCTTAAAACCCATAAGATCTTCGAATATGTGACTGTTGCAAGAATTGGGATAACTTATTTATTTTAAAGGCAATTACTTCCAACTTTTTACAGCTGACTACATAATATAGCTGCTTTCTGAAATAGTGATCAGAAAGTTTGTGTTGCCACAAATATTTTTATAATTTAATCCGCTTTTTGACAAAATTTTTCGTCATGTTTCGTCATGCACACTTTAAAACATTCTGTTGCATAATTTAATTCTATATTTAATATATAGCTTTTATAACATTTGGAAACTACTGTGAACCAAAAATTCTAAGAATTCCATGTTAAATTTTTATTTTATTTGGAGTCGAGTTTATAAAATGTATTTTATTAAAAAATCTGTAATGTTTTCGTCCATAAAATTTTTTAATATTAAGATATTCATCAGATTTTTCGTTCAGTTAAAAAATAGGGCTCATATTAAGAATTCCATCTAATTTCAAGTATGTACCATTAGCCATTTTTAAAATATCGTGCTCGCAAGGTGGAAACGTGACGAAAATTTTGTCACAAAGCGGATTAAATTACAAAAATATTTGTGGCAACACAAACTTTCTGGTTACTAGTTTCCAAAGCAGCTATATTATGTAGTCAGCTGTAAAAAGTTGGAAGTAATTGATTTTAAAATAAATAAAATATCTCAATTCTTGCAACAGTCACATATTCGAAGGGTGTTAAGAGGTTTAAGGTGTATGAACCCCCTTAAGAGTTCCGACGCTTGCAAGTTTACTACTAATCTATAAAATTACTTACTAAGTTTGTTCTAAGTTTACTACTTGCAAGTTTACTACTAATCTATAAAATTATTTACTAAGCTTGTTCTAAGTTTACTACTTGCAAGTTTACTACTAATCTATAAAATTACTTACTAAGTTTGTTCTAAGTTTACTACTTGCAAGTTTACTACTAATCTATAAAATTATTTACTAAGCTTGTTCTAAGTTTACTACTTGTTTACTTCTCGAAAATCTGAAAAAGAAGATTATCAAAAATGAGAGTGATGCAAGATTCTTTTTTTTTTTTCCTTTTTTTTTGGGGGGGGGAGAGGGGGGGAGGACAAAGTTTTCTAATTAGAGAATGGGTTCATTGAAATAGATTCTGATTTAAAAAAAAGGTAATCTAAAGTTTCAAACACAACTTTGTATAAGATATTCCACATCCAGTTATCAAAAGCAACTGCCAAAGAAAAATATTAATCGGTGGTGTGGTGTATTTAATTATCGCAAAGCACGCTAGGGCTATCTGCCTAAGGGGAAGGATGTCTTCGTGGAGGACTTTCTAAGGGAAACTGGCTCGTATACACTTTACACATGGGGAAAACCACGAATACACCCATGCAGCCAGCCCGTTCGTGGGATTCGAACCTAACCTCGGAACAAACTACCAGTGTTCAGCGACTTTACCGCTCGGCCGCTGGTGGGCCAAAATATTAACCGGAATGATCGTTATGTTTCAAAATTTTAATAGAGTGCTTATTTGAGAAATTTTGAATGCTGATATTTAGTAGGAAAATTATTTTGCTTGCATACCATTCTAAAATCCTTGTGTTTGAACATTCAAAATATTCAACACTTTCTTTAAATATTTTACTGTATTTAAGGAGTAACCGCAGATTTAATGATTTTCAATTTTTTAACGAACGTAACGGATTCTTTAATTTGAGGAATGAAGGCTCGATTAATTTTTCATTCATACATTTTAAAATTTTTAACGAACGTAACGGATTCTTTAATTTGAGGAATGAAGGCTCGATTAATTTTTCATTCATACATTTTAAAATTTTTAACGAACGTAACGGATTCTTTAATTTGAGGAATGAAGGCTCGATTAATTTTTCATTCATACATTTTAAAATTTTTAACGAACGTAACGGATTCTTTAATTTGAGGAATGAAGGGTCGATTAATTTTTCATTCATACATTTTAAAATTGTTTACAAGGTAAAAGAAATCAGTTAGTTACATAGAGTTAGAAGTCTCAGTAGTTAAATTCTATCACCTTGACACTGATCATTAAAAAACATATGGTGTGTGAGTTGTTTCTTTCCTCTCCGTAATTTTATGGTGTAAGTGGTACCCCTACATTACGTTTCACATGAAAAATACCGATTCCAAAAATCAGCCACATGGGGCGAACCACTTCCTTTAGCTACGTCAATGGTTTCTCGTTAGCAAACATTCAAACATGAAAGAGCACGATTTGCGTCTTTTCCATATTCCCTTCAAAATTACTTTGACGAAATCATTTCTCAAGCTGCATTCCTGCTAATCCATCATTTCAGTACAGCGTTTATGAAACATGCAACATACATATCTTCGCCTGTTCAGAAAAACTAAAAATTGCACACTCAAACAAAGGTCATGATCCCTTTCTTATTTGACCCTGAAGGTATTATTCCTACCATTTTATCTCCCCTTCGGGGTTGCATACACTGTTTTAGTACCATACTATGAGAGTAGCGGCTCTGGGAACAAAATGACAGGAACCTAGTTCCTAATGCCTGATAGGGCAGCCTATGTTTCGGGCGGTTGTGGCTTCGACTATACAAGTATGTAACCAGTCTTTGTTGCCTTCCCCATCGTGGTCTCCGACACCCGAGGTGCCACGAGTGCCCGGTGTGCTGGTTCAGCGACGGGGTCCTGAAAGAGTTCGTTTTCTGAATTTCGGGATTGAGGTCCCCGATTCGTAGTGATAAGGAATTTGTTCTGTCCTCTCTACTAGATGATTCACGTGTAATTTAAACCTCCTGCCTAATATGGAGGGTCTTCAGTTGGGAATTCTGTCTTTCCTAGTTGTTTTTTGTCCCTGGAAGGGCGCAAAAATTTGGTTGATTGGTACCATGTTTATAAAAAAGAAACACTATTAATATCAATTGTTACTGCCAAACACCGATTTTTTCTTGCAAAGCCATATAAAACAAAAGGTATGAAATGTTACCTCGTTCTCAATGATGCAATCCCAAACAATTGACTCACAACACAAACCGTGTTTTGAAGTTTACGAGAGATGACTAGATGCAAATGATGGTTTTTATAAGGTCCAAATTAACATAGCCCTTGGTCAAGGAACCGTACGTTTAGCTTGACTTTCAAAAGAGTGTTTATAAAAATTACTTGGTAATGCTGATTACGTATGTGATTATTTTTGTATCATACAATACTGAAAGCGACGCTCAATAAAGTCTTCTTAGCATAGAGCAATCAATACAATAAGTCTAAAATAGATTTAGGGATTTAATGCTTGTAAAAAAATGTTTACTTCTATCAGGAAGTATTATAGAGTAAATCTTTATACCCACCTATTATTTGTTTTCGTGAACTCAACATCATGTAAGTGCTCATGATGTCTTGGACAATATAGTCGCTAATCAGATAGGAAAAGCTTTTCGTATGCCTGAATATGAAATAAAAAACTTGCATATTCAAGTTTGCAAGTAAAGTAGTAAACTTGCAAGCGTAAGTTACTACTTACTAAGCTTAGTAAGTAATGGAATCACTATAGAATAATTTTTAGATTAAATTAATAGAACGATTTTTTAAAAGCAAAGGTAATCTGTGTGAGCTATAAAAATGTAATTATTTTCCATTGCTGATGCTTTTTTTTTTTTAAACAAAAGCAAAATTTCATGTAATAGAAGTTATATGCTATTTGATACGTATCTTATTCCTGTTTGTTTATTTTAGGTAAGTGTCAGCAGCTTTTCTCTGAAAAATTTTGTGTAAAGAGTAAGTATTGCAATTTTTTATTTATTTTGTGTAAATATACTCTTTTTTCATACTTTTGTAATAAAATTGCACAATGTTCATGAAAAATTTTCTAGGTGAAATTAAATGTTTAGGACTTGTTAGAAAAAATTCCATTTTATGACTTTGCAATTTTTCGAAGGTGAGAATCTTATCATCTTAGCGTTTCTGGATTAAACCTTTTGCGAGGATTTTTT
The DNA here is from genome assembly GCF_044657685.1 of Stegodyphus dumicola. Classification (NCBI taxonomy): domain Eukaryota; kingdom Metazoa; phylum Arthropoda; class Arachnida; order Araneae; family Eresidae; genus Stegodyphus; species Stegodyphus dumicola. The sequence goes on from NC_140772.1 coordinate 32,429,804, forward strand.
ATTTTGAGTTTATTTGACATAAAACCGAGAACAGTTATTTTTGTTACTTATTATTACTGTTCATGTACATTATTAAAAAAATTCAAAATTTAAAAAGGTTCAAAATTCCTGGTATTTTTCTTTATAAAACTAACCAACCAATAATAATTTCAAATCTGAGAACTAAAACTTAAAATTAGCCAATGAAAATTAAGCTGAACCCAAACGAAATCATACTGAATAGGGATTTCATCTTTGGAATATCTCATTCTCTCTCTCGCTTCGCTTGCTGCTGCTTATTAATCTATTGAAATTAATCGTTATGGATGTGCAGAATACATAATTGAAATCAAGAACTCAAATTGCTCCCATTACACTATGTAACACTTGTTATGAATGTGTTTCTCAAGGAAGTATTTCTCAAAGTGTTAAATCTGCCATATGAATGCTGATTTAAGTTTCATGGCATAATAATAAATCATTACGCACACACGTATTAAATGTATAAAATAAAGTTATGGAAAGCGAACTTCAAAATTTAATTGGCTGTAGTCCCTTTTATTCTTTATTTAAATTTGGGAACTTCCTCTTTCTGTAGTAAAAATAATAACTATTTATAACAAACCGATTTAAAATGCGTCATTTCACAATTAATCCGCTGCATTAAACTGCGTAACACTGCAACGCAGACACCTCTTATCCTATCAAGTGAAAATATTTCTATTAAAAACTAAAACTTTTTTATTCTCTCTCGCACATTTCGTCTGAATGCATCATCTTCGCCTTGATGCCGCTGCATTTTATAAAATATATTTTACAACTCTGTCGGTGCCCAATGTGAGAAGTCTTTTAAAGTCAACTCGCTGTAGTGCCTCTTTTTGTGTGTATTGGATTAATAAAAAAATGTATGTAAAACATGAATAAAAATGAAATAATCGAATTCCGCCATACCTGCAAGTTTGAGCTTATGTATGCATCTATCTACGACGACATAAACTTTCGCCAAAATACTGCAGTGGTATATACTATATATGTTTTCGAAAGCAATTTAAATTCGTCAACATATATCCATTATTGCTTAGGTCCGAAAAGTTTCCACTGTTTAAGGACAGTATTCGTTACTTCCTTGTACGAAGTAAAAAGGAAGTATTGTAATCGCGAAAAGTTTCAGGCAGCATATTTCAACGAAAATATCCATTTTGACCGCTATCGAATGCAATTTATCGATGTTTTTGCGTGATATCTGTACGTAAGGACAGAATAAAAGACTCTTTTCCTCCAAAAAAACTATAAAACTGCTTTAAAATGAATTCTGAAGAGAAATTTTCGTGGCGTCTGTACGAACGTATGTACGTACGTACGTATCTCGCATAACTCAAAAACGAGTAGCAGAAGAACGTTGAAATTTTGTATATAGGACTGCTATAACATGTAGATGTGCACCTCGTATTTTGGTTGCAATCGGCCGCACCAAACGTATATAAATATATTTATATATGTATATATATATCCACTCTGTTACCCGGCTCAGTGATCTCAGTTTCTTTACTCTTATATGTTTGTAAATTGTGCATTTTTTGCTTTAAAAATGATTGAATTATGTTGTTTTTATCTTCCGGTTGAGGTTTTTATGCCTTTAGTAAATCTCTATGCAATATTTTTAGAATTATCAACAATTTTAAAGTTGTTTAAGTGCCGCTAAGCCTAATCCTTTTCTTGATGTCGGCCATTGTTTGTTTACATTTGAAACAGCAGACTAGTGGATTTGTTGCCAATCTAGAGAAACTTAGCTTCGCAACAACAAAGACAACGCCTTCATTTATGATTGCCAATTAAATCATGCTTAATCCTTTCTGGAATTTTTTCGAGCAAATAAGTGTTTAAGATTTACTTTGTAATTTTTAATACAGATATTTTGAGTTTGTATGCACTTTTGCCTTCTCGCGAAGTGAGAACTGAATTGAATGAGAAATACTCAATCGTCTGTGAAAAATTGTTTCTTTTTTGTTTTGTTTGCTTAAATTTTTTTATACATCATTCTAGCTTTATTATAGTACTTGAATAGAACATGTGGCAACGATTAGATAATTCTATTCTTTAAATGATATAAATTTTGTGCATTATGAGTTATAATATGAACGAAATATAATACTGTTAAGTGAATCTAGCGCCAGAGTGTCGCTATGGTAAACAAATACTAGAGTGAATTTTAAAGAATGCATTTATTCTATTGTGGTTTATGCGCTGTCGGCGAAGTAGATTTAATTCAATCCAATAAGTTTAAATGAAAGGCAAGAAAAATGGTGTATAATTTAATATTCCGTACAAGGAAGTCATGTGGTGTACACATCAGACTTTTTTAATTTGGTTAGTTGATACCTTGTGTTTATTAAGGAAAATATGCCTTTAAACTGTTACTATAATTTAATTCATCTCCAAACTTATAATGTCTTTATTTATATTAATAAGAGCGTCAATAGGTCGTAGTTCATCATCCTTCCGCTTCTTGCATAATAAAACCACTAAATACATGGATCGCTCCAATATTTCTGTAGGATTCGCACGCTCTCTGCTCCAGATAGCAGTAGATTACAGAGTAGAAAATATTATTATTTTTTATTCATTTCTCTGTGTAACATCTTTTTCACGATGTTAAGACATCAAGTCACGACTCCCCATTAAAAAATGGCGGGGGTTGCGCTGCACCGCTACGCCCTTGGACTGTGGGCGCAACCTGCATTCCTCGAAGTGAATCCTTTAATTTTTGTGGATAACTGAGGTCCACCCTCAACACGTGACTCACTCGTCGACCTTTTGTTCTCGAAAATCGTCTACCGGTGTCGAGGGTGGAAGGCATGCGGGATGTCTGCTTTGTTTGCAACACTCGAGACTTCTGTATTTCGTCGTCCAAAATGAAAAGCAACAGCCACGGACCGGTCCATGCTTTTGGGTGGGTACCTTTTAAAGGAGACCGGATGAACTTGAAAGAAAATTATTTTTAAGTGAGGGCTTAAGAGTCCATCCTTAGAAAATTGTGTTTGCAGAAGCAAGGAGGGGGAGAAGAAAGCGGTTTTTTGTTGGAAACAGTGGGAGAGGGTAATAACCAACCAGTACCGACGTTTTTCAAGTTACTGATATCAACTAATGAGTGCATATGAGCAACAGCGATGCTGACGGAACATCTTTAACATAAATGTGCATAAAATTATGAGGATCAGCTTACATAAATGCATTGTTACATCTTCGGTATTTCGTGAAACGTTTATTACAAGAGCATTAATACAATTTTTTTTTAACTTATAAAAGTGGGCAACTACACATTCTTTCCCTTAAAAATTTTCACGACTGCCGTAAAATGACGGCACCTTGTAACGAAATAACCAAGTGTTGATTTAAGGGGACTCATACACCTTAAAACCCATTAGATGTTCGAATAGGTGACTGTTGCAAGAATTGGGATAACTTATTTATTTTAAAAGCAATTACTACCAACTTTTTTACAGCTGACTACATAATATAGCTGCTTTCCAAAATAGTAATCAGAAAGTTTGTGTTGCCACAAATGTTACTATAATTTAATCCGCTTTGTGACAACATTTTTCGTCATATTTCCAACTTGCGCGCACAGTTTAAAACATTCTGTTTCATAATTTAATTCCATATTTAATATATAGCTTTTATAACATTTGGAAACTACTGTGAACCTAAAATTCTAAAAATTTCGTGTTAAATTTTTATTTTATGTTGAGTTGAATTTATAAAATGTATTTTATTAACAAAATTTGTTATGGTTTCATCCATAAAATTTTTCAATATTAAAATATTCATCAGATTGTTGGTTCAGTTAGAAAATAGTGCCCGTATAAAGAATTCCATCCAATTTCAAGTATGTACCATTAGCCATTTTTAAAATATCATGCGCGCGAGGTGGAAACATGGCGAAATATTTTGTCATAAAGCGGATTAAATTACAAAAATATTTGTGGCAATACAAACTCTCTGGTTACTATTAGTTTCCAAAGCAGCTATATTATGTAGTCAGCTGTAAAAGTTTGGAAGTAATTGCTTTTAAAATAAATAAAATATCCCAATTCTTGCAACAGTCACATATTCGAAGATCATGAGGGGTTTAAGGTGTATGAGTCCCCTTAAACTTTTGAAGCCTGTTATAGTCACTCAGCTGTAATATTTTTTAAGAAGTTAATTTTGATTTTTTTTTTTTTAATCTAAAAGCTTTTTTTAGTTGATTTGTGTAGTCTATTTTTGTTTTCAGTTACCAACTGTCTGAGATGTAGCTTCGAATTTCGCCACTTTATTCTCTATCTAGGTAATTTAATATATATTTGTCATACTTATGCTTAATTAAAACTAAAAATTAAAGTATAGATTAAGAATCATATCACTCGTGGTATTATATTTTATTACCAATCCATATAACTCTTTTTCCATCTACAGAAATATATTTAAATTCAGATGTAATCAAAAATATAAAAGTTCGATAAAAATATAATTTTATTAAGTATAATCTTTCGCCGAACTGAAATGCACCGTAAATAAATGCAAGTTCATAGCTGCACGTTTTCCAGATTTCTCAACTTTTTGTAACAAAATTTATCAACAAGCGATTACACAGAAAAATAAATTCTGTACTACTGGTTAAAAAAAATTGAAAACTGCAATCTAATTTTTCTATTGCGGTTTAAATTTACCATGCAAATGGTTGAGACCATCAACTGCTATGAAATTCAAGTGAAATATATATTTTTTATAATAATTCGACTCTGGTTCCGGGAATCAAGTTGACGTTTTTACAGTTTTCCAGAATCTGTTCGACTGAAAGCAAGTATAGAAGAAGAAGGTTTATTTCAAGAGTTAGCATAGATAAACACTAAATATGAAATGAAAATTTTATTAAAAAAATAAACAGTGCGGCTCTTAGTTCCGCCACAATATGGTATCGGGGATCCAGGTACGCTGAAATTGCGATAGTCGTGTTCTTTTTCCTGTAATGGAAGTTTCTCCAAAGTTTTGCGATAAAAGGTTTAAAGGTTTTTTTTCAAGTTAGGTTTTCAAAAATTTGAAAAGGCGTAAAAAAGCTGCAAGATTTAATTTTTTGAATCTGGAATCATTTATCAGACTTGAGGATTCTATGCCTTCTCCTTACTATGAGTTACGACAAAGTAGGTGGTAATTCTTAGTTATGCTGTCTTCCATTTCTGATCGAGAGCATACGGCGGGAAAGAAGGGTGAGTATATTCATAATCATGGCGATCCGAACTCGGAGATAATTTTGAATAAAAAAGGACTGCATTTCAACTGCATTCACATTTTACGATATAAGATACTTTCTAGTCGTCCAGAAGGTATAGCGGTTAGAGGAGGATACTACGGTACGAAGGGCCCGGTTGATACAGAAGTATTTATACCAGTGCCGTAGCGAGGGGGGGCAAGGGGGTGTATGATGCCCCGGGCGCCGCTCGCAGAGGGGCGCCAAATGGTCTCCAAACAAGATTTTCATCATATCACTGTTTTTTTTTTTTTTTTCGGGGGTGGAGGCGCCAAAAAGGTATTTTGCTCTGGCCGCCAGTTATGCTCGCTACTCCACTGATTTATACAGGGGTTCTACTGCTTTTGCAGTACTTCCCTGTAAACCTGAAAGAAGTCCACTGGCGAGGAAGTAGAAATTGAAGTCCAGTCGAAATTGAAGCCGGTCGAGGAGGTGGCGCGATCTGTTGACGAAATGAGCATGAGGGGCCCGGGTTCGGATCCCGGAGAAGACATCGATGTTTGTAAGTGCATAGTATCGGTGCGGCATGGCGGAACTCTAAATATGCAGCAAGCCGAAAGTCCTCTCGTGTGGACTGGTGGGAGAGGGTTGGGAGACGCCCCTGTTTGGCCATGTAAACTCCTGCACCCTTAATAAGCTCCCGGTATGGACTCTTGAGGCCACAGGGAGTTGTTGCCATTAGATAGTGGAAGGCGAGGGACACATGCCTGTTTATCTCTGGTAGCCACCAGGCGTCCCCGTCTTCCGTCACCTACATACCTACCTACACCGGGGCAGATCTCCCTCAAAATTTGGGTGGAAAATAGAAGTCCAACCTCTCTTTGGAGTAGGCTCTGGCAACCGTTGTTCCATGTAATATGGAAAGACAACAACAACAACAGCAGATACTTTCTTCCTCCTTTCCGCATGCCTTCGTGGTGTAACTGGAAGCATACTCGACGATTCGAGAGGTCCAGGGTTCGAATGCCGGCGAGGGCATTGCACATTTTTCACATCTCGTGCTCCAAGAAAACCTAAAGCCTCTACAGCGGTTGTTAGTTCTTTTTTAAAGCTTCTGACACTTTACAGTAAAGAAACTGCCGTGCTTAAAGATGATAATTATTTCTGTCTAAAATTAGAAACATTGACTATTAAAGCCTCTCCATGACTGTTAAAGTGCATCAAGTCAAAATAATGACGCAATTTGAAACCCGTCACCTAGACGGAATGAATGGGATGAAAACTCAACGAAGTCTGAAGCAAAAAAAGCAAACAAGTGATTCAGAATCACAATCACCATCTACCTGGATATCCTTTTACACAAAGAGAACTCACATTCGAAACACACACCACTTTTTTTTATGCTTGCTACATTTAATTGAGTACGCTATTCCAGTCTAAACTACAGACCATATTGTGCTGAGGTTGCTGTAAGTACCACATGCTTAACAACGAGATCTTAGAACTTCCGTTACCTAGAACGAATGCGTGATTTAAAATGGTTCAGTAGTAGTTTCTTTTTTTCTTCTCTTGGAAAGAAAGGGTTGAATTAATAAAAGAAGGGGATACTTTCTTCCTCCTTTCCGCATGCCTTCGTGGAAAGAAAAGAAAAGAGAAGAAATTCTCCCTCCCGCAGAAACCTCGACAGCCAGCTGTTTTAGAGTTCGTGGATGTATGGTTCCGATGAAATGGATGACGTTTAGTAGGCGCTTTTCATTTTCCTGTAATAAAAAGGAATTCCCATTCGGGCTTCTACTAAATGGGGTCTTGTCCGTTAATATAGAGAGCAAAGTGTGTTCGTTCCATTTTCTTTCTCCTTCCACCATGTCACAAATACTTCTTAAACGACTTCATCCGCTGCCGAAAAGAAAAGGAGAAAAGAAGGAAACATCACCGGCCATCAGCGCAAATTCCCCTTGAGCATTTTCTCCCTTTTTTTTTTTCCTTCTCTTCCCATTTTTCTCTACGAGTTCTGTATTTTAACGAGTTTAAGCAAGGGACATGCACACAGCGTTTTGAATTTAATGTCCTCTTGATGACAAAATCAATGCGAACAGAAGAATTTGATCTTACCAGAAGAACTGCCTAATCATTTACGAGGGCAGGATTATTGACTAGCTTTGTTTTCGGCCTGGGAAACAAGTTGGCCATTGAGTAATATTTATTTAGTTTTTGTCTTCCAAAACATGGCCATCGAAAAAAAAGTGGCTCATCGATGCTACTGGCGGGACGAAGCAGAAAGTTCTTGATAATTATCGACCTTGACTCCCAACTGTTTCTTCTTCGGCAAGCTCATTTACATCAGACGTCCTCCTCCTCCATCCACCATTGTTGTCGGCAAAGGTTTCGATATCGGTTTTTCCTCCCCCTTCTGCCATCGGACAAATATCTGTATTTTCGCAATATTATTTTATGCGCTTTTTCCACTTGTCTTTTTCCCTGGGCTTTGGAACAATCCCGGTGGAACAGCTTGTGTTTTCTCGCCGTGGAATGCCTCGAATTGTTGTTCTGCTGAAAGATAACGTTTATTCTTAGCCTCCAAAATGTTGTGGATCGCTTTGGTTGGTGGTTAAGAGAAAATTCTTCGACAATTCTTTGTCGAAAAGGTTTCGGTCTGGTGGCCTCCAATTGTAGGGTGTTATTCCTTGTTCCGGTTGACAGTACTCACTTTTTGTGGCTTCTGTACTATTACTGTTGAAATATATCACTTCTTTAATGTGGCAACGAAGCAATTTAGACAAATTACTGCATTCCCGAAAGAAACATGCTCGTTATGTATTTCAAAATTCTAGATATGGAATGTGACCTTTAAAAAAAATTTAAATGCTGTGTATTTCATTTGAACAGCATATGTGTACAGTGTTTTATTCCTTCCCCCCCTTTTTTTTTTCTTTTCTTTTCTTTCTTCTTCTTCTTTTCTTTTTTTTAATAGTCTAAACGGGCAATTTGCCCTGAATTAATTTATTTTAAATTTCGTTTTGGCATTTTGCGTTGAAAACTTTAAAAGGCTGTATTACTTTTCAAATCGCTGCCACCATATATTATCGCCCTGTCTTATATTTAAAGAAATTAAATAATGGAGAATCTGCATAAATGTATGTATGTTTCTCGCATTGTGATAAAACAACGGTACCAAGAACCATCAAAATTTGAATAACGTAATCTTCCATAGAATATGAGAATGTGGAGGCCGTAATTTGAATTTCAAATTTGTTTTATTATCGATTTCAAATTATGTAAAACTTAACGAATTTTTGATTAAAAAACTGAACGATTTCAAAGTGAGCAATGGCAACACTGTACGGGGAAAAAAAAAGCTTTATCTCCAACGCGCGAGACTCTGCATCGGAAATTCTAAAGATATGCTCATTTTAAAATTATTTTGCGATATTTTTATAGTTTGAGTACGTGGAACATAATATTTAATAAATAAAGGTAACACACAAAACGTTAAAAAAAAGTCCCTTTGGACGTAATTTAAAATCTGAAACCTTTCAGATTATTTATTTATTTATTTTTTTACCTTGAATTTTATTTCAAGACTGATTATTTTAACCAAAGGCCTTTTTTTATTTAGTGAGTTGTGAAGATTTTCATTATATGATAATGTTTACGAGTTAATTCGTAATGGCGAATGAAAATCTCTACAAAGCTGGAAGTCAAAGGATTTTTTTTTCCAATGGCATATTGTAAACAATTACAAATGTAACCTAGTCCATTAATCTGTACAATGGCCGGATGTGGTGGTCTCTTTATTCTGGAGGCACCTAACAAGTGGCCACCATCGCCTTTCCTATGAAGGGACGAACAGTTTACAACCATGCCTTCTCCGGGATTCGAACCCAGGCCCTTCGGCATCGCAGTCAGCTTCCCTGACCACTATACCGACCGGGCGACGTGAAAGGAAATATAAAACTGTACATAATATTAATGTCTTATTTTTTTAAAAACAAGAACACAGCAGAAAAGGAACTTTGAATTGTCAACACAGTATCCATAAGTTTTATAAGGACATATTTTATACACTTAAAATAACAACTATGAAGACTGCATTTAAAAATCCATGTCAGTAAAATCCCGTTCTTTTATGATATTACTTATTTATTTCAAAAAGTTAATTGTCTCTGAATTCATATCCATAATTGTTGTTATTCCCAGTTATTAAAGAGAAAAATCATTAAAATTGATGTCACTAATGAAGCTTTCTAAAAAAGGAGGGCTAAAAAAATGTGATTAATTGATCTAAAAAATATATCCTTCTATTTTCTGTCAGTTCAATTGCGTTCTGACCTTTCATAGTTTAGCTTAATAGCTGAGGTAAGTTTTCATGTTTCAAACAATGTGAAATTTGCGAGAATGAGACATGTGATATAAGATATTAGAAACATTTTTAAATCGAAATAATACATGCAAAAATTATCAGTAGTATATATTATATTAAGTATATTGTAAATTGTATCAAGCAGATATATTATTGAAAAAAATATAATAAAAATATACTTGTTGAGAGGTATATTTATTACCTTTAAATCACTTAATTTGTAAAGGAAGTTAATGGGACTTCGAATGCAGCACTTTGGCTATTTTCAACAGCATACGAAAAATTAGATAAAGAATTTTTGTCGTCTACAGCGGCAGTATTTCCTAAACTGCGTAGATTAATGCCAGTTAATCAACATAATAGCCATAATCCTGAGAAAACTCTACTTTAACTGTTTCTAATGTTGCAAAATATCGATTTATGCTTCGTAATCAGAAATATTTATTCGCGCGTATCTGTAATGTGTACACTCTGCACGCAAAAAAAGCGGGGACATCTCTATATCTTCCGTTCTCCTGGGCCGATTGTCGAAATTTAATTTTCGTTTTTCGTGTCTCAAAAGCGTGACTTAAAATATATATCTCACTTATATACAGCAGTGTTCTAACATAAGTATTTTGACATAAAAATCGAATTTTTTCTCGTATGATATACCGAGTTTTTTTTTTATATTTCAATTTTTTCGCTGAAATTTTACCTAAATATTAAATTTTGTAAAATTTAGTGAGAAAATTACGGAGAAATTTAAAAATTTATTTCGCGCACTTTTTTTCAGTTTGCGCCAAGAATAATTAATTCCCTTACAAAAATTCTCCATTTGTAGTAACCTATTTCCTTTCCCATTCATGGTGCACGAACAAAAAAAAAAAAAAAAAAAGTGCATCGTTCAATTTTTCAAATGATATTTTTAACAAATTGCGTTAACCACATTTGGCGTTGTTATCGCTAGCAACAAATATGCCAAATTTCAAACAGCGCCAATATATAAATTCATGTTTATCTTGTAAAATATGTGTATTGAATGTGTGTATCTTAAATAAAATAAAAATCAAATTTTTGCAGGCGTGTCTAAAAATACATATACTTTAAGATGATGGTAGAAGTTTTATAAGTTATAATTCAGAAATGCTTTTTCGAAAAACATATAATCTAAAAAATACAAATTTAAAAAATAAATCAGAAAATATCTGCGAATTTTATTTATATTGAACCTAAATTTTGAACTGTAAAAGAAGAAGTCAAGTAAAGTCGATAAAAAAAGAGATATTAATAAATATATCCAAACATCCATTTAACATTGAGAAGCTAAAATTTTGAGAGTTAATTTTTTAAAAACTACTTGTGCTATTTTTACAAAATTTGGCACTTTGGTATAATTAGACTAATAGAATCGAAATATGGAAAAACTCTTACCGATGTTTTTTCATATTCAGGAATTTGGAAAAATATTTATTTCCATATTCCATGTCATTTCAGAAAAAGTCAGATTTTGCGTCAAAATACTTATGTTATAACAATGCTATATATAAATCTCACATACATACTAAGTTTCGTTTTCGAGACATGAAAAAGGCAAATTAAATTTTGTTAATCGACTCAGTAAAACGGAAATTATGGAACTGTCCCATTTTTTGCAAGGTGTATACAATAAACAGCAGTTGTCAAGATTCCAAATCCTACGAACATAACTTTCTTGAAACATAAAAAAGCTGGACGATAATTACCCTTGCCATATGATAACAGGACGTCTTTAATGTCAAATAAAATTCAACATTTTTTTAGCCCAAAGGGCGTTAGCCCTATAGAGCTATTAATTTGGTAATAGAATTACATATCACAATCACAAGAACAAGTAAAGAATATTTAACAAGCAGGCTAATTACTTAAATAACAGTAATAAATGCGAGAAAGAATATAATATTCTTTATAATATTTTATTATATATTCTTTATAATATTTTATTATATATTCTTTATAATATTTTATTATAAAGAAAATAAAAGATATTAGTAATCATACATATTAGCATCACAAACATCTTTCATTAATTACAATATTACAGGAAGGAATATTATAATTATATCATAAAATAAATAACTATAAAGCATACCAATTGTATTTTTACTTCATTGTACGAAGTAAAAAGGAAGTATTGTAATCGCGAAAAGTTTCAGGCAGCATATTTCAAAGAAAATATCGATTCTGACCGCTATCGAATGCAATTTAACGATGTTTTTGCGTGATATCTGTACGTAAGGACAGAATAAAATACTCTTTTCCTTAAAAAAAAGTTATAAAACTGCTTTAAAATTAATTCTGAAGAGAATTTTTCGTGGCGTCTGTACGAACGTATGTACGTACGTGCGTACGTACGTATCTCGCATAACTCAAAAACGAGTAGACTCATAACGTTGAAATTTTGTATATAGGACTGCTATAACATGTAAGTGTGCACCTCGTATTTTGGTTCCAATCGGCCGCACCAAACGTATATAAATATATTTATATATATATCCACTCTGTTACCCGGCTCAGTCATCTCAGTTTCTTTACTCTTATATGTTTGTAAATTGTACATTTTTTGCTTTAAAAATGATTGAATTTTGTTGTTTTTATCTTCCGGTTAAGAATTTTATGTATTTAGTAAATCTGTGTGCAATGTTTTTAGAATTATCAGCAATTTTAAAGTTGTTTAATTGCCGCTTAGCCTTTTTTAATGGCGGCCATTGATGTTTACATTTGAAACAGGAGACTAGTAGATTTGTTGCCAATCTAGAGAAACTTAGCTTCGCAACAACAAAGATAACGCATTCATTTATTATTGCCAATTAAATCATGCTTAATTCTTTCTGGAATTTTTTCGAGGAAATAAGTGTTTGAGATTTACTTCGTAATTTTTAATATAGATATTTTGAGTTTTTATGTATTTTTGCCTTCTCGCGAAGTGAGAACTGAATTAATTGAATGAGAAATACTCAATCGTCTGTGAAAAACTATTTCTTTTTTGTTTTCTTTGCTTAATTTCTTTTATACATCATTCTAGCTTTATTATAGTATTTGAATAGAACATGTGGCAACGATTAGATAATTCTGTTCTTTAAATGATATAAATTTTGTGCATTATGAGTTATAATATAAACGAAATATATAAGTTAACTGTTATATAATTATTGGATTATATAACAGTTAACTTAGTTTCCGTTATATAACTATTATATAAGTTAACTTTTATATAATTATTAATACTTTTAAGTGAATCTAGCGCCAGAGTGTCGCTATGGTAAACAAATACCAGAGTGAATTTTAAAGAATTCATTTATTCCATTGTGTGTTATACCCTGTCGAAGTAGATTTAATTCAATCCAATGCGTTTAAATGAAATGGAAGAAAAAATGCGTATAATTTAATATTCCAATACAAGGAAGTCATGTGGTGTACACATCAGATTTTTTTAAATGACATCAATAACAGTGATGATGTCTGAACTAGACTGGAAAATTTAGTATAGCTCACTGGAGTACAAAAGATTATTCCGTATCAAAGTGTGCTAGAAATATTTTTTGTTAATTAAAGTAATCATGTAAATGTTTGCAGAAATTAAGAGTTAAATTAAAAAAGGCTTAACATGAAATCTGTTATAACAACAGTAGTATGCATTTGGAACTCTGAGTTATAAATTGTAAATAAATTTTAATTATTATGATAACATACATATGAAACTTGAATACAGTCCAACAATATGTGAAAAAGGAATGGAATAAAAGGGAACTGAAAATCCCAAAATATGAATATAAGGGAGTTTTGAGTTTTTTTTTTTTTTTTTTTCTGTTAATTATGAAAATTCTGCAGACGCTCATGATTATCAGTTTATTAATTAAATGTGTATTAGAAATTAAATGTATTCCAAAGTACATCAGGTAGAGTAACTGGAAAACAGAATAAATATTTAAACGTTTCTAGTATTAAAATATGGAATTTGTAAGAAAGTTAAATAAACTTAAAATAACCATAAATAATAAACCATAAGTAGTTAAATAACTTCAATGACTAGAAATGGAAAGCTTAATACGGCATGTATTGCAATAATATTAGTGTGAATTTAGAACCACTTAAGAAATCCAATTATTAGATTTAATAAAGAGAATTTTTTAATTAAATTAGAAATATTTACCTAAAATGGTAAATTTGATATTTTAAACCATTCTGTTAACTAAGATGATTTGTTAATATTTATTTAGACAAAAAACTTATTTAAGGTGTCCTACAAATCCAATATTTGATAGGTTGATTATGTATCAGTTTTGTGTATGTCATTAATCTATCAATTTTATTTTTCAAAACTGATATATATATATATATATATATATGTGATGTACCAGCTTTTGTCAGGAATAAATAGATTGTTGAAGAATCATCAATGTAGTCGTAGCTTAAATTATCAGACGATAGTTTTAAAAAAACAGGATTCATTTATTATATTTCAGGAGAAAATAGCAATTACAAAAATCTGATCTCCGGAGTAAATAAAAAAGAACTACTAATAATATTTTGTATGAAGTTTACTGCATCGTCACATTTAAGAAAAAGCCCCGATATTCCTTTTGCGAGTCTTTTTATAGCCTCTGGAAAGGCGGAGCTTACATGAAATGACGTCAGCCAATCCAGTTCGCTTGAAATATTTCCAGAACATTCTAAAACTGTACGTGTAGAAAAGGCGGGAAAAACAACTTGACTACTGGGCTGTGGATTTAATTCCACGTACTTTCAAATAAGAGACCGTCGCCATTAAAAATGAAAAGAACATACAGTTAGAAATTTAATTGTATTCTTGACTATGGAATTTTATTATTACAAATATATATCAACGACTAAAATCTACAACTTGGAAAGTTTTTAATTCTTTCAAAGAACAAAAATGATCTGGCTCATCATTCTTTTAAGTATCATAAAACTTTAAAATGAGGGGAAAAAAATTTCATTTTTACTTTAGCACATGCCAGACTTTAAATTAATATTTGTTTTGTAGGCCCAATTTTTACAATATTGATAAACGAAAATAGAGGTTTGCAGTCTCAATAAAATGTCCCATTAATGGCGATAAATGACTTTTTGTAGCACCCAATCTTCTTGGTAAAGAAAGAGAGGACAGGAAACGTCGCGCAGTTCGTGGATTGATTTGATCTTCGATCAAATTTCGCGCAATTCGTACCCTACCGTAAAATCTGACAGCTTTCAGATTTTTTTTTTTTAATTTTCTCTGAGGATTTGCTTTCTAAAATAATGCAAAAAATTTACATGTAATGCAATTCTAAAATACATTTTTAATTTTTTTTTAATTTAAGCACTGGGTTTTTAACAGAGACACTTCCATAAGGATGCCGCATCATAAAAGTTCTGGCGCTTTTGTACAAGTATTCCACTGTTTGAAAGTGTACAAATCATCGTAGGTTACCTTGACTTAGGGGTGGGAGCACTTTCATGAAGATTAATTTCTAACTTGAAAAAAAGCAACCTTCATAATGGTATGGGCACCTTAATGCTGGTACATCGTTAGACAAAGAGTTTTCATTTGTTTTACTAATTAAATGACAATATAAAACCTTGCTTGCATAGAGGTGCTCAGGCATGAAAGTTACTCTTTTCAAGTTAAAAATGAACCTGCATAAGCTCAGTGTTGTTATTAAAGGCCACTGTCTTTTCGAGCAGTGGTTACTTGTATAAAGATAGCAATCAGCATATTTGTAATAGAGTACCGCTCTTACAATATACGTACGTTTTCCTTGTAAAGCTCTAAACAACAAAGTTGACCATTTAAAGTGCTATTAAATAATAGTTATAATTAAGATAAAATAACACGCCGAACAAGTATTCATTTAGGAGTCAAACAGCAGAAACTTTGGCAGCTGAGGATGATGGTTGGGTAAAACCATCGAAAATAGTACTGTTGTGAAAATTTGCGAATATAACGCTGATTTTTGCTGTTTGACTTCTAAATAAATAGTTACAGTTTTTCAGAATGAGAAATTTTTGGCATATTTAGTATAATTACGCCTTTTAAATATTAATAAACTATTCCTATCATATTTCACTTTCTTAGAATATACAGTGGATGGGCAAAAATATGAAAACACTTTGTGAAATGCATGTTTGAAAAGAAAGATTGATTTTAATGAAATATGTAGGTGACGCTGTCGTTTTTGACTACTGACGCCACCTATACAACTTCGTAAATGTGCTAAACAGTTCAGTTGTTGTCGGAGTACTGTTATGTGAGGTTGTCATTGCATTATGTCAGAGTTAACAGACTTCGAAAGTGGGCAAATTGTTGGAGCACGTATGGTAGGTGCTTCCGTAAGCAAGGTAGCCGAGGTGTTTAGTGTTTCAAGAGGTACTGTATCGAAGATTTATTCCTCATATTTGAAAAGCGGAAAAACGTCATCTGCTAAATCACAGCGCGGACGAAAGTGTGTCCTGAGTGATCGTGACAGACGATCATTAAGGGCAATTGTGACGAAAAATGAGAACACCACAGCTGCAAAAGTTTACTGCTGAAATGAATGTTGTGTTACCGAACCCTGTGAGTATCAAAACAATTAGAAGGGAGCTTCATAAACAGGGAATTGCTGGCCGTGCTGCAATTGAGAAGCCACTCATCAGTGATGCTAATGCCCGTAACAGGAAAAGGTGGTGTTTAAGTCATAAAGCCTGGACTATAGAGCAGTGGAAGCGCGTAATATGGTCTGACGAGTCTTCTTTCACATTGTTTCCCACTTCTGGCCGAGTTTACGTCTGGAGAACGCCATCTCAAGCCTATAATACAGACTGCTTGTTGCCAAGAGTGAAACATGGCGGGGTTCTGTTATGGTTTGGGCAGCCATATCGTGGTTCTTTGCTAGCCCCATGATAACTGTGTCAGGGCACATGACTGCCAAGACTTATGTGAACATTTTGGCCGATCAAGTTCATCCCATGGTACAAACTTTGTTCCCCGATGGTGAATGTGTCTTCCAAGACGACAAAGCCCCTGTTCACACAGCTCACATTGTCCAGGACTGGTTTTCTGAGCACGAGGATGAGTTGTCCCATCTCCCCTGGCCACCACAGTCACCAGACCTGAATATTATCTTTGTGGTCTACATTGGAACGGAAAGTGCGTTCTCGTTATCCACCGCCAACATCGCTATCTGAACTTGCCACCGTTTTGCAGGAAGAATGGTATAATATTCCCTTGGCAAACATACAGGAATTGTATTTATCCATTCCGAGAAGACTGCAAGCTGTTTTGGATGCCAACGGGTTTCCTACACCATATTAAGCAAAGAAAGATGTTTTTTTAAAGGTGTTTCCATATTTTTGTCCAACCCCTGTAGACCTGCTTTAGAACCCCAACCTCATAAGATCTTACATAAGATCATAAGATGGATCCTAAGATACCTCATAAGATGGATCGCGAAGTCTTACATACAACTTGGATTTAATGTATGAAGCTCTGTAAGACTTGTCATAACAACTTAGGAAATGGTTTTTTGAGATAACACAGCCATCCAAAAAATCATCTTAATGATCCACGTTAGAGTGTCATCATTCTTTCGCATCGCCGAAACCCTTTAATGTCATCGATCAGAGCCGAGCATTTCATTTGTTCCATTCTTGTGCTCTTTATTTTGCCTCCCCTCGGAATTGCCGCCGATAAATAAACTCATTTCTACAACTGCCATTTGTTGGGGTTATTTGAATGTTTGAATCCTCCTCTGGAAGGAAGTATTAATCAATATATCCCTCCGTAGTTCGCTTTGACATGGCACAAATGTAACCTTTCGATCGGGTAAACGATTTCCTTCCTCTCCAAATATTTTCCCCAAATTGGAAGGTCAGCTCTAATTATCTTCGGCATCCCCTCTACTCCCCTCTTCAATCCCTGGGCGGTAGAGAGCATTTCTCGGGAACATGATAAAATTAACCAGAACGACTCCAACCGTTTCTTGAAATGAGCACTCTTGCAGATGATAGCAAGATCAAACCGTGCGCGAATTTCAGTGCACGTTTTGCAATCATAACTTCCCTTGAGGGTTGCATGTAAACTCAGGAGTCTGCAGTGATTAAAATGTGGATGCTCAAATGCCCAGGTAAATAGGTTCCACAAATAGAAACAATGGACTTGAGTTTAAAATCAAACGGTAAATATACTAATCAAACTGTACTCAACTGTTTATCAATGTGCCATTTGCCGAATGAAACTTCTGACACATTATGTTTCGTGTTAATAACGAACAGTGATGTGAAGTTCTCAGGATTTATTGAAGCAAACGGTAAGTAGTAGTAGTAATATGTGAAAATGTCGAAGAACTGATTTAATTTTGGTATAATTAATTTAAGACTCCTTCGTAAACGGTATTGTCTCACCATAAGCGTGCTGGAACCTTTATGGCAATTGATCATTGTTTTCTGAAGTAGAAACTTTCACAAAGGTGGCCAGGCATACCAATGTCCGCAATTTTGTAAGGGTCATTTTAAACTTGTTTTTCAAGGAAAGGGATGCTTTCGTTGAAAACGTTCGAAGGCAAAATGGTTCTTTATCTCGTTACATATGATTAAAACCACGAAAAGGCCCATGCAGCCAGCCCGTTTGCCAACGCTTGGATCCGGATCGAATTACCGGCGTTCAGTGGCCTTATCCATTCGACCAATGGTGGGCTGTTTTTACTTAATGAAAAAATCTGATGTGTACACCACATGACTTCCTTGTACGGAATATTAAATTATACGCATTTTTTCTTGCATTTTATTTAAACTTATTAGATTGAATTAAACCTACTTCGCCGATAGCGCATAAACCACAATAGAATAAATGCATTCTTTAAAATTCATTTTGTTTACCATAGCGACACTCTGGCGCTAGGTTCACTTAACAGTATTATATTTCATTCATATTATAACTCAGAATGCACAAAATGTATATCATTTAAAGAATTATCGAATGGTTCCCACATGTTCTATTCAAATACTATAATAAAGCTAGAACTATGTATAAAAGAAATTAAGAAAACAAAACAAAAAAGAAACAGTTTTTCACAGGCGATTGAGTATTTTTCATTTAATTAATTCAGTTCTCACTTCGCGAGAAGGCAAAAATGCATAAAAACTCAAAATATCTATATAAAAATTACGAAGTAAATCTCAAACGCTTATTTCCTCGAAAAAATTCCAGAAAGAATTAAGCATGATTTAATTGGCAATAATAAATGAAGGCGTTATCTTTGTTGTTGCGAAGCTAAGTTTCTCTAGATTGGCAACAAATCCACTAGTCTCCTGTTTCAAATGTAAATAAACATCAATGGCCGCCATTAAAAACTGGCTTAGCGGCAATTAAACAACTTTAAAATTGCTGATAATTCTAAAAATAGTGCACACAGATTTACTAAAGGCATAAAATCCTTAACCGGAAGATAAAAACAATATAATTGAATCCTTTTTAAAGCAAAAAATGTACAATTTACAAACATATAAGAGTAAAGAGACTGAGATCACTGTGCCGAGTAACAGAGTGGATATATATGTAAATATAGTATTTATATACGTTTGGTGCTGCCGATTGCAACCACAATACGAGGTGCACATCTACATGTTATAGCAGTCCTGTATACAAAATTTCAACGTTCTGAGGCTACTCGTTTTCGAGTTATGCGAGATACGCACGTACGTACATACGTTCGTACAGACGCCACGAAAAATTCTCTTCAGAATTCATTTTAAAGCAGTTTTATAATTTTTTTGAAGAAAAAGAGTTTTTTGTTCTGTCCTTACGTACAGATATCACGCAAAAACATCGTTAAATTGCATTCGATGGCGGTCAAAATGGATATTTTCATTGCAATATGCTGCCTGAAACTTTTCGCGATTACAATACTTCCTTTTTACTTCGTACAAGGAAGTAAAAAGCAGCCTTTGCAGTGGGGCAGGCAACTTTGTGCCAAGAAACAGCTATGCAAATACTCGCAGCATATCCGTTTGCTTCATTAGCACAGTAAAAAACAAAAAATACTGGCAATATGTTTTCATATATCACGCAGTAGGCCAGTTTCCTTTGGAAATCCTGTACCAAGGCACTTTCCGTAGATATTTAGGTCTCGAGTACTTTTCTGTAATTCGTTAGTCAGCCATGTAGGTAACCAGAAAGTGCTATTGGACATGTTTTAGTCCAAGATCTAACGGTGGCGAGCTACCTGCAGTTTTATAAGTCTTTAAATGAGGTTTGCGCTGTAGCGATAGTTTTATTTTCGAAATGGTATTATAATTTAAAATATTGCGCTAGGATACTATTCTTTATAAATTCAATAATTTAATTTTTAAAATTACATTCTGCCTATAGTAACGTTAAAACAATTTCAAAATGTGAGTTGTCTCTAATTGTTAAAGTAATAAGCAAATAAATTAATACATTTTTATGACTGTCACTGTAATACTTATATATTTTTACGATTGGCAGTGGTTGCCAAGACATCAGAAAAACAAGTACATCGGCAAAATGCTGCGTTAACTTTGTATATTTAATTTTCCCAAGCGAAGTTGCGAATATATAAAATCTGACTTACTGTGCTTAGAAGGATTTCTGATAAACAACGGTTTTTATAAAATAGACCGTCTTGAAGTTTGCCCATCTTTATTTTAAACGCTTAATAACATTGTGGGGTTCCAACCTTTTGTTCAACAGCTAAATATGTAGGAATCTCGTGAACAGGTAAGCGAATGACTGCTTTAGTTCAGAAATGTAAACGTAAAACTCAAGAAGGGATAATTACCCTTTATTTCTCTAAATACCAATTAAACAGACGGCCCCTTTCTCAGGGCGTACAGCAAAGCCTCCACTTGGGCTTGAACTCAAAGTAAAAAGAAGTAAAACTTTACTAGTGTTTAACTAAAAAGATATAGCCGAAGCTATCAAGATGTCTAAGTAGTTGGCCCCTAAATATCAAATGAACTGGTGAAGCTATCAAGGGCCTGCAGTACGGCCGAGCGTAGTAATTAATATCTTAGAGAGAGTGTAGCCAAAAGGCGAACGCGCTAGTCAAAAACTCTGGCTCTCTAACGAAATCAGTGGAAATTCGACTTAAATACCGCTCTTACTCATTTGCATTAAACGCGATTCTAAAAACACATTCTGGTAAGAGGAAATTGTAAGCTGAATTTAGGACGGACAGGAAAGTAGCTTTAAATTATAATACAGATGATGTTTATTACAAGATGGGAACACATCATTATTAGAAGGATAAAAATCGTCATTTGAATTGTGCATCTGAACACCAAAGTCTTACCGACTGATATTATTCAAAGCCCCTACTGCCGCTAAGAATTTTCGGACACCCTACACTTCTGAGTCAGACACGAAGAGAACACTTTGCCAACTCCCCCACTAGAAAGAATGTAAGTTACTTAATACCTTTCTGGCCTTTATATCTTCATGTACATTCACTGATCTTATTTATATTATTTTCTATATTATTTTTATATTATTTTTATGTTTTCTTTGATTTGTTTTTACAAAGTTTGCATTATTTATCTTTTTTATAATCTTCTATGTTTATTTCAACTTTACTTTGATTTCTATTTCATAATGACAATTTCCAATGTTTAATTTCTACAAATAATATAGTACTCAAATACATAAAGATGATAGTGTCGGGGACGGTTACTCGAGTTTTACAGGATTTCTCTACAGTAATTGATTTTTACTCCAAATTGAATTGACTAAAATGCTTCATGAGAATAAGTTCTTTGAGTAGCAACTATTCGCGGAAATATTTGGCCTGACTAGAATTGCCGGTTTGGCTTTAACTTATAACTCGAGTAAAGACGAAACACTTTCATATTTACGTATTTTTATCAATTATTGTTCATTGAACGGGAGTTGGTTTGTTCCCCTTGAAAAGTCAACTAATTTCCGATCAATGACAATGATTACATGTTTTAATTTTTCCTTTTACAATTGTAATATTATTCTTCGTGATGATTTAACTCCAGTCCCCGTTAAAACATTATTAACATTTTGCTTTCAAATTACTTCAAAACATCTTTCAAAATATAATTTACCAGTATGGATGCACACTTTTAAAATAATTTTACTTTAATTAAACTTAGGAGATAATATAATCAATTAATCAATACTGTTTAGGAAATAAATTATTATTAACTAACTTTGCAGCCATTGCGCAAGTAATAATAACTTGTATTCGCACTAAATGGATTTAAGTTCATACAACATTGATATATATATATATATATATATATAAGAAAGAAATCCTTCAAAAACTCAATTACTTTTTTTAAGGACAATCAGCATTAAGATTGTGTTTTTACATTTAAATATTTAATCTTTATTACTGATATAGAAGTTTTAACGTGCATAAAACCCATTATTCCACCAAGAGCGCACGTCGAAGCAGATTTTTAAACGGCCATTGCCCCTTTCATGCATTTGAAAAGCTAGTAAATGGGAAGTATATTCGCATTCCACCTGTTCGGTTTTCCTACATTCTTCATTGCATCCCATTTATAAATGAAAGGTACAGTGGAGCTTTTGTATCATCTTTCTTAAATATTTCAAATTAACAAGGAAAGGATTTATGTCCCTGTATCTCAAACTTTGCCGACTTTTATTAATATAAATGCTCATTACGGCAACAATATTGGCGCTGCTCCTGTAAATCATAATCTAGCTAACTCACTCTCTTCCTCGAGTCGCGCGAAACCTTTTTTTATTTCCCCCCCTTTTATCTCTTATTGCTTGCAGGCAGAGCAGTTCTCTTTTTTTCGACGGCTTTTCGTTCGCTCTTTTCTCCCCCCCCCCCTCCGTCGCTTGAATTATTTAGTCCGATGCCTTCTCCGAACATCAGAGAGTTATCGTCGTCGCGCTCTACGCACTTATTTTTGCTCTTATTTGAAAGAAAACGCATTCTGTAACCGCCGCTGTGAGCTAGTTCCCTTTGAATTGCCGTCGAGGGTATCTGAGGTTGTTGTATGTTATTGTTACATGATGTTTGTGCACGAATGAAAGCTGTAGCAAAAATAAATAACAAATAATACTTAATGGAACAGCAATCTCAGAGGAAATTAACTTATTAGATGGCTTTCATTTGGATTGCTTAAATGTTTTTTTTTTTTCGACTCAGATTTATATCAGTTACGAAAATCTTGGTTTACTAAATCTTTATTATTCTAGACCAGGGACTCTGAAACTTTTTTTTTGCCCCATGTACCCCCTTCATCACTGCCAGATTATCATTCCCTCCTTCTTTCCAAACCTTTAAAAATGCATGTATATTTATTTAAATTTAGAGTACTTTTACTTCAATGTACAAAGTAAATATTGCAATCACGAAAAATTCCGGGTGCAACAAAAATATCCATTTTGATCGCTATCGAATGCAATTTAACGCTCTCGCGTACCTCAAAAACGAGTAGCCTCAGAACGTTAAAATTTTGTATATAGGACTGCTATAACATGTAGTTGTGCACATCCCTTTTTGGTTGCAATCGGCCCCACCAAAGGTATATAAGTATATATATCTGTAATAATAAAATTCCATAGTCAAGAATACACTTAAAATTCTAACTGTATGTTATTTTCATTTTTAATGGCGACGTTCTCTTATTTGAAAATGCGTGGAATTCAATCCACAGCCCCGTAGTCAAGTTGTTTTTCCCGCCTTTTCTACACGTACAGTTATAGAATGTTCTGGAAATATTTAAAGCGAACTGGATTGGCAGACGAGGCTGACTTCATTTCTTAGAAGCTCTGCCTTTCCAGAGGCTATAAAAGGACTCGCAAAGGAATATCGGGGGCTTTTCTTTAATGTAATGATGCAGTAAACTTCATACAAAAAGTTATTAGTAATTCTTTTTATTTACTCCGGATATCTGATTTTGTAACTGCTATTTCTCCTGAATAATAATAAATGGATCCTGTTTTTTAAACTTATCGTCTGATAATTTAAGCTACGACTACATTTATGATTCTTCACCAATCTATTTATTCCAGACAAAAACTGGTACATCACATATATATACCCATTCTGTTACTTAGCTCCGTGAGCCCAGTTTTTTTTTATTCTTATATGCATATGCTGGTAAATTGCGCATTTTTTGCTTTAAAAATGACTGAATTATGTTATTCTTGTCTTCCAGTTAAGATTTTTCTGCCTTTTGCTAATCTGCATGCAATAGTTGTAAAATTATCAACGATTTAAAAGTTGTTTAAGTGCGACTAACCATACCATACCATATTTTACCACAGCAGCCATATTTGTTTGCATTTGAAATTTAGCAGAATAGTGAATCAAGTCAGTTTCTGCACCTTTAGTGTCTTTTTGCCGAGTGGAACCAAAAGAAATCTTTTAGTTTTGTGCACCGAAAAATCTACCTTCTTGCCGAATTTTTTTTTTTTTTTTTGAGTAAAAATACTAATTTTAATTGTAAAAATTGTTTTTTTTTTAAAATTCTTTTAGCTGCATTTGGTGTTTTATGTTTTTCTATATCTTTCAATTTTTAATGAAGACATTTGAAGATTTTTATGTATTTTTGTCTTGGCGCGAAGTGAGAACAGAATTAATTGAATGAGAAATATATCTCATGAAATTCGAGGAAATAAGTTTAAATAAAATGCAGCAAAAAATGCATATAATTTAATATTCCGCACAAGGAAGTCCTGGAGTATCCGCATCAAACATTTTAATAGGTTTCACAGATTAAAGAAAAAACAAAAGTATAGAAAATTTTGATAGATATCAAAACTTCAATAAAAATATACAAACTGAAACTAAATATTTCAGTGAAAGGTAAACCACTTTCTCCTCCTGAAACTATGAGAACCCCTGCTCTGGATGGTTAAATGAAACATTATTAATACCCAAAGCCGTCAGGTTTTTTATTTTTTGTTGTCTCCATCGCGTCCACGTTTTTGTCTCACGATTTCTAGCGATAACTCAAAATGTATCCTTTAAATTTAATTCTTTTTTTAAATGTATGGTAAGAAAAATGTGAATGTTTATCGTAAGATGATGACGATATTTTCTTGATATTTTTTTGATATGTCGTATGCCGGTGTTGTTCATGCAAAAGGTATTTTCTAATTAGATACAGTCATAGCGGAACGTTTATTACGAGCATATAACTATTGTAAAGAAAGACAGAAAAAGTAATCGAATTAAAAAATAATTAAAAAAGTGTAAGGTATATTAGAATTATTATAATAACTGGAATAATATAATATACTACTTAATATTAGGTATTAATTATAATATTTAATATTAGAATTATTATAAATGTCAGTTTGAAAATTTGATAGTTAGCTATCAGTACGTTCCAATGATAAAGTGGCATTGTCGTTGAACACTGCTAGTTCGGTACGAGGTTCGAATCCCGCGAACGGGGTGGCTGCATGGGTGTTTTCGTGGTTTTCCCTATGTGCAGCGTGAATACGAGCAAGTTTCCCTTAAAAAGTCCTCCAAGAAGGCATCCCTCCCTTAAGGCAGATAGCCCTCGAATGCTTTGCCGTAATCTAATAAACCAAACCAAACCAAACCAATGATAAAGTGTAGCAGGGGAAATTTGTTCCAAATAACAACCTTTAGATTTGAGGAAAAAATAAATAAGAATTAGACTTCCCTCCTTGCGTCATTATGATTATTGTTTAAGTACGTTTTGATCAATATTTAGTAAATAAAATTTAAAATTTTGTCAAAATATTTGTTTCGTTTTAAAAAAATTAACAAAAACAAAAAATAAAAAAGCTGAAAGCTTTCAGATTTTATATTAGGCGGAAAGGGGCGTTTTTTTAACGTTTTGTGTGTTACCTTTATTTATTAAATATCATGTTCTTCGCTCTTAAACCATAAAATTCAACTCAACAGCAATATTGCAAAATATTTAAAGAGTATATCCTTAGAATTTCCGATACACAGTCCCACGTGCTGAAGATGTATATATATATATATTTTCCCACGTATAGTGTTGCCTTTGTTCGCTTTCAAATCGTTGAGTTTCGTAATCAAAAACTTATAAATGCTTTACAAAATATGAAGTACATCATAAAACAAATTCCAAATTTTTGCTTCCAGATGCCCATATTCGGGTGGAGACGTACGTTATTCAAAATTGGATGGCTCTAAGGGCCGTTGTTTTATCAAAATGCAAGAAAGATACATACATTTATGCAGATTCTTCATTGTTTAATTTGTTTTAAAATAATACGCGGCTCTGATATTTAGTGGCAACAATTTAAAAAGTGATTCGCCGTTTATAGAGAATCGACGTAAAATGCAAAAACGAAATTAATAACCCTTCTGGGCTAACGTCCTTTGGGCTAAAGATCCTTTTCATTTTGGTAAAAAAAAAAAAAATGAAAAAATAAAGTATAGACTCCTCAGCTGCTTTCAAGCAGTGCATTCGGCCCGGATGGAATTTGAGTTTGAGATCACTGATCTAGGTTGTGCTGTAGCTCATGATAAAGTCAGAACTTCAATAAATAAAATCGATATTTTTCTTGAGAATATGGTTTATATCCTCTGACTTTCTTCCGATATTTTTTGATGGTCTGGAAAACTTCGTCTTAGGAACAGCATTTTTCCCATACCTGCTGAGTCACCATTCATTCTTTTCAGTACAATTCTTTAAGGGCATCGAAGCGTTCGCAAGCCAGCCGAAGACGTGGGAATCTCTCATAACGATTATGCTAGCAATCATATGGAATAGTAAGTAAGTAAACCGTAAAACAAAGGATGAGCTCCTGTCTTATGTAAGAATTGGTAAATCCAATGATACACTTCTACTCATCTTCAAACTGTAAATAACTTCTGGCCTACAAAATAAGGGAACAGTCTGTTTACAGTGATGTACACGCATTCTTGTAATTCTTAATGTAAAGTAATTCTTGTAATTCTTAATGTAAAGTAATTCTTGTAATTCTTAATGTAAAATAATTCTTGTAATTCTTAATGTAAAGTAATTCTTGCAATTCCTAATGTAAAGTAATTCTTGCAATTCCTAATGTAAAGTAATTCTTGCAATTCCTAATGTAAAGTAATTCTTGCAATTCTTAATGTAAAGTAATTCTTGCAATTCTTAATGTAAAGTAATTCTTGCAATTCTTAACGTAAAGTAATTCTTGCAATTCTTAACGTAAAGTAATTCTTGCAATTCTTAACGTAAAGTAAATCTTGCAATTCTTAATGTAAAGTCATTCTTGTAATTCTTAATGTAAAGTAATTCTTGTAATTCCTAATGTAAAGTAATTCTTGTAATTCTTAATGTAAAGTAATTCTTGTAATTCTTAAGGTAAAGTAATTCTTGTAATTCTTAAGGTAAAGTAATTCTTGCAATTCTTAATGTAAAGTAATTCTTGCAATTCTTAAATTAAAGTAATTCTTGTAATTCTTAATGTAAAGTAAGTCTTGTAATTCTTAATGTAAAGTAATTCTTGCAATTCTTAATGTAAAGTAATTCTTGCAATTCTTAATGTAAAGTAAGTCTTAAAGTAATTCTTGGAATTCTTAATGTAAAGTAATTCTTGCAATTCTTAATGTAAAGTAATTCTTGAAATTCTTAATGTAAAGTAATTCTTGGAATTCTTAATGTAAAGTAATTCTTGGAATTCTTAATGTAAAGTAATTCTTGCAATTCTTAATGTAAAGTAATTCTTGCAATTCTTAATGTAAAGTAATTCTTGCCATTCTTAATGTAAAGTAATTCTTGCAATTCTTAATGTAAAGTAATTCTTGTAATTCTTAATGTAAAGTAATTCTTGTAATTCTTAATGTAAAGTAATTCTTATAATTCTTAATGTAAAGTAATTCTTTTAATTCTTAATGTAAAGTAATTCTTGTAACTCTTATTGTAAACTTAGCTTCGCCAGACTTTATAGTAATACATGCTGTATATTTTTTTCTCAATCGAAGCCGGATAATACGGTGGATCACTATTTATATATACGTCTTTTCGTCGATACCTCGATTGGTTCCTATGCATATTAATAGTAAAATGTGTACATCATTTATATGACGCATGACTTTCGATTATACGTTTTTTGACTTATTCATATACCTGTATTTTTAATTAGTCCAAAGGGACTATAGTTTTCGTTTTGCGATTTTACGCAGAATCACTCTGAATGTCCGTTTCAGTTTTTAAACTGTAGCCACCAAATATTATCGCTCTGTATTATATTTGAAGAAATTAAAAAATGAAGAATCTGCATAAAAGTATGTATGTATGTTTCTCGCATTGTGATAAAACAACGGTACCTGGAGCCATCCAATTTTGAACGACGTAATCCTCCTACAAATATGGGCATCTGGTAGCCATAATTTGGCATTTGGAGTTTGTTTTGTTATCGATTTCATATTTTGTAAATCTTTAACGAATTTTCGATTAACAAACTCAAGGATTTCAAAGCGAGCAATGGCAACGTTGTACAGAAAAAACATTTTTATTTCCAGCGCGTTAGACTGTGTATCCGAAATTCTAAAGCATAATTTTTTAATTAATTTTAATTTTAATTAATTTTAGTTCAATTTAAAATTATTTTGCGATATTGCTCTTGAACTGAATTTTATGGTTTACGTGCGAAGAACATGTTATTTAATAAATAAAGATCTCTACAAGCAACAAAGTTATCCAGAAAAATGCTAAAAGAAAATCAAAGTTAGTTAAGAATGAAGTAAAAGAGGGCCTAACACACAAAAACGGCGAGTTTTAAAGGTTAAAGTGGCTACAAAATTTTTTGTGCTGTATTAAAATCTTTAAATACATTTTCTGAGAAATTGTGTTTTTCGTTACTTTTGTTTGCGATTACGTCAATTTCTCAAAATCTGTTTAGAATATTGAAATGAAATTTCGCCAAAATGTTTCATTCATCTTTAGCTGTGTTCTGCAGCAAAATCTGAACTCTTTGTATTTATTTATTGATTTTATTGACAATATTTTGAAGAAAAGAGGATTTTTTTTTGTTTTGTTTTGTTTTAATTTTGAGTTTTGAATATTTCCAAAAATTTTATTAGTACAGCAAATCTTTTGCTACAGAACACAGGTAAGTATGTTATTTAGTGTAAAGATTATTGAAGAATATTCATTAGAATCTATTATAGGAGATCTGACGTAAATGAAAATTTTCACTAAAATTTTACTAAATATTGCCTATATTTAAATACTTAATGAAACGTTCTATAAAATACCATTTAAATTCATAGTTGTATATCTCATATTACTCAAAAACGTGTGTGTTTAATTAAAATTTTATGTATTTAAAAAAAGTGCTTCGTATGTAGGCACATACCTTAAACCATAAAATTCAGTTCAACAGCAATGTTGCAAAATAATTTTAAAATGAGCATATCTGTAGAATTTCCGATACACAGTTCCACCCGCTGGAAATAAAAAGGTCCCCCCCCCTCCCGTGTAGAGTGTTGCCATTGCTCGCTTTTAAATCGTTGAGTTTATTTATCAGAAATTCGTTAACGTTTGTAGAGTTGTACATAATTACGTTTCACATCACTAAGCAGCTATAGATTTACCAAAACTGCTCTCAAAATAGCTTCGTGAAACCATCTTAAACAATGAGCGATAAAAAAACCCTTCCGCGCTTGATACTTAACTCGCCTAAATATCAGATACTTACTCCAGAAGAAGTTGTGTTACAGGCCGTTTCATTTGTCGCTCAATCATATGATTGTCACAGAAATGTATCGCGTTCCCTACATAATCGCATTAAAAATAATAAAAATAAACTGACTGACAAATAAGCTGGACAATGCCTAGATTAAAAGGGCGTGTTAGAAGGAGAAAAATAAAAATCGTCTGCTAAAAAAGCAAACAGATAACTCTATCGCGCAAGAGGCAGTGACGCTTAAAAATTATACCCTATCAAAAAACGACAGGAGGTTTTCTAAAAAAAAAAAATCGGACAGGTGTATCGCTTATGAAGTATCTCTTTTTATACGCATTTTTTATAATCATATTATACTTTGTTTGGTGGGCAGTTTTAGCGGGAAGATTAATTAATTAAAAGTGAAACTAAAGGCCGGTTCTCTTGGACTTGAAAGAACCTTTCCACCCCCCCTTGAAGTCCTCTTCCCTCTTTTGCTTAATGAGACCGGTTTTGGAAAATGAATGATGGAAGAAAGGTGGGGGGAAGTAGAGTGGAGATGGGGGAAAAAAAAGAGAGAGATACTTTGTTAGATGTTGTCGATCCTAATCAGCGGTATATTTATTAATAAGAAAAACAGCGAAGTGTGGGAATATAAGAATTTGGTAGGTGTGTGATAAATTTACTTTGTAAGTTTCTAATTAAAGTGGGTGGCTGATACAGCGGGAGGGGGGTCGCAATATATTAGTACGAGAGCTACTTTTGTTAAGATCTGGCGATGCTACTTTGTTTGCTTCTATTTTATATTTCTTAATGATATGGTTCTAATTAGAAGCATGGGTAGGTCTAAATTTGCAGCAATTAATTGCATAAAAAATGTTAATAGAGTGGCATAATTATATTTAGTGACGCCAAAGTTCATCAAAAGCTATTTTAATCATGTTTCCGGAGGCGTATTTTAGATTTTTAAAGTTAAACAGTTTTGTTAATGTACAGCGTTAGAAACGACATTTGTTAATATCAAATTGTTTGTTAATGTACAGCGTTAGTTAACCGCCATACAGTTCGCTTACATTAACAGTTAATTACAGTTCGCTGTACATTAACAGTTTTGTTAATGTACAGCGTTAGAAACGACATTTGTTAATACCAGTGACGCTGCGAGGGTTCTTAAAAGTCAACTAGATACATTATAGATTAAGTATTTTAAATTATATCAACCACCTATGCTAACAAAAAATAAAGATTTGTATTATTAAGAAACATATTTGTTGATTTTAAATCGTTTAGTTTGGGGAGCAGTAAAATTATAATTTGGAAGATAAATTAAAAATCTTATGTCGTATGGAATGTCAATCTTGATAATACTTTTTGGTTGCGTGGATGATAAAATGTGTTGGTTGCGTGGATGATAAAATAAGTGGCAAAAGCTTTTGGTCGCTTAGATATGTAAAGTGTCTGCGGTCTTCTTTTGAATTTTTACTTATTCAAAATATTCAAAAATGCCTTTATTCAAAATAGTACTGGTATTACGGCACCAGTACGACTGAATGCATACGCGTTGACGTGCTTACATTCAATATTTTGATGACTACAGCCGTTGTGGAAAACGTCCCCTTGAATATTTCTCAAGAATGGCAGCAAAACCTATGCACACACCTGTACAGATTTGAAGTCTGGCATACAGATTTGCGAGATAACGACGGAGTGCTCCATCTGTCATAGAAGATAGCTCTCCAGACCTCAACTTAATGGTAATAGGTCCAGTGCTCTACGCGACAGACAAGTTCCAAGAGTTCAACCGGCTTTCTTCTAATCAACATATGGACATCACTGTCACCAATACAGAAAGAGCTGTCGTGTGAGAACACAACAGATCTCCACTTCGCCCTCCAGTGAGCGCTGGCTTGACACCATCGAAGTCGCAGTTGGCTGTTATTTGAAATTGGTATCATAGCCGCTGCTAGGTGTCTGGCTCAGACCCTCAAGTAATCAAATTGTTCCATTTGTTACAGTTCGCTGTGGTGCCAATAAATGTTCCAATGTCTGCTGCAGATGCGGTGCTATGTGGGCCACAGGCATGCGACGAATATGGCGGTCTTTCGCGCCATATTCGCTGTATTGCTGGCACTTCTGCGGCCATACTGTCTGAAGAAGGCCACACAGTAAGCCTTCTTCAGACAGTACCTACCCATGAGCACTGCCGCCAACACGCATGCACGGTAAACACGTCCCTGCCAAGCTTTTCTATGATATCGCGACATGTAATTCACCTCCTCGTAGCCCACGACCTCGATTAAACTCAGTAAGCTGTTGCTGCTGCCTTCGTCGTCTGCTTAAAGGCATTCTTGACTCAAATCTCGCTAACGCCTTTCCGAAAGATAGTTAAAGCACGAGAAGTTCACATTGCGTATTTAAAGCAAACATAATTAGCATTTTCATAGTGGCCCTACTAGTGCCATATTTACTCGTCTATTGCGAAATTTGAATAGACATCTTACGAACATCTTACGACATCTTACGAACAGAGCTCACGAGCTTTATGGACCTGCTAGGAAGGTACTACAACCTATTGACTATAGCAAAGGTTTGGACATATTAGTTCGTTTCCTTTGGGCATCATAGTATTCATTATTGATATAATTATTAATATATTGCATGCCATTAGTAATACTCATTACTGTACCTTTTTCTGTTTTACTGTTAGCGCGACAATGAATATATATAATAACTATTACAGAATTGAAATAAATGAATGATATTTTTTGTTGTTACAAGAATACGATCATCAAAATTGTAATACATTACTATTTTACATTGCATACATGTTTGCATATTACGAAATATCACGTTTCGTTTGGGTTTTACCAACTAGCGGTCGAGTGGTAAGATCGTTAAACACTTGACGCACATTGTTCGACCGGGTTCAAATCCGCTTAATGGAGTGCTCCATGAGAGTTTTTGTGGTTTCCCCCATATGTAACGTGAATATTAGCTAGTTTCCCTTAAAATGTCCTCCACGAAGTCATCCATCCCCTCAAGCAGACAGCCCTCGTGCATTGACATAATCCAAGTTACGCTAACTCTCTTTTAGGTGTAACAATGATTATATTCATATTCATATGAATTAATATACTGCATAAAATTAACACATTACTACTGAAGTTTCCATTCTGTTGTGCAAAGTACATAATCAGTGTTACAATAAATCCTTGTTCATTGTCATCATACATTATTTCCATGTGTACATATTACGTGCTATTAAACTTCTTCTTGGCATTCCAGGCATTGTAAAAATGCTGATATAACACTAATATTCCTCATACTGTGAGTAATATTTACTACTATAATGTACTTTACTTTCTGTTATACTATCAGTGTTGCAGTTCGCATAATCACTATTAGAATGTTACAGTTCTAAGCTTCTCTACTGTGTACTTTAAGTTACAGTTGAATGTGAAGATCTTAAGAACTGATAAGCGAATAATCGCTTGAGTTCGTGTCACAGAAAACAACAAGATAGAAGTGTGAAATAACTCTTTATTATTCCAATCAGGTGTAAGAGAACTCCGTCTTGGAGTTTTACAATAAAGCCGACACTTGAGCCTTGAACTTAGGAAACTAAGAATTAAAATTCAGCGTAATAATAGAGAGTAACCTAAAAAGGCGGACGCGTGCTTGCCAGAATCTCTAGTTCTCTCTGACTAATCTCATTACATCCTACTAAAACTTTTCAATCACTTTAAGTTACAAAAGCAAATTCTTTTTTTAAGACAGTAGAACTTCGCGGTTAAATACCGCTCTTTCTCAATTTGCATTCAAACGTGATTCTAAAACGTTCTGGCCGGAAGTGGTAAGCTGAAATTAAGAAGCGACAGGAAAGGAAGTTTGACTCAAAATTTAACTGTTAGATAAATAAATATAATACTTACACAATATAGGAATGGACACTATCATTGTTATGTGCTATTACAGGCAATGCAATTATTACATTACTACTTATGCAACGTTAATATACTGCGTACTATCAATAACATTTAATATTGTATTTTTTATTCTCTTGTATTGTGAATGCTGCATTTCACAAATAGCTATTGTAATACACCAGCACGTATTATCATTTTGCATTATAAATATGTATGCATTATGCACTATGACATTTCGTCATACTGATATAAGGGTAATAAACGGCATAATATTAGTAATACTTATAAATGCATTATACCGGGCTGAACTACACCAATGCGTATTATAATTTTACATCCCTTACATAAATCTCATTACATCCTACTAAAACTTTTCAATCACTTTAAGTCACAAAAGCAAATTCTTCTTTAAACAATGGGAAAATAAATAAAAATTGACTTTTAACTGCAACCATGGATTTTCTGCTCTACGGAAAGCGTTTTTTGGTTCCAATTTTTTTCCCGCGAAATTTCTGGAATCTTTTCCCCTGGATATCCCTGTATCCTGGTACCATCAACTCAGCGAATAGAGCAGCCAGGAAATAGGAAATAAAAGGAGCCTGTGTGGAAATCTTTTTACGTAAAAAAGTAAGAGATAGCCGTATTTTTAAGCAAAATTCAATTTTTTGAGCAAGGGGAGACCACCGTAGCGGAATCCCGAGCGCAATCGCGTGGAAAACGGATTCCATGCAAATGCAAATCTTATGCATGACAACGCGGAGCTGCGGGTAGTTGGCCTGAAAATAGGCTTGGTGAAGCCTATCGAGTACTGTTTGCGAGTTAGAATGTAGCGATCGGATGGAATCCGCTTCGATATTAAAACGTGCAAACCGCGAAATTTGAAGAAATCCCCTTCAGGAAGGTAACACTGAGTGATGATAAAAAAAACTGTGATACGAAATAGAAGAGGTTCGTAATTTAAAGTGTCATCTGAGTGGATTGTATTTTGTGGTAGGTTCTTGAGAAATAGGATATATGTCAGTGAAATCTTCTCAAAATAATGTTATGAAATATATCTTATCTAAACTCCAAGAATGTTTGGTCCTGTATCTAACACGTGCTTTCTCATAATGCTTTAGAGTGTACCACAATCCAACGGATAATGTACCGAAATAGCAAATTAAAAGGTAGTAATTAATAAATGCTGTACAATTAAATAGCAAACAAATGAGCATGAACTTGTCAGGACTCGTGTTTCTCTTGACTTGCGTTGGAAACATGAATGATCCTGAATAGGAACAGGGAGCTTACTTCAAGAAGTAGACAACACAAGCAGGAAGGTTATACGACACCCTTTATTTTCAATACTTTACAGATATTTCCGAACTTCGGAATACAGAGACCAACCACTTGTGGTCTGAACGTAAGAATATAAAAACTACTAACTAAAACTCTAACTAAAAGCTAACTTTGAATTAGTATACAAATGCCTAGCACTAAGACTGGCCTTTATTTAAAAAAGGTACGTATGTGGTACGCTAAAACTACGATACGTCTGCAACTATCAAGAGGGCTAAACCTTTGGCCCTTAAAGGCAACCAGCAACCGAGTGAAAACTCGTAAAACTACAGTGGCAGGCGGCTTGCTTCCTAAAACTCCTTCTCACTCTCTCTTGGCAAAAAGCCACAACTTAAGTACTTGGCGTTAGCAAGACAATTTTCATAAACAAGTTAAAGCATTTAATTCTGGCCGGAAGTAGAAAATAAGAAGCGATAGTACAGTTTTAAAATAAAATAAACGTTAGTAAAACTTAGGATCCTTACAAACTGTGCGCAGCATAATGACGGCAGTTTGCAATAATTTTTAAACTCAAAAACACTTTTTAAAGAAGTGGTCATCCAAAGGTATTTCACAAAGTTATTTTGTAACTGCCGGGTGAAATGACGCCCTAGCTAAAATCATCTTATACAGATTAAAATTGAACAGACTTTATTTTACTATTTCGTGGGGTATAGTTAAGGCAAGAATCTGCAAAGCCAAAGGGGTAAATTAATTAGCAATAAGTTTAGTAAAATTTAAGCAACCGATTTGGAAATGTGTCACCATCGAAAACATATTCTCTAAAATAAAACAGCCGCTTTTGTCCTTAGCACGCCAAATTAAAGTGGAAGAAAATACACCATAATTGCAAAATTTTAAATTAGGCAAAAAAGCAACGTAAGTTTAGAAAGAGTTTCAATCTCGAATGGAAACAGGTTGGTCACTAAGTAAGTCTAATCTTCCGTGGAGGCATTCCTCCCCCAATTGGTAAATAGTCCTTGTTATGCTCTGCCATATCCAAATGTCGCTCTGATTGCTATAATGGCTAATGATGCTGACTGCCGTATCGTAGGGCCGCATTTGAATCCTGGAGAAAGCATGGCTGTTTGTAAGTGCATGATGCCTGTGCGGCGTGAGGCAATTAAAATATTGGCGAGCCAAAAATTCTATCGAGTGGTTTGGTAGTAGGGAAGTTCCTTAGGATGTATTCCATAATAATTGGCACGGAACTGTACATTTAATGTGCTGGAATTACACTTGTGAGACGATCTGGTAAAATTCTAGTGTCTGAAACACTTCTTAGGGTCCTGTACTGCTGTATCCAAATAACTTAACCTAACCGACGAATACTAATCTTATCCCAATACAAATCGATGCTGTTGTGAAGCTGGCTCTTTAGACAACCTGGCATCAGTTGCAGTTAACATTTGCTACCTTTTAAATTGTTTTACGCGTGCTTTAATTTTCATATAATCTTCTGCTCTGCGGGAATATATGTGACGTGAATCGGTGAGAAGACAGTACAACGCTTAAATTGCAAAACTGTAAGCAAAAGTGAAAATAATTGTTGCAGACTTCACGTTACTCAATATAAAACTGCAAATCCAACGGTGTAATTTATGTAAAGCACCTAGAAGTGAGCTACATCTGTCTACTAATAAGCAATGTAAATTCAGAATTTTCGACTTATCAAAGTTAAACGTTTTCAAACGCAAAGTCCACTGAGCAGGTGAAGATAAAACAAACATCTAGTTTCTAATTTTAGGAAAGGAAGTCTTCAAGTAAGTCCTGGCGTCACATATTTGTATACAGCAATGCAATTAGTGTTTTCAGTATATGTTAATGGATAGCAAAACTATCCTTGTTCAATGGTATTCATTTTATTAGTTACTAAGTACCAGTTGCACGTGTATAGTTCATTTTAAAAATGCTGATGAAATTCAGTGATTGTACAAGAGAGGGACAACGTGCTGCTATCCTTTTTTTTGGGGGGTAGGCCCCGAAAAGTAATTCGTAATTCAGATTGAGACAGATTCAACCATTACCACCATGGACTCAACAGTGCAGAGGTTGGAGGAATTCTTTGAAGAAAGGTATTGTGCGCTGTAATAGTAGCAGAATGTGTTTGGTCGACTAAAAGAAATCTTACCCCAGACAGACGCTTTGCAGACGTTGATGACTATGTTCAAGAATGATGTCCTAATGTGGTTGAGACAGCAACCCAAAGAATTTTGTGCAGCTGGTATTGGAGAAATAATCAACAAATTGTGCCGTTGCCAAGTAATACAATAGTATCAGAGTATAATATCGGTACCAACAGCAGAGGAAACAAGTTTATCACCCATGCCATTGTGTTCATTAATATTTCTAAAATAAATGCTCTATGAATCTTAGAATTTTCTGCTTATATTGTGATACAGTTTCATTACAAAGTCGTATTATTTGTGTGTCCATCTCTCAAACCCGATGAGTGCTAAAGCTGGCTTTGGTGGGCCCCAACTAATTTCAAGCACTTTTTCTCAATTATTAGATTTCTTTTTCTCTGTTAAGATACTAATCCATCTCTGACTAATTACAGGCTAATGAATACCTGATACTTTTCCTATAAAATCGATATCATCCTCAATAAACATGTATATTTTTTTATAAGAAGTGTCGCAATTTCTCATCTGATTCCATCGCGATGCGAAAGAAAACAAGAATGCAGTATATAAATGGATAAAAGGATTTAGAAGGACCACATAGCAGGAATGGTATGAAGGAAAGAGCGACCACAAATTCTTCCTAAATATTGCAGACGTCCAGTATTTTTTCGCCAGTACAAAGAAGAAGCATTCCACTTTTTTACAACTCTTTTAAAAGCATTTTTCCGTTCGTCATTAGGAACGAACGTCGAAGAAAAATGGTAGCTCTCTCCTACCATTGCTTCCTAACGGGAAGAACTGTTATTATATATCAAAACGACATCTCCTCGTTCATCAGCGATTTGCTGGATGTTTTGAGTGTGGCAGTCTTTGGATGAATTTCCGATCCGAGTTTTCAGGAAGTCTTCGGAGCTTTATTTTTTGGACGGCTCTCTCGCTGGAAAATGACTGCGCTATTTATAAAAGTTATAAGCTGTTGCATTATTGTCTAGATCTGTCAGATATAAAAAGTGCTTACTAAGGTAAATTATTAAATGCCGTCAATGCTATTTTCAGAAACAAAATGTAGACTCCACATCCCAATAACAATTCGGATTTCGAATAGGAATTTGAACCAGGAATTTGTCTGATCATACTGCTCGTATTACCAACTTCCAACACGCTTCCAAAAATCTCTCATAAATATTCCAAAATTTCATCATAAAAATGACTGTATATTTTGATAAAATTCCATCAAAAATTATAACTGTATGTCAGTCAACTGTGTGTGTGGGTGGGGGGGGACGGATTCTGTATAACGTTATTCTAAATCAGTAATCTTCGAACTAGGAGTTGCAAAGTTGCTGAAAAACTGCATAAAAGGGGTCCAAACATGTTTTAAAATATAATATTCTTGAGAATTTGGGGTCTTAGTGCGGCTCGAGCACTTAAAATGGGGTCGCGATCCTTGGATGGTTTGGAAACAAGTCTTCTAGATCAATAGAATCGCGTGACTATACATATATTACTATAGAATAAAGTTCTTGTGTTCCGTTAACTTATTCCTGTCCTATCTACGAGCGATTCCTATTCTGTTTAGAAAAATTGACTAGATTCAAAGGAGTTTCGAGTGATCTTGGAACT
The DNA here is from genome assembly GCF_044657685.1 of Stegodyphus dumicola. Classification (NCBI taxonomy): domain Eukaryota; kingdom Metazoa; phylum Arthropoda; class Arachnida; order Araneae; family Eresidae; genus Stegodyphus; species Stegodyphus dumicola. Next base: position 32,467,995 of record NC_140772.1, read on the forward strand.
AGAATTCTCGAATTTATAATGAATTACAAGCATTTTATCCATACGCTCTTGTAGTGTGGTATGTTATGGGCAGCTTAATCAACTAACAGTTGCAAAACTGGGCTGAAACTTGAAAAATTAACTGTATTTTTCTAGTTCAGGGCCCAGAAGGGGCACAGTTGATTTTTCAAATTTCGTTCTCTCTAAAATCAAATAATTCAATAGTTTGTCAATGATATGAGTGTTGCTTGATTTGTATTTCTAGCAGTACTTTATTTCAAAAGTAAAAGGTGTAATATACTATATAATTTTAATGAACAGCGAGGGGACTTTTCTTAGAAACACCTGCTAGAAGATATTACCTCTCACATTTATTTTCAGTACTTTCCCTTCATAAATCAAAGTAATCCAAACTGAAGCTGAAGATTAAGATATATGCTGTATTAGAAATTGTCTAAAAGCATATTTTTAAAGTAAAGCATGTTTTATTTGAATTTTAGGTTTTAATGTAAAACTGACTGAGTATGGTAAAAATGTGGACCAAATATCTTTCATTTAGCTATGAAATAAATCTGGCTTTGATCCTTGATTTTTCAGTTGAGAATAATTTTCTGTTCAACCAAATAAGCATTTTTTTTTTTTTTTCAGAGAAATGTTTCCTGGATCCCGAGTTGGAAAAAAATGTGCAGGGTATAGCAATGATGTTCAGTTGTGTTTAACCCCAAAGTCTCAAGTTTTCTTAATTTACCGGCAAACCAAAAGATAAGCACATATCCGGTAAAGCAAATGAGTTCTTTTTTTGTCCTTGGAAGACGTAATACTGCCTTAAATATTCTGGGAACTATCGTTTACCGTGTTCTCAACTAACTCTCTGCCAGGAAATGAGATCATGAGCAAACGTACGTGCTTGGCAATCATCATATTGAACACTTAAGCCATGCAGGTCTATGATAATCTGAATCCTACAATGAAGTTACTAGTGAAGATTAACCATATTATGTACGTAAACGATGATAACTTACTTGTTTTACTTTTAGTGCTATACAGCGGAGCCTGGATTAGAAATTCTGCGTAAGAAGTCTATCGCCCAAGAAGTTTGGTTTTAAATGTATCAGGAAAAACAAAACTCAGTAGGGGTACACAGAATTTTCCTAGGTACGAAGTTCCTGTCCGTGAAATGTAGAAGTATAATTTCGTTTTTGTGATTTCCCATGTGCGATGGAAATATGATCGAGTTTTCCTCGAAATGTTTTCCTTGAAAATGTTTTCCCTTTTTTTTTTCCTTGTACGAAGTAAAAAGGAAGTATTGTAATCGTGAAAAGTTTCAGGCAGCATATTTCAACGAAAATATCCATTTTGACCGCTATCGAATGCAATTTAACGATGTTTTTGCGTGATATCTGTATCTAAGGACAGAATAAAAGACTCGTTTCCTCAAAAAAAATTATAAAACTGCTTTAAAATTAATTCTGAAGAGAATTTTTCGTGGCGTCTGTACGAACATATGTACGTACGTGCGTACGTATCTCGCATAATTCAAAAACGAGTAGCCTCAGAACGTTCAAATTTTGTATATAGGACTGTTATAACATGTAGATGTGCACCTCGTATTTTGGTTGCAATCGACCGCACTAAACGTAGATAAATATATTTATATATATATCCACTCTGTTACCCGGCTCAGTGATCTCAGTTTCTTTACTCTTATATGTTTGTAAATTGTACATTTTTTGCTTTAAAAATTATTGAATTATGTTATTTTTATCTTCCGGTTAAGGTTTTTATGCCTTTAGTAAAGATATATGCAATATTTTTAGAATTATCAACAATTTTAAAGTTGTTTAAGTGCCGCTAAGCCTTCTTTTTTATGGCGGCCATTGATTATTTACATTTGAAACAGCAGACTATTGGATCTGTTGCCAATCTAGAGAAACTTAGCTTCGCAACAACAAAGATAACGCCTTCATTTATTATTGTCAATTAAATCATGCTTAATTCTTTCTGGAATTTTTTCGAAGAAATAAGTGTTTAAGGTTTACTTCGTAATTTTTAATAGAGGTATTTTAAGTTATTTTTGCCTTCTCGCGAAGTGAGAACTGAATTAATTGAATGAGAAATACTCACTCGTCTGTGAAAAACTGTTTCTTTTTTCTTTTGTTTGCTTAATTTCTTTTAAACATAGTTCTAGCTTTATTATAGTATTTGAATAGAACATGTGGCAACGATTAGATGATTCTATTCTTTAAATGATATAAATTTTGTGCATTATGAGTTATAATATGAACGAAATATATACGTTAACTGTTATATAATTATTGGATTATATGACAGTTAACTTAGTTTCCATTATATAATTATTATATAAGTTAAGTGTTATATAATTATTAATACTGTTAAGTGAATCTAGCGCCAGAGTGTCGCTATGGTAAACAAATACTAGGGTGAATTTTAAGGAATGCATTTATTCTATTGTGTTTTATGCGCTGTCGGCGAAGTAGATTTAATTCAATCCAATAAGTTTAAATGAAATGCAAGAAAAAATGCGTATAATTTAATATTCCAATTTAATATTCCAATACAAGGAAGTCATGTGGTGTACACATCAGATTTTTTATTTTTAAACTGTTTCCTAACTATCGTATTGCTTCTGACAGAATTTCCCTCTTATTTAGACTTCCTTGTCCTCTGACCCTTGGGAAACTTCTTAACAACTTTCTGCTGTGCAACATTTAATTTGAAGGACGAGAAAAGATGCTTTGACAAGTCCTTTTCCTACTAATGCAAATACTATTAGGTTTTTCAGAGCAAGAAACGTAAAACATCAGCTATGTCTTTGTCAAGATTCCTGTCGCAGATCTTCTACTAGCTGGACGTTTTAATCGCTTTCAAATCGAAAGCGCAAGTGAAGGAAGGGAATGATTCGTTACGTTAAGTAAAAGGCTCTGAAAAATATTACCTTGATCAACAAATAAGTAAATAAATAAATAAATAATGCATGAAAATTAATCCTGAACCGCTCCTGAAAGTGGCAGAGGTTAGAGATATATCGGTATCTTTAGAAAAAGCTTGCAAAAGAAACAAAACTTAACAACGGACGAAATAAATTTTGTTTCAATCTTTTATTCCTAGACATTAGCTATTAATATCTAGTAAAATTGTATTTAAATTGTATTCCCTTTTTTTAATACTTTTTAGATTTTAAAGGACCAAAACAGTAGTTTGCTTCCTCTGTAAGATTTTACCAAACGCGGTACATCGTAAAATTTAAGATATATTTTCGCTTAACTTGCGTAAAAGTTGCCAAAATAAAATCCTGTTATATTCGTGGAGTGTAATGGAATCCTGGGCGAGACTTGTGAAGCAAATTCTTCTCTTTCCAACCGCCCTCGCTGTATCTTAAAGTTTTAATAATGGAGAAATCGTGTGGCTGAGTGTTCTCTTAATGTTGCTTTCGCCTGACAGCGGAATATTTACTCATACAGCTCAAACTTACTTTTTAAAAGTACGTAGTGGGGAAAAAAAAAAGAATTCATCTTCTCGCCGTTAATTTCTTTTTAATATATATTCTGATTTTAAATCGTGCTTTGTGATTGATTTAAATTTTTCAATTATGGTGTAGCTGTTTAAAATTTTCCAGAGCCGTGCGGAGATTTTTTTAAATTATTTTATTCTTTTGTACCACCTTTTGTCCGGAATAAATAGTTTGGTGAAGAATCATAAATATAGTCGTAGCTTAAATTATCAGACGATAAGTTTAAAAAACAGGATCCATTTATTATTATTCAGGAGAAATAGCAGTCACAAAATAAAAGAAAGGAGTAAATAAAAAGAATTACTAATAACTTTTTGTATGAAGTTTACTGTATCGTTACATTAAAGAAAAAGCCCCCGATATTCTTTTGCGAGTCCTTTTATAGCCTCTGGAAAGGCGGAGCTTCCAAGAAATGACGTCAGCCTCGTCAGCCATTCCAGTTCGCTTTAAATATTTCCATAACATTCTATAACTGTCCGTGTAGAAAAGGCGGGAAAAACAACTTGACTTACGGGGCTGTGGATTTAATTCCACGTACTTTCAAATAAGAGATCGTCGCCATTAAAAATGAAAAGAACATACAGTTAGAATTTTAAGTGTATTCTTGACTATGAAATCTTATTATTGCAAATATATATATATATATATGTCAGAGCCATGATTATATTTTACGCTTGGATGCAATGAGTAATACCTGAGTTCTCAAACTAGAGTGTCTAGGCTTCCTGGAATGTCGCGTAAAATTTATTGGTGGTCGCAAAAGCATTTTAAAATTTTGTTGTATGAAAAACCATTTAATTTATATATTTTTGCGGGACTGGAGGTTAAATACGTGTGCAAATATCTCCAGAATTCAAAAAATTGTATGTATAGAAAATTGTATGTATAGATTTATAGGATTTGGCAAAGTACACTAAGATACTTTCTTCCATAATGTAGCCTTCGTGTAGAAATTTTACGAGAATTTCATTTTACGAGAAATTCATTTTACGAGAATTCGTGAGTATTCACATCACTCACGAAAAATCCAGAAAATTCCCACACAGCCAGCTTTATTCGATGGAATTTGTACCCGAGTCAAACGCGTACCCGGGTATTCCGTGGTCTCATGTGCTAGGCATTGGTATTCCCCCTCCAAAAACATCATTAAGACAGAAGACTTTTTTGTTGTTGTTGATTCATTAAGAATTAACGACATTTTTAAGATGAATTTGCACGCTATAGCAATCATTTGAAAACGTAGCTTTCCTTGCTCCTTACTTCAAAACTAATATATTTATTCACTGAATAGCATAAAATCCTGAAATATGAAATATATTTTAATATATTTAATTGCAGCCAGATACTCTTATTCCTAATTGTTAACCAAACACTTAATCAATTAAACTCTATGGAGTTATCTGTATTCCTCAATTTACTATATAATAAGTTTAAATCAATAATCACTTTTTGCCAGCATCTTCACGAAGTGCTTCTCGTGAGACAGAGTTTTATGCGAAGCGAAGGAAAGAAGAGTTTCTGTTTTACTAATGAATCTTGACATAAAATGTTTTTGCTGTTATACTGAAAATATTTCGTAGAGGCTAGTGTTTTTTCAACCTCAAAAGAAAATCTCTTCAGTTTACAAAACTTGGTTATACTCTGTTATGTCCCATTCGCATATAACATACGAAAACTTAATCTAGTAAAACTGCTGAGAAAGAAGTAAATCCAATATTTTAATATTTTCTCAAATTTTCCGTTCGTAATCGTAATATTTTATTTAGTTATCTGTTATAACATGCAGTTTTGCACCTTACGTTTTCGTTGGAATTTCCTGCACCAGTCGTATATATATATATATTTTCCCACTCTGTTACCTGGCTTGGTAAGTTAGGTTTTTAATTCTTTTATGTTGGTAAATTTTGCATTTTTTACTTTAAAAGTGATTGAATTATGTGGTTTCTATGCCTTTAATTAATCTGCATGTACTAGTTGTAGAATTATCAACAATTTAAAAGTGCCGAGGTAAGCCTAACGAACCGCCATTTGTTTACATTTGAAGCTCAGTAGAATAATGAATTCGATCTTTTCCACATCTTTAAATGCCTTTTTGCCAAGTGGGACCAAAAGCACTTGTTTTGTGCACCAAAAAATTTTTTTGTGCACCAAAAACGTTTTGTGCACCAAAAAATCTGCCTTCTTGCCTGCTGGCCGAATTGCTTATTTTTGTGTAAAAAATTTTTTTCAACTGTTTCAGTTGTATTTGGTGTTTTATGTTTTTTTTTTTATTTTTAGTTTTATTTTTATTTTACAACTTTTAATAAAGATGCTTTGAGTGTTTATGTATTTTTGCCTTACCTCGAAGTGAGAACTGAATTAATTTAATGACAAATAGTATATCTCTTTTGAAATCCCATAAAGTAAGTTTAAATAAAATGAAGCAAAAAATTAATATAATTTAACAGGACATACAAGGAAATCATATGTGGTGCTCACATCAGAGTTTTCTTTATAAATTCAATGTGCAAAATAACATAAAGAACAGCTAACATCTTGAAACACATTTCTTTACCGCAGGCCAACGTAACTGATTGCCCTTGATACCCTTAGTCACTGACAATTGATTTTCCTTTTCATTGCTAGGCATTTGAAAACTAAGACGAAATAAATTTTGTAATTCCTATCTATTTGGATTATTACTTTCAATTTCATAAGCAACAAAAATTCTTCAAGATCTACATTTTAGCTACTTGATTTCAATATGCTATTCAACGGAACAAGGCGATGTTTCGTATTTCCTTTTAACGTCAATGAGGAGGAATTCCGAGCACAAATCAAATAGTGAACATCGAATTAGAATATCCAGAAACATCCGTTTATTTTAATCAAATTCGTGCAGCTAATGTCGTGTGCAATCAAACGAGATAATTTGTCAGCTGCGGAGAACAGAGTAATCGATTGAATCTCTTCAGTTTAGAAATTCACATTGTTCTATAATAGGCGAAACGGAAGTCGAAAATGCATCCCTAAATTAAGCACTTTTGAAGCTTTTTGTAAACTTGTCTAATATTTTGGTTAGTGAAAAGGATACACAAGCTGTTACAGTTGTTTTGTGTGTGTGTGTCTGTGGTGTGCCATACGATAAAAATAAGAAATGCGTTTTAAAGTTTTCAGTCCCATTCTCGTTTTAAGAGAATATTTTGTTTTCTTGAATTACTTCGGTTTGATCAATAACGGAATAAAGACTGGCTGAAGCTTGCGATTACTTTATAATCGGAGGTAATTGTACATGTAGACATGAGGAAGTGTGAGTGTTAAGACTTGTCAGCGTTAAGTAATTGCAATCAAACGAGGCTGAGTGGGATTTGATAGATAATACCTCATGTCCACATTCTTTAGAAAGAAAAACTGGCAGAATTTTCGTAATTTGGAGAACATGTGTATTTTCTTCCTCCTTTCCCCATGCCTTCATTGTGTATTTGGAAGCATACTGGGCGCGTATTCGAGAGGTCCAGGTCCGAGTCCTGGCGAGACATAGCCCGTTTTTCACATCTCCTGCTCCCCCCCAAAAAAGAATTAAATATGACTGTACTGTGGCCCCCCGAACTAAGAGCTGGCGGACGATAATTCGTTACCACCAGGATTTGGCGATTAGGTCCCCTTAACTCCAGTCGCCCTTTAAAAGGGGGGTGTGTATAAGGTATTTTCTCCCTCCCTTCCGCATGCCTTCTTGCTAATGACTTTACAATGTCCATAAGCCTAATAACTCTACAATGTCTTTGTATGATCAAGTTACCATACCTAGATCCTCTGTCACTATGGAACGCTGGCAATGAAATGGCCTATCCCTTAGCAGGGAACCTTCCGCAAATGGTAGAATTTTTTTAACCCTGTTTTATTTGAAAAAAGATTGCAGGGTTAAAAAATATCTTTCAAAACAGAATCACATTTTTAGTAGCAAAACTAAACAACGAAATTAACTTTATTTGCCTAAAAGCGCAATTTATTTATATTTCAACTAAACTAAAATAATGAAATTAATTTCTGTGCCCTTAAGCTTTAAAAATAATAACATAATCTTAGTGTTTCATTGTACTGAAATTTAAACAAAGATTTTTGATTGCATAAAATAAAACTCATAACTTATTTCTGTTGAGCTAAAATTAAGTCGAGACATTATTCTTATTGACGTAAAATAACATATATAACGCTGTATAGCATATTATTAAATTTTCGCATATAGTCACTTTAAATGTAGTGAAGTAACATTAGGAGGTGTTCTAGACTCTGCGAGATAGTTCACATTGCAGTGCAATGATGTCCAGTCTTTGCAACTTGTCCAGTCTCGCATTCTGTAAATGTTCTTGGATTTTACAAGAACAGTTGACTGAATTTTGTTAGGTCCTTTCTGTATAGCTGTGAAGATGTTTTTACGAGATTAGAAGCACATCAAATAATTCTGGTTTCTAGACGTTTTAGAGAATTCGCGATGTCCACAAAAAGGATTGGTTTTATGAAAGAGTTTCTGGATTTCTGTCCCATCTATGATTTGCACTTGATAAACAATGGAATTAATTCATGTGAAGATTTTTAAATAGGTCATCTTTTGAAAATATTATTAATCTTTTGAAAATATTATTAATCTTTTGAAAATATTGTGAAATATAAGCACGGGGAGGAAATATTAACTTCCGAAAGAAATATTTTGACGAAGAACAACGTTACGGTTACAAATTATTCAATGAAGTTTTATATTTAAAAAGACATTAATTATCTGAGGAAAAACTGAACACTTATTTGATTATAAAACTGAAAATGAGCGAAGTTTTTTTACAACCAAAACAATCATATTTCTTTGAAAACTATAACATTAATAATTGAGCATAACTTACTGGGAATGATTGTAGCAGTACTGCTATGTTTCAATGATAAATACCGTGAAACTTCTGCTGGCGGCCTCTTCTTATGTGATCGATATCTCCACTAACATAACAAATTGAATATCAATGACAGTACATTTTGTTTCCTATAATTTTTGTAAAAATAACGTGCATAAAATACGATAAAGCGTCGATAGTATCTTCAGTTTTTTTAATTCGTAAAACTTTCGTAAAAATAACGTGCAAAAAATACCACACCCTTATTTCGCCAAAATTATACGTATATTTTTGGAGTCATGCTGCCTGGGATCCATGCTGTTTAATCGACTTTCACAGAAGACTGCTCTTGTTTGAAATCGTGAAGTAAAATTTAGAGGTTTTACTCGTATATGAATAGTTGAAAAAAAATCTGATGTGTACACCACATGACTTCCTCGTACGGAATATTAAATTATACGCATTTTTTCTTGCATTTCATTTAAACTTATTGGGTCGAATTAAATCTACTTCGCCGACAGCGCATAAACCACAATAGAATAAATGCATTCTTTAAAATTCACTCTAGTAATTGTTTACCATAGCGACACTCTGGCGCTAGATTCACTTAACAGTATTAATAATTATATAACAGTTAACTTATATAATAATTTTATAACGGAAACTAAGTTAACTATTATATAAACCAATAATTATATAACAGTTAACGTATATATTTCGTTCATATTATAACTCATAATGCACAAAATGTATATCATTTAAAGAATTATCTAACCGTTGCCGCATGTTCTATTCAAATACTATAATAAAGCTAGAACGTTGTATAAAAGAAATTAAGCAAACAAAACAAAAAAGAAACAGTTTTTCGCAGACGATTGAGTATTTCTCATTTAATTAATTCAGTTCTCACTTCGCGACAAGGCAAAAATACATAAAAACTCAAAATATGTATATTAAAAATTACGAAGTAAATCTTAAACACTTATTTCCTCAAAAAAATTCCAGAAAGAATTAAGCATGATTTAATTGGCAATAATAAATGAAGGCGTTATCTTTATTGTTGCGAAGCTAAGTTTCTCTAGATTGGCAACAAATCCACTAGTCTCCTGTTTCAAATGTAAACATCAATGGCCGCCATTAAAAAAAGGCTTAGCGGCACTTAGACAACTTTAAAATTGTTGATAATTCTAAAAAGATTGCATACAGATTTACTAAAGGCATAAAAACCTTAACCGAAAGATAAAAGTAACATATTCAATCATTTTTAAAGCAAAAAATGTACAATTTACAAACATATAAGAGTAAAGAAACTGAGATCACTGAGCCCGGTAACAGAGTGGATATATATATAAATATATTTATATACGTTTGATGCGGCCGATTGCAACCAAAATACGAGGTGCACATCTACATGTTATAGCAGTCCCATATACAAAATTTCAACGTTCTGAGGCTACTCGTTTTTGAGTATGCGAGATATGTACGTACGTGCGTACGTTCGTACAGACGCCACGAAAAATTCTCTTCAGAATTCATTTTAAAGCAGTTTTATAATTTTTTTGAAGGAAAAGAGTATTTTATTCTGTCCTTACGTACAGATATCACGCAAAAACATCGTTAAAGTGCGGTCATCGATAGCGGCCAAAATGGATATTTTCGTTGAAATATGCTGCCTGAAACTTTTCGCGATTACAATACTTCCTTTTTACTTCGTACAAGGAAGTAAAACGTATCATATTAATTGTTTGAAATAAAAAGATTATGCTTGAAATAGTATTTCTCCATAATCGCCAAAACTGCCTTATCAGGATTGAATGAAAAAGTTAGGTCACTTTGAATAAAACTATGATTTTAATGAAACATTATGTAAAAGTAAAATACGTAAGTTAATAACTGGCTTATAATTTATAAGGTATTTCTCCCGCCTTCCTAGCGTGCCTTCGTGGTGTAGCAGTTCTGCACGCTGTGCCGATATTCCAGAGGTCCGTGGTTCGATTCCCGCCGAAGGCGTTGCTAATTTTTCATCTTGCCTTCTTCCAAAAAATTCCTAATGTCTCTATAATTTACTCGATGTATAAAAAAGACAAGCTATTTTGTTGATCCCAGGCAGCTTGCCTCCAAACATATACGTATAATTTTGGTGAAATAAGGGTGTGGTATTTTTTGCACGTTATTTTTACGAAAGTTTTACGAATTAAAAAAACTGAAGATACTATCGACGCTTTATCGTATTTTACGCACGTTATTTTTACGAAAATTATACGAAACAAAATGTACTGATAAAAACTGTCGACATCATGGTATTTTTCAATTCGTTACTTTTACGAATATTATAGGAATTCTAAAAACCGTTTTAAAAAAATCTATGGTTCAGAGTACCTATTGTTTTATTTCTCATTTTACAGGTTGTTTTTCCTTTGGGAAAAAAAAAAGAAAAAGAAATATGTGCAAAAATAGAGGCTATATGTCTAAAATTCTGATGTGTGTTAGAACTTAGAATACTGGATTTAATCTGAAAGAAACAGTTTGAATTTTCATTGCTGCGAATAGTGCAAATAAAAATATAGCTTTGGTGAACCTCGTTCAATATTAAATGATTAATAGCGTGCGCTTAGTATTAAAAATCGCTTTCCATTAAATAATAAAAAAACTTTAACTGTTAATAAACTCAAAAAGATGCAAAAATATTTTCCTCATTTTGTCTTCGCTTATTTATCATTAAAACAGATGATAGGGTTTTGACATTCTATGCCAAAATCATAAGCGTAGGGAGGGCGATATGAATCATAATCCTTTGTCAAAGGAATTCCATCACTGCTCCTTTCCCAGTCGTCCTCATTGCCTTTTTGGCTGTTTGCCCAGATCCTTTTTGACCTTCAAGCAGGATTCATTCAACCCAAAGCCCTGGAATCAAAATATCAAATGAGTTGCAGATTCCAGAGCAATCATAGGACCGATGGCAGAAAGCAAGTCCGCTACACTGTTATCATGGGTAGAGATATGCTACTCATCAAATAGGCTTCTCCATGCATGATATAATATATCTGTATTAAATCTGAGTTACTTAAATCCATTAAGCCTGAGATGGAGAAGAGGGTATCATCGATCCGCTAAAGTCTTTGTGAACATGGCCGCCTTCGATCTTTTAAATGAAATAGAGTTGCCGTTTAGTTTTAGTACTGGAATTTCAGTAGAATATGAGGTTAAGAGTAGGCCTGTGTATATGCAGTATTAGATTGCTATTATGGTTTTATAGTTGGACAGCACTGGTCAACTCGGAGCTCAAAAATCTGGCGGTCTAAAATATGGATACGTTAATTATATACCTAGCGTAGATAAATATTTGGTACAGTGGAGTTAAATTATTAAATCTCCGATGAGCAATAGTATAATATTAGAATTTATATTAGTATTAGAATAGAACAGTCATATATATTAATTAATTCCCTGCTTTCCGAATGCCTTTGTGGTGTAACTGGAAGCACGCTGTATGCGTATTCGGAAGTTCGAGATTTTCGAGGACATTTCATATTTTTCACATTCCAACATCGATATTACTTAATGACTGTACAAAATCAATAAATATCCGTTATTTCCGTAAATAAACCTAGAATTTGTGGCTACTGAAATTTGGATCTCGGCTTATTGATAAGGTTTAGATAATGATTAATTTGATCATAAAATGAATAATTCAAAAAATATCTATAATTAAATTATTTGTATTAATTGAAAAATATTACTTTTATTTCATTTAATATAAATATACATTACTCAAACTTCATGACGTCAATTTCTGATTCAGAATTTTCTTTGAATTCTTGGAAGTCTCTTTCTGGTACAGGCAAGTCCGGAAGCGCCATCGTCCTCCATTTCACCATAACATCGTCATCGCCTCATAGGTTCCTCATCGTCATTGACTCATCATCTTCAGTTCTGGTTATCCCACTGGCTGATGCAACATAGTTTAAACAATCAGGTGATCGTTTCTGGCCTGTCTTTACTTCTTTGCATGAAATAAAGGAAGTATGTTTCGAAATGTTTCATGTCATTTTTCTGTCTAGGAAATTAACCATCATAAATCGGTGATGTTCAGTAGCGAACTCTCAATGTAAAAAGAAACTTCTACGGAAAAGGGTAACATATGATGTCCGTCAGACGCTGTGGAAATCTTTTTACTTCCTTGTACGAAGTAAAAAGGAAGTACCGTAATCGCGAAAAGCTTCAGGCAGCATATTTCAACGAAAATATCCACTTTGACCGCTTTTGAATGCAATTTAACGATGTTTTTGCGTGATATCTGTACATAAGAACAGAATAAAAGATTCGTTTCTTCCAAAAAAATTATAAAACTGCTTTAAAATTAATTCTGAAAAGAATTTTTCGTGGCGTCTGTACGAACGTATGTACGTACGTATGTCGCATAACTCAAAAGCGAGTAGCCTCCGAACGTTGAAATTTTGTATATAGGACTGCTATAACATGTAGATGTGCACCTCGTATTTTGGTTTCAATCGGCCGCGCCAAACGTATATAAATATATTTATATATATATCCACTCTATTACCCGGCTCAGTTATCTCAGTTTCTTTACTCTTATATGTTTGTAAATTGTACATTTTTTGCTTTAAAAATGATTGAATTATGTTGCTTTTATCTTCCGGTTAAGGTTTTTATGCCTTTAGTAAATCTGTATGCAATATTTTTAGAATTATCAACAATTTTAAAATTGGTCAAGTGCCGCTAAGCCTATTTATTTATGATATGATGTTTTTTACGATTCCTTAAATAGGGCCATTTTTAGAAGTAGTTGTCTTAAAGAGGCAATTTCCATGAGAGTGTTCGCTATTGCTAAAATTTGTTCAAGAGTCATTTGTAATTTCAACATCGAAGTTAGCGTCGAAAAGTTTTCGTCTTGCTCTTAAAAACTATATTTCTTTAGTACTTTTCCATTTTCTTGTAAAATAAGATTTAAAGAAATAATTCTTCTACAGAATTTCAGCTATGACGAGGGTAAAGCACTTTCTTCTCTAAAATAAATATTTCGTTTTCGCGCCGCCTTTCTTCTTCGCGCTATTTCTAAATGTATCAAAATGTACAATTGCATTGTATTTACTTATCCAACTCCCTCCCCCTTCTTCATCTCTTTCGACAGTTCGAAAGAGAATATTTTTTTTTTCTCTTTTCCTTTTTTTAAAGAAGAGGAAGAAAAGAAAATCTGGCGAAATTGAGTTACTGAGTCTCTATTTGTTCGTCTTCTTCGGTAACAATCTTCACTACTAGCTGTAAGTCTTTCAGAAGCTATTTCCTCGGGATCTTCTTTCAAGTTGACTTTACCATTTTGTATTATGTCACTCTGACATAGAAAAGGCTTAAAAATCTGTCATGCTTCTTGGAGATAAAGTGCTCTTCTTGAATCGCACACATTTCTACAGAACTTTATAACCGTGCCGTAACGAATAGTAATGCATCATAGCGTTTTCCAAACTTTTATTATGTAGGACTCCTCGAAATCTATCCCACGGAGACCCTACATAAAAGTAATACGAATATTTATAGCCAGCGGTACAAAACACCTGATCAGCAAAGTGCAGGAGTAGGAGTACTATAAACAATTAACAATTCTGATTCCAGTAAAAAGTGTGGATCTTTTCCTGTAAAGGACAATATGCACCAAACAGTTTTCTGCCGGAAGAAACAGGCACCAGTGTGTGATTTCCGTTTTCATCGTGTTATCAAAAATCATATCGATTCTTCCGCTGCCATCCCTCATCAGTAACTTCTGATGGAAGAGTGAATGTTTCTAGATTTTTCCGTTTTTCTGAAAGTTCATTGTTGAGTGAGTTGTTTCTTCAGGAAGGGAATTTGGAAGGAAGGGCTCACGAAATTTGGTACATAGGTGCATCTAGACAAGAGCCAGTGCGCCTCGAAGCGATTTTTTCGAAATTCCAATTCGATTTTTTTTTAATTTTATGTTTTGTGACGAAATCGCGACATTTTGAGACATAATGGGCTACAGGAAAGCGAGATTTTACTCTACGCACTCCATTTTCACATCCTCATGAAACGTAGGCACTTAGCTATTTCACGAACTTAAAATAAATTTCGTGTTTCAATAAATCGATTCAATACGAATTTATTTAACAAAGTGAGCTGAACACCTTTTCAACGGGATTTTTCTAAAAAAGTTTATTTTTAAAAATGTACAGTTTATTTTTCTTTGATTTTTGGACACGTTAAACTTTCATCCTTGCGACTGCTTTTACAAAAAGAATTTTGGAAAGATCATAATATTTTGTATTTTTAAATGAAGCTATAGCATATTATAGCAGTCCTATACAAAATTTCAACGTTCTGAGGCTACTCGTTTTTGAGTTATGCGAGATACGTACGTACATACGTTCGTATAGACGCCACGAAAAATTATCTTCAGAATTAATTTTAAAGCAGTTTTATAATTTTTTTTTTTTTTTTTTTTTTTTTTTTTTTTAGGAAAAGAGTCTTTTATTCTGTCCTTACGTACAGATATCACGCAAAAACATCGTTAAATTGCATTCGATAGCGGTCAAAATGGATATTTTCGTTGAAATATACTGCCTGAAACTTTTCGCGATTACAATACTTCCTTTTTACTTCGTACAAGGAAGTAAAAATGCATGGTACTGTAACGTAACGTAACAGTCCAGAAATTTTCGGAAGATTGCTAAGACGTTTTAACATTAATCTCTTTAAAACTTGGTTTCATAATATAAAGTTAATAATATTTATCGTAACATCTGCGCAGGTAAAAAATGCATAGATAAGGATGTTTGCCACCTGTGATAAAATTGCTATTTTTTAAATTCATCTTTTGAAGTATTAGCTTATATATTTGTTAGCATTATCCAAGTTTTATATAACCTTCGTTTAAAATTCTACTTTTATACTATTAAATGAGTAAAATAATACGACATCGTGCGTCCAAAAAATGGTCTAGACACTGTAATTTTTTTTTCCTAGTAGCTAAATTTAATTTCGCTTTATGCATAATTAGTCAAGATCTCTGTTAGATAATCGATTAAATTAGTTCTGCTTCAGAAATCATTATCGCCTTTTATAAATTTTGTATTGGCGAATACTTGTATGATAATAATTTGGAATGTATTTCTTTTTCATCGTACCATTAAACCTAATTAACTGTTAAACTACACACTTTTTTAATCTTCTTTTGTTTTCGAGGAATTCTTAATAAGAAGTCTGAAATTGAAAGAACACAGAGAAGACATATAGTTTAGCTAAAAAATTCGTTAAAACTACATTTTGAAGATAAACTGAAATTTAACAAAACTCGTCTTTAACTCCAGCTCGTCTTGCAGGTCTTAGAAATATAAATGCTTAAATATGAAGAACACAAAAATAACTTCAAAGCCTTGGCTCATTCCAAATTCTTGCTCTAAGCGCTAACAAACTCAAAATATTACCCATCGGCATACAGGCGAACGACTCAAAAAGTAAACTGTTTTGCAACTCGGTTGCCAAAGCTGCTTTAGTAAATTATACATTCACTCGCTGTTTAAATTCCACTTAATTTTCATTCTAATGAAAGCTTACGAAATGTGTACAAGTTACAGGAAAGATTAACGTGAAAAATAACTTGTTAGCTAAAATAAATCATGTTTTTTCTTGGTTATAATGTACAATAAAACTTGCTTTAGAAGTTTAAAAAAAAAAAAAAAAAAAAGAGTTTATTTCTCAAAGTCTCAATTATGTTACATTTTATCTTAAATTAAGAAAATAAGATGTCCGCACTAATCATTAGGAAATGTTTTCTGTCCTTTCTTAATTTTTCTTTTAAAAAAACCTTATTAAGTACACGTCATCATTTCTGCAATTTGTAAAACAGTTCAAACGGAAATTACCAATTTCATTTTCAGAAAAGTGATGGCTTTTCTAATGATGTCAGTGTTTTTTCAACTGGCCATATACCACTTGCTAGTCGGGCCCACCAGCGGCCGAGCGGTAAAGTCGCTGAACACTGGTAGTTCGGTCCGAGGTTCGAATCCCGCGAACGGGCTGGCTGCATGGGCGTTTTCGTGGTTTTCCCCATGTGTAACGTGTATACGAGCCAGTTTCCCTTAGAAAGTCCTCCACGAAGGCATCCCTCCTCTTAGGCAGATAGCCCTAGTGTGCTTTGCCATAATTAAATACACACACACACCACTTGCTAGCCGAACCAATCGTGATAGTGGTTAGCAACGCTGGACTGCCGTCCCGAAGGGCCAGGGTTCGAATCTCGGAGAACGCATGGATTTTTGAAAATGTAATAGTGAGGACACTCTAATATGCGGCGAGCTGAAAGTCTTCTCGAGAGGTTAATGGTAGGGGAAGAGGGATGGGAGACCCTCGGATGCATCCTCCTTGGTGTGCTCTCCTTCAAAACTGGGAGGGGGGCATAACTGAGCAAAGCTGTACTGTCACCTGTAATAATGCTCAAGGCTCTTGCCAGACGCAATCTTGCATTCCTCACGATGAATATTCTGATGTTACTGACAGACAAGTGAGATAAGTCACAGCAACAGCAAGAACCACTTGCTATCGTCATAATAGTTAGGAAACTCGCTACGCGAAACGGCCATTTAAGATGTCGAGAAAGATGCAAAGCACGCACCGTTTTACATTCTTTCATCTTTCTTCTACTTTGTGTAATATAAATAAGCAAACAGACTTCTTAGAATAGGAAAACGAAAACGACTAGCCCCCGTTTCTGTTTCTTTTAAAATGGTATTATCCATTTCTAAGGCATTAGATTATTTTTTAATAAAATTAATTGATGGCGGCTTCTAATTAATAAATAGCAGTTTTAACTGATAAAAAATTTTCAAAGAAAATGGCATTAAAATTTGGCAATTAAAATGAATAAATTTTAATATGCATTATATAAATTGAGTTCGAAAACCAAATATAAAAAGAAGTATAGAAATAATTTCAAGTTATAAATTTAGTATTATGTTGTTTGTATTTATTTATCAGCGAAAGCGGCAATGTGCCCAGATGGGCTATTAATTTCGTTTTGACGCTTTGCGTTGATTCACTATAAACGGCAAAACACTTTTTAAATTCTTGCCACTGTAACGTCAGGACACCCATGTCGGGTGAAAGAAAGACAGGTTGTCTTTTAAATTATTTATTTGATAAACTAGAATAGATTTCTTGATTAAAACATAAAAATAAACTGATCATTACAGCCCTAAATCATACAATATCCGCTAACGCAGATTGGACGCAAAAAGACGTCCTCTTTACTGTAGTTACAGCATTAAAAAAAAAAAAAAAAAAAAAAAAAATTTTCTACCGAAACCACTGGCGTGGTTTTGAACGTAAAAGATGCGTCCTGTCACCTCAAAATCACATGAAGAACTCTTACACAAAGATTTCACTCGTTTTGTTATCTGCGAAGAGAAACATAATTAGTTCCTTGTGTCCGGAAACTCCCAGGGGGTTTTATCTGCAGTCCTGCTTTTTGCAGGTATGGACCATTTCGTCCGCGAACAAAACAGGAAGTTATAATTCAGCACCTGTGCCCGCGGGGGGTGCTAGTAGCTGTAACGTCACACCACCAAATATTAGAGCCCTGTATTATATTTAAAGAATTTACATAATGAAGAATCTGCATAAATGTATGTAGGTTTCTCGCATTGTAATAAAACAACGGTACCTAGAGCCATCCAATTCTGAATAACGGACGTCTCCACCCGAATATCGGCATCTGGAAGCCCAAATTTGGAATTTGTTTTATTATCTATTTCATAATTTGTAAAATACTTATGAGGTTTTGATTAAGAAACTCAACGATTTCGAAGCGAGCAATGGCAACACTAGGGGGGGGAAACATTTTTGTCTCCAACGCAAGAGACTGTGTATCCGATATTCTAAAGATATGCTGTTTTAACCATTTTATGATATTGTTGTTGAATTGAATTTTATGGTTTAAGTGCGAAGAACATGATATTTAATAAATAAAGGTAACACACAAAACGTTAAAAAAAACTCCCCCTTTGGGGGCATAATATAAAATCTGAAGGCTTTTAGATTTTTTTTTTTTTATTATTATTTATTTATTTTTGAATGGCTGGGATTTTGGAAAAGCTGTTCCCGTTAAAGATATTTTTTATTTGAGAACTTCTTGAGTGGGTTTTGCTGTATGCAGTTTCATACACGGACTTATATATCACAAACAGTTCTGATCTTGGGTCAGATGTATCATAATATTTTTCTGATCGATTTAACCTCTCAGTCCTTTTTCTGCCTTAACTATGTACTGAACGCTCGTTACTGAACTTAATCGTTACAGCTCCATTAAATGATGTAATTCCAAACGATAAGTAAGGTTGCGGAAGATGTCGCTCCCAAGACATTCCTTCTTTTGTCATAAGGACAACCCTTCTGTTTTATTCTTTTTATCTTATCTGCCTTGTTTTGATTTCCTTTTTTATTTTCTTCCCTTTTATCGAGTTCCCATCCCAGAATTTGAGAGGGCTTTCACGGCTATCAAGCACGTTCGATTGTAAGTGCGATTTTGGAAGGAAAATGTACAACTGTTGCCAAAATATTTCTTGAAATACTTTTGTTTGCTTCTTCGTTGCTGATACTGATAAAGATTGAATACTTCAAATAATCGATAAAAATAGAAATTTTTTAATATACTTGTAAGGTATATGTTCATTTTATAACAGTTGTTTTTAATTTAGAAACCCTTTCCTTCCAATTCTTGTTTCTCACTTACAGCTCCCTACCAGAATGAGTTTTTAGAATTGCGTTGAATGCAAATGAGTTAGAAGTAGTATTTATAGGAACTTCAACTAACTTCGATAGAGAGTGCTTAGGAGCCATTAGTGGGGCGTGCTTGCTTTCTTTCTATTTCCTTCTTGAATTTATTACTCTGGGCCATATTGTATGCGCATACTGATAATCGCTGGCTAGTTTAATTTAAGGACCAACTACGTTAGATATTTGTGTCTAGCTTCGGGTAAGTCCATTTTAGTTAGTATTAAGTTTAGTTTCTTATTTTCCTATCCTGATTTAAGAGCCCTGGTGGAGGCTTTCCTGTAAGCCCGAAGAGCCAAAACTGTTATTATTTCTTTGAGTGAATAAAGTGTACTTTAACCTTTCTGGAATCTACGTTGTGTTTAAACTCAGCGATAAGTCGGTACAGTAGAATTCGAATTATCCGAATCAATTGGGACGGACCCCATTCGGATAACCAAAAATTCAGATAATTGGAATTTTTTCCGAAGAAAGAATCTATGTACACTTTAATTAATTACTGTATGTACTGTATGTTGCAAATGGGAGGAAAAAAAGCTATTTTGAAGGAAAAGAGGTTTTCATTAATTAAAAAGAAAAGGCAACACTTTTACGTGCATGTTATATAGCGTACTGTACAGTACTTACAAATGCTGAAAGTCGTTGCTTGCCTAACATCTCGGTCAAAGTGAGTTTTTTGACTGTCTTCATCTGTTTTCGGCCAACCAACTCCTCAGGGGCGTAACTCATGGAGGTAGGAAGTAAGAAGGAGTCGCCCTAAACAAGTTTCTCCGTACCCTGCTCTGAAGCACCGGCGATCCCTACGTGGTGACCAAAACATTGGGTCATTTACCATTGAGTTCTATGGGATTTGACGCGTTCGGGTGTAAATATTTTGTAATTACGTCGCAAATATACATATAAATGTATATATTTTCTTTTTCTACAACACTTCAAAGTCCTAAGTATGTGAAAACAACATATTTTTAAACAACATTTCATTCTGAACGGAATTAAATGCTATACTTTTTACAGGACAGTTTTCTCAGAATGGTTTAATTTGAATGAAATATTTTCACATGTTTTCGTTAATTACATTAGAAAAAAAAATTAAGGTAATTCGATTTTATTCGGTTAAGGTACAAAAATTAAGATCAAAGTTTATTGTATTATTACTATTAAAATTATGCATTATTTCTTTTCTATTTATAGAGCTTCTTCCTAAAATACTTTCTTAAATATGACATGATTTTTTGGCTTCTTTTAAATCGAAAAATGTAAGTCAATTTATAATTAATGCTCTATTCGGTTCATTTTAAATTAGAGAATTATTAGGAAAATAGTATTTGACTTTCTCTGAACATTTCTGAAAGGGAATAAAATAAGTTTTTTTTTTTTTTTTTTAAGTATTATTTAAAACTTGTAACTGAGTTATTATAAAATGTAAAGGGAATAATTCTTTTAATTATACTTATCAGATTTTTTTTTTACCCTTCATTTCAACAATACATATTCCAAAACTCTTTATTACGTTCTTAAGTGCGCATCTCATAGCATTTGCTTTACAATACCTTTTAACAGATCGCTTTCCAATACGAACAATTCTTGCTTAAATAGTTTTATAACATATTTGTCAACAGGATTTCAATTTATGTTTACAATTCAATATTAAGGTTATTATATATTTAGATAACATTTATAATCATTATAAATTAGATACATTTAATCATTAGATTTCTTCACAGTACTATCACAGTTGTTTATAAGTGAATAAATTCTTCATTTCAAATACATTTATAAATAATTGAATGAATATTTAAGTATTTTGTCAAAGGCAGATACATGCTTTTTGCAAGCACATGCATAAATACCCATACATATTTCCTATTTATCATTTCCGGCATGTGCAAATCTTTAATTTCTGTGCATTCACTATATTTTTCGTGTAAAGTAATTTACACTAATTTAGCATACACCCGAAAGTTTTACATAAAAAATATATATGAATATAATTTGAATGAAAATTATAAGTATTATTTTTAATACCCACTCAAAGGTCAGTTTTTCTTCAAAATTCCTCCACGATGGCATCTCTCTGTTTAGGCTGATAGCCCTTGCATGCGTTACTCTATTTAATAAAAACTTAATCTGACCTATGTGCCTAATTACAAATATTTTAACATACATAATTTTATATTTACATTTAGCCATCAAGTTTCAAACTTTTCAAATCTTCTAGAAAATAAATTTTGGCAGATCTCTTTTAACAATTTTCTTAAAATCTATATTTTTGTAGCTTAGAATTTTATAAAACAAATTCATAATCAAAATCGCTGTTGTTAGTTATCGAAAAATAACCAAGATGTGATTTTTGCGTAAATGTCAGTAAACTATACAAATTGCTATTATCCATCACACTATGAATGTTTCTTTTATGCGAGAGTGTCCCTTTTTCGATTTCTATGGAACTGTCGTGTGTCGAAATACTATCAGAATTTTGTCAAGCGAGCTTCTGAATGTAAACAAAAAACACCCCGTCTGGTGACCCAAGCTTCAAAGCAGTGCTTCACTTCTAGCGCGGAATGGCCCCTCCTCCCTTTCCTACCTCCATGGCGTAACTAGAGGGGGGCAAGGGGGGGGCATCAGTCCCCGGGCGCGGAATCCAAGCGGCGCCAAACTGATGTTACGTCATTTTAGAATTAAATGTTTTCCATCCTTGGCAACCAGTAAGGGGCGCGAAATCTTCAGTTGTCCCTGGGCGCTGAAAACCCCTAGCTACGATTCTGCAACTCCCGCATCCGCTTGACAATAAGAAGTTGTACGTGGTCACACTCCCATCACACACTTCAACGCAGTTTCAAGGACAGCAAACCCTTCACTAGCTTATGGTCCCGTGTCTGCTTCAACTTTGGCATTAAGGCCATCTTCTTCCTCGACACTTTCTCCTCTCACACTTTCAATAAGTTCATCATCATTTAGAATTTGAAACCCAGGGTCTGATGAATCACACACCATCCATCTATTCTGCTGTATCCTCCGCACTAAATTCTGAACATCCAGGAATTTTCAAAAGAATGTTTCTTAATTCCTCAAGTGACACGTCATCCTCATCTTCTCCTGTCTCCCCTTTCCTTTTCTTCCGCTTCTTTTTTTTTTTTTTTTTCCCTCCTTTTCCTTCTCTTCTTCAGTTATTCTTAAATTCTGAAAGCGATTAGGATAATCAACGATTCGGATAGTCGGAGTTCGGATAATTGGAATTGTTACATTTTATCAAAGTAGCGACGGACATTATAAACTTATCATAGATTTAATGTAAAATGTTATGCACATATGTAAAAAAATCTGATGTGTACACCACATGACTTCCTTGTACGGAATATTAAATTATACGCATTTTTTCTTGCATTTCATTTAAAGTTATTAGATTGAATTAAACCTACTTCGCCGACACCGCATAAACAAAAACACAATAGAATAAAGGCATTCTTTAAAATTCACTCTATTTGTTTAACATAGCGACACTCTGGCGCTAGGTTTACTTAACAGTATTATATTTTGTTCATATTATAACTCTGAATGCGCAAAATGTATATCATTTAAAGAATTATCTTATCGTTGCCACATGTTCTATTCCAATACTATAATAAAGCTAGAACGATGTATAAAAGAAATTAAGCAAACAAAACAAAAAAAGAAACAGTTTTTCACAGACGATTGAGTATTTCTCATTCAATTAATTCAGTTTTCACTTCGCGACAAGGCAAAAATACATAACAACTCAAAATATCTGTATTAAAAATTACGAAATAAATCTTAAACGCTTATTTCCTCGAAAAAATTCCAGAAAGGATTAAGCATGATTTAAATAATAAATGAAGGGATTATTTTTGTTGTTGTGAAGCTAAGTTTCTCTAGATTGGCAACAAATCCGCTACTCAGATGTTTCAAATGTAAACAAGAGCAATGGCCGCCATCAAAAATATTATTAGGCTTAGCGGCACTTAAACAATTTTAAAATTGTTGATAATTCTAAAAATATTGCATACAGATTTACTAAAGGCATAAAAACCTTAACCGGAAGATAAGAACAGCATAATTCAATCATTTTTAAAGCAAAAACTGTACAATTTACAAACACATAAGAGTAAAGAAAGTGAGATCACTGAGCCGGGTAACTTAGTGGATATATATATAAATATATTTATATACGTTTGGTGCGGCCGATTACAACCAAAGTACGAGGTGCACATCTACATGTTATAGCAGTCCTATATACAAAATTTCAACGTTCTGAGGCTACTCGTTTTTGAGTTATGCGAGATACGTACGTACGTACATACGTTCGTACAGACGCCACGAAAAATTCTCTTCAGAATTAATTTTAAAGCAGTTTTATAATTTTTTGGAGGAAAAGAGTGTTTTATTCTGTCCTTACATACAGATATCACGGAAATACATCGTTAAATTACATTTGAAAGAGGTCAAAATGGGATATTTTCGTTGAAATATGCTGCCTGAAACTTTTCGCGATTAAAATAATTCCTTTTTACTTCGTACAAGGAAGTAATAGAAAAGAAGCTAATGTAAAATTTAAAATTCTGCAAAAAAGAATTCGTATTCGAAATCTACACAAAAATAAAATTGCATTTTAAACCTGATTTAAAAAAGAAAACACGGTATATTTATATTATACGGAATTTTCAGATTCCCCTGTGCATGTTGTCGTATAAAAGCTCTATCCGACGTTTTCAAGCATGTTTGTGTTCAGTGAGAATGATGAAGCTCTTTTATAAATATTAGTCTTTAATAGCGTTGATAATTTGGTATCTTCATTTTGATTGTGTTTATCCTTTCGTTATAAGGCTTTTGCTTTGAATACTTATTTAATTTGCGTAATAAATTTATTTTCTGCTTGAAAGTAAAGTAAACGTTTTAATAATATTTTCCTGTTAATTAGAGTATAACTTACTCCTCCTTCCTGTGCTTCTTTTGAATTAACCGTTGAATTCATCTCAATTTTGAGTTAACTATGGATATTATCCCCAGTTTTACTTTGTTTAATCAAGAGTTAACTCTCTAGAGTTCTCTACAGTGGCACTCGAACTAAACTGTGTCCGATGGTAACTTGGTAACTCGTCACCAAAAATTATTTTTAGTCCAAAGCGGCAATTTGCCGAGAAGGACTATTAATTTCGTTTTGGCATTTTGCTTCGTTTTGGCATTTCACTTTTCAAATTGTTGCCACCAAATATTATCGACCTGTACTATATTTAAAAAAATTAAATAATGAAGAATCTGCACAAATGTATGTATATTTCTCGCATTGTGATAAAACAACGGTATCTAGAACCATCCAATTTTGTATAACGTAATCCTCCTGAGAAAATGGGCATCTGGAAGTCCAAATTTGAAATTTGGAATTTGTTTTATGATCGATTTCATATTTTGTAAAACTTTAACGAATTTTTGATTAACAAACTCAAGGATTTGAAAACGAGTAATGGCAACGTCGTACAGAAAATGCATTTTTATTTCTAGCGCGCGTATCGGAGATTCTAAAGATTGCTCATTTTTAAATGATTTTGCGATATTGTTCTTGAACTGAATTTTATGGTTTAAATGCGAAGAGCATTATATTTAATAAATAAAGTTAACACAGGAAATGTTACAAAACACCCCTTTGGACGTAATTTAAAATCTGAAACCTTTCAGATTTTTTGTTACAGGCTACTTTCATTTTATTTATTTTTAGAGTCTTGTTACTAACTAATTCGCTATTTGTGGGATCTTGGAAGTAATTAAAACATTGTACTGTTTGAAATGTACTAATTAAAACGTTGAGAGAATAAACTGTGAAATGCATATATGCAACCTGGAAGTAGGAGATTGTTTAGCTGAAGGGACGAAGTAAGATTCTTACCTGCAGATGAGTTCTAGTTCTTAAGTGATAGATGACGGTAACCAGTGTCGGAAAAATTTCCACAGAAACTTTTTAACGTCTCTTTTAACATATTTGTTTAAAGTCTGACATGATCATGCATCAGCAACAAACACAAACCGCTGGGAATTGATGAGCGAAATGCGTGATATTTTGTCTTTGTCAATGGAGGAGCGGTGGATTTCGTCTAAGTTGACATTTTCAAAAATAATTGAATGCTTCATGTGATTGATTACTTAATTTTTCTCCCAACTTACTCTTTAAGATGGTGGATAAAATTGAGTTTTCTTCTAGATTAAGCAAATAAATCTTCTAAGAACGTTTGGTTGGCAAAGGATGTCATAATTTCAATAAAGGCTAATATCTCTACGTTACCTCAGAATAGTCATACCAAACAAATTTAATGCAAACTTCCATAAAAAGAAAATCACTTCTGAAATTTATGCAACATTTTAGGTACATATATATATGTGTGTGTAATAATAAAATTCCATAGTCAAAATTACACTTAAAATTCTAACTGTATGTTCTTTTCATTTTTAATGGCGACGGTCTCTTATTTGAAAGTACGTGGAATTAAATCCACAGCCCCGTAGTCAAGTTGTTTTTCCCGCCTTTTCTACACGTACAGTTATATAATGTTCTGGAAATATTTAATCTTTTGAAGACGGGATGGCCATTATAGTGGCCATAGAGTTCTCTCTTTGAAAAGACGGGGTTGTCCACATTAGTGGCCATGTCTTTTTCCCCCATTTTCCAGGCAGGTCTTTTTCCCCATTTTCCAGTGGGGTGAAATGTCAAATTTGCCGTCCCTAGGGTTTTAACCACTTATCTCTTTCAAAAGTCTTCCTTTTGCGACATAGATGCACTCCTCTGAGAATCCATTAAACTACACACAAGAATCTTTGTTGCAAATAGGAGGTGATTTCTTAAAGGGGGAAAGCATTCGGTTCAAGATTCCCCGTCCTTTGGTAGCTTTTACTGCTACCGAATCCCCGGCTTCAAAAGGTTAAAGCGAACTGGAATGGCTGACGTCATTTCTTGAGAGCTCCGCCTTTCCAGAGGCTATAAAAGGACTCGCAAAGGAATATTGGGGTCTTTTCTTTAATGTAACGATGCACTAAACTTCATACAAAAAGTTATTAGTAATTCTTTTTATTTAGTCCGGAGATCAGATTTTTGTAATTGTTATTTCTCCTGAATAATAATAAATAGATCCGGTTTTTTAAATTTATCGTCTGATACTTTTGAGCTACGACTACATCTATGATTCTTCACCAATCTATTTATTCGGGACAAAAGCTGGTAAATCACATATTGTTGCGTGCGTACGGGTTCGTTATGAAATGAATGCACAAGTCCGATGAAAAATAAACAAAAATTTATTATTATCACAACAAAAATGCTTAAATTTTCTCAAATTATCATGCAGTATTACAATATCTCACAGTAGTTTTCTTTTAACTACTCAAATGTCAATAGAACGTAATTCAAAACAGCTAAAGAACGCTAATCCGCGAATTCGCTACAATCAACAACAGTAGTTTTCTAAACAACAACAAACTAAGCAACTACTACAAACTGAGATGTTTTCCTCCTTTTATAAGATTTTAAAATCACGCGCTAGAATTTTCCAGTACTTTCTCGAAATCAAAAAGAGATATTTATTTATTTAATGCACGCGCTCTTGTATTTTCAATTTTCCGGCTTAGCTTTCTTTTAATATTCGTCACGCGCTGCACTGCGCGAGAAATAAAACCATTTAATTTATAATTGAACTAACATTAGCTTTTTAAATACTAAATTCGTAACAATATATATATATAATATTGCAGCATGTTTTGGTGGTGTGGTGTGTGGTGGTAGTGTGTTGAGTTATGGCAAAGCACACAAGGGCGATCTGCCTAAAGGGAGGGATGCCTTCGTGGAGGACTTTCTAAGGGAAACTGGCTCGTATACACGTCACACACGGGGAAAATCACGAAAACTCCCATGCAGCCAGCCCGTTCGCGGGATTCGAACCTCGGACCGAACTACCAGTGTTCAGCGAACTACCAGTGTTCAACCTCGGACCGAACTACCGCTCGGCCGCTGGTGGGCCAGCATGTTTTGGAAACGGGTTTTTTTGGTGATAATACCTGAAGACGCTTACATTAATTATGATTGCATTTTGTAGTCCATCAATGATTTCGAAACAAGAAATACAAAACATCACTTATGTTGTCGCCAGAATTTGAGCTTCGGACCTTCCAGTTATCATCTGGACGTACTATAAGGTATTTTCTCCTTCCTTATTGCATGCCTTCGTGGTGTAACGGTAGCACACTCGGCGCTCTTTCGAGAGGTCCAGGTTTGAGGTCCCAACGAGAAAATTTCTCATTTTTCATGTCTCCTGCTTAAATAACTTAATGTCTGCACACTGGCGCATAGCACAGTTTACTAACATATAAGAATAAAAAGACCGAGCCAAGAAACAGAGTGACAATATATACACATATATATATTTATATACATGTGATGCTCCCGATTACAACTACAAAAGAAGATACACAACTACAACATAACTGTTATAGCAGCCCCGTAGACAAAATTTTAACGTTCTACTGCTGTTCGTTTTTGAGTTATGCGAGATACATACATATGTACTTACGTACAGACGTCATCAAAAAAAATCTCTTCTGAATCAATTTAAATCCATTTTGTGATCCGTTAAAAAAACAAAAAAATCCTATATTCTGTCCGTACGTACAGATGTCACGTGAAAACGTCGTTCAGATGAATTCGAGAGCAGTCAAAATCGTTATTTTCGTTAAAGTAGGATATCCTTAATTTTTCGCGATTATAATGGTTCCTTTACATTTTTTTTTCCTTTGAGAACATACAGACTCCCCGTGCACCACATATGTACAACACGGGGCTTACAAAAGTAAGTTAACTAAAACATTAAAAGTTGCATGCGTAAATAAACATTAAAAGTTACATGCATAGATAAACATTAAAAGTTGCATGCATAAATAAACATTAAAAGTTGCATGCATAAATAAACATTAAAAGTTGCATGCATAAATAAACATTAAAATTTACATGCATAAACAAAGCAGCGAACAAAAGCAGAGAACAGCAGTCTGGACTTCACGAAAACAGATAAGTTCACAGGCCAAGTCACTCCGAACATTTTCAAATCGTTCTGTAAGCATAATCTAGGGCCATCAAATGTAGGGAACGAGAAAATCAAATGTTCCACATCCTGAGGAACTCTTTTTGAACATTCACATAAATTGTTTGATCGTAGATTAAAACGAAACAGATAACTTGCAAATTTACCGTGACCAGATAAAAACTGAGACACTTTAAAATTTAACGAGAGGAAAGACTCGGAATTCAGTCTATGGTAAATAGAAGGAAGGAACTTTTTGGTGACTTCAGCATTACAAGATGAAATGCATTCCTCATTCCACATAGCTAAAAGCTTTTTATAATGAAAGGACTTCCAATAACTCTTTGGAATGCTAATGTTGATATCAATGGGTAAATTTAAGGCATCTTTAGCTAAGAAATCAGCTCTTTCATTTCCGTAGAAACCATGATGAGCACGCACATAACCAAAGCAGATATCAATACCTCTAATTCTAAGTGAACTAACAGTTACTAGGGTTTCGATAACTAATTTATCGCAGCTGGTAATACTGTTCAAAAGTTGAAGAGAAGAAAGAGAATCAGAACAAATAAGGTACTTTGAGGATGTTGTCCCATTATCCTGGATCATTTGACGGCAAGATAAATTGCACAGAAGTTCTGCTTGAAAAACTGTGCATTCATTCCGTATACGGTATCTAAAAAAACAAACCTCGGAATGGCCTTCAAAAAGAACAAATGCAAGGCCAACTTTGTTGTTCATCTTGCTGCCATCTGTAAAGAAAACCATGTGAAAACTTATTTCAGAAGTCTCTTTATAATCGCAGAAATTTATGGGTTCTAAAGTAGCGGGATTAGGAAGATCAGTGAAGGGGACAATTCCATTAATAAAGTCTTCCAAAGCATCAGTTGCCAATGACTCAAAAATATTATTCTTATATACAATTTCAAAATCAATAGGCGGAACTCCTGCAAGAACAAAAAGAACAAAACTAGCGTCATAGCTTAAGGTTCTATAACCACTAATAATACGAAAAAGAATTCTCCGTTGAATCTTTCTTAAATTTCTTTTGTTAACCTTCTTGGCAAGAACATGTCCCCAAACACGACAGCCGTACGAAATGAAAGGTACAATACACTGCTTATACATGAGTTTCTTAAAATCGTAGCTTACTCCAAAAGTATTTTTGCCGATTTGGTGAAAGCCATTAATAATTTGCAGTTATAGTTTACCGTCAGTTTTACTTTTGTTTATGACACTTATGAGTCTGTAATATTCATAAGCTTCAGTCATTGGTCTCATACTTTGCTAGTAAAGTGTGATAAGAAAACGTTAACGAATATAATCCTCTTTAAAAATCCAAGCTGAACTGGCTTTGTTCAAAATTTGCATATTTTAACTACCAAATGATATTCTGGTAATTGCCTCTGAATAATGCGTAACTCTTATGCCTTTATTATACCCCTTTATGGTCTATTGTTAATGTCCTATCTTAGGGCTACTTGCTTTACGAATGCTAGGTTAATTGCTGATGTCTCAGTTCCAATTAAATTATTTTTATTTGGACATTCATTTCAAGTTTTAATATCAAATAATGTTCATTGTTGCTAGGAAATGATTAGAAATATTTCCTTCAGTTGTGGACCAATACCCTTTGACAAACTGCTATTCAATGATTAGTTAATTTCGGAAGAATGTGTAATCATTTATCTTTACGACTGCATATATTTCAAGTGTAATTGGATACACGGAGACAATTCTGAACCCATTCGGAAATGTGGCAACATTGAATCTTTGCCAGATTACAAACATGAAGATGGATCCTTCACTGGGGATGAAGGCGCATTCTTGATGGAACTGTTAACTTCACTGAGATTAGGAGAAATGAATTGGAACGAATTAATTTGGTGCGGTGAATGCGCGAGTAAGATATCTTCGTCTCCACAGGCGGTTCATTTTTTAAAAGGTCATCACCGACGTAAGCTTTGGACGTTTTTATAGCCTTCTGGGGAAGATATTTCACAGTTACTGGCCTGTTTCCGTGGACTTCAGGGAGAAATTGTCTGGCTTCGGCCGATGATGTGGCCGGAGAAAGTGTGTAAAAGAGGATGAGAGAATCATTTAGATATCGCTCTCAGCTCAAACTCCGGACAAACGGAGCTTTTCCTATGTACTCTTGGAAGATGAATGTTTGCGTAACATCGATGACGTTGGATACTGATCTGGGTCCGGCATCCATGTTTGTCCTGCTAGAAGATGCGTTTATTTGGTAAAATATAGCTAGTCATGAAGGTAGAAATGTTCCCTACCTCAAATGGTGTTTAAATTTTGTCGAAGTGTGGAACGCTTAAATTTTCGTAAATCCTCTAAAAGTATAACTTTTGTAAAACCCTTAAAACTATAGTTTTCTTTCGTAGAATTCCAAAAGATATATTAGTTTTAACACCTAAACTCTCCTTCTCTCTCTATATATATATGTGATGCACCAGCTTTTGTCCAGAATAAATACATTGGTGAAGAATCATAGATGTAGTCGTAGCTTAAATTATCAGACGATAAGTTTAAAAAACAGGATCCATTTATTATTGGTCAGGAGAAATAGCAGTTACAAAATCAGATATTTGGAGTAAATAAAAAAGAATTACTAATAACTTTTTGTATGAAGTTTACTGCATCGTGACATTTAAGAAAAAGCCCCCGATATTCTTTTGCGAGTCTTTTTATAGCCTCTGGAAAGGCGGAGCTTCCAAGAAATGACGTCAGCCTCGTCAGCCATTCCAGTTCGCTTTAAATATTTCCAGATATTCCGTAACTGTACGTGTAGAAAAGGCGGGAAAAACAACTTGACTACGGGGCTGTGGATTTAATTCCACGTACTTTCAAATAAGAGATCGTCGCCATTAAAAATGAAAAGAACATACAGTTAGAATTTTAAGTGTATTCTTGATTATGGAATTTTATTATTACATATATATATATATATATATATATATATATATAATTTATTTACTTATGGATTATTGAGAATATTATCTCCTTTGAGAAAGTTAGTAGAATTGCATTTGAAGGAAGTAACATAGAAGCATTTGTAACAGCTTTAAATAATATTAAAAATCTTGTAGTTTAAATAATTTAAATAGATGAACATTAAGATATTTGTGAATGGCAATATTTGAAACCAGACTCGAGTGCCTCGTGCGACTCTCGCACGAAGAATGTAATTTATTTTTAAATGTTAGAATTTGTTTTATCTTCTTGTTTGTATGTCGCCATTTCTGAGTGTTAAATAAAAGTTATTGCTGTGTTCCATCATTGGAGTTGCTTCATATCACCAAAGAAGCATCACAGTCTTAATTATTTTGGAGGCACCAACCGAGATGACTGTGATGCTTCTTTGGTGATATGAAGCAACTCCAATGATGGAACACACATTTAAAAATGAATCTTGAAAAAAATTTTTAAATGGAACATCAAATATGAATCATGAAAAAATTGAAATTGGAAACTTTTAAAAATGAAAAATTAATCAACAAACCAAGTAATTATCGTCATTGATCGGAAATTGGTTGACTTTTCGAGGAGAACAAACCAACCCTCGATCAATTAACAGTACTTAATAAATGCGAAGGTGTTTCGTCTTTTACAGATGTCACGAAAAAAAAATCCCTTTTTTAATCTATTTTAATCCGTTTCCGGAAAGAGTCGTTTATTCTGTCTGTACATGCAGACGTCATGCAAAAACCTCGTGCAAATAGATTCGGGAACTATCATTTTTGCTATTATTTTTGCTGAAGTATGATATCCAAAATTTTCCGCAATAACAATATTTTCTTTGCCTCGTACGAGGAAGTAAAAATATATACAGCTTGCCTAGTTGCTCAGTTAAACGGATTTTTCCCATTTCACGTGGCATAAGTTTTGAATTTATCTTTCAAATTGTAATAGTACATTTTCACCGTTTATAGCAAAATTAGGGATTTAAAAAGAGTATATATTTCTTAATAACATTTTTAGCTTTTGAATCAGCACTATGAGCAACTGAAAGAAATTTTTCACAGTATATGATATGTACCTCCAACTGTTGAAACTATGGCCTTATCCGTGCAAAAAATGTGAGAAATCAACCGCGTATCTCACCGAGATGAGCTCCACAGATCTTCCTTTTCACTGGCCCAGCGGTCTATTTTGTCTAACGCTTTTTGGGAATTTATCTCGTAACTGTTACGGCTGTGACCGTTTGAAATTAGCAAGAAGTCGTCAGCATACGCTATTATTTCTGATGTTTCATCATCATCAAACAGGTTGAGCGCGGTGTCTGCTACCAGGTTCTACAGAAGTGGACCTAGGCAGGAGCCCTGCGGGCAGCCTTTCGTCACCTTTTGCATGTGGACACCTCCATCCGTTGTAGCTTGAATTCGTCTTTCACTCAGGTAGCTGTAGATCAAATCAAATATAGTTTTGGAACAATTAATATCTTTGAGACATTTCAAAATATCATGCCACCACAACGAATCGAAGGCACCTTGAATGTCTATACTGATGACAACAGTATGCAGTTTATTCTGCTTGTTTCTAAGTACCGTGTTCTGTAGGTGATTCAGTGGGTGATCCACTGACTTTCCTGCTATAAAGCCATATTGCCTAGTATTTATGAGTTTATTAGCATGAATGTAAAAATTCAGTCTTTGATGTATTATTCTTTCGATGATTTTTCCCATGGCTGGGAGCAGGCAGATAGGCCTATAAGAAGCAGCCTCGTTTGGATCTTTATTTCCCTTTAGGAAGAGGGCAACTTCTGCTATTTTTGTGCCTTCTGGAAAGTGGCGAATTCTCCAGCATGCCTGTAAATAGGAGAAAAGTATTGCCGGATGCGTGTTATGCATAGTTCTGAGAATGCCGTTGTCGAGCCCATCCGGACCTGGAGCTTTACTTGGATTGAGCTTCTTGATTACGTCACTCAGTTCCTTGCTTGTTGGAAGAGGCTCAGAATCAGGAATCGACGAAGTATAATATTGTTTAATACTATTTCGTATTTTCTTCTGCGCTGTAGTATCTTTGTGGGGATCATCAGCCAGGCATATTAAACGCTTACACCATGACAGCACGCACGAGGCAATGCGATAATTCCTTAGACAGCAAAGAATTTAATTTTTAATCAAAGGTTCCATTTAAAAAAAAACAAAAAAAAACTTGTTGTTATATTTTAAAAATACTATTACAACTATTCATTATAAATCTTCGTGAAATATTTCATTAAAACATTAGATTGAAAATATTCAAGAACATTATACGTAAAACTTCTACTTCCAAAATCGATCGAAAATTATAACAGCCACTCGATTCGTTAATAACTATAATTACATTCTTTATTTTTCTTGGCAGACGGGTAATTATATATGTTTTACTATTTAATATGCAGACTGAAGTGAGTTATGGTGTTTAGTCATGAATAAAATTTACGGTACAATAATGGTATAGTATGATATAGTAATAATATGCTACATGCAGTACTATGATATTATTACCGAAATAAGCAATTTTAAAATAAGCAAATGAAAAATTGACGATACGCTGTCTTCTTTAGTTTAAAGTGCCGCTGGTGTTTAATTGGGTAGGATTATAACGGAGGTAGGCGGATGTTATACAAGAAGTAAAACAAAAAAAAAAAAAAAGATTTTACAGACACATATATTTTATTAGTCCAAAGAGGCTTTGTCCCTGAGGGACTGTTGTTTTCGTTTTGCGATTTTGCGTCGAATCACCCTGTTCCTTTCACTTTTCAAACTGTTGCCACCAAATATTATCGCCCTGTGTTATATTTGAAGAATTTAAATAGTGAAGAACTTGCATAAATGTACGTATATTTCTCGCATTAGAGCCATCGAATTTTTAATGACGTAATCCTACTGCGAATGTGGGCATCTGGAAGCCCAAATTTGAAATTTGGAATTTGTTTCATTATCGATTTCATACTTTGTAAAACTTTAACGAATTTTTGATTAACGAACTCAGCGATTTCAAAGCGACCAATGGCAACACTGTATGGGGAAAAAAAAATATCTCCAGCGCGCCAGACTCTGTATCGGATATTCTAAAGATTTATTTTAAAATTATTTTGCGATATTGCTCTTGAACTAAATTTTATAGTTTAAGTGCAAAGAACATGATATTTAATAAATAAAAGTAACACACAAAATATTAAAAATACGCCCATTCGGACGTAATTTAAAATAAATCTGAAACCTTTTAGATTTTTTTTTTAAATTTCATAATTCCTTCTTTTAAATATTCTGAATTGTGAATAAAATTTAGTTTAAAAAAAATACGCTTTATTCCTCACTTTATTTTTTCCTAAGTGGTAAGATTTGTTCAGAATATATCACTTTAAAGGGGTAAATTGTCTCTAAATGTGTTTTTTAGATAGATTAGAATTTTGTTTTTGTAAGTTTATGTTTTCGGAAAGCTCTGGAATGTTTTTAAGAAATAAAAAGCTCCTTATCTGTTCCCTAAGAACTAGGGTGATAATTTTTTTCTTCTCCTGTTTTGCCTTTTTCTTGCTCTCTTTCTTCTCCTTCAACGGTTTAATGAAAAATTTCTTTGCCTTTATTTATTTTTAATATAGAATAAAAGCTAGTATTACCCTCTCCCCCACCATTTCTATTTATAGGAGTTTCAGTTTAACATATGCAGGATGACTGAACAATTACTTTTTGCAATTCGCCTTTTCTGGACAAGCGCCAGTTTCTTTTCCTTTTTTCGCCTTGGACCATTCGAGTCCCCATTTCTGCTGTCCTCCTTTGCGGCCGCTTTTATGGTTGGAACTTTATTGTGCAGATTTTAGTCAACCATCAAAATTCTTTTTTTCAAAGCTTCACGCATTTGACGTTTCATTTAATATTCGGGTTCTTTCCAAGGGCGGTTCCGAATTAAAAGGCCTGTAGTGATGGTTAATGCGAAAAACGTCACTTTTACTATAATAAAAAGAAAAACTTTGTGACGGGGGATATGATAAAAATAATGCATACTTTGCTTTAGAATTATAATGCTTAAATAATTAAAGACGTACTTACATTACAAATGATAAAAATTTATTTTGCTTTAAAGCTATGCTTATCAAAGTGTGGAACGGAAAATGTTTGACATTTTCTTCGTTTTTTAATTGAATTAGAAGGGCTTATTTATGCCTATTAATTAACTGTTTAAAACTGTGTGTGTGTTTATTTGTTTAATAACTAGAAAGCCTGGCGGTCATATGAAATGACCACTGTTTTAGATATTATAAATTGTAATTAAAAGGATTTGTGCAAAGGTGTCTGCTAATTTAAAGTGAATTACCCAGGGCAGGCGGCGAGGACGCCCTTTTGCTTACTGCCCCACGTGGTTTCCCCCTTCTACTTGCTTAATTAATTAAAGTAGAGTGCTATGAAGGAAACCACGGGCGGTACATTTCTTAAGAGCCACCGCTAGCTCAATCAATAAAGGCGATTTAAATAATGAAATGTTACTTCACATGTCAAAGATCTCATTGTACACAACATTTCTTGTGTAGATCTTTCCATCATTTTTAAGCTCGACTTGCAGAGGACCATCCATTATTTTTAATTTTACATCCGTTCTTTCACGAACTCTTGAACAGGCAACATAAAGTTGACCGTGTCCAAATGCAGGCTCAGGTAAAAAAATGCCAACACGCTTAAGCGTTTGGCCCTGAGACTTATTCGTGGTCATAGCAAAGGCAAGTGTTACAAGAAATTGTCTGCGTCTCAATTGAAACGGCAACCCTGTGCCGTGGCAACTTCACCCCATTGGCTAGTACAGTTACGCAAGCAACCAATAAACTATCGGCGACAAACAGACACTTAAGTTGCATATGTATATGGGGCGAAGTTACATCATCTCCTCCGAAACGGCTAGCTCCCGGGCCTAGTGAAACAGACCGTTGGATTCCGCAGGTCGGTGGCACGCCATTTTGAAGATTTGCGTCTTCTTGGGACTTTAATTAGCCAAGATGTTAATTAAAAACTAATTTTCCCCTACGTTTTCCCTACATTTTCCACTTTCTTTCTTGGGTTTTCCCTATTAGAGGGATTTGGCTACGTGCCAAATTCTTTTTTTCTCGAATATCTATGGAACGGCGCCGAGTTGCAATTCGAGGCGCGTACCCTCGGATTCCAAAAAAGTCTCCTAATCCATCGATATCGTTCTCATTTTCGTACGACTTTAATCGGCCGAGATATGAATTAAAAACTGCGGAAACGTTAATTTCCTCGCTCATTTTTCCGGGTGGCAACAATAAACTATCGGCGACACACACTTTAGCCGCTCATATATATAAAAGATTTTTGCGTTATTTTCTTCTGGATTTCTTCTTTCTTTCCATCTTGAAGCTTCTTTAGTGGAATCTGCAAAATTTTTGGAGCTATACGTTACGTTATTACGTTACTTTATGCATGCATCATCCATACTCTTAGGCAAATGTTGCTGCTGAGGAAAACTGGCACTGCACCGCGCGACTTACTTTCGTAGAACTCATATTACTTACTTACCACCAGCTAAGTTGCTGTACCGTCTGTTAGATGACTATCAGCATTTGTATTGACTTTGTGGAGCATTCTGTTGTCGCCTAGGCCCAGCCAAAAGTCTCAATGGAATATTAAAATTTGTAGCGGGATTTATAAAGCTGTTTCGGAAGATGGGTGTTTGTGACCTGTGGTTATTAAAGAGACCCTGTCAAGACCTTGACTGTGGTGAATGAGGATTTTAGCAACGTTTTATGTATTGTGATTCTGAGTTTGCAGAGAACATTTACTGTAGAAATCAATGATAACTTGGATATAAGAAGTTATTAAGATGCATTATACTGAACAATATTAACTGGGTATATTAATGTACATTATATGTGCTCTTCACGTATTTGCAGAGTTCTTGTGTTATATTTGTTGTCACATTCATAGTAGTCATTTGCGTTATTCACTTATTTATAGCTCCCTTACGATTAACTTATGTATAGTCTGCCTGTTAACTGAAAGTGACGCTGAGACATACAAATCAGTGTGTAGAGCTGAAAATTTATGTGTTCATTGAAAAGCATGTGCGGTTCTCTTATATGCAGAGCACCGTTTTTATCTGCTTGGTACCGGTTACTGGTACAGAACACTTGAAGATGGCCATAGAAAACAATAAGTTGGTTATAACACCACTGAGCCGCTAGATCTGTGCTGATAGCACATTTTTTTTAAATTCTGGATTGCTTTTAGATTTTTGCCAAATAGTCTATGAGAGTTTCAAGTTTGTTTCGTAGTAGCTTACTCTTTTGGAGTTGTTTCAGCCATCTCTGAGCACTTTCAGTTGTATATAGCCAGAAATATACATGTAGGTCTTTGGTGATATCGCATTAGAACATGTATTGATCGATGGTACCTGTTGAACCGCATATGCATGAAACTGTGTGGTGCAATCCAAAGCGAAGCATAGGACTGTTATTGCGTATAATCGATAGTGTGTAACATCGTATGGCGCTTGAAAGAACAGCAGCTCAAGATCGACACCGGTATGCAATCGACTCTAGTCGCCCAGCGTACGGTAAGAAGGTTATTGTCCATTTGTCACTTGCACAAGAGTCATCACAAGCCTACGTTCGGCATTGGCATGCCGTTGGATCGACATACAGTGGGTATAAAAAGTATTTGCACACATACATTTTTGTTCACAATTTATAAGAAAATGCATTAATAAATACAAAAATTGGCATTTAAAAAATAGAATAAGCCTATTCATTTAAATTAATTACAAAAAATACAATAATATTAATAAAAAACATTTTTTGCAACAATATTAAAATAGCTTATGTCAAAAAAAGTATTTGCACACTCAACTCTAGCAAATTTGCATTTTATGCTATTATTTGACAGTCATCCCGCAGTAAATAATATATGTAATACGACTATAAAAGGAGGTGTTGTCGAAACGTTATCAGTTGATTGCCGATTCAAATTGTAATGGCACCTAAGAAATCTGAATTGTCGATTTCATTGCGAGAAAATTTTTTTTTTCTCTTCGTGAAAATGGCCTAAGTTATCAAGAAATAGGTAAAAAAGTAAATGTTTGCTTCTCTACTATTTGGTATGTTATAAAGAAAGAGGATCTACATCAAATAACTTGCGTTCTGGACGCCCAAAGAAACTTTCACTGCGAATAAAGCGAAAAATCATAAGAGAAGCATAAAAAAATCCATTTGTTAGTGCAATTACTTTAGCCAATAATGTCGCTTCAACATCTGGAGTTCAAATCTGTGCCCAAAGTGTTCGAAATGTCCTGCACGATGCACACATTTATGGGAGATCACCAAGGAAAAAACCTCTCCTAACTGAACGAAACAGACTGAAGAGACTTGAATTCGCTAAGGAATATATCAATAAGCCAATCGATTTCTGGAAAAATGTCATATTCTCCGACGAGAGTGAGTTCAATATTTTTAAATCAGATGGCAGAAAATTAGTTTGGAGAAAACCTTGTGCTGCTTTTCATACCAAAAATGTGTTACCTACAGTTAAACATGGAGGAGGTTCTGTTATGATTTGGGGGTGCATGGCTAGCAAAGGAATTGGTAATTTGCGTTTCATTGATGGGAATATGAAAGCTCGGACCTATATTGATGTGTTGCGAGATAACTTGCCACAAAGTGTAATAAAATTGGGTATCAGTAATTCGTACTATTTTCAGCAAGACAATGATCCCAAGCACGCTGCCGGTATAACTCGTATGTGGTTGCTTTATAATGTACCCAGAAAACTTGCCGCTCCACCACAATCACCAGACTTAAATCCTTTGGAAAATCTGTGGAATTCTTTGGATTTAAAAATAAGAAATAGGAAGATTTCAAGCAAATCTGCCCTTAAACAAGCTCTTATTGAAGGGTGACCGAATACTGAGCCTACTGTTACAGAAAATTTAATTAAATCAATGCCAGCAAGATTACAAGCAGTAATAGATGCTAAAGGCATGCATACTAAATATTAGTTATTTGAAATTTGCTTATATATTTTATTTCTTTTGTATTCATGCAGGTGTGCAAATACTTTTTTGATACGAGATATTTTAATTTTGTTACAAAAAAGCATTGTTATTTATATTATTGTAATTTTTCTGTTTGTTTTGGATGATTAAACTTATTCTGATTTGGCAATACCAATTTTTTTATTTCTTAATGCTTCTTTTTATGAATTGCAAACAAAAATGTAGGTGTGCAAATACTTTTTTTACCCACTAAATAGCCTATCAAAAAACTTGTTGACAGAACACCACCGCTGAATAAAGCATATGCCACAGAACTCGTAGACTACCAGTGATGAACGGTCTTGGCGGTCAACTTTGGTTTGATTTTATTTTGATAGTCAGGCGTCGGCAACCTGCTTAGGCTGCCGGTGAAAATTAACCAAAAGATGTATATTAAGAAGATGCTTCGGGTTAGTGGTATTTTCATTTTAAAACAGACTGTTTTGGTAAAAAATAAAATTTATTTTATTGAGAAAATAATTACAGTACGCTTTAAATTTTAAACAAACATTATAATTATTATAATTAAAATGAATTTCACGTGTGAAAAATAAATTCTCGAATCTATAAGTTGAAACGAATGCGGACAAAATGGCGAAGATAATTTTTTAGAATTAAGGATTACGGTTCGGTGTTGCCAATTTTATCGATTTCTCCTTGTTACAATTTTTTATTTTTTTAAATGAAAATGCATACTCGTTACTGCAGTTTTTTAATCCAACAAAAAATGTATTTGTTATTATTTATTTTCAATTTAATTTCAATTAATTTAATAATTTTTAATTATTTCAATTAATAATTTATGGCTTTTATCGAATATTCGTTTTATATTTATGTTTCATAATTTATTTTTATGTATTATTCTGTATCAAATGGGTCACTTAAAATTATAAAATGGGTCAGCCGGTGGGTTCTGGACTAAGTTAATAAAATTTTAAATAAATTTACTTTATAATTTGTCTAAGTAATAATTTCTGTGAGCATTTCCAATATTATTTTAATTTAATAAAAATATTTCTAGTGCTATGTATTACTACCTAGCATAGAATCATTTAAATTTCCTTTAGCGATGATAGGCATTTAAGTCGCGATGCTATAAAGTTTGGGAAACGTTGTTTTAAGGAATAAAAAGGATATTAACATTTATTTATTGAAAAGTCTTTGTCAAAAATATCATACTAGTGAAGACTTTCTACATTCATTTCGTTGCCCGTATGGCATTCAGATAAGAAAAAAAAGAGTTTTGTTTCCGAGGTAATATATTTTGAAATGGGATTACCCAGTGCTATCGTCTTTTCCATTTTAGAATTTAATTTATTCTCTGCAGTCACTGAAATTGCATTTTGCGAAACCGTAAACATAATTTTCGTTTATAAATCTTGTTTACATTTTACTTCGAATGAAAAAATAACAAATCTATTTCAAACTTCAACACCTAAAGAACATCGTAAGCTGACACGTATAATTTAAAAATTGTGAATCGATCAGAAAATGAAATGGAATTTTTTTTCTCTCTATAAAAATACGCTGAACTCTCTCGCCGTAACCACCCTCCTAAGATGACCCTTACCGAAAATGACCAATACTTCTGAGAATATAAATAGCAGTACTGAACATCAATTTTGTAAGTGACCGACTCCGAAAAAGACCAAAATTGTCGGAAAATTTGTCTGTGTAAGGGGGGGTTCACGGTATTTACTTGTTCGTACATACGATAAATTACAGTGAACCTTCTCATGTTGACTTTCTTCCTAAAATTGCCATCTCTAAATGTAATTCGTATTTCTGAAAACAAGTAAATATCGATATTGGAGTCTTCACTCTGAAGCGATCACCTTCACAAAAGACCATTCTTGAGCCATGGGTGGTCATCTTAAATATATCTTAAAGAATCTTAAATACATCTTAAAAATCTTATTTTAAATAATCTTAAATATATCAATAGTTAATCTTAATATCTTAATATAATATAAATCTTAAATATAAAATAAATAAAAAACCTTAAATATATCAGTGCTTAAATTCATTTAGTGCGAAAACAAGTTACAACTACTTGCGCAATTGCTGCAAAGCAAGTTAATAATAATTTATTTACTAAATAATATTGATTAATTCGTTATATTATCTCCTAAGTTTAATTACAGTCGTGGCCGAAATTCTGGACACTTTTGGAAATTTTTATGTTTTTGAACTTTGTATGCTTATAGAAAACGTTACGTTTCACAAAATGCAAACTTGTATATATCATTTTAAAGAGAATTTATTACTGAATTCAATACAAAACACAAAATTCAATTATTTGCATACAAAAAAAGTTAAACGATAATAGTTATCGATATACATTAGATAGATTGCAGTGAGTTATCAGTACTTATTAGGGTACCCTTTATTTTTTATTACAGCTTCACATCGACGTTTCATTCAGCTGGCAAGGAGTTTTAAAGCTCTTCTTTCGTTATTACATGATGCCAGGAAACAATTATAGCCTCAATTAGTTCCCTTTTATTTGATGGGCGCCTCATTCGGACAAGAGTTTTCAAACGGTGCCGGATTGAGGTCAGGACTGTTTCCAGGCCATGACAAAAATTTAATTCTCTTTGTACGAAACCACTCTTTCGATATTTTAGCCTTGTGGCAAGGAGCAGAATCCTGCTGAAAAATAAACGAAGCATTGTTGGGAAAGAGATCTCTGATGGAAGGTAGAAGTTTTGGTTCTAGAATAGTGTTATCAGGTTCAATGTTTCTTCTAACCTTCTTCGGAAACATACAATGACCTGACTAGAACAGAGAGCTTACTAAAGCTATGTTCACTAATTGTAGTAA
The DNA here is from genome assembly GCF_044657685.1 of Stegodyphus dumicola. Taxonomy (NCBI): domain Eukaryota; kingdom Metazoa; phylum Arthropoda; class Arachnida; order Araneae; family Eresidae; genus Stegodyphus; species Stegodyphus dumicola. Next base: position 32,510,096 of record NC_140772.1, read on the forward strand.
GTAGACAGGATACAGACGAAGGGTATACAAAACCCTTTATTTTTTTCTTTATATACAATGACTTCCGTACTTCGGAATACAATGACCCTCCACTCGGGGTCTAACTTAAAAGATATCAAAATAAAACTAAACTCTAATTTAACTTTAGAATAAGATTGGCCTTATAATAACAGAAAGCGTATGTAGCACAGAGACTGTGAACACTACAATACGTTTAATTTATCAAGAGGATTAAAACCTCTGGCCTGGAAGGCAAAGTAGCAACTGCGTAACTTCTAAGGTAAGCGGCCTGCTTCGAACTCACGGCTTCCTCTCCTCTCTGCTTGGCAAAAAGGCCACACTTAAATACTTGGCGTTCGCCAGACAACTTTGCATAAACTCCTTCACGCTTATAATTCTGGCCGGAAGTAGAAAATAAGAAGTGATAGTAAAGATTTAAAATAAAATAAACGTTAGTAAAACTTAAGATCCTTACATACTTCCCGCCAGAGTTAATTAGTTTGAAACTGAGGTCTAAAACGACCTTGTTGAAAACTTTTAGCTCTAGAAACTAACGCGAGGCCAAACTTTTACAAACATAACTTAGCTAGAAACTAGAAAATTTTAAAAGAAAGAAATTTGTTACAATAGCAGCTCCCGGAATATACAACAATCTTTTTTCTTTTTCATCTGTACTGCATCAAAACAGGAGCTTTATTCAATTCTGGTTCCTTCCAGAGATCTGGAAGGAAAACTAGTTTAATGAAATGTTACAGAATGACATTGCAAATAACATATAGAATATACTTTTCTTAACATTCTTATTTCATTCATGACTATTTTAATTATCTCTCCCCGTGCTCTCTGACATGTGTTGTAAAAACACCAAACACGAATGTGTTTCTGTCTATGTGTTCAACACTTCCTCCTACAATCAAAACACTAATGTGTTAAAATTCAACATACGAGACCTCTTAACACACCCTAATTTCAACTCTAGACCCTGAGGTACTATTCTGAAAGTGGCTAACTCTAAAGTGTAGCGTCAGAGAGCCTAACTACATCATTCAACCTTTAACACATATTCACCATGATTTAATCTTTACAGTCACACGAATAACAAATTTTTTAACATTACTTTCACTTTTACCATATCACGGTATTTCTAAACATTCAAAATAACAGTTCACATGTATACAAGAACATATCAAGATGCCGTTAATTTTACACATTTGAAAACATACATTAGTAGTACATTGTTAACTTCTATTCTTTTCAAAGCAAGTGCCAATTCTTTCTACATTGAAATAATACTACATTTCAAAAAGTCTTTCAAACTAAAACTTCTTTCTTGTTAGAATGTTTTAAATAAAATTTATACAATAACTTTTTACAATATTTAAGTCTTTATACAACGCTATTATACATCAACTTTAGTTTTACGCGCGAGTAATTGAAAAACATAATAAGAAAATCGGTCACAACTCATTTCTCGCCCTTTTGGCGATAAAGGTACACCTCGCATGAGGTAAAACTTCTTGATATCTGCCACTTGCAGTAAGAATGAAAGATTAACTTAAGTTTGTAAAGTAACATAAAATTTTACTTATCTTTGTAATATTCAGACATCCTTTTCTGGGCCCAGTCTTTAAAGGTGCTGCAGACCGTAGCTTGGTTGATCCTCCTTCTTGTACGGGCTCGCCCTTCAGTGCTTTCCTCTGGAAGCTTCCGTTTTTCACCACTACGGCCACCCTTGAACATCTTCCTTCTGTCCTCTGCTTGTGGTCTTGGCCGTTTGAAGGCAGCTGGTCTTGGTGGAACCGGGAAACTTCTGTCGTGATCCTGCTTGGACCTCGTTGTTGGCCGTTCAAATTTTTCTTGTACTTTTTCCTCCGCCGCTGATGGCCCTTCCGCAGTTCGGCGACTTTTGCTGCGGAGAGTTCTGTCGGATGAGTCAATCTTCCGTTTCACAGCCGGGTTATAGTTGCCGTCCTTTCTCCCGGTCTTTTCCACATACGTCGTCCTTCTCCCTTCTTCATTCTGGGGGTGTTCGTGAACTCTGTTTTTTGGACGGTGGAACGGCTTCTTTTTCTTTGTACCTTCAATTTTTCCGCGGGGCAATTTTCTTTTCACTTGCTTCTGTCTCTCATTGGCTTGCCCTTGTACTTGTCGTTTTCCCACCTCTGGAACTTGTACCTGCGGTGTCTGCCGTCCCGGATCCTGCAAAAGATCTGAAAAGATTTGCATTTTATTACGGTCATAGAATGGTTTTATCTGGTCAATGTTTGCGGAACAGGTTTCACCATTTCTTGCCTTTAATACTACAACAGCGTGAGTTATTTTTTCTATAACATATGGTCCTTCAAAGCGTGGGAAAAATTTGGCAGTTTTATCTTCTGGTGCTGAAGAAAGTGAATGCTTAATTTTTAGTACTTCATCCCCTACTTTATAAGTTACTCCCCGTCGTTTCAAGTCATAATACAATTTTTGTTTTCTTTGTGCTACTTCTGTATTCTTTTTTGCTTCTTTTATTAGTTTTTCTATATCACCCATTTTAAATTCTGGGGCTCTTTGTTGCACATAAAATAGTTTATCTAACGGTGTTATAATCTTTCTGCCTAGAAATAACTCAGCAGGAGTTTTTCCCGTTGTATCATGTTTTGCGGTCCTAAGGGCGAAAGCAAATTCATTGACATAGTTATCCCAGCTTTTATGAAAATTTTTAACATAACTACGGATAATTTTCACTATATTTCTGTTGACCCGTTCCGCTATATTTGATTGCGGCCGATACGGGACCATTTTTAAATGACGTATGCCCAGTTTTTGGCACATGTCTTCAAATATATTACTTACAAATTGAGGACCATTATCCGATATAACTTTTAGGGGCGCCCCGTATTTTAAAATGTATTTATTTAAAATAGAATCGGTAACTAATTTCGCGGAGGCTCGTTTTAAGGGAACAATTTCGGTCCATTTACTAAAATGATCAACTATAACAAGGAGATAGCGACTTTTGTTTAACTGACTTTTTGGGAAAGGGCCCAATAAATCGATGCCGATTATTTCATTTGGAAATTCGGATTTAATACTATTTAGAAACCCGGCCGGGCGGAAATTAATATAATTAACGGCTTGACATGTTGGGCAGGACTGGACATACGCCCTTGTTAACTTTTGCAGTTCAGGAAAGTAGACTGCCTCGCGTACGCGTTGAGTAGTTTTTCGAATACCAGCATGAGAAGCTAAAGGGCTGTCATGGAGCTCTTGCAGGATATTTAATCTAAGACTAGCTGGGATAACAGGTCGAAATTCGTTGTTGGAATTCGTAGTTTTTGTATAAAATAATAGACCATCTATTAGTTCGTAATGGGCCGCCCTATTTCTTATCGCCACAATATCTTGGTGGCTAAAATTTTCAGGATCCTTCAAATACTCATAAATACTTCCAAACTCAGGATCCTTACCCAGTTCGGTTATTACAGTTTCTCGGGAATTTATTGTACACGCTGTCAGCATTGCAACTTTTACGGTATTACCCTGTTCGTCTAATTTAATTCGTGACAGGGCATCTGCTACGATATTTTCCTTTCCGGGGGTATGCTTGATTACCAGATTATATTCTTGCAGCTTGAGTGCCCATCTTATTAACCTTGGGGATAAATTTTTTCCAGAGTACAATCTAGTTACCGCCGCATGATCAGAATATACTGTTATCGGCGCCTTTCCAAAATAGACTCGGAACTTTTGCACTGCTAACAGAACTGCAAGTGCCTCTCTCTCGGTCGCGGAATAGTTTCTTTGTGTTTGATTTAAAGTTCGGCTAAAAAATGCTACTGGCTGCTGATTTTGCGAAAGTACCGCTCCTACCGCATAATCCGAAGCATCCGCTGAAATTTCTAAATTTTCATCCTTTTCAGGAAATTTCAACACAGGGGCTTGCGTTAATGCTTGTTTTAATTTTTCGAAAGCACTATTGGCTTCGGCCGTCCACGAGAATCTTGCCTTTTTCCTTTTTAATTTTAACAATGGCTCAGCGATAGCCGCAAAATCTTTTATAAAGGACCTATAATATGAACAAAGTCCTAGAAAAGAAGAGAGCTTCTTTGCCGTGTTTGGAGTCGGATACTTTTGTACAGCGATTATTTTTGATTCATCTGTCTCGATCCCTTTTTGCGATATTTTGTAACCTAAATATTTTAATTCAGGGGCTGCAAATTTGCATTTTTCGACATTAACTTTTAGACCGGCCTCATTTAATAAAGAAAACACCTGTCTTAAATCCTGTACATGTTGGTCTAGATTATCACTAGTAATAATGATATCGTCTAAATAGATAAATGTGGACTTTCCGAGAACAGGTCTTAACACAATGTCCATGCATCGCTGAAATGTTGCTGGGGCGCCTGAAAGGCCAAACGGCATTCGCAAAAATGCATAAGTGCCAGACTTGGTTATAAAAGCAGTCTTAGGCACGTCCTCAGGCCTGATCCCTATTTGAAAATAACCATTCGTTAAGTCTAAAGTTGTCATAAATTTGGTTGATTTTATGTTCCTTAAAATTTCTTCTATAATCGGTAACGGATATACCGGATATTTCGTTATGGAATTTAATTTACGGTAATCAATAGCGAATCTCCACCTTTTTGGATGCTCCAAAGGATAATCATTATTTTTCTTACATAAAACCACCGGACTAGCATAACTACTTGAGATAGGCGTTACGATCTTTTTACGTAGCATATCGGTAATATGCCATTCTATAATTTTTTCCTTATTCTTATCATACCGGTATGGTTTTTGACGAACCGGCAATGCATCTCCGGTGTCAATACTATGGTTAGTAACCTGGGTAAATCCTGGAATATCACTAAATAAGGAAGCAAATTCACTTACCACTTGTCGGATTCTATCTTGCTCGTCGTTAGGCAGGTGGTCGAGATTTAACCTTGGCGGTTCAACCTTTTCTACACGCACTGGTTTCATCGTCAGCTTAAGAGACGCTTCATTAAAATCCAGTGTAGCTTGTGCGTCTGAAAGAAAGTCTATTCCTAGTATTAAGTGTGCTTGCAAATTCTTTACTATAAAAAACATCACCTTTACTTGTTCGTCCTTGATACGGATGTACAAAGGTACTTTACCTACGCACTTACATTGTTCTCCTTGCGCCGCTAATACTGTTGTATTATCCGCATTATATATGCGGTATTTGCGAAAATACTTTCTAAAAAAGACTTCTGCCACACAGGAACACTGCGCGCCGGTATCCAGGAGTGCGGTGGCCGGGATATTATTTACCAAGACTTCAATCTTCGGAAGAGTTAAATTTTTCACCATTACTGTATTTAACTTGTAGGAAGAGGGGTTTTCGTGGCCTTCGGATTTCCGCACCCTCTCGTCAGCAGAAATCCGTTTGAGTTTAAATTATTTTTTCTTTCGGTGCTTTCCTTCTTTCTCCACTGGCCTTGAGACTTTTTTTCTGGGTTGCTATTGAACTGTCGACGTTCGCCGGCTGTTTTTGAATGCTCGGGTTTCCTTGCCCACTGATTCGCTTTTTCTCCGTAGCCATGTGCTTGAGTTTGCTGTAGTCTTGGCGTACCAAATTGGTTTCGCTGTTGATATTGGCGTCTTCTTTCGACGTCCGCCGTTCTTCTACTTTCAAACTGGATTGCTAGCTCAAATAATTTTTCCAGTGTAGTCGGATTTCTCAATTCAATAAAGTCTTGCACTTGGGGTAGTAACCTCGGCAAAATCACTTGAATTATTTCAGGATCCGGACGGTTTCCATACAAGAGCTTGAAAACGTGAATTTTTCTTAAAATAAACCTGGAGAGGTTTTCCATTCTTTGTTGATATATACTGAAAAGTTCTGTTTCTAATTTCGCACGATCCCTTACAACAGGGAAGGCTTTTAGTAGGGCAGTCTTGAAATTTTCGTAGGTATAGGTGGGACTTCCTGCTTGACCCAAGAGACTTCTGCCGATACATTTGAACCAGTTAAGCGCTTGGCCCCTCAAAGCGCTGGTAGCTAAGGTAACTTTTTGAAACTCGTGCACGGGGTAGAGCATGAAGTGGTCATCCAATTTTTCCAAAAAACTGGTTACCTGTGAGTTTCCATTAAACGTTGCTTCTGGTTTCATCGAAGCGCGCATGGTCTGGACAATATACCCAAATCCTTCCAGGGCGGCAGCTGGCATTTCTGGATTCTGAGCTGTTTCTGCAGGCAGCACAGGTTCTTCTTGAAACTCGGCCATGGTTATTCTTCGTCGGGCGCCACTATCAGGTTCAATGTTTCTTCTAACCTTCTTCGGAAACATACAATGACCTGACTAGAACAGAGAGCTTACTAAAGCTATGTTCACTAATTGTAGTAAGTAGACAGGATACAGACGAAGGGTATACAAAACCCTTTATTTTTTTCTTTATATACAATGACTTCCGTACTTCGGAATACAATGACCCTCCACTCGGGGTCTAACTTAAAAGATATCAAAATAAAACTAAACTCTAATTTAACTTTAGAATAAGATTGGCCTTATAATAACAGAAAGCGTATGTAGCACAGAGACTGTGAACACTACAATACGTTTAATTTATCAAGAGGATTAAAACCTCTGGCCTGGAAGGCAAAGTAGCAACTGCGTAACTTCTAAGGTAAGCGGCCTGCTTCGAACTCACGGCTTCCTCTCCTCTCTGCTTGGCAAAAAGGCCACACTTAAATACTTGGCGTTCGCCAGACAACTTTGCATAAACTCCTTCACGCTTATAATTCTGGCCGGAAGTAGAAAATAAGAAGTGATAGTAAAGATTTAAAATAAAATAAACGTTAGTAAAACTTAAGATCCTTACAGTGTCAATGTATTTTCTGGCATTCAGTGTCCCATCGATGACATGAAAGCGACCAATACCATCTGCTGACATGCATGACCAAATCATAATACTAACTGGGTTCTTCACAGTTGCTTGAATGCAGTCGGGATGTAGCTCTTCTCGTATTCTACGTCTTACATGTTTTCGCCCATCACTACCGCATAACGATATCTCACTTTCATCACTCCATATAACTTGTGACCACTGATCATCTGTCCAATTAATGTGTTCCTTTGCCCACTGTAGTCTTTTTTTCGTTGCTGAAAATTAAGATAAGGGTTTTTTCCTGGAATTATACCTCTCAGTCCAACATCTGTTAATCTTCTCCTGATTGTTCTTGAACTGACAGAAACACCAGCATCATTCGGATCACTTCTGATGGCCGCTGATGACATTTTTCTATCTTGGAGACATAGTCTTTTTATTCTTCTATCATCAATAGATGTGGTGCATCTTTTTCGGCCTTTTCCTTCTGTGTTTTTTATTGAATTTGTCTCCTGATATCGTAAACAAAACTTTCGAACTCCAGATATAGTCACTGAACCACTCACCTGTCTTGCAATTTCAGCAAACATACTCTGTCTTGCAAATCCCAGACCACTTTCTCGTAACACAATAATATTACATCTCTTTCTAGGTGTCCAATCTACTCTTTTATTTGATGTCATTGCTTCTTGACTAAATATTAAAAATTTTTACAAAAATTCCTACTTGTAATTGCAGTGTATAAGAAACAGGTCCTTCTTCTACAGAACAAAGCAAAATAATGAATTGTTTCAAATGTAAACATGATGTCAGCTTTTACTGGCAGATACTAACATTTGATTGGTTCTCAGAACAAGAACAGTGATTGGCCAGTAAAGCTAGACATTACAAACCACTTCATAACTGTGTTTTTTATTTATATTAAAGTACATATAACGTTTTTTGTATTACAAGTAATTGAATTTTGTGTTTTGTATTGAATTCAGTAATAAATTCTCTTTAAAATGATATATACAATTTGCATTTTGCGAAACGTAACATTTTCTATAAGCATACAAAGTTCAAAAACATAAAAATTTCCAAAAGTGTCCACAATTTTGGCCACCACTTTATAGTAGGATTATCTTATAAGAGTGAATCCATACTAGTAAGTTATATTTTAAAAGATGTTTTGAAGAAATTTGAAAGTAAAATGTTAAAAATGTTTTAACGGGGACTGGAATTAAATCATGAATAACAAAATTTCAATTGTAAAAGGAATAAATTAAAGGCAAGAATTAAATTAAATGCATGTAATCATTTTCATTGATCGGAAATTAGTTGACTTTTCAAGGGAACAAACCAACTCCCGTTCAATGAACAATAATTAAGAAATAAATACGAAGGTGTTTCGTCTTTACTCGAGCAATAAGGCTAAGCCAAACCGGCAATTCAAGTCAGGCCAAATATTTCCGTGAATAAAAGGGATGATGAACCAATGCTGATATTGAAAGAGTTTATTCCTATTAAGCATTTTATCCAATACAATTTTGAGTGAAAAGCAGTTTCTGCAGTAAATTTCGATAATGCTCAAGTAACCGTCCTCCGAACATTTTTAACATTTTACTTTCAAGTTACTTCAAAACATCTTTCAAAATATAACTTACTAGTATGGATTCACTCTTTTAAGATAATCCTACTATAATTAAACTTAGATAATGTAATCAATTAATCAATATTATTTAGTGCTTAATCTCAAATATATCAGTATTTAGAGAATATAAAGTATATATATTCTTATATGAATATAATAAGTATCTTAAAGAATATTAAATTTATCTTAAGAAGTATCTTAAATTTGAGAAAAAATTTGAACTTTAAACAATTTACGAGAAAGAAAATAATTTTGCAAAAATAAAATATTAATTTGTTGATTTTCAATTACAAATAAAGCAAATTTCTCTCATTAAAAAAAAAAAAGCTTTTTTCTAATATTTACTTGATGTGCAATTACATTTTGCCTATCTTTCGTAAAACAGGACCCACGTTAATGCAAACGAAGGTTACAATATTGCAGTGTTTTATTTCAATTCCTTTAAAAATGCAAATTTTGAATTTAAATAAATGGCTGAAATTCTTCTCAGCATTTCAAATGAACATATATATGAAGATAAAAAAAGGTCAGTCAAAGTTGTACCTTAAATTAGCAATAGCCCCGTAATTCCTCAATTTAATTTGCGTATCTCCCCTTTCTGTTCTCAATTGTTTATAATATTGTTTTCTCGATTACGTGTTTTCAAGTTAATCCATTTTATGCTTGCTTAAGTAATTCTGCAATGCGCATAGATTTTTTTCAATCAGATTAAAGAAACATTTCTCTATAAATATCGCTGCTACTATTGCGCAGCCCTTTTTTCTACTTCGCCTTGCTGCTCGTTTCGTCCTTTGGCTAAAAAGATATGAGCTGTACCGAATTTAGCGGTGCATACCGTAACCATACTGATGATGTGCAAAAACAGAATGTTAGTCCTAGAAATTAGTTATCAAAAAATAAAATGTGTAGAAATTACGCCCAGGTATGTTTTCAAGTGTCTAACAACGCAGTAAAGCCTTTCCAAGTTATTACAACGCTAAGAACCATCGCCAATCCATTGCAGCTATTCCTTAATCTCCTCATTATATATATAATCCAAGATTTTGTTTCTTGTAAAATAAACTCTGATTAAATACTTCTGAAAATCTACTATACAACGAAGCGGTAAATCAGAAAGCGTAATGAATTAAAAATATATCAACGTTCATATGAAAAGTATTAAGCAAGTTAAAAATGATTAAAAAAATTTTTTTTAGATAGCTTTCTTAAAAACTGGATGTTTAATTTTAAATAATCACATAGTTTCTGATTTTGTATTTAAACAGAAATGGTGATAAGAATCGTAAAAAAAAAATGTCAACTTGTAGGATATCAGAAAGCGTTTTGCTATAGTTATACGAGTTTTAAAGAATACCCTCTTGATGTGTTTCCCTATTTTCCTACTTAGTGAAATGTAACAAATTAATTTTACTTAGAACATGTAATAAAAGAAGTTTATTTTCTTCCCCTTATTCATTTTGATCTCTGCAAGATTTACATTTGTTCAAAGTGAAAGAGTTTTTAATTTCATCTATGTTTAACAAAGGGATGTTTTTATAGCATATCACTTTTTTTAATTTTTGCTTAATTTTTATGTAAAAATTAAAGTTACATTGGCAGCTAAATTTTATTTCAAATATTAATTTATATTTCGAATTTTTAAGATGGCAATTTATTTTCATATTTTAATTTTTCTTCCAGAATTTTATTTTATGTCTTTAAGCTTAACTTAAATTTCCTACACACGTAAATTTATTTTCTTGTTTTACTTACATTTTTCTATACTTTTGTTGAACAGTTTCTTTTTAACATTTTGTGTTCCTTTTCATTGTGTTATTTTCTTAACTGACATCTAAGCTTGACTGTAAAATTACTATTCTTTTTTCTGAAAAGTGTTTCCTCTAAACGCAATTCTCTTTGTATTTTTTCTCTCAAAATGTTTTAATTTATATATCTTCTTTAGAAACGTCCAGAGAAAACTAGCCGCGTATCAATTTTCTTTTCTCTTGTTGAACCGTTTTGCACATTCCTTTTTACTTCCTTGTACGAAGTAAAAAGGAAGTATTGTTATCGCGAAAAGTTTCAGGCAGCATATTTCAACGAAAATATCCCATTTTGACCTCTTTCAAATGCAATTTAACGATGTATTTCTGTGATATCTGTATGTAAGGACAGAATAAAACACTCTTTTCCTCCAAAAAAATTATAAAACTGCTTTAAGATGAATTCTGAAGAGAATTTTTCGTGGCGTCTGTACGAACGTATGTACGTACGTGCGTACGTACGTATCTCGCATAACTCAAAAACGAGTAGCCTCAGAACGTTGAAATTTTGTATATAGGACTGCTATAACACGTAGATGCGCACCTCGTATTTTGGTTGCTATCGGCCGCACCAAACGTATATAAATATATTTATGTATATATCCACTTTGTTACTCGGCTCAGTGATCTCAGTTTCTTTACTCTTATATGTTTGTAAATTGTACATTTTTTGCTTTAAAAATGATTGAATTATGTTGTTCTTATCTTCTGGTTAAGGTTTTTATGCCTTTAGTAAATCTGTATGCAATATTTTTAGAATTATCAACAATTTTAAAATTGTTTAAGTGCCGCTAAGCCTAATAATGTTTTTGATGGCGGCCATTGATCCTGTTTACATTTGAAACAGCAGGATAGCGGATTTGTTGCCAATCTGGAGAAACTTAGCTTCGCAACAACAAAGATAACGCCTTCATTTATTATTTAAATCATGCTTAATCCTTTCTGGAATTTTTTCGAGGAAATACGCGTTTAAGATTTACTTCGTAATTTTTAATACAGATATTTTGAGTTTTTATGTATTTTTGCCTTGTCGCGAAGTGAAAACTGAATTAATTGAATGAGAAATACTCAATCGTCTGTGAAAAACTGTTTCTTTTTTGTTTTATTTGCTTAATTTTTTTATATATTGTTCTAGCTTTATTATAGTATTTGAATAGAACATGTGGCAACGATTAGATAATTCTTTAAATGATATAAATTTTGTGCATTCTGAGTTATAATATGAACGAAATATAATACTGTTAAGTAAACCTAGTGCCAGAGTGTCGCTATGGTAAACAAAGTGAATTTTAAAGAATGCATTTATTCTATTGTGGTTTATGCGCTGTCGGCGAAGTAGGTTTAATTCAATCTAATAAGTTTAAATGAAATGCAAGAAAAATGCGTATAATTTAATATTCGGTACAAGAAAGTCATGTGATGTACACATCAGATTTTTTTGAATTTAAACTTACGAGTAGTTATTCTTGTGTAACTCCTAACAGTTCATATACCTTTTAACTGCAGCATATTAAAAATTTAGACCGTGAAAGTTTTCAGCGATCTTGCCAAAGTTACGCAATTCGTTCCTGAAGAATTGAGAGAGAACTCACTCAGAACAGAGAAATGAATAAAATTTACGGTACAATAATGGTATAGTATGATATAGTAATAATATGCTACATGCAGTACTATGATATTATTACCGAAATAAGCAATTTTAAAATAAGCAAATGAAAAATTGACGATACGCTGTCTTCTTTAGTTTAAAGTGCCGCTGGTGTTTAATTGGGTAGGATTATAACGGAGGTAGGCGGATGTTATACAAGAAGTAAAACAAAAAAAAAAAAAAAAAGATTTTACAGACACATATATTTTATTAGTCCAAAGAGGCTTTGTCCCTGAGGGACTGTTGTTTTCGTTTTGCGATTTTGCGTCGAATCACCCTGTTCCTTTCACTTTTCAAACTGTTGCCACCAAATATTATCGCCCTGTGTTATATTTGAAGAATTTAAATAGTGAAGAACTTGCATAAATGTACGTATATTTCTCGCATTAGAGCCATCGAATTTTTAATGACGTAATCCTACTGCGAATGTGGGCATCTGGAAGCCCAAATTTGAAATTTGGAATTTGTTTCATTATCGATTTCATACTTTGTAAAACTTTAACGAATTTTTGATTAACGAACTCAGCGATTTCAAAGCGACCAATGGCAACACTGTATGGGGAAAAAAAAATATCTCCAGCGCGCCAGACTCTGTATCGGATATTCTAAAGATTTATTTTAAAATTATTTTGCGATATTGCTCTTGAACTAAATTTTATAGTTTAAGTGCAAAGAACATGATATTTAATAAATAAAAGTAACACACAAAATATTAAAAATACGCCCATTCGGACGTAATTTAAAATAAATCTGAAACCTTTTAGATTTTTTTTTTAAATTTCATAATTCCTTCTTTTAAATATTCTGAATTGTGAATAAAATTTAGTTTAAAAAAAATACGCTTTATTCCTCACTTTATTTTTTCCTAAGTGGTAAGATTTGTTCAGAATATATCACTTTAAAGGGGTAAATTGTCTCTAAATGTGTTTTTTAGATAGATTAGAATTTTGTTTTTGTAAGTTTATGTTTTCGGAAAGCTCTGGAATGTTTTTAAGAAATAAAAAGCTCCTTATCTGTTCCCTAAGAACTAGGGTGATAATTTTTTTCTTCTCCTGTTTTGCCTTTTTCTTGCTCTCTTTCTTCTCCTTCAACGGTTTAATGAAAAATTTCTTTGCCTTTATTTATTTTTAATATAGAATAAAAGCTAGTATTACCCTCTCCCCCACCATTTCTATTTATAGGAGTTTCAGTTTAACATATGCAGGATGACTGAACAATTACTTTTTGCAATTCGCCTTTTCTGGACAAGCGCCAGTTTCTTTTCCTTTTTTCGCCTTGGACCATTCGAGTCCCCATTTCTGCTGTCCTCCTTTGCGGCCGCTTTTATGGTTGGAACTTTATTGTGCAGATTTTAGTCAACCATCAAAATTCTTTTTTTCAAAGCTTCACGCATTTGACGTTTCATTTAATATTCGGGTTCTTTCCAAGGGCGGTTCCGAATTAAAAGGCCTGTAGTGATGGTTAATGCGAAAAACGTCACTTTTACTATAATAAAAAGAAAAACTTTGTGACGGGGGATATGATAAAAATAATGCATACTTTGCTTTAGAATTATAATGCTTAAATAATTAAAGACGTACTTACATTACAAATGATAAAAATTTATTTTGCTTTAAAGCTATGCTTATCAAAGTGTGGAACGGAAAATGTTTGACATTTTCTTCGTTTTTTAATTGAATTAGAAGGGCTTATTTATGCCTATTAATTAACTGTTTAAAACTGTGTGTGTGTTTATTTGTTTAATAACTAGAAAGCCTGGCGGTCATATGAAATGACCACTGTTTTAGATATTATAAATTGTAATTAAAAGGATTTGTGCAAAGGTGTCTGCTAATTTAAAGTGAATTACCCAGGGCAGGCGGCGAGGACGCCCTTTTGCTTACTGCCCCACGTGGTTTCCCCCTTCTACTTGCTTAATTGATTAAAGTAGAGTGCTATGAAGGAAACCACGGGCGGTACATTTCTTAAGAGCCACCGCTAGCTCAATCAATAAAGGCGATTTAAATAATGAAATGTTACTTCACATGTCAAAGATCTCATTGTACACAACATTTCTTGTGTAGATCTTTCCATCATTTTTAAGCTCGACTTGCAGAGGACCATCCATTATTTTTAATTTTACATCCGTTCTTTCACGAACTCTTGAACAGGCAACATAAAGTTGACCGTGTCCAAATGCAGGCTCAGGTAAAAAAATGCCAACACGCTTAAGCGTTTGGCCCTGAGACTTATTCGTGGTCATAGCAAAGGCAAGTGTTACAAGAAATTGTCTGCGTCTCAATTGAAACGGCAACCCTGTGCCGTGGCAACTTCACCCCATTGGCTAGTACAGTTACGCAAGCAACCAATAAACTATCGGCGACAAACAGACACTTAAGTTGCATATGTATATGGGGCGAAGTTACATCATCTCCTCCGAAACGGCTAGCTCCCGGGCCTAGTGAAACAGACCGTTGGATTCCGCAGGTCGGTGGCACGCCATTTTGAAGATTTGCGTCTTCTTGGGACTTTAATTAGCCAAGATGTTAATTAAAAACTAATTTTCCCCTACGTTTTCCCTACATTTTCCACTTTCTTTCTTGGGTTTTCCCTATTAGAGGGATTTGGCTACGTGCCAAATTCTTTTTTTCTCGAATATCTATGGAACGGCGCCGAGTTGCAATTCGAGGCGCGTACCCTCGGATTCCAAAAAAGTCTCCTAATCCATCGATATCGTTCTCATTTTCGTACGACTTTAATCGGCCGAGATATGAATTAAAAACTGCGGAAACGTTAATTTCCTCGCTCATTTTTCCGGGTGGCAACAATAAACTATCGGCGACACACACTTTAGCCGCTCATATATATAAAAGATTTTTGCGTTATTTTCTTCTGGATTTCTTCTTTCTTTCCATCTTGAAGCTTCTTTAGTGGAATCTGCAAAATTTTTGGAGCTATACGTTACGTTATTACGTTACTTTATGCATGCATCATCCATACTCTTAGGCAAATGTTGCTGCTGAGGAAAACTGGCACTGCACCGCGCGACTTACTTTCGTAGAACTCATATTACTTACTTACCACCAGCTAAGTTGCTGTACCGTCTGTTAGATGACTATCAGCATTTGTATTGACTTTGTGGAGCATTCTGTTGTCGCCTAGGCCCAGCCAAAAGTCTCAATGGAATATTAAAATTTGTAGCGGGATTTATAAAGCTGTTTCGGAAGATGGGTGTTTGTGACCTGTGGTTATTAAAGAGACCCTGTCAAGACCTTGACTGTGGTGAATGAGGATTTTAGCAACGTTTTATGTATTGTGATTCTGAGTTTGCAGAGAACATTTACTGTAGAAATCAATGATAACTTGGATATAAGAAGTTATTAAGATGCATTATACTGAACAATATTAACTGGGTATATTAATGTACATTATATGTGCTCTTCACGTATTTGCAGAGTTCTTGTGTTATATTTGTTGTCACATTCATAGTAGTCATTTGCGTTATTCACTTATTTATAGCTCCCTTACGATTAACTTATGTATAGTCTGCCTGTTAACTGAAAGTGACGCTGAGACATACAAATCAGTGTGTAGAGCTGAAAATTTATGTGTTCATTGAAAAGCATGTGCGGTTCTCTTATATGCAGAGCACCGTTTTTATCTGCTTGGTACCGGTTACTGGTACAGAACACTTGAAGATGGCCATAGAAAACAATAAGTTGGTTATAACACCACTGAGCCGCTAGATCTGTGCTGATAGCACATTTTTTTTAAATTCTGGATTGCTTTTAGATTTTTGCCAAATAGTCTATGAGAGTTTCAAGTTTGTTTCGTAGTAGCTTACTCTTTTGGAGTTGTTTCAGCCATCTCTGAGCACTTTCAGTTGTATATAGCCAGAAATATACATGTAGGTCTTTGGTGATATCGCATTAGAACATGTATTGATCGATGGTACCTGTTGAACCGCATATGCATGAAACTGTGTGGTGCAATCCAAAGCGAAGCATAGGACTGTTATTGCGTATAATCGATAGTGTGTAACATCGTATGGCGCTTGAAAGAACAGCAGCTCAAGATCGACACCGGTATGCAATCGACTCTAGTCGCCCAGCGTACGGTAAGAAGGTTATTGTCCATTTGTCACTTGCACAAGAGTCATCACAAGCCTACGTTCGGCATTGGCATGCCGTTGGATCGACATACAGTGGGTATAAAAAGTATTTGCACACATACATTTTTGTTCACAATTTATAAGAAAATGCATTAATAAATACAAAAATTGGCATTTAAAAAATAGAATAAGCCTATTCATTTAAATTAATTACAAAAAATACAATAATATTAATAAAAAACATTTTTTGCAACAATATTAAAATAGCTTATGTCAAAAAAAGTATTTGCACACTCAACTCTAGCAAATTTGCATTTTATGCTATTATTTGACAGTCATCCCGCAGTAAATAATATATGTAATACGACTATAAAAGGAGGTGTTGTCGAAACGTTATCAGTTGATTGCCGATTCAAATTGTAATGGCACCTAAGAAATCTGAATTGTCGATTTCATTGCGAGAAAATTTTTTTTTTCTCTTCGTGAAAATGGCCTAAGTTATCAAGAAATAGGTAAAAAAGTAAATGTTTGCTTCTCTACTATTTGGTATGTTATAAAGAAAGAGGATCTACATCAAATAACTTGCGTTCTGGACGCCCAAAGAAACTTTCACTGCGAATAAAGCGAAAAATCATAAGAGAAGCATAAAAAAATCCATTTGTTAGTGCAATTACTTTAGCCAATAATGTCGCTTCAACATCTGGAGTTCAAATCTGTGCCCAAAGTGTTCGAAATGTCCTGCACGATGCACACATTTATGGGAGATCACCAAGGAAAAAACCTCTCCTAACTGAACGAAACAGACTGAAGAGACTTGAATTCGCTAAGGAATATATCAATAAGCCAATCGATTTCTGGAAAAATGTCATATTCTCCGACGAGAGTGAGTTCAATATTTTTAAATCAGATGGCAGAAAATTAGTTTGGAGAAAACCTTGTGCTGCTTTTCATACCAAAAATGTGTTACCTACAGTTAAACATGGAGGAGGTTCTGTTATGATTTGGGGGTGCATGGCTAGCAAAGGAATTGGTAATTTGCGTTTCATTGATGGGAATATGACAGCTCGGACCTATATTGATGTGTTGCGAGATAACTTGCCACAAAGTGTAATAAAATTGGGTATCAGTAATTCGTACTATTTTCAGCAAGACAATGATCCCAAGCACGCTGCCGGTATAACTCGTATGTGGTTGCTTTATAATGTACCCAGAAAACTTGCCGCTCCACCACAATCACCAGACTTAAATCCTTTGGAAAATCTGTGGAATTCTTTGGATTTAAAAATAAGAAATAGGAAGATTTCAAGCAAATCTGCCCTTAAACAAGCTCTTATTGAAGGGTGACCGAATACTGAGCCTACTGTTACAGAAAATTTAATTAAATCAATGCCAGCAAGATTACAAGCAGTAATAGATGCTAAAGGCATGCATACTAAATATTAGTTATTTGAAATTTGCTTATATATTTTATTTCTTTTGTATTCATGCAGGTGTGCAAATACTTTTTTGATACGAGATATTTTAATTTTGTTACAAAAAAGCATTGTTATTTATATTATTGTAATTTTTCTGTTTGTTTTGGATGATTAAACTTATTCTGATTTGGCAATACCAATTTTTTTATTTCTTAATGCTTCTTTTTATGAATTGCAAACAAAAATGTAGGTGTGCAAATACTTTTTTTACCCACTAAATAGCCTATCAAAAAACTTGTTGACAGAACACCACCGCTGAATAAAGCATATGCCACAGAACTCGTAGACTACCAGTGATGAACGGTCTTGGCGGTCAACTTTGGTTTGATTTTATTTTGATAGTCAGGCGTCGGCAACCTGCTTAGGCTGCCGGTGAAAATTAACCAAAAGATGTATATTAAGAAGATGCTTCGGGTTAGTGGTATTTTCATTTTAAAACAGACTGTTTTGGTAAAAAATAAAATTTATTTTATTGAGAAAATAATTACAGTACGCTTTAAATTTTAAACAAACATTATAATTATTATAATTAAAATGAATTTCACGTGTGAAAAATAAATTCTCGAATCTATAAGTTGAAACGAATGCGGACAAAATGGCGAAGATAATTTTTTAGAATTAAGGATTACGGTTCGGTGTTGCCAATTTTATCGATTTCTCCTTGTTACAATTTTTTATTTTTTTAAATGAAAATGCATACTCGTTACTGCAGTTTTTTAATCCAACAAAAAATGTATTTGTTATTATTTATTTTCAATTTAATTTCAATTAATTTAATAATTTTTAATTATTTCAATTAATAATTTATGGCTTTTATCGAATATTCGTTTTATATTTATGTTTCATAATTTATTTTTATGTATTATTCTGTATCAAATGGGTCACTTAAAATTATAAAATGGGTCAGCCGGTGGGTTCTGGACTAAGTTAATAAAATTTTAAATAAATTTACTTTATAATTTGTCTAAGTAATAATTTCTGTGAGCATTTCCAATATTATTTTAATTTAATAAAAATATTTCTAGTGCTATGTATTACTACCTAGCATAGAATCATTTAAATTTCCTTTAGCGATGATAGGCATTTAAGTCGCGATGCTATAAAGTTTGGGAAACGTTGTTTTAAGGAATAAAAAGGATATTAACATTTATTTATTGAAAAGTCTTTGTCAAAAATATCATACTAGTGAAGACTTTCTACATTCATTTCGTTGCCCGTATGGCATTCAGATAAGAAAAAAAAGAGTTTTGTTTCCGAGGTAATATATTTTGAAATGGGATTACCCAGTGCTATCGTCTTTTCCATTTTAGAATTTAATTTATTCTCTGCAGTCACTGAAATTGCATTTTGCGAAACCGTAAACATAATTTTCGTTTATAAATCTTGTTTACATTTTACTTCGAATGAAAAAATAACAAATCTATTTCAAACTTCAACACCTAAAGAACATCGTAAGCTGACACGTATAATTTAAAAATTGTGAATCGATCAGAAAATGAAATGGAATTTTTTTTCTCTCTATAAAAATACGCTGAACTCTCTCGCCGTAACCACCCTCCTAAGATGACCCTTACCGAAAATGACCAATACTTCTGAGAATATAAATAGCAGTACTGAACATCAATTTTGTAAGTGACCGACTCCGAAAAAGACCAAAATTGTCGGAAAATTTGTCTGTGTAAGGGGGGGTTCACGGTATTTACTTGTTCGTACATACGATAAATTACAGTGAACCTTCTCATGTTGACTTTCTTCCTAAAATTGCCATCTCTAAATGTAATTCGTATTTCTGAAAACAAGTAAATATCGATATTGGAGTCTTCACTCTGAAGCGATCACCTTCACAAAAGACCATTCTTGAGCCATGGGTGGTCATCTTAAATATATCTTAAAGAATCTTAAATACATCTTAAAAATCTTATTTTAAATAATCTTAAATATATCAATAGTTAATCTTAATATCTTAATATAATATAAATCTTAAATATAAAATAAATAAAAAACCTTAAATATATCAGTGCTTAAATTCATTTAGTGCGAAAACAAGTTACAACTACTTGCGCAATTGCTGCAAAGCAAGTTAATAATAATTTATTTACTAAATAATATTGATTAATTCGTTATATTATCTCCTAAGTTTAATTACAGTCGTGGCCGAAATTCTGGACACTTTTGGAAATTTTTATGTTTTTGAACTTTGTATGCTTATAGAAAACGTTACGTTTCACAAAATGCAAACTTGTATATATCATTTTAAAGAGAATTTATTACTGAATTCAATACAAAACACAAAATTCAATTATTTGCATACAAAAAAAGTTAAACGATAATAGTTATCGATATACATTAGATAGATTGCAGTGAGTTATCAGTACTTATTAGGGTACCCTTTATTTTTTATTACAGCTTCACATCGACGTTTCATTCAGCTGGCAAGGAGTTTTAAAGCTCTTCTTTCGTTATTACATGATGCCAGGAAACAATTATAGCCTCAATTAGTTCCCTTTTATTTGATGGGCGCCTCATTCGGACAAGAGTTTTCAAACGGTGCCGGATTGAGGTCAGGACTGTTTCCAGGCCATGACAAAAATTTAATTCTCTTTGTACGAAACCACTCTTTCGATATTTTAGCCTTGTGGCAAGGAGCAGAATCCTGCTGAAAAATAAACGAAGCATTGTTGGGAAAGAGATCTCTGATGGAAGGTAGAAGTTTTGGTTCTAGAATAGTGTTATCAGGTTCAATGTTTCTTCTAACCTTCTTCGGAAACATACAATGACCTGACTAGAACAGAGAGCTTACTAAAGCTATGTTCACTAATTGTAGTAAGTAGACAGGATACAGACGAAGGGTATACAAAACCCTTTATTTTTTTCTTTATATACAATGACTTCCGTACTTCGGAATACAATGACCCTCCACTCGGGGTCTAACTTAAAAGATATCAAAATAAAACTAAACTCTAATTTAACTTTAGAATAAGATTGGCCTTATAATAACAGAAAGCGTATGTAGCACAGAGACTGTGAACACTACAATACGTTTAATTTATCAAGAGGATTAAAACCTCTGGCCTGGAAGGCAAAGTAGCAACTGCGTAACTTCTAAGGTAAGCGGCCTGCTTCGAACTCACGGCTTCCTCTCCTCTCTGCTTGGCAAAAAGGCCACACTTAAATACTTGGCGTTCGCCAGACAACTTTGCATAAACTCCTTCACGCTTATAATTCTGGCCGGAAGTAGAAAATAAGAAGTGATAGTAAAGATTTAAAATAAAATAAACGTTAGTAAAACTTAAGATCCTTACATACTTCCCGCCAGAGTTAATTAGTTTGAAACTGAGGTCTAAAACGACCTTGTTGAAAACTTTTAGCTCTAGAAACTAACGCGAGGCCAAACTTTTACAAACATAACTTAGCTAGAAACTAGAAAATTTTAAAAGAAAGAAATTTGTTACAATAGCAGCTCCCGGAATATACAACAATCTTTTTTCTTTTTCATCTGTACTGCATCAAAACAGGAGCTTTATTCAATTCTGGTTCCTTCCAGAGATCTGGAAGGAAAACTAGTTTAATGAAATGTTACAGAATGACATTGCAAATAACATATAGAATATACTTTTCTTAACATTCTTATTTCATTCATGACTATTTTAATTATCTCTCCCCGTGCTCTCTGACATGTGTTGTAAAAACACCAAACACGAATGTGTTTCTGTCTATGTGTTCAACACTTCCTCCTACAATCAAAACACTAATGTGTTAAAATTCAACATACGAGACCTCTTAACACACCCTAATTTCAACTCTAGACCCTGAGGTACTATTCTGAAAGTGGCTAACTCTAAAGTGTAGCGTCAGAGAGCCTAACTACATCATTCAACCTTTAACACATATTCACCATGATTTAATCTTTACAGTCACACGAATAACAAATTTTTTAACATTACTTTCACTTTTACCATATCACGGTATTTCTAAACATTCAAAATAACAGTTCACATGTATACAAGAACATATCAAGATGCCGTTAATTTTACACATTTGAAAACATACATTAGTAGTACATTGTTAACTTCTATTCTTTTCAAAGCAAGTGCCAATTCTTTCTACATTGAAATAATACTACATTTCAAAAAGTCTTTCAAACTAAAACTTCTTTCTTGTTAGAATGTTTTAAATAAAATTTATACAATAACTTTTTACAATATTTAAGTCTTTATACAACGCTATTATACATCAACTTTAGTTTTACGCGCGAGTAATTGAAAAACATAATAAGAAAATCGGTCACAACTCATTTCTCGCCCTTTTGGCGATAAAGGTACACCTCGCATGAGGTAAAACTTCTTGATATCTGCCACTTGCAGTAAGAATGAAAGATTAACTTAAGTTTGTAAAGTAACATAAAATTTTACTTATCTTTGTAATATTCAGACATCCTTTTCTGGGCCCAGTCTTTAAAGGTGCTGCAGACCGTAGCTTGGTTGATCCTCCTTCTTGTACGGGCTCGCCCTTCAGTGCTTTCCTCTGGAAGCTTCCGTTTTTCACCACTACGGCCACCCTTGAACATCTTCCTTCTGTCCTCTGCTTGTGGTCTTGGCCGTTTGAAGGCAGCTGGTCTTGGTGGAACCGGGAAACTTCTGTCGTGATCCTGCTTGGACCTCGTTGTTGGCCGTTCAAATTTTTCTTGTACTTTTTCCTCCGCCGCTGATGGCCCTTCCGCAGTTCGGCGACTTTTGCTGCGGAGAGTTCTGTCGGATGAGTCAATCTTCCGTTTCACAGCCGGGTTATAGTTGCCGTCCTTTCTCCCGGTCTTTTCCACATACGTCGTCCTTCTCCCTTCTTCATTCTGGGGGTGTTCGTGAACTCTGTTTTTTGGACGGTGGAACGGCTTCTTTTTCTTTGTACCTTCAATTTTTCCGCGGGGCAATTTTCTTTTCACTTGCTTCTGTCTCTCATTGGCTTGCCCTTGTACTTGTCGTTTTCCCACCTCTGGAACTTGTACCTGCGGTGTCTGCCGTCCCGGATCCTGCAAAAGATCTGAAAAGATTTGCATTTTATTACGGTCATAGAATGGTTTTATCTGGTCAATGTTTGCGGAACAGGTTTCACCATTTCTTGCCTTTAATACTACAACAGCGTGAGTTATTTTTTCTATAACATATGGTCCTTCAAAGCGTGGGAAAAATTTGGCAGTTTTATCTTCTGGTGCTGAAGAAAGTGAATGCTTAATTTTTAGTACTTCATCCCCTACTTTATAAGTTACTCCCCGTCGTTTCAAGTCATAATACAATTTTTGTTTTCTTTGTGCTACTTCTGTATTCTTTTTTGCTTCTTTTATTAGTTTTTCTATATCACCCATTTTAAATTCTGGGGCTCTTTGTTGCACATAAAATAGTTTATCTAACGGTGTTATAATCTTTCTGCCTAGAAATAACTCAGCAGGAGTTTTTCCCGTTGTATCATGTTTTGCGGTCCTAAGGGCGAAAGCAAATTCATTGACATAGTTATCCCAGCTTTTATGAAAATTTTTAACATAACTACGGATAATTTTCACTATATTTCTGTTGACCCGTTCCGCTATATTTGATTGCGGCCGATACGGGACCATTTTTAAATGACGTATGCCCAGTTTTTGGCACATGTCTTCAAATATATTACTTACAAATTGAGGACCATTATCCGATATAACTTTTAGGGGCGCCCCGTATTTTAAAATGTATTTATTTAAAATAGAATCGGTAACTAATTTCGCGGAGGCTCGTTTTAAGGGAACAATTTCGGTCCATTTACTAAAATGATCAACTATAACAAGGAGATAGCGACTTTTGTTTAACTGACTTTTTGGGAAAGGGCCCAATAAATCGATGCCGATTATTTCATTTGGAAATTCGGATTTAATACTATTTAGAAACCCGGCCGGGCGGAAATTAATATAATTAACGGCTTGACATGTTGGGCAGGACTGGACATACGCCCTTGTTAACTTTTGCAGTTCAGGAAAGTAGACTGCCTCGCGTACGCGTTGAGTAGTTTTTCGAATACCAGCATGAGAAGCTAAAGGGCTGTCATGGAGCTCTTGCAGGATATTTAATCTAAGACTAGCTGGGATAACAGGTCGAAATTCGTTGTTGGAATTCGTAGTTTTTGTATAAAATAATAGACCATCTATTAGTTCGTAATGGGCCGCCCTATTTCTTATCGCCACAATATCTTGGTGGCTAAAATTTTCAGGATCCTTCAAATACTCATAAATACTTCCAAACTCAGGATCCTTACCCAGTTCGGTTATTACAGTTTCTCGGGAATTTATTGTACACGCTGTCAGCATTGCAACTTTTACGGTATTACCCTGTTCGTCTAATTTAATTCGTGACAGGGCATCTGCTACGATATTTTCCTTTCCGGGGGTATGCTTGATTACCAGATTATATTCTTGCAGCTTGAGTGCCCATCTTATTAACCTTGGGGATAAATTTTTTCCAGAGTACAATCTAGTTACCGCCGCATGATCAGAATATACTGTTATCGGCGCCTTTCCAAAATAGACTCGGAACTTTTGCACTGCTAACAGAACTGCAAGTGCCTCTCTCTCGGTCGCGGAATAGTTTCTTTGTGTTTGATTTAAAGTTCGGCTAAAAAATGCTACTGGCTGCTGATTTTGCGAAAGTACCGCTCCTACCGCATAATCCGAAGCATCCGCTGAAATTTCTAAATTTTCATCCTTTTCAGGAAATTTCAACACAGGGGCTTGCGTTAATGCTTGTTTTAATTTTTCGAAAGCACTATTGGCTTCGGCCGTCCACGAGAATCTTGCCTTTTTCCTTTTTAATTTTAACAATGGCTCAGCGATAGCCGCAAAATCTTTTATAAAGGACCTATAATATGAACAAAGTCCTAGAAAAGAAGAGAGCTTCTTTGCCGTGTTTGGAGTCGGATACTTTTGTACAGCGATTATTTTTGATTCATCTGTCTCGATCCCTTTTTGCGATATTTTGTAACCTAAATATTTTAATTCAGGGGCTGCAAATTTGCATTTTTCGACATTAACTTTTAGACCGGCCTCATTTAATAAAGAAAACACCTGTCTTAAATCCTGTACATGTTGGTCTAGATTATCACTAGTAATAATGATATCGTCTAAATAGATAAATGTGGACTTTCCGAGAACAGGTCTTAACACAATGTCCATGCATCGCTGAAATGTTGCTGGGGCGCCTGAAAGGCCAAACGGCATTCGCAAAAATGCATAAGTGCCAGACTTGGTTATAAAAGCAGTCTTAGGCACGTCCTCAGGCCTGATCCCTATTTGAAAATAACCATTCGTTAAGTCTAAAGTTGTCATAAATTTGGTTGATTTTATGTTCCTTAAAATTTCTTCTATAATCGGTAACGGATATACCGGATATTTCGTTATGGAATTTAATTTACGGTAATCAATAGCGAATCTCCACCTTTTTGGATGCTCCAAAGGATAATCATTATTTTTCTTACATAAAACCACCGGACTAGCATAACTACTTGAGATAGGCGTTACGATCTTTTTACGTAGCATATCGGTAATATGCCATTCTATAATTTTTTCCTTATTCTTATCATACCGGTATGGTTTTTGACGAACCGGCAATGCATCTCCGGTGTCAATACTATGGTTAGTAACCTGGGTAAATCCTGGAATATCACTAAATAAGGAAGCAAATTCACTTACCACTTGTCGGATTCTATCTTGCTCGTCGTTAGGCAGGTGGTCGAGATTTAACCTTGGCGGTTCAACCTTTTCTACACGCACTGGTTTCATCGTCAGCTTAAGAGACGCTTCATTAAAATCCAGTGTAGCTTGTGCGTCTGAAAGAAAGTCTATTCCTAGTATTAAGTGTGCTTGCAAATTCTTTACTATAAAAAACATCACCTTTACTTGTTCGTCCTTGATACGGATGTACAAAGGTACTTTACCTACGCACTTACATTGTTCTCCTTGCGCCGCTAATACTGTTGTATTATCCGCATTATATATGCGGTATTTGCGAAAATACTTTCTAAAAAAGACTTCTGCCACACAGGAACACTGCGCGCCGGTATCCAGGAGTGCGGTGGCCGGGATATTATTTACCAAGACTTCAATCTTCGGAAGAGTTAAATTTTTCACCATTACTGTATTTAACTTGTAGGAAGAGGGGTTTTCGTGGCCTTCGGATTTCCGCACCCTCTCGTCAGCAGAAATCCGTTTGAGTTTAAATTATTTTTTCTTTCGGTGCTTTCCTTCTTTCTCCACTGGCCTTGAGACTTTTTTTCTGGGTTGCTATTGAACTGTCGACGTTCGCCGGCTGTTTTTGAATGCTCGGGTTTCCTTGCCCACTGATTCGCTTTTTCTCCGTAGCCATGTGCTTGAGTTTGCTGTAGTCTTGGCGTACCAAATTGGTTTCGCTGTTGATATTGGCGTCTTCTTTCGACGTCCGCCGTTCTTCTACTTTCAAACTGGATTGCTAGCTCAAATAATTTTTCCAGTGTAGTCGGATTTCTCAATTCAATAAAGTCTTGCACTTGGGGTAGTAACCTCGGCAAAATCACTTGAATTATTTCAGGATCCGGACGGTTTCCATACAAGAGCTTGAAAACGTGAATTTTTCTTAAAATAAACCTGGAGAGGTTTTCCATTCTTTGTTGATATATACTGAAAAGTTCTGTTTCTAATTTCGCACGATCCCTTACAACAGGGAAGGCTTTTAGTAGGGCAGTCTTGAAATTTTCGTAGGTATAGGTGGGACTTCCTGCTTGACCCAAGAGACTTCTGCCGATACATTTGAACCAGTTAAGCGCTTGGCCCCTCAAAGCGCTGGTAGCTAAGGTAACTTTTTGAAACTCGTGCACGGGGTAGAGCATGAAGTGGTCATCCAATTTTTCCAAAAAACTGGTTACCTGTGAGTTTCCATTAAACGTTGCTTCTGGTTTCATCGAAGCGCGCATGGTCTGGACAATATACCCAAATCCTTCCAGGGCGGCAGCTGGCATTTCTGGATTCTGAGCTGTTTCTGCAGGCAGCACAGGTTCTTCTTGAAACTCGGCCATGGTTATTCTTCGTCGGGCGCCACTATCAGGTTCAATGTTTCTTCTAACCTTCTTCGGAAACATACAATGACCTGACTAGAACAGAGAGCTTACTAAAGCTATGTTCACTAATTGTAGTAAGTAGACAGGATACAGACGAAGGGTATACAAAACCCTTTATTTTTTTCTTTATATACAATGACTTCCGTACTTCGGAATACAATGACCCTCCACTCGGGGTCTAACTTAAAAGATATCAAAATAAAACTAAACTCTAATTTAACTTTAGAATAAGATTGGCCTTATAATAACAGAAAGCGTATGTAGCACAGAGACTGTGAACACTACAATACGTTTAATTTATCAAGAGGATTAAAACCTCTGGCCTGGAAGGCAAAGTAGCAACTGCGTAACTTCTAAGGTAAGCGGCCTGCTTCGAACTCACGGCTTCCTCTCCTCTCTGCTTGGCAAAAAGGCCACACTTAAATACTTGGCGTTCGCCAGACAACTTTGCATAAACTCCTTCACGCTTATAATTCTGGCCGGAAGTAGAAAATAAGAAGTGATAGTAAAGATTTAAAATAAAATAAACGTTAGTAAAACTTAAGATCCTTACAGTGTCAATGTATTTTCTGGCATTCAGTGTCCCATCGATGACATGAAAGCGACCAATACCATCTGCTGACATGCATGACCAAATCATAATACTAACTGGGTTCTTCACAGTTGCTTGAATGCAGTCGGGATGTAGCTCTTCTCGTATTCTACGTCTTACATGTTTTCGCCCATCACTACCGCATAACGATATCTCACTTTCATCACTCCATATAACTTGTGACCACTGATCATCTGTCCAATTAATGTGTTCCTTTGCCCACTGTAGTCTTTTTTTCGTTGCTGAAAATTAAGATAAGGGTTTTTTCCTGGAATTATACCTCTCAGTCCAACATCTGTTAATCTTCTCCTGATTGTTCTTGAACTGACAGAAACACCAGCATCATTCGGATCACTTCTGATGGCCGCTGATGACATTTTTCTATCTTGGAGACATAGTCTTTTTATTCTTCTATCATCAATAGATGTGGTGCATCTTTTTCGGCCTTTTCCTTCTGTGTTTTTTATTGAATTTGTCTCCTGATATCGTAAACAAAACTTTCGAACTCCAGATATAGTCACTGAACCACTCACCTGTCTTGCAATTTCAGCAAACATACTCTGTCTTGCAAATCCCAGACCACTTTCTCGTAACACAATAATATTACATCTCTTTCTAGGTGTCCAATCTACTCTTTTATTTGATGTCATTGCTTCTTGACTAAATATTAAAAATTTTTACAAAAATTCCTACTTGTAATTGCAGTGTATAAGAAACAGGTCCTTCTTCTACAGAACAAAGCAAAATAATGAATTGTTTCAAATGTAAACATGATGTCAGCTTTTACTGGCAGATACTAACATTTGATTGGTTCTCAGAACAAGAACAGTGATTGGCCAGTAAAGCTAGACATTACAAACCACTTCATAACTGTGTTTTTTATTTATATTAAAGTACATATAACGTTTTTTGTATTACAAGTAATTGAATTTTGTGTTTTGTATTGAATTCAGTAATAAATTCTCTTTAAAATGATATATACAATTTGCATTTTGCGAAACGTAACATTTTCTATAAGCATACAAAGTTCAAAAACATAAAAATTTCCAAAAGTGTCCACAATTTTGGCCACCACTTTATAGTAGGATTATCTTATAAGAGTGAATCCATACTAGTAAGTTATATTTTAAAAGATGTTTTGAAGAAATTTGAAAGTAAAATGTTAAAAATGTTTTAACGGGGACTGGAATTAAATCATGAATAACAAAATTTCAATTGTAAAAGGAATAAATTAAAGGCAAGAATTAAATTAAATGCATGTAATCATTTTCATTGATCGGAAATTAGTTGACTTTTCAAGGGAACAAACCAACTCCCGTTCAATGAACAATAATTAAGAAATAAATACGAAGGTGTTTCGTCTTTACTCGAGCAATAAGGCTAAGCCAAACCGGCAATTCAAGTCAGGCCAAATATTTCCGTGAATAAAAGGGATGATGAACCAATGCTGATATTGAAAGAGTTTATTCCTATTAAGCATTTTATCCAATACAATTTTGAGTGAAAAGCAGTTTCTGCAGTAAATTTCGATAATGCTCAAGTAACCGTCCTCCGAACATTTTTAACATTTTACTTTCAAGTTACTTCAAAACATCTTTCAAAATATAACTTACTAGTATGGATTCACTCTTTTAAGATAATCCTACTATAATTAAACTTAGATAATGTAATCAATTAATCAATATTATTTAGTGCTTAATCTCAAATATATCAGTATTTAGAGAATATAAAGTATATATATTCTTATATGAATATAATAAGTATCTTAAAGAATATTAAATTTATCTTAAGAAGTATCTTAAATTTGAGAAAAAATTTGAACTTTAAACAATTTACGAGAAAGAAAATAATTTTGCAAAAATAAAATATTAATTTGTTGATTTTCAATTACAAATAAAGCAAATTTCTCTCATTAAAAAAAAAAAAGCTTTTTTCTAATATTTACTTGATGTGCAATTACATTTTGCCTATCTTTCGTAAAACAGGACCCACGTTAATGCAAACGAAGGTTACAATATTGCAGTGTTTTATTTCAATTCCTTTAAAAATGCAAATTTTGAATTTAAATAAATGGCTGAAATTCTTCTCAGCATTTCAAATGAACATATATATGAAGATAAAAAAAGGTCAGTCAAAGTTGTACCTTAAATTAGCAATAGCCCCGTAATTCCTCAATTTAATTTGCGTATCTCCCCTTTCTGTTCTCAATTGTTTATAATATTGTTTTCTCGATTACGTGTTTTCAAGTTAATCCATTTTATGCTTGCTTAAGTAATTCTGCAATGCGCATAGATTTTTTTCAATCAGATTAAAGAAACATTTCTCTATAAATATCGCTGCTACTATTGCGCAGCCCTTTTTTCTACTTCGCCTTGCTGCTCGTTTCGTCCTTTGGCTAAAAAGATATGAGCTGTACCGAATTTAGCGGTGCATACCGTAACCATACTGATGATGTGCAAAAACAGAATGTTAGTCCTAGAAATTAGTTATCAAAAAATAAAATGTGTAGAAATTACGCCCAGGTATGTTTTCAAGTGTCTAACAACGCAGTAAAGCCTTTCCAAGTTATTACAACGCTAAGAACCATCGCCAATCCATTGCAGCTATTCCTTAATCTCCTCATTATATATATAATCCAAGATTTTGTTTCTTGTAAAATAAACTCTGATTAAATACTTCTGAAAATCTACTATACAACGAAGCGGTAAATCAGAAAGCGTAATGAATTAAAAATATATCAACGTTCATATGAAAAGTATTAAGCAAGTTAAAAATGATTAAAAAAATTTTTTTTAGATAGCTTTCTTAAAAACTGGATGTTTAATTTTAAATAATCACATAGTTTCTGATTTTGTATTTAAACAGAAATGGTGATAAGAATCGTAAAAAAAAAAATGTCAACTTGTAGGATATCAGAAAGCGTTTTGCTATAGTTATACGAGTTTTAAAGAATACCCTCTTGATGTGTTTCCCTATTTTCCTACTTAGTGAAATGTAACAAATTAATTTTACTTAGAACATGTAATAAAAGAAGTTTATTTTCTTCCCCTTATTCATTTTGATCTCTGCAAGATTTACATTTGTTCAAAGTGAAAGAGTTTTTAATTTCATCTATGTTTAACAAAGGGATGTTTTTATAGCATATCACTTTTTTTAATTTTTGCTTAATTTTTATGTAAAAATTAAAGTTACATTGGCAGCTAAATTTTATTTCAAATATTAATTTATATTTCGAATTTTTAAGATGGCAATTTATTTTCATATTTTAATTTTTCTTCCAGAATTTTATTTTATGTCTTTAAGCTTAACTTAAATTTCCTACACACGTAAATTTATTTTCTTGTTTTACTTACATTTTTCTATACTTTTGTTGAACAGTTTCTTTTTAACATTTTGTGTTCCTTTTCATTATGTTATTTTCTTAACTGACATCTAAGCTTGACTGTAAAATTACTATTCTTTTTTCTGAAAAGTGTTTCCTCTAAACGCAATTCTCTTTGTATTTTTTCTCTCAAAATGTTTTAATTTATATATCTTCTTTAGAAACGTCCAGAGAAAACTAGCCGCGTATCAATTTTCTTTTCTCTTGTTGAACCGTTTTGCACATTCCTTTTTACTTCCTTGTACGAAGTAAAAAGGAAGTATTGTTATCGCGAAAAGTTTCAGGCAGCATATTTCAACGAAAATATCCCATTTTGACCTCTTTCAAATGCAATTTAACGATGTATTTCTGTGATATCTGTATGTAAGGACAGAATAAAACACTCTTTTCCTCCAAAAAAATTATAAAACTGCTTTAAGATGAATTCTGAAGAGAATTTTTCGTGGCGTCTGTACGAACGTATGTACGTACGTGCGTACGTACGTATCTCGCATAACTCAAAAACGAGTAGCCTCAGAACGTTGAAATTTTGTATATAGGACTGCTATAACACGTAGATGCGCACCTCGTATTTTGGTTGCTATCGGCCGCACCAAACGTATATAAATATATTTATGTATATATCCACTTTGTTACTCGGCTCAGTGATCTCAGTTTCTTTACTCTTATATGTTTGTAAATTGTACATTTTTTGCTTTAAAAATGATTGAATTATGTTGTTCTTATCTTCTGATTAAGGTTTTTATGCCTTTAGTAAATCTGTATGCAATATTTTTAGAATTATCAACAATTTTAAAATTGTTTAAGTGCCGCTAAGCCTAATAATGTTTTTGATGGCGGCCATTGATCCTGTTTACATTTGAAACAGCAGGATAGCGGATTTGTTGCCAATCTGGAGAAACTTAGCTTCGCAACAACAAAGATAACGCCTTCATTTATTATTTAAATCATGCTTAATCCTTTCTGGAATTTTTTCGAGGAAATACGCGTTTAAGATTTACTTCGTAATTTTTAATACAGATATTTTGAGTTTTTATGTATTTTTGCCTTGTCGCGAAGTGAAAACTGAATTAATTGAATGAGAAATACTCAATCGTCTGTGAAAAACTGTTTCTTTTTTGTTTTATTTGCTTAATTTTTTTATATATTGTTCTAGCTTTATTATAGTATTTGAATAGAACATGTGGCAACGATTAGATAATTCTTTAAATGATATAAATTTTGTGCATTCTGAGTTATAATATGAACGAAATATAATACTGTTAAGTAAACCTAGTGCCAGAGTGTCGCTATGGTAAACAAAGTGAATTTTAAAGAATGCATTTATTCTATTGTGGTTTATGCGCTGTCGGCGAAGTAGGTTTAATTCAATCTAATAAGTTTAAATGAAATGCAAGAAAAATGCGTATAATTTAATATTCGGTACAAGAAAGTCATGTGATGTACACATCAGATTTTTTTGAATTTAAACTTACGAGTAGTTATTCTTGTGTAACTCCTAACAGTTCATATACCTTTTAACTGCAGCATATTAAAAATTTAGACCGTGAAAGTTTTCAGCGATCTTGCCAAAGTTACGCAATTCGTTCCTGAAGAATTGAGAGAGAACTCACGTTTCTTTATTCAACACATTTGCTACCATTGAAAGTGATATTTCCATCCTTAGAAGCCGGATTACAAAATAGTGTTTGAATAGTTAAAAATGTTACTTGTATTTTATTAGTAAAACCAGAAAATTTCTTTACTTTTATGGTTAGTGTAATATTTTTATCATACAAAGTGTCGCCATTCTGACGCGCCAGCGCGTCGGTGGCAGTAAACTTGTTAATAAACAATCAATATTCGACTGGCTTTGTTTTTATACTTCGTAAAAGCTTTTATCGGTTTCTACTATTTTGTTAGGCCCTCCGATTTTGCCGGAAATTCTGTTTAAAAACGAGTACAAATTTTTCGCAGGTAATTGTTTCAATCTGTTACTGCTTTGTCGGCCATATTCAACTGACTATATTGTGACCATTAAATACACACTTTATTCGGTGGTAAGTTTTTCAGTACACAATAATAGTATCTAACATAGTTCTACAATAAATCTAAAAGCCGCATCTAAATTTATACGTATGTATGTTCTTCAGCGGTATTTATATCCGTTTCAACATTCAATCTAGTTTAAAAATAAATTTATTAAAACACCAAAGAGATTAATCTAATCTGGAATACATTTAACATCTCATCAGTAGCATCCTAGTTGCATCAAACAAATCGAAAGCAAGTTCATACAGTTGCCACTTAACGTTCTCTAAATCTGTGCGCTTCCTACTGATTTTCGTGTTGCCACTCAGAGGCAGACAAAAGTGTCCTTTCAAACTGGAATATCGGTTTCTATAACTTTGATATAAAATTTTAATCTCTTTTTTTTTTCAAAATGCGACAAAATTATAGCAATAACAGATAATTTAGTTCCTTACTCATAAAAATAACGTGGCTTACATAAAATCAGGCGAATTTACGTCAGAAGAAAGCGTAAATGTTATGAATTTTTACGCCACGCTTATCCATAAAAGTCACTAAATCACGCTGCGTGGCAGCAGTTTCGTGGTCGACTAGAATATATGTATACTAGTGTAAACTAGAATATATGCTATGTGCAATGGGAATTTTATGCCTTGTATTTTTAGAATATGCAATACAAAAAATATAGAATTTATTTGACACTGGCCCATAGAAACTGGCATAGAGACACTGGCATAGAAAAATATGTATTTCGTGTTCGTATATTACGGGAGGATACTATCTTCAAGATCTTACTATTTCTACACATGTTAGAAATATTCTTAACTGCCATTGTTACATGTTCTTTCTCCGAAATCTGTGTCTGTTTTAGGGAAAGATGATTTAATTTTCCGGTTATTATTCATTTTTTATTATTTTGTATTTCCTTGCACTGTAAGAATATTTTCGCTTATCTTTTATTTCTATTATGGTTCATACCTGTTTTTTTAACTCGCAAGAACTTGTTACTGGCATGGTTTCCTTATTTTGCACAGACACTATACATTTACAAGCCTACTCCGGGATTCGAACCCAGGCCCTTTAGTACGGAAGCCGAGTCACTAACCACTCTCTCGCCTGGGCTTCAGTGGGCAGTATAACGGAAAAAAATGGCTTGGATGAAATATTATTGTGCAGCCAGAGTAGTACCTTAAGCTGCATTATTATAAAATTTAATCTCGCTCGAAATATACACGTCAGTGTTCAAATTAGTTTTCTGAAACAGATGTTTATTGTGTCAGTCAATACAATTTACATTACACTTTTAAACAAGAATCATAATTAAAAACAAGAATCATAATTAAAAAGAATCCCTGATGTCAGTTTGGAGTAAAATTCATTAGCAACCTTCCAAATAATCGCAGTATATGTAACACTGAACTGTATTATATTAGAGAGGATATTTAAACATTAGATTACTTTCACAAACAGGACTGAATAATAACTTGTTTCTCTTAAAGTCAGTTTAAATATTGAATAGTTTAGCGGAAATATTTTACTAGGATTGTTTCTGAAATACGTTAAGTTGCACGTTTTC
Source organism: Stegodyphus dumicola (assembly GCF_044657685.1). NCBI lineage: Eukaryota > Metazoa > Arthropoda > Arachnida > Araneae > Eresidae > Stegodyphus > Stegodyphus dumicola. The sequence goes on from NC_140772.1 coordinate 32,544,246, forward strand.
CAGTGATAGCTATGAATAGCATAACTTGTAAACTGGAAATATTTCTACAGGAACTATTTCAAAGAAAGATTCACTGAAGGTAGGGTCTGAAGTAAAGAGTAATTATCTGATACATAGAAGACAATATATCAAAAAATTATATAATATCGTAATTAAAACATAATTTTAAACAGAAATAAGAAATATGAACTCACGTAATATTATTTTGAGGTAGTTTCGTTTATAAAACTATAAACTGAAATGTAGCGATCTTATTTGCATAAATTCTAATTTAAAAGCAGAATTACCTACATTTTTTTTTTGCGCTTGCTTCACTTAAAATTGGGCACATTGAACATTCAGTGTTCTGCCTAGAAAACTGGTTAGTGATAATAAAACCAATTAGTTCCTTTTCGTTAGTGAATTATTTAACCATTGGTATGTATAATGACTATGAAAATTCCTTACAATAAATTTTTATCTTGACAAAATACGTATTGAATTTATAAGTAGGAGAAAACCAGAGATCTCATGCAAAGTGTTATAATATTTAAATTCAAAGTTAGGTAATCTATACTAGCCTATTAATATTTATTTTATATGAAGACGAATTAAAACAATTAGAGAACTTGAAAGGTGTTGATAGGCAAGTCTGATCTGAAACATTATGTAAGGAAGTGAAAATCGTAATTTTGCCTTAGTTCGCAAAAATAAATTGAACATTCGTCTTTTATACAAGAGCAGTAATATGAATTTGAGTTCAAAATACCGAAATTAGATTTTAAATGAAAGAAATTAAGAAACCGAAAGATACAGTACGGAATATAAGAACAAAGCATAATGTATATTAAGAAGCAAAAGAATGATATTAATAATACGGAACAACACAAGTATTAAAAAATCTGATGTGTACACCACATGACTTCCTTGTATTGGAATATGAAATTGGAATATTAAGTTATACGCATTTTTTCTTGCATTTCATTTAAACTTATTGGATTGAATTAAATCTACTTCGCCGATAGCGCATAAACCACAATAGAATAAATGCATTCTTTAAAATTCACTCTAGTATTTGTTTACCATAGCGACACTCTGGCGCTAGATTCACTTAAGAGTATTAATAATTATGTAACAGTTAACTTATATAATAATTATATAACGGAAACTAAGTTAACTGTTTTGTAATCCAATAATTATATAACAGTTAACGTATATATTTCGTTCATATTATAACTCATAATGCACAAAATTTATATCATTTAAAGAATAGAATTATCTAATCGTTGCCACATGTTCTATTCAAGCTAGAATGATGTATAAAAGAAATTAAGCAAACAAAACAAAAAAAGAAACAGTTTTTCACAGACAATTCAGTATTTCACATTTACTCACTTCGCGAGAAGGCAAAAATACATAAAAACTCAAAAATTATATTAAAAATTACGAAGTAAATCTCAAACTCTTAATTCCTCGAAAAAATTCCAGAAAGAATTAAGCACGATTTAATTGGCAATAATAAATGAATGCGTTATCTTTGTTGTTGCGAAGCTAAGTTTCTCTAGATTGGCAACGAATCCACTAGTCTATTGTTTCAAATGTAAACATCAATGGCCGCCATTAAAAACAGGCTTAGCGGCAATTAAACAACTTTAAAATTGCTGATAATTCTAAAACTATTGCACGCAGATGTACTAAAGGCATAAAATCCTTAACCGGAAGATAAAAACAACATAATTCAATCATTTTTAAAGCAAAAAATGTACAATTTACAAACATATAAGAGTAAAGAAACTGAGATCACTGAGCCGGGTAGATATATATATATAAATATATTTATATAGGTTTGGTGCGGCCGATTGCAACCAAAATACGAGGTGCACATCTACATGTTATAGCAGTCCTATATACAAAATTTCAACGTTCTGAGGCTACTCGTTTTTGAGTTATGCAAGATACGTACGTACGCACGTACGTACATACGTTCGTACAGACGCCACGAAAAATTCTCTTCAGAATTAATTTTAAAGCAGTTTTATAATTTTTTGGAGGAAAAGAGTAATTTATTCTGTCCTTACGTACAGATATCACGCAAAAACATCGTTAAATTGCATTCGATAGCGGTCAAAATGGATATTTTCTTTGAAATATGCTGCCTGAAACTTTTCGCGATTACAATACTTCCTTTTTACTTCGTACAAGGAAGTAAAAAAGGCCCAGCAAATTTAGATTGGATGGAAAGAAGTTACGGGGCTTTTGAATAATAATAGAGGATGGATAATAATTATCGGCGTTTTTCAGAATTTAAGTTAATTAATTAAATTCAGGAATAATTATCGGTGTTTCCAGAATAAATCACTTTAAGCAAAAGTCAAAAGCTTTAACCCTTTCCGGCACGCTACCTTTTAAAGTTGGAGTTTTGATTTAAAAAAAAAAAAAAAAAAAAAAAAAAAAAAAAAAAAAAAAAAAGTAGGCAGTCTAATTAGGCCTAGAGGAGTACACAAGTAAAAATTTGTGAAGATAGCATTTATCGTTTTAATTCTGTGGGTGTGCCCAAAGTGGCACATTGATTGAATAGAGCTTTGAAAAGAGTGTTGAAACGAGCATTGTTGTCAATGAACTGACCGATGAGATGCGGAGAAACAAAGAATACAGACTCTCAGTTGTCCTAGATTATCGGTAAGCCCGGTCTGGGCACACCTAGGGTTCACAGTTTGATTTTAGGCAAGATTTCAAGGTAAAAATTTAAAACAATAAGGAAATTAGCATACAGTCAAAAAAAAAAACATAGAAATTTCTTTTCAAACAATTCCTTTTATACCCTAAAAACATCTGGAAGATTTCTTTGAAAAATGAGGATCTTAAAAAACTAAACATGGCTAAAATATATGGACTGGTTTGTGTTGAGCTGCCATCTACTATAAATAAAGATGGTTCAGAGTAACCTATAGTAACCTATAAATAAATCCTTTTTCATTCAATTTTTCTGTGCGTACAGAAGGAAATTTTTAGGCGTTATCCAGACCGGAGACACTGTGCCGCAAAGGGTTAAAGGGGAAAAAAATTACTGATGTTAGAATATAAGAAATAAATTATAAAAATGAAGTAATGACTTTAATTCATTAATTACGCATAATTTTAAAAAATAATTTAGAGTCTTAAACATTTATTATACACAGAAAGGTCTGCTAAAATTATTATTATCATTTTAAATAGGCGTCGGCAACATGTTTTGGCTGCGGTTCAAAAATCAGCCAAAATGTGTTTATTAAAAAGAAATTTCGGGTCAGTGGTATTTTCATTTTAAAACAGTCTGATTTGGTGAATACTAAAATAAATTTTATAGAGAAAATAATTATTATACTCTTTCAACTTTAAACATAAAAATTAAAATTGTAATTCTTATTATTGCGAAAACAAACATAACTGAATGTACTTTATTTTTCTCTACGTTACCAATGATTTCCTGAATGCTTAACTTCTTAATTTAGACAAATCTGGCTTATAGTTAATCGTCTTAAGACGAATTCAGGCATCAGAATTTTTGGTAGTTAAGATGCTCTCAAAATTAACTTCATGTGTGAAAATATTTGCTTACATCTATAAGTTGAATCGAACGCGGATAAAATGGCGAAGACAATTTTTTTGAAATTATGGATTATGGACAGCCATTAGCAAACTTATCGATTTCTTCTAGAAATTATATTCGTATTACAATTTTAAAAAATAATAATAGTAAAAATAAAAACGCGTGTTAGTTACTTCAATTTTGTAATCAAACAAAAATACCATGGTTATTATTAGCTCAAAGGGCATTAGCCCACAACGGTTATTAATTTCGTTTTGGCATTTTGCGTCGAAAACTTTAAATTTTCGTTTCACTTTTCAGATTGTTGCCACCAAATATTAGAGCCCTGTGTTATATTTAAAGAAATTAAATAATGAAAAATCTCCATACATGTATGTATTTCTCTCGCATTGTGATAAAACAACGGTACCTAGAGCCATCGAATTTTGAATAACGTAATCCTCCACCCGAATATGGGCCTCTGGAAGCCCTAATTTGAAATTTGGAATTTGTTTTGTTATCGATTTCATATTTTGTAAAACTTTTAACGAATTTTTGATTAACAAACTCAAGGACTTCGAAGCGAGCAATGGCAACGTTGTACAGAAAAACATCTTTATCTCCAGCGGGCGAGACTGTGTAATCGGAAATTCTAAAGATATACTCATTTTAAAGTTAGTTTGCGATATTGCTCTTGAACTGAATTTTATTATTAAAGTGCGAAAAACGTGACATTTAATAAATAAAGGTACCAGACAAAATGTTAAAAAAAAAATCCCTCTGGGTATAATGTAAAATCTGAAAGCTTTCAGATTTATTTATTTATCTTTTGTGTATTCTTCAAGTGCTCGCGCGCGTGTTATATGTTGCCGAAACATGATTTTAAACAACGGGCTCAAAATATGTGAAAGAAATCATTGCTTCAGACACATCTATAATATACGTTTAAAAATTTGCAACAAAACACTTTCACGAAATCGTATTTACCTCAGAAAGGCTGTTAAAGTACCAAGCAGGTTCTAAAGAAAATTACTGTAAGAGTACCTTTCTCCTTCGTATCAAGACTTCATATCCGCCAATCGGATAATGTTCTCTGTCTCAGCTGTTGTCTTCGGTAAGTCTCCATCATACGTCTGACCATTCCTTCCCGGGAACTTCCTCTCAGGTGAGCTGTCTGAGTTACCTCTCTCAAAGTAGAACTCTCATTTTCGACTACAGATTTTCACCTCTCTAAGAAGGCCCACCAGCGGCCGAGCGGTAAAGTCGCTGAACACTGGTAGTTCGGTCGAAGGTTCGAATCCCACGAACGGGCTGGCTGCATGGGCGTTTTCGTGTTTTTCCCCATGTGTAACGTGTATACGAGCCAGTTTCCTTAGAAAGTCCCCCACGACGGCATCCCTCCCCTTAGGCAGATAGCCCTCGGTTGCTTTGCGATAATTAAATACACATACACCTCTCTAAGACGATCATCTCTCCGATGTGGCCAATATACCTGACACTGTTAACAAACCTTAATGTTAAACATCATTTTCTTATGAGGATCTCCTTCGAAGATTTCCGAAAATAATTTCGTGAGGGTGCATTTTTATATTGCTAAAATGTGTTAAAGTTTAGTCTTTTCTACGTTTAACTTCAGAATAGTTATATTATGTTACACTATCACATCTCCGTTCTCTCGTCTTTGCCTTACGGAATAAATAATTCTCACTGTCTTCCAAACTTCTAATTTGAAAGAGTAAGATCTTATAGTTATTTATCTTTAAAAATATATCCGAACATTATTTGCCAATAATATAATAATTAGGAGCACATAAAAGCAGTAAGGGCTTCATAGTACTTATAATAACATTGTGTAACTTTCCGACAGGAATAAATTTTATTACATTTAATATCCCAGTTATAATTAATATTTTCTCCTTGACGTGACGTACTATCTATGTTAGGTACAGAACTATCTGAATGTTTTTATTCTATGTAAACGTTTACTTATTATTTATAATTATTTATTTTTTTAATCTACATAATTTTAGATATTCTATAAACATTTTTATAAATTTTTACGTGAATTTAGAATAAAAAAATCTACACTTATTTTTTTTTATCCTAAATAAATTTTATGTATTGTAAAAATTTTTATCTAATTCTCCACCTAGAAATTATAGCAGAATAATCATTTTTGTTTTTAGAGTTGAAATGTTTATCGTCGGCGCTGCCACCTCTTTCATGTATATAAAAATCATAAGTTATGTATATGTCCTTTACCAACAGATTTAAATTTCAATGTTCTGGCATTTCTAGGAAAATAAAAACATTTTTTTAAAGTTTCATGAAAATTTCAAGAAGGAAAATTAATTTCTGATTTTTTTCATTCGTCGCAGCGTTATCTCTGTATTCTTGGAACTGAGTTATGGCGGCCAAACTGCGCGAAAGAAAATTAAAATCCTATGCATTTTGGCAACTTTCGTTGATGATTTGAATGCGAAACAATTTTCTGCTATTCGAAGATTCAGGTGAATTGACCTCGCCGCATTCTAGGTAAATGCAAAATATTTCCTGATTAAAGCAAGTTTTAGAAATAATGAAAATGTCTACGTTTGCTTCAAAATGTTCAGAACTCTGCCGAAAATGCGATGCACTCGAGCTCACAGAGGCGAGCGTAATCAAAAATGACTTGCTATTTTACGCCTTGGAAGTCTTAGAAGTCAATTAAAACGCCGGATTGCACGAAGTCTTGGAAATCGAATTTTAATGGGCAATTTTCTAGCTGGGATGGTATCTCCTCATACTGGGGTCTTTAATGCGATTTTCGCATTATCTCTCAGGGAAGAAATAACATGTGGACAGGGAAGATTATCTTCTAGATATTAAGTTTGCGCCGGTGGTGCAGAATCGCTATTTTTTTCCTTTGGTTATTAAAGAAATCTTACTTATATTTTCCGTCTTTTGCAAGAAGAGCATGGATTTAGATATTAATTGAAATACTAATCATTTTTCATTTGAAATATTCGCTGCAACTAAGTTTTGTTTTCTTTCGAACTGTAGCAAATGTGAATTTTCATTATTTTCATCAAGTCCACCAGCGATGTGCAAATAAGATGCCCACAGTATTAGATACTCGATTCGGCTTCGGGCAGCAGTTTAGTCTTGCTGAAAGAAGTTTTCATAGTTTTCTTCATGTATGATGGGAAAGAAAGCACATTTCCTGTAAGAAATCCTTCACGAAAGCATCCTCCTTAAGGAAAAGAGTCTGCGAGATTTGCAATAATAAATATACTGAATCCTATCATAATGACAAACTCCTTAAGAAGACCACTTCTGATAATTTTCAGCATTCCCCCTTCCCCCAGTGGTTGGGCATTTGTTTGTTAAACATTTTTCGGGAATGGTCGAAGCCATCGGCCATTTTACCATCTGATCAACGAGAACATTACCCACACTGCTTTGCAGGAAATAGACTGATGTTAGACCCGCGAGGGAGAATCGACAATTATAAACAACTATTGCTTCTGCAAGATTCGAATCCGGATTCTGCACTATGGCAGCTGGCATTGCTAACCACCATATTGAACTGGGCGAGTGTTTACTATTCCAGAGAACATAAGTAAGATTATTACTGAACATCAACTCTTTAAGGTGGCAATCACCACCCAAGACCAAAACTATGTGGATCATCTATAAACGATCGTCTTCCGGAGAGTCCTTTACAATCTGATCTAACCATTTCCGTTATGTGGAACCACGAATGATCGTCTTAGAGAAAATTCGCAAAAATATTCATTGACTTTTCATTTCGTTATTATGTAAGAGTCTGCAATCAATTCAGAATATTTACTATTTCTTTTTTCCCCAAAAAACATTTTAAGAGGAAATTCCAATTAAGCTTTTGCTGTCGATGACATCATAAATCACTTCGAGAAGAATACTTGGTTAAATGCAAACATCGTAAATCTTCTCTAAGATGACCAACCACGATGATTCCATATACTTCTGTAGAGGTGATCTGCTTTGAGATATGGTTTCAGTCTCCAATTTTATTTACGTTCTCAGAAATCATGTTCGCTTCTTAAAGAGTATTTGAGATGTGATCACCACAACAGAGTCCATGCCAACCCCGTTCCTTTAGACGTGAAAAGTGTGGAATATTATTGGAAGTGGTACAAGAAAGAGGATAGTCAAAAAAAAAATCTTTCACCTTATGTTTATTAACTTTATTTAATAAGAGATTTCGAATTTTGCCTTTAATTTAAGGATAGAAAAGTAAAGGGAAAAAGTAAGCATCTGCATCATGAATCTAAATGCTGTGCTGACAAACTTAAGACACTATCTGGATTTTCTGTCATCGGACTCGAACCATGGATCATCTAATTGCTAGTTTGACACTTGCTAACCACGAGAAAACGCGATGTTTCGTTATAAAGACTGGGTATAGAGACTTTGGGAAAGAAACCTGCAGTTTCTGAAGCAATCCTGATTCAGTAAAATCATTTGAATGTATCATAATATAATTATTACCCTAGGAAAAAACTACTGTGGAGTAATCGTAGTGTGCGAAGGCGCACTAAATTTGTTTAAAATGACCTGAGAAGTTTTTATAATACTTTGCTTACAAGTATTGAGGAAAAGTGTAACTGCAAATACCAGACAAGCCATGTTTCTATGTAGGACTGTTTAATAGAATTCAATGATTTTGTAGCGAGAACCTATTCTTGGAATGCTGCAATGATGATCGATTAAGATGCGCCGATGTCTTCATCGATCAACGGCAATGATCTATTATTCCATCCCGTTTTATGTATCGGAAGGGATGATCTATAGTTAAAGTATATGATTGAGGACATGATCTATAGATGCGGCTGGGAAATGAATGATTCTTTAGATCATCATTTTCCCTAATCCTTTTCTTTGAAGGATTGTTCAGTGGTACTGGCTAAATATACTTAGCTATTGTGGTTGGTATGGAAGGGCGTAGAAGAATGGTTCTAGTTTCCCGTGGCAAATTTATTCAACTATTTAAGTCAGCAAGTTGCAAACAGCAAGCCCCCTTCAAAAATTAGCTAAGTGGCTTCTATGTTGAATAGGTTTATTCCATAGCATCAGTCGGAACAGTTAAGCATTTTCACAAACACCGGCTTATGAAACTTTTGATCATTATTTTGTCATGTTGTCTAAGGAATACTGCTAATGCCATTTCTTGATTTGTCTTCAGATTATAAGTCACTTGCTGTCAGCAAGTTGCAAACAGCAAGTCCCTTCAAAAATTAGCTAAGTGGCTTCTATGTTGAATAGGTTTATTCCATAGCCTCAGTCGGAACAGTTAAGCATTTTCACAAACACCGGCTTATGAAACTTTTGGTCATTGTTTTGTCATGTTGTCTAAGGAATACTGCTAATGCCATTTCTTGATTTGTCTTCAGATTATAAACCAGCTTCCATAAGTACTAGTTTATACAAATTTGGCCGTTGTAGCGTATTGTCAAAGGCATACTAAAGTATGATTGTTTGATTTATCTTCACTGACTTAAGAACCAGCTTTCATGAATATTTGACTTATAAAGCTTTTGGCCAGTATAACCATATTTTCTAAGACATAATATTTATTTATTTGCTTGATTTGTCTTCTCTGATTTATAAGCCATCTTTCATAAATATTGACTTACGGAATTATGATCCTTGTACCATACTATAGCATATTGTACCATACTATAACATATTGTATCTGAGGCATAATATTTATTTATTTGCTTGATTTGTCTTCTCTGATTTATAAGCCATCTTTCATAAATATTGACTTACAGAACTATGATCCTTGTACCATACTATAGCATATTGTACCACACTATAGCATATTGTACCATACTATAGCATGTTGTACCATACTATAGAATATTGTACCATACTATAACATATTGTATCTGAAGCATAATATTTATTTATTTGCTTGATTTGTCTTCTCTGATTTATAAGCCATCTTTCATAAATATTGACTTGCAGAACTATGATCCTTGTACCATACTATAGCATATTGTACCACACTATAGCATATTGTATCTGAGGCATAATATTTATTTCTTTGCTTGATTTGTTTTCTATGATTTATAAGCCATCTTTCAAAAATATTGACTTGCAGAACTATGATCCTTGCATCATACTATAGCATATTGTACCATACTATAGCATATTGTACCATACTATAGCATATTGTACCATACTATAGCATATTGTACCATACTAAGCATATTGTACCATACTATACATTGTACCATACTATTGTCTGAGACCTTCGGAAATATTGGCTTGTTATCTGTTCGCCTTAGTACTATATTATCTGATAAATATCAATGGGAATTTCTTATTAATCTGCACAAGAAGGTTAGAGTAAATGGAATAAGCCTCCTTCATATGTTCCGTGGAATGAAAACCAAGCCGTGACACGACACGGTATGACATCACGACTTATGGCCGCTGCCATAGTCGTGATCAACAGTCCTACGAATTTCTGGTTGGTTTTGTTTACATTCTAATTCGTGTTATCTATATAGTATTAGCTGTACATCACTGAACTTTATAGGTCACCCGTTCTAATTTGGATAATTAACATAGTGAATTTTCTACATAGTATATAGAAAAATCACAAGGATTACAAATTAGTGTTTCAGATTTGATAAAAAATAGGCACATGGAAATATGGAAATGTTTAACTAAAAGCAAATGTATTCATGCTAAAACCTGAAAGACCAGTGAAAATTTCAATGACATTTTACGCAAATTGTGCCTAAACGCACTTAAGTGAGCGTACGGACGGACGTTGACATTTGCTCTCAGAGTCAGTGTAAGTTTATTTAACAATATGTTTCGAAATTTTATCATATGCTGTATGGCGGCCATGATAAGTCGTGACATCACCTCGTTGATATTTTCTTGGCTTCACTTTTGTGACGTCACGCTTACTCATTGTTGCTACCAACTATTATTGCCATGCATTATATTTATAGAAATAAAATAATGAAGAATCTGCATGAATGTATGTATGTTCCTCGTACTGGAAATAAACACCAAAAAGAGCCATCAAATTTTGAATGACGTAGTCCTCCAAACGAACATGGGCACCTGGAAGCCCGAATTTTCAATTTCGAATTTGTTTTATTGTCTGTTTCACATTCTGTAAATCTTTATCTAATTCTTGGCTAGCAAACTCAACGATTTCAAAGTAAGTACAGGGTTATCCAAATTAAACTTCCCCAAGTCAGAGACCTGTGCAGAGTGTTGTATGGGTCATAATGTGATGAAATTTTAAAAACAGACACTTCAGATCATGCGCTCGATTTATTACACAAAAAAATTAGTACTAGAAGGTGGCGCTGTAACACTAGTAATGTGCCTATTGCAGCAACGTGATTTGCAGAAATAAAGCTTCTGCGCAACGTATCCAAAAGACGACCCCTACAAAAGTGGAAGACAGGCCTTGCACAGGCAGTTGTTTCCAGCTCGCTGATGCACAATGGCGACTTTGAAAGACAAAGCTCTGTTAGTGAAACGTTTCTACCAGAATGACGAGAACTCCTGTGCTGCGATAAGAGCATTCCTTCGTCTGAAGATCTTACGTCGAGGACCAATGACACCACGCGCTCTACGAGACATGATGAAGTTCGAAAGAACGGGACAGCTGGGAATTTTACCAGGTAGAGGACGATAGGTTGTGGAATCTGCACGCGTAGAAGACGTTGCTTTGGCGGTCGTGGACACCATTAGCCAATCGCCACATGGTGTTGTCAGTGTGCCAAGTGTTTCTCGTGCTGTTGATATGCCCTATACGACCGTCTGGCGTGTGATGCGTCGAATCCTCGGTTATTTTCCGTACAAAATCCATAGTCGTTATCAGCTGTCCGACGGGGTTCCTGTAGTTCGGGAAACATTTGCGTTGCAGTTCCTTGCCAGAATGGAAGTTGATGCTGCTTGGCCGTGGAACATCCTTTGGACGGATGAGGCCCATTTTCACCTGAATGGTCAAGTGAATACGCACAACTGCCGCATTTGGGCAAGTGAAAACCCGCGCGCAATCCATCAAGTGCCCTTGAACCCTCCAAAGGTTACTGTATGGTGCGGTTTCACTGCAACATTCTTCATTGGGCCTTATTTTTTTGAAGAGGTGACTCCAACAGGGTTCAAAACCTGCTCTGTCACAGGGAAACGGTACCAGACATGTTGACAACGTTTGTGATCCCTGAACTGCAACGACGTGGCCGCCTCCAGGACACGATATTTATGCAGGATGGTGCATCTCCCCATATTCTTCGTGGCGTTTAACAAGTGTTTCGGGCAACTTTTACCGATGCACGTGTGATCAGCCGCTGTTTCCGTACAGCTTGGCCTCCCCGCTCGCCTGATCTCACGGCATGCGACTTTTGGTTATGGGGATTCTTAAAGGATCGGGTCGCATATTTCACAAGTGCACATCTGTGTAGCTACCGAATTAGTGGCTTCTGGGATGAACCAATGAGCATCCAGTAATATTTCTGTCATGTCACATGACGTTTCGCGTGCTTTAAGATTTAAGCAAAAGGGTTGAAAATATTCTGCCACGCAATTTTATGTGAAAAATAATTAAAGCATCGTCGATTGCTTCTGAAACTTTTCATTGCGAAGTTAAATCAATTATAGGAAATTTTGAAGATTTTACTACTTGGTTGAAATAAATACACATGTTGGATACTTCGCAAAAATATCGGTGTGAAATATTACTTAATAAGTGGTAAATAAGATGAAGAAAGAAATATGTGATAAACATCTGAGCCCAAATGCAATCTTTACATAAAACTAGGCGTATGAGAAAAATATTTACATCAATTATATATGTAAGTAGAAGTCAGCACTTTTTATTGCAGTCTATATGAAAAAGATGTTCTATAATAATAACCAATGCAGAATTTTATTCAAAGTGAACTTTACTAATTTGCATTCGTATACATTTAATGTGTTAAATTTCACATTTAATAATTGCTCACTCTTAAATGTACTGTCTACACAAGAAATACTCATGAAACAGAGTGAATTTATTGTGTTCACAACGAGCATATTCAAATTATTCACATATAATTTTTAATGTTAACCATGGATATAATCAGATCAGATATATATTCTGAATCTCACCCTTTAAAATCAAAAGAATACAAGCACTGAAATAAGAAATTCATTGTAATACTTTTCAGTCATTCTCAGCTCTATTTAAAAAAAAAAAAAAAAAAAAAGAAAAAAGAAAAAAAAAAAAAACATACACTTGAGTTCTCTTAATCCACATAATATGCCCAATCCTAACATTAATACATGACAAAATTAGCGAAAGTGAAATGTCAGCGATTAATCAAACTCAGTAAACGAAAGCACTACGAGGCCATACAATTTATAACTGCGAAACAAATGCAAATTAAAACGCTCACATGCACGAAGATTTAGCGTCACAAGAGCAATAGCAGCTCATTGGTCCATTTTCGAAACTCCTCCCTCAGTAGCTACGCTGATGTGCACTTGTGAAATATGCGATCGGGTCTACCCAGAACACCCAGCAACCTTGGCACATCTGAAAGATGCAATTATTCGACATGTTCGTGGAATTAATGTGTACTTACTGCGTTCCGCTGTGGAACACGCTGCTTTGCGAATGGAAAGAGTTGTGGAGAACCACGGCATACATATAGAACATCTGCAGAATGTCTTGTTGATCTACAGCGTCACCTAGCGGCAACTTCTTGTACTAATTTTTTTGTTTAATAAATCTCGAGCGCATGATCTGAAGTGCCTGTTTTTAAAATTTCATCACATTATGACCCATACAACACTCTGCACAGGCCTCTGAGTTGGGGAAGTTTAATTTGGATGACCCTGTAGTGGCAACACTGTACAGAAAAAAAAATTATCTCCAGCGCACGAGACTGCTTATTGGAAATTAAATATTTTGTGATTTTGCTATTGAATCGAATTTTATATGTCATAATCGCCAATTATTTAAAATTTAATAAATTAAGGAAAAACCCAAAACGTTCATAATAAAAAGACAAAAAAAAATGTTTTAGAAAGCCATCTTATAGTAAGAAAACTGAACATTGATATGGCGAACTGGAAAAGACTGAAAGAATAAAATGTATGCCGACACTTAACGCTGCATTGGAAATTCTGATCATATATACTACTACGCTGTTCTTAAAATTTTTGTAATTCTGCTGTTGAGTTGTATATGGTGTAAGTGCGAAGAAAATAATGCTTAATAATAAAACTAAAATGACGAAAAAAATGGGTTAATAGGAATAGGCGTAACAGCAGACTAGTAACGAGAGCATAAAAAACCTTAACAAACCCTTTAAGCGACCGTTAAAATCTGAAACCTTTCAGATATATATGTAATAATAAAATTTCTATAGTCAAGAATACACTTAAATTTCTAACTGTATGTTCTTTTCATTTCTTTGAGTTACCACTAAATTACTACAAACAATTTTTAATTCAAATAATTTACATTAATTTAAACCCAAAAGAACATAATCTAAATTAGTATCTAACACTAACAAGTGAATTCGTTGTGGTTCAATGTTAATTTTACCTACATCATATTTATTTTTGGAAAACACATTCTTATATTTATTTAACAATTTAATTAATTCAGGGTTTTCTTCCTCCATACTCTCTGAATCTGTTGTTATTTCACTACTTTGTTTTTTCATATCACTTTTTTGACTTTTTACATTATTTTCATTATTTACATTAACCCTTGTTACCTTAGACATCTTATCATCATTAAACTTCATAATATTAGACTTATTACCTTCATTAACTATTATACCTTTAGACACATTATTTTCATTAGATATATTATTTTCATCAACACTTATTACCTCAGAGATATTACATCTAGGTTTTGTCTTAACTGATGGCATTACATTATTGTTTTTTTTCAAGTACTTGATCAAGTTGTACATGCAAAGAAACTCTGTTATTTACATTCACAGAATTTGAAATGTTTTCATTTCATTTTCATTGTGATGTACCAGCTTTAGTCGTAGCTTAAATTATCAGACGATAAGTTTAAAAAAAAAACAGGATCCATTTATTATTACTCGGTAGAAAATAGCAGTTACAAAATCATATCCGGAGTAAATAAAAAGAATTACTAATAACTTTTTGTATGAAGTTTACTGCATCGTGACATTTAAGAAAAAGCCCCGATATTGCTTTTGCGAGTCCTTTTATAGCCTCTGGAAAGGCGGAGCTTCCAAGAAATGACGTCAGCCTCGTCAGCCAATCCAGTTCGCTTTAAATACTTCCAGAACATTCTATAACTGTACGTGTAGAAAAGGCGGGAAAAACAACTTGACTACGGGACTGTGGATTTAATTCCACGTATTTTCAAATAAGAGAACGTCGCCATTAAAAATGAAAAGAACATACAGTTAGAAATTTAAGTGTATTCTTGACTATAGAAATTTTATTATTACAAATATATATTTTGTGTGTGTATGTGTGTGTTATTTGTCTTCACTTTTAATCTGTTTTAATAAATATCGACGTTTTTGTTTGCTCTTGTTTTATAAATCAACTTTAATGAATACTGGCTTACAGAACTTCTAATTATTGTTACATTTTCTCCGGATACGTAACATCGGTGTTATTAGCCAGTTCGTCATCCTTGGCTGCTGTCTAGTAATAATTAATTAATTATTTAATTTTTAGGAAGCTATCCAGTGAAAAGTCCTTAGGACGACATTCCGACCGCCGGTTTCGTTTACCTCTCGCTATGTTGTAGTTCGAGCTCCAATTGTAGATGCAAGTATTTGATGCCACTTGCATTTGTTAAAGTCCATTAAGTCTAACCACTAAGTCCATTAAGTCTAACCAATTTTCTCTTTGAGTAGATGAGGGTATAAGGAAATATGACGTTACCTTAGCGCTTTGTCAATTGAATATCTCTCGTTACTATGCACTGTCCGATTATTGCCGCAATTGTGTGCAGGACAACAGCTAAACCAGCAAGCAGCCATAATCAATGCCTAAATCGCATTCCTCTGGATGTTCTTTAGTGGTGCATATGGTTAGCATGTCCATCTGGCGGTTGGAAGATCCTTAGTTCAAATCTTGGCTTGAGAACCGTTTAGTTTTCATGTTTCCTGTTCGAAAAAATCTAATGGATTTACAAAGTTGCATATTTAAAAATTTAGCTAAACAAAAGCTGTAAACAACAAAAGCTTCTTGGTCGGTGCTCTGTCTGACTGTCAGAATCTGCCTATGTCAAGTGTTCCGGATAATTTTTATGGAGTACTAAAACTTATCTAATTTGCCCACATGATATGACTAGGTGAGCCAGTTATACGTATTATCTCTTCCCTTAATTATCCATTTCAGTGTACTATGTCCTTTATCAAGAGGCTTTAATTCATTTGATTGGATTATTTGAATATGGCAAACCACATACGGCCTATATGCCTAAGGGGAGGGCATTGTAAGAGAAACTGGCTCATATGCACATTACAGACGGGGAAAACCATGAAACCACACATGCAGCCAGCCCTTTCGCCGGACCTAAGACGGGTCGAACTACCAGTACTCGGTGGTCTTAGCCACTCAGCCATTAGTCGGCATTACTTCATTCGGAAAAACAAAATGCATCAGATGAGTGGAAAACAAACATCTTTTCCTCCATTTATCGAGTTTTCTAAGAACTTCTCTCGTAAATCAAAAATCTCGAAATTTAACGAATAAAATTATGACAATTAAGAAGTGATATTTTATTATAAATTTTAAGATTTTTTTGCAGTGAGATCTGATATAGAATAGCTGATGCAGGTATGTTGTATGTCGCGATGTGTGTTTGTAATGTGTACTATTGTAAATGTATGTTCTGTTGTAAAGTAATTTGAGTATCTGAAATAATATAATAATTAGAAAACTTTTTAATTATGTCCTGAGCCACAACGGCTACAGTAGCCTAACGATGTTATCTGATGTGCGGAAACACGAGGCAGTACCATCTAACGTCTTGGTAGAATGGCGGTATCTCCATCTTTCATCAACTGTCAGCTTGTGTATATATTAAATTGTTGTTCAATAATTATATATTGTGTATATATTAATTGTGTATATATTGTGTGTGTTGTACATCAGTATTGGAATAGCTGAATAAAATAAGTAAAAAAACTAGATTTAAGCATCAAATGGCTGTATACAGGAAATGTTCTACAAGTTGATTTTTGTAAATGAGAGGACACCGAGGTCATCGCAAAAGTTGTTTTTCTTAATTTTATTATTTTATACATGACATTTTATTGTGTCTTGTCCGCTTTCAAAGGATAGATTTCCTACTTATGTGTTCATTTCTTATTATTAATATATTTTTTTTTTCTTGCTGTACATTTACTTCAGACATTCACTCCATTCAGTACATTCATCTTTAGAATCTTAAGAACAGTAACAACATAAATTTTCATTAAGAATTTAGCATGATTTTTCCATTTTTGCCTTCGTAATTCAGTGAAATTTTTTAATATTTTATATTTTACATCAAAATAGTTTCCTCATTTTCTCTTTGTGCGAAAAAAGATGTATTCTTTATCGAATAATAAGCAATATACATTTCTGAAAGAGTCAAATTAGCAAGCAAACTGCCATTTTTTGAGGTTTTTTTTTTTTTTTTTTTTTGTTTTGTTTTGTTTTTCCGACGTTTATTTTATCCAGTTTTGAACGTACATTTTAACTGCTGGCACAAATAATTCGGCATATGTATTATTATTATTATTATTATTATTATTATTATTTTGAGTTGTTATTGGCTCGAACGAAGTGAAAAGATTCGTATTTTCATTCGAAAAAAGTGCTGTTCTCTACCATTCTTTACTCCATTTTTATCACTTTCTTTCTTCCTCAAACGAAATAAACACTTAGTTAACTAGATAGAGAAAGCGTCTCGTTAAAATATTTCCTCAGAAAAATTCACAAAAGAGGCGTTTTATTTTCTCAATTAAGACCGTATCTGATTGCGTCGCATCGCCATTAATTCCATTCCGCCATTTTTTTGCCCGCCATTGCGGCAGTTAAACAACTCCTCTTTCCGTGGTCATTTGCGAGGTTGATACTAGTCGAAAAAAAAAATAGTTTCCATTCATTTTCTCTGGTTTACGTAGCTTTCATTAAAGCTCGAGGAGTGGAGAGATTTAGTCCATTTTAATTTAAGACATTCAGCTTTGAAACACTCTTCGTTGATGAGACTCTTTCTCTCGTAAACGAGCACCTTTTATTATCTAACTATCTAGCTGTTCATATCTGACAAATCCATTAAAGTAAATTTAGATTTCTAGATGCAAAAGTTAATTTAGTTATGCGTTTTTATGGCTGAATTAATATTCTCGTTATTTTGGTAGAATAAAATTATAATAAATGTATGTAAAATTAGTCTTTTGTCTCTATGGCCAAGAAGGCTAGAAGTTTCTTCAAGCTATATTTGAAGTCATTGTAAAATTACAATCTAAATACACTTATTCGAAATACTCAGTAACCTTGCTTGACCGAAGTACGACTTTTTGATCCTTTCTAATTTGCAGTAATCGCAACGGCGACTTAATTTCTTCCCGGCTTACTTTACAATTTATTCAATCGTCTGTAGAGTCATTAGATTATTTTGAATGCTGCAGACGTGAAAAATGTGCAGTGCCCTCGCCGGGACTCGAACCTTGAACTGACGAATATGCGCCGAGTGTGCTAATCGTTACACTATCAAGCCATGCAGAAATTCAAATCCCTCCGTGGGATTAGCTGGTGCCGGTGGAACTTACGATTTTGAGAAAACCAGACAAAACGTAGAATATTCTTCAGACATGGATTTTATAGTTGTTCATGCTCTAGTGCAGAGTATCACCTTGTTTTGAGGCATAAGCTAGCACGAGAGTCACTCTGAACTTAAAGCGAAGTATCGCTATGTCTGATAATCGGACTGTGAATGTAAGAAGGGAATAAAAGACACTTTTATTAAACTTGGTATATTAACAGAAAGCACGTCTTGTGCTTATAAAACCAGCCATCATTTATGGCATACCTCAAAGTAATGAATTTAAGTCAGTCGTAAGTTATCCAAATGCTACACAGAATAAATAACGCGCAAGTTGCCATAAGCCTAATACCGGCATGGCAAGAATAACGCAACGCCGTGGACAGACAGCTATCGAAGAATTTCAACAAGTAACGTTGCCTTTGAAAGACGGAGCACGCTCTGATTAAACATTCTAAAACCTTCTATTAAATAATATCACTTTCTACCTCCTTTGATTACGCGCGAACTAAAATTTGCATTTTGGCAGGAAAATGGAAAAGAAGAAAGACAGTAAACCTCTTTAGCATAAAATACGTGGTTAGCTAAAAACAAATAAATACTTACAATTATAATAGAAAGTGTTCATAAAATATTTCAAACGGTACAAAGTTATTTTGCAACAAATCTAATTTTTTGCTTTAACACTGTATCTTATTGAGAAGGTCCACATGACTTCCTTGTACGGAATATTAAATTATATGCATTTTTTTTTCTTGAATTTCCTTTAAATTGATTGGATTGAATTAAATCTACTTCGTCGACAGCGCATAAACCACAATAGAATAAATGCACTCTTTAAAATTCACTATATTTGTTTACTATAACGACACTCTGAATGCACAAAATTTATATCATTTGAAGAATTATCGTTGCCACATGTTCTATTCAAATACTATAATAAAGCTAAAAGGATGTATGAAAGAAATTAAGCAAACAAAACAGAAAAGAAACAGTTTTCACAGACGATTGAGTATTTCTCATTCAATTAATTCAGTTCTCACTTCGCGACAAGGCAAAAATACATAAAATCTCAAAATACTGCATTAAAAATTACGAAGTAAATTTGAAACACTTATTTTCACGAAAAAATTCCAGAAAGGATTAAGCATGATTTAATTCGCAATAATAAATGAAGGCGTTATTTTTGTTGTTGCGAAGCTTAGTCTCTCTAGATTGGCAACAAATCTACAATTCTGCTGTTTCAAATGTAAACAAATATGTCCGCCATGTTATTTAAAACTTAACCGCACTTAAACAGCTTTTAATTTGTTGATAATTGTACAAATATTGCTTCCAGAATTACGAAAGGCATACAAACCTTAACCAGAAGATAAGAACAATATAATTCAATAATTTTTTAAAGCAAAAAATGTACAATTTACAAACATATAAGAGTAAAGAAACTGAGATCACTGTGGCGAGTAACACAGTGGATATATATATATATATAAATATAGTATTTATATACGTTTGGTGCGGCCGATTGCAACCAAAATACGAGGTGCACATCTACATGTTATAGCAGTCCTATATACAAAATTTCAACGTTCTGAGGCTACTCGTTTTCGAGTTATGCGAGATACGCACGTACGGACATACGTTCGTACAGACGGCACGAAAATTTCTCTTCAGATTTCATTTTAAAGCAGTTTTATAATTTTTTTGGAGGAAAAGAGTCTTTTATTCTGTCCTTACGTACAGATATCATGCAAAAACATCGTTAAATTGCATTCGATAGCGGTCAAAATGGATATTTTCGTTGAAATAGGCTGGCTGAAACTTTTCGCGATTACAATACTTCCTTTTTACTTCGTACAGGGAAGTAAAAAGTAAGTTTATTGTAACTAGCCGCAGAAAACTATTGCCCTTTTATCCCCTGAAATTAGTTTAAAAATAAGAAAATGAAGGTGCGCAGACTGAAGCTACAACTTTTTACAGCATCTCAAATACTTTGTCAATAAATGTCCGCAATCGACTGTACGCGTGAAGTAAAAGCACGAGCGCAGCTTTATGCGTCAATATGTGGCCTATAGCAATGCGGATAAGACGGTTAAACAACGGTAATTTATCCCAGATACGATTCTTAACCAATGAGGTGGCTATGAGGTTTTGTAGGTATTTTAGTCCAAAGGGGCTTTGTCCCTGAAGGGCCATTGTTTTCGTTTTCCGATTTTGCGTTTAAAACTTTAAAAGGCTGTATCACTTTTCAAATCGTTGCCACCAAATACTATCGCTCTGTATTATATTTGAAGAAATTAAATAATGAAGAATCTGCATCAATGTATGTATGTTTCTCTCATTGTGATAAAACAACGGTACCTAGAGCCATCCAATTTTGAATGACGTAATCCTACTGCGAATGTGGGCATCTGAAAGCCCAAATTTGAAATTTGGAATCTGTTTTATTATCGATTTTGTAAAACTTTAAAACAATTTTTGAGTAACAAACTTAACGATTTAAAAACGAGCAATGGCAACACTCTACGGATGGGGGGGGGAAAAACCTTTTTATCTTCAGCGCGCCAAACTGTTAACTGTAAACTGCGCGCCAACTGTGAAATTCTAAAGATATGGTCATATTTCTGTTGAATTGAACTTTTTGGTTTCAGTGCAAAGAATATGATATTTAATAAATAAAAGTAATTAAGACACAATCAATCAGTATCAAGCAGTAATCAAGCAGTTAAAAAATTCTCATCCCAACACACTAAAAGGCACACTCTTGTTTTAGGAGATTATAAAAATTCTGTTGTCATTTTCTTCTTTCCATCAATTATCTATAAAGTTGCACATATTTTGCAGAAATTTAACTTTCGGGTTGTTCATTCTCCCATCAATAAAATTCCGAGTTCCATACTCAAGGACCCCATTCCGGATATGAATTCCTGGGGTATTTATAGGATTCCTTGCCAGTGTGGTTTAATTTACATTGGCCAAACTAAGAGAGCCTTAAAATTTCGCGTCAAGGAACATGAGGCATATGTTAGAAAAAAGGAAACACAGAAGTCTTCTGTTGCTCAACATTGTTGGTCCGAAAACCACACTTTCAATTTTTCTGCTGCCAAAATTATTCAAAAAACATCTTCCATTGGAGAACTGGATTTTCTAGAGGCATTTCACATTCATAAAAATCTTTCTGTTCTAGTTAACGATCCTAATTCCAATCTAAATTTGCCTTCGGCCTTTAAAGAAATTATGTTTTAGTTCTGGTTTCACCAACAAATGGCGCCACATGCTTATTCTTGTCCAGGCTTTCTTATCTTATCTAATCATTATTTCCTATCTTGTTCATTTGCGGTTTTGCAGCTGAGGATGGTGGTTCGGTAAAACCATCGAAACTAGTCCTGTGAAAATTTTGTAAATATAACGCTGATTTTTGTTGTTTAGTAAATAAAAGTAACACACAAAACTTTAAAAAAACGCCCCTTTGGGAGTAATTTAAATTTGAAACTTTTCAGTTTCTTTTTTTTTTTTTTTTTTTTTTTTTTTTTTTTTTTTCGAGTTAGTTTCACTTACTGAACTATTTCAAGATAACTTGTGTTCAAGCACTTCTCCCATTGGTTTCTCATATCCAATTAAACAACCAACCAGAATGTTAAAAGTCAGTTATATGTAAAAAAAATAAAATAAATGCCTTTGAAAAATCTTTCTCTTTCAAAATGCTGTACTTTCCTACTTCATTTATGATGGTAAAAGATGTAATGTTGAAATAATGGTGATGAATTTATCATTTCAATATGCTTCCCAGGAAATTTCTTTCGTTTAGAAAAATTTTTTGCTGACCAAAAATGTGTTTAGTTTGAGATTATCAATCGCTGTACAGTTAGCTGAATTTTAATCTGTTAGTTATTAAATGCCGTTAACGCCTGGTTCACCGGGGATGGATTAACCGAGTCTGAAGAAAAAAATGGTGAATTTGTTCAAGCAGGAAGGATAGAAAAATTACTATCGCAAATCATAAGCGTTGAAGAAAAACTGTCTACGAAAAATATAAAAGAAAAGAGAAATGCGTAAGACACCAGCAGTAATAGGAAATCATAATATTTAGAAGTCATAATTATCTTTTTTTAGCGATAATAACGCCAAATGTGGTTTACGCACTTTGTTGGAATTTTTTGAAAGTATGAACAATGACTCGTCTGCAGTGAAAAAAAGAAAAGGAAAATAGGTTGCTATAAATTAAAAAGTTCGCCAAGTAAATTATTCTTGGCGAAAACTGGAAAAAATTCGCCAAGATATTTTTTTTAATTTCTCCGTAAATTTGGCACCAAATTTTACAAAATTTAATATATAGGCATAATTTGAGTCGTAGATTCGAAATATATATAAAAAAATTGGTATGTCATTTCAGGAAAAGTCCGATTTTGCGTCAAAATACCTATGTTAGAATGATGCTATATATGAATCTAATATAAATCTTAAGTCGCGCTTTCCAGACATGAAAAACGCAATTTGAATTTCGTCAATTGTCCCAGTAGAACGGGAGAAAGAAAACTGCCCCCCCTTTTTTTCTTTCCCCGCAGTGTACATATTTTTCTCTATGTCAGCGTGCGGTCACCTTTAAGCTACATTGACTAAGTACTGGATTTTGGGTACTATTCGGTTTCGAGGGCCGTAAAAAAATTGCAGCGAAAATGTAGGCGCAAAAGCGCCAAATCTAGCAAACACGCCCATTTAACAGCGCGCCAAATCTAGCGTACGCGCTGATTTCAGATTGCGTAAGTTTATATACCGTATTTATGCGAATCTAATGCGCCATCGAATCTAATGCGCATCCCCATTTTAAAACAATTTTTTTATTATTAAAAATAATAAAAAAATTGTTTGTCGGCGAATGTAATGCGCATCAATGGTATGAGGAATTTATTGAATCTTATTTTATACAACAATGGATTTGTATATAAACTATCAATCAATGGTATGATAATTTTATTTAAATTTAGATACCATATTTTATACAACAATGGATTTATACATAAAATAACAGAACATAGAATTTACCTATTAGTGGGCTATTGTTATGTGAAACAATCATTGTTAATTACCACTACCGTATATACGGTACATATCATAAAGTATGAACATGAAATAAATGGTAACATTTTTATCTAGCTAACAGTTTCTACAATCAGTGATTAATAGTAAACGTCTTTATTCACTATTTTGATGATAACTTTTTTTAGTCCCCTTCTCCGTAATGGTGTAGTTACGAGGCATATCAAACCAAATTGGCGTCTCGTCAGCGTTGCCAATTTGCCCCATTGAAAAATTCTTTTCCTTCCGAAGTGTGATGATATACCGCTAAAATGTTAGTAGTTTTCCTTCAAAATCTGCAGGAAGCTTTTGGCATATTGTTGTACGGCGTCTTAGAAATAAGCCCATCCGCTTCATAAACCGATCCACCCATCGACGGCTAGCTTTAAACTCTCGTTTCGGTATTCCAAGAACTTCAGCCTCCTCTTTTGCTTTATTTCTTATAGTGTCGCTAGTCACAGGTTGTCCATTCTTCCTCCTTTCACGTACAAATTCCAAAACTTTTTCTTCAATTTTAGGGTGTCTTCCTTTGCGAGGGCCAGCGAATTTCTTTCTACTAGTTTTAGTTGCAAACAGTGCCAATTTCTGTTGCCGCCACAAGCGAACATTGCTCTCAGCTACGTTGAACTCTCTCCCAGCCTTTCTATTGCCATTTCTTTCAGGATAAAGAATTACTTTACGTTTGAAAGTAGCGTCATATGACATTCTTCTCTGCTTGCCCTCCATTTCGTGACTACGTACTCTGCAGTATGCAATAATGTGTCAACGATAAATGTAACGGTAAATGTAGTCGAGAAATACAGTAATCCATTGTTACGATTTAAATTCGGTTGACATCATCGGCGAACTGCTGACGTCATCGGCGAACTTTGCACTCGAATCTAATGCGCACCCCAATTTTGAGTACTACATTTGGCCAAAAACGATGCGCATTAGATTCGCGTAAATACGGTAGTTCTATATTTCTTAAGACGCCATTGAAATGCTAGTTTAATTTTTAAACCTTTTTTGATATCCTATGAATTTAACAATTTAGGTATTGTCCATGACGAAAACTCGGCAATAGAATTTTGGGTAAAGTGCAGAATCACCCACTGCTTGACGCGTTTTTAAGAATTGCACATACTCGGTATCCATGTGCACATCGACCTATTTTCACTTAAAACAAAATGCTAGAATTGCACAAAAATGGCACTGCTCACACCCTTGACTTTATCTATGTACACATCGACCTATTTTCACTTAAAAGGTAAAAGAAAATTGACAGAAATCCAATTGTTTTTACCCTTGTAAAAAGCGGCAAACAAATAAGTGGGCGATTCTGCACTTTACCGAGAATATTTTCAAAGAAAAGGCATCATTCATTATAGAAAATTACGTATGTTTGAACAACCAACGAGATGAAATTATGCTTTAGCGATAAGTCGGTAGCGAAATAGCGATGCAGGCATCCATTCATTTATGTTTAGCAATTTTTATATAAATTATAATAATGATCTGAAATAGTTATTTACTCTTATGCTTCCATTCAGTCATGTTTAGCCTTTTTCATATAAATTATAATAATAAAAAAGTATTTTATGAAATTAACCTTTCATCTAAATTAAAACATCAATCTTAAATAGTTATTTACTATTATACTTCCTTTCTTGCCGCAATTATTAGGGTTGCTGCAATTATTTTTGGCAGCATTGGCATCAACAATCGTTTGGCGATTTTTTACGGCCCTCGAAACCGAGTAGTACCGGATTTTGTATGTACACTTTCTGATTTTACGTATTTCATAATTTGTTTTTCATAACAGTCGTTGTACTGTACAGAACTGATATATTAGTATACAAGGGCGGATTCATATGAATTTTTCCATAGGCAATGTGTTTATACTTTTACAGGTGATCTGTGTTTGAACTTTCGAACGGTCTCTGAAACATAACATGCATATTTCCGGCAATTTTCAGAAAATGACTAAGTATGTAGTTTAACATATCGCCGCACGAAGTTAATCTAAGAAATATTTATACATTGTGTCAGATCATCCATATTGGAGTATGCCATCTCGTTATTCATGGCAATTTCCTGTTAACACGCGCGACATTTCAAGGAAAATGGGTCATTACCTCGGATGTATACATATCGGAAACTGTTCCCTTGTATGTTTCTCCAACAGCTGTGTCTTTCAATTTCAGATAGAACTGTACCTGTAATTTTCTGGCCATAATCGTAATGTTGGGACAGTAGTAATTTATGGAGTTACTGCATGATCTTCATGTCTAGTTTACAATGCTTCTGTTGATTATCACTCAGGCCTAGATACTCCTACGCTTACTACTTTAATTTAAAGATTATTTTGAAGATTTATATTTTCTGCTAGACCTGTGTACAATAAAGTTTAGTGGAATGTTATTGCCATAAGTAGCGAACTAAATTAATGTCCAAAGTGTTCCATAAAGCAGAACTCCAATTTTCTGGATTTTATATATCCACAACTTAAATTATCCGAATAGATTATTCTTTTCTCCTAGCCTAGTAAAATTAAGCTTATTCTTAATTTAATTCTATATTTTTAGATTTTCTTTGATTTCAATAAATAAAAAGACCTTATGAATCTTTATATAACAAAATGAATGATGACGGTATGAATTTGTTTAAGGAGCTACTAATTTATCTACATTAGCCAGATATGCAGATTATATATGCAAATTAGCTCGCAATATTTGACACATAAACAGTGGCGTAGTTGGAGGTATCTCCTCTGCCCCCCCCTAAACGTTTTTTTTTTTTTTTTTTCCAAAACGGATGGTAAAATGGATTCCGAAGAGATTTTTTTCGTCACGTCAGTACGTATGTACGTATGTTTTAAGGTATTTCTCCCACCTTCTTGGCATGCCTTCGTGGTGTGGTGGTCTGCACGCTGGCCGCGTATTCCGGAGGTCAGCGGTTTAATTCCCGGCGAAGGCGTTGCTAATTTTCCATCTTGCTTACTTCCAAAAATACCTAATGTCTTTACAATGTATCTCGCAAAACTCAAAAACGAATAGCCGTAGAACGCTGAAATTTTGTGTATAGGATTGCTATAACGTCTAGTTGCTCGCAGCCTTTTTTTTGTTAAAATCGGTAACATCAAACATATTCTATATAACTAGAAAGAATGTAAGTTACTTAATACCTTTCTGGCCTTTATATCTTCATGTACATTCACTGATCTTATTTATATTATTTTCTATTTTATTTTTATATTATTTTTATGTTCTCTTTGATTTGTTTTTGCAAAGTTTGCATTATTTATCTTTTTTATAATCTTCTATGTTTATTTCAACTTTACTTTGATTTCGATTTCATAATGACAATTTCCAATGTTTAATTTCTACAAATAATATAGTACTCAAATACATAAAGATGATAGTGTCGGGGACGATTACTCGAGTTTTACAAGATTTCTCTACAGTAATTGATTTTTACTCCAAATTGAATTGACTAAAATGCTTCATGAGAATCAGTTCTTTGAGTAACAACTATTCGCGGAAATATTTGGCCTGACTGGAATTGCCGGTTTGGCTTTAATTTATAACTCGAGTAAAGACGAAACACTTTCATATTTACGTATTTCTATCAATTATTGATCATTGAATGGGAGTTGGTTTGTTCCCCTTGAAAAGTCAACTAATTTCCGATCAATGACAATAATTACATGTTTTAATTTTTACTTTTACAATTGTAATATTATTCTTCGTGATGATTTAACTCCAGTCCCCGTTAAAACATTATTAACATTTTGCTTTCAAATTACTTCAAAACATCTTTCAAAATATAACTTACCAGTATGGATGCACACTTTTAAAATAATTCTACTTTAATTAAACTTAGGAGATAATATAATCAATTAATCAATACGGTTTAGGAAATAAATTATTATTAACTAACTTTGCAGCAATTGCGCAAGTAATAATAACTTGTATTCGCACTAAATGGATTTAAGTTCATACAACATTTGATATGCTAAATAGCAGCTACTATTAGCGCTATTTATCTCTTACCTAATGTACCCACTTTATATATTATCTCCAACCTTTTTAAGTTTTAAAGTTCTTATACAAAAACTTTACTATATATATATATATATATATATATAATAGTAGTAGGTAGAAACATTGCAGCGATCTTGCTAAAAAGTTACCAGGAGCTGTAGCTCCACGAAATATTTCAACGCAGTATTACATAAATAAGAAGAAATTTGTCTGGAAAAACTGGAAAAAAAATGTAAACACGCGAAAAAACAGCCAAAATTAATGCTGGTAGACTTGCTAATGCACGAAAAAATTAATCTGACCGTTGTGATATATGAAAAGTTAACTCACATGAAAAATAGATCGACGGAAAAAATATATATATATATAAGGAAAGTACAAAAAAACATAGATTAAAAAATGTCAATACATAAAAAGTAAAATTTAAAAATTAAAATGAAGACGCAAAATGCAACAATACAATTTACAATAATTAAATAGCGGAAAATGGTAAATTAACCCACTCGTACTCTCAATTGGCTTTCCAAGGGAAAAAAACTGATTGTCGAAATAGGTTAAATACCATTACGCGTTTCGCCGAAACAGACCATTGAAGCTCTTGTTTAATGCGAAAAAAATTTTATAAAAGAACATTAGTATTCCCGAATATATCTTTTTTGGAATAAATCCTTTTTTGGAGCTTCACTGCTCTGTTCCTTTTTCCCGAAGCGTCCGCTGAAATACACATTAAGTTGTAAAAAGCTATTGCAACTCCGAGCAATGTTAAATTAAAATCAAAATCAAAATAGAATAAAAGAATCAAAATAAATAGCGGTTTACTATTAGTCAAATATTACAACAACATACGGGCTGGTCCTATAAACCTTAAAGAAGATGGAACTTTTATAAAGAGAATGGTGCTGTAAACAAATATAAAAGTAATGAAAAAGTAATTAAATTTGTAAGAAAAGAAACGTCGCAGGGTCTTATTAGGACCAAAAAAATAGACAGTAGAAACAAATAAACTGACCTGAGAGGTTCCGTCCTTTGCATCCGAAAAATTTTTTGGAAAAGGGTGCAAAACCCCTCCGTGCCCAAACCAACCTTCCTTATTGTCTAGTGACGTCGTTGGGCGAAACAAAAAAATCTGTAGAGGTCAATGGGCTGAGATTGTAGGTTGGCGGGAATGTTTGTCCCCCCCTTTTTTTACAGAAGGGTGTGACAGACGAGAAAAGACACAGAAAGAACTCAAAATAGCGTCAGTTAAATTTAAACAAATTTTAATTTTTTAATTTTAACCAACACGTATAAAAGTAAAAAAGCAAATTAAAAGCCAAAATAAAGAAAAAGAGCCAAAATAATTTTTAAATTTTTTTAAAAAATGTGTAGACATATAAAAGATTTAATTCTCGAACTAATCTACAATATCGTTTAAATTTAGAAGCATAAGCAAATCAAGTGCAAAACCAATCCATGAAAACAAATTCACTAATTTAGCAAATTAAAATTAAAATTAAACCAAACAATTTTTTTAAATGCATAAGTGAATGACTGTTGAGTAGGCAGGAGACAGACTTATCAAGGGGAAGTTGCCTCCAAACCTAACTCTCCAATCATTCAATTCGTGTTTCGTCATTCATGCAGGCAAGGGCAAAAGTCAAAACCAAAAGTAAAATGAAATACCAATAAAATGGCACCCTTAGAAATTGACATTTAAGAATTAAAGTTCTAAAAGGAAAAAACTAATGAAGTCTTTTGAGAAACAAGTAAGTAAAGTCAAGTATTAAATTAAACTTTTTTTTTAAAAATTAATTATTTTAAAAATTTTTTATAAAATAATCTAGAAACCAATGTATTTTAGAAACCCTTGTCTACAGAAACCTCCCCCACACGAATATGCATATCAATAAAAAGAAACTAAAAAAGAACTAGACATAATCCATATAAACCAATAAGAAACAAAAAGAACTAATTCACAATTTTTAAAAAACAAATATATACATGGTGTATATATATATATATATTAGAAAGGACTTGTGAAACCTAAAAAAATTGGTATTCTCAGCATTTTACCCGCCTCGATCATCTTAGTGTTTTGATTCTTGTATGTTGGTGCCATTCAGTAAAGCCTAAATTATTCAACTTTCAGATTTAGTCTGGAAGGTGGCTGAGTAACAAAGTAAACATTTAAAAACAATAAACATATTTTATAATATTTTTAGTCCAAAGGTGCCCCAGAAGAACTATTAATTTCGTTTTGGCATTTTGCGTCGATTCACTATAAGCGTTGTTTCACTTTTCAAATGGTTGCCACCAAATTTTATCGCCCTGCATTATATTTAAAAAAATTAAATAGTGAAGAATTTAGATGAATGTATGTATGAATGTATGAATGCACTGTGATAAAACGACGGTAGCTAGAGCCATCAAAATTTGAATAACGTAATCTTCCATAGAATATGGGCATGTGGAAGCCCTAATTTGAATCTGAAATTTGTTTTATTATCGATTTCATATTTTTCAACACTTCAACGAATTTTTGATTAACAAACTAAACTATTTCAAAGCGACCAATGGCAACACTGTATGGGGAAAAAAAATATCTCCAGCGCGCGAGACTCTGTATCGGATATTCTAAAGATATGCTCATTTTAAAATTATTTTGCGATATTGCTCTTGAACTAAATTTTATGGTTTAAGGGCGAAGAACATGATGTTGAATAAATAAAGGTAACACACAAAATATTTAAAAAAACGCCCCTTTGGACGTAATTTAAGAAATCTAAAACGTTTCTCTCTCTTTTTTTTTTTTTTTTTTTTTTTAATACTATTGATTTAAATAAAAATGATCGTATTTCTTTTTAATACGATTGATTTAAATAAAAATGATCGTATTTCTTTTTAATACGATTGATTTAAATAAAAAAGCCAAAATAAGTTTTAAAAAATTTTTTAAAAATATTTAAAAAAATATATAAAAATTTTTAAAAAATACTGAGATATCTAATCAAAAATATTGAATATTTTTATAAAATTACATTAGCGAGGCTCATTAAAATCATTATATACTTTTTATAACAATAATTGCTCGGACGACCAGTTTAAAAAAAATAATATAACGAATATAAAAAATATATGGCAATCTCTAACACTCTACTGGGAATTCTAAAGATAAACAGTGTAGCGTAAATACGAAGAATGTGGTAATTAATAAATAAATTTTAAAACACAAAAAGGTAATAATGAAGATGATAAATAAAAGGGGTTTTTAAGTCATCTTAGTAACAAAACTGAACATTAATATGATGAACTGGGAAAAGTCAGGAAAAAATTAATATTCGAACACTTAAACACTGTATAGGGAATTCTAAACATATGCTGCTATGGTGCTTTAAATATTTTGCGCCTTTGCTGTTGAATTGTATGAGGCTAAGACAGATATCTGATTAAAAATATTAAATATTTTATGAAAGGACACTAGCCGGACTGATCAAAATCATTATATATTTTTTTTTTCTGATAACTCTTATAGGCCGCTGGCCGCTTGAGCGGCTAGTTTTCGAAGAAATTAGATAGCGAATATATATATATATATATATAAAAAATGTATGGCATTCCCGAACATTCATTCTATCTGGAATTCTAAACGTAAGCTGTTTTTAAATATTTTGTGATTTTGCATTTGAATTTTATATGACGTAAATGCAAAAACACAATGCTTTATAATAAAGCTAAAAAGAAAAAAAAGAAAAAAAATATTATGTTAGCAGAAGTGAATGTAAGAGCAGACTGGTAAGCTGCGAGGCTCAGCAAGAGCATAAAAAACCTTAACAAAACATCTGCTGCGAGATTAAAATATGAATTCTTTCAGATTTTTATTTCTATGTTTATTTATATTTTTTATTGAAAATAAAAATATTATTTTTTTCTCTAGTAGAAAATGCAATAGTTTAAATTATCATTTGCATTGCATAATTAGCGCCTACGCTATATTAAAGACTCATATTAAAGCAAATACTTATTTTGGTAATAGATAAAACATAATTATGTTATTATCCGGATTTAGCAAATATATGCATGAGCAGTGTCTCCAGTGGGTCCGGAATTTTAGGGGGTAGTACAGAGGGGTTTTAGTTTTGAAACGGCATTTTGTGTTATTGCACTATAAATGTCCGTTTCACTTTTCAAATTATTGCCACCATATATTATCGCCCTGTATTATATTTAAAGAAATTAAATAAAGAAGAATCTACATGAATGAATGTCCAGTGGTGGCAAAAATTGTGGACACTTTTGGAAATTTTTATGTTTTTGAAATTTGTATGCTTATAGAAAATGTTACGTTTCGCAAAATGCAAACTTGTATATATCATTTTAAAGAGAATTTATTACTGAATTCGATACAAAACACAAAAATTCAATTATTTGCAAAAACGTTATATGTACTTTAATATAAATAAAAAACACAGTTATGAAGGGGTTTGTAATACCTAGCTTTCTTGGCCAATCACTGTTCTTGTTCTGAGAACCAATCAAATGTCAGTAACTGCCAGTAGAAGCTGACATCATGTTTACACTTGAAACAATTCATTATTTTGCTTTGTTCTGTAGAAGGAGGACCTGTTTCTTATACACTGCAATTACAAGTAGGATTTTTTGTAAAAATTTTTAATATTTAGTCAAGAAGCAATGACATCAAATAAAAGAGTAGATTGGACACCTAGAAAGAGATGTAATATTATTGTGTTACGAGAAAGTGGTCTTTCCTATGCTGAAATTGCAAGACAGGTGGGTGGTTCAGTGACTACATCTGGAGTCCGAAAGTTTTGTTTACGATTTCAGGAGACAAAGTCAATAAAAAACAAAGAAGGAAAAGGCCGAAAAAGGTGCACCACATCTATTGATGACAAAAGAATAAAACGACTGTGTCTCCAAGATAGAAAAATGTCATCAGCGGATATCAGAAGTGATCTGAATGATGCTGGTGTTTCTGTCAGTTCAAGAACAATCAGGAGAAGATTAACAGATGTTGGACTGAGAGGTATAATTCCAGGAAAAAACCTTATCTTAATTTTCAGCAACGAAAAAAAGACTGCAGTGGGCAAAGGAACACATTAATTGGACAGATGATCAGTGGTCACAAGTTATATGGAGTGATGAAACTAAGATATCGTTATGCGGTAGCGATGGGCGAAAATATGTAAGACGTAGAATAGGAGAAGAGCTACATCCTGACTGCATTCAAGCAACTGTGAAGAACCCAGTTAGTGTTATGATTTGGTCATGCATGTCAGCAGATGGTATTGGTCGCCTTCATGTCATCGATGGGACACTGAATGCCAGAAAATACATTGACACTATTCTAGAACCAAAACTTCTACCTTCCATCAGAAATCTCTTTCCCAACAATGCTTCTTATTTTTCATCAGGATTCTGCTCCTTGCCACACGGCTAAAATATCGAAAGAGTGGTTTCGTACAAAGAGCATTAAATTTTTGTCATGGCCAGGAAACAGTCCTGACCTCAATCCTATCGAAAATTTGTGGCACCGTTTGAAAACTCTTGTCCGAATGAGGCGCCCATCAAATAAAAGGGAATTAATTGAGGCTATAATTGTTTCCTGGCATCATGTAATAACGAAAGAAGAGCTTTAAAACTCTTTGCCAGCTCAATGAAACGTCGATGTGAAGCTGTAATAAAAAATAAAGGGTACTCTAATAAGTACTGATAACTCACTGCAATCTATCTAATGTATATCGATAACTATTATCGTTTAACTTTTTTTGTATTGCAAATAATTGAATTTTGTGTTTTGTATTGAATTCAGTAATAAATTCTCTTTAAAATGATATATACAAGTTTGCATTTTGTGAAACGTAACGTTTTCTTTAAGCATACAAAGTTCAAAAACATAAAAATTTCCAAAAGTGTCCACAATTTTGGCCACTACTGTATGTTTCTGGTAGTGTAGAAAAATGACGGTACCTAGAGCCATCAAATTTTGAGTAATGTAATCCTCCACCCGAACATCGGCACCTGAATGTTCGAATTTTGTATTTGTTTTATTATCTATTTCATATTTTGTGAAACTTTAATGATTAACAAACTCAATTACATCAAAGCGAGCAATGACAACACTGTACGAAAAAAAAAAAAATAAATAAAATAAAATAAAACAGTCTCCAGCATGCGAGACTGTCTATCGGAAATTCTAAAGATATGCTGTTTTTAAATATTTTGTGATATTGCTGTTGAATTGAACTCTATGTTGTTTAAGTGCGAAGAACGTAATATTTAATAAATAAAATTATTTTTTTTAAATCTCAAGTTTGACTGGGCTTAATGTAGAGAATTTAACGTAATAAAGACGGGTACATTATTTTTTTTTAAATTGAAATAGCCTAAAGCACGAGAAATAATGATAGGCTTAATTTTCAAAATAACTTCGGCTTTCCTGTTTGTTCTGAAGTTTCCGATAATATGAAATAAATATGACTTCAAGCAAAATGTTGGAATGTTAGAGAAGGATTAAATCTAGGAAGGATCGTTAGTAATTTGATGAATCACCAAAACTAGATTTATATATATATGTATATATGTAATAATAAAATTCCATAGTCAAGAATACACTTAAAATTCTAACTGTATGTTCTTTTCATTTTTAATGGCGATGTTCTCTTATTTGAAAGTACGTGGAATTAAATCCACAGCCCCGTAGTCAAATTGTTTTTCCCGCCTTTTCTACACGTACAGTTTTAGAATGTTCTGGAAGTATTTAAAGCGAACTGGATTGGCTGACGAGGCTGACGTCATTTCTTGGAAACTCCGCCTTTCCAGAGGCTATAAAAAGACTCGCAAAAGGAATATTGGGGGCTTTTTTCTTAAATGTCACGTGTCACGATGCAGTAAACTTCATACAAAAAGTTATTAGTAATTCTTTTTATTTACTCCGGATATGTGATTTTTGTAACTGCTATTTCTCCTGAATAATAATAAATGGATCCTGTTTTTTAAACTTATCGTCTGATTATATAAGCTACGACTAAACCTGATACATCATATATATATATATATATATATTCTTTACTTGCGATGATCAGCCAGTCGTAAAATTAAATAGTACAGTAAAGATGCTTAGAGTTCCAATGGTTGAGTTTTTCAGCTACAGTGGAGATTTACTAAATAGATGTAATGCTTCGTATAAGGCTGTAAGATCCTTCTAGCCAATTTACTTCCTTGTACAACGTAAAGAATCGACTTTGTTGTAATCGAAAAAATAAATCGGGTATCATATTTTAACGAAAATATCCATTTTTGCCGCTCTCGAATCTATTTGAATAGTGTTTTTGCGTGACATCTGTACGTACTTGCAAAATAAAAGACTCTTTTTTTTCCAAAACAGATTGTAAAATGGATTCAGAAGAAATTTTTTTCGTGACGTCTGTATGTACATACGTATGCATGTGTCTCTCATAACTCATAAAACGTAGTAGACACAGCACGTTGAACTTTTGTAAATGTCACTGCCATAACATCTGGTTAAGCACCTTCCTTTTTTCGTTGTTCGTTGCAATCGGCCGTACCAAACGTACATAAATATATATGTGTATAGATAACAAATAAGAAATTTAGAACCATATCCACAAAGACATTAAAGAGATGAAATTCAAAACCAAAATTCCCTATACATAATACTGAGATAATTTAGTTTGTCTAATTTTTAAACGGAAATGTCTTCGTATTGTATTTATTTTCATCTTATAATGTGTTCTGTTTTATTTCCATAAAAATTCAGTGTGTAATTACTAATTGGCAAACGTTTCCGAACATGTTTGCTTAACTTAAGACTTTTTCGTACTACATCATACCTCTTCTTGAATCGCTAGTCTTTATTCTCTTATCTTAAATATGTTAAATAAATTATGGTGGTAATAAAAAAAGTGCTTTCATCTTGTAGAGACATTAAATTTTTTTGGAAGCAGGAGTTGAAAAATGAGCAATGCCGCCGCCGGGAATCGAACCGCGGACCTCTCGAATACGCGAAGATCGTGCTGACCACTACACTACGAAGGCATACTTGGAAGGTGGAAGAAATATCTTTTATACCCCCCTTTTAAAGGGCGACTGGGGATGAGGGGACCCAGTCGCCAAATCGTAGTGGTGGAGAATCATCATCCACCACCTTTTTTAGTTCGGCCGCCTCTTCTGAGATATTAGGATTTCTTAGAAGCAGGAGATATGAAAAATGAGTAGTACCCTCGCCGGGAATCGAACCACGGACATCTCGAATACGAGCCGAGCGTGCTGACCACTACACTACGAAGGCATGCTGAGAGGGCGGGAGAAATACCTTATAATTTATTCCCGTACAAATTGTCATCGTTCAATTATCAGTTTTTTTATATATATTTATTTATGCGAAAAAGTTATATTTATATATATTTATTTATGCGAAAAAGTTATATTATCAGTTTTTTTATATATATTTATTTATGCGAAAAAGTTATATTTATGAATTCATAACGTTTTTTTTTTTTTTTTTTTTTTTTTCTAATTTTTCTTCAAAAACTGATGAAGGGGACAGGGAGAAAAAAATCCGAGGTTAAAATTATAGTATCTAACACTGCATCCATGCATCGTACTATAGCAATATTCGGATGAAAAAAAGACATTGAAGGGAGAGATATTAAAAGAATAAGATCATTAGCTTTCTTCAAAATAAAATTCCTTGCTCCCATCTTTCTGATATTCCCTTTCCCCCGAGTTTCTCCACTGAGACGTTTTCTTTTTCCTTCTCAATCTCCTTCCCTTCATTGCCCAGATTTCTGGGCACAAATGATCCATCTCATAAACAACGGTTCGTGGGATGTTGCAGTTAGCGAGCGTATCATCACTGTTTCATTGCGAATGAACATGGCACCTCTTTGGAGCATCCGGCACGTCCCTGTGCGGGCCTCAATCGTCGATGGCCACCTCCGCTTTAAGTCCCAGCACATAGTGGAGGACTATCTTCCAGCTTCGCTTAGATCGGACCATAATCCTGAAATGCGCCCTCCCGCTCTCGTAAAAGTAAATACTTCTGAACCATAGCATCACGCGACGATACGTGATTGGACTTGTGAATGGTGCTGGCAACTCTTGTAAAGTCTCTAAATATTGTGGATGGAATTCGCTACGTTTGTTTAAAAAGAGGGAGGCAACGGTTCAGGTTTGCATACTTAAATAGTTTGCTGCAACAGTAATGGATCACATTCTTTGAAATGTTTGAAACTGCTGGGATAAATACTATTTGTTTAAATATGTGATGTGTATTAAATTAGATAATTTATATTTTGTAATTAATTAGAACAGATTTTAAAAGCAAATCCATCATGAATTATATCTGTTACGGTGAAACACCGAAATCTGGAGAATGTCGACTTTCACCGGTGAATGTCAATATTCACATAGTCTCTTGGTGTATGTCCGAAATATTTTCCAAATACTCTTATTTCTGACTTACACCGGTCAATGTCGACAATCACCATGTACTAATGGTGAATGTTGAACATATAACAATATTATATTTTCTTCTCCGTAATTCAGTCGCGAATAAACGCACCTGAGACTTGAAATAAGAACTTAAGAACATGAGAACCTAAAACACAATATACATTCAAAATGAGAAAGGAAAATAATAGAAGTTGAAAACTTACTTAATTATACAGTACGTTCTAAATGAGAAAATAAAATAACAGTAATAAAAAACTTACTAAATTATATGATTCAAATCTTATTTATTGCAACAACTTAAACTATTATGGCACTTTATGACCTCTCTTTTCGACTGTCACCAGAGCATATCTGTGATTGTCGACATACACCGGTGAGGGTCCGAATATACAAGAATGTAGTGAAATATTCGGTCTTTCACCGACGTATTTGGTGAATGTTGATATTCTCCGGTGAAAGTCGACTTTCTCCAATTTCGGTCTTTCACGGTAACATATCCACAAGTACTTCAAAACATGATCAGTCTGTACAGCCACGGTGAACTGGAATGAGCTTGACAGCTAACCCTGACAAACTTTTGAAAAGGGAATGATGAAAACCAGTTGATCATGCTTATTTTTCAGTCTTAGTGATAGAATGAGACGTATTTCGTTAATAATCTTAGGAGTTCGTTAATGAATGGGACTTGTTCCTTTGAAAATCTTAGAATCATATATGCGATGGAACATGTACATTTTTCAGCTCTTAAGTACAGTTAATGTACTTAAGTACAGTTAAGTACTTAAGTACAGTTAATGTTAGAACTGCTATAGTATCATTCTTCAGTTTTAAAATTTATTGGTAGGATTGAACTTGTTTATTTTTCAGTCTTAGTGTCAGTGAGTGATAGGATAGTTCACAGAAAAAAAAAAAAAAAGGACAGTTCTCTATCTCCCGTTCTACTGGGCTGATTGACGAAATTCAAATTGCGTTTTCCCATGTCTCGAAAGCGCGACTTAGGATATGTATTAGATTTATATATAGCGTTGTTTTAATATTGGTATTTTGACAAAAAATCGCACTTTTTCTGAAATGACATGCCAATTTTTTCCCATATTTCGATTATACGACTCCGATTATACCAAACTACCAATTTTTGTAAAAATCCGCTGCCATCGAGAGCGTTACGTATACCGCACTTCTTGAGAGATTTAACAATAATTTCGTCTGTCACTGTAGACAGTGTTGCCAGATACAGATAGGTTTCCCTCGGCTTCGAATATATGGCCATTTTTAAGACTGGCGGGAATTTTAGATCAAACACTGGACATTTTCATAATAATTTCGGGTATAAAAACGCATCTGAATTTTGGAGGCAGCTTTTTTGAAGAAAACAGTGCGTCTTATAGTCCATAAAATGCGGTAGATGTTATAGGAGTGCCCATATATGCAAACTTTCGACGTTCTACGTCTAATCGTTTTTGAGGTATCCGAGATACATACGTATAGGTACTTACGTACAGATGTCACAAAAAATCGCTTTTGAATCCATTTTACAGTCCGTTACAGTTCCTTTATTCTGTGCGTATATTCAGGCGTCACGCAAATAAAATCGTTCAAATGGATTAGGTAACGCTCAGAATGTATATTTCTGTTGAAATATGATACCCAAAATTTTCAGGATTGCAGTACTTCCTGTGCTCTAGACAAGGAGGTAATGAGTTAGATTAACAAGAAAGAACTGAAATATTTTTCAAGTGAAGCATCAAACGTAATTGGGAAGGACATGTCTCAAGATGAAGAAGAAGAAGAAAAAGATGAACCCCGTTCTTTGGTCCAAGAAATATGTGCAAAATAGTGTGAAGTGCAATTTTCCATGTAGTCATATCACTCTGATTAGAAGCCGCGTTGAAATTGATGCAAAGTCGAGTTAAGCTAATAGGCAAAGAAAAAATAAAAGATGATGTCCCAGAAAGATAGTTGCCTGATCTTTTTGTGGAAAAGAATTTCTCAACCGTACAGTACCATTTCTTCCTTTTTATGTTCTTCATCAATATCTATTTATGCCGCCCGCTATCCTTCGTATGATTGCGCTAGAATTAAGTTAAGTGTTCATCTATTTTACCTTTCTTTAGGTATAGGCCTTAGATTTAACAATTTCTTTTATTTTTGCGTTATTAATTTGCTTGAAAAGTTGTTGTAGATTTTAAATAAGCGATCATCTTGATCTAAGGATGACATCTTGATCCAAGGATGAATCCAAGGATGATCCAAGGATGACATTTTACATTAGATCCTGTGGGAAAAATAGTTTGGGTTTACAAACATTTTGGACGACGAACGACCTTCAGAAACGAATTAAATTCGCAAATTGAGGTTTCACTGTATTTTCAAGCACCCGCTGCCGTTTGTTTCATCATCCAAATGAAGGGAATGCATTAAGGTTCTTCAGAAGTTTGAATTATCTGATAAGAATTAGATAACAGTAGCGTTTAATTTCAAAATTTTACAACCGAGATTTCCGTTATGAACGTGCAATAATCCTATTAAAAAGGCTCTGAAAAATTCTTACTTTTCATCCCTGGATAATTAGATGCAATTAATCTTTAATTAACGATTCTAGCGAAGAATTATATTTCTTCGTTAAGACGGAAAGAGAAAAACAATAAAGAAATCATTTATTTAGCCAATTAGCCAGATCGGAGATCTTTGATTTAAGAAAATGTTTGAAGATTAACTTAAATTGGTTAAATTACATTTTCACTTATTTTTTTAAATGGAAATGCAAATTAGACTGGAAACTACAATTTATGGTGGATTAATTTTGATGTTTTACATGAGATAACTCTCTAATTACTGTTTTAATGAAAATACAACGAAGGGAGATAATGTGTCTGCATAGATTTTGTACGATTAGGTGACAGGTGCTGTTTGAATGCTGGACTCGTGGTTTACATTTTCCAGAGTTGTATAAAAATTACCGAAATGGTCTTAGCGTTGGGAAATATCAGAGAAGAAAAACAGTCGAGTAATCTGCATCGTTACCTTCCGGCAAATTACAGAACGTAATCCTCTTCCGTAATCTGCCTAAAGGGAATGCTGCTTACGTGGAGAACTTTCTATGGCAAAATTAGCTTTCGTTCGCATGGGAAAAACCGTGAAAACCCCCACTATCGAAAGCTTCAGTTTACCAAACCAAAGATACCACTTACGTGTAGATTTGTGTATTATAATTTATTGCATATACCCAAGTTTTATTCGTTAGTTTGCGTGTTAAAGTTTGCGGAAAATATACGGCAGGACGTATTTAACGTTGTTAAATGTTTATAGTGATTAAGCGATGAATTTTCATACGAAGTAATAACAACGCACGTACATTCATATAACAAAGCAATGAACTTTCTTACCTATATATATAAAGAAGAAAGTTTGTGTGCGTGTTTGTTCGCTAAAATCTCAGCTGCTGCTATAGCTATCGCCACCAAACTTTCTACAATTCTTTTGTGAGTCCTGGAATAGGTCAACGTCCACTTCTTTTTCTAAAAAAATAGTTAAAATTAGAGATAATAATTAAAAACTCGGAAAAATGATATATTTCGCCTAAATTTTTCCAAGTGACAACACTCTCACTAGCTGGAGATGAAAAATCTGCTTTATTTCGAAAGTTGTTGCCACTGCTCGCTTGCAAATCCTAGAATTTGTTAATAAAAAATTTCTAAGTTTTACAATTAAATAAAAATAGCTTTGCCAAACATTAGATACATTATTCCCGATTTCAAAAATTCGTCGCAAGCCATTTTGACTATTTCCATCTTCATACGACTTTAATCAACCGAAATATTAATTAAAAACTCCGAAAGCGCTAATTTTCGAACTCATTTTTCCGAGTGGCAACAATCTCGCGCGTTGGAGATAAAAATGCTTTTTATTTGGAAAAGTATTGCTATTGCTCACTTTCAAATCGTAGAGTTTGTTAATCAAAAATTTGTAAGTTTTACAAAATGTATACATATAAAGAAGAATGTTTGTGCGTCTGTTTGTTTGTTCACGTTGTTCTTTTCTGATAATTTTTTTGCC
This sequence comes from Stegodyphus dumicola, assembly GCF_044657685.1. Lineage (NCBI taxonomy): Eukaryota > Metazoa > Arthropoda > Arachnida > Araneae > Eresidae > Stegodyphus > Stegodyphus dumicola. The sequence continues at coordinate 32,585,224 of NC_140772.1, forward strand.
ACATTTAATCGGTTAAAATTGAATATAGGTGAAATATTGGATGGAACTTGAGCTTTTACGACCATTTGATTAGAAAGGCGAAAATCATTAAAAACTGCGTGCCATTGTTGATGATATAATGAGAGAGAATTAGCTTATGTTTCTATGGAAATTTTTTATGAGGGTTTCATATCGTATCAGACTGAAAAATGTATGAGTATGAATCTTTTTTTTTTTTGGCATCGTTATTAGAGAATGATTCCAAAGGTATCGTTCTCTCTGTTGTTAGATAGTACTAATCTAATTTCCAGAATTAATATTTCTGTTAGGTTAGACTCTTGCAGAGCACACAAAAAATGTCTGTCTAAAGGGGGGACGTTTTCGTGAAGGACATTTTAGGGGAAACAGCTTGTGCTTACTCTTTATATGAGGAGAACCACGATGACGCCCGTGTAGCTGTCTGTCGCTGGGATTTGAACCAGTGCTTAAATTGCGCCGGAGCCCTAAATAAGATGAGCTCCGGTACTTCTTATTATAAAACTGAATCCCAATTTAAAGAGAAAAAAAATTTAGAATTCCTAACGTTTTAGTTTAACAATAAGCAGACTTTGCAATACTCTATTTCCCTAGAAATACGAACTCATGAGAACATGAGACGTTCAAGTAAGGTCCCCTCACTCACATGCGGAAACCTTTCCATTTACGAAAAGCAATAAATTTGGGGGAGTTTGTTTAGGAACGCGTAAATTTCTCGCCATGCCATCGTATCTAGTGTATTGTTATGATGCTTACAGTTAGTTATCTTCCCAGGAAGGAAATTTTATGTTCTTAAATGTGCGTTAAGTGACAGCGAGTACAATAAGAGTGAAATTCTGAGATAAACTAATCAAGCACGTCCTATACATCGTCTTCTCACAGTATCCACTAATGGGGGGAATCCTAACCTGGAACTTTACATTCATCCTTAGGAGACAGATTCATGACTCATTTTACCTTTTACATACATCTGCTTGATGGCTATAATTATATCATCAGAGAGTCGCGGTCAAAGAAAACGTTCTCTCTCACTAAGATTCCCCTCAGTTTTTGTTTCCACCCACTCATGCCCTCCTCCTGTTTCGCCCTGGAATTTTCATCAGCTATACTTTTAAGTATCAGTATCAGTATCAGTAGCGGGCGCAGCCCGACCCGCCTAACCAAACAAGTTGGTCTTATGGTCATGACAGGCCATGCCCATTTCAACAAATGAAAAAATAAAACATAAAATATCTAAATGAGAATAATCATGTGTAAATAATAATTATAAGCATAAAAGTGAAGAAAAGGAACAAATACAAACATTTAGACAAGAGCAGACACTAAAGACAAAAACAAAAAAGCGAATAACAAACACAAACAATGGTAACAACAAATTATTAAAATATACCAATTAGTGATGGCAATAAAATGCAAATATCATACACTGATTCCCACTGCCCGGCGTTCACCGTCAATAAATTTCATCACAGATTTACATAATTGTGCGAAATCTTTATAGCATAAAAAGGTATTTTCAAAATCAATATTTTTATTGTTTCTTAAGTCATCATTGACAGACCTCGAGGAAATAAATGCTGAGCATCACCAAACAGATCACATAGTTTACATTTATCGTCGTTCTGTATCTTAAACCTAGCGAAGTATCCCGGGAAACGCCCATGTCCGGTCAGAAACTGGTTAACTTCAAAATCATTAAAGATAATTTTTTTTTTCCTAATCAGTTCTAAATGTTTCAAATAGCGACTTTTCCTTTTAGAAGAATTCCATTGTAACTGCCATTGCTTAAAATAAGACGAATAAATAACTTTAGTTGCTATTTTTTTTTAACTCTGAACATAAGGCGTCCCCGAAACACTCCCTATGGCAGCCTCTTTTGCGAGCACATCCGCTCTCTCATAACCGTATATTCCGATATGGGCTTTAACCCAACCAAACTTAATATTAAAGGATAAGGATAGTTTTTGGAAAAGATCTTTAATATCGATAATCAGACCATTATTATTTTCTGCATTATAAAGTGCATTTAAACAAGACATGCAATCTGTAAAAATATGGAAGTTAGAATTTCTTGAAAAATTACTTTTCAATGTCCATTTAAGGGCATAGAGGACGGCGATGAGCTCGGCTTGATAAACAGAGTTATATTTTTCAAGGCCCAATTTATAGTGATAGATCTCCGTATCAAAATAATATACAACAAAAGCCGAACCCACCCCGCCCTCATAACCCGATCCATCAGTAAAAATTGGTATTCCGTTAAACAAGGATCATAAATATTATAATTGATAGAAATACGGTTTGCCGGATGGATCACATGTAAATTAAAGACAGAAAATGAGTCAGCAAAAACTGGGATTTCATCATAGTTAAATAAGTCCGAAATATTATCTCTTAATATAGTTTTATCATAATAAAACTTGTAGATTATCGAGAGAGGCGGAGTGCCCTCCAGGACGCAAAGCACCTCACTTGAGACTGTGTGGAAACAACGGGTGAGCGCGAGAAGCCAGCTCCGCTGAATAGAATTGAGTTTCGTACGTAAGTGTAGTAACTCCCCTGCCCTGCGACCCCAAGCCGTAATTCCATACATAACAATGGGTATAAAAACATTATTACAAAAGAAGTCTTAAAATATCGTTTCTTTTATTCAAGATATTGAATGGGTAATTTCTTTTGTAATAATTTAAAAATTAAATCAGTTCGTTTTTGAATATAATTAAGATGATAATTAAAATTGAGTTTTGAATCCAAATAAACACCTAAATATTTAAATTCTTGATTGATTTTCAAAATTTCACCGTTAAATCTTAATCTAGGGGGCCGAGTGTGGCGACCGGACTTAGGATAAAACAAAAATTTAGTTTTGGCAGCATTTGATTTCATTTGCTCCTCAGAGAACCATTGATTAAAAATGTTCATAATGTTATTAAATTTATTTTCAACTTTTTCTAATGATTCAGCTGTAATTCGGAAAACCAAATCGTCCGCATAAGCAACCACATCGACCCCCGAATCAAATTCTGTCTTTAAAAATTTATCGACTATGAGGCCCCAGAACAGCGGAGCACTACAAGATCCTTGTGGACAACCCTTGAAGATACTTCTTTTAATTTCAATCATGTTATTCGGTTTATAGATTAGAATCCTATCATTGAAAAAATCCCTAATGAGTCCGAAACTATTTGAGCTAATACCAATATTACACAAGGAGGAAAGAAGAGAAGGCCAAGAAACGGCGTCAAAGCTATACTTTAAGTATATTTAATTTTTGTGATGATAAAAGAACTCTCCCCTCCCCCCCCCCCGTACGATGAGAGCTTAAAATTGGGCCGGAGCCCAGCGAATGCCGGGTCCGGTGTTTCTTAGTTTTTGTAATAAATCATAATTCCAACCGGAACGCACCGGAGCTCTGAATAAGAAGGCTACGGCACTTCTTTTATGTATTTGAATAACAATTTCAGTAGAAATTATATCTCGAAAATTTTATTTTAACAATAAAATTATATTAAAAATTTTGTATTAAATTTCCATTTATCTCTTTACATTTCATTTAATTTTAATTATTTAATTACTCCAGTCTTTAATTATTTCAATAAATAATAATTAATTACCTAATATTTATCAATTATATTGTAATTAATTTTCTAATAATTATCAATTAAATTATAATTAATTATTTATATAATAATTATTGATTAAATAACAATTTATAAACCTTAATTAATTTGATAATAATTAACTGTTTAATTTTTAAATTATTAATGAGTTTAATAGTCATTTTATTTATTTATTTACTCTCGTTCCTCTTTGCTGACGGCCTTCCATGGGGTTCCGGCACTTCTAACCTTAGAAATTAAGCCCTGATTTGAACGGAGTCGAACTACCAACGCTCAGCGATTTTATCTGCCCTTAGGGAAGCCTTTTTAACCCTTTGACTATTAATTGCTCCAAGTTGAAGTTCTTGGCGTGAGCGCGCAGAACGACTGAATAAATGAGATATCATTTTTTTTCCTCGTTGCTAAGCAACGAACGGAGGTATGAACTTTCTGCGAATGTTGAACATATATGATAGAAATAATTTCCAAACATACACATGAGACAGCAGTGAACAGCCAAAGCTTCCGCCGAACGCATGGATGCGACCATAGTCTACACCGATGGTTTTTGCTGGACGCATATATGTGCCGTAGGAGTCAAAAGAGCTAAAAATCAGCATAGTTGGGTCATTATACTTGCAATTTATTTATGCTATATATTTTCCTTCAGTACAATATAAAACTCTCCTCTTTCATTTCCAAATAAAAGCAATGGCTAATTTCATTGTTCGCGTTTAATTTCTTTACCTTCCGTAACAATGCTTCTATTATTCCTTTTCCTTAATCAGAGTTTGGCTCATTTAAACCAGTTTACGACATACAATTCGCTTTTAATGGCTCACCGACTTTGCCTTTAATAATTGCATTATAGTCTATCGAGGTATCCATTATGCATTGAGAATTCGCCCAAGAATATTTATGACGAGCTGCGAAAAGCATTTGGAACTGCGTCTTTTGAAATGCGGGATAGTTACTGGATATTCATCTTAATTGCGTTGCCGAGAATGATCTCATGAATTTGAAAGCATGTAAAGAAAACTCAGTTACTGCAGAAACTGCGTGTAAATGCAATAAAGTGAGGGGGAAAATGAGTAAGAATAGCGAACTTCTCCGCAACTCAAATTCAGGAATGAAAACGGAATTAAATTTTTATTACTTTGCAAGGTCTTCGAGAGTTTACAAACATTGTCGGAAGGAAAGAGCTTTTCAGCAGTATTTGGTTCTTGATAGGGTAAGGAAGGCTGTTTTAGTCATAATCTGTTTTTTTGCTCTAAATAATATTTTTTCTGAAATATTTTCACACATTTGCTTTTTTATGAATCTTGTGGACCTGTGGTTCAATGGTTGAAAGTTTAATGCTATTTTTGTGTTTGCCGTACGAACTTGAATGTATCTGTTTTTTAGCCCAAAAGTGGCTATTAGTCTCGAAATAGGATTTTGCATTGTTTCACTGCAAACGAGAAATCATTTCTCAAATTGTTGCTACCAAATATTATTCCCCGGCATTATTTTCAAAGAAATTAAATAATGAAGAATCTGCATGTATATATGTATGTTCCTACCACTGTGAAAAAAACGACGGTGCCTAAAGCCATGAAATTCTGAATAGCATAGTCCTCCACCCGAACATCTAGAAGCCCGGTTTTTGAATTTTATATTTCATACTTTGTAAAACTTCCGCGAATTTTGGAACATCTAGAAGCCCGAATTTTGTATTTTATATTTCATACTTTGTAAAACTTCCGCGAATTTTGGAACATCTAGAAGCCTGAATTTTGTATTTTATATTTCATACTTTGTAAAACTTCCGCGAATTTTGGAACATCTAGAAGCCCGAATTTTGTATTTTATATTTCATACTTTGTAAAACTTCCGCGAATTTTGGAACATCTAAAAGCCCGAGTTTTGTATTTTATATTTCATACTTTGTAAAACTTCCGCGAATTTTAGAACATCTAGACGCCCGAATTTTGTATTTTATATTTCATATTTTGTAAAACTTCCGCGAATTTTGGAACATCTAGGAGACCGAATTTTGTATTTTATATTTTATACTTTGTAAAACTTCCGCGAATTTTGGATTATCTAGAAGCCCGAATTTTGTATTTTATATTTCATACTTTGTAAAACTTCCGCGAATTTTGGAACATCTAGAAGCCCGAATGTTGTATTTTATATTTCATACTTTGTAAAACTTCCGCGAATTTTGGAACAGACTCAACGAATGGAAAGCGAGCTGTGTCAACACCGTGCGGAAGAAAAGATTTACCTCTCCAGCGTGCGAGATTGTCTGTCTGAAAGAAAGATAGGCTGCTTTTAAATATTTTGTGATTTTGCTGTTGAATTAAATTTTGTGCAACGTAAGTTGAAGAATATATTTAATAAATAAAGAACACAAAAAAAGGTAATAACAAAAAGACAAAAAAAGAAAGTTTTGCTTTTTACTAAGAAAACTGAACATTGATATGATAAATTAAGAAAAGTTTGAAGAAATAGAGCAATATATGCCAAACTGAACACTGTGTATGGGTCCTGTCTTTTATCTATTAACTTAGTATTGAGGAACCTAAGAAACTACTAAGCGAATAATCGCTTAAATCCAAAAACAGAAGCGTAGACTCAAGAAGGGTTAATTACCCTTTTATTGCTCAAAATAAAGATGTACAGGTGGTCCCTTTCTCAGGACGTACAACAAAGCCTCCACTGAGACTTGAACTTTAAAATGTAAGAAATAAGATCTTAACTAATAACTAACTAAAGAGATTTAGCCGAAGCTAACACAAATTCTAAACTAGTTGGCCCCTAATATTAAATTAGCTAGCGAAAAGTATCAAGGGCGCGTAATATGGCCGAGCGTAGTAACAGCTGAGAAAGACGTAGCGAAAAGGCAAAAGCACGCTATTCATGAAATCTAATTCTCTCTGCCGAAGTCAATGAACTTTGACTTAAATACTCTCTCCTTCTCATTTGTATTTAACGCGATTCTAAAAACTCATTTTGATAAGGAATTGTAAGCTGAAGCTAAAAGACAGAAAAGGAACTTTAACATGTTAACTGTTATAAAATTAGGATATACTTATATCTGCAATCGGGAATTCTAAATATATGCTGCGTTTAAAATTTTTGTAATATTGCTGTTGAATTGCATACATGGCGTAAATGCGAAGAAAATGGTGCTTAATAATAAAGCTAAAAAGACAAAACGAAATGGGTTAGCATGAGTGAATGCAACAGCAGACTGGTTGACTGCGAACTCAACAAAAGTGTAAAAAACCTTAACAAATCCTTCTGGGTGATAGTTAAAGTTGGAACCTTTCAGATTTTTATATATTGATTGATTGTATTTTTGATTGTTCGTTTGTTTGTTAAGTAACAGTTTTGGAAGTCATATTGATCAGTTCAACTGAAAATTAAAAAATCATGTTCAGACAATATGTATTATTTATTAGTCCAAAGGGATTTGAATCCCGAAGGACTATTAGTTTCGTTTTGGCATTTTGCGTCGTACTCATAAATGTCGGTTCACTTTTCAAACTGTTGCCACAAAATGTTAGAGTCCTGCATTATATTTGAAGAAATTAAATAATGAAAATCTGCATAAATGTATGTATATTTCTCACATTGTCATAAAATAACGGTACATAGAGTCATCGAATTTTGAATAACGTAATCCTCCAACGAATATGAGCATGTGGAAGACCAAATTTGAAATTTGAAATTTGTTTTATGATCGATTTCCTATTTTTTAAAACTTTGACGAATTTTTGATTAACAAACTCAAGGATTTCAAAGCGAGCAATGGCAACGTTGTGCAGAAAAAACATTTTTATCTCCAGCGCGTGAGTCTCCGTATCGGAAATTCTAAAGATATGCTCGTTTAAAAACTATTTTGCGATATTGCTGTTGCACTGGATCTTATGGTTTAAGTGCGAGGAACATGATATTTAATAAAGAAAGGTAACACACAAAATGTTAAAAAACGCCCCTTTGGACGTAATTTAAAATCTGAAACATTTCAGATTTTTTTTTTTTTCTTTTAAATTTTAAGTTGAAAGAAACCATGAAACCAGTTAGTTACTTTTTTTATTGAACATCGGTGTTCACCATCTTTAACATTACCTCAAAGGAAGATCAATCTCATGTGCGTGATGCGAAAATAAAATTCATAATTTGTTAGAAATGACTCGCTTTCATGTATTTCGTAAAGTAACGCAAATGGAAATGCTGCATATATGAAATTAAATAAAAGTCTTTCAAATTTATTCATAAAACTGTAAATGCTCGATGTGTATTTTTCTTGTTATGCGACGCAGTCTAATTTTGCCACACCTTTTGTAACATTTTCGAGTTTATATTCATTAAAGCAACTGCAATCGTTTATTTAAGCATTATTATTTGGTAAAGCACTCGAGGTCTGTATGTCTAATGAGAGGGAGGCTTTCGTGGAGGAACTTTCTAAGGCAAACTAGCTCGTATACACGTTATACATAGATAGCCTATTTGCTGAGATTTGATTCAATATCAAATTATAGATGTTCCATGTGCTTATCTACAAGGCCGCTGCTAAATAGAATTTCTAATGATCAGCTTTATTGTTATTTCATTAATTTATTCTATAAATTTTTAATTTGCATTTCAAATAAAAATATCGCATTTCTGACCTAATTGGCAGGTCACTTCTTTGCGATACTTTATATCTTCATTTCATTAATAATATTTCTCATCTTCTTAATATGTGTGATTGATATGTATGTAATTCGTATGATTATTAATTTGCAATATAAGGCAATACTGCAAATTTTTTAAATACCTCAGGAAATATTTTTCCTCACGATAATCTAATCGATTGTAACTTCGTCAGAAACTCTTCTCGTTAATTGTACCTCCTTATAACAAATAAATTTATCCTATAAACCTTCTTTGGGAGGCTTTCTCGAAATTGCCCTAAAGTCAATCATGTAACAAGATCTAAGCGAACTGAAATTGATTATTTTTCCTTTTCTTTTTATTTTTAGGTAAGCACAGAGGAAATTTTTATCAGTTTATCCCATTATTTGATGACGTATATGATAAGAGGCAAGTATCGATATTTTCTCATTCAATTATTTATCCCCCATGTTTTATTTCTTTGCTGGTTTACGTGCTTGTTTTGTTTGCGTGTAGTGTTCGCTAAATGTTATTAATATAAGTTCTTGCAATTAGCATCTGCAGAGGGAATGATCAAAGATTCAATTGACAAAAGGAAAAAGTTACAAGTTAGGGAATTTATGACAAGGTGTATCGTTAAATTTTACCAAAGTGGAAAAAGTGCAAGTTCTTCGATCAAGGAAATAGTAAAAGAACTAATTAAAATTATTCATCTCCCTAATTAGCAATTCGTTTCTCACTATTCTTTGCTGTAATAAGTTTTGCCGTGGAATGACACCGGATTAAAGGTGAAGAGGAAAAAACTTGCAGAAAATCCCTAATTAATGAGCTGTGATATATCATTGCCTTCAGTTGCAGATGGAAGATCTGAACAAATTTCTTCTACCAATCCGATAAATAAGTCTTACATCTGCTTGCGAAAATATTAAAATGACAAACTTTTCTAATTTTTTGCTATAATAATAATAATTTTTCATTTCTCCAGATTGTGTTAGTTTCTCCTGCTGCTGCTTCTTTCACTTTTGCTTTATTTTTTACTTCTTTCTTTTTACTACTTTCTTTACGAAGTAAAGAAAATACTAAAATCGCGAAAAAGGCTAAAATTCCATAAGCGGGGTAAGTTGGCGCCAAACTATTTTGGCCTTCAAAATTTCGCGAATTTTTTAGGCGCACTAAATGAAAGCACTAAAATGTGATTTTTAAACGTAAACAGATTAGTAACTTTTAAGTTTTGCAGTAGTGAAACGCCGTTATTTTATGTAAACAGAATATTAAAATGAGATGATAAAATACTAGATGAGTAAAACAAAGTCCAACAGCTTTGCAAGTAAAAGCATAGTCCTATATATATGTAATTCATCATAAGATAGTAAAATGAACAATTCTTGTAAATAATTATTGAGTAAATAAATGTATACACTTATCAGATCAGAGCACTGCGAAGTCAGTCTTAAACGTAAACAGAATAGCAAATTATGCGTATTCAGCATCATAAACTAACAAAAATATTCAAGTTACTATCGTCGTGGAATTCAACACACTAAACAACTTTCGTTTAAAGCTTTAAATATTCCACATCTTTCGATTGCCACATGCAAGAAACAAAACTAAAAAAAAAAAAAAATTAACTAACTGAAAACATTCATAAATTATAAACTTCATGTCATATGAAATCTAGCATTCTCCCACCACCAACAGCTTAACCTTCTGCAAATTATATAACAATAATATTAAACAGTAAAACTTTTAAAAACAAACACAGTATTTCAAAATTAAATTTAAAAAAAAAATCTGGCTACACTAAATTCGCGCTCTTACAGTTACCGAAATAAAGCTCTAGGTTTGCCACAAGAAAACATACAGCCGGAAACCACAACCAAATTAAAATCTCGCCAAATAAAAAATTCTCGCCAAGCTTGGCGCTCACCCCGATTATGGAATTTTAACCGCGAAAAATTTCGCTTATTATATGTCAACGAAAATATCGATTTTGACCGCTATCAAATCCATTTGAATGATGTTTTTGCATGGACATCTGGGCGTACGGACAGAATAACGGACTTTTTTTTTTTTTTTAATCGGATTGTAAAATGAATTTAATGGAGCACAAGAGTTTTTTTTTTCCCCCGTGACATCTGTACGTACGTATGTACGTATATATTGTCTCGCATAACTCAAAAACGATTAGCTTCTTCTTCTCTTCTTCTTCAATGGCTCGACAGCCCTGGATGGGCCATGGCCTTCTCGAGAAGTCTTCTCCAGCCATCTCTACTGTTGGGAACTGTTTTCCAGCTTTTTAACCTATAAAATATTAAGATCTTTTTCGAAACAATCAAAACACCTTAGAGGGGGTCTGTTACCCCGAGGTCTGTTTCCGATGGGCTTCGACAGAAAGATTTTCTTGCAGCAACGGTTTCCATTCAAACGATTAGCTTCAGAAGGTATATGGGATTATTATAACATTAAATTTGCAGCTTCCTTTTGGGTTTCAATCGCCGCGCATAACATATTCATATTATGTTACCCGGCTCAGTCAATTCAATTTTTTTATTATTATTATTATTATTATATGTTGGTAAATTGTGTATTTTTGCTTTAAAAGTGATTGTTCTTGTGTTCCGGTTGGTCTTATGTTCCGGTTAACGTTTTCAAACCTTTAGTTAATCTTCATGCAATAGCTGCAGAATTATCAACAATTTAAAAGTTGTTGTTTAAGTGGTACTAAACTTAACGAGGCCGCCATTTGTTCACATTTGAAACTATAATTTTTAGTAGAATAGTGAATCAAGTCAGTTTGTGCCCCAACTTCAGTATTTTTCGCCGAGTGGTGCCAAAAGTTGTAGACCCAGCGTGCAGACCACCACACCACGAAGGCATGCTAAGAAGGCGGGAGAAATACCTTATATACTCCCCCTTTTAAAGGGCGACTGGTGTTTTTTTAGACCCAATCGCCAAATCCTGGTTGTGGAGAATCATCATCCACCACCGTTTTATTTCGGGCACCACTGTAGAGACATTAGGTTTTTTGGAAGCAGGAAGGATGAAAAATTAGCAACGCCTTCGTCGGGAATTAAACCGCTGACCTCCGGAATACGCGGCCAGCGTGCAGACCACCACACCACGAAGGCATGCCAAGAAGGCGGGAGAAATACCTTATAAAGTAAACTTTCGATTTTGTGCACCGAAAATTCGGTCTCCGCGCCCGCTGGCCGAATTGCTTGCTTTTGCGTATAAGGTCCATAGTTAATTGTAAAAAATATTTTTTCCTGTATTTTACAGTTTTTAATGAAGGTGTTTTGAGATTTTACGTGTTTTTGTCTTCTCGTGAAATGACAACTGAATTGATGGAATGAAGAAATATATCTCTAATTAAAAACGAGGAAAGAATTTTAAATAAAATGCAGGTAAGAATATATCTAAGGGTAGATGGGACGCTGTTCAACTTTATCTTAACTGTTAGTAAAATTTAGAAGTAATTGCCACAAGGTTTTGCATGGACTTTTTCTACAGAGGGAAATTTCCTGCGACATAATAAGCAGTATCTTTAAAAATAAAGCGGCTATCACAATGACAGAAATCTTTCTTCTGTGAAGGAAGTAATAATAATAATAATAACTCAAAAGAATGTGGGAATTCCACCACCCCCATGGATCCACTTGCATTTCTGCGCAGGATGTCTCATCCTACCTGACGGGTAGAATTTCTTCTCCAGTTGGACGAGGAAAAGGGGGGGACATTATCTTCAAATAAGGCTTAGGCTGTCACACAAGAATGCGAAATCCGAACAGAAAGCAATAACAGCCAAAAAGGTTCGAAAAAAAGAAAAAGAAAGAAGAAAAAATATATATCCTCTTCATAAAATGTCAAGGCAGGATAAGCCGACACTGTGACACACTTACCACCACACACGGTATGCCTTTCGAGTAGAGATATATAAGTAATAATACAGCATATTTTTATGACAGTCCAAAAGGGAAAAAAAAAAAAAAAAAAAAAACAATTTCGAAAACAAAGGCTGTAAGGGGGAAGATATTTTAATCTTTATTTATGGGGTATTAGTCCTTTCTTCTTCTTTGCTCTGAAGAAGCTAGTAATCCGTGGCCCCCCACACAATGGGGTGACGAGCCAAAAGGAATAATCGTAAAAGATAGCAACTAACTTTTTCAGTTCGGGGTTGTGGAAAGAGATAAATAAAATCGCGTCTTCCAGTTCTCGCGTGAAATGAAAATCCGCCAGTTTCCCGATTGTCGCGACCTCGGGTGGTGTCAGGCGGAATCTTTTTTTTTTTTTAACCCTTCGCGAAATTGCTTCTTTTTACGAGTTTATGGTTGTCACGTGATATTCGACCGCTCTCTCTGAGGACGTATCAGAAAAAGCGATCACGAAATCTCTGTCTGCAGGCTGGTTGTTTTATTATGAAAGTCGCCCAAAATAAATAAATAAAAAGGAAAAGTTGACTTTTTGACCCTATAATTCTAACCCTTCCCCCCTCTTCTTTTTCTCTCTTTTTTACTCAGTTTTGCTTTCAATCTGTAGTAACAAAGCATTATAAAATATCTTTCATGGAATCTAGACATGATGTGACGTATGTATCTCAGAAAGAGGATTAAATTTGTTATTGGATCTCGGATTTATGTGTGAGATTTCATTTGTTTATTAACCATTTAGCATTTTAAAAAGTCTGATGTGTACACCACATGACGTGCTTGTGCGGAATATTAAATTATATGCAATTTTCCTGCATTTCGCTTAAACATATTGAATTAACAGCTAACGAATTTTGAATTAAATCTACTTCGTCGATAGCACATAAACCAAAATAGAATAAATGCACTCTTTAAAGTTCGCTATATTTATTTACCATAGCGACACTTCGGCGCTAGGTTACCTTAACAGCATTACATCTCATTCATTTTATAACTCAAGAGTGCACAAAAATTATATCATCTGAAGAATTACCTCAAATTCTATTCAAATACTACAAGAAATCTAAAACGATGTATAAAAGAAATTAAACAGATAAAAAAAGAAACACTTTTTCACAGACGATTCAGCGCCGCTTTCCTAATGCGCATGCGCTACTAATTCATTCAGTTCTCACTTCGCGGCAAGACAAAAATACGTGAAAATTCAAAGTATTTTCATTAAAAATTGAAAGATATAGAAAAACATAAAACACCAAATACAGTTATAACAATTAAAAAAAAATTACAATTAAAATTACAGATTCTACGTGAAAGCAAGCTAATAAATTAACTGATAATTCCAGAATGAATTAAGCATAATTTAATTCGCAATAATAAAAGAAGACGTTACTTTGTTGTTGCGAAGCTTAGTTTCTCTAGATTGTCAACGGATCCACCATTCTGCTAGTTTCAAATGTAAACAAATATGGCGGCTATCGTGAACAAAAAATTAGGCTTAGCGCACTTCAAAAACTTTTAAATTGTTGATAATCTACAATTAATGTATACAGGTTTAACTAAAGGCATAAAAATCTTAACCGGAAGATAAGAACAACGTAATTCAATCATTTTTAAAGCAAAAAATGCACAATTTACAAACATATAAGGATAAAGAAACAGCTCACTGAGCCGAGTGACAGAGTGGATATATATATACAGGGGTTGGACAAAAATATGGAAACACCTTTAAAAAAACATGTTTCTTTGCTTAATATGGTGTAGGAAACCCGTTGGCATCCAAAACAGCTTGCAGTCTTCTCGGAATGGATAAATACAGTTCCTGTATGTTTGCCAAGGGAATATTATACCATTCTTCCTGCAAAACGGTGGCAAGTTCAGATAACGATGTTGGCGGTGGATAACGATAACGCACTTTCCGTTCCAATGTAGACCACAAAGGTTCGATAATATTCAGGTCTGGTGACTATGGTGGCCAGGGGAGATGGGACAACTCATTCTCGTGCTCAGAAAACCAGTCCTGGACAATGTGAGCTGCGTGAACAGGGGCTTTGTCGTCTTGGAAGACACCATCACCATCGGGGAACAAAGTTTGTACCATGGGATGAACTTGATCGGCCAAAATATTCACATAATTCTCGGCAGTCATGTGCCCTGACACAGTTATCATGGGGCTAGCAGAGAACCACGATATGGCTGCCCAAACCATAACAGAACCCCCGCCATGTTTCACTCTTGGCAACAAGCAGTCTGTGTTATAGGCTTGAAATGGTCCAGACGTAAACTCGGCCAGAAGTGGGAAACAATGCGAAAGAAGACTCGTCAGACCATATTACTCGTTTCCACTGCTTTATAGTCCAGGCTTTATGACTTAAACACTACCTTTTTCTGTTACGGGCATTAGCATCACTGATGAGTGGCTTCTCAATTGCAGCACGGCCAGCAATTCCCTGTTTATGAAGCTCCCTTCTAATTGTTTTGGTACTCGCAGGGTTCGGTAACACAACATTCATTTCAGCAGTAAGTTTTGCAGCTGTGGTCTTCTTATTTTCGTCACAATTGCCCTTAATGATCGTCTGTCACGATCACTCAGGACACACTTTCGTCCGCGCTGTGATTTAGCAGATAATGTTTTTCCGATTTTCAAATATGCGGAATAAATCTTCGATACAGTACCTCTTGAAACACTAAACACCTCGGCTACCTTGCTTACGGAAGCACCTACCATACGTGCTCCAACAATTTACCCACGTTCGAAGTCTGTTAACTCTGACATAATGCAATGACAACCTCACATAACAGTACTCCGACAACAACTGAACTGTTTAGCACATTTACGAAATTGTATAGGTGGCGTCAGTAGTCAAAAACGCCAGCGCCACCTACATATTTTATTAAAATCAATCTTTCTTTTCAAACATGCATTTCACAAGGTGTTTCCATATTTTTGTCCATCCACTGTATATATACATATCAAATTTGGTATGATCTTAAATGCGTTTAATGAGAAAACAAGTTACTACAACTTGCGCAATTGCTGCAAAGTAAGTTAATAATAATTTATTTCCTAAACAATATTGATTAATTGATTATATTATATTTATATAATTTTGGTGCTGCCGATTTCAACCAAAATGGGAGGTGAACACCTACATGTTATAGCAGTCCTATATACAAAATTTCAACGTTCTGAGACTACTCACTTTTGAGTTATGCGAGATACATACATGCATACGTACGTACAGACGTCACGAAAAAAAATCTCTTCAGAATTCCTTTTAAATCAGTTTTATAATTTTTTTGGAGAAAAATAGTCCTTTCTTCTGTTCTTACGTACACATGTCATGTAAAAAAACCGATTAATTGCATTCGATAGCGGAGAAAAAAGATATTTTCGTTGAAGTATGATACCCGAAATTTTTCGCGATTACAATATTTCCTTTTTACTTCGTACAAGGAAGTGAAAATTCTCTTTAACAAAAGCTGACGTAAATGTGTTGTTTAAAAATACTTATGAAAAATCTGATATGGACACCACATCTTCCTCGAACGGCCTATTTAATTAATTATACACATTTTTTTTTCTAATCTTCGCTTAATTTCTCGAATTATTGTAATTTAATTAACCGATCCTTCAAGTAAAGTTGGAAATGACAAAAAACTGCAGATTTTGAAAATAAACATCCAGGTCAATTTTTGTCGTACGGAACTGAAACTTTTTTGTATTTTTAATTTTTCATGACGAGTGTAAAACTTCCTCAAATATAAGTATAGGAACCGGCAGACCACACGCAAAAGATTTCGTTATTCGTTCAAAATTATTATTTTGCTTATTTAATTTGACTTTGCCAAAACATAAATATGTTCGTCATTTAAAACGTTTCTGTAATTGGAAGTATGTGACTATGACGAACGGTTGCGAAATAAAGGCCAGCCAAAACCTTTTAAACAGCGTAAGGAGGGTAGATATGTATATGTACACTTTTGTACTACCATTTGATATAAAAATGGGAGGTGCACAACTATGTATTATAACAGTGCCATATATAAATTTTCAATGTTCTATGGTTAATTGTTTTTTGAATAATGTGAAATGCATACGTACGTACTTACAGACAGCATACAAAATTGCATTTCAAAATCCGTTTAAAAATAATGAGTTCTTTATTAGTTCCTTACGTACAGACGTCATGCAAAAAATTGTCAAAATGTGTTAGGGAACGGTCAAAATGAATATTTCCGTTGAAATTTGACAACCGAAGTCTTTCGCGATTACAGTACTTCCGTTACTTTGTAATGGAAAGTAAAAGAACAATTGTATCACAGTTACATTGGTGAGAAAAGCAACATAAGCCTTATGAGCGTGTCCAGTAAACTAACAAAAGCTTTGGAAAAAAATTCAATTTTCCTTTTTCCCCCTTTCCGTTAAAGTTTAAGAGACAGGTCGCCAAGATGGTACGGTGGTTAGGGGAGGTAAACCGCTGAGTTGGCTTCCGACCCAGGTATAGATTTATAGATGTTTGGTTAGGGAAGGTAAACCGCTGAGTTGGCTTCCGACCCAGGTATAGATATATGGTTAGAGGACCCAGGTATAGATTTATAGATATATGGTTAGGGGTGGTTAGGGGAGGTAAACCGCTGAGTTGGCTTCCGAGCCAGGTATAGATATATCCATGCAGAATTGGTTACCAACTCCGCGGGAGTCAACCACTAGCTACCAGGCCGCAGCCCTGAGCTGCCTCGGCTGAGCAGACGACATTTATAAAATGCAAAAAAGAGATATACATATGCATACAAGGCACTTGAAGAAGAGTACGACAATGTACAAAGAAATATATACATGTGCGTACAAGGCACTTGAAGAAGAGTACAACAATGTACAAAGAAATATATACATGTGCATACAAGGCACTTGAAGAAGAATACAATCAAAATATATGTATATACATATAAATACAAACTCATATACAGATATATAGTACACACTTACATACATACATATTCCGAAACAAATAAAAGTATACATACTCTCACTCATATTGATATATACACCCATACATATACGTTATCATGATAGTTAAAGTTTACAAGAAGCATGCCATTGAGGTACGAGTGATCCTTGGTATAAATTAGGTACCATAAATAAAAGATATAAACATGTACAGATACATTACAGCATTGAGATACAGTACGAACTTTATGTATGAGAACCTGGCACAGCATAAATACAAAATTACATATTGAACATACATATCACATACTCTGTTGCTGTATTGAACTAGCTTATATAGACTTTATGGCTACTATCTTCCAGCGTCAGAAGAGTAATTGCTAGTACAGTAGTCAATTATTGTTTTCAGTTTCCGCTGGGCAACTCTGTTACTTTGTAGATTCTGGAACCAATTTGGCCAGAATCTGTCTCCTGTTTGCTTGAGGCTGTTAAGTGCTGTGTGTGAGCAGGAGGACACAAAATGATCTGTATGACCCTCCTCCCCACATTCACAGTTACCATTCTCTCTCAAGCCAAAGCGGCAGGGGTATGAAGGAAAGGGCCCATAACCAGTGAGGAAATACATTATGTAATTGCTATTAGTTTGGATTGTTGTCTTGACCTTGGGAATGAGATTGTAAACACGTCTTCCTGTGGAGGCTTGATCCCAACGTTCTTGCCATATTCTTAGGAGCTGATGGAATGTCCGACTCTTTTGGGTCCGAGACTGACCTAAGGGTCGGGATACGGTACCGAATGTCCCGGGTTCGAATCGCGGAAAAGCCAAGGATGTTAAATGTCTGTCCCTTCATAGGAGGTAAGAGTGGCCGACTGTTAGGTGCCTTCATTATTAACTCGTCTCCTCCAGTACTGGCCTTAGTAGTGGCGAAAGCCTAAAAATGGCTAGTGCTCGGGATAGGTTTAAAAAAAAAGAGTTTAAGAGACAGGGAAGAAACACACCTTTTTTTGACAGTTAGTTGTCGCCCATAATTTAAACAAATAGCTAACAATAATTTTAAATAAACCCTTTCCTTTTTGGTTATTAGTTTCCTCTTATATTTTATATTATTAGTTTCCTCTTCTTTTCGCTGATTATAAACTTTGCCTACTCTACGCCAGTTTCTGTTGTATGCAGGTGTTTACCCCAAGCCATGCCATTTTATGGTTGTTTCGATCGCATGCCGTGTGAAGCTTACGCCAGTTTCGATTTGATGCAGTGACAGTCGTACCATCTGTGTGGATCCTACGCGTCGGTAGTATGCTAATGTCGACCCAACGCAATGTCGATTTTGCGACTATGTGCAGGTGACAAATATGCACCAATCTTCTGCAGCATTATATCCTTCTTATGCCGGTGTTGTTCTTGTGCTGATACCTATTCAACGCCTTGTCAATCCTTTGCAGTGTCGATTCTGTTTAGTGTTGATCCTATGCATGCGTTATACCAAGTTGCATGTGTGTGCACTTTTGTTGATACGAGTGTTCAAGATCCACTGGTATAACATAACAAATGTGTAATCATCTACAATGTTCAAATATATTTTAGAAGAGCTAATAAAAAAATAGAGTGATCGAAAAATAAAATATTTTGGAAGACGTTTTCCTTGCTCTATTTTCATCTTATTCTAGTTATGTCATATTTTTTAGTTTATTTCCTGCCGTTGCTGCTACCGAGAGGAATTAGTAAATTCCCTTGCTATTTATTTTAATTAAATTTATTCCCATCCAAGGGATGGAAAATGCCCATCGATTTCAATAAAACGTCATCTTCTTGCTTCCCGTACCTCTTACCTGTGCCTTTTTACCTTTTGTGCGTTCATTTTACATTTATCCGCAAATGCAATAAAAGTGTCACGGGAGATTTTCTTCTCCAGAATATTTATCACCTCTCCCTTCTCTCATCTCTCTTTCGTCGATATTCCCTATGCCCCACTCACGTCATTTCGATTCCACTCAGATCCGCAATTGGATCCTACCGAGCTCGAGAAAAATGTTATTCGATCCACAATATGCGGCCCGTGGGACGTTAACGACTCCGTAACGGGTTCATTTGAATAGTTTGCCCACGTCCGTTATTTTTGTGGACCCAGTTACGTTTCTGCCTGGTTCGTTCTCCCACCGCTGACTTCGCACACTCTGCATTGTTGATCCCGGCGCACTTCGTTTTCCAACCATTTGCATTTATATTGAGGCCGTGGAAATACCCCCCAGGAAATGAAATGGGCTTCAAAACATTCCAAGTGCTGCTCTATTACGTGATAGTGGTCCTTCCTGCTTCCTGTGTACTCCTCGATTTCCTTGTCAGGAAAAAGGGAAGTATTTTTAGAACTACAAGAAACAAAGCATTGAAAAAATGTTTGTGTACCTTTGGAGACGTTTAGTGGTACAAGTCGAACTATACATGCAAAAGTCCAACAGTACTAGTAATTTCGTATAACAACTTAGATACCCTTTCCAACTGCTTCAGGACTTAACATGTTAACTGCCGCGCGCGTTTTATGTGGTTTGCCCATGGCGCCAAGATGAATTTTTTATTCAACATTTTATGTTGAAATATCATCTTCAAAACATAAGGTGACTTAATCTAATCGTGTTTAATGCATTTTTCATGGTGGGAGTCACTGGTAATCCCTGAGGCGCTGTATGTAGATCATTTTTGCAATTTATTATTCTTCAAATCATTATAATAACAATGGTATGTGGTGGTGGTCACCGGTGACCCCCGAGGATCATTTTTTCGATTTATTATTCTTCAAACCATTATAGTAACAATGGTATTATTCAAACAATTATCAGTATATCCAAGTTGAGTGCCAGTCACCGTTGACTCCCACGCCAGTCAATGTGTTAACTTACATGAACTTATCGCATTCTTCCATGTGCTATCTTTTGGCGTAAGTGTTTAATACATCCATTTGTCAAATGGACAGCCATCGTTCATGTCGGGGAAGTTCGGAGAGATTCATGTGGTTTCTGTCCATTTGATTTTTCAGTTTATTGCTGAGAAAAACTTATGATCTCCACTGCTGCTTATCCGTTTTCAGTATCACTACTACCCCCCAAAATTAGATGCATTAGTTCCATTCTAATGGCATCATCTTATTTCTGACACTACTGCTTATCCCTTTTCTCCACTGCTGCTTATCCCTTTTCAGTATCACCACCAATGAAAATTATCTCCACTGCTGCTTATTCCTTTTCAGTATCACTACCACCCTCAAAATTAGATGCATTAGTTCCATTCTAGCGCCATCATCTTATTTCTGACACTAATAGGAGCAATGTTTTGCAGGTAGCCTGAAATCCCATAGTACCAGAACTGAGATGTGCCTTAACATAAAGGGAACCTCACTTTTGTGTTAGATCATAAGACACTATTTTTTGGATTTGTCCTCCAGAATGCGAAAACTGCATGGACTAGAATTAAATTGTTTCGTAAGTCTTCAATGGATGTCATCATCTTTGTCACAAGTATTGCTAACAAAGAATCTACTGTCTAAATAAAAGAGATAATCGATAATAGCGATGATTGTGTGAAAGAAGTTGAATAACTAATCTTTCGAATAAATATATTAATTCATACAAACTAAATTCAGTGGCGAAACAGCCCTAGTGGACCACGGCCTGCAGTGCCCCGAAATGTGCTTTTTTGGCCTTGGGGTCCGGAGTGCATCAGCATATGTCCTGGGCGAGTGGTCAGCTTGTCGCAGGACCCCCAGTGTTTAGTCCCCAAGCGAACTTGGTACTCATTTTATCGACCGTTCAAGGGATGAAAGGCTAAGTCAACCTTACTCAGCCCGGGGATCGAACTCCGGAACCTGTGGTGCAGCTGCGCGCTGCGATAGCCACTTCGCCACCGGGCTTTCAAATTAATTAATAAGGTATCTTAATTACGTGTATATTTAACGCTAGACGTATTTTTGCTTTTCCTCTTTGATAGTTACATACTGAATAAATACAGAAAACGCATGGGCAGATCTTTAGTAGTCGTCGCATCAGAAAAATATAGAAAATTTCTTCTAACAAGGAATTATGCAGTTGTACAATATCTTGCCAGCTATCCCTAAAGTCCGATTAAGGTAATCTCGAGCCCAAGGTAAAAAATTCTTCCTGGCTTCCCTACCAAACCCCTTTCCTTCGAACTCCTAGGCACTATTTCCGTAGTTTTATTCGTTAAAATATAAAAAAAACCTACTAACTGTGATAGTTTCGCCTCTTCCCAGAAAAGCCAGAGTGTACAAAGGTCTGGATTTTCCTGACTGTATCTCAGTCCTTTAATGTATTATCTTGTAAGAAATTATCTCATTCTCTCGCCCATGCTATTGTTGTATTTGTGGTCAGTACGTCGAACTAACAGTTCGAATATCCTTGATTTGAATGTCGAAGATGGTACTGTTGATTTGTCGTGTTTCCTAGCTTCAAAAATTCTAATAGTTTCTGCAGCAACTAAAATTTGGTATAGAATAATATGTCGACACCCGGTTTAGAACGACTAGGTTTTTTTTCCCTTTTTCCCTGTTCTTGTGGTATAAGAAGCTGGCTAACTTGTCCAGCTAACAGTGTGAAGATCAGTGGTTCGAATCCCGATTCCGGCAATGTTACAAGTGATTTTTTTAATGTTTCTTGCTTCGAAAATCTAAATCTCTACAATAGTTTTTGACTGTTATCTGATATTTTATAAATAATGACACCAAAATCAAAGAGAAAAAAAAAACTTAAAATGCATAGAATAACTGCAGTTAAATTCCTTCACGGAAGCGTTACCATGTCTAAAAATGATACATTGAATTTCCAGAGACACTCACAGCACCCTCCGCCGTAAGACGAACCCCCTCTGAAATGCTTAACATTCCTGAGAACGTAATTTAACGTATTGAGCATCCTCAGTAGACGTGTTCTCCCAAGCAACCACCTCTAGAGAAGACCAGAATCACCCAGAATTGTGGACAAAGGTAAAGGAGGATTGTATATACATTTTCGAAAGCTATGAATTCACAGTTTTCCTGTGTTCACTGTAACTAAAATAAAATAAATTATTTGTGGATATTGTCACTAAAAGTGCGTGTTGCCTAATTCTTTATTCACGGCACACCCGTGTACCCGATGGAACACATCATTTACTTTCATTGCTTAAGCCTAAAAAAAAATGAATGCAACCAGCCAGTGCTTGCATAAATTGTAGGCGTGCCATACCGTAACCTGTCGAATGACAGGCGTACAGTATGTAAAACCACGAACTTGCGTAACCTGCTGCGGTTCTTATCCCGTTTAAATATTCATCGATCTTTCCTAGAATCAACACACAGGAAACCTAGGTACACCTTTCGCATCTGAATGGTGTTATTGAAAAGAGACTGTCAATTAGGTACATTTCGTCGCCCTTTTACCTGTAGCATGCTGGTAAGAAAAGGAATTGTTTCTTCCTTTCTGAACCTTTCTTTTGTTTCTACCTTATTTACTAGCCGCTTCAGTGGTATGATAGTTAGCGAAAGATGACTGCCAGCGTACATTAGCTACGTTCAAATCTCAGAAATATTTATTAGTTGAAGTGACGAATGGCAAAAAAAATGCAGTTTAACAATTGCACCACATTCGTTTCATGTGTAAACTTAGCGAAGAAATGTTGGAGTCACCACGTTCGTGTAGTGTGCAAAAGGGCGGATAAACACCTGTGTCACCATACTGGTGTCGTGTGCAAAGCTGCAGACAAACATCGACATTACAAGTTGGTGTCGTATGCAGAGCCACTAAGATCAGCGATATAAAATTCGCATTGTGCCAATCAAACACTGGTACACACAAATGTCAACGTATAAAGCCACGGGCGCGTCGTTTCTGTATCCAAGTTTCTAGTTTCTAGTTTTAGTAGATAATATAATACGTGAAAATAAACCTTGTAGTGATGTTAAAGATGAATGCATTCAAGATTTATCCGTTGTTTCAACTCAGTTTGAAGATTCTGAAGAAAGGATGAGGTATACTTAAATATGTTCAGATAAATATTTAGATGTAGAACTTTTCCCACTCTTCTGAAATGTGTGTAGGAAGATGACTTACAATTACGAATGATACACAAGGATCAAATGTCGATATCGACAGAAGCAACAGGTTTGGTTTGGTTTATTTGAATATAGCAAAGCTCTCGAGAGTTGCCTGCCAAAGGGATGCGATTCCTTCTCAGAGGACTTTCTAGGGAAAATTGTCTCGTAAATGCGTTATGCATGAGGAAAAGCACGAAAACGCCCATGCAACCAGCCCGTTCTCCGGGATTCAAATACCGGGCCGAACTACCAGTATTCAGTGACTTTACAGCTGGGCCGCTGGTGGGCCATCAACAACAGACAAAAAAAAAATTGTTTGCACATGTGGATCTTAAAGTCTAAATAACCAAAATTTTTGCACCTCGCAGTTATTACATAAAATACAGGAATTGTGTTACACTGTCACTACATCTTTGTCTTTATCGTAACTTGTTATTTACACAAATGCAACAATTGTACTGCCAAGGTATACCACAATTGTTTGTAATCAATCATTCATTTTCAATAATGTACTCACGTATTTGAATTAGTGTTGTCTTAAGGTTTCTCTAGATCATGGTGGACGTGGTGCTATACTAATTAACCGTATGGTAGAGGCATAGTGCCCACGTCCCCCGTTCCTTATAAAATACATACTTATAAAATACAGGAAAATTTAAAATGCAGGAACGTGATAACGAATTCCATTGAATTAGTAACTATCACTGAATTATGCGACAAGGATCATTTCCATTCGAAATGCGATCGTTTGGTGTAGTTTGATAATCCTGTGGCTAATTAACTTAAGCTAAAACCTCAATGACTTCAAAAAAAATTCATTTAATAATTTATTAGCTCAAATAATGTATTCCACCCATGCGAAAAATTCTTCTTTCTGTAAAAACAGCTTTAGAAAATACACCATAACGGTAATTTGTTCTGCGTGTAATTTTTGTGCCTAATGTATCCTACACCTTCTTAATGGATATTTTGATTTAGCAGCAGAATATGTATGACAAAAAAATGTTTCTGTAGTTCTTCATTTCTAATAATCATGATTAGTTTCCTCCATTTGCCGTAAAGAGTATTTTTGAATAAGTATACACGAATTGCGGAAAGAAGGTCTTAAAATTATTTTCATCAAACGTGATTTTCATCTTTTGCTATTAAAAGAATTGAATAAAGCTTTTTTTATTCTGAAATAACGGTGAAAGTTTATGGTTTTTTACTGGTATATACTAAATTGTCTCTGATTCGTAAGCATTCGTTAAGACGTTTTCTGTTTATGGTCTCTGAAGTGATAATTAATGTAATAATCTAGTACTATAGTTTTAATTTTCAGACGTTGAAAGGTTTTCTTACGTCTTTAGGGCTAAACAAATATTCAGCTTTTGAAAGTACTGTTTAATTATAGTGTATGGAAGTAGTGCGTGGTAAAACGCATTTCCCATCTAATTCAAAACATTGCCTCTAAATTATTATTTCCTTGTACGAAGTAAAAAGGAAGTATTGTAATCGCGAAAAGTTTCAGGCAGCATATTTCAACGAAAATATCCATTTTGACCGCTATCGAATGCAATTTAACGATGTTTTTGCGTGATATCTGTACGTAAGGACCGAATAAACTACTCTTTTCCTTCAAAAAAAAAAAAAAACTATAAAACTGCTTTAAAATTAATTCTGAAGAGAATTTTTCCTGGCATCTGTACGAACGTATGTACGTACGTACGTATCTCGAATAACTCAAAAACGAGTAGCCTCAGAACGTCGAAATTTTGTATATAGGACTGCTATAACCTGTAGATGTGCACCTCGTATTTTGGTTGCAATCGGCAGCACCAAACGTATATAAATATATTTATATATATATCCACTCTGTTACCCGGCTCAGTGATCTCAGTTTCTTTACTCTTATATGTTGGTAAATTGTACATTTTTTGCTTTAAAAATGATTGAATTATGTTGTTTTTATCTTCCGGTTAAGGATTTTATGCCTTTAGTAAATCTGTGTGCAATATTTTTAGAATTATCAGCAATTTTAAAGTTGTTTAATTGCCGCTAAGCATTTTTTAATGGCGGCCGTTGATGTTTACATTTGAAACAGGAGACTAGTGGATTTGTTGCCAATCTAGAGAAACTTAGCTTCGTAACAACAAAGATAACGCATTCATTTATTATTGCCAATTAAATCATGCTTAATTCTTTCTGAAACTTTTTCAAGGAAATAAGTGTTTGAAATTTACTTCGTAATTTTTAATATAGATATTTTGAGTTATTTATGTATTTTTGCCTTCTCGCGAAGTGAGAACTGAATTAATTGAATGAGAAATACTCAATCGTCTGTGAAAAACTGTTTCTTTTTTTGTTTTGTTTGCTTAATTTCTTTTATACATCATTCTAGCTTTATTATAGTATTTGAATAGAACATGTGGCAACGATTAGATAATTCTTTTCTTTAAATGATATAAATTTTGTGCATTATGAGTTATAATATGAACGAAATATATAAGTTAACTGTTATATAATTATTAATACTGTTAAGTGAATCTAGCACCAGAGTGTCGCTATGGTAAACAATTACTAGAGTGAATTTTAAAGAATGCATTTATTCTATTGTGGTTTTTGCGCTGTCGGCGAAGTAGATTTAATTCAATCCAATAAGTTTAAATGAAATGCAAGAAAAAATGCGTATAATTTAATATTCCAATACAAGGAAGTCATGTAGTGTACACATCAGTTTTTTTTTTTTTTTTTTTTTTTTTTCATCGTGGTACTATTTGGTTAATTATAAATGTACACTGCGGGGGGGAAAAGGGGGGACCTCTCTAAAGTGACCATTTCCAGAAAAGATCAAAATTTTCTGGAACCGAGAGTGGCTGTCTTAAAAGGAGTTCACTGTTTATAAATCAAACCATCCAAACTAATCCAAATAATAATTTCCATCGAATTTGGAAACATTAAATATGAATCAAATACTCATTTCCAACTAAATGTTGTATTAATAAAACTTAGTGTGAACCCAATAATCATTTCTCGCACTCAGAAATTTTACATATGATCCAAAAAATCATTTCCAATAAAATCTTGCGCTCAAAAGCTTTAAGTGTGATTCAAATAGCCATTTCCAATAAAGTCTTATATTAATAAATTATCAATATAATCCAAGTTCTCATTCCAACAAAGTCTGACATTCTAAAATACGTGGTCCAGAGAATCAGTTCCAATAAAATTCTATGTTCGTAAAATTTAAACGTGATCTAAATAAACATTTCCAACAAAATCTGATATTAGTAAACATCAAATGTGGTCCATATAATCATTTCCCACAAAGTCTGACACTCTAAAATACGTGGTCCAGAGAATCAGTTCCAATAAAATTATATATTCTTAAAATTTAAATCTCTTCTTTGCTGCGAACACGTAAATCAGTTATCTACGTTACAATTTTATAATACAGATAAGTAATCAGTTATCTACGTTACAATGTTATAACACGTAAATCAGTTATAATACTGTAACATGTTATGTTACAGTGTTATAACTTTCTGTGAAAGTTAATTACAACATAGAAGTTGACTTTCGCTTAAAATTAATTTCTGTGTTGTCTTCTGTAACTCCAATAAAGTCTCAGATTAATAAATTATCAATATAATCTAAGTTCTCATTCCAACAAAGTCTGACATTCTAAAACACTTGGTCCAAAGAATCAGTTCCAATAAAATTCTATGTTCGTAAAATTTAAACGTGATCTAAATAAACTTTTCCAACAAAATCTGATATTAGTAAACATCAAATGTGGTTCATATGATCATTTCCAACAAAGTCTGACACTCTAAAATACGTGGTCCGAAGAATCAGTTCCAATAAATTTCTATATTCGTAAAATTTAAATGCGATCTAAATAAACATTTCCAACAAAATATGATATTAATAAACATTAAATGTGCTCCATAAAATCATTTCCAACGAAGTCTACTCTTTGAAATAAGTGGTCCAACGAATCAGTTTCAACAAAATTCTGCATTCGTAAAATATAAATGTGATCTAAGTAAACATTTCCAACAAAATCTGATATTAGTAAACATTAAATATGCTCCAAATAATCTTTTCCAACAAAGTCTCTTACTCAGAAGCTTCACATATGATCCAAGGAGACACTTCCAATAAAATCTCGCATTCAAAAATATCGAACATAGTTAAAAAAATATTTTAATATTGTCCGTGTAATAATTTCTGATACGAAATATCGTGTTCAGAAATTATGAATTTATGTATCATTTGGTACAAAAAAAAAGCTATGCATTATGTCCACCACCACCCTGGTATTTTATGTCATGGTATTCTTGAATGCCTATGTATGTGCCATATGTTTTCAAAGAATCTTTGCTACAGAGAGAAAATAAGCTGTGTGTTATTTTTTCCCATAATTAGCTTTTCGTGCAGCTATTCAAATAAAAGTCGACAGCAGCTGCTGTCGTTTTATGAACGAAATCGCTTAAAGCATTTCTCAGAAGGGCCTCGTATTTTGAAAGACACTTTCAACATTATATACTGCACTTTTATCCTTCGTAACTTTAATGATTTCATGCGTCGGTAGACGTTCCAGCGTATATAACAGTCAAAATTTGAAGCGCCTTTTTTAAAACAGGTTCTGTGCTCATGTAATTAACGAATCCTTTTAACAGCGGAGAAGGGTTTGGATAATTCATACTTTAATTGCTAGGAAAATGCTAGCAATGTTTGCGTCCTTTTCGCATAGTGTATTTAAAGGTTAAATAATGATGTCAAGGTAAAAAATGAATCGGCAACTCAGGTATAAACCTAGAAAATGAGATTTTATGTTTTTGTGATTGGCATAAATTAAGGAGTATTCTTTACTTTTGAAACTTAGTAATAAAAATAAAATGAGAAAATATTTTGGTAAAGATCAAAACAGTAGTACTAACCAACTTCCACATTAAGTTTATTAACTTTTCAAATCTATTAAATTCGAGGGGCTGAAAGAATAAAAGCGAAGTAATAAAAATAATAAATTAATAAATAAAGTAAATAAAATTTGAAGTAAATAGTGAAAAACATTTTAACCGCTGTATTAGTTTAAGATGATCACAAAATTATTTATTATCTGAAATGTTTTTCCTTGGTAAAAAAAATCTGATGTGGTCACCGCGTGACTTCCTTTTACGGCCTACTAAATTATACACATTTTTTGCTCATTTTTATTTAAATTTATTTCCTGGAATTATTCTAAATTAACCGATCCCTCAAGGCAAGTTGAAAATGACACCAAAAGTTACAAATTTTGAAACTAAATATTCCAGTCAATTTTTGTCGTACTGGACTCAAATTTCTTATAATTTTATTTTTTCATAACGAGCATAAACTTGCCCATATATAAATATAGGAAACGGGAGACAGCATTAAAATTTATATTCGTTATTTGTCCAAAATATTCTCTTTTTTTTAATTTGAAATTCCCCAAACATGAATATTTTCGTCACTTAAAACACTTTTGAATTGGAAGCGTATAATTCCGACCAATGATTTCCAGAATAAAGACCGGATTAAGGACTCTTAAGGCGGTAAGACGGGTCTGTATATACTTTTGGTACTGCCGATTGCAATTAAAAAGGGAGATGCACATATAGTGTTACAGAAATCCCATGCACAAAATTTCAACGCTCTACGGCTAATCGTTCTGAGTTATGCGAAGTGCATAACACGTTTATAAGCAGAAATACAAGTCCTGATAAGCGTTCAATACCGATATTTATGTATGTTCTTCACACCTGTGATCACTTTCGGAGGTAGCCATCTTAGAGAAATAGTCGCCATGAGAAGATTCATTGTAATAAATTTTAACTTAAAATTATTTGCCAATTAATTAGAAAAACGAATTGATAAAGAAATATAAGTAAATTGCACTTATGGGAAGCACAGAGTAATGGAACTAAACCTCTAAATACGAGTAAATATCCACAAAATGATTGAAATGCAATGAAAATCTCATTGTAATCATCTCTAAAAGTTTAGGTTAATCCTTTGACTGCGAATTTAAAAAAAAAAAAAAAAAAAAGTTATCCCGTTTTCTATCCAGATGAGCAAATTTGTCATAAATAAGGTAAATTTAGCATTTGAGATTTCTTCGATTTCTTCGACAAATGGTTTTCAAGCCAAAGGATGGTCCAGCCGTATTTAATGGCGGGATACGTATGTCCCAGTCGAACGATCGACTTACTGTAACCACACTGTAAGACTGTAACGATCGACTTACTGTAAGACTTTATTATATGAAAAAGATTTTACATCGTATGGTGTAGGGTAAAGCATTCTTTGTATAACCCAACATTACATGCTCTTAAACTCATTTTTATTCTTTTCTCCCAATGTTCCTTTGAGTACAACGAGCATAGCGGCGTCTTGATTTTTCATCAGAAGATGATCCACAGCATTCAGCAGATTCCATGATCCACAGCATTCAGCAGATTCCATGTACTTTTTAACCCAGCAGTCATTTTCGAATTTTTAGTGGGACCTACGAGGCGTATTCGGAAACTAAGTACCATTTTGGAAAAAAAAAATAGTAAAACAATTCGAAAGCTATTTTTCAACATAGTTTCCGCCAATGATCAAACACTTGTCATAGCGGGTGACCAGTTTTTGTATACCATCGTCAAAGAAACTTCCCGCCAGTTTCGATAACCACGACTCCACAGCATTTTTCGTGTCATCGTCAGATCCAAAACGCTTGCCACACAAGCTCGCGCTTCATGTGCAGGAACAAGTGATAGTCGGACGGCGCCAAGTCCGGGCTGTACGGCGGGTGATCGAACTGCTCTTAATGAAACTGCCGAATTAACGATTGAGTGACACCAGCAGTGTGGGGCCGAGCATTGTCATGGAGCAACACAATTCCTTTACTGAGCATTCATCTTCGTTTGTTTTGAATGGCACGCCTTAGTTTTGTTAAAGTCTCACAATATCGTGCCGCATTAATGGAAATTCTGGGAAGAAATTCAGTAACAAAACGCCTTTCCTATCCCAGAAGACAGTGCACATGATTTTTTGTGATGACATTGTCACTTTGAACTTTTGTTTTTTCGGAGAATGAGTGTGTCTCCACTCCATCGATTGTTGTTTCGATTCTGGTGTGAAATGACACACCCAAGTTTCATCACCTGTCACAATTTGATTTAAAAAGTTTTCTTCCTCATCATTGTACCGCGTGAGAAATGTCAGGGCACTACCAAGTCGCTTTGTTTTGTGAACATCAGTGAGCATTTTTGGAACCCATCGGGAACACAGTTTGCGATAATTCAAGCGGTCAGACACAATTTCGAACAAACCAGTACGTGAAATTTGTGGAAATGCCTCTGAAGAAGTTGTCATTGTGAAGCGTCTGTTCTCATGAATTGCTTCATCAACTTTCCTTACCAAATCATCGGTGACAACAGAAGGCCGACCACTCCGAGCCTCGGCGTGGACATTTGTTCGACCTGCATTAAACATTCTTACCCACTTTCTCACCATTCCATCACTTATCGCGTATTCACCTTCTGTCACTTGACGATAAATTTTGGCCGGTTTAACATTCCTCGCGTTCAAAAATTTAATCACGGCACGAATCTCACAGTCAGCGGGAGAACTAATTGTCTTAAACATTTTGAATGTGCACAGCAAACTGAAAACACAACATAGAGCAACCAAAATGGTGACAATTGAAAGTCAGTGAACAAGAAAGACTAGTGCGCATGCGCGGGATGCCTACCACAGCGCTGCGACGGCGCTAGAACGAAACAGTACTTAGTTTCCGAATACTCTAAGTATATCCCGTTAAGTAGTCAGAAGGTTAAAAATAATGCGTCGAATATTGATTATTGGAGTACTCAAACAATAATTTACAAATACTTTTACGATTCTTGTTGTTTGTCTTCTCCAATAACCATCTCTAAACATGTCCAGTATTTCTTAGAATATAAATAAATACTGATGTTGAGCATCAACTTTCTGAAGCGACCACCTTCAGTGACGGTCTAAATTATATGGAATCATGAACAGTCTTCTTAAGGAGGTTTTACTGCTGCTAGTGGTCACTCTACTATTATTAGTACATAACTGATGATAGTGGGCGTGATCTACATTAAACAGTGTAGTCTTTTAGATTTATTTTCATCCAATTTTTTATTGTACAATAAAAATTGTTTTCGTACCTTAACCGTCCTTTCAATTGAACAGATCATCGGTATCATTGATGATTATGGCCAGGGTTTTTTTCTTTTATTTCTTAATCCATCTTCGAAAACTGACGTAAATGCCGGGGGATATTAGAATGGATGTATATGTCTAAAGCAGCCGTCTTAGCAAGGAACATGAAACGCCCTGCCTCGGCTTATTTTATGATTCAGCGAATCTCCCCAAGCAGTCGTAAAACACGGCTTCCCGTTAGCACTTGCTTTAATAAATGCGACGGCTTTTCTAATATCCGTTCTGACATATCATTCGTGTTTCTTTACCACTGGCAGTACTCTCGTTGTTAGGTAACGAGATAGTTGTCCTCCTTCGGGATTGCTAAATCATAAATTCAATGTAATGCGCCAGTTCTGCCAGTTGCAGATGTGTCCAAACATGAGAACTTTTTATCTGACTGAGTTGTACCCTATGGAAATTTCATTTTCTTTAAAGAATCAACCTGAGTGTGTGCCCAGGTGGAAATTTTGGAAATGTTTTAGATTGAGAAACCAGATGAAGTCCAGTCTGCATACCATCTTATCTTAAAGTATTCGGCCTTTTTACTTCCTTGTACGAAGTAAAAAGGAAGTATTGTAATCGCGAAAAGTTTCAGGCAACATATTTCAACGAAAATATCCATTTTGACAGCAATCGAATGCAATTTAACGATGTTTTTGCGTAATATCTGTGCGTAAGGACAGAATAAAAGACATCTTTCCTCCAAAATAATTATAAAACTGCTTTAAAATTAATTCTGAAGAGAAATTTTCGTGGCGTATGTACAAACGTATGTACGTACGTACGTATCTCGCATAACTCAGAAACGAGTAGCCTCAGAACGTTAAAATTTTTTATATAGGACTGCTATAACATGTAGATGTGCACCTCGTATTTTGGTTGCACTCGGCCGCACCAAACGTATATAAATATATTTATATATATATCCACTCTGTTACCCGGCTCAGTGATCTCAGTTTCTTTACTCTTATATTTTTGTAAATTGTACATTTTTTGCTTTAAAAATGATTGAATTACGTTGTTTTTATCTTCCGGTTAAGGTTTTTATGCCTTTCGTAATTCTGGAAGCAATATTTGTACAATTATCAACAATTTAAAAGCTGTTTAAGTGCGGTTAAGTTTCAAATAACATGGCGGGCATATTTGTTTACATTTGAAACAGCAGAATTGTAGATTTGTTGCCAATCTAGAGAGACTAAGCTTCGCAACACAAAATTAACGCCTTCATATATTATTGCGAATTAAATCATGCTTAATCCTTTCTGGAATTTTTTCGAGGAAATAAGTGTTTAAAATTTACCTCGTAATTTTTAATGCAGATATTTTGAGTTTTTATGTATTTTTGCCTTGTCGCGAAGTGAGAACTGAATTAATTGAATGAGAAATACTCAATCGTCTGTGAAAAATGTTTCTTTTCTGTTTTGTTTGCTTAATTTCTTTCATGCATCGTTTTAGCTTTATTATAGTATTTGAATAGAACGTGTGGCAACGATAATTCTTCAAATGATATAAATTTTGTGCATTCAGAATGTCGTTATAATAAACAAATATAGTGAATTTTAAAGAATGCATTTATTCTTTTGTGGTTTATGCGCTGTCGACGAAGTAGATTTAATTCAATCCAATCAATTTAAATGAAATTCAAGAAAAAATGCGTATAATTTAATATTCCGTACAAGGAAGTCATGTGGTGTACACATCAGATTTTTTATTTTCAGATGTCATAAATTTCTGTTGATTCCACCCCTTCGACTGTTACAAACACAAAACTATTAAAATATTTACTTTTGTTTAATTGATTACATATTCGAAAAAAAATAATTTAAAAAATTGCTGATTGCTTCACCAAATCTTTTTTTTTTTTTTTTATTACTTCTTAACACTGAAAACATTTGATGACTTTTTAGGCATGCAGAAGTTATGATTTTGCTCATACTTTCCTGCCAACTAAAACATCGAATACGTCTAAAATATTGTAAGGGTTTATGTACTTAAATTTATTCAAATACTTGTTGACTGCTGAACAAATCTTGCGTACTTTAAATCAATCTCTTTGAAATGGTGTCTTTGCAAGTTATGTATTGCAATGAAAAAGTATGTTCAAATGCATATTTTGAGTTCATATAATATTCACTATTTAATCAAATAATAATACAGTGAACCATTTCGTGACAATGACCTCTGTGAGATGACTACTGTTGAAAATGACCAGTATATATATATATATATATTTTCTCTGAGACCATCAAATAGTACTGATATTGATTATCATTTCTCTAAAACGATATTTCGGTCCAAAACCAATTGAAAACTATGGACAGTCATTTCATAGTAGTTTCACCGTATTTATGCGTTTACTGATATTAACTGTGTAATAACTGAATAGCAAAAGCTAACTTTCTTGTTCAGTTGTAATTCATGTAATGTTAGTACGAAGTAAGTATGCTTTCTACTGTTAAATACGGGTACATGTACCTCAAACTGGAATAATTTTGTAAATCATCAGTATAATATGTTGTGGTTCTTCTGATTAATCTCACTCGTGTGATATTAAAGCAAGCCTACGAAATAATCGTGGCAAGAGGTCAAGATTTCGACTGGCGTTGG
This sequence comes from Stegodyphus dumicola, assembly GCF_044657685.1. Classification (NCBI taxonomy): domain Eukaryota; kingdom Metazoa; phylum Arthropoda; class Arachnida; order Araneae; family Eresidae; genus Stegodyphus; species Stegodyphus dumicola. The sequence goes on from NC_140772.1 coordinate 32,619,272, forward strand.
CGAGAGCCTTAGGCAGCATGCAAGTGACAGAACGACTTTGCTCTGTTCCACACCCGAATTTGAAGAAGAGCACCCCTGGAGATCGGGTCCAAGGGTCTCCAACCTCTCGTTCCCTACCACCAACCTCTAGAGAGGACGTTCGCCTTGCCGCATGTTTAAAGTGCCTCCATGCCGCACAGACACTATACATCGATGCTTTATCTGGTATTCGAACCCCGGCCGTTTTGTGCGGCAATCAACGTCACTAACCACTATTCCGTTTGGGCGGCTCAGTATAATCTTGTATCAATCTCTGCTGGCCTCATTAATTATTCTGAACCATTAATGTATTTGTGTCTCATTGGAATAATATCTGGTAGCATCATTTATTATTGGTCATCATTTATCACTGGCTGGAGTATCTTATCATCACAACCTTGCTATTCACTGATTATACCTTTCTATAAAAAAAATCATGCGTTATAAGGTATTTTCTCCCTCCTTTCCACATGCCATCGTGGTGTAATGGTAGCAAACTCGGCGCATATTCGAGAGGTCCAGGTTCGAGTCCCGTCGAAGGCATTCTTTATTTTTCATCTCTCCTGCTTCAAAAATAGCCTAATGACTCTACAGCGTAATAATAAAACATTAACGCTTCGCTTCAATACAGAAATTTCCACCGCTGCAGCTGAAAATAACCACTCTTAGGTCTTACTTTTTATCTCAAGCAAACTTTGTTGAAAACAACAGCATTCGGAAATATATCTGAAAGATTTGTATTGCGTGAAATACGCGTGTTTACTTGGTGGCAGTGTAAATCCAGCGAACTTGTCGCGGTATTCAAATGCAGAACAAGTAACCCTGATGTCTTCGTGATTAGTTGCATCGCTAATCGTGTCTTATCTACGTGCCGTTTAAAATGTGACCTGCGCCTGGACACAACATCCTTGCAGGTCTAATTCCTCCCTAATCCCCATTTAAATGAAGTCATCTGGTGTTTGCAGATGGATATCCATTAATACAATGTTTCGTTGTTGTCCTGTTCGTAATCCGAGCCCCAACGCTTCGGCATAATTGGAAGTGCTGTAATGAGCCTGTTTTGCTCCTTTTCGGATGATAATGAAATCGCACTCGTGGATGATATTCACAGAGCTGTCTCCATAGTTTGTCTGCGAAGGAAGAACTGATCTAGCTAGGACAGAAATGCCATTTTACGAATGTCCTCATATTCCAGTTTACGTAGCCCTGTTTTAACTCTGAATCGCTCTAGCGCTGTTCTAAAAATTAATCTGTGAAAATTCAAAATTTCATATTTTTTGTGTCAGAAATCAGTTGATTGGTAATTTTTAATAAGAATATTCATAAAACATATCATTATAGAATAGAATTGCATATTATTAGGCCGCGGGTGCGATACGAGTGATGAGTGGAGGAAAGTTATTGCCAGAGAAAAATTATCTAGGCTGCCTATGATGCATTACGGCTGTGTTGTAATTTCCATCAGACAGTTTCTCGCTCATCGTATTACATCAGCTTGCTTGGCTTGCATTTTGGCTAAAGATGTTTTTGTTTGTACACTGCGGGGGTAAAAATAAAGAAACAAAAAGTTTCTATATCTCCCATTCTACTGGGCCAATTAACAAAATTCAATTGCATTTTTCATGTCTCGAAAGCGCGACTTGGGATATATATTAAATTTATATATAGCGTCATTATAACTAGGTATTTTGACACAAAATCGGACTTTTTCTGAAATGAGATGCTATTTTTTTTTTTTTTTTTTTTTTTTCATATTTCGATTCTACGCCTGAAATTATACCTAGAAATTAAATCTTGTAAAATTTGGTGATAAATTTACGGAGAAATTCCAAAGTTTATCTTGGCGAATTTTTTTTCAAAATATCTATATTAAAACAACGCTATATATAAATCTAATACATATCCTAAGTCGCGCTTTCCAGACATGAAAAACGCCAAGGCGAAGTTTCCTTGGCGAAGTTCTTATTTTATAGCAACCCATTTTCCTTTTCTTTTTACTTTCTTGTGCGAAGTAAAAAGGAAGTATTGTAATCGCGAAAAGTTTCAGGCAGCATATTTCAAAGAAAATATCCATTTTCACCGCTATCGAATGCAATTTAACGATGTATTTCCGTGATATCTGTACGTAAGGACCAAAAAAAATTATAAAACTGCTTTAAAATTAATTATGAAGAGAATTTTTCATGGCGTCTGTACGAACATATGTACGTACGTGCGTACATACGTATCTCCCATAACTCCAAAACGAGTAGCCTCAGAAATGCAATCAGAAAGTATTTTGTATATAGAACTGCTATAAAATGTAGATGTGCACATCGTATTTTGGTTGTAATCGGCCGAACCAAATGTATATACATATATTTATATATATATCCACACTGTTACCCGGCTCAGTGATCTCAGTTGCTTTACTCTTATATGTTTGTAAATTGTACATTTTTTGCTTTAAAAATGATTGAATTATGTTGTTCTTATCTTCCGATTAAGGTTTTTATGCCTTTAGTAAATCTGTATGCAATATTTTTAGAATTATCAACAATTTTAAAATTGTTTAAGTGCCGCTAAGCCTAATAATATTTTTGATGGCGGCCATTGCTCTTGTTTACATTTGAAACATCTGAGTAGCGGATTTGTTGCCAATCTAGAGAAACTTAGCTTCACAACAACAAAAATAATCCCTTCATTTATTATTTAAATCATGCTTAATCCTTTCTGGAATTTTTTCGAGGAAATAAGCGTTTAAGATTTATTTCGTAATTTTTAATACAGATATTTTGAGTTTTTATGTATTTTTGCGTTGTCGCGAAGTGAGAACTGAATTAATTGAATGAGAAATACTCAATCGTCTGTGAAAAACTGTTTCTTTTTTGTTTTGTTTGCTTAATTTCTTTTATACATCGTTCTAGCTTTATTATAGTATTTGAATAAAACATGTGGCAACAATTAGATAATTCTTTAAATGATATAAATTATGGGCATTCTGAGTTATAATATGAACGAAATATAATACTGTTAAGTAAACCTAGCGCCAGAGTGTCGCTATGGTAAACAAAGTGAATTTTAAAGAATGCATTTATTCTATTGTGGTTTATGCGCTGTCGGCGAAGTAGATTTAATTCAATCCAATAAGTTTAAATGAAATGCAAGAAAAAATGCGTATAATTTAATATTCCGTACAAGGAAGTCATGTGGTGTACACATCAGATTTTTTTCATTGTAGACGAGCGTGTAAAAAGTCATCGTTCATACTTTCAAATAATTTATTAAAATGCGTAAACCACATTTGGTGTTATTATCGCTCAAATTTCAAAACGCTCCACTATGTAAATTCACGTAAATCTTAGTCAATTTTGTATAAAAAAACTCTAAAATATTTTGCAGGTGTGCGTAGAAATACATCTACTTTAAAAAGATGTTAAAAATTTCATATGTTATAATAAAAAAAATTCCGGAAATTTATAAAAAGTATTCAAAAATGCAAATTTTAAAAATAATTCATAAAAAATGTGCGAATTATATTTGGGTGAAGCCTAAATTTCGAATTTTGGAAGAAGAAATCAAGTAAGTTTAAAAAGAGATATTAATAAATATATACCAAATTCAATTAACATTGAGGAGCTAAAATTTTGAAAGCTAATTTTTTTTAAATCTACCCGTGCGATTTTTACAAAACTTGGCAGTTTGGCATAATTTCAGTCGTAGAATCGAAGTACGGAAAAAATTGCCATGTCGTTCCAGAAAAAGGCCGATTTTGTGTCAAAATATCTATATTAAAACAACGCTATATATAAATCTAATACATATCCTAAGTCGCGCTTTCCAGACATGAAAAACGCAAGTTGAATTTCGTCAATCGTGCCAGTAAAACGGGAGATATAGAACTTTTTTTTTTTTTTTTCCCTCACCGGCAGTGTACGTAATAAGTTACTTTGGCGGTTAGTGAATTATTTTCCGTCTTCATAGTTTTGCAAAAAAATTTTAAAAAATTTGTATTCGTTAAGTTAATTGAAATGGATTCTTCAAATAAGAGAAAAGCTGTTTCTTTGGAAGTAAAACTGGAATTGATACATCAATTCGAAGGTGGACGACAAGTTGACATTGTTCGCAAGTTCCTTAAACGTAGCTCTTACAATTATAAGAACAATTTTGCAAAACTCAGAAAAAATTTGAAACCTTCTGCTACAGCATCATCAAGTACATCCGCAAAAAAAAAGTGATAAAATGTAGAAACTCAATTTTTGAAGAGATGGGAAGACGGCTCAACCTTTGGATCGATCTCGAAATACAAAATAAGTTTAAGTAAAGCAATAATTATGGCAAAAGGAAAAAGCATTTTGAATTTTATCCAAAAAGAAACTAATAACACAACCGAATCTTTTGTCGATAGTCGAGGACTGTTTGATCGATTCCAAAAACTAAATAACATTCCCAGTTTGAGAATTACTGGCGAGACAGATATTGCTCACCGTAACGCTGGGGAAGAAGTTCCACAAATTTTAAATAAAATTATTAATGAAAACTTTTCACAACAATTTGTGTTCAGTGTGGATGAAAGGGGTTTATACAGGAAGAGGATTCATTTTACGAGATGAAAAACTCGGATTTTTAAAGCATCGAACACCAGATTCACATTGCTTTAAGGAGGTAATCTAAAAGATGATTTTAAACCTTGAAGCATTTTCCTTATGTATCATCTGAAACACCACGGTCATTGAAAAGAGTGGAAAAATCAACACTTCTCGTGATTTGGAAATTGAACAGGAAAGCTTGAGTCACTATAGAAGTTTCTGAAAACTAGTTTATGAACGAATTTTATTCATTCAACGATAAAACAACATTAAATCAAAAGCCATTCTTTTGATAGGTAACACTTCTGGCCACCCAAAAAATCCCTTAAAGAAGACATGTAGTAAAGAAAAATGTATAATAGAAATTTCAATTTAAAAATGTGTTACTAATAATAGTGCTGCATTATTTTAATGCGACTAGTACATGAGTTTAATTTTATCGTCTCATTTTCAGTTTGGTTAAAATGTTTTCTATCCTTTCAAAAAGTTAAAATATTTTATTTTAAAAATAATAACTAAATTAATAAATAAAATTAAAATAATAAAAAAATTGAAAGGTTTCAGATTTTAAATTACGTCCAAAGGGGCGTTTTTTTAACATTTTGTCTGTTACCTTTATTTATTAAATATCACGTTCCTCGCACTTGAACCATAAAATTAAGTTCAAGAGCAATGTCGCAAAATAGTTTTAAACTGAGCATATCTTTAGAATTTCCGATACACAGTCTCACGCGCTGGAGATAAAAGTTTTTCTGGGCAACGTTGCCATTGATTGCTTTGAAATCCCTGAGTTTTTAAATAAAAAATTGGTTAAAATTTTACAAAATATGAAATTGATAATAAAACAAATTCCAAATTTCACATTTGGGCTTCCAGATGCCCATATTCGCAGTAGGATTACGTCATTCAAAATTCGATGGCTCTATGTACCGTTGTTTTATCACAACGCGAGAAATATGCATACATTTATGCAAATTTTTCATTATTTAATTTCTTCAAATATAATGCAGGACTCTAACATTGGGTGGCAACAGTTTTGAAAAGTGAAACGGACATTTGTAGTGAACCAACGCAAAATCGCAAAACGAAAGCAATAGTCCTTCAGGGATAAAATCCCATTGGAGTAATAATTAAATAAAATATAATAATTCTTTCAAAAAAGTTAAAATATTTTATTTAAAAAATAATAAAATATTGTATATTTAATACAAATCGCCAGCGGCCATACTTTTATGCCATTTGCTCATCTTGAATAAATGATGTTTGTTTAAGGAAGATTTGAACATAGATACAAATTTTAATTTTTTCCAACAAAAAAGAGTCATTAAGTATAATCTAATTCGCCGTTTGATTTTGATCCTTAAGTAAAGCGCTAAGAACACAAAGGGAAAACTGCAGTACAGTCGAAACACCGAGCAAGCGACTGACGTCAGTCGTCAACAAATCTATCTGGTCAGCAAACTCCACTGTCTCCGTTTTTATCGACCAATTCTTCTAAACATCTTCCTTTTGTGCTAATAACTTCATCAAAACTGTTTGAGCTTTAAAAAAGGGGGGTTGATGAATATGTCAGAGAAAAACGATAACCAAAATTGAAGTGCGTATGAAATATTTCACTATTATCTATAAGGAAGAAATTCTGTTTGTTTGTTCGCTAATAACCCAGTCACAACTACAGCTATCGTCACCAAACTTTCTGCAATTCTTTTCTGGGTCCTGGAAATGGTCGACGTCCACTTTTTTTCCAAAAAAGAAAAAAAGAGCTAAAATCAGAGATATTAATTAAAAATACGGAAAAACGATAATTTTCGCCGTCATTGTTCCGAGTGGCAACAGTCTCGAAAGCTGGAGATGAAAGTCTGCTTTATTTCGAAAGCTGTTGCCACTGTTCGCTTTCAATCCTAGAGTTTGTTAAATAAAAATTTCTAAGTTTGACGATGAAATAAAAATAGCATTGCCAAATATTCAAGGGTAAATACATTATTCCTGATTCCAAAAATTCGTGGGAAGCCATTTCGACTATTCCCATCTTTGTACGACTTTAATCAGCCAAAATATTAGTTAAAAACTCTGAAAGCGCTAATTTTTGCACTCATTTTTACTTCCTTGTACGAAGTAAAAAGGAGGTATTGTAATTGCGAAAAGTTTCAGGCAGCATATTTCAACGAAAATATCCATTTTGACCGGTATCGAATGCAAATTAACGATGTTTTTGCGTGATATCTGTACGTAAGGGCAGATTAAAGTACTCTTTTCCTTCAAAAAAATTATAAAACTGCTTTAAAATTAATTCTGAAGAGAATTTCTCCTGGCGTCTGTACGAAAGTATGTACGTACGTGCGTACGTACGTATCTCGCATAACTCAAAAACGAGTAGCCTCAGTACGTTGAAATTTTGTATATAGGACTGCTATAACATGTAGATGTGCATCTCGTATTTTGGTTGCAATCGGCCGCACCAAACGTATATATATCCACTCTGTCACCCGGCTCAGTGATCTCAGTTTCTTTACTCTTATATGTTTGTAAATTGTACATTTTTTGCTTTAAAATGATTGAATTATGTTGTTTTTATCTTCCGGTTAAGAATTTTATGCCTTTAGTAAATCTGTGTGCAATATTTTTAGAATTATCAGCAATTTTAAAGTTGTTTAATTGCCGCTAAGCCTGTTTTTAATGGCGGCCATTGATGTTTACATTTGAAACAGGAGACTAGTGGATTTGTTGCCAATCTAGAGAAACTTAGCTTCGCAACAACAAAGATAACGCATTCATTTATTATTGTCAATTAAATCATGCTTAATTCTTTCTGGAATTTTTTCGGGAAAATAAGTGTTTGAGATTTACTTCGTAATTTTTAATATAGATATTTTGAGTTTTTATGCATTTTTGCCTTCTCGCGAATTGAGAACTGAATTAATTAAATGAGAAATACTCAACCGTCTGTGAAAAACTGTTTCTTTTTTATTTTGTTTGCTTAATTTCTTTTATACATCATTCTAGCTTTATTATAGTATTTGAATAGAACATCTGGCAACGATTAGATAATTCCATTCTTTAAATGATATAAATTGTGTGCATTATGAGTTATAATATGAATGAAATATATACGTTAACTGTTATATAATTATTGGATTGTCTAACAGTTAGCTTAGTTTCCGTTATATAATTATTGTATAAGTTAACTGTTATATAATTATTAATACTATTAAGTGAATCTAGCGCCGGAGTGTCTCTATGGTAAACAAATACTAGAGTGAATTTTAAAGAATGCTTTTATTCTATTGTGGTTTATCCCCTGTCGGCGAAGTAGATTTAATTCAATCCAATAAGTTTAAATGAAATGCAAGAAAAATGCGTATAATTTAATATTCCAATACAAGGAAGTCATGTGGTGTACACATCAGATTTTTCTAAGTGGCAACAGTGTCGCGTGTTGAAGATAAAAATGCTCTATTTCGAAAAGTGTTGTTACTGCTCGCATTCAAATCGTAGAGTTTGTTAATCAAAAATTTTCAAGTTTTACAAATTCTATACATATAAAGAAGAATATTTGTTTGCGTTACTGATTTCTGATCAATTATGATAAATTTTTTGCAACATTTAATCGACTAAAAATTTAATATAGGTGAAATATTGGATGTAACTTGAGCTTTTACTACCATTGGATTAGAAAGACGAAATAACATCGCATCAGAGTGAAACAGTTATGACTATGATTCGTATTTTTTGCATCGGTATTAGAGAAGGATTACAGAGGTATCGTTCTCTTTGTTGTTTAGATGCATTACTTTCAATCTAACTTAACTGGCATCAAGTACTTCCGCTAGTTATGAATAACAATGAGTCAGGACAGAACTGAAATGATTTGTAAATGTAAGAAGTGTATAATGAGAAACGTATAAATGGTCCTTCGCAGCCACTTATCTTAATTTAAATGATATATTCTAATGAAACATGTTCTTATAACTTTTAATAACACTTACATAGGAGACTTACTACTGAATGAAATACTGGACTTCTGATCAATAAGTTGCGTAAAGAAGTTGTAGAATGATTCGAAATCTAGTTTTATTTTTACTGGCCTGAATCGAATAGAAAACCAATGTGGATTTTCTGCTTCACAAGTTCGTGCATATCTTCCAGCGGGCTGTCCAGCGAAGAAAAATCATTCCGGCTTAGGTTTTACCTGATCACGTTCTTTTTTCCTTCCATGGAACTTCCCCCGCACGTAACGACTTTGGCCATTTGTTTGCTTCTGCTGTCTTTTCAGATATTTTTATCGAACTACTGGAGCATTTATGTCCACTTGCTGAGATTTGAACTGATTATGTCTCTGCCTCGCTAGCAATTCAGATTTTTTCTTCCTTTCTTTCTTTTCCTATTGTTTTTCCGGTCTGGTAATCTTTTTTCGTTTGAGCATTCGCTAAGTGAATATGTCAATATTAACATATTTGATTTTCCATAAAAAATGGCACATAGAATAAAACTGCATTCTTTGAGAATATGAGCAAATTAGTAGTCGTGTTCAATCAAAGAATCCATGCCAGGTAAAGTGTTAAAATTAACTCTGACTCGATATTTGTCGCAAAATATGTGCGTATAGCATGCTTATCAGTTATCACGAATGGGATTTCATTCTTATTTTCATTTTCATAAGCACATCTAAACTGAAACAGTAGAACTAATTATCATTCTCAGGAGAATAATTTTACTCCTACCACAGGGTGGAGAAAGTAGTACGTGGCGCAGTAAGTAGTAAAACTTCGCGAAAATTTCGTGAACTGGGATTTGCACTAACAATATGCTGTCGGTGATTTTATTAACATTCAGTTATCATGTTCACTGGAAATCACCATGTTCACTGGAAACGAAGCAGTAACTTAAATAACTAGTACATTGCCATATCAATGGGCGCAGATTCGAATCCGGAAGAAAGCATGGATGTATGCAGAATTGCAATCTCCCGATTTTTCATCATGATCATTTTCCATATATAAAAAATAGAAAGATTCTGCTGTTTCTTGACAATTTGCCTGCTCACCCCCTCCCAAATGCAAAACTGAAATCGAAATTGCTTGTTACTTCCTTGTACGAAGTAAAAAGGAAGTATTGTAATCACGAAAAGTTTCAGGCAGCATATTTCAACGAAAATGTCCATTTTGACCGCTATCGAATGCAATTTAACGATGCTTTTGGGTGATATCTGTACGTAAGGACAGAATAAAAGACTCGTTTCCTCCAAAAAAATTATAAAACTGCTTTAAAATGAATTCTAAAGAGCATTTTTCGTGGCGTCTGTACGAACGTATGTACGTACGTGCGTACGTACGTATCTCGCATAACTCAAAAACGAGTAGCCTGAGAACATTGAAATTTTATATATAGGACTGCTATAACATGTAGATGTGCACCTCGTATTTTGGTTGCAATCGGCCGCACCAAACGTATATAAATATATTTATGTATATATCCACTCTGTTACCCGGCTCAGTAATCTCAGTTTCTTTACTCTTATATGTTTGTAAATTGTACATTTTTTGCTTTAAAAATGATTGAATTATGTTGATTTTATCTTTCGGTTAAGGGTTTTATGCCTTTAGTAAATCTGTATGCAATATTTTTAGAATTATCAACAATTTTAAAGTTGTCCAAGTGCCGCTAAGCCATTTTTTAATGGTGGCTATTGATGTTTACATTTGAAACAGGAGACTAGTGGATTTGTGGCCAATTTAGAGAAACTTAGCTTTGCAACAACAAAGATAACGCATTCATTTATTATTTCCAATTAAATCATGCTAAATCCTTTCTGGAATTTTTTCGGCGAAATAAGTGTTTAAGATTTACTTCGTAATTTTTAATATAGATTTTTTGAGTTTTTAGTTTTTATGTATTTTTGCTTTCTCGGGAAGTGAACTGAGTTAATTGAATGAGAAATACTCACTCGTCTGTGAAAAACTGTTTCTTTTTTGTTTTGTTTGCTTAATTTCTTTTAAACATAGTTCTCGCTTTATTATAGTATTTGAATAGAACATGTGGCAACGGTTAGATAATTCTCTAAATGATATAAAGTTTGTGCATTATGAGTTATAATATGAACGAAATATAATACTGTTAAGTGAATCTAGCGCCAGAGTGTCGCTATGGTAAAGAAATACTAGAGTGAATTTTAAAGAATGCGTTTATTCTATTTTGGTTTATGCGCTGTCTGCGAAGTAGATTTAATTCAATCCAATAAGTTTAAATGAAATGCAAAAAAAATGCGTATAATTTAATATTCCGTACAAGGAAGTCATGTGGTGTACACATCAGATTTTTTTTTTTCTATTTAATGCAGCATCAGTATTACAGTCTTTGGACCAAGGTATAATTAATTAGAAGCTTCAACGTTCATTACAGAAAACTATTTTAACGTCATGTTCTTTGACAAACTACTTATAAAAAATATTATTATGACTTCCTTCATAGAGCTCTGGTCATGCCATTAATACTAATAGAAGCCAATACTTCAATATTGTTACAAAATTAATCATTTTATTTGCAAAAACAACCCGAAGTGCATTTATGGTTATCATCTTCCCATATCGCTAACTGAACTAAACTTTCCTTTCTTTTCTCAAAAGAAGAGCGCCTTCTAGCGGCGATATAAAAATCGTTCCAGAATCTAGTAATTGCAGAAATAGCAATCAACTTGTAAAATGTGTCAATATAATGAATGCCATTCGGTGGATAACAAAAGGTGTTAAGTCCGTATCATAAAGTAGTGTTTATCATTGTTTTAAGAAATTGCTTTGAATTCCAGATTCGAGTGTTGTCAATGAAAATGCTGCTGATGAAAATGAATTGTATGAACCTGTCAGAATCAGTGGCAGTGTTCAAATGCAAGAATATTTAGAAACCTATGAAAAACTTGTGTACTGAAGAACACTAATGATGACGTAAAATCTTTTATTTCAACTGTAGTTGATGATGTGAGCTTTCACAAAAGCAGCTGAGAAAGCAGTGAGAAGGACGAAGAGGATCAGACGTAACGCATGACGTAAAAAATTCTACAGATGCCTCCTAATAAAAAAAATCTGATGTGTACACCACATGACTTCCTTGTACTGAATATTAAATTATACGCATTTTTTCTTGCATTTCATTTAAACTTATTGGATTGAATTAAATCTACTTCGCCGACAGCGCATAAACCACAATAAAATAAAGGTATTCTTTAAAATTCACTTTAGTATTTGTTTACCATAGCGACACTCTGGCGTTACATTCACTTAACAGTATTATATTTCGTTCATATTATAACTCATAATGCACAAAATTTATATCATTTAAAGAATAGAATTATCTAATCGTTGCCACATGTTCTATTCAAATACTATAATAAAGCTAGAATGATGTATAAAAGAAATTAAGCAAACAAAACACAAAAAAGAAACAGTTTTTCACAGACGTTTGAGTATTTCTCATTCAATTAATTCATTTCCCACTTCACGAGAAGGCAAAAATACATAAAAACTCAAAATATCTATATTAAAAATTAGGAAGTAAATCTTAAACACTTATTTCCTTGAAAAAATTCCAGAAAGGATTAAGCATGATTTAATTGGCAATAATAAATGAAGGCGTTATCTTTGTTGTTGCGAAGCACATCTTTGTTGTTTGTTTCTCTAGATTGGCAACAAATCCACTAGACTGCTGTTTCAAATGTAAACAATTAACGGCCGCCATAAAAAAAAAGGCTTAGCGGCACTTAAACAACTTTAAATTTGTTGATAATTCTAAAAATATTGCATACAGATTTACTAAAGGCATAAAACCCTTAACCGGAAGATAAAAACCATCATTTTAAATCATTTTTAAATTCAATCATTCATTTTTAAAGCAAAAAATGTACAATTTACAAACATATAAGAGTAAAGAAACTGAGATCACTGACCCGGGTAACAGAGTGGATATATATGTAAATATATTTATATGCGTTTGGTGCGGCCGATTGCAACCAAAATACGAGGTGCACATCTACATGTTATAGCAGTCCTATATACAAAATTTCAACGTTCGGAGGCTACTTGTTTTTGAGTTATGCGAGATACATACGCACGTACGTACATAGGTTCGTACAGACGCGACGAAAAATTCTTTTCCGAATTCGTTTTAAAGCAGTTTTATAATTTTTTTGGAGGAAACGAGTCTTTTATTCTGTTCTTGCGTACAGATATCATGCAAAAGCATCGTTAAATTGCATTCGATAGGGGTCAAAATGGATATTTTCGTTGAAATATGCTGCCTGAAACTTTTCGCGATTACAATACTTCCTTTTTACTTCGTACAAGGAAGTAAAAAAAATTCATGATAATTGTTGGTGACAGTAAAGAGCATAAGATCATCAATGACTTAAATATCCAAGTGAAAAAAAAAATGCTTCCATTGCACAAACTTTTAAACAACTCATTTGTCTATTTCATGCATTTTTGCAATAACTAAACTTTTTTAATAGACTTTTCATTTTTCATTAACTTCAAATAAATATATGTGACTATATTACCATTTATTTAAAGCTTCAGACAATCTGAATTTCTGATTAAATTATATTATTTTAGTGTGTACTCTCTGTACACCTATATTCAAGGGATGTAAATGTCTGGCCTTGCGGGTGTGCCTTTCTGGGAGGTACTACAGTATGAATATATAGTTTATGGATTCTTCGAGTCATCAAAGCTAGTAGACCACTTCTGATAATTCATAATATAAAGAGAATAACTACGTGTAAGAATTAGAATATAGCGAAATTTACCGTCATAATACTATTTTAAGTTTGATATTACTGATACCTTGGAGCCAAAGAGAAATTTTCATTTAGGAGAAATAGGCAAAAGTACCGTAACTGGCATCTCAAAAGAAATCTCTTTATTATTTTTTATATTCATCTCATATTTGAATTGATTATTAGAATTCAAAATTCCCATACACTTTCCAGAAACCAGTTTTACATATATCAGCGGTAAACTCCTTTATTACCTCTTTTTATTTCAAAAGGAAAGAAAAAAAGAACCCTTAGTACCTCTTTTTGCTTGCTAGTTAAAAAACAAGATCCTTTTCAGGAGCGAATTTTGCCATTTATATGCGAGCTTTAGTTTCGTACATTTTCTGCTGGTACACACCATGCAACTCCTCTTCCTTTCCTCTCTGTAAAGAGGCAACTGTTTTCGGAAGTTTTCTTTATTCTGCCTTCTAAGAAGTGGAATCTGACTTAATTAAGTAAAAGAACTGATGCCACTCGACGCGCCCAAACGGCTCCCTTGTTGGAGGTCCTGAGGTTTTGGTACTTGCATTTCTGCAAGAAAATTCAATTTCCTCGAGTGCCGTATGCAGAAAGAACTCTTCACTTCGTTTATCCTGAAGACTTTGTGTCATTTAGTTTCTTTTATGGGGTTTAAGTGCAATTGGAAGGGGTCTTTTTCTTGCAAAGGTAAGCACTGTTTCAGAGTCTTAATACTGCTTGTCAAAGTGCTTGTTGTATGAGTGGAATCGATTGTATGTATGCCCATGGAAATTTCTCAGCAGTCGAGAGAAATGCCATTAAAACCGTGATTTAAAAGTAAACTTAATATTCCAATTTTCTGGCTGTAATGTGCTTGTTGGTATTCATGGGAACTTGTTAGTTTGCTTTGAAAGCGTTACAATATGAGATATTTTAAGGTTCTACTTGTTTTTTTAGGGAAAGGTGTAAGATCTATCTCTACTTTTCCACATAAACTAAATTAGATCGTACAATGAACCTGGCAAATTCTCGCATAGGCGTGAATTAAATACCAGCACAGAAGGGTGCAAAATAATCCTTTATTAAATCAAACTAATTTAACAGAAAGGCACGGACTTCGGGCGTTACAAAAACACCGTTCACGTGCGGCGGTAACTAAACGTAGACTATAATACAAATCAAAATCAAATCAGAAAAAAAAATAAAGAGTGCAAGAACGCACTTCAATATACGCCTAAGAGGTGGAGTCACAGAAATCTAACCGGCGTGATATTAAACTGATAAGGCCAAGAAGCTTAGTAGCGTGACCGCGAGATAACAACGAAACGTGCGCTTGGCTTACGAAACACGCTCTGAATAAACTGAGATAATCACACGTTTAAATAGCAATTCACTTAACTTTAAATTTACGAGGGTTGGAACTTTAATAGTGGCAACTATTTATTTACAAGGAATACAAAAGTGATTCATGTCACCATGTTTTACAGTCCTTCAGTATAGTCGCCAGCATTGTGTACAACCCTTTTCCAACGATGTGGAAGTCGCAGAATACCTGTAGCAGCGCCTGTTTTGTTGATAGTTTGAATGGACCGGTCTACTGCCGCAAGAATCTCAGTAACAGTTTGGAAGCGAGTGCCACGAAGTGGTTCCTACATCTTAGGAATTAAGTCATAGTCACAAGGGCATAGATCTGGGGAGTATGGTGGATGGTAAAGCACTTCCCAGCCCCATCGCTTGAACAAATCAGTCACATCTTGCGCTGCATGCGGCCAAGCACTGTCATGCAAAATGAGAGGAGCGTTCTTCAGAAAGTGTTGCTGTATTTTTCTCAAAGTTTTTCGGAGATTGTGCTCCAAAAATGAGCAGTAATACTGCGCAGTGACGGTCTGCTGTGGGGGAACGGTATGCGTTAGGATGACACCATCACAGTCGTACACGAGAATCACCATAACTTTCACATTGCTGGGGTTCTGACGAAATTTTGAACGTCGTGGTGACCCGTGATGACGCCATTCGTTTGATTGGCGTTTCAGTTCTGGCTTGTACGATCGGGCCCAAGTCTCATCCAGCGTAATGATACGGCGTAAAAAAGCAACTCCTTCGCGCTCATAGCGCTCTAGGTGGGTTCGGGCAGCATCGTATCGTGGCCATTTCTGCATTTCCGTCAATTAATGTGGAACCCATCGTGAAGTAATTTTTCTCATGGACAGGCGTTCCTTCCAGAATGTGCAGCACAGTCGTATGCGCTAATCCTGTTTGTCCGGTCAGCCGACGAATCGTTTGGCGGCGATCACTGTGCATTAGTGCGGCAACAGCTTGCACGTCTGCATCGCTGACACTCGGACGACCTGGCCGCAGCATGTCTGCCACGTTTTGGCGTCCTTCATTGAATGCTTTCACCCATCTTGCTACGGTTCTGTAAGGCGAAGCAGATTCCCTGCAAGCCTCTTGAAGCCCTTGATGACACTGTCGTGCTGTACGACCTCTGGCACATTCAATTTTTATCCAACATCGTTGTTCTTGTTTTGAAAACATCCTGACAACACTTACTTTAGACCACGAGCTAATGCAAGGATCCCTTCTTCGCGTCACTCCGCATGCGCGTGACGTAGGCAGGACGAGTCTTTTTGCTGAGAGGTAAGGTAGGTATGTAATTTACGTATGGTATACGCGATATTCTTTGGTTTTGTTGCGTAGCGTTTTTTCAGTTGTGTTGCCACTATTAAAGTTTCAACCCTCGTAAATCCTGGCGAGAGAATGTGAGGGGAAGTTGAGAAGTTGAGAACAGGAAAACTTAAAATAAATTTGTTATGCAAAATAAGGAAAACCCTAGAAAGGGAGTTAATACCTGCAAATGTCACGAACTGTTTTCCTGCAATAAAGTAAGTGGAATGATACAGTAAAGCGAATCTTGCGATATTTTCCAAAATGCTTGTAAAATAACACTTACGCTATATTATAAAGCTTGCATTATAAACGCTATAACGCTGTATTATTCGTTCGCTTTCATTTTGTTTGAAGATCCAACTTTGGTTAAGTGGTAAGACCGATGAACACTGATATTTCGATCGGATTCAAATCCCGGCGAAGGGGATTTGGTCTAATATTTTTTCTATTTATTTGGATATAACATCGTGCAGTGTTTCTCCAGTGTGATATTTTATCTTGAACTTTAAATTTTACTGAAGGCTTCGGTAAAATCTGCAGTCCTGGCAAACATTTAAAAATTTATTAAATTTTTAAATATACCCTAGTATTCTTCCATGTGAGTGTATTAAAAGTGTTTAATGAAATTTCTGTATTTTTTATCACCTTTTCAGTCTCTAATCTATGTAAACGTTAGGTTGAAGACTAGGACTAATTTATAAAAAAGTATACTGCTCAAACAATTTTTTTTTTTTTCCCCCGAGGTAAACATTGTAATCCAGTTCGCGTAAAAATAATGGAAAGTCTTTCCATTAGAAAGCGTGTCGCCATCAAAAATTGGCCAGCCCAGATGCGTTCCATAACATGGACACAGGAGAGATGTTCCAAACGAGGCATAATTTTTCTCACAATTCTCATTGCTTCTGTTTCAGTAGCATTTGCATCTCTCTTGTGAAACTCCAGGATGATCAAGTACTCAAGATCAGTACTGCGTAGGATTGGCAACCTCTCTGCGGGCATGCAATCAACGCGACACCTCAAAAGCCGGCTGCGATAGAATGGCTGTCGATCCCACGGAGATACCCGAAAATAACAGTGATTTAATCAAATTCTTTTCCTTTTGATTAAGCATCGGTGTTGATTAAAAACCTTGTCTATGCTATTCGAATGTCGAATGTATATCATTATCGATCCCATGCCCTGTCGATGTTATGCTGTCGTCGATACTTGGCAATTCCGATCATGTGCTTCTAACGACTCTGTTCATGTCACAAATGCACATCAATCCTCGTTATTACATCGTTATCACAATTTCATTTTCTTATCTTCTGTATCATATGTTGGTAACTAAGGTCGTACGCAGTATCAGTCTCTGTGCTGTATCGATCCTATTTAATATGTCTCCTATGTTGTGTCGATCATATGGTTGTAAGGATTCAAAGCATGTGACAAGCGTGCATTAATTTTTTTTACTCATTATCACATCGTTATAAAAGTTCCTTTTTTAAAAATTTTGTCGGTACTAGTGCCGGTCATATGAACCGGTGTCGACTCTAAGCCGAGTAGGCATTCAGTGTCGATCTTATGTCGTGTTTATTCTGCGTAGTGTTGATTCTATGAATGCACACTTTGAAACTTATCGTATTGCCAAGCGACGTTGTGTGTTGCCACTGGAAGTGAAAATCCTAAATCTAATCTTCACTCTGAAATGTTTTTCTCATCCGAAATTTTCAAAAGCTATGGCCATTACGGGAGGCTGATGTAGAATATTCCCAAAAGGGGGCGTTTGTCAAAGCAAATCCGCTGACATGCGTGTCGGCAATGTATAGTACAGCTTGTTTGTGTCTTCCTTCCTGTGAGGGCTCTGTCCAAATATATAACTATTTTGCTGATTTGCTCGCTAGGAAAAGAAATATAAACTAACTTTCTGTTTGAAGATACGAAAAATCTGTCTGTTATTCCTTCGAGAAGACTTGCAACGTAAGATGGCTTCGTCTTCCGACATGCAGTCCTTTTGTGTAGGTTTTAAATTTATGAAACATCCGGTGTACCAACCTTTTCACAAAAATTTCGTCGTAGAAGAAATTCATAGGTGGTCTTAAGAGGATGAAAAATGGATGGAAATGGAATCAGGGATAACTCTACGATTCATCTTTGCTACAGACGAATAAATGCTTTTTTTTGCTTCCGTTCTTTCATGCCAAAGAATAAAAAAGCGTTTTGCCCTTGTACTCTTCACTCTAAGTTCTTCTTCGACGTCACACGCATGCCCCCTTATGGGAAACTCGTTTATTGCGACACAATATGTGCTGAAATAAATATGTTTAAAATTTTGCTGCAAAGTGTACTCGTTGTTAAAAAAACTGAAAACTAAATTTTTAACGAAATAATTTATTTCATACAAGTTTATATCATTATCTACATTGAAAAAGGTAAATTATATTTTAGTTTCAAATTATACAGGGTGTTTATAAAGTCCCGGACCCATTTTGATGTTTAATAACTCATAAAATAATGAAGATATAAACAAACGTATGGCATTTATTGATGGAATAACTTATACTCGTATATTTTCCTTTTCAGTTTTGAATATTTTTGCTTTTGTAAATATCGTCTGCGCGTGTGGTTAATTTCAGATAATTTCATTTTCCAGTCTAAATATCTGTACTTTTCTAAATATCGTCTGCTTATTAATTGCATTTTTCCTCTCTCTTGTTTTTGGCATCTTTCTGGCATTGTTAATCGCCATAATGGGCGCATATGGGGATCTGAAAACCCCCATGAATACTGTGATGCACAAAGGGATTCCCCAAAAGTTAATGTGTGGTGTGGACTAATGCACGACCGAGTCATTGGGCCTTTCTTTTTTACAGAAAAGACGGTCTCATCACTCGTATACTTAAACATGTTGGAAAACTTCGTATTTCCACAACTAGAAGAGCTTCAGCCATATGTGTTTTTGCAAAAAGATGGTGCACCACCTCACTGGGGTACCCTCGTTCGTATTTCTTTGAATGACCATTTTACAGGAATATGGATTGGGCGAGGAGGTCCAATTCCTTGGCCACCCAGTTCACCTGGTATAACGCCGCTGGACTTTTTCCTTTGGGGATTTGTAAAGGACAACGTTTACAGGAGGAGAGTGTCGAACATGGATGATCTAAAAGCCAGAATTACAATCGCAATAGCCTCTGTGGATGTCGACATGCTTGCCGGTACCTGGCGTGAAATTGAATATCGACTTGATATTCTCCGTGCGACGAAGGGGGCACACGAGGAAGTTCATTGACAAGGGTCATGAAACTTTTTGAGTATCTAATCATTAATGTTATTAATTTTAATCTATCTTTATTATTTTATGAGTTATTAAACATCAAAATGGGTCCGGGACTTTATAAACACCCTGTATATTAACTCGCATTTTGAAATTGTAAGGCATTATCACATCTTCCCGTTAGTGCTCTAGTAGTTAAAACTGCTCTGAATTGTAGACGATAGCCTAAATGGGTGTGTAGAGTTCCTAGAAATGCTGCGGTTGCTTCGGCGTTTCGACAATTTTTGCTTGAATCTGATGGTAACTTAATGAAAGTTCCTGTGTTACTTACTATGCTGGGTCCATTACCTACTGCAGTTAGCGTTAGTTCATTATAACACCTTGAATAGCACAGCTTTCAAAACGGAAACAAAGAATTTTGGTGAAAATAGAATTTTGACCTTCCCTTTTAATTTTAAATTGCAGTATTTTCTATCCATTTTCAAAGTTTCATAATATATTTACTGTATGCAGAAATAAATGCAACTGAGCGTGGTTACGTAAGTAAGTATATGATGTTCCTCAATACTTTGTCTAGATATAACGAAGAGGAATCTAGTGAACTAAGTAGCAAATTATCGCTGAGTTCCAATTACTATACAGACGTGATAAGGGTTAAAATACCCTTTTATTCACTAAAAGAAATAATAACAGATAGCCCCTTCTCGGGCTTACAGAAAAGCCTCCACTCGGGCTTTTAAATCAGGTAAGAAAAATAAGAAACTAATGTAATACTAAACTAAATATACTTAGCCGAAGTTAGTCGCAAATACCTAACATAGTTGGCCCTTAAATTAAACTAGCCTGCGATTCTTACAGGCGCGTACAATATGGCCAAACGTAAAGTCCCTATCACATATGCTTCTGCTACGCGGGACTGGACGTCGAAAGGAACGTTTCTCAGAACCAGCACATTTCCAGGAAACCTACGTAGCTAGGTTACCATTTTCACTTACTAAGCAGATTTAAACGCTAAACAGTAATCGATTATCGCTCAGGTTGGGATCGCGTGATCCTTCAGAAGCAGAACTTTCGTCTGAATGGTTGATCTCTACGCGGGACAGAGCTGCAGACGGAACATTTTCGGCGAAGTTTCAAAATACCCCGCGTAGCCGGGACATCGATTCCATAGCTAAGAGGGACTTTGCTTCCAACGGAGCTGTTTCTTCTACGAACTCTCCCATTTAAACCAATGCTACCAGAATCTCGTTTCTCAGGAAAGTACCGTCTAGCGGAAACCGTCGCCAGATTTGATAACCCCTTAATAAATCCAAGAATGAAGTAGCCAGAGGGTACACAGGCGCCTAAGCACTTTCTCTTGAAGTAAGTTGAAATTCCTTTAAATACTTCTTCTAACTCATTTGCATTCAACGTGATTCTAAAATCTTATTATGGTAGGAGTTGTAAGTGGGAAACAAGAATTTAAAGGAAAAGGTTTCAAAATTAAAAATAACTGTTATAAAATTAAAATACACCTTACAAGTACCTTGGATTCATAAAACAGATCTCCTATCTTCAATACGCTATCTTGAAGATATAGTCCATACCAATTTAAACATTGCTGCCATCTTCCAAATACATATACCATAACGCAATGTAGAGTGTACCGCATATGCACAGTCTCCTGAGAAGAGTTTGAGTGAAAACGTGAGCTTTCAAAAACTGTCCCCCTGGCCCAAAATAAATAAATAAATAAATTCCTATTTTATTATATGTACTTGATTCGGCAGTTCATATACTGAAATTGGTTCAATGCAAAGAAGATTAGCGTCGCCTGTTCGCAAGGGTAACTTTTGTATAACAAAGTCTACTGCATTCGCTGAGCGACACTTTTCTCGAGATTGTGACAATGAGTGGCTTTTATTCAATTAGCTGATCCTTATTGCAGCAAACGTTTTATGGGGTATTTTAAAGGTCAAGATTTCACTCACATCCTACCTGACATTAGTATTCTTAAAAATGTAATTCGTCAGAAGGCTGAGAATATCACCCAGGACACTCTATATGAATCTAGAAGATGGCAGCGATGTATTGGTTATTACGCAGGATATTGTATTGGTATTGAAAAGTGAGTCCAGTTTTGAAGATTCAAGACACTGACGTATCTGTGGGATTGCTATAACATATATAGTTGTGCAATTCCCTTTTTCATTGTAATGTGCTGCACCAATCATATATAAATATAAGTTTTAATAAGTTATTTTGTAGGTGTAATAGTCAAAAGTTATTTCGTGTTCAGTCTCAATTCTTCTGTTTTGACGAAAAGTGATGTGGAATTAGCTGGATTCGAAAATCATGGTGTATTTCCCCTGAAGAGTCCGTAATGAGATTCGAATTAGGCTAGTTTACCATTTACCGCTTCTTTGTATTTTTGCTTGTGTCTTAAATAACTTTTGTGTTTATGTTTAAATGTTTTAGGATTGTTTAAACTTTAATCAACACTTTTTAACATTTAAATTTGATCTGAGTTTTACATTCACTTTTTATTTGTTAGTTTTCTTGTTATAATTCCATTTAACTTGTATTTTAACTTTTAATTGCAATTTATTTTAACTTAGTGTTGAAAATTATTAACGGGAACCAGAGTATCACATTCGCTTTAAAGCAATGGCATGAAGAATTTTCTTTTTTACATTGTTTTCTAATTTTTGCAGCTCAATGCGCAAAATTCTTGACCACACAGGTCTTTTTTTTGTTTTTTGTTGTTGTTGTTATTGTTTTCCTTTTTTAAATTATATATATATATACTGAATTTAAGATCATACAATATATGTATATATATATATATATATATTATTTGAATTTAACAAACATTCGCTATTCGTGTAATGCAAATTTAAATTTTAAATTATGAAATTTTAATTGTATACAAATAAATGATTAATTATTGCTGCGGACTAATTTACAATATCATTTAAATTCTGAGAGCATATGTAAATTAAGTTCAAGTATCTAAATCCATGAATAAATATATAATATTCCAAAAAATTAATCCTAAAAAATTTATAAAAAAATTTTAAGACTAAATTAATTTGCATTAGTGAATAATTATTGAGCAAGCAGGAGACAGATCTTATCAAGAGGAAGTTGCCTCCAAACCTAACTCTTCAATTACTCAAATCGTGTTTTGTCATCCATATAGGCAATAATATAGGTGTAATCCAAATAGGTATAAATTTTTCAGTTTTGAATGAAAATGGTTTGAGTTTTTATGTGTTTTGCTTTGCCACGAAGTGAGAATTCAATTAACTGAATGAGAAATACTATATCTGTAATGAAATTCGAGGAAATAAGTTTAAATGAAATGCAGCAAAAAAAAATGTGTATACTTTAATAGGCTATACAAGGAAGCCATGTGTTGTCCACATCAATTTATTTTTGTGGGGGGTAAGGGGGTAAATTTGTTATGTTAATGCTTTCTGTTTCCTTAATGAATATTTATCTTATATTTTTTAATTCAATTTCATTTTTTTTTTTTTCTTTATTTTCAGGTAAGTGTTCATTACTTCTTCCGTGAAACTTTCAGTGACTGGGTGAGTGCTTAATTTTTTTGTTTATTTTGCTTGAATACACCATGCAGATGGACTTCGGGTAATAAAATCGCGAAATGGTATTCATGAAGCATATTCACTATTAGTCACAAAATTTTATATAGAGCGTTGGAATAAATTCACTTTTATAACTCAAGTATATGAAGTACCCAAATAGTCTTTAAAAATTGCTGAAATAGTTTTGATGCACATAATTTTATTTGATATTTATTTATTTATTTATTTATTTAACTTTGACGACAGGCTTATTATTCAGCATTTTTTCAGCAAAACTGCAGCCATTCTTCGGAATAAGAGTCGAGTGATTGTAAAACGTGCGACCAAGAATGATCTTCTCCAGTGTGCGCACCAGCAGCTGAGCTGTAAGTAGCTTAACACTGGTATTCGACCTGGGTTTGATACCAGGCGAACGAGTTGGCGTTTTCGTGGTTTTTCCCTTGTGTAACGTGGATAGAGTCAGTTTCCCTTAGAAAGTCTTCCACGAAAGCTTTTCTTCTCGGAAGGCTAGCCGTCTAATGCTTTCCCATAATCAAATAAATCAAACGAGTGGACATTATCGGTTAACAATGACCTGTAGGTGGTAGTTACCAACGGACACCCATGATAATCGAATCATGGGGAAGTGTCAATCATATCACGAGCGGGGAAGTACAGTAAATTTAAATAGACCATTAAAATAAAATTAGTTATAGACAGTCAACCCATAATTAATCAATATGGAATAGTGAACTAAATTTTAACAAATTATTGAATAAAATTAAATCGAAGGACATCTTTGCTTCTGGAGGCTGTTGCTTACGGGTGACCTGGGTTAGTAGTCACAGACATGAGTTGGTAGTCACCTACGTTCACTGCATAGACACCAGTGAGATTATGTGGATTATACCATTTTCCCATTCTTGCAGTTGTACTACTGTTGTAGTTAGCACATCCAGCTGCAAAGTTCCGTGGTTCGAATTCAGGTGAAGGTACAATTGATATTTCTTGTTTTCTGCTCCGAAAAATTAAATCATCTCTACTGTAATGCCCGAACTAAAATGTAGTAGACAACTGCTTGTCGCAACTTGGATTTGGTCAGGCTGGGACTCATGCCATTAGCCATTTAAATTGGGAAAAATGTAAGGAATTATCCCAGTCCCCGTGCATGATCTTGTGGAGTAAGCGACTAAAATGACTATCTAGAAATAGAAGAATCGTGGCTGAAGGGCAGTTGATTTTTCATATTGTTACGTAATTTCTTTCTTTTCTGACACCAGTTGTTACGTTATTTTTTTTTCTTTCACGTTCGTACGGGGTTCGTCTGGATTTGGAATGAATAACGACGACACTTGATGAAGTATCGAAACACAGTTTATTGGCCGGTATTAACACATTTTACAGTTGTCGAAGATCTACAATAAACACGCTGGAACAATCAGCGACACAGCCTTCACACTGTCAGGCAATAACGGTGGAGACAGCTTCCTGCAAAGCACCCGACTCTGCTTGGTCGTTCTCGGAACTCCACGTACTCTCGAGACTCTCCACGCTACAACTCGCGATGCACTCGACGACTCACGAGCACGGCTCCCGACTCTTCGGTTCAGTCGTTCCCGGAGCTCAACACGCTCTCTCGACGATGCACTAACCGCGATACACTAACAGACTCCTTCGGTGCACTCGACGACCCACTCGGCACACGTTGCCCAGCTGTCAACTCGATCGACTCCGCAGGGATTGACTCGCTAGACGAAACACCAACTCGATACTAACTAACTCCTACTCTAGACGAGGCACTCTAACTTGCCCTTTCGATGAAGCACATTCTGGACACTAACTGACTGACTTATCCTTATCCTTATCCTGTTCCTCTTTGATTGGTATTCGGCCCTAAGAAGGGCCTTTACCAATACATATTTATCTTACCCTGATAAGGGCATCCTATTTAGTTTCATATCCATCTAAAGATGGTAAATCCTAGTAGTATTTCCTTAGGTGGCGCCATCCTTTGGCGGTAGTAGGTATGAAAAGTTGCAATGGCATAGTATGATGAGAAATGGCATAGAAGTTACATGAAATGGCATAAATCTTGATGAAGGCTATGGCGTTTAATGGAATCTTAATTTCGTAGAAGCAATTATATTGATAAAATGGCATATTTGGCATAGAATGGCATTGGCATAAGTGCGCTGCGGCGACTGTGCTTCCCTGATGGAAGTTCGTTGTTGAATGATGTGACGGGGCGGTCGTAGCCTTTTATATGACGGATAACGTACGCTACAATTGGTCGAAAATTTTTCCACCACGGAAATATGATAATGAGTTGACTGACTGCGAACCAGCAGGGTTTATAAAGCTTTGTGTTCGAGAACATTCTGAGCTAAACCGGTAAGAATTCTTTCCAGAAGGTTCTCCATCCGTCCATGGCATATCGCCAATTTTGTCGCCAAATGGGCGATTTCTCGCCAAATGTGGCAACCCTACCTTCCCTTGCTATTTTATGGCAACCCTGAAACTGCTTTGCGGGGAAGCCATCTCACCGCGCCTGTACATTTCGTAACAATATTTTTTGCTTCAAAAAACCGTTAACAGTTATTGCAAATTTAACTGAATGAAATTATTTTCTTATCATGTATCAGTAGTACCTGACGTTTCCTAAATTGTAATGTTCATATGCAGGCTAAGCTAAAGCTCCCAGAATAGCATTCACGTCATCAGAGCAGTTTGGAAAAAATTTTGGGGTTCCCCTTGTAAGTGGTTAGCACTGGAGGATCCTTGATACATATTTCCAGCGAGGGTAGATCTTTATTGTATCCTGGCTCGAAGAGCGTAGTTATCTCTACAATAAAGCCTAAACTGAGGTGTGATGGAGGGTTTTTTCTCACCACCTTGATTCGGTCGATTAGGTCGAATGCAGGAGTTGTCGCATTGCCCCAAACAAATTCATCCCTGCTTTCTATTGTGGGGTAAGTGGTTAGTAACTCTAGCTAGAACATCGGAAGACCCGTGGTTCGAGTCCTGGCGAGAGCATGGTTGGCTTTTCGTGTTTCTTAGCCTCAAAAGCCTAATAATATGTACACTTTTAGCACGAGCAGGAAAAAAGGCAAAACGGTTTTGCAGGAAATAATGCAAACATTTGTCTGAGAAAAGGCTTTGAAATGGAAGGTGGTTCTGTTGAAAAGGGAACCTAACCAGATATTTATATTCCGTGTAATTAAAAGTTTCAACTCAGTGCAATGCATTTTACATTTGATAAGAGCCTCTTTATTTAATTTTTTCCCTCCGCTGAAGATAACATAAGAATAGATTTATTTAGGTAATTTTCATTCCGATGAAATGCTTCAAGAAAAGTAAATTAATGCTCTGGGATTTGAAAGGATTTGAGTTGAACTGAATGCAAAATTAAGCATCGATGCTTAAAAAGATTAGGAAGGACGGGAAAATTTGTGAAAAGAGAATCATTTTAGATTCTTCAGGTAGCATTAAGTTTCCATTCCTGTTAATTACCAGAACAAAGTTTCATTAAAATTGTTCTCACAAGGGTTATTAAGAGTTCATTAAAATTATTCTCGCAGGGGTTATAAAGAGTTAAATTCTCGATTAAAAGTATTCTGGCAATTATCTTTGTAATTGTTTCTTCATTTGGTCATGAGAAGATAACAATATTAGAATCTGCAGATGACACTTACATTGTGTCCACGTTAAATGGTAAAAAAACTTACAATTTTTATTGGTCTAAAAGTAATACAACAGAATTTCGAATAAAGGCATAATTCTGTGGAGACCACCTCCCTTAATCGACCGCCTCGGAAAGTGACCCGCGTTTCTGAGAACAAATATATGATCTTATTCAACATGTTTCCAAGAGAACCACTTCCCATTAGAAGATTAAAATGATCGTAGACAGTTGATGGTCCTCTTAGAGAAGGATACCTCTACCTAGACCAGGAATTCCCAAACTTTTTTTTAAAATCAACACTTTTTAAAAGAATGTTCTTTGAATCTGCTCAGATTTTTTTTTGGGGGGGGGCATCTATAACATACAACATGCAACATAATCATAATCCTAATAATTGCATATAAATAATTTATGCAATTAATCTAAAAATATAAACAAAAGTTTTGAAAATAATTGTTTATTAAATTTATGTTTTAATTTGCCCAGAAGGGCTATTAATTTCGTTTTGGCATTTTGCGTCAATTCACTATAAACGGCGAATCACTTTTTAAATTGTTGCCACCCAATGTTAGAGCCGTGTATTATATTTAAAGAAATTAAATAATGAAGAATACGCATAAATGTATCTGTGTTTCTCGTATTGTGATAAAACAACGGTACCTACAGCCATCCAGTTTTGAATAACGTACGTCTCCACCCGAATATGGGCATCTAGAAGCCCAAATTTTGAATTTGTTTTATTACTTATTTCATATTTTGTAAAGCATTTATGAGTTTTTGATTAACAAACTCAACGATTTCAAAACGAGCAATGGCGGGGAAAAAAAATTATCTTAACCGCGCGAGACTGTGTATTGGAAATTCTAAAGATATGCTATTTTAAAAATTTTGGGATATTGCTGTTGAATAGAATTTTATGGTTTAATTGCGAAAAACATAATATTTAATAAATAAAGGTAACACACAAAAAGTTAAAAAAAAAACATACGTAATATAAAATCTGAAAGCTTTCAGTTTTTTCCCCTTTTCTCCCCCCCTTTCTTTTTTGGGGGGATTATTACTTTTAATTTTGCAAATATAATTTCCAGAAACAAAATCGCTGATTCTAGTTACACAAAAGTTCGATTTTAATTAACATGATGGCTGCAGTGATGTACTGGTGCAATTTTATAGTATTTGATATAAAATTGCTTAAAGTAATTTTTTTAATCACTTCGTTCAAAAATATATAACCTGTTTCTTATTTCCCATAGTAAATTACTGACTTCAGTAGGTAGAAAAAAGTGCTGGGTAGTAGGTAAAAAGAGGGAAAATTCAATAATGCTGGTTCAACAACATTATTTATTTTGACATATTTCTTGGTGATGACTTTTCTTAAATTTAGCATATGGGAATTAGACTTGTCCTTGAATATGCTCCTGCAGTGTAATTAACTCATCTTGCATCACAATATCAAGATCAAGTATGTCGCAGTTCGGCAGTTCCGTGAGCCATGCTGGCGCCTTCTTATTTTCATTGTCTTCGAAACAAACATTAAAATCTTGTTTTAAATTTTGCAAACCCCTTGTATATAACAATATGTTTTCTGAAGAAGCTTTGCGTTCTTCGTATATTTTATTCGAGTTTTCTTATTTTCCTGCTTTTTACTTCTTGTACGAAGTAAAAAGGAACGAACGTACGAACGTACGTACATACGTACGTACGTATCTCGCATAACTCAAAAACGAGTAGCCTCAGGACGTTGAAATTTTGTATATAGGACTGCTATAACATGTAGATGTGCACCTCGTATTTTGGTTGCAATCGGCCGCACCAAACGTATATAAATATATTTATATATATATCCACTCTGTTACCCGGCTCAGTTATCTCAGTTTCTTTGCTCTTATATGTTTGTAAATTGTACATTTTTTGCTTTAAAAATGATTGTATTATGTTGTTTTTATCTTCCGGTTAAGGTTTTTATGCCTTTAGTAAATCTGTATGCAATATTTTTAGACTTATCAGCAATTTTAAAGTTGTCTAAGTGCCGCTAAGCCTTTTTTTTTTATGGCGGCCATTGATGTTTACATTTGAAACAGCAGACTAGTGGATTTGTTGCCAATCTAGAGAAACTTAGCTTCGCAACAACAAAGATAACGCCTTCATTTATTATTGCCAATTAAATCATGCTTAATTCTTTCTGGAATTTTTTCGAGGAAATAAGTGTTTAAGGTTTACTTTGTAATTTTTAATATAGGTATTTTGAGTTTTTATGTATTTTTGCCTTCTCGCGAAGTGAGAACTGAATTAATTGAATGAGAAATACTCAATCGTCTGTGAAAAACTGTTTCCTTTTTTGTTTTGTTTGCTTAATTTCTTTTATACATCATTCTAGCTTTATTATAGTATTTGAGTAGAACATGTGGCAACGATTAGATAATTCTATTCTTTAAATGATATAAATTTTGTGCATTATGAGTTATAATATGAACGAAATATATAAGTCAACTGTTATATAATTATTGGATTATATAACAGTTAACTTAGTTTCCGTTATATAATTATTATATAAGTTAACTGTTATATAATTTTTAATACTGTTAAGTGAATCTAGCGCCAGAGTGTCGCTATGGTAAACAAATACTAGAGTGAATTTTAAAGAATGCATTTATTCTATTGTGGTTTATGCGCTGTCGGCGAAGTAGATTTAATTCAATCGAATAAGTTTAAATGAAATGGAAGAAAAAATGCGTATAATTTAATATTCCGTACAAGGAAGTCATGTGGTGTACACGTCAGATTTTTACTTTTATATATTTCACTTGCTGCATAAAAAATGTAAATATTTAAGAAAAATGTTTTTGATTTGTGAAATATATTAAACAATTTTCGTGTATTTTTCTGTTACATTTCTGTTACATTTATTTTAGTCCTTAAGCGAATTAGGTACTCATGTTATGGATCCACTGAAGGGTGAGTCAACAAAGTTTTTTTTTTTTTTTTTTTTTTTTTTTAAGAACTTCAGAAAACACCTTTAGCAAGTGACTGCATTGAGTTGAAGACCTTGGTTTCAAGTTCTAATAGATACCGAAATAAATTTGTTAAACTAGCGAATTAGTACTCGCTCCAAACAAAGGGCATGTCAAATTTTGTCACGTAGTAGTAGTAGTGTAAATGCCATTTGGTGTAAATTGTCAAGAGATATTCATAAAGAATTCTTCAGGGTGATATGTAGCTATCTGTTCTTAAATGTGAATAAGCTTCATCCGTTTACTTTTGAAAGATGTTTATTGACGCTATAGCATAATATTTCATGTTTAGCTAACGTTTAGTAATGCATACCGAAATAATAGACATATTTTATTTCGAAATGGTGGTTATATTTATTTCAAGTTATCTTCGTATATTCTTCTGCAGATATAATGCCTCCGAAACCGTAAGTAATATTTTACGCACGAAAAGGTTAAATGCTATCTTGAAAAATGTTCCTTCCGCAAAAAAATGAATTAAGTAAAATTAATTAAGTTTTAAATCTTAAGAGGTAGGTGGCTATTTAACTAATGGAAGGGATGCCTTCGTGGTTTACATTCTAAAGGAAACTGGTTTGTATACATGTTACACATGGAGAAAACCACGACACCCAACCATGCTGCTAATCCGTTTGCCTGCATTCCCACTCATATAACAGTATTTTGCGGTCACTTGGCCACTCGTTCTTCAGATGTAATAAAATTACATTCCACTGTGGAGGTTCATGCAAAGTAACCAATTCTCCAAACTCTGTTTCCAGTGATATTTCTTACACTTCCAGGTCCTGAAGATGGTTCTAAGACAAATTTAAGAAAATACATATGATTCAGAAATTTATCGATCAATATTATCAATAATAATGTTGAGATATTAGGTTATTTGAAAACAGGGCGTATGAAAAATATGCAATACCCTCGCCGGGACTCGAACCACGGACCTCTCGAATACGCGCCGAGTATGCCGACCATTACACCACGAAGGCATACTAAGAAGGCGGAAGAAATACCTTATAATACGTTAGATTACTTGCTGCCAGAGAAAAATAAATGTGTTTTAAGATTCGCATGCAGAACTAGTCTGCTGGTCTGAAATATTGTTTATATTTGTTATATATTGCCCTGATGCTGCTTCATAGTCTGATTCATAGCTTTAATATTACTTGTCGACTTTCTGTATTGGTTATCTGTCTTATATATAGCTTATAGATCTCATACATTGCTTGGACATTGCTTATTAGACTTATATATTATTTTGATAGTGCTTATCTGTTTTATATATAGGCTATCTAAGTAATATATCGATTTGATATTGTTTTTCGGTATTAGATACTGCTTTTACATTCCTTCTCCGTCTTATATATTACTTTGATATTGGTCATATTTACTGATTTTATATATTGCTCTAATATTGCTTATCGGTCTTATATATTGGTTGTTATTGCATATCCATCTTTAACATTGTTTTGATATTATTCATTAGGCTTATGTATATTAATTGTATATTAAAATAAACTTAAAGCATCTAAAGTTAAAATTAAATTGCAATCAAAGCAAGGCAATTCCTCAACAGTATTAATAATTGCAACCGTGTATAAGAGGTTTAACACAATATCTACATATCAAAATTAAAATAAGAATTCATTAGTAGAACAAACTCCAAAAATAAAAATGCGAAAAGAAGAAATATACAAAATTATAAAAATATAAAAAATTCATCTCTTTTTACTGAAATGGCCCACCAGCGGCCGAGCGGTAAAGTCGCTGAACACTGGTAGTTCGGTCCGAGGTTCTAATCCTGCGAACGGGCTGGCTGCATGGGTGTTTTCGTGGTATTCCCCATGTGTAACGTGTATACCAGCCAGTTTCCCTTAGAAAGTCCTCCACGAAAGGCATCCCTCCTCTTAGGCAGATAGCCCTAGTGTGCTTTGCCATAATTAACTACACCACACCACACCACTTTTTACTGAAACGCTAATTCAGAATTCATCAGGGGAAAATGAATAAAAGGTTTCATAAAAGTCGATTAATATGTTTCGAAAACATGTTTCGTTCTCCTGATTCGTTTGAGATCAAAAACCGAGAAAAGCTTCAATTAAATTTTTATTTACGACATTAAAATTGATATAAAACTGAAAAACGATTCTCAATTGATCCAGAATTTTTCCTACACGCTTTCGAAACACTTGGAAAAAAGATGTATGTTGGCTTAGCTATCGAATATATTTGTAATCTTTCGTATTGCTTTGGTAGTGCTTTGTGGTAGTCTATATTACTTGTTGGTCTTACTACTTAAAATTTTCATAATTAATATATTACTTAAAATTATCATAATTAAAAAATTTTTAATGTAAAAACAATCTTCCACATTGAGAATCATTTACAAGATTTTGATTTAGAACTTTTTTTTCCGTTTTTCCAAAATAGAACAACGGCGGAGGAATAACAAATAATACAGCAAAAGAATTAGAGCAAAACATTTGTTTTCAGAGAAATCCAGAGTCGAAATAATTCAAGAATACCTCCCATTGATCGGCCAAATCTTCAAAAGACTGTGAGGAAAATAAAGTATTACTCATCGGAACGATCTTTGTGAGGTTTGAAAACAACCGAAAAGAAACATCCTCTTTATTTGTATTTTTAGCAAAATTGGAAGAACGGAAAAAGTTTCCCGAATATTAAATTTTGAGTAAAGTCAGAGAAGGAAAAGAATTGCAACTTAAGAGGAAAAGAGTGAATTGCTTCGAAAGATGGAAGACCTGTTAACAAGCGTTCACACTTATCCAAGCCGTAAAAGGAAAGTTTGAAACTGTGTTTAAAGATTTATAACGAATGTAGAAGTGCATGGTAGGTTTCTACTAGCATATGAGACGATTCAGAAGGAAAGAAGTATAAATGTATTGTATGATTGTTATGTTCCGTTGGTGATCTTTTCTTTGCACATTTTTTCAACCGTCTTAAGTCCTTAAATTGTTCACTATTGTTTATTTTTTGTGAAGAAGCCTCGTATGTAAAATTGTTAGTAGTTGTAACATATTTATTTGTTAAAATCCCGTTTTTTGTCGAGATTCCATTGTCTTTCTTTTGTTCATCATCTGGCCTTGATACTCCGATTTTGGGCACGTGATAAAGCATTTAATTAGGGACCACAACGCCCGATTTCCTTATTTTTACAGAAGTAAATATGTTTACAAAGAATTACGAGATTATTTTTGGGAACTTTTAAAATTAAAGGTTTTAAGGCTTGAATCTTTTAACTAGTTGCCAAAGCGATAGGTTAGATTAGGTTATTTAATTACGGCAAAGCCTCAAGGGCTATCTGCCTAAGGGAAAGGATGCCTTCGTGGAGAACTTTCTGAGGTAAACTGGCTCGTATACACGTTACACATGGGGAAAACCACGAAAGCACCCATGCAGCCAGCCCGTTTGCGGGATTCGAACCTCGGACCGAACTGCCAGTGTTCAGCGACTTTACCGTTCGGCCGCTGGTGGGCCCTGCCAAAGTGCTAAACCCGCTTTTAATTCATGTGCAATTTTATTTTCAGATATGAATGTCGTTGAACGGGCTTGCTACCGGGACAGTTTTATGGGTTTTTCTGTGAGTAACTTGAGTTTAGAAACTCCTTCTCATTAGCTCCCCTTTCCGTAACCAGGGAGCCCTCGAGATTCTTTGCCTTAATCTGTTAACAAACCAACATGGAACTTTTAAACCTGAGGGATAGCCAGTCAGTTCATCGTGTTCAGTTAGTTCGATAGTGAAAACTGAAGCCCACTGTTCCAATCTGGATTTTTTTTTACATTTGTAAAAAATACTTTAAAAGAAATTTATTTAAATTGTAAAGTATGGGGAGATAAATGTTGTTGTTGTTAATGAATTTCGTGGAAGAATGGTGGCCAGAGCCTCAAGGAGGTTGGACTTCTACTTCCACCATAATTTTGAGGAAGAGCTCCCCAGGGGGGAGTTCGAGGGTTTCCCACCCCACTCCCCTAACGCCAATACACACGAGGGGACTTTCTACTCGCCATATTTAGAGTGCCCACATGCAGCAAAGACACCATAAATTTACAAATATCCATGCCTTCTCTGGGATTCTAACCCCTGCCCTTCGGTACTGCAGTAGGCATCCCTAACCACTATGCCGTCTGGGTGGCGGGGAAATAAATGAAATGGGTTTTAAATACCTGAGTAGTCGTCCAAGGGAGGATTTAAAATTATAAGGCGTTTTCTAATCCTTTTTTGCATGCCTTCGTGGTGTAACTGGAAGCAAGCTTGGCGCGTATTCGGGAGGTCCTCGAAGCTCGAATACCAGCGAGAGCATTGCGGATTTCTTCAGTTTCCTGTCATCGAAAAAATTCAAATGACTCTGCAGTGGCGCCTGAACTAAAGACGGTGGACGATAATCATTACCACCAGGTTTTGGCGACTGGGTCTCTTCATCCCCTGTCGCCCTTTAAAAAGAAGAGTATGTGAGATATTTTCTTCTTCCTTTCCGTGTACTTTCGTAGTACGTGGTATAACTAGAGGCATGCTGGCGCATATTCCTGAAGTTCGAATTTCGAATCCCAGTGAGGGCATTGCACATTTTTTCACGTTCCTGCATCGGTATAACCTAATAACTCTACAACGTATTTTAAGATTTACTTTCTTTATAAATACCTTACCGGGCGCTTTGATCTGAACTCCTGTGACTTAAGTTTGGACCCTAAAAAATTGTAAAATTTGCTAAAATAAACGATATGGGTTTTAAAAATCATTTCCAGAAATAACAGTTTAATTTCATTCTTTAACAATTTATTTTCATTTGGAATATTTTATTAGTCGTTGGTTTGAACTTCCGTTCTAGAAGGCAAGACCTTAAACAATTGTAGAATTTGGGGAAATAAACAATTTGGGCATTGAATGCTTTTTCCAAAAATAATTAGTTTCTGACTGGGATGCAAGCGTTACTCGACTAGCTTCACAAAAGCCTAAAAACGTGGGTGGTCGTCTTAGGGAGGTTTGTCATATTTAAATTTTCTTTAAGATCTTTTTTTACGTTTTGTTTTTGAATAGTTAATTGGCTGTTGGTCTGTACTCCTGTACGAGAAGGTTGGGTCATAAAAATCGTGCCAGGCTTCTTTTCCTGTGGTATTTTCGTTGTTATTAGAATTCTTTGTGTTCGAAAATCCTTGGCCTCAACCTTTTAGGCCGTGCGTGCTTTTTATCATCCTCCCCCTTACCCTGCTAATAGCAGCAGCAGCAGCCTCGACCTTCGTCCTTTCGTAAGTAGAATCACAAAAACAAGCTTCTACTACGAGCGCTCGTGATTGGTCGGGCTTCTTGTGGGGCTGCCTCTTGGAATTTCTTCTACTATTAATAATTCAGAACGGAACCGATAATGAAGCGACGAGAAAATTAGGAAGACCGGTTTTTGTTATTAGCGTAAAGTAATTAAAAGTAACTGTAAGAACAACTCTGTTTTCGTATATTTGTTGGAAGCTTGATGATGTTTTTATCAAACGTCTTCTTGTTTTCTAGTCTTAAAATCCCACTATATTTCTGAATAGTTTTTCACTTTTACTTTCACTTTATTTTAAAAAGGGCGTAAGAATTCTGAATCTTTAACATGATTAAATGTCAATTCAAATTTAGAAGTTGATTAAGTGTTCTAAAATCTTTGATTCTCAAAATCGTTGATTTATTTCTTGGTAATTTTATTTTCAGATGAGAAAGCAAAAATTAAATGAAATGTTGTAAGCTTTGTTCTTTACATTTCAAAAATTTGGTGAACCCAATAGAAAATTAATTTGCGAAAATGTCATCTTCTATTTCTGCCAAACGACTTTTATTCTCAAAAATAATTGATTTATTTCTTGGTAATTTTATTTTCAGATGAGAAAGCAAAAATTAAATGCAATGTTGTAAGCTTTGTTCTTTACATTTCAAAAATTTGGTAAACCCAATAGAAAATGAATTTACGAAAATGTCATCTTCTGTTTCTGCCAAACGACTTTTATTTTAAAAATCTTTATTTCTTGGTAATTTTATTTTCGGATGAGAAGCAAAAATTAAATGAAATGTTGTAAGCTTTGTTCTTTACATTTCAAAAATTTGGTGAACCCAATAGAAAATGAATTTACGAAAATGCCATCTTCTGTTTCTGCCAAACGACTTTTATTCTCAAAATCATTGATTTATTTCTTGGTAATTTTATTTTCAGATGAGAAAGCAAAAATTAAATGAAATGTTGTAAGCTTTGTTCTTTACATTTCAAAAATTTGGTGAACCCAATAGAAAATGAATTTACGAAAATGTCATCTTCTGTTTCTGCCAAACGACTTTTATTCTCAAAAATCATTGATTTATTTCTTGGTAATTTTACTTTCAGATGAGAAAGCAAAAATTAAATGCAATGTTGTAAGCTTTGTTCTTTACATTTCGAAAATTTGGTCAACCCAATAGAAAATGAATTTACGAAAATGTCATCTTCTGTTTCTGCCAAACGACTTTTATTCTCAAAAATCATTGATTTATTTCTTGGTAATTTTATTTTCAGATGAGAACGCAAAAATTAAATGAAATGTTGCAACCTTTATTCTTTACATTTCAAAAACTGGCTGAACCTAATAGAAAATGAGTTTACGAAAATGCCATCTTCTGTTTCTGCCAGACGACTTAGTAACTCAATGAAATATGGTGCGCATTTATTTAAGGGCCGATATAAAAGTCGTTCATATGACTTAATGAGGCTTGATGATGATGATGTTTTTTAATTGATTAATGACAAAGCAATTAAATTTTTTGTTGCTGATTTTGGACTGGAAATCTATGCATATTCTTCCATTTGACATTATGGACGCAATTTTTGATACATCTATTAAAACAACTGAAAGTTTCAATATGCAATAATTTTTTACATATAATATACAGTAAATAAAAATTTCATCTGTTAAGTCTAAAGGACTGTGAATAAGTATTGTTGATATGATATATGCGATTCCAAAACTAATAGCTAAATTCTGAACTTTTTTTTTTTTTTTTTTTTTTTTTTTTTAAATTCACGTGCTCACTGTTAAGCTCTAATATTGAATAATGTTCTGTGTTACACTTCTTTTAAAAAAAGTATTTTCTAAGAGACAAACACATACACGCTTTTAAAAATGGAAACAAAATATCCAATTTATTATTATTTATATTTTTTATTTATTTGTGTGTTTGTTTGTGTGTGTCTAACGGAAACCATCATTTGTATAAACTTGTCGTTTGTCTCTGTCAAATTGTACTGTTCTAGATTCTACATGTTCAACGTCAAGTGATTTAAGATTTCCTTGCTTCTACCCCCCCCTGCAACCCCATCCGAATTTATGAGTGTATGAATTTTATTGTTTTCTGGGGGGGGGCAGAGGATTCTGTATCGATTACATAGGAATAACATTTATGGCTGAAAATATTCATATTTATCAATTGGATTTGCTAATCCATTGGATTAAATGTACTTTTGATTGTCATTTGGATAGCCGTGATCTTCGAGAAAGAATGGCAGGATATAGATTGGATTGGATTGGATTGGATTATTCGATTATGGCAAAGCACACGAGGGCTATCTGCCTAAAGGGAGGGATGCCTTCGTGGAGGACTTTCTAAGGGAAACTGACTCGTATACACGTTACACATAGGGAAAACCACGAAAACGTCCATGCAGCCAGCCCGTTCGCGGGATTCGAACCTCGGACCGAACTACCAGTGTTCAGCGTCTTTACCGCTCGGCCGCTGGTGGGCAGGGTATAAGAAGTCTTTGTGAAAAATGTATTATGTGAAATGGATTGAAAGTGATTTTGTTTAAGTCAGTCATTCGAAAAGATCGTGAACAAATCTAATAAATTCCAGATAATGCATAGACAATATTTATTTTATAATAATACTTATCTAATGAAAAGACGAGTTCAACCATTAACAGCGTGACATACGTCAGAGCGATATTCACTTTCGATCCATGCTCTGGGCAAGAATGTCCGTGTAACACTTACAATTAGTTAATTAAGGGGACTCATACACCTTAAACCCCTCATGATCTTCAAATATGTGGCTGTTGCAAGAATTGGGATATTTTATTTATTTTAAAAGCAATTATTTCCAACCTTTTACAGCTGGCTACATGTAGCTTCTTTGGAAACTAGTAACGAGAAAGTTTGTGTTGACACAAATATTTTTGTAATTTAATCCTCTTTGTGACAAAATATTTCGCCATGTTTCCACCTTGCGCGCATGATATTTTAAAAACGGCTAATGGTACATACTTGAAATTTGATGGAATTCTTCATATGGACACTATTTTCTAACTGAACCAACAATCTGATGAATATTTTAATATTGAAAAATTTTATGGACGAAAACATTACAAATTTGGTTAATAAAATACATTTTATAAACTCAACTCAAATAAAGAATTTAACATGAAATTTTTAGAATTTTAGGTTCACAGTAGTTTCCAAATGTTATAAAAGCTATATATTAAATATGGAATTAAATTATGAAACAGAATGTTTTAAACTGTGCGCGCGAGTTGGAAACATGACGAAAAATATTGTCACAAAGCGGATTAAATTATAAAAATATTTGTGGCAACACAAACTTTCTGATCACTATTTCAGAAAGCAGGTATATTATGTAGTCAGCTGTAAATAGGTGGTAGTAATTGCTTTTAAAATAAATAAGTTATCCCAATTCTTGCAACAGTCAAGTATTCGAACATCTTATGGGTTTTAAGGTGTACGAGTCCTCTTAAGCAATTCTCTCTTTGAGATAATGAAGATTATCAATTCTCTCGCTGTAAATCGCATTTCTAATAAATCACCAAAGGAAAAAGTCTAATGGAGCAAGATTTACACTTGTTCTCGGCTGTATAGATCCATTTGTGTCCATCCACCGTCCGGAAAATCGATGATTCAGCTCGTCTTAGACGATTCAGAAAGTGGGGCAGTGCTACT
The DNA here is from genome assembly GCF_044657685.1 of Stegodyphus dumicola. Lineage (NCBI taxonomy): Eukaryota > Metazoa > Arthropoda > Arachnida > Araneae > Eresidae > Stegodyphus > Stegodyphus dumicola. The sequence continues at coordinate 32,657,762 of NC_140772.1, forward strand.
TTTGTTCGAAAAAAATATCTCCAATTCGGTACCTTCCATTTTCATTTCTCGATTTCGGAGAACAAAACGTTTTATAGAATTTTTAAGTGCACTCTGAAGTTGGAATATTAATTTCAACAAAGTCAAAAATCTTGTTACGTACTAGACATTAATTTTAACAGAAAATAGAATGTCTTTATATGCCCTACTCGGTAGCGCCTGGCGTAAAAACACATGCATATAATCTTTTTTAAATGCTTAATTATGTGACAGAAGTTTCAATCCATTCCACATGGAATATACTTCACAAGGACTCCATAAAAAAAGTTCTCAAACTAACTTTTTAAGTGCTTTTCCATAATTGTTATAAAATTACCTTGTTCAACTACAGGAAAAAATCTGATAGGTACACCACATGACTTTCTTGTACGGAATATTAAATTATACGCATTTTTTCTTCCATTTCATTTTAGCTTATTGGATTGAATTAAATCTACTTCGCCGACAGAGCATAAACCACAATAGAATAAATACATTCTTTAAAATTCACTCTATTTGTTTACCATAGCGACAATCTGGCGCTAGGTTCACTTAACAGTATTATATTTCGTTCATATTATACACAAAATGCACAAAATTTATATCATTTAAAGAATTATCTAATCGTTGCCACATGTTCTATTCAAATACTATAATAAAGCTAGAACGATGTATAAAAGAAACTAAGAAAACAAAACAAAAAAGAAACAGTTTTTCACTGACGATTGAGTACTTCTCATTCAATTAATTCAGTTCTCAATTCGCGACAAGGCAAAAATACATAAAAAATCAAAATATCTGTATTAAAAATTACGAAGTAAATCTTAAACACTTCTCGAAAAAAATTCCAGAAAAGATTAAGCATGATTTAATTCGCAATAACAAATGAAGGCGTTGTCTTTGTTGTTGCGAAGCTAAGTTTCTCTAGATTGGCAACAAATCCACTATTCTGCTGTTTCAAATGTAAACAAGCAATGACCGCCATCAAAAACATTATTAGGCTTAGCGGCACTTAAACAACTTTAAAATTGTTGATAATTTCTAAAAATATTGCATAAAGATTTACTAAACGCATAAAAACCTTAACCGGAAGATAAGAGCAACATAATTCAATCGTTTTTAAAGCAAAAAATGTACAATTTACAAACATATAAGAGTAAAGAAACTGAGATCACTGAGCCGGGTAACAGAGTGGATATATATGTAAATATATTTATATACGTTTGGTGCGGCCGATAGCAACCAAAATAAGAGGTGCACATCTACATGTTATAGCAGTCCTATATACAAAATTTCGACGTTCTGAGGCTACTCGTTTTTGAGTTATGTGAGATAAGTACGTACAGACGCCACAAAAAATACTTTTCAGAATTAATTTTAAAGCAGTTTTGTAATTTTTTGGAGGAAAAGAGTATTTTATTCCGTCCTTACGTACAGATATAACGACAAAACATCCTTAAATATCATTCGATAGCGGTCAAAATAGATATTTTCTTTGAAATATGCTGCCTGAAACTTTTCGCGTTTGCAATACTTCCTTTTTACTTGGTACAAGGAAGTAAAAAGAAGTGCAGTAATGATTTAAATTATTAAATAACGCATTTATTGCTTTGAAATCCCAAATTGAGTATTTTATATCAGCCGGCGTGTATACAAGCCAGTTTCCCTTAGAAAGTCATCCACGAAGGCATCCCTCCCCTTAGGCAGATAGCCCTCGTGTGCTTTGTCGTAATTAACATAACCGAACTAACCTTATATCACACCGAATCGTAACGCTTTGAAAACTGACTATTTATCAGTCAAATGGAAAATAATATCGCTGGGAATAGTAATATTTATCGAGCTCATTCAAACAGTATGACAAACAGGCATCAAACAGTATGACAGCGTAATATAGTGTTCCCAGAAAAACCTGTCCAAGATATTTCTAACGTAAGAAAGAAAGCCATCTTCGTTCAAGTCGGGTATCCCTTTACAGACACTACCTCCTGAATTTTTACAACTGCCTCTCATTCTTCTTAATCTTTTACTTACTTTGCCACCGCAATCGAAAAGATTCTTCCCGACTATTTAGGCGGTGCACCTGTCACACTACAGGAAGCATCCCTATCCATCCTCCACAATTGGATTTTAATGAAAAACCTTCACTCTTGGTCTTCTTGCGACTGGGAATTCGGAAATAGGAGTTTTGTTATTTTTTGTCCCTCTTGCCGCAGTGTCTCATATAATACGTTCCTTTGATTACTTCTGGATCAATATTTGCTCAGCTCAGGGCGGTGTTTCCGTTTTCCTTATTAAGTGATCCGTGACCATTCGGCCAAAAAGCATCGAGGCATAATAGAAGGCGAAATGAATTTCTTCTGCAGACGGGGTTGTCATTCCTGCACTGAAGGAATCCATCATACCATCCCTCATCTCTCTGCCCCTCGAGTGCCTTCCATCATCGAATGCCACCTGCCGAATGGCAGTCCTGACCCCCTCTTATTTCACCCCTCTTCTTGTTGCCTGTCGCCGTATTGTTCCCCTCGTAGCCTCGGATTTGTGATGTCTCCATAGGAGTTACCATCGTTGAAGAAATGAGTGATTCATTATTAAAGAATACAACAATCGACATGTTCTTACTAGTGAATAAAGTAAAAAAAAAAAGATTAATATTCCTTCATGTCTGGTGTTTTTAATGCGAAAACTTAACAGCGAATTTTTTTCTGCCTCTGTTCATGTTGTGATACTTCTTTGGCAATATGAAGCAACTCCAATGATGGAACACGGAAAAAAACTTTATTTAGCACTCAAAATGGCGACATACAAAACAAGAAGAAAAAAAGAATACTAACATTTAAAAATAAAATTACATTCTTCGTGTGAGAGTCGCACGTGGTACTCGAGTCTGGTTTCAAATATTGCCATTCACAAATACCTTAATGTTCATCTATTTAAATTATTTAAACTACAAGATTTTAATAATATTTAAAGCTGTTACAATGTCTGTAGTTCGCTGTTGTATACAGTGGTCTAAAAAGAAAGGTTCTCGAATGTAACTCGCTTCCAGAAATATACGCGTCGTTTGTGAATATGATGGCGCGGTAAATTTCCCCCATTACGAAAATCATAAGACTAAAAAAAAAAAAAAAAAAAAAAAAAAAAAAAACTAAAGATACTATCTATCAACATCTCATAGTATTTTTTAAAAGCTACTTTTGTCAAAATTATACCTAAAATCGGTGATGTAAGCACGACAAGTCGTATACTTATATATTTGTAACTATTATGTGGTATACTATAACTTAGAAATATACTTATACAGCACCGCTTGCAGCATATAATAGAATAATATCATATTAATAAAATTACAGAAACAAAATCAAAATAGTTTTATACAGCTGCTATACTTGGAATTCTAGTTAGCTTTTGTCATCCCTGAAATTTTAAAAACTTTTCAATATTCTTTCCACTTTCTAGCTAGATTTTTTTTCAACCTACAGTAGCGACTAAATCACATTTCCATTTAAATGCGCGTTTTTATGCTTTATTGTCTGAATGATATTATTGTAATTTATTATGATGTTATTATTTTTTTAATCGTTCATATTTCAAGTTCGTCTATGTAATTTAAAAAATACGAAAATTGCAGTCAGTTCTTCATTTTTCAAATTCTAGTTTTGCAACGTAAAGAAATTCTGTAGCTTAAATCTGAAAGTTTTAAGCTGCGAAACTGCGATGGGCTTACTAATATAAGAACTAGTCTTCAGAAATTCAAGATGCAGAAGTCAAATTAATATTAAGTGAACCCTGTCATGGCGAACACCTAAACCCTAAGCAGTACCAAAACATTCATTCGTCCTATGACGGCATTGCGTGTATATAGAATGTTCTACATAACGAGCTGAAGTGATATTTACATAACGAGCTGAAGTGATCAACCCTTTTTTAACACGTACATTCCAACATACAGCAGTAGTACTTTTCGAAACGTTTCCAACACGTGCTATAAATTATGTTGTACACAGCGTGCTAAAGCGGTGCATATCACAGCCGTGTTCTTAGGAGGAACATTTCGACGTACAATACTGGTATTTTTCGAAACAATTCCAGCACGGGCTATAAGTACGTTCTACAGAATGTGCTAAAGTGATGCTTGTTAGAACAGTGTTACTAGGACGTACATTTCAACGTACAACACAGGTGTTTTTCGAAATGTGATTCAGAACATTCTGCTCGAACGTTACAGGAACATTCATAGAACTTTCTAGGAACGTTATACAAAAGTTTTAGTAGCACCCCTTTTTGAAGTTCGTTATTGAACTGCAATATATAGACGTGGTTGGTTCAGAATGTTCTCCGAAAACCCTGTAGCAGAACGTGCCAAAAAGTTGTACTTGAACGTGCCAAAAAGTTCTACTTGAACGTGCCAAAAGTTCTACTTGAACGTGCCAAAAGTTCTACTTGAAACATACTGGAAATGTTTCTAAAAGTACCAGTGTTGTACGTCGAAATGTACATCCTAAGAACACGGTTGAAATATGCACCGCTTTTTGGTACGTTGGGTAGAACATAATTTCTAGCACGTGCTGGAAACGTTTCGAAAAGTACTACTGCTGTACGTTGGAATGTACGACTTAAAAACAAGTATTACACACACATACATGCTGCTGTTCGTTTTATAACTTTAACATATAGACGGGATTTAGAACGTTTAACTAAAACGTTTCCGACACAAACGTAAAGTATGCACATTGAACGTTGTCTGGACGTTCTTGTGTTAATTGGATCTACGATCATCATCTCTCAAAATAATCAGGATTCAGAATCTGGGAACATAAATAAATTTCGATGTTGAATATTTTCTCTCTAAGGCGAACACGTCTAGAGAAGACCAAAAGCGGCTAGAGCCGTGAGTGGTCGTCTTAGGCAGGATCCACTGTTTTTAAAACGAGTTGTTCAAAAATGTAGATATAAAAGGTATAGGAAAAAGTTTCCATGATATTATTGTATTATAAATTAACCCTTGAGTATTCTTTTGCATTTATTTAATTAAATATCAAAAGAGGATAATCCAAGACATAATTGAGCTTCTTTTTCTTTGTTTCCAGTGATCTCTTACATTTGAGACTTGCAGAAAATGTTCCCCTCAAACGAAGTGACAACAATTTGTATTTTGCCAAAATACAAAATATACATAAGGAAAATAATAATGCATTCTTTGATGTGTTAATAAAACTGAAATAATTTAAAATATAAATCCTAGTTTCATAGCAGGGCATCAGTAGGTTTGTGCCCGCATTTCCGTAAAGCCTGCTTTTTACTAGTTAAAAACTGATCTTCATAAAGGTCTGAGTATCTTTACACTGAGACACCTTTATGAGAACTTCTAGCTCTTCGAACAATGGCAGACTAAATAACAATGCCGGCACCTGTAATGATAGTTGATAGTTGACGGGGGACGTGTGCACCATCCATTTACCGTAATGGTTAATTGGCATATGCAACACGTCCACCTCTATCTTGAGCCAGATGGGCCACACAGGCGCCTCGCACCATACACCGAAACCCAGCGACCAGGCCATCCAGGTGGCAGTCCAAAAGACAAAAGAAGCCCCCAGAAGCATGTTCACACCAACCGCCCGGGCCTAGTATTTATTGAGCACCTGTAATGAAGGAGTCGCATTGTATGATATCTTCAAATTGGTGGGGGACAATTAGTTTTTCAATCAAGCTGTTATAATCGTTCAAGAAAATACGGCGGAATATTTGTTAAGTTTTTTAGCTGTAGTTTGGATACAAAGCTGACTACCGTCCATTTGTGCTCAACCCCTCCGCAGCTCTAGAGCGCAGTGTTTCTTATGCTGCGTAAATCTGGAGAGAGTGAAGAAAAAGAAAATATCGCTCCTTCCTTGGACCTGTTCGGCTCCCCCTTATCTCTTATTCGTAGATGCAAAGAAGAAAGCGGAAATCTCGAAATGATGGAAGCACAACAGCAGCAAATAAATAAGTAGAGAATGCACATACAGGGTAGGCAAAGGGGAGTGAAACACGAAGATAAAAGCAGAGCTTTCTGTCCAACTTTTTCTTCCAAGTTTACTGGGGCAGCAGTGGGGGAACACGCAGCGTATAAAGGAAACAACAAAACGGGCTCCCTTTCAGTGTTCTGTAACTACTTTTTTTGAATTCCTTTATAGTCCTACATGGCATAATACTGCCATTCTTTTTCTTGCTATGATGCCAGGTGAGCTGGCTGTTCCCAACATGGTCCACGGAGCGCTTTTATCCGGCAAAACGAAAGTATTTCAGCAACTGTCTCGTGTAAGTCTATATCTCTGGTGTAATGTGTCTGTATCGGCCGTCGTACAAACTGCACTTCGGGAAGAACTTTTTAACTGCTTTGTGGGCTTGCAGTTTATTTTGTTTTAAATGCCTAATGATATTCAGCGCTATTCACGTGCACTGAAATAAATTACTGCTTCCCGAAACTTCGTATATGAAGGCAAATTTTGATTATTGTATTGCTTTGCGATCCGAAAATCCTTTCGAAAGGTTGATGGTAGGGAAACATGGGTGGGAGACACTTGGGTCGCCCAACCGGGGTCGCTAAACGGCGTTTCACGTTTCAGATTGTTGCCACCAAGTATTAGAGCCCTGCACTATATTTAAAGACATTAAATAATGAAGAATCTTGCATGAATGTATGTATGTTTCTCGCACTGTGAAAAAAACAACGGCACCTAGAGACATCAAAGTTTGAATAACGTAGTCCTCCACTCGAATATAAGTATCTCGAAGCCCAAATTTGGAATTTGTTTCATTATCAATTTCATATTTTGTAAAACTATAACGAATTTTTGATTAAAAATTCAACGGTTTTAAAGCGAGCATTGGCAACACTGAATGGGGGTAAAAAAGAGCCCTATTTTTTTCCTCCAGCGCGCGAAACTGTGTATCGGAAATTCTAAAGAAATGTTCTTATCAGGTATTTCTTCAGCCTTTTTAGCATACCTTCGGAGTGTAGTGGTGTTTATGAAAGGTATCGACCACGAAACGTTTAATGATGCGTCAGACATTATCCCAAGCAAAAATGACCAGGTATATAAAAAAAAAAAAAATAATTACATCATGGACCTACTTCTTAAGCAGCAATAGAAATTCTTTCAGTTAACGTTCGTTTCATTTTCTCCTTTTAATTACAATAATATTGATGCGTTCTTCGGGTTCGTGGATTTGGATAAATTGATGATAGCACTCGATGAAAAATCAAAACACAATTTATTCGCCAGTAAGCAGTATTACGCAGGAAAGCTTGAAAGACACGTTTACGATCGTCTGAAAACTACAATAAACATTCTGAAATAATCAGCAACACAGTGTTCAGGCTATAACGGTGAAGGCAGCTTCATAGCAAAGTACTGAAGTATAGCAGGCAGACGATCGCTCTGAAGCTAACCTCTGGACTCAAAACACTACTTCCGTATAGGCAGGATATATATAGCTTTACCTACCTTTGAAATATTTTCGAGAAAATCGCTAAAAGTGCGTTTTAGAATGTTTTCGCTCCGTCTATGGCATATCGGCATAGACGGAGCGAAAACCTTTTTTGTCGACAAATACAGAGGCTGTTCGCACTATTTTTAGACGATTTTCGTAAGCGGTAATAAAATTTCGTTTGCTTCAAAAGAAGTAATTGCAATTGTACTATGTTTTTAAAAGTCAAAATTATCGTCTGTGGCTTGAAAGTTTTTTTTTTTAATTATTAAAAATGGCATATTTAACAAAGCAGGGATTCGAAGGCTACATTTACGCTCTTTCCGAAGAGAAATATGCATACTCCGTTATCCAAAAACGATGTGAGAGTCATGGGTTTGTGATATCTAAAGCGTCGATAGGTAATATCATCAACAAGAAAGAAAAAAAACGTCAAATTGGAGCCTCAAGTGGGACAAAAATTCCAAACAAGTATCCAAGGAAAAAACGCACATCTTTGACAATTGCAAAGGTACGTTGTTTAATGTTAAAAGAAAATCTCCCTAGTCAAAGGAAACTTGCAAAATCAAAATTCATTAAAATGCTCGGTGTCCAATGTAAACAATAATGATAAACGTTGATTTAAATTTTAAGAAAGCGAAAAAACGCAATGTGCATCGTCTTCTTCCAAAGCATATCGCTCAACGCAGGACACGCTGCAGAATTCTGTATAAGAAACACTTATCCAAAGAAAAATGTAAAACAATTGTCACAATAGATGAAGCATGGGTGTATTTAAATGATTGTAACAGAAAAAGAGCCATTTATTATCATAAAAGGGGAGAAAAAATTTAAGTACATGGTTCAAAGAATCGAAAGAATGTTTTTCTAAGGGATTCATGATTGTTGCTTGTTTTTCTTATAATGGCAAGTTAAAAATAAAGAGAGTGCAAAAAAATGTCAAGGTTAACTCCAAATACTATCAGAAACATATTTTATCGCCAATTGTTCTGAATGAAATACCATCGCTTTACAAACAGTGCCATCTATCTGTGAGACTCCATCAGGACAAAGCTAGCAGTCACACATCAAAATCCACTGTAAATTTTCTAAAAGAAATGGAACTAAAAAATGGTATCAAGGCCATACCCTTCACTGATATATCCCTACTAAATCTCCCGATGAGTCACGTATGGAGTTTTGTGCTTTCGGACTTTTAAAAACTGCATTATCCAAACGTTGTCCCAAAACCCTAACAGGACTCTGGAAAGCTGTTCGGGAGGAATGGGATAGAATATCTCTTCTGCCACTTCAAAAGGCATTATTATCCTGGAAATTGCGGTGTGAAAGATAGTTCAGAATAAAGGATGTCAAATAGAACATTTAAAACACAAGAATTTTATGTAATTTAGTTTTGTGAATACAATATACATCGTCTAAAAAATGTGTGAACAGTCTCTGTACCTCAAATGGGGGATTTCGCGCCAAATCTGGCTACCCTACCATTCCCTGCCACATTCTGGCAAACCTAAGCCCCTTTACGGGGAAGCTATCTTACCGCAGCTGGACATTTCGTAACAGTATTCAGGTTTGCATAAGTTATACATGTTTCCTAAATCTGAACTATACCTAACTCTTATTTTTTACAGAAAGTTAACTTTGCGAAACGTGATTTTGCCGTACGCGCAGTGTCTTGATAATGTAACTCCCGCGTTCGGCCAGTGTTTACTGTATGTTATGATCTTTGATTATTATTTTAAAATAAAATGAAATAGTAGACATCATAGTAAATTGCTAGATTGTGATTTTTAAACCAGAGCCGAGCATGAAGTTTCCACTTTAAATCTAGAAATCACAGTCATTTTTAATGAGCAGTTAAAACTATAAAGTTACTGAAAGAAGGAAAAGGAATGTTTATGTAAATTGAACTATAGCATATGATATAATTTAAAAGATCAATCCAAATTCGTTTTCTACTGGAACAAATATATGTAAGGATGAGGTTAATAGCCAATGAAAAGAATTATTTAATTAATTTTTCAAAGCATTCGAATGAAATAAGAAAGCCCCTGAAAAGCTCAAACGTCTGCATAGTAAAGTTATCAAAAATAAATAGGCAATAATATAAACAACTTGGTAATAAGATTAAACAACTATGCAATAAGGTAACCAACTAGGCAATAAGATAAACAACAAGAATAAGATAAATAACGAAAGGGAATAAGCCTTCCGTTGTGGCACTCGAGGGCAATAAGATAACGAAACGGCAATAAGATAAACAACGAACAGTCCTGTCCCTTAGAACTTTCCCTTTTGAGTGGCTTTCTGATTGCATTGAATACTTTCACTGTAGAGTCGTTAAGTTTTTTTGATAAAGCATTCGTGAAAAATATGCAGTGCCCTCGTTGGGATTCGAACCCTGGACCTCTTGAATACGCGTCGAGAATGTTTCTAATTACACCACGAAGGTATGTGGAAAGGAGAGAGAAAATATTTTATAGCATAATTAATTTGTCAAAGAAGTGGTGCGACGAGAGGATTCATTGTTAATAACGTTTATTGTTTTTCATTTAACGAAGGCTTCTTGTATATTGTTTCATATATATGAAATAGGGCATGTATGTAATTTTATTTCAACAACTACATATTTTCCTTTCTTGTCCTTAAAAACTCACTATAATCTCTTCACCCTCAGATTTTAACGAGTTATGTCTGTATTTACTGAAGCCGCTGGAACAAGAAAGAAATTTGTTTTCTTTCTGCCCGCTGGTATTGCCACCTTCTTCTTAGATTCCCCACCAGCAACAATTTTCTTCCGCGCCAAGCAAATGACTGTATTTTTTTTTTTTTTTTTTTTTTTTTTTTTTTTTTTTTTTTAACCCTGGCGAACTTTTCCGAACGGCAGAAAAATATCGCTGCAGGGGGTGGCTCTGGAGAGCCTTCGGGAGCAGGTGAACGAACAGTAGCCCCTTGTGTGACCTCGTGAAGATCGTTTCTCTTTTCCCCCGTCCACCTTATTCTTATGCTATTTTTTTTTTATTTCGTTCTTTTGTAAGGCGTTGCAGGTGGAGGGAGGGGGTTATGTAAACGCTGTTGTAGTGCAACTGCTCATTTTGCTATGGTAGAACATGGACTATCTCGTAAGACAACATGTTCTACTCGGAAAGTGGTCTGTATTTATGCCATACTCTAGAGGCTAGTAAGAATAGAATGGATGATGAAAGTAGAATTCTTGTTTACTTTGCGGATCGGAGTAACTAAAAACTAACTAATTAAAACTCCCCCAGAATAAAAACATTTATGAAGTTAAACATGTAAAAGCTAGAAATTGAGCTTTGAAGAGGCCTCATAAGAGATAATCATTAGGTCACTTTTATGCCCGAAGTACCTATATAAAGATTTTCTGATTTTTTTTTTTTTTTTAAACATTACTGCCTTGTATAAAAGGTCCGGCATTTTAATGATGAACCATCGTTATCAAATACTTTCGATAGTTCGTGCAAATGAGCATGAGTTTCGAACACCGTTTTTACGAGTCTTTGTGCTGAATCCGTAAAATTCCTCTAAAGCTTAATCTAAAACTGGATTTTTCTTAATCTTGTATTTCAAACTTATGTACTTCTTATCCATACAGTACTATTAAAAATTGTTTAATTTCAGCTTGCCTATTATAGCTACTATTATAATGCAATCCGCTTATATACTATGATTGCATAATGTGTAGACAATTATTATAACGCATGAGTTGTAATAAGTAGTAATAATAGTTTGTAAATAAGCATTCATCTATATTGAAGAAATTCTGGTCGTCTTATATTACCGAATAATTTGTAACCATAAAATTTATAAATACTTTGTAAGCCTTTCACTACTGATATCATACAAGACAAGCGATGGACACCAGCGACCGAACAGTAAAACCGGTGGTGGGAGGAAAGATTCCTGCCTTCATGAGTAGTTCGATTCGGCTGCCTAGGTGCTCCTCCGATCCACCGACGGCCGAGTGGTAAAGTCGCTGAAAATTGGTAATTCGGTCCGCGGTTCGAATCCCGGCGAATGGACTGCCTGCATGGGCGTTTCTGTGGTCTTCCCCATATGTACCGTGCATACGAGCTTGTTTCCCTTAGAAATTCCTCCGCGAAACTATCCCACCCATTAGGTAGATAGCCCTCGGATGCTTTGCCGTAATTAAATAAACCAAACCAAACCTGTTTCTCTTTGCGTAAAGTGACTACGAGCCAATTTTTATTAAAAAATTGTCCTTCAGAATCCTCCAAGGTAGATTAACTCTTGCATGCCCTGCCATAATGTAAATAATTCTACATCCGTGAAATGCTTGTGTCCCATCCTGAACCTTTAAATTTAGAGATTATACGTAGCGTGTAATGATTCGAGATTTTCCTTGTTGAAAACATTAATTAGAATGCAGAAACGTAGTAAATATGTTAAACCATCTTGTAAATTAAATGTTATTCATTTTGCTGTGGAATACAGTATACAGTAAGACCCCGCTTAACGCGGGGAATACGTTCCATCAAAGTAGAGCGTAATGCGAAACAGCGCTAAACGAGGCTATCTTTACATGTAAATATTGGGGTTAGGGGAAGATGGCTAGGAAATTGGTTAGGTATTAAATTTAAAAAGTATGTTTTTTTAATAAAAATAAAACCAAACATTTATTTCTTAAAGCCCAAATTAATACCACATTATTATTTCTTGCAAAAATAAAAACAAAATATAAATAACAAAACGAATATTCTTAAAAAAAAAACAAATAAAATTCTCAGTCAGTCATATTTAGTTAGCCTTCCGCGTTTTCAGTGTTCTGCCTTTTTGTGACAAAAGCATCTAATGTTGTTTGCCTTTTTCTTTTGCGTTGTTCTTTTAAAAGTTCTTCATAAACGGATAGAGCATCTCTAACACCACGCCTTACTTTTGAGCTCCTGTCAAAATTCGGATCAGTTTCAATGAATTGATCCATTATTTCAGTTATGGTAGACAAACTCCTTTTTACAAACGCCATCGAAAGTTCTTTTTGCTCTTCTTCTGAATCACTGCTGTCAACATTTTTGTTTTCTTCTTGTTCAGTTAATTCCTTGAGCTCATCATTAGAAAGACTAGCCGCTGCTTCTTGAATTATTTCTTCGACATCTTCCACATTTACCCCTTCAAAATATGTCTGTATAATACCGCACCAAACAAGAAATACAAGTACACTCTTTCGGATATGTATTTGAAACCTATCGCTGCATAATATTTCTGGGAATCCCCGTATGCTGCGAGCGATTTCGTGGAATTCCCGGGTTGAAATAAAAGAGCGCTAAACCGAAACAGCGCTAAACGAAACAGCGTTAAGCGGGGTCTTACTGTATTTAGGTTAATGTGTAAATTTAGGTTGACAGAACATATTTATATTTTGTTATTATTTACAATTATTGTATATTGATATATATATCAGTAGAATATCATATTGTCTATGTCCTAGACTGCTCATTTCTACGCAAGTTGAGGCTAGTCAAACTTGTTTCTTGCAATAATTCGAAAAATTAGTGGGCTTGCAAAAATTTGCTTATATGTTAAAGCCCAACGTATTCTTTCGGCAAATTTTCAAATGACTGAGTGTGGGAGCGGAAACTTCTATTTATTTACAAACCGGCTTATGGTCGAAGCGCTTAATATTACAGATTAAAACAGTAAAACCCGTACGGTGGCAACGCGGTACACGTACACGTACGGTACACGCATTTTTAATCCAGCAATGTCATACTTCTAGTTTAATTATTCATCCTAGAAGCAATAATAATAGCAATATTGGAAATTGTTTTCTCACATTGCAATATTTTGCATTTTTATTCATATTAATTCCAATGCTATAAAATTCTTGACTGCAGCTCCATTCAAAATTACCGTTGTTAAATTTTAAAATCACAGTTTTTAAATTATATATGTGTATGTATTTATGTTTTGCATTTATGGCGCTCGCATGAAAATTTATTCTGTTACTACACTTTAATTTACCGCCTTTCCCCATGTGTGCTATAGTGGTTAGTGTGTTAGTATGTTTACGCCTTACAAGATACCTCCACTTGCAACGCCAAGTGATTAGTATGTTTAATTCGCAACAGTTCCATGGTTCAAATCCTGGTCCATGGTTCAAGTTCAAATCCTGGTCCATTTAATCCATGATTCAAATCCTGATGAGAGATAAACTGATTTATCATGCTGTCTAACACCGGAAACTTTTTATGTCTCTACGGTGGCATCCGAACTAAAATATGGTGGACGATAATTCGTCATCGCTTGGATATAGTCGACTGGGTCTGTTGCGCCTTTTCCCAAATCCATTTAAGTGAAGGAAAATATAAGGAATTATAACCTTATATCTTGTGTGCTGGGGTGTTACACCTTAAGCTAGAAAGATCCGTAGGCCGAATCCCAACAAGGGCATCAACGATTTTTCACTATATTAGTTATTACTAGCAGTGGTGATAATAATGGTTGTATTTGGTATTCTACACACGTCGTAACATTTCCTGATTTTAATGATGTCAATTTTAACGCTAGAGATTTGTTATTGCAGTTGCATGCAAAATTAGTATTGCTGAATTTTCGAAGTCACAATTTGTGAAATTACCTTTTATTTAGGTTTTGCATTTATGGCACTGTGTGAGAATATTTAGTATATTAATATATTAAAATAAATGTGAATGACAGAATATATCTTTTTAATCTAATTTTTTTATAAAATTGTTATACTTATTACAAAATCTTTAGCAAATATGAACATGGATTATCTGAAATTAGCTTCTACCGCATACTCTTACACGCGAAGGTGGCCGTATCTATCGTTGTCACTTAAGAAGGCGAGAATAAATATTGTTCTTTCCAACTTCTTGAGACCGCACCCACATCAAGAGTACCACCTTGTTGACTTCATGAGACCTCTTCATCCATCCATCCTTCGCAATCAACCTGATCGATTGGTTGGTGGCTTTTTTCACCATCCATAATTGCGTCACCACCAGAGGTGAGGCCACTGGAGCAGCGCAGCCCCCCATAGGGAGGCCACTAATTATTCCTCACCGCAGCATGGAATGGCCTTGTACGCAGTGGGAACTCACTTCTAGACGTAAAACATCCTCATCCGAACTCAGCCCCTGCTGTGTCTCGTCTCTGCAGGATTTGTGTGGCTTCGGGGAGTCCCTATGAAGTGTTTGCTCGAGGCGTTGGTGTGCAGGTCTTCTGCAATTGTCACAATTGCCGTGACTACGTTTCTTGCGAATCCTCCCTTAAGAATTACTGTGTTTCCGTTGTTAAGAAGGAGATTCAATGAGCGTTGCAAAGATTTGTGCACCATTGCGTAAATGTTGTATAGTATTTGTATTTTAAAACTAATTCGAATACTGAATTTTTATTATGGGCGGTGCAAACACTTGTGCGCCATTGATTAAATGTTATAGATTTGTATTTTCAAACGAATTGAAATACTGAATTATTATTTAAAGCGATTTATTTCATCACATATTTATTAAAGTTAAATAATAAAATAAATAAATGAAATAAACAAAGATAGATAGACTTTTCTCCCTTATTTATGAGTAGGCCATAGATCCGTAAATATCCTTTTTCTTTAAACTTAAACTTGAAAACTGACATAAAAATTGTTGAAATACGACTTCACTAACGAATCTCGAATTTAAATTATAAAAATTATAAACTGAAGATAATATTTAAATTGTTAAGCTAAAAAACAGAATTACATTAGTAAAAATAATGAGTAAAATTTTATAAAAAAAAAAAAAAAAGAAATGATAAGAATTATTGGTACTTTTCCGTTTTGCCGGCGCAAGCGATAAAGTCGCCAATAATGGTACAACCGATGCCAAACGGAATATTCTCGCTGGTAACCTTCTACGCCTCATTCAGATAGTTCAGTTTTATGTCTAAGGCCATTTTCGGCAATTAAATCAATTAGGATGCAATCACAGCGCTTACCCGAAGCCGAAAATATAGAAAAGGCAAAGTCAAGGGTTAAATTCATCAATTC
Source organism: Stegodyphus dumicola (assembly GCF_044657685.1). Lineage (NCBI taxonomy): Eukaryota > Metazoa > Arthropoda > Arachnida > Araneae > Eresidae > Stegodyphus > Stegodyphus dumicola. Next base: position 32,673,279 of record NC_140772.1, read on the forward strand.
TAATGAGAATGCATTAGCGAAGTAAAGCACTGCAGTTTTACATAATTTCTGAGTAAGTTATTCGTACGAATTGAAGTATTTCTTGCATTTAAACTTGTGTTCCAAATTAAGATTTAACTTGAAATTAATGTAGATAATTACTGAGAGCATTATATTTTTGTAGAGTAGTATACGTGAGATGAGATCGCTTGGGGTCACGTGATATGAACCGGCGAAACAGGATGTTGAACCATGAAAGCATAGTAAATTCTTAAATTAATGTCTTTTTATAAATTTATTGTCTTTATTTATTGGCTTTTTATAAAATTTTAAGCGATATTAAAATGTTTATGCCTTCAAAAAAAGAATTCTTAGGACTAACATTTTTTTAATATTTTTTGTGTGTATAATGTATGTTGTCACCAATAAAGTCTGCTTGGCGAGATTTGCGCCGGCGAAACGGAAAAGTACCGAATTATTGTTAATCGGAGCTTTCATTATTTATGTAATTTCTGATATAATATTTCAAAATATTATATCAAAATTTAACAATTTATTTCTTTTTATTCATTTCATTTTATTAATGAACATCTTTCCATTTCATTGAGATTCTTTTAATAATGAAATTGCTCGCATTCAAACATGATCCGGCAAGTAGGCGTGGAGTGCTTTCCCATATTTGAATACCTAATGTAACCAAACATTCCGTTCAAATTCTATAACTTATGTTCATTCATTTTAAAATTCCGTCAGCTATGCTTCATATTCTTGATGCAAATTTAAATCTGTAGTATTATATAACACTTATTTGGTGTAAAATTTGCTGAATTTATAATAAAATCAAATTATTATATCTTTATTCCAGTGACTTTGTTCATGCGACACTCAGTAGCATTCCTAGAAAAAAAGCGATCAAGTAACTCCATTCTGTGTTTTAAACAGAAATCCACTTTAGACAGTTTAAGCTTTCAGATTTATATTACGTACGTATTATATACATATATATAATATATAAAGTTAAAAGAAAATACATAGTTCGTACGCTAAAAAGTTCTTAAATACTGTGGTTCCGTGAAAAAATTAACATTAGCAAAATAAAGTGCGATCAAATGTGTTACAAAGATAAAAAAAAATCTGATGTGTACACCACATGACTTCCTTGTACGGAATATTAAATTATACGCATTTTTTCTTGCATTTTATTTAAACTTATTAGATTGAATTAAATCTACTTCGCCGACAGCGCATAAACCACAATAGAATAAATGCATTCTTTAAAATTTCCTTTGGTTACCATAGCGACACTCTGGCGCTAGGTTTACTTAACAGTATTATATTTCATTCATATTATGACTCAGAATGCACAAAATTTATATCGCTTAAAGAATTATCTAATCGTTGCCACATGTTCTATTCAAATACTATAATAAAGCTAGAACTATGTATAAAAGAAATTAAGCGAACAAAACAAAAAAGAAACAGTTTTTCACAGACGATTGAGTATTTCTCATTTAATTAATTCAGTTCTCACTTCGCGAGAAGGCAAAAATACATAAAAACTCAAAATATCTATATTAAAAATTACGAAGTAAATCTCAAGCGCTTATTTCCTCGAAAAAATTCCAGAAAGAATTAAGCATAATTTAATTGGCAATAATAAATGAATGCGTTATCTTTGTTGTTGCGAAGCTAAGTTTCTCTAGATTGGCAACAAATCCACTAGTCTCCTGTTTCAAATGTAAACATCAATGGTCGCCATCAAGAGAAGTATTAGGCTTAGCGGCACTTAAACAACTTTAAAATTGTTGATAATTCTAAAAATATTGCATAGAGATTTACTAAAGGCATAAAAACCTTAACCGGAAGATAAGAACAACATAATTCAATCATTTTTAAAGCAAAAAATGTACAATTTACAAACATATAAGAGTAAAGTAACTGAGATTACCGAGCCGGGTAACAGAGTGGATATATATATAAATATATTTATATACGTTTGGTGCGGCCGATTGCAACCAAAATATGAGGTGCACATCTACATGTTATAGCAGTCCTATATACAAAATTTCAACGTTCTGAGGCTACTCGTTTTTGAGTTATGCAAGATACGTACGTACGCACGCACGCACGTACGTACATACGTTCATACAGACGCCACGAAAAATTCTCTTCAGAATTAATTTTAAAGCAGTTTTATAATTTTTTTGAAGGAAAAGAGTATTTTATTCTGTCCTTACGTACAGATATCACGCAAAAACATCGTTAAAGTGCGGTCATCGATAGCGGTCAAAATGGATATTTTCGTTGAAATATGCTGCCTGAAACTTTTCGCGATTACAATACTTCCTTTTTACTTCGTACAAGGAAGTAAAAAACAATACAAACCCTTGAATATTTACAAATAAAAATCAATACTAATAGTAAGCAATATGCTAATCAAAGTAAGGTATATTTAAAACATTAGAATAAAGTAGGAATAAATGATCTAAGCAAAAATATAAAAATTAAGAAGCGGTAAATGGTAGATTAGCCTAATTCGAATCGCATTATGGCTCTTCAGGGGAAATTATTATTAATGAATTTCGAATCAAGCTAACTCCATATCGCGTTTCGGCGAAACAGACAATTGAAACTGTATACGAAACACTTTTTTATAAATTAATTAAAAAACTTTGCCAAAAATTTTAGTCTCAATTCTCTGTTCCAATTTCCCGACGCGTCCGCTTTTTTCGTTTGTTCTTTTTACTTTAATTGTGTATAATATAAATATATATATATATTTACGTTTTGTGTGTTACCTTTATTTATTAAATATCATGTTCCTCACACTTGAACCGTAAAATTTAATTCAGCAGCAATATCACAAAATAATTTTAAAAGAAACACATCTTTAGAATTTCCGATACACAATCTCGCGCGCTGGATATATATATATATATATTCCCGTACAATGCTGCCTTTGCTCGCTTTGAAATCGTTTAGTTTGTTAATCAAAAATTCGTTAAAGTTTTACAAAATATGAAATAGACAATAGAACCAGAAAACCAGTTCGAAATTCCAAATTTGGGCTTCCAGATGCCTATATTCGAGTGGAGGACTGCGTTATTCAAAATTTGATGGCTCTAGGTACCGTCGTTTTTTCACAGTGCAAGAAACCTACATAAATTCAGAGATTCTTGATTATTCAATTTCTTTAAATATAATGCAGTGCTCTAATATTTGGTGGCAACAGTTTGAAAAGTGAACCAACACAAAATGCCAAAACCAAATTAATAGCCTTTCTGGGAAAATAGCCCCTTTGGACTAAATAAACAAATTTAATTTCCTACACAAATTACGTTATTATAGCAGAGGTCTGTATTTCAAAACAACATATAATTAAATTTCATTAAGTTGCAAATAACAGAAAATTTTGCCATCGGTATATTTCTTTTTTAAAAAGTTGAACTTAGGAAATAATTTCTCAAACTAAAACAAAACCACTGAAAATGATTATTTTTGCCAAATTTCACAAAAAGGTGTAACATTAAATATGTCATTATATTTTAAAACTCCATTGACTAATTTTTGTGCATTATTTTGCTCAGAGATCCAGTGTCATTACTTATCAAGTATCTTCCTTGAAAACTGCAGAGAATCATTTTGTTTATAGATTTGTTGGTAAAAAATGAACAAGGCGTTTACTTTGTAATTTTCTTAGCCACTCTTTGAGAAATGATTTAAATTTTCCAGTTTCCACATTAATCGGGAAAACATGTGTGTTAATATCATTTAATGGCGGATTTATGTAACATGTAATTATTATTGTCACTCAATCAGCTTAAAAGTAAGAGCTGTGTATTTTATTTTATTGTGCTCCAGCGTTATCCAAAACATTCGTGCATTTTTGCCTGTGGTCTTGACGCTTTTGCGACCAATTTATTAACGCTTTTATCGAGACGTAAAAGATGAACCCCATTCCAGTGAGTTACCTTCTTTCCAATGGCAAAGCATCGAATCGTAGGAGAAATATCTCTGTGGAGGAAATGAAAAAATATCTCTGTGTTTCTCTTCTATCTCCTTTTCTCCCTCTCTCTTTCTCCAACTGGCGAAATATTTTTCACCCGGCGCTGTTGTGAGAGTCGGAGAATGATATATATATGGCCTCTTATCGGAGCTATATGTGTGTGGCAGCAGGTTGAGGGCGTCCTGCAATTGACAGGTCGCAATCGAGGAAAGTGTTTTAGTTGGCCATTCTAATTAGTAAAGCTAATGAAAATTTTACTTGCAAAGTGGCACTCCGGTATAAATGTAACCGCGCATTTATGAAGTTAGAGTGTGAATTGCAGAAGGATATCCATATCATCATGACAAGACACCCTTAGGTATCTGCCTACTCTAGCATTGGCCGGAAGTGCTGGCACTTTTATTCCAAGGCACCGCTCTGCATGTTAAATTTATATTTGCAACATGCATAGCGATGCATCGGAGTCAACATGCATAGCGATGTCTAAATCAGAGCAACAAACTAAAAACCTGCTTTTCTAGTGCCCTGGCATGAAAAGGCTTTTTTTTTTTTTTTTTTTTTTTTCAAGTTAGAAACTTATTTTCATAAGTACTTAAGGATTGTACTTTCATAAGTACTTTCACAGTACTTAAGGAACCAAGCACTTTTATTCTAAGGCAGGGTTTCTTAAACTGTGGGTCGAGACCCCCAAGGGGGTCGCCAAAAATTTTAGCTGGTTTGATATTTCTTTAACTTATTATAATAATTTTACAATTACCAAATATTTTTGCATAATGTATCTGAAAATAGATAAAGGTAAGACAATACAGACAAAGAAAAAAGCGGAAACTTTTTGACGCATTCTTTTTATAATATAAAACGTTCCTTTTCCTTGCTTTGCACGTGACGCTGTCATTTCGTCTGTTCCTTATTTAAAATTTTCACATTGTTTTATGCCTTAAATTTAGAAATTAATGACCTAAAACTGCAATAGTATAGCACAGTACAAGTGAAAAAATTGACAGTTTCACTCGAGCGTGTGTCGGATTTGCGCAATACTTATGGGATCCCACAAAATTTTCGTAAATATTATGGGGGTCCGGGGGGTCGCGAAAAACTCTCAGTGATAAAAAGGTGTCGCGACTGAAAAACGTTTGAGAAACCCTGTTCTAAGGCATCCTTATCAAGGTTTGGAACTTTTCAAGCAGTGGCTGCCTGTCGTTACCTTTATGCTGAGACACTATTATGATGAAATTCCGTATTTAAAAGGTTTAGAAGTATTAAGGAATGTGAAAGAAGGATACTGATCAAAGTACACACTTATCTCTTTATGCCTGCAATATATTGATGTTAGAAACATATTTACTAGAGGTTTCGGATCATAATGTTTGCTACGTAACATTAAAATGTGTTTACCGTCTACGTCGTTTTCAAGCATTGTCAGATCATGAAACGTAAGACTATCAGAAAGGATCATTTTGACTTGTGTTGTTCACTGTTTTGGTGTAAATGGTTAGCAATCGAAGATAATGTGGATCGAATTCTACCGACGAGACTGATTTTATCATGTTTCCAACTTAATAAACAATAGGTTTTACCAATCAGAAGGCTCTACCAGAATTTTGGTGCTACTTTGGTAGACGGTTGCACGGATTTTTGGCGATTTTTCTTTTGGCGAGTAATACTACTTATGGTAAACCCATTGATGGATAAGTTATTTATGGTAACCGATACCTTGTTGCCATTTTATTTAAAAAATAATGTGTTTTAATGTGCATAAATTCCGTGTTTTAAATATTATTTATGGCTTCTAAATATTAAAAATCAATTTAATTTTGCATTTTTATTTGAAATAAAAATTTTATTGTTTATCATATTTTATGAAATTTTATGTTGGGGATGATGTAACCAATGACGTCACCTTACTTTAAAAGTAATTGTTTTTTATATGTATTAATTTAATCTAATGTTTTAAACATTATTTTTGGCCGTTAAATATTAAAATACAATTTAATTTTGCATTTTTTTAAAAAATGATTTTATTATGTATGAATTTTTAAATAATTTTAATTCTAGGCGTGATGTAATAAGCTCTCTGATTGGTTATAGAATATTTGTGCATTAACGAGCTGTAATCAGCTCCCTGATTGGTTAGTGAAAATTTGTGCATTTCCGCGCCGTTTTAAAATTTAATTTATATCTTCGAATTCCTTGAAAGATGTCTTGAAAGATGTTATTTAAATTATGATTCCGATTTTTTTGTGGTACTTATCAATAAGCAATAGGTTAAATGACTAAAAAAATGTAAGTACATATTTTTCCTTTATTTTATAATTGTATACTTCAATTTTTTGTTGAAAAAATTGACACTATTTTCAAAAATTGCTGAGATATTGACACTATTTTAAAAAATTGCTGAGATAATTATTGTCCATATGTTTTAATGTTAATTATATTCTATATAACGTATTTTAAAGTATTTGAATTTAATAATATTTGAATTTAATAATATAACGTATTTTAAAGTATTTGAATTTAATAATATAGTAATAGTAATATTTTAATCTAATTAAACGTTGGCACAATGTTTTTATAGCGGTGTTTTTATTCTCTTCTTTGCTATATGAAAGGAATAGTAACCTTACTTTAGTATTTTATACTCATAGTAAATGTATTTATTTACCCTTGCTGCCATCTTAAAAAGCGACATTTTCAACAAAAAATTAATCCATTACTTTTAACGATATTTATTTTTTTTAAAGTTTCGAATACTTTACTATGCGTAAAAACAGCGTTTTTCAAGATGGCTGACGTTTGTAAAAATCGCGCCAACAATTGCGCCAACGTAAATCACCAAAAATCCGTGCAACCGTCTACCAAAGTAACTCCGATTTTTTATACGGTCTTCCAAATAAACACTGCTCAGGGTGATGTCCCGAAAGTGTTGGCAAAGCGTAAAATCTCATAATTTATCGTTATCGTTTTTCAGTGACTCTGCTTTTACAAAAAAAAAAAAAAAAAATTCAAGACAATAAACGTATTTCCTAATAATTTGACTTCTTTTAATAGTCATAAACTTCTTTTTATATAACTTGAAATACAATTAATTTATAATATATCGCAATGACAATTATGAATTAGTATTTAAAAATGTATTGTTGTAATTCATAAAATATGCTCCTGACATTAGATATTATGTACGTCGGGACAGAATTTCTCCGATTTTGGCGTATTTTATTAGTTTACATATTTTTATTGGAAGAGAGTTAAATATGCTTACAGTAAAATGACACGCACAAAAGTACTGTAATATTCTAGCTAAAATAAAGTTCTTTGAAAGCTAGAATACTGAAGAACTGTGTCGCGACTATTCGCTGAGTTCTTGTTGCGTAAGTAGCGACTCCAAAGAGGGGTTAAAATACCCTTTTATTTTAACTCAAAAATATATTAACAGACGGCCCATCTTGGGCGTACAAGAAGCCTCCACTTGCGCTTTAACTCAAAATAGAAAATATGAAATTAAACTAATGTTAAGTAGATTTAAATCAGCCAAAGCAGTACAGAATCAAGCTCGCATAGTTGGTTCTTAAATAAGAACCCCCGGCTTAGGCTAACAAGCACGTAATAAATATGGCCGTAGCTTTAACTAATAACAACAGCGTGGCCGAAAGGTAAAAGGCGCTGTCCTACTGAAGTAACACAGACCTCAGTTTAAATATTAGTTTCTAACTTATTTGCATAAAGCGTAAAACTAAAAACTCGTTCTGGTAGGGAAACGCAGTTGGGGAAAATAAGAGCGTGCAACGAAAGTGCTTGTCTTAAACTAAAAATAAGAAAAATTAAATATTTTATTATTATTAATAAAATATAATTATTAGAAAATTAAAGTAAAACCCTATAGGACAAATGCATTTATAGAAGCCATCCTGAAAGTTACTAATTTGAGTAATGCTACGATCGTTTGATCGTTTGGCAGTAATAGCAGTTAGAAAACTTATTGCGTTTCAGAACAGAGAATTATTGTCTGTTGTCCACAGGACCAAATAATTTCCACAAATATTACTATTTTTAAAGCAAGTGGTGTGTCATGAGCCCAGCAGATAGACTCAGTGAAGTTCTAACCGAGTTCGAAAACTTGCGAACCAGGTGGCTCCATCAGCGTTATTGTCCCCCCCCTTTCCATGCGTAATGTAACCACTTTCCCTTTTAAAGCCCACTACAAAGGCATCCGGGCTCTTAGATAGATAGCCTTTCTGTGCTTTGTCGTAATCAAACAAATTTTGGTAAATGGTGCCTTTCCGACTCGATAAACTTTTGGCACGGAAAGTATATGGCAATTGTATTAGTTGAAACTTATATAAAAAACGTAAATCTTATGTCAGAAAAGAAGTTAATTTTCTTTGCTTCTGAAAGCCGAAAGTGAGCATATTTGCTCAAATTGCTGTATTATAGTTTCAATATATCCCATTTTAGCAGACTGCTCATTTTAACAGACTTCGTCTGAAGTATAATATTATAATGGATCTCATGTAGCTGTTGAGCATTTTTGTTGGAAAAAACATCAGTCGTAATCTTTTTCACTATTTAAGAAACACTGATAATACACCGATACATGAATCTGATGCGGTTTTAATGTAATTCATTAGCTGTATAAAGTATTTTAATATATTAAAATTTTATCTAATTTTATTCTTGCAGTCATCTTATTTCTTTATTCGTCCTTTTTTATCCTACATTAACGAATTATTATGATAATTGCCTGTTTGTTTTATAATTTTTGTACCTAAATATATTGATAATTCTTTTCAAAAAAATTCTGTTAGAATTATCCAGAAAAATACCTAATCACCAACAAGGTGATTCCAAATATTCTTAGAGATGCGCATTTTGAAACATCATGTTAATGTTAATACAGTAAAATATTTATTTTTCACTAAAGTTGATCTAAAAACCAAAATATAAAAACCAAAGCTTCCCTTTTCGGGAAGGGGGATCGTAATGTAAATTCTAACTCTAGCATTTTCGAATTGAAAGGCAGAGGCAACACTCCCAAAAAATATATCCTATTTTTTATGTTAAATAAAATCCCATTTCTTAAAGTATTGTAGTCAATGCATCCGTGAGGCCGTTTTATTCGGTCACTAATCTTCCACGTTCCCCTACGATCGAAGAGGAGAGGAACGAAAAAAATTCTAGAGCACACTTCTATTTGGTTCCCCCCTCGCGTCTTGAAGCACTTCTTCCTCAGTTCACTCAAAGAAGAGATTAAGTTGATCTATTCTGTGTCGCTGCTTAATCTCACCGGCATGAGGGAGGATTAGAACATGCGTTGCGCCACCTGCTGTCGAAGGCGCCGCTTGATCCCCCATCTATAAGGAAAAGGGGGTTCGCTTTCTCCCCCGTGTTCAGACAACACCTGGTTTCTTCGTGACTCGTTTTCATGAGACAGAGACAAAGATGGCACGGAATTTGCTTAGGTTTGGGAAATAATTGTGCAATAAAGCTTCGGGGTTTCTGTGCTAAAAGACTTGTGAAAATTAGAACAAAGGAGGCCTGCTGGCTTATTATCAGGGATAAATAGAACCTTTCAAGTCCTGGCTTATTATAGTAAAAGACGGCGCCACGGATTGCAGCAAGAAGCTGATACTGACCGTAAAAGTGTTTCGAAGTTGCTTGGATGGCAAAGGCGTCAGACGGAAGATGTTGTCAGGAAATGTCCAGCCTTTGAGAAAGATAGTAACCAGAAGTCAGTCGTCTTGGACAAATATCGGTACATATAATCTCTACTTGCTTCCTTGTAAATTCCATAAGGATCCCTTTCGAGTTAGAAACTCATTGCAACAGGGCTGCCCCGAGAGCAAGAAAACTTAACCACTTTTATAAACGAACAAGAAATATTCCTTGGTCGTTTATATGTATTTACGACTATGATAGATATAAAATTTAAATCCTCGTGAATTACGGCGTTAGTGAGAATTCTGAAAAGCCTTATTCTGGAGAACTTGTATTGATTTCTGGGAATTTTAGCCCACACGGCAGCAGAGTAAAGCAAAATTGATTTAATTAATGTTTTACATTGCTGTCATGTAATGCCTGTTTTAAGACTGGAATATTATTAATAAAATACTCAGAAGGACTTCATAGCCCTTATCTCTATACAGCACGTTGTAAAAAATATGTACTTGAACGATCATCAAATTAATTCTCATTCGTTTCTCATTAATTCATTTCATTCATTAATTAATTCTCATTCGTTTTAGTTTATTTCCAAAATTTAAAAAAAAAAAAAAAAAAAAAAAAGTTTGCAGGAATGAGTAAAATTTTTTCATTGCTTGCTTTTAAATGTAACATAATCGTTCCAAATCATCCTCCAAGGCCCACCAGCGGCCGAACGGTAAAGTCGCTGAACACTGGTAGTTCGGTCCGAGGTTCCAATCCCGCGAACGGGCTGGCTGCAATGGCGTTTTCGTGGCTTTCCCCCATGTGTAACTGCCAGTTTCCCTTAGAAAGTCCTCCACGAAGGCATCCCTCCCTTTAGGCAGATAGCCCTCGAGGCTTTGCCATAATTACACACACACCTAATCATCCTCCCCCTCCTCCTGGAAACTAAATCGTCTGCACATATTGAGCAATACCATTTGAAAATCTTCTCTTTTCGGTCCGGATAATCATCTTTGAGAACATAGATTATTCTTGGAATGTCGTTTTGTCATGACGACATTTCAAACTGCGATGGAATTGAAATTCCTGTCTAACAGTCTGCTTGCTGCATAGATCCCCCACCTTTCAATTCGAGAATTTCAGTTCTATCAATTTGTCTGTGGACTTGCTGAACATTCCTATCTACTTCTGACGTATTCGAACGTCGAGTGACGGTAAGTCGCGTAGTAGGTGAAATTCTGTCTTGAACTGTCTTCGTGCTTTAACTGCATTTTCACACTTCCATAGTACTTTGGGATAAATTTGCTTTGTTTCAAGCTTAGTATAATCCCATTAATCATTTCAAATCAGTATAACTCATAAGAGGGGAAAATTAAGTGCTCTCGTCTCATAAGAGGGGAAATTAATTTTCAACTGCTAAAGGGTGTGTTTATCTTTTAGAATATTCTGTATTTAAAACGTTACTGAAGTCAAATTTTTTCAAACTGTTCTTCTGATACTCAGTTACTCTAAAATTTTGCCGCCAGACATTACTACATCCGAAGACGATCAACCAAATTCCGTTCAAGTTCTTATTAAAAAAAAAGAAGATAAACTATAAAATTAGCAAAACTTTCAAAGCATTCTGGGAAGCATTACGTATAAAGGGCACGTTTTTTTTTTAACATTTTGTGTCTTTATTTATTAAATATCATGTTCTTCGCACTTAAATAGTAAAATTCAGCTCAAGAACAATATCGCAGTTTTAAAATGAGCATATCTTTAGAATTTCCGATACACAGTCTCGCGTGCTGGAGATAAAAAATGTTCTTTTCGTACAGTGTTACCATTGCTCGCTTTGAAATCCTTGAGTTTGTTAATCAAAAATTCGTTGAAGTTTTACAAAATATGAATCAATAATAAAACAAATTCCAAATTTCAAATTTGGGCTTCCAGATGCAAATATTCACAGGAGGATTACGTTATTCAAAATTGGATGGCTCTAGGTACCGTTGTTTTATCACAGTGCGAGAAACATACATACATTTATGCAGATTATTCATTATTTAATTTCTTTAAATATAATACAGGCCGATAATATTTGGTGGCAACAATTTGAAGAGTAAAACAACGCTTCTAGTGAATCAACGCAAAATGTCAAAACGAAATTAATAGTCCTCCTGGGCAAATTTCCCCTTTGGACTAATAAAAATCAAAAATTTATATAGAACTTATATTATTTATATATATAAAAAAAAAATTGGACTTAAGGCGTATCAGAAACCCCTATAACGACAATGTTAATTTGGCCATTTTCGATGTACCTTTTCTCAAAATTGCAGATACAAGCTTGAAATTTTTTCTGTAATTAAAGTATACCTATCTGATTATACTGAAATGACCTTTTGAAGCATTTTGAATTTTAGAGTAAATTATAGAATATTTTGTTAGGCATAGTAAAATTTAGCACTTTTTTCACACAAAAAATAAAAATAAAAATTTTTTTTTCTAAGTTTATTACAAAAAGCTCATTTCAGTACATATTAGGGAACCTAATAAATAAGCCATAAAAAGTTTAGATCCAGAGGAAAGGTACATCGAGTATAAAAAAATCACGTTTGGAGAAAAACGCGTTTTTATGTAAAAATCCTCATTGATCAAAGCAGTAGATGACAAATTAAAACTAGATTTTTTTTTTTACAGTTCTACTTTTCATAGAGATTAAAGAATGGTATTTTTAGAAAGATAAAAGTGTAGAAAATTTGAAAACGCAAAAATCCGAAATCACAATTTTTTGAAGATTTTGGGGTTCCAACACCCATTAAAAAAAAAACTCTCTATTTCACGATTTGTTTTACCTTTTACAAATGCAGGTGTACAGAATCTTTCGATACCATTATCTGCTATATTTCTTTTAATTAATTTTCATCCGCTTGAGCAGTTTGTATTAAAAAAATAATTATTACGTTTTAATGGTTGAAGATTTAAAGCAAAATAAATTTAAAATAAAAAGGGAAAATTATTGTGAGAAATCACTTTAAAATTTACTTAATTTTTGTTCCATTTTTTTTTTCTTTTGCGTTCGCTCTCACCAGATATTTCCAGCCGAAGTTAAAAATAGAAACGAAACGTGTTCTATTGATTTCTTTTGGAGTTTTCAAACGACTGAAAAGATAACGATTTTTTTTTTTTTTTTTTTTTTTTTGTTCCTCTCTCCCATCTTCGAGACCTCTTAATGTGTTTGCATTTGCCTTTGCTGTTTGACAATGCGCGCCACTTAAGCAGCAAGAATAAAATAATAAAATAAAAATTAAAAAAAAGACTATTTACATACTGAATCACGTACGTTTATGCGAAAATTGCGGTTTTTTTAGCAGTCCCATTAAACTTTGCGTAACGCTTTGGGGAGGAGTAGAGGGGGAGGGAAAGAGAAGCCCGTGAATTCGAACGGTTCAGAAACATCTGCTTTTCTCGCTGAATTATATCAAACCTCCTTGCCGCTCATGACTCGCGAGTAAATCGTTTGAATGTGAATGTCCTCGAGTCTTCTTCTAAGTGCATTATTTGGCAAAACAGGTTTTATTCCAACTCCAGCAAAAATATGAAAGGAAAAATGATCCTGGAAAAGAGCTATATGAAAGAGTCTGTAGTGAGAAATAATAAAACCATGATCTCTGTTAAGAGTATAGGTGCTACTTTGGTAGACGGTTGCACGGATTTTGGCGATTTTTTGGCGATTTTCCTTTGGCGAGTAATACAACTTATGGTAAACGCATTGCTGGATAAGTTATTTATGGTAACCGATACTTTGTTAGTCATTTTATTTAAAAAATAATGCGTTTTATTGTGCATAAATTCCGTGTTTAAATAATTATTTATGGCTTTTAAATATTAAAAATCAATTTAATTTTGCATTATTATTTGAAATATAAATTTTATTGTTCATCATATTTTATGAAATTTTATGTTGTGGATGATGTAATCAATGACGTCACCTTACTTTAAAAGTAATTCGTTTTAATATGTATAAATTTAATCTAATGTTTTAAACATTATTTATGGCTCTTAAATATTAAAATACAATTTAATTTTGCATTTTTTTAAAAAATGATTTTATTATGTATGAATTTTTAAATAATTTTAATTCTAGCCGTGATGTAATAAGCTCTCTGATTGGTTATAGAATATTTGTGCATTAACGAGCTGTAATCAGCTCCCTGATTGGTTACTGACAATTTGTGCATTTCCGCGCCGTTTTAAAATTTAATTTATATCTTCGAATTCCTTCAAAGATGTCTTCAAAGATGTTATTTAAATTATGATTCTGATTTTTTATTGTGGAACTTATCAGTAAACAAGTTAAACACTCAAAAAAATGTAAGTACATATTTTTCTTTTATTTTATAATTGTATACTTCAATTTTTGTTAAAAAAATTAATACACTATTTTCAGAAATTGCTGAGATAATTATTGTCCTTATGTTTTAATGTTAATTATATTCTAACAAAAGTTAACAAAAGTTATTCCTGCTTTTACTTCCTTGTACGCAGTAAAAAGGAAGTATTATAATCGCGAAAAATTTCGTATGATATTTCAGCCAAAATATTCATTTTGACCGCTATCGAAAGCCAATTTTAAATGATTTTTAAATGAATTCTGAAGAGATTTTTTCGTAGCGACTGTAGGTACGTATCGCGCGTATGAACGTACGTATGTACGCATCTCGCATAACTCAAAAACGAGTAGCCTCAGAACGTTGAAATTTTGTATATTGGACTGCCGTAACATGTAGATGTGCACCTCCCATTTTGGTTACAATCGCCGCACCAAAAGTATATAGATATATATATCCACTCTGTTTTTCCGCTCAGTGAACTCAGTTCCTTTATTCTTATATGTTCATAAATTGTGCATATTTTGATTTGAAAATGATTTAATTATGTTGTTCTTATCTTCCGGTTAAGATTTTTATACCTTTAGTTAACCTGCATGCAGTAATTGTGGAATTATCAACTATTTAAAAATATTAAAAGTGTGGCTAAGCCTAATTTTTGTTGTAATACGGCATATCAGCCATATTTGTTTACATTTGAAACTTAGAAGAGTAGTGGATCTGTTGCCAATCTAGGGAAACTAAGCTTCGCTACAACAAAGTAATGTCTTCTTTTATTATTGCGAATTAAATTATGCTTAATTCATTCTGGAATTACCATTTAAGTTATTAGCTTGCTTTTGCGTAGTAACTGTAATTTTAATTGTAAAAATTGTTTTTTTTAATTGTTTTAACTGTACTTGGTGTTTAATGTTTTTCTATATCTTTCAATTTTTAATGGAAATATTTCGAATTTTTATATATTTTTGCCTTGCCGCGAAGTGAGAACTGAATGAATTAGGAGCAACATAATTCCTCTAAGAAATGTAAATTACCACAGACGATGCGCGCGTTTAAAAATGTTTTTCAGTTATTCTGTAAGTTTTGACTAATAAAATTGTTTGTTCGTTCAAAAATTGCGAGATTTCTTTAAAACTTTATTACAATACATTTATGCAGATTCTTCATTATTTAATTTCTTCAAATATAATACATAGCGATAATGTTTGATGGCAACAGTTTGAAAAGTGAAACGGACATGCAGAGTGATTCGACGCAAAATAGCATAATGAAAACAATAGTCCCTCAAGGACAAATCCCCTTTAGAGCACAATATGATACTCAATTGCATTCTACATTGCAGAAAATCGTCAAAGCAAATATATTTCTCCCATTAAAAACGAATTTTTTTTTATTTGCAAACAGCAAGTATGAAGTAAAGTATGCATTGTTACCAGATATCGAAGAAAGTCGTAACTAATCCTGAAGAAACTTTGCAAATTGCTTCTTAAACACGCATATTTTTAATGAATTATTCCGGATGCATTTTGATGACAATAATGTAACGGCGGAGGATCATGACTTTCAGAAATCAGATCGCATTTGAGTCGACGTTTTTTGTTTCCATAATCGTGCACCCCGTACATGCTGTGAAACAGTAAATTACTGAATAATGTTCAGGTAGTGCATTATAAAACACTGCATTTCGACATTTCTCTTTCGTCTTTTCAAAATTATTCTAAAGTATTAAAATCCTTTATTTTCATATGCATGAAAGAGGAAGAGCGTACACTGTAGTGTTCAGTTTTATTGTGGCAATTAAGAAATTGAAACTTCTTATGTTTGGTTGCATTAATGCTGCTTCTATGTTCTATACTGCAAGAATTCGCAGATAAAAGCAAAAAAGATGCTTTAGAATTGATTAATGATGTTTGGCTATGATTACTCCAATTTCAGTCTTCCAACTTTTCCCTTTCCTCAGTTGGCAGCTCCAGGACTGGGCGGCGCTGCCGAGAATGTTAAATTGTTACCGAGTTATCTTTAGCTGGGAAAAGGAATAATTAAATTACGCCCCTGCCTCGGCTACTCAGGGGCTCATTTTCGCCCAAAACCAGTCGAGGCACCTGCATTGTCTCAACGCCCTTATAATTGGAGATGTCGTGACGCTGGGGTTCTCGAGTCGCGAGGAGCTCTGGCCACGTTGTTCCCGGAAAATTATCCAGTTCCACCATGCGAAGAGAAATACTTCTCACTAAAGCTACCCCACAGTGTAATTAATCCTGAACCCCTGCTCCCGGATGGATAACGACAGTTTACTGGTTCACATTTGGTTTATAATATCGAAGAAACACGAGCTTTCATTGTTACTGTTTCTGGGCTTAGATGGAAGTTTTCTTCGGTAAACAAATGAATTAGTCGTAGACGCGCACAGGTAAATTTGAATGGCATATGGGAGTAACTTACAAGTTTCTATGCAAATTGGAGACTATGCTAATAGCAGATTATTTGTACCCTGATTTTCATTTAACAGGGTATAAACCCTATTTTAAGGGGCCAAACTTTAGATCAATACGTTGGTAGTTAGTTCATCGCGGATACAAATCTCACCGAACGATTTGGTTACTTAGGTTTTTTTCGTGGTTTTCTTCATGTGTCACGTGGATACAAGCTAGTTTCCCTTAAATGTTCTTGCACGAAACTTTCCTTTTCCTTGGGCAGACAGCCGTTCCATAATTTCCTGTAATGAAAGAAACCAAACATTTTTAAAAATGAAATTTCTTACAGGCCGTAGAGGAGGAAAGATGATATCTGAATGGTTACATGTTGTGGAGGACGTTTAATGTTGATATTGTGGAGGACGGTTAATGTTGATGTTGTGGAGGACGGTTAATACATATATTTATACTTGGCATAAAATTCTTGAAAAATAGTGACGTTGTGGAGGACGGTTAATGTTGATGTTGTGAAGGACGGTTAATACATATATTTATACTTGGCATAACATTCTTGAAAGTTAGTGATGTTGTGGAGGACGGTTAATGTTGGAGGATGTTGTGGAGGACGGTTAATGTTAGATGTTGTGGAGGACGGTTAATACATATATTTATACTTGACATAACATTCTTGAAAGTTAGTGATGTTGTGGAGGACGGTTAATACATATAGTTATACTTGGCGTAACATTCTTGAAAAATAGTGATTTTGTGGAGGACGGTTAATACATATATTTATACTTGGCACAACATTCTTGAAAGTTAGTGATATTGTGAAGGACGGTTAATGTTGGAGGATGTTGTGGAGGACGGTTAATGTTAGATGTTGTGGAGAACGGTTAATACATATATTTATACTTGGCATAACATTCTTGAAAAATAGTGATGTTGTGGAGGACGGTTAATACATATATTTATACTTGGCATAACATTCTTGAAAAATAGTGATGTTGTGGAGGACGGTTAATACATATATTTATACTTGGCATAACATTCTTGAAAAATAGTGATGTTGTGGAGGACGGTTAATGTTAGATGTTGTGGAGGACGGTTTATACATATATTTATACTTGGCATAACATTCTTGAAAAATAGTGATGTTGTGGAGGACGGTTAATGTTGGAGGATGTTGTGGAGGACGGTTAATACATATATTTATACTTGGCATAACATTCTTGAAAAATAGTGATGTTGTGGAGGACGGTTAATGTTGGAGGATGTTGTAGAGGACGGTTAATGTTAGATGTTGTGGAGAACGGTTAATACATATAGTTATACTTGGCGTAACATTCTTGAAAGTTAGCGCATGACGAACATCTAATATTCCGTAATAAAAGCGTCGGTTCACGTATTCTTAGCCGTTACAGCAAGTGATTAAGAGAAGTAGCTAATGCGGCAGGTGCACAGAGGCAAGGGAAGATTATGTTACTGACATTAGGTTAAGAACGATG
This sequence comes from Stegodyphus dumicola, assembly GCF_044657685.1. NCBI lineage: Eukaryota > Metazoa > Arthropoda > Arachnida > Araneae > Eresidae > Stegodyphus > Stegodyphus dumicola. The sequence continues at coordinate 32,691,199 of NC_140772.1, forward strand.
AAATTAGTTAATTTCTGAACAGAAGGACATACATCGCTGTATTAGTATTAAATTTTCGATTGAATTTAATTCGCTAAATAATTTTACTTTCATTTAAGTGACCTCAAAAGATAAGTGCATTGCACATGTACCTGTCAGGTTTCTTCGTGAAGAACTGTCTACGCGTTATACGGGGCGTGTACTTAAAAATAGAAAAACGTAACTTGAATTTATAGATGCGCTTTATACACCGGTTAGCGCTATACGCCGGAAAATACGCTATGTAAGTCCATCTTCTATCAGCGTAACAGAGTGAATGGTTTTAAAAGTAATTTCACCATTCTTTTCAGTAACATTGTGCTTACTTTTGTACCAAACAACAAAAAGAGATTTTTAACATTATGCAATATCTAAATTGCAAAATTTCTAATTACACGCTATCGTCTGCATATACTGTCATAATACTTTACATAATTACATAATTTTCGCTTTCAAATGTAATGTACTTTTTAATATTTTAAATGTTCTTGTTCATATGATTTTATATTCAAGAACGGAAAGCAAAACGAAACGCTGGTATTTTAAAAATTGAATTCTTTCACTCCTCGGGTCGATTTTTAATTTCGTTTAACTGGAAAGATTTAGTTTGATTAGTTAGAAACAGTAAGTATTAATTTGTGTTAATTTTTGCATCCACTTAGAGGTGGGGTTATAAGACCCACTGAGAGATGTTGGAAAATACCCTAGAGTTTTCATATCGTTAGTTTCTTTCCATTCCCCCTCCCCTTTTTTACTTCCTTGTACGAAGTAAAAAGGAAGTATTGTAATCGCGAAAAGTTTCAGGCAGCATATTTCAACGAAAATATCCATTTTGACCGCTATCGAATGCAATTTAACGATGTTTCTGCGTGATATCTGTACGTAAGGACAGAATAAAAGACACCTTTCCTCGAAAAAAATTATAAAACTGCTTCAAAATGAATATTGAAGAGAATTTTTCTTGGCGTCTGTACGAACGTATGTACGTACGTATCTCGCATAACTCAAAAACGAGTAGCCTCAGAACGTTCAAATTTTGTATATAGGACTGCTATAACATGTAGATGTGCACCTCTTATTTTAGTTGCAATCGGCCGCACCAAACGTATATAAATATATTTATATATATATCCACTCTGTTACCCGCCTCTGTGATCTCAGTTTCTTTACTCTTATATGTTTGTAAATTGTACATTTTTTTTTTTTTTTTTTTTGCTTTAAAAAAGATTGAATTATGTTGTTTTTATCTTCCAGTTAAGGATTTTATGCCTTTAGTAAATATGTGTGCAATATTTTTAGAATTATCAGCAATTTTAAAGTTGTTTAATTGCCGCTAAGCCTGTTTTTAATGGCGGCCATTGATGTTTACATTTGAAACAGGAGACTAGTGGATTTGTTGCCAATCTAGAGAAACTTAGCTTCGCAACAACAAAGATAACGCATTCATTTATTATTGCCAATTAAATCATGCTTAATTCTTTCTGGAATTTTTTCGAGGAAATAAGCGCTTGAGATTTACTTCGTAATTTTTAATATAGATATTTTGAGTTTTTATGTATTTTTGCCTTCTCGCGAAGTGAGAACTGAATTAATTAAATGAGAAATACTCAATCGTCTGTGAAAAACTGTTCTTTTTTGTTTTGTTTGCTTAATTTCTTTTATACATCGTTCTAGCTTTATTATAGTATTTGAATAGAACATGTGGCAACGATTAGGTAATTCTTTAAATGATATAAATTTTGTGCATTCTGAGTTATAATATGAACGAAATATAAGACTGTTAAGTAAACCTAGCGCCAGAGTGTCGCTATGGTAAACAAAGTGAATTTTAAAGAATGCATTTATTCTATTGTGGTTTATGCGCTGTCGGCGAAGTAGGTTTAATTCAATCTAATAAGTTTAAATAAAATGCAAGAAGAAATGCGTATAATTTAATATTCCCTGCAAGGAAGTCATGTGGTGTACACATCAGATTTTTATTTTTTAATTCTAACATTTTTTATGTCAAAAATTTGCTTCTTCAAATTTTAGATGCCATGATTGGGCAATCACTGTCATTGACACCTTTTCTTATTTTCGCAGTTGTTAGACAATGAGCGTTCATCGGAAATCATTCAATCATTTTGCCATCTCATCACAAAAATATTATTCAGGACTTTTACTTCCGTAAAAATAAGGGGGGAAGGCAACATGACAGCTTAGGCGGAAGTCGAACTCTCATCTCATTCTCGGATTCAGAGAAGCAATGAGCTTCACTGGGCCGCCCCATGACGAGTGCCAATTATGACTTTCATTTTAAAACACACTTCGCAATTGCTGAAGCGCATTTATGTGGGAACCTTTCGAAACCGAAATGTTCCAATAATAAGCAAAGGTGTGCATTATTTTTTAATAAATTTGCTGGGCAAGAAATGCGGCGAATTTTTATTCTTTAATCTCTTATTCATATTCGCAGCCATCTTGTCGTGTAACAACTGAAAATAAACTTTTGGATGGAGTTTACCGAGTTTTATTAATTGACTCTGCATGAATGCGTAACCTCAGGCACAGCTTGTAATTGCGTTAGTCCCTTTTAAAAATCCATTCCCTTTGGGATATTGGCGGTGTAAAGCATTGGAAGTGGTGGGGGGGGGAGTCACGTGCAGACACGCTGCCTCGATTGGAAGTTTATTCCTTGGTTTCGAAGCCGCAGATTGAAATCCCTAACCCAATTAAGGGGCCCATGAGAAGCAGAGATGGTTCCGATCATTTATTTACGGCAAACACCGTGAGAGCCGTCTTACGCTTCCCGTGTTCCCCGAAGGAAGTATTGTCTGGATTTGCCAATCCGGAGATAATTAGCTAGGCGTAACCTTCAACACCCTTTCCGTTGGTAGCGCTTCTCCTTTCGCTTTCGGATGCGTTCTTATTTTTGGCTTTTCTTTGCTTCTGTTGCCTATGGTAAATTGATTTAGGTCATCCATCCACAGGCATTTTCAGAAACTTTACCACAAATTGTTTAGTCTTAACAAGGAGTTAGTGTAATTGTGTTGACGTAAACTTTAGGCTGGAATGCAACTAAAGAAATGCTCACGTGGAAGAATATATGTTTTCTCTTTTTTAATTGGGAATTCTTACGCGGCTATTACGATTCGGGTTCAAATCCCAACGAACGGGCTGGCTGCACTGAAATTTTTGTGGTTTCTTTCGTGTATAACATGAATACAAACCAGTTTACTTTATAGAGTCGCCCATGAAGGTATATTTCCCTTATCGTACAGGGAGCGGCAGCGTTCTTCTGTAATCTGACTTGCGTAGCACAATGACGTAGTAGATGAATGTGCGCCAGCTCGTGTCGCATTCGTGTACTAATGAGCTGCCATTTCGAGTGTGACAGTGATATGGATCGTTGGAGTGCATAGCATCGTGCCTTTGCTGTTGAAAGTTATGTCAAGAATAACTACTCTGTAATTGCTACTCAGCGTTTACTTCGGCAACATTTCAACTTGGGACGTTATGGGAAAGTTCCAGATGGACGGACCATTGCGACAGACGTTTCCAGGTAGAATGATTTCCCGTTTTGGTGACATTTCCTGGCCGCCTCGCTCATCTGATCTTTCATGTGCCAACATTTGTCTGGCGCAGATAACCTTGACAGGTTTTGTGCCAAATTACAATAATACAATCCAATTCATGTGCCAACCTTGGGGGCACATGAAGCAAGAAGTTTTCCGAATATGTTGTGCCACCATTCCTGAGTTGAAGGATCACATCCGAATTACCGTCGGCAATGTCCCAGACAACCACACCATGAAGGCATGCCAAGAACGCGGGAGAAACCTCATACTGTCATCAGGGCCTTCTTAACACCATACGCTCCACGAGCATAGAGGCCTCTAGCTAATCCGTTTATATTTCATTTATATAAGTGGTTGTTGTAACAATATAATTCAATCATTTTTAAAGCAAAAAATATACAATTTACGAAGATATAAGAGCAAAGAAACTGAGATCACCGAGCCGGATAACAGAGTGGATATATATATAAATATATTTATATACGTTTGGCGCGGCCGATTGCAACCAAAATACGAGGTGCACATCTACATGTTATAGTAGTCCTATATACAAAATTTCAACGTTCTGAGGCTACTCGTTTTTGAGTTATGCGAGATACGTACGTACGTACGTACGTACATACGTTCGTACAGACGACACGAAAAATTCTTAAAGCAGTTTTATAATTTTTTTTTTTTTTTTTTGGAGGAAAAGAGTCTTTTATTCTGTCCTTATTTCACGCAAAAACATCGTTAAATGGCATTCGAAAGTGGTCAAAATGGATATTTTCGTTGAAATATGCTGCCTGAAAGTTTTCGCGATTACAATACTTCATTTTTACTTCGTATAAGTAAAAAAAACGGGCACACCAAAAGTGATAGTTTAGAAAGCTAGGGTTTACTCGGTGCGTCATCATCGGGAATTTGAATTGTTCGCCAGTTGGCCATGGTACGGCTAGAACTACTGACCCAGATGGGAAGAAATTAGATTCGATATCAAAAAATATTTTGGATAAAAAGAGACTATTTTTCTGCTGCTATTTAAATTAAAAGGCATTGCAGGTGACCTTCGATCGTGTATCGGAAATGATTTCTTCCCTACCTGGCTTCAAAGCAATTCAGTATAATTCTCTCACATATATCAATAAAGAAGTAAAGCTCCATGTATAAATGAAGTTTGATGGTTTATCAATACACCACAGAATTAAATATAAGATAAAGGTATTTCTGTATCTACATAGAAAAAAAAAAAATTCTTATAAAAGAAAGCATGCCCACCCCCTTTAATGTTTCCTTCTTAAGTTAGGGATTATGGTACAATGAGCATTAAAGAAAACTAAACCTTCTGGAGTACGGATATTATTTTTCGGGTAATTTAATCCTTCAGGGAGGGTTTTATGAAAGTATTATTGAGTTTTACTACCAACAGTCCTCTTCTTCTCATCTGAAGCAATCATGTCTAAAATTATAAATGCTGACACAAGGATATGAGTATCGCTAAAAATTTTACAAAGGTACCCTGTTCAGAAATTGCCATCATAAGACACGAGGGTACAGAGCTTACTTTTGTGTAAAGCTTACAGCAAATCCCGTATCTTTATTTCGTTTTGACGAATCCATTGCACTGCGTGTTACACCTCAGCAGATGCTTACAACTAAGCTGTTCATAATCTTCGGAACGAGCGCTTCGTATCGGATTACTGAAAAGATTAGAAATGCGACAGCTCTTTGTGCTAAAGGTGATATAACAGTCTTCCCCACCTAAGGATTCATTTCCAGACTTTTATTTATATCTTTCCATCTGGAGTCGTATCTTTAACGAAGTCTGTCTTCTTGTTCTGGGTAGCATCCCATTGAAGAGAGAAGAGAGAGAAAGTTAGGATAGGCAAAAGATTTCTGTATCTCTCGTTGCTTAATGGCTTTTCCGTTGTCTTGTAAAGAGAAGTGCTTACATGCGACATTTACTCTGAAAGTCCTCGAGTTATCCCCAAGGGGATTCTACAACATTGAACCCCTCGACTCATCCCCTGAAGATGAGGATATTCTTGCATATGATTGCTGAAGATCATTGGTTGTATTACTACTGGGTATAAATTCGTTACTTAGTACGTCATATAGCCAGATGCTTTTGTTTTTCTCTTGATTGGTGCCTATAAGTAATGCTTCATCATAACTAAAAAAGCATATTTAAAATTTTGAAACTTTTCTGTTATAGGACAATACGCGCAACAGTGTTCTTTAAAAAGATATGTACGCCAGCATGATATTTCCAGCAAGAAAATATTCTTTCATCATTTTGTCAATTCAACTTAGAAAAAAAAAATTAAACCTAAAATAGATAGCAAACAAAAATCTGAAAGGTTTCCGATTTTAACAGTTTGTTAAGGTTTTTTAGGTTCTCGCTAAAGCTCACAGTCTACCAGTCTGTTGTTACACTCACTCCTACTAGCCCCCCCCTTTTTAGCCAAAGAGGCAATTTTGCCCAGAAGGACTATTAATTTCGTTTTGGCATTTTGCGTTGGTTCACTACAAGCGTTGTTTCACTTTTCAAATTATTGCCACCAAATATTATCGCCCTGTATTATATTTAAAGAAATTAAATAATGAAGAATCTCCATAAATGTATGTATGTTTCTCGCATTGGGATAAAACAACGGTACCTAGAGCCATCCAGTTTTGAATAACGTAATCCTTCTGCGAATATGGGCATGTGGAAGCCCAAATTTGAAATTTGGAATTTGTTTTATTATCGATTTCATATTTTGTAAAACTTTAACAAATTTTTGATTAACAAACTCAAGGATTTCATGTTGGCATTCAAGACAATATTGTACAGAAAGAAACATTTTTACTCGTGTCTTCAGCGTGCGAAATTGTGTATCGGAAATTCTAAAGATGTGCTCATTTTAAAATTATTTTGCGATATTGCTCTTGAACTGACTTTTATGGTTTAAGTGCGAAAAACATGATATTTAATAAATAAAGGTAACAGAAAAAATGTTAAAAAATACGCCCCTTTAAACGTACTTTAAAATCTGAAGCCTTTCGGATTTTTTTAAGCATTATTTTCTTCGTACTTATAAGGATTAATATGAAATTTTGCAATTTTAATATAAGAACGCTTAACAAATTATGATTAATTATTTTTTTAAGTTAAATTTATTTGTGATGTGAGAAATTAGTTTTAAAGCATAAAAACATTTCCACTTAATTGAACTTGACTTTCGGTTGTTCCGTCTGCATTTACCAAAAAAAAGAAAAAAGAAAAGAAAAAAAGAGAGAAAAGAAAATGTTGAAATTGACTTTCCGTAGTTCTAAATGTATTAAAAAAAAAAAAAAAAAAAAAAAAGGCTGTCAGAAGATGAGAAAGAAGGGAAGAAAGCTTCAGCAATTTCGTTGTTTTAAATGCATCATTGGATTTCAGTCGCTGGCTTCCATTTCTTATTGTTTCTCAATGAAGTTTTGTTTTTACTCCAATACATCATTGTCAATCAGCAAACGTTTTTTGCTTTATGTTGAGTCATTATTTTGACAATATTCTGGCAACCCAATTTGAGGAGATATTGTGTTAAGGCTTTTAAACAGATGAAACGTGAAATCTTCCCGTCGTCTTAACTGTTTTCACGCTGTAGTGAGCAGACGTAAACACTTTGACTCGCCTCTGCTTATTTCGCGAGTAATATTTAAACCATGGCTTTCAAATTTATTTTCAATTGAGTCGAAGTTAAAGTCGTTCGTCATTTTTTAATTTCGGAGCATTTCTGTTATTTTTTTCTTTAAGGGCTCGTCAAAAGTTTTCTGCTGAATAGAGTTAGTTTCAATTCGTTTTTTGCCCTTCATTTACTCAAATTCTAATCTAAACTTTATTTTGTTTATTCGTGACGCTAATTTCCGTGACTATTTTTGATAAATTTTGGGGAAGTTTCTAAGATTTCACGAATGCCGTATTTTTCTGCTAATGTTAACTAAATCTGCAAATTCTGGGTTCTTTATAATAGCTCTGTGATTTCGGTTTCTGTTATTTTTTCGATTATTTTTATATTACTTTCCATGAGAAGTTTCGGAAGAATACCCTGTGAATAATTCTATTCGAAAGCCAGACTAGTAGATTAATTGAATGAAACTAAATTTTGCTAGACGTTTCGAATGCATTAAAAATTCATTTCCCGAAATTGCATAAAGTCTCCCTTTGTTTCCTGTCAAAGCGGACATTTTGGATGCCATAATGACCTTTCCCAAAAATATGCTACATAGTTTATTTATGTAAAAATTAAATTGTATTATCTGCATACACAGATTGTGTATATGCAATAATTAATGCTTGCAACTGTTCTATAAATACAAATTCCAGCTAGCTCTAAAAGAATTTGTTGACAGAACAGAGGAACAAACAGAGTTACAAAGAAAACACACATCAGTACAGAACATACACTAAAACGAAATACGTAACATTTAAAATTCAAAGTTAGAAATTAGGGACACATAATAATAAAGAATCTATCCTCAACTTAGCTGGAGGTCGGCTGGCTATAAATCGCTCTCTTTGCCACTAGATGGCGTTCGATAAAATAGTTGGGTTGCAGTCAAGTAGTTCTGTTACATCAACAGAAATTCTAAGCATTTCGTTCGGCGCCATTTTATAATCAGGCATTCCAAACATTTCGTTGGGCGCCATTTTGTAACTGTTCTCCTATAAACACAAACTCCGGCTAGGTCTAAAAGGATTTATTAACAGAACACAGGAACAGTTACAAAGAAAATACACATCAGAACAGAACATACACTAAATCGAAACACCTAACATTTAAAATTCAAAGTTAGAAATTAGGGACACATAATAATAAAGAATCTATCCTCAACATAGCTGGAAGTCGATTGACTGTATGTCGTTCTGTTCGCCACTAGATGGCGTTCTATAAAATAGTTCGGTTACATCTAAATAGTTGTGCTACATGCTTATTATACAGATTAATTCGCGTATGATTATTATGTAACGTATATTGTTTAATGATTCGATCGATTAAATACAGCATTCGAGTTTTATAGAGATGTAACCTCTATCTGTTACGCATGACGTCGTACACAGGTGATTTAGGATGTTTCTCTAACAGTCATGCGTTTTCTCTAACAATTAAATTGTGAAAAGGGCTTTTAATGATTACGAACAACTTGTAGCAGTGAACATTTACCTCATGTACGTAATTAACACTTATATAAACACATGTATTTGAGTGAGTGACCTTTTTCGACTTTGAGTATTACAAATTACTATGTTGAACAAATTTATGCCAATTATAAAAAAAACTACATAAATACATCAAGTGTAGATATCACTTTAATTAAAATCGAACTTTTGTGCATTTAGAACCTGTAATTTTGTTTCTGAAAAGTTGTTTGTATTTGTAATATTAAAAATAATAATAACGCGACAACTAATAAAACATAAATCTCATAAACCATTTTTTTTTTCCAGAACTCGGCCGTTGGTGCGCCTGTAGTGGTAGGGATAAATTAGGATTAGTTAGATTATGATGAAGCACTCAGGAACTATCTGTTTAAGGGAAAAGATGATTCGTTAAGGGCCTTTTAAGGAAAACTGTATCGCAGTCACTTACACATGGAGAAATCCACGATAATTTAATCCATTCAGCCCTTTCTGCTTGATTTGAGCACAGATCGAAATATCACAGTTCTATGGGCCACATATAAAGACGAAAGAATTGAATAAAAGCTTTTTAAATTCATTTTACATAACACACATTTAACTCATACATATAAAACCCATCATTCGATTTCGAAGTCTTCATTCGTGTGCAACGTACCAAAGTCATTGTTTTGAATTTTCTGTTCATTGTTATCGAAAACTGAAATTTCCCGGACTGGTGGCAACAAATCAGAGAGTTGTTTCATATTTAAACAGCGTATCGCCTGCAAAAGAATAAAAGGCAGACAAAAACTGAGTGTCTTTTCATTCCAGATTTCATCTTGACATATTCGAACGTTATCGCACTCTAGGGATGGTTTCGTCCATTCCGCGGTCCACCAATAAATTCTGGCTAGGATGTTTGTTTTCTTTTATTTCCGAACGAAATGAGGAACTTATCTCGTGTTCCTACTCCACATTTATTTTTATTTTTATTTTACTTTATCTGTAACCCTTCTGTTTTATAATTAAAGCTCAAAACCTCGGTTTGTGGTCAGGATTAGGATGTTTTTTGTGTTTTCGTCTTTTTTTTTATTCCTTCCCCTCCTTTTTTTACTACCGTCTCTACCTCTTTTAGTACGACTGCAGAGTTTGGATTCTGGAAAAGATTTGATCTAATGAAAAGTTCAGTGGAAGAGAAAAACTAGCAAGCAAATAAATCTTACGAACTACCATAACTCTCGTCTGAAAAAAAAAAGGGGGGAATGGGTGGATAGGTAAGGAGATCTGGGGGGGGTGAAACAAACACTGGAACCGAAATAATAATAAAAAAAATTCTCTAGATTGGATCTGAAAAAGAGCCTTGGGATAATAAGAAAAAAAAAAAAAAAAAGAAGAAGAAGAAGGCAAGCAACGAAGCGCCCCTAAAATAGTGTTTGTCCAGAAAAGCAAAGTTCTGAGAGGCAAAGTTTTTTTTTTTTTTTTTTTTTTTACTGATAGAAATAAAACGGATTAAGTTAGGGGTTAAAAAACGAGATCGTCTGAAGGAAAAAGGTAAAGACTACACTGTCGTATCTTTTCGTAGAAGTTGTAGAATCTCTCCCTTCTGGTAAATAAGTGATGAAATGAGTTCCATTTCAATTGGTAAAATCCACGAAGAATGAATTCGCATAGTAGAAAATCTCTCTCTCTCTCTGTCATTCCCCCCCCCCGTTTTTTTTTTTTTTTTTTTTTTTTTTTTTTTAAATCTTGTATCTATAAAAAGATGGCTTTCGAAATTCTACAGCGAAGAAGAAAAAAAATAATGTGTATACATATTGTTACGAATTTGGTATTTAAAAAGCTAATGTTAGTTCAATTATAAATTAAATGGTTTTATTTCTCGCGCAGTGCAGCGCGTGACGAATATTAAAAGAAAGCTAAGCCGGAAAAAATTAAAAATACAAGAGCGCGTGCGTTAAATAAATAAATAAATATCTCTTTTTGATTTCGAGAAAGTGCTGGAAAATTCTAGCGCGTGATTTTAAAATCTTATAAAAGGAGGAAAACATCTCAGTTAGTAGCAGTTGTTTAGTTTGTTGTTTAGAAAACTACTGTTGTTGATTGTAGCGAATTCGCGGATTAGCGTTCTTTAGCTGTTTTGAATTACGTTCTATTGGACATTTGAGTAGTTAAAAGATAACTACTGTGAGATATTGTAATACTGCATGATAATTTGAGAAAATTTAAGCATTTTTGTTGTGATAATAATAAATTTTTGTTCATTTTTCATCGGACTTGTGCATTCATTTCATAACGAACCCGTACGCACGCAACAATTTTTGGTGTCAGGAGTGGGATTTGAATGCCAATAACAAGAGCGATGGAAGAACAATTCAGGCAAATGATGACTGCATTTGCTGCTTTCCAAGAAAAGATGGAAGGAGCCGTCAACTCCGTTAAGGAAGATATAAAAACTGTACAAGAGAAAATGGATGCTGGTCAAATATCTGTTAAGGAAGAAATGAAATTGGGCCAGGAATGCGTTAAGGAAGAGATGAAATCCCTTAAAGACGAGATGAAAGCAGGTCAGGACGAAATGAAAAGAGAAATTACCTGCGTAATAGAAAATAAATTTGAGGCTATGGAAGGCAGAATAGACGCGGTTGAAACTAAAGTTGGACAAATAGAAGAAAGAGTTTCTTCGGTAAAAGAACAAGTAGAAGAAAGAATTTCTTCTGTAAAAGAACATATAGAAGAGAGAGTTTCTGCCGTTGAACAACAAATTGATGATAGGGTTTCTGCTGCCGTCGCCAAAGAAGTTGACAGCCTAAAGAAGTGCATAGCGACGGTAGGAAACAATTCTGAAGGTTTTAAATTTTTATCGATGCCTGCTCGTTCCGTTCTGAAACTATCTACATATGATGGGAAGACCTCCTGGCAGGTGTATAGGACACAATTTTCTATCGTTGCGGATGCGAATGGATGGGATTCCCAAGCTAAGGCCTGTCATCTCGCCGCTTCTCTGAGAGCAGACGCAGCGAATATCCTGCAGACGCTTCCCGAAAATCAAAGGCTAGATTTCGAAGCTCTATCCGACGCTTTGGAGCTGCGCTTCGGCGAGAAATGTTTAAAAGACTACAGCAGGCTCCAATTAAAATCTCGTCAACAGAAGCTCACCGAAACGCTTCAGGAGCTCGCCACGGATGTTGAAAGGCTGTCACATCATGCCTTTTCGGAGTGCCCGACAGAAACAAGGGAAATCCTGTCCCTGCAATATTTCATCGATGGCATCCGGGACCCTGAAATACAGAAAGCACTGCGAATGGCGGATGTAAAAGATTTGAAAAGCGCTCTGTTGTACGCCATGAAGTTCGAGGCAGCCCAGGAAGCAACTAATAGAGATCGCTACCCAGTTAGAGCTGTGCGAGTCCATGAGCCAGTGGATCAACTGATGGCTCGTTTAGATGATTTAGCCAGACAAGTCGAAGATTTGATACGGAGTTAGGAGCGAGAAGAAAGTGGCTCTAAAGTGTTGGAGATGTGGTAGTGAAGGTCACCTAAGACGGAATTGCAGAACACCCCAGGGTACGGAATATAAAGCAGATGATTTTACCAGACAAGTCAGTGGCTTGAGACGGAACAGAAGTGAAAAGAAACTAATTCTAAAGTGCTGGAACTGCGGAGTTGAAGGCCACATACGAAGAAACTGCAGAACACCCCGAGGTACGGAAAATAAGACCATTTCCCAGCAACAACGCAGTAAACAAATTAGTGACCATATCGAGGAACGGAGGTTGCCAGATAGTGAAAAACCTTGTTTTAAAGCTCTTAAAATTTATACAGTGAGTGGCAACAATAACGGACTGTCCATCAATGGGAATATCGATGGAGTTCCTTGCAGTATGATCATTGACACAGGAGCTAACGTTACCATCATTAGGAAAGATTTAGTTGAACAGTTTAAAGATAAACTTATTTGGACGCCATCCTGTGTTACCCTTCAGACTGCGTCTGGTGATAAGATCGACATAGCTGGGAAGTTAAACGTGAAAATCACATTTGGAAGTGCCGCCTACCATCACACGGCATATGTGGCAGATATTACAGATCCATGCATACTCGGATTGGACTTTTTAAGGAAATACAATTTTTCCTTAGACTTGAAAAACAACAAACTGCTTTCAGGATCTGAAGACATGACTATCCATCCTAAGAAGGGATCCTCACCTGGAAATGCCGACGCTTTGTCCGAAAGAACCAGCTCGAGAAACAGCCGAAATCATGCTAGGGTCGAAAAGAAACACCAGACTACCAGCTATTCTCCATCTCAGATGCTCTTCGGTCGAGACCTTCGTCTGCCTTGTGACCGCCTGTTTCATCGCCGTACGGATGCGCCTTCATCGCCTGAGGAACACATCCAAGATGTCAAGGCCCGTTTTGAAGTAATGCACCGTTCCGCACGAAAGCGAGTGAACTTGGCGACGGAGAAAGTGAAGACCAGATACAACGCGAGAGCTACTGGACATAGATTCAACAAAAGAGACAAGGTTTGGTTGTGGAACCTGATTCGGCGAAAAGGAGTCAGGCCTGAACTACAGTCACCTTCGGATGATCCATGTACAGTGCTGAACACGAATGACGTCGTGGTTCGGATCCGTGAGTCTTCGAACTCTTACGACAGGTTAGCTTATTACTATGGCCATAGTACGTAATGTAAATAATTGTAAATAGTATCAGACCATGGTCCTTTTTGTTTATAAATGTGTATTTGATTTGTATTTAGTATTTGATTTGCATTCAGTATTTGATTTGTATTTAGTATTTGATTTGTATTTAGTATTTGTTTTGTATTTAGTATTTGATAGCATTTGATTTGTTTAAGTTAGTTATTGCATTTATTGTTTATATTGTTTGATATTGTAATGTAATGTTTATGCCTCAGTTGCATTTATGCCACAGTTGTAAGTTTAGCTTCCTGTCCAGGGATTGTACTGCCCGGGACGTGCAGTCCTTGGGAAGGGGGCAGTGTTACGAATTTGGTATTTAAAAAGCTAATGTTAGTTCAATTATAAATTAAATGGTTTTATTTCTCGCGCAGTGCAGCGCGTGACGAATATTAAAAGAAAGCTAAGCCGGAAAAAATTAAAAATACAAGAGCGCGTGCGTTAAATAAATAAATATCTCTTTTTGATTTCGAGAAAGTGCTGGAAAATTCTAGCGCGTGATTTTAAAATCTTATAAAAGGAGGAAAACATCTCAGTTAGTAGCAGTTGTTTAGTTTGTTGTTTAGAAAACTACTGTTGTTGATTGTAGCGAATTCGCGGATTAGCGTTCTTTAGCTGTTTTGAATTACGTTCTATTGGACATTTGAGTAGTTAAAAGATAACTACTGTGAGATATTGTAATACTGCATGATAATTTGAGAAAATTTAAGCATTTTTGTTGTGATAATAATAAATTTTTGTTCATTTTTCATCGGACTTGTGCATTCATTTCATAACGAACCCGTACGCACGCAACAATATAATAGTAAAGCCCATTTTATTTACCTGAAAGATATATTGTATTGCCCTAAGTTTAAAATCTCTTATGTACTTATTTATAAACGAAATAATTTTATTATGTCCTTATAACTAACAATTTATTATGCTCTTCATTTTATTGTCCTTATAACTTATTTATGTTCTTATAACTTTTATTTTCTACCTCCTTTCCGCGTACCTTCTTGGTGTAACTAGAAGCACGTTTGACTCGTATTCGAGAAGGGCCGAGTTCGAATCCCGCTAAGGACTTTGCGAATTTCTTCACTTTCCTACTCCGGAAAATTTGAAGACTCCGCAAAGTTAAAAGAAAAACCAAATTTACCGTGTAATGTCACTAGTTATAATCACTAGTAGCTGTGGCGTTATGTGGTTTCTAGAGTGCGATAACGTTCGAATATGTCAAGATGAAACCTGGAATGAAAAGACGCTCAGTCTTTGTCTGCCTTTTATTCTTTTGCAGGCGATACGCTGTTTAAATATGAAACAACTCTCTGATTTGTTGCCACCAGTCCGGGAAATTTCAGTTTTCGATAACAATGAACAGAAAATTCAAAACAATGACTTTGGTACGTTGCACACGAATGAAGACTTCGAAATCGAATGATGGGTTTTATATGTATGAGTTAAATGTGTGTTATGTAAAATGAATTTAAAAAGCTTTTATTCAATTCTTTCGTCTTTATATGTGGCCCATAGAACTGTGATATTTCGATCTGTGCTCAAATCAAGCAGAAAGGGCTGAATGGATTAAATTATCGTGGATTTCTCCATGTGTAAGTGACTGCGATACAGTTTTCCTTAAAAGGCCCTTAACGAATCATCTTTTCCCTTAAACAGATAGTCCCTGAGTGCTTCATCATAATCTAACTAATCCTAATTCATCCCTACCACTACAGGCGCACCAACGGCCGAGTTCTGGAAAAAAAAAAAAAAATGGTTTATGAGATTTATGTTTTATTAGTAGTCGCGTTATTATTATTTTTAATATTACAAATACAAACACCTTTTCAAAAACAAAATTGCAGGTTCTAAATGCACAAAAGTTCGATTTTAATTAAAGTGATATCTACACTTGATGTATTTATGTAGTTTTTTTTATAATTGGCATAAATTTGTTCAACATAGTAATTCGTAATACTCAAAGACGAAAAAGGTCACTTACTTTCTTCCCTGAGTAGCAATAATAATAATAATAATTTTTTATTAATGACATTATGATCATCTTTATTATTATTATTAGCCTAAAGGGCGTTAGCCCAGAAGGGCTATTAATTTCCTTTCCGCATTTTGTGTCGAATGATTATAAACGGCGAATCACTTTTTAAATTCTTGTCACAAATATTAGAGCTGTGCATTATGTTAAAAGAAATTACGTAATGAAGAATTTGCATAAATGTATGTATGTTTCTGGCATTGTGATAAAACTACGGCACCTCGAGCCATCAAATTTTGAATAACCGAATCCTCCACCCGAGTATGGGCATCTGGAAGCCCTTATTTGGATTTTGTTTTATTATCTATTTCATGTTTTGTAAAATTTTAACGAATTTTTGATTAACAAACTTCGCGATTTCAAAGCGTGCAATGGTAACACAGTACGGGGGGGAAAGCATTTTTATCTCCAGCGCTCGAAACTGCGTACCGGAAATTCTAAAGGTATGCTCTTTTTAAATTATTTTGTAATACTGCTCTTGAATTGAATTTTATGGTTTAAGCGAGAAGAACATGATATTTAATAAATAAAGGTAACACAGAAAACTTTAAAAAAGCGCCCCTTTGGGCGTAATACGAAATACGAAAGCTTTCATGTTTTCATTTTTACTACCATATTGCCGACATAAAAGTCACGAAAACGATCTCCGTCTTAAAAACCCTGATTGCTCCGAATTACCAATTATTGCGAAGTGGTTAATTTTTCTAAAACATACTTACGTAAGTGCGTCGTAAAGGTGCTGGAAATGATCTCACCCCCCCTCACGCCTGTACACATGGAGGTAAGAAAGGACTCTTTAACTTCCTACCTCCATGCCTGTACACAAAGTTCACGGCACTGCATGTTCGCGTATGTTGCTACCAGAGTATTGGGCGTTACGGCTTGGATTTCACGGCGGATATTCTACTAACTCATTGATGGTGCTTTGTGCTTGTACGCATTACCTTTAAGGCGAACCCCAGAGGAAAAAAAAAAAAAAAAAAAAAAAAAAAATGAAAGGGGGGTTGAAGTCTGGAAAAATGATTCCACCTCAGTTATACTCGCTATAGACGTGTATCAGGTTGCTGGTACCAACCAAGTGTCATTGTGTTTTTGTGTTTCGAAGGATTAAAAGCGTCATTTTTCTTTGAAGTTTATTAAGGGGGCTGATACACCTTAAACCCCTTATGAGCTTCGAATTATGAGACTGTTGCAAGAATTGAGATATTTTATTTATTTTAAAAGTAATAACCTCCAACTTTTTACAGCTGACTACATAATATAGCTGCTTTGGAAACTAGTAACCAGAAAGTTTGTGTTGCCACAAATATTTTTGTAATTTAATCAGCTTTGTGACAAAAACTTTCGTCACTTTTCCACCTTGCGCGCATGATATTTTAAAAATGGCTAATGCTTGAAATTGGATGGAATTCTTTATATGGGCACTATTTTCTAACTGAACCAAAAATATGATGACTATTTTAATATTAAAAAATTATATGCACGAAAATGTTACAGATATTTTTAATAAAATACATTTTATAAACTCAACTATAAATAAAATAAAAATTTAACATGAAATTCTCAGTTCTTTTTTTTTTTTTTTTAGTCCAAAGGGATTTGAATCCCGAAGGACTATTAGTTTCGTTTTGGCATTTTGCGTCGGACTCATAAATGTCGGTTCACTTTTCAAACTGTTGCCACAAAATGTTAGAGTCCTGCATTATATTTGAAGAAATTAAATAATGAAAAATCTGCATAAATGTATGTATATTTCTCGTATTGTGATAAAACCACGGTACATAGAGTCATCGAATTTTGAATAACGTAATCCTCCAACGAATATGAGCATGTGGAAGACCAAATTTAAAATTTGAAATTTGTTTTATGATCGATTTCCTATTTTTTAAAACTTTGACGAATTTTTGGTTAACAAACTCAAGGATTTCAAAGCGAGCAATGGCAAGGTTGTGCAGAAAAAACATTTTTATCTCCAGCGCGTGAGTCTCTGTATCGGAAATTCTAAAGATAGGCTCGTTTTAAAACTATTTTGCGATATTGCTGTTGCATTGGATCTTATGGTTTAAGTGCGAGGAACATGATATTTAATAAAGAAAGGTAACACACAAAATGTTAAAAAACATCCCTTTGGACGTAATTTAAAATCTGAAACATTTCAGATTTTTTTTTTTTTTTTTTTTTTTTTTTTGGGGGGGGGTTTACAGTAGTTTCAAATGTTATAAACTATGGAATTAAATAATGCAACAGATAATTTTAAACTGTGCGCGCAAGGTGGAAACATGACGAAAATATTTGTCATAAATCGGATTAAATTATAAAAATATTTGTGGCAACGCAAACTTTCTGATTATGATTTCAAAAAGCAGTTATATTCTGTAGTGTGCCATAAAAAGTTGGAAGTAATTGCTTTTAAAATAAATAAGTTATCTCAATTCTTGCAACAATCACATATTCGAAGATCATAAGGGGTTTAAGGTGTATGAGCCCCCTTAAGTTGTTTTTTATTTTATACATTAATTAAATTACCGTGCATAAGCAGTTTATTCGAATCACTCTTTATAGTATTGTTGCGTATGCGTATGGGTTCATAATAGATTGAATGCGCAAGTCTGATGAAAAGTTAATAAAATTAATAAATCTTATCACAAGAAATAAAACAAAACGCTGAAATGTTTCCTCACGGATATTCGTACAGTATCACAATATCACACAGTAGTTGTATTTTAAACTGCTAAAATGTTAAATCCAAACACAGTTCAAAGCAGAGAAAGCTTATCCGATGTCATCGCGAATTCGCTGCAGCAAATAAGTAAACAACTGAACAGACATGTTTTTCTCCCGCTTTTATAAGCTTTTTAATCATGCACGAGAACATTCTGGTATTTTCTCGAGGTTTCTGGAACGCAAAAGAGTACAATTACGAGATATCGGTTTGTTAAATGTAAATACGCGTGCTTCTGTATTTTTACTTTTTCGGCTTAGCTTTCTCTTAAATCTCGTCGCGCACTGCATTGCACTGGGAAATAAAACAATAGGTCTTGATCATCTAAATATTAACTTTGAAATAAATTTGTCCATGGTTGTGGTGTAGTTTAAGATCATTTGCAATTTACTGGGAATAACTGTTTTCATCAGTAATGCATTCTTCTTATGACAAACCATGACTAGTTTTTTTTTTTTTTTTTTTTTTTTTTTTTTTTTTTACTTCCTTGTACGAAGTAGAAAGGAAGTATTGTAATCGCGAAAAGTTTCAGGCAGCATATTTCAACGAAAATATCCCATTTTGACCTCTTTCGAATGCAATTTAACGATGTATTTCCGTGATATCTGTACGTGAGGACAGAATAAAACACTCTTTTCCTCCAAAAAAATAATAAAACTGCTTTAAAATGAATTCTGAAGAGAATTTTTCGTGGCGTCTGTACGTACGTACGTATCTCGCATAACTCAAAAACGAGTAGCCTCAGAACGTTGAAATTTTGTATATAGGACTGCTATAACATGTCGATGTGCACCTCGTATTTTGGTTGCAATCGGCCGCACCAAACGTATATAAATATATTTATATATATATCCACTCTGTCACCCGGCTCAGTGATCTCAGTTTCTTCACTCTTATATGTTTGTAAATTGTACATTTTTTGCTTTAAAAATGATTAAATTATGTTGTTCTTATCTTCCGGTTAAGGTTTTTATGCCTTTAGTAAATCTCTATGCAATATTTTTAGAATTATCAAGAATTGAATGAGAAATACTCAATCGTCTGTGAAAAACCGTTTCTTTTTTGTTTTGTTTGCTTAATTTCTTTTATACATAGTTCTAGCTTTATTATAGTATTTGAATAGAACATGTGGCAACGATTAGATAATTCTTTAAATGATATAAATTTTGTGCATTCTGTGTTATAATATGAACGAAATATAATACTGTTAAGTGAACCTTAAGTAAGAGTGTCGCTATGGTAAACAAAGTAAATTTTAATGAATGCATTTATTCTATTGTGGTTTATGCGGTGTCGGCGAAGTAGGTTTAATTCAATCTGATAAGTTTAAATGAAATGCAAGAAAAAATGCGTATAATTTAATATTCCGTACAAGAAAGTCATGTGGTGTACACATCAGATTTTTTTTATTCAAGAATGAGATCGTATAAAGTTTCTTGGTTTCCTCCTACCATTCCTTCAATTTGTGCCGTTGCTATTTATGACATGAGAAATAAAGCTCATTGGATTCATCTAAAATACCCTCACTCGGTTGTTTAAGTTGTTTAAGTGCCGCTAAGCCTAATACTTCTCTTGATGGCGACCATTGATGTTTACATTTGAAACAGGAGACTAGTGGATTGGTTGTCAATCTAGAGAAACTTAGCTTCCCAACAACAAAGATAACGCATTCATTTATTATTGCCAATTAAATCATGCTTAATTCTTTCTCGAATTTTTTCGAGGAAATAAGCGTTTAAGATTTACTTCGTAATTATTAATACAGATATTTTGAATTTTTATGTATTTTTGCTACGTCGCGAGAATGAAACTGAATTAATTGAATGAGAAATACTCAATCGTCTGTGAAAAACCGTTTCTTTTTTGTTTTGTTTGCTTAATTTCTTTTATACATAGTTCTAGCTTTATTATAGTATTCGAATAGAACATGTGGCAACGATTAGATAATTCTTTAAATGATGTAAATTTTGTGCATTCTGTGTTATAATATGAACGAAATATAATACTGTTAAGTGAACCTTAAGTAAGAGTGTCGCTATGGTAAACAAAGTAAATTTTAATGAATGCATTTATTCTATTGTGGTTTATGCGGTGTCGGCGAAGTAGGTTTAATTCAATCTGATAAGTTTAAATGAAATGCAAGAAAAAATGCGTATAATTTAATATTCCGTACAAGAAAGTCATGTGGTGTACACATCAGATTTTTTTTATTCAAGAATGAGATCATATAAAGTTTCTTGGTTTCCTCCTACCATTCCTTCAATTTGTGCCGTTGCTATTTATGACATGAGAAATAAAGCTCATGGGATTCATCTAAAATACCCTCACTCGGTGTCATGTCGCATAATATAATAATGTAACACATAAAAACGTATTTATTAGATTCATGTATAAATACCTTATCTGTTCCATGCTAGTTATGCCACAGTGAATAAAATTGCGTAGCGTTAATTAGATTCATGCAAGATTTCTTCATCTGACGTCATAATCGATTATGACGTAATAAAAACTATGTTACTTTCGTAGGATTCATCCAGCATTCCTTTATATGTGGTGTCGTAATTGGTTACAAGATGATGAAAGCCCATTTGATGAAGCAGATACGTATATCTAACATCATCGTGTCTAGTATCATAATTAATTATGCTGTAATGAATAAAAACATGTAAAGCTTACGGGATTCATCAAAGATGCCATTACGCTACAAATCTTTACGATGTAAGTAATAATAATAATAAATTTGCAGAGTTGTTGAATTCATCATCTGCTACCGTAATTACGTAAAAGAGAAAGAATAAAATCACGTGCAGCTCGTTAGATTCGCTTAAGATTTCCTCATCCGCGGCTTTAACTCTTTCTTGATGAAGCATCTGTAAATACACTTTTATATAATATATCAAATACACCACTGAATTTTTAAATTAGTAATTAACTAACCTGCAAGTGAGAAAATAATGAATATTTATGTAAGCTTAATCTATTATTCTAACATAAAAAATGTTGTTATTAACGGAAGAGAATTAAGTGTAATAATTCGTAAAGGAAAAAGAAAAGAAAAAAATCTGATGTGTACAGCACATGACTTGCTTGTACGGAAGATTAAATTATACGCATTTTTTCTTGAATTTCATTTAAATTGATTGGATTGAATTAAATCTACTTCGTCGACAGCGCATAAACCACAATAGAATAAATGCACTCTTTAAAATTCACTGTATTTGTTTACTATAACGACACTCTGAACGCACAAAATTTATATCATTTGAAGAATTATCGTTGCCACATGTTCTATTCAAATACTATAATAAAGCTAAAACGATGTATGAAAGATATTAAGCAAACAAAACAGAAAAGAAACAGTTTTTCACAGACGATTTAGTATTTCTCATTCAATTAATTCAGCTCTCGCGACAAGGCAAAAATACATAAAAACTCAAAATATCTGCATTAAAAATTACGAAGTAATTCTTAAACACTTATTTCCTCGAAAAAATTCCAGAAAGGATTAAGCATGATTTAAATAATAAATGAAGGCGTTATCTTTGTTGTTGCGAAGCTAAGTTTCTCCAGATTGGCAACAAATCCACTAGTCTGCTGTTTCAAATGTAAACAATTAATGGCTGCCATAAAAAAAAAGGCTTAGCGGCACTTAAACAATTTTAAAATTGTTGATAATTCTAAAAATATTGC
This sequence comes from Stegodyphus dumicola, assembly GCF_044657685.1. NCBI lineage: Eukaryota > Metazoa > Arthropoda > Arachnida > Araneae > Eresidae > Stegodyphus > Stegodyphus dumicola. Next base: position 32,713,046 of record NC_140772.1, read on the forward strand.
ATACAGATTTACCAAAGGCATAAAAACCTTAACCGGAAGATAAAAACAACATATTTCAGTAATTTTTAAAGCGAAAAATGTACAATTTACAAACATATAAGAGTAAAGATACTGAGATCACTGAGCCGGGTAACATAGTGGATATATATATAAATATATTTATATACGTTTGTTGCCGCGGATTGCAATCAAAATAGGAGGTGCACATCTACATGTTATAGCAGTCCTATATACAAAATTTCAACGTTCTGAGGCTACTCGTTTTTGAGTTATGCGAGATACGTACGTACATAAGTTCGTACAGACGCCAAGAAAAATTCTCTTCAGAATTCATTTTAAAGCAGTTTTATAATTTTTTTGGAGGAAAGGTGTCTTTTATTCTGTCCTTACGCACAGATATCACGCTAAAACATCGTTAAATTGCATTCGATAGCGGTCAAAATGGATATATTCGTTGAAATATGTTGCCTGAAACTTTTCACGATTACAATACTTCCTTTTTACTTCGTACAAGGAAGTAAAAAGAAGGATAAAAAGGAAAGTTATATATTTAATTTATTTATCCCCCCTTCCAATGGCGGGCTTTACCATTTATAGGCGTCGGCCATTACAAAGGCCTTAAAGCGATGGTCTTTCATTTTATGTAGGCACCTAATAGGTGGCCCACCGTTGCCTTCTATGGAAGGACGAAAAAATTACATGCATGCCTTATCCGGATTCGAACCCGAGCCCGCCGGTATAGCAGTCAGAATTACTAACCATTTTTCCCAACTGAGCGGCCTTGCAAAGTTAGATATATAACATCATAAAATAAAATTTTCAATAGTTTCCATCTAAATAACTGAAAGCCAATTATAATTCACTGAGAGACAGTAAATCTTGAAGATTACCATCGCCACGGTCAGACATTTAAAGAAATTATAATTATTTTTTAGACTTCAATATTTAGGAAATAATTCTAATAACCTTATTCAGATGTCAATAGTTTTCTATACTTATCAGTCCAAAAAGTCTTTGTCCCTGAAGGATTGTTGTTTTCGTTTTGCGATTTTGCGTTGGTTCACTATAAATGTTCGTGTTTCACTTTTCAAACTTTTGCACAAAATGTTAGAGTCCTGCATTATATTTGAAGAAATTAAATAATGAAAAACCTGCATTAAATGTATGTATATTTCTCGCATTGTGATAAAACAACGGTACCTAGAGCAATCCAATTCTGAATGACGTAATCCTACAGCAAATATGGGCATGTGGAAGCCCAAATTTAAAATTTGTTTTATTATTGATTACATATTTTGTAAAACTTTAACGAATTTTTGATTAACAAACTTAAGGATTTCAAAGCGAGCTATGGCAACGGTTGTACATAAAAACATTTTTATCTCGAGCGCGTGAGATTGCGTATCCGAAATTCTAAAGATATGCTCAATTTAAAACTATTTTGCGATATTCCTCTTGAACTGAATTTAATGGCTTAAGTGCGAAGAACATGATATTTAATAAATAAAGGAACAGACAAAATGTAAAAAAAACGCACCTTTGGACGTACTTTGAAATCTGAAATCTTTCTGATTTTTATCTTTTTAAAAATATTTTTATTTAATGATTTCAGCATTATTTGATCAGTAGAATATATATATGATTTTATCCGGAACTACCTATATCGCACTTAAAAGAATACTTGGTGTTGTTGCTTTTAATCGTATTTACGCCAGTGCTGTCGACACTTTTGTGCTGAAAAAAGGCGTTCTGGGATTTGAAGGACCCAGAACATCTATTTGGGTGGCGTTAAAATTAAATTATGATATCTAATCGGGCAATTTATCGCTGCCTATTATTTAATTATCGCTTGCTAAGGGAGTGAACTGGTTCTTGAATATTTAAATCTTACCACAGAAAGTCTACTAAAGAACATACTTAGTTACTTTCCCGTGTTTTGAATATTATGTTGATTCTTGCTGTAACGTTTCCTTTTATTTATTCGCATCAACATTTGGGTTAGCACATGTAAATGCGCTTCACATTCTGGAAGCAACTGGGGAAAGATAGATTCGAAAAGATATTTCGAATGTAGATGAGGTTAAATGCGGGGAGGATTCTCTTTCCGGTGGATCTGAAGCCCGGCTGAGTTGAGCGTTGGAAATGGCAGAAATGAAAAGGTGGTGGTGGTGGTGGGAGAACTGTAGACCAATGGTATTCAGTCAAAAACAAGAAAAGGTTTTCCCCGCTCAACATCTGTTCCCTCTTCAGAGAGCGATCCCCAACGGTGATGCCAGCTTTACGGTCCAGTGAGCGAGGGAGTATGAGTGAGAGAGTGCACCAAAGACGAAATCCCGACGCATTAACAAAACGGTGAGAGCGAGGGTCGCCATGAACGCCGACGCAGATTCTGTCTGTGGAGGTGTTCATCCTTCAGGTGACGGATCAGTGAGGACGGAGGTGGAGCGTGACCGGACAGATGGGGGAAAAGGAATGGAGGCGAAGTCTGGTCCTTGGGTTTTTCGTTCCTCATCAACCTCTGCTCTGACCTTGCAACGGATTTCTCGCGCGTCATGAGAACGGCTTGTGGTGATCACTGGGATATTCCTGCTGTGGTGAGTGTGTAGAGGGGAGTCGAAGATTGCGGTTAAATTGTTTCGTTGAAGATTTTATGAAAAGATTAAAATGACTGGCATGCAGCTAACCAGTATGATCAATCTTATTGGATGATCTAATAATCGATATCAAAGCTTGATTTTACGCGAGGGCAAACGGACCCCAGGCCTTCATTTTCAAGAGGGCCTCCAAAACCGTCTGTATTATTTAAAATATGTAAACGTTGTTGAGACATTAGGTGTTTTTTGGAAGCAGCAGTCATGAAAAATGAGCAACACCTTCGCCGATGAATCGAACCATGGACCTCTGGAATACGCGCCCCGCGTGCAGACCACCACACTACGAAGTCACGTTAAGAAGGCGTGAGAAATACCTTATACCTTTTTATATATACATATACATTCACTTAAGGTTTTTAAAAATCTGAAATGAGAAGGAAGAGGGAAAAAAAATTATATTTTAATTTTTTATGTATTTCTTCAAAAATAAAGCGTTGGACCATTGTTTCTCACCTCTCTTGGGGAACGATATTATTAAGGTATTGTTTACTTTTTATAATTTTAAAGCAAGGATGGCATATTTCTCTTCGAAAGTGAAAAGGAAAGGGCATCACACAAAAGTATTTGTTTAACGACAGAAAAAAAAAGGGGGGGAAGAAACTGCTTTAGCTAATTTTTTACATTTCACTGATATAATTGATTATTAAATTCACAGACAATTTAATGGCAATTTAATTTTAATTTTATTGCTTTTAACAATTAGACAATTTAATTTTATTGCTCTTTTCTTTGCAATCTTAACTAATTAATTAAGTCAAATAAGCTTTGCAATCAATAAGAAAACAAATCCTCCAGTTTAAAACCTATAAGCTCATAACACATAAATTGAAATCGTGGAAACGATGCCTATAAAAAGTGTAGAATAGTAGTTATAGAATCCTACTATCCTTTAGAAGTCCCAAAATCGAAATATGGAAGAAAATTGACATGTTATTTCAGAAAAAATTCGATTTTGGATCTAAATATCTATATTAGAACAATGCTATATACAAATCTAATAGATATCCTAAGTCGCGTTTTCGAGACATAAAAAACGCAAGTAGAATTTGTCCATCGGCCCTGTAGAACGGGAGATATAGAACTCCCCCCCCCTTTTTTTTTGCGCAGTGTACAGGTATTTGTTAAGTTTGGGAAAGGGAGAGTGGGGAGATGATTTTCTAGTAATAGCGAAAGAGATGCATGAGGCCAAAAAAAATGGCCTGCAAACTATTGGTATAGATACAGTTATCTGAAGGTAAGGACAAGCTTTTAGTACAGCTCTGGATATTATCTTACCAGCATGCAAAAATTTGTAACATTTTCGACTATTAAAAATCCTCCCTTTTCCGGAAAAAAATTGACGATTCTTCTCACAAAATCAGTTTTTATCAAATGAAAGAAACTTTCGACTCTATTTTTTGTTGAGAAGGACAAAGAGAGTTTCAAGTGTGAGAGTCCGCTAACGAAACAGCTCATCCCAATATGCTGGTGAAGCTTCTTAAACATTCGAACAAAAGAGTTCTATCCGAATCCACGGTGTCCGGCAAAACTGTCCATCACGTTAATCGACTGATCCGGGAGAAAAATGTCCCTTAGCTCCTCCTTTGTTGGAAATTTATCTGGAAGAGGTTTTAAACTAGAGGAGTTGAAAGCTTTTCCGAGGAAAAAGAGAAAATCTCCTCCCTCCCCAACTCTTCTATCTCTTCTTGTCCTTCTTTCGTTGAATGATGGGAAAGGTTTTACGATGTTCCAGCCATTAAAAGGACTTCTAGAAGAAAGGCTTACATTTCACTTCCACGCTCTTAAAACTTTTATAGGTGTTACGTCGACCTCAAAAATTAAGCCGGGAAGTATCTTGTCATGTTAGCTTTTAGACTTTTGTCTCGTTCTTAAACCTTTTCACGTCTCCTGTTCCGTTGTGGAAAATGTCCACTTGCAGCTTTGGGAAATTAAAGAGAATGTTAAAAAAAAAAAAAAAATGGCACAGAAAGGCTGTGTAAAAATGAAGACGGACATTGTCTGAATAAATTTAATGCAAAGGGGAAAAAAGTATTTAACAAAATAATGTATATTTCCTGAGAATTATTGAAAATACCCCTGCGTGCTATTTTAAAGTACGTGTTTCGTGCGTCCACTTAACAGTTAGATGTACTATAAGATATTTCTCCCGCCTTCTTAGCATGCCTTCATGGTATAGCGGTCAGCACGCTTGGGGCGTATTCGAGAGGTCCGTGGTTCGAGTCCCGGTGAGGGCGTTGCTCATTTTTCATGTCTCATGCTTCGAAATAACTTAGTAAAGCTACAGTGGCGCCCGAGCTTAAAAGGGTGGTGGATGATGATTCTCCACCACCAGGATTTGGCGATTGGGTCCCCTTATCCCCAGTCTTCCTTTAAAAGGAGGAGTATGTAAGGTTTTTCTCCCGCCTTCTTAACATGCCTTCGTGGTGTAGTGGTCAGCATCGGCGCGTATTCCAGAATTCCGTGGTTTGAGTTCCATTGGCATCTTTTCTAGGCATCTCTGCTTTTGGCAACTGTTTTCCAGTATTTTTTTCTCTTTCCAGTAAATTTTGTTTCTATTTTGTTTTCTTTAGAATGTTTACGTCATTTTCAACGCAAGCGATCACCGGGGGGTTTACCTCGAGGTCTTGCTCTCATGGGCTTTGCCAGAGAGATTTTCTTTCAACATGGATCTCCCTGCATTCTGGCCAGATTAAGAACCCATTTACGTCTCTGTAGTTTGAATAATTTTGCTACATCAGGTTGTCTATAGACCTTGTACAGCTCTAAATTAGATCTTCTTCTCCAAGATCCATTCACATGGACCCCACTAAGTATACAACGCAAAACCTTTTTCTCGAAAATCCCCAAAGCTATCTCATCTCGTAAAATCAGCGCTCAACTCTTTTCGTTGCAACGAATTATCATCTTCAAAAATAAACCGTAACACAAACACAAGGGATAAAAATCTCGCTAAAAGGATTTATTAAAGTTGCATCTTTTGGTACAGCTAAAGATTACCATATCACCTTTAATTGTCAGGTTTCATGAACTCAAGTATTTAAAGCAGTAGAACACCAAATGTAACCTTTAGCTAAATAACTTACGTTTCAACTACAGAGGCTGTTCACACATTTTTTAGACGATGTATATTGTATTCACAAAACTAAATTACTTACAATTCTTGTGTTTTAAATGTTCTATTTGACATCTCTTAAACTGAACTATCTTTCGTCACCGCAGTTACCAGGATAGTAATGCCTTTTGAAGTGGCAGAAGAGGTATTCTATCCCATTCCTTCCGAACAGCTTTCCAGAGTCCTGTTAGGGTTTTGGGACAACGTTTGGATAATGCAGTTTTTAAAAGTCCGAAAGCACAAAAATCCATAGGTGACACATCGGGAGATTTAGTAGGGATATCTGTGAAGGGTATGGCCTTGATACTAGTTTTTTGTTCCATTTCTTTTAGGAAATTTATAGTGGATTTGGATGTGTGACTGCTAGCTTTGCCCTGATGGAGTCTCGCAGATCGATGGCACTGTGGGTAAAGCAATGGTATTTCATTCAGAAAAATTGGCAATAAAATATGTTCCTGATAGTATTTGGAGTTAATCTTGACATTTTTTTACACTCTCTTTATTTTTAACTTGCCATTATAAGAAAAACCAGCAACAATCATGAATCCCTTAGAAAAACTTTCTTTCGATTCTTTGAACCATGTACTTAAATTTTTTTCTCCCCTTTTATGATAATAAATTGCTCTTTTTTTGTTACAGTCATTTAAATACACCCATATGGATACTTGTTTGGAATTTTTGTCCCACCTGAGGCTCCAATTTGACGTTTTTTTTTCTTTCTTGTTGATGATATTGCCTATCGACGCTTTAGATATCACAAAACCATGACTCTCACATCGTTTTTGGATAACGGAGTATGTATATTTCTCTCCGGCAAGAGCGTAAATGTAGCCGTCGAACCACTGCTTTGTTAAATTCGCCATTTTGAATAAAAACAAAACTTTCAAGCCACAGACGATACTTTTGGCTTTTAATAACATAGTACAATTGCAATTACTTCTTTTTCGATTTTTTATTACCGCTTACCAAAATCGTCTAAAAAATGTGCGAACAGCCTCTGTATATGGCGACTCTAACCTTCTGATTCCACAGAATAAAAATTCAAATGAATCCACAGGTCGGTTAAATAAGAAGTTCGCCGTGTCAAACTGATGTGCTGTGATAGGTAGCCATAGTACTTCCTCTAAACTATAGATTCGCTTGCTGTTTATACTCACACTAATCTGAATTCTAGTGAAAGTTGAAAGGAAATAGAAAGTACGGAAAAGAATTAACATCAAAGTAGCTTTTAAGCTGAAATAGATGTTGTAAAATATTATTGTGATTTTATTTTATTTATTTATTTATTTATTTTGGAAGCATTTAAAGTTCACTATGTAGCCTTCAGGTACAAATTTTCTCAGAACTGGCCCTGCCGATCAAAAACGATCTCAAATGTGCCCTTTATTGATGATCTCTGAAACAAAATCATTATCACTTTATCTCTGCATCATTAAACATAATACCAATTCCTATCACCACTTGCGATCTGTTTAAATTAATTCCTATAACTGTCTACCATTTTAGTCAAAACGTTATTGTTTCACGTTTTTTAAATCCATAGTAGCACTTAGCGATGGCATAAAATCAAATAAAAAAAACCATTTAACTTCCTTCCTTCTTACTACATCTTGAAGAAAGCCAACTGAGGTGTATCTGAAACCGTTTCCGTTAGTTTTTGTTTGGCAGTTTGCTGGAATTTGGGAGAAAAAATTCAATCCTAAAGCACTGTAGATGATGTATGTTATTTGGATCTTAGAAAAGATTTTCTAGGGTAAAAGAAAAAAAAAAGCCGTTAAAGCGACAAGTAATTGAATAAAAGACACATAGAACTCTTTGGAAAAGAAATCTAGTCTAATGATAATAACATCGCTTAAATCTTGTCCCGACATGTTCTCATCCGGAACTTCTAAAACTTCACAGATGACCGGTTTCTGAACAACATGATGATTCGATCTAACTGTATCATTCTTTTTATCTTTAGTGTTACATCGTGTTTCGAATGTCTTAAACGTAAAAAAGTACTTCTCGTTAATCGATAGACGCATCTTGCTCGTCAGTGGAGTTGCCGCTCATTTTAAAAGAAAGCTGTAGATTGAGATGAGAGATTGGTATTCATGTTGTTTGGTGAGCAGTTTGATTTCGATCCTATTACAGATTTCAAAGATAATTGTGACAGTATTCAAATTCATGTTTAACAAATAAACTTTTGCCTAAGTACAGTTGTGAGGAAAAAACTTGAATGATTCATTTGAAATAGGTACATGCAGTAAATATCTTGCATGGTATTTTTCAGAAGTTATTCTGATTTTCATCTACATCTGGCCATAACTCGTGTTTCATTGACTTTATTCCATAAATTCATTTTTAACGAGTAGAGAATTTTTGCTTTGTTTATTTCTCTAAATGTTCCACATAACTGAGCAAAGAAAATGTATTAAATTTCTTTCCATAATGAATGTTTTGCTTCAAAATCATTTTGAGGACAACACTTTATCAGAAACAAGAGTTTTTCAGAGTATAATAAATACATTTAAGGAAGGCAGAGAATGCGTCCAAGATGAACCTCGGTCTGGTAGACAAGCCATTTCAACTAATAAGCAACACCGTCGACCAAATCAAAAACTTGGTGCTTAGCCATTGTTCTTTAAATGTTAATGTTTCTTAGTAATGAACAGTTTTCATTATCATAAGGTTCTTGAGAGACAGTTTTGAACAATCATCTAGGCTTGCGGCGCGCCATTTCTGGAATTATTCCCAATTTTTTGTTAACTTTGTAGAACTAATAACATGATCAAGTGTTTTATGGAATGCTTTTCCAAGGCTAGTCCTTACTAAACGTAAAACGTTTAGAAGCCTAAATTGCTGTATACCAGTGGTCTTCAAACTGTGATTCTCGGAACTTAGGGATTCCTGAAACTCCTGTGTATATTTTGCAAGTCAAAATCAAAAGGTATTTTGAATATCATGGCAACTGCATGTATATATATATTGTTGCGTTCGTATGGATTCGTAATACTTTGAATGCCCACAGGTCCGATGATAGGTTAATATAATTTATTTTTATCAAATAAAAACACTTCAAAGTTCTGGAATTTTCCACAGAAATACTCGTGCAGGTATTCACAGTATCACAGTACAATTAGTAGTTACAGTTTAAACTACTAATTTTTTTTTTCTGTTGCCTGGCTTCCAAAAATTCTAATTGGATCTACAGTGATGTCCGAAGCTGGATGTTCTTTCTATCATGACCACCAGCATCTGGCGATTGAGTCACCGCCTCCACATTCGCCATTTAAGTGAAGGAAAATGTAAAGGTATTGTAAAGATCGTGACATGTAAAGATCGTGACTTATAAAGATCGTGACTTGTAAAGATCATGACTTGTAAAGATCGTGACTTGTAAAGATCATGACTTGTAAAGATCGTGACTTAAAGAGAACGTGAAATATAAATAATAGGACAAGAACTTGAATTTTACGGTGTGGCAACAAGAAGAGAATTCGGAAGATTTTTATATATATATAATTTTTTGGAGAGTTTAAGATTTTAGTATTTTAATGGTTGTAAGAGTTTTAACTGTACTAGTTAAGAGTATACAATTTTAATAGTTAAGAGTATAAAATTTTAATAGTTAAGAGCTGCAGCATTTATTTTTTTGGCTTTGTTCTAAAATTCAAATAAAAGTATTTTGTTCATTCTGAAAATTTAGCTTTGTTCTTCCTAGAAAGTTCAATATCCATTATATTGAAATAAGGAAAGGAATTTTACTGGTATTTTTGCAGTTTTTGCCGTGTACCTTCGTTTTATAATTAGAATAACATCCAGGTGGCAGTCGGGAGGAACGGGGTTCGTATAGAGTCGATGGTATTGCACATTTTCCCTACTTCTTGCTTCGACAAACTTAAAAACTCTACAGGCTTTTTAAAGGAAACTGAATCGGATTTATATATATTACAAATCAACTTTGGCCAGTGTCAGTTAGAACCTTAAATAAAAATCATTGTATTATGCTGACATATAATAATTAAAAAAAGATTTTTTTTTAAAGTTTAAAAGTCGAAAGTTTACAGGCGTCATTTTTCTTGGAAATTTAGTAAGTTGTTTTATTTTTATACATTAATTAATTTACCAAGCATAAGCAATTTGATAAGCGAGGCTAAGTATGGCAATTAGAGGAAATAAAGGAAACCGTGTTGAAAGAATTTAAACCTTCACCTCAGGTATGCCTGGAAAATTTCAGAAAAGCAAGACGAAGTTCAGAAGAGACCTTTGACCAGTTTTCTACTAGAATTACTGCTATGTGAAATTAAGGAGGGTGACAGACTTTGAAGGTCTCAATCAGTTGGTGGTAGCGGACAAAATCTATCAGACCCTTGATATGGAAACTGCAGTACTTATAGGTATAAGGCAGGAGCATAAGCAATTTATTCAAATTTTTAGTCCAAAGGAGAAATTTGCACAGAAAGACTATTAATTTCGTTTTGGCATTTTGCGTTGAAAACTATAAACGGCAAATAACTTGTCAAACTGATGCCACTAAAGATTAGAGCCCAGTATTATATTTAAAGAAATTAAATAATGAAGAATCTGAATCTGCATGAATGTGTGTATGTTTCTCGCACTGTGATAAAACAACATTACCTAGAGCCATCAAAATTTGAATAACGTAATCTTCCATAGAATATGGGCATGTGGAAGCCCTAATTTGAATTTAAAATTTGTTTTATTATCGATTTCATATTTTGTAACACTTCAACGAATTTTTGATGAACAAACTGAACGATTTCAAAGCGAGCAGTGATAACACTGTACGAAAAAAAAAATTATCTCCAGCGCGCGAGACTGTGTATCGGAAATTCTAAAGATATGCTCATTTTAAAATTATTTTGCGATATTGTTGTTGAACTGAATTTTATGGTTGCAGTGCGTGGAATATGATATTTAATAAAAACGGTAACACACAAGACGTTAAAATAACGCCGCTTTGGGCGTAATTTAAAATCTGAAACTTTTCAGATTTTTAATAGGTTTTTCTTTTTTTTTTTTTTTTTTAACTTGGCTCTCTAGAAAGGAGACTGGGTACGACTGGTTGTATTGCATTCTTAAGAGCCTAGATTTCTTCGTATTATATTAAATTATATATATATATATATATATATATATATAATTTATTTACTAAAGAAGATTGATTAAATGCAAGTAATCATTGCCATTGATCGAAAATTAGTTGACTTTTCAAGGGGAACAAACCAACTCTCGTTCAATGAACAATAATTAAGAAATAAATACGAAGGTGTTTCGTCCTTTACTCGAGCAATAAGGCGATGCCAAACCGGCGATTCAAGCTATGCCAAACATTTCCGTGAATAGAAGGGATAAAGAACCAATGCAGAGAACCAAAGAACTCATTCCGATAAAGCATTTTAGCTAATTCAATTTTGAGTGAAAAAGCTCTTTTTGCAGTAAAATTGATATCGCTCGAGTAACTGTCCCCCGACACTTTCGTGTTTATGCATTTTAGTTCAAAACTATTTGTAATACTTTGTTACTTGCATTTAATTCAATTACTTGCTTTTAATTTATTTATTTTTAGAATTGAAATCTTGTTATTCATGATTTAATTCAAGTCCCCGTTAAACATTTTTAACATTTTTCGAAATTGAACTTACTAAGTATGGATTCACTCTTTTAAGATAATTCTACTAAAATTAATCTTAGGAGATAATATAATCAATATTTCTTTAGTAAATAAATTATTATTAACTTACTTTGCAGCAATTGCGCAAGTAGTAGAATAACTCGATTTCGCACTAAGTGAATTTAAGATCGTACAACATATATATATATATATATATATATATATATTTGAGAATGAACATGCGAAGCAGTAAGAAAGAGCATCCGGAGAAACCAAACCAAGAAGTTTTTTCTATGTGTCCTTAAATCCTGGTCTTAGCCACTCAGGATCAAAGAAATGGAGAAAAAATTGCAAAACCAGTACAAAAATGGTTCTTTTTGACTTCCAAACTTCTGCTCGAATGAAATACTATACGTACCTCTTTTCAGTAATTTTTCTTGATATCGAACATGTACGTATGTGTGGCATGTAGAGCGCAATATCTGCTTGAAATTTAGAACTGGATTTAAATCACTGCCAAACTTTTGGAATCAGCTACTTTTATGAAACCAATAATTGGATTTCGGGAGCGTATTTGGATTTCGAACTTTCGAATGTCGAAGGACTGGGAGGTAGCAGTAAAAGAGGGAATTCAATCGGAATCTCCTTTTCTTTCCTTTGGAAGAGGAACTTCCGGTCTGATTGTCGTGAACCGAAGGAGTTTATTTTTTGCGCCAAGTTTCCAAAATCTGAAATTCAGTGGAGACAATTTTTTACTCTCTCTTCTGTCGGTCGATAAATTGGGTCTCGAAAACATTCCACTCTCTTTCTATCTTTGCGTCAGATGACAAAACGAAGGAAACGAGCGCGGACGACGGCCAGATTCCAGAAGCATTTTTTTTTTTTCTGAACGGCGAAGAATGTCTTCGCATTCCAGGTGGCACAACCTGTGAATTTTGCTCCTTTTTTCTTTCTTTCCCCTCCCCCATCCTCACACCTGCATCATAGTTCCTTACCAGCCATTTTTGGGGAGGGGGAGGATCCAATTCCTTGAAAATTTTTTTTGTGAATTTGAAAAAGGTATGGATCTAAACAAAGACTGCTGTCCGTCACGTGTTTTTTTTTTTTTTTCGAGTTCCTCTCACGCATCAAGTGGTTAGATGTATAATAATCTGACTTTTTCTTTTAATAGATATCAAAAATATAGTTATCAACTTCAAATCTTTGTACAATCAAGGAGTCGGCAGGATAGGTGTACCCAAAGATCCAATGGAAGAAAAACAACTTGACTACGGGGCTGTGGATTTAATTCCACGTACTTTCAAATAAGAGATCGTCGCCATTAAAATATGAAAAGAACATACAGTTAGAATTTTAAGTGTATTCTTGACTATGGAACAAAAGTTCAAAAGTTTTTTATGACTTGGGACCCACTGTATCCCTGAAACGAAAATGTGTAAAAATATTTCAATAGGAATGAAATCAGTTCTATATAACCTGAAAACAAAGTTACGCGAAATTTGTGGAGATATTTTCATAGTCAAATGAAAAGCAGAAAAACGTTTTTAAAATCCACAGTTTTTAAAAGAATTTTATAAATAACATCACTGTTACAAAGCAAAGAAAATGTGACGGAGGAATAAAAGGCCGCGTGGTTCCATAAAAAAATCTTATTCTACCTTTGTTTAGAAAAGATGAATGGAAGTTTTAAAATTACACCTCATACGCGTGTCGACGCATCACGTCGTAGCAGTGATGTTCGGCCAAAAAAAGCAACTTACAAGATGCGAAAAGTAGCCTTTTTAGAGTTTGTAACTAATAAATCTCGAACTCTCGAAACTCAGCTCTCAGCCGTTCCGGAGGAGATAAGGTTACAAACAAATAGACGTTTTTAATAGTATTTACTAGCAGAAGTACCCGATGTCAGTTAAGTTAGATTAAAAGTAATGCATCTAACAACACAGACAACGATACCTCTGTAATCCTTCTCTAATAACGATGCAAAAAAATACGATTCATCGTCATACATTTTTCAGTCTGATGTGATATGGAACTCACATAAAAAATTTCGATAAAAAATAAGTTAATTTTCCCTCTTTATATCAGCAACAATCGCACGCAGTTTTTAATGGTTTTCGTCTTTCTAATCAAATGGTCGTAAAAGCTCAGGTTCCATCCAATATTTCACATATATTCAATTTTAGTCGATTCAATGTGGCAAAAAAAAAATGATCATAATTGATCAGCAATCAATAACGCGAACAAACAAACACACAAACAGACATTTGCTTTTAATGTATCGATTTTGTAAAGTTTACAAATTTTTGATTAACAAACTCTACGATTTGAAAGCGAGCAGTTGCAACACTTTTCGAAGCATTTTTCTCTCCAGCGCGCGAGACTGTTGCCACTCGGAAAAATGAGGGCGAAAATTAGCGCTTTAGCGAGTTTTTAATTAATATTTTGGCTGATTAAAATCGTACGAAGATGGGAATAGTCGAAATACCTTTCCACGAATTTTTGGAATCGGAAATAATGGGTTTATTGTTTGGTAATGTTATTTTTATTTTATCGAAAAACTTAGAAATTTTTTACTTTGGGATTTGAAAGCGATCAGTGTCAACAAATTTCGAAATAAATCAGATTTTCGTTTACAGCTTGCGAGACTGTTGCCACTCGGAAAAATGAGAGCGAAACTTATTGTTTTTCCGAGTTATTAATTAATATCTCTGATTTTAAGCTACATTTTATTGAAAAAATCTGATGTGTACACCACATGACTTCCTTGTACGGAATATTAAATTATACGTATTTTTTCTCGCATTTCATTTAAACTTATTGGACTGAGTTAAATCTACTTCGCCGACACCGCATAAACCATAATAGAATAAATGCATTCTTTAAAATTCACTGTAGTATGTGTTTACCATAACAACATTCTGGCGCTAGATTCACTTAACAGTATTATATTTCGTTCATATTATAACTCATAATGCACAAAATTTATATCATTTAAAGAATAGTATTATATAATCGTTGCCACATGTTCTATTCAAATACTATAATAAAGCTAGAATAATGCATAAAAGAAATTAAGCAAACAAAGCAAAAAAGAAACAGTTTTTCACAGACGATTGAGTATTTCTCATTCAATTAATTCAGTTCTCACTTCGCGAGAAGGCAAAAATACATAAAAACTTCAAATATCTATATTAAAAATTACGAAGTAAATCTCAAACACTTATTTCCTCGAAAAAATTCCAGAAAGAATTAATCATGATTTAATTGGCAATAATAAATGAATGCGTTATCTTTGTTGTTGCGAAGCTAAGTTTCTCTAGATTGGCAACGAATCCACTAGTCTCCTGTTTCAAATGTAAACCTCAATGGTTTACATTTGAAACAGGAGGATTTGAAACGCCATTAAAAAAAAGGCTTAGCGGCACTTAGACAACTTTAAAATTGTTGATAATTCTAAAAATATTGCATACAGATTTACCAAAGGCATAAAAACCTTAACCGGAAGATAAAAACAACATAATTCAATCATTTTTAAAGCAAAAAATATACAATTTACAAACATATAAGAGTAAAGAAACTGAGATCACAGAGACGGGTAACAGAGTGGATATATATATAAATATATTTATATACGTTTGGTGCGGCCGATTGCAACTAAAATAAGAGGTGCACATCTGCATGTTATAGCAGTCCTATATACAAAATTTCAACGTTCTGAGGCTACTCGTTTTTGAGTTATGCGAGATACGTACGTACATACGTTCGTACAGACGCCAAGAAAAATTCTCTTCAATATTCATTTTGAAGCAGTTTTATAATTTTTTTCGAGGAAAGGTGTCTTTTATTCTGTCCTTACGTACAGATATCACGCAGAAACATCGTTAAATTGCATTCGATAGCGGTCAAAATGGATATTTTCGTTGAAATATGTTGTCTGAAACTTTTCGCGATTACAATACTTCCTTTTTACTTCGTACAAGGAAGTAAAAAGATGGACGTCGACCTTTTCCAGGACCCAGAAAAGAGGTGTAGAAAGTTCAAGGATGATAGCTATAGTAGTGACTGAGTTGTTAGCGAACAAACACACAAACTTTCTTCTTTATATATATATATAGATTATCCTTTTTCTTTATTAAATACGTTTTCTTTACCACAATTTTCTACCTTCGTGGGGAAATTTCTGAGCTAAGCTTGCAATTACTGAGGTTACACATATAAAGAAATCCCTGAACCCCAACTGTTAAACTCCACAGGTGAATGTTCAACGGTTTTTTTCTAACGTATACTTGTACCTTGATAAAAATTTATTTTACCAAAAGAAACATTTTACAGTTCTAGAACTTTACACAAAATACTCGTGCAGTTCTTATAATCACAGAACACAGTCAATAGTTACACTTCAAACTACTGAGAACGTTAAACACAATGCAATGCAAAGCTCATCTAAAGCGCGAAGCACTTGGAGATAATCTCAGTACTCCGTAGTCGACTCTGAACTAACATCAGAGAAACTGATTCTCTATCCGGTTTAGTTTATGTACTCCCCTCCTGTCATCGAGAACTCTCTAGTATCTTCCACTTCTCGAAATTACCATATGAGAGGCAGATACGGTTACAGTTACATATAGGAATTACATTTATTCAGTTGCAATACCCATTACAATTATAGAGGGATCAAACCAAAATGTCGCCGAATGGTCACCGCGTTGGGCGACTTTTGGCGATTTCTAGCCAAATTTGGCGAGATAGCCATTTGTTGAATTTTAAGTAGACTTGCCTCTGTATTATGATTTTTTCGGCAGAGCAGTTCTCTTTCAAGCATTTCATGTTACATTTTACAAAAAATACTACAATTTCACATATAAATTCACTAAAATTCCTTACATATGTACAAAATTCGTAACAATATGATCTCAGATAATGTTTCTATTACTGGCTGATATTCAATCAGGTTTGCTATGACCAGTATTCAAAGCCATGAAAAATATTAAAATGCGTCCTTCCGAAAACGCTTAGATAGCATTTT
Organism: Stegodyphus dumicola; assembly: GCF_044657685.1. Classification (NCBI taxonomy): domain Eukaryota; kingdom Metazoa; phylum Arthropoda; class Arachnida; order Araneae; family Eresidae; genus Stegodyphus; species Stegodyphus dumicola. Next base: position 32,729,458 of record NC_140772.1, read on the forward strand.
CGAAATCCAAAAAAATGCAGTATACTTCAAATTATTTTCGTGCAAACACGTAGAATTGTTTTCAACAAATGAACGATTTTTATGGGTTTATTGAACTGTAACATATAAAAAAAAATGCCGAAACATTAACGTAAAACATTTCAAATTAATCTTTGCATATTTCGCGTAATTTTGCCCAGAATGCATATTTCGCGTAAAACTATCAAATGTCTTGTGAGATTTCAATTGAAAAACGGTAGTTAAAAAGCTTCTTGTATATCTTGACATGGAAACTGCCTACCTTAATACGTTTCTTCTATTCAGTTAAAAGTCCTCATATAATTTATAGTATACTTAGATACTTTTTTTATGGTTGCTTTAATTAGTGCCAAATATGTTTAAAACGACAGCACGAAGTCTTTCAGGCATTAAAAGATTTCGAATGATTCATAGTTTTTAAGGATATACGCATAAAAGTTATCGTTTGTTTTGACGGTGCTGATAATGTAAGATAAAGTGAATTTCAAGTTAAATCTAAAATGAAAAGTTAAATGAAAGTAAATTAAATTCTAAACAAATGGAAAAAAAAATCTTCCATATTAGAGTTGAATGTTATTGCTTGCTTTCAATACATGTTTTCCTGCAATAAAATTACTTCCTTTAATATAAATATCACGTCAGTATTTATTTAATTATCATGCTAACAGCACTGAGCCTTTTTTAAAAAGAATAATCTTCAAAAGCAGTAGTTCCAGAAACTTCCAGAAACAAAAGATTATTTCCATATGTAGCAAACTGACGATAGTTTACAAATTATTTTCATGTAGAAAATTCCTTTCAGATATTCGGGAATTCCAAAAAAGATTCTAAATTTAATTATATGTATTATAAATGTTCCATTTCAGAGATTTCAAGAAAACACCAAGCTAGAGGTTGTTTACGTCTGTTTTTATTAGAACTGTCGCCCAGTTTAAAGAATTTGAAAGATCTTCTCAGGTACATTAATAGATTAGGATTTGCACGATACAGGCGACCACCGGCCGAAATCAACCGTACTTTAAAAGTGACTGACGTTTTTCGAAACTAACTAAGTGGATATCGAACATAACGTCTTTAAAACCTCCACAGAACGCCGAAATAATCCGTAACTATGAGTAGTCGTCTTAGAGAGAGTTTAGTATATTTCGTAGCTTAAGCCTAACAGCGCAGTTTTTTATACATGTAAATAAACAAATGCAAAAGAACTGAGAATATTTACATCATTTCACAGTAATATGAAGTAAAAAGCTGTATAAACAAATTTATAACCATGTCAAATAAATTTGAGAAAAATTAAAGAGATATTTGCATGATTGTATTCATACGACCGAAACTGCTTTCAGAAATTCGTCTCTTGAAAATTATCCTTAAATCTTCAACCTGACTTCTGCAAAACATTTACTTTTATTCAAGAAAAAATATATTTGCTGAGGTTAATTTTCACGTTACTTTAAGCTTTGTTAACTGCAGTTAATTTTCATTTCCAAACATTCAAATTAAACGTTTCTTTTTTAACTCCCATTAAAATCCATCCTGTTTGGAGTACTTCTAGCGGAATTTTAAACACGAGAATAGTATTTTTCTGCTATGTTTACCTTCAACCGCGACTTGTATTAATGGTCTTCTTGTGTGTTGACTCTTTTCTTGACTGAAGATAAGTGTTTGCACTTTCTTATAGTATCCAATTATTTTTTGGGTATTTTATCAACCAGAAGTTTAAAGTTCTTTTTTCTTTCTTTCTTTCCCGAATAAGTTCAGTCAATGAATTTATTCGGAGCCTCAACTATTTACATACGGCAGAATGTCAATATAGCTATAGTTCGCTTGCAATTTACTGTTTTGTTCATTATATCGTCACTATAGAGTCAAACAAACTTAAAAAGAAAACTCTTTGAAGATCTTTTAAATTAACTTATGTACGACAGGCAATGCTGATTGATAATCGATAAGAAAATATTTAAAAAAGAAATCTGAAAAGTTTCAGATTTTAAATTACGTCTAAAGGGGTCAGAACAATCTTATCATCATCAATCTAATTTCTTTTTTTTATAAAATTTTTCTCTTCATTTAACTTAATTAAATTTTCTACTTTATTTGAATAAAATATTATTATCACTATCAAAATTAATAAAATTAATAAAATAGAATAATTTCAACCTAATGGTATCAACTGAGGAATTTTCCTAACTCTAGCTTGACAAACTAGTATTATTTTTATTTATTAAATATCACGTTCTTCGCACTTAAACCATAAAATTCAGTTCAAGAACAATATCGCAAAATAGTTTTAAATTTAGCATATCTTTAGAATTTTCGGTACAGAGTCTCGCGCGTTGGAGGTAAAAATGTTGTTTCTGTACAATGTTGCCATTGCTCGCTTTGAAATCCTTGAGTTTGTTACTCAAAAATTCGTTAAGTTTTACAAAATATGAAATCGATAATAAAACAAATTCCAAATTTCAAATTTGGGCTTCCACATGCCCATATTCGCAGTAGGATTACGTCATTCAAAATTCGATGGCTCTATGTACCATTGTTTTATCACAATGCGAGAAATATACATACATCTATACAGATTTTTCATTATTTAATTTCTTCAAATTTAATGCAGGACTCTTAACATTTGGTGGCAACAGTTTGAAAAGGTGAAACGGACATATATAGTCAACCAACGCAAAATCGCAAAACGAAAACAATAGTCCTTCAGGGACAAAGCGCCTTTGGATTAATAAGAAATTGCATCATGCATTTTATATAGAGAAATTATAATAATAAAAAGCAGTGTGTATGTTTAATTAAGAAATTGTATCTTGTTTTTATCTGATACGAAATTGCGGTAAGAAATTTAATTATGTGCATTTATATGCTAATTATAATTATCTCATATATGTTAAACGATAAGAAATTTATCTTTATTTTAGCATTACCTGGCTTATTTGACAATTCGGCATTATTAACTTAAGGGCTGGATTATCTAACTTTTGTTGAACCTAGAATTAACACTTTTTTTGCCTTAACTTACAAATTAAAAACCTAATTGCATAAAATAGAGGATTTGCACGTTTTCCCTTCACTCAGGAAAGCAATCTTCACATCAAACTAATATCCTAATATAACTTTCTTCGCGATATCATAAAATCAGTTCCTCTTTCCTATATATTTATTTTCTATCGTCTGAAAATAATTCTTTTTATCCTAATAGGACTTCATCATTTATTCAGATCGTCTGCTAATGATCTTTTGTTTGTTTACAAGCTATACTCGAATGTTATTGTTGCCACAGTGTCTTTTATTTTCGCATTCGATATGAAGATTTCATTAATTGAATCTTTTGGTGTCAGCTGTTATTCGATTTGTATGATGCTTGTGTGGGGAAAGAGGGTGAAAAACTAAAGAATGCAATGGAAAGAGTTGATTTTTGTAATTACTTTGGTGAACGTTTCGATTAAATCGTTTTTAATTTTGATATCTCTATGTCTTAGTCCGAAGGAAACTGAATGAATGGATAACTTTAATGAAGACTCGAAATAAAGTTTTGTAATTAATTCGCAAAATGAGTTTCTTTATTTCTGGTCCCGCAGAGAGGTATGTTTCTCGCTTAATTGGTTTCAGTGTTTAAATTCTTTACGCAAAAGATAAATGTGCCGAATTATGTATACATTAATAAAGTTTATATCTTAAAAAAATTTCTTCGAATTCGTTTAAACATTTTGCTGTACCATAAATAATATCATCTTCAACTTTCAATTGTTTTTGCTATATACAGTGTCTCAAAAAAGTGATGGGACACTTGTGCTTTACAAAAGGAAACTGTAATAAAATTAATTTAAAAAACATGTAAAAAATTTTTTGTGCGTGTGTTTCATACTTAAATTTAGTAACAATTATTACATAACATACATTTTCTCAAAATATTAAAATATTAATTTAATAAAAATATAATTGTTTAAAACGGAGCAAAAAATGGCTCACATAAGTGATGGGACACCATTAGATAATACTACGTACTACAATAAAAATATTTTTTTTTTGGTTTTTATTTTTACTCAAAAGCAATTGGCAATAATTTATAAAATCGTCTGCAGTATTTCTCTCCAGTTTGTTTTGGAATTTTTGTGTTTTTTAGCTCTGTGCAGCCATGAATGCTAAACGAAAAGAAACTTTGCCTAAAATTCGAAAATTATTTATTAATTTGCATATTGAACGCGAAAAATCTATTAGAGAAACTCCTGAAACAGTTAACTTGAGTCATTCAACAGTTTACAATATCATTAAACGATATAAAAAGAATCATATGATTCAGGATAAAAGAAGACCTGGCCGACCATCAAAGCTATCCAATGGAATAAAATGAATTATCGTTCGAAATATTAAAAAAAAATCTAAGAATGAGTGCTCCTAAAGTTGCTGATGATTTACAAGCATTATATGGAGTAATTGTTAAACCTTAGACTATTAGAAGAGTAATTCGATCTGCTGGATATCACGGTAGAGCAGCCAGGAAAAAATTCTTCGTAAGTGAAAAGAATAGAAAACTCAGACTGGCTTTCACAAAATCCAACATAAATAAGAATTCTGATTACTGGAATGAAGTTATATTTCCTGATGAGAGTAAATTTAATATATTTGGTTCTGACGGTAGAATCTTGGTGTGGACAAAACCCAGGGAAGAATTTCGAAAACAGAACTTGGTGCCAACAGTAAAACATGGTGGAGGAGGAGTTATTGTATGGGGGTGTATGTCGTCCGCTGGAGTTGGTAATCTTGTTTTTATTGACAGTATAATGAATCAGTACAAGTATATTGACATTTTAAATCAAAATTTGAAATCTTCAGCGCGAAAATTGAACCTTCATAACGATTTTAAATTCTACCAGGACAATGACCCCACGTTCGTTTTCACAATCGTCTTGGTGTACTTTTTTAGAATTAAATATATAACTTCCTTGTGCGAATTAATAGAAGTATTGTAATAGCGAAACATTTTGGGTATGATATTTCAACGAAAATATCCATTTCAACTGCTCTCGAAAACATTTGAACATTGTTTTTGCGTGACATTTGTACGTATGAATAGAATAAAAGCCTGTTTTTGCCAAACAGGATTTTAAAATGGATTCAAAAGAGATTTTTCTTGACGTCTGTGAGTACGCATATGTATCTCGCAAAATTCAAGAATAAGTAGCCGCAGAACATTGCAATTGCTTTGAACATTAGACTCTGGCTGCTGTATAACTGTTCTGAAGTAATAAAAACACCACCACAATCTCCAGACTTAAATCCCATAGAGAATATTTGGCAAGAATTGGAATCAAGAATTCGCAAACACACCATTTCTTCAAAACAACAATTAAAATCGGTGCTTCAAGACGAATGGGGTAAAATCACCCCAGTAATCACAAAAAAAAAATTAATCGAATCCATCCCAAGAAGATTAAATCATGTTTTAAAAGTAAAAGGAAATCCAACAAAATATTAAAACCTTTTAAAAAGTAAACTTTTTGGATAAATATTTGATGGAAAAATAAGTGTCCCATCACTTAAGTGAGCCATTTTCTGCTCCGTTTTAAACAATTGTATTTTTATTAAATTAATATTTTAATATTTTGAGAAAATGTATGTTATGTAATAATCGTTACTAAATTTAAGTATGAAACACACCCACAAAAAATTTTACATGTTTTTTAAATTTATTTTATTGCAGTTTCCTTTCGTAAAGCACATGTGTCCCATCACTTTTTTGAGACACTGTATATATTTATTTTCTATCGTCTGAAAATAATTCTTTTTATCCTAATAGGACTTCATCATTTATTCACATCGTCTGCTAATGATCTTTTGTTTGTTTACAAGCTATACTCGAATGTTATTGTTGCCACAATGTCTTTTATTTTCGCATTCGATATGAAGATTTCATTAATTGAATCTTTTGGTGTCAGCTGTTATTCGATTTGTATGATGCTTGTGTGGGGAAAGAGGGTGAAAAACTAAAGAATACAATGGAAAGAGTTGATTTTTGTAATTACTTTGGTGAAAGTTTCGATTAAATCGTTTTTAATTTTGATATCTCTATGTCTTAGTCCGAAGGAAACTGACTTAATGAAGACTCGAAATAAAGTTTTGTAATTAATTCGCAAAATGAGTTTCTTTATTTCTGTTCCCGCAGAGAGGTATGTTTCTCGCTTAATTGGTTTCAGTGTTTAAATTCTTTACGCAAAAGATAAATGTGCCGAATTATGTATACATTAATAAAGTTTATATCTTAAAAAAATTTCTCCGAATTCGTTTAAACATTTTGCTTTACCAAAAATAATATCATCTTCAACTTTCAATTGTTTTTGCTATATATATGAAACCTGAGTACTTTATAAATCGTCTAAAATTTTTATTTTTAACATCTCAAAGCAAGTGTTATTGTTTAAAAAAATCGTCTCTTTTCAAAATAGACGGAATTGGCGGATTATTTTTATATTGATTGTTCCTTGCTGTGCTTTTAATTATTAATGTTTTCTACTTAATATTCCGTTTCGATTGTTGAACATATTTCTCTTCATCAGATTCTGATTGCTAATAAAAGTTTGTTAAATGAAATTAATAAGAGCTAATAAAAGCTCCATTATTAAATTTGTTGGTGTTGTTATGTTTCTTCAGCATTTCAATTGTTTAATTTTTAGCATTACTATAATCAACAGAATTACTTTCAAATAAATGACATATACAGGCTGCAAACCGATTTTTAGCATCCAAATTAACTACTGCCGATCTAAAAAATAATAAGACATACTAGTGCGCTAGCCAAATGAATGAGCAGGCTGGGGCCAAAGCAAAATTGGCCGCAGCCTGCTCAAAATATTCAGCAAAAAGTATTCAGTATTATAAATTCAGCAAAAAGTATTCAGTTTTAAGTTCTATGTACACCTGAGAAGAAAATATATAAAAACATTTTAATAGGAATTAAATCAATTTATTCTTTCCAAGAATCAACCAGTTCGTAAATAATTTTTTGTTGCCAAACCAGGAAAGAAAAACTTTTGTCACTTCAGGTTAATACATGTGACGTCATGATTTAAATTTAATGTAGTATAAAAAATTAATCTCAATGACAATAAAAGAATTAACATGGCATTAATATATCGTGTCAATTATGCTAACCTGAAACAAAAAAGTGGCAACAGCAGCTATTATTTACAATTCTAACATAAACAAAACATTTTCGACGTACAATGACGTCACATGCAATGGCGTGCTTTCTTCAACGTCAAAATATGACATTATACAATAATAATATGTTTAATATTTGGCAATCTATTTTTTTTTTCATATTTTTTAGAACTTACAAATTTTTGATGAACAAACTCTACGATGTGAAAGCGAGCCGTGGCAACAATCTTCAAAATAAAGAATTTTTATCTCCAGCTCGCGAAACTGTTGCCATTCGGTTAAATGAGCGCGAAAATTAGCCTTTTTAGAGTTTTTAGTTAATATTTCGGTTGATTAAGGTCGTACGAAGATGAGAATGGTCAAAATGGCATGAGTTTTTAGAATCCGGGGGGGGGGACCTCTCTCAAAACTCAACTCCCCACCGTTCCGAAGATGATGATGTGACAAGCAAACAAAGAGACGGACACATGCGCACAGATTTTAACAGTATAGAGGATTATGCACCATGAGTGAATAAAACAACACTCGCAACTTATGATAATTATAATTAGGTTCTTCTTATGAATAATTATTGTAGCTTATCCTAGGCAGATTTTTGAGTCACGGATCTTAATATTAAGCCGTAATTGCTTACAAGAAGTGAATTATTAAAATAATGATTTATTTTTTAAACGAAATCGGTTTTAGTCTTCAGTCAATATTAAACACTGCTTAAATGTGAAATATAATATAAAATGCTGCTTAAATGTAAAATACAATCAATTAATATTTTTCAGCTTTCATAAGTGACGTAAGATCGCTGTTTTAAAGAAAAAAAATTTCTGTGTATCGTATGCTGCCTTTAATTAAAATATACTTCTTGAACAAGAGATAAATGTAAAAACGAGGCTTCACCCCCCCCCTCGTTTATTTCTCCTCTATGCCTGCCTTCCGAGCGATTATATTTCCAATATGCACACGCCATATGCACAGCCGCAAAATAAATTCCCATTTAATGACTTCTAGAGTCTTGCAATCTAAAATGACATCTTTCTTAGCCTTCTAATCACCCGTCGGAAGTCAAAAAATAAAGAAACGAAAACGAAATAAAGGAAATTCTCTTTTCTCCACCAGACCCTAATGTCTTCCTCGGTTGACACTTTAACTTCGCCGAAGCTCACCCCCCGCGCGATGTTTCATTAATAACGCATTATACTCTCGTTGGTAACGCCCTTATACCCCGCAAGATGGATAACCGGCCCCTCTTAATAATGGCCTTCGGTCTTTTCAGCCCCAGTCCAAATGAGCTCTGTGACGATTATGCGTAGATGTGTGTAATAGTTCGTTTTATTTCGTTCTATCAAATAGGCTACGCGTGCAGAATTGCTGTCAAACATTCAGAATAATGTTTGGTCTATTCAAGTAATATACTCTGGAAACATTTCATGACGACAACCTCTGAAAGTGATCGATGATTTTAAGAACATAAATACCGTTATTTACTCATATATTTTATTTCTTGGCTGGTACAAGTTTCTGAAACCTTTGAAGTACAACGTAACATTCTCTCTCTTGAAGGCAATTAGAAAGCAAACACGATGTATATTGTATTTACAAAACTAAATTACATAAAATTCTCGTGTTTTAAATGTTCTATTTGACATCCCTTATTCTGAACTATCTTTCCACACCCCAATTTCCAGGATAATAATGCCTTTTGAAGTGGCAGAAGAGATATTCTATCCCATTCCTCCCGAACAGCTTTCCAGAGTCCTGTTAGGGTTTTGGGACAACGTTTGGATAATGCAGTTTTTAAAAGTCCGAAAGCACAAAACTCCATACGTGACTCATCGGGAGATTTAGTAGGAATATCAATGAAGGGTATGGCCTTGATACCAATTTTTTGTTCCATTTCTTTAAGGAAATTTACAGTGGATTTGGATGTGTGACTGCTAGCTTTGTCCTGATGGAGTCTCACAGATGGATGGCACTGTGGGTAAAGCGATGGTATTTCATTCAGAAAAATTGGCGATAAAATATGTTCCTGATAGTATTTGGAGTTGCTCTTGACATTTTTTTGCACTCTCTTTATTTTTAACTTGCCATTATAAGAAAAACCAGCAACAATCATGAATCCATTAGAAAAACTTTCTTTCGATTATTTGAACCATGTACTTAAATTTTTTCATCCCCTTTTATGATAATAAATAGCTCTTTTTTTTTTTTGTTACAATCATTTAAATACACCCATGCTTCATCTATTGTGACAATTGTTTTCCATTGTTCTTTGGATAAGTGTTTCTCATATAGAATTCTGCAGCGTGTCCTGCGTTGAGCGATGTGCTTTGGAAGAAGACGATGCATATTGCGTCTTTTTCGCTTTCTTAAGATTTAAATCAACGTTTATCATTTTGTTTACAGTGGTCACCGAGCATTTTAATGATTTTGCAACTGTCCTTTGACTAGGAGGATTTTTTTTTTAACATTAAACAACGTACCTTTGCAATAGTCGACGATGCCCGTTTTTTCCTTGGATATTTGTTTGGAATTTTTGTCCCACTTGAGGCTCCAATTTGACGTTTTTTTCCTTTCTTGTTGATGATATTACCGATCGACGCTTTAGATATCACAAACCCATGACTCTCACATCGTTTTTGGATAACGGAGTATGCATATTTCTCTTCGGCAAGAGCGTAAATGTAGCCTTCGAAATACTGCTTTGTTAAATTCGCCATTTTGAATAAAAACAAAACTTTCAAGCCACAGACGATAATCTTGACTTTTAAAAACATAGTACAATTGCAATTACTTCTTTTGCAGCAAACGATTTTCTATTACCGCTTACCAAAATCGTCTAAAAAATGTGCGAACAGCCTATGTAGGGACTAGCAACGAGCTACGATAAGAGCGGGCTAGATTCAAGATGCAAGAAACAGAAATGAAGACAATTTAACAGATTGCTATGTAGTCTTAGAGGAAGGTAGGTCTCTTTTACATAAATGATATTGTTATAGTTACCGGTAGTTTATCCATGAATACTTTTCATTTGTTATATTCTTACTATACCTCTTGCATTCTTAGCAAATAAAATTATTCACATAATTCCACCCCCTCCCTCGATTTTCGTCCTATAGAATTAGTTAAAAAAGGGAGAAAAATCCGTGAGTAAATACGGTATGTACCAGTATTCAACATCACATCTCTAAGATGATTTTCACCACAGGACAGAACAGGAACAAGTACAGCGAGGCACCATATCATCGCTATGAACAAAAATGGTATTTCCCCGGTGTACTACCTTTCCGTATTTATTGAGAATTAAACAAGGTGACAGGCAATCATACAGATGTTATACATTTGGGTATTCAGAGTTGCATATTGTTACATTTGGAGATGGTAATGTTCATAGGTAAGTGAGATGCAATAAAGTTCGTAATAATAAATAGATACAATATTCATGGTATGCAGGTAAGGCACAGATATGCGTGAAGGCTGAAGGCACGTTAGAAGTGCGTGTTTGGTGGAGATAACAATGGCACTCTGAAATTATTGCAGAATGAGAGGATTGAAGATTAAGGGGCTACATATTGAGTACTTGTCTGTGGAGGTAGTCGATGATATTCTTTATCTGACCAAATGTTTTTCGGTGCTTGATTAGAAATCGCCTGAATTCTAGACCTGAGTTGCCTGGATGGAAAATCCTCGTCATCTAGAACTAAGTGTGACAGTCTTAAGGTCGTATCACCGATTCAAAAGATTTCGGAAGAACAACTACTTTGGCACAATTTTTCTGCTTTGTCATATGATATGAAACAGCAAATCACTAGGATCACTTTAGGACGTCAATGTAAAGGGAAACTAGTTCTCCATTACAAATATTGGTTGATGAGGGGGAATTCGATGCTGATAGCTGATTGTTTGTTGAAAACGAGCCGCTTACAATTTTTTTTTTTTTTTTTTTTTTTTTTTTTTGCGAAAGGAAGGGAAAAAATCTTGCGTCTTTCTTTCAGTGGTAAAACTGTTAAAAAATAATTGTTCAAAACGGTTGTTCGTCTGAAAGAAATGGATGTGTGATAGCAGCCATGGAGAGGGTTTACAGTGTCTTCTTCAAATTGCTGGCCATTTTAAGAAGGTAATTATCATAAATAGTTTCACTATTTGATACTTTTCTACAGAAAACAAGTTCTATTATCGTTGAAGCTATTAATATAAGAGATAAAAGATATTCCTGATGCCATATACAATGATCTGAGTTTTCTTGAAGCTACCACCTCTCTAAGGTGACCGCATCTGACAGTGAACAGTATTTCTGGGAACAAACATCTACACTGAATATCGCTTCCCTCAAGTGACCATCTTCACAAAAACACGAAAATCATTTTGAGTCTGGGATGGTCGTCTCAGAGAGGGATCTCTATATTGTCTTTCTTGGATGCATTTAATATTATTGTACTTTTGTCTTGGTTCTGTAACACTCTTCTCTGTACTCCCCATTGAGGTTTCATAATATTGTGAACCATGCATTGTAACAATAAGTAATAAGTGATCAAGACCGTTGCTAAGGTAGACGATATTTTTGAAAACGTAAATAAGCATCGGTATTGAATATCGCTTGAACAAGGTGTCCATCTCTACCAAAGGAGTCCATCTATACCTCTACAACACTAAATGGTCGTTCATAGAAAGTTCACTCAATACCTTTTGATTGATACCGAATAAATACCGAATTTCCTTCTGAAAATTAAATATTTTTTTCCACCCTCTATTGTACATAGTTTTCCCCTTTGTGGCCTAATTTATTGGTAAATTGTATTCCATTGATTATTTTTATTTTTATTCAATATATTTAAGTTGTGTATGCGTTTTTTTTATATTAGTATTTAGTCTATTTTATTTCTCCTTACATTTATTATTACTTGAAACGTATTTTGTGCGGATTCTTTTTTAAGCTACCCGGACGTGGCAAGTCTTCTCACAGTTTTCGAAAAATGTGATTTTACCTTACTTCTGTTATTTATTTTCCAGCTCATTGTAGCTTATTTATTGCTGCTATAATCGATCTTTCGAAATCTTAGTCTTTTCTTCGCCCCTTCTCCTTCCTTCCTCCGATGTCTTTCTTGGGGGACTGCAGTCAAGACTCATTCATGTGAGATGCCTCTGGGGCTTTAACGACCGGACACATCGCCCTCTGTGTGACGCATCCGCAGAAACATGTATATGTTACCGTGAAAGACCGAAATTGGAGAATGTCGACTTTCACCGGAGAATGTCAACATTCACCAAATACGTCGGTAAAAGATCGAATATTTCTTTACATTCTTGTACATTCGGACTCTCACCGGTGTATGTCGACAATCACAGATATGCTCTGGTGTAGGTCGAAAAGAGAGGAGTATATGTACACGCTGCCATTCCAAAAGGAAGTGTTCCACAAATAAATGCAGTTGTAAAAGCAAGGGCCACTGGTGCAATTCAAAGTGTCATAATAGTTTAAGCTGTTGCAATAAATAAAATTTGAATCACATAATTTGGTAAGTTTATAACTTCTATTATTTTCCATTCTCATTTTGAATGTACTGTGTGTTTTAAGTTCTTATGTTCTTAAGTTCTTATTCTGAATCTCGAGTGCGTTTTTTCGCGAATGAATTACGGAGAAGGAAATATAATATTCATATATGTTCAACATTCACCATTAGTAGATGGTGAATGTCGACATTCACCAGTGTAAGTCAGAAATAATAAGAGTATTTGGAAAATATTTCGGATATACACCAAGCGACCATGTGAATGTTGACATTCACCGGTGAAAGTCGACATTCTCCCGATTTCGGTGTTTCACCGTAACCTACGTACGTCAAAGAGACCATGATGAAAAGAGCGACCTCAATTATCGTCAGATATTGGCTTAGTTTGTGTCAGATATTGTAATGTTAATATTATTAGTTACAAGTAGTTTATCCCTGACTACTTTTCATTTGCTATGCTTTTATTGTAACCGCAAAAATTAAATTACTCCCAGGATTTTGGCCTCAGATGCGGTTTTCGGACGATAAAATTAATTAAGGAAAATACGCAGAGAAATTCAGTTTTGTAAAACTGATATTTTAATGCGATGATTTTTTTTCCTCTAAACATGGCGAGCGTACTAAAATTATTTCTGTAATTCTGTCTATATTTTTGATGATTATGATTACTGTTTTGCTGAAAAACAAAAATTCGTTCGTCTTTAAACCTGCAGCCACGTATGTACATCGAAAATATATTCATGATTATGAAAAAAGTACTGATATGTTTTATCATAGTTTTGCATTTCAAGCCATTGCATAAATCTTCTCCTGCCTGGAGAAAATTGCACTCTGCAGGAAAAAAGCTTTTCCAGGAAATGAAACCACGTTTCGCTCTTACAACTTCCAGAATACGGCGAAATTGAAGCTTATTAATTTTTCGTGGGACATTTTTCGTCGTGTATGCCAAATTATTCAGAAAAAAAAAGAGGTAAAAGTGCAGATAATAAAATCCTCGAAAAACCCCAAAAGGCTGTAGAGTATTTCTTTGCCATTTGCCTAGCTCGTCTCCAAATGACTTCAAAAGAGGGGACTTTTTATTTACGCACACCGCATTTATATTCATAAGAGCCTGCCTAGCTCCCGGCTGCAGTTCGTCCAGCGGAGGGATACTTTTGCTTTACATTATGTGCCGGTTATGAAGCCCAAAAACGTTTAAGCTGCCTTGCCATTTTTTCAGTTTTACTTTCACTTTTTGCCTGTTTCCTGTTCTCTGAATGGGAGAGTAACGCTTTTACAGTTACAGTAGTAATAGGAAAATATTTTTGTGACGTTATTCCGTTTTATATGCGAAGGATTTGTGAAGGAAATGTAAGGAAGGCAGGATTTTCGTCGGACAGGAATATATGAATATATTTTTGCCTACAAAAAGCAGAAAACTTCTTTCTTTTCTTTATAAAAGAAAGGGAAAAAAAGGGGGGCAATGGAAAAAAAAAAGTTTAATTTGAACAAGGAAATTATTCTTTAAGAAACAAATACAGTCTGTTTTTACATTTTCCGTTGCTTTCAGCAATACTCCCCCTCCCCTCGATGCATTTTAAATCATTTCATATTTTTATTTGTGTTTGTCGTAGAGATTCAGAATATATGAATTTTATCTCCCTGTACACTTCTTTTTCAGTTCATTTTGTCTTTCTCTCTCTCTCTCTCTCTCTTTTTTAAAATCTTTTTCTTCCCTGATATGCATACTGTCACGAATGTGTTCCATCAATAACATAACTTTGGAAAGAGTCCGTGCCGGGCTCCGAATTGATTTGTTAGAAATAACAACAACAAAGTAAAGAACAACCGAGTATCTTGCAGAGCATAGTTATCTAGCGGAGTTTCAGATTAAATAAATTATTCCATTTTTTTCCCTTGCGTTATAAATATTAACCCTCAACAAAAGATAAGGAATATAAAAAAAAATACATTTGACTTCCGTTATATATGAAAGGAAAAGAAAATTTGGATTGAAACAATGTCAAATAAAATACAGAGCGATTTCGAGTTTGTCAGAAAGTGAGAAAAGTCAAATTTTAGATACAAAAAATTAAAAAAATTTTCTATCGTATTCTTAATGTGGTTCAAAATAAACATTGCGATTTAAATAGTAAATATATTTTTTGCCTGTGTGGGGTTTCAACCTTTTATCTAACAGCTAAGTGTGTAGGAACTTCGTGAACAGGTAAGCGAATAATCTCCTTAGTTCCGAAACAGAAACGTAAAGCTCAAGAAGGGTTAATGACCCTTTATTTCTCAAAATAGGAACTTACAGCCGGCTCCTTCTTAGAGTATACAGCAAAACCTCTACTTGGGCTTGAACTCTGTAAGGATTATGTTAACTTTATTAACAGTTAAATTCTGAGTTAAAGTTCCTTTTCTGTCGATTCTTAACTTCAACTTACTACTTCCGGCCAGAACGTAGTTTTAGAATCACGTCTGAATGCATAATGAGGAAGAGCGGTATTTAACCGCGAATTTCTTCGTTCTCGGGGAGAGAGATACCAGGTATTCTGGCTGCACGCGTCCGCCTTTTTAGGCTACTCTCTCGTAAGATATTATTACGCTGGGCCGTACTTTATAGCTTCGCAGGCTATTAATGTTAAGGCGCCAACTCTGTTAGAATCTTAATAGCTTCGGCTATATTTCTTTAGTTAAGATTAGTTTAGTATTATTCTTAGTATCTTAAGTTCAAGCCGAAGTGTCGGCTTTATTGTACACTCCAAGACGGAGTTTTGTTAAACCTTAGTTGAAATAATAAAGGGTTAGTTACCCTTCTCTCTTGTTGTTTCCTGTCAGACGAACTCAAGCGATTATTCGCTTATCAATTCTTAAGATTCTTCACTTCCAACAGTAACTTAGAAGTACAAAGTGAGGAACTCTACTACTCAAAGTAATAAGAAGTAAAACTTAACTAACAAGATATAGCCGAAGCTATCAAGATTTCTTAGTAGTTGGCCTCTAAATATCAAATAAGCTAGCGAAGCTATCAAGGGCCTGAAATACAACCGAGCGTAGTAAAAGTTTAGAGAGAGACGTAGGCACGTAGCCAAAACGCGAACGCGCACTAGTCAGAAATTTTGGCTCTCTCTAACGATCTCAATGAAACTTAAATACCACTCTTACTCATTCGCATTAAACACAGTTCTGAAAACACATTCTGGTAGGAAATTGTAAGTTGAAATTAGGAGGGACAGGAAAATAGCTATTTTTTGACACAACAAGTATACCGCAACTATTCAATGTTCAGAACATGTGTAAGTACTCCAGTTTACTGACTATATCAATATTTTCAGCGACAAACAGGAAAGTTTTGGCAACATTTCTATTTTCCAATTTTAATTAACCATTGGCGATTTCTAGGTTTAAAATATGTATACTTTTTCCTTCCCTGACCTCTGGTGCTACTTAAAAGAAAATCTATATGTAAAATATTCTCCTCCCCCCCTTACACGTGCCTTCGTGATGTAATTGGAAGTACATCTGTCTTGCAATAGGAAGGTCCATAGTTCGAGTCCCGGCTAGAACATTGCTTATTTTTCATGTTTCCTACTTCGAAATAAACCTAATGAGTATCCATATATACCAATAAGCAATCAATCATTTCATAACTTAGAGCCAAAATTCGACGAACATTTTAAGAATTGGAAACCGAAATTCTAACAAAAGTTACGGAGACTCTGAATAGAACAGGTTGAGTCTAACAGGGGCGCCATTTGCCAGAAATTAAGCCTTAATACACAATGTAAATTTATTTTCGTAAATTACATTTAATGTTATGAACGGTAAAAAATAAGTAATGCTGAAAAAAATTATTCATTGTTTAAATTTTATAATGTTAATTACGCGTCAGCCTGTATTTACGCATATTCTTTATCTTTACGTCTTAATAAATTTCAAAATTTATTTAAAAGTGATATATAAACTGTTTTTTCCTCTGTCCCCTGATTTTGAGTTTCAGTCTCTTTCAGCTTCGAATATAAAGTAAAAATCTATTGAATCTGACGGGATCTCTGGCCAATCAGAATAACAGGATTAATTAATATTGATTCGAACCATGTATATTATTTTTAATCTTTTGGCAATTGATTTTACTGAGCCCGAACCTATGTGGTCCCTTTCCCCCCCCCTTTAAATCATTCCATATGATGATGAAATATTTAGATTTCTTTTTAGAGAGATGTACTGTCTCGCTTCGCTTTTAAACTTCCTCCCCCCCAAAAAAAAATATAATAAAATGTAGTTTTGTAATACTGCGTACAGAATATCAGTAGAAATAAAGATTTTTCCTGCAAGCTCCTTAACTTAATAGTTTTCTTCTAGTAGTCATTATTTTTCAGCATTTTATTTTCCTCTCTTCTATTAAAAAGACTTTTTGTCGAACTTAAATCTAACTGTGATGTTATAAATGGAATTTTAAGCAATGGATCATTATTTTTATAAGCAAAAAAATGTATGGTTAGGAGTAATAATTAATGAAAACATTATTTTGTACAACTATAGCTTACAAATGTAGCTTTTGGGGTCTAATTAATGGCTAGACATCCAATTTAGAAAAATAAATTCTTTTAATGGATCAAGCCATAAAATAACATGAATCTCAGCGATGAGTAAAATTCGTACACGAACTTGTAAAAACGGAAGGCGTGTTCTCTTTTGCAGTCGCGCAGAGATGATATTCTTATCGCGCATGCGCGAAGAGGAGAACTCAAAGCGCCGAAGAAATGTGTGTGGGGGGGGGAGGTAGCCCCACAAACTCATTATAAATTGTAATTATAAGTATGGCCATCCCTAGAAGTTTGCGGGAAAATAATGCCCCCTCCTCAACAAATTTGTTTATTATTTTAGATGAGTTTACTACTGTGATAAAAAAAATATCTAGAATGATTCCATTAAATACGAGATTTCAGCTTATTGGTGAATATATATTACATCCATTTTATCCTCTTATGTTCAAGGTTTATAGAAGAGAAATATAAACCTCTTATGACCAAGAAGTTTTGATTACGGAGTACCTTTGCAATTATATGGAATATCTCCACATCGTCGTTAATAAGGAATTAAATAAATAAAAGAAAGCATTTGCTAAAGAAAGTGAACAGAAGCCATTATGGGTCTGAGAATTGAGCTGCATCAGAGGTCAACTTCTTCTGTAGACCTTGCTTTATGCCGACGTTTTTCTCCACCCTGGAAACCTGAGAGTCGTTTTCGTGAAACCCCTTCGAGATCCGTAGCGAATTCTCTTTTATTGCTTCAGTAGTCTCGAAATGGTGGCCACGAAGTGGCGATTTTAAGCGTGGAAATATAAAAATATCTCGTTGTGCTATTGCAGATAAGCGTGGAGTTTGCAGAGCCGATTTCTTGAATTTCTGGTCAAACATTCACACAAAAAAAAAAAAAAAAAAATAACATTGTCAGGAGCTACATTTCGTGGTATAAATTCCACAGGCTGTCTTGCCAGAATTCGAATAATTTTCTACAAATTACTTCATTCAAATTCCACAGAGCTCTTAAATAGTGTTCTCTTTTGAAATTTTGGCTAGTTGGTAGAATTCATGATGCACAACACCAGGACAATCGAAAAAAAAAAACAATCAATATTTTGGTTTTTGACTGATTCTGACGTAGTTGGTCTTATTTCACTTTTCGAGAGCTATTCAGTGTGCATATTGTTGAACTGTTTCTTTATCAAAATCGTAGATCCGTACTTCCAGAAACAATATGTTTTAAGGAATTTGCTTTGAAAAAGTATCTTCTGGGCCACGTGAATAGGCTGTTTTTTTAGATAAAAATCAGCATTTTTTAAACAACTCGAAAAGCGATACGCCACCAGCCTAAGAGAACTTTCAAAAATTTATAACCGGATATTAATGATACAGAAACTTATTCAATAACATTGCTGTGAATTTTGTATCTATGTAAACAATTTTAGTGAAATTATATGTATCTCTTGTATAAGGTAACGTGGAAAGGCCTCAGAAAGGCGAAGCATCGCCGAAAAGATAGGATTACAGGTTGAGTCCATTTAACACTTGTAAGGGTTATCCTAAGTTTTTAACAGTTATCTTTAGTTAAAGCTACTTTCCTGTCCCTCCTAATTTCAGCTTAATTTCCTACCAGAATGTGTTTTTAGAATCGCCTTTAATGAAAATGAGTAAGAGCGGTATTTAAGTCTAAATTCCACTGACTTCGTTAGAGAGCTAGAGTTTCTGACTAGAGCGCGTTCGCCTTTTGGCTACAGTCTCTCTAGGCTGTTACTACGTTCGACCGTATCTCAGACTCTTGATAGCTTCGGTGTATTTTTTTAGTTAAGCATTAGTTAAAGTTTTACTTCTTATTACTTTGAGTTCAAGCGCAAGTGGAGGCTTTGCTGTACGCTCTGAGAAGGAGCCACCTGTTAAGTCCTTATTTTGAGAAATAAAGGGTCATTAACCCTTCTTGAGTTTTCGTCTCTGTTCATGAACTAAAGCGATTATTCGCTTACCTGTTCACTAGGTTCTTACACACTTAGCTGTTAGATAGAAGGTTGGGACCCTACACACTAAAGTAAATGTCTGTCAAAATAGCGCCAAACTGGCGATGTTTTTGTAACTGATTTTTCTCGCCAATTTTTGACGAGAAATCGCCAAACTTGGCGACCATTTGCCGATATTTGGGTCCGATTCTAGTGTAACTGTAATGTAATATACGAGTGTGCTGTAACCCTCCTAGGTAACTGTATCCGGCTTTATACAATTGAAACTATACACTAAAGTGATAAAAGTCATGGGATAGCAATATGCAAATATACAGATGACAGTAGTATCGCGTAGAAAATGTATAAATGCGAAGTGCTTTGGCAGGGCTTTCATTTGTGTTCAAGTTATTCATGCGAAGAGGCTTTGACGTGATTATGGCCGCACGACGAGAATTAACAGACTTTGAACGCGGAATGGTAGTTGGAGCTAGACGCATGGGTCATTCCATTTCGGATATCGTTAAGGAATTCAACATTCCGAGATCCACAGTGTCAAGAGTGTGCCGAGAGTATCTAATTTCAGGCATAACATCCCACCATGGACAGCGCGGTGGCCGACCACCTGCACTTAACGACCGAGAGCAGCGACGTCTGCGTAGAGTTGTCAATGTTCACAGACAAGCAACACTACGTCAAATAACCGCAGAAATCAATGTGGGACGTACGAGAGACATGTCCGATAGGACAGTGCGGCGAAATTTGTCTTCCTTGGGCTATGCCAGCAGAAGACCGACTCGAGTGCCTTTACTCACAGCACGACATCGCCTGCAGCGACTCTCTTGGGCTCGTGAGCATATCGGTTGGTCCCTAAACGAATTAAAAAAACGTGGCTTTGTCAGATGAGTCACGATTTCAGTTGGTAAGAGCTGATGGTAGGGTTCGAATGTGGCGGAGACCCCACGAAGCCATGGACCCAAGTCGTCAACAAGGCAAGCTGGTGGTGGTTCCATAATGGTCTAGGCTGTTTTTACATGGCATGGACTCGGTCCTCTGGTGCAACTGAACCGATCATTGACTGGAAATGGATACCTTCAGCTACTTGGAGATCACTTACAGCCATTCATGGACTTCACGTACTCAAACAACGATGGGATTTTTATGGATGACAATGTGCCATGTCGCCGGGCCACAATTGTTCGCGATTGGTTAGAAGAACATTCTGGACAATTCCAGCGAATGATCTGGCCACCTAGATCGCCCGACATGAATCCCATCGAACATTTATGGGACATCATGGAGAGGTCAGTTCGTGCCCAAAACCCTGCACCGTCAACACTTTCACAATTATGGATGTCTATAGAGGCAGCATGGCTCAATATTCCTGCAGGGGACTTCCAACGACTTGTTGAGTCCATGCCACGTCGAGTTGCTGCACTTCGCCGTGCAAAAGGAGGACCGACAAAATATTAGGAGGTATCCCATGACTTTTGTCACTTCAGTGTATATGCCTTCCAGAAATTTCGAGAAATCGAAAGTACCATAAATTTCTCGGCTGATGGGAGAAGCTATATAAAACCGGAGAGAGCTTCAGTTTTCAGTTTAGTTGAGAGCTAAATTCAGAGTTTAGGGCTGAATATTGAGATAGCACTGTGCGAACTTGTGCTTTTGAGGCTTTTTATATTGTTTTGATTTTAAACTTTCTTGGTAGTTTGAAGTGGTAACTACTGATTGTACTCCGTCATACTGAGAAGAGCTGTACGAGTACATTTGTGAAAAGTTTCAGAGCTCTAGAGTGTTTCTTTTGGGAAAATAAATTTTATTAAGCTATCATCGGTTCAGTGTGCATTCAATTTATTACGAACCCGTGGACATGCAATAACGATTGCTGAGTTCTAGATCTCTGAATTGCCCACTTGGGGCTCATTCATTGAAGTGGAGGATTTAACAGATAAGCGGTTCATATTCCACACATTTTGTGCTTTGCTTAAACATCTTATACCACTCAAATACTTGCTTTGGATAAAAATGTAGTCCTGAAGTCTCTAGCAATATTTCAAACTTTTCTGCAGCATAATTCCATTGCGAAAACAAAATTTAATGTTGTCCTTGTTCGTTACATTCGTCATGTTGGAAAATTTCAAAAGCAAATTCTTTTGCAAACGATAAAAGGAAATGGAATTCGGATTGTTACCATATATCGATTAGATGGATATTAATAATGACCTTGAAAATATTTTACTAATGTGGCGTTTATAAGGTATTTTCTCCCACTCTTTCGTTATGTAACGGTAGCACACTCGACGCGTATTCGAGAGGTCCAGCTTCGAGTTCCGGCGACGACATTGCTCATTTTTCACCTTTCCAGCATAAAAAAGAACCTTATATTCTATAGTGGCGCCCGAACTAAAGAAGGTGGACAATACTTCGTTTCCACTACGATTTGGCGTTTGGGTCCTTTAATCACCAGTAGCTCTTTAAAAGGGGGAGTATATAACGTATTTTCTTCCCCCTTCTAGCACGCTTTCGTGGCATGCTAGAACAGTAATACACTCGGCGCGTATTCGAGATGTTTAGGTTCGAGTACTGGTGAGAACATTGCTCATTTTGCATGTCTTCTTCAAAATAACCTAATGACTCTACACGTTCATTGATTATATTATAAAACACCGTAACATAAACTCTACATCAAATATTACGTAATCTTTCACACATCAAAATCTGCTGTAGGTAACTATTTTTTTTTTCCTTTTTAATAAAACTGCCGCTAAGATCCTTATGCTTTGCCGTGGGCCCTAAACTACATAACTTAAGCTATCTCTCCTCTTCCTACCTTCATCGTCATGAACAGGAAGTTCAACCTTCTCACGGCAAAGCCGACGAACTTGCAAGAAAAAGCAATAACGGAAAATAGCCGAATGTGCATTATTTTAGAATAAATCTTCCGTTAGAAAGTAAGTAGAATGGGCTACGGATACTTTAGAAGAGGAGCTCTTGGAAGGAATTTTCACTTAAAAAGTCGAGCATCTTTCCTCTCTTTTTCTTCAATAACTGGTTCTTCTATCTTCTCTTTGTTTATTGAGGAGGTTTTTATCGGACAAGAACTTTCTCTTCCCTTTCTTCTTCCACCTACTTTTCTGTTGACCGCTTTTCGATGGTGAGAAAAAGCAAGAAGGGGGATCGAAAAACTCTTTCTCCCATTTCTCTCGGAGATGATCTTGTGAAACGGAATACATAGGAGTGGAACGAAGGAGATAAGAGAGGCAACGAATAAGACTATGAAAGGTGATTATTGGAAGATATTTAGCCCTTATGTGATAAAAAAAAATGAGATTTTTTTTTTTTTTTGCCAAAAATACATTGTAGTAAGATTTGCAATTCTGCAAGCCCCCGTTATTTTAATAATATCGCTAGAATTTGCTCGGATTAGAATTATAATTAGTTAGATTATGATTAACAGCCTCGAAAAAGGGAAGAATATCTTTCGTAGAGGATCGTTTGAAGTGGACCTTTAAAATGGCTTGTATTCATGTTACGCATGAAAAAAGCTTCAAAATTCCCATGCAACCGGTTCGTTCATGACGATCTGAACCCTGTTCGTACTAGTAACGTTCAGAAACATTTAACCACTTGAGCGTTGGTGGGCCAAGAGTGCATAGTTGTAGCACAATCGGAATATTATTGGTTTTCTAAAAATAATCGGGCTCCATATAATTTTAAAATAGAAAATAGTCATACGTTAGGAGATTGGTGCTTCACGGGCAGGTAACCATGTGACTCGTGTATGCAATCATTCCTTTCAAAGCAATAACCTCTCTAACACGACCACCTCTGAAAGTGACTAGTATTTCTGGGAATATAAAGAAACATAAGCCCTTGGATTCGTGAGTGATTCTGTTAAAATTCACTATTATATAACTGGGGAATTATCAGGGCTCACTTATGTACAGCTGCTCTAAAGGATAAAAGAGGAAAAAGATAATAATATAATAATGAATTAGCTAAATATATATTATTATTATCAGTTAGTTAAAAATTTATAAATTAATCAACAATTGAAAACACAAAACACCTTTCAAGGCAACCACCAACCGTGGATGACCGCCTCTGAAAGTGACCAGTATTTCTAAGAACACAATAAATAAATTTACCAGTATTGAACATAAAACATAAAGGCCAGTATTATCTAAAAACGTCAGTGGTCGTCTTATATAAGATTTAGTATAGATGTTCAAAACTGCTTTTAAAAAAATAAAAATTTCAAAAATTTTCGCCACAAACATTTTGAGAAACAACGCCTTTGATTATTAAATAGTATCAATAATGTGTTTAGAAATTTATACTGGATTTTATAACTAAACGGGATCCAAAAGGCATTAGGTAGTCTTCATAAGTGATTGCATTTAAATGTTCTGTCAATTTCAGCTAAAGAATATACCACATCAGCTGATATAAAAACTTATTTCCTCGAAAAAATTCCAGAAAGGATTAAGCATGATTTAATTGGCAATAATAAATGAAGGCGTTATCTTTGTTGTTGCGAAGTTAAGTTTCTCTAGATTGACAACAAATACACTAGTCTGCTGTTTCAAATGTAAACAATCAATGGCCGCCATAAAAAAAAAGGCTTAGCAGCACTTAAACAACTTTAAAATTGTTGATTATTCTAAAAATATTGCATAGATTTACTAAAGGCATAAAAACCTTAACCGGAAGATAAAAACAACATAATTCAATCATTTTTAAAGCAAAACATGTACAATTTACTAACATATACGAGTAAAGAAACTGAGATCACTGAGCCGGGTAACAGAGTGGATATATATGGAAATATATTTATATACGTTTGGTGGGGCCGATTGCAACCAAAATACGAGGTGCACATCTACATGTTATAGCAGTCCTACATACAAAATTTCAACGTTCTGAGGCTACTCGTTTTTGAGTTATGCGAGATACGTACGTACATACGTTCGTACAGACGTCACGAAAAATTCTCTTCAGAATTAATTTTAAAGCAGTTTTATAATTTTTTTTTTTTTTTTTTTTTTTTTTGGAGGGAATGAGTCTTTTATTCTGTCCTTACGTACAGATTAAATTGCATTCGATAGCGGTCAAAATGGGTATTTTCGTTGAAATATGCTGCCTGAAACTTTTCGCGATTACAATACTTCCTTTTTACTTCATACAAGGAAGTAAAAACAGTTGGTGCTAAAAGTTGTTAAGAAATCCAGTAAAATAATTCTTAAAATGAGTAACTTAATGCTGCTATAATTTCGAAGTTAACCAAAGCTCTTATTTTCCATTGGCAACAACTGTCATTTATGTCGGAAATTAATCTTTTCGAATGCTAAAACAATATCGCCTCTCGCGGATGTTGTATAAAAAAGTAAATGCATAATTTAGGAAAGAAAAAGAATAATCTCTTTTTTTTCGTTCAGTCACGATCTGCAGAATTACCTTAAAATATTTTGAGATTTAAATTTAAGTAAGTAGTGTGACTAATATATTTTCTTTGCTAAGCCCGGATTTTAATTTCTGTTTCGCAATCGGCAAAACTTTATCTTCTCAAAGACTGATGCCATGTGATTTTTATTAAAATATTTTACAGTTATTGTTGTGCTACAAATTATAAAAACAAACTCAGTTTTCCTTTCATCTTCTTAGTTTGCCTATTTGTCGTTTCGTTTGTTTTGTTTTCATTACATAAAGTCTTACTGGTGGTGTTTTACATTTCCTTTTGTATTTTAATCTCTCAGTCTCTCGGCGTTTTCATTTGTAATTTCTTTGCTTTTTTTTTTTTTTTTTTAATCAAATTCAAACTTTTTCAGTTGAACAAGATAATCGTGCTGTGATAAATCTGTTTAGAAGCAAATAAATTTATCCCAAAAGGAAGGATGTATTAAAAATGTGATCCGAAATTATAAATTTTGTTTTTGCTTCGCCTTAGCTTTCTGATTTGATGCATCAATTTGTTTCGTATTTTCGTTTCGTAAATACTGTTTCTGTCGTAATGTTTTCTCTTGCAATTTATGTTTGTTTTCAATTTTGTTTCATATCATATCTGTCAGGGTAAAGAAAATTAAACCTATAGTAAAATCTCATTTATCCATCTAATTGGAACGGTGTCCGCCGATAACATCGCGGCAAAAACATCGCGGACGAAAACGTCGCGGAGAAAACAACGCAAGGAGAAAATGTCGTGCTACAAAACATCGTGGGAGAAAACATCGCAGTTCTCAAACATCGCGGTACAAAACATCGTCGTCGAAAATAAAGCGGTTCAAAAACTTCGCAGTTTCAAAACATCGTCGTCGAAAATATCGTGGTAAAAAATAAAGTATCTACAAATGATCGCATGACGATAACATCGCAGACATTCTTTTTTCGGGTTTTAATAATTGGAAATGGATATTCCCAAAATGATTTGTGAGCGCAAGATGTCAAGAAGGATAATTTTTACTTTCACATTTTTTAAATAACTAATACATTTTTGCTGAAAAAGTAAGAAGGAAATTTAACCATAAATAATTAAATGCAACTTATAGCTTATACTTTTCATGAAAAATTACCAGTAAAAGCATTAGAAAAATTATTTATTAATGGCCTTCGTTAGTTAACTATGTCGGTTTAAAATTCCATTAAGTGCTATAAGTTGCATTAATTTTCTATGCTTAAGTTTCGTTCTTATTTTCTCAGCAAAAATTTATTAGTTAATAAAAAAATATGAAAGTAAAAATTATCCTTCTTTCCATCTTGCGCTCACAAATCATTATGGGAATATCCATTTACAGTTATTAAAGAATGTCTCCGAAAAGCATCTCTGAAAAAAGCATATCTGCGATGTTATCGTCATGCGATGATTTGTAGGTACTTTATTTTTTACCACGATATTTTCGACGACGATGTTTTGAAACTGCGAAGTTTTTGAACCGCTTTATTTTCGACGACGATGTTTTGTATCACGATGTTTTAGAACTGCGATGTTTTCTCGTTGCGATGTTTTCTCCCACGATGTTTTGTAGCACGACGTTTTCGCCTTGCGTTGTTTTCTCCGCGACGTTTTAGTCCGCGATGTTTTCGGCTGTAACCAATTGGAACACAGTAGTGTCGAACTTTTTTTATTATTATTATTATTTCGAATAGGATATGGTTGGCATTTTTAGGGGGCGGGACAGGAATGGCTTATTTTGTTAAAATTAATTACTCTAAATAATTAGTAATGTATAAAAATCTGCTGTTATAAGAAATAATGGATTTTAAAACTCAGTCCCTAGCCATGATAAGGTGGAGACTTTTAATTCGAATAAAGTAAAACAATTTGAAATAAAACCTTAAAATACGTCTAGCGAACAGTTTATGGTACAGATTTTTGATTTGATAATAACAATATATCTATGCTTATTGGTAATTTGGAAAATTAATTATTTCGAGATAATTAATATTATGCGAAAATCTGCTGTTCTAATGCCCATCCCTTAATTACAGTACCCCAAGACAAATTAAAAAACTGATTCGAAATAAATTTTTTTAAAAATCTAAAAGCTTTAAGATTTTATATTACGGCCAAATGGGGATAATCCGCCTTAAGGCTAAAAATATTTAAAAGCAACATAGCTTTAAAATTTTCGATAGACAGTCTCGTGCGCGGGGTATTAAAAATGTTTTATTCTGTTCAGTTTTTCCACTACTCGCTTTGAAATCGTTAAGTTTTTTTTTAATCAAAAATTCGTTAATTTTACAAAATATGAAATAGAAAATAAAAACAAATTCAAATTCAAAGTTCTGGCTTCTAGATGTCTATATTCGGGTAGAGGACAACGTTATCCAAAATGTGATGGCTTTAGTTACCGTTGTTTTTCACAATGCGAGAAACACATACATTTATGCAAATTCTTCATTATTTAATTTCCACTAATTTTCTTCTAATAATACAGAGCGATAATATTTGGTGAGGACAATCTGAAATTTGAATAATTAGTAATATATAAAAATCTACTGTTATAAGACATAATCGATTTTACTGATTCGATGCAAAATGCCCTTTCGAAACTAATAGCCCACCTGGGCTAACGCCTCTTTGGGCTAATAACTGAAATAAAACACTTGTAAGATTTTCACTATTGTAATTCTCAGTTACTGTAGAAAGTGCCGAAGCTTAAGAACTAGTTAACGAATAATCGCTTAAGTTCATGTGACAAAAAGCAACGAGAAGGAAGGTTAACTAACCCTTTATTATTCCAATAAGATTTAACAAAACTACGTCTTGAAGTGTACAATAAAAGCCGACACTTCGGCTTAAACTTAAGAGACTAAGAAATAAACTAAAACTAAGATTAACTAAAGAAATATAGCCGAAGCTATCAAGATTGTAATCGAGTTGGCCCTTTAACTCTATTTGACTACGAAGCTTATCAAGGGCCTGAGTACGGCCGAGCGTAATAACAGCTTTGAGAGAGAGTATCGAAAAGGCAGACGCGCGCAAATCAGAAACTCTGATTCTCTCTAACTCTGTAAGTAGACTTCGCGGTTTAAATACCGCTCCTCCTCATTAAGTATTCAGAAAGTTTCCAAAACTACGTTCTGGTCGGAAGTAGTAAGTTGAAGTTAAGAATTTGACAGAAAAGGAACTTAAAATTTAACTGTTAATAAAATTAGCATAATCCTTACACGCTAAATTATGCCTAACAAGTTATGTTTAATACTCTTGTAGTTCTGATTTCTTAACAGCAATATTACACATATTGAAATTGTTAATTTGGGAAAATAAAGTACTTCGGAATCATTAATAAATTGAAAAATCAGCGGCTTGAATCAAAGACGAACTGTTTAAGTTTAATACCGTCATTAGAGGGAGGGTTATATTTATTCGAAACAAATAAAGTAACTGAAGTAAGAAAAATAAAACGTCTTTAAAAAGTAATCGACTTTGATTTATAATAGCAGTAGCATATATACTTAAATTAACAGTTTGAATATGTCAGTTAGTTAGAACGAATTAAGTAAAATGAAAACAATATATGTATATGTACTACTCTAAGACTCAATCGATTCCAAGACGCGCCTCGTTTTTAGTGGAAAAAACGTTGTTCTTACAAATCAAGAAATACGACATTAATAGTTGATAGATTTTAATTGGTAAAAATGGTTTTATATTTTTATCGGCTTCTAAATAAAGACATTGAACCATTAAGGCCTTTCACTTTTCTAAGATTATGCTTCAGTTCAGCCCTTATATATATGAAATTTAGTATACTGCATTGTACACTCTGCTTCCTAAATTCATACTATCTATACAAAACGTTTTAAGAGACATACCTTCAGCGATATATTTTTTAAAAATAAAAGCAGTTTTTAAACTGGCGTTACGCAAGAAAAATGCTTCTATAATCCCTTAAGCGATGTTTCTTAAACGCGAAAGGCACACATTTTTCTATTCTGATTTTCAAAGTCGGCTTTGTCAACGACAAATAGAGGGATTTCAAGCCATCCAACCGTTACGGCATATTCGTTTTATTATATCTTTCTGGAAGTTTAAAAGTCACTGGAATGCGACGGATGCAAGAAATACAAAGGTCAACTTAAACTGTAACTCTTCGGCATTTCTGGAGGAAAATGGTGAATAGAGCACACCTATCAAAAGTACTCTTGTAAATAAAGGGACAATTTTTATCCCGCTGGGGTATAAGTATTGTTCCCCGACGGTTCCATAAACAGGTCTGGTCAGCACTTTGGGCTCTCCTACCCACCTTTTGTGTGCATTTTAAAAGATAGGCCGAAAACGCTTTCAGGTGTTTACGCCAGAGTACGAAAGATTGAGTGAGGATGGTCTCGGGAGGGAAGATATCCTCTCTTCCTTCTCCTCATAATCCATCAGACGAGCTTTCGAAGCGATCTTTGCCAAGGGTTACTATTCTCTGTTCGCAAAATCCTCTTGGTGGGATTTCTAAGGTGTGCTTTGATTCACAATGGTGAGAGGGAAGGCTGTTGTATTCTGGTCAGCGGGGGAATCGGTCGTTTATGTTCTTCGATGGTCAGAGAAGTTGAGGAGGATTTATATTCAAGGCAAAATTTAGGATTGTTGACGGAAAGCGATGTGGAATGTGCATTGCGGCATTACTTGGAAGTGGTTCGGCAAAGGAAAAAGTGCTTGGGCTATAATAGGAACTCTATCTTCAATATAGCTAGGATCTCTTTCAGATGTGCTTTTACGAGTACTTACTGGATGGATATGAATCAGCTATGGAAGACTATAAATTATGAAATGCTGTCTTGAGGTGAAGAAGGAATTTTTTTCTTTCATCGTCGAAGTGATATTTGTTAGGAGAAGAAAAAACAACGTTTTGCAATCAATCGCAAAAAAAAAAAAAAAAAAAAAAAAAAAAAAAAAAAAATTCTCTCTTTCGACTTGGTGTGAAGGGCGTATTGCAAAAAACCATCAAAAGTAATATACTTTCATAGTGCAGAGACCATTAAGCATTTCTAACTAGGAAACGTGGAAAATCAATTCTGCTGTCATCGGGAGTTGAGCCACAAATCTGCTAATCACTTACACTATGACAACAATCATGAGGACAAGAATAATTCCTTATGTTCTCCACCCATTTACTGTGGAAAGGCAGGAGACTTAATAGCAGATCAAATGGTATGGACTTATCCGTTCGCAGTTTGGGCCTAGTTGTTGAGGAGCTGAAACATTCTGTACCAGCAAATTTGTAAAACCAAGAGTGCCTTTGGTGGTATTCGAACCATGGCCCTTCTATTTAGCAGCCAGATGTGCTGATCATTTAAACTAAGAGGGTACCCGTAGATGAATGTAATATTTCTTTTTAAAAGAACCTCCGAAGAAAGCACGATAAACAATAAGCCTCAGAACAACCCTAAGGAATATCCCCAAAAATAGCCTGAAATTCAAACAAACAAACAAAAAAATTCTTCTTTTGTGAATAATGTTATTTATTAAGTTAGGACAAAATTTCTACGAAATACTTCGTTTTTCGTAGAAATTTTTTTTGGGGGGCCAAAGAATGTTTATAAGCTGCGTACATTATCAAGAAACTGAGATTAAATTTTAGCAGTGATTATAGTATATTACTAGAATTTATACAATTTTTACAAAGAAATACGATTTTTACAAAGAATATATACAATATTTTACAAAGAATTTTATACAATTTTTACAAAGAATTTATACAATTTTTACAAAGGAACAATTTTCCCAGAAGGACTATTAATTTCGTTTTGGCATTTTGCGTTGATTCACTATAAGCGGTGTTTCATTTTTCAAATTGTTGCCACCAAATTGTGATAAAACAACGATACCTACAGCCATCAAAATTTGAATAACGTATCTTCCATAAAATATGGGCATGTGGAAGCCCTAATCGGACTTTGAAATTTGTTTTATATTTTGTAACATTTCAACGAATTTTTGAATAACAAATGATTTCAAAGCGAGCAATGGCAACACTATACGAGTCCCCCCCCAAAAAAAAAATTATCTCCAGCGCGCGTGACTCTGTAATTGGAAATTCTAAAGATATTCTCATTTTAAAATCATTTTGTGATATTGCTCTTGAACTGAATTTTATGGTTTAAGTGTGAAGAACATGGTATTTAATAAATAAAGGTAACACATAAAATGTTAAAAAACGACCCTTTGTACACAATTTAAAATCTGAAACTTTCGGATTATTATTATTTTTATTATTGTTGTTATCTTTAATAATTATAAATATAATTATTGCATCTGAAACTTAAACTATGTTATTATTTAATTAAATTATTTATTTATTAAGACCACTGTTTTAAAATCAATGATTGCATTTAAAATTTTACAACATTTTTTTAAAGGCAGTAAAGGCATTTGCCAATCTAGTGCTATTAATCCTATGTTAATAAAAATATATCCTAATGAGCTGCATATTCTAACAAAACGTATTCCATATAGGTATTACAAACCAATGCATTCCTATGTGTCATGACGTCAAAAGTTAACTATGGACATCTTTATTTCTTTTTCTCATAATCAGACTTCTCTCTATTAAAAACCAAAAATCTTGGTTATATTATAAGATTATCGGGTATAAAACTGTAAAATATAAGACTCCAGAACTTAATCGGTCCAAATAACCAATTACTTAATTTCTTATTACAGGGATTAGAACTGGAATTTTGATCTGAAAATTATATGCAGATAAATACTACCAGTTGCTGAAGTTTCTTAGGCTTAAGAAATGTTAACCTCTATAGGAAGAAGATAAATTTTGTATTCTCAGTCTGCAAAATGAACGATGCTTGGGAGTATAACAAATGACATCCTCAAATATTACGTTTTCTGAAAGCATTTATTTCTTCAAGTATCGCATTTTACAAAATTTTTTATGCCCTCTAAGGCGAGTTCATCTATCAAAGAAAACAAGGTCACCTAAACAACATCCAAAGCAGCTTTATACATCATTTATCATCTTGTGTGCTTCGAAAACTGTGCATTGTTTTAATGCTTCCATTCAGCCCGTATTCTAAAAAATAGCGAAAATAAAGCAATTTCAAGAGGGGGGGATACTCTGTTTTTCTTTATAAAGAATAAAGATTTTAGAATTAGAAATATTTGTGTACTTTAGAAGTGAATGTATTAATAAAAAGTAAAATATACGGATTTTCTGTGAATTACTTTAGTTAAATTATATCGATTAGAAACAAAGAACACGAATATTCTTTTGATTACTTCAATTATAATCAGTTAGAAATAAAGTAAGCGATTATTAGCCCAAAGGGCGTTAGCCCAGAAGGGCTATTAATTTCGTTTTGGCATTTTGCTTCGAAAAATTTAAAAGTCTGAATCACTTTTCAAATTGTTGCCATCAAATATTAACGCCATGTATTTTATTTAGAGAAATTAAATAATAAAGAATCTGCATTAATGTATGTATTTTTCTCGCATTGTGATGAAACAGCGGTACCTAGAGCCATCAAATTTTGAATAACTTAAGTCTCAACTCGAATTTAGGCATCTGGAAGCCCAAATTATGAATTTATTTTATTATCTATTTCATATTTTGTAAAGCATTTATGAGTTTGTAATTAAGAAACTTAACGGTTTCAAAGCGAGCAATGGCAACAGTGTACGAAAAAAAAAAGAACATTTTTATTTCTAGCGCGCAAGACTGTGAATCGGAAATTCTAAAGATATGCTATTTTGCTGGTTTTAAATATTTTTTTATTTAAAGTGCGAAGTGCATGATATTTAATAAATAAATGTGCGTAATTTAAAATCTGAAAGCTAGACTTTCTTTTTTCATTATGATTATTATTATTTGACATAAATTATATTAATTATAAACAAAGTACACGACATTTCTTTGGATTATATTTCTTAAAGAAATTGTACCAATTAGAAATAAAATGCCTGGATATTTTAATTGTTTTACTTGTACGGAATTAATTAATCTTACATTAATTTCGTTTTCTTGTATTATATATTTCACTAGATCAAAAACCTTCAGATTCTGTTCCGCGGGTTTCCGCGAATGTATGAAGTTGTTTCTTAGATCCGCAAGTGAAAATCAAAATTCTAAAAAAATTTTCAGTATCATGCGGGTGAAAAACTAAATATTTAAAATAACTAATACATTTTTTATTTCCATTTTACTCCACCTAAAATAATTAGAAGTTAAACAATTTGTATAATATAATAAACTAATAATTTTCTAAACTAATAATTTCCTCGCCCCCCCCCCGACGAAGTGAAGTTGATTGAATTCTTCTTCTGTAATGTTCATTTTTCTTTTAATTTCATTAATTTTCTGAATTGGAGTATTGCTTATTTGAAAAGTTTTGGCTTTAACAATTTTTAAAATTCTTTATAACATTTAATGGATTATTTGAAATTTAGTAATTGTGAATTTCAATTATGAATTTTTGGTCTTTGTGAAAAATTAGTTCTAGATGTCTTTATTTCTGCTCTGATATATAATTAAACTGAAATTATAAAAACAAAGCAAGCGTAAAAGATGATTTTTTTCCCTGCCGTTATTGTTTAAATAATTTTAGATGAAAAAATATTGAATTGTCAGATTACTTCATGAAATATTTTAAATAATTCGCATCTGCGATATCCTCTAGTTTTTAAAAAATTAGAGGAGAAAGCTTTGCTTCAAAATCTTCAACTTCGTAAATCGGTCCTTCTATGTATGCGTTTTGAAGCAATTTGTCATCGAGTCCTCCTTCAAAGAAAAAAAAAAAAGAAAAGGAATAAAATATTCTTTAATTGTAGTATACTCTTTGATGAAAAAGAATGAGTTCTGAACTCTTTCGGAATTCATAGAGCGTTTTTACTTCTCTGTACGAATTAAAGGAATTATTGTAATCACAAAAAATTTTGGGGATATATTTCAAGGGAAATATCCATTTTGACCGTTTCCGAATCCATTTGGACGTGTTTTTTTTTTTTTTTTTTTTAAGAATAAAGGACTCTTTTTCCCAAAACGGATTTAAAATGGATTTAAAAGTCTTTACCGGCCTTAATTTTCACAATCCTTGAATAGTCTTTGGTTTATACTTCCACTTACAGAAATAGTTTTACAGAAGTAATTTTCGACAAAAATTATAAGAAGTTTGATTCCCGGACGATAAAAAATTGACCAGAATTTGCAATTTCTGATGGCATCTTCAACTGGCCTTGAGGAATCGGTTAATTAAGCTACAATAATTCGAGGAAATAAGTTTAAATAATGTCCAGCAACAATTGTGTGTAGTTTAATAGGCCGTACTAGAAAATCGTATAGTGTTCACACAGTTTTTCTATAATGCTCAAGGCAATCAATGACTGAATTTTGAATCGCTGAGATTCAATCATTTTATAAATGAATATAATTCTCAATGCTTGTGAATCATCTTTTTAATTATTGACATGTATTGCATGCTAATGTTCCATTATAATCCTGTTGACTACTTTGGACTATTTATTTATCTGTTTCTAACGCTGAAAGATTTATAAATAAATATGTATGTGTTCTGAAAATCCCAAAGTATTACTCAACTGGAAGGAATGTGTTATTTTCTGCTAACTTTAGATTTTTATTGAGTTTGGTTTGTTTTACTTCATTATGATTCTTTTCTTTTCAGGTAAGTGTCCGAAAATTTCGTGCTGTAAATCTTCTTTACTACTAACGTTAGTATTATTTTATTTTAATATTTAAATAAGCAAAAATCGTTAATATATTGATAGCATTTTTAGTGATTAAAATAATGATTAGATACATACTTAAGAAACATTCTTAAGTATTAAAACAGAAGAAGAAAAAACACGATTTCTTTTAAAAGTTTTCGTTATTGCTTAGTTATTTTTACTTTATTCTGTTTTTTCATCCTCGTTTTTTGTCGCGCTCAGATTTATTTGTCTTTCCATGCCCCATATACCAGTGTCAAGATCGAGATTGCACTGCACTATCTTTAGCACGTCACGTCTGGAATATACAAAACACTATTCCGCGGAATTCAACAGTCAAAGTTTTTTAGTTCAAAGGGGTAATTTGCCCTGAACGACTATTGTTTTGTTTTGTAATTTTGCATTGAAACTGTTAAAAGGCTGTATCACTTTTCAAATCGTTGCCACCAAATAATGTCGCCCTGTATTATATTTGAAGAAATTAAATAATGAAGAATCTGCATAAATGTATATATGTTTCTCGCATTGTTGTAAAACAACGGTACCTAGAGCCATCAAAATTTGAGTAACGTAATCTTTCATAGAATATGGACATGTGGAAGCTCTAATTTGAATTTGAAATTTGTTTTGTTATCGATTTCTTAATTCTTAACGAATTTTTGATTAAAAAACTAAACAATTTCAAAGCGAGCAATGGCAACGTTGTACAGAAAAAAAAAAAAAAAAAAAAAACATTTTTATCTCCAGCTCATGAGACTGTGTATCGGAAATTCTAAAGATATGCTCAATTTAAAATTATGTGGCGATATTAAACTGAATTCTATGGTTTAAATGCGAAGATCATGATATTTAATAAATAAAGTGTTTATTTGAGTATCGTTTGCTTCATTTTATTGTTGCAAACAGCGTAAATTTCCTTTGTTTTTCTTTCTTTAGTTTTGAACTTTATGTGTGGCAACAAGATAACTGATTTGATAGAATTGTGTTTGTGACAGCCATGTAGAATGGTTCGCTTATTTTGTATCAATTATTTCGCATGGCTGAAATATTATTTATAATTAGTGTAATGGAATAAAAGTGAAGGAATACAGTCCATGTGTTACGTATTTATTGTTTCTGAAACATATTAAGTAAAGAACATAAAGGTCAAAAAAACACCCCTTTGGACGTAATTTAAAATCTGAAACCTTCCAGACTTTTTTTATTTATATATTTTTATATTATTTAATGCCCCAACTTCTGTGAGGAGTTAAATCTTCTTCATAATTTATGATTGACAAGATCGAGCTAACACTGCAGTTTAGGTAATACACGAGGGTCGGAATATTTAAGGCCTCTTACTGAGCTGCAATCACTACGGACGAAATCCAACTGTCGCCGTCATGTTTCGAATACAGTAAGACCCCACTTAACGCTGTTTCGTTTAGCGCTGTTTCGGTTTAGCGCTCTTTTATTTCAACCCGGGGATTCCACGAAATCGCTCGCAGCATACGGGGATTTCCCGAAATATTATGCAGCGATAGGTTTCAAATACATATCCGAAAGAGTGTACTTGTATTTCTTGTTTGGCGCGGTATTGTACAGACATATTTTGAAGGGGTAAATGTGGAAGATGTCGAAGAAATAATTCAAGAAGCAGCGGCTAGTCTTTCTAATAATGAGCTCAAGGAATTAACTGAACAAGAAGAAAACAAAAATGTTGACAGCAGTGATTCAGAAGAAGAGCAAAAAGAACTTTCGATGGCGTTTGTAAAAAGGAGTTTGTCTACCATAACTGAAATAATGGATCAATTCATTGAAAATGATCCGAATTTTGACAGGAGCTCAAAAGTAAGGCGTGGTGTTAGAGATGCTCTATCCGTTTATGAAGAACTTTTAAAAGAACAACGCAAAAGAAAAAGGCAAACAACATTAGATGCTTTTGTCACAAAAAGGCAGAACACTGAAAACGCGGAAGGCTAACTAAATATGACTGACTTAGAATTTTATTTGTTTTTTTTTAAGAATATTCGTTTTGTTATTTATATTTTGTTTTTATTCTTGCAAGAAATAATAATGTGGTATTAATTTGGGCTTTAAGAAATAAATGTTTGGTTTTATTTTTATTAAAAAAACATACTTTTTAAATTTAATACCTGACCAATTTCCTAGCCATCTTCCCCTAACCCCAATATTTACATGTAAAGATAGCCTCGTTTAGCGCTGTTTCGCATTACGCTCTACTTTGATGGAACGTATCCCCCGCGTTAAGCGGGGTCTTACTGTATTTTAATATTATCAGTATCGTTACCTATTCTAAAGTTGAAGTCAAGCTAAAGTTTTGCTGACGCTGTCTTGATTTTTAATGCCCGTGTGATAATTCAGACATCACTAAATTGCGATTTTAACCGCTTAGCTAGCTGCCGTAGATGATGTGAATGACTTTAATTCGCGGCACTTGCTCCAATTCTTTGACTAATTGCAGTTCTCTTCCTGCGTCAAAAGAATAACCGTGTTTGAATTTAGCTTTACATAATTTTCTTACCGAACGCATGCCTTCTCCTTCCCCCGTTTCTTTTCAATCTCTTTGACGTTACAAATAAACTGAAAATGTACTTGTTATAAAAATGGGGGATTCGACCATCTCCCTCCCCCTTTTTCTTTAATTAAGGAATTCTAAATGAGGATGAAAGCGAAGGAGAAATAAAAGAGATTCGAGAGACAAACGATCTAGCCGACGCTTCCCATGTTTTAAATAAGAATTTTTCCAGAGAAGATAGCGTCGCCTTCGAGCTGAATGAGGCCAATGCCATTTCTATTATCCGTCAGATTTCTCTTTCCCGTGCCTTGTGAAGATTACCAAAAACAAATTACTCCGCGATATCTCAGAAACGCGAAAGGAGAATGATATCGTTTTAATCTCGTAATTGCGTTAATATCGCGAGACTTCGATGAAGAGAATTTTGGTCGTGAGCGTCTCGAGAGTTCGATCGCAATTTAATGAATGACTCCTTCCATGGCAGAACAATTCCACTGGGCTCTTTCCATGACTTTAGTTTCGTTCTAAGCGACAATATTTCACCTTCTAAGGAATATGAAGGAGTATTTATTTACAGAGCAACGAAAATGGACGTATGCTTTTGAGATGCTTGCAGTTATTATTAATCAAGACTATATTTATATTAATTCTTCCCATGAAATTTATGAATAAATGTTATGTGAAAATTGAGATAATAACGATTCTAATTTGAAGAGAAGCACGACAATGCAAAATTTAAAATTAAAAAAAAAAAAAAAAAAAAAAAAAAAATCTGAAATTTTTCAGATTTTAAATTACGTCCAAAGGGGCGTTTTTTTAACGTTTTGAGTGTTACCTTTATTTATTAAATATCATGTTCTTTGCACTTAAACCATAAAATTCAGTTCAAGAGCAATATCGCAAAATAATGTTAAATTAAGCATATCTTTAGAATTTCCTAAATACACAGTCTCGCGAGCTGGAGATAAAAGTATTTTTTTTCTATATAACGTTGCCATTTCTCGCTTTTAAAGCATTGAGTTTGTAAATCAAAAATTCGTTAAAGTTTTACAAAATATAAAATCTATAATAAAACAAATTCCAAATTTGGGATTTCAGATGCCCATATTCGCAGTAGGATTTCGTCATTCAAAATTCGATGGCTCTATGTACCATTGTTTTATCACAATGCGAGAAATATACATACATTTATGCAGATTTTTCATTATTTAATTTCTTCAAATATAATGCAGGACTCTAACATTTTGTGGCAACAGTTTGAAAAGTGAACCGACGTTTATGAGTCCGACGCAAAATGCCAAAACGAAAGCAATAGTCCTTCGGGACTGAAATCCCTTTGGACTAATAAATAAAAGAAATTTAGTCTGGTGTAGATTTTGAATTTTTCTTAGGTAATGGCGTTCATTCCAATTCCAATTGTAAAGATCATTAAGCATTCTATTTCGGAGTAGGACACGTCATCAATGTGCTTTGCCCCCACCGAGATTCGAGCTTCATATCTCCCGATTGATAGCCAGACGTGCTTCCAATTACACCACTAAGGCACGCGGTAAGTTGGGAGAAAATACCTTACAAGCTTTTTTAATACGTTATTGGGTTTTTTAGGTTAATAGGTTTTTCAGGTTATTAGGTTTTTTTCAGGTTTTAATATGGTTTTTCAGGTTTGATTATTATTCTCCTCGCCAGACAGCGCTCTTTGCTCCGTCCATTAATTTCTATAGCAAATGGTTTTCGTTTTTCCCTCCTTCCTGTGTTAATCTCAAGTATATTTCCTGTCAAATACAGTGAGAATTACAGTTCTTGCCATGTGTATTAAGAATAAGTCTCAGTCATCTTTGCATCTTGTAAAAGAAAATCGCCTTAGTATCAAAATGATAGTTTGCAGTATTTGAAAAATAGTGTTGCAATCTATTATAACGACTGCTAAGTGGTACAGAATTGCATTTACCGGTAAAAGTTTACAATTGGGTGGGTGCCCCTTGTTTTTGACGCCAAGATCGGCGCCAGGAAGACACAATCTCAAGATGGCCGCTACAAAAAACCAAAATAAAAGGTCAAAGAATTGCATAAACTCTGTGTCCATGTACACATCGATCTGTTTTCACTTAAAAAAAATCCAAGAATTGCACAAACTAGGCACTGCGCGCTGCTTTAAATTTGTCCATGTACACAACAATCTATTTTTATTTTTAAAAAATCAGGAGGCTAAAGGTAAGTTACACTAT
Source organism: Stegodyphus dumicola (assembly GCF_044657685.1). Classification (NCBI taxonomy): domain Eukaryota; kingdom Metazoa; phylum Arthropoda; class Arachnida; order Araneae; family Eresidae; genus Stegodyphus; species Stegodyphus dumicola. The sequence continues at coordinate 32,768,528 of NC_140772.1, forward strand.
CATGGTAACCAGAAATGAGATTTCATCGCCAAAATTTTACAAAAAATTGTCGCTAACCGAAGGGGCACCCAATTCTACACTACAGCCGCATTTACCATGTTTGAAAAATTAAATTCAGGCGCAACTTAATAAATTAGTTCTTTACTGCGTTTTCTATTAACATCCAAGCCTGTTAATTACTTCTGCATTTCTCGTACCGCATTCATCCAGTTAATCTTAAAGAGTATTTTCTTTATAAGACGTTGTTTTCCCTTTCAAATGATAATACGCGAAGAATGGTAACTGGTAGCGATTTTTATAAATACATTTCTGCTGGCGAACTCCTCCACCGACCCTGGAAGACAAGCGGGGGAAATAGCTCTCCCATCCACAAAAGGAATGATGCATGGTTGGAAATTTTACTAAAAGGCAACTGCGGGAAAACATCAAAAAAGGGGATAGAGAAAAAGTAATAATAATTGCAGGCACAAACACCCTCTGAAGGTCTTTTAGTTTGCGTCGATTTCCTTGAAGGAGGCTCGAATAAGGCGATATTTTGCGATGCCATAAATCTTCTATTTCTCTGATTTGAATCGAGAAGACATCTTTAATAAAGGAGACTAGCGAGGTCTGTCAACACTTCCAAAGTGCAGTGTCATAGTCCCCCTTCCCCTCTTGCTGTAAGTGGGGTTGGGGAGTTAAAAGGAAAGCCAAGACTATAGTTGAGAATTTTTTTTCAGTATCTTCACTATGAACTTTCCATGGTTCCCCCAAGGTCTGTGAAGGGTATTGAGCTTCTGCAATGGTGCTAAGAAGTCTCTATCTTATTTTTCTTATAGAGAACTCGCTATTAAGCAAAGTGAATTGTATGAAGAGATGGTTGAAACTTTGACAGGTTTTAAACAAATCCCCCCCACACACACACTTATGTAGTATATATTGTTGAAGGATAAGCGCAAGTATTCTCGAACTGATTGTAAACAGTGTGTGTCTGCAAACTTTTATTTGGAGAAGGAATAATTTGATTCTTAAGTTTTGTTCTTCACTCCTCTTTGTTCTTTTATATGAAAAAGATCGAAAAATTTTTGGTCGAGGAATATAATACTATATGATATTATTAGGAACAACGCTTTTAATCAAAGAGCATTCCGGTAGGAATGTGACAAACTTGAGATTTTTTTTAAAGTTTAGCCTAGGTTATTCGATTTAGATGCAGAATAAATTTTTGAATTGTTAAATTAAGGGGTGTTGGAACCCAAAAATCTTCAAAAAATTGAGATTTCAGATTTTTGCATTTTCAAATTCTCTACACTTTAATCTTTCTAAAAATACCATTCTTTAATCTCTATGAAAATTAGAACTGTAAAAAAAATCTAGTTTTAATTGTCATCGTTTTTCTCCAAACGTGATTTTTTTATACTCGATGTACCTTTTCTCAGGAAGTACTGCTTACAGGTATCTAAAATTTTTATGGCTTATGTATTAGGTTTCCTAATATTTACTAAAATGAGCGTTTTGTGATAAACTTAGAATAAAAAATTTTAAAAAGTTTTTTGTGTGAGAAAAGTGCTAAATTTTACTATGCCTAACAAAATATTCTGTAAATTACTCTAAAATTCAAAATGTTCCAAAAGCTCATTTCAGTATAATCAGATAGGTATACTTTAATTACAGAAAAAATTTCAAGCGTGTATCTACAGCAGATTTTGAGAAAAGGTACATCGAAAATGGCCAATTTAACATTGTCGGTATAGGGGTTTCTGATACCCCTTAACATCTTCAGATTACGTATATGCAAGTGTAATTAATTGTTAAGAACTTCATATAATATCTTACTTTGATGAAGTTATTTTATGAAAGGAAACAAAAATGCAATTTTTACTGCGTTGACTTAAACATAGGGAACCATTTACAGTTCCCCGACAAAAGACTGATTTAGAAATATTTCCTTTTTCGTCTATAGGCTACTATACCCTTATTTTATTCAGGACTTATTTTTAAGTTTTTTAAAATTAATCAGCCAATGCTGCGTAGTTTCAACTAACAGAGTTGCCCGTTATTTAAAGATCTCCGGCGTATACTAGCAAGCAAGTAGAAGTACGGGCGTAGACTAGTAGCTTAGACTAGCAGCAACAACATGACCGAAAGGCAGAACACGAAGTGACCCAGACTTCAGCTTAAATACTCATTTGCATAAATCGTAATCCTAAAAACTCATTCTGGTAGGGAAACGTAGGTGGAAATTTAGAATGTATAGGAAAGACTTGTTCTAGACTTGTTCCAAAATAAAAATAACTATTAGAAAGTAAAACCCAACAATTTTAAGCTAAGATATTTTCCTTAATGAAGAGTGCTGAGATCTCATTTTCTATCGGGGTATATATTTAAAGAATGAGTTTTAAAAATATCTTTTAATCAAAGCGAAAAATTAAAACGCTACTCTCGTGGAATACTGAATCCACTGCAAAGCTCTAAGAGGATTTGCATTTTAAGTCTTTTTGCTTTATACTAGTACAAGGATTGATTTTTGATACTGATCCATGTTCTTCCCCTAAACGTATTTGTTTCCGACACATTAACTTTAGTTAATAACCTTGCGAGTTGCTCTCCATAGGAAAAAATTCGATATTTTTAAGTGAGGAATCGATTATTAAAAATGATTTTAAAAATACTTCGTCCTAACCTTGCACCCTCCTCTTGCTTCCAGTGTGCTGTATAACTTTTGTATAGAAATTTCGATTTTGGATTATTCGAAAAGCCTCCTTCTCCGATCACGCACTTTACATGCCATTAAATTCTTGCACTCCCAAATGAGAATCTTAGTTTTCCCTAGAAATATGCTACCATAGAATTCTTAATACTCTCCCATGTTTAAACTCTGAGGTTTGCATACCTTTTTTTTTTAATAAAACATAATTCCTTTTAACAAATTTTGATGGGACACGATCAAGTATTCGACTAATAATGCATGATTCTAGAAAAATTCTTTTATTTATGTTTCTCTTATCGTAAGTAAGAGCAAATTAAAACGCAAAGGTATATATAATTTAGTTTAAGACGTAATTAAAAATAGTTTCTTTATATGATACTAATGAGAGCTTTTGTAGGAGACAACATATTTTGTAATTATTGAATCGCCATCGTATCTGTTATATAAACAGTGTACGTTCACTTGTGATTGCTTTCCTGAGAGATCACTTGTGAAGATGATTTGACTGGGATGTAGGTTGTAGGAGTAATTTCTAAAATGGAAGCTAATTAATTGAATACAAAGTACGCCCATAAAGCAACCGGACAATTTCTTATAATTGAGAAAAAGATTACTAACCTTCAAACTTTGAACGAAAATAATCGCCAGAGATAAAATAATCGCCTCCTGCTTAAAAATAACCTACATTTCAAAATCCAAGGCACAAATCCAAGACTCTACATTTCAAAATCCAAGGCACAAATCGAGCACAAACTTTCTTCATTCTCAAATTTTCAATTAAAATTAACCTATAGCTTTCTTTGCTTATTCCAAGCATGACTGAAAGTTGCTGAAGTGTTACACGTCTATCAGCTTTTACCAAAGAACGAATTTTCTCCACATTTTCATCATTCTTTGAAGTTGAAGGGCGCCCTATCTTTGGTTCGTCTTCAACGCTTCTTGATAACGATGCGTCAGTACATACTGTTCGAGTCATTTATAACATTTAGGTAGCAAAATTTGCATCAACATTTAATGTTCTAACGTTGTTCTATCTTGAAATAAAGTGTTTTGTACAATGTCTTCTCAGTTAATAGAAATGACTCCGGCGTTGTGATGTGCAAACGACAAAAAAGCAGTTTAAGCTGCCTTTAACAATTGTTGAGAATTGACTCTTTCTAAACACACATTTATTCTTCCAACTTTTTTATTTTATCGTTTGGCCTTTTAATTTGTCCTACGGGCGCATCTTATATGATATCCAGGAAACTTGAGGTGAAGACAAGAAAGAAAACAATTAGGTCTCCTGGAAATGGTTGTGGGATTGAACATTCTTCATTAGTTGTAGCATAAAGCTGTATCTGTATTTGCTATTATTATTATTATTATTATTGTGAATGATGTTTCTTCTATGCTTGAAAAAGGCTTTTATATGTAATATATATATATGGTGGGTGCCTTCTGTCTCCACCGAAAGATACCGTTATCATCACCTTCATGCTGAGACCACGCCCTTTGGGAACACGAGGAGACCAGAGTGGCAGACAAAGGAGCTGGCGATGGAGCAAGATGGCAGGTTATGCGTGGATGGCCTCCAACAATTCCGACTCGCTCGCAATTTAATAAGGGACAATAAATGTACCACAAGAACGCGTTAGATTTATAGACTTTAAATGTGCTTGCAGGCATCAGCTATGATTGCATCTACTTCTGAAAGTAGACATGACAGGGTTACATAAAAATGTAACCCTGTCATGACTTCAGCACCCATTGTACATAAACTAATAAATCTCTGCGTGTCTACAAGCTGAATTCTTCTTTAAGAATTCGATGAGATATTTGCATATATATATATTGGGAATTACTTGCGATGGATGATGAATGTGCAGGTCATTTGCTATTGGACATTTGTAGAGACAGTCGAATCGTCTCCCAATTCTTCACAAATGCAGGTATGAAATACGTCTGGAGTAGAACTAGGGAGGAGATTTATTTGTGGTTTGGTTATTAAGCTGATGTTCATCGGTGACCGTCAAGGTAATTCATCATTAGTGTGACTCTGCGCAGAAATTTAATTCAAATTAAGCTAACACTGGTGCACATCAAAGCCTATTATTTCCGAGGTGAAATGAGGCAATAAATTTAGGTAGATTATTAATATGAAATTAAATTAAAGGACACTGCCAGATGACCATCAAGATCTATGGCTACAAGTAACCAATATCGCTGGTCCTTCATCGCTGGTCAACCTTCATCGCTGGTCATCAGCGATGAAGTCATAGGTGGCGCAGTAGGATTAAGTAACATCGAAAGATTCCGGTACTCATCAAGGCTGCTGGTCATTGGTAGCGGATAGGTTGAAGATCACCTATACGTCAGCCCATACGTTACCAGAATGAGGTGGTGATTGAAGTGGATTATTATAGGCATGTCCAAACTACGGCTTATAAACCACATGTGGTTCTTTGACTGTTAAATACGACTCGCATTCTAATAAACAGAAGTTTTATTGAAATGCGATTTGAAGTAGAAGTATCATGAAACAGTAATTTTTAACATTTCTATAATTTAAATTTTAAAATTACTGTACATGTGATAAATTTAGACAGTTTCAAACTGCTCCCTAATGGACAAAGAAAAATAAAATTCCTTTCCGAGATTTGCTACCATGGCGATGATACTTCTAGAAACGGTGATGGCTTTTTGAATTGCAGAAGAGACAACTGCGTTTTTCATTGTATGGCTTAGATTAATTATTACGTCAACAGCCTTCGAATATGTGTGTTTGTAAATTTCAATCAAAAAAGCGAAATGCATCTGATGATCCAATTTATATTTAATAAATGAATTAAATAATTGAAGTTTGAGTTTATCTCTATTAGTTGCGTAGAGAAAATTTAATTGTTATTTTTTATGTAAATTAAATTAGTGTGGAAGGCTTTTCTGTTACTCTGAAGACTTCTATTTCTGTATTGTAGGAATATACTTTCCTGAATAAAGACCAAGCAGAACAACATTTATCTACAGGGTCTCAAAAAAAGTGATGGGACATTTGTGCTTTACAAAAAGAAACTGTAATAAAATAAATTAAAAAAACATGTAAAAATTTTTGTGGGTGTGTTTCATACTTAAATTTAGTAACAATTATTACATAACATACATTTTCTCAAAATATTAAAATATTAATTTAATAAAAATACAATTGTTTAGAACGGAGCAAAAAATGGCTCACATAAGTGATGGCACACTACGTACTATGCAACAAAAATCGTCTGAAGTAAGCAATAAAAATATCTTTTGGGGTATTTATTTTTACTCAGAAGCAATTGGCAATAATTTATAAAATCGTCTGCAGTATTTCTCTCCAGTTTGTTTTGGAATTTTTGTGTTTTTTAGCTCTGTGCAGCTATCAATGCTAAACGAAAAGAAACTTTGCCTGAAATTCGAAAATTAGTTATAAATTTGCATATTGAACGTGGAAAATCTATTAGAGAAACAGCTAAAACAGTTAACTTGAGTCCTTCAACAGTTTTCAATATCATTAAGCGATATAAAAAGAATCATATGATCCAGGATAAAAGAAGACCTGGCCGACCATCAAAACTATCCAATGGAATAAAGCGAATTATCGTTCGAAATATTAAAAAAAAATCCAAGAATGAGTGCTCCTAAAATTGCTGCTGATTTACAAGCATTATATGGAGTAATTGTTAATCCTGAGACTATTAGAAGAGTAATTCGATTTGCTGCATATCACGGTAGAGCAGCAGGAAAAAATTCTTCTTAAGTGAAAAGAATAGAAAACTCACACTGGCTTTCGCAAAATCCAACGTTAAGAATTCTGATTACTGGAATGAAGTTATATTTGCTGATGAGAGTAAATTTAATATATTTGGTTCTGACGGTAGAATCTTGGTGTGGAGAAAACCCAGGGAAGAGTTTCGCAAACAGAACTTGGTGCCTACAGTAAAACATGGTGGAGGAGGGTTATGGTATGGGGGTGTATGTCGTCCGCTGGAGTTGGTAATCTTGTTTTTATTGACAGTATAATGGATCAGTACAAGTATATTGACATTTTAAATCGAAATTTGAAATCTTCAGCACGAAAATTGAACCTTCATAACGATTTTAAATTCTACCAGGACAATGACCCTAAGCAAACTGCTTTGAACGTTAGACTCTGGTTGCTGTATAACTGTCCTGAAATAATAAAAACACCACCACAATCTCCAGACTTAAATCCCATAGAGAATATTTGGCAAGAATTGGAGTGAAGAATTCGCAAACACACCATTTCTTCAAAACAACAATTAAAATTGGTGCTTCAAGAAGAATGGATTAAAATCACTCCAGAAATCACAAAAAAAAAAAAAAAAAAAATTAGTGGAATCCATCCCAAGAAGATTAAATCATGTTGTAAAAGGAAATCCAACAAAATATTAAAACCTTTTAAAAAGTAAAATTTTTGGATAAATATTTGAGGGAAAAGTAAGTGTCCCATCACTTATCTGTGCCATTTTTTGCTCCGTTCTAAACAATTGCATTTTTATTAAATTAATATTTTAATATTTTGAGAAAATGTATGTTATGTAATAATTGTTACTAAATTTAAGTATGAAACACACCCACAAAACATTTTTACTGTTTTTTAAATTTATTTTACTACAGTTTCCTTTTGTAAAGCACAAGTGTCCCATCACTTTTTTGAGACACTGTATTTATTTGATTTTAAAAATATCACGTGTATGTAAGTAGGAAAAATAGACTCTAAATTTCCTTTAAAATGTCTTTTTCTGTTCGAAAATTATTTTACTACATTTGAAAATATATTAATATATAACTGGTGCTCCTAAAAAATGTAGTTAATGAGGCTCTGAAATACTCCTGAATTTGAACTTGCGATTACTAGTCACCCGAAATCTGACCAGACATGAATTATTACAGTAAAATTAAGCCGAAAGATGCTAATGACCTACAGGCTTAAAATCACTGTTCTTCTCGCACAATGGCAACACTTGCCGGGGCTTATATAGGCGGCAAGTGCATGATAGCGTAACGTTTCAAAAATATTTTGCCACCTCTCAGTTAAGTATATTCCTCAAACATTTGTCTTTTTTTTTTCCGTTGTCTGGAAGTAAGGAATGGTTAATGTAGTTTTGGGGAGCTCTGGAATATTTTCTAATTTAAATAAGCACGATTTTGTCTGCTCACTCCTTCAAAAAGTATTCTGCCCCTCTCTCTTATTGAAGCAAATGAGCGAAAATGGAAGCCTTACATTGATTAAATGTCAGCTTCCTGGCTAATTAATTACTACAGCAAGCTGTTAGATTTTCGAGTAAAACAAAGGGAAACGAATGGCTTCGGCGATTACTGTTATTAATGCCAACGAAACTGGCTCCGAAAATGCGGCGGGATGCAGCCATTTTTCTTCTCTTTTAATTCTTTATTTTACTCAAGAAAAGTTGACAACCGTTAACTTCTGTTCTCTGCGCTTGTTGATAAGTTGCAGTTGTTTTGTTTAGGTTCTGCAAACCTCCCATGGTGAACCTGTTTCCTTCTCGTTTCTAGAAAGAATGAAGTGATGTTTCGGTGGCTTCGGTAATGTATACAAAGAGAGTTGAGTAATATTTTTGTTGAGAAAAATGATTATCGTGTCGTTATCGAACGAAAAATGTCATTGTGCTTGTGGGAGTATTTTCTCGAAGTTCTTGAACTAATGAAGTGTATGAATCATGGAATAAAACTTGTATTATGGTAATGAATCCTTAAATGACAAATAAATTCATTTCGATTAAATGAATGGATAGTGTTAAGTTACAGTAAGATCGCTAAACCGGCAATGGTTAACCGGTAATATCAAAATAACGGCACTTTTGAAGATCTAAATTTAAATCTGAAGTTTAGTCGTATGAATTAAGAAATAACGGGCCAACTCTGAAGTCTTAAATATGGAAATTCAAAGACTTTAAAAAAATAAATAAAAAGAAAATCTGAAAGGTTTCAGATTTTAAATTACGTCCAAAGGAGCGTTTTTTTAGCATTTGGTGTGTTACCTTTATTTATTAAATATTATTTTCTTCGTACTCAAACCATAAAATTCAGTTCAAGAACAATATCACAAAATAATTTTAAATTGAGCATATCTTTAGAATTTTCGATACGCAGTCTTACGTGCTGGAGATAAAAATGTTTCTTCTGTACAACGTTGCCATTGCTCGCTTTGATATTCTTGAATGTGTTAATCAAAAATTCGTTAAAGTTTTACAAAATATGAAATGGATAATAAAACAAATTCCAAATTTCAAATTTGGGCTCCCAGATGCCCATATTCGCAGTAGGATTACGTCATGCAAAATTGGATTGCTCTAGTTACCGTTGTTTTATCACTATGCGAGAAACATTTATGCAGATTCTTCATCATTTAATTTCTTCAAATAATACAGGGGGATAATATTTGGTGGCAACAGTTTAAAAAGTGAAACGGACATCCAGAGTGATTCGACGCAAAATCGCAAAACGAAAACAATAATCGCTCGGGGAACAAAGCCCCTTTTGACTAAAAATAACAATTTTCGACAAATAACGAAATCGTCGGAAAAGTTTTACGCTTGTTATAAAACAATAAAATTAAAAGAAGTTTGAATTCCGTACGACAAAAATTGACCGGGATATTTCATTTCAAAATTTTCATTATTTGATGTTATTTTCAACTTTCCTTGAGGAAACTGGTAATTAAATTAGAATAATTCGGCAAAATACGTTTAAATGAAGTGCAGGGAAAAAAAGGGGTGAATAATTTAATAGGTCGTACAAGGAAGTCGTGTAGCGTCTACAACAGATTTTTTAATCAGTAGTTTTTAATTTCTTCATACATTGATAAATTAAAATTTAATGTAAAATATTCACAAAACAAACCGATGCTCTGTTATGACTTTCATAATGAGAGATGCAATTATTTATTACTGTTTTGATTAGACAAATAAATTCAGACAATAAAGACGTAACAAATTTTGAAATTATATCACGTCTGTTTAAAAAGAGCATTTAGTCTCCCAAAACACTTGACAAAATAATCTTAAAACGCCTTTGTCACGAAGTTTCACCACTACCTTCTTCAAACATAGACGTAGAAACACTCCACATGGACCATTTTTATAAACCTGGAGTGTTTGTATATAGATAATAAGATGAAACAGAAAATTAGAAGCAAGGTTTCTCTTGAATGTCCTCAGTTTTCTTTTTTTTTTTTTTTTTTTTTGAATGGAGATTTTAATGGTCTGATTTTTTCGCTTGCATACGAAGTAGTAATAAATTAGGAAAATGCTTTCCGAAGCTGGATAAAAATAAATTAGGAAAATCCGCGATGTACTAATCAGTGACATTTTCTCTTTTTAAACGTTTGGAGATTGTACTTCAACTTGACGACAAAGTTGACACAAATTACTCGCTATGTCGTATCTGAATAGAATTCTATAGTCCTTCATACACCCTCCTCCCGCACGTTCAATACCATTTCTTTTGGCGATCTTCGAAACTTTTCATTTAGATTGAGAAGATTTCTCTTCTTTTTCCTTCAGTCTAATTGTATCGAACAACAGAGACCACAATTAGTGAAAACGTGTACTTGGTTGTTTTTGTTCGATTTTTTTACTCGTTTCTTTTTCCGATAATGAAAGTAGGACCACCGCAAAGAAAGCTTGCAAAAAAAAAAAGGAGGGAGGGGCAAGAATTCTTCCTTTTGTGTGTGATTTCGCGAATAAAGGACAGTTTGTCGCAGAAAAACTTTATCTTTTCAATTCTTTTTTTCTCATGGCCAAGTACGAATTCTGGTGACTCTGGAAATCACTCATTATTTGAGCAATTCTTGTTAAAAACTTGCCATTATCTTAAATTCTGAGGTTCGTTGAAAGCTGTATGTTCTTGGATGTGAAAGAAGTTGTTTCGCAGTTTTTGCTTTTTGTGTGTGTTTTATCCCCTTTTATTTATTTATTTTTTTACTGTTTTCTATAAAGCAAGTTGGAGAGGATGCTTCAGATCAGCATTTTTCAGCCGAAGTTCCTCAAGAAATCGTTAGGGGTTTCCAGGAAATCATGACAGGCTAATCATCTGACAGTGTCTAATCAATATGTAAGGATGGCCTGATTTTTTAATTGATTAATGACAGAGCTGTTAACATATCTGTTAAAGGAAAAAACTAAATATATGCCTTGTTTAAAACTTGACTTATCACTTGTAGAGACATAAGTATTTTTTTTTGTGGGGGGGGGGGAAAGCAAGAGTGATGAAAAATAGCAAACGCCTTCTCCGGGAATTGAACCACGGCAGTGGCGTAGCTAGGGTGGGGCAAGGGGGGACATCCGTCCCCGGGCGCCGCCTCTAAGTGGTGCCAAATTGATGCTACGAAAGATTTAATGAAATTGTTGCATAATCGAGAAAATATTGTTAAGAATTTTATTATTACTATTTTTATTATTATTGTCTATTTTCAAAAGTGTGTTTTTGTTTTATTATTGTGTGAAGTTGTAACTATATGTCTTTTCTTGTGTGGCAACAACGCTTCTGTAATTCTTCAATTTGAACTTTTGGATGTGTGCCAAGTTTGATGGCGTAATGCTCTGGTGAGAGCGTCGATTGATTGTGTAAATGAAACATGTTGTTTCAGAACGTTATTTCTTTAAAATATGTAAAATAAATGTTTTGTTTTCTGAACTCGGATTATGCAAAAGTTATTTAGTTTCAACATAAAAGTTTGGCGTCCGTTTGACAGGACGTTTGTGTGATTTCGAGTAGTTTTGATTTAGGCGTTTTGTTAAAATGGAGTTGTTAAAGGCAAAACGTAAAAGTGAACGTACTTCGTTTACGTTAACTACGAAGATTGTGGAAGAAGAATTGCCTACTTGTACGGATCCTGAGAGATTGCAAGTGTTGTTGGGGCAACTAATTGACAAATTTGAAAGCTTGGACAGTACTCAAAGCAGTGTTTTAGAACAAACCAAGGAAGCGGATTTCGAGAATGAATTTAATACGGCTGAAGGATACAGAGATTCCTTTATAGCTTTAAAGGTGAAACTTCAGAATAAAATTGGACAATTGAATTCGATGAATGTTACTACAGATATTGCTTCACTTTCGATTTCGGATCCTAAAGAAAATAAAAACAGGAAGTTCAAACTTCCTAAACTTGAACTGAAAAAATTTTCTGGAGATGCAAGAGAATTTTTAGGCTTTTGGAGCCAATTCTCCAAAATTCATGAAGATGCGGATATTGTGCCGGAAGATAAATTTTTGTACTTAGTGCAAAGTGCAGTACCTGGCTCAAAGGCAGCTCAACTTTTGAACAGTTTTCCTGTTACCGCCGCGAATTATCCTAAAGCTATCGAGCAGCTGAAAGAAAGATTTGGTAGAGAAGACCTTCTGGTGCAGATCTATGTAAGAGATTTGCTTGGGCTTGTTACAAAGAATGCTACAACAGGCAGAACGGCGTCGGACTTAGGAGTACTTTATGATAGTATAGAAAGTAAATTACGAGCGCTGGAAAGCTTAGGACGCACCAAGGAAAAGTTTGCTGATTTCTTGGGACCTTTAGTGGAGTCGTGCCTACCTGAGAATATTCTACGTGCCTGGGAGCGGAGTCGAACTTCTGAACAGGGACAGGAAAAGAGTTCTGAAAGAACGCTTGAAAAACTAATGTGTTTTTTAAGGCATGAAGTAGAATCGGAAGAAATGATTAGATTAGCACAATCAGGATTTACTCATTCTGTTAAGCGTCTTAATAAAAATGTTATTTCAGGTAATTCAGATTTAGCAACAGCTGCCGCGCTGGTAAGTACAAATGAAACCAGTAAAGGTAAGCAAAATGTTTGTATATTTTGTGGTAAGCCTCATATGAGTGCTAAGTGTTTTAAAGCTGAAAATATGAGCTTAAATGAAAAGAGGCTACTTGTACAAAAGAAAGGTGTTTGTTTTTCATGTTTAAGAATTGGCCATTTAAAAAACCAATGTAAAGCCAATATTAAATGCCCCATTTGCAGTTGTGATCATATAAAATTTATGTGTCCTCAGAATGTTAGTTCTGTAAAACAAAATGACTCTAAGTTGGATGTTTCCCTTTCTAATAATAGTAAGAGCGAGAAAGTTTATTTGCAAACTTTATGTGTTCTAATTAAAGTTAAAGATCGAGAGAGAAAAATTAGGATTCTCTTGGATTCGGGATCCCAACGATCATACGTTGGGGAGAAAATTATGAAGCGAATGAAGGCTGATCCTATTCGACAGGAGAAAGTAATTCATGGTTTGTTTGGGGGGAGGGAAACTGCGCCTGTAACCCATTCTGTTTTTGCTATTGACATAAGCAGTTTAGATAACACTTTTAGATGTTGTTTTGAAGCTTTTTCTGAAAAAAAGATATGTGGATTTGTTCCAACAATCAAGAATGCTCAGATTATAGAGGAATTGAAAAGCAGGAAAATTGAGGTCAGTGACACATTTTGCGAGGAAAGTGAAATTGATTTATTGATAGGTGCAGATGTCATTGGTAAACTGTTAACTGACGAATACCTAGAATTACCCTCTGGTTTAACTGCAGTCAAAACAAAACTGGGTTGGACGGTTATGGGTAAAGAAAATGATACTGTCAGGGATAATGCCCTAATAAGTCTTTCCTTACATGTAAATAATGCTTCTTTGAAATCTTTATGGGAGCTTGAAGTTTTGGGTATTTCCGACCAGACGGAAAATAGTAAAACGAAAAATCTTCATTGCGACTATGAGATTGATTTTCAGAATAAATTATCTATTCGGCCCGATGGTAGATATGAATTGGAATTACCCTGGAAATGCGAATCTACCAATTTATCAGATAATAAAAGCATTGCTTTGACACGTCATCAAAAAAATGATAAAGAGGGCAAAAGAAAATAATTCTTTGAAGGAATATCAAGAAGTGTTTAGAGAGTGGGAAAATTTAAATATTATAGAAAAGGTTCCGGAAAAGGAATTAAACAATAAATGCCACTTTTTACCACACAGACCCGTTATTAAGATGAATAGTGAAAGCACTAAGGTAAGACCCGTTTTTGATGCTTCATCTTGTGAAAAGGGAAAACCATCTTTGAATCAGTGTTTATTGAAAGGACCTAATTTAATAGAATTAGTCCCTGATATTTTAGACAGAATGAGATTTTTTCCTATTGGTCTGAGTGCAGACATAGAGAAAGCATTCTTGCAGTTAGGAATTTCTCCGAAGGATAGAGATTACTTGCGATTTTTCTATCCAAGTGATGAGGGAGAAATAGTGTATAGGCACTGCAGAGTAGTTTTTGGGGTTTCCTGCAGCCCTTATCTACTAGGTGCGTCTATTAAATATCTCTTGAATAATTGTCCACCTGACTTTTTAGATGTGGCTGACAAATTAAAAAATTCGTTCTATGTAGATAATTGTATTACGGGTGTTTACAATATTGAGGAACAAGAGGATTTAATTCAAAAGGCCAAAAGTCTTATGTCGAGAGGCAAATTTAATTTAAGGGGATGGGAGAGCAATGTTGCTTCCAAATATATTACAAAACATTCTGGGGACACACCTCTTTTAGGAATATTGTGGAATTTAGACAATGATACTTTAAGGTGTAATATAAATGTAAATATGATAACTTGTGATACTAAGGTAACTAAGAGACTGATTTTGTCTATTGTACAATCAATTTTTGATCCCATTGGAATACTTGCACCAATAACTTTGCTTCCAAAACTTTTGTTACAAGAAACATGGAAGTTGAAATTTTCTTGGGACGAGGTATTGCCTCATGATTTTGTAAGTAAATTTTTTGTGTGGTTATCTGATATACTTTTGTTGAAAAATGTGGCAATACCCCGATTCATTGGAACCTTTGCAACAGTTGAATTGCATGTATTTGTCGATGCCTGCAAATATGCTTATGCAGGATGTATATTCGCGAGAAGTGTTGATTCATGCAGTGTAAAAATTACTCTCTTAAGAGCAAAATCTAGAGTAGCTCCTATTAAGAATTTGACGACTCCTAGATTGGAATTAATGTCCTGTTGCATTGGATGCCGATTATTATATTCTGTTTGTAAAGCTCTTAATGATTTTGATATAAATGTAACTTTGTGGTGTGATTCCACAGTCGCATTATGGTGGATCAGAAATCCTGGTAATTGGTCAAACTTTGTAAGCAATCGTGTTAAAGAAATTACTAAGTTGACAAAACCTGAATCATGGAGGCATGTGCCTGGTAATATGAACCCAGCAGATGTGTTATCTCGAGGTTGCTCTGCTAAACAAATGATTAACTCGGAGTGGTTTAAGGGACCTCTCTGGCTAAGAGAAAGCCCTGAATTTTGGCCTACCAATATTGTTTGTCAGCCGAGCGAAGCTGACTTGGAAAAGAGGAAGGTAAAACTTATTAATGTTAACTTTTCAGAGGATACCACTCCTTGGTATGCAGAAAGAGTTTCTGATTATGATAAAATGATTCGTGTAAGCGGTTGGGTGTTACGTTTTATTTCTAACTGTAGGAAGAAGTCAAATTTGTGTAAAGAATCTAACCTAACTGTTGCTGAAATCATAAATTCCGAAAAAGTTTTGATTCGGTTGGTTCAAAGCTCAAATTTCCCTGACATTGGAGCTCTTAATCCACTTGATGTATTCATTGATAATGAAAAAATTCTAAGAGTTAAAACTAGAATATTGGAACGCAAAGACAATTCTGAATTTTTAACACCAATTTTGTTACCGAGTAAATGTATCTTCACTACATTGTTAATTGAGTCAGTTCATAAGAAACATTGTCATGCTGGAACTCAAATGCTTCAATCTATTTTAAGAGAAAGATTCTGGATACTAAAACAACGTAAAACTGTGCGTAATGTGTTAAAAGGGTGTGTAATATGTCAACGATATAAAGCGAAACCGATGTCTTGCGAAGTGACTCCTCTTCCTGAAGATCGCGTAGGAGATTATAGGGCTTTTGAAATTTTGGGAGTAGATTTAGCTGGCCTATTGTTTTTGAAAAACGGTAAGAAGGTTTGGATGGCACTCTTCACATGCGCTGTGTACAGAGCAATCCATCTAGAACTGGTGACTTCGTTATCAACAGAATCTTTTCTTTTGGCTTTAAGACGATTCATAGCCAGACGTGGCAGACCACGAACCATTTATTCTGACAATGGGACTAACTTCCGAGGAACGTATAACGAAATGTCTAAACTTAACTGGGACATAATAGAGAATGAGGCAAAAATAAAGAGAATAGTATGGAAATTCAATCCACCAACAGCCTCCTGGTGGGGAGGTTGGTGGGAACGGCTAGTTCGCATGGTTAAAGAACTTTTAAGACGTTCTTTGGGAAAATCGGTTTTACCTTTTGAAGAACTGGAAACCTTAATTTGCGATTGTGAGTCGGTAATTAATTCTCGACCTTTAACATATATTTCGGAGAACTCTGAAGATGCTATCCCTTTAACTCCGTCAATGTTTTTAATTGAAAATTGTACTTCGAATGTAGCAGATATAGATAAAATTGACTCTCAGCATTTTTTGAGAAGAATTAAATACCGCACAAAACTTCTTAAAGATTTAAGGAACCGCTTCCGAAAAGAATATTTGGGGCAATTAATAATGAAACAACCACAAAATAAAGTAACCCGGTTGCCTAAAATTGGGGAGATAGTCTTAATAGGCGATGATTTCAAAAAACACTTGTATTGGCCTTTGGGTAAAATTATAGAGAAAATTCCTGGTCGGGATGGCAAAGTTCGAACAGTTAAACTAAAAACTCAGAATGGGATTTTCATAAGGCCCGTTCAGCGTATTTATCCACTAGAGATACAACTAGGTGAAAATTATTTAGTTGAAGAGCCTAACGTTAACGACGATAAGAAAAACGATCAGACTGGCGTACAGCATATAAAACAGAAATTTACGTCGTCAGGACGGCTTGTTAAGAAGCCTAATGTACTAGACCTTTTTAATAGGATAACATATGTTTTTGAGTCGTTTGCCACTGACTCAAAAAGGGGGGAGGATGTTGCATAATCGAGAAAATATTGTTAAGAATTTTATTATTACTATTTTTATTATTATTGTCTATTTTTCAAAAGTGTGTTTTTGTTTTATTATTGTGTGAAGTTGTAACTATATGTCTTTTCTTGTGTGGCAACAACGCTTCTGTAATTCTTCAATTTGAACTTTTGGATGTGTGCCAAGTTTGATGGCGTAATGCTCTGGTGAGAGCGTCGATTGATTGTGTAAATGAAACATGTTGTTTCAGAACGTTATTTCTTTAAAATATGTAAAATAAATGTTTTGTTTTCTGAACTCGGATTATGCAAACGTTATTTAGTTTCAACAGAAATGTTTTCCATTCTTGGCACACAGAAAAGGGCAAAATTTTTCACTTGTCCCCGGGCGTTGGAATCCTAGCTACGCGACTGAACCACGGACCTCTGGAATATCGGCCCAGCGTGCAGAACCACTACACCACGAAGGCACGCTAGGAAGGTAGCAGAAATAACTTATACATTTAGGGATTTAGAAATTAGTAGCTGTAGATTTGAAAAAGTGTACAGTTTCACTTATTTGGGAGAGATGAAGTGTGAAAGTGAGATAACTTCTGAAATATTTACAAGAATCTTACTGCAAATAGAGGCTTTCATGGCCTGAACTAAATTACTTCTTTACGACAGTCTTATAAGATCTGCCCTGACTTATGCGTCGGAAGCGTGGGAACTGACTTTACATGATGAGGAAGTTTTGGGGATTTTTGAGAGATGGCTTTTTCATTGTATACTTGGCTGGGTACTTGTAAATAAATCATAGAAAAGAAGATCTACTAATTTAGAGCTATACAAAATCTATAGATAGCCCGATGTAGTAAAAGTCTTCAAACTGCAAAGGCTTAAATGAACTGGTCATTTGCCTAGAATGCATGAGAATCGGTACTGTAAGAAAATTTTGGTGCCTGGAGAAGGCCAGGATCCACCTAGGGCTCTCAAATAATGAAGAAGAAAAAGAATATTCATTCTCTGTCTAAGGGAAAGATTGTTTTCATGAAGGACTTTCTAAAAGGCATGCATTTTTCCTTGAGATATGAATATCATTTGAAGGCTTTCACAAGGGTAAATAATTTGAGAAATACTGCTTTCGATAGGTAGGTTAAATACAATTCTCCTTCATTGTATCCGTCATTAGCAACCGAGTAAATAAACCTCTGAACACTGCCAGTTCGTCGAGATACAGTTGAGCAGGGTGCCTTTTTCCCGTGTATAACGGAATATGAAACAGCTCCCAGAAAGGCATCCCTTCTCTTAAGCTGATGGCTCTCGTGAGCGCAGTCGTAGTGAGTTAATAAGCTTAAATTCAACTGGTTCCTGGCTCTTGTACTTTTTAGTTTTTGAGCGAAATCACAATTCTAGGCCGAGCGTACCGGAGCTCCAAGTAAAACGAGCTCCGGTTCTTAATAGTGCAACTGAATCGCAATACTAACAGCAAATTCTATTACTAATGCATTATTTTAACTTGCATGAAAACTGACACTAATGAACGGATGCGTCACTTTCCTTAGAAATAACAACTAAATACGCAAGAAAGCGTCAGAACCTGAGAAACGAATCCCCCCCACACACACACTTCTAAATGTTACCTGTTTCGGAGGAGAAATATTTATGGACTCAAACCTTCTCAGTCGAGAAAGTTTTAAATAAATAGAACAGAAAAAAAAAAAAAAAAAAAGTTTCAACTGACCGCAACGAAGAATGCTGTTCAAAACTTTACGCATGCACTTTTCTTTAATCTTCGGCATGCCATGCCGTTACTTTTTACCTTTCTTTTTTAATTTATCTTCGTTTTTAACTTCATTTTTAAAGCTCATTAGTTTAGTATAATTTATTATACTTCGAACTAGCATTAGTTTGTAATATTTTATTTATCTTTCTTATATTTTATTTAATTTTAATCATTAATTATCCATTGTTAATTTCAATTTATTTTTCTTCGTTTTTGATAGTCTTTGATAAAGGCTCCGGCGCTTCTAGTTTTAAAAATAGGCTACCATTATTAGATTATTGCTTAAAACAAAGCACGATTGAGCTATCTGGACTTGCTAAAGGCACATTAAAGTATAAAGTTCTAGTTAATTTACGTGTCCTTGGCTACTAGAACCGTAATGGAAATATCTAGCGACTATTCGCAGGTCATCTTACAGGTGTAAAATAAGTCCAAAGAAGGGTTAAAATACCCTTTTATTCAATCAAAGAAATACTAACGAAGGTCCATCTTGAGCTTGCAAGAAAGTGTCCACTTTAACTTCAGATAGAAAATAAGAAACTAAACTAATTCTAACTAGCTAAACTTTAGCCAAAGCTGTACAAAGATAACTAACCGACTTGGCCCGTAAAGTCCCAATCACTTTATGTTTCCGCTACCAGGGACTTGATGTCGACGGGGACAATTCTCAGAACCCGCACATTTCCAGGCAACCCACGTAGCTAGGTTACCATTTTTATTACTACAAAGACTTGAACGCCAAGCACTAATCGATTATCGCTTAGATTGGGATCACGTGATTCTTCAGAAGCAGAGCTTTCGTCTGATTGGTTGATCTCTACCCGGGACAGAGCTCCAGCCTAAACATTTTTGGCGAGATTTCAAAAAATCCCGCATAGCCGGTACATCGTTTCCGTAGCTAGGCGTGACTTCGCTTCCAGCGGAGTTCTCTTTTCTCCCGTTTAAACCAGTACTACCAAAATCTTGTTTCTCAGAAACGCCCCGTCTAGCAGGGACCGTCGCTAGATGTGATAAAGACCTAAGTAAACCTCACCGGCGAATACTAAGAGCCACGTAAGTCTACCGCAATACGTAATAAGATAGATTAAAAGTAACAACGTGGCTCAAAGGCAGAACACGCTCTACTGAAAATTTCTGAGCTCTTCTTCTGAAGTGACTCAACTTTCCATTAAATATTGGCTCTGCTTCCTTTGCATAAAGCCCGATGCTGAAATTTCGTTCTAGCAGAGAGTTGTAGGTGTAAAACAAGAATTTAAAGGAAAGAGTTTCAAAATTAAAATTAGCTGTTAGAAAATTAAAATAATCTTTACACTTATACATAAAGAAAATACTGAATACAACCAGCCCATTCCATTAAATTTAGACTCTGATCCAACTACTAATGTTCTGCTCCTCGGCCATTATTTTATGTGCCCTTTTTCATTCAAACCAACCCGCGAAATACTGAAAAATTCCTGCAGTCCGCCATGAAGACATCCCTCTGTACAGGCAAATATAATTCTCAACGAATTAACCAGCACTCCTTATATCACATTTGATGGGTCCAAAGTTAAACCTACGTTATAAGATGTTAAAAAAAATTCTGAAATGGAAAATCGCTTTGAAGATAACCGTGTTATCTTACGCCTGTATTAAAAATCGACTCACATGTCCTATTTGAAAATGAATCCGTTTGCCTTTAATCAGATTCACGATATCGATTTTATTTCTGATATAGGGATTACGATATATTGGCTTGGTATTACTTTATCTGGCAAAACTATCGCTTCTCAATCAATCTTAGCAATCTTACCGGTGTTACTGATCACGAGTGAAATAAATCGATATTTTGTTACTGAAGTCCGATAAATGGACTTAGCTATGGATTATTGCTCTCTCAACTTCATCGGTATGTCCATATATATTATTTCTGTTTATATTATCGATGTATCAGTGTCGTCTTTTAAGTATCGATTTAATCGCCTAATCGTATATCAAGGATCCGTGAATAAGAAATGTTTGTATGCATACAGATTTTTTTCCGCTATTTATTTTGTGATAATATTGATTTATATGTATATCGATGTTTAGGAATTGCGAATAATTAAAGCAGAGATATATCACATTATATGGGAGCTAAATTGGTTGTTATTAATTAATTTTTAACATAGTTTGACTTTTTTTTTACATATTTTATATTTATACTGTATTTTCATATTATTGTTTTGTAATGTTTTCCTGTAAATCCTTTACTTTGGTTGACGATAAGTTAAACCTTCGTTTATTGATTAATCTATTCGATGTAGCTAATGTCACTCACAGTCCAGAAATGCGAAATGAATTCTTATAAAAAATATTACTGTGCATTAGCTCGTTATGTCTACGGCCGATTTTTTAGTTGCGGAAATAGCATAGGCAGGGTCTGATTTCTTGAGAGACAAACGGAACTTGCGCTCATGTCTTCATTTTCAAAGAAGTTTTTTTTTTTTTTTTTTCCCAGTTCTAGATTTTAAAAATGTAAATTAGAAGCAAGAACAGAGTGTTAAACTTCGTATTTTAATTTGTTTGGGCTTTCTTTAAGATTTGGTTTGGTTTACTTAATTACGGCAAAGCCTCGAGGGCTTTTTGCCTAACTGGAGGGATGCCTTTGTGGAGGACTTTCTAAGTGAACCTGGCTCTTATACATCGTACACATGGGGAAAACCTGGAAAACGGCCATGCAGCCAGGCTGTTCGTAGGATTCGAACTGCCTTTGCTTAAGGATTAGAGGATGTGGATTTCTCTTTTGCTGTCAACATCATTTAGTAAAGACCGCAATTCAAAAAATACGCCGCGCCAACTGCTAACTTGGACAACCAATCATCGCTGTTGTATGCAAAGTAGAGACTAGAGTGTATATAACGAAAGCGTCTGAGTCCAATTTGAATAGACGGAAATCGTATTACAATGAAGTGTCGCAGAAATTAACAAAATTCTAAATAAAACAAGCTGTTTTATGTGGCATCACATATTTTGACCTTATTAAATACCTCTGTAATGTGAAGTGAAAAATTTTGAATTATAGGGCTATTTCATGAAATACATTAGACTACTGATTATTCGGGATCATACCGGAGACGACGTGCACGGTTAATCTAGACACACATTTAATCCAACGGTAGTTGGAAAAACACAGAAAAGAGGTTTAATCCATATTGTTATTAACAGAAAAATGCTATTAGCAATTTACCTACACTAAGCAGTTTAATTTGGGAAATAATTTCATTTGGTTACGTAAATTAAATCAGCATTCAAAATAACAACATGTGTAATTCTACTAAAGGAAGAGTGGGGACAGACACAAGACTCAGTCGACTGAATCCAAGTGGTGAGAAATTACCGTTCACCACATTTTAGTTCCAGTGGTCACTCAGGAATGATGGCTTTTAAGGGCAAGAAACGTGAATTTAATTATTCGCCAGGATTCGAACCCTGAATCTTGTAATTACTAGCTGGACCTGCTAACGACTACCATAACATAATGCGGGGGGGAAGGCTGCGATAAATCTTTATAAACTGTCTCGTGATATTCTTTTACGATCAATAAAATGGGACGAAAATACAGTTTTGTATGAAAGATAATAATATAAACAAACTACACATAATCTCAATTCAAATATTCTCAAAAATACGTCATTCCTGGCTTTGAAATCAACTAGAGGTGAAACGAATTCTAAATTTCATCAAATCCGAATCCAAATACTAAAACGTTCTTGAATTTTTCGAGTACCGAATTTTTCATACAATTAAAATAATAAAAAGGTAAAAAAAATAAATAAATAAATAAAAAATAAAAAAATAAATAAATACACAAACTGAATTGAAGTATTCTCAAAAATATGTCATTCCTAGCTTTGAAATCAACTAGAAGTGAAAGGAATTCTAAATTTCCTCAAATCCGAATCCAAATACCAAAACATTCTTGAATTTTCCGAGTACCGAATCCTTCATATACGAAAAATATTAAGAAAGTGGTAAAAAAAATATTATTAAGGGGTGTGGGATTTTCCTTGCTCTGGTAAAAGTGAATTAACCTCCAAACCCCTAACAGACGTGAAGTAAATTATCGCTATATCTGAAAGTAACTATAGAGTCAGGAAAAGGTTTAAATAAACGTTTTTATTTAAGCAGATCTTAAGACAACACATGTTTTTGTGCTAACAAAATTAACTACAAATCTTGGTGATGTAATTAAAAAGTCAAAGAAACAGTCAAAGTTAAGTAGTCAAAGACTAAACAATTTAATCTTACTTACAAGCTCAAATTACTCAATCGGCGTATAAAAATAAAATGTAGCTGCGATGTAAACACAAAGCCGAATAATTACAACTCGTCAGAGCTGGCAGGAATTAAACTTGGCGTGCACGCTCAAATCTTAAACTCCAAAAACCTCAGTTTAATTAGTGACTAACCTCATTTACATTCTGGTGAGGAAACGGAAAGGAGAAGTTATAGTAAAGGCTGAAATTATAAATAACTGGTTAGTTTCAAATAATAACCTTACAAAGTTTTAATGCAAATTTAAATTTCTGCTGCTTGTGGACTTACTAATTCAGTGGTAATGTGATATTTAAAAATCAATGTTAAAGACTAAGCTCCTGTACCAACACACCTATTTCCGCAGTTACAAATTAGAGAGCTATTCGGACAATAATACAAGCACACTGGCAGGAAAGCATCTAGCGAGTACAAGCACTCTAGTAGGAAAGCATCTAGCGAGTACAAGCACTCTAGCAGGAAAAATCGGAACTACCACGTTTTGAACTCAAGCTACCAACTTTGCATTTTCTGGTGTGGAGTAAATGAAACAGCAGAAGTGCAGGAAAGAAATCTTACATTATATGTAAAAAGAAAAAAAAAAAAAAAAAAACCCTGAAACGTTTCAGATTTTAAATTACGTCCAAAGGAGCGTTCTTTAACATTTTGTGTGTTACCTTTCTTTATTAAATATCATGTTCCTCGCACTTAAACCATAAGATCCAGTGCAACAGCAATATCGCAAAATAGTTTTAAAACGAGCATATCTTTAGAATTTCCGATACAGAGACTCACGCGCTGGAGATAAAAATGTTTTTTCTGCACAACGTTGCCATTGCTCGCTTTGAAATCCTTGAGTTTGTTAATCAAAAATTCGTCAAAGTTTTAAAAAATAGGAAATCGATCCTAAAACAAATTTCAAATTTCAAATTTGGTCTTTCACATGCTCATATTCGTTGGAGGATTACGTTATTCAAAATTCGATGACTCTATGTACCGTTGTTTTATCACAATACGAGAAATATACATACATTTATGCAGATTTTTCATTATTTAATTTCTTCAAATATAATGCAGGACTCTAACATTTTGTGGCAACAGTTTGAAAAGTGAACCGACATTTATGAGTCCGACGCAAAATGCCAAAACGAAACTAATAGTCCTTCGGGATTCAAATCCCTTTGGACTAAAAATAAATCTTAAAGCCTTTTTTTTTTTTTTTTTAATTTATTTTAATTATTTTTACCAGTTTTTTGTTTCGGTTTGTGAAAAAATCTGGAACTCTCATCAGAAAAAGTCAATGATCAGAAAGTCGCAATATTTTATGCTGAACAGAAAAAGTCTACGAATTGATCTCACATCTGCGAGTTTCCCTCGAAATTTCCTCCCCTAGGCAGATATCTAGCATGCTTTGTCGTTATCCAAATGATCCAGTCTTGTTCAGTATTATTTAGAATATGCCACAGTTTTTCAGGAAAGTTGTCCTAGAACCTGATCAAGTTCTGGATGTGGCCACCAATGGCTGCTTATTAGAATCGATACTTCATAGTATCGACATGCTGTGGAATCGATACCAGCACAAGAAAGACACTGGCATATGACTGACACTGACCGCCTATATACAATCAACACGATGAAAAATTTTGTAAGGGCAAAACAACGAGAAGAGAATCAATATACATTTGCCATCTGAACAGTTATCACACTGCATAGGATGGACACCAGTATAACATAGGCATAGGCATAAAACCAACGTTACGTAGATTTGACACCAGTATAGGATCGAAATGACTTCTGATCAACACTGGCGTAGCACAGAATGGACTTATAATTTGCAGTGGCACATAATTACGATCGATTCCGCCATTTTGATCACATTATTATTTTTCAAGATACACTGCGTAGGATTGACACTCGTGTAGGATCAATTCCGGCTTACTATCAAAGTTATAACAACCTCGAAATCAGTTTCTGAACTACCGTGTCTTTCGTGTGCTAGCGGAAAGACTGCCGATCCTGTGCAACTTTCTCCTTATTATGGTCTCAAAAATTTCGAGGTATCCTTCTGAGGCTTCGCGGTATATTAATATGTTATGCCGCTTTGTTCTACAATTATTGCTCTGGTGATGATTCATAATACCACCAGAGATTTAAATTTTAGCCTCTTCTTTTTCAGCCTGTTAATTTACACGGGAGCTTATATCATAGAAGTAAGAATTATCATATTATTTATTAATGTTAAATTTGAGCTGGATGTTTATTTACATTATTAACTTCCGTAGACTTATATTGTGCTTCGCATACAATTATTAAGCAGTTCTTAACAATAATAATTTTTCATGAAATTGAGTAACAATAATTTAAAAAATCTGCTCAGGAATTAGAAACCCAAAATTATATGGACCACCATCTTATACTTTCGGTTATGCTGCAAAAAATAAAAGCGACCAACCAATCAAAAGTCGTTTTTCTTCTCTTAGATCCAATTGCGACAACTTCTCGAATCTAAAGCTTTGTCGTTATTTCCAGCGCCTTATCGAGGGGGGCTCTAAATGTGGAGCAGAATTGTTATTTATGTTCATCCGTCCTGCCCCATTATCCGGCCTTACCCCCTACCCCCAGCGCCCCATTGTCCGATAACTAATCGGTGCCGAGAGTGAGTAATAAGAAAAAGGTCTTGGTATAAAAGTCACAGGTTACTTTTTTTTTTTTTTTCTCCTCCAGAGTAGGCTATTGTTAGTAGAATACGAGGGAAGTATGAGTCAAAGCCTAGAAAAATTTCTTTTCGAAGCTATTTAGGAACTTGTTCTTGCTTTTACGAAGTGTCTGCTATTACAACCCGCTACTTTTTACAATGCGTATCCATTATTCATGTGGCTTTATTTAATATTAGTAAGAATTCTGGCAGATCTCATGTTTCCATAAGTAGTACAAATAGGTTCCATTAATGTATTACTTAATAGCTTCCTAATGAAGGAGGACTTCTTTACACTTGGCTGATAAGCTGGTTTAGCTGTTGCAAATTCAAGCTTGACTGAATTTGCCGTAGCTAACTCAGCTTATCACTTAGCTTGCAAGCCTTAGACTGAAATTGACATGGCTAGTCCACCACTTGGTTATCGCTTAAAGCCTCAGATTTGGAGTGGTGGCCAGAATCGTCCCTTAGTTTTTAATGATCCTGTTTTTTAAAAGAAAGAAGATGGGCATTTTGACCCTTAAAACAGCGCTGTGCCTAGAATCCTCTCATAATTTAATCGGATTCTTTGGAAAATTGTTTAACAGATACTACATTTGATAAAAAAGAGGGAGCAATCCTGATCACAAATACCTCAAATTATTTACCTATTCTTGCACTGAGTTACCAATTAGAAATGTACATATTTCTCTTTTTGATAAATATTGTGTCATGAGAAATATTGTCTTTCATATCATGAACCCTCATTTAAGCATTTTAATTTTCATCTGAAGAATATGAGGCATGTATACCAATTAGGTTGGTTACTTCCAGTGTGCAAATTTGTTGTCTACCATAGGTCCAACGTAGGTACCATTAGCTTTCAACTTGGATCAACTCATTTCCATTTTTGTTCGACAACCTGTCATGCTCGTGAATGAGGTATCGATCACAAACATGTACATTTCCCTTATAAACAAGTTGCCTATTCAAATTAAATTCTTGATTTTTCAACTTACGAGTGAGCCCTGTATGCCAGTTAGGATCCGATGTGGCTCACTCTCAGTCCCATATGGCTCACTCTTGAGCAGAAGCCATCTATTTTGACGTTATGCTCATGTTAGGTTCACTAGCTTTCAGTTGTTATTGTTGTCAATTTCATTTATATTCGTTGCTTTTCAACTGCGAAGAGACTATTTATCCTTGTTATGCAGATAAGCTGATTTTCAATTCAAGAACAAGCGGTTTATCTTGACATGTTTGTTGACATCCGATTTACTGTCAAGCTATCCGTCTGAACTACATTTATTTATTTTACAACTTCAAATTGTCTATCCTAATTGAGTTAATGTACAACCAAAATACAATGGATGTTTTCTTAGAGAACTCAACACAGTTTCAGATATTTTGGTCTTTTGTAGAAATGTTAATTGCTTACAGCAATGTTTTTCAGGCCAGTAGTTTGTTTGTTTTTGAAAATCAGTGGACACTTCTAGAAGTGGTCGCCAATAGAAAATTTACTATTCTAATAAACTATTTGCCCCAATTAGTATCTCTGCCGTTTAGCTTACGAAGGGGATGTCGATTCCAGTTAGGTTTGTAAGCAGAGAAATGAGATTTGCAAAATTTGCTACTGTTTTGTCGAGGAACCAAATTTTTAATGTTGAACATTTGAGCTGCACTTCAGAACAGTTGTTACTAACATTAGGTACATTAGGTATTTTTGGAAGCAGGCAAGATGAAAAATGAGCGATGCCTGTGCGGGGACCACGGACCTCTGGAATACGCGCCCAGAATGCAGACCACTACACCACGAAGGCACGCTAAGAAGGTGGGAGAAATACCTTATACAGTGACATCTCTCAAAACTATCGGGGAACTCGAGAGCTAACTGCGTAATAGCCAAGATGTCGATATTTGTAAACAGCCAACAGTTTGCCTCCCTCACCTTATACTTCGTCTATTCATAAGCTTCATGCTTCGTTTTCTGTTACTAATCTTATCAGATCTATATTTTCGTGCATATTCTTTTTCGCAAATGTTAATATTGGTGTGTTTTCACAAATGAAGTGCTTTCGCGTTAATGTTAATAACTTTAACTCATAAAAGATGTTTTTAACACCATATATTGAGTACCAAGGTAGAGAACAATCATTTGTGCGATACCAAACGATAAATTTTTAACAAAATAATATTTCTGAAACACACTGTAGATAGCTATATATATACAATTCTACTAACTTCAAAGGAGATAATATACTCAATAATTAGTAAATAAGTACAATAGAGACTGTATAAATTAAAAATTATCTCTTAGGAAATGTGAAGTAAAATTTAGATAGCAAATGTATTTAGATAATTAAATGTATTTAGATAGCAAATGTAAAATTTAGACAGCAAATGTCTATTGTAGAAATCAAAAATTGGAATTCGTAATTAATTCAAATGTAATTGGTAATTTAAAAATACTAAATTAATAGAAATTAAATTTTAAGAATAAAAATAATAAAATCGTTGTTGATTTCACGGAAAGATCCCCACATTTCAAGAGGAATTAGGCTTCTATACAATCCCCAATATATCTTAAGGATCGTGTTTCGTCTTTTCGCATTTTTGAACAAAAATTCCTTATCCCAATTTTAAATTTGCTAGTCAGTTTTATAAAAATCTGAATTTAAATCGTAAGTAATTTGAGAAACGTGAAAAAAATATCTCCAACGCGATGATGGACTATTCATTTCAAAAGTAATCGAAATAAAGATAGTATTCATTCATTACAGTACTTAAAAATAAGAATAAACGAAAAAATGAAGAAAATAATAAAAATAAATGAAATAAAAATTAAGAAGAAAATGAAATTAAAAATTAGACAAATAAAAGTCTAATAAAAGGGTTTTTTATATATTAATATGGCAAAATTAATTGTCCTTTTAAAATAAATTTAGAAATTTCTTAATTTTATGGTTTTTCTCCTTTCTCCTTTTTCTTGTTATATATAAAGAAAATTTTCTCAAATTCACTAAATTATTTTTAATGATAATTGAATGAAAATTATGCTGTACGTTACATTAGGCACGTGAGGCTAAGATTAAGAAGATTAGGACAGTATAAGAACTGGGGAAAAGAGACTTCACATCGGGCAATTAAGGGGGGGGGGAATTGGGCAAAAAGACATAGAAACCTATTTTTCAGTCTTTTGTACAATTTTTGAGTAAATTACTGTTTACAAGCTATATCAGTATTATTAGTATAACAGTGAATCTAAACTGAATGTTTTTTTTTTTTTTTTTTTTTTTTTGAAGATATAAAAACCTTCTAATGCAGTTCTGGCCGAATTTCCATACTTTGAGCTGAAGAATTGCAAATAAAGTTGTTACTCGTCTATTGAATTTATTACTGACAAAAACAACCCTTCCCCCCTTTTTTTACTTCCTTGTACGAAGTAAAAAGGAAGTATTGTAATCGCGAAAAGTTTCAGGCAGCATATTTCAACGAAAATATCCATTTTGACCGCTATCTAATGCAATTTAACGATGTTTTTGCGTGATATCTAAACGTAAGGACAGAATAAAATACTCTTTTCCTCCAAAAAAATTATAAAACTGCTTTAAAATTAATTCTAAAGACAATTTTTCGTGGCGTCTGTACGAACGTATATGTACGTACGTGCGTACGTATGTATCTCGCATAACTCAAAAACGAGTAGCCTCAGAACGTTGAAATTTCGTATATAGGACCGCTATAACATGTAGACGTGCACCTCGTATTTTGGTTGCAATCGGCCGCACCAAACGTATATAAATATATTTATATATATATCCACTCTGTTACCCGGCTCAGTGATCTCAGTTCCTTTACTCTTATATGTTTGTAAATTGTACATTTTTTGCTTTAAAAAATGATTGAACTATGTTGTTTTTATCTTCCGGTTAAGGATTTTATGCCTTTCGTAAATCTGTGTGCAATATTTTTAGAATTATCAGCAATTTTAAAGTTGTTTAATTGCCGCTAAGCCTTTTTTTAATGGCGACCATTGATGTTTACATTTGAAACAGGAGACTGGTGGATTTGTTGCCAATCTAGAGAAACTTAGCTTCGTAACAACAAAGATAACGCATTCATTTATTATTGCCAATTAAATCATGCTTAATTCTTTCTGGAACTTTTTCAAGGAAATAAGTGTTTGAAATTTACTTCGTAATTTTTAATATAGATATTTTGAGTTATTTATGTATTTTTGCCTTCTCGCGAAGTGAGAACTGAATTAATTGAATGAGAAATACTCAATCGTCTGTGAAAAACTGTTTCTTTTTTTGTTTTGTTTGCTTAATTTCTTTTATACATCATTCTAGCTTTATTATAATATTTGAATAGAACATGTGGCAACGATTAGATAATTCTTTTCTTAAAATGATATAAATTTTGTGCATTATGAGTTATAATATGAACGAAATATATAAGTTAACTGTTATATAATTATTGGATTATATAACAGTTAACTTAGTTTCCGTTACATAATTATTATATAAGTTAACTGTTATATAATTATTAATACTGTTAAGTGAATCTAGCGGCAGAGTTTCGCTATGGTAAACAAATACTAGAGTGAATTTTAAAGAATGCATTTATTCTATTGTAGTTTATGTGCTGTCGGCGAAGTAGATTTAATTCAATCCAATAAGTTTAAATGAAATGCAAGAAAAAATGCGTACAATTTAATATTCCAATACAAGAAAGTCATGTGGTGTTTCTATAAGACCCAAGCTGTGGAAACGAATTTCCTTCTCTTCGCATTCAAATCAATATTATCGCGAAGAATCCAAATTTTTGAACAATTCTTTTGTTTTTGTAGAGTAACGAGTGTTTTATCATTTCGATTTAAAGCGCTTGCGTGAGATGATTATGCAGGTTCCATTTCTGTGGCACTCCATTCTCAGAAACACAATCTGATAGTTGCTTAATGTGTATTTCTGAATTCAAATTTTTAAAATGTTTATGTTCACCGGTTATTTAGTTTATGTTCACCGGTTATTTAGTTTATGTTCACCGGGCGGCTGTGAGATTTATTTCCTTAAATACTAATCCTAGATGTATATTTCACAAAGTTTCTTAAACAAGACCCAGAACTATGTAAAAAGAGTTTCAGCACTGAGAGGCAAATATTGTAATATATATGTGATGTACCAGCTTTTGTCCGGAATAAATAGATTGGTGAAGAATGATAGATGTAGTCGTAGCTTAAATTATCAGACGATAAGTTTAAAAAACAGGATCCATTTATTATTGGTCAGGAGAAATAGCAGTTACAAAAATCATATCTCCGGAGTAAATAAAAAAGAACTACTAATAACTTTACTGCATCGTTACATTAAAGAAAAGACCCCGATATTCCTTTGCGAGTCCTTTTATAGCCTCTGGAAAGGCGGAACTTCCAAGAAATGACGTCAGCCTCGTCAGCCATTCCAGTTCGCTTTAAATATCTCCAGAACATTCTATAACTGCACGTGTAGAAAAGGCGGGAAAAACAACTTGAATACGGGGCTGTGGATTTAATTCCACGTACTTTCAAATAAGAGACCGTCGCCATTAAAAAGTGAAAAGAACATACAGTTAGAATTTTAAGTGTATTTTTGACTATAGAATTTTATTATTACATATATATATATATATTTATGTCTTTGCGGTTATGTATATATATATATATATATATATATATACATAACCGCAAAGACGTATTTTAGTGCTTATTGCTAATTGAATTTGCTGCACTTAATTAATTTATATTACGTTTTCACTGCTGAACGATTTGCTGCACTTAATTAATTCGATTAATTCCTTATTTCATATATATTTTCATTAACTGTTAAATTTGTTTTGTATTTTCGGTTGGATTTGCGCAATTATTAGCTGTTATTTGTATTTTTGGGTGGAAATACGTAAGAAAGATAACAAAATATGTAAATATAAATTATAATTGAAATTAGCCAGTACTCCTTAACGCTTAATTTTAATTTGTTTATTTCCCCTCTAACAGGATTTTTTTTTTTTTTTTTTTTTTTCCCCGAAACTAATCCATGTCATATGACTCTTCCATAACGCTAGAGGCCCACCAGCTGCCGAACGATAAAATCGCTGAACAACACTGGTAGCTGGGTTCCAATCCAGGCGAACGGGCTGACTGCAAGAGCGTTTTCGTGGTTTTTTCCATGTGTAACGTGTATACGAGCCACTTCACTTTAGAAAGTCCTCCACGAAGGTATCTCTCCTCTTAGGCAGATAGCCCTAGTGTGCTAATCGTAATAAACTAAACCAAACTTATAATAGTTGTTTATAAAGTACTTAACAAACTTATGGTAGTGGTTTACCAAATATAATAAACTAAACCAAACTTGCATAACGCTGATAATGTAAATGGAACTAAAACTCATGGGTGCTTGAGCTCGTGCATGTGTTGCTTGTGCATGTGTGCTTGAGCTCCTGCATGTGTTGCTTTACTGTATTTTACAGCATTATTAATTATCCAATCAAATGCATTGAAAACCGAAATTAACTCATGCTTTTTGCACTTCGGTCTAGCGTTAATGCTGTTCGCTGCTTCTCTTCTACCGCAAAGCTATTAAAAATGTAAACGTTTTCAAATAGGCACGAATTAGTGTGCCAAGTTATTTGTGGTCGCAACATGTTTTTTTTTTTTTTTTTTAGTCCAAAGGGATTTGAATCCCGAAGGACTATTAGTTTCGTTTTGGCATTTTGCGTCGGACTCATAAATGTCGGTTCACTTTTCAAACTGTTGCCACAAAATGTTAGAGTCCTGCATTATATTTGAAGAAATTAAATAATGAAAAATCTGCATAAATGTATGTATATTTCTCGTATTGTGATAAAACAACGGTACATAGAGTCATCGAATTTTGAATAACGTAATCCTCCAACGAATATGAGCATGTGAAAGACCAAATTTGAAATTTGAAATTTGTTTTAGGATCGATTTCCTATTTTTTAAAACTTTGACGAATTTTTGATTAACAAACTCAAGGATTTCAAAGCGAGCAATGGCAACGTTGTGCAGAAAAAACATTTTTATCTCCAGCGCGTGAGTCTCTGTATCGGAAATTCTAAAGATAGGCTCGTTTTAAAACTATTTTGCGATATTGCTGTTGCACTGGATCTTATGGTTTAAGTGCGAGGAACATGATATTTAATAAAGAAAGGTAACACACAAAATGTTAAAAAACGCCCCTTTGGACGTAATTTAAAATCTGAAACATTTCAGATTTTTTTTTTTTTTTTAATAAAAACGAATATTTAACCTGCATAGGCTGCCTAAGTTTGCTCTTCATTGTGGATCAACATTCCGTGCAATCAATATTTCTACAGTGTCATTACTTCTAAGTGTAGTGCTTCATTACATATATAAGAGATCAGGAATATGTAAGATAAAATTCAAACTTACATTTGTAATAGCTCCTTAAATTTCCTATTTAATTTGTTTGTTTCGCCTTTCTGTCGTAATAATAATATAATAATTTAATAAATATCTTTTTAGTGCGCCATTTCGAAATCATCTCCGTCACGTGACTCTTATGCATTACTCATAACACACTTACTTACATAACGGTAAATGTGAAACTGAAAACTTTTGCCAGGTCGTAATGATAAATTTGCAAACCAAAAATTTTAACTAACTTTTGGAGGCCAAGTGGAACTATAACTTTGTTATTCTTAATTTAGTACCGCTATCCTAGTCTTTGCACTCTTCTTCAGATCAGATTGTACAGCCTTAGCAGAAAGCTGCTTTTACTGTTTGTCTTGAAGTTTTGAGCCCTAAGGCGATGGTAATTTAACAAACAAGGCGAAACTCGTACTCTTCTTCCGATTCTCCATGCCTTAAACGAGATATCCACCGCCCCTCTTTTGGCCAGTGCTGTGAATTTGTGTAACTCATGCGTGTGGTGCTTTACTGTACTTTACACTACGTCTAAAATAAGCATATGAGTTAAATGGCCATGATTGCATCTGATTGAAAAGTTATCAGCACCATTAGCAACATCAGACTCAGAATTTTCATGTTATAATGAATGCTTTCTAAGGCAACATTCTCATTTCCAAATGAGTAAAATTAACAGGCAACTAACTATACATAATTTTTTAAGATACATCACTAAAATGTATGAGAAATTGTCGTATTTCCCCTTGCTTGCTTCCATTGTGGTAGCACGTCCAGCTAGCTCATGGAAGATTCGTGATTAGCTGATTTTTTGTTTAAGCTTATAAAGTATTTCTCCCACCTTCTTAGTATGCCTTCGTGGTGTAGTGGTCAGCACGCTCGACGCGTATTCGAGAGGTCCGTGGTTCGAGTCCCGGTGAAGGCACTGTTCATTTTTCATATATCCTGCTTCCCAAAAAAACCCTAATGTCGCTACAAGCTGATTTTTTGCGTTTCCTGCTGCTAAAATTCTGATGTCTCTACAATAGCTTGTGCACTAAAATATGGTATACGAAATACTAGACGCCCTTTAAATATAAAGATTATAAGTAATTATTGTTTTAAACCGTGCGTGAAGTAGTATGATGAGCTGGAAGACCTTGCGGTTTGACTCCAGACAAGGGCATATTTGATTTTTTGCGTTTTTTCATCCAAAAAACCTAATATTCCTTCAGATTTATGTTGCATTTTATAGACATTATAAGAAGAACAACCGTAACGAAGACAACCAATAGAGTAACAAAGGAAATCTGGATTTCTATTCCACAGCTGAGTAGATTTTATTATGAACGGCTGAACTTTTAACGTCAACTGATTTTAAGGGGGATTCATCTAATTCTCCATAGATTTTAATCAGAATAAATGTGTATCAATAAATCGAGATGTTTTACACGCTTTATAAACGCCTGAAGTCCTGAAGGGCAATTTTAAAAATAAAAATAAAAGAACATACTCTCCAAAAGCTTCGCTACAGAGGCTGTTCACACATTTTTTAGACGATGTATATTGTATTCCCAAAACTAAATTACATAAAACTCTTGTGTTTTAAATGTTCTTTTTGACATCCCTTATTCTGAACTATCTTTCGACACCGCAATTTCCAGGATAATAATGCTTTTTGAAGTGGCAGAAAAGGTATTCTATTCCATTCCTCCCGAACAGCTTTCCAGAGTTCTGTTAGGGTTTCGGGACAACGTTTGGATAATGCAGTTTTTAAAAGTCCGAAAGCACAAACATCCATAGGTGATACATCGGGAGATTTAGTAGGGATATCAGTGAAGTGACACCTTGATACTAGTTTTTTGTTCCATTTCTTTTAGGAAATTTACAGTGGATTTTGATGTGTGACTGCTAGCTTTGTCCTGATGGAGTCTCACAGATGGATGGCGCTGTGGGTAAAGCGATGGTATTTTATTCAGAAAAATTGGCGATAAAATATGTTCCTGGTACTATTTGGAGTTAATCTTGACATTTTTTTGCACTCTCTTTATTTTTAACTTGCCATTATAAGAAAAACCAGCAACAATCATGAATCCCTTAGAAAAACTTTCTTTCGATTCTTTGAACCATGTACTTAAATTTTTTTTTCTCCCCTTTTAGGATAATAAATGGCTCTTTTTTTTTTTTTTTTTTTTTTTTTTTTTTTTTGTTACAATCATTTAAATACACCCATGCTTCATCTATTGTGACAATTGGTTTCCATTTTTCTTTGGATAAGTGTTTCCCATATAGAATTCTGCAGCGTGTCCTGCGTTGAGCGATATGCTTCGGAAGAAGACGATGCAAATTGCATTTTTTCGCTTTCTTAAGATTTAAATCAACGTTTATCATTTTGTTTACAGTGAACACCGAGCATTTTAATGATTTTGCAACTGTCCTTTGACTAGGGGGATTTTCTTTTAACATTAAACAACGTACTACCTTTGCAGTAGTCGAAGATGTCCGTTTTTTCCTTGGATACTTGTTTGAAATTTTTGTTTCACTTGAGGCTCTAATTTGACGTTTGTTTCCTTTCTTGTTGATGATATTACCTATCGACGCTTTAGATATCACAAAAACATGACTTTCACATCGTTTTTGGATAACGGAGTTTGCATATTTCTCTTGGGAAAAAGCGTAAATGTAGCCTTCGAACCACTGCTTTGTTAAATTCGCCATTTTGAATAAAAACAAAACTTTAAAGCCACAGACGATAATTTGGACTTTTAAAAACATACTACATTTGCAATTACTTCTTTTGCAGCGAACGATTTTTATTACCGCTTATCAAAATCGATTAAAAAATGTGCGAACAGCCTCTGTATTACGGAAATATTTCCTTGTGAAACTACAGTGAACAAATTCATTAGTATCTTATTAAAATAATGAGTGCTATTTATTGTCTAATATTACTGTGCCTTTTGCATATATCACTTGCGCCAAATACTGTTTACACTTTGCTGTCAAATTTCGTATCCTGCGGCATACGTTGAGTTTTGAATGAATAATGAAAGCGTGACTTGTCTGCAGCAGCAGCAACCGCTTTTTTTCTCCGCTACCATCACCGTGTATGAAATATATCCATCGTGCATTCGAAATGGCAACGGAAACCGCGAAATGCGGCAGAGGGTGGTCATTTCTACCACCCACTCTTTAAACCGCGAGCTGGTCCGTGACTTGAAATTAGTTCGACGATCTGGGAAAAAAGAAGATCCGCGAGACGGGCGGCCTTCATCCAGTAGAACTTATTCTTTTTTCGATGTGGATTATGTCTCGGTATTCGGCCCACCCGTGAAGCCATCCCAGTGTTATCTCGAAATTTTACCTCCCCCACTTCCGAACCTCGTAGTACCCTAATCTGCAGCGAAATGGTTTGGCTCTATCTTAACTTTCTCATAGGATATATAGAAGGTCCGCGAGAGCCTCTTTTCGTGGTGCCGATCGTGATAAACTGTTTCTGGGAAGGATCATTTTACCATTAGCCTACCTCATGTAGGCCCCTTCCTTCGTAGACAGCAAAAATATTGCTCAAAATACAATCGTACACGTTAGTTATAAATAATATAAAGCTAGAAAAACTAATCGGAACAAAAAATTTGTTTGAGCTGTGTAAATTAATTTTTTATTTTGCAAAATATTAGATTACGGTTGGTTTTTTACTTCCTTGTACGAAGTAAAAAGGAAGTATTGTAATCGCGAAAAGTTTCAGGCAGCATATTTCAACGAAAATATCCATTTTGACCGCTATCGAATGCAATTTAACGATGTTTTTGCGTGATATCTGTACGTAAGGACAGAATAAAACACTCTTTTCCTCCAAAAAAATTATAAAACTGCTTTAAAATGAATTCTAAAGACAATTTTTCGTGGCGTCTGTACGAACGTATATGTACGTACGTGCGTACGTATGTATCTCGCATAACTCAAAAACGAGTAGCCTCAGAACGTTGAAATTTCGTATATAGGACCGCTATAACATGTAGACGTGCACCTCGTATTTTGGTTGCAATCGGCCGCACCAAACGTATATAAATATATTTATATATATATCCACTCTGTTACCCGGCTCAGTGATCTCAGTTCCTTTACTCTTATATGTTTGTAAATTGTACATTTTTTGCTTTAAAAAATGATTGAACTATGTTGTTTTTATCTTCCGGTTAAGGATTTTATGCCTTTCGTAAATCTGTGTGCAATATTTTTAGAATTATCAGCAATTTTAAAGTTGTTTAATTGCCGCTAAGCCTTTTTTTAATGGCGACCATTGATGTTTACATTTGAAACAGGAGACTGGTGGATTTGTTGCCAATCTAGAGAAACTTAGCTTCGTAACAACAAAGATAACGCATTCATTTATTATTGCCAATGAAATCATGCTTAATTCTTTCTGGAACTTTTTCAAGGAAATAAGTGTTTGAAATTTACTTCGTAATTTTTAATATAGATATTTTGAGTTATTTATGTATTTTTGCCTTCTCGCGAAGTGAGAACTGAATTAATTGAATGAGAAATACTCAATCGTCTGTGAAAAACTGTTTCTTTTTTTGTTTTGTTTGCTTAATTTCTTTTATCAAGCGGAATTTGAGAGTAACTTTTATAAACTAATCGGATACATATTTTGCCATTCTTTTTGTCGCCTCGAAGAGGTAATTTTCAGTTAGCTATGTAACCTGGCCTTTGGCAAAATAAATAATACAGAGGCTGTTCGCACATTTTTAAACGATTTTGGTAAGCGGTAATAAAATTTCGTTTGCTGCAAAAGAATTAATTGCAATTGTACTATGTTTTTAACAGTAAAAATTATCGTCTGTGGTTTGAAAGTTTTGTTTTTATTCAAAATGGCGAATTTAACAAAGCAGTGGTTCGAAGGCTACATTTACGCTCTTTCCGAAGAGAACTATGCATACTCCGTTATCCAAAAACGATGTGAGAATCATGGTTTTGTGATATCTAAAGCGTCGATAGGTAATATCATCAACAAGAAAGGAAAAAAACGTCAAATTGGAGCCTCAAGTTGGACAAAAATTCCAAACAAGTATCCAAGGAAAAAACGGGCATCTTCGACTATTGCAAAGGTACGTTGTTTAATGTTAAAAGAAAATCCCCCTAGTCAAAGGACAGTTGCAAAATCATTAAAATGCTCGGTGTCCACTGTAAACAATAATGATAAATGTTAATTTAAATCTTAAGAAAGCGAAAAAGACGCAATGTGCATCGTCTTCTTCCAAAGCACATCGCTCAACGCAGGACACGCTGCAGAATTCTATATGAAAAACACTTATCCAAAGAAAAATGGAAAACAATTATCACAATAGATGAAGCATGGGTGTATTTATATGATTGTAACAAAAAAAGAGCCATTTATTATCATAAAAGGGGAGAAAAAATTAATATAAAAATTAAAATTAAATTAATAAAGTACATGGTTCAAAGAATCGAAAGAAAGTTTTTATAAGGGATTCATGATTGTTACTGGTTTTTCTTATAATGGCAAGTTAAAAATAAAGAGAGTGCAAAAAAATGTCAAGATTAATTCCAAATACTATCAGGAATATATTTTATCGCCAATTTTTCTGAACGAAATACCATCGATTTACCCACAGTGCCATCCATCTGTGAAACTCCTTCAGGACAAAGCTGGCAGTCACACATCAAAATCCTAAATTTCCTAACTGTAAATTTCCTAAAAGAAATGGAACAAAAATCGCGAAAATTCTTTAAAGAAAGTCCTAAAAAACAAGAAAGAAAAGAAAGATATATAAATTAATTTCAAGCGAATAAAAGTGTCCCAGTGAAATATAAATCTTATTTTTAATGTTGCAAAACGTATTAAAAGTAACTTTAAATTTTGATATATTATTTATATTTTAAAAACGAGAGTCACAAAATCATAAATGGAGTATTACTTCTTTAAAAGGAGGATGGTTTGGAAAATCCTTGAAAAGAAGAAAATGATTTTTCCGTTCGCTTCATTGAAGGAGAGCGATCTCAAAATGATATTTCCCTCTCTATTTTCCCTTTCATGCCGCAATATGCGAAGAAAGGACTGAAAAATCGTGATATTTTTCCCTTCGCTCAGAAATTCATTATTTTCTCAAATTTACAACCCGCTTCCTTTCATGCTTTCCCACCTGAAAAATAATGGCACCACCTGCTTGCATTCGCGGTGGTGTACGCAAATAGAAAAATCATTTCGAATAAGATGGTCTTGGGGGAGAACGAAACGAAGAATAATCGAGCACTTTTACCTGCTCGTCTGCGGTCGATCCTATTTTCTCCGTTCTTCTTTTCTCTCTTAAATTGAAGATCAACCTGTGGCCTCTTTTTTCAGTTCTTGGAAATAAATTTCAATTTAATATGCTTTCTGAGGTTTCTGCTAGGGGGAAAAAGGCTGTAAACCTCAAGTTACCGTAGAAAAATGTGAATATATATGAAAGCTTTTGACGGAGATATAGAACGCTGGCGTTTTTAACTTAGGTATATTTCGCGTAGTCTGATGTGTGTCTAAAAATTGCCATAGTATGTGATGTGTAAGATTTTTAACAGCTAACTTTATGTTAATTTCTATCCTATTACAGTAAGACCCCGCTTAACGCTGTTTCGTTTAGCGCTGTTTCGGTTTAGCGCTCTTTTATTTCAACCCGGGGATTCCACGAAATCGCTCGCAGCATACGGGGATTCCCCGAAATATTATGCAGCGATAGGTTTCAAATACATATCCGAAAGAGTGTACTTGTATTTCTTGTTTGGTGCGGTATTGTACAGACATATTTTGAAGGGGTAAATGTGGAAGATGTCGAAGAAATAATTCAAGAAGCAGCGGCTAGTCTTTCTAATGATGAGCTCAAGGAATTAACTGAACAAGAAGAAAACAAAAATGTTGACAGCAGTGATTCAGAAGAAGAGCAAAAAGAACTTTCGATGGCGTTTGTAAAAAGGAGTTTGTCTACCATAACTGAAATAATGGATCAATTCATTGAAAATGATCCGAATTTTGACAGGAGCTCAAAAGTAAGGCGTGGTGTTAGAGATGCTCTATCCGTTTATGAAGAACTTTTAAGAGAACAACGCAAAAGAAAAAGGCAAACAACATTAGATGCTTTTGTCACAAAAAGGCAGAACACTGAAAACGCGGAAGGCTAACTAAATATGACTGACTTGGAATTTTATTTTTTTTTTTTTTAAGAATATTCGTTTTGTTATTTATATTTTGTTTTTATTTTTGCAAGAAATAATAATGTGGTATTAATTTGGGCTTTAAGAAATAAATGTTTGATTTTATTTTTATTAAAAAAAAACATACTTTTTAAATTTAATACCTAACCAATTTCCTAGCCATCTTCCCCTAACCCCAATATTTACATGTAAAGATAGCCTCGTTTAGCGCTGTTTCGCATTACGCTCTACTTTGATTGAACGTATCCCCCGCGTTAAGCGGGGTCTTACTGTACCTTATTTTTTCACGGCGCTTGTGATACACGCGTAAGGTGCGTAACGGATTGAATACACACTGAACCGGTAATACCTTAATAAAGTTTATTTTCCCAAAAGAAACGCTTTACAATGCCGCCCAGACGGTATAGTGGTTAGGGGAGCCTACTACGGTACCAAAGGGCCCAAGTTTAAATGGGGTGTTCTTTGTTTGCATTCAGAAGCTCGCTTGACAGTGTTCTGATAGTATTTCGACACAAGACATTTCCATACAAATCGAAAAAGGAACACTTTCGCATGAAAGACACATTCATAGCGTGATGGATAATAGCAATTTGTATAGTTTAGTGACATTTACGCAAAAATCACATCTTGGTTATTTTTCGATAACTAAGAGCGATTTTGATTATGAATTTGTTTTATAAAATTCTAAGCTGTTGAACTACAAAAATATAGATTTTAACAAAAATGTTATGCTTAAAGAATGAAAAATATATTACGGTACACTTAAAATTGTATACGTCTTTCGATACCCTTGACAGAGTATTCGCTAATTTTATTTTATGCTCCAAACGCCAAATTATTCCCCTTACATTTTATAATAACTCAGTTACAAGTTTAAATAATACTTTAAAAAAAACTTATTTTATTCCCTTTCAGAAATGTTCAGAGAAAGTTAAGTACTATTTAATGTATTTCGCTAATTTCTAATAATTCTCTGATTTGAACCGAATAGAGCATTAATTATAAATTGACTTATATTTTTCGATTTAAAAGATGCCTCAGAAGCCAAAATATCATGTCATATTTAAGAAAGTATTTTAGGAGGAAGCTCTAAAATAGGAAAGAAATAATGCATAAATTTAATATTAATAATACTGTAGGGTTTATATTTATTTTAACTAACATTTATTTTAAGTTTAAACTATCTTTCCTGTCAAGCCTTACTTTCCCCTGGAATTGCCAATGCCAGAGTATGTAAATTTTAGTAGAACGCGCAAGGATTCAAATTGTCAGCGGAAGTAATCTGAGTTAAATAGAAGGGAAACGAGTTCGAAAGTGTGCTTTCTTGCTTCACGAGCGTGGGGGTGGCTAGTTAGAAATTGAAGAACCACGCGTTTCGGCCTGAGTGCTTGCCTCGGCAGATTGTTAATTTTTCAACGTAATATTCAGAAGTTTGCTGAATTATCAGCGGTATCTTAGAACGCGGTGAGGTTAGTTACGTTTAGAGAGCCTCGTAGTTAGTCAATTGTTACTATTCTTTTCTTAGTTTCTTATTTTTAGTTTACTGCCGGTTCGGCGTAGTTTGTGAGCGTCAAGAGCACGCATGTGTAATTTCTAAAGTTGAATAAAAAGGGATTTAAACCCTTCTCAAGACTTTGTCTACTTTCCAGTTCTTAGCAGTCACCACTATTGTTGCGTGCAGGTTGGAAGCGCGCAACATTACAATACAATAAACTTTTATCTTAATTTTTGCACCTTAACCGAATTACCTTAATTTTTTTTTTCTAATGTAATAAACGAAAACTTGCAAAAATATTTCATTCGAATTAGACCATTCTGAGAAAACTATTCTATGAAAAGTATAGCGTTCAGAATGAAATGTTGTTTAAAAATATGTTGTTTTCATATACTTAGGACTCTGAAGTGTTGTAGAAAAAGAAAATATATACATTTATATGTATATTTACGACGTAATTACAAAATATTTACATACGATTGCGTCAAAACCCATTGAATTTAATGGTAAATGACCCAATGTTTTGGTCACTACGTAGGTATCGCCGGTGCTTCAGAGCTGGGTACGGGAGAAGCCTGTTTAGGGCTACTCCATCTTACTTCCTATCTCCATGCTCGGACCCCTCGGGGGGTGCTCTTCCCCAAAACTGGGGTCAGAGTAGTAGTCCAACCTCTTGAGCCTCTGGCAGCCATTCTGCCATGAAATGGTTACAGCCGAAAACATCGTGGAGAAAACAACGCAAGGCGAAAACGTCGTGCTACAAAACATCGCAAAGAGAAAACATCGCAGTTCTAAAACATCGTGGTACAAAATCGTCGTCGAAAATAAAGCGATTCAAAATCTTCGCAGTTTAAAAACATCGTCGTCGAAAATATCGTGGTAAAAAATAAAGATCTACAAATCATCGCATGACGATAACATCGCAGACATGCTTTTTTCAGGCTTTAATAACCGTAAATGGATATTCCCGTAATGATTTGTGAGCGCAAGTGATGTAAGGAAGGATAATTTTTACTTTCACATTTTTTTATTAACTAATAAATTTTTGCTGAAAAAATAAGAAGGAAACTTAAGCATAGAAAATTAAATGCAACTTAATAGATTATACTTTTTATGAAAAATTACCTGTAAAATCTTTATAAAAAATGATTTATTAATGGTCTTTGTTAGTTAACTATGTCGATTTAAAATTCTATTAAGTGCTATAAGTTGCATTAATTTTGTATGCTTAAGTTTTCTTCTTATTTTCTCAGCAAAAATTTAATATTTAATAAAAAATATGAAAGTAAAAATTATCCTTCTTTACATCTTGCGCTCACAAATCATTATGGGAATATCCATTTACAGTTATTAAAGCCTGAAAAAAGCATGTCTGCGATGTTATCGTCATGCGATGATTTGTAGATACTTTATTTTTTACCACGATATTTTCGACGACGATGTTTTTAAACTGCGAAGTTTTGGGACCGCTTTATTTTCGACGACGATGTTTTGTACCACGATGTTTTAGAACTGCGATGTTTTCTCTTTGCGATGTTTTCTCCCACGATGTTTTGTAGCACGACGTTTTCGCCTTGCGTTGTTTTCTCCGCGACGTTTTCGTCCGCGATGTTTTTGCCGCGATGTTATCGGCGGACACCCATGAAATACATGGAGAAGACAATAATCTAGTTAAAGTAGGTTTACGAAATTTCCTCAAGAATGAAGCGCCTCTTGTCAGCAACCTCTCTAGTCGGCGTACTTCATTGTGTATTATATCCCTCCAAGCAACTCCCATTCCCACCAGCTGGATGTGACCCTGTCCAGTCTAATCGTGTAACATGGTCGACGATAACGCGCCCGTAGTTAGATAATAATGATTTACAGCAATCATTCCCCAGTATAGACATATGCAGAGCTCTACGGCTGGTAAACTCATGTCTTAGAAGGTTGAATGATGTGTTCGGATTTGCTGGACCCCTCACATGACGGTTTGATTGATCGCTTGGTAATATCAACCACATTAGTCCCCTTGATGCTGAGAAAAAGATGAAATGCGTTGTGATAGCTTCTAACTGATAACTATGTTATGTTCCAACCTAGTATTTACAGCAACGTGTGTGGAACCTTGAGAACTGGAAAGCGAATAATCGCTTAGTTCAGAAAAATAGAAACGTAAGCTCACGAGGGGTTAATTACCCTTTATGGTTCAAAAATAAAGTTTTACACTCTGTCCTCTCTCAAGACGTACAGAAAAGCCTCTACTTGGGCTTGAACTCAAGAATACTAAGAAATGAAACTTAACTAAACTGACCAAAAGGCGAGCGTGCGCGGGTCAGAATCTCTGGCAACGAAGTCAGTAGAACTGCAACTTTAAATATTTGCTCTTCCTTCATTTGCATTTAACACCCAGCGGCCGAGCGGTAAAGTCGCTGAACACTGGTAGTTTCGGTCCGAGGTTCGAATCCCGCGAACGGGCTGGCTGCATGGGTGTTTTCGTGGTTTTCCTCATGTGTAACGTGTATACGAGCCAGTTTTCCCTAGAAAGTCCTCCACGAAGGCATTCCTCCCCTTAGGCAGATAGCCCTAGTTTGCCATAATTAAATACTGCTTTGCCATAATTAAATACACCACACCACCACCATTTGCATTTAACCGCGATTTCGAAAACACATTCCGGCAGGAAATTTGTAAGCTGAAATTAGGAGCGACAGAAAAGTGGCTTTCACTAAAAATTAACTGTTAAAAACTTAGGATAAACCTTACAACCACACTGGCAAAAAAAAAAAAAAAAAAAAAAAAAAAAAAAAATTGTAATAACTTAAGGATTCATAACCTGAACTATGCCTTGGCGATGACTAGAAGGGTCTGAATCCTTGAAACTGAACCTTATCCACGAGGAAGTTTTGTTCATATACATATAATGCATACGCACATAATCTTTCTTAAGTTACAGAATTAAATAAATACTCTTTCAGTCTATTTCACG
Organism: Stegodyphus dumicola; assembly: GCF_044657685.1. NCBI lineage: Eukaryota > Metazoa > Arthropoda > Arachnida > Araneae > Eresidae > Stegodyphus > Stegodyphus dumicola. Next base: position 32,813,054 of record NC_140772.1, read on the forward strand.
TGATCAGAGGAAAATCCATGAAATTATACTATTTTTTTTTTTTTCGGAAATCTTGAATATATTAACCATATAAGGTTAGATTTTTTATTTCCAACGTACCGAAATTAGTACATTTCACCTTTGTGAAGGCTAGAAAAAATATAACTCGTATATTCAAAATTTAAAAAATAGCTACAATAGATTTTAAAATCTTATTCTGTTTTTAACTTCTCAGTAAGTTTAGCAACGGTATTGTACGTATTTGTGAGAAAATATCTTGATTGACACATATCAGAAATCAAAGAACTTCATGGCTGCATTTTCTGCCCGACAAAAATTCTTAATCCAGAAACACTAAGTTCATAAAAGCAAGCATTCCATGAATATTCTTACTGTAAGATTGTCTTATAAACTAAACAAACGCTATACCCGGAGCAGTTTAGCACAGAGCAACAGTGTTTTATAAATTTTCTAACGCACCAAGGCAGAAGGAGAAAAAAAAAATGCGGCATTTCCCAACACTTAACTGCAGGAATCTTTGGGCCCGGTACCTTCTGCAAAACAGCTTCTCTCCCAAGGCGTCCATTGCTGAAGTTAAACCTCATTGAAAGGCCATTGAGAGGAAAACTTTGAATATCCCTTGCATTAAATCGCATCAGCACCACCTGGCGTTCTTTATAGGCCAGATTTCTGCATGGATAAAGCTTTTTCGGAGTTGCTTGTGTTGTAGATGGACCGTTTTAGCTTAAGTTCTTGCAAATATACGATCGTAGGTCGATCAATAGGATTTAAGAACCTTTTTCGCCCCTTAGGTTCTTTGTTGATGGTGTGCGAACTAGGGTGTTAAATTGACTATTAAGTGTCAGGTTACATATTGTATTTTGTTTGAATGAAGAAGGTGACGATCGCTCTGTTATTCAAGCTTTCTTTTTTTCCCCTTCTCTTCCCCCCATCTTCCCAATAAATTATTTTTTGCTTTGGAAGGGGATAAATATATGGGTAAAAAAAATAGGTTTTTCCCTCTTCTTTTTTTTTAATTTATTATTTTTTACTTTAATATGTAAAAATATGGAATGCGTCAGCATTGGTTTTATTTAATAAAAGGCTCATGGATTCTTTATGTTGATAATCTCATTCAAAAAACGTAAGGTATTCAGTGAGAGGATATACTCATTGCTTCGTTGCATATATATGACATAAACTTTGAAGGCTCTCACTTTTTTTTCGCATATAATAATAATTGTTTTTAATATAATAGTGTAGTTAGTTTTTTTAAGTAATGGAATGATAGAGCAGTTCAAAAAGGCCAGTTGCCTCTATACAAGGAACGGAGGCCTTTTGTATTGTAACTGCCAATTTGGCATTCTTTTAGCCACTGGTGCAGAATAAATACACCAGTTCGCTCAATTGGGTATGCCAATATGATGGATATGTTAGTATTTAAAAAAAGCTGTGGGGTCTTCAGATTTTGTAAAAAATTAGTAAACTATAAATGTCTAATAATAGTAAAAAGCATAATTTCAACAAAATATTTCAAATGATGTTTTGAATGATGAATTAATTATAGTATTTTGAAATTTCTTGTAATTTTGTAACGTAATTTATAGATGTATTTTAAATTTTTTATATTTGAATAGTTAATATAATAGAATAATAGTTAAATATTATTTTTATAATAGTTAAAAAAAACCTTCCCTAAGCAGGTAAAATTATGAAGTTTGTTTACTTTCTTATTTTACATTAAAAATTTTGGTTTCGGTAAGAATTTTTACCGAAGATTTTCAAGCCAAGGATTGCAAAATAGGATTATGATACTCAAGTAAATATTCCAAGAACTGTAAACTTTCACTGTTATTTATTGAAAAAATTAGGACTTTTTTATAGTATGTTTACAGAAAAAAGAACTTGCAGACATTCAAAATTTCAGTAGCATTTTTAATTTATATTTCTTGTCAAAAATGATGTCTATAAGATTTTCTATTTTAAAACATTTAGATTAAAATTCTATCTTTTTTTTTTTTTTTTTTTTTTTTTTTCAGAATTGTATTTTCCCTTGTTTAGCTACTGCTGTAATGTTTTCTTCTAAAAAGGCTTTTCTTTCGCCAAGCTTTTATCTCTTTGAAGGGTGGGATAATCCACTTGGTATTCCAAATATATCTTTATTACTTGTTGCACTTCACAATGGCGACCAATCTGCACTCCGCAATTTTGATGATGGCGCATTGCATTTATAACCAAAGCAGAAGAGCAAAAGACGTCCTTTAGTCAGCAAGCAAAAGGCAGAGAAAGAGAGTGGAGTAGGATTGCAGCAATATTTATAGTAAAATTTTTCGTTAATCTGATTGGCTGAAACTTATAGGCAATGCAGAAATTTCAAGATGACATAATGCGGAATACATAAATAAGAATTTTCAGATATGACGCAGTTTAGAGAAAGTTATTACTATAGATAAAGTATCCAAATTAAAAATGAGCAAAAGAGGCATTTTAAATTATAATTTTGATTTGCAATTTTTTATTTTACATATACCTATATATGTGTGTGTGTTTATGCAATGCATCTGTTCATGACAACCATCTTTGAAAATGATAAACAAATATGGGTACTAAACAATTAAGCGTTAGACAGACAGACTGACAGAAAGAAGTACAGGGGGAATCAAAACATCGCGATGGGCAAAAAAACTGGTATCGTCCCACTGCACTAACCATCTATCGAAGTGCACCCTTACGGGACACGCTAACGCCATGCTCGGGCATTTGTTAACATTGCAGCATTCTTAATGGTTACATATTAAAGGTGCGTAATTTGCATTACAGACAATATTGACTAAGATATACTTTAAGCGGATACTTTGCAGTTGCATGGATAAATACAGTAATTACAATGGATAAATACAATAAGTTATTTACAGATGTATAAACATATTTCTTTTGTGTTTTAGTTTGGAATTTCGTTGGTAGGAGGAGTGATTATGGTACGTGGTCGGTTGTTTGTTTGCTTTTTTGTTACACGGTTCGCAGTTTATAAGTTCATTCATAGTATAGTTCATAATTCAGTACACAGTTCATGAATTCATTTCATGGTACATAGTGTTGAGTACGTAGTACTGGTGTGTCTATCATATATGCACAGTATAAAGTAGTTTCTAGTTCGTAGAATGATAAAAGTCACGGTTGTCTCAATGAATGGAAATATTAAGTGTGTTTTCTAAAAGCACTCCAGCATAGTATTAAGAGTGAGAGTGGATATTCTTATTGTTGCATTTTTTGAACGTGGAGGATTATTTTGTGGATGACACAAGTTCAGTCCTTGGCAGTGTAGGAAGTACCAAAATTAAGGGTACCATAAGCACCAAAATTAAGCTTTAGAGTAAATCATCGCAGTTGTCGACTTAGGGCTTTGAAAATCAGCGGATGTTACATGAATACATTCGAGATTCTTCCATTGCTGCAGCCTAACGAGTAGTAAGATTTAGACCCCTTTCTCCCATTGTTCAAACTAATATCCATTTCAGCTGGTAATCGGGTATGCTGCAGATCTCCTAATTCGCACAAATCGGGGAAGGAGCGAAGCTACAGAGCAGATCTTCTTTCCATAAGATTAAGACACATCTACTTCGCGAAATTAGATGAATTATCTGTTCCTGTGATTGCAGATTGGCAAAAACAGACATATTCCATGGCCCACAAGAAGTCTTGATCTTGCCCCTCCAGATTTCAAACATAAATTTTACAGTGAAAGAATTGGTAACATTGGCCGTTTTGAAGAAGAGAACCATATTCGGCTATACATTTACAAGCTTCACATCAGATTCTCTTGCCAGAATATTAACCAAAACTGAGTATCGCTGTAGCACCTTTTGCCCCTCCAGATTTCAAACATAAATTTTACAGTGAAAGAATTGGTAACATTGGCCGTTTTGAAGAAGAGAACCATATTCGGCTATACATTTACAAGCTTCACATCAGATTCTCTTGCCAGAATATTAACCAAAACTGAGTATCGCTGTAGCACCTTTTGCCCCTCCAGATTTCAAACATAAATTTTACAGTGAAAGAATTGGTAACATTGGCCGTTTTGAAGAAGAGAACCATATTCGGCTATACATTTACAAGCTTCACATCAGATTCTCTTGCCAGAATATTAACCAAAACTGAGTATCGCTGTAGCACCTTTTGCCCCTCCAGATTTCAAACATAAATTTTACAGTGAAAGAATTGGTAACATTGGCCGTTTTGAAGAAGAGAACCATATTCGGCTATACATTTACAAGCTTCACATCAGATTCTCTTGCCAGAATATTAACCAAAACTGAGTATCGCTGTAGCACCTTTTGCCCCTCCAGATTTCAAACATAAATTTTACAGTGAAAGAATTGGTAACATTGGCCGTTTTGAAGAAGAGAACCATATTCGGCTATACATTTACAAGCTTCACATCAGATTCTCTTGCCAGAATATTAACCAAAACTGAGTATCGCTGTAGCACCTTTTGCCCCTCCAGATTTCAAACATAAATTTTACAGTGAAAGAATTGGTAACATTGGCCGTTTTGAAGAAGAGAACCATATTCGGCTATACATTTACAAGCTTCACATCAGATTCTCTTGCCAGAATATTAACCAAAACTGAGTATCGCTGTAGCACCTTTTGCCCCTCCAGATTTCAAACATAAATTTTACAGTGAAAGAATTGGTAACATTGGCCGTTTTGAAGAAGAGAACCATATTCGGCTATACATTTACAAGCTTCACATCAGATTCTCTTGCCAGAATATTAACCAAAACTGAGTATCGCTGTAGCACCTTTTGCCCCTCCAGATTTCAAACATAAATTTTACAGTGAAAGAATTGGTAACATTGGCCGTTTTGAAGAAGAGAACCATATTCGGCTATACATTTACAAGCTTCACATCAGATTCTCTTGCCAGAATATTAACCAAAACTGAGTATCGCTGTAGCACCTTTTGCCCCTCCAGATTTCAAACATAAATTTTACAGTGAAAGAATTGGTAACATTGGCCGTTTTGAAGAAGAGAACCATATTCGGCTATACATTTACAAGCTTCACATCAGATTCTCTTGCCAGAATATTAACCAAAACTGAGTATCGCTGTAGCACCTTTTGCCCCTCCAGATTTCAAACATAAATTTTACAGTGAAAGAATTGGTAACATTGGCCGTTTTGAAGAAGAGAACCATATTCGGCTATACATTTACAAGCTTCACATCAGATTCTCTTGCCAGAATATTAACCAAAACTGAGTATCGCTGTAGCACCTTTTGCCCCTCCAGATTTCAAACATAAATTTTACAGTGAAAGAATTGGTAACATTGGCCGTTTTGAAGAAGAGAACCATATTCGGCTATACATTTACAAGCTTCACATCAGATTCTCTTGCCAGAATATTAACCAAAACTGAGTATCGCTGTAGCACCTTTTGCCCCTCCAGATTTCAAACATAAATTTTACAGTGAAAGAATTGGTAACATTGGCCGTTTTGAAGAAGAGAACCATATTCGGCTATACATTTACAAGCTTCACATCAGATTCTCTTGCCAGAATATTAACCAAAACTGAGTATCGCTGTAGCACCTTTTGCCCCTCCAGATTTCAAACATAAATTTTACAGTGAAAGAATTGGTAACATTGGCCGTTTTGAAGAAGAGAACCATATTCGGCTATACATTTACAAGCTTCACATCAGATTCTCTTGCCAGAATATTAACCAAAACTGAGTATCGCTGTAGCACCTTTTGCCCCTCCAGATTTCAAACATAAATTTTACAGTGAAAGAATTGGTAACATTGGCCGTTTTGAAGAAGAGAACCATATTCGGCTATACATTTACAAGCTTCACATCAGATTCTCTTGCCAGAATATTAACCAAAACTGAGTATCGCTGTAGCACCTTTTGCCCCTCCAGATTTCAAACATAAATTTTACAGTGAAAGAATTGGTAACATTGGCCGTTTTGAAGAAGAGAACCATATTCGGCTATACATTTACAAGCTTCACATCAGATTCTCTTGCCAGAATATTAACCAAAACTGAGTATCGCTGTAGCACCTTTTGCCCCTCCAGATTTCAAACATAAATTTTACAGTGAAAGAATTGGTAACATTGGCCGTTTTGAAGAAGAGAACCATATTCGGCTATACATTTACAAGCTTCACATCAGATTCTCTTGCCAGAATATTAACCAAAACTGAGTATCGCTGTAGCACCTTTTGCCCCTCCAGATTTCAAACATAAATTTTACAGTGAAAGAATTGGTAACATTGGCCGTTTTGAAGAAGAGAACCATATTCGGCTATACATTTACAAGCTTCACATCAGATTCTCTTGCCAGAATATTAACCAAAACTGAGTATCGCTGTAGCACCTTTTGCCCCTCCAGATTTCAAACATAAATTTTACAGTGAAAGAATTGGTAACATTGGCCGTTTTGAAGAAGAGAACCATATTCGGCTATACATTTACAAGCTTCACATCAGATTCTCTTGCCAGAATATTAACCAAAACTGAGTATCGCTGTAGCACCTTTTGTTTTGTTAATGGTACATACATTGCAACTTTGTTTGTTTGTGATCATTTTGAGTGACTGAATTTAATCAAAGTACTTTCAACCCATTTCTCATAATACATACCTCACATAATACATATCCCATCATTCATTAGACATTTATTTATGTTGAGCTTTAAAGAAAGAGTGCAGTGTTTCTTCTAATTTTTTTTACATTTATAATTCACAGAAATATATTTGAACATTTCATCGTTAAATAAGGGATTCCCAACCTTTTTCTTGCATCGTGACCTTTTAAAAAGAATGATATTCTTCATCAACCACCTTACATTTTGCTCTGTAATATGCATATTGCATACAACTTAATCACTACACAAATAAATGCGCATAATTACTTAAAGATAACAATTAGACTAATTCAGAAGTCAAACAACAAAAATCAGCGTTATATTTACCAAATTTTCACAGGACTAGTTTCGATGGTTTTACCGAACCACCATCTTCAGCTGCAAAACCGCAAATGAACAAGATAGGAAATAATGAGTAGATAAGATCTTATCTACTCATTATTATTCTTATGGTTTTACCGAACCACCATCTTCAGCTGCAAAACCGCAAATGAACCAGATAGGAAATAATGAGTAGATAAGATCTTATCTACTCATTATTATTTGCGGTTTTGCAGCTGAAGATGGTGGTTCGGTAAAACCATCGAAACTAGTCTTGTGAAAATTTGGTAAATATAACGCTGATTTTTGTTGTTTGACTTCTGAATTAGTATTTATTCGGCGTGCTATTGTGTCTTAATTATAACAATTAGACTAAAAGTATGAACAAAAGTTTTAAAAACATGGTTAATGAGATTTCCTCCTCGAAGTTCTCCACGAAGTCATTCCTCTCCTTAGGCAGATAGCCCTTGTGGGCTTTGCCACTATCAACTAAACCAAACCAAACCAAAAATATTCAATGCGTTTCTTGTTTTCCTCAGTGACTTATTAACTTGTCTAAAGCCAGCTTCCTAAATAAAGATAAAATGAAGAAAATGTCGGTTCTTTAGCAACTTTTATTTTAGGATATTTCTCTCGGATAACTTTTGCTTAGGGTACCCATGTGCCATGTTCATTAACAAGAGTAAATTTAATTCCAGAGTTATATATTTATTTTCCAGGCCAATTTTATTTTTACTACCCTGTATTTCGCAGCTCATTGGTTCTAAGAGTCATGCTAGCATACTAAAATGTTCAGTGTCTTGGAAGAGAGCATTAAAATATTTTTTTTAATTTTGCAGGAGGCTAATATATAAATATATATCTTCTGAAGAAGTACAGTCCTTTTCAGTAACGGACAGTCACATTCTTTGTATTTTTTGTTTATGTTTTCTTATGTTCTTTTAATTTTTCATATTACCCTATTGCATAAAAAATGTATGCGTTTAAAAAATATATTTTTGATTTTAAAATACTTTTATGCAACTTATTTGTTATTTCTTATATTTATTTTATATAATCTCTTCCTTGTTACATGATATATTTTTATATCAATAAACAATTAATTATCAATTTTATTAATATATTTTTTATAATATATGGGATCTTGATTATTCCGATGAGTTGCCGGTGCATATTCGGCTATAGATCTCCGATCGATCCCTTGATCCTCACTGACCCCCAGAGGTCAATACCAACCCTAATGGGAACCCCCCAGTTTAAATCGTCATGACTCTTTTCGAATTTTTGCTGTCCTGTTGTCTAAATGCTCGAGAAGTATCTATGGAGCTTCACTAAAGTCGGTGCTTCACTAAACTTAATATCATTCTTTTTTATCAATATGTGGGCCGTTCATTTTGATTGTTTTTAATTATTTGAATCCGTTCAAAAATGTTCTTGTAAAAGAATGTAATGTACAGAGTTAATCGTCTTCTGGCCTGTAAAAGTGAAACACCTATGAAAGTAATCAGAATTTTTAAAGACAGATGTAGATGCCGATGTTAAACATCATCACATTATAAGGACCACGTGCCCAAAAGAACAATATTACGTGGAATAGCGAATGGTCATCTTACAAAAAAGTCGCTGTAGTTTATATAGTGTATAGTTTATCTTAGAAGTTCTGTTCCTAATAGCGAAATGAAATGGCTGCCATTGTATTTCTGTGATACTTTTTGTAATAAATACACGATTGAGGGAAATATTTACTTAGTAATCAATACATGAGCTTTACTACATGCACAGACCAATTCTTTTTGAAGCTCATCAGTCAGTGGCCGAGTAGATAAAACTGCTGAACAGTAATCGATCTGAGTACTGGAATAATGTCCTGCCTGCATAAACGTTTCCGCCCCTCCCCATATGTAAAGTAACTGCAACTCACGATGTCTTGCAAATTCCTAAGCAATAGACTTAAACTAAACTAGTAAACAAGCTTTTTTTAAACGTGCTTATAAATAAGTGCCTTTTCTTAGCAGTTCTCTGTAGAAAATCTTTCATGGACGATGGCAGACTTTTGAAGTTGAAGGAAAAACTGAAAAACAAATCACAAAATAGAAATGCTGTGAGAGAGGGAGGGGGAGAATCCGAAAAGGGACCATTGAAGTTTTTGCCCATAACGCCCGTTGGCCCGGTTGTTCATTTTTTTCTCATTTTTTGTTGTCGACTTCAATTTCGGGTGCCGAGGAACCCGGGGCTTTGGCCATAAATTTAAGATATTGAGGATGAGCCTCTTCGCATGAATGGGTCGTCTATCTGTCATCTCGTTCCCTAGCAGTTCGTCATTATTTTTCAGTCGTCCGGAGAAGGAAAACTGGGCTTGCCTTGGACCATTGGCCCTCAAGTGGATTCCTTTCATTATGGGCATATTTCAAGGCGAGTGTAAAGCGTCGTACTTCTTTGAAATAGATGGGGTGCTATAACGGACCATTTCGATAGCAGCGTACACTTTTCTTTTTCTTTTTTTTATCTGTACAGGTAATAAATTTAAGCTGTGTATATTCATGTTATAATAAAGTATAAATTACGAGCAAATTCGATTTTCTATAACATCCTTTGAATGTTAGGAGCGTGTATGTAGTTCCATGTGCCATTCATGATGTACCAACGTTACATTTTGATACGTGAAACTTATACATGTAGGATATACCATTTTCACATGTAAAATGTAAAATGGTATCTCAGGGTATTTCAGTCCCTTTCAGAATCGAAGGTATTTTAGAAAGCAAACTAATTTAAATACCTCTTAAATGGTGGTTCTTCTTAGGTTTATAGTTCCAGTTGAAGAGGATGAATCAAATAGGATAAACTTTCAGATTATAGTTTTGCCTATATGACACCATTAAGTAAATATAGTAAATCATGTCATGATGAGTATTTACTGTAGACAACTGCCTCTGAATCGACAAATATTTGAGAGAATATAAGCAAATATCAAACATGAATATAACCTATCGAATATGATTACCTCTACAGAATACTATGTTATTGTATATACAAAACTTAAAACGTTCTTCATTTTAATAAAAATCTTTTAAAAACTTGTTTAAGATTAAAAAAGAAGGAAAGTAGGACGTTTTTACTCTGTTTTTCCCCTTATAAAGCGTGCACAATGAAATTTAAATTCCTCTGAATTGATCGAGGGGAGTGGCGGCCACTCGAATTAACTCTGGAGGTTGGAACGTTTAAATTTGTAAGGCTTTCCTTGTGCTCGCCAGGCCTAGAAGATCCCTCCTCTGGTGTTCTGTTCTGCCTTCCCCCTCCAAAAGTGAAAAAGAGATAGATGTATTGGCGTGAAAGCTAAGCATTTTTGCTGAGCAATATCTGGATATTTAATTGCATGCTATGAGTGTCTGGTACTGTCTAAGTGGAAACCATGGATAAACTAAGTACACAGATAGAAAATAACTCATCTATGCATCTTATGCGATACTGGCGTGCCCATCCTAAAGGCTAGTGTCAAAGCCAAGGCAACGAATACGGCCGAACCGACTTGCAGAATTTAGGGGCACGAAAATTCCAGAGACACCGAGCTACAGAATTTTAATCTTAGAAACCATGTGGAAACGAGTTTCTTTAAAAGTTCCTTGAGTTTAAGACATAAGCCATTTGTATAACGTAAGGAAGAGTGCAAACAAACTGGTGCTGAAGGTCCTAACTCTATCTGACAGGCCACAGACAACACCAGTCAAATGTTAACGGATGCTGTCGTAGAAGATACTGGACAGGGTGATCAAAATGCGATGTCATTTCTTCTGCAAGATTTCAGGTGTTTTGTTATTGTAAAAAATATGCCTGGTGCTTAGCATTTGCAATCTATCCATTCGGCAAAAATCCATTCTTGTCTCAGTCTGAAATGATATGCTTAGGAGAAGTACAGGCTGTACTTGGATAATACGGGCTATACATATTTATGGATTCTATGGTAAACAGTGAAATTTGGATATTATCACGTTGGTGGCTGTTGCAAGTTTGCGTTGCCAATTACATACCTACCATCTATTGGTTTTCGTTGGCCTTTATGGGTTTCGGAGAAAGTTGTAATCTTTTGGACAACCTTTGTCCTTAGTATTAATCAGCTTCTTTTACATTCAGAAAAAATCTGATGTGTACACCACATGGCTTCCTTGTACGGAATATTAAATTATACGCATTTTTTCTTGCATTTTATTTAAACTTATTAGATTGAATTAAACCTACTTCGCCCACAGCGCATAAACCACAATAGAATAAATGCATTCTTTAAAATTCACTTTGTTTACCATAACGACACTCTGTAGCTAGGTTTACTTAACAGTATTATATTTCATTCATATTATAACTCAGAATGCACAAAATGTATATCATTTAAAGAATTATCTAACCGTTGCCACATGTTCTATTCAAATACTATAATAAAGCTAGAACTATGTTTAAAAGAAATTAAGCAAACAAAACAAAACAGAAACAATTTTTCACACACGATTGAGTATTTCTCATTTAATTAATTCAGTTCTCACTTCGCGAGAAGGCAAAAATACATAAAAACTCAAAATATCTATATTAAAAATTACAAAGTAAATCTCAAACGCTTATTTCCTCGAAAAAATTCCAGAAAGAATTAAGCATGATTTAATTGGCAATAATAAATGAATGCGTTATCTTGTTGTTGCGAAGCTAAGTTTCTCTAGATTGGCAACAAATCCACTAGTCTCCAAATGTAAACATCAATTTCAAATGTAAACATCAATGGCCGCCATTAAACAGGCTTAGCGGCAATTAAACAACTTTAAAATTGCTGATAATTCTAAAGATATTGCACACAGATTTACTAAAGGCATAAAATCCTTAACCGAAAGATAAAAACAACATAATTCAATCATTTTTAAAGCAAAAAATGTACAATTTACAAACATATAAGAGTAAAGAAACTGAGATCACTGAGCCGGGTAATAGAGTGGATATATATATAAATATATTTATATACGTTTGGTGCTGCCGATTGCAACCAAAATACGAGGTGCACGTCTACATGTTATAGCAGTCCTATATACAAAATTTCAACGTTCTAAGGATACTCGTTTTTGAGTTATGCGAGATACGTACGTACATACGTTCGTACAGACGCCACGAAAAATTCTCTTCAGAATTAATTTTAAAGCAGTTTTATAATTTTTTTGAAGGAAAAAAAGTATTTTATTCTGTCCTTACGTACAGATATGACGAAAAAACATCGTTAAATTGCATTCGATAGCGGTCAAAATGGATATTTTCGTTGAAATATGCTGCCTGAAACTTTTCGCGATTACAATACTTCCTATTTTTCGTACAAGGAAGTAAAAAAGAGTTTTCCTTAGAGCTTGAAAGATCTAAATATTTCTAGCGATATCCGACGATATTTGACAGCTTATTATTTATTTAGATGATATTTGAATATAAAATCACTTTAATTACGTGCTTTTATCTGTATTTTAAACAAATATTCTTACAAGTGGTTCGTTGCATATGCATACTTCTACGCTGCCACTAAGTTTCATCTGAATTAACGCTATTTTTTCTTATCTTCGAAGCATAAGTACACATAAACCAAGTCAAATAGACTATGCTGCAAGAAACACAATGACGATTTTCTGCTCTTCCAACAGCTGCCTCTTAAAGGAATCAATACAATTAATAAGGCGATGAATTCATGAGGGAAACAAGGACAAGATGAATAGAATTTCATGCCGTCGGTGAAATACGAGCTTTAAATATGGTAATGCCATGGTTGTCTGTAAAACTCTAGAGCTTTTATACTGCAGAAACAAACCGGCGCATTTTGTGTGCACGAGCTATGACTAAAAATGAAACTTGGTGATTAGTATTCGCCATTTTCTTTTTCCTGATGGATTGGTTATTCGAAGGCACGCAATTCAAATGAAGAAAGAATGGGAAAGTCTGTGTATGAATTATATGGAAAGTTTCCATTTTTATTTTAAAGTAAAAAGAACTTTCATTTGATTAGCAAATTTGTATCACTTTGTCTTTTATAAATGTGGAAATAGATAGAAAGAAAAATGTAGAAATAGGATAATTTCGTATCCTACGGCTTTTAAGAAACAAAATACCCCCAAAAAATTATGCCGAAAACAATCATAGTTTCTATTTACTGCTTATGAATATCGAGCAGAAGAAAAATTATGTATGGATAAATTGCCTTTCCATGTAATCTGAAATTTCAACAAGATGCTTCGCGTCATCTAAACCGGAATTCAAAAGTAAGTGTGTATTTTAGTGATAAAAGTATTCTTTATAAGAAAATTAAACTCTTTTTTAAAAAAAGTATCTTTTAGAAAGCATATGACTTTTTTCTTTTGTTGAAATTTTAGGTCACATTTCGAGAGCTCTTAAAGACTGAGTGGTTACAGGTTGAAGGGTACTAAAAAATGTGAGAGGGAAATTAGAAATAATCCGTAAAGATTTAAATAGATTAAATGAAGCAATTTTTAAGTAATTCCCGAATGAGTACAAAAAAAAAAGAAGGGCATTATACATACGTGGCCCACACACAGCTAGCTGATGTTGAAGTTATCGAAACATTTTTTTAAAGCATGGAGCACTAAAAGCTTTCGATTAAATATGCAGGTCCTGTTAGTAGTTTTAACAAAATATTGACAGTGTAACTTAAACTAAATTAACTACCAATTGAAATTTTCTTACTTTAACAAAGGACAAAATCTTCGTTTAAATAAACATAAGAAAGTGTTGTTAATTTTGTCTAAAAATTGAAATATTATTTAAGGATTTCAAGAAATTAAAAGAAAAGTAATACGATTGTTGTACTTCAAATTCTGTTTAAGTTCTTACTTGCCTTTTTAAAAAATTACTTATTTCGTTGTCAGCATTTATTAATTATTCTTGTATATTGAATGCAGCGAATCCTCTTGTGGAGACCATTTTGAAAGTTATTAGTATCTCGGAAAACATATACAGTAAGACCCCGCTTAACGCTGTTTCGTTTAGCGCTGTTTCGGTTTAGCGCTCTTTTGTTTCAACCCGGGGATTCCACGAAATCGCTCGCAGCATACGGGGATTCCCCGAAATATTATGCAGCGATAGGTTTCAAATACATATCCGAAAGAGTATACTTGTATTTCTTGTTTGGTGCGGTATTGTACAGACATATTTTGAAGGGGTAAATGTGGAAGATGTCAAAGAAATAATTCAAGAAGCAGCGGCTAGTCTTTCTAATGATGAGCTCAAGGAATTAACTGAACAAGAAGAAAACAAAAATGTTGACAGCAGTGATTCAGAAGAAGAGCAAAAAGAACTTTCGATGGCGTTTGTAAAAAGGAGTTTGTCTACCATAACTGAAATAATGGATCCATTCATTGAAAATGATCCGAATTTTGACAGGAGCTCAAAAGTAAGGCGTGGTGTTAGAGATGCTCTATCCGTTTATGAAGAACTTTTAAGAGAACAACGCAAAAGAAAAAGGCAAACAACATTAGATGCTTTTGTCACAAAAAGGCAGAACACTGAAAACGCGGAAGGCTAACTAAATATGACTGACTTAGAATTTTATTTGTTTTTTTTTTTTTTTTTAAGAATATTCGTTTTGTTATTTATATTTTGTTTTTATTTTTGCAAGAAATAATAATTTGGTATTAATTTGGGCTTTAAGAAATAAATGTTTGGTTTTATTTTTATTAAAAAAACATACTTTTTAAATTTAATACCTAACCAATTTCCTAGCCATCTTCCCCTAACCCCAATATTTACATGTAAAGATAGCCTCGTTTAGCGCTGTTTCGCATTACGCTCTACTTTGTTGGAACGTATCCCCCGCGTTAAGCGGGGTCTTACTGTACTGAAAATCACTTCTGTAAGAAGATCGCCCCCGTAGGAGAGAAAACTTATATCGAATCGTTGGTAGTTGTCTTGACGATGCTTCATTGTGTTAATACTATAAATTATTTGTGATGGTAAGACATATATTGTGCTGTAGAAAAACGTTAAGAGTGATAATTATGTATCGTACATGTATTCATGGCTATGTATTTTACTCATGGCAAGTACACACATCGGTTTTTGAGAGACTTTTTTTATCTTTTTGAATGTTTCTAACTACTTTCTCTTGGCTTAACTTTGTAGAAACCTTGTTGAACTATGTAGCGACTTATCGCTGAGCCCAAGTGGTCCAAAGAAAGGTTAGACTCACCCTTTATTATTTTAAACTAAGAACATAGATGGCCCCTTTCTCGGGCTTACAGGAAAGCCTCCATTTGGGCTTCAACTCAAGAGAATATGAAACTAATCTAATGCTTAACGAAACTGAACTTAGCCGAGTTGTATACAATTATCTAACGTGGTTGGCTCTTAATTAAATTAACCGGAATATCAGTAGACACGGCTGAGCATAGTTAGCTTTAAACAACGTAACAGGACGGCAAACACGCACCAGTAAAGACTCTTAAGCTGTTCTGCTGAAGTAAACGAAACCTTCCTTTAAATACTCTTTCTGCCTCATTTACATGCAGCGCGATACTAAAAACTTATTCTGGTAGGGAATAGTAGATGGTAAGCGAAAATAGACAGTAAAGCATCTTTAAAAATTAAAATAACTGTTAGAGACTTAAAATAATCTCTAAAATTGTTATATTTTCAGAATAGAATTTATTTGGTAGGAAATTTAAAAATTCACGTTTATGTCGACATTTACTTCATTATGATTGATTATAATCGAGCCTTTTGAGTCTCGCAGTTTGCCTATACTCGAAAAAAGTGCCACCAGAGGGCAGAAGTGTCATTTAGAATAACGAGCAGTTTTGAATCAAACTGTTCACTGTTATTTTCATGCGGTGAAAAAAACCTCATATCATTCTTAAGAGGAACAGAAAATATACTGAGTCTTGTCTGAAGCGACCGTTATGTGTTTGCGAATGATGCACAGTATCGACAATTTCTTTGCCGGCGCAAGATCGGTGCAGAAACTCGAAAACTTATTTCAGTTCTAAGCCGATGTCGACCCTATGATAATACATTAAAAAATAATGAAATTCTCTCCTTCTTCGTTATGTGCCACGGCTAATCATAAGTCTGGTCAACCCTATGGCGATGGATTGTATGCCAGGTATTAATCTTATACCGGTTTAGATACTTCGCCGTATCTATCCTACTATCGTATGCCTCTATTTTATCCTATGTCAAAAATGTCTTTGCCGTTAAGCATCTGATTTAGTCCAATTAACATCTGCTGTCATGGATCCGAAGCCATGACAGCCTTTTTCGAGCCATGATAGCAATTTCTGAATTTTTCGAGTAAACACGACTGGATATGAAACAAAATGGCAGTCATCGATTTGGATTTGAGAAAGGTCACTTCGGCCACAGAAACTTGGTTTCAGAAATCGCGACTGAAGACCATGTTGGTGATCTGGATTTGAAAGCGATAATTCACAAGGAATTTTCTCATTTGAAGTGATTTCTATATTTTGTAAAGACGTCATGGGCAGACTTCAACGCTTTACGCCAAAAAATGCTCAGTCGAATAACTGGTTTCCACTGCACGACAATGCGCCATCAAATATTTCCATGATTGTCAGTCTTCTAATAAAAATTAATTGTCATAGTTCTCAGCTATTCGGCCCCTTACTTTCAGATTAACTACCTCTGCAATCTTCCCTAAAGGGAACTGTCACAGCAAAAGTCATTATTTTATTAGGACTGGAAAGCTTCAGAAAACCATAATCAGAGACTTAGTATTCCAAAAAGTGAATTTTACGAAGGAATCAAGCTGTTACATGAACGTATGAAACGTTATACACTCACAGGAAGTATATATCGAAGGTTATGAAATAAGATCTTTCTTTATTCTAACTTTTGATTTTATAGAAATTTAATCCTAAAACTTTGTAACTGCATGCAGGTTATGCATAAAAATAGAATTGATAATTTTTAAAGCACTCGAGAAAGTTCAGATTTATATTCATACAGCTATATATATTTTCCACTTTCTACTAAGTAAACTTATCTCGCAATTATTACTTTGTTCTAACACATTCTGTGCGCCTTCTGATGCCAGCTTTTTCAGGAAAATAACAATTGCGATAACAATAATTTACTCCCGAATTCCAAGAGCTAAGGAAATGTAACTCTGCGAGGGAAACATCTGTCGCAAGGCCGTAAATTATTGCTCCGAAAAGTAAAAATTTACATATTCTGAATGGCAACAATCCTGGAATAAAGGAAAAAAAAAGCAAATGTCCGAGGAAAGAACGAAATTTCCGTAAGAAGTTATTAAGTTTTGAATGCTTTAAACGCTGGCATTGTTGAAATTCTTATGTGATGTTTCAGGCGGATGTAAAAATTACCTAAGAAAGATAATTAATTTTCTTTGTATTCTAACATTCTTTCCTTTATTTTTATTTATTATTATTATTATTATTATTATTATTATTTTTTTTTTTTGCACGATTTCATTTAGTTGTCACAATTCTCCTTTCTCTCTCTCTGGCTCTCTCTTTCTAATGCTTTTCCGGTGTTCTGAATACTAAAAAAGGAGAAACAGAATAAATACTATCTAAATATTCTTCGGATTGAATGTACGATTTAAATATAAGGAAGAAACTTTTTAACTGAATCGTCACAGTACAAATTAGATATTTGCAGATAGATATCTACTGCGCATATTACATAGATAGATATCTGAATTGAGGTTTTACTACAATGATTGACAGTGGATGGAAGAATTTATATAAAATATCGTAGATGTCCGTGTTGTAAGTCGACTGCGATGTTACAAAGATTATTCCTTGAATCTATCATACTTCAGTGCATATGAAAGAGCTATGAATTAAAGATCCTGTAAATATTTTGTGGATTAACCAGGAAGAGGGATGTCAGGTGTTACTAAATGTCACGAATGTTACATATTAGGTTGAAGAATGAAAAATTCTACTTTTTGTACATAATAAATATAATATTTTTCTATAGTTCTTTTTTTTTTCTGCTTTATTTCGTATATAAGTCATGCCATATCGTTCGGTAAAAATCTATTTGATGTTGGACCAACTGGTTTTCAGATTCGAAGGTGCCGCCACAAATCTTTGAGTCAGTTTTGGCAGATATGCTTCGACATTCCTATAAGAAATCTTATATTAAATCTTGCTAACAGCGGAACGGGTTTTGTTACATCTATAAATTGCAGCTAGGTATGTAACAGGGTATTGAGGTCTTTAAAGTATGTCATTATGGGAGTTTGAAAAGTATGCAAGTGTCTGGGATAGACTGTAGAAAATTAAACATCGTATTTCAAAACTGAAAGTTTACGTGGCAGATTTACAAGAGAATTTTACTGCGCATTGTGTGAAGTTTATAGCACTCAGGCAGTAAATTTCACTTCAGTTTCCAGTGAGCAAACCGTTTTCGCGAAGAACGTATCAGGCGTTAAAGATAACCGAAGACCAAGAAGATAAGCCTTATCAACAGAAGAAGGAAGTACCATACTTATTAATACTGCTATAAATGTGGAAGGTCGTTGAGCAAAAGCTGTAACGAAATATGAATGAGAAATTTGACTTCATTTTTTTATGAAGTCTGCGCATAAGTCTATCAGGACTTGTATTTCTCTTGATTTGCTTTGGAAACATGAATGGTCCTGAATAGGAACAGGGAGCTTACTCAAGTTATGTTCAGGAAGGTGTGAAATAGACAACACAAGCAGGAATGGTATACGAAACCCTTTATTTTCTATCTTTTACAGGTATTTCCGAAACTTCGGAATACAGAGACCAACCACTTGTGGTCTGAACGTAAGAATATAAAAGCTACTAACTAAAACTCTAACTAAAACCTAACTTTGAATTAGTATACAAATGCCTAGCACTAAGATTGGCCTTTATTTAAAGAAAGGTACGTATATAGTATGTCGAGCTGCTTAAACTACAATACGTTCACAAATAACAAGAGAGCTAAACCTCTGGCCTTAAAGGCAACCAGTAACCGAGTGAAAACTCGTGAAACTACAGTGGCAAGCGGCTTGCTTCCTATAACTCCTTCCTCTCTCTCTCTTGGCAAAAAGCCACAGCTTAAGCACTTGGCGTTAGCAAGACAATTTGCATAAACAAGTTAAAGCATTTAATTCTGGCCGGAAGTAGAAAATAAGAAGTGATTGTACAGTTTTAAAATAAAATAAACGTTAGTAAAACTTAGGATCCTTACAAGTCCACCAAACTTCAGATACGTCTCTAATTTGAAACAACCCCTGCGTGGACTACCGATTTTCCTCATTGAGGAACTTCTTCAACCCATTGCCCAAGTCCTTCGAAGACCAAAAAAAATTCAGTTCCAGAAACAGCAGATCTTCTAAAACGCTAAATCGCGGTTAATAAAAATTACAATTTTTGTTAACCGCGATTTGTTGTAAATCGATTCGATTTGTTCAACAGCGATTCGATTTGTTGTAAAGGACACCGCTGAATCTCGGTTATTGAGAAGCAAGGCCACTAGAAGAACTGCAAGGAGAGACTGCCTGAAATAAAATAAATCCTAAGAGGGGAAGTATTTCTTAAACCCTAAATACTACATCAGTAAAAAAAAAAAACCTCATTTCCTTGTGATGTTGTGTGGCCCCAACTTGTCAGCAACAGTAGTAGTGACTGCTATGAACTGTAATTACACAAACTCGTAAGAAGGGTTTAAATCCCTTTTTATTTCACTTTAGAAATCACAGTTGCGTTCACTTGACGCTCACAAACTACGCCGACCCGGCGGTGTAACAAAATAGGAAAATGCAACTAAAAATAAATGACAGGGTGAATAAATAACGAGGTCACTACCTACGAGGCTCTATAATCGTAACTAACTTAACCGCGTTCTAAGATACAGCTGAGATTCAGCAAACTTTCTGATTATGAAGTTGAAAGATTCAACGAACTGCCGAAATAGGCACAGAGGCCGAAACGCGCGGTTCTTAAATTTCTACCTAGCAACCTTCACGCTCGTGATTCAAGAAGCACACTTACAATCTCGTTTCCCTTCTATTTAACTCAATTTACATCTGCTAAAATTTGAATACTCGGCGCGTTCTACTACGATTTACATACTCTGGCATTGGCAATTCTAGGGGAAAGTAAAGGCTTGACAGGAAAGATAGCTTAAAATAAACGTTAGTTAAAATAAATATAAACCCTACATCCTTTAAACAACCGTCTTCATCTGATTACAGTATAATATCGCTACGTGCTTACGGGTTCGTAATAAATTGAATACACAAGTCCGATGAAAAATGAATAAAATTTATTCTTATCCCAAGAATAAATACAAAATGCTTAAATTTCCTTAGAGATATTCGTACAATATCGCAATATCTCACAGTAGTTATCTTTTTAACTACTTAAACGTTCAACAGAACTTAATTCAAAACAGAGAAAGCTAATCCGATTTCACCGCGAATTCGCTACAGTAAACACAACGGTTGAAACAACAACTGAATTGAGATGTTTTCCTCCAGCTTTTTTTTTTTTTTTTTTTTTTTTTTTTTAATGCACGAGAATATTCTGGTATTTTCTCGATTTTTCCGGAAAGCAAAAGCGTACAATTACGAGATATCTATTTATTAAATGCGCGCGCTCCTGTATTTTTAATTTTTCGAGCGTAGCTTTTTCTTCAGATAAGTCTCGTGCTGCATTGCACGGGGATATAAAACAATTTTAATTAAAAATGCCACTAAAATAGCTAAATAAATGCAAAAACCGTAACAATATAAGCTATACGTAGTATTTAGAAAGTCCTCCACGGAGGCGTCTCTCGCCTTGACCAGATAACCTTTGTATGCTTTGCCGTAGCCAACTAACCTAACCTTGTAGAGTTCTATTACTTTTACTAATAATTATTTAAACTTTAACTTTTCTGTCTTCTCTTATTCCTCCTTCGTTTCTTCGCCAGGATATAAACCAATGAGGATGAACGAGAGTGTATCTAAACTGAAGTAGCGGAACGTTTAACTGGTTAGAACTGGTAGCGGAACGTTTAACTGGTTTAACTGGCGTAGAACTGGTTTTCGCTAGTATGAGCGCACGTTGTAGGAAGCTTTCTACCAGCTATTAACTTTGAATTTCGGGTTCACATTCTTTTTCCGCTGAACTTATAATCTTGCCGGTGTAGGTTTCCGAATCAACCTGTTAGGTTAAATTGAAGTTTTGTAGTCTTGCACTATTATTTTTCCTTTGAATTTATGAATTGTTACGTTATCTTTTTAAATTCCTCACTACAAGTAGTTGGTGATTGTGTAAGCACGGAAGTCCGTGCAGTTTGCAAACTGTTGTGCTGAACAAAAGGGTCTTTTATACCCTTCTCTTGTTGTATGCATCAATTGCATCTTATTGGAGTCTTTGCGAGAAATCGCAACTTTTGATTAGTAGATTTAGTTACATTGTATCTTCCACAGCCTATCCTTCGTAGAAGACCAAAAATCTACTGGAAACACGATCCATAATTTTAGAATGCATTTTCATATTTTGTTTGATTAATTTTTAATGGAATTTTCGCAAAGAGTCCGTGTGTTCTAACGGGAAAGGTAGCTGACTTAGAATCATAAGACAAATTCTGTTTACAGGCATTCTTGAAAGTTTGCTATGTAAGATAATTAACAAAAATTATTTCCAACAGCACTTACTGTGCACAGAACTTTATTTCATTCATTTTTTTCTATTTTTTTAATAAGTTTATATTATACGGTAATAAAATTACACAGGATTATTAAATAGAAGATTAATACTATTTAAAAAAATACGAAATTAAGTCTTTAAAACAAACGTTTAACTCATAGAAGGGGAGGAGAGTGTTTGCAGAATGAATTTCTAAATTCCTGTTTGAAACATGATGCTGTTACCTAATTTTTTCAAAGCTCATTTTTTTTAGCTGACTCTCTTTAGCTTTTTCGTAAATTCTTTGCTATTTCTTATTAAATTTTAAGCTGTTATTTCCTTTTATTCTGAGATGAGTAATTATCATTAAGAACAGGAAAAGAAAAACTTTTTTAATCTCTTTATTTTTAATGTTTCTGACAAAGCATGCTACTTCAGCATAAAAAAGGGAAAAAAAAAATTTCAACTAAAAGAAAATTACTCGCTTAGTAATTGCTGTTTTATCGGATCTACAAGAAAGAATTTAGAACTATAATTAAGAAGCTCGTTTTTCTCCAGCACAAAGCCAAAATTAAGTTTAAACTTTTTATTTTTATTTCTGTTAGACACACAGGTATGGTGTTTTCCATAAAATTGCCAGTGGCCGTATTTTAGAACTGCAATGTTGATAGCAAAACCTTTTCCTTTGTATCTTTGAAAACGTGATCTTTTATGACCATCGAATGCCCAAAACTCAGTTTAACTTGAGAGAAATATACAATGCATCTACAAAATCATAGGACTTCATTCGCGCAAAATCGAAAAGGATAAAAACAATATTCTTACTTCCTAACCTTCAGTAAACAGTTCTTATTAGAGCCATATATATGACACCTTTAACGATAACATTAAGTGAGATTTAACAAATCACGTGATGTTCTTATGTCATGAGTCGTTAAATCTGCTATTTCGGTACTGTGGTCACCCAAGTCGTTAAATTTGTGCTTTTCAATTTAGCGGTTGATTGTTAAATTTAGGGATAATCTCGAAGGCAGATACTAAGCAAAATAATGTCTGTCTTTAAAAATAAAACGGCCGACATGTTTGTATTTGCGGTTAAAGCTAAATAATATTTTGTAGAAATTTTCGAAAATTCTGCGGCGCAGGGAAATGTTAATCTCAGCAAGTATTTTTAATTTATTAGAATATGCGTTTCTTAATACATATTTTTACTTTACCATATTGTTACCGCCTCAAATTCTAGCAAGGCCTACCAGCGGCCGAACTGTAAAGTCTATAAACACTGGTAGTTCAGTCTGAAGTTTGAATCTCGAGAAACGGGCTGGCTGTATGGGCGTTTTCGTGTTTTTCCTCATGTGTAAAGTGTATTTGAGGCAGTTCCCTCAGAAAGTTCTCCACAAAGGCATCCCTTCCTTTAGGCAGATAGCTCTCGTGTGCTTTGCCATAGTCAAATACGAGGGCATTTCAAAAAGTAAAGATACACCATACGCCAGAGGAAAAGAAAAGTTTTGGTGAGCAAGTTGGCAACACAGGTGTTAACCTTGAACCGTTAGCTTTCTCCTCGCAGTCGTTCGGCATTTCAACGTTGATTCTGGTTGGAGTAGGTCGTGTTTAAAATGGCTGCGCCGATTCAGAATCCCGCCAAATGCGAAGTGCGCTCGGTCATACGTTTTCTTCATGCAAAAGTTCAGCGACCAGCGGATATTCACAAAGAAATTGTTTTTGTTTATGGGAACATTATGAATTGACAAAATGTAATGAAATGGTGTCGTCATTTCTCTGAAGGTAAAACCGATGTTCATGACGAACAAAGAACAGGTCGGCCTGCGATCTCTCATGCCCTTCTTCAGAGAACAGAGAAAGCAATTCGTGCGAATAGACGTCTCAAATTGAAAGAATTGCATCAGATCATACTGGAAGTGTCAATGAAAACTCTTTATGAAGCTGTAACTGTCAAGTTAGGGTACAGGAAATTGTGTGCGCGTTGGGTTCCAACAGGCGGCAACCTTCTATGACTGTGGGATACAAAAGCTTGTGAACAGACTTAACAAATGTTTGGATAACGGGGGTGATTATGTCGAAAAATAATAAATAATCCAGTTAATAAGATGTAACTGACGTTTTCTAAATAATTTTTTTTTTTTTTTTTTTTTTTTTTTTTTTTTTTTAAGGAATGCGAGCCATTGTATCTTTACTTTTCGAAATGCCCTCGTATAAACCTAACCAAACCAAACTATAGCATATTTAAGCGATTGCTTACATTGGACCATCCCCCCCAAAAGGATTTTATCAATATGTATAAGATGGTTCACTACCACACGTACAAATTTTTAGAATGGGTAGGTTACTGAAAGACGAATAGGGATTAAACAATAATGCATGGTCGGAAACGTAATCGTAACGCGAGAGTTCTTGAGAAAATGATAAAGCGTTCAGTCAAAACAAAACAAAACTGTCATTCTTCAACCGATAGCAAAGGTACAAGTAGAAGTATGCGGTACATCAGAATTCCACCGTTGGTCTTACAGTTATAGTCTCACCTCACTAACTGTAAGCTGACCCTCCACCCCCATTTTGATGGAAAATGCCCCTTGGATAGATCCAATGGTGTCTCACGGCTTTCCCTACCACCAAACTACTCAAGAGAACTTTTCGTGCCGCTATGCCGTACAGAACCCGGATCCAGCGGTACTGCAATCATTATCACTAACCACTAAGATCTAGTTCTATATCATACCTATGCAGATCATGTCTTGGAACATTCATCTAGATCATGCCTATGCAGAAATGATCTCTATTATTATCGTAGATTGTCAACTGCAAATGGGTTGTAAATGGACTGTACATTTGGACAATAAAGGTGAGAAAGTAAATGAGCTGTAAGTGCTGTCAATACTGATTCAGATCGTAAGATGGACACGCTTTGAAATAAATAACGGTTCATTCAGCAAGATAAGTAAAGTGCTGGACTGTAAATACTTGTTCAGATGTATATACTTGTTATTCAGGCTGCATCCATCAAAATTAAGATTCGTAAATGGTCATTGAAATGACTATAAGGAACTTTAAATGAAAATAAGAACAATGTTCAAATCTTCTATGCATTATTACAACATTAACTTCCATGTAACATTCAGATCCTCTGTGTATTCAAAAAAATCGAACCAAATCGCTCCAAACATATGCTAAAATACTATACTATATATTGTTATATACGAAGACTCTGTAAGCTATTTTTGATTATGAGAAAGAAATGCTTGGTAGACAGGGGTTCTTTCCGTCGAAACGACAGTATCCTGCTAGATATAAAACCTAAGGTCAGGGGTCATCTCGTTCGGTGATCCATTACTAACCACTCTACTGATCAAGTTTCAGAAATACAGAAGAGCTGCGGATTGTAACGAGTGAGCTACTGTGAGCAGGTGTCAGTAGCACCTCCTGATGAACGTATTTTGAAAGTAATTTGATGACGTATTTTTGATGAAGTATTTTTGATGAACGTATTTTTGATGACGTATTTTTGATGAACGTATTTTTGATGACGTATTTTGAACCACCGAACATTTCATGACCATCAAATATCATGAGAAAAGGGTTCCTTCGAAAGATATGCCATGAATGGTCGACGAACGGTTTGGGCTTCTGAAATAGGAGATGGTTTAATCATGCACGAGCAATCTACTCACTTTGGTCTTCCTCAAACCATCGTCTGGAGGATTCTGAACTCAAATCAATTTATCCATACCTTGTGCAGCGAGTATAACTACTGCAGCTTGATTATTACCCACAGTAGACTGCTGTTGCTCAATGGTGTCTGCAGAAGAGGGTGGCGAGCTCCTTTTTTTCGGTTTCCTTCTTATTCGCAGACGAGGTATTATAGGGTGTTCGGGATAAATTTGTCATATTTATAATTGATTATATTTTTCCGTAGGTTTAAAAGTTTGGACCCTTCTTCATTCATATACAAGATGTCAGAAAAAATGGATGACTGGAACCCACAATTATGGAAGAGAATAACTTGCATCAGGATGATTCGTGTCGGCCATCAAAATAAGGATATTATGACTGCTTTCCAATGTTCCCTGAACACAGTAAAAACAATCAGTCATGAACTAGAGACTTGCAATGACCGACCTAATGTTGTGGCCAGTAGATAGTAGATGGTTTTACCTCTGAGTAACATATTCCGTTTGTTCCCTTGAGGCTAACTTAGGTCGGAAGTTACTCAATAGGTCAGTGTTGTGACTACGAGGATGTAGCAAAAAGAAAGATCCCTAGCAAACGATCTGATTGCGTTCGTACAGCAGAATTCCTCGCAAATCTGCAAGAACAGGTGTTGAAGAACCTTGGCATTGGAATTCGGGCTTTGTTCACGTGAAATGAATGTTGCAGCCTCTACTATGAAGCTTGCACTCAATGAAGACCTTCGCTACTACTCATGCAAGCGGATTTTCTTTTTCCTTACGAAACTGTCGAATTTATCCTGAACACCCTGTATATGCTAGGAAAGATTGTTACAGTGTTGGCATGTATGAGTGTTGAGCTCCCATGCTTCATCAACATGTGCAATTGATCCGGCATCGTAGCGCACCACTTAATACCCTATATCTTAGGCCGATACATTTGAATACCGGTGTTATTTTTTTTGGGGGGGGGAGAAAGTCTTGTTGTTAGCAACTTCTTTGCTAACGTTTCGCGCTGTTCCACATTACGAATTGTAAGGATCTCTTTAATAACTACGCCAGATGATCAGAAAAGTACGGACACGTTTTGAAATAAATAGCAGTTCATTCAGCAAGATAAAAAGCTATAAATGGCCCTAGGAGAAAAACAGAGATAAACCAAATTCTCCATAATCTACGAGGAATATCAAGAGCATTACTGTTGTAAAGCAGTAATTATGTCCTGAGGAAGACCTCAATTTAATGACACCATTCAGAACTGCCTGTCGCGACTTAAACACAGAAATATATATAATATAAAGTTGCCCAGCACTTCTGGAAGCTTCGAAAGAAATCACACCTAGGGCTCCCAAATAATGTTTTCTGAAAGCTTCCAGAATATAGCTAAATTGGCAAGAAAATTCCAAATGCCTCCAAGACCTGTCAAGAGTGTTTTTGAAGCATGGTGCAGTTTCCAGCTGAGTTATCTTCACAGTTTAAGAGTTGATCGATTAAGAATTACAAGATCTATAATCTGTAACGCGAAATAAATTCTTACAATCCTATGTCAATAAATTCGTTTAAACAAAATTATGCAATAAATTTATTGCATAAACTGTACTATTAAAATTAATTAATAAATAGAAAATTAGATAACATCACAAAAATACATGAAAATTGAAAGTACAATCAAATAAACTTAAATATTTATATAAATTGATAAGAACTAGAACGTGTTTTTTATTATGTAGTATAAGTACCACTTTTTTCAAATGCTAAAGCAAATATTACCACCAAACATAAAATTCAAGTTACACTGACGTCTCAAACGATGGATTTCAAATTTTGCTCGTCGAGTTTCAAAATTACCAGTTATACTAATGGTCACAAAATACTACGCAAAGGAAATGTTGAAAAAAAAAATGAAGAATAATCACAATACACTGAAAGGGTTAGCCATGGAAATGAACTCATAGTGGTTATATTTTGGGGATTAAGGAGGCATCTAAGCTTAATTTTTAGGCGTTGGCTCCGGTAAGATAATTAGATGGGTTGGGGGAGTTCGAACCCCGAGGCGTTGTCCCGGTATAGGAATTGAAAAATCAATTCATCGATCGAAGAAGGTACATGCATTCTGCTTAGATATTTTGCATTTAGAAGCAGGGCTATGTATTATTGACAAACTTTATCTTCAGGAACACAGGAATATCACCTTAGATCCAAAGGCTAATTAATTATTAGGCAGATAGCAAAGTTAGGAAAATCACTTAGGATCTTAAACAATCTTGAAGTTCCGGGCAATAATTAGTTTGTTTTTTAGTGTTTCCTAATGTGTATTATTTCCTTTACAATAACCGTTCGTGGCCATCCTTCAGCTTATAAATATGTATTGTCAGATTACATCGAGTGGCTCATCTTAATCAATATATCTCTATAATACAGAGTCTGTTCGCACATTTTTTTAGACTATTTTGGTAAGCGGTAATAAAATTTCGTTTGCTGCAAAAGAAGTAATTGCAATTGTACTATGTTTTTAACAGTAAAAATTATCGTCTGTGGTTTGAAAGTTTTGTTTTTATTCAAAATGGCGAATTTAACAAAGCAGTGGTTCGAAGGCTACATTTACGCTCTTTCCGAAGAGAAATACGCATACTCCGTTATCCAAAAACGATGTGAGAATCATGGTTTTGTGATATCTAAAGCGTCGATAGGTAATATCATCAACAAGAAAGGAAAAAAACGTCAAATTGGAGCCTCAAGTGAGACAAAAATTCCAAACAAGTATCCAGGGAAAAAACGGACATCTTCGACTATTGCAAAGGTACGTTGTTTAATGTTAAAGCAAAATCCTCCTACTCAAAGGACAGTTGCAAAATGATTAAAATGCTCGGTGTCTACTGTAAACAAAATGATAAACGTTGATTTAAATCTTAAGAAAGCGAAAAAACGCAATGTGCATCGTCTTCTTCCAAAGCATATCGCTCAACGCAGGACACGCTGCAGAATTTTATATGAGAAACTCTTATTCAAAGAAAAATGGAAAACGATTGTCACAATAGATGAAGCATGGGTGTATTTAAATGATGGTAACAACAAAAAAGAGCCATTTATTATCATAAAAGGGGAGAAAAAAATTTAAGTACATGGTTCAAAGAATCGAAAGAAATTTTTTCTAAGGGATTCATGATTGTTGCTGGTTTTTCATATAATGGCAAGTTAAAATAAAGAGAGTGCAAAAAAATGTCAAGATTAACTTCAAATACTATCAGGAACATATTTTATCGCCAAATTTTCTGAATGAAATACCATCACTTTACCCACAGTGCCATCCATCTGTGAGACTCCATCATGACAAAGCTAGCAGTCACACATCAAAATCCACTGTAAATTTCCTAAAAGAAATGGAAGAAAAACTGGTATCAAGGCCATACCCTTCACTGATATCCCTACTAAATCTCCCGATGTGTAACCTATGGATTTTGGTGCTTACGGACTTTTAAAAACTGCATTATCCAAACGTTGTCCCAAAACCCTAACAGGACTCTGGAAAGCTGTTCGGGAGGAATGGGATAGAATATCTCTTCTGCCACTTCAAAAGGCATTATTATCCTGGAAATTGCGGTGTCGAAAGATAGTTCAGAATAAGAGATGTCAAATAGGACATTTAAAACACAAGAATTTTATGTAATCTATTTTTGTGAATACAATATACTTCGTCTAAAAAATGTGTGAACAGCCTCTTTATTTCAAAATAGAAAATTAAAACACGATAAACTTATTTATCTTAATTTATTATTCTCTTTAGGAAAGTGGTGGCCGACTTGAAAGTACTACGCGTGCAAGTATAACTTAAGGGGATTGTAAGCTGGCGTGTAAGACGTTTTCCACCGCATAACGATTGAAGAACATTGCAGAACATTAACCGCATTCTTTTTAATTCTTTTCAAACACATTTACCAATTGGTTTTCAAGAACGGCATATCCATTTTATATAATCTGGAGAAATTTAATTTATCAGTTTATGGTTACCTTTAATAGAATTAACTGTTCTTAAAGATATGTGTACCTACTGTTATTTGACAAAAACGTTTTTCATAAGTTTTGGCAAGTTTTCGCCCTAACCACAATCAGTTTACGTAAGCAAGGATTAAAATTCAACAAACGCTTGCCCACTCTTGATGGGTTACAAATAAAAAATTTTCAAACTAATGGACGGATTATGCATCGAAAATTAAACAAACTTTTATTCGCCCTGTCCTGGTGGATTACAGCTAAAGAGAGAATTTACAAATTAAATCCATTAATTATCAGTAGTAACTGGCAACAGTTTAGATGAACCGACCTTGAAACATAAAAAAATTCAAATCAGATCCTCTAAGACAAGACATCTGATTTTATCGTAACTAATCACTACTAAATGATATCACTTACCAGCCTCAGATGACGGCAATGGGCCACCGGCTAATATTAACTCTTTCGAACGTACAAAGCTGGATTAGCACTTGCAGTCAAGATCAGCAAACTGGCTTCTGGGTAACAAGCACAAGTTGTAGTTATCCTTTAGTACCATATAACTAGCTCCATAAACTTTCTTGCTCTTGCTTTAATTTTGTGTAACCTCCTAATTTGAGCGATGTATGTAATGGGAATCAAAGGAAGATCAGAACAGTGTTTAAATTAAACGTAACTTAAGTAAAAATAACACGTCGAATAAATATTAATTTAGAAGCCAAACAACAAAAATCAGCTTTATATTTGCAAATTTTCACAGGACTAGTTTCGATGGTTTTACCGAACCAGCATCCTCAGCTGTCGACAAAGAACCCCCCCCCCTCTTTGGCAGCTGAGGATGCTGGTTCGGTAAAATCATCGAATCTAGTCCTGTGAAAATTTGCAAATATAACGCTGATTTTTGTTGTTTGACTTCTAAATTAAGCATAACTGTTAGTAAGATTTAAAATATTCGTCACAAAATTAGAACGTGTGCAGTTAGCGAAATATTACGATTTGGGAATCTAAAAATGGACCCAAACTACCAGTATTCAGTAGTCTTTCCCACCCTGCAAATAGTGTAGTGCCGAAAGGAAAGATGGAGGAATTTTTCATATTTCTAATTTAAAAATGATTTAGAAATTTTTACCGCTTTATCTTATAAGGTATTTCTCCCACTTCCCTAGCGTGCCTTCGTGGTGTAACGGTAGCACGCTGGGCCGGTATTCCAGAAGTCCGTGGTTCGATTCCCGGCGAAGGCGGTTGCATATTTCTCATCTTTTCTGCTTCTAAAATAAATCCTAATAACTCTACAATCTGACACTACATGCTTGCAAAATGATACTGATTACAATTATAAGAATTCTTACTAAAGCTGAATTGGTTAGTAAAATGTTAACAATAATATATTTAAATGGAAAAAAATCGAATAATTTAATGGTCAGTTTCAGAAATGGTCGTCTTCAGGAGGTGGTCGCGATAAGAGGGTTCATTGTATATTAAATGTTAAAAATTTATGGCTTGACTATAGAATTTACTTAGATTTTGAAATTTTGACATAATTTTGAAATAACTCCATAAATATGTATTAGGTAGAATTCTCTTTCGTACTCCAAGTTCAGTATTAATTTCCTGCAAAAATATTTCGCTTCTAAGTCAAATCAAATAAAAATAAATAAAGATCGCGATACTTAATTTTGTGAATATGAGTAATATTCTTATTACAGGAGTGATTGCAACACTATGTTTTTTACTTCCTTGTACGAAGTAAAAAGGAAGTATTGTAATCGCGAAAAGCTTCAGGCAGCATATTTCAACGAAAATATCCACTTTGACCACTTTCGAATTCAATTTAACGATGTTTTTGCGTGATATCTGAACGTAAGGACAGAATAAAAGACTCTTTTCCTCCAAAAAACTAAAAAACTGCTTTAAAATGAATTCTGAAGAGAATTTTTCGTGGCGTCTGTACGAACGTATATACGTACGTACGTGCGTGCGTGCGTACGTACGTATCTCGCATAACTCAAAAACGAGTAGCCTTAGAACGTTGAAATTTTGTATATAAGACTACTATAACATGTAGATGTGCACCTCGTATTTTGGTTTCAATCGGCCGCGCCAAACGTATATAAATATATTTATAAATATATTCACTCTATTACCCGGCTCAGTGATCTCAGTTTCTTTACTCTTATATGTTTGTAAATTGTACATTTTTTGCTTTAAAAATGATTGAATTATGTTGCTTTTATCTTCCGGTTAAGGGTTTTATGCCTTTAGTAAATCTGTATGCAATATTTTTAGAATTATCAACAATTTTAAAATTGTTTAAGTGCTGCTTAGCCTGTTTTTAATGGCGGCCATTGATGTTTACGTTTGAAACAGGAGACTATTGGATTTGTTGCCAATCTAATGAAACTTAGCTTCGCAACAACAAAGATAACGCGTTCATTTATTATTGCCAATTGAATCATGCTTAATTCTTTCTCGATTTTTTTCGTGGAAATAAGCGTTTGAAATTTACTTCGTAATTTTTAATATAGATATTTTGAGTTTTTATGTATTTTTGCCTTCTGGCGAAGTGAGAACTGAATTAATTAAATGAGAAATACTCAATCGTCTGTGAAAAACTGTTTCTGTTTTGTTTTATTTGCTTAATTTCTTTTATACATCATTCTAGCTTTATTATAGTATTTGAATAGAACATGTGGCAACGATTAGATAATTCTTTAAATGATATGAATTTTGTGCATTCTGAGTTATAATATGAATGAAATATAATATTGTTAAGTAAACCTAGCGCCAAAGTGTCGCTATGGTAAACAAAGTGAATTTTAAAGAATGCATTTATTCTATTGTGGTTTATGCGCTGTGGGCGAAGTAGGTTTAATTCAAACTAATAAGTTTAAATGAAATGCAAGAAAAAATGCGTATAATTTAATATTCCGTACAAGGAAGTCATGTGGTGTACACATCAAATTTTTTAAATTAATACTACCTCTTAAATTACGCTCAGGTGAACTTAAATTATGCCACACCAATCCTTCACTTTCTGCAGCTTAACAATGGCCCATCAAACAACCCTTTACTTCTGAGAGATTAGCAGCTCCGTTAATCTTCTTACAGGCAACGCTACGAAGGATTTACTGTAATCCAAAGTTATGGCTGTCATAAGGAAGTTTTTTTTTTTTTTTTTCTTTCAGCACCTCCCTAGTCATATTTTAAAACATGCCTTATTTCCTCTACTACAAAATAATGGTGCTTTATTTTACGTTTCCCTTTTTTTACTCCGCCGAGAGACTATTTTTCTCGGAACTCACTTTTTTTCCGTATCACTTTTGCGTCTGAATGACTTATGGAATTGTTGCTACCAATGCTATCGCGATATGTTGTTAAAAAAAAGTCATGTGGACACCACATGACTTCCTTGTACGGCGTATTAAATTAAGCACATTTTTTTGCTGTATTTCATTTAAACTTATTTCATGAAAGATCCATTTCACTTAATTCAGTTCTCACTCGCGGCAAGCAATAAGTTATATACAAACTCAAAACATCTTCATTAAAATTTGTGAAATACAGAAAAACATAAAACACCAAATACAGTTAAAACAGTTAAAAAACAAATTTACAATTAAAAATAGATTTTCTACGCAAAAACAAGCAATTCGGCCAGAAGGCAGATTTTTCGGCGCACAAAACTGAAAATTTACTTTTGGTTCCACTCGGCAAAAAGACACTGAAAGTGCAGAAACTGACTTCTGCTGAGTTTCGAATGTAAACAAATGGCGGTTCGTCAGGCTTAACTCGCCACAGTTTTAATTTGTTGATAATTCTACAACTATTGCATGCAGATTAAGTAAAGGCATCAAAGCCTTAACTGGAACATAAAAACTACATAATTCAATTATTTTTAAAGCAAAAAATGCACAATTTATCAACATATAAGAATAAAAAACTAAGCTCACCGATCCAGGTAACAGAGTAGGTATATATATGTAATAATAAAATTCCATAGTCAAGAATTCTAACTGTATGTTCTTTTCATTTTTAATGGCGACGGTCTCTTATTTGAAAGTACGTGGAATTAAATCCACAGCCCTGTAGTCAAGTTGTTTTTCCCGCCTTTTCTAAACGCACAGTTATAGAATGTTCTGGAAATATTTAAAGCGAACTGGATTGGCTGACGTCATTTCTTGGAAGCTCCGCCTTTCCAGAGGCTATAAAAGGACTCGCAAAGGAATATCGGGGGCTTTTTCTTTAATGTAACGATGCAGTAAACTTCATACAAAAATTTATTAGTAGTTCTTTTTATTTACTCCGGAGATCTGATTTTTTGTAATTGCTATTTCTCCTGAATAATAATAAATGGATCCTGTTTTTTAAACTTATCTTCTGATAATTTAAGCTACGACTACATCTATGATTCTTCACCAATCTATTTATTCCGGACAAAAGCTGATACATCACATATATATATATATATATATTTATATGTTGTATGAACTTAAATCCATTTAGTGCGAATACAAGTTATTATTACTTGCGCATATGGCCTATTGCAACGAAAAAAGGAAGTGCACAATTACATGCTGTAGCAGTCCCATGTACAAAATTTCAACGTTAAGCGGTTATTCGTTCTTAAATTATGCGAAAATATACATACGTATGTATGTACGTACAGACGTCAAGGGGAAAAGTCTTTTGTGAATCCATTTTAAATCCAATCCTTTTTGGCAAAAACTGTCCATTATTCTGTCCGTAAGTACAGATGTTCCGCAAAAACATCGTTCAAATGGTTTCGAGAGCGGTTGAAATGGATGTTTTCGTTGAAATATGATGCCCAAAATGTTACAATATTTCCTTCACTTCGTATAAGGAAGTAAAAGAAGTAATAAAGAATCTGTACATGTGTACGTATGGCATATTCCTCGCATTGTGGAAAGACAATGGCACCTAGAGTCAAAGAATTTATAATACCTGACCATAAGCACCTCGAAGGAAGAATTTTGAATTTGTTTTATAATATATTTCATATTTTGTACAAATTTAACGAATTTTTATTTAACAAACTCGGCAATTTGAAAACGAGAAGTGGCAACACTGTTCGATATGAAACATTTTTACCTCCATCTTACCAGACTGTTGCCATCAGCCATGTATTTATCTTCTCAATTTTCATCCACAAATTCGGCTATTTAAAAGCGTGTATTCCCATTGCCTCAAATACAATACTTATTATCTCCACGCACCAGCGTGTTGCCATTCAATAAAGCGTAAGCTATTTAACTTTCAAATCTTGGGTAGCAAAGCAAGGGACTGAAAAGGAATAAACTCAGTTCTTAAAAGTATTTTTTCTACTTCTTAATATGATTGATTTAAATAAAAATCCATTTCTAGCATGAGATTCCTCATTATAAGTATTAAATATTTTTTATGAAATAACGCTAACTAGATTCATTAAAATGATTATATATTTCTTTTCCTTTTCACGATAAGGCTCTTTCAGGCAGTTGTTTGCTCGAGCAGATATTTTTTAAAAAAATATAACATAGGGAATGTAAAAAAAAAAAAAAAAAGCGTGGCAGCCCCCAACGTTCTACCGAGAATTTTAAACGTATGATGATTTTTAAATATTTTGCGATTTTGCTCTTGAATTTTATGCCACACCAATTCAAAAGTAGTTGCGAAGAAAGTTATACTTGATTACAAAGCTAAAAACACGAACAAATTATGTTAGCCGGATTGAGTCCAATGGGAGACTGGTAACTTGTGATGCCCAATGAGAGCATAAGGAACTTTAAGGAATCCTCTGTTGCGACGTTAAAATCTGAATGCTTTTAAAATTTCCTTTCCCCCCTTTTTTTTCTGCATCCTAAAAAATACCATACATTCGATTTTTTAAAGATGCTAAAGCCTGCAAATCATTTCAACTATCATTAAAACTTGAATAATGACACTGTTTTAGAAAATTCCTGGGTTAAGTCACTACCCATACAAAAAGCTTCCTTTATTGCTGCCAATTTGAATTTAAAAGATTAAAGAAGTATAATTAAATCTGAATATTCTTTTTTTTTTTTTTTCCAATAACGACGTTATTATATAATAATACAAATGCTGCACACAGTGCGTTTTGAATTCTGTAACAATTTCATATCCTTGAACATTTGCAGCATCATAATGCTATTCGTAGACATTCATTTTTGCCAGCTTAGGAAATCATCCACGAAGCCATCCCTCCCCTTAGGTAGACAGCCCTCGACACTTTATCGTAATCACATGAAACTAAACCGAACCATTTTTTCTGGATGCATGTATTTCTTTCAAAAACTCCCGGAAGAACATATAAAGCTACCCTAGTTCAGTACATTGAATACACGCTGGTTCAGTTTTTATCTGCTTTGGACATGGATTATAAAATCAGTCTTTGTATTTGTGTTCGCTTCTTAATTAAGCTAACGATTTCGGTAGAATATGATTTAATTATAATTTTTTTAAAGTTACTTGTATTGGCAGAGCCTAGCCATTTTGCCACTCAATGCAATCTCTGTGATCCAAAATTCTTCTGCCTGGTGTCGCCATAAATTCTAAAAATTTTACTGCCTAGAAGCTTTCCTTAATTCTAAAAATTTAGCTTTCCTAACTTTGGTACTCAGTGCTTTCCCAAATTTAAAATTTTTTTTCCGCCTTTAAATTCTTGCCGCCCGATTCGGCAGTATTGGTTGCATCGGTTCTGGCCTCAGACATGATGTGTATTGGATCAATACCGGCTAAGATAGAAAACGGTTTTTGAGCTGGTATGTATCCCCGTGTGAGTCTTAACCAGAACCTAAGCGTTATTCCTAAGACTGATTTCGATAATACCTAAATATGTATTTATAAGGTATTTCTCCTGCCTTCGTGGTGTGGTGGTCTGCAGCCTGGGCGCGTATTCCAGAGGTCCGTGGTTCGACTCCCGGCGAAGGCGTTGCTCATTTTACATCTTTCCGACTTCCAATTAACCTAATGTTTTTACATATTATTGAAATAAGTACATTAAATCTGTACACTTGGTTAAAATTTAATCAATCGTTAAGCAGGGTATATTCTGGAAGATTCTTTGATTCTGACCTAGGCATTAAACTATTTATTTTCTTTCAGTTGCATAGTATAAATGATGGTGATGATGCTCTCTCTTGGATCATCTTACTTTTCCAGCTACCCTGGATTCTCCTTTACCCTTTCGAACACAATGGCCGTCATGGCTTTCCAAATATGAAAATGAGACCGGCGTGTGTATCTAGCGCCGTTTCGACCCTCCCCTTCTGTTTGAGTAACCGGTTGACCCTCCTTGCTACCAAAGAGGATGTCGGTCAACATTGACACTGCGGATATCGAAGTCTGCGCTTTTGTCTGAGGAAGAACTCGGAATCTTTGCCTTCTTGTAGAGTTGTTTTCTTTTGTTCTGGGCCTTGCTTGCTTGTTTCCCAAAAAGGGAACGGGAGTGAGAAGGAGAGAGCGAAAGAGACAGTGAAGTACTTTCGTTGTGTGTCAGTCCTACGCTTTCTTGTTTCTTTGCCTTTGTTTGCGTTAAATCTCCTCTCCATGTTTGCTCTTTTCCGTGCCGCAATCGAATTTCGTGCGGAGGGTCGTGTTACCTCTTGGAACGATACAAACGGAATTTTCGCGTAGTTCCTTGGAAGAAGTTGGGTATTGTCTAAGAAGAGGGTAGAAAGTGCTATCGTCGGTGCTTTTGTGATTTGCCGAATGAAAGGCATTGAAGAGATAATAATAAATAATAATGGATGAGGTTTTGGGTTCGTCTATTAATGCGTTTCGTATTAGATACTTTTCTTTCTGAATGTTTGTTTTTTATACTGCAGCAAGCCAAATAAGAATCGATAATCGAAATGGACTTCAGGGCAAAAATATATATAATGAACCCTTTTCGGACGACCACCTTCTCTAGACGACCAGCTCTGAAAATATAAGCAAACATGGGTACTATGCATCACCTCTGTATAATATGGCCACCTTCTAAGAAGACCAAAATCGCCTCCACACGCGGTTTGGTTTGTGTGATTATGGCAAAGTCTCGAGAACTATCTGCTTAAGGAAAGGTATGTCTTCGTGGAGGCAGCACATTCTCCTCCACACGCGGATGTTCGTTTTAAAGAGGGTACACTATATTTTAATTTTAATACATATTTTAAAAGTCAACTCAGTTACTTATATCTAATTGAGATTTGTTCTTTCTAATAATAGATTCTTATCGATTTTTGATTTGTAGCTCCTCGTCATTCTTTCTTCACTTAAAGTTGGAATTATAATTAATTTCATAATACATTTTGTTTTCCAGTAGTATGTAATTATATTTTATTATATCTTAAAGCGTTATTTTGATAAGTGCCTTATGCAATATCGCTCCTGCGAAATTCAGTCAGTTTCAATTTCAGTACGATTACATAGAATATACCCTAATTTCAATACAGTAATTTGGTAAATTTGTTCTTCTTAGCGTGTTCGGATGTGGCGCTACTGTTTTCGAATTTTAAATTAGCTTACTAATTGGTTATGCAAAAGTATGCAAGGACAGCCTTCACTGAAAACTTTCTAAAGGAAACTGGCTTTGTATTTACAGAGGCGTTGATAGAACCTGAACATCCATTCTTCGTTTAGCCAATCTGTCTTTAAGGATTATAAAAGTTAAGATACCCACACTTTTGTGAAGGTAGCTTTCTAGAAGTTAGAAACTGCTCTGCCTAAGAGTGCAGGCATCTTTATGCTGATATAGTCATATGAAATTTTCTGTCTTTTAAAATATCGGCCGACTTGCACAAACGAGCGACGTCTGTGTGACATAAGTTGCGAATATTAGAACTTTTTGTCCTTTACCATGCAAAATGTAATTCCTCACCTTATATTTTACCTTATATCCCCTCCCTCCCCCATCCATTAGAAATCCTCGGATGCATACAAATTCCTAAGTAGAATAATTTCGATAAAGAAGAAGAAATTGTTGTTTGTTTACTTTATTTTTCTATTTAAATCATGGAGGTAGGAAGTAAGGTGGAGTCGCCCTAAACAAGTTTCTCCGTACCCAGCTCTGAAGCACCGGCGATCCCTACGTGGTGACCAAAACATTGGGTCATTTACCATTGAGTTCTATGGGATTTGACGCGTTCGGGTGTAAATATTTTGTAATGACGTCGCAAATATACATATAAATGTATATATTTTTCTACAACACTTCAGAGTCCTAAGTATGTGAAAACAACATATTTTTAAACAACATTTCATTCTGAACGGAATTAAATGCATACTTTTCACAGGACAGTTTTCTCAGAATGGTTTAATTTGAATGAAATATTTTCACAAGTTTTCGTTAATTACATTAGAAAAAAATTAAGGTAATTCGATTTTATTCGGTTAAGGTACAAAAATTAAGATCAAAGTTTATTGTATTATTACTATTAAAATTATGCATTATTTCTTTTCTATTTATAGAGCTTCTTCCTAAAATACTTTCTTAATTATGACATGATTTTTTGGCTTCTTTTAAATCGAAAAATGTAAGTCAATTTATAATTAATGCTCTATTCGGTTCATTTTAAATTAGAGAATTATTAGGAATTAGCGAAATACTTTAAATAAGTATTTCGCTAATTCCTAATAATTAAATAAAGTATTTCGCTAATTCCTAATAATTAAATAGGTATTAAATAGTATTTGACTTTCTCTGAACATTTCTGAAAGGGAATAAAATAAGTATTATTTAAAACTTGTAACTGAGTTATTATAAAATGTAACGGGAATAATTCTTTTAATTATACTTATCCGATTTTTTTTTTACCCTTCATTTCAACAATACATATTCCAAAACTCTTTATTACGTTCTTAAGTGCGCATCTCATAGCATTTGCTTTACAATACCTTTTAACAGATTGCTTTCCAATACGAACAATTCTTGCTTAAATAGTTTTATAACCTATTTGTCAACAGGATTTCAATTTATGTTTACAATTCAATATTAAGTTTTTTATATATTTAGATAACATTTATAATCATTATAAATTAGATACATTTAATCATTAGATTTCTTCACAGTACTTTCACAGTTGTTTATAAGTGAATAAATTCTTCATTTCAAATACATTTATAAATAATTTAATGAATAATTTAAGTATTTTGTCAAAGGCAGATACATGCTTTTTGCAAGCACATGCATAAATACCCATACATATTTCCTATTTATCATTTCCGGCATGTGCAAATCTTTAATTTCTGTGCATTCACTATATTTTTCGTGTAAAGTAATTTACACTAATTTAGCATACACCCGAATGTTTTACATAAAAAATATATATGAATATAATTTGAATGAAAATTATAAGTATTATTTTTAATACCCACTCAAAGGTCAGTTTTTCTTCAAAATTCCTCCACGATGGCATCTCTCTCTTTAGGCAGATAGCCCTTGCATGCGTTACTCTATTTAATAAAAACTTAATCTGACCTATGTGCCTAATTACAAATATTTTAACATACATAATTTTATATTTACATTTAGCCATCAAGTTTCAAACTTTTCAAATCTTCTAGAAAATAAATTTTGGCAGATCTCTTTTAGCAATTTTCTTAAAATCTATATTTTTGTAGTGCAACAGCTTAGAATTTTATAAAACAAATTCATAATCAAAATCGCTGTTGTTAGTTATCGAAAAATAACCAAGATGTGATTTTTGCGTAAATGTCAGTAAACTATACAAATTGCTATTATCCATCACACTATGAATGTTTCTTTTATGCGAGAGTGTCCCTTTTTCGATTTCTATGGAACTGTCGTGTGTCGAAATACTATCAGAATCTTGTCAAGCGACCTTCTGAATGTAAACAAAGAACACCCCGTCTGGTGACCCAAGCTTCAAATCAGTGCTTCACTTCTAGCGCGGAATGGCCCCTCCTCCCTTTCCTACCTCCATGATTTAAATGGCATTTATATTTAAAATCTAAAATAAGTTTTTAGCCCAAAGGAGAAATTTTCCCTGAAGGACTATTAATTTCGTTTTGGCATTTTGCGTTGAAAGCTATAAACGGCGAATCACTTTTCAAATTGTTGCCACCAAATATTATCGCTCTGTGTTATATTTAAAGAAATTAAATAATGAAGAATCTGAATCTGCATGAATGTGTGTATGTTTCTCGCACTGTGATAAAACAACGGTACCTAGAGCCATCAAATATTGAATAACGTAATCTTCCATAGAATACGGGCATGTGGAAGCTTTAATTTTTAATTTGTTTTATTATCGATTTCATATTTTGTAACACTTCAACGAATTTTTGGTTAACAAACTGAACGATTTCAAAGCGAGCAATGGCAACAGTGTACGAAAAAAAACATTATCTCCAGCGCCTATCGGAAATTCTAAAGATATGCTCATTTTAAAATTATTTTACGTTAATGCTGTTGAATTCAATTTAATGGTTTGAGTTTGTAGAACATAATATTTAATAAATAAAGGTAACACGCAAAATGTTAAAAAAAAAACGCTCCTTTAGACGTAATTTAAAATCTGAAATCTTTCAGATTTTTTTTTTTTTTTTTTTTAATTTTATTTTATTTTTCTTCAGAGTCTAACTATATACTTTCATTTCAGAATAGAATTAAAAAAGTTAGCAGAAAGGAGGAATGTCAAAAAAATAAGAAACAAAATAAATAAGGATTTTCCCGCGATGCATTATTCTAATAGCCAGAGAAATAGATTGAACAGTATTCATTTCAACGTCTTTGAGAAAAAAAATAAAATAAACGTTCTTAGCCACAAAACTACTTCAAATTCCTCCGCGGATCCCCACTTTTCAAAGATCCTTCTCTTAGAAAATTAAATTTTCAACTGCCTCACAAAAATACCGAATTTGGCGTTGAATTATAGTCTAATCTATGGAACAAAGAAGACAACATTAATATTAGGAAGTGAACAATTATTTAATTTTCTTGTATAGTTAATGTAAAAAATAATTTACTCGTTTTCTTTTCGCCCCTTTAATATTAAAGATACTCCATTTTTTTTTAAAAATAGGCTTTTATTTAATCTATTTTTTGTTCAATTTTTAAATTTTAGCTAATTTCGTGTTATTAATTTCTTTTGAAAAATTTTGTTTTTTGTCGTCTTTTTAATATTAAACGTACTCCTTCTAAAAGGAAAAGCTGTTGTGTAAACTAAAATAATATTTTTGTAACTTTTAAATTTTAGTTTATTTCATGTTATTATTAATTTCTTTATTAAATGTGGAAGTTCACCAAAATTTAATGCGAATATCGCGATATTAATTTGAATATCTTTCAGGATAACGATATGTAAAACAGCTTCCGATAAATTACGGAATCATTATAGAATATAGTGAAATCTCCCTAAGAAAACCGCCAATGATTCTGGACGATTTCGAATTTCTGCGGAAATGGCTTCCTTAGGGATTTTTAAGAGTTTATTAGGTTTTTCGAAACAGGAAGCAAAAAAAAAAAAAAAAAAAAAAGAAAAAAAAAATCAGCTGCGCTGTCACCGGAATTCGGACCACTTACCAGGCGGATGTGAAAGCCAATTACGTCACGATTATGCACGGGGTGAGGAATCTGATAATTCAATCATTTCTGAACACTTAAAAACGACTGGGAAGAGACACGAGACCTAGTCGGCCAAATCCAAGTAATGACGAGACATCAGATACATATTTTAGTTCGAGTGCTACTCCAGAAACTACTATTTTATGCTGCAGGAAACGTGAAAAATCAATTATGCACTTAAAGTGATTATGGCGACTGGCTCGTGCTTATGTTACGCCCGGAGACTATAGATTATACTATAGATTGTAATACTATAGATTATTTATGTAACGGAGGGTGAGGCAGAAAAACATGGAGGTTTTCAGAAGGAAATAATGTGGTATAAAATACGAAGAAACCTTCATGATGTACCTTTACAGTTTACTGTATTCCATTATAGAGAGGAATAAAAATAAAAATTGCACTAATTTCTAAAAATGGCATTCTTCCGTCCACATACCGGCTGCTTCACGTTGAATGATGGGCTTTAGTTCGGTACAGTGTGGTTAGTCTCCACACCACACTGTAACACGTTATGAATGTAGTACGTAGATACCAGGACAGGCGCCAGAGCCACTGCAAACTGTGCTGCGGCTGCACTGGAGAGCGAAATTTAAGGACGGCAGAAATTTTAGAATTTGGAAAAGCATCGAGCGTTTTTAGAGATTAAGAGAAGCATTAGGCACCAGAAGCAGGAGCGGCAAAATTTTTAGAATTTAGGAAGGCGGCACCGGACAGCAGAATTTAAGATCCGCAGAGATTGCACGGCCAAGCACCGATCTGGTGGATACTCATGAAGTTTTGCGAAGTTTCGTTAATGCACCGTCGCAGTCGACCCAGGACTGCAAGATATCATTTTCGAAACCTTAATATTGGCGTAATTTTTATTTTTACTAGTCCAAAGGAGCAATTTGCTCAGAAGGGCAATTCATTTCGTTTTGGCATTTTGCGCTGGTTCACTATAATTTACTTTTCAAATTGTTGCCACCAGATATTAGAGCCCTACATTATATTCAAGAAATTAAATAATGAAAAATCTGCTTGAATGTATGTATGTTTCTCGCATTGTGAAAAAACAACGGTATCTAGAGATATCAGATTTTGAATCAACTCGAATATGTGCATCTGGAACCCCAAATTTGGAATTTGTTTTATTATCTATTTCAAATTTTGTAAAGCTTTAACGAATTTTTGATTAAGAAAGTTAACGATTTCAAAGCGAACAATGGCAACATTGTACGGGGAGCACTAATTTGCCCCTCAATATTGTGTTTCTTAAAAGCTTCAGACATTTTCTTGCAATCTTCTGAATGATCTTCCACTTCTTTCGTATTGCTGGCCGCAAGGAGGCGAAAAAATATTGCACTGATTCTCACTTCTCTTCTTTCGACCAAGCACTAGTACATTCCCCATGTCAAACACTACAACTTCTACAGCATTCACCATCGTACCAGCAAAGCTTTGATAAAGTTGGATTAAGCGACAACGAAACTTCAGTCAGCGATAAATTTCTGCTCATTTGTGCTAATAATGACTTAAAAATTTTTCATCTATATGTAAGGAATTACCGTAATCTCCATTGCATGTTATCAGGGTGTCAGTGGTAGCACATCCAGCTAGAAAATGGGAGATCCATGTTTTGAATTCGAAAGTGCACTTCTGATTTTTATGTTTCCCGCTCCGCATAAAATACCCAATGTCTTTACAACGCAGCCCGAAGTAAAATGGGATGGATGATAGATACTTCGTACCACCTGGGTTCGGTCGACTGGGTCTCATGCATCCCCTAGTCGCCCTTTTAGTGTGGGGAATGTAAACAATATCGCATTCACCGTTTGGGTTACCGTGGTATTAGTATATCCAGCTGGCAGCTGGAAGATCCGATGGATTGCCGACGAGAGTATTGCTGATTTTTTGTTTCTTGCTCCGATAAAGTCAAACGCTTCTACAGTTGTGTTATTAAACTGCACAAAAGTATTTTCATTCAGATGAGCCAATAAGGTTTGAAAAACATTGACGTTAAGAGTTAACCATTTAATTAATGTAGCAAGTGATACAGTTTAACCCATAGAGTCATTATTGATTTCAAAATTACACTTTCGAATAATAAGTTCGTCTGTCCTTCATTTCCTCTTCAGCAGCAACAGATAGTCATGTACGAACAAACAAAATATGATGACTTAGAGCAGAGTTGTTTTGGAGAGAAGAACTACTTTTGCTTTTAACGGTCGCCATGACAACGGCGTGAGACGCGTTAGCGAAAAATCAATGTACTGTATTACTGCTTTGTTTTGATTGCTTCTTCTATCACTAATTAAATTCTTCTTTTTTTGCAGGTAAGAAATTGAATTTTCTCTCTCGAAGACCAGCTCTCTTCCCATGTGGCAGGACCAGCAGGGTCGTCGGCGTCGCCTTTCGCGACTTGTGCGCCTCCTTCTCTAATCCCTCTTATAAAATGGGTAAAATAAACAAACCCCTTTCTTATCCCCCATTGTTTATTTTTTATTCAATCTTCCCTTCTGCTGTGTTTCTCCCAGAACAACTTGTTTAAAACTTTTGCTTTTCCAGTACACAATTTCTCCCGAGAAAGTGACCCGACCTCGCTTTGAATGATACTAAAAAGAAATTGGAAGAAGGTAAAAGGGAGGGGGGGTTGATTGTGTTGCAATTTTTCCGCCGTTTCAATTATTTCTTGAATGAGGAAAGCTGTTATTGGATCGGAAAGTGCAATTTCATAAGCTATTAGTGCAGCTATAGGATAGCACT
This sequence comes from Stegodyphus dumicola, assembly GCF_044657685.1. Taxonomy (NCBI): domain Eukaryota; kingdom Metazoa; phylum Arthropoda; class Arachnida; order Araneae; family Eresidae; genus Stegodyphus; species Stegodyphus dumicola. The sequence continues at coordinate 32,857,657 of NC_140772.1, forward strand.
GATTGGGTTCTAGTAGTAATAGCTGTTTTTTCCCTCCTAAAGTAACGTGTTTGTTTTACATCCGTGGAAAAGTCTTGGATATTTTTTCCAAAGAAATCATTTTATTTACTCCATTTATACGTGGTGCTCTTAATTTCAATTTGAGTTGTAAACAAATTGTAAGGTAGGCGAAAAATTATTATTTAAACTTCAAAGCAAGCTTACTAATCGACTATCATAAATTTTATTAATTTTTTTAGTATTATATATGATGATAATAATATACTATATAATAATACTAATACGTTATGAGTGATAAGTTATAATATGATAATAATTATAAGTAATTATAAAAATTGTAATTACTTTTTACAATAGTACATAATAATTTTTATGTAATAACAGTAAAATAATAATAATACTAATAATATAAGATTATAATAATTAATAATATAACATAGATTAATAATTAATTAATAATATTTTACATACTTACTTTGCTCATAGGTATTAATTAGTCCAAAGGGGCAATTTGCCCAGAAGGGATATTGATTTCGTTTTGACATTTTTTGTTGGTTCACTATAAAAGTCTGAATCACTTTTCAAATTGTTGCCACCAAATATTAGAGCCGTGCATTGTATTTAAGGAAACTGAATAATGAAAAACCTGCATGAATGTATGTATGTATGTGTCTCGCATTGTGAAAAAAACAAAAGTATCTAGGGACATTAAATTTTGAATAACATAGTCCTGCACTCGAACATGGGCATCTGGAAGCCCAAATTTGGAATTTTTATTATCATCTGTTTCATATTTTGTAAAACTTTAACGAATTTTTGATTAATAAAAACAACAATTTCAAAGCGTTCCGTTGGCATTAACATGAAGTTTCTTTGCATTTCCTTACTGGTATTATGTTGGTAGCGTAACAAGGCAAAGATGTTACAATGGTATTTTGCGTCGAATAACTTTGAATGTCTGTTTCACTTTTTAAATTCCATTTTGAAGCCCCCGTGAAAAAACGTCACTTCAGGCATAATATAAAATCTGAAAGCTTTCAGATTATTTTATTTTATTTTTTATAGTTATTTGTTATTTATTTACAGTAATACAGTATTTTTTTAGGGTAGTGCATAATGCACAATTTCGTAGGCTAATTCTTACGCTTAGTTTTTATTTGTTCATGCATTTACATGTTTTCATTCAACTTGGTTTCTCTGAATCAAACACGTAGTATCAATTTACGGAACAGATTTTTGAAATTTTCTACAATTTTGTCCTAGCGATGACAATGCAATATTTCTACTAACCTTTTCAAAATTCGATGTACTAGTTTGTTTTTTATTTACAGTTGTGTCGTTCTCCCGTATTCATAATTACGGATTAAAGTAGCTGAACGCTGGTAGTTCGGTCCGAGGTTCGAATCCCGCGAATGGGCTGGCTGCATGGGCGTTTTGTGATTTTTCCCATGTGTACCATGTATACGAGCCAGTTTCCTAAGAAAGTTCTCCATGAATGCATCCCTCCCTTTAGGCAGATAGCCCTCGAGGCTTTGCCATAATCACATACACACACACATGTCATCATATAGATCGAATAATATTTTTGCTTCCCCAATATTTTTGTTTGACAAGTTTTTTGATAAAAATTTAAGTCACTTTTGTTGCCGTCCATTTTTCAGAGAGCCACCTTTCTTTTAAAAGAAGATAAGATTGTGTTTTTAAATCAAATAAAATTTCAATCAATCGAATGTAATCATTTATCGTATAAGCATTTATTTACCTTCGCTTTTATTTTTGGTGTTTTTGTTCTTTCTTATTGCTAGAGGGCTTACACAATTCTTAATTTTTATTTGTCTTGCTTTGGCATCCAGAAATAGATTTTGCAGTATATCTCAAATCAAGTTCCACTGCGCATCGCATGTTTTTTTTTACTACTCGCCTTAATTATAGGAAAACGAAGCTTACGTTTATAAAAAAAAATATTATGTAGAAATATATTATATAAATTATTATATAAAAACTACGTTTATATGTCAGTTGCAAATATCGCATTTCAAAATATATGTTTTTCATTATAAACCTCACATCAATAACGGGCTCACATTGCTGCCTGCGAATAGACACAGACATTTCTGCAAAAATTCAACACTGAATCTGTAGACATTAGGTTTTTGTTCCTTCGGAAAAATAGACATAAAACGCAGATTTATCTCCGTGGTTGGAGCTTCGGTTCTACCAATGTTAACGCTACATGCTAACCATTTACACCATTTGAGCACATACGTGATGTGAATTTCTGGGAAGCGTAATAATTATACTTTGCCTCATTTAAAAGCCGACTGACAAAAGGCACGAGATCCAGTCGACCAAATCCAGGTAGTGACGAATTATCATCCATCGTATTTTAGTTCGAACGCCACTGAGGAAACATTAAATGGTCATCTGGACAAAAAAATATGAAAGTTCAGGATTCGAACTGTGAATCTTTCAGGATACCTAGGCGTATTAATTACACACAACTGAGAGCATTAACCGGAGAATGGAATAATTCCTTATAAATTCATGCATAGATTCAAAAAGAAGTAAAAAAAATAAAAGAAAAACAATCTGGAAGCTTTCAGATTTTACATTACGCTCAAAGGGGCGTTTTTTTAACATTTTCTGTGTTACCTTTATTTATTACATATCATGTTCTTCGCACTTGAACCATCAAATTCAATTCAACAGCAAAATCGCAAAATAACTTTAAAATGAGCATATCTTTAGAATTTCCGATATACAGTCTCACGCGCTGGAGATAATTTCCCACCCCCCGTATAGTGTTACCATTGCTCGCTTTCAAATCGTTGAGTTTGTTAATCCAAAATTCGTTAATTCCAAATTCCAAATTAGGTATGCTTGCATCTGGAATAGGGTCTTCCAGTGGTGGAAGATTACGTTATTCAAAATTTGATGGCTCTAGGCACCGTTATTTTATTACAATGCGAGAAACATACATACATTGATGCAGATTCTTCATTATTTAATTTCTTTAAGTATAACACAGGGCGATAATATTTGGTGGCAACAGTTTGAAAAGTGAATCAACGCAGAAAGTGAATCGACGGAAAATGCCCAAACGAAATTAATAGCCTTTTTGAGCTAACTCTCCTTTGGGCTGAAAATTTCAAAAATATTACGCCAAAAAATTGTCATTCTAAGTGGTTATTATTCTGGCGCTTTATGAACGACAATCGGTCGTTTCCATTTCTGCTGGCAAACACTTTCTCTAACATTCCGTGCTCCCAGTTTTGTTGAAGTTCCGGTAATAATTCTGCTAAAGTGATAGAAATGTCTCTTGTGTTACTTCACAGACTTGATAATTAAGGCTAGATAATTTATTCATGCGATAATTCAAGAAATAATTACAAAAGCTACAATTTCCTGGCACCATAATAAAAGAGTCTTAAAAGCTTTCGTGACAAATTCTTATATGCAACCAATTCTTTGAATGAAATACGATTGATTCTAAAACGAAATCCCTTAACTCATACGCAACAAGTTGTTATTAGAATCGTAACTTTTGATCCGTCGTTAAAACGATGTATGAAATGGGCCAGTAATTACTGTTGACGGTAGGTAAGCATTAATGAGCCCAGAAGTGCAAGATTATTGGCCGTTTCGATGTAAGTTGAGGCTATATATTTACGCTGTAACCGTAGCCGATAACTCTGTTTTAATGTAAATGAGCGGTAATTAACCCCTCCGAGATAAAATTCTACCGGATGAAGGATGGAATCCCTTAACTGCGACCGCAAGTACGATATCGATTGCCGCCGTTACAAAGAAACTGCTGGCAGTTGTTGAGGTTTGTGTTATAGCTGTTGCCGTGTTGCCATCCAGAAAACGATCAACAGGAATAAATGCGCATTTGTTTTAGTTCATTAATTCAGTTCTCGTTCGTCATGCTTCAGGTCTGTTGAAGAAATTATTTTACATAACTTCCCAAAAACATATTAATATTTAATGGAAAGAGGGAAACAATTAAAAACGGTATTATTACAGAAATATTTCTATTGTTTTTGCAATTTGAAGGCCATATTAATGCTTCAATTTAAAATGTTTGTACCCATATCTAATTATATTTAGCATAGTTAGATATGAGCTAAAATATGTTTCTACTAAGGCTTCTAAGAAACATTTTCGGCCTAACATAATATTTAATAAATAATGGTAACACACAAAACGTTAAAAAAAGTTCCCATAGGCGTAATATAAAATCTGAAACCTTCCGGATTTTATTTTTTTAGATAGTTTTACATATTTTTTAATTCATTACGTTGCGCGATCAGAAGTTCTTTGAAATCTCAGCTGTAAAATATTTTTGCTGATATCTGTTTAGATACCGAGCATAAATATTTTAGTATTATATTCGTTTATATACTATTAAATTATTTATGCAATGCTAAATACTAATATAGTATTCAGTACTAAAATAATTACGATACTTTTATAAATCCTTCATTTATTTACATATAAATAATTTAACATTATATAAATGTTAATAGTACTAAATATTTTAAATATCTCCAGACATTCCTAATTGTGCACCGCCATGTAAGTTAATAATAATAATAATAATAGTGATTTATTTCTCCTGTTAAAAGTAATAAGTTATTGTTTGAGTAATTACCCTTATTTTACTTGTGAAATCGTATTACATAAAATCTACTAAACATTATAACATTGATTCGAGCAAAAATTTTCATTGATATTTTCTATGAATATCATTTCTTGAAAGAAAACTAAAACCGAAAATTATGATAGGTTAAATATTTTTTATTAATTTTAAATTTGTTTTTTGGGTTCGTCTTAAAAGACAGCAATTTAAACACTTGCTACCTATTTCAGTTTATTTCACTGTTTCATTCAGTATTCTTAAAGGCAAAATCCAACAGGCGGGTAGTCGAGGGGGAAATTATTTTTCATTACTCATTGCTATTTTTCACTTTATTTAAAAAATTATGCTGATAAAATTAATATGTAATGAATAATAATCCAGCAATAATTACAACGTAAGGATTTAATAATCGTAAAATCTTCAAAAAGTATTTAATATATTTTTGAAGAAGATCTGTAATAAGATATGATAATGTGTATTTATATAATATGTTTACAAAATTATTCAAAATTTTGCTGTTTTAATACAATTATGCAGGTAAATGCTATCTATTCAATTCCTTATTATTTATTTATTTATTGTAATTAAGTATACAATAAACTACTGCGTAGGGAGTTACAGTTTTATTCTCCAGAATTTTATTTCGTTTAAAAACTGAGTTAAAATATTTATTAGTCCAAAGAGATTTGAGTCCCGAAGGACTATTTCGTTTTGCGAAATAGTCCTTCGGGACTATTTTGCGTCGAATCACTCTGAATGTCCGTTTCACTTTTCAAATTGTTGCCACAAAGTGTTTGAGTCCTGCATTATATTTGAAGAAATTGAATAATGAAAAATCTGCATAAATGTATGTATATTTCTCGCATTGTGATAAAACAACGTTATCTAGAGCCATCCAATTTTGAATGACGTAATCCTACTGCGAATATGGGCATCTGAAATCTCAAATTTGAAATTTGGAATTTGTTTTATTGTCGATTTCATATTTTGTAAAACTTTATAACGAATTTTTGATTAACAAACTCAAGGATTTCAAAGCGAGCAACGTTATAGAGAAAAAACATTTTTATCTCCAACGCGTGAGTCTCTATATCGGAAGTTCTAAAGATATGCTGATTTTAGAACTATTTTGCGATATTGCTGTTGAACTGAATTTTATGGTTTAAGTGCGAAGAACGTGATATTTAATAAATAAATGTAACGCACAAAATATTAAAAAAACGCCACTTTCCACGTAATTTAAAATCTGAAACATTTCAGATTTTTTTTTATTAAATATTTTCATTTTTTTTCACCGATTATCGTTAGTTCATGATTTCTAAGCTTCGCGTTAGCGAGCTTACATGTACATTTTTAGCTCATAATCTATGAATATTTAAACCAAATACGCAGGAAGTGTGGATTCTGGTTCGAAAAAATGAAATTACATGATGTTGAGATAAACTATAATCCCTTTCATTTCTGCTAGAAGACGCTAGGTTATAAGGGCTCTCTTCCTCCAGCTTTATATTCCTCCTCGTAACGGCTACTTACCACAGTGAGAACTCATTGCTTCTTTGTAACCGTAGTCTCCGTTCAGACGGTGATATAAATGTCATGACTGAAACCAGTTATGACATTTATACCACCGTCTAGCCGAGCGTAAGGCCGGCTTCGTTGCTAGGTAACCAGACCTTGCTACGTCACAAAATCTAGTTTAGGAATTTTGGCATAAAGTTCGAAGTTTTCAACTTTATGCTGACTTGTTATAAGAGTCGACCAATCAGAGAGAACGCGCGAAGCCTATTGAGCGGGGAAACAGAGCGACAAAGCTGTAGACACATCCACGCATGCGCAAATTTAGCTTCTCTGGTTGGCTACGGCTTAAACCCTGTCTCGCAGGTGTGAATGGAATTCCCGAAATTTTATGCTTTATGACTATGCTTCTATGACATTTATACCACCGTCTCAAGAGCCGTATATAACAGAAAATCTTCTGACGTCACTGCTTGGAATGTAATAACTTTAGTACCGTTTTATTAAACTCTGCTTAAAAATTATAATTTTATTAAACTTGTTCAGACATTATGTTTATTGGAAAAGCCGGAGACATGAAAAATGAGCAATCGCCTTCGCCGGGAATCGAACCACGGACCTCTGGAATATCGGCCCAGCGTTCAGAACCACTACACAACGAAGGTACCCTAGGAAGGCGGGAGAAATACCTTATGTATTCCTCCCTTTTAAAGGACGACTGGGGTTTTTAGGGGAACCAATCGCCCAAATCCTGGATGAAGAGAATCATCATCAGTTCGGGCGCCACTGTAGAGACATTAGGTTAATTGGAAAAGCCGGAAAGATGAAAAATATGCAACGCCTTCGCCGGGAATCGAACCAGGGACCTCTGGAATCCTGGCCCAGTGTGCAGACCACCACACCACGAAGGCACGCCAAGAAGGTGGGAGATAATACCTTATAAACTTATTTATTATTTATATTAAACTTTATTATTTATTATTACAAATTACAATTTATTATTGCTTACAATTTATTAAACTATGCAAGTTTTGCACTTAACGATACTTCACGCCGAATTATTCCTTTGATGCTGGTAATTATCGTCCTAACTATTAATCAGTTTTCGCATATACACTATGTCAATAACACTTTATCTATCCTGTGCTATATGCAGTAACACTCTGTTTATCATCTCCTGATGGAATGCAACTAAGTTTAAAACTTCCGACACAAAATAGTTGATTAACTTATCGATGATAAATTGACAAAATTCAGGCAAGCTACCTTTTATTATTAGAAATTACCCAGGAGACGCTTCACGTAAATACCTCACCTGCTAATTGCCTACTAAAGCTCTGTAGTTATTTGCCAGTTCGCACAGTCCTCCAGTACTACGACTTCCGACCAACATAAACGGGCGTTTACTTTCTCCCAAGACAGCACGCCGGGGCGTTCAACAATTAACCTTTCCCCGTGCACTTAACTTAGCTAATATATTTGACGTGAACCAGAGAGAAGACAGGAGGGTGTTTTAACTTAAGTGTTAGTAATATATTTTTGCCTGTTTTTCATAGATCGTTGTTTTAGAGAACATTATATTATATGAACAAATTCCGATACAGTAATACAGTGAGTTGTATTACTAACTCACAAATAAAAGTCTTATTTGTGAGTTGTTTGTTTAAATGGAGATGAAAATTAGGTTTAATGTATCTGTTACGGTGAAACACCGAAATCTGGAGAATGTCGACTTTCACCGGTGAATGTCAACATTCACATAGTCTCTTGGTGTATGTCCGAAATATTTTCCAAATACTCTTATTTCTGACTTACACCGGTCAATGTCGACATTCACCATGTACTAATGGTGAATGTTGAACATATAACAATATTATATTTTCTTCTCCGTCATTCAGTCGCGAATAAACGCACTTGAGACTTGAAATAAGAACTTAAGAACATGAGAACCCAAAACACACAATACATTCAAAATGAGAAAGGAAAATAATAGAAGTTAAAAACTTACTTAATTATACAGTACGTTCTAAATGAGAAAATAAAATAACAGTAATAAAAAACTTACTAAATTATGCGATTCAAGTCTTATTTATTGCAACAACTTAAACTATTTTGGCACTTTATGACCTCTCTTTTCGACTTTCACCAGAGCATATCTGTGATTGTCGACATACACCGGTGAGACTCCGAATATACAAGAATGTAGTGAAATATTCGGTCTTTCACCGACGTATTTGGTGAATGTTGATATTCTCCGGTGAAAGTCGACATTCTCCAATTTCGGTCTTTCACGGTAACATATCAACACACTTCTATGCGAGAACTTGCGCGCTGGAGATAAAAAGTTTTTTTTTTTTTTTTCTTCTCGTAGAGTGTAGCCATTGCTCGCTTTTAAATCGTTGAGTTTGTTAATCACAAATTCGTTAATGTTTTACAAAATATGAAATAGATAATAAAACAATTTCCAAATTCCAAATTTGGGCTTCCAGATGTTCATATTCAGGAGGAAACGTATGTTATTCAAAATTGGAGGGCTCTAGGTACCGTTGTTTTATCACAATGCGAGAAACATGCATACATACATTTATGCACATTCTTCATTATTTAATTTCTTTAAATATAATACAGGGTGATAATATTTGGTGGCAACAATTTGAAAAGTGAATCGGACATTTATAATGAACCAACACAAAATGCCAAAACAAAAATAATAGTCCCTCAGGACTAAAAATTTAACCATACCTGGAATAGAAAAGAATATTTTAGTTTTGATTCCTTCATGCGCACATTGCAAGCTGCAATTATTAATGTAATTAAGCTGCAACGAGAGTGATTCAAGCTGCAGTTATGTGTAGAGCAATATTTTTAGAGGATGACAATATGGAAGGGTATGGTACATATTGGAAAGCTCCAGTGAAAATGATGATTCCAGTAAATGAAATGATCCACTCCCGGGGAAATAATCCTGCAAATTGGAACACCAGTGAAATTATCATATAATTTGAAGAATTGTTGTAAAGGTTGATTATTGCAACAGCTTAAAATAATAAGAAATTTCGGTTGAATAAAAATAAATAGAATTTGTTTAGTTCCTGGTGGAAAAAGAAATCGTGGAATTCAGCTACGACGTGGTATCGAAAGAACAAAAATGGTAAAAATGTCTTTTCTAATAATCCACCGACGCCGTTGTTACTCGGTTGTTATTATTCTTATTACAGTATTCCTTCTGGTTCGTCGCCGAATAAATTTCCCAATGTAGAAGAACCGGGGCGTCGCTTGCCTTTCTCAGCTAATTGCCGGGGCTTATGGCGGGAATTCCTTTGACAATAATGCTTGGAGAGTGGGAAACGAAACGACTGCCTGCGCTTTAAAGTGGGCCATTAGGGACTACCATTCATCACAACAAAATGCCTAAGCCCTCGGCACTGTTCCGAAACAAATGAAAGTGTCGATTGGCACGCCTCCTTCTGGGGGTAATTTGAATTTAGGCCATAAAAGAGTTCCTTTCCCGCCATGATGAAGGGGGTGGGAAAGAAGGGATGTGAGGAAAAAAAAAATTTTTTTTTTTCTTTGTGTGTGTGTCGCTGTAAGACATAAACATTTAAATAAGAGTTCTCCGAATTAAATTATTTTTCTACAGCTCTGAACAGAGTACATAAAATAATGTTCGAAACACCAAAGCAGTCGAAGAGTGAAGTAATTGGGTTATATCCAGTAAAACGTAAAATGCTGCTGCTATGTGTCGATTTAGAAACCGGAAAGAGTTCTATCAGTGGAGGCATTACTGTAGCTCCCTTCAATCTTTCGGAACTGCAATTCTCTCGCTTCCGTATCGATCTCCGGAAAATCGATCATAATCATCTCGTGCGGTATTTTTGATATCGATAATCTCCCTAGTTATTTCAAATTTGAATTTTGTTCAATCTTAGTTGTCTTCGCATTTTTGTTGTCATTTGAATAATGGAATTCTGCCGAGATCATCCGACAAATCTGATTGTGTTTTTACGCTTTATAAATTTCCACAAGCAGAACTTTCTTAAATCTTTAACATTAAATTTTGAAACTTCTTTTGTGAAGATATTTAGATGCATAAGTAGTTGTCGGATGATTTTATTATGGAAATATCGCGACAACATTTGTGTCTTCTCAAGGCAATCGAAAATATGAGATATGGTTATGCTCGTCATTTCTAGGAATCGTTGGCAAATCTCTTAATGTCATCAAAAATTTACTCCTTATACTTGCATCTGTTATGCAAAATTTTAATTGTGTTATACATATAATAAAATATTTTAATTAATCCTAAAAATTCCTTAGTTACTCTTTTTAAAGTTCATTAAAAATAAGCACGTTATAAGGTATTTCTCCCACCTTCTTGACATGCCTTCGTGGTGTGGTGGTCTGCACGCTGGGCGCGTATTCCAGAGGTCTGCGTTTCGATTCCTGGCGAAGGCGTTGCATATTTTTCATCTTCCCTGCTTCTCAAAAAATCCTAATCTTCCTTTTCAGGCACCACTGTAGACACATTAGGTATTTTTTGGAAGCAGGAGAACTGAAAAATGGAACAACATCTTCGTCGGGAATCAAACCACGGACCTTCGGAATACACGCCCAGCGTGCAGACCACCACACCACGAAGGCATGCCAAGAAGGCGGGAGAAATACCTTATAACGTAAAGTGAAACATGACGGAAGTCATAGTGGATTAACCATTAAGCACATGCTTAGGGCATCAAGAAAAGGGGGTAAAGTTCCGTTGCCAATTACTGTGGAAGGTATGGTGCAGCTTAGAGAAGTAATGGGGAGAAAAAAGACATTATACTGTGTGGGAGGGGGCATGAAAATCGTTTAAATGCTCAGGACCTGTAACGTCGCCGAACTCCCGGGATGGAAGATATTAAGACACATTTTTTACCCTTAAAGCTCAAAGGGCGTTAGCTCTGGAAGGCTATTAAATTCACTTTGGCATTTTGTGGCGTTTCACTATAAACGGCGCTTGACTTTTCAGATTGTTGCATTCAGATATTAGAGCCCTACATTATATTGAAAGAAATTAAAAAATGAATATTCTGCATAAATGTATATATGTATGTTTTTCGCATTTTGATAAAACAACGGTACCTAGAGCCATCAAATATTGAATAACCCCGAATTTGGAATTTGAAATTTGTTTTACTATCGACTTCATATTTAGTAACACTTCAACAAATTTGTGATTAAAAACTCAACGATTACAAAGCGAGCAATGGCAACACTGTACGGGAAAAAAAAAAAAAAAAAAATTATCTCCAGCGCGCGAGACTGTATATCGGAAATTCTAAAGATATGCTCGTTTTAAAATTATTTTGCGATATTGTTGTTAAATTGAATTTTATAGTTTTGAGAACGCTCTCGAGATGAGACCACCTCGTTAAATAGACCATCTCTGCAAGTGATCGATAATTCCGAGAAATGCAAAGAAACAACGGTGTTGATTATAATTTGTTTGAGCCAACCACCCTCACAGAAGAAAAACAAAATCGTCTGGAACTGTGGGTGGTCGGTTGAGTAACAGTTCACTTTATATCATTTTGTTGTTCAAACAAATTATTTTATAATTTAATTCCTTTCAAATAACGACCATCGTCGACTGTGTCACTAAGAAGGGTGAGCGCTGGTAGTTCGACTTGGGTTGAAATCCTGGTAGGCGGGTTTCCAGCCGGCACGTTTGCCGGGATTTGAACCCAGGTCGGGTATTTTCGTAGTCTTCCCATATAAGATGAAAGTGACCTTAGAAATTTCGTCATGAAAGCAGTCCTTTCGTTAGGTAGATAGTCCTTTTTGTGTTAATCAATTAACCAGGAAGTAGGAATTGTTATATATGACGCGTCACATAAAATCTCAACTGCAATTAATTTAAATAAGGGATTTTGCATGTTGCCAATTTGCAATACTAGCGAGGAAATTCTATTCCACTTCGACCAGTTCGTGTGCAGGACAAATAGCACCGATTGTTACTTGGAAAGAAATTACGAATTCTCTTATCCTTTGATAGAAGAGAATACACAATGATAAAGATACTTTCTTTTCTTTTTAATTTTGTTCCACTTCCGGAATATGTCAGATGGAATCTAGGCTGACATGCGGCTCCCCAGATGCGGACTTGTTTCATAAATTTTTATCGATTCTCAGCCGAATTCATCATCAATCATTCACGATGTTTACTCCTTCCTCCGTTGCACCTACTATCGTCCTGTACACATCCATCTTATTTTGACGAAGTTTTGGAGGCGCTATGGGATAAAAAAAGAGAGAGAGAATATTTTTATTATTACGCCAAAAATTTCCTGAGAAGGGGTTATAGATATTTCCGAGAAAATTTAATGTGGATCTTCTCTTAGCGTCTCGAATGAAATTGCTTTTGACGTAGCTGTCAAGGAGTTAAACTGATGTTTGGTGTTCTGATCCAAAGAAACGGGACTAGGCAAATTAAATTTGTGAAATGTCCTCTGATGCGAACGTTATTGCAATGATGTTAGATGCAGTGTTTAAGATAAAAATGTTCTTAGAAGCAAGCACAAACTTATATTTTAGCTCTCTTTCTTGTATTTTTTTTTTTTTTTCTCTCTCTCTCAAGTACTAACTGTTTAGTAGAGTGAGCTACAGAATTATTTTTAATAAAACTGCATAGATAAGTTTTTTCTTGTGATAAATTTTTGCAGTTTTTATCTGGTCATAAATATAATTGTACTGATTATAAAAAGAATGTTTCGAATCATAATTTTGACTGAATCCTCATCTCAGGTTTCGTCGTTGTGATCCATAATCAGAAACTTATAATGACGGCATTCCAAGTATATGTCATCTAAAGAGAATAGCCGAATACTTAGATAGCGTTATCTTGATCTCGCAGCGGTTATAAAAATGCTTGTTTTCTCCCAGAATTTTTAAGTAATTATCACGTTTCCCATGCATGCTGTCGTAAGTGATTTAGAACTTGCAACTGGTAGATTAATGGTTCGAATTCTGACGAGATGCATAATTTTTTGCTTGTGATAAACTATTGAAGTTTCTGCAGTAATCTAGTGATAGAAGATAAGTGTATTGATTATAAGAATAAAGTTCCAAATGAGAATTAAGTACCAATTAGTAAGGTCTATAAATCCTAACTAATTAGTGGTGCTCGAACTGGATTGTAGTGAACCGTCATTACCTAGATTTGGTTTACTACTCTCGTACCTCTTCTCTGTCGCTTTTTAACTGAGGAAGAATGTAAGAATTAGTTACATGTTCTGGTCGTATAAGTGGGTAGCACGTCCAGCTAGTAGTTGGAAGATCCGTGATTCAAATCCCGGCGGGAGAAAAATTGATTTGACCTGTTACTTGGCTTCGAAAATTTTTCATGGCCTGTAGAGTTTAATATTAATTGAGATTATTTTTTCAAATCAGACCCTTGTTTGGAAAGTTTGTTGCCATTTTGCCATCCTGTGATATGACTTTTTTTTTAGCCCAAAGGAGCCTTAGCTCAGAACGTCTATTAATTTCGTTTTGGCATTTTGCGTCGATTCACTGTAAATGTCCTCCGAATCCTCCGAATAAGTAATCCTCCTCCGAATATGGGTATCTGGAAGCCCAATTTTGGAATTTTCAATTTGAACCTCAGTTGCCCTTTAAAAGAGGGAGTATGTAAGGCTTTTCTGCCTTTTTCTTGGCATGCCTTCGTGGTGTTGTGGTCTTCACCCTGGACGCGTATTTCAGAGGTCCGTGGTTCGATTCCTGGCGAAGACGTTTCTAATTTTGCATCTTGCCTTGTTCCAAAAAATCTTAATGTCTCTACACAGTTCTTTCGATTTTGAACGGGCTAATCACTGATCGTTTGAAGAGCATGCACGTGGGATGCGGTACAGGTGTTAAAAGAAATGCCAGGAGAAGAAAATTTTAATACTACTATTTAGTAAAATATTATTCCTCACCGTTACAGGAAAGTTCTGAAATTTGATTGCGTCTGCAATATTTCTGTAACTTTGATTTTAAATGCAAACATTTTGTACCATTTCTTGTTTGATAGTTAGCTATTCTGGTGGTGATAATTCATCCACCAGAACAAAACTAACATTTTATTTTTATGGTAAAATCGGCATCGCTAAGTTAATTGCCACCCAAACGGAATTACAAATTTAGCATATTAGTTTGCATTAATTAATAGTTAGCAACTGTTAGTTTATTATAAACTGTGGTAGTAAGCTATTGAAGAAGATTGGTGTTTAAGTTTTGTAATTAGTTCGATAAAATTTTATAGTATGGCGGGAAAAATAATTTACAAATGATGATGGCAATGTCTGCAATGATTTGACCACCCAGTGTGTAATCCCTTCGCTTTCTAAGAATCTGGAGAGGGAGGGAAAGCATTTACCGCTTTCCACAGGTTGCACCACCGAAATTTATGGACAATGCTCAAAATCCTGGTTCTCTTTTTCTTTCATTCTGTTTTACGGGCGTAAAAATTCAATCCCGTGGACGACCCAACGTCTTGAGCATCGTGCACGAGTGTGGCCTCGCAGGAGAATAAAATAGACTTAGCATGAGGATTAGGCGATGTCAGAATTCTGATTTAGTGGCTGCCGGTGGGACATTGGTATGCAAACGCGGAGTTGCAAAAGCCATTTTTCACCTGCTGTGATCTTCGGAGAATGGAACTGACAGGAAATTCTGATTTCTGCGGCAACCCTATTTCAGAAAACCTCATGAAATTTCATGGGCTCGCTTCTACACCGAAGGCTTAAAAACAGGAGTGAAATATGTATGTTTTAATTTTAAAGAGGATCTCCTTGTAGGTCTGAGTGGAAATGGCCCGTGGATATGTCTTCGCATTTGTTCGCTGCGACTTTAAAATGTTAATAGCTTTATTTGTGTTGTAAAATCTACTTCTGTTTCCATTATAAATATATATATAAGGTAAAATTAGATGTTTTACTTCAGTATTTCAGTCTTTTCCTTGAGGATAACACACGCCACGATACTGCCAACGAGCAAACATCCTCACCAAATCATGTCCACTGTGATACAATTTTTTCTAAACGTAAGAACTAATCTTACTAATCTTAAACTAATTTTCACCGTCAACAAAGAGAAAAATAGATACTCACATTTTAGAAATTTTAATCGGCATATTTTCTTTAAAAATAAGAGCATCATTAATGTTAGAACAACACATTTCATTTAATGATGGCTAATAGATAAAATTGGCGCATATTTCTTTTTGTGGAATATTATTTTGGCGCACGTCATTTTATAATGGAAGCTGACATGAATGCCTTGGGATGGAGGTTGTTTAAATTATTCTGTGTAATGGCGCACTGTGTAGCTGTTAATATCCAACTGATATTTCAGAAATTAAAATAAAGTGAACCATCTCTTAGATACAGAAAACTTCTGTATTTTTCAACTCATAAGTACTGAATATCAGTTCTCTAAGATGACTATCTCTAAAGGAGATCAAAGTCATCATCATCTGGAACAGTAGATGGTGTCTTTTTAGAGAAGTGTCATTCTATATTGAATATAATAAATAAATGTGACATTAGTTCATTAGATTTTCAGCTGTCAAATATAAAAGGTAGTGTGATTTTTTTTAAATTAAAATGTTTAAAATTACAAAGTAACAATAATGGATTATATATAATTGTATTTTCGTATTTATTTGTAAGGTGCTGTTCATCAAAATAGTAGTTATAAGAATTACGTATGACTTTAAAATTCCCGAAGATTCATTATAATGAATAATTCGATACAACGTAATTTTCTTCAGATTCAGTGAGCGCTTAAAAAGATTACCACACCATTGGTTCCAAATATTTTGGTCTTGTGTGGCGGGGATCGCTTAAGAGAGGTAATATTCAGTATTGGTGTGTGTGTGTGTGTGTATATGCTTGTTGCGGGATCTGAATGATACCCGATTAAGCTATGCAAGTCGCCCTGGTGTCTGCACATGCTCTCACCTGTCACCTGCTTTACATATGCTTTCAGAAATACTGGCAATTTTTAGGAATGATAAACAGTTTGTAGAGACATTAGGATTTTTTGGAAGCCAGAGAGATGAAAAATTAGCAACCGCCTTCGCCGGGAATCGAACCACGGACCTCTGGAATATCGGCCTAGCGTGCAGAACCACTACACCATGAAGGCACGCTTGGAAAATGGGAGAAATACCTTATATACTCCCCTTTTTAAAAGGCGACTAGGGTTTTAGGGGACCTAGTCGCCAAATCCTGGGTGTGGAGAATCATCATCCACAACCCTTTTAGTTCGGGCGCCACTGTAGAGACATTAGGATTTTTTGGAAGCCAGAGAGATGAAAAATTAGCAACCGCCTTCGCCGGGAATCGAACCGCGGACCTCTGAAATACCGGCCCAGCGTGCAGAACCACTACACCACGAAGGCACGCTAGGAAAATGGGAGAAATACCTTATAAGTTTAGGATTTTTTCTTTACAGAAATCTCTATTTTTATGCAGAAAGTGCTAAAGGATTAAGTTTCCTTAATCGAAATCCTTTTTCCTCCCCTGCTCACTAGCGTCCGAACTGTAAAGTCGCTGAACAGTGTAGTTCGTTCCGGAGTTCGAATCCTGGCGAATGGGCTGGTTGTATGGGCATTTTCGTAGTTTTTCCCATGTGTAACATGTATACGAGCCTTTCCCATTAGAAAGTCCTCCACGGAGGTGTCCCTTCCCTTCAGCATATAGCCCTCGTGTGCTTTGCCGTAATCAATTTAACCGAACCCCCCGTTTCTCGCAAGATTTAAAAGAATAAATGTAAAAGAAAGATAAAAACTTTTAAGATAAAGTTTGCATATCCTCAAATTAAAAAAATCATGCAATATAAATGATATAAACAATAAAATTACACTAAAATAATGGACAAAATCAAAACTAGTACACAATAACACGAACAGATAAAAAATAATATACAACAGAAATACAAGTATGTGCAGTTATTAACATAAACTACAAAAAGTTACAGCTGGTATCAAGGCCGTGGCACTTTTACATGTGTACATATATAGCATTGCTATAAAAGAGAATGGATGGATTTTGTTTGATGGAGTAACGTGGAAATAAAATGCCCGTCATCGATAGATCCTGGAGTTCCTAACGATAGTTGTTTTCTTCATAGGCAAGAAGACGTCTACTTTTGCTCTTTTGTGCTTTCCCTCCCCCTTCTCCGATATCTTTCCTCTTTGTCTTCACCTGACTCTGCCTCTGTCGATTACGGACGACGCGACTCGATCGTACCTTTTTCTCTTCGCTTGCGCCATTTTTGTTTACTTTTTTTTTAACGCTTTCTGTTCCTTATTCTTTTCAAGGATCTTCTGAAAAACAATTTAGCTCTGCTCCTTTACAAAGATCAGAGTTTTCATGCAGAAGCTGCTTAAGCACTGAATAAAAAAAAAAAATTCTTTTTTCATCCCTTCTTGTAGGATTTAAAATAATAAATGATTAAAAAAAAGAAGGAAGATCAAAGCAAAAAGTTTATCTACTACGTGGCAACACAAGATAAGTGCAAAGCATTTGCCTAATGCTTCTTCATATTAAAGAACATGAATTCTCCAGTGTTCTTGACTAATTTTATAAACTTTTTTTTTTTCCTTTTTCCTTTCTTCTCTTCTTTTTGTTTAGTTTGGCGTTGTATTTAACTTTATTTTATTTTTTTTTTTTTTATTTTTGCGCCTATACCCAGTGTTTCGGTTTGTTTAACGGTATTATATATTCTGCAGTCTTTAAACTTTTTGGTTCGTGATTTATAATAGTAGGATAGTGTTAATGAATTTTGTGATGAATGACTTTATGCTTTTGTCATAATATTTTCAACGAGCATAAAAAGCGCTTTCGAGACATATTTCCGGCCGAGTGGCCGTTTATAGTAACTGCATGCAGTTTTAATTGGTCAGCTAATTACAATTTAGGCCCTTAAGAGAATAAAAATTTTAACATTTCTTGTCTGCTGAAAATAATCTTTTAGTAATTAAATTTAGTGGGAATTAAAAAGTACTCATTTGATATAATATCGAGGATGCGAGTTCGTAATCTGAAGACTCGGTTTCATTTCTTGAAACGGGCCCACCAGCGGCCGATCGGTAAAGTCGCTGAACACTGGTAGTTCGGTTTGAGGTTTGAATCCCGCGAACGGGCTGGCTGCATGGGCGTTTTCATGGTTTTCCCCATGTGTAACGTGTATACGAGTCAGTTTCCCTTAGAAAGTTCTCCACGAAGGCATCCCTCCCCTTAGGCAGATAGCCCTCGAGGCTTTGCCATAATCACACACACACACACATTTCTTGAAACGTAACATAAACGTAATTAACAATATTATTCACTGCTAAAAGTTGCGCCCACCAGCGTCCGAGCGGTAAAGTCGCTGAGCACTGGTAGTTCGGTCCGAGGTCCGAATTCCGCGAACGGCCTGGCTGCATGGGCGTTTTCATGGTTTTCCCCATGTGTAACGTGTATACGAGCCAGTTTCCCTTAGAAAGTCCTCCACGAAGGCATCCCTCCCCTTAGGCAGACAGCCCTAGTGTGCTTTGCCATAATTAAATACGCCACTACACCACCACCTAAAAGTTGCCCAAATGCCTCTTTAACAAATGATTAATTTAGTTTCTTAGTCTCGTACTTATATTTAAATTCAACTCAGATTATGGTAAATTAAAGTTAGAAGATTAGATGTTAATAAGGTTAAATTAAATTATTATTAGATTAAATTAAGCCTTAGATTATATTAGCTTAAATTAAAAATTTAGATTTGATTAAATTAGCTACGTAACTTATTATTAGCTACTAAAAACTTTAAAATTAATTAAAAATCATTATTATGTGTATTAATTATTAATTAAAGAAGAAACTTTAAAAAATTAGCTTCAATTAAATTAAAAACTAAGCAAAACCTTAGCTTAGTATTAACATTATTTTTAGATAAATTTTTATGCTTGGCAAAGATCTGTCTCCTTTAAGGGACACATATGCTGTGCGTCATTCTGCGCAGTAATTGAACAATTGCGAGTTCATTCGAAATTTGAAAGCTATCTTAATCAACTAATTAATTTCAGAGATCTCTAAATTTCAATATTTCAATGGTTTTTAATTCCAACCCTATATTTCCAAAAACATTTAAAAGCCTAGGTCGATAATTATATTATACTTTTCTGTTTTGGTTGATTATTAATACTTCGAGTAAATGTCATTATTTTAAGCAAATGTAAGTTATTTGAGTAAGTGTTATTTCGAGAACTGCCGTGAGAAATTGCTGCTATTCTATAAGGCTGTCACTTCTCCCAGTCACTTTCCAAAAATGGGCTGTTCTTGAAGAAGAGGTATCACCCTCGAAATCGACATAGTTTTGTTAGCAATGTACGTCAATCTAAAGCTGCTATTTTACATAATTTTAAATTTAAATTGGTATTCGTCTCCAATTAGATAAACTGCTGCTGCTACTTTCGCGAGATATAGTTGTCGCAGACCTCCTGCGCAGGCGACCTAGTGAAAAGAATGCATAGCTACGTCTTGAACAATTATTAAACCTTTACTTTATTAAGTAAGGACCAAATTCTGTATGTGGCCTTAATTTTTCGTAAAATAATGTCATAGGAAATTTTTTGTGGTTATTTTGTAAAGTTCGCTTTAAATGTGTGGTTTTATATTTTACAAACTGAACTTATAGGTCCATCAAAACTGTTTAGTATAAAACTTTTTCAAAAATTAAATTTTTATTTATTTATAATTTTGAAAATATTTGCTAATTGTTTTTTGGAAATTTTAATGCCAAACTCTTGATTTTTATGTTAGACTACAGTATGAAAGTTTGAAAGTAATTTACATTGTAATATATTTACATTATTTTTCAATGTGTTTTATAAATTAAACAACAAAAAGTTCAGAAAATGTTGATAAGTACTAAAGCTTGAATAAAAGTAATTTTTTTACATTCATAAACTAAAATTAAGTACTTAACAGCTAAATATAAGTCTGACCTCATTCCCTTTCTGAAACTATGAAATTTTTCACTGGAGGGCAATTTCCTCCTGATTTAAAGCTTAATTTTGTACAGTTTTAATAATCACAATTGATGGGCTCTTTTACGCCTCTTATTATATTAAAGTTTTTTTTTTTTTTTTTTTTTTTTTTTTTTTTTTTTTTTTTTGTATAAACAGCTTTAAATAAAATGTAGTAAATTATCAAATGGTTTCATGAAATATTTTACATAATATAAATCATATCAATCAATAATGCTACATTAAAAAAAATTAGATGCGAGCTTTTATTAGAGATTTTACCTGTGTCCCCAGTATCGTAAATGAGGCTCTGCTTTTAACGTTGGAAATTTTGCTGAAAATGTTTAATTCATCTGCGAAATGGAGTCGAGTCGTATAGTTTTAAAGAAATATGACCTGAACGCAGCGCATTAGTTTAGTAGCAGTGTTTACGGCCTACTTGATGAATTTATGTATGCATGTATAACATCTCAGCACGCGGAAAGATGCTGACAGCCACCACTGCTTCTGACAGATTTTTTTATAGCAGTGTGATGAGCCTTGAGATACAAAGTCCCTGAACAACCCCTTTTAACGCAAAACTTTCTTAATGACGTCGACACCGAGGACCTTACATTTGCCGTCTGTAAACATGGCTGTTACCAGGTGCCATAAACGTTGCCACATGTGCAAACATAAATATTCGACATTAATGAAAAATGAGGTCTTGGCGAGAGATGCTTAAAAGCACGGGCAGGGTCGTAAAAACCTTCCTGTTTACGCTTACGGTGCATGTGTGAAGTCTTCCCAACCGGGGTGTCGCCGATGTCATCAGAAAAATGGACACGGCCGACTCGAAAGTGCAACCCGATGTCGTAAAGCCGTTACGATGAAGTAATACCGAAATAGGTTTACATTAACCTGCTAATGTGTCCATTTATATGCTGGAATTCCCTTTGCTTAAAAGATTCCGAACAAAAGGCTCAATTGAATGTCCTCCCTTCGCTCCTTCCCTCACAGGGAATGGGTTAACGTTTTTTCAGAGATGAAATAAACCAGCTATTCCAGTAAGTGCGCATTAAATTAATTTCGTCGTCCAGAGAATTTTTTTCCCTCTCTTAGTCTCCATTCCTAATGATCTTGCGCTGAAGAGGTGATTGTTTCCAATGCTTCTTTTATTGCAACCGGCTGCCGGTAGAAGTAACAAAGCAAGAAAAAGGAAATCTGTCTGAATCGAGTGATAAATGTTAAGCGGACAATTACAACTGAGTGATGGCGGTTGTAGAAAGTTGGTATTTAAAAACTCCGAGCGATGAAGACAGGAGCTTTATGTGAATGCATTTGCATTAAAAAAAAATCCGTACGCGTAACGTGCGTAGATGATGTTTGTCTTCTTCTAACTGCTGCACCAGCTTTGAATGATTAACCAATTGGAGCAGGGAAAACTTTACTATTATTACCAATTAAAAGTCTTGTTATGTGATTGCAGAAACAATAGATGCTTTTGTCTTGTTATTGTAATCAGTTCTTTGTTAAGCTGAAAAATAAATTGGATTACACGCATATATATATATGTATATGAATTTCGTAAAGTTTGTTGCATGGCTAATTGACTATACCTAGGACAGTATTGCGAACGAAGTTGAGCGACTATTTGCCCAAATTTTAGATTTTCAGAGATGAAATAAACCAGCTATTCCAGTAAGTGCGCATTAAATTAATAAGATTTCGTGAAAACCAAATTTTTGACAAAGGTTGACTGTATCTGTAAATTCTCTCCACCCCCTTCATGAATTTTTAGGTGCAATTTGCCCAGAGGGTCTATTAATTTCGTTTTGGCATTTTGCGTTGGTTCACACTAAATGGTGTTTCACTTAACAAATTGTTGCCACCAAAACCAAATTCCATTTCCAAATTCTAAAGATATGCTGTTTTTAAATATTTTGCTGTTATATTGAATTTTATGTTACGTAAGCTCCCAAGAACGGGATATGTAAGAAATAAAGTAAGCACAGAAAACTTAAATAATAAAAAGGCAAAAAAAAAAAAAAAAAAAAAAAAAAAGAGTTTTGTAAAGCCATCTGACTAAAGGAGACTGCCCATTGATATAATAAACTGCGAAAAAATTTTGAGAAAGGAAACAGAAAGCTATATAACAAAAACTTAACGCTGCATCGGAAATTTTCAACGTATACTCCTTTGCTGCTTTTAAAATTTTAATAATTTTGCTGTTGAACTGTATATGGCGTAAGTGCGAAGAAAACGATGCTTAATAATAAAGCTAAAAAGACAATGAAAAATGGTGAGTGTAATAGCAGACTGGTGGATTGCACGTTTAGCGACAAAGTAAAAAACCTTAAAAAATTCTTTTGGGCTACTGTTAAAATCTGAAACATTTCAGATATTTGTTATTATTATTATTACTCTATTTTTACTTCCTTGTACGAAGTAAAAAGGAAGTATTGTAATCGCGAAAAGTTTCAGGCAGCATATTTCAACGAAAATATCCATTTTGACCGCTTTCGAATGCAATTTAACGATGTATTTGCGTGATATCTGTACGTAAGAACAGAATAAAAGATTCTTTTCCTCCAAAAAAATTATAAAACTGCTGTAAAATGAATTCTGAAAAGAATTTTTCGTGGCGTCTGTACGTATCTCCATTAACTCAAAAACGAGTAGCCTCAGAACTTTGAAATTTTGTATATAGAACTACCATAACATTTAGATGTGCACCTCGTATTTTGGTCGTATCGGCCGCGCCAAACGTATATAAATATATTTATATATATATCCACTCTGTTACCCGGCTCAGTGATCTTATCTTTACTCTTATATGTTTGTAAGTTGTACATTTTTTGCTTTAAAAATGATTGAATTATGTTGTTTTTATCTTCCGGTTAAGGGTTTTATGCCTTTAGTAAATCTGTATGCAATATTTTTAGAATTATCAACAATTTAAAAGTTGTTTAAGTGCCGCTAAGCCTAATGATTTTTTTTATGGCGGCCATTGCTTGTTTACATTTGAAACAGCAGAGTAGTGGATTTGTTGCCAATCTAGAAAAACGTAGCTTCGCAACAATAAAGATAACATTTCATTTATTATTGCGAATTAAATCATGCTTAATCCTTTCTGGAATTTTTTCGAGGAAATAAGTGTTTAAGATTTACTTCGTAATTTTTAATACAGATATTTTGGGTTTTTATGTATTTTTGCCTTGTCGCGAAGTGAGAACTAAATTAATTGAATGAGAAATACTAAATCGTGTGTGAAAAATTGTTTCTTTTCTGCTTTGTTTGCTTAATTTCTTTTATACATCGTTCTAACTTTATTATAGTATTTGAATAGAACATGTGGCAACGATTAGATAATTCTTTAAATGATATACATTTTGTGCATTCTGAGTTATAATATGAACGAAATATAATACTGTTAAGTGAACCTAGCGCCAGAGTGTCGCTATGGTAAACAAATAGAGGGAATTTTAAAGAATGCATTTATTCTATTGTGGTTTATGCGCTGTCGGCGAAGTAGGTTTAATTAAATCCAATAAGTTTAAACGAAATGCAAGAAAAATGCGTATAATTTAATATTCCGTACAAGGAAGTCATATGGTGTAGACAACAGATTTTTTTTAGTTTCGTTCACCACTTCTGACGGTCTTCTGTAGAGCTTAGACAATTTTACTTTTAGAAATTTAATTCTGATATCCATGTGAAGTTAGGAACATATGCTTATTTACTTTATAACTGTTGTTATATATACTATCTGCGTTTCTTTATCTAGAGATAAAAAAGGCAAATATTTATTATTGTTGTTTTAGAATTGAAACAACAAGGAAATTATTCTTGGATGTACGAGAAGGAAATTTATTGAAAGGGAAGGGAAAAGACGATTTCTTTCTTTTTCCAATAAAAATATTCCACGAATTTTTCTTGAAATGAAATTGCGTAATATTTTCTTGAGTATGGATAAGTTGCACTTGAAGAAGAAAGAAGACAAATCGTTTTACCATCAACGCGTAGAAATCTTACCGTAAAAAAATTTATTATGATAGTCTACACAGCAGAATACCTTGAAGCTAAAAAACAATAAAAGATAAATAATTATTAAAAAATAATACCAGATATTAATATCAAAAAGACAAATTAAAGAGTATTATTATTTCTGGCGGCTGGAAGCAAAATGGCGCACTAAAACAGGTAGGATAAAGAATAATACATTGGAGGTCGTAGAATAGAGAATGCTAAACCTTAAAAAAAAAATCCGTATCATTCTGCTCTTAGGTTAAAGTTAGTTCATATATTAAAGTACAGTTAACCTTTTCTGTGACTACCATTCAGTTTCTAGATGATTTTGATTCTTTTGGTTAAACGTGCTCCGAAATTCTTTCCGAATTCTTTTTAACCAAGAGTGCTCCGAATTCCTTTTAGCCAAGAGAAGAGAGAGAGACTGTCGCTACCTTACCTCGCGCGTGCTTTTCAGTCAGTTCTTGTCAGGCCTTGAGGTTAGAACTTAGTTCTCCTTGATACTTTCAAATGTATTGTAGTTCCTGCATTCTGCTTACTTACATACGTAAAGCTTAAAAGGCCAATCTTCGCGTGACTAGTCTTTGTAAAGTATTTGAGTTTAGATCTTATTTCATATAGTTAGTTTGTAGTTCTTATTTTTACGTTTCGAGATCGTTCTTTACTCAGGACTCCAGTTATGTTCGCAAAGGCAATAAGAAGAAAGAATAGTCCTGATAACGTAACCAGTGAATCCACAATGAAGTGCGTGTGTGTGTGTGTGATTATGGCAAAGCCTCGAGGACTATCTGCCTAAGAGGAGGGATGCCTTCGTGGAGGACTTTCTAAGGGAAACTGGCTCGTATACACGTTACACATGGGGAAAACCACGAAATCGCCCATGCAGCCAGCCCGTTCGCGGGATTCGAACCTCGGACCGAACTACCAGTGTTCAGCGACTTTACCGCTCGGCCGCTGGTGCAAAATGAAGTGCAAAATGTTCAAAAATCGAATGGTTATATATTTGTGGAATACTGTTTTCACCAGGTCTAAGAGTTGGCTATTTTTCATGTATAATCTATAAATAATACGCATATTAAGCACGAATCCATAGAGCGTCCCTCTCCCTCGAGAAAGAGTGAGATGTGCCACTCTGAAAGAAAGTTTCATCTTGAAAATAAAGAGATGTAGGGCTACCTTGGGCTTATACGTCGAATCGGAAATTTTGGGAAATCTCGGGTACTTCTGAAATGCCTTATAATCATGTTTCTCCTTCATAGAAACAAGAAAAATAGGCTCTGGAGGAGGACACGGACATAAAACTGTGCCAAAGATCACATAGTGTCTTAAGCGGAACTTGGAGAGATGCAGAAATTAACGTATTTCTCATATTTAAAATATGTGCGTGAATTTTAAATCGCTTCATTCCTTAAAGAGGGGGAATTTAGATATTAAAGGGGGGGGGGAATAATATGTAACATTCGCTTGCATTTTACTTTCACAAATAAGTTGTAAATATTCAACTGCAAACTGCATTGTATGTATAAATGTTTCCACTAAGATTATTTTGGTGGGCCTCAAAAATTCTCCAACGGCCGTGGAAAATTTTCTTGCGTGAAACAAAAATGACAATAAAGCAAAAAGCACCAGAGGGACACTGGGTATTGCAAAGCAATGGCGGAAAAAATGATCCTAAACTGCCTGTAGTTGCGGGGAAGAAATATATTCCATCGTAAAACGTGTGGTCCTCCATTTTCTTTGCCAGTCCGCAACTGGGATGAAAAATCGCCGCAAATATATTTGTTGTGTTTGTGCATCGATTTTGGAGCCTCGTGGCTCTGGAAACGTGAGTATTGCTCCAAAAAGACAAAAATGGGCCCAGCGAAAATGACACACTGGGCGCCGAGCTGTCGGGATGCCCTCTGCTGGCTCTTCCCACCCTCTACCAACTCTTTCCTCCTTTGTGTGAGTGAAGAAGATGCTCTGGCATCCATCCTACAACCTTTCCAGAGCGATTTGGTGGAAAATTCGGCAGAACCCTGTCCTAAACTTCCTACATGTGGCGTTATATTTATGGGTTATGGGCTGGTTACCATGGAGAACTTTAATCTCGCGGATCAAGAAGATTATGAGGAAGACGGAAAGATGAACTCCCCCTAAATGGGGATCAGGTTGTTAAGATTTATGTTTTCTGCCAGCAGAGCGATGATTGACGCATGGGCTTATTGTGGAGGTAGTATATAAATCTTGAGTGCGCTTTATCTTGAACTTTAGGTTAATTATCTCTATGATTCAGTCTCCGAAACGAAACGCAAGCCAGTGTGCCCATTTCTTGGCTCTGTATGGTACTCGAGGTAGAAAATGTTATCTCAAGCACCGTTTATATGTATGTTTCGCATTTATATTTCTTTTGCATCTGAATGATGTTTCCTTTTGTCTCTTGCTTCATTGCTATTTGCATTAATAATGAGGCAAATAGAAATATTTCTATAATGAAATATTTCATTTATGCGAGTAGTAACTTCGGTTTTATGACGTATTTGCCTTGAGAATTTTTTATCAATGTTTCGTTTTGTTCATAAAGCCAGGACAAAGGTGAGGTATTGCCTCAGGTGAATCACTCGGGCGCCAAATCGGCTATTCAAATCCTAAACCTACGTTTATGGTGTTTTTAAACTTGTCAGTTATTATTATTAGGGTAAATGAGCTTCAGCAAACTTAAATTAATAAAAAATATGCAAATCCTTGCCTATATTTAAAAAAAAAAATTCAAACGCGTCTGCCTTTTCTGTAGAACATAAATTAAGTATTAAGACCATTGTCGATTTTACTTCGCTAAAGCAAGAAAAATTGGATTACAGGAAAACTTGAAAATTAATGTAATACGTTTAATAGTATTTCAGTATTATTTCCTATTTATCAAAAAATGATTTTTTTAACATTTTCGTTCGAAAATTATAAATAATTAGATATATTAGTTTTGTAACAGACCTATTTAAGTGTAATTGAACTATTTTATTCAACGCCATGAGCTCATGAACTGTAACCGAACTATTTTATTTAAAACGCCATCTAGTGGCGTTATGAAAAAACGTCAGTCGAACTCCAGCCGCCATGATGTTAGTTTACTATGTTTCTGTTATTCAACTGTTTGATGTTCCATTTGGTATATGTTTCATTTTTATGTATATTTCTTTTGTTTGTAACCGTTCCTGTGTGCTCTGTTAATAAATCCTTTTAAAGCTAGCCGGCATTAGTGTCTATTGAGGAACGGCTGCAGTTTGAATTTATTACACTACGATTAAAAAATTAACGATTAACTACGATTTAAGAACTATAGTATAATTATTTGTAAGAATTATGATATTTTGATTTAATACAATTATTTTTGCTTAACCTTTTCCTGAGAGCTGGGACACATATGCCCGCGCGTTGGCTATTTGAAATTGTCTTGAGAAATTTCAGTAAACTATGGAGACTTAAAATTTATTCCTTAATATGGACTATAAGACCCTGTCGATTTGTTTTGTGCTCTTTCCTGTTAAAATAAATAACTAATTCACCCTAATATATAAAATATAGGTTCTTAAAGCTCCCGAGAAAAGTTTAATACAGATATAACTAATCTCATTGTATAAACAGGCGCATATTTTACGTTTTTGCCTGAAATAAAAAATTGCCTAACCACTGTTTAGTTGTTCAGCTAATTCTTTTAAAATAATTTCTTTCTTTTGATAGCATGTGGTGGATGTGCACGGGGATCAGGTTTTGGGTTTGCTTTACTTAATTATGGTAAAACACGCGAGGGCTACCTGCCTAAGGGGAGGGATGTCTTCGTGGAAGACTCTAAGAACTGGCTCGTGTACACGTCGCACGCGGGGAAACCACGAAAACGGTCATGCAGTCATCCCCTTCGCCCATGGAGATAAGAAAGGAAGTAGTAGCCGGTACTAGAAGTGCAGCACTGCTTCGAAGCTTCGGTCACCAGATGGGGTGTTCTTTGTTTACATTCAGAAGCTCGCTTGACAGCGTTCTGATAGTTTTTCGACAGATGACAGTTCCATACAAATCGAAAAAGGAACACTTTCGCATGAAAGAAACATTCATAGTGTGATGGATAATAGCAATTTGTATAGTTTAGTGACATTTACGCAAAAATCACATCTTCGTTATATTTCGATAACTAGCAACAGCGATTTTGATTATGAATTTGTTTTATAAAATTCTAAGCTGTTGAACTACGAAAATATAGATTTTAACAAAAATGTTATGCTTAAAGAATAAAAAATATATTACGGTACACTTAAAATTGTATACGTCTTTCGATACCCTTGACAGAGTATTCGCTAATTTTATTTTATGCTCCAAACGCCAAATTATTCCCCTTACATTTTATAATAACTCAGTTACAAGTTTTAAATAATACTTTAAGAAAAAACTTATTTTATTCCCTTTCAGAAATGTTCAGAGAAAGTTAAGTACTATTTAAAGTATTTCGCTAATTTCTAATAATTCTCTGATTTGAACCAAATAGAGCATTAATTATAAATTGACTTATATTTTTCGATTTAAAAGATGCCTCAGAAGAAAGTATTTTAGGAGGAAGCTCTAAAATAGGAAAGAAATAATGCATTATTTTAATATTAATAATACAATAAACTTTGTTCTTAATTTTTGTACCTTAACCGAATAAAATCGAATTACCTTAATTTTTTTCCCTAATGTAATTAACGAAAACTTGTAAAAATATTTCATTCAAATTAAACCATTCTGAGAAAACTGTCCTGTGAAAAGTATAGCATTTAATTCCGTTCAAAATGAAATGTTGTTTAAAAATATGTTGTTTTCACATACTTAGGACTCTGAAGTGTTGTAGAAAAAGAAAATATATACATTTATATGTATATTTACGACGTAATTACAAAATATTTACATCCGATCGCGTCAAAACCCATTGAACTTAATGGTAACTGACCCAATGTTTTGGTCACCACGTAGGGATCGCCGGTGCTTCAGAGCAGGGCACGGGAGAAACCTGTTTAGGGACACTCCATCTTACTTCCTACCTCCATGCCTTCGCCTGCAATCGAACCCAGAGGGGAACTACCAATGTTCAGCGACTTCATCACTCGGCCGCTAGTTAGCTCGTCGGGATCAGGAAAAGACGAAAACGTTAGTTATCTGAGATTGGTACAGAGCAAGGTCAGTAGACGAACATTTTTAGGTTCTCTCTAGCACTCCAGTTCAATGACGACAATTGAGGTATAAAAATGGGAATGACGAAGGCATAAAAGAAGTAAGGAATAAGCAGTAGTTTGCTTTTGAAGCCACTATAAGTCAGTCATGTCGCAGAAGAGCAAACCTTGTAGTATAGTAACCTTGGTAGGTTGAAATCCATTTGGTAGATGTAAGTGTGTCACTTGAAGGACAGGAATGGAATATGGAGCTTGCCGCTTCGTGTTCTACAGAATAAACTTCATTCTCTGTGTCATTTGGTAAACCTCCGATTTAAGGCGACTTTTCTTTAAATATAATTTGCTGCTTAAGTGAATAGAAAGCGAAAAGTGCTTTGAAAGACGGGTATTGAAAGTTGAGGGATTAAGAACCATTTGATTAAAAAAGCCATTATCAAAAAATTTGTGTATTTCTGCATGGGGAGCGAAAACAACGGAAAAATAAAGAATAGGACCTTGCGAAAAATTCCATTCAGAGAAACTATATGCATTATGCAAAAAAGAAACGATAAAATTTAATTTGTGTGATAGCAGTAATGTAATAGTAGCATATAAATTTTACAATTAAGTAGTTAGATTTTAAGTCTTAAATTAAAGTTTCGATTATATGTCTTTTTGAGTGGTTACCTTGAAAGACGTATAGAGACTGCGTGTCTGTATGCGAAGCAGCCTTACTCAGAGTTTCGAAATTTGTAGACTCACCTGTGGGTTTAGAATCTATCTCAAAAAAATTTTCACCTTATTTAAAATACAGCAAATCCTTTCATAGTGACCATCTCCCTAAGACTGTAAGGTATTTCTCTCACCTTCTTAGCATGCCTTCGTGGAGTAGTGGTCTGCACGCTCGACGCGTATTCGAATTCCGGCTAGGGCATTGCTCATTTTTCATCTCTCTTGCCTCGAAATAACTTAATGTCTCTGCAAGACAACCACCTTTGAACATGACCAATATTTCTGAGACCCTAATAAACATCACTTTTCTAAAATAATCATCTTCGCAGAAAACCAAAATCCTCTCGAACTGAGATTGGCTGTCTTATAAAGTCATTTTCACTGCAGCTGGTAATGCGTGTCAACGATTTAAAAGGAAATTAAGTCTGTAGTCGTCTTTTTCGAACACACTGTATTTAAAGTCTTCTGTTCGATCACAGTATGCGCATTTAGGAGTGGCCCTTTTAGTAGGTGACGAAGTTAATTTGCCGCCGTATTTTCATTTTGCACAGCAGAAATGTTTTTTTCGGAGGTAACGGCCGTCTCCAGGGCAACTATCGTCGGGAATCGGGTTTAGATGTCTTATTCTTCCCGTTTACGACAACGGAGAGACGCAAATAAAAGTTTATGTAATGCATCAAGTGACATGACTTCGAGACGTAGACAGCGTAATGTGATTTCTCTGTCATCCTATTGCCGCGTAGTTTGACGTCATTATTAATATCGCCGGTTAGGTACATTTTATTTTCATTTTCCCAGTATGTGATTTCGGGCTTATGTTCACGGGAACTAAACTGCGCAGAATGAATATCGACACACAACAGATATTAGTGACTAACATACGTGACGGATATTATAAAAATGCTGTAGTACTGATAAAGACGATTACTGCACATCCGCTACCTATATAATGTTGTCGGAGGTATAAGTGTAAGTGGGGCGGAACACCAGAAATTCGCCATTAGTCGTACAAGTGCAATTCCCCCACATTAGGTAAGCCATGACAAAATTTTGATAGAGAACACAGCAGGCTTCCACACTACTTCCCCTACCATCAATCCACACCAGAGGACTTTCCGTTAGCCGTGTATTTTGAGTACCCCCATGCCATTCTATACACTTAAAAATATCTATGCCTTCTATGGGATTCGAACGCGAGCCAAGCGATACCACAGCCAAATGCACTAATCACTACACCAGTCAGGGCAAGCTATTCGATCGGTGTTGGTGTATTTAATTATTTCAAAGCACACTAGAGCTATCTGCCTAAGGGGAGGGATGCCTTCGTGGAGGACTTTCGAAGGGAAACTGGCTCGTATACACTTTACACATGGGGAAAACCACGAAAACACCCATGCAGCTATCCCGTTTGCGGGATTCGAACCTCGAACCCAACTACCAGTGTTCAGCGACTTTACCGCTTGGCCGCTGATGGGCTTGGTATTCGATCGAAGTGGCGTATAGGATTACTATTAGTATACTTTCAGTATGATGTAGAATCGATGCTAATGAACGACAGACATTCGCATTCTACAGACTAGCTTTGCAATTAGCAACAATTTTTTTTTTTTTTTTTTTTTTTTTTTTTAAAGTAAAAAATCTGAAAGCTTGAAGAGTTTATATTACGCCCACAGGGGCGCGTTGTTTCACTTTTCAGATTGTTGCCACCAAATATTATCGCCCTGTATTATATTTAAAGAAATGAAATATTGAAGAATCTGTATGAATGTATGCATGTTTCTCGAACTGTGATAAAACAACGTTACCTCTTAGAGCCATGAAAATTTGAATAACGTAATCTTCCGTAGAATATGGGCATGTGGAAGCCCTAATTTGAATTTGAAATTTGTTTTATTATCGATTGCACATTTTGTAACAATTCAATGAATTTTTGATTAACAAACTAAACGATTTCAAAGCCAGTAATGGCAAAACTGTACGCGAAAAAAAAAATTGTTTTTTTATCTCCAGCGGGCGAGACTCTGTATCGGAAATTCTAAAGATATGCTCATTTTAAAATTATTTTGGGATATTGCTGTTGAACTGAATTTTATGGTTTAAGGGCGAAGAACATGATATTTTATAAATAATGGTAACACACAAAATGTTAAAAAAACGCCCCTTTGGACGTAATTTAAAATCTGAAAACTTTCAGATTTGTTTTTAAATTTTATTTTATTATTATTATTATTTCTGTGTTGTCATTGCTCGCTTTCAAATCGTTGAGTTTGTTAATCAAAAATTCGTTAACGTTTTACAAAATATGAAATAGATAATAAAGCAATTTTCAAATTTGGTCTTCCAGGTGCCCATATTCGGGTGGAAGACTACGTTATTCAGAATTTGATGTCTCTGTGTACCGTTGTTTTATCACAGTACGAGAAACATACATACATTCATGCAGATTCTTCATTATTTAATTTCTTTAAATATAATAGAGGGCTCTAACATTTGGTGGCAACAATATGAAAATCAAAACGTTGTTTTAAAGTGGACGATGCAAAATGGCATAACGAAATTAATTGCCCTGCTGGGCAAATTTTCCCTTTGGGCTAACTATTAAAGAAAAAATAAATTAGAAGTTCATTTGGGTTGCAAACAAAGGTTTATTTTAAATGCAGTAAGATGCAAAATCTACATGAACGATTTGGAGCAATAAAAACAGCTACCAATGTTTATTGCTGTTACGTTTATCTGCTACCTTTTTGCTATTTAGACAGCTGGACTAACTGCGTACTATCAGTACCTCCTACATACATGTAGGAGGTACTGGTACTATACAGTACAGCTCAATATTTATGCATGTGCAGCTCACCGAATCCACGAGTCAGTCATGGTAAACTTTCGCGAACGTGAAGGTGAGCTACACATGTTTTACTTATCACTTTAAAACATGAAATAATACTATTAACATGAAAATACCGAGAGGGTGAGATTATATCCACAAACATAACAAAAACGAAAAAGTTTAAATTAACAGACTCAGTATTCCCGTTTCGTGTGCTCATGTATTTTTACTTCCTTATACGAAGTAAAAAGGAAGTATTGTAATCGCGAAAAGCTTCAAGCAGCATATTTCAACGAAAATATCCCATTCTGACCTCTTTCAAATGCAATTTACCGATGTATTTCCGTGATATCTGTATGTAAGGACAGAATAAAACACTCTTTTCCTCCAAAAAAATTATAAAACTGCTTTAAAATGAATTCTGAAGAGAATTATTCGTGGCGTCTGTACGAACGTATGTACGTACGTATCTCGCATAACTCAAAAACGAGTAGCTTCAGGACGTTGAAATTTTGTATATAGGACTGCTATAACATGTAGATGTGCACCTCGTATTTTGGTTGCAATCGGCCGCACCAAACGTATATAAATACTATATTTATATATATATATATATCCACTCTGCTACTCGGCACAGTGATCTCAGTTTCTTCACTCTTATATGTTTGTAAATTGTACATTTTTTGCTTTAAAAATGATTGACTTATGTTGTTTTTATTTTCCGGTTAAGGTTTTTATGCCTTGAGTAAATCTGTGTGCAATATTTTTAGAATTATCAACAATTTTAAAGTTGTTTAAGTGCCGCTAAGCCTTTGTTTTGACGGCGGCCATTGATTGTTTACATTTGAAACAGCAGACTAGTGGATTTGTTGCCAATCTAGAGAAACTTAGCTTCGCAACAACAAAGATAACGCCTTCATTTATTATTGCCAGTTAAATCATGCTTAATCCTTTCTGGAATTCAGAAGCCTGAAGAACTGACATAAATTGTTAAAAAGTCCTAAGGAATATTTTTTAATGCAAATGAGCAAAAATACGCTATAATATTTGTATTGATATGAAAGGCTTCCTGGAATGAGTATTAGAGTAAATCTTGTGGCAAGTTTTGTCACAAGAAATAATGTTATCCTCGCCGTAGGCAAAACGCTGGGTGGAAAATTTGCAAAATTCTTCATTTCTAAAAAAACTCTGATGTGTACACCACATGACTTCCTTGTACGGAATATTAAATTATACGCATTTTTTCTTGCATTTCGTTTAAACTTATTGGATTGAATTAAATCTACTTCGCCGACAGCGCATAAACCACAATAGAATAAATGCATTCTTTAAAATTCACTCTAGTATTTGTTTACCATAGCGACACTCTGGCGCTAGGTTCACTTAACAGTATTATATTTCGTTCGTATAATAACTCAGAATGCACAAAATTTATATCATTTAAAGAATTAAAGCTAGAATGATGTATAAAAGGAATTAAGCAAACAAAACAAAGAAACAATTTTCACAGACGATTGAGTATTTCTCATTCAATTAATTCAGTTCTCACTTCGCGACAAGGCAAAAATACATAAAATCTCAAAATAACGAAGTAAATCTTAAACACTTATTTCCTCGAAAAAATTCCAGAAAGGATTAAGCATGATTTAATTGGCAATAATAAATGAAGGCGTTATTTTTGTTGTTGTAAGGCTACGTTTCTCTAGATTGGCAACAAATCCACTACTCTGCTGTTTCAAATGTAAACAAGCAATGGCCGCTATCAAAAAAAAATATTAGGCTTAGCGGCACTTTTACAAAACTTTAAAATTGTCGATAATTCTAAAAATATTGCATACAGATTTACTAAAGGCATAAAAACCTTAACCGGAAGATAAGAACAACATAATTCAATCATTTTTAAAGCAAGAAATGTACAATTTACAAACATATAAGAGTAAAGAAAGTGAGATCACTGAGCCGGGTAACAGAGTGGATATATATATAAATATATTTATATACGTTTCGCGCGGCCGATTGCAACCAAAATACGAGCTGCACATCTACATGTTATAGTAATTCTATATAAAAATTTCAACGTTCTGAGGCTACTCGTTTTTGAGTTATGCGAGATACGTAAGTACGCAAGTACGTACATACGTTCGTACAGACGCCACGAAAAATTCTCTTCAGAATTCATTTTAAAGCAGTTTTATAATTTTTTTGGAGGAAAAGAGTCTTTTATTTTGTCCTAACGTACAGATATCACACGAAAACATCGCTAAATTGCATTCGAAAGCGGTCAAAATGGATATTTTCGTTGAAATATGCTGCCTGAAATTTTCGCGATTACAATACTTCCTTTTTACTCCGTACAAGGAAGTAAAAAACGATTACTAGAAGCAAAAATAATCGTTCCAACAAAAATATTGCTAAGAAGAATAAAATGGATGTCGTATTTAAATGTATTCCTACCTACAAGTTTAGAAAAAGGCGACCTCACCCGCCAATTTCAGCTGTTTTCGTTCTTCTTTGGAGGTGGTTTTCTTAGAGAGGTGACATTCAATACCGATGTTTACCTATGTTCTTAGAATTGCTGGTCAAAAGTAGTCGTCTTAATAGGCAAGACATTATAGAATCTTGTTTAATACAGAATGCAGTTAGAAACAAACTCAAATCTTTTGGCATAAATCATCAGGAATGGATACATATGACTGTACAAAAATTGTTACATCGCTACATATATGTCGATGTGTTCTATGATAATAATTTTATTATTTTACATGCGTTAAGTAAATTATATTTTAGTTTAATTTTAGTTAAACTAAGATAGTTTAGACATTTTGCTTTGCGCAAATCAAAAATATTTTTTTGAAGTTTCAGTGCATTAAAAAAGTTGCATGCGTACGGGTTTGTAATGGGTTGAATGCGCATAGAACCGATGATAGTTTGATAAAATTTATTTTCCCAAAAGACACACATAACCGTCTGGAACTTTCAACAGAAGTGCTTGTACAGCTCCTCTCAGTATCACAAAGCACAATCAGTAGTTACACTACTAAGAACGTTAAACACAGTACAATGTAAGAAGGCGAACCTCGCACGCATTTAAAAGGCAAAGCTCGCACGGAGATCTCTCAATATTCCGAAGTCAGCTCTGAACTAAAAGCTGCGAATTCATGCTCTCTCCGGATTTATAAATTTTTCTGCCAGCATTTCGTGTACCTTTTTGCACTTTTCTGAATTGAATAGTTTACCTGTTTTTGTGAATTTTATTGGTTTTATTTGAGTTCTCTATTATAAAATGTGCATTTAAGGCAGTATTTTATAATAATTTTCTTTGACTTATTTTTGAAAGTTTGACTTATTTTTGAATGATTGTGGTTTTTGAATTGGAAATTTTTCATATCTTTATGTTGGCATTATTCTTGTACTGTATTTCTATCGCGTTGCCAGCAAACCTGATGTAGAGTTTTTATATTACTTGGAGTGGTTTTGTTTTTAAACCAAGTTTATGTTTTGTATTGTAATAATATCTCAGGTTCAAGGAGTATTTTATGATAATATTGTTCAGTTATCAAAGTTATTGGTTCTGAATTCTGAATTCATATGAAGAAATTTTATTTGGCAGTTTATTATTGTCTTAGTTTATCTTTATGCATTTTTTCTGAATTGAATGGTTCTTCTTGATATTGTGAATCTAATTGAAATTAATTGTGTATAATACAGTAATGGATGTATTATATTTTGTTTGTTTGTTTGTACCATAGTTTTTATTTAAATTAGTTGGACTCAGTTTTGAAAGTATTTAGTATTTTCAGTACAAATTATGAAAGTATACTCGGTTTATTGTTTAAATGCTATAGGTACTACTTGTAACATGCTTTCTTTAGGGTTTATTAATGACTATGTTACTTATGTCCTTGTGTTCTTGAAGGCTTTGTATGCCACTGTAAACTTATTCTACTTAGTTATAATAAATAGCTTCTGCAGGCAGGGGCTTTAATCCGTGTAAGGCAGACATCATGTCAGCTAGGTAATGGAGCCCCTGTTCTCTGGTTAACAGTTATACAGTGACCAAGTCAGTGTGATGTATAACTGCAGGCTTGAAATTCCAATGTTAGTCTTAAATTTTACTGTTTTTGTTTTACCTTTACCAGTTTTGTATCAATGCAGCTTTGTACTTCTAAGTATTTTTTTTAATCTATGCTATCAGGAATGTCATATGTATTCAAGGTAGTCTTTTGCATTCCCTATCTAGATGTGACTCTGTAATCTTTTTTAGTCCAAAGGGATTTGAATCCCGAAGGACTATTAGTTTCGTTTTGGCATTTTGCGTCGGACTCATAAATGT
This sequence comes from Stegodyphus dumicola, assembly GCF_044657685.1. Lineage (NCBI taxonomy): Eukaryota > Metazoa > Arthropoda > Arachnida > Araneae > Eresidae > Stegodyphus > Stegodyphus dumicola. The sequence goes on from NC_140772.1 coordinate 32,894,890, forward strand.
CGGTTCACTTTTCTAACTGTTGCCACAAAATGTTAGAGTCCTGCATTATATTTGAAGAAATTAAATAATGAAAAATCTGCATAAATGTATGTATATTTCTCGTATTGTGATAAAACAACGGTACATAGAGTCATCGAATTTTGAATAACGTAATCCTCCAACGAATATGAGCATGTGGAAGACCCAATTTGAAATTTGAAATTTGTTTTAGGATCGATTTCCTATTTTTTAAAACTTTGACGAATTTTTGATTAACAAACTCAAGGATTTCAAAGCGAGCAATGGCAACGTTGTGCAGAAAAAACATTTTTATCTCCAGCGCGTGAGTCTCTGTATCGGAAATTCTAAAGATATGCTCGTTTTAAAACTATTTTGCGATATTGCTGTTGCACTGGATCTTATGGTTTAAGTGCGAGGAACATGATATTTAATAAAGAAAGGTAATACACAAAATGTTAAAAAACGCCCCTTTGGACGTAATTTAAAATCTGAAACATTTCAGTTTTTTTTTTTTTTTTTTTTTTAAATTTAGACTTGAATAAATGTCTGCAGGGCGGACATCATACTGCAAGGGCTTGTTCCCGGTCAGTAGTCCTCCTTAGCAGTGTAAAAGTAAAAAAAAAAAAGTTATACAGTGACCGAACCCAAATGTCCCCAAGTGGTTGTCAAGTTTTGAGGCTTTTGGCGACTTTTCTCCGAATTTGGGCACAAAATTTAGTAGCCAAAGCCATCGCCAGCTTCACGATATCTCGAGCCATTTACCTCAGTGTTAAATAGACTTGTCCCTGTAATCTTATTTGTTCGGCAGAGCTTCGCTTTTTCAAGCATTTCATTTATTTATTTATTTATTTATCAAATGCCTGACCATTGACCATCAGGTCATTAGGCAACGAGCTCTCCAATTCTTCTTTGCAATACAGTCCAAACTCTTAAACTCTCACACGTCCAGATGAGCAGCGTCCAGGACTTGTTCAGGATCACACAAAGCACATTAAAGGTGAGGCAGTCAGATTAAAACGAAACAATGGAGCACCAAGGCAGTCATGTCCAGTTAATAGTCTAAACTCAGCCACAGCAGTAGCACGAGAAGAGTCTGAGACGCAATCGGCTTTTAATAGCACCTTCCATGACTTATTTTCAGTACCATTAACAGCAGCATTGCGAAAGGATTTTTTTATGAATCCTATTGATTTCAAGTTTAGCAGAGTGAAGAGATAGGTCTCTAAAAGACCTATGGTGAATAATCCCTACCCTTTTTTGCCAAAAGGTCCGCCATCTCATTTCCCCAAAGGCCAACAATTTCTTATAAATTTTCATTAAAATTATTTAATTTCATTAAAATTTATATTATATTATTTATATATATGCAAAACTCGTAACAGTATAAATAACCTTATGCATTGTTAGAGTATTCATATAAGTAAAAGCTAGGGATGGAACGTTCAGATCCCCCCAAAAAAATCTTGAATAAGAACTTGGACTCGGAAACGTGAATCTTCATATTATTTTTGTTATTCGAATCATTGGAGTATTAACTTATAAATTCGTATCAAACCCAGCCTTTATTTTTTTGCAATCATTGATCGTAGACATATGCTTCAAATTACAGATGTATTTTAAAGAAAAATTAATTTTGGACAATTAATAAAATGTAATTTTTAATGTTGTTTCCCGGTTCCTGTACTTACGAGTATGTTTTATACTCCTTATGATAAAATAAATAAACAAAACGTTTGACACCTACGCGACAAAAATTGAACTGGATATTTAATTTCAGGTTTTGCAATAAAAATTGAACCGGATATTTAATTTCAGGTTTTGCAATAAAAATTGAACCGGATATTTAATTTCAGGTTTTGCAATATTATATCACTTTCAACTTGACTTGAAGAATCGGTTAATTAAGTTAGAATAATTCCAGGAAATAAGTTTAAATGAAATACAGCAAAAAATCCATAATTATATAGGCTTACAAGGAGTTTAGGTGATGACCACATCAGATTCTTAATACGAGAGCTTCGAGGACCTTTTAGGATCTAGGTTAGGATTCGAGGAAATTTAGTATTCGACTTATCTCTAGTAAAAATACTTTTAAGCCACTACGCTACGGTAAATAAACCATACATAATAATTAAGATAGTTATGTTTTTAAATTCAAGCATCTTTCCTGATGTCTAGAAACTATTCCCAGATGTATGTGAATAGAGCTGGAGCAAACCGCATGTATTCGTTACTGAGTAACGGGTACATCGGTTGACTCGAAGTACCGATTCGGTACTCACAAATTCATTTCGTTACTCGCATCTCTTCGTTACTCGCATCTGTCGTACGATGCGGTTTGTTCGAGTACGAATGATGCGGTTTCTATGCGAATACGAATCATGCGGCTGCTGTTCGAATACGAATGATACGGTTGCGTCACAATGCGCTCATATTTTTCATAGATAATTTTGAATTTTTTTGGGCATCGGTCAAACTCTTGTTTACATTATGTGCTTTAGTTGAAATACTATTTAGTTGTTGATATTTATAAGAAAATGAGCAATTTTGATAGCGTGAAGTGTTATTTTGTATTTGCTTTTTACTATTGCTATTTATGTTTGTAATTTGAAAATTTAGATGATTCATCTTTTTTTTTTTTTTTTCCCCTTGAGCGTGCCATTGTCAGATTTTATTGATTTGAAATATTTATATACTGTACTTAGGTATTGTTTATATAAGAATATGTAGGTTAATATAGGTTCTTTACTTCCTTGTATCAAATAAAATGGCAGTAATTATTGTAATCGAGAAAACTTTTGGGTATCATATTTTAACGGAAATATCCGTTTTTGACGATTACGGAATCCATGTGAATTATTTTTTGGGCTGACGCCTGTACGTACGAACACAATGAAAGACTCTCTCTCTCTCTCTTTTTTTTTTTTTTTTTTCAAAAAACTTATTGTTAAATATAATCCCATTTATTCTAAGCTGATACTTATGACTAATGATTATGACCCTAAGTTGATACTTGAAAGGGATTTTTTTCGTGATGTGTAAGTACGTATGTATGCATTTTGCATAACTCAAAAACGGTTAGTTATAGAACGTTGAAATTTTGTATATGGGTCCGTTATAACATCTAGATGTGCACCTCCCTTTTTATTGCAATCGGTAATACTACCAAACGTAAATATGTATATATATATCAAATAAATTATAATTAAATGTAAAGTACATATATATATGTCTTTATAATTAAATGTAAAGTACACACACATATATATAAATATAAAATAAAAGCCAAGTAAGGCGAAAATAAAAGCCTTGGCTTTTATTTTATTTAATTATCACTAAATAAGTTACTTGACTTTTATTTTTGCAATCATTGGTTGTAGTCAGGACTTAATTTTTAAAATTAGAAGTGCTGGAGCTCTATAGAAGGCCATCAGGAAAGATAAATAAATAAATAAAAAATAAAATAACTATTACAATAATAAAATAATTAGCAACTAGAATATTAAATGATTATTATTATAATTCAATAAAAATTTAAAGACAAATGAAAATTTAATTAATTCTTAAATTAATGATGAATAACTAAGTAATGAAATTTAAAATACCAGACATCGTCTTGTTTGGGGGCTGTAGCTAAAATTACAATTTAAGAACTAAGCCGAGCATTAGATAAATTTGGGCTTTTGATGAGCAAATAATGTACTGTTTACCAGAGTATAGATAGAAATTTGGTTATGTAGCCCATTCTTCTAAAACGACATTTCGTAGCTACCTTCCACCACCAATTCCTTTTTTTTTCCCAGTTTCGGTTTGTTCGGTTACAGCAAAGCACACTAGGCTATTGCCTACGGGGAGGGAGGCCTTCGTGTAGGATTTTTTAAAGGGAACTGACTCATATGCAAGTTACACACGGGAATAACAATGAAAACGCCCGTGCAACTAGCCGTTAGCCGGGAATTGAACCACGGACGGAACTGTTAGTGCTCAGCGATTTTACCGCTCGAGCTCTGGTGGGCTCTTTTTTTTTTCATTCGCTGTTTGAAAAACGGGTGTTCACTTTACGATAAAGTAAGCACCTGTTTACTTCAATTAAAATGGGTTAGACGATATGACTCTTCCTACTTTAATCTCACTTAGCTTTTGATTTCTAATATTGATTCAATGTTTTCTGTAGACAAAGTATTCTGATTAGAATAATAGATTTCAAACATGTTCAAAAGTTTTGTATCTGAATATAATTAGGTTTTTATAACATAGGGCACATTTTATTAGTTTCACATAGTTCTAAAGCAATTGAACCACAGCATCGCTGTTTTGAAAGAAAGTAAAAATGTGAGAAATGTATAATGAACATTAATATACAGGCTTTATTAAAAGTAGTCAGCCTTTTAAAACGTGACCGTCTATGCTTTTAGAGGATTTTTGGAGCTCTGTGTATTTGCTCTGGCATCTTAAAAAAATGATGTTCAATATCAACGTATGTTTATGTTCTCAAAAATACAGGTTTCTTTCAGAAAGCGACCTCTTAGAAGTCGTCAATAAATGATTCAGTATAGTTATTTTCTAATAGACTATAGAATAAATTTATTTTAACATCAATTTAAAAATGGCTGCTTGTACTAAGAGTTAAGAGCAATAAGACTCTAATTTTTCTTTCGCAATTAGCTATCATGCCAGCTGAATTGTTTTCTGCATAACCTTTATTGTGTATAATTGAAATATTTAGCTATGCATTCAACAAATATACAACAAATGTAAGACAAATCATTAAAAAAATTAAAATTTGGAACATTAATGATAATTTTTTGTTATACATAAAATATTATTAATGAATGATGAATTTATATCATATTATATATAAATCAAAATTTAAACTCCTATTCCTTTATAATAAATTGAAGAAAAGCTATAAAGTGAATTAATTTTTAAAAACAAAACGAAAATTAAAAAAAAAAATTTCATATACCTAGAATCTAAAAATGACGAATACTGAATTTTACGACTCATGTGTGTATGGGTGTATTTAATTATGGCAAGGCACACTATGGCTATCTGCCTAAGGGGGGATGCCTTTGTGGAGGACTTTCTAAGGTAAACTGGCTCGTATACACGTTACACATGAGGAAAACCACGAAAACACCCATGTAGCCGGACCGTTCGCGGGATTCGAAACTCGGACCGAACTACCAGTGTTCAGCGACTTTACCGCTCGGCCGCTGGTGGGCCGTTTTACGACTCATATAATAATAAATGCATATTCATATTGTAACAGAAATTTTGTTAGAAGTCTAGCATATGTATAGTTATTTGTGATCTTTTAAAACTGTCGTAACATGATGCATATTTATCATTATCGTGAACCAAAACAGTATGCTTTACATCCTTACAAATATACGTGATAGATTTTAATATTTATTTCTGCATATACTTACGTTTCCCAAAGACACGAAAGCAAGTCAAGCAGATTTTTGTTGTATTAAGCAGACTTAAGTTCTCTGTTAGCTAGTGTAACATAATTTCGGATGTTAGTGTAACATAATTTCGGATTCTATGAGCCTTCCAGAATTATTAGCAAAATAGTGGTCTTTACAAAGTGTTTTTATAAGCAAACAGCAGATGTACACTGAGCAGTGATCAACTGATATATTTCTTAAATGATTTGGTTTAGTTGATTATGACAAAACACACTGGGGCTATGTGCCTAAAAGGAAAAATGCCTTCGTAGAGCACTTTCTTAGGAAAGCTCGCTCGTATGGTACGTGGTAAGCTGGCTTGTAAGCTGGTACGGGAAAAAAACCACAAAACGCTTATGAAGCCAACCCGTTTGCCTGAGATCGAACTCAGGTTGGAACTACCAGTGTTCAGCGATTTTACCGCTCGACCGCTGGTGGGCCATTTCTTAAATGAATAAAGATATACTCATAGCATTATGAAATAACACATTGAAATATTTAGTGCTTCACTATTATCTCTAATAAAGTAACATAAAACTTTCCTTACCTTTTATAGATTTCTAAATTTCTTTTAAGTTCTTATTCGTACTTAACCTATACATTTGCGAATGTTTTTATTGATTTTATTGTTAAGTGTAAAAAGCAAGTTGATATTTATAATATAGCATTCCTTGTCTCAACAAATAACAGTCTCAACAAGGAGTTTTTGGAGAGGGGATGAATCGGGGAAATTTCACCTTTTCGTCATTAGCGGTTCTGATGAAGGGAATGGGGGAAGCAGCAAACGAAATAACGAATAACGGACAAATAACGCAAGCTAATCTTTAATGCGGTCTCCCAGTTTCTGTATTTGTATTTGGGACAGTTTTATGGTCATTATGAAAAAGTGAAAATTTGATATGGATTCCGCATGACTTCCTTCTATGACTATTTAAATTGTGCTTATTTTTTCTGCACTTCATTTAAACTTATTTCCTCGAATTATTCTAACTCAATTAAGCGATACCCGAAGGCAGTTGCAAATGGCATCAAACATTGCAAATTTTGAAACTAAATTTCCCGGTCAATCTTTGTCCTACGGGACTCAAAATTCTTGTATTTTTATTTTTTTATAACAAGTATAAAACTTTGCCAGATATAAATAGAGAAACCAGAAGACGACATTAAAAGTTAGATTTCATAATTTGCCCAAAATTAATTCTTTTTTAAATTTGACATTGACAAAATATGAATATTTTCGTCATTTAAAATACTTCTGTATTTTTGTTGCACCGTATTTAAACTTGCTTCCTCGAGTTATTGACATTAAATTACATTAATTCCATTATCTATCGGAAAATAATTATAGCAAATCATCTATTTACGACATCTCTAAGAGGTCACCTTTTAAGAGATCTCTATTTTTGGGAACATAAACAAACATTGGTAGTGAACATCATCTTTTTAAGACCACCACATGTAAAATCCTCTAAAAGCATGAATGGTTGCATTTAACGAGGACCCATTACTTTTAATAAGGAATGTAACATTAATCTTAATTATACATGTTTTTGATGTGTGTGCCAAAATAGTGATAACGTACTTCTTTTGCTTTAGAAATGTGTGAAATTAAAAAAATGGATACTATATAACAAAAATGTTATTATATTCAGATACACACCTTTTGAACACGTCTGAAATTCATTATTCTGCTCAACATAATTTGTCTGCATAAAATACTAAATAATATTAAAAAATCAAAAGCTAAGTCGAAGTAGAAACAGTCATCTCTTCTAAACCATTTTAATTGAAGTAAACAGACGTTCGCCTTATCGTAAAGTAAACACCTATTTTTCAAACAGCGGATGAAACGGGAAAGAGGGAATTGGTGGGGGAAGGCAGCGAACGAAATAACACTTTTTCGAGCTGGGGATGAAATGAGAAAGGACGAAACGATACTAAGCCAATAAGACAAGATCTGGTATTTTACTTTATTATTTAATTAGTCATCATAAATTTAAAAATTATTTTAATTTTTATTTGTTTTTACATTTTTATTAAATTGTACTTATAAGTATTTTATATTTCAGTTGCTAATTATTATGTTACTTTAATTATTCATTATTTTAATCACTATTTTTTATTATTTTAATTATTAAGTTTTTTAATAAGTAATTTTTTGTTATTTTAATTACTAATTAATGTTATTATTGTAATATTTATTTCCTTTCTTTCTTTATTTTTTATTTTATTTTTTCCTGTTTTCCTGACGGCCTTCCGTAGGCCCTTCTGACTTTAGAAACTAAGCCCTGACAGCAATAGAAAAATTAATAATGAATCCAGTGCACCATAAAATAATAGCCAAAATAAAGTGAATTATTTCTACCCCAAAAATGCGACGCAAAACTCCTTATCGCAGCACTACCCAGTTCAGTTCCCGCGGGGTAGAATAGCTCACGTGATTCAATGCAATGCGAGGTTTCAAGGCCCTTTTTAGGGCCGTAGACCGATAAAATAGGCTCAGGATACGGATAACCGATCGATTTTACCGAAAGTAACGAGTAACGATACGATAGTAACGAGTACTGGTTCACCGAGTAACGAATACATACGGGTACACAATTTCTCGTTACTTCTACAGCACTATATGTGAATTTCGAAAAGCCCCGAGAATCAGCAATAAATTAACATCTGCATCTCCAGACATTCCCTATTCAACCGGATGGAGTGTCACCTAGAGAGAGGAATGAGCATCCCCCCCCCTTTTTTTTTCGCGCTTGAGACGAAATCCGAGTCAGATGTTAAATTCCTGTAATGTTGCCTGTCGTCGACAGGGAGGCATTTTAGCGGAAATCCCCTCGGATAACGTTTGTCTCCCATTATTCTCACTTTTCAACCTGAGTCGCTTGTCAACGATATTTCTGCCCTTTCTCCGAATAAAATCCTGTCTTGTCTTTTCGTCATCTTCCACAGCGGGTCGAAGCGTCTTCTTGTCTTCCCAAGTCAGATTCGCTTCTTCCCGACTTATTTCCGCTTTCGTGAGTATATCTTGGCGTCATCTGCGCTTGGAATGTGTTCTTAATAGTTTCGGGTGGTAAACAATGCATAGAAAAGTAGGGATATATGTAAATGCCTCACTATAATGTACAGTTTATGCAGACTGAAAACCATTCGAAAGTGCAGTATAAACTCCACTTTCGAATGGTTCGATATTTTATATACTCTCTGTGTATCATACACTTACCTAAAAACCGTCGCGACAAATTTTTTCGGCACTGCAGTAAGAATATATGTATATATTTATATATGAGGGCATTTGGGCCTCACATGAAAACAATAATGGTAGCTGGATGGGTACAAGGAAAATAGTCATAGAAGGATAATGTCCGTCTATGACTATTTTCCTTGTACCTATCCAGTTATCTATATTGTTTACTTGGTACAACATTCTTGACGACATACATAGCTAAATGGATGCAAGTCGTCTTCGATATTTCATAATTATTAGCGCACATTCACATATTTATAAATTACAGCATGTGATTAAGAGAACCGGCGAACAAGATGTTAGCTTTAAAATTAGGCCCAAAAAGTAGCAATCTTACATTGGTGCATATTTTGAATAAAACTCTCTAGGGCTTCAATGATGACTACAGATCTTTCTTGTTCAAAGGCAAAAAATATTTCTCCTCTGAAGGACGTTTCTGCTGAACTTTTTTTATTCATATTCTGAATAAGAGAGACCTGTATCTGATCGCCTTCGAAATCGATAGATTTTTTGTTCATAATCTAAAGGTTGCTCTTTTGCGTAAATTTAATTTTACATTCGCATGCTTCCTGTCCAGTTATAAGATAAAGCTGTACAGAAGCGAATATGAGCAGAGCGAAGATTGTGCTATTGGTATTAGATTACGAATGGTAATGTTATATATCGTATTTACTTGCATATTTTCCCATTTTTTTATCAATTTAATCGTACAAAAATAGGGAGCAGAACACTATGCGAATAATTTATTTCCCCAATAACGTGGTTACAGTAAGCACATAAGAAATGGTCCATAACTAAACTACGGGTAACCATCTAAATATATTATTTATTTACAAGAAATCTATATTCCAGTAACGTAGTAATATTAACATAATGTCTAAGAGCTTCAAAAGGGCTGCTGGAATTGTTGTCTGTGTCACCTTTTTACAGCTTGTAAGCTGTCGCCATCGTCACCGTCTTCGTCACCGTTCAGTCTTCCTTCCCACTTGGAATAATCTTTAGAACTACTAACAGCATTTCGTTTTCTTGAAGCTCTTCATTATATTTGTTTCATCGATCAAAACTCATGCTCCCAAAATCCATGATCAAATCAATTAATACAATGAAACCCATGCTCTCAAAGTCCATGATCAAATCAATTAATGCAATGAAACCCATGCTCTCAAAGTCCATGATCAAATCAATTAATACAATGAAACCTATGCTCCCAAAAGTCCATGATCTAATCAATTAATACAATGAAACCCATGCTCCCAAAGTCCATGATAAAATCAATTAATATAATTAAACCCATTCTCTCAAAGTCCATGATCAAATCAATTAATACAATGAAACCCATGCTCCCAAAATCCATGATCAAATCAATTAATATAATTAAACCCATGCTCTCAAAGTCCATGATCAAATCAATTAATACAATGAAACCCATGCTCCCAAAAGTCCATGATCAAATCAACTAGTATGATGAAACCCACGCTCCCAAAATCCATGATCAAATCAATTAATACGACAAACCCCATGCACCCCAAATCCAAGATGAAATGAATTAGTTTGATGAAACCCATGCACCAAAAATCCATCATCAAATCAATTAGTACGATGAAAACAAACACTGGGTCGAAGAATCCATTTTAAAATTTAGGGAAACTCACTTCCCGAACGCCTTAGGGAAAAGAAAAGTTAGGTAAATATTAAAAAAATTTTCAGAATATAGTGGTAAATATATTAAAAAAAAAGAGTTAGGTAAATATTTAAAAAATTTTCAGAATATTCCTTAAGAAGCCAGGGGAAAAAATTTGCGCCTCAATACGATATTACATTTCTCAAGTGGAGGGACATAGCTTTGTGTTTGACAGTTTCTAAGTAATTGGATAAAAAATCTCACATTATCTAACTCAACTCCTTCTTGGTTTTGGGATTTCATTTTCCATCAATATATGTGATTTTGTTTTTTTATGGAGATGGTCATTTTAGAGAGGTGTTATTAAAAACCAATGTTATTTTGAATTTTCTGACATACTGGCCAGTATATGAGGAGGTCGTCTTAGGAAAGGCTCACTTTAGTTGGAGTTTTTTAATTCGCGAAAGGAAGAAATTACAACTCAAATATGCTTGAAGTATAACAGGCATCGAATATGGTCATGCGAATATAAATTCGACCACTCTTCAGATGATCGATAAAATTCGTAACAAGGTCTTTACAACTGGTCATGGCATCTGTCCATCGCTCAGCAATCCTTTCGAACTTGCCATTAACATTTGATACAACAAAGGACCGGAATGAGGGAACTTCAAAAAGGGACGCCGTTCTCCTACAAATTGAATATTAATTCTCCAGAAGCACTGGATATTCGTTCTTCGAGGCATGTCCTCTATCCGTTCTCTGGTTAGTTTAAATCCAAGGCCTGTGAAGGGGAGGAGTGGAAGTTAAAGCCGTGCTTTGTTCGCATCTATCAGGGAGCGCTGTCAAAAGAGGACATCCTGACAAATCGCTTTTAACGGGACGCGATTTAAACGGAGGTTATCAATTTTCTGCAATGCTTCGCCGGTCGGAAGCAATTGCCGAGTGAGCTCTTTGGCTCTAAGAGTGCTTCTTGCTTGTGCAGTAGTAGTGTGCTTTGGAATATTCACCTCTCGAATTTTTAAGGGGAGTGACGGTGTGTTCAATTTTTAAAATGCTTTTTCGTTTCATTCCTAACCCCCCCTTTTTTTTTTTTTTTTCGATGAAACTGCTCGCTGAATCGTGCGTTTCGAAATCGGCAGACAAAGAAGCTAAGTAATCTAATAATGCTGAGAAATTCTTCGCAATTGTAATAAATTGCTTCGGTTTGGTTTTAGAACTCCTAGCTTATCCGAATGAATGGATAACTGAGTTTTCTTTCTTTTGCGGGACAAGTAAGTGTTTGCTATCACAAAAAGTAAAGTAGTTTTATTTTTCGTTTGTCGTATTTTATTTCAGCGAAGCGGACGGGGAGGAATTGCTACCTGAAAATTTTAAATTACAGTATAACGCTTCGAAGAAGCGCCATAATTGACATAATTGCCAAATATGGCAACCCTGCCTTCCTTGCTATTTTATGGCAACTCTAAAACTGCTTTGCGGGGAAGCCATCTCACCGCGCCTGTACATTTCGTAAGAATATATATATATAATGTTGTATGATCTTAAATACACGTAGTGCGAAATCAAGTTATTCTACTACTTGCGCAATAGCTGCAAAGTAAGTTAATAATAATTTATTTACTAAAGAAATATTGATTATATTATCTCCTAAGATTAATTTTAGTAGAATTATCTAAAAAGAGTGAATCCATAGTTAGTAAGTTTAATTCCGAAAATTGTTTTAAAGTAACTTGAATGTAAATTGTTAAAAATGTTTAACGGAGACTTGAATTAAATCATGAATAACAAAATTTCAATTGTAAAAAGAAATTAAATTAAAAGCAAGTAATCATGGCCACTGATCGGAAATTAGTTAACTTTTCAAGGGGAATGAACCAACTCCCGTTCAATGAACAGTAATTAAGAAATAAATACGAAGGTGTTTCGTCCTTTATTCAAGTAATAAGGCGATGCCAAACTGGCAATTTAAGTGAGGCCAAATATTTCCGTGAATTGAAGGGATCCAGAACCAATACAGAGCACTAAAGAACTCATTCTGATTAAGCATTTTCGCTAATTCAGTTTTGAGTGAAAAGCAACTTATGCAGTAAAATTGATAAATTACTTGAGTAACTGTCCCCCGACACCCTCGTGTTTATGCATTTTAATTCAAAACTATTTGTAAAAAATTAAACATTGGAATATATATAATGGTTTCTGCTGTAGCTCCCGAACTAAAATATGTTATATGATAAATCATAACTACCTAGATACTTGATCGACTGCGTCTCGCTTCTGTCCTCAGTCGCCCTTGTAGAAAATTTAAGAAATTATCCCCTTCCATGTGGTGGAGCACATAGTAGTGCGGCTGTATCTGGTAGATCCATGGTATGAATCCTTGCGAAGGGACGGTTGATTTTTCTTGCGTCCAGGTAAAAAAATGCCTGATAGGTTTCTACAAATCTTTACTGTTGAATAAAGTTTTAATTAAATCAAAATTATCAATTCAATTAAAATTATAAATGCTAAGCGACGCTGACTACCATACCGAAGAACCCGGGTTCAATCCCGGAGAAAGCGTGGATGTTTGTAAATGTATAATGTCCATGAAGGCATAGCGGCACGAAATATGCAACGAGTCTAAAGTTCTCTGGAGAGGTTGGTGGTAGGGAAAGAGGGGTGGGAGACTCCCGGACCCGTCCCCCCGGCGTGTTCTCCATCAAAATTGGGGGCGGAACTGAACAAAATCGTTCTGCCACCTGTATGGTACTCTAAAGTCTCTTGTCAACGACAGGCGCAATTTTGAACTCCTCGCCACGATAAATGTCATGTTACTGACAGACAAGTGAGATAAGTAACAACAACAACAGCATGTTTTTATTATATTTGTTTTAGATTTACTTATAATGTAAGTGGTAGTAGTGCATTTAGAAATTTAGCAATCGGTTTATCATAAGGTGTTTTAAACCTATTTTATTTATAGCATTCTAGGCTTCAAATAAATTATTCCAAAGATGTCAAAATAAAATGATTTTTCAATGATTAAAATACACTGAGTATTCAAAAATGCACTTTTAAAATACTACAGCTAGATGAAATGTCTTGCACATTTTCGCTCATATTTTATCATAACACATATTATTATTATTATTATACATTTTGTCAATAACATTTATTCATGCGAGATATGTTTTATCACGACCAAATAACAGTAACACTTTTTCGAGATTGCCACCAGAAAGTTTAAAATATAAAATTAATGAAAAATAATTCAACAAACCCTTTCTATAACGGCTATCTACGGCTCCAGATCATTTTGGTTTTCTGCAGAAGGGGTCATCTGATAGAAAAGTGACGTTAAATACTGTTTTTTTTTTTTTTTTTTTTTTTTTTTTTTTTTTTTTTTGAAATACTAGTCACTTTCAGAAAGAGACATCTTAGTGTGCAAGAATGCTCACTGTAGTTTTCAAGAATGAAAATGTTTTAAAATCAGTCTTAAGTCAAAATGTTTTAACAATTAGAAAAAAATCTGATGTGTACACCACATGTCTTCCTTGTACGGAATATTAAATTGTACGCATTTTTTTCTTGAATTTCATTTAAATTGATTGGATTGAATTAAATCTACTTCGTCGACAGCGCATAAACCACAATAGAATAAATGCACTCTTTAAAATTCACTATATTTGTTTACGATAACGACACCCTGAATGCACAAAATTTATATCATTTGAAGAATTATCGTTGCCACTTGTTCTGTACAAATATTATAATAAAGCTAGAACGATGCATGAAAGAAATTAAGCAAACAAAACAGAAAAGAAACAGTTTTTCACAGACGATTTAGTATTTCTCATTCAATTAATTCAGCTCTCTCACTTCGCGACAAGGCAAAAATACATAAAAATTCAAAATATCTGCATTAAAAATTACGAAGTAAATCTTAAACACTTATTTCCTCGAAAAAATTCCAGAAAGAATTAAGCATGATTTAATTGACAATAATAAATGAATGCGTTATCTTTGTTGTTGCGAAGCTAAGTTTCTCTAGATTGGCAACAAATCCACTAGTCTCCTGTTTCAAATGTAAACATCAATGGCCGCCATATAAAAAAGGCTTAGCGGCACTTAGACAACTTTAAAATTGCTGATAATTCTCAAAATATTGCATAGAGATTTACTAAAGGCATAAAAACCTTAACCAGAAGATAAAAACAACATAATACAATCATTTTTAAAGCAAAAAATGTACAATTTACAAACATATAAGAGTAAAGATACTGAGATCACTGAGCCGGGTAAGAGAGTGGATATATATATAAATATATTTATATACGTTTGGTGCGGCGGACTGCATCCAAAATACGAAGTGCACATCTACATGTTATAGCAGCCCTATATACAAAGACGCCAAGAAAATTCTCTTCAGAATTAATTTTAAAGCAGTTTTATAATTTTTTTGGAGGAAAGGTGTCTTTTGTTCTGTCCTTACGCACAGATATCACGCAAAAACATCGTTAAATTGCATTCGATAGCGGTCACAATGGATATTTTTTTGAAATATGTTGCCTGAAACTTTTCGCGATTACAATACTTCCTTTTTACTTCGTACAAGGAAGTAAAAATATTTAAGACTTTACTTACTTTACATAAATTATAATTTACTTTACATAATAATTCGTATTTATATAAATCACTTTATTCACGTAAGTCAGCTAACATAAGTTTATTCGTGATTTCTCTCAAATGTACTTTGTTCCGTTTAATAAATCTTAATGTTTTAGCAGAATGGCAACGAGAGCCTCTTCGTCCGTGTTTCAGTGGTATTACGTGAACGATTGAAAAACGAGTTCATTATTGAGGGAAATTTTTCCATTCCATTTATTGCCAAATATTTTCAGTATTAAAAATAGGTTTCGTAGAAATATAATTTGGATTTTTTTTTTTTTCTTTGTTTATAAACAAACACAGGAAACATGTTGACATTGAAAAAGATAGATTGTTGATGATTGATGCATCCGCAAGCAAACGCTTTTCTGTTTAGTCATATTGTTTTTGAAGTTATGCTATGTCTGTTTGTATTAGAATTCTTTCTGAAGTTCTAAAAAATTAAAAGAAGCTGTGTCTTTTTTCTCTGCTGTTGATTTTCTGTTTCATTTTTAAAAATCGCCTGTAGCGTAGACAGAAAAATCAAAGAAATAAAAAAGGCCATCTCTTGTAGAACATTCTCACATTTCTCGAAATATTCCTTTTCTGAATAATCTTCGCATCAATATTTACCCTGAAATCTTTCTTCTGAAGAAAGGCAACACGTTATTGTGTTCTATATTCTTTTATAAGTCGATTGGAAAGGCGCTGTTCTAAATTCTGTGAATTCTGTAAAAGTAACCACTATTCCTGGAGGGAACGAGTTTCAAAAAGTACACAACTTCAACAATACCCGAAGTATATGTGCGCTGAGATACATAAATTTATTTTTAACAATATTTGAATTCAGTCTTGCGTCTGTGGACATCATAGCTCGTAGGCAAGTTGAAAAGCATGAATGGTTTCCTTTTGTGAAATTATTTTGAGCATTTCATGCATGGATTTGCATATTTTTCTTAACATTTATGACTGCATATTTTTCCTAACATTTATGGATGCAAGGATAAAAGAGAAAATATCATTGCTGTTAGATCTTTCAGTTCTAAGAAAAATCTCCATCAAAACAAGGATTGAAGACAGAATATTATTTGCTACTGGAAGTAATTTTTTCGTTTAAGGACTTAGATTTGAAATTCTGTCATCTTGGATTAAATGAAACATATGAGAAGATGTTTCTGGCCGCATTGGTCGGTATGATAGTTCGCCATACTGACTACCATGTCACTGGACGCAAGTTCGAATTGCGGAGACAGCATCCATATTTCTAAATGTCTCTTTACGACATGGTGACATTTAAATGAAACTTTGATGGTTTGGAAGAGGGATAAGAAACCCTTGGTCTCCGGCAGTTGGCAGTATTTTCTGTCAAATTGGGATAAAGTTTGGCAAAGTCGAACTATCACCTATATGTTGCTCAAGGCTTTGGCAAAAGATACAGTGGATGGACAAAAATATGGAAACACCTTGTGAAATGCATGTTTGAAAAGAAAGATTGATTTTAATGAAATATGTAGGTGGCGCTGGCGTTTTTGACTACTGACGCCACCTATACAACTTCGTAAATGTTCTAAACAGTTCAGTTGTTGTCGGAGTACTGTTATATGAGGTTGTCATTGCATTATGTCAAAGTTAACAGACTTCGAACGTGGGCAAATTGTTGGAGCACGTATGGTAGGTGCTTCCGTAAGCAAGGTAGCCGAGGTGTTTAGTGTTTCAAGAGGTACTGTATCGAAGATTTATTCCGCATATTTGAAAAGCGGAAAAACATCATCTGCTAAATCACAGCGCGGACGAAACTGTGTCCCGAGTGATCGTGACAGACGATCATTAAGGGCAATTGTCACGAAAAATAAGAAGACCACAGCTGCAAAAGTTACTGCTGAAATGAATGTTGTGTTACCGAACCCTGTGAGTACCAAAACAATTAGAAGGGAGCTTCATAAACAGGGAATTGCTGGCCGTGCTGCAATTGAGAAGCCACTCATCAGTGATGCTAATGCCCGTAACAGGAAAAGGTGGTGTTTAAGTCATAAAGCCTGGACTATAGAGCAGTGGAAGCGAGTAATATGGTCTGACGAATCTTCTTTCACATTGTTTCCCACTTCTGGCCGAGTTTACGTCTGGAGAACGCCATCTCAAGCCTATAATACAGACTGCTTGTTGCCAACAGACTGCTTGTTGCCAAGAGTGAAACATGGCGGGGGTTCTGTTATGGTTTGGGCAGCCATATCGTGGTTCTCTGCTAGCCCCATGATAACTGTGTCAGGGCACATGACTGCCAAGACTTATGTGAACATTTTGGCCGATCAAGTTCATCCCATGGTACAAACTTTGTTCCCCGATGGTGATGGTGTGTTCCAAGACGACAAAGCCCCTGTTCACGCAGCTCACATTGTCCAGGAGTGGTTTTCTGAGCACGAGGATGAGTTGTCCCATCTCGCCTGGCCACCACAGTCACCAGACCTGAATATTATCGAACCTTTGTGGTCTACATTGGAACGGAAAGTGCGTTCTCGTTATCCACCGCCAACATCGTTATCTGAACTTGCCACCGTTTTGCAGGAAGAATGGTATAATATTCCCTTGGCAAACATACAGGAACTGTATTTATACATTCCGAGAAGACTGCAAGCTGTTTTGGATGCCAACGGGTTTCCTACACCATATTAAGCAAAGAAACATGTTTTTTTAAAGGTGTTTCCATATTTTTGTCCAACCCCTGTAGATGCTCTCTTCTTCTTAGTCGTGATGGATTCGTGGACATGATTGAGACCTTTTCCCATTAGGAGGATAAGTAACAACAATAAATCATGTAAGATTCCTAATTTGTCTTTCCTATTCATACTCTACAGTACTCTCTCAATTCAGAATCTCAAGTAGATGAGTAGTTTAATTAAAGATAATGAAGAAGACTTATTGTCAGAAAGAATAGAAAGATATATAAGAAATTTGCTGTCCGCTTAATAGAGAATTCTCGTTTTTAAAATTTTGCTTTGTGCGTATTTTCATTATACGCCTCTGTTCAGAAGATTCTCTGAAAAGTCATGTTAAGCGCATAAAATTTTGTTATAAATAAATTTGGTTTTTATGAGGCATTAAAATATTGTTCAGAGAATAAATATGAAGCAATGTCATTCGAAACAACAGAGTTCGCGTTGTAGTGCAAATGAAGTTAAAGCATTTTTTGGCCATTCGGGAACGGTGTCTCATTTTCAAAAACCTTTATTTTTTTTTAAGCTAGAAACCGTTTTTTTGTCTTGCTTCTACCTTATTTGCTGAATATTTAACCTTCTGACCCGTTACTCTCTTTTGTCAAGATGGTTCTATTCGGTCAACGTTTTTATTCATTTCGATCTATCCAAACCGGTGCGACGATCCAGCTGTTATTGAACCCAAACGAGGCATTCGACCGATCTTCCTGAATGTTTAGAGCGTTGAATTTATTGGGTTATGGCAAAGCACCCTAGGAATACTTTTTTAGGGAAAGAATGTCTTCTTTGAAAACTTTCTGAGCGAAACTGGCTAGCATTCACATTACGTATGGGCATAATCACGAAAACACCCATTTAGGTATTTGAAAGCTAGGTCGAATTACCAATGTTTAGTGGTTTTACCCACTCACCCCCTGATGGACCAGTCAACAGCGTTGGAGCAAATGTGAGAACTTAAAAACGTAAGGATTTTTTAATTTCAAATACAATTTTCCTACAAGGATTTCCGAGAAATTTTTAGTTATAAGAATATTTTGGGAAAATCACCCAACAATTAACAGCAGGAAAAAAAAAAAAAAAGAAGATGGTTAAAATAGGTTTTCCCCTATGTTTAAAATTTGAAATGAATATCAACATTTCTTAACAAAAGCTGTAGTTGTGGGATTTATTAAAGCCTTCTATGTTCACTTCAAAATCGCGGCGTTAAATGACTACAGAAAGAAAAAATCTGATGTGTACACCACATGACTTCCTTGTACGGAATATTAAATTACACGCATTTTTTCTTGCATTTCATTTAAACTTATTAGATTAAATTAAACCTAGTTCGCCGACAGCGCATAAACCACAATAGAATAAATGCATTCTTTAAAATTCACTTTGTTTACCGTAGCGACACTCTGGCGCTAGGTTCACTTAACAGAATTATATTTCGTTCATATTATAACTCAGAATGCACACAATTTATATCATTTAAAGAATTATCTAATCGTTGCCACATGTTCTATTCAAATATTATAATAAAGCTAGAACGATGTATAAAAGAAATTAAGCAAACAAAACAAAAAAGTAACAGTTTTTCACAGACGATTGAGTATTTCTCATTCAATTAATTCAGTTCTCACTTCGCGACAAGGCAAAAATACATAAAAACTCAAAATATCTGTATTAAAAATTACGAAGTAAATCTTAAATACTTATTTCCTCGAAAAAATTCCAGAAAGGATTAAGCATGATTTAAATAATAAATGAAGGCGTGATTTTTGTTGTTGCGAAGCTAAGTTTCTCTAGATTGGCAACAAATCTACAATTCTGCTGTTTCAAATGTAAACAAATATGTCCGCCATGTTATTTAAAACTTAACCGCACTTAAACAGCTTTTAAATTGTTGATAATTGTACAAATATTGCTTCCAGAATTACGAAAGGCATAAAAACCTTAACCGGAAGATAAAAACAACATAATTCAATCATTTTTAAAGCAAAAAATATACAATTTACAAATATAAGAGTAAAGAAACTGAGATCACTGAGCCGGGTAACAGACTGGGTATATATATAAATATATTTATATACGTTTGGTGCGGCCGATTGCAACCAAACTACGAGGGGCACATCTACATGTTACAGCAGTCCTATATACAGAATTTCAACGTTCTGAGGCTACTCGTTTTTGAGTTATGCGAGATACGTAAGTACGCAAGTACGTACATACGTTCGTACAGACGCCACAAAAAATTCTTTTCAGAATTTATTTTAAAGCAGTTTTATAATTTTTTGGAGGTAAAGAGTCTTTTATTCTGTCCTTACGTACAGATATCACGCAAAAACATCGTTAAATTGTATTCGATAGCGGTCAAAATGGATATTTTCGTTGAAATATGTTGCCTGAAACTTTTCGCGATTACAATACTTCCTTTTTACTTCGTACAAGGAAGTAAAAACATCTGAATCCTAATTCCACGAATTCATTCGTGTCAGAAGGACATTCTAACCACAAATTCTATCCCATTTATCTCGAAACTTTAGAAGAACATTCTTATGCATAGCTACCTTGAATACAACTCACCCTCTTTTGCAGAATTATTCACTTCTTCATGCATTTTTTTTTTTTTCACACACGTATTGTTCCTCTTATCGCTTGCCTATTCAATATACCATTGCGCGAAGGCCCGACAAAAATCTTGAATGACTTCAAAAAATAAAAGCACTGCACACGTTTCTTTCATGTTTCTGCGTAAAGAAAGTTCGATACAACAGCAAAATCACAAAATATTTAAAAACAACATATCTTTAGAATTTCCGATAGACAGTCTCGCGCGCTGGAGATAAAACTGTTTTATTCCGTTTCAAGCTCACACTGCTCGCTTTGAAAGCATTGAGTTACTTAATCACAAATTCGTTCAAGTTTTGCAGAATATGAAACAAATGATAAAACAAGTCCGAAATTCAAAATTCAGGCTTCAGTGTGCGCATGTTCGGATGGGGGGCTACGTTATTCAAAATTTGAAGGCTCTAAGTACCGTTGTTTTTTTACAGTGGGAGAAACACGCATACATTCATGCAAATTCTTCATTATTTAATTTCGTTAAATGTAATACAGGGCGATAATGTTTTGTGGCAACAATTTGATAAGTAATACGCGGTGTATAGTGTTTCAACGCAAAATTCCGTCTCGAGAATAATATCCAATTCAGGGCTAACATCCCTTTTGGGATAGTAATACAATCTGCAAGTATAAAATTATAAATAAAAATTACATAATATAAATAATTCATATTGTGACATAAATAATCGGTAAGTATCTTACAATTCCTAAGCATTAAAAAATAAATTAAATTAATAAAATAAAACTGATTAATTCAATAAAATAAATATTAATATTCAAGCTTTATTTAATTCATCAAAATTATAAAGTAAATTATCTAATTAAACCAATTAATATAAAAAATTTAATTGATTTAGAAGCATTCAAAAATCGCCAGAGTTGTAACGAAAAGTGCTAAATATTAATTAGTTCGAATCGAAAATAGACGAAGGTGTCACTCCAATCCCACCCATGGAATATCTTTTTTTAACTGGCCCGAAAACCTCTTTCGCTTTACGGAGTCCGACCATTCACTTATATGCTAAGCAAGTGCGACAAAGCAAATCGATTTTCGGTCATCAATTAGAAAACTTTTAACCACTCGGAGAAAAGGTGATTAATGGGACCTCCCAACAAAAGATGGTCGAATGATGCGCAGAACTTCCAGAAAGATTGGCTCCGTTCACTTTTTCATACTCGTTTGGAATGTGTCTGTCCATTGTGTTTCATCTAAAAGAAAGAGACAAAAGAAGAGGGGGCAACAAATGAGGTAAATAATCGTGGAATCGAGCTAGCTACAAAAGGAACGTTTCGATCCTCCCGCCATGGAGGAATGAGAGGGCGTCAAGAGGGAAGTCGTGGGGTAGAGAAGAAAGCATTTCGATTAATCTTTTTGGCCACCTAAGTTCCCCTACAGTTTTATTTATTTATGCAAGTGCTGTCGGAGACCTGAATCCAAGCTGTGTGTTTCAACTGGGTGCTAATTGTTTCCGGGGCATGCGATAAAAAGAGGTCGACCCTTTCCATACACTGCTTGTAAATCAATTTACCGCCAGGGCACACTTGTAATAGCTGCTAACAAGGGTATGTCTTGGGAATAATTGAACTTCCAAAAGAAAAGAAAAGCTTAATTTGTCATTGCCTTTGTGTTGTAAAACTTGGACTAACTTTTTCTTGGACTTAGCACGTACGCTAGGATGTACCCCATGAGTATCTCCTAGCGTCCGTTCTGCTTAAGTAAAAACAAAAGTTACTAAACTCCTACCATATATCTCGGATTAAAATTTAGAGGCATTCCTGGATGCAAACAATTAATAAGTGGGTCTTGCTCTTGGCAACTCTTTCAAGAATTGGGGTAAATTATTTGATAATGACAGAGCACTTCAATAGGTGCCTGCCTCCTGTATGTGTAATTTTCCTAAGTGAATCATAATTCCAGCCGGCCTCTCAAGTAAAATGGCTACTGGGATTTTGATTTATTATTTAACTATTTGTTGTTAACTTATTATCAATCTCGTTACCTTTTATTTAATTTTAATTATCAGTTATTCATTAATCTATTTCTTATTCTTGACGGCCTACCATAGTGTTCCAGCACTTCTACTTTTAAATTAGGTTATTTGAATATGGCAAAGCCAAGATGGCTGTCTGCTTAACAGGAGAGATTCCTTCTTGGAGGATTTTCTGAACGGAACTGTCTCGTATTCATGTTGCACATCTTCTACTTTTAGAAATCAGACTCTGGCCTGAGGGTAAAAATTATATTTTAAAGAAAACTTGCTTGTATTTAAATAACTTTTTATTTTGGAGATTATGGGTTCCAATTCCAGTCAAAACGCAGTCATTTATCATACCTTCCGGTGGTGTAAAACAAAGTAATTTTTACAGTGGCACCCGACGAAAATGTGGTGGACGATAATTCATAACGACCTGGACTTTGTAACTTGGTCTCCTCTCTTCAGTCACACTTTAGCTGGGGGAGAATGTAAGGAAATTTCGTATAACCCGTTCCATGCTGTATCTGACACTACCTCCAGTTATCCAACGGAAGATTTGAAGTTCGAATCCAGGCGAAGGCATTGCTGATTTGTCACATTTCTCACTCCAAAAGAATTCTGATAGCTGTATACAATATCTGCCACAACGACAATTGCTTGTCTGATGAAGAATCTAGCCAGGTTGAAGTGACTATAGAGCAAATATCTTTTCCAGAATTATTCGGTTTTCTCCGCTAGCTGCGAACAGGCATGCAGGCGTTTGAAATGACATTGTAATCTAGCCGTATAAATTCTATAACCGCAGTTTTACTTTCCTGAATTCTGATTAGCCGGAATTATGTTCTCCAAACAACAGCGGTCATTGACATACAATGTAATTTGTTGAATGGTTTAGTTCATACGTTAAATCTTAATGAGAATTACCTGACTCTTTTGTGGAGGGTATAAATGTATTCCCTATAGGATTTATATCATGTTTGCACTCTGTATCATGAAGACCAGGAAGTATCTCCTGTCGCCAGTTCATTTTTCCTTGGTAACAAAAACTTTCACGAAATTGTTTTTGTTTAATGAGTTTAGCTACGTTTGCCAGAATACGTGTAGCATTTGGAGAATTTAATTCCGCTTTACGAGTGTACATTTTTATCTAAATTGCACGTTGAAGCTGTGGCATGGGAACGTTATCATTTGCATCATACGGCTTATACATACTCATGCTAATTTTCGTCCGCTCCCTGTGGTTCTGGCAATCGGAATACCAAATAGAACTTACCTTAACAGTAAAAAGCAAAGTGAACGTTTTATACGACAAAGAATGATCTGCCAGATGTGCAAAGTAAGTTTGTTTCATTGCGTTTTCTAACTGCGAAGAGAAGACCCACAATGGCAGGATGCAATTGAAATTTAAAATGAAATGTAGGAATTTTATCCTCGAACAGTTCTAACAAATTTTTTAATGTAATTTTAATTTTGTATATTAAAATCATAGGAATAATTTTATTGTAAGGGAAAATTCACGAGGCAGTAGTGGGGTCAGTTAATAGAATAAACGCGAAACTTTCTCAGCCTGAGATTTACATTAGCATCTTCTCAAAACCTGGCACGGTTGAGATTTGCATTATCACTTCGGCAGGGGGGGGGCTAGATTTATATCATAAACGAGAAAACAACACACGTAACTAGTACATAACTATATAAAAGTTATGCTATACTTTTGTAACTTATAGTTATGTAAGTGAAACTTTATACTTTTGTAAGTGAAATTTTCAATTAAGAAAGAGTCAAATTCAGCAAAATGTTCACCAGATTGTCTTCATAAAGTAGTATGTTTTAAGTGAAAATTAGGATCGAAACTGTTTGTAAGTTGACAGGCATCGGAGGACGATTTCATGTAACCTGGGAGAATGACTTTTTATGATGTTCCAGAAGTAAAGTAAAGCTCAGGCTAATTCAATCTTCCAGTTGGATTTTTTAAATAGAATTACTTTGCAATGCGTTTTTGTGGAAATTCTAAATTCAAATAGCACAACAATTACGTAATAAGAATAATTTAACAATAAACAAATAAATAAATAAAATAAAATAAAATAAAATTCTGAAAAGTTTCGCATTTTAAATTACGTTAAAGGGGCGTTTTTTTAACATTTTACGTGTTACCTCTATTTCTTAAATATCACGTTCTTCGCACTTAAACCGTAAAATTTAGTTCAACAGCAATATCGCAAGATAGTTTTAAATTGAGCATATCTTTTAGAATTTCCAATATGCAGTCTCGCTCGCTGGAGATAAAAATGTTTTTTTTTTCCGTACAACGTTGCCATTACTCGTTTTGAAATCCTTGAGTTTGTTAATCAAAAATTCGTTAAAATTTTACAAAATAGGAAATCGATCATAAAAAATTTCCAAATTTCAAATTTCTGCTTCCAGATGCCCATATTCGCAGTAGGATTACGTCATTCAAATTTGGATGGCTCTAGGTACTGTTATTTTATCACAATGCGAGAAGCATGCATATATTTATGCAGATTCTTCACTATTTAATTTCTTCAAATACCTGTATAATACAGAGCGATAATATTTGATTTGAAACAACAGTTTAAAAACTGAAACGGATATTCAGAGTGATTCGACGCAAAATCGCAAAACGAAAACAGTAGTCCCTCGGGGACTAATTATAATGTAAATTAAAAGAATGATAGAAAAAAGAAATTCAAAATTGCCAATTTACTCCATTCTCAAGTAAAATTCTAATATTTACGAAATCTTGGAAAATTCTCTAAAATTCGCATAAATAATTGGTCTAATTCGCGCCGTGTTAATATTATATTACTTTAATTAAAATATAATCTAGCTCAAGTTATAATTTTATTGATTTCATCTCTGCTTTTATATTGCATCTTTATTTGGTAGTTTTAAGATGCTTTCTACAAATTTCGCAATAACTCTTAACTTTTAAGGTCTTCGTTTGTAATATAACTATTATATTGTTATTATAATAGTATTATAATAACAATATAGCTTTGTATATATGTAAGTAGTAGCGCCCATACTCAGCCCGCAGAAGTGACGCCACAGCAAAAAGGCAGGCCCGCCGCCATCTTTTGCATTAACCGCAAAGCAGTCTTTAATTAGAAAAACAACCGTGGCGCCACTGCTTGGGAAACTCTTACATTTGGAAAGAGCAAAGAATAAAATTAAAGCAGTTGTTTAGAAAAGCAAAATAAATCTATGCCCACTTCAAGAAACAAACAAGCTGATTGGTTAAAATAGGATAGATATTGATAACGAAAAGATACCTGTCCTTAGAAATGCATTCTTTGGTATGCACACAACGATATGAAACATCGAACAAGCTCCAAACTGTATAGAGAACTGTTTGCTCAACAAAAAGTTTTCCCCAAGCAGTGACGTCATAGTTGTTTTTCTACTCAACGCGGTAAGCTATCTTCATCTTAAAGACTGACGGCTTTGGGTTAAGTAAGCAGGTTCGAATCCCATGTTTTTAAAATTCATGGAAAAAAATATTGTTAATAAAATGAATAATAGAATCAATTAAAAGTAATCACAGATTAAATAATCACAATTTGAATTAGAAATAATGTCGTATTAAATAATTAAAGATAACGAGAGATTAAATAACTAAAAATAATTGCATATTAAATAATTAAAAATAATAAAAGAAAATTAAACTGATTTGTCATTTCAAACACGTGGTTCAAGAATTCGTTGCCACAAAACCGAAAGAAAATCGTCGTTGCCACAAATATAAAAAACTTTGAAAATGTATGCTCTCCTTGTCAAAAAAATAAAACTGTCATGCATGACGTCATTCAAACACGTCTACATCACTTCCGTTTGTCACGTGAAGATGGCGGAAGCTATGCCTCTTTTCGGTGACGTCACTTCCGCCAGCTGAATGAGGGCGTTCGCTACTTATATGCATAAAGTATTTTGTCAATTTCATTGAGTAAAAAGTATAATGAAGTATTAATATTTATCTAAATAAATGTATTAGATGTAATAGAACTTTATTTAAAGCGCTTATTTTGAGTGTTGTCATTTTTGTAGCATAATTTTACATTAGGATTAACCGAAGGATTAAATTGTTTCTATTGTATTATTATTGCTGCTACAGTATTTTGACCATTTAATATCTTAATCATAATAACTTTAATAACTTAAAAATAGGGAAATAATTAAATTTGAAAATGCTTTCATTTACTAACATATATACCCTTTAGACTTTACATATATATACTACTACTAATATATACTACTTTTGTTTTAAGTCATAATGTAACCCTGTCTTTTAATATCATTCTAAATTTATCAAAATTTTCCTCTCTTTTACTTATATTTTTCTATTTTTTGAAGATCTATACAAAGTGGATTCTCGATTTTACGAGCTATGAACAAACAGTAAAGGGGAAAATAATTCGAAAGAAATTACGTTTTTATTCGCTATTCTTTCGTAGTTTATAAATAGGAGTGGCATTTAAAAGTAAGAGTGACGTGCAATTGGTAAATTAGACATCTGTCAAAACATGAGTCTATTCAGATTTTGTTATTTAATTCTCCTCGATCATTTGTAGCTCATAAACCGAAAATTCATAAACAGGAATGGCATTAAACATGTTTCAAGAGTAACATGTATTTTGTAAGTTAAACATTTATCAAAACGTAAATCGCTTTATTAAAATTATCTTTCCTTTTTCTAAATTTCCATTAAAATTATTCGTCTCTTGTATACGCCCTAAAATTTATTCCACTTATTTCCTATAACTCTCAAATATTCTGTTTCTTCACTTAACAGATAAGTATGGTGCTATTTTAATTGAAAATTATTTGATACGCGCGCTAACAGCTGTTATGAATGTTCATAATGGCTCGTAATTAAACTGAAATGAGCTAACTGCTATCTAATTAGGCTTAGTATAAAAAGATATCAACCTACGAAGATGAACCAAATCATTTCTGAAATAAATTGCTGTAATTCATTTTCTGTTTGCGTCACGATTGCTTTTTTATTGGTGGTTCGAGTAAATAAATAATCCTTCAGAGAAAAATTCTACGTAAATCTGAAATAAGGGCTTTTGGCATTTATCGCGCTGGCTTCTCTAATGTTCACGACAGTGCTTTCACCATTAAGCCTAATGAAGAATAATTGCTTCCCGACATTTAACGCGTGCGCTCTTTCCCTCCTTCGTCCTCCCCCATTATGTAATCCGCCATGTTCGACTATTCCTTGCGGCCCTCAGTTGTTGCATCACACAACTTGTCTTTTTTTTTTTTTCCTCTATATATGTTTGTTTGCGTGCCTCCGTACAAAATATCCATTTCCATGGCAACCGGTTGGCACGCGAACTTTGTTGTCACTTTCTCATCGCTGGACATTTCGCGTGCTTAGATGTAGGGGAGGGATACAATCTACCCCACCCTATGTCTCTAAAACCTTCAATTGAATATAGACAAACGATAATGAGATGAATCCATTATAAAGTGTCGATCGTGCAGGTAAGAATTTTCCGATTAGCTGTGGCCGAACCCTCTTTTTGAATAAACTGCATCATTCTAATGAAACTGGTTGGTGACGAGGGTATATATTTAATGGAAATCAATGTTTTTCACCCCCATGGAAGGTGACAGGTATGGAAAATTGTTATCCATTTTATTCTCTGACTTACGAAAGGCAATTACAATTGAGCCTTGGAGTCTCATTATTTTTTTTCCCCCTCATCTTGGAAGATGAGAAGTGGTCCGATGAGATCACGCAGATGAAATGAACAGATCGTGACTGTACCTCAAATGTATTGTGAACTAATTTTGTTTAAGTCTGAATTTTGATGTACTTTGATAATAGGTATACTTAAGGTTAAACTACACTCAGGGCCAGCGTAAGGATAACTGATACCCTTAGGTGAAGAAAATTTGGATTTCCCTACAGATCACCTGTCTATCTATGGCTTTTAGTATTCCTTTTGGTATTCACTGTGAGGGAGGGAAGCTTAAATTATTAAATACTTCCGGTTGGCCTAAATAAGCAAGTTTAATTTTTAATGAAAAATTTTTATAACAGGAGCTTTAAGCGCGTTTTGAAGTTAATATGTATCATATTTTGATATCACTGCCAATAGTTGTCAACCTCTAAGCAACCACTGACCTTGCTGGACATCAGGGTCCTTCATCAAGGCCATAAGGACCATCCTTCATCAGGCCATAAAAGCCAATTCAACTGAATTTTATTTTAATAATCTGTTTAAGTGTAACTTCACCAGACCACAGTGGCGACTTACGAATTGCTTGATCGTCAAGCCACCAGCCCCACACTGGTGACCTATGAAATGACCACCAGTGTCTGTCACTAGTGATCGGCAACTAGGCCACCGGAAATCAAAAGACTCGAGGGTCACCAGTTTGTTTTAAAAACCTATCTAAGTTTACTGAACTATCATAAATGTGCGACCTATGTGGTGAGTACATGTGAAATTGGGTACAGATTGTCCTTCATTTTTGCTACAGAGGAACGGCATTTCACACACTTCCATAATGAATTACTGATGGGCAGGGCTTCAGAATACTTACTTGGTCCACCTTCTGCCTCAGACAGGACATCTGAATGAACTTTTTGGACTTTGAGGGAGTAGTCAAACGTCTTCCTCGCCTAAGTTTTCAAGAACCATCTTTTCTTATTTGTCTTTCATTTTATTCTATTCTGCTATGTTCAGCACCGCCCAGCCTGTACAGTGGTTATTGACGCTAACTGCCGATGAACCCGAGTTCGAATTCCGGAGCGGCATGCCTGTTGGTAAGCGTATAGTGTCTATGCGGCAAGGCGGCACTGAAATTACACGGCGAACCCGAAAGTCCTGTAGAGAATTTGGTGTTCGGGAAAGAGGGCTCAGAGATTCTTGGACCGGCTGTTCTGTCTCAAAACTGGAGCGGAAGCATAGCAGGTAGCTAATTTCGGCAATACCTTAATCATTAGTCGCACAGCAAGATGCTAATGTAGCATCTACTTGTACCTGCCAATACGTTCGCCGCCCTAATCTTTATAGTGTCTAGTTAGACCAATGAACCCCACGTGAGTAGCACTGGTGTGCCCCTTCCGCACTCGTATCTGAAAACTACTCTCAAATGTGAACTAATGAAGCAGTGGCAAAACTACTGGGAGACAAGCACCACAGGCAGAAGACTGTATGATTTCCAACCAAAAGTTAACCACAATTTAAATAGCAGTTCTTCGCACCTCACACAGTATCTGACAGGGCATGGCCCATATATGTCCTATCTTCACAGATTTCGCCTAAGAGACAGTGACCAATGTATTTGTGGTAATACTGGTGACCCAGATCACTATCTGTTAGACTGCTTGCACACAGGGAATTCACATTTGAAAAGACCAACTGCATTCAATATGCCGGCATGGTTCAAGAACACAATCAAGAATAAATATGCGCTCAGCCGCATTAGAGACTGCACTACCATTGCTAAAAGCATTGCTGACAACCTGGAGTGACTTCTTTCCTTGGACACCATGCTGTCAGCAACCTGCTCTGTACATATATTAATTTACTTAATGTCTTGTGAGTTTTTTTTTTTTTTTTTTTTTTGTGTGTGTGTGTGTGTGTGTGTGTGTTTGTTTTGCTGTTTTTAATTATATTTAATATTATGACTAATCCAGAACTCATTTAATGTATTCCGCAATTTGTAATGTATTTGGTCATCTTTACATCTCTACCTGATTTTTATAGCACATCCTTAATATAACTGTATGCCTAACATGTACGATAATAGTGAAAAGTGTTCCACTTAGTCTCAGCAGTCCCCACCATGCAATTTCTTTCCATGTTCTGGTCCTTACTTCAATGTTCCTCGCTTCGTGGCCAATCCCCGGAGGACACAGTACTAAGCTCTTTATTTATATTTATTCATGCATTTTTTTTTAATTCCATCGACGGAATCCAACAGGCTGAAAAGCACCTAACCCAGTGGGCCAGCTGTTCCGCCGATTGTGAAAAGAAAAGAAAGTGTCTAGTTAGACTGGCTGCCGTATCATTGGGCCCAAGTTCGAATTCAATAAGTGTATAATGTCTGAGATTTGGCAGCGCTTAAAATACTGGCGAGCCAAAAATTCATTATTCTAATTACTTAAAGATTCCAATTAATAATTTCTACAATAGTACATATTTGCTTTCTAAATTTGACTTCACATTTCATAGGAGAAAACTTTCATTTGTGTACTCTGTATTAAATTAAATTTTATCTTTGCTGCAAGGCGTAGGATGGATTTTACTTTTTATGTCCTTTTTAAATAAATTTTATAAAGTGCATTAATTTTAAAGTTTTTAATTCTTGTTTTTCTCCAAAAATTTAATTTGTTAAATTTTCAGTTGAGGGTTTTTAGAAAAATTTCCGGCATTATTTTGATAAATGAAAGATGGCTCGAATGCCACGTGTTGCTTAATGTATGTTTATTTTAATGTTGTTACTGCTTTAGTGTGCTGTATATACATTAACTTCAATCGTGTTTAGTTGCTGAGTCCAAAAGGTTTCCGCGGCCGCGAGTTAAAAGAAGAATTGTTTCAGTTTCCTTTGATTGAAAAGCCGTGTCTGTCGCTTAGCGAGAGGTTGTCGTTCTCCATTCTGCTTTCCCTCCCCCTTTTAAATGCTCGCTCGGCTTATTGATCGGTTGGGAAAACAGAGGGGAAGTTGACTTAAATGTTCGTAGCTAAAAGGTTTCATGCCTCCAAATCCGAAGCTTTGGCATGGAAAGGTTTGAGGAAATTTTTGACCCTTCATTTTGCAGTGGCTGACTAAAATATACATGAGTAGAGTTATCTAATTCACAAAATATAAATCACAAACTTATGTATTACATTGCTACTATGCATTATTATTGAATATTAATGCATAAAAATTGTATAATGCGTAATGTTATAGATTTTTCTATAGATATGGTGATCAAAAAAGGTCTCTCTTTGATTACAAAAAATTATTGCGAAATTAAAATATTATTTTCTGGAAATAGATCTGCAGTTTTTTTTACCGTGACTGCAATTGAACGTACTACTGTAGTAAATTTCATTTTACAGGAATTTAAATTTACTACTGTAGTAAATTTCACGCACACGTGACACCGTCTGTGACATTCTGACCTCTCAGAATATGATTCTGAATCTTAGTATCATGAGCTAGTGGGGAAAAGATTCGGTCCATGATATTGTTACGTTTTTCTTACGTATGGATTCGTGGATTTGGAGTGAATAACGACGACACCTGATGAAGTATCGAAACACAATTTATTAGCCAGTATTATTCAGTACAGCTCAAATCACGTTTGCAGTCGTCGAAAAACTACTATAAACATGCTGAAACACTCAGTGACACAGCCGTCAGGCTATCAGGCTAATAACGGTGAAGACAGCTTCACGGCAAAGCGCTAGAGTACAGCTCCCGACTCTTCTCTGTCGTTCTTGGAACTGTACATGCTCTCGAGACTCACCACACTACAACTCGCGATGCACTCGACGATACACTAGACTACAGCTTCCGGCTCGGTTCGGTCGTTCCCGGAGCTCAACACACTCTAATAGTTACACTCGTTCACTGACTATTAACTGACTCGACTAGGCACTGACTGACTGTGTACCAACAGGGTTTATATAGCTTTTGGCTTGCGTTCGAGAATATTCTAGGCCAAATCGGTAAGAAATCGTTTCAGAAGGTTCTCCATCAGTCTATGGCATATCGCCGATTTTGTCGCCAAATGGGCGATTTCTCGCCAAATATGGCAACGCTGCCTTCCCTTGCCATATTCTGGCAACTCTAAACCTGCTTTGCGAGGAAGCTATCTTATCTTACCGCAGCTGGACATTTCGTAACAATATGCCCTCTCTTCACTTCAAAAGAAATTCATTCACAGTGGTCCTGCCATTTCTTGAAAAGTAACCACTGACAACATATAATTTTAAATTTTCGTACCAGTTTCTGATACTCTTAACATTTGGAGGTTATTTCCCTATTCATTCGGAAAGTAAGCCAGAAACAACCATCCCGTCGTTCAAAATATGTTACTGCATAATGCTATGGACAGAAATGAGGATAACATTATCTGCGAGGCGGATGCTAATGGTGAAATGGAAATGAAGCCATTCACCTGAACTTACCAGTACTAGAGAGACATTTCTGAGAACTGCTAAAAATTTCGAGTTGCGTTCCGATATTGAGAAGTTTGATTAATTAAGGGGACTCGTACACCTTAAAACCCATAAGATGTTCGAATAGGTGACTGTTGCAAGACTTGGAATAACTTATTTATTTTAAAAGCAATTACTACCAACTTTTTACAGCTGACTACATAGTATAGCTGCTTTCTGAAATAGCAATCAGAAAATTTGTGTTGCCACAAATATTTTTATAATTTAATCCGCTTCGTGACACCATTTTTCGTCATGTTTTCAACTTGCGCGCACAGTTTAAAATATTCTGTTTCATAATTTAATTCCATATTTAATATGTAGCTTTTATAACATGTGGAAAGTACTGCGAACCTAAAATTCTAAAAATTTCACGTTAAATTTTTATTTTATTTTGAGTTCAGTTTATAAAATGTATTTTATTAACAAAATGTGTAATGTTTTCGTCCATAAAATTTTTCAATATTAAAATATTCAACAGATTGTTGGTTCAGTTAGAAAATAGTACCCACATAAAGAAATCCATCCAATTTCAAGGATGTACCATTAGCCATTTTTAAAATATCGTGCGCGCAAGGTGGAAACACGGCGAAATATTTTGTCACAAAGAGGATTAAATTACAAAAATATTTGTGGCAACGCAAACTTTCTGGTTACTAGTTTCCAAAGCAGCTGTATTATGTAGTCAGCTGTAAAAAGTTGGAAGTAATTGCTTTTAAAATAAATAAAATATCCTAATTCTTGCAACAGTCACATATTCGAAGATCATGAGGGGTTTAAGGTGTATGAGTCCCTTTAAATAAAACGAAGATAATATTCTTTTCAGTTAACTTCAGTTATTTTTAACTATTAGTATTCTTTCCATTATTCGTGTATGGAGAATGAAGCATTTGTCTCAGCATACTTCTTGTAAAACTACGTTTTTTTCTTTATTGAATGAATGGAGAAGTTTTCATATAATATTAACTTAATAATATAGTAATAACACAGCAAGTTATCTGTGTACTATTCAGCATGTGGTGGATTGATGAAGATGGCAACTCCCTTCATAAAAGTTTTGGGCTTTCTTGGAACGCCAGTACCATTGTAGTTACGATTTTTCAGTCCCACAAGTTTCTTTTAACCATTTTAAAGAGCTTGCTCTAAATAAATGATATTATACTATGCATGTTGATTTTAATATTAAGCGAAAAAGCAACCTTTATTTAGCTTAGATTATGAATAAAGTTGTCTCAGTTTCGAAGGACAGTGCGACAGTTCTCGTCTTCTGGAACAAAAAAAAAAATTAATATTTTCTTAATTTGAAATTCTTTTTCAATATCTTATAGTTTTAATGCATCATAACTGTTGTTTTGTTTTGATTGTGTTTTTAGTTTTCATTCTTTTGAATGTTTACTTATTTGCTGTTTTCAAAGTTTTTATATTTGAAACGTTTCGCTCATTTTCCCTTTTATTTCACACGTTAGGTGTTTACCACAGTTTTCTGTTTTTTTCTCCCCGTCATCAGAAAACACAATAAAAGATAATTCTGTTTTCAAAAAACACAATCTTTCTATTTTTCTATCTCTCTCCGTCATCAGAAAACACAATAAAAGATAATTCTGTTTTCAAAAAACACAATCTTTCTATTTTTCTATCTCTCTCCGTCATCAGAAAATAACCGTTTTCGTAAGTTACTCCTTAAACTTACGAAATCTCTGAATCATCTCCACTTTTGGCTTAAATGTAAACGTCAGAATATCATTTCCAATTTTAAACAAGTCAAAAGTAATCTTAATTCTTCTGTTTCTGTTGCCAAAATTCTGCATAAGTTCAAACTGCGACTTCTTCGTCACATTATAAGAAACACGCGTAAACATATGAATGTGGCATATTCCTTTGAAAACTGCCAATTCAACTTAACAACTTACCTTGCTTAAATTGCTTATCAGTGCCATAAAAATATTCTCGCTTCTAAATTCCACAGGCTCGCATCATAGGCATCTACTTCTGATAATCTTCCAACCGTTAATACTAAATCCAGTAGTTTAAGCAGAATTTTTTTTTTCTCTCCTGAAGAAGAGGGACCCGTATATGATCACTTTCGAAATCAATACAGTTTCATTCAAAATTTTCACCAAACTAAGGTTTCTGTTTTGCGTAATTATAAATTTTACATTGGCATATTTGTAAAATTTTTCAGGCATTAATCTGGTATCTGAATACGAAGATGAGGTTCAATGTTTTTAAAGTTTAAATGGCATTGAACTGACAAAAAAAAATTTACAGTGAACGACCATCTCTGAACGTGACCGTTATTTATTTTTACCATTCATAAACATCGGCATTGGACAGCATCTCTCTAAGAGCACCTTCACAGAAGAGAGAAATCACCTGAAATTATGGTAGTCCTCTTAGAGAAGGTTCACTGTACCAAGGAATGGTCTAGGGCAATGATCTACAGACTTTGCGGGCATTGCGGTTTCATCTTGTGGTCAAAATCGTGCCGATTTCATACGCCGTTATCTCCCTTTCCCTTCATCAGTAACCCGTATTGAAGGAATCTTTCTCGTTTCCTCTTATTTGCAAAAGTCATGGTTGAGATGATCATTTTCTGAGATAAGGAACATTAAGCGATAAATGCTTGTTATCTTATTACACTCGTTGAGTACGCCAATAGCGATCAGGACGCCAACAACCGATCAATACGCCACTAGCTGTGAAGTAATTTTAGCACAATACTCAAGCGTAAAATGAAATTCTGTTTTTAATCACATGTCATTATTCGACAATTGTTTCTTGCTATTTTCATCCGTGTCTGTTTAAAACGTGATCCTGAGTTTATCAATAGCTAAATTTATTGAAACTAGATGCGGTCATCTGCGCTAAAATAATCATTTAATTTGATGAACGGCAAGAAAGAGAAAAAGAAATGGAGCAGCAGGCAGCGGAGGAATTGATTTTGAGGAGAGGATGAACTGGCAGTAAGCCTCTGATTCGGGAAAATCCTAAAACTATAATTTTTTAGCCCAGAGGGGCAATTTACCCAGAAGGGCTATTAATTTTGTTTTGGCATTTTGCGTTGGTTCACTATAACCGTTGTTTCACTTTTCAAATTGTTGCCACCAAATATTACATCCCCGTATTATAGTTAAACAAATTAATAATGAAGAATCCGCATGAATTTATGTATGTTTCTCGCACTGTGAAAAAAAAAATCTGATGTGTACACCACATGACTTCCTTGTACGGAATATTAAATTATCCGCATTTTTTCTTGCATTTCATATAAACTTATTAAATTGAATTAAACCTACTTCGCCGACACCGCATAAACGACAATAGAATAAATGCATTCTTTAAAATTCACTTTGTTTACCATAGCGACAATCTGGCGCTAGGTTCACTTAACAGTATTATATTTCGTTCATATTATAACTCAGAATGCACAAAATTTATATCATTTAAAGAATTATCTAATCTCTAATTCTCTTCAGAATTCATTTTAAAGCAGTTTTACAATTTTTTGCCACATGTTCTATTCAAATAGTATAATAAAGCTAGAACGATGTATAAAAGAAATTAAGCAAACAAAACAAAAAAGAAACAGTTTTTCACAGACGATTGAGTATTTCTCATTCAATAAATTCAGTTTTCACTTCGCGTCAAGGCAAAAATACGGAAAAACTCAAAATATCTGTATTAAAAATTACGAAGAAAATCTTAAACGCTTATTTCCTCGGAAAAATTGAAGAAAAGATTAAGCATGATTTAATTGGCAATAATAAATGAAGGCGTTATCTTTGTTGTTGCGAAGCTAATTTTCTCTAGATTGGCAACAAATCCACTAGTCTCCTGTTTCAAATGTAAACATCAATGGCCGCCATCAAATTAGGCTTAGCGGCACTTAAACAATTTTAAAATTGTTGATAATTCTAAAAATATTGCATACAGATTTACTAAAGGCATAAAAACCTTAACCGGAAGATAATAACAACATAATTCAATCATTTTTAAAGCAAAAAATGTACAGTTTACAAACATATAAGAGTAAAGCAACTGAGATCACTGAGCCGGGTAACAGAGTGGATATATATATAAATATATTTATATACGTTTGGTGCGGCCGATTGCAACCAAAATACGAGGTGCACGTCTACATGTTATAGCAGTCCTATATACAAAATTTCAACGTTCTGAAGCTACTCGTTTTTGAGTTATGCGAGATACGTACGTACATACGTTCGTACAGACGCCACGAAAAATTCTCTTCAGGATTCATTTTAAAGCAGTTTTATATATATATATATATATATATTTTTTTTTTTTTTGGAGGAAAAGAGTGTTTTATTCTGTCCTTACGTATAGATATCACGGAAATACATCGTTAAATTGCATTTGAAAGAGGTCAAAATGGATATTTTCGTTGAAATATGCTGCCTGAAACTTTTCGCCATTACAATACTTCCTTTTTATTTTGTACAAGGAAGTAACAACGGCCTCTAGAGACATCAAATTTTGAATAAGGTTGTCCTCCATCCGAATATAGGCATCTGGAAGCCCAAATTTGGAATTTGTTTCATTATCTATTTCATATTTTGTAGATTAACAAAGAATTTTCGATTAACAAACTTAGCGATTTCAAAGCGATCAATGGCTACACGTTACGAAAAAAAAAAAAAAAAAATACATTTTTATCTCCAGCGCTCGAGACTGTGTATCTAAAATTCTAAAGATATACTCTTTTTAAATTATTTTGTGATATTGCTGTTGAATTGAGTTGCGTTTTAAGTGCGAACAACATGATACTTAATAAATAAAAGTAACACACAAAAACACAAAACGTTAAAAAAACACACTTTAGGCAAAATATTTTCTTTATTTTCCTTTAGAAAAGTAAATGCTTAAAAAAAAAAAAAAAAAAAAAAAAAAGAATTCAATGTGGCGTACATTTAATGTAGAAATTGAGAAGCAAATCTTTATTTCATAATAGATTTACTCATGAAAACTGATGGCCCACCAGCGGCCGAGCGGTAAAGTCGCTGAACACTGGTAGTTCGGTCCGAGTTTCGAATCCCGCGATCGGGCTGGCTGCATGTGTGTTTTCGTGGTTTTCCCCATGTGTAACGTGTATACGAGCCAGTTTCCCTTTGAAAGTCCTTCACGAAGGCATCCATCCCCATAGGCAGATAGCCCTAGTGTGCTTTGCCATAATTAAAATACACACACCATGAAAAATGATGTATTTCTCATTATTTAAGGTAGCAACAGCAACAGAAATAAATAACAGTATATTTAATTAATTATTATCTCTTAATTATTTTAAGCCGTTTAGTGTTACAAACTACATAATATTCGAAATATCTTTCAAATTTTTGTTTTGAATTTCGGAATCCCTAGAAGTATATAATTGCATGGAACACCAAGGTTCTGTGGAGCAAAGTTTGAAGAGCTCTGATGTAGAGATTATTCAAAAAATTTTAAGCAATAAAATGATTTAAAAAAGGGGAAAATATTGCAATGTAATTATAGGTTTATGGAACTATGAGAATATAATGACAAATGGATTTACAAGACAGATGAATAACAGTATAAGGTCTTTTCAAATATGACGGATATTCGCAAATATCATCCGTCATGACGTAAACAAAATTGAAAAACAACAAACAAGTTCCCAGACACTTTCCATAATGTCTTAAGGAACATTATAAATAAATTTCTTATTGAATATATACACTGGTGTGCAAAAATTAAGGACGAAGTCGAAAAATTAGCATATCAGCTGAACGAAGAGGCAGAGCGGACAAAAAGACCAATCAGGAGATTAAGTAAGGTGATGTACGGTAGCACATGTGCAGATATGCAGGTAGACGTAATGGGGGAGTGTCTGAGTAGTATAAAGCATGTTGTCGGTGTAAGATCAGTATTTCTGGCAAAGAGATTGCACGCCGTATAGCAGTTAAAATCACACCGAGTTCCTGCCTCAGCGAGAAATGGCGAATAATCAATCTGTTAGACGACATCTGGATGCTTTTACTCGAGGTCGAATCATTGGGAAGTTGGAGGAAGGCCGCAGTGTGACAAGTGTGGCTGCAGAGTTCGGAATTGCTCACAGCATCGTTTTACGACTTTGGAGACAATTTCAAACTACAGGAACAGCTATCCGGGGGTTTAGTAGTGGTCGTCCACGAGGAACCGCACCCGCAGATGACCGGTATATTGCCTTACAGGCCAGAAGAAACAGGCGGCAGACAGCGGGAGAAATCGCTAGACACACAACACAAGCGACTGGACGACCGATATCGCGTTTTACCGTGGCCAGAAGACTGCACGGTGGTGGTCTGTTTGCACGACGCCCTGTACGGTGTGCATCTCTAACGCCTGCCCATCGGAGAAGGCGTTCTCTGTGATGCCGGGAACACCGGAATTGGAGAGACAATGAATGGGGACGAGTACTCTTTACAGATGAGAGCAGATTCAGTCTGAGTAGCGATTCTCATCGCATACTCATCTGGAGAGAGCGGGGAAGCCGCAATCATCCCTCGAACATCATTGAAAGGGACAGGTATGGAGGTGGCGGTGTTCTCGTTTGGGGAGGCATCATGCTTGGTAGTCGTACAGACCTTCACATCTTCGACGCAGGTTCAGTCAACGGGACCCGTTATTGTAACGAGATTCTTCTTCCATATGTGTGTCTTTTTAGAAGCGCTATGGGTCCGCAGTTCCTTTTCATGGACGACAATGCACCATGTCATCGCACAGTAGCTGCCGAACAGCTCTTAGAGAGTGAGGATATTGAACGTATGGATTGGCCGGCACGATCTCCGGATTTCAATCCCATCGAGCATGTATGGGATTTTCTAGGCAGACGCTTGGCAGCTCGTACCTTACCACCAGTAACGATTCCGGAGCTTCGATTGGCGCTGCAAGACGAATGGGCAGCAATGCCTCAACAACTCATTGACACCCTCATTCTCAGCATGGGCAGACGCTGTGAAACCTGCCTAGCAGTCAGGGGAGATCATATTCCCTATTAAAGACCGGATGTTTCTTGCTGGACACCCATCACAGGGATGTTTCGGCCTTCAGTCGCATTGCGCTCCATGCTACTTTTTCAATAAAGCTTCATTTTATCCCTCTGATTTCTCTTTTAGTAAGTGTTGCTTACATTACTCATGTCCTTACGTATTGGGGATCTTACGGTATTAAATGTGTTGATTTGGAAAGCTTTTGTACAAAGTTATATTGAAAAAAACCGTCTCGTCCTTAATTTTTGCACACCAGTGTATATATATATATATATATACAAAGGTGTTAATCATTCTATTGAGTATCTATAAACCTATAATGCTTTTAACTACGCCTATTGAATTATCTGTCTGCCATAGTGCCCGGCATATGTGACGGATAATCGAAACTGAATTGTGTATTGCAGTGTCATTATCAGTATTCCCAGACAAAACTGAAGTACTGGAACCCAACAATTTAATAACTTGCAGTGTAATTCCGATTTTCCGAGGTAGTATGGTCCAGTGTTATCTCATACAGACAGCTCCCGTTTTATCGCAATAATACGAGTACGACGTCCACAGTTAACTGGAAATCCTAGTTGCTCCGGGGTTCTAATAAAACATAGGAAAGGACGAGTGGCTGCTATTATTAATAAAAGCATTCCTTAATAGTTTAATACTAATAACCACGCTACGTTATAACTATGTAATGTTATAACGTTATAACTATGTAATTCAAAAAATTTTAAGCAATAAAATGATTTAAAAAAGGGGAAAATATTGCAATGTAATTATAGGTTTATGGAACTATGAGAATATAATGACAAATGGATTTACAAGACAGATGAATAACAGTATAAGGTCTTATACTGTTATTCATCTGTAATGTAATATAAACAATCTAAATTAACCGGTAAATTCTTGATTAATCGAGTTTTGGATTATCAGCGTAAATCAAAACTGTCTGGGGAAAATACCAAAAGGAAAAGGAAATTGTGTGGGTCACAGCACTGATAACAAATGATATAATATCTAAGATAAGAAGCTTTAAATACATTTCAGATAGCATATATTTCACAGAAATTGTGAAACCAAGAATGAATATATATTCGTGGAGATCCTGCATTTTAATGTATTAATAAATGTTTTGAAGATGAATTTATTTTCCTAAATTCTTTGCATAATGGTACGCCTGAGAAATCCTAATCGTATCATCTTCGTGCATTTCATAATAATTGCGTCTTATTAATTTGCAGTGCATGTTCCTGAATGTCCTTCGGTAATAAAATGTCCAAAGGGATCGGTCCCTATCCATTTTGATCCCGTTCTAAGTATTAAGGTACTTAATAGAATTAAGCACATAGTTCCGAGCTCTGCTGCGTGTATTCCGGAGAGCGTGAATTATATGTTATTGCATTTGACGAAACGTTAAAGTGAAACTGGTATGCTTCGCTTAGCTGTGAATCGTCTAATTTCAATCCCTCCAATCACATTGATGCAGGAGAAATTTAACCAAACACTATATAACTCCAATGAAATGATTAGCTGAGAGAGACTACATGTCCAAAGTCCGTTAGCTATTGCAAGGTAATTTGTCCGATATACAAGCTCATAGTATAATGATTTATGCTTTAGA
The DNA here is from genome assembly GCF_044657685.1 of Stegodyphus dumicola. NCBI lineage: Eukaryota > Metazoa > Arthropoda > Arachnida > Araneae > Eresidae > Stegodyphus > Stegodyphus dumicola. Next base: position 32,935,955 of record NC_140772.1, read on the forward strand.
AAATGTATTAACATTTGTATTTATTTGTTATTAATTTAAGTTTTATGTAGATTTAGTATTATTTACTGCATTTTATCTATTTTATAGTACTATTTATTTGCTTATTTGTTTAACTAACGTCTTTTGTATGGTGGTTGTGCGTTGATTTATGTATACTTCCTTGTACGAAGTAAAAAGGAAGTATTGTAATCGCGGAAATTTTCAGGCATCATATCTCAACGAAAATATCCATTTTGACGGCTATCGAATGCAGTTTAAGGATGTTTTTGCGTGACACCTGTACGTAAGAACAGAATAAAAGACTCTTTTCGCCAAAAAAATTATAAAACTGATTTCAAATGAATACTGAAGAGAATTTTTCGTGGCGTCTGTGCGTACGTAAGTACGTATCTCGCATAACTCAAAAACGAGTAGCCTCAGAACGTTGAAATTTTGTATGCATGACTGCTATAACATGTAGATGTGCACCTCGTATTTTGGTTGCTATCGGTTTTGGTTGCTATATAAATATATTTATATATATATATCCACTCTGTTACCGGCTCAGTGATCTCATTTTCTTTACTCTTATATGTTTGTAAATTGTATATTTTTTGCTTTAAAAATGATTGTATTATGTTATTTTTATCTTCCGGTTAAGGTTTTTATGCCTTTAGTAAATCTGTATGCAATATTTTTAGAATTATCAACAATTTTAAAGTTGTCTAAGTGCCGCTAAGCCTTTTTTTTTATGACGGCCATTGATGTTTACATTTGAAACAGGAGACTAGTGGATTCGTTGCCAATCTAGAGAAACTTAGCTTCGCAACAATAAAGATAATTTATTATTGCCAATTAAATCATGCTTAATTCTTTCTGGAATTTTTTCGAGGAAATAAGTGTTTAAGATTTACTTCGTAATTTTTAATGCAGATATTTTGAGTTTTTATGTACTTTTGCCTTGTCGCGAAGTGAGAACTGAATTAATTGAATGAGAAATACTCAATCATCTGTGAAAAACTGTTTCTTTTCTGTTTTATTTGCTTAATTTCTTTCATACATCGTTTTAGCTTTATTATAGTATTTGAATAGAACATGTGGCAACGATAATTCTTCAAATGATATAAATTTTGTGCATTCAGAGTGTCGTTATAGTAAACAAATATAGTGAATTTTAAAGAGTGCATTTATTCTATTGTGGTTTATGCGCTGTCGACGAAGTAGATTTAATTCAATCCAATCAAGTTAAATGAAATTCAAGAAAAAAATGCGTATAATTTAATATTCCGTACAAGGAAGTCATGTGGTGTTCACATCAGATTTTTTTATTAAAACAAAAAGAAGAATCAAAGTAACCTCTCTCTTTTTTTTTTTTCTTATCTTGCTTTATGCATTTTATCGCGAAAATTTTCAGGCAGCATATTTCAAGGAAAATATCCATTTTGACCGTTATCGAATGCAATTTAACGATGTTTTTGCGTGATATCTGTACGTAAGGACAGAATAAAAGACTTTTTTCTTCAAAAAAAAAATTATAAAACTGCTTTAAAAGGAATTCTGAAGAGAATTTTTCGTGGCGTCTGTACGAACGTATGTGCGTACGTATCTCGCATAACTCAAAAACGAGTAATCTGAGAACGTTGAAATTTTGTATGTAGGATTGCTATAACATGTAGATGTGCACCTCGTATTTTGGTTGCAATCGGGCACGCCAAACGTATATAAATATATGTATGTATACATATATCCACTTTGTAAACCGGCTCAGTGATCTCAGTTTCTTTACTCTTATTTCTCAGTTGTGCATTTTTTGCTTTAAAAATGATTGGTTTATGTTGTTCGTATCTTCAGGTTAAGGTTTTTATGCCTTTAGTAAATCTGCATGCAATATTTGTGGAGTTATCAACAATTTAAAAGTGCAGCTAAGCTTAATGAATTTTGCGATGGCGGACATGTTTATTTATATTTTAAACTTGGCTAATTAGCGGATTTGTTGCCAATCTACTGAAACTAAGCTTTGCAACAACAAAGATAACGCATTCATTTATTATTGCGAATTAAATCACACTTAATCCTTTCTGAAATTTTTTCGAAGACATAAGTGTTTATGATTTACTTCGTAATTTTTAATACAGATATTTTGAGTTTTTATCTATTTTTGCCTTGTCGGGAGTGATGAATTTATGCCTTGTATTTTTGCCTTGTCGGGAGTGATGATTAATTGAATGAGAAATACTCAATCGTCTGTGAAAAACTGTTTCTTTTTTGTTTTGTTTGCTTAATTTCTTTTATACATCGTTTTAGATTTATTATAGTATTTGAATAGAACATGTGGCAACGATTAGATAACTCTTCAAATGATATAAAATTATATGCATTCTGAGTTATAATATGAACGTAATGTAACGCTGTTAAGTCAACCTAGCGCCAGTTACGCTGAACCCAATCAATGGTTAAAACTAAGTTCATGCAAATAATTAATACAAAACTCTAACGAAGTTTCTTAATTTAATTATTTCTCAAGTCATGTATTATCTCACTCTGTGTTAACATGTCAAGGCCCGGTGGCGCAGTGGCTAGCGCGTCACGCAATAGCACCCCGGGTTCGATCCCCGGGCTCGGCGAGGTTGATTCAGGTCGAAAAAATGAGTACCAAGTTCTCTTGTGTACTAAATAGCGAATTCCTGCGACAAGCTGACCACTTGTACTTGGCTATAGCCTATGCATTCGGAGCCCACGGTCAAGAGTCCACTATATATTAATACACCATCGAAATATACAATCGGCCGAGCCAAAAGTATATAAATATATTTGTAAATATATCCACTCTGTTACCCGGCTCAGTAATCTCAGTTTCTTTACTCTTATATGTTTGTAAATTGTACATTTCTTTCTTTAAAAATGATTGAATTATGTTGTTTTTATCTTCCGGTTAAGGGTTTATGCCTTTAGTAAATCTGTCTGCAATATTTTTAGAATTATCAACAATTTAAAAGTTGTTTAAGTGCCGCTAAGCCTATTTTAATATCGGCCATTGCTTGTTCACATTTGAAACAGCTGAGTAGTGAATTTGTTGCCAATCTAGAGAAACGTAGCTTCGCAACAACAAAGATAAACGCCTTCATTTATTATTGCGATTTAAATCATGCTTAATCCTTTCTGGAATTTTTTCGAGGAAATAAGTGTTTAAGATTTACTTAATTTTTAATAATTAGTAATTTTTAGTAAAGATATTTTGAGTTTTTATGTATTTTTGCCTTGTCGCGAAGTGAGAACAGAATTAATTCAATGAGAAATACTCAATCGTCTGTGAAAAACTGTTTCTTTTTTGTTTTGTTTGCTTAATTTCTTTTACACATCGTTCTAGCTTTATTATAGTACTTGAATAGAATATGTGGCAACGATTAGATAATTCTATTCTTTAAATGATATAAATTTTGTGCATTATGAGTTATAATATGAAGGAAATATAATACTGTTAAGTGAATCTAGCGCCAGAGTGTCGCTATGGTAAACAAATACTAGAGTGAATTTTAAAGAATGCATTTATTCTATTGTGGTTTATGCGCTGTCGGCAAAGTAGATATAATTAAATCCAATAAGTTTAAACAATATGCAAGAAAAAATGCTTATAATTTAATATTCCGTACAAGGAAGTCATGTGGTGTACACATCAGATTTTTTTTTTTTTTTTTTTTTTTTTTTTTTTTTTTTTGTAGTTAAATTTATTAATTTTAGATAACTGTACCTTGTGACTGGAAACGAATAATCATTCGAAATTGTTTCCTATACATACAGATGCTTTTGTCTCCAAGCGATATATCGCAGCTATTCCAGATAAAGAATTATTCTCATATTGATTTTTCCTTAGATGCAGTTTTTATCTTCTACGTGTAAAAATGCCATTCCACTGCGTGGGCTCGGAAGACAAGCGTCATGTCTCTCGCTTAAATGTTTTGTCGTTTGGTCACGCATCAGAAGAAGAAGAAAAAGAAACATTTTCGACCGTGTTTCCAATTTTTAAAAAGGATTCCAGATGCAGCTCGACGCCATCTTGACATGGAAGTGGGGGGAGGGCGGAATGTGCAGCCCTACATTAGACTCAAGAAAACGATCGTTTTAGAAATTCATTGGATGTTTGGTGTAACGTCTCGAAATTGCCGAGCGATGCGCAAAACTGCCTTAACGCTGCTTTTGAAAAATGGGAAGATTCTCAGTTTTGATAGGCGCTGTATTTCTTTGTTTCGAGATTCGGGTTGACGGGAATAAATGAGGAAATTGTTCATATTTGTGATGTTCTACAAACGCTGGCTGTAAGTTGAAACTGGAAAATAAATTCTTCGCTTGAGTAGTTGAGAAACTGCTGATAATTTCACAAACCACAACAAAAAATTGTTAAATGTAATTAAAAGAAAATTTCAAAGTTGTTATTTTCTGAAGTATTTGCACTAAAATGAGAAATTCGGAGCAAGTAGCTTTCGAATTTTCAAGAAATATATTTTAAAATTTACATAAAGGTATCGTTAAGATTTAAAAATATCGTGAAACTAAATATTCGAACTAACTTGGAGACTGCTGGCTATCTGTATATTATAAAAACTCGAATCGAATAATCGAAGCTTTCCTTTTCCTGTAAGAAAAATAGTTACTCTCTCTAAGGCCATCGCATAAAATTCGAATAATGGAGAATAATAGCATAAATTTCCTTTTTTGTGAGAAAAATATTTACTTATTGTTACATTAATACGGTAAACTTTTTCTACAGCAACCACTCACGGTTCCATATGATCATGGTCGTCTGTGCAGGTGATCATTTTAGGAAGCGGACATTCGATACCGATGTTTACTCATGCCCCCAAAAATATTTGATATTTTCAGAGGTGATCGTCATAAGGATATAATTCACATGAGAGACTTCATTGTAAAGGAATTAGTGTCTTTTTCTGCAGTGGGACCAAAAATTAACTTTCAGTGTTGTGCACCGAAAATTTTGTCTTCCTGCCCGAAGGCCGAATCGAAATTATTTTGCCACATTGCTGTTAAATTGAATTTTATGGTTTAAATGCTAAAAGACAGGATACTTAAAAAATAAAGGTAACATACAAAACGTTAAATAAAAGCCCCTTTCAGCGTAATATAAAATCTGAAAACTTTCAGATTTTCTTGTTTTTTTTTTTTTTTTTTTTTTTTTTTTTGTGCAGAAACTGTACATTTTAATTGTAAAATCTGTATTTGAGGTTCTATGTTTTTCTGTATTTTACAATTTTTAATGAAGATGTTTTGAGTTTTTATGTATTATTTGCCGCGAAGGGAGAACTGAATTAAATAAGAATTGAATTGAATAAGAAATATATCTCTAATGAAAATCGGGGGAATAATTTTAAACGAAATGCAGCAAAAAATGTGTGTAATCTAATAAGCTGTACAAGGAAGTCATGTGGTGTCCACATCAGATATTTTTAACATGATCAACATTTAATAACATTTTTAAACTCTATGGTTTCTGTTTTCATTTATTATAACGGTCGATTTCAAACTAACCAGTGGGGTGCTGGCGACGATGTTCATGATTAACTTAAAATCACGGTTCATCTGAGGTCAGTTAAAAATAAATATATAAAAAGAACAAGAAAATCTGAAAGTTTTCAGATTTTATATTACGCTGAAAGGGGCTTTTATTTAACGTTTTGTATGTTACCTTTATTTTTTAAGTATCCTGTCTTTTAGCATTTAAACCATAAAATTCAATTTAACAGCAATGTGGCAAAATAATTTTAAAAGAGCATATCTTTAGCGTTTCCGATGCACAGTCTCACGCGCTGGAGATAATTTTTTTTTTTTTAATTATTCCCGGGCAGTGTTGCCATTGCTCGCTTTAAAATCGTTGATTTTCTTAATCAAAAGCTCATGCATGCTTTACAAAATATGAATTAGATAATAAAACAAATTCCATATTTGAGCTTCCAGATTCCCATGTTCGGGTGGAGACGTACGTTATTCAAAATTGGATGGCTCTAGGTATCATTGTTTTATCACAGTGCGAGAAACGTATGTACATTTATTCAGATTCTTCGTTATTTAATTTCTTTAAATATAATATAGGATGATAATATTTGGTAAAACTCAGGTAAATAAAAAAACTCAGGAAGAGAAATAATTTATATTATGATTAACAGAAAGAATACTTTTAACAATTTACTTACATTTTCAAGCAGTTTAATTTTAAAAATAACATCATTTCGTAAAGTAAATGAAATCACTATTCAAAACAAAAACTTTTCAAAACAAACTGTCACTGTTGAAAACAAAAAATATAACAGAATTGAAAAATAAACTTCATTTAAAAAAGAGAAAAAAAAAACAGAGTTATGACGGCATTAAGAACCAGTATTTACTAAAAAATTTGAACGACGCTATTCAATTAAAACCAGCGTTAATAAAATTGGTTAGAACTTTTCCGTTTTCTACTGTACAGTGTTTATATATCCCGCATTGCATTCAATTAAACTGCAGAATTTCGGGCGTCGGTAGCTTTTATTGGATGAGGGTCAAAATCAACCAAAATATATATGTTAAAAAAACATTTCGAGTCAGTGGTATTTTCAATTTAAAACAGTCTTCTTGGTGCATAACAAGCTAAATTTTATTGAGAATATTACAATACGCTTTAAACTTTAAACATAAAAAGTTAAATTAATATTATAATAATTATAAAAGCAAACATAATTGAATAAACTTTATCTTTTTGAAACTCTATCTTTTTATCTTTTCTTTATCTTTTTGAAACTATCTCTTTTATCTTTTTCTTTATCTTTTCTTCTTTATCTTTTCGATATGAATGGCTTCTTTCATTGCTGAACTTGTGACATCAGTTTAGTCATGTCTGACTTATAGTAGTTAGTGGTCTTAAGCATCTGATTAGCTAGATGATACCAGCATCAGATTTTCGCTAGCTAAGCTCCTCCTGTTCGCACTTAAAATAAATTTCATGTGTGAAAATATTTGCTCTGATTTTTAAGTTGAACCGAATATGGGAAAAATGACAAAGATAATTTTGTTGAGTTATGTACTACGGATTGGCACTGCCAATTTTATCGATTTCTTCGTGAAATTATTACAGTTTTTAAAAAATGCATGTTCGCTACTGCAACTTTGTAATCAAACAAAAGTGTTATTCGTATAATTAGCGAAGCAATAATCTTGTGCTTGGCGTAGATTTAGTCGAGAACTCTACATATTTCGAGGGCAAAGGGTACAGGTTCCTCTTCATCAGAAGCAGAGAAATCTGCCAAAAATGTTATTTTTATAATTTATTTTCAGTTTACATTTTTATGTATTCTTCAAGTGTTCCTACGATATTTTTATGTGTTTTTCAAGTGTATTTATGTTTTATAATTTATTTTTATGTATTATATTTTCGGAACTCAAGTGGGTGACTTGACATAATGAAATGGGCCACTCGATGACCCGTGGGCCATAGGTTGCAGAGGCCTTGTATAATATTATTAATGAACATAATTCCGAAATACTGTAACATCACCTGCTGGTACGTTATTCCACGCTTTTTGCTCTTCCTGTTTGTAATTTTCATGGGCAATTTTGTTTTAGTTGATGATTTGGGATAGTAATTTTTACATCATCCCCCTCAACAAAAAAGGCAGGATGTCATTAATCAACTACCGTTATGCATGTCCAGTTAATAAACGGTTAACAAGTATGGGCTTATGCTTATCTGAAATCGTATCAATCATTTTGAATCTCCATTTATGTCTCCATTTATGCAGAAGGCAGCTTTTATTAGAACTGCTTTGCTTTGAACTCGTTTGAAGGCATATTTTTCTCGCCGTTTCGTCCAAAATCAGAGCTTTCCGATTTGCAGATTTCTGAATTTCATTAGTTCACCTAAACGTCCATTCTCCTCCGTTTCCAGTTATTATCCGTCCCTCGCGGCGCGATGCCCTTTTCCGTTTTGTATGTGCCCGAGAGTCCCTTTGAACCCTTTCCTTTCCTCGACCATTAATTTCTATCTGGGCGTCACACGCGACTGAGATAAAGACCGACATATCCGTCGTTAGCCCTTAAAAGCTCCCGGATAAATAACGACCCCGGACTCCGTTGACCAGATCTTGCAGCCATTAAAAGTTTTAAACTTTAATTAAAAGCGCTGCGACTGACGCTCAACCCTCGTCTGTCTCCAAAGGGAGAGAAGAGAGTAGGAGATGGCGAATGTTTCCTAACCAAACCGGGCAAGAATGGTGTATGGCCATTTATTTTCTCTGGAGGATTTGGAGAAAAGTTGGCGCATGGAAGAAATGGAGGAAGACCAACTTCACAGGGCTTTTTTCTTCTGTGTTTTTCTTTTGGAGGATGTTGGTAGAGGATGGATGCCCTCCTGCTCATGGCTGGAATAGGGGGTTTTATAATGATGCACCTGATTACGGAAAAGGAACATGATTGATAGTGCTCTTGTGTGGTTATAGTGTGCTGTTTGGGATTGCAGTTGCAGAGCTTTCCGTTTGATAAGCAACAGGATAAGAGTAGGCTAGGCTTCATTTAATCACGTAGAGAGGTAGAGGGAGGTAAAGAGGAATTGTTATACATACAGGAAAATGAAGTGATAAATGTTACTAGTTGATCAATTAAAATACTACATCATATTTACCAGAGCTGTCATCTGAAAAGCTGGCGTTATGATAGCTGAATCAAAATGATAAAAATTTACCTGGGTGTAGATTCGTAATTAAAAACATTACTTGAAACAAATTTATTTGAAACTAATGTTAAACTTATTATGCTTTCCATTAAAAGCAAATAAATATCTATAATAAATTAGGAACTAAGGTAAACTGTCTTAAATCCACTCTTTCAGGCGGTTTTAGTTTTCTTGGTGGCAGCCATGCGAAGATGAAGTTTAATACGAATGTTCATTTTCTAACAAATACTAGTCACTTTCAGAGCTAGTCATCTTATAGAAATGGTCGCTAGAAAAGGATTAACTGTAATAATATTTTGAAGGAACTTTGACAGTAGAAGGATAAGAATAATTTTAATAATATTCAGTTCTTGAATATATTAATGCTTCGTTCATTAATTATACTAATTGTGAAAACATTGATAATGTCATATTTTTGAATCACTTAGCTTTTATGAGAAACGTAGTTTTATAAGTTAAAAGCTGAATTAATTTTATCTTGTGGAGATACCTCATAGAATTTAGTAAACGTTGTTCTTTGAATAACTTTCCGATTTTAACATATTGTTATTACAAGTACTAAGTAATAGGTGTGGGGGGAATATTGCTGACAAATGTTCTCAATTTAATTTGTGAATTTCAAATTGTATTGAAACTATATTGTAATCTCTTAGGTCCTAAATCATTATTCTTAATAAATAATGGATGCGGGATGTACGGTGAGACCGCACGATGTACCATAATAGGTAAACTCTAGATCTTTTGGAAAGCTTCAGCTGCTCATCTCCTCCACCTTTCTTTGTGAATTATTACAAAGCTTGCAATTTTTTTAGGGTTGGTTAATATGGAAAGGATCACCAGTTGACCCATTGTACATCGCTGGTGTCCGCAATACTTTTACCTCTAATTGTTTTCCACTTGCACATTTAATCACAATGAGCCCTCCCATAGCAACACCTCGTTAAAAGCAGTATCTCTGAAAGTATTTCTAGGAACATAAATAAGTATTGGTACTGCATATTACCTTTCTTAAGACGGCGTCCTCCCCAAAATACTAAAATCATAGCCGTAATTTGTGGATAACTGTCTCAGAAAAGGTTCGTTGTATTTCTGTCCATCTCCCTGCAAGCTGATACTCTTACAATAATCAAAGGTCTTTGATTTATAAAGGATCTTTGATTTAAATGTACAGAAGTATATTAAATGCCTTTTCCGATTATTCCAATCCACAGAAGAGTTTCATGCTGGAGCTTTTTTCCTGTGTTGATTGAATGCACCTCTGGAGGAATGGAATGAGAGGATCTTGTATCGTTGTTTTATCGCCAGCAACCTTTCCGATCAATCAAATTACTGTACTTTTACCTTCAAGTACTTCACGCTTGCTACACCTTTATTATTTCCAAATTGGGAAATTCTGCGATGGTTGCAGTAAAAGATATCAATAAAGCATTGAGTGCAGAAACAACTAATGAGAGATCCACTCGCTGTCGATTTGCAAAATTTCACCAGGAGATCTATCACTGCGAAATGAACTTCACGTATAAACCATCGTCTTCCTTCCCTTGTTTCGAATGTATTAAAGATTGAAGCAGATCTGTGGTAAACTGTAGAAAGGATCCCTCTGACACTAGTTGTACACTTTCTAGTTTTTTACAGCACTTGGCAATAATAGGATTCTTAAGAAAGGCACATAAGTGGATGCCTCGTGAACTAACTGATGAAACCAAGGCATGGTATTTGGATGTGTACTGGTTGATGCAGAGAATTGTGACTGTGGATGAGAAATGGATAATCTGCAATTGTTGTGTCGCGAAATTTCAATGTAGGTGTTAATTAATCTAATTAACTTAATTAAGAATTAAGGATGTTTTTAAATTTTAATGGAATTATTTGGATTTGTGTAGCATGAATTTTGGGAAATTAAATGTACAGCCTTATTGCATCTTTAGTTCTTTATGTTACAAATGTTCTTTATGTTCTCAAGGTTGTGAATTTCTGTGTGACGCTTGACATTGAACCGGCACTTTTTCTGAACACCTGGATAGGAATTAGTGTGGCTTAAATTACTTGGTCAGTGTTCCTCTAACGGAAATTCTTAGTGGCTTTTGTGTGTAAGAAAAAAATAACTAGCGTCTTTGCTTCACCTTCTTTTTGTTGGAAATCAGAACGGAATTTTTTCTTTTTGGGGCTGCAAGATTGATTTTCTCTCTGTGCAAAACTTCCCTATTTTCGAAAGATGAGAAGAGCTTTCGAGGTTTCTCACGAGGGTTAGTGAGTCATCTGCAGATGGAGTGGTGACAGTCGTTATTGGCCGCAGTTTTTCTTTGGGGGGGGAGGGTCTGGGGAGAGATTTTAAACTCTGTATTGGTCAGAGCATAGTTTTAACATTTTTATTCAACTTGTAATATTTGCGGGGGAGCGGAAAAAGAGAGTTTTCCTCGCATGTTGGTCCTTCGCAGAGATCAGATTTGGCTTCATTTGAAGTGGCGACGAATTTGCAAGCGGAGAGATCGCCTCTGTACAGCTGTCCTTTTCCGCCGATCGTACTTAGGGGACAAAAGGGTGGAAAATTTAGATTTTTCTATCATCAGCGCGCCCGTACGATCGGCGGAAAAGGACAGCCGTACAGAGGCGATCTCTCCGCTTTCAAATTCGTCGCCACTTCAAATGAAGCCAAATCTGATCTCTGCGAAAGACCAACATGCGAAGAAAAGTCTTTTTTCCGCTCCCCCCCCCAAATATTACAGGTTGAATAAAAACTTTAAAACTGTGCTCTGACCAATATAGAGTTTGAAATCTCTCCTCAGACCCTCCTCCCCCCCCAAAAAAAAACAATGCGGCCAATAACGACTGTCACCCCTCCATCTGCAGATGACTCACTAACCCTCGTGAGAAACCTCAAAAGCTCGTCTCATCTTTCGAAAATAGGGAAGTTTTGCACAGAGAGAAAATCAATCTTGCAGCCCCAAAAAGAAAAAATTCCGTTCTGATCTAGCAGAAATATCTCACATCTAGCAGAGATAAGCTACTATGAGTGCACACGTAGCTCGATGAAACATGTTTCTGGACATGCTCATCGAACATGCTCATTTCTCAGAAAGGATTCCTCGATGAAAATGCTCACAGATGGGAACCATTTCGGATACGAAATCGTGTCTCATTTATCATACTCTCCTATCATTTCCCCAAAAGATTACCATTTTGTTCTGACACTTAACGCTTTACCAACGACTCGTCAAATTATCCTATAGCGAAAGACTTCCAAAAATGTTGCTTTTTAAAAACGTATAAATGACTTCGCCACACTTGTCAGCAATGCATTAATGCTTTGATTAAACAGGTATTCTTCTTGCTTTTCTGTGTAAGTAAAAATATCATCAAATAAAATCGGGCCATTTCATTTGCAACAACATAATTCCGAAATACTGTAACATCACCTGCTGGTACGTTATTCCACGCTTTTTGCTCTTCCTGTTTGTAATTTTCATGGGCAATTTTGTTTTAGTTGATGATTTGGGATAGTAATTTTTACATCATCCCCCTCAACAAAAAAGGCAGGATGTCATTAATCAACTACCGTTATGCATGTCCAGTTAATAAACGGTTAACAAGTATGGGCTTATGCTTATCTGAAATCGTATCAATCATTTTGAATCTCCATTTATGTCTCCATTTATGCAGAAGGCAGCTTTTATTAGAACTGCTTTGCTTTGAACTCGTTTGAAGGCATATTTTTCTCGCCGTTTCGTCCAAAATCAGAGCTTTCCGATTTGCAGATTTCTGAATTTCATTAGTTCACCTAAACGTCCATTCTCCTCCGTTTCCAGTTATTATCCGTCCCTCGCGGCGCGATGCCCTTTTCCGTTTTGTATGTGCCCGAGAGTCCCTTTGAACCCTTTCCTTTCCTCGACCATTAATTTCTATCTGGGCGTCACACGCGACTGAGATAAAGACCGACATATCCGTCGTTAGCCCTTAAAAGCTCCCGGATAAATAACGACCCCGGACTCCGTTGACCAGATCTTGCAGCCATTAAAAGTTTTAAACTTTAATTAAAAGCGCTGCGACTGACGCTCAACCCTCGTCTGTCTCCAAAGGGAGAGAAGAGAGTAGGAGATGGCGAATGTTTCCTAACCAAACCGGGCAAGAATGGTGTATGGCCATTTATTTTCTCTGGAGGATTTGGAGAAAAGTTGGCGCATGGAAGAAATGGAGGAAGACCAACTTCACAGGGCTTTTTTCTTCTGTGTTTTTCTTTTGGAGGATGTTGGTAGAGGATGGATGCCCTCCTGCTCATGGCTGGAATAGGGGGTTTTATAATGATGCACCTGATTACGGAAAAGGAACATGATTGATAGTGCTCTTGTGTGGTTATAGTGTGCTGTTTGGGATTGCAGTTGCAGAGCTTTCCGTTTGATAAGCAACAGGATAAGAGTAGGCTAGGCTTCATTTAATCACGTAGAGAGGTAGAGGGAGGTAAAGAGGAATTGTTATACATACAGGAAAATGAAGTGATAAATGTTACTAGTTGATCAATTAAAATACTACATCATATTTACCAGAGCTGTCATCTGAAAAGCTGGCGTTATGATAGCTGAATCAAAATGATAAAAATTTACCTGGGTGTAGATTCGTAATTAAAAACATTACTTGAAACAAATTTATTTGAAACTAATGTTAAACTTATTATGCTTTCCATTAAAAGCAAATAAATATCTATAATAAATTAGGAACTAAGGTAAACTGTCTTAAATCCACTCTTTCAGGCGGTTTTAGTTTTCTTGGTGGCAGCCATGCGAAGATGAAGTTTAATACGAATGTTCATTTTCTAACAAATACTAGTCACTTTCAGAGCTAGTCATCTTATAGAAATGGTCGCTAGAAAAGGATTAACTGTAATAATATTTTGAAGGAACTTTGACAGTAGAAGGATAAGAATAATTTTAATAATATTCAGTTCTTGAATATATTAATGCTTCGTTCATTAATTATACTAATTGTGAAAACATTGATAATGTCATATTTTTGAATCACTTAGCTTTTATGAGAAACGTAGTTTTATAAGTTAAAAGCTGAATTAATTTTATCTTGTGGAGATACCTCATAGAATTTAGTAAACGTTGTTCTTTGAATAACTTTCCGATTTTAACATATTGTTATTACAAGTACTAAGTAATAGGTGTGGGGGGAATATTGCTGACAAATGTTCTCAATTTAATTTGTGAATTTCAAATTGTATTGAAACTATATTGTAATCTCTTAGGTCCTAAATCATTATTCTTAATAAATAATGGATGCGGGATGTACGGTGAGACCGCACGATGTACCATAATAGGTAAACTCTAGATCTTTTGGAAAGCTTCAGCTGCTCATCTCCTCCACCTTTCTTTGTGAATTATTACAAAGCTTGCAATTTTTTTAGGGTTGGTTAATATGGAAAGGATCACCAGTTGACCCATTGTACATCGCTGGTGTCCGCAATACTTTTACCTCTAATTGTTTTCCACTTGCACATTTAATCACAATGAGCCCTCCCATAGCAACACCTCGTTAAAAGCAGTATCTCTGAAAGTATTTCTAGGAACATAAATAAGTATTGGTACTGCATATTACCTTTCTTAAGACGGCGTCCTCCCCAAAATACTAAAATCATAGCCGTAATTTGTGGATAACTGTCTCAGAAAAGGTTCGTTGTATTTCTGTCCATCTCCCTGCAAGCTGATACTCTTACAATAATCAAAGGTCTTTGATTTATAAAGGATCTTTGATTTAAATGTACAGAAGTATATTAAATGCCTTTTCCGATTATTCCAATCCACAGAAGAGTTTCATGCTGGAGCTTTTTTCCTGTGTTGATTGAATGCACCTCTGGAGGAATGGAATGAGAGGATCTTGTATCGTTGTTTTATCGCCAGCAACCTTTCCGATCAATCAAATTACTGTACTTTTACCTTCAAGTACTTCACGCTTGCTACACCTTTATTATTTCCAAATTGGGAAATTCTGCGATGGTTGCAGTAAAAGATATCAATAAAGCATTGAGTGCAGAAACAACTAATGAGAGATCCACTCGCTGTCGATTTGCAAAATTTCACCAGGAGATCTATCACTGCGAAATGAACTTCACGTATAAACCATCGTCTTCCTTCCCTTGTTTCGAATGTATTAAAGATTGAAGCAGATCTGTGGTAAACTGTAGAAAGGATCCCTCTGACACTAGTTGTACACTTTCTAGTTTTTTACAGCACTTGGCAATAATAGGATTCTTAAGAAAGGCACATAAGTGGATGCCTCGTGAACTAACTGATGAAACCAAGGCATGGTATTTGGATGTGTACTGGTTGATGCAGAGAATTGTGACTGTGGATGAGAAATGGATAATCTGCAATTGTTGTGTCGCGAAATTTCAATGTAGGTGTTAATTAATCTAATTAACTTAATTAAGAATTAAGGATGTTTTTAAATTTTAATGGAATTATTTGGATTTGTGTAGCATGAATTTTGGGAAATTAAATGTACAGCCTTATTGCATCTTTAGTTCTTTATGTTACAAATGTTCTTTATGTTCTCAAGGTTGTGAATTTCTGTGTGACGCTTGACATTGAACCGGCACTTTTTCTGAACACCTGGATAGGAATTAGTGTGGCTTAAATTACTTGGTCAGTGTTCCTCTAACGGAAATTCTTAGTGGCTTTTGTGTGTAAGAAAAAAATAACTAGCGTCTTTGCTTCACCTTCTTTTTGTTGGAAATCAGAACGGAATTTTTTCTTTTTGGGGCTGCAAGATTGATTTTCTCTCTGTGCAAAACTTCCCTATTTTCGAAAGATGAGAAGAGCTTTCGAGGTTTCTCACGAGGGTTAGTGAGTCATCTGCAGATGGAGTGGTGACAGTCGTTATTGGCCGCAGTTTTTCTTTGGGGGGGGAGGGTCTGGGGAGAGATTTTAAACTCTGTATTGGTCAGAGCATAGTTTTAACATTTTTATTCAACTTGTAATATTTGCGGGGGAGCGGAAAAAGAGAGTTTTCCTCGCATGTTGGTCCTTCGCAGAGATCAGATTTGGCTTCATTTGAAGTGGCGACGAATTTGCAAGCGGAGAGATCGCCTCTGTACAGCTGTCCTTTTCCGCCGATCGTACTTAGGGGACAAAAGGGTGGAAAATTTAGATTTTTCTATCATCAGCGCGCCCGTACGATCGGCGGAAAAGGACAGCCGTACAGAGGCGATCTCTCCGCTTTCAAATTCGTCGCCACTTCAAATGAAGCCAAATCTGATCTCTGCGAAAGACCAACATGCGAAGAAAAGTCTTTTTTCCGCTCCCCCCCCCAAATATTACAGGTTGAATAAAAACTTTAAAACTGTGCTCTGACCAATATAGAGTTTGAAATCTCTCCTCAGACCCTCCTCCCCCCCCAAAAAAAAACAATGCGGCCAATAACGACTGTCACCCCTCCATCTGCAGATGACTCACTAACCCTCGTGAGAAACCTCAAAAGCTCGTCTCATCTTTCGAAAATAGGGAAGTTTTGCACAGAGAGAAAATCAATCTTGCAGCCCCAAAAAGAAAAAATTCCGTTCTGATCTAGCAGAAATATCTCACATCTAGCAGAGATAAGCTACTATGAGTGCACACGTAGCTCGATGAAACATGTTTCTGGACATGCTCATCGAACATGCTCATTTCTCAGAAAGGATTCCTCGATGAAAATGCTCACAGATGGGAACCATTTCGGATACGAAATCGTGTCTCATTTATCATACTCTCCTATCATTTCCCCAAAAGATTACCATTTTGTTCTGACACTTAACGCTTTACCAACGACTCGTCAAATTATCCTATAGCGAAAGACTTCCAAAAATGTTGCTTTTTAAAAACGTATAAATGACTTCGCCACACTTGTCAGCAATGCATTAATGCTTTGATTAAACAGGTATTCTTCTTGCTTTTCTGTGTAAGTAAAAATATCATCAAATAAAATCGGGCCATTTCATTTGCAACAACCCTCTATTTCTCAAGAACTAAACTGTTCCCCACTCTGTTGAGTGTGATGGTTAGAAGAGACGCCTGCCTTCGGATTCCCGACTATTGCATTGTATATTATCTTTGCTGAATGATAAAACTTAAAATACCATCGAATTGCCATCTCCTCGAAAAGTTAGTGGTAGAGGAATAAGAGTAGGAGACCTTTGTATCCGTTTTTTGGGCATTTCTGTTAAAACTGGGAGAAGCTGACCAAACTGGTATTGTATTCTCTTAAGATGCTCACAGACTTTCCAGTTACAAGTGCTAACTTTTGCCTTTTGACCATGGTAAAATCCGTGCGCTTGACTTGGCTTGGGTTCAGATCAACAAGACGAGTAATAACTAAACTGTTTTCGCTTTAGATCTTTTAAGCCGGTTTGAGTAAACTCGTTACCTAATGATGAACTGGAACAAGAAAAGTCCCTTATGAAAAACACTTGGGTGCTAATTTCATTACGAAGTGATTCTTGAAAGGCGTTCCGCAAAGAAATGGGGTCATTGATCGGTCCAAAACAAAATTCTGTTGTTTAGTAGCTCTCTTTCTCGCCGAATCTCCTCGACACTCGTTATAAACTTAATTTAAATGGCTTCAGAGTTAGTGAAGCGTCATCTTAAGGGAAGAGACTGAGCCACCATTACTCAGTATCCAAGTGGATGGAGCTTATTGAGACTCTGATACAATCGAGGAGGAGGCAACATCACTGCTTTACTGGAATAGTGCCATCTTTAATCCGGATTGGCTGCTCAGTTGGCGACATCTTCTCCCTCATCTCTTTCCTTCTTCTATCTGCAGAAATGATTAGAATGTAATTCGTTCTTTAAAAGCATATATTCTTTAATACATTGTATAGCTATCCCTATAATTCTGAGACAGGTTCTAATACTGAGGATCATGACTTACTGTGAGATAACGTACATATAATTGGATTTTCAGAAATATTTAAAACGTAAACTATTATGAATAAATATGCAATTAGATTTTATATCTGTACATGAAATGTTTCACATTTTATACAGTTCTTGTGTAAATTATAGGAAATTCTTTCGCAGAGACCATCTGTGATTCCAAAAGATGTCTGTCATTTGCGGATTGAATTATTCGATAATAAACAAAGCACATTAGTCCTCCTACCTGTGGACAAGAAAAATTTGGCAAAAGACTTTCTAAGGGACACTAATTCGTGTTCAATTTACACATAGGGAAAGCCACGAAACCTTCCATGCTGCCTACCTGTTCGCCAAGATTTGTACCGGGGTCCAGATACAATGCTCAGCTCTCTTATCAACTCGGCTTTTGATGAATGCTGGTCTTCTGCGGAATAGTCATTTTAGAGAGGTGATGTTCAATGATGGTCCTTACATATTTTCTCAGAAATACTGGTTACCTTCAGAAGTAGTATCCGCCAGCTCATCTCATGGTGATCCTGAGCGCCTACCTGGTTCTTTACGCCATTTACCGAAACCAACTGAACTGAACTTGTGTATCGCGAATCTCACGAAAAGAGGGAAAAAATTCAAAATTAAAAGTTTTTTAAATAATACAGTTTGAATTTCTGAGTGATTTTTAGAATTACGAAGTTAACGACATGGAAAAGCATTAATAAAAATCCGAGATGTTATCAACATTAAATTTAATTTTAAGCTTTTAAAGTAAAAGTATGTAGGGTTTATATTTATTTTAACTAACATTTATTTTAAGTTTAAACTATCTTTCCTGTCAAGCCTTACTTTCCCCTGGAACTGCCAATGCCAGAGTATGTAAATTTTAGTAGAACGCGCAAGGATTCAAATTTATCAGCGGAAGTATTCTGAGTTAAATAGAAAGGAAACGAGTTCGAAGGTGTGCTTTCTTGCTTCACGAGCGTGGAGGTGGCTAGTTAGAAATTGAAGAACCACGGGTTTTGGCCTGTATGCTTGCCTCGGCAAATTGTTAATCTTTCAACGTAATATTCAGAGTTTGCTGAATTATCAGCGGTATTTTAGAACGCGGTTAGGTTAGTTACGTTTAGAGAGCCTCGTAGTTAGTCACTTGTTATTATCTCTTTTCAGTTTCTTATTTTTATTTTACCGCCGGGTCGGCGTAGTTTGTGAGCGTCAAGAGCACGCAATTGTAATTTCTAAAGTTGAATAAAATGGGACTTAAACCCTTCTCAAGACTCTGTCTAATTTCCAGTTTTCAGCAGTCACCACTTTGTTGCGTGCAGGTTGGAAGCGCGCAACTTTACAAGTACTTTACTTAGATATAAATACAGTTCGTTAGTCAAACATAATCGGAACATAAGTAATCAATTATTTCAAACCGTAGCAAAAATAATCCGTTAAAAGTTCGGTGTGCCTGTGTAATTCTTTTTGGGATTGGAAAACTTTTCTAAAAAGCAGAAATTCAGAACCAGTGTATTCAGAGGGTTTTAAAAACCATGCATTGTGTTAACAGTTTCTATTGTTTGTTTAATTGCCACGTTCTTAGAATCTTCCTGTAAATCTACTTTATACCTGGAAAGGACATCTCAAAGAACAGAATAGTGTTTTTCGAGCTGAAGTATTAGTTGATACAAAATTTACCCAAGTTACCATTCAAATAGCGTCAAAAAATGCAGTTATCTATACCGACAGTATGTCAACTTTACTCACTGTATTGAAGCACAAGCATACTCCTCCTTAATTTCAAATATCCAACATCTTTTAAAAGATTATAATCTAGTCTACATACAACTCATATGGGTTAAAGCCCATGTAGGTCTTGTAGGTAAGGAAGCAACGGACAGACTAGCTAAAGAAGTCAGCAGAAATTAGGAAGCAGAAGAGCTAAATATTCCGTCACCTTCTTTTCACCTAAAAAGAATTCTGCACAAAAAAGCATGACAAACATGGCAAATAGAATGGGATCTAGTAGAAACTGGCAGATGCACTTATGCTTTCATTCCTAAAGTCAGCACAAATGGACACATAGCCATCTCATGACTAAATAATTTTATTACGGCTCATGACCCATTTCCAACCTATTTTCATCGCATCTCAACTACAAGTACATGTGAAGGCGGACCTGACCATTATGCCTTTTATATCGTCCACTTGCAGCTGCCACTCATTTACCTCAACTGACCTGCAGCGTGAACTCTTTCAAGAAATTCATTATCAAAAACGCGCATCAATTAAGAACATCTGTAATACAATCAACAATTTGCGTCAAGGCATCTGTCAAACAGAATGAAGATGCCAATAAAATTCAGAAGTGATAGTTACAGTAGAACAAGTGCTAAAGAAACCAAACTGTTCATTATGTACCAGGAAGAGATCTGTAATGTATACTTTATGCACTCTCGGCCTTATCTGGCCATGGCAAAAATTAATTTAAACGTCTGGCAGGAGGGTGGAGACAATTCTTGCTTACTTTTAGTAGCCACCAGGAGTCTCCGCTCTCCCTCGCCTGTCACCTACTTTATCTTGTTCGTCTAATGGGAATTTTATGTCTGCCACAAATTCTGCATATTTTCTTATATAACAGTTTCCTGTTATTTTGAAGCTATATTTCTCTCTTGTCCTTCGGCAAGATCTGCAATCTTATTTACTTCTTTATTATTACTTTTTTCTTAATTAAAGTTTTCTCGAAAAATTACATAGTTCTTCCTTGAACGGTCAGCATTTTTTATTGGAGGTAGAAGATCGCAGAAAACTTTTTAAGCGAAGCATCGTTGAAAACTTTGGATGCCTTGCCTTTTAATAATGCACAAATAAAAGCAAAAATATATTACCTACACCCTGCATAAAACCTGGACATTTTGGATACTATGGAAGAACAAGACGTCAGACCACTAAGGACTAGCCTACGTTTCTTGAGAAAAATTGGGGGTCATATTCAACTACTTATTCATTGCCCTGGCAGAGAAACCAGAAATTCGAGATAGCTAGGAAAAAATCACTAAGTTAGTGCTAAAAATGCAAGAAATAGTTCTCCCCCCTTCATAGTGTAGTTTTGAAATATTGAGGACGGATTTCACCTATCTCTATAATTCTGAAACAATTATACTTTTTATCTCTGCTTGGAATATTATTTACCTCACATGATATCGCGTAAAATAGAGTTTAACTCTCTTTATGGCCAAATAATAATTCGTCACTATCTGGATATGGGCGTTCCTCTTCTTAGTTATCCTTTTAGTGAGGAAGAATATAAGTAATTCTCCGTACGTGCCCCCCTAGCATGTCCCCATGGAGGTAGGAAGTTAGATGGAGTGCCCCTAAACCGGTTTCCCCATACCCTGCTTTGAAGCACTGGTGATTCCTTCTTTAGTGACCAAAACATTGGGTAATTTACCATTGAGTTCAATGGGTTTTGGCACGATCGGATGTAAATATTTTGTAATTACGTCGTAAATATGCATATAAATGTATATATTTTCTTTTTCTGCAATACTTCAGAGTCCTAAGTATACGAAAAGAATACATTTTTAAACAACATTTCATTCTGAACAGAATTAAATGCTATACTTTTCACAGAACAGTTTGCTCAGAATGGTTGAATTTGAAATATTTTCACAAGTTTTCGTTAATTATATTAGGAAAAAAATTAAGGTAATTCGATTTAATTCGGTTAAGGATTACAAAAATTAAGATCAAAGTTTAATGTATTATTAAAATTATGCATTATTTCTTTTCTATTTATAGAGCCTCTTCCTAAAATACTTTCTCAAATATGACATGATTTTTTAGCTTCTAAAGCATTTTTTAAATCGTAAACTATAAGTCAGTTTATAATTAATGCTCTATTCGGTCCATTTCAAATTAGAGCACCTTTTAATTTAATAGCGAAATACTTTAAACAGAACTTTCTCTGAATATTTCTGAAAGGGAATAAAGTAAGGATTATTTTTAAAATATTATTTAAAACTTGTAACTTAGATTTTTTTACCCTTAATTTCAGCAATACATATTCCAAAACTCTTCTTTATTATTTCCTTAAATACGCATCTCATAGAAATTGCTTTACAGTACCTTTTAACAGATTGCTTTCCAGTACGAATAATTCTTGCTTAAATAGTTTTATAACGTATTTGTCAACAGGATGTCAATTTACGCTTACAATTCAATGTTAAGGTTGTTATATATTTAGATAGTATTTATGATCATTATAAATTTAGCTACATTAATTAATTAGATTTCTTCACAGTAACTTTCACAGTTATTTATGAATGAATAAATCCTTCATTTCAAAGACATTTATAAATAATTTAATAAATATTTACGTATTTTGTTAAAGGCAGATAAATGCTTTTTGGAAACACATGCATAATTTTTGCGTAAATGTCACTAAACAATACAAAGTGCTATTATCCATCACACTATGAATGTTTCTTTCATGCGAAAGTGTCCCTTTTTCGATTTGTAGGAAACTGTCGTGTGTCGAAATACAGTCATGTCCAAAATTATCTTTACATACCCAAAAATGATGATATTCAATGAAATATCGGAATTAATGTGATCCGTATTTGCAGGGAATGTGTGAAAACAAAGCCTAATTAGCATTATCCAATCAAAAGTAATCAAACTGTTTGTGATATGCAAATCTAGGCGTTACGTCATCCAAGGGTGAATCAAGCGCTTTGCGCAAACTGAATGTTTGAGTGAATTTCTGCAACATAGCGTTTGATTTCAGTGTGTAGGGACTCAAAGCGGTTTGTTATGGCTTCGAAGCATCATTTGGAAGAATCTGTAAAGTGGCGAATTATCGGCCGTTTAGAAGCAGGGCAGTCAATCATGGAAACAGCCACATGTCTGAATATTTCAAGACAGACAGTCTCTAAGCTATGGAAACAGTTTCAAAATGATGGAAGTGTTGTAAGGAGGCCTGGACAAGGTCGGAAACGAATGACAACTGCTTCTGAAGATCGGTATCTGGCATTAACTGCCCGTCGTAACAGAAAGGCTACTGCTCGCCGCCAGTTAAGTTCAGAGCTTGCAGCCGCCACTGGAACTGTTGCATCACGGCAAACAATATACAGAAGGCTTAATGGAAAAGGCCTTTATGCCAGAAAGCCAAGGGTATGTGTTTTACTGTCTTCACAGAAAAAGAGGGATCGCTTTAATTGGTGTAAAGAACATCAAAACTGGACTGAACATCAATGGTCCCATGTTCTCTTTACTGATGAGTCGCGGTTTAGTTTAACTGATGATTCTAAACGTGTTTACATCTGGAGGGAGTCAGGAACACGAAATGATCCCTCGAACATTGTGGAACGTGACTGTTTCGGTAGTGGACGTGTGATGGTATGGGGTGGAATAATGATCGATGGACGTACGCTCCTACACGTGTTCAGCAGCGGATCTGTGACAGGCCAGATATATCGAGATGAGGTCTTAGATCCTTATGTAAGACTTTTCAGGGGTGCATATGGACCTGAATTTTTATTTATGGATGATAATGCCCGTCCACATTGAGCAAACCTCGTTGATGAATTCCTTGAAAGTGAAGACATTAAGCGAATACCTTGGCCACCAAACTCTCCTGACCTTAACCCGATAGAGAACTTATGGGACTACCTTGGAAGAACAATTGCACGTATACATCCTCCTCCTAGAGATGTAAATGCTCTGAAGACGGCATTGCTGGAAGAGTGGAGATTAATTCCCCAAACTGTGGTTAACAACGTTATTTCCAGCCTTAAAACACGTTGTGATATGTGTGTACAAGTCAGGGGAGATCATATTCCATATTAAATTCGTAAGACTTAATTCTTTTTCTGAATCATTCCTTTTTTTCTTAACTCTCTTTGTCACATTTTATTACCATTTTTATTGTTTCATGCTACAATTTTATATCATATGAGGTGATCTTCAATTTTTTCTTTTGCATTTATGTGTCATCATGTTATGTATGATTCCACGAAAATTCATTAAATTATAAGTCATAGTCTCTGAGAAATCTGTGAATTTATGCATGTAAACATAATTTTGGACATGAGTGTACTATCAGAGCGCTGTCGAGCGAGCTTCTGAATGTAAATAAAAAACACCCCATCTGGTGACCGAAGCTACGAAGCAGTGCTTCACTTCTAATGCCGATTTGGCCACTCCTTCCTTTCTTACCTCCATGCTTGTCCCACGTAACTTGGTAGCAATTAGCTTCTAAGGCTGCTCGCGCATTTTTTAGACGATATTCATTGTATTTACAGAAATATTTTACATAAACTTTTGTGTGTTAAAAAATCCATTTGGTAACCCTGATTCTTCAGTACCTTTCTACACCGTAATTTCCAAGACAATAAAGCTTTTTTACTAGCGGAAGAGGTATCTTATTACATTTCTCTTAAACAGCTTTCCAAAATCCAAGGAGAGTTGTACGTCGACTTCTGGACAATCCGCTTCTTAAAAGTCCAAAAGCACAAAATTCCGTGAATGATACATCAGAAGATTTAGTAGGGATATGATTGGAAGGCATGGCTTTAATATACGTTTCTTGTTCCATCTTTTCCTGGAAATTAACAGTGGATTTTGACGTGTGGCTGCTCGCTTTGTCTTGATGCAGTCTTACTGATCGATCGCACTGTGTGTGAAGAGAATGTATTTCATGTTTGAAAATTGGGTATAAAATATGTTCCGGATAATAGGTGGAGTTGACCTTAACAGTTTTCTGCACTCTCTTTAATTTTTATTTATCCTTATATCAAAAACCAGCAATAATCATAAATCCATTTGAAAAGCTTTCTTTAGATTTTTTTAAACCATGTTCTAAGACTTTTTTTCTTCTCTTTGATGATAATAAATGGATCTCTGTTTATTGAGATCATTTAAATATCCCCATGATTCATCTATTGTGACAATATTTTCCATTTTTGTCTGAATAATTATTTCTCACAGAGAATTCTGCAGCGCGTTCTGCTTTCGGCACTATGTTGTGGAGAAAAACGATGTACATTACTCCTTTTTAAGATTCTAATCAGCATTAATCACTTTGTTTACAGCTGACACTGAGCATTTTAATGATTATGCAACTGTCTTTTTGACTTTTGAACGAAGGTTTTTCTTTTAATGTTCTTACCTTTGCAACATTCGAAACATTCCGTTTTTCTCCTTGAAGCACTAAACGTTGACTTTTTTTAATCTTGCTTATCGACAATATTAGCTAAGAAATACGAATACTTTTCTCCGGAAAGCGCACAAACATCCATAACCTTCCATCCATGTTTTTCTAAAAGCCCATTTTGCATGAAACCAAAATTGTCAAATAGCAGACGATAATTTACAGTTTTAAAAACATAATTGTAATTATACAAAATTTCCAAGCAGGCGATTTTTACTTCCTTGTACGAAGTAAAAAGGAAGTATTGTAATCGCCAAAAGTTTCAGGCAGTATATTTCAACGAAAATATCCATTTTGACCGCTATCGAATGCAATTTAACGATGTTTTTGCGTGATATCTGTACGTAAGGAAAGAATAAAATACTCATTTCCTCCAAAAAAATTATAAAACTGCTTTAAAATGAATTCTGAAGAGAATTTTTCCTGGCTTTTGTACGAACGTATGTACGTACGTACGTATCTCACATAACTCAAAAACGAGTAGCCTCAGAACGTTGAAATTTTGTATATAGGACTACTATAACATGTAGATGTGCGCCTCGTATTTTTGTTTTAATCGGCCGCGCCAAACGTATATAAAAATATTTATAAATATATATCCACTCTGTTACCCGGCTCAGTGATCTGAGTTTCTTTACTCTTATATGTTTGTAAATTGTACATTTTTTGCTTTAAAAATGATTGAATTATGTTGTTCTTATCTTCCGGTTAAGGTTTTTATGCCTTTAATAAATCTGTATGCAATATTTTTAGAATTATCAACAATTTTAAAGTTGTTTAAGTGCTGCTAAGCCTAATAATTTTTTTGACGGCGGCCATTGCTTGTTTACATTTGAAACAGCAGAGTAATGGATTTCTTGGCAATCTAGAGAAACTTAGCTTCGCAACAACAAAGATAACTCCTTCATTTATTATCGCGAATTAAATCATGCTTAATACTTTCTGTAATTTTTTCGAGGAAATAAGTGTTTCAGATTTACTTCGTAATTTTTAATACAGATGTTTTGAGTTTTTATCTATTTTTGCCTTGTCGCGAAATAAGAACTGAATTAATTGAATAAGAAATACTCAATCGTCTGTGAAAAACTGTTTCTTTTTTGTTTTGTTTGCTTAATTTCTTTTATACATCATTCTAGCTTTATTATAGTATTTGAATAGAACATGTGGCAACGATTAGATGATTCTATTCTTTAAATGATATAAATTTTGTGCATTTTAAGTTATAAAATGAACGAAATATAATACTGTTAAGTGACCTAGCGCCAGAGTGTCGCTATGGTAAACAAATAGAGTGAATTTTAAAGAATGCATTTATTCTATTGTGGCTTATGCGCTGTCGGCGAAGTAGATTTAGTTCAATCCAATAAGTTTAAATGAAATTCTAGAAAAAATGCGTATAATTTAATTTTCCGTGCAAGGAAGTCGTGGTGTACACATCAGATTTTTTTAATACTAAAGCAAAGTTTATAGAGACATTAGGATTTTTTTTGGAAGCAGGCAAAATGAAAAATTATCTACGCCTTCGCCTGGAATCGAACTGCGGTCCTCTGGAATAGCGTCAGCGTGCAGACCACCACACCACGAAGGCGAGAGAAACACAACAAAATTAGTGCAGTGGACCCTGTGTAGGTGATAATACTAAGTTCTAGATAATTTTGATCTTCTGAGGAGGTGATCAACTAAGAGAGCTAACTTTTAATAGCGATATTTTTAATTTATATTCTGAATAACACCACCCACTTTCAGAAGTGTTCATGTTAGGGAGGTCGTCGCTACGAAAAATTTCGCTGTATTTAAAAAATAGCCGAATTTTTGTTCTGTAATGCTAGTAATAACCCTGTTTAATTTTATGATCTGCGGAATTTATTATTCAATTGAAAAATTCTATATAAAACAATCCGAGTTTTAAACGGATTAGTTTCACTATTGATTTTACAGCTTGTCTTGCGTGTCCATATTTTTCCAAATCTTAAACCCCGACAAGTTTTGCGGTACAAAACGTTGCTAAAAACAGGAGTTACAGAAAAAGAGAAAAAAAAGGATTAATCGATAGCTTTTATTTGTAACAGTTGTTCCTTATCGATTTTTATTTAGTTTTTAATGGGCAGTTTGTACCCTAAGCTCACTTGTTTCGATTTTTTCGTTGTTTGTTGTTATTTTCAGCTTTGAAAGAAAGGTAGCTTCTGTTTAACTGAAGTAAGTTATTTCAATTGATTTCTACATTAAATATGCATAACAAAATTCTGAGTACGAGGCCTGGTATACTTGAGTTCATAGAATTTGTCGATGCTGAAAATAGCAGCTTTCAACTCAGATGATTTTTCGTAAATTTGAATTTGTTGTGAATGTTGTTTGTTAGAAAACGAGGAGAGAAATGCCGCAAAATTCTTTTTAGTTATCGTCTGCAGGAAATGTTGTACAACTCTTAAAAATCCCACCTCTGATTGATACTTGAGAATGCATACCAGTTTTATTCGCGTGATTTGACATATATCGGCCAAACTAAGAGCCTCTAAATTTAGCATCAAGGAACACGAATTTTCCATTAAAAAGATGAAATAATAGATCTTTGGCAACATCTTTTTTGTTACTCAGCCTTAGTTTTGCCTTTGGTTCTGCGAAAATTATTCACAGAACTGCTTTAGTTGGTGAAATAGATTTTTTTGAAAACCTTTCATATTAATAAAAAATACACTTTTTAAGTTAATAGCACTTCTTAGTAATTCCAAGCCAGTTTTTCTTAACACTTTCAAATCTAACTAGCTGGAAAGTTCGCCAGATGAAAGGACAGAGGCCAAAGCAAAATTTATTAGACCTGTATACAATGTGAAAAGAAAATGCATATAAAAATAAAAGTCTGAAAGGTTTCAGATTTTAACTTAAATCCAAAGGGGCGTTTTTTTAACGTTTTGTGTGTTACCTTTATTTATTAAATATCGTTTTCTTCGCACTTAAACCATAAAATTCAGTTCAACAGCAATATCGCAAAATAATTTTTAAATGAGCATATCTTTAGAATTTACGATATTTCTTGCGAGCTGGAAATAAAAATGTTTTTTTCTGTAAAACGTTGCCATTGCTCGCTTTGAAATCGAGTTCATCAAAATTTCATTAAAGTTTTACAAAATATGAAATTGATAATAAAATAAATTCAAAATTTGGGCTTCCAGATGCCCATATTCGCAGGAGAATTACGTCATTTAAATTTGGATGGCTGTAGGTAGCGTTGTTTTATCACAATGCGAGAAACATGCATACATTTATGCAGATTCTTCATTATTTAATTTCTTTAAATATAATACAGGGCGATAATATTTGGTAGCAACAATTTGAAAAGTGAAACAACGCTTGTAGTGAATCAATGCAACATGCCAAAACGAAATTATAGTCCTTCTCGGCAAATTGCCCCTTTGGACTAAAAATATTTCAATACGAATGAAATCAGTTCTATATACACCTGAAAATAAATTAACAAACTCAAGGATTTCGAAGCGAGCAATGGCAACATTGTACAAAAACAATGTTTTTACCTCCAACGCGCGAAAATTCTAAAGATATGCTAAATTTAAAATTATTTTGCGATATTGCTCTTGAACTGAATTTTATGGTTTAAGTGCGAAGAACATGATATTTAATAAATAAAGGTAACGCACAAAATGTTAAGAAAACGCCCCTTTGGGCGTAATTTAAAATCTAAAATCTTTCAGGTTTTTATATATATATATATATATAGTTTTTTATTTAGTATTATTTTATCTACTTTTTTTTTTTTTTTTTTTTTTTTTAAATAGAGATAATTTCTGAACTTAAAAGAGGGGTAAGAATGCGAAATGGCGCATCATTCTGCATCATGACAATGCAGGCTTGCGCACTAGGTTTGAAACTATCAGTTATTTAAAAACATCAAAAATAAAAGTCATTATTCTTATTTTTTCCATTTAGCACCCAGTTATCAGTAACTACGACGCTTATTTATTTCCAGTTTCTGAATTTCTATTTGTAGTGCTAAGTAATTTAATGACATCAGCAAAAAGGGTCTCTCCCGCAACTCTCACCAGCAATTTCAACATAATTATTACTGTATCGTTACGTTGGGCTCTCTGTATGTAAAAAAATATGTTTTCAAAAACCCTTAATTTCAAAAATGTGTCTATTTCCTGCTTTTCTCATTTTAAACCACTTATCGGAAATGTAATACAACGAATTCTCATATCATTTCCTTCATTTTTCCGACATCCAACAACTCCTGTTGCCACCACCTCCTTGGATACTTTCCATCTCTCTCGTCCTTTCTACAGGGTATCTCATCCCCGCCCATGTGTCAGCCGAACCCTGTCTTTTCTCTGGGTGGAGCGGACACGAAGGCTGTGATCACCGCACTTTTTGGAAACTCGTTCAGATCGCTGCCGAGACGTCCGTCTTGAAGAGTAAAGTACTGTTATTTGGGACTCATTCTAAATAGCTCCCGCTATTCCGGCGCCTCCCGGGAGTGGGCGCGGGAGCCTTAGAATGCGTGTGGTTATGTGTTTTCTGGAACAGCACTCTCCACTGCTCACACAGATATCCCAAATGAGTGATAAAGGATATCGATTGATCTTCTTCTTCTTCTGTTGCCACAGCTTTTTTTTCTCGTCTTAAATAATTCCTTTTTGGAGTTTTAATTCTATGTGAAGTTTTACCAGTTAGAAGTTTTTCATTGATTAATTGGTAATGTAATTGAAATTTGGATTGTTCGTTTCTGTTCGTTTTTTTTTTTTTTTTTTTTTCTTCCCGATGAAGAAGTGCCAGTTATGTTGATATGTCGTGACAGAATTTAATTCAGCTTTCTCATGGTTCCGTTGATAAAATTCAGCTGTTTTCATGCATTAACCGCCATTCTTTTTTCCCTGCGCTTTGCTTATATCTTTTCGTTAAAAAGCTGGTAATTATGGCTGTACCACATTCAGTTGCGAAATAAATCAATACCATTTGTTTTGCATTTGTAGCGAATTCTGGCATATAAGGCAAATAACCTTGAGAAGTGAGTGACGAGTTTACGACTGGAAATTTAGTTTATGATAAAAGTACAAGAGCATACTAGACAACTCTTTTAAAACTTAATTAATTTGATCTGTTGATGTCGCTGACTGTTTGTATAAATAGGCTGTTAAAAGTCTTCTGCTCGATGAAGGGTTAAAAAATGTGATGTGTAAACCACATGACTTCCTTGTACGGAATATTAAATTATACGCATTTCCTCTTGCATTTCATTTAACCTTATTGGATTGAATTAAATCTACTTCGCCGACAGCGCATAAACAATAGAATAAGCGCATTCTTTAAAATTCACTCTATTTGTTTAATATAGCAACACTCTGGCGCTAGGTTCACTTAACAGTATTATATTTCGTTCATATTATAACTCAGAATGCACAAAATTTATACCATTTAAAGAATAGAATTATCTAATCGTTGCCACATGTTCTATTCAAATACTATAATAAAGCTAGAATGGTGTATAAAAGAAATTAAGCAAACAAAACAAAAAAGGAACAGTTTTTCACAGACGATTCAGTATCGTTGCCACATGTTCTATTCAAATACTATAATAAAGCTAGAATGATGTATAAAAGAAATTAAGCAAATAAAACAAAAAAAGAAACAGTTTTTCACAGACGATTGAGTATTTTTCATTCAATTAATTCAATTCTCACTTCGCGAGAAGGCAAAAATACATAAAAACTCAAAATATCTAGATTAAAAATTACGAAGCAAATCTTAAACATTTATTTCCTCGAAAAAATTCCAGAAAGGATTAAGCATGATTTAATTGGCATTATGAATGAAGGCGTTATCTTTTTTGTTGCGAAGCTAAGTTTCTCTAGATTGGCAACAAATCCACTAGTCTGCTGTTTCAAATGTAAACAATCAATGGCCGCCATAAATAAAAAAGGCTTAGTGACACTTAAACAAGTTGGTGCGGCCGATTGCAACCAAAATACGAGGTGCATATCTACGTGTAATAGCAGTCCTATATACAAAATTTCAACGTTCTGAGGCTACTCGTTTTTGAGTTATGCGAGATACGTACGTACGTACGTACGCACGTACGTACATACGTTCGTACAGACGCCACGAAAAATTCTCTTGAGAATTAATTTTAAAGCAATTTTATAATTTTTTTTTGGAGGAAACGAGTCTTTTATTCTGTTTTTACGTACAGATATCACGCAAAAACATCGTTAAATTGCATTCGATAGCGGTCAAAATGGATATTTTCGTTGAAATAGGCTGCCTGAAACTTTTCGCGATTACGATACTTCCTTTTTACTTCGTACAAGGAAGTAAAAATATATACTTGCAAAGCTGGTAGGAAAAAAACATCTAATAAGCTGATGTCCTACTGATAGTTAATATAATTATTTTACCGTAGCTGCTGAAATATATATAATAATATATGACGCTTAGCTCTTATATTTTCTTTTGCTGTCGCTACTGTTGTTTCTGACTCCTCAACAGCTGGGCAACCTATTGAAATTTCATAATTATGGCTCACTTTAGTTCTTGACATCAGAACTAGTTGCCGTGTTGGGGACTCTCATGATTTTTTGTGTGGAGCAAGTACGAGTTAAGTAAGATTTTCTTAAAAGAGGATTTTGATAGCAAATAGGACCTTGATAACTTGGGGATTGGCCCTTTTTTTTTTTTTTTTCCTCATCCAGTTCAGTAAAATTTAATACAGTTCAAAATTCTGGTTTAGGTTTTGAAATATGAATATTTTCCAGTAAATTCTAACAGAATTTATTGAAATTTTGAAATAATCTATCAATTATAGGAAAAATTAAAAACAATGTTAGAAACTCGAAATTCACGGAGATATGCGGGAAATTTTGCAAAATCATCGGAAAGTAGAGAAAATAATCACGCAAATCGGCACTGCAGTAAATCTACTGTCTACTTATTGAGTTACTTACTTATTTACCAGCTACTGGATATTGTTGCAGACAACTTGTCCTAAAAGGTTAATGGAAGCTTCTTTGTTAGGAGGTAGAAAGGATGTAGTTTGAAATCTTCACACTTCTTTGTGCATTAATGGACGGGGACGGACGTATTTATGCGTGCAGGTTAACGAAGTCGTCGGTTTTCGAAGAGTTAAACACGATGCCTTGCGCGTTTTCCAAGTTTCCAAGTTTATGTTTCAGTATTTCGCCCTTATAAACATGAGTGAGAAACTGTAATGTTGATACAAATAAAAGGATACTTAAGGACTCATAAACTTAAGCGATCGAGAGAAAGGCGGAAATAATTTGATCTTCTGAAAACGGCGAATCTTTTGCTTTAATCGGTCATTCGTGCAGTATCGAATATGTTCAGTTTCGAATAACAAGGATAAAAATTAAGAACACATTCAAAATTGGGGGAATACATATATTTTTAAAAATTTGTTTCCAAAAGTCACGACATAATGATGGGTGAAACGGAAAAGTTTTTGTCATCATAGATTGATGATCAACATCAAATTAGCGTCCCTCTGAGCTTCTCAGTTATTCAATTTAAGGGTCTTAATTTGCATGAAAAAAAGGAAAGCTAGATTAAAAGAAGATTCTAACAGGATATTCCAAGCAAGTGATAGCTGGTTCGACAAATTTAAAATGAAGTTATCTTTACGTATTAAATTCACTGGAGAATCAGCTGATGCAGATACAAACGCTGTAACAGAATTTATTTCCTGCAAAAGAATTGTTCAGAATTATTGTAAGCAGAGAACATTCTCCTTTCCAAATGCTGGATTTAAGCGAGACGGATTTATTTTGGAAAAAATGCCTATTGTACATTCTTATCAAAGGAAGAATTAATTGCTCCGGGACCTTTTAAAAAACGACTGATATTGCTTTTTGGTGGAAACTTAGCCGGCGATTTAAAATTGAAGCCAATGTTAGAAATTTTCAAAATACGAGGGTTGGAACTTTAATAGTGGCAACACAGCTGAAAAAACGCTACGCAACAAAACCAAAGAATATTGCGTATACCACACGTAAACTACATACCTACCTTACCTCTCAGCAAAAAGACACGTCCTGCCTACGTCACTCGCATGCGGAGTGACGCGAAGAAGGGATCCTTGCATTAGCTCGCGGTCTGAAGTAAGTGTTGTCAGGATGTTTTCAAAACAAGAACAACGATGTTGGATAAAAATTGAATGTGCCAGAGGTAGTAGAGCACGATAGTGTCATCAAGGGCTTCAAGAGGCTTGCGGGGAATCTGCATTGCCTTACAGAACCGTAGCAAGATGGGTGAAAGCATTCAATGAAGGGTGCCAAAACGTGGCAGACATGCTGCGCCAGATCGTCCGAGTGTCAGCGATGCAGACGTGCAAGCTGTTGCCGCACTAATGGACAGTGATCGCCTCCAAACGATTCGTCAGCTGGCCGGACGAACAGGATTAGCGCATACGACTGTGCTGCACATTCTGAAGGAACGCCTGTCCATGAGAAAAATTGCTTCACGATGGGTTCCACATTAATTGACGGAAATGCAGAAATGGCTACGATACGATGCTGCCCGAACCCACCTGGAGCGCTATGAGCGCGAAGGAGATGCTTTTTTACACCGTATCATTACGCTGGATGAGACTTGGCCCGATCGTACCAGCCAGAACTGAAACGCCAATAAAACGAATGGCGTCATCACGGGTCACCACGACGTTCGAAATTTCGTCAGAACCCCAGCAATGTGAAAGTTATGGTGATTCTCGTATAGACTGTGATGGTGTCATCCTAACGCATACCGTTTTCCCACAGCAGACGGTCACTGCGCAGTATTACTGCTCATTTTTGGAGCACAATCTCCGACAAGCTTTGAGAAAAAAATGGCGACACTTTCTGCAGAACGCTCCTCTCATTTTGCATGACAATGCTCGGCCACATGCAGCGCGAGCTGTGACTGATTTGTTCAAGCGATGGGGCTGGGAAGTGCTTTACCATCCACCATACTCCCCAGATCTAAGCCCTTGTGACTATGACTTAATTTCTAAGATGTAGGAACCACTTCGTGGCACTCGCTTCCAAACTGTTCTTGAGATTCTTGCGGCAGTAGACCGGTCCATTCAAACTATCAACAAAACAGGCGCTGCTACAGGTATTCTGCGACTTCCACATCGTTGGAAACGGGTTGTACACAATGCTGGCGACTATATTGAAGGACTGTAAAACATGGTGACATGAATCACTTTTGTATTCCTTGTAAATAAATAGTTGCCACTATTAGAGTTCCAACCCTCGTATATAGAAAGGGAAAGATAAAAAATTGCTTCCAGTCATTTGAAAATCAATTAAAAAGGCCTGGGGTACTAAGTCAATAGTTAAAGATTAATTCATTTTTCATTTCGTGCCGGAAGTTTAGCAATATAGTAAATGCAAAAAGGGACCACGGATCAATACCCGCCAATGGAATCAAACAGTGATAGCACCGTTTAAACCACATTATATGAGAACAATAATTAATTAGTCCCTGAAGGCAACTGACAAGGAGGTGGGCCTACATTAAGATGTTTTCGTAAGTACTATATATATGAAACACCATCAATAATATTGGAGACACATGGGCTGAAATAAAAGAATTAACAGTGAAAGGTTCCTGGAAACCACCTTCTTGTCATGCCTTCGTGGTGGGGTGGTCTGCACGCTGGGCGCGTATTCCAGAGATCCGCGGTTCGATTCCTACGAAAGCGCTTGTTTATTTTTCATCTTGCCTGCTTCCAAAAAAAATCCTAATGTCTCTACACCACAAATGAGTAATTTTATAAATTCTGAAGGAATTTCGGAAAGTGCCACAGATGAAATAGTTGGCCTAATAAATGAACTAAACTTGGACATCAACAACGAAGATGTTAGTGAGTTGATTGAATCTCATACCTGCCAAATGAAACTTAATTAAGAAACAAGAGTTAATTGAAATACACAATGAAAGTGAGGAAGAAGCTGATGAAATTGTTAGACCTTTGACAGTCAAAACTATGAACGAAGCCTTTGTGCATATTGATAAATTTTTGACTGTCATCAAAGAATGTGATCCCAATGGAGAACGCATATATCAAGTACGTAGGTTAATTGAGAAACGCACAGAATATTACAAAACCTTTTATTAAGGGGGGAAGTTCTTGGAAAGTTTATGAAGAAAACACCTGAAAGATCTTAAAGACGTCTCATTAACATAATCGTGAATTTGATAAATAAATAATGTTATTCATAAATAAGTATTTTAAAATGCAATTTTAATTTTTTAGCCCAAAAGGGCCATAGCCTGAATTGGTTACTAGTCTCGAAACTGGATTTTGCGTCGTCCACTAAAACGGCGAATCACTTTTCAACTTGTTGCCACCAAATATTCTGTATTATTTTTTAAGAAATTAAATAATGAAGAATCTGCATAAATGTATGTATGTTTCTGGCATTGTGATAAAACAACGCTACCTAGGACCATCAAATTTTGAATTACGAAATCCTCCACCCGAACACGTGCACCTGGAAGCTCGAATTTTGAATTTCGAATATTATATTTCATACTTTGTAAAACTTCAATGAATTTTCAACAGACTCAACGATTTGAAAGCGAGCACTGGCAACACTGTATTAAAATGAAACATTTTTATCTCCATTGCGCGCGACACTATCTGTCGGAAATTCTATAGGTTTGCTGCTTTTAAATATTTTGGTATTTTTCTGTCGAATTGAAGTGTATGTGAGGTAATTGCGAAGATATTTAATTGATAAATTTAATACTCAAAACGTTAATAAAAGAAAAATGTGTTTTTTAAGCTATTTTACTAAGCAAATTGAACATTGCTGTGATGAATTAAGAAAAGACTCAAAAATGAATAAAAATGTATGTCAGCATACACTGCTGCGCTGCTTTTACAATTTTTAATAATAAAACTTAATAATAAAACTAAAAAGGCAAAAAGAAATGAGTTAGTACGAGCGAGTGCACGAGTGCAACAACAGTAGACTGCGATCTCAGCGAGAGCGTAAAAAAACAAACCCTTTTGTGCGACCGTTAAAATCTGAACCTTTTCAAATTTTTCTTTTTTTCTTTACTTCCCTCTACTTTTGAACGTTCAACATTCGCAATGATTTTCAGAAACCAGTTATGTGGGAAAGTCGCTTATATAGTCTCTCGATATCTTCTCACCACCAGACTTGCCCCACTAATCTCGTTCGCTTTCCGCAGCCGCCCTTTAAATAGTGAGAAGAATAGAAGGAAGTAAGCTTCGGTTTGGGGATTAAGTAAGTTGTGGCAAAGTGTATGAGAGAGTGCCTAAGAGGAAGGAATCATTCATGGCGAATTTTCTTAGGGAAACTAGCTTATATTCACCTTACACCTAGTCACAAAAACTCCCAGCAGCGAATCCGTTCCCCCGGATTTGAAATTGGGTAGAACTATCAGTGTTCAATGATCTTACAATTCGACCAATCAAAGAGCAAGATAGTCCTTCATACGTATTATCAGGTTCAATGTTCCGTCTTACTTTCTTTGGGAACATGCAAGGACCTGACTCGGAACAGAGAGCTTACTAAAGCTATGTTCAATAACTGTGGGAAGTAGACAAGGATACACAAGAAGGGTGTACAAAACCCTTTATTTTTCTCTCTTTACAATAATTTCCGTACTTCGGAATACAAAGACCCACTACTTGTGGTCTAAACGTAAGAATATGAAAATATAACTAAACTTAACTTTGAAATAATAAACGTGGAAGATTTGCCTTATATTAACAGGAAGCCGTATGTAGTACAGAGAACTGTGAACACTACAATACGTTTAAAAATTATCAAGAGGATTAAAACCTCTGGCCTGGAAGGCAACCAGCAACTGAGTAAAACTTCTAAGGTAAGCGGCCTGCTTCGGCTAACTCCTTCCTCTCTCTCGCTTGGCAAAAAGCCACAACTTAAGTACTTGGCGTGTTCGCCAGACCAATTTTGCATAAATAACTTAACGCTTATAATTCTGGCCGGAAGTAGAAAATAAGAAGTGATAGTAAAGATTTAAAATAAAATAAACGTTAGTAAAACTTAAGATCCTTACAGTATACATACTTAATTTAGTTATAAGCAAATCGAGCTAGTAATTCGAAGATATGTCGTTTGGTAGCCAACAGAAGCATTAGTTTCACATTTCTAATACCGGAATAGTATAATAATCACTATAAGATAATTGGATAGATTGTATTTCTACTGAAAGTCGACTGCTTGGTTTTGTTTGATTCGAAGCCTGGGGATAATATTTTGCTTCACGGAATCTGAACACTCAGTAATTAATCTCTGACGGATTCCTAATATTTATTTTGGGCCGGAACAAGGATCCTACTTTAATTGAATAGCTATTAGCCTTCGTCGCCGGTATACTAATCGTCTTTCGCCTCAGAAGGAGCTAACAAAGTCCTTCCTTTCTTGATATTGATTGCAGTAGAAGAGTTTTCCTAAGGGCCAGTGTCTTCATATACTTCGCATCGATCGGTATCGAAGAAAAGTTATCGACACCTACCTCGATCGATCCATCTAAACTCGCCGAAAGGAGCATCGGAATTCGGGGCTGAATTCCTCCCTAATCGTCCAAGTTTTGTTTGTTTGAGCAACCGCCTCCTTGAAGCCGAAGTCTGTGCTCGTGTGTTTGTGTTTGCTGAAGGTCCCTGCCTCTAACGAGTATTGACATACTACAAGAGACGAGCTGATGGCCTACGGGCTGTACGTTTAGAGCAACTCGGTGGATTATTTATCAGTTTTAAATATCGTGAGTTGTGTTTAAGTTTCCTTTGTGTCCGCGGATAGCAACCACTTCGATGTGGAAGCTCATTACAAAATTTTAAAGATGTTTGTGTGGTCGAATTCGGCCGTTTACTTAGATGTGGCTGTAATAACTTCGGACAATACAACTTTTACCGAAACTGGTCGAAATTAGATCCAATTGATGTTTATACAACGTGCTTCTGCTTTTAACAAAGGATTTCTATGTCGATCATTGTGCTAAAAGTCACTGAGTGCTCTTGATAGAAAACGCAATCCGCGGATGAAAGGAGGAAATTTAATTTTGAAAAAATCTGATGTGTACACCACATGACTTCCTTGTACGGAATATTAAACTATACGCATTTTTTCTTGCATTTCATTTAAACTTATTGGCTTGAATTAAATCTACTTCGCCGACAGCGCATAAACCACAATAAAATAAATGCATTCTTTAAAATTCACTCTAGTATTTGTTTACCATAGCGACACTCTGGCGCTAGATTCACTTAACAGTATTATATTTCGTTCATATTATAACTCATAATGCACAAAATTTATATCATTTAAAGAATAGAATTATCTAATCGTTGCCACATGTTCTATTTAAATACTATAATGAAGCTAGAATGATGTATAAAAGAAATTAAGCAAATAAAACAAAAAAGAAACAGTTTTTCACAGACGATTGAGTATTTTTCATTGAATTAATTCAGTTCGCGAGAAGGCAAAAATACATAAAAACTCAAAATATCTATATTAAAAATTACGAAGTAAATCTTAAACACTTATTTCCTCGAAAAATTTCCAGAAAGGATTAAGCATGATTTAATTAGCAATAATAAATGAAGGCGTTATCTTTGTTGTTGCGAAGCTAAGTTTCTCTAGATTGGCAACAAATCCACTAGTCTCCTGTTTCAAATGTAAACAATCAATGGCCGCCATAAAAAAAAGGCTTAGTGGCACTTAAACAACTTTAAAATTGTTGATAATTCTAAAAATATTGCACACAGATTTACTCAAGGCATAAAAACCTTAACCGGAAAATAAAAACAACATAAGTCAATCATTTTTAAAGCAAAAAATGTACAATTTACAAACATATAAGAGTGAAGAAACTGAGATCACTGTGCCGAGTAGCAGAGTGGATATATATATATATATATAAATATAGTATTTATATACGTTTGGTGCGGCCGATTGCAACCAAAATACGAGGTGCACATCTACATGTTATAGCAGTCCTATATACAAAATTTCAACGTCCTGAAGCTACTCGTTTTTGAGTTATGCGAGATACGTACGTATGTACGCACGCACGCACGTACACACGTACGTACATATGTTCGTACAGACGCCACGAAAAATTCTCTTCAGAATTAATTTTAAAGCAGTTTTATAATTTTTTTGAAGGAAAAGAGTATTTTATTCTGTCCTTACGTACAGATATCACGCAAAAACATCGTTAAATTGCATTCGCTAGCGGTCAAAATGGATATTTTCGTTGAAATTTGCTGCCTGAAACTTTTCGCGATTACAATACTTCCTTTTTACTTCGTACAAGGAAGTAAAAAGGGAGCTTTAAAAGGAGGTCTGGTAATTACAAATACCGTTTATTCCGGCGTATAATGCGCACTATCAATACAAAAACATAAGATCGAAATTTACGGGTGCTATCTCGTTCTACGCCGGGTATAAAACTGATAGATTTAAAAATAAGGAATGAGCATTAAAAAAATTATATTTCTGTATGTACCTAAATGCTGTTTACTAAAATGACGTACATTATGAACATATAAATTTTCATTATTGGATAACATGGAAAAGTTTATCATATTCGTTTTCCGTTATATCTTCAGGCGCATCATCGAATTCTCTTTCATCTTCATCATCATTGTTGCTCATCCATAACTAAATCAACATCATCATCCGTACCATCTTTCACCAACACCAAAACACCCTTCTGCAGCACGATTTCCATTTTCTTTCACAAAATGAGTGGCTTTGCATTTGGAAATAGCACTGTGTTTGTTTCTTTTTCGCGGGCGCCATATTTGCTACTAAAAGAAATATTAGATTAACTTAAAGAAATATTAGATTAAAAAGAATATTAGATTTCAACTAAAGCAAATGCGATTTACTACCCTTCGATTTTCACTTCAGAATCACGGCTTCAAATGACTACAGAAAAAGAAAACACCTAACTCCTAATTTCACGAATTCGTTCAGGTTGGAAAGAAAATAAAGTATAATATATAAAAAATAAGTTATAAAATATAAATATGGAACGAACACTCGAGGCATATGTAAAAAAAAATATATTTGAAAATAAATAATAACAGTGACATTTTTGTTTGATTACAAAGTTGCAGCAACAATTAATTATGCACTTTTATTTTTAAAAAATGAAAATTGTAACTTAATTTCAAGGAGAAATCTATAAGATTGGCAACGCCGATTTATAATTCATGATTTCAAAGTACTGGCTTTGCCATTTTGTCTGCGTACGGCTCAGCTTATAAATGCGAGCAAATATTTTCACACATGAAATTTATTTTAAATGTGAACGGGAGTAGCTTAACTAGCGAAAATCAGATGATGGCATCATCTAGCTAATCAGATGCTTAAGACGACTAACTATAAGCCAGACCTAACTAAACTGACTTCAGAAGTTCAGCACCAGAGAAGCCATTAATATTGAAAAGAAAAATTAAATTCATTCAGTTACGTTTGTTTTTGTAATAATTTTAATTTTAATTTATATGTTTAAAATTTAAAGCGTATTGTAATTTATTAATTTCTAATGAAATTTGTTTTATTATTCACCCCCACCCCCCAAAAAATTGTTAAAATTAAATTACCACTGACCTGAATGAAACATCGTCTCAATCCACACATTTCAATTGATTTAAACCCGTAGCCAAAAAATGTTGCCAACGCCTGGGTTACTTAAAATGCGGCAAAGCAGAAGAATTAAGTGTTACTAAAATTAAAATTCTTATTAAAATTAATCAGGACATTTTCACACTTTTTGAGAAGTAATACTATTCTTTGTGCGATTTTTGATATTTTTGACAGAAAATTTGGTTGGATTAGAAAATTCTTTCTAATGTTCGAAATTTATACGTAATACATGGCCCAAACTACGGTTTTTTGGCATATAAATCGCGATTTGCCAGGTGGCCTGATAATTTCATTTTAAAAGCTGTAATTTCAGTTAAAAGTATAACTGTATTATGAAATAATTACTAATATAAATAAAACAATATATTTCTTCTATTTAACCTTTCGACCTATATCTTAATATTTTACATGATTTAAAGTACCCTTTATGCATTTTCATAATATTTATATATATATAAAGCGAGTATCTTTTTTTTTAACAAGTATTTGCATGTTATGTATTAGATACGGCGAAACTTCTACTCTTCAAATACAACTCTTGTTGTAACAAAGAATAATTTCATTTTGGAAGTATAATTGTGAATTTAATCAGAAATATTTTAATGCTTTTTTAATCAACAGTTTGATCTGTTACATTTTATAGTATAAGGTATTTTTCCTCTCTTTTCTGCATGCATTTCGTGATGTAATGATAGCACACTTGGCGCGAATTCGAGAGGGTCCAGGTTCAATATTTTCAATACTGGCTTCATGGGTGTTTTCGTGGTTTTGCCCATGTGTAACGTGTAAGTTTTGCTCAGTAAGTCCTCCACGAATACATCCCTTTCCTTAGGCAGATAACCCTTGTGTGCTTTGCCGTAATAAGATAAACGAAACCAAGCCAAACCAATGCAATTCATACATGTTCTAAAATAGCATCGTTAGTGTAGCAAGTCATAAAAATGACGCACAGTTTCAAATTATTTGAAATTACTATACATGTAATATAATTTTAAAAAAGACGAAATTACGGATTTTTAAAGAAGTTTATCATAGCACATTTTCTGATTCAAGTTAGAAAATCATATCGAAAATAGAAGTGTTACAACGATAGCCGGGTTTAAAGGAGCTAAAAAGCTGCGGTTTGTCTATGGCTATTATATATACTTTATCTCCTGTTTTTCGATGGCAAAATATGTTTACTAAAAGAAAGCAAAAGTGTGGTTGGGTTCGTATTACAAAGATTTATGATTTCACTGTGTTCTGTCCTTCGCCTTTGCTGGTGTTTACTACATTTTAAAAAGGATAATGAGGTTGTTTTCTTACCTATTCAGAGTTTGTTTCCTGTTCGACAGCGTACAAAACCGAACATTTTCATCTGAATTGTTTGATAGCCTGGAGTAGTGAACGAATTTAGGCGGTGCAATTGTTTACTTGAAAAGGTTTTACTTCTTCGTTGATAATGGTAGTTAAATCTTTTCTTGCCAAATGTCAGAAAGATTAAGAGGTACAACTTCCCGTACGAAGAGAAAGACCTCGGTAATTTACGTGGATTTTCTTTGCTTCTCCCTTTATTCGGCGAGTTTCCATAATTGGCTACTTTCTTCGGGCTTTAGAACGTTTAAAGGTGTGGTAGAATTTTCCCACGTCTTAACCCCTCTCATTCCTTTGATTTTACCCAGAGGCCGCGAAACAATAACTCATTCCATTCCATGGAAGCAGGACTATTCCATGGACGTAAGATCTTTCTTACCTCCATGTTCTGACTGACAGACAGTTTTACTTCCGCTACAGGCGTCTTTGACTTTCGTGTGAAAACAAAATCCCCCAGAATCGCTGAGGACAATTGACCAATACAAATTGTATTCGTAGGGGGTCATAAGTGTGTGTTTTGTGTGCAAGGGTGGTCGTCAATTGCCCTTACAGGTGTATCTGTAGACATGTTCTGGAATTCCAGGTAACTTTTCAGGTATGTCACTTGTGTGGCGAGCGAAGAAAGTAATAAATCTTTTACGCCGTCGTGGAAGGGACAAAGCGGAGTTGGAAACTGCGCTAAGAAGCGCCAGTTAGCCTACCAATACCTGACAATGCTACTTCGCGCTAAGTGACGCTTTCCAGTGCTTACTCCATCCATGAGTATCAATTCGGCCTCTTTTGATCATTTCTGCTCCCCCCGACACCTCTTCGGTTCTAAATTCCCCACCAAATAAGAGGTCGTTTGCCGCGGAAGTGAGAACTCTCTGACAGCACTTGTTTATTACTCCTCATTCTGTAGATTATTCTGCGTTTTCTGTAGACGCCAAGGATGTTCTTTGCTTGAAATTTTTTTGTAGCTTCTTTGCATAAAATATTCTACATAACAATACAGCGTAAATAATGATATTTTATAGCATTTTAAGCATGTATTTATATTATTATTATTGACTAAATATGCATGATACTCTAAAATTTTAAGTTACTTGATAACTAATTACCTACCTATTTAAAACATTTTTACAACTTTGTGGAATAAATTAGGAATTTGTCGTGTTCCTAATCGTAAATCTACGTAACCGCGCCGAGATTGGGAGGATAGCGGAGGGAAGAACACTTCTGCGCAAGTGACAAAAGAGAAAGAAAACTGGTCGAATCGACTAATGTAGTTTAGGTAATGTAATACGACTATAGTTTAGGCAATTTAGGTAATGTACTACGACTATGTAGTTGTTCTATAAACCCTTTTTCGGTTATGGTCGAGTTGTGTCAGTTGGTTTGCTGTCTACTTTAGTAGTAATCCTAAACCTTGAAAAAATAAAAGGAAAAAACAAAGTTGCTGTAAATGGCAAAATCATAAACATAAATATACGAATTAAACATTTTTTCGGAATCCATGCTGTAGTTCTAAGCAAGAAATCGGAATGTTCTTCTCGCCTTGGCAAAAACTGGGATTTTCACTACGATCAGTTTCGTAAAAAGAAAAGGTATGTTTTTTTCCTAATAAATTTTGTCTCCGACG
Source organism: Stegodyphus dumicola (assembly GCF_044657685.1). Classification (NCBI taxonomy): domain Eukaryota; kingdom Metazoa; phylum Arthropoda; class Arachnida; order Araneae; family Eresidae; genus Stegodyphus; species Stegodyphus dumicola. The sequence continues at coordinate 32,979,363 of NC_140772.1, forward strand.
TCAAAGGGTTAAGGATAATAATTCGAAAACTTGAATCTTCAAAGCAGAAACACGCCAACGTGAAACATAAAACTGTAGATTTATTAGGATTTTTTTTTTTTTTTTTTAATGCGGAAGACGTGAAAAATTAGCAATGGCCTCACCGGGACTCGAACCTGGACCTCTCGAATACACGCCGAGTGTACTACCCTTACCCCACGAAGGCACGCGGAAAGGGGGGAGAAAGTACCCGTCTTTTAAAAAGCGACTGGTGATTAGAGGACCCAATCGCCAAATCCTGGTGGTGAAGAATCATCATCCACCCCATTATAGTTCCGGCCCCACTGTATAAAGTCATTAGAATTTTGTTATTTGTGAGACGTGAAAAATAAACAGTGCCCTCGCCAAGACTCGAGTTGGACTTTTCGAATACGCGCCATGAAGACATGCAGAAAGAAGGGGAAAGTACATCATAAAATCAGCAAAGCAACAACTCTGTGTTGGGCGCAGATTTAATCAAGAACTCAATGGATTTCGAGAGCAAGCAGGTAAGATCCTTCTTCTCCAGGAGCAAAGAAATCTATAAGAAGAGAGACTGTGCCTGTTTGCCCTCGAAATCGATTGAGTTTTGACAGAATCTACGCCAAACACAAGTTGCTAACATGAATCTTCATTCATTTCTCGTTATTCAAATCTTAACTTATAAACTACCAAGCACTTTTTAAGGAATTATCTCATTTCTTCGCGCATGCTATCATCATCATAAAAGTGGTTAGCACATCCAGCTAGCTAGTGGAAGATCTGTGGTTCAAATCTCGCTGAGGGTGCAAATGATGCTTCGAAAAAATTAAATGAGCTCTCCAATTTTAAATCAAAACTTTGGGAAAATTACTTGTATGGGCATCCAGTAGAAACATTCTTTCAGAAGGGAACGCTGCTGTATAAATTTCAATTGACCTCGATCACCAGTATCACTTTGTGGCGGTCTCGAGTGCCACATTTTAAATTTTATAATTTACATTCCGCCTGCCATTTCGAAACTACATACGATCGATGACTGGCATATGACCCACACATTACTGGCATATGATGGATGCGAAGCAACAGAAATTTTGGTAATGATGAGATAATTAAAGATTGAATTTATATCTGTTACCGGCACAAAATTGTCAAAGGCATAAGATCGACTCTCCGCAGAATCAGCATTGGCATAAGATCGGCATTGGTAATGATGAGATAATTAAAGAATGAATTTATATCTATCACCGGCACAAAGTTGTTAAAAGCATAAGATCGACTCTGCGCAGAATCAGCATTGGCATAGGATCGGCATTGGTAATGATGAGATAATTAAAGAATGAATTTATATCTATCACCGGCACAAAGTTGTCAAAAGCATAAGATCGACTCTGCGCAGAATCAGCATTGGCATAGGATCGGCATTGGTAATAATGAGATAATTAAAGAATGAATTTATATCTATCACCGGAACAAAGTTGTCAAAAGCATAAGATCGCAGAATCAGCATTGGCATAGGAATACAATTCGACTCTGGCATAGCACAGACAAGGCTCATATATTTAATAGTGGCATATAATTAAAATGGAAAGAGTTTTATTAAATTGTTAAACATTTAGGGTGCCTGCATCCGATCAAAACCTGCTTTTCAACTACCATTATCGGTCGTATATATACGACCGATAATGGTAGTTGGCATTATCCCAGATGCAAAATTACGAATTTTCGTATGATAATGAAAGAGGATTTGTCAATTATCCTCCTTTCCTTACAGGAAAGATAATAAACTGGTTTGCACGTCTTACATTATCTGGACCATCGTATAGATGAAATATTTCTCCCTTCTTCTTTAAATGGATTGAAAGAACAATTGTGAAAATAATTCTCTGAGCCCTTTTCCTGCATTTCTTGCTTAAACTTCTTCAACTCAGTAGGGAATTTTTTTTGTAGGATATATTCTTTTCTGTATAAAAAAAAGAAGGAATTCGAACCATAATTCTTATCTCAGATGATCCTATGGTAGAAGATCCCTCTAAAAAGGAATTTTCTGTTCTTGCTTAAGCTAAAATCCTTTGGACGGCGACTTGTTAGATCGACTTAGGGATTTTATTGAGCAAAATGTGGAATTTTTTATTCATATTTTGCTTTCAGTTTTTATTTTTGTCAGATCTTCCTTCTTTGATTGAAAGAAAGTTGCATCACTTGGGAGCTGGGGATCATTTTTCGTTAAGTTGGACAGTAAATCTCAGTTCTATTGAAATCTCTTAATGCTACCACTTCCACAGAAAAGCAGATCTGGAGCCGTGGATGGTCATCTTAGAGGACCGTTTAGTATTTTGTCAAAATGTATTTCAACGTTCGCATAAACGAGACACTGCTTAAAAAATAATTATACAAAGAAGAAGCAGGACTCTACCAAGCTGCTAGTAGAACTATTAAAAGAAAAAAGAATCAATATATTATGCATCATTTTAAAAGTGCTATCATACATAAAAGTAACAAAATTTTTCCTTAATATTTGCTTTATGTTCCGGGATTTAAAACAGCCAACCACCACGGGACATTAGGGTTACCATTTAAACGGATTTTTATTCTATAATATCAGCATAGAAAGAATACTGATGCTGATAGCTGATTGGTTGAAAAAGGAAGAATCAGCAATTTCTTTGCAGGAGGGGTAAAACTCATACGTCTTCCTTTCAATGTTAAGGGGACTCAATCACTTTAAAACCCATAAGATCATCGAATATGTGACTGTCACAAGAACTGGGATAGCTCATTTATTTTAAAAGCAATTACTTCCATCTTTTTGCAGCTGATTACGTAATATAACTGCTTTCTGAAATAGTAATCAGAAAGTTTGTGTTGCCACATGTATTTTTATAATTTAATTTGCTTTGTGACAAAATTTTTCGTCATGTTTCCAACTTGCGCGCACATTTTAAAACATTCTGTTGCATAATTTAATTCCATATTTAATATATATAGCTTATATACCATTTGGAAACTACTGTGAACCAAACATTCTAAGAATTTCCTGTTAAATTTTTATTTTATTTGGATTTGAGTTTATAAAATGTATTTTATTAAAAAAAATCTATAATGTTTTCGTGCATAAAAATTTTTTAATTCTAAAATATTCATCAGATTTTTGGTTTAGTTAGATAATAGTGCTCATATAAAGAATTCCACTAAATTTCAAGTACGTACCATAAGCCATTTTTAAAATATCGTGCGCTCAAGGTGGAAACATGACGGAAAATGTTGTCCCAAAGCGGATTAAATTACAAAAATATTTTGGCGACACAAACTTTCTGTTACTAGGTCCCAAAGCAACTATATTATGTAGTCAGCTGTAAAAAGATGGAAGTAATTGCTTTTAAAATAAATAAAATATCCCAATCCTTGCAACAACCATACATTCGAAGATCATAAGGGGCTTAAGGTGTATGAGCCCCCTTAAATCCTGTAAAATATTATTTCAGTACGTGTTGGTTGCCAAATAAGAGGATGTATGATCTCTAAAGGATATTGCTCTTAAAGGGTATTAGGTTCATTTCCGTTACGCATCATTTGCTTCAAAAATCAGCATTAAATTCATTCACTGAACATAGAATAGAACCCGCTCTGCAGAGTATCTGTTGAGCGTAAATCGCACTGTCGATCCCGCACATATGTGTGGCATTGACACGGAGTAGAACTGACACCGACATGGCACCGATACGATAAAAATTAAATTTTGATAATAATGTAATATTGGATAAGAGGCATATATTGGAATGCAGAATTTGGTCGCATGCAGAGAGTCGTTAGTATAAAATACATATTGCGTATTCTTTATAGAAGTATACAGTACACGCATTACATATTCTATACAAATCTGCCACTGTCATATTACTGACACTGCATAGAATCGACACCAGCATAGTATTAATGTATCATAGGATCGACCTTGGCATTAGATCGAACGAGGTATTGCGTAGTTCGAAATTGTTTTATCTATATATGTTACGGTGAAACACCGAAATCTGGAGAATGTCGACTTTCACCGGTGAATGTCAACATTCACATAGTCTCTTGGTGTATGTCCGAAATATTTTCCAAATACTCTTATTTCTGACTTACACCGGTCAATGTCGACATTCACCATGTACTAATGGTGAATATTGAACATATAACAATATTATATTTTCTTCTCCGTAATTCAGTCGCGAATAAACGCACTTGAAACTTGAGATAAGAACTTAAGAACATGAGAACCCAAAACACACAATACATTCAAAATGAGAAAGGAAAATAATAGAAGTTAAAAACTTACTTAATTATACAGTACGTTCTAAATGAGAAAATAAAATAACAGCAATAAAAAACTTACTAAAGTATGTGATTCAAATCTTATTTATTGCAACAACTTAAACTATTATGGCACTTTATGACCTCTCTTTTCCACTTTCACCAGAGCATATCTGTGATTGTCGACATAGACCGGTGAGAGTCAGAATATACAAGAATGTAGTGAAATATTCGGTCTTTCACCGACGTATTTGGTGAATGTTGATATTCTCCGGTGAAAGTCGACATTCTCCAATTTCGGTCTTTCACGGTAACATATACATTAGATATTGACTTGGAGGAAGTTAAAATTAGAAACTGATTACTAATTAGAGGAAGAATTTAACAGTAAAAAGAAGAGAATATAATTTTTTTAGGTTTCTGCGTAGAATCGAAACCAATTTTTGAGCTATCGTGTCGATCTACCCGTCTCCAGTGCAGACACTATGTCGCATTTCCAGAAATCTGTAGTCTGTCTCTTTATAGGTTTCTTTCTTGTTAGTCCAAAGGGGCTTTGTCCCTGAAGGATTATTGTTTTCGTTTTGCGATAAAAACTTTAAAATGCTGTATCACTTTTCAAATCGTTGCCACCGAATACTATCGCCCTGCATTATATTTGAAGAAATTAAATAACGAAGAATCTGCGTAAATGTGTGTATGTTTCTCGCATTTTGATAAAACATCGGTAGCTAGAGCCATCCAATTTTGAATGACGTAATCCTGCTGCGAATATGGGCTTCTACAAGCCCACATTTGAAATTTGGAATTTGTTCTGTTATTGATTTCATATTTTATAAAACTTTAACGAAATTTTGGTTAACAAACTCAACGATTTAAAAGCGAGCAATGACAACACTCTATGGCGGAAAAAACAAAATCTTTTATCTCCAGCGCGCGGAACTGTGTATCGGAAATTCTAAAGATAAGCTTATTTTAAATTTATTTTGCGACATTGCTGTTGAGCTGAATTTTATGGTTCAATTGCAAAGAACATAATATTTAATAAATAAAGGTAACACACAAAGCGTTCTGAAACATTTCAGATTTTTTTCTCCCCTCTCATATTGAAAATGTGATTTAGTTTTTGACGTCTCAAAGAGTGTTAATTAACTTTCAATTCCGATTAAATTACTTCCTACATAAACAGACATAATTACCAACGAATGCTGAAAAAGATCGTACATTTTTCAAAAATCCATTGCTAAGTACAGGTTTAAGTTAATATGTCATTCATTCTATTATTACCATTTCTTAACAACATTTTGCAAAATTTATTATTGTACATCTTGAGTGTCATAAGTAAAATAGGTTTCTTGCATTGTATAACTGGTCAACTGCAAAGTTTCTTAACTCAGCTTCTCCTATTCACTATTGTCAGGGGTCAGTCAGCATCCAAAACAAAATCTGATAAATATAATGTCTACCTTTAGACACTGTAGAGACATTAGGTTTTTTTTTTTTTTTTTTTTTTTTTTGAAGCAGGAGCTTAAAGAAATGTGCAATGCTTTCGCCGCGAGTCGAAGCACGGACCTCTAAAATACGCGCCGAGTGTGCTGACCACTACACCACGAAGGCATGCTAAGAGAGCGAGAGAAATAAATACCTTATACATCCCCCCTTTAGAGGGCGACTGGGAATTAGGGAACCCATTCGCCAAATCCTGGTTGTGGAGAATCATCATCCACCACCTTTTTTAGTTCGGGCGCCACTGTAGAGACATTAGGTATTTTTAATGCAAGAGATGAGAAAATTGAGCAATGCCCACGAGAAAATTTTATGATGAGAAAATTATTTTATAACACGTCCCGTTTGGCATGTTATAAAATTTGAAAGCTTTGAGGGTTTTTTTATTTATTTATTATTATTATTTTGTGCTATTGCTGTTGAATTGAATTTTATGTGGTTTAAGTACGAAGAGCATGATATTCAGTAAATAAAGGTGAAACACAAAACGTTAGAAAACGTCCTTTTGGTCCTATTATCTGTAAGATTTTCAGATTTTCTTTCTTCCTTCTTTTTTTTTTTTTTTTTTTTTTTTTTTTATAATTAATTATTTATTTTATTATAATTTTTATGGAATTTTCGAAATAAATAGACATTTAAACTTCGTTTGAAAAGATTTCATACACTGGCAATATTTATAACTTGAAAAGAAAAGCCGGTTATAAGTAATTAAACTGTGAATTCTTTTACTTATTCTTTAAACATGCCGTTTTACTCCTTAAATATGTATGTGGAATTCCTCAGTACATTGAATAACCCTAGAGGGGGAGGGAGTTTTGCTTCAATGTGCAATTTTAGATCGATCATTCCACTGTATAAATCCACCATCGCTGTAGTCTGGAACATGCCAGATTGTTCAGAATTCTGTATTTAATCTTCTAGAATCTATTAGAAACTGTTTAGAAATTCACATCCTTGTTCAACAGACTTCGCTGTACAATTATTGATCGACATACATCGATGCTTACTTTTTGTCGGGTTTGATGGTTTCTTGAAGAAATGAAATCGAATTTTCAAACTGTAGCTTTCAACATCGAAAAGATTATTCGAACTGTACACTCTAGAATTTATGGCTTGGAAAGTAGAGAAGCTGTTGCTATTTCCAGCTATGTGGCAAAAAATGACAGCATTTATTCAGTTATTTATTATTTTTCATTCTTTACGCTCAGGTTTTTGCAACTACGAACTCATGTTTTGTCCGAGAGAAAAAGTTCGCTTCACCTGGTAGTGCGCTCTTCCGCCTCCCCCCCTCTTCCACTACCGGCAGATGGGAAGGAGGGAGATAGTACAAAGGAGGTGGGGAAGGAGAGGAGAGGGTTGAATCACGAATTTCAAGGGTGGGAAGGGGGGAAAGAGGGAGAGCGGAGGAGCAGCTTCGGCAACGGTAAAAACGAAAAAACCGGCTCTCAGTCCGCACGCGTGCTTCTGCGGTGGTGGGTGCACGACAGTTCTGCTCTTGCCACTGTGTTCCTATCGTCTGCTCTCTACCGCCAAGTTCGTTCTTTGTTTTGTTTTGTGCCGTTTCGTGTGTGTGCCTTTTTTTGCCTCTACTCGTGGATTTATTCTGTATTTTATGTGGTCGTGGATTATGACGAACTCCAACTTTGCCAGCATCGTCGCGTTTTTGTTTTTGGTTACGTCAGCATCGGAGGGCGCTGTCGCCGCTAGCACGTTCTTCGATTTCGAAAAAGGTAAGTTGTTCTCCGTTTTGTTTTGGTTTGACCGTCTGCAGGGGTGTCGCGGGAGAGGGATGTCGGTCGCTGAGGTGCGCGGGCGCATAGAGTTTCACACATCGTCGGATTCCATTTCCGAATAGTTAGTATTGAGCTTCCTATGGAACATCGGTTAAGTATGAAAACTATTCCGTTCTTACGTATTCTTTCTCCGGCGTTTAAAATGATACACCTGAGCGGGGGGGGGATTGTAGATATAATAAATTTTTATCGCTTGCAATTAGTGTTCGATGTTCTTTTATAATAATGCATCGAATGTAAATAACGCCCGCTCCCCCCCGAAAAAAAAAAAAAAAAAACAGAATCATTATGTATCGGAATTAAGAAAGAATGCTTGCGGTACAAAATTCATTCTACAAATTAACATTTAAAGGTAATAATGTTCTGCATTCATTAGTATGTTATTTAACAAAACAATATTTCAAGTTTTTTTATTATAACATTTTGATATGTTTTTATGATTGGCTGATATTTACTTACGGCTTCTTGCCAAGCATAATTCTTTTTTTTTTTTTTTTTCATGAAAACTTATTCGGATAAGACATTTCTTAATATCATTCCGTAATTTCAAATTTCGCAAATGTTTGTATTTTGAAATGGCATTAGAAACTGAAATGACTCATTAGTGATATTGTTGTCTTTTTATTGCATATTTAAAAGTAATTGGGGTGAAACTGATACCATTACAGTAATTAAATTTAAAAGCAGACGATACATACTGCTCTTTTATGAAATATTTAACGTTTGTGGAAGTATTTTAGTCTGTTTATTTTTTAATTCTTATTTATTTATTTAATTATTGGAAGGGAATGGGGTAGTTTTTGAACATTATTTAACAACAGTATTTAAAAATTATTCTTATCTATTGTTTTAAAGGCATCTTTTTAACAATGTTTATTTTTAATCAGTTCTTTCCCCACCTTTCTTTTTCTTTTTGAGAAGAGGGAAGATGTTATTCAATACAGGAATATTGAAACGAACGAACGATATCCGAGCTTTATTCAAGAATAAGACTATTTTGTCTCTAAAATTAAATTGATGATTAAAATGCTTTCGTAACAGTGTGGGAGAAAGAATTATTTCCATTTGTCAGTGAAAACAGTTTTGAATAAAACATTGCTATCCAGTACATAAATCAGCACTCCTTTCCAATCTCAGATTATTTATGACTCCTTTTCGAAAGTTTGTGTTCAGGTCACGTGCATTAGTAAATATTACTTGATATTGTTAAATTTCTAAAATATTATCCTATATTGAAAAAGAAATTCTTAATAAGATTATATCAAACATAAAAGAATAAGTTGCAAAATCGGTTTTTATGAAAAATTGCATAAAAAATGAAATTTTGTAAATTTAATTGTAATTAGCATAGCTACACGTAGATTTGAATTTACAAAGGAATAAACGATGGAATTAGCAAAAGAAATTTATTAATCCCTAAGGTACTATTTTCAACTTACTGCTCTTCCAAAATCGAGATTTCATAATTTTAGTTGAAAGGTTTGCCGAAAGATGGCTCTGTTTCGACATGTTTGGTTTTCTGCATTAGTAACTTTTTAAGCTTTTTCTGTTCTTGAACGATTTTTAATAAAACTTTGTACTAATAGTGATGAGGATTGCTTCAGTGAAATTTTTATTCATTCGTAAAAGTATGCTGTTCTAAAAAAAAGGGGGGGGGCGAAATCTTTGAAATGAAAACAGGCAAGCTGTGATGAAGTTGTTCTTGAAGTTGAAAAGAATGAGTAGCTTCTACTATTGCGTTATATTTTGAAGATGACATTGCTTTAGAAATAACCATTTGTAATCTTACGGTTTAGAAATAATAATAATTTTCTCCCTTTCTTTTTTATTCGTTGTTATTATTTTCTTAAGTTATTCGATTAGATACTTACTACATTTCCATATAATTATATTTCTTTTTGATGTTTAACTTAATATGAAAAATCTTAAAGTTGAAGTTATTTCTCTTCTGAAATGTTTATCTTAGAGACGTAAATGGAAGAGCATTATGACATATTTCAATTTACTTATTAATGGGCTAAAATATAAACAATTAGAATGTATCCTCTAAGTCGTATAGTAACATCCATTAAACAATTTTAATGTAAATTGTAATAAATATCAGTACAAAAATTAAAGCTACGCTTGTTAACTGGAGTATGAATATTTGCATATAGTTGAAATATGAGTTTTGCGTATTGCGTTGAAATCTAAAATTTTTATTTTCCTACTCTCAGAACATCAAGTGAATATTTTCTTCGAAAGCCACATAATTTTTCAATTAATCTTTGCAAAAAATATGATCAGTTAGCGAATGATTTGCAAGAAGTTTGATTTGCAAGAAGTTAACTTGTGCCTGTTCACAAGGATGGCGGCGCTATTTTCAAATAGGGCGTGTTTCTAATTGGGATTGTAAACATTGTAATTTGAATATTCAGCTGTTTTTTTTTTTTTTTTTTTTTTTAAATATAAATTTAAACTGATCTTTTGCCATAGAATTATAATATTAGTCTTCCAAAAACTGTTTTTCGAACATTGTAATTAAGTTTGTTTAAGAATTCATTTCTTAAAGAATTGCTGTTTTAGTTGCGTTATTGGTATCTGTATTTTGCGATTCTTAATGATTATTGCAGTTGATGAATTAGGATGTATATAAATAAGAACATATGAAAATCCCTTCAAAAATTTTTCGTAGTTGTGTCTTCCGGAAGATGCGAAGACCTTTTTTTTTTTAAAAAAAAAATATTTCCTGCTTGAAGAATTCTAGCCCTCCCCCGAAAAAAAGAAATTATATTCTGAGATTAAGTCTAAGATATGTTATGATATACATCGCCTTTTTTCCTTACACCCAACTTGAAGTGGTAAAAAACGAAAGCTGTCTAGTCATCAGAGAACGTATTTTTTACTTTTAAAGATACATGTAGGGGGGGGGTCTGGTAACCTTCCTCTTCTTGAGGGAATGATTGATAATGCCTTTAAAAAAGTGTTCCCTGAAGGGTGAAAAAAATTTCGTAAAAATAATGAAAGCGAGTTTTCTTTTTGAGCTTGTGATAAGTGAAAGTAAGGACTAGATAAAAAAATGTATATAAGTAACAGTAGATCTCTGCGGATATCTCATATTTTGCTAAAACGTGCCCACTATTTCGGTCTTTAATTAGTAATCAATAGTAATTTGTCTTTTTCTCTCGATTGAATCATATGGCAAGGACCTCACTTTTCTTATCTTCCTTGATATTTACACCCTTGTGTAAATATAGAGCCTGATAATTTTACGTACCATAAAAAGATGCATTATAGCTTCAAGTTATATATATATATATATATATATGTACAACTCATAGCATCAGCTTACAACATTGCTGCGTGTAGATTACCTCAAATTGCAGTACATTGATTGCATATGGATATGTTCATTGTTACTAAAGCGCATGTTAAAGCCTTTTCTTAAGGTTAATGATACAGGTTTGAGGTAAATTACAGGTTTATTTCATATGCCAATATGTTTGCGGTTGGGGTTAAGATTCACGTTTAGCAACATATTAACGTTCGATAAAGTTTTACGTGTGCCAGTCGCGGTCACAGGCGTGACTCATTGTGCCCATTGTGATTAGTTTAATGTGTAAACGTAGGACATCACATTCGTCCACGTCTGGATTGTTTGTTCAATAAAGACTCAAAACAGAAAGCCAAATATTTGATGAAGAAATTTATGCACCCCTCCATTATTGGAAGATCGTAATGTTCCAACGTACATTTCCAACGTACACACCATACTGGCCACTTTTTTAACTGTTCCGTGCAGCACGCGTTTAATTTTACCACATGAAACATCGATGGCTAGATGGTGTGTCATGTGTCGTGCGTCATTCTGTAAGCTTTAATGAACTGAGGGTTCATTTTTTTTGTTGTTTTTTGGTTAATATAACAGTGTTTAGCTACAAACACATAATGTAATATTAAAACTGTATATTTTATGGGAACAATGGCACTTTTTTCATGGGAAAAACAAATAATAAAATAATGGGCGTAAAAAAATATTGCAGCCCTATTCAGAAAAAGCTGCTATTATAGAACAACGATTACATAATACATTATTATTACAACGAATACATTAAATATATGTCGTCTATATATTAATGATAAAATCCGTTGAAATGTGATTTGAAGAAGTTAGAAGTTTAGGTTATATCATTGCTATGAAACATAAGGTATTTTGGTTCCAGGAAGTAGCCATTCCGTTACCATTTGTGAGGAATAGGTGTACTAATTAGCAGTGGAATTCCTGTAAAGACCTATGAAACTTTTTTTTTTTTTTTTTTTTTTTTGTGTGTGTGTGTGTGTGTGTGTGTATGTGTGTATGGAAGACGACTTTTAAAATGATGCTTGTTGCTATAAACAAATAATATTAACTGGCTTTTATACATGCTTTTCTTGTGGTCATGGTTCATGAATTTCAACTGAAATTTTAGTGCTTTGATTAGTCTTTGATTATATTTAATATTATAATAATTTAAATTAAGAATTAAAGTTGAATTACGTTTGTAAATTCTACTGTGAACATCATATTCTCTAATTCATTTCATTTAAATTCAAAACATGAGAGAAAATAAGTACTCTGGATACCACAGACAGTTATCAAATCAGGACTACTAAATTAATGACTTCAAAAAACTTAATTTTTGGACTAATATACACACGAAAAACTATTTACTATAATCATCAAAGATACATCATTATCATATTGTCCGTCTCTCGCTTTCGTACGCAGCTCACAGGAGCTGATTTTCACAAGAAGACAGCTTTTCTGAAGAAGCGAAAAAATCACCATTGTCTGGTGTGATTGAACCCTTCTTATGCATGGAGGTAGGAAGTAAGACCTCTCCTACCTCCATGCTTCTTATGGTAGGGGGCAATGCAATCGGGGGCACACATGCTGAGTTGTGACATTTCATCCCAGGATTTCATCTTCTCGGGGTTCCCGAGGTATCAAGGAGTGGGTTTTTTTCCTAAATGTCCGCTACATGGATTTGGATGGAACACGTGGAAATTCTAAACCTAACCGCCCACATGTAGAACTTTAAAATTCGTTGTCTTTACAACGCTTTGATTCATCTTCATGCAATGTCCTTAAGGATTCTAGCAACAGTTAGATGCAGTTTCGTACATTTTTTTAATAATAAATACAGTTTCCATCGCTTATTAGTGTCATGTCACTGACAGTGGTTTGTGCCATTCTCATGATCTATTTATGTTCTTCTAAACGAGAAACATTCTCCTTTTAAGATATACTAAAATTATGTTTGAAAAGCGTCGCTTGAAATAAAATGTATCGAAATGAAATAGGAATATTAAATTTAGTCTTTTTTTTTAATTGTACCGATATCTTTAAACAGATTATTTTTCCTCTCTCTCTCTACCATAGAAATAAAATTACGTTAATTTTTGCTTATTTTGAATTTAAAAAGTATAAAGTGAGTTGTTTTTAGTCCAAAGGGACTTGAGTCCCGAAGGACTATTACTTTCGTTTTGGCATTTTGCGTCGGACGGATAAATGTCCGTTCACTTTTCAAACTGTTGCCACAAAATGTTAGAGTCCTGCATTATATTTGAAGAAATTAAATAATGAAAATCTGCGTAAATGTATGTATATTTCTCATATTGTCATAAAATAACGGTACATAGTCATCGAATTTGAATAACGTAATCCTCCAACGAATATGAGCATGTGGAAGACCAAATTTGAAATTTGAAATTTGTTTTATGATCGATTTCCTATTTTTTAAAACTTTGACGAATTTTTGATTAACAAACTCAAGGATTTCAAAGCGAGCAATGGCAACGTTGTGCAGAAAAAACATTTTTATCTCCAGCGCGTGGGTCTCTGTATCGGAAATTCTAAAGATATGCTCGTTTTAAAACTATTTTGCGATATTGCTGTTGCACTGGATCTTATGGTTTAAGTGCGAGGAACATGATATTTAATAAAGAAAGGTAACACACAAAATGTTAAAAAACGCCCCTTTGGACGTAATTTAAAATCAACATTTCAGATTTTTTTTTTTTTTTTTTTTACAGTTTCAATGTGTACAGAAGTTTCTTACGAAAACATCTTGTAATATTGTCTTAGTAATAGGCATATTTAAAAACATTTCCATTTTGCACCGTTTATTTAATTTATTTTTAGTTCGCATGGTTATTTTAACAGTGTTTACGCAAGAATATTTACTCGGATGCACTTAAATAGCTCATCTGTTTGAGCAAGCATAAAATAATACTTCACGAAAGAGTTTTAATGAACAAGAATATTTAAAATAAATCTACACATTCGAATTGAGTTATTCGAAATCTGTTACATCGCCCATAGATGTCAAGCGGCACGAAGGTTGTAATGAACCCAGAAGTGATGGTATTTTATTGTGGATATAATCCAAATTAGTTTAGATGGTATTTCTTTTGGACTTTTACATATTTAAATGGTTATTTTGTATTTGGTTCATATCGTACAGTACATCGAAGAGCGTGTCGAGGCATCAGTTCCGAGTTATGTTTCGTCTTCTGGAATAGGTGCTGAAATTTGAATTAAGTGATTATTACCATCATCAGTTTAGCACTAGGTTACGCTTTGTGTGTTCCGTAATTTAGAAAATAAACTTTGAGATCTGACAATGCATTTTGTTTTTTAGGTTTTTTTTTTTTTTTTTTTTTTTTTTTTTTTTAATGTAAACGTTACGTTTACCGCTATTTCTCCTTTTTGAGTCAAAAAACTCATTACAGATCTCATTCACCGTTTCTTTGAAAGTTGACGGAGGAATCGGATTTTTTATGACAGACAACTGATCAAGCGTTAGATCATCCCGTCGGTCCTAAAATACTCAGCTTTCGAAAATCTCATCAAATAAGAAAACTATGATGAGCACCGTTTTTCCACGGTCACAAGGAGAAAAACTAAGAAAGGTTACTTAAGGATTATCTGTGATACAAGTATCACGAAGGGCAATTTGTTCCGCTTAGGCGCTTCATTTAGCTTCGTGGGTAGTAATTGTGACGCAAATGTGCAACTGGAATTTCACACGAGAACATTTAAAAATTTTCAGACTGGCTATTTATTTATTTCTATCGTTCACGCCTCTAATATGCTGTTAATCAAACTTCCTGATGCTGGTCAAATGTCTTATGTGCCTTGCTTGAGCTCATTTTATATCTTGAAGCGTGAGACTTGGAAAAGGTCGCCTTCGTAACGGTTGCTTCATAAAAAAGAGGCTGGCATCAATTAGCAAATTGCAACTTTTGCAAGCCTTTCCCTGGCATAAAGTTGTGTGCACCCTTACGAAAATTTCTTTGAAATTCGGGAAAAAAACAAAAGCTATTAAAGATTTTGAAAAAATCTGAAAGCTTTCCGATTTTATATAACGCCCAAAGGGGCGTTTCTTTAACTTTTTGTGTGTTACCTTTATTTATAAAATGTCATGTTTTTCGCACTTAAACTATAAAATTCAATTCAACAACAATATCCGTTTTCAAATCGTTAAGTTTGTTAATCAAAAATTCGTTAAAGTTTTACAAAATATGCAATAGGTAATAAAACAAATTCCAAATTTGGGCTTCCAGATACCCATATTTATTCCACTGGAATAAATTTCTAATGCAATCATATTCCTGTGGAAGACTACGTTATTCAGAATTTGATGTCTCTAGGTGCCGTTGGTTTATCACAGTGCGAGAAACATACATGCATTGATGCAGTTTCTTCATTATTTAATTTCATTAAATATAATGCAGGTCTCTAATATTAGGTGGCAACAATTTGAAAAGTGAAACGCTGTTTTATAGTGGACGACATAAAATGCCAAAACGAAATTAATAGCCCTTCTGGGCAAATGAAATGTCTGTCACGAACAGTTTATTTCAGGTTCTCTGAATTATGTATGAAACCTAGATACGAACAGCTTTGGAATTTTAAAATTGATCTCCAGAATGAATTAAGGGGAAAAATTTTTGAAAAAAAAAAAAAAAAAAATTTCCAAATTTCAAATTTGGGATTCCAGATGCCCATATTCGTAGTAGGATTACGTCATTCAAAATTCGATTGTTCTATGTACCGTTGTTTTATCACAATACGAGAAATATACATACATTTATGCAGATTTTTCATTATTTAATTTCTTCAAATATAATGCAGGACTCTAACATTTTGTGGCAACAGTTTGAAAAGTGAACCGACATTTATGAGTCCGACGCAAAATGCCAAAACGAAAGCAATAGTCCTTCGGGACTCAAGTCCCTTTGGACTAAAAAAAAAAAAAAAAAAAAAAAAAAAAAAAAAAAACACTCACAAATTATTCAACAAGTTATTTCTCTAAGATTTCTTGGTCATTGTATATCAGCTTCAGATTTCGTAACATCTTTCGACCATCCAATCGTAATCCTCAAATTATACAAAATCTTTTGACGATCTTATGGTCTTTGAAAATGACCACAGGATGTTTGAAGGCTTTTGTGATGGTAACCGGATTCATACGCGATTTTTAGAAAACATTTTCAATTTAATTTTGTGTAAATATTTGATGAAATATCAAATGAGTTTTCGTGCTGCCGATTAGGAAGAAACTGAAAAAACTGCATTGCATGAGATATCTCTTAGGATTCGTTAGTGTTTGTTCTTTGTTTTCTGTACAATGGAATAATGTCCTCTCATTTCACATGCTTTCAGAAACAATAGATCTCTAACCTTGACCAAATTTGGATATTTGATGAATGCTTAGGCTGTTTGTGAATGTACATATGTGCAGACTAACTGAAAAACTGTTGTTTGCAAATTAAGAATTTTACGTATAGTTATAGTGAATAGTATAATAGTAGTTATAGTGAATAGTTGCATCTGGTCTCATGAAGATAATATACTGTAACCTAAATTTCTAATGCAATCATTTGATTACCTGTCTGACTTTTCTAGCTTGTTATTTATTTACAGCTTCTAAAACACCGCTAAGACGCACTGCATTCTTGGACATTTTTAAAGAATGCACTGTTTCTTTAAGTTTCTACCCTCTCAAACATAATCTAAATTCCCACAGTCAACTTTCGCTTTTTCTCACACGTTTTCCACACTAATTACTTTACTCTCTGTGGGGGAGGACGAGAACTAGAGAAAACTATCCCAGCATACGATGCAGTGTTTGCTCACCAGGCAACTTAGCAAAAGTAGGTTTTGGTCCACTGACCTCCCGCACCTGTTGCCTTCTTCCCAAGATTCACCGCACGATCATTACCTGAACAACTGGATTCGAAGATTGATGGCGGAGAAGTGGGGGGGACGAGTGTTGCGCTTCCTGAGCATGTATCTGCCTCCCTCCCAAGACTCATCTTAGAGGTATTCTTTGACTCCCTTTCTTGTTCTGATGACTGTTGTAACCCCCTCCTTTTGTGTTTAGATCTCGATTCTAATCAAGGAATATGCATGCTCTCCTTCTGAAGGTTCATTGAATAGGGGCTGAATAATCATTTCACTAAGTGCCTTATAGATCAGATTCTCGCTTGCTGTTATATTTTGAAGAGTTCCTATACTTTGAGGTATGAAAAGATTTGTTATAAATTCAGTATAAGCGTAATAGCGATTGAAATATTTCAAAATATTCGACAAAAAATTATATTTATTTATTTATATTTTTACTTTTTGATTTTTTGTTTAATTATTAAGTTTCATTTTACTTTATTCGTTAACACAAAAGACCCACTGGCGGCCCAGCGGGTAAGACCGCTGAGCTGTGGCTGGTAGCCTGTGGTCTCTTTAGGCAAATAGCTCTCATGTACTTTGCTGTATCTTAGTCTTTTAGCCGTCTCATCATAGAAAATCCTGCTTAGGATGCTGCACCACAGAGATAAACCGATATCGCATATGAAAAAAGCAGGAAAAGACACAAAAATCCTTAACGATCTAAGCCTTAACGATGCAGTCAGCCTCCGCTAATAACTGCCGTCCTAGGTAGTATAATATAATGCAATGTAATATAATCCATCACTACTTTGTAGAAGTTACTTCTTTTTCTCGTGAAGAAAATCACGTGCAAGCAAAATAGAAAGATATTAAGTTAAGTTTGACAGTTATTGCCGCGATACCGCGCGCTGCGCGACGTTTCCGACTCAGTCAGATAGAGCCACATGGGTACATAACGTAGCAAGGTCACATTTTATCAAATCCTTGTTGGCATTTATGAATAGTTAAAGCAAAGCCTGGTTGCTCGAATTTCGAATCTTTACAATATCTCTTCAATTAGGTATAACCAGTTAATTTATAGTATCTTAAAAAAAGTGTTCGTTTTAAATTTTTTGATGAACTCGGCGTGCGATTCAGTAAGGTTTTTTTTTTTGTGATTATTATGGCGGTGGCGCCATCTGTCGATGAAAATTAGAAGCGCTAGAGTTTTACTGGACTAGCATCGAACCATAGATCTTCCGATTCGTTGAAGAATAATTTAACTACAGTAGTTTATACTTTTCAAGCGATAGGCTGGAATCTGAAAAGTCTCATAGCGGAAGTTATTTATTGATTACCTTTTAAATCTTCTCCACAGATGTTCTGTACTGATCAGCAGTGAATTTTCACTGAATGGCTAGATCGTCCGTGGTCGAAATGTTCAACAAAAATTTAGTTGAATTAAATGTCCTGGCAACACAATTTAAAGCGCTCTTTTCGATATTTTAAATTCACTTCTAATCATCTGGTTTTACACGCGCCATTTTGTCCCGCCACGAAATCTTAATTAATTGCCACCTGGAAAACTATATTTTTGTTCTTTTTGGTTCGAAATCTGCACGGTCCGTTTGCGTTGCGTGGAGGCGAAGGCTTCCTTCCTTACTTCTCTCCGATTATGAAGCTCCCCCCGCGGTAATTCTTCAATTTATGAATAATTATCATCTGCGGAAGAAGATTAGGCATTCTTCGAGTACCCCTTTTGTTGCCTAATTGCTTTTATCTCGGAAAAGGCATGTGGTTTGGAATACTTGAGATGATATTTGCTGTGATTTTTCTTTTCTTAATTGAAATATTGGATTCGGAGACGTTGGTGGTGAAGTAAAAAATATTCTCATAAATAGCCTTGTTGAAGATGGGTTCGAAAGGAATGAGGCTTAATTGAAACATTTTTAAGTACCTTTTAACGCTATTGGAAATCAAAATTCGACTGCTTAGAGCTGAGTTGATTTGAAAGTTTCCGGATCGTCTGATGGGCATAAATTCAGATGCGTTTATTGTTTAAAATCTTGCATTGTGGGGTAAAATGACGTAAAATCATCAAAAAGAATTTTTAATTCGAGATTTTTTATTGAGATTAGTAATTAGTTAACAATGAAGTTTTTTAAATATATATAATACACACAAACATATATATATATATAAGCATCTAAAGTTCACATTTTTAAGATAAAAATTTTTTCATAAAATCTTTGTTTAATTTTGATTTTTTCGCACATTTACGGAATATATTAAATCATAAAAATTCATTTATTACAAAAGATTAATTACATTATTATCACTTACTTTACTAGGAAAATCATTGCAATTAATTTTAGTAAATGAATTCGTTATGTTAGATCAAGAATCCGCGAAACTAGCTGGAAAACTATGTGTTTTAATTTACTCATGTCGCATTAAACGATCCAACCAAAATTGAAGCAAACAAATATTTTTTTATTTGTTTTTAATCGCTTTTTTGAAAGCGCGGAGGTATCCGAGTGTGCAGTTCAATAATTCTACTTGTAATATTTAAAATCACTTCAAGATGTATTGATTTTACAATTCGTAGTTCTGTAGCGTTTATTGATGATAAATTATCGGCTTACATTCATAAGATGTCATGAAATAGATCAACATCAAATGCTTTAAATAAATGAAGACGTTTAATATTTACATTCGAATCTAAGAGGAGCTTAATTGCAAATATCCAACCGACATCTAAATCAAAAGTAACCAGCTATAAAAGGTAGGTGCGGGGCGGAATCTGCAGAAGCGAAAAAAAAAGAGGCATCTCTAACCCGCAACTCTAGCGCCATCTATTAACAATGAAAACAATTTCCGCCACAACATCGACACTGCATACCGTTGAATTAGACACTGGCATACAGCAAACGGTACCATCACACGAATGATACGGTAAAAAATAAATGTCTGTAATGATGTTATAATAAGTAACTAGATTAATACGAATTTGTCACCTAATACGATCGACATTGCATATGGTCGACACTGACATAGGCTTAATATAGGTAAAGGTCCGACATTGCTCAGAATCATTATCGACACCGGCATACAGTGGACATTGGCATATGACGTAGGTAATTCTGTGACGTATAATCAAAAGAAAGAATTTTGTAGAGATTTATATTTACTTTAAATAACCAATTTAATTCAGATTCAGAAGTCAAACAACAAAAATCAGCGTTAATTCACAAAATTTTCACAGGACTAGTTTCGATGGTTTTACCGAACCATCATCTTCAGCTGCAAAACCGCAAATGAACAAGATAGGAAATAATGATTAGATAAGATAAGAAAGCCTGGACAAGAATAAGCAAGTGGCGCCATCTGTTGGCGAAACCAGAACTAAAACATAATTTCTCTAAAAGCCGAAGGCAAATTTGGATTGGAATTAGGATCGTTAACTAGAACAGAAAGATTTTTATGAATGTGAAATGCCTCTAGAAAATCCAGTTCTCCAATGGAAGATGTTTTTTGAATAATTTTGGCAGCAGAAAAATTGAAAGTGTGATTTTCGGACCAACAATGTTGAGCAACAGAAGACTTCTGTGTTTCCTTTTTTCTAACATATGCCTCATGTTCTTTGACGCGAAATTTTAAGGCTCTCTTAGTTTGGCCAATGTAAATTAAACCGCACTGGCAAGGAATCCTATAAATACCCCAGGAATTCATATCCGGAATGGAGTCCTTGAGTATAGAAGTTGGAATTTTATTGATGGGAGAATAAACAACCCGAAAGTTAAATTTCTGCAAAATATGTGCAATTTTATAGCTAATTGATGGAAAGAAGGGAATGACAACAGAATTTTTATAATCTCCTAAAATAAGAGTGTGGCTTTTAGTGTGTTGAGATGAGAATTTTTTAACTGCTTGATTAATAATGTTGGGTGAAAAGCCCCAACATTATTAATCATTCGTGTGATGGTACCGTTTGCTGTATGCCAGTGTCTAATTCAACGGTATGCAGTGGTGAAGGGTGCATTAAGATGTCTAGAAACCAGACTTCGCGAATTTCATTTCTCTTGCATCGAAATTGATGAGCTAATTTCTCTCACTCAACTCTGTTTGAAACAAACACATTTTGTTTTCCAAAATAAATATTACAAGCAAACTGAGGGATTAGCCATGGGAAGCCCCCTCAGTCCCATCCTGGCTGATATCTACATGCATTATTATGAATCAAAATTGTTTGAAACTTTAAACTTCCCGGCATGGTTCCGCTACGTAGACGATACTTTTACCCTGTTTGAAGGTAATAAAGATGATTTAAATAGAGTTCTTTCAACAATGAATTCTATTGATCCTGCTATTCAGTTCACTTTTGAACTTGAGACTTGCAATTCTCTTCCGTTTCTCGACATTCTGGTCACACGTAACACATCCAACTTCAGTACTACAGTTTACCGTAAACCTTCATCGGTTTGCCTTCCACCACACTTTAAATCATGTCATCCGACTAAACAAAAGTTAGCTTCATTTTATTCCTATGTTTTCCGTGCTCTTCAAGTTTGCTCCTCCAAACTAGCCGTTGATGAAGAACTAAATTACTTAAAAGCAATAGCTATTGACAGGGGCTTTTCACCCAACATTATTAATCAAGCAGTTAAAAAATTCTCATCTCAACACACTAAAAGCCACACTCTTATTTTAGGAGATTATAAAAATTCTTTTGTCATTCCCTTCTTTCCATCAATTAGCTATAAAGTTGCACATATTTTGTAGAAATTTAACTTTCGGGTTGTTTACTCTCCCATCAATAAAATTCCAACTTCTATACTCAAGGACCCCATTCCGGATATGAATTCCTGGGGTATTTATAGGATTCCTTGCCAGTGCGGTTTAATTTACATTGGCCAAACTAAGAGAGCCTTAAAATTTCGCGTCAAAGAACATGAGGCATATGTTAGAAAAAAGGAAACACAGAAGTCTTCTGTTGCTCAACATTGTTGGTCCGAAAATCACACTTTCAATTTTTCTGCTGCCAAAATTATTCAAAAAACATCTTCCATTGGAGAACTGGATTTTCTAGAGGCGTTTCACATTCATAAAAATCTTTCTGTTCTAGTTAACGATCCTAATTCCAATCCAAATTTGCCTTCGGCTTTTAGAGAAATTATGTTTTAGTTCTGGTTTCGCCAACAGATGGCGCCACTTGCTTATTCTTGTCCAGGCTTTCTTATCTTATCTAAACATTATTTCCTATCTTGTTCATTTGCGGTTTTGCAGCTGAAGATGATGGTTCGGTAAAACCATCGAAACTAGTCCTGTGAAAATTTTGTGAATTAACGCTGATTTTTGTTGTTTGACTTCTGAATCAGTATTTATTCGGCGTGTTATTGTGTCTCAATTTAATTCAATTTTACGTTCTTTCCTATAAACCTTCATTCCTCTAATTTTCAATGCCAGAATATTTAAATTTGGTAGCGCGCGTGAAAGAATGCAGATTCTAACTGGAGGAGAAAAAGTTGAAATACTGAGTTCTAGAGGGAAATGAGAGAGTTTTGGGCATTCACCGTCAACTCTGTAGTGTGAGCTTTTATTGCTGGTTTATGTGGCATAACAACAACTTTTACTTTGCTGTTGTAAGTAACAGGAGTTTTCTGAGTCCTGTAACGTAATTTCTACTACTTGTTAATATCTTTGAATTTTTAGTTTAGTTCTTGTTATTTCAGTTATCGCCCGAGTGAGGCGTAATGCATTAGCGTCAAGTTGACGCATTGTGAATTTTAAAGAGTTTAATAAAGGGTACTTTTAAGGCCTTCTCCTGTGTAGTTCCTGCACGTATTTACTACACGTTAAGTTGCCACTTGGAAAATAACCGAGTGGTTCTTACAATTTGATTAAATTATAATTTTAGGGTATTTGTCTAGGATCAGTATTTGCGTAGGATCGAAATCAGTTTTTTAGGTGTTACGTAAAGTGTATGCCAGTAAAAAGGCTGTCTATTCAATACGCGTTTCCAACCATCCAGCATTTTATGAACTGCATCCAGCATCATATCATTTAGGTTCGGTGTAGATATCCAAATTTAAGACAAGATTCATTTTCTTGATTTGAAATTATCTCCTCTTTCTCCCTCTATTCTGAAAACACTGTGGTTATAACTTATTTTATACTAAACCATACCGCTTTGAGTAAGTATAATCCAAAAGAAAGCATTATTCATTTGCGAATTTTAAAACTGCTGTTGATACATTCTTCGGTGATCTTGACGACTTTCAATATGTTGTTCAACACGAGGGACAAACATCGAAGCTAACTTTGCGTCTGATTCTTTTGCTACATCGTTTGCGCATTGAGAGAAATATCCCTTTATATCTCACGCTTCGTTTCGAATCTTTGCGTGAGAGAGCAGAGGGAGGGAGCTGATTGCCTATGGGGGCACGATCCGTGGGGGTGGATTATGGAGTATGCGGATGAGTGACCGAGCCAGAATTAATGACGCCCGGGGATTTATGGAGCGGAAGAAACCGATACTACCTGAGATGTTTCTTTTGGGGGCGGCCCCTTTCCATCCAACCCCCCTCTGCCCACGGGCCGTATCCGGTGTGTAATTTCGGGGGATTATCGTTCCGATTCCATCGATGGTCGTCACTCTTGATTATGCTGACTGAGGACGCGACTGTTCAGTGAGCACAAATTGGAGATAACCACTCGATCGCCGAACGATAGGCTTGAACTTTGGTGAGTTGTCGCGGTTATTAATAATTGTGACGTCATGTTTCCGTCAAGGTAGGTTGTTTCGAACCTCCTCGGAACGTACTCGGACGTTTCCGGTAAGGTAGCCATTGTCCTTTGAGTAAACTATTTTTCAATTTGATGACAGCTGGTCTTTGTATTGACGTCACGCTGTTAATTGCGTATTGAATAATAATTGTAGCATTTCATTTTATTACCTTGTATATTCGGCGATTATCAATTATTTTATTTACTGGATACAGAGAGAGAAATGATAAATATCTGTTCTGATTTTCGGAAACGGAAGTCCATTTTTAGAAAACGTGCATTAATAAATTTTCTGTGTGTAAACTCTTGGTGCCAGTAGGGTTTAAAATTAGCCAAAAAAGCAACTGCAAACTGGTTCTGATATTTTAGGGTCCCTGCACAAATATTTTTTACTCGGGGAAAAAGGAATTATATCAAATTGCTCTCAAAATCGATAGAATTTTATTCAAAAAAACCTATGCCAATGTAAGGTTACTTTTATTGTAAACTTCACATTGTCGTGTTTTTCTGCCAACTAGTTTTTGCCTTCCATATTGCTGCAAATCCGTGTGGATAGCTTCAATGCCTGTTTGAACACACTATCATACCTCTGACAGATATTGAAGTAGGGTCTGCATATCGCGATTGTAGCAAATCTTAAATTAGGGGGTCGTACGAATACAGCATCCTTTAAAATCTATAGAGGAAAAAATAAGGAAATAAATAAAATAAGTGTACAATGGCAGATGATCTTAGTGTTGCCAGTGATTCAATATTCGCAGCTGACCAAGTCACATGATATTGATATTTAATTACACTACGACCGCTTAGCCTCTAATGTTTAATTACGCTAACTGTCATACTGATTTCCCCGGGTTCGAATCTTGGAGAAAGATGTTTGTCCGCGTATAGTGTCTGCGCGACCAGGTGGCAATCAAAATACACAGCGATCCGAAATCTTCTCGAGAGGTTAGTGGTAGGGTAAAAGGTGGGAGACCACTTGACCTCCCTCCCGGGGTGTTTCCTCTCGAAATTACATTCGGGACGGAAGCTTAATAGTCAGGCCCACGGATACCTAGTATGCCTACACGGATGCACAGGTGCTGGCCTTTATTCAACCTGTACCTTTCGTATATCACGGATGGTGTGTATTTTCCATACCTGTTTCAAGATAAACGATAATTAGGACAGTACATCTAGAAAGCCATTGAAACCGCCGCTGTAGACTTACTATAACGTTTATAACAAAACCTACTACATATTAACTACATGTATGTCATTTGACAGGTGATTCACGCATAGAACCGAGGGCATCTACAGAATGGAGCAAATGTGGGCCTCTTTCACGGAACCGAGTGAAAAATGTGTGTTTGTGCATAGGTGCGTGTATAGTGCATATGTTTTTGTAATTGGTACAGTATTGTCTACTCGTGAATTTTCCCAGATTAAAGAATTAAATAAAAAAGTACTAATGTAAATATTTATCTCTAATAGTCGGCCTTTGACATTTTACTGCGGGCGCCGTGCATCAAACACTTTTTCAACTTTTATCTTTAATGACGTCTTAATGGCATTTTTATGATAAATAGTGACTTGAAAGGAATCGTCACGTTCCCCTGCTTGTGTTGTCACGGTGTAAGTGATTAGCTAGAAACTGGAAGAACATGAAAAATCGGCGAGAGCACCGCTGATTTTTCATGTTTTCCACCCCGAAAAGCGTAATAATTTCCTGTAACTTTCTGTCAGATGTAAGTTTTGGGGGGAGTTCAGCTGTAATTTTTCAAGTCTTTAAACATATAACAAATCAAATAATGAGGTTATCATAAAACTTATTTTTATTAAAATCGTAATGAGTAACTTCGTATTTAACACATGGAGTTAAATTTAATATTCGAGCAATCTCGAAATAAACTGAGAATCCATTTTTCAGCGGTTAAAATATACCTCATTCAACATCATGATCTAATTAGAAATGCTTCCTTTGCGCACGGTTCCTAAAATGTTTCAGCCTAGAATATATCACGCCTAATAATTTAAAAGGGATTTACGAAAGAGTATAACGGATTAGGATGCAAAAGCAATAGGATTTATGAAAGTATTTTCTAGAAATAGATTAATTTAAAAGGGATTTACGAAAGAGTATAACGGATTAGGATGCAAAAGCAATAGGATTTATGAAAGTATTTTCTAGAAATAGATTAATTTAAAAGGGATTTACGAAAGAGTATAACGGATTAGGATGCAAAAGCAATAGGATTTATGAAAGTATTTTCTAGAAATAGATTAATTTAAAAGGGATTTACGAAAGAGTATAACGGATTAGGATGCAAAAGCAATAGGATTTATGAAAGTATTTTCTAGAAATAGATTAATTTAAAAGGGATTTACGAAAGAGTATAACGGATTAGGATGCAAAAGCAATAGGATTTATGAAAGTATTTTCTAGAAATAGATTAATTTAAAAGGGATTTACGAAAGAGTATAACAGATTAGGATGCAAAAGCAATAGGATTTATGAAAGTATTTTCTAGAAATAGATTAATTTCCAAAGATCTTATCAGGGTAGTGAAAGTAGAAGGGTAGACTCATCTTACCGTTAACTTTTTTTTTTAGGAAAGTAATTTGATTTTTTTTTCCGTCCTAAATTGAATGTAGGAAATGAAGGGCATGTTCTCGAATGCTTGGGGTATGGCTTCTTCAGATAATCAGTAAGGGACGTCGAGTATAAATTTGGGAGAAAGGTGAAAGAAGTATGTTTTTTCATACACGCAACTTTTTCTCTCTGTATATTTTCAAAAAAATTAATTTTCTTCCCGGAAATGCTTGTGTGAATTAAAAAATCCATCTGCCTATTGTTCTAAAATTTAGCTAGCTATTCAATTATCTGTTATTAAATAATTTTATAATTTAAAATTAGCATAATTTGAACCATGTACAATTTAAGCGGGATTAAAATAGTGTCCTTAAATGTAATTGACTTTAAATGGACTAACTATATCAGCATCTCATATTATTGCCTTCCATTTATTCATTCCTTGAATTGTCTTGCGAAATAATAGTTGTTTGAAAGGCCCCGGCAGAGTAAACAAGTCTTGTCCTCTCTGCTAACCTCCTTCATCCATTCTTCGAACGCTGACACGTCTTCGAAATTCATAGATCACTTCTTCTTTTGAAATGCCATCAGAAGCGGACGACCGTCACACACCAGATCGCGGGAGTTTGACTTTTTCCGATCTCAGCTCATACAATGAATACTAATTGAGGCGTTGAGACCACGTAAACAAGTCCCCGGTTTTATTAAAAAGAATTTTCAGGCAGGAAAGATTCGACTTCCAGCGTCAGAAAGGGGCTGACCTGCCTGATTTACGAGGGCGTCCCTTTGAAAAGGAGACCCGTCTGGTGACACCTGATGGATGGTATCCAACGTGCACTTGCGCCATTTTTTTTTTTTTTTTTTTTTTTTTTTGGCCTTCGTGAAATTAACGAGTTAATGCTTTAAACGTGTAATAAAGTGCATTGCGTGATTATTCAACATTCTTTTTTTTTAAAATGAGGGTCGATTTTGTTGGTTTTGTTGTTGATAAATGGGCCGTGGCATGTTGTAACCGTGCCTGACCACTTACTTTGTTTACTTCATATTTCATTCGTTTGTTTTACTGTCTTGAATTTATTCGGAAAAAAAAAAAAAAAAAGGAAAAGTTTGTTTTGGTTGAAATTTATCACTAGAAATGAACTTTTTGAACTTTTCTTCTTTTCCTGAAAATGAATATTTAAACTTAGGAGATAATATAATCAATTAATCAATACTGTTTAGGAAATAAATTATTATTAACTAACTTTGCAGCAATTGCGCAAGTAATAATAACTTGTATTCGCACTAAATGGATTTAAGTTCATACAACATTATATATATATATATATATATATTGAATATATATATATATATATTGAATATATATATATATATATATATATATTGAATATATATTGAATATATATTGAATATATATATATATATATATATATATATATTACAGGTTTTCTTGCAGTTTTCTAAAATCTATTATTTTAAAATTAAATTGTTAATCTTTTAGCTTGCAGGCCCAGCCCGTATGTTTTTGTATTTTTAGGACTAATAGCTCATCGCTATTTATTTTCGTTTTGATTTTAATTTTAGACTAGATTTAGGAATTTTTGATTTTGATTAACATATTTTAACACCTTAATGTGTCATTCTGAGCGGACGAGTCGGGAAATTGGAACAGAGAATTGAGACTATTAAAATTTCCAAGACACTTTGTCAAAAAAATTTTTTTAGCGAAAAAGTTTCAATTGTCTGTTTCGGCGAAACGCGTAATGGGGTTAGCTTGATTCGACGTTCAAATAAATGAAATTTCCCTTGAAAAGCCTGTTTGGAAGTCGAATTGGGCTAATTTACCATTTTCCGCTTACTTTTTAACTTTTTCTGTTTTTTTTAATTTTATGTTTTACATGTCTAATGATTTGCTTTTCATGTGTATTAATTTTTGAAAACGTTTTAAACCTTTTGGAGCAGCAGCTCTTGGTAACTTTTAGGTGAGCTTTCTACAATTTATATATATATATATATATATATTGAATGATCTAAAATTCACTGAGTTCGAAAACAAGTTTTTCTAATACTTGCGCATTAGCTGCAAAGTAAGGTAATAATAATTTATTTACTAAAGAAATATTGATTGTATTATCTCCTAATATAAATTTAATAGAATGTATCAAAAAAGAGGGAACCCTTACATAGGAAGTTTAATTCCGAAAATTGTGTTTTAAAGTAACTTGAACGTAAATCAGGAAGGGGGGAAACGTTTTAAGGGGAGTTGAATTTAAATCATAAATAACAAAATTTCAAACTTTGAAAAGTAATTAAAAATTAAAAAACAAGTAATTATCGCTATTGATCGGAAATTAGTTATATATATATGTATATACTTTGAAACTAGCGATCCCCTTCATGGAAGAACAAAATCTTGTGTAATGGTAGCAGCTTATATTAGGAAAGTTTCACCGTACTTTCTAAAGATAAAATATTGCAATTTTTTGTACGCAACTGCTGGTGAATTACAATTGATCTGCTATAACACCCAATGGAGTAAAGTAACTGGGGCCGCGAAATTCCAGTACTTCATCTCGGCAGCTGAAGATATTGGCAAAAATGGGATTGGTATTGTTCCATGTG
Organism: Stegodyphus dumicola; assembly: GCF_044657685.1. Classification (NCBI taxonomy): domain Eukaryota; kingdom Metazoa; phylum Arthropoda; class Arachnida; order Araneae; family Eresidae; genus Stegodyphus; species Stegodyphus dumicola. The sequence goes on from NC_140772.1 coordinate 33,008,101, forward strand.
CAATGATAAGTTTCTTTAGAGAATTCACCCTGAAAAACATCTCTTTTATTTCTTAAGAAATTATTCTACAGTTACTTTATAAGGTATTTCTCCCGCCTTCTTAGCATGCCTTCGTAGTGTGGTGGTCTGCACGCTGGGCGCGTATTCCAGAGGTCCATGGTTCGATTCCCGGCGAAGGCGTTGCTCATTTTTCAATATATTTTGCTTCCAAAATAATGTCTCTACAACTTTATCATAATTAAATTAACCAAATGAATGACCCAGAATTTAAACTATAGAGAATTAAGCACGCGGGTGTTTCCTGAAAATAAATCCCTCTAAAAGTGGCCAGTGTTTCCGAGATCAGGGCCGACACCAAATATATGCGAAACTGACACACATCTAGCCTATTATTTTCAATGAGAGCGAACCAAATTGTTCTCACTGATAGTGAATAGATAAAAATATACGAATTATGTTTAATTTATAAAGGGCGCTAACTGTAATGATCGCTTGTAGTGCCGGAAATATAAAATAACGTATATAAACTGAGGTATTGAAGGTCATTTCTCTATAACAGCCACTTCCGCAGGAGACCAATATCATGCGAAATCGTGAGTGCTTTTTGCGATGGTCTCCTTTGAGATTGAAAGAGATGGTCTCTTTGGGAAGAGGTCGCCATAGAAGGTTCAATATTTGAAGACACTTCCGTAAGGAGTAAGAAGCTCAGAGATTTAAAATATTTTGAAAACGCTAACTCAAAAAAGAACGATTGAAGAAAAGCAAGAGGAACAAGTATTGCAGAAATTTAATAGCATCATGCCATATTGCAAGTGCTTTAATTTTTCGGCTGATTCCCTGTAACGCGTTTAGTTTGATAATGGGAAAACACATTTCCCGCGAAAAATTCTCCAAAGTGGCATTACCTTATCCTTCGATGATATCCGCTTGGGAAAAATCCCACTTTTCCTTTATTTTTTAACACTCTGCGTGGCCTAGAGACATATCCAACTTTTAAAAGTGCGTCGAAAACAAACCGCATTAAAGAATTCTTTTTCTTCCTTTCGCTCTTCTTGCGCAAAGCGATGGGGAAAGTTCCCCAGCTTTGCCAGAGAGATTTCCCATCTGTTTTCTCGAGAGACAGTGCTTGTTCGATGCTATCGGCATCCTTCCGATGTTATCCCTGCTCAGTTTCTACATCGAGTCGTGTGGAGGTGGGGGGGGGGAATATTCGACTGTTCTCCACCCTCTCACGACGACACATCGAACATTTCGAAATGTGTATGCGTCGCTTGTCTTTTTATCCTGTACTTGTTTCAGAGTTTACTCAGGTAACTGGCTGCTGTTAAGTTTCTCTCGCGACCATTAGAGACGTAAGTGCAACGAAAAGTATTTTAATGTAAAATTGCTTTGTTTCACTAATGGTGAATTTCCCTGCTGAGTGACTGTCAAGTGTCGAAGAAATGGAACAAAACGTAATACTTTGTAAATAGCTGTTTCTGCCTGTTGGCGATGAATAAGATGCTTAATTTATCTTTGGTATGATTGAAGTACTGAGTGGATTAAGTTAATCATTTAAAAAGTCATTTATCTGGATCTCGTGCAAAGTCATTATGTTATTTTGAAGCAGAAGAATGAAAAATGTCCAATGCATTCGCCAGGACTCGAACCTGGACCTCTCGGATACGCGCCGAATATTCTACTGTTACACCATGCTGGAAGGAAGAAGAAAATATTCTTCAACCGTCTCAAGCGCAACCCTGGTTGGCATTCTGCCAAAACACATAGACTCGTCCAAAAGAGGTGGTATTACTTGCTGCGACGTGAAAGGTCTTCTCTTCTCCTGAAAGAGCTATGCTGGAGGGAAAGAAAGTCCACATCCTTCCACCCTATTTTGAGAATAATTCGGTCCGAATGGCGCATGCGTGTTTGCGCTCATGGTCGCGGATGAGGCGGTCGAACTATACCTGATATACCCTCAATTTAAAGGGCGACTGGGAGTTTGGGGACCCAGTCGCCGAATCCTGGTGGTGACGAATCATTGTCCACCACCTTTTAGTTCGGGCGCCACTCTGAAAATTCTCTTGCAGGGAATCGAACCTGGAAACCTCGAATAGTAGCGTTGAGTGTGCTACCTTTATACCACGAAGATACGGGAGCTAAGTTTCTCTAGATTGGCAACAAATCCACTAGTCTCCTGTTTCAAATGTAAACATCAATGGCCGCCATTAAAAACAGGCTTAGCGGCAATTAAACAACTTTTCCGCAATTAAACAACTTCTAATTTAGCGGCAATTAAACAACAATTAAATTTTAATCGTCTTTTCGTATAAAGCGCTACTATTCGAGGTTTCCAGGCTCGATTCCCTGCAAGAGAATTTTCAGAGTGGCGCCCGAACTAAAAGGTGGTGGACAATGATTCGTCACCACCAGGATTTGAAATGGAAAGGATGCTGGAAGGAAAGAGAAAATACTTTGTACTCGTAATAGCATTTTACATTTATTTTATACCATGAATATCATTTATAAAAGAGGTTTCTAATACCAAATAATTATGTCAAAATTTCTTACTCTACCGTTAGAGTATTCTATCGTAAGTAAATTCTAATAATTATGATGAAGTTTTTGGATATCTATCCTGAGTCGACATTGCATATGGTCTGTAGTCTCTTTGAATACGCAAGATCGACAGGGCAGCTCAGAAACTGATTTCGCCAGTGCTGATCCTACTAAGTACGATTAGTAATTAATGTCGGTTCTCTTCTGGTAGCGATTCTACACAGTATCAATTTAATAAGCTAAAATTTTGAGATAATACAATTTGTGAACCTCTTTATATATTTCAATTTTTTAATGCTGTCAAAAATCCTAATGTACGTTTCCAGTTTTTCGATATTTCTTACACTATTTTATGCCCTCCTTCCCAACGTTCGGAAGATTGCTGAAACAAGGTACGGAACTTTTAAAATTGCATTTCTCTTTAAATTAAATTTTAATCGTATTTAATAATAAATATTTGTTTATATGAATTGGCAATAAGAGGTAATGCATTGAACCGTATGTAGGCAAACGCGTATCAAACACAACTGGCTTTTAAAAGAAATCACTGTTACTAACAAAGAGGTAAACCTAGAAAGAAGGTAAATAAACGAGATATTTTAACATCACCTTTTTAAGACTGTTTCCACAAAAGCTTAAAATCATATCAAATCATGTGTCGTTGTCTTAGAGAACTTTTACTACATTGATTAATTTGTACTGTATTTACTATATTTTATTCTTTTTTGGATGCCCGGAAGAAAGGAAACGGAAGTAATAGCGACCGGGGGGGGAGAGAAATAATAGCATTGGAAAAGGAGAAAAAGAGATAAAAAACGAGATATAGATAACGAGATATAGTGATAACGAGATATAGATATAGATAACGAGATAACGAGATATAGTGATAGCTTTGGACGAATCTTATGAACATAAATAATCAGCTATGCCTTTATCGCCATTCAATTTGCTAATCTTCCGACTGCTAATTGGACGTGCTATTAGTTATACCAGGAGAACACGCAGGGGGAAAAACGAAAGTTCCTTATATAGTTAGTATGAATGTTTACATATTTTAATGTTTTTAGAATTTTTATAGGTAAAATTTTCTTGGATCTGTTATACTGTAATCTGAAATTTTCATATAACTTTTTTTCTGGGTGGGTGCTTGTTGCACTGTGTTCGTTTTTTTATGACTGACGTGTAATTTTGATAATAAGAATGTCTTTATATTGCAGGTAGGATGGCCTAGTTTTAAGCTTATTTTATCTAGTCTATATGAATAACCTTTGTATCTAGTCTGTACTGTCTTGCAGACGTCATGGTCTATTCCCCCTTCTAAGAAAACTGTAATGTGCAATCTTCTTTTCTCTCTCTCTCTCTCTCTCTCTCTTTTTTTTTTTTTTTTTTTTTTTTTAAGAGGGAGAGGAGATTTTCTTTTTTGGTTCTTAATGGCTATTTTGCTTGATAATACGAAAATAATTTATTCTCGTTGGCATCATGGTCTATCTTACGAACAAAGTGGAAAATTCTGTTTTGTAAGAATGGAAGACTGACCGTATGAGTCTTATCAGTCTCTCCGACCGAAACTGCAACGCTCTCCGACCCTTGCGTAACGACTGGAAGACGCCGCTGGGATTTTTGTGTTTTATGGGTTGTCGCTTTCTAATTACTGCATTCCTCTGGGTTTGTGCTTCGAAACAAACCGAAAGAAGTGAAACGAAAAAGGGGAGTCGTTTAAAAAGACATTACTCTGACGCCGACGAGACGAATGAGCAATTGCAGTCTGCGAAACTCCTTAAATTCGACTTGGAATGTGAGCGAACACAAGTTTCCGAAATATATTTATGTGAGAGGAATCTTCGCCCTTCCCCCTTCGAACTTCCATTGCCTTGATTTTCTTGTTAAGTCTTCCTCGACCCCTAACAAAATATCTGTCATAGTTGCAGTTAAAAATTCCGCCTTTTTGGAAGATACTTGAACACAGTTGCTAGAAAATGGAATTTATATTGGTATTAATATCTGTCACCGTTGTGTTTTAAGTGGACGATCCAGCGCGCGACTAGAAATTATGTGTCGTTAGTTTTCTCCTTGCTTTTGTTCTTCCCCCCCCCCCTGGTTCTTCGCATTATTGTATCTAGCCTAGCAGCTGGGCTGGAAAACTCACAACTTGGAAATTTACGATGACGGTTATTATATGTGTTGCTTGTAATTGCATTTGTTCTTCGTAAGAATAAACAGCTCCGTTTGTCCATACTTCACACAAAATTCTAATGTTATATTATTATTAACAAAAATATTAATAGCCTGTTCAGTTACGCAGTTTTAGTTAAATGCCCTAAAAAGAGAAAAGCAATATTTTTAGCTATTATATTATTGTTGTAAGGAAACATCGCATTTTCACAAACTTGTTCTCATGTTGTAGGTGATTAATGGTCGACAATTAAGGTTACAACAGCAACAACAAAACTATACAGTGCACGAGCTAAAACAACAAACAACAAAACTATACAGTGCACGAGCTAAAACAACAAAACTATACAGTGCACGAGCTAAAACAACAAAACTATGCAGTGCACGAGCTAAAACAACAAAACTATACAGTGCACGAGCTAAAACAACAAAACTATACAGTGCATGAGCTAAAACAACAAAACTATACAGTGCACGAGCTAAAACAACAAAACTATACAGTGCAGAGCTAAAACAACAAAACTATACAGTGCACGAGCTAAAACAACAAAACTATACAGTGCACGAGCTAAAACAACAAAACTATACAGTGCACGAGCTAAAACAACAAAACTATACAGTGCACGAGCTAAAACAACAAAACTATACAGTGCACGAGCTAAAATCTGGCTGACCATAATTTGTCTCCCTCTGGATTTTGTGACTTATGAATTTCCAGTTGTGCATTCCCAGTGAATGTTTTCAGTTGACCTTCAAGTGGGAGATAAGGCAGGGAATTACCGCATTTCGGCATCGTGCTGTTCTAGTAAAATGTGCACGTAGTAGAAAAACATGCGTAATTCGAATTTCGGTGAGGGCGAATTTGATTTTTCACGTTTCTTGTTCCGAAAATCCTAATAATCTCTTAAGTGGTCTGATATGACAAAAAATAATATCGCGAAGCTGCTAATAATGTCAAAAATTGTCGAAGAGAAATCAAAATATTTGTTTTATTGAAAATAGAAAAACACACTAGGGCTGTCCGGTTACGGAAAAGGGTGTATTCGTGGAAGGCTTCCGAAGGAAACTTCGCTGATATTCTCGTTACACATAGCGAAAACAGCCAAAAAGATTTAAGAGAATTGGTTGGTCTTCGTAGTCGATTTCTATACTTTTAACTTCTGTGGTGGCTTAAAATGTCCCCAAACCCTACAACCGACGTCCTACGATTTTATTTTTAATCGTATATGACTATGAATGTTCGATAATTAAAAATTATTATTATTACTTTTATTTTACTTTTTAGTACATTTAATTAGAACTATGTAATTGTAAAAGCTCTTTTATACAGATATTATCGTCTGCTTTTTACTTCTTCGTACGAATTAAAAAGGAAGTATTGTAATCGCGAAAAGTTTCAGGCAGCATATTTCAACGAAAATATCCATTTTGACCGCTATCGAATGCAATTTAACGATGTTTTTGCGTGATATCTGTACGTAAGGACAGAATAAAATACTCTTTTCCTTCAAAAAAATTATAAAACTGCTTTAAAATGAATTCTGAAGAGAATTTTTCGTGGCGTCTGTACGAACGTATGTACGTACGTATCTCGCATAACTCAAAAACGAGAAGCCTCAAGAACGTTGAAATTTTGTATATAGGACTGCTATAACATGTAGATGTGCACCTCGTATTTTGGTTGCAATCGGCTGCACCAAACGTATATAAATATATTTATATATATATCCACTCTGTTACCCGGTTCAGTAATCTCAGTTTCTTTACTCTTATATGTTTGTAAATTGTACATTTTTTGCTTTAAAAATGATTGTATTGTGTTGTTTTTATCTTCCGGTTTGCCTTTAGTAAATCTGTATGCAATATTTTTAGAATTATCAACAATTTTAAAGTTGTTTAAGTGCCGCTAAGCCTTTTTTTTTTTTTTTTTTTTGGCGGCCATTGATGTTTACATTTGAAACAGGAGACTAGTGGATTTGTTGCCAATCTAGAGAAACTTAGCTTCGCAACAACAAAGATAACGCATTCATTTATTATTGCCAATTAAATCATGCTTAATTCTTTCTGGAATTTTTTCGAGCAAATAAGTGTTTAAGATTTACTTCGCAATTTTTAATATAGATATTTTGAGTTTTTATGTATTTTTGCCTTCTCGCGAAGTGAGAACTGAATTAATTAAATGAGAAATACTGAATCGCCTGTGAAAAACTGTTTCTTTTTTTGTTTTGTTTGCTTAATTTCTGTTATACATCATTCTAGCTTTATTATAGTATTTGAATAGAACATGTGGCAACGATTAGATAATTCTATTCTTTAAATGATATAAATTTTGTGCATTATGAGTTATAATATGAACGAAATATGTAAGTTAAATGTTATATAATTATTGTATTATATAACAGTTAACTTAGTGTCCGTTATATTATATAAGTTAACTATTATATAATTATTAATACTGTTAAGTGAATCTAGCGCCAGAGTGTCGCTATGGTAAACAAATACTAGAGTGAATTTTAAAGAATGCATTTATTCTATTGTGGTTTATGCGTTGTCGGCGAAGTAGATTTAATTCAATCCAATAAGTTTAAATGAAATGCAAGAAAAAATGCGTATAATTTAATATTCCGTACAAGGAAGTCATGTGGTGTACACATCAGATTTTTTAGTCCAAAGAAAAGGGAAAAGTAATAGCATCCCTGCCTCTGAACGTACAAAATTGCTTTAGCAACGAAATTGTACGGAACGTCACATTTCCTGTCAGGATTTTGCGATGTGTCCGAAACATATTTGAATTTCTGTTCGATTTAAAAATCGGATCTTATCATCATTTCAAATCATGGAGATGGTAATGATAACGACTTAAAACTTTGATTTAAAATTCCATCATCGTCCGCAAGGGGGGGGGGAGAAGAAAGAGATAAAGAAAAGGGGGGAGAGAAAAGAAGAAAAAGGAAAATTGAATTTTTGATGAATTGCCCAAATTTCAGAAACTGCATTCAATTCCAGAAATGTCATTTAGAACAAGAATTCCCAACCCTTTTCTTGCATCGACCCCTTTTAAAAGAATTGTCCTTGCATTTTTCTCTATAATATACAGCATAATCAAATAATTGCACATAGATAATGTGATGGCTTCACGTCATCTGTTGGTGCAATGTTTTTAAATATTTGGCATCAAATTGCGTAACTTAAGGGGGCTCATACACCTTAAACCCCTCATGATCTTCGAATATGTGACTGTTGCAAGAATTGGGATATTTTATTTATTTTAAAAGCAATTACTTCCAACCTTTTACAGCTGACTACATACTATAGCTGCTTTGGAAACTAGTAACCAGAACGTTTGTGTTGCCACAAATATTTTTGTAATTTAATCCTCTTTGTGACAAAATATTTCGCCATGTTTCCACCTTGCGCGCATGATAATTTAAAAATGGCTAATGGTACATACTTGAAATTTGATGGAATTCTTTATATGGGCACTATTTTCTAACTGAACCAAAAATCTGATGAAAATTTTAACACTGAAAAATTTTATGGACAAAAACATTACAAATTTTTTTAATAAAATACATTTTATAAACTTAAATCAAAATAAAATAAAAATTTAACAGGAAATTTTTAGAATTTTAGGTTCACAGTAGTTTCCAAATGTTATAAAAGCTATGTATTAAATATGGAATTAAATTATGCAACGGAATGTTTAAAATTGTGCGCGCATGGTGGAAACATGTCGAAAAATGTTGTCACAAAGCGGATTAAATTATAAAAATATTTGTGGCAACACAAACTTTCCGATGACTATTTCAGAAAGCAGCTATATTATGTAGTCAGCTGTAAAAAGTTGGAAGTAATTGCTTTTAAATAAGTAAGTTATCCCAATTCTTGCAACAGTCACCTATTTGAAGATCTTATGGGTTTTAAGGTGTATGAGTCCCCTTAATTCCTCAATTATTTCGTTAACAATTTTTAACCTGCTATTTATTTCTGTTCATTGACTGGAGTACCTGTTTCCAGTAGGTAAAAAGAGAAGAAAAGCCAATAATGTTTTTTTTTTTTTTTTTTTTTCAAAAACTTTTATTTAGGAAGCTTTCCCGATTTTTATTATTGCATACTTTTACAATGCATTTATTGCATAAAAATTATATATTAAAATATTACTCGTTATAAAATTATCTCCCAGTTCCCGGCTCTAGCCGTTTATTGGCGTTGGCCGCTACTAAGGCCTGAAGTGGTGGTATCTTTATTATGGAGGCACCTAATAAGTGGACCACCGTTGCCTCCTATGAAGGAACGGACAAATTACATTCATGCCTTCTTCGGGATTCGAAGCCAGGCACTTCGGTACGGCATTCAGAGTTACTAACCCCTTTCCCGTCTGAGCGGTCTTGTTTAAAAAATATTTTTAATAATTTTTTAATATATTTTTTCTCTTATGTTCATTTTATAATATCATCCATGATATAGCTTTATATCAGTAAACAATTGATTATCAATTTTATTAATAAGTTATTGTAATCAATGGGATCTTGATTATTCTGATCAGTTGTTGGCGCATTTTTAGCTATTGATCCTCAGTTGATTCCAATTGATCATCACAGGCCACTTTTAAAATTTTATTGACTTCCAAGAAATCAATAGTGAACACGCTCGGAAACTTTGGTGTTGAAGATTGATTTTCAATCTGTGTGAATAGTTTGAAATTCTAGGATTATTAATGTTATTTTAAGTATGTATCTGCTTACAATTTTATTTTATTTATACAATTAAATTATATTTAATTGTACAAATAAAATAATTATATTTATAATACAATTTTATTATATTTATAGTATGTATAAAATTATTCATAAAATAAAGTTTCTGCTTTAAATTTTTTAAAAATGTATCGGATTTACAGAAAATTTGATATGGAATAATGCGTTATCATCCCAAGTGCGTATATAAGTAAAATTTTTTTATTTTTTTTAATAATTTTTTTAAAATTTTTTTAAATTTTATATTTTTTTATTTAATTTCATTTCAAAAAAATTCTGCTCAAAACAAGTCGAAAAGTAATTACAAGATTTGACCCAAACAAGGAAAGAAGCTAACCTAAATGAAATTCTATAAAAGTACATGCAATCAACTCACGATTTACTGAAGGTACTTTACCCCTCCATGGGGGGGGGGAAGTATGTTTGTTTAATTAAGAACAATGGGGAAATGACTGAACTTATTCTCCGGATTAAATTGCTTGAAAATATAGGTAAACTTTTATTAATATTCTTCTGTTAATATATGACTTTATTGCTCTTTCTTGTGCATTATACTGGCCTTGGATCAGTTGTGATTTTGTGATAACCGTGAATGTCATCTTCGATACTACTTTGAGAAACTGACAGCTGCCATATAGGTAAATGTTTGTGATGATATAAATCCACTGCATTCTTGAGAGGTATTCCTATATAAAACTGCAAGAAATAGAGGTATTTTTTTTTTTTTTTTTTTTTTTTTTGTTTTTTGTTTTGTTCCGAACTTGTTTGGTGCGAAATACTAACATAAGACATCTTGACTCCAAAAGCATAAATAAGGAAAGATTATCCACTATCATGCCATTCGTCTGATGGTATAGCAGAGTTGTTTGTCTTCTGTATAGCAAGAATTTTTTGCAGTCTTCTAAAAATGGCAACTTTAGCGGTTTTTTATTTTTAGCCTTTACTAAAAAAAGTTCTTTTAACAATACATGAAATTCATTGAATTTATGAAACTAAAAATTTGACAAATTTAATTTCCCTTTCCATAACCATTTTAAGCATACTCTTTCTTTTTAAATTTTATTTGATCTGGATTGCTTTAATCTTACTGCAAAACTTTGTAGAACATTCTATGAAGATTCAACCAATGTTTAATCAATTAATATTTATATTTAATTTTCATTGCAGTATTTGATACATACTAAGTGTGCATACACAAAATTGTGTACATTAATTATTATTTTTATTGTGTATAAAATTACTTTGATAAATTAAAGCTTTCTTTCCCTATTCAGGATTTTTGTGTAAAAATGTAAGAAATTTACCAAATGATATCACCAAGAACATAAACTTTAACTAGATATTAATGTATTTAATGTACAATGTATTAATGTACATCAGAATCATGTTATAAACAGCTGAATAACTTGAATCATACATTATAAAGAGAGTTGAAGTCAATTTATAGAGTTACTCTGAAATGGTGCCTCTACGCAGTGCCAAAAATTTTCCCAGATTGCCGGTTTTGAACTCGAAAACCTTCTGATTTTTGATATATTTTATATACGTCAGCCTGCGTTTTGCGAAAATTCCAAAATAATCTATTTTTGCTGGGGAAAAAAAAAAAAAAAAAAAAAAAAAAAAAAAGAGTTTTCAGTTTCAATCAGTTTTCTGAATTACGTGCTTCCACGTATCCATCAGATAACGAACACCTCACTACACTTGTATTTGATCTACACTTATACCTCGTAACCCCAATTTATACATTTTTTATAAGCTACCGACCAAAGGTCCATCACCTTTTTTAAAACCCTACTAAATCGCATCTTAACTCTTTTTTGGCCTTACCTCCATAGAGGTGTGGCCACTGACACGCCTCTGGCTCGCGACGAGTTGCAGAAGGAAAAATGGGCGGTACTCTTTTGTTTTACTAAACTTTCTTTAATGTTTTCCAACAGAAACGTTTTCAGTATTTATCTTCACATAGCTAATTAGCAAATTTTTTTTATCTCGGGGAATTAATTAGGTCATTAATTTATCATATGCATTATTACTCATAATTAGTTCCTTATTTGGGGTGTGGAAGTTTAGCCACGTTTTTCGTAAGCCTTTTTATATTTTATTTTGGTCAAATTATCTAGAACTTCTATCGTGCATGTTATTCTAAAATTATAACATTTATATACTGTATTTACTTGTTTCGATAATTTTAAAATTCTTCGAAGTAATTTGTTAAAATTTCGAATGTATATATTCGGAAAAAAAAAGGGGGGGGGTTTTCCCTTGAACTGTTTCCTTAATTCGTCTGTCTAAAAGAGAGCATAGCATTTTTCGAACTCTCGTCGAGATACAGCAGTGAAAAATAGAGAAAGAAATCTGCATGGCAGTCAAAATTGATGTCGTGTACGGGAATATTCTTAGAAATGATATGATGACTATTATAATTTAAGCAGGTGTTTATTCTATTCGGAATGAAAGTACATGTATTTATAGATATGTAGTAATAAAAAATAGTTTCAAAAAGCTCTTTGCTTATAAAACAGTAGAACAGATAAAATATTGCATTGTGAACTTGCATAGAATTTCGTCCAGGTGGAATAGCAGCGCCTTTTTTCCAGAAGAAGAAAAAACATTTTTTCTTAAAAAGTGCGAATAAATATATCATTGTCAGATTTCAAAATGACGCTCACGAAGCATTACTTTTAAATATTATCTTGCAAATAAATTGTAACAGCAATAAACTTTTTTTTACTTTTACACTGCTAAGGAGGACTACTGACCGGGAACAAGCCCTTGCAGTATGATGTCCACCCTGCAGACATTTATTAAGTCTAAATTAAAAAAAAAAAAAAAAAAAAAATGGAGCATCTCTGCTTTTTTTTAGCTAATTTTAATTTATTTCGTTTAAGTCGAAAAGACGGAGATTAAGAAATCCTATTATCTCCGCTGTGACTAATCAACTGAAATACGGCGAAGAATAAATTCTAATAAGTCTTGATTTTAAAAGCCTAAGCTGTTAAAATCTCAGATATTAAAGAGACTCCTGTATCGTAGAATAATTTCTCCAAATATTGCTTGTTCCTCTAGAAACAACGAAAATGAGCATTGGAGGGCCCAGAAATAGGTGCTGGATCTGTGTCCAGCACTGTATTATGCCCTGGCTTCCAGAACTGTTTGCGACAGATTTATGAGCATTGACAAGCTTGGTGAATTACCGACAAAAAATGACTATTTTCTGTTGACTGTTTTTCTGAAATACACAAATTCTGTTATTCAACCCTGTATAATGCGGTATTTCAGATGCTAAAAGCCATGTCTTCTAGCCGACACACCATGTTATACAAGCCACTTATAACGACGTGTTAATATGAAATGATCATACTTCGTCGTGATGTGAATGAACATTGTGATTTGAATAAAGAATGCTCATAATCAAATCTCTAGTCTAGATCCAATTCCACGATCTTCCTAAGTGGTTTCTCTTTGTGCTGCTGCTTGGGGGTAGGGGGTAGTAAAATTCTTGATGCATAGCAACGAAATCGCTGTATTTTATAACCGAAATCGCTCCATTACTTCGCTGCAGTTTTATACTCTTGCATAATTAATTATATATATTTCCAGGCGTCTTCTAATGCTTGCCCAAATCCCACAGCTATAAAATAGTCATCCCTTTCGCACAGTTCAGTAGCCACGCTGCGCTAAATAAATGACAGGGACTTTAACACGAACGTGTATGAAAAAGACGACAGAAAAAAAGAGAAATATGGCGTAATCCTAAGGCGAACGTACTTTCAATTGGAAATCCCTGTTCATGGTAAAAGGCACGTTTAGTGGTAATATTTTTTTTAATGCCGGCTTCATCTCTTCCTACAAGAGCTTCCGTCACGCTCGAACTTTGTATGTGGCAAACTGCTGACCCAAACGCTTTTTATTTTTTTGCTTTTTGGCCATGTAGCCCCTCTGTGCTCAAACATTACTGACCAGAAGTGCATCACGTTTGGATTGGTATTAATTTTTATGCTTCAGACCTCAACTTTATTATTTATTTTATTTTGTATTTTTATTCCCCACTCTTGGCCAGCTTCCAGTCAGTGGCTGGAGTTTAATGACAGCCATGAAATTATTTAAGTGTTGGGGAAAGGATTCAAGCATTCTTTCTGCATTGGCGGAAAGCCGTAAATTAAATATAAGTTTTATCGCCGTGTGTTTCCAAAGTAGCCAAGTGTTCGGGGACTTTGATGCAGTTTTAACGAAGGCGGTGTGTTGGTGCGCGTGCCTGAGATACTATTTCTTCAGTGGTCAGTAACCCGAAGAATGTTGAAAAGCCACATTTAGCGGAAATTGTGTTATTATATGCATAAATTGGCAGAAACTGAATTTCAAAACCGCGAAACGCAGATTTTCAAACTAGTAGGCCCACCAGCGGCCGAGCGGTAAAGTCGCTGAACACTGGTAGTTCGGTCCGAGGTTCGAATCCCGCGAACGGGCTGGCTGCATGGGTGTTTTCGTGGTTTTCCCCATGTGTAACGTGTATACGAGCCAGTTTCCCTTAGAAAGTCCTCTACGAAAGGCATCCCTCCTCTTAGGCAGATAGCCCTAGTGTGCTTTGCCATAATTAAATACACCGACACCGACACCGATCAAACTAGTAGACCAGACTATGATATATACAGATTTTCATTAATACCTTTCCATACTGTCTTTATAACCCTTCGAAGACCTCTATGATGAGTCATCTAGTAGCTAGTGATACCTGCTTATGAAAACGATGGGCCGGAGTTCGAATCCCGAAGAAAGTATGGATGTTTATAAACGCGATATCCATTAGCAGAGTAGTACGTTCTTTCAATACAAGGTGTATCAAACTGAGGATAGCAAGCAAAAGTTAAAAGTTAAAATTTGCAAAAGTTAAATCATTGTTTAACGTGCAAAAGTTAAAATTTTTGTAATACAATGTGTGGCAGAATGGGAAATTTGAACCCCAAAACGCAGTAGATTATGAAGAACAAGGGAAACGTTAAGTCGTTTTAATTACTGAGATTTTCAAGAAATAATATTTGATATCTACAAGAATTGTTCAAATGAACAACCAGCAAATGCTGTGCATGCATTATAACGACGACTAATCTTGCTTCTGAGACATAGATTGATTTTATTGAAGATTTTATCGCCATAATTAGCGTTTTTCCTGCAGAAGTACGTACAGTTGCCAGGCGCCCTCCAAAGTGTACGCCTTCGTCGTCGTTGGGTTGCATGTGTTGAGATAGTGATCGACGATTTAAACTGTTCATGTAAATTTCAAATATAATTACTTGTGAATATCCGCGATTAAAAGGACTTTTCGTTTCACATCTTGTTCTGTGTTTCCACGTTCTCATTTCACATTCCACCAAGCACGAAACTTATTCCTTTTGCCATGTTCTATTACCCTTTCAAGTTGTAATCTTCAGTTCTGTAACATCTTGTATACCATTGCACGTTCTGTGGCAAGAATCTGAAGAATCTTTAATCGTTACCAGTCCAATTCTTTATTGGGTAATGAGTATTAATTATTAACCTGAAGAAATGCAGATGTAATGCACATCTGAAAAATTTTAAATATTTACAATCTATGCCCATAAATCACATTCGGAAGATATCAAATGTATCATTGTTGTAAGAGTAAGAAAGCGCCTGATCGAAAAACAAAAAGCCGCAAAAAAAGGGCAGTGAACCAAAGGAAAAAAAAGATTGTGACTTCTATGTTCTAAGACAATAATATTGTTTGCGTATATTAGCTTTAAGCACTACCAGCGTAATATCCGAAAATGTGGTATATCGAGTCACTAAGGTACTAATTACTACCAGCGCAACATAGATAAATTGTGACTTAAATGATAATAAAGACACAATCGATCTGTGTAAAAGAGACTCTCGATCATAATGTAACAAGCTAACAGAAATAATTACATTGGGAAAGAAATACTTTGACCCCCCAACAATTTTATTTACATCGTATTTTTTGCCCTTTGAAAAATCAATCGTAGCTATTTAATTTTCTTCATCGTAATCTATTTAAACCGTAAAAAAGCATAAATGAAATCAACTTTCCCGGAAGCTACTCAGAATCTCCAGATTAAAACTGGAGGAGAAAAAATGGTTTAACTTCCCCCCCCCTAATTCCTTAATCCCCTGTTTTCTGTTCTACGAGCCCTCGGATATGAATCCACTTACTAGAGTTGTTGGGAGTTCAATGAGAGGACGTTATTTATAATTTAAAGTTAAACGCAGCTCAAGTTCATTGGTTGTATTACCCGCGGTGATCCTGGATTTTCATTTTCTGCTCCAACTATCCCGTAGCTTGAATTAAAAGCCGTTTTATTTTACGAGTGTGTTGGGCTCAACTGAGCACTGGGCCATTTCCGTTAATGGAAGATACTTGGAATCTCTGCAATTTATTGAAGTGATTTTCGTGCTGTGATGTTTAGACAACTAATTTCATTGTTGTCGTAAGTGTCCAAGCGCGAAGTTGAAGACTTCCGTCTATTGAAGTGCGCCAGCTTGACAGCCTAGCTGGTTATTGATTATTGTTTTGAAAATGAAGATATTGTTCGGTTTGTGCTTTACATTGAAAGGTTTGGTTTGTTTTGAACGGTTCTAAATCGCCGAGTAATTAACTCCTACGTGGAACGTTGAGAGTTACTAGAACTTCTATACACCGTTGGTACGCACTCATTTTAATTGAAATATAATTAATCTCTCTTGACCAACACTTTCGTAAAGCGACCATCTCAGAAAAATTTTTAATGAACCTATTTTTCACACTTCTAGAAATTGATGAATAATACATCCTCCAAAAACCAAAATCATCTGAAAATTTGGCTGGTCTTCTTAGAATGAATAGCCTGTATATGAAAAGCATTATTCCATTAGTGAAATTTCTTATGGAGAACACTTTCCGTAAACGAACACTTCTGAAAGTGACCAGTTCTAAGAGCATAAATAAACATCACTATTTGAACATCATGAATAGCGATATCCTGGAAAGCGATCGTCTCTGCAGAAACCAAAATCTTGTGGTACCATAAGTGGTTGTTTTAGGGATATTAAACAGTACATAACAAAGCATTTGACTAAGTTAACTTAGCGAAACCATTTACAATAAAACTTCTTTAAAACAAGCTACACGGTTTCAGATAATTTTCTATGGATGTGATCGTCTTAGAGAGGTCTTATTCGGTACTCATGTATGGTTTCCAAAATGCTATTAGCTTTTAAATCTTTTAAATGGTTTAATCTTCAAGAAGTATTGTTTTTAAAGGATTTTATTACATTTATCTTTCATAATTTAATTTTTTGTTGACCACAAAAACCTTGAATTGGGACTTTTGCTTTGCCATTTATATGTATAAGTAGAATGTCACCATTGGTCGTGCAGGTATAATCCCACCGTGTTAATACTGCAGCAGCGCCCCGACTTTAACGAATCCGAGAGTCTAACATCCCTCTTCCTCTACCAGCAAACCACTCGAGAGGACTCTAGGCTCACCAGTATATTAAGTGCCGGCATGTCGCACAGGCACTAAACATTTTCAAACTTCCTTGCCTTCTCTGGGATTGGAACTCACTCGCAATCATATGGCAAGCAGCATCGCTAACCACTATTCCGATGAGGGTGGCAGGTTCTCAAAAGAGTTATTAAACTTTAATTAAATAAATAAGAAATTATATTTTTTTCCACATGAAATTGTTCTTAATACCATGACCTTCTCTAAGCCGACCATCCATTATTCAGGTGATTCTGGTCTTTTGTATAAATGGTTATCTTAGAGAAGAGATGATGAATACTATTTTCAGAAATACAAGTGACTTTCATTGTGGTCGTCTTAGAGGGTGGTTTTCACGAAAGTGTTCATCTGTATCTCTTTTTTAGCTTAAGGAAACACGTCATTTAATATATTTTATGTATTATCATTACTATCATCATCATCATCATCATTAGTAGTACGATCAAATCGCTATCATCATCAATACAATTAGCAGTTTTTTATTAATTAAAGTAATATCATCATGGATTCATGTTAGTTAATTTTTGTGTTTTCAGTTACGTCATGACTTTCCTTTGTTAATTAAGCAAATTTTTATTCAAGCAAAGTACTTGCTTGTAGTGTTTGCTGCATATTTTATATGAATGAATTTTAAATTCCATTCGGTATAATTTAGTATTACATGCTTTTCAAAACATTAGCAATAAAACTAAATTAAAAAAGAATGCATTTAAGTGTCTTAAATTTTTTATCAATGAAGCAAGCATTAATGCAATAAATTACAGTTTGTCCTGGTATGCACCTTAAACGTGGAATTTGCTATTGTTAAATGCTAAATATACATTTCTGTGAGGCGGATATGAGGAATACAGGAGATTTAAATGCTAATAATAAAATGTCACTTCATTATAAATTTAATCGGAACCATAATCACTACCACATTTTATCTCATTTGATGATACTTTTAAATGCAGACAATGGAAGGCAGAAAACCGTCACCGCATTTTAGAATAGTTTATTCGAAAGCAAGTATTCTGATGTTATTCGCATCCTCAATTTACATTTTCCTGTTTTCTGAGTAAGTGTTTTCATAAAGCAGTGGTTTGACAAGTTAAGAGATAGTTGTTAATGACTCTATATGACTCGCACAATTGTCGCTAGTGGCGAACACAGAGACTTCCATTGAAAATAGGATCCTGTTACCTACGGAAAGCAAGATATATGATAATTTTAGGAGGAACTACAGCTGGGTCTCTTATCTTTATTTCACTGTCAATTATTGCACGGAAATGAAGTCCTAAATTCAAAAGAATAGTTTCTGCATTGCAACACCCCTCTGAAACAACAGTCGAGAGTTCCGGACTGTTTTGGTGTTTGCTGTATGCAGACGGTCGCCTTCAGACGGATATTCAGGACGTATGTACATGTTCTTAGAAATGTTTATCATTTTCAAAGACGGTCTTCTTAAGAAGTCTGAATGTATTTTGAAATTTTCCTTTTAAACAATTTTACATGTTTTGACAGAAAGTGATTTTTCTTTCTTAGAGTATAATTTCATTAATGTGAGTTTAGTTAAATATCTGTTAAACTTGATGCTTACTGCAGTGGAACCTTCATAAGAGACCATTTTAAAATCCAAATGCTATTAATGCACTCTGGAAGTAATCGCATCATCTGCCGTGGAGTATCAAAATTTACTTATATCCTCAAACTCCTCACTTTAAGATGTGATCACCTTACGGAGATGGTCGCTATAAGAATTCTAACTCAGAATGCACTCAGAATCGATGATAGCTTTATAAAGTTTTATTTTCTCAAAGGAAGATTTAACAGGAAGGGATTTATTAATTATCTTATATCTTCTCAAAGGGAACTTCCCACAAAAGTAATCCTGCGGCTCTTCAGTATCAGCAGTATGAGATAGCACAATCAATAGTTACCACTTCAAACTGCTAAGAACACTAAGCACAAAGCAACGAAAAGGGCATCTGAAGAGCGAATCTCGCACGGAGACCTCTCAATACTACGCAGTCAGTTTTAAATTAAAAACTGCGATCCGGTCTTGTATTGTTCCCCCCTCCCCCCAGACGTCGAGAAATTGTCAATACCTTCGACTTCTCGAAATTACTGGAAGACATTAAGGGTTGCAGTTACATATAAGTGCCGGATACAATTACAGTTACAGTTACCAATTTAGCATTTAGACCAATTACAGTTATACAGGCACCCGACCAAAATATCACGAAATGGTCTCCAATATTAGTGACTTTTGGCATTTTCTGGCCAAATTTGGCAAACAAAATTTAGTCGCCGAAACCATCACCAACTTGGCCGATATCTTGCCAATTTAGTGAGATAACTATTTACCTAAATGTTAAATGGCCCTGCACCTGTAATCTTATTTTTCCAGCGAAGCTTCGTCTCTTGAAGCATATCCTGTTACATTACACAAGCGCTACTACATTTTACATATAATTTCTCTAAAATTATTTACATATATACCAAATACGTAACATTATTATTAGCTCTTTTTCTTGTCAGCTAATGATCACTCAGTGTACTGCGTCCATTATCAGTCAATAATGCCAGTGCTTATTTTGTGACTACAGTTTTTATTCCCTCAGTAAATGATGTAGAACATAAATAATAATCAGTAATTGATGTGGCTTTCTTATTAAATCATTTTTCGCCTTTCTTAAGATGAAAATTCTCTGGAATCATAGGTGGTCGTCTGAGGGAAGTGTTATATAACTATAGAGACTTGAGATCATTTGGTTGATGTATGTATGAAATATATTCTTATTTTTGAAGATACACTGTACCCTGCTACGGCGATGGCTTTCCTAAGATGACCATCTCTAAGAATGACCAGTATTTCGCTGAAATATATATCGATGTTGAACATCAGTTTTCTGAGATGACTATGTTTACTATAAACCAAAATCACTTCGAAAAATGCGTCATTAAAGAGCATTGTAATCCTAGGCTTTGGCGGCCTAGGATCTGGTCTGTAATGTTCTAACATTAGTGAATGCCACTTATTTCCCATTCATTCTTTAAATGGGGAAAAGTGTGCGGAATTATCGCATCTTCCCGGACTTGTCACAATGCACCCGCATTACCGGCACATATCCTTGAGTGCCTGGATTTGTCTCTTGTGGACCTTTACGGGTCTCCCAAGCTTGTTTTCGATTTTCTAAAGGTGAATGGATGAATGGACTCGTGGACCTCGTCTAGTATATTCCTAGGCATGGAGATTAGTAACAACAATTTATTTGACACCGTGTTTTAATATATTTATGGCTAAGGATTGTATTGCTGCCAAACGTTTGCAATAATGGTGGAGTATCAGCGGTCTTCGCGAAAAAAAATAAGCTGTCACAAACTTCTTAACAACTAGTAAATGTCTGGAAACCATCAAGTTTTACGAAGCAGGGAAATATGATACATCAATTGTGCGGGATTCGAACCACGGTTCTTCCATTTCCAGCTGAAAAGTGCAGACCACTTACACCGGGAGAGCACACGCGGGAAGATGCGATAATTCCGCACACTTTTCCCCATTTAAAGAATTAATGGGAAGAGGCATAAGACCCAGCCGACCAATCTAGATTCTGAAAAGTTATCATTCAGTTTCAAATTCGGGTGGAGGCCGTCAGGTTTTTCGAAGCCAACAGAATGCAAAATCAATTATGCCTTCTCCAGGATTCGAATGAAACATCTTTTAATAACTACTCGGACTTGCTAATCACGCTGATCACGCGAGCACAAACCAGGTTATAAAAGGCGTCTTTATAAATGTTAAAACGTAAAAATGTTTATCCTTTCCTAGGTTACAAAGCGTAACTTTGCACCAAGATATATAAATTGCTAAGTTTGATTACCTAAAATAAGCACCACATAGCCTAGAAAGCAGAAAGAGAAAGATACTTACCAGTCATATTTTAAAAGCTGGAAGTATGCAAAACAAGATGCAGTTTAGACATCACTGTAGAGGCATATTTTTATTTCTTTCCGCCAAGAAAAGCAAGCAAATCACTGGTTTTGATCGAAACACATTTCGCTGAATATCAACCTCGATATTGAAACATCTCTTGATTATTATGCATTATGATGCAACATATTCTTAAAGCTGAAAGAAGGAGAATTAATAAAAGAAATTCTTTTCCAGTTGTGTCAGCATTCATTCAAATATTCCAAATCGTGCAGGGAAAATCGATTGAATCCTTTCATCGTAATATGCGCCAATATGTATTTTAGAATCCTTGAAGGATGCATTTGAGCATTTTTGTTGGAAGAATTGCGGTTGAAAAGAGTTCCGCCTTTAGTGTTTCAGATGCTAGTAAAATCTTAAAATTCATTTCTTATTCTGTATGCTGGAAAGACATTGCTACACGAGGGTATTTTATTTGAATCGATATGGGCTTCTTCGATGAGTTTACAGATTCCAGGCGTTTTAATAGTATAAGAAAGGATAGTAAGTTTGCTGTCGCTTGAATATTTATTATCAAAATTTGAAATTCACATGTGGCATTAGCTAGCTGTGTAGTTAAGCACTAGAACGCCCAACTTTGAACAAAGTGTAAAATTTATTTCTAGCTGTAGCGAAATTTAAAAGTAGTAAATTTGGTATAGTTATTGTAAAAATGATAGTTTTAACTTATATATTATAAATATTGCAGTTTCATTGAAAGGGAATCACTTTAAACCCATAGTAGATTTAGATTTTTTTTTCCTGCCATTTATAAGAATTTTACCTTTAATTTTTATTCCATAAGTACCATTATATTAAATATAAACAACCTGTAAAATTACTTTGAGTAGTAGTTTTTTTACTTGTTGTACGTAAATAGAGGGAATCCTCTTGTAAGGACAACCTTTCGAAATCGACAACCTCTGAGAATGACCAAAATTTCGAAGAACATATATAATGGAATACCTTCTTTTTAAGTCAGTCATGTCCGCAGGTGACCGAGATCATTTGAACCATAGGTGGTCATCTTAAAGAGGGTTTACTCTATTAATACTAGGTGGATTATTTAAGCTGATAATGCAAAATATTTCAAACAACATATAACAAGCGAATTGTTTTGAAAAAGAAATGTTATATATGAAAAAGAGTGAAAACAAACGTATGTTTTATTTGGTAAACTTCTTCAAGGTCATTAAATTTAATCAAAGAATGTTAAAGAAAATCTTATAGTTTATTGGTCTTTATTTTCTTGTAAGGAAAATGTACAAATTTTTTAAAACATTTACAAATTTTCTAAAACGTAAGGCTTTTTAACCTAAAATCATTTAACTTTAATTTGTAGCATTCCCTTTTAAAACGATTCGTTTATGAGATATCTCGTGTTTAATTCCAGGATATAATCTTAAATAGTTCCTCGATATATAAAAAAATGAGGAATTATATGGCATGTAATTTTGTTCCCTAATTTACAAGCTGGTGCTAGGATTCCAGTGCTTTCATAAAACACAGTAAGGTTTATCCAGGGAGGCATTTATGAAAGGGCGCGAGCTCCACCTCATTATTGGCCCACCAGCGGCCGAGCGGTAAAGTCGCTGAATACTGGTAGTTCGTTCCGAGGTTCGAATCCCGCGAACGGGCGTTTTCGTGGTTTTCCCCATGTGTAACGTGTATATGAGCCAGTTTCCCTTAGAAAGTCCTCCACGAAGGCATCCCTCCTCTTAGGCAGATAACCCTCGAGGCTTTGCCATAATCACACACACACACACCATCTCATTATTCTTCCTTAATTTAGAAGAAAAGGTGTGCTTATTTTTTTTTTAAAAATCATTGGATGGTTTAGGATTTCCTTGGAACAAGAAGCCCATCGCGATTGCTAAATCCACCTATCCACCCATCGCGTAAATGAGAAATATAATTAACTTAATGATAAATAGCGTTTAATAACTTAATGATCAATAATGTTGTAACTTTTACACATAATGTGAAATTAATCCACTCCGAATCGTATTTCAAGTTTTCGGTAATGTTCAATCACTGTTTCATTTGGCGCCATAGGAAAAAAGATTTTGATTGTATCATATCGGATTATTATCGAAGCATATCATCAACATCGATCTTTTATAACGGTCAAAAATGTAGAAACCGGAAGAGAAAAACATTTGCGGACATTGTCTCCAAAGAAGATATCTTTAGCGCGTCGTTGGAATATCTCATTATGGAACCCACGGGTTCCGGTGCTTTCTCCAGGACCTCGAGGACACGGTAGAGTAAATCCCCGATTCTCTCCATGCTGTCTTCGCATAGAGAAGCAGAGGAGACACGGTCAATTGCAGGAACAAAAGCTCCCAAGCTGTTTCTCACGGAAAATGTAGACTTCATTCTTTGCTTTGGATGTAACGACAAACGAATGACCAATCATATTGCCGTCAGAGGCATGCTTATTTGCCTGCCAGTTTCATTCAGTGTTTTGTTCTCGCAGTTTTCGCTCGCGTTCTGTCAGTTGGTTATAAAAGCATTTTAGCTTCTTTTATCAGTTGGTTGTAAGGTGTTTGACATTTCTTGCATAGTATCATGGATATTATCTTCGCCCGTTTTTGCAACTTGGTGAAGCTTCTGAATATATCTGCAGGTTAGTTAAATTCATGATGTCTTTTGATGAATTTCCGTTTCTCAGAACTTGATTTCCACCCTTTTTTTTCGTCTATTCGTAGCTTTATTTCATTCTTCTATTTTTAATAGTATACTCTGGTTCTAACGTTGTCTGCTTCTGTAAACGTTAGCTATTGTCATAAAGTTTTTATTGTTATTGTTATCATTACTTTAGTTGGAGAATTGTCGTTGGATTAATTTCGAAAATGCACAAGTGAAGTGAAATTTCTGAATGAATATTTTAAATTTAACATGTAAAAAAAAAATGAACAGTTTTGAAAAAAGAAATGTTATAAATGAAGATTAACTGGCTGTAAGATTGAAAACAAACGTGTGTTTTATTTGGTGATAATTTTCAAGGTCCTTTGCAGGTTAATCAAAGATTGTTAAGGAAAATCTTAGATTGTTTATTGGTTCTTATTATTGTAAGCAAATGTACAACTTTTGTAAAATATTTTTGGCATTCGCTTTTTACTTAAAATCAGATAACTTTGCTAACAATTAACAACTAA
Source organism: Stegodyphus dumicola (assembly GCF_044657685.1). NCBI lineage: Eukaryota > Metazoa > Arthropoda > Arachnida > Araneae > Eresidae > Stegodyphus > Stegodyphus dumicola. The sequence continues at coordinate 33,032,207 of NC_140772.1, forward strand.
CAGTTAATTAACAACTAAAAAAGCTAGACGTTAAGAGCTAACAAACAAACTAGCTAGATGCTAGAAACAAACTTGCTAGAAGATGCTAGAAACTAGCTACATGCTAGAACTAACAAAGCTAGATGAGATTTTCAGCTTTATTGTTAGATGAGTACAAAAAATTCAGCTTTATAATGACATCATCAATTGTAGAGATAATTAAAAATTAACATTTCGTAGTATAAACTGTTTAACTTTAAATCGGAGATTCTCAAACTTAATTTCGTAGTATAAGCTGCTTAACTCTAAGTCAAAGATTCTCAAATTAAGTTTCGTGATATACTATATAAACTATTAAGTGTAAATGAGAGATTCTCAGACTAATGACCTACTGGAATCGTGAGAAAAATATTTGGGATTACGAAAGTAAACTCTTTTTTAAGTGACTAATTATGCAGCTGACTCTAAACCCTCTTTAAAACGACCAGCCATGGCTCCAGGTAATTTGATCTCCAGTGGAGATGTTCTTATTATAGGTGGTGGTGTGGTGTATTTAATTATAACAAAGCACACTAGGGCTATCTACCTAAGGAGAGGGATGCCTTCGGGGAGGACTTTCTAAGGGAAACTGGCTCGTATACACGTTACACATGGGGAAAACCACGAAAAGCCCGTTCGCGGGATTCGAACCTCGGACCGAACTATCAGTGTTCAGCGACTTTACCGCTCGGCCGCTGGTGGGCCCTCGTTATAGGAATTATATTAGATACTCCTGTTTGTGTTCTCAAAAACTCTATCCACTTTTAAAAAGGTCACCTTCGGAAAATGGTCGCTTGTAGAGGATTCACTGTAGCTTTATTTATACGAGTAATTTTTTGTGATGCTATATAATTTAAAGTAATGTAAAGTTGGTTATTATGTTTTTAAGTGTATTCAAATCTAATTTACATTCTAAAAAGTGCTTGAAAAAGTATTTTAAAAAAGCTGTACATCATACTGTAAATAAGTCACAATTTTCGATAGACCAAAATGGTGGAGGTCTTAAAAATGATGTCAGAAAGGAACAAAAATCACTAAATAATCAGGTAGCGGGAGTAAAAGTTTTAGAGTCAGTGCTGTAGTGAATCGTTTAGACTCTGAATTCTTTTTCTTTTTTTTTTTTCGGAGGGGGGGATATCGTATTAAATGACAGCGAAACACATTAATTTAAACTCCACAATAAACAAAAAATTCAGCTTTAGAATAATGATGTTTTATTAAAAAGCGATAATGCATTTCAGGGATGAGAGGAGAATTCTGAAGAAGAGGGACCTATGCTTTGAAATGCGGATACTTTAAAAATAACATTAATTTATTATTGAGTTTCACATAATTTTAAAAACGATTTCTTTCTGTTTAAATATTTAGCAATATTTTAAATTTATGCAATGTTAATATTTTTCGATAAAATTCAGAATCTAGAAGCAAAATTTTAAACACACCTAAAAACAAAGTTCAAAATATAAACACAAAATTTTTCACAATTTAAAAAATAAAGTATTTAATACGGTTTTCCTTCTTAAAGATTTAACACTGTTTCAAAATTATGTTCGATTTTAATTCTTCTATATAATCCGTGTACTTAAATTATGCTTGGGAATATGTATTTCTCACAAAAAGAGATATATATATATAAGTTGTTTTTCCCGCCTTTTCTACACGTACATTTATAGAATGTTCTGGAGATATTTAAAGCGAACTGGATTAGCTGACGATGCTGACGTCATTTCTTGGAAGCTCCGCCTTTCCAGAGGCTATAAAAAGACTCATAAAAGAATATCGGGGCTTTTTCTTAAATATAACGATGCAGTAAACTTCATACAAAAAGTTATTAATAATTCTTTTTTATTTACTCCGGAAATATGATTTTGTAACTGCATTTCTCCTGACCAATAATAAATGGATCCTGTTTTTTAAACTTATCGTCTGATAATTTAAGCTACGACTACATCTATATTTCTTCAACGATCTATTTATTCTGGACAAAAGCTGGTACATCACATACACATATATATATATTTTAATGAACACGCATGTAAACAGGCGTTGCAGAAAGATTAGTTAATGATAGCTTCAGGTGTTATGTTCTATTCTGAATAATCAGAATGAAACCTTTTTTCTTGTTATTTTTTAACAACGTATTTGAAGCATTGTATGTATAAAGAACTATTTGTATTTTGGAAACAGAGGTAGATTCTGATAAGTTATAAATTCCGAATTTAGGCCAAGGTTAGAAGAACAATATTGTCCATCAATTGCTGGCACGGATTATGATAAAACCTTGTTTTTCATCGCTTACGTTCTAACTCATACAATTATGTTAAGGAAGAATATCTTTGAATTTTGTCTTGCATCACATATTTTAATTTATTAATTTTTATTATCTGTGTGATTTTTTCCCCCTGATGTTAACTCTTGTTTTTTCCTCTTTTTCAGGTAAGATTCAACACTTCGTCTTATTGTTCCCTTGACATCCTTTGAGTAAGCTTCTTTTGTTTGGAAATAATTTATGTGAAACAGTGTCCATGACAATACTAAATTTAACCATTCTATCACGGCAAAAAGAATTACAGAAAACTTTTATAGAAATTAATAATAATAAATTAGATAATACTAAGTTATTTTACCGCGAACATATTTACATTTTTAGCCCAAAAGGACAATTTTCCCAGAAGGGCTATGAATTTTGTTTTAGCATTTTACGTCGTCCACTATAAAACGGTGTTTCTCTTTTCATATTGTTTCCATTAAATGTAAGAGCCCTGCATTATAGTTAAAGAAATTAAATAATGAAACATCTGCATGAATGTATGTGTGTTTCTCTCACTGTGAAAAAAGAACGGTGCCTAGAGACATCAAATTCTGAATAACATAGTCCTCTACTCGAATATGAGAATCTAGAAGCCCGAATTTGGAATTTGTTTTATTATCGTTTTCATATTTTGTAAAACTTTAACGAATTTTGGATTAACAATTCAACGATTTCAAAGCGAGCAATGACAGCACTGCAAAAATCTTTTAGCGCGCGAGACTGTGTATTGGAAATTCTAAAGATATGCTCTTTTTAAATATTTTATGATATTGCTGTTGAATTGAATTTTACGATTTTAAATGTGAAGGACATGATACTCAGTAAATAAAGGTAACACACAAAACGTTAAAAAACGCCCTTTTGGGCGTAATATAAAATCTGAAAGCTGTTAGTTTTTTTTTTTTTTTTCCCTGTTTATAGTTTTTTGCAACTCTTTTTCAAAAGGAAGATTGAAAATTCGTCTGAGCCACTTTTTGGAAGCATAAAAATTTATGCTTTTTATTTTAGTATTTCGAAGCAGTAAAATTTAGCTGTTGATTTTTAAAGTAAGTATTTTTGGGAAAGTTATATTTTCCTGTTAATTTGGGAAGTTAGTATGTAAAGTTCTTTATATTTTCTATTAATAGAAGAATTAAATAAACTAATTTTATTGTAAAGCTTGCGGTTAAAATTTTATAAAATTAATATTTTAATTTGGAATTCAAAATTGTATTTTTCTACGTCGATGAAAATGTATGAATAGAATTTTAAAATATCTAAACTTCACGTTTGAAATGTTTACTTATTATTACTAATTAGTTTACTTGTATTAAGTAATTTATTTCTTAAATATATATATTATTAAAGAAATAAACTTAAATGAATCCACTAGCTAAAAAAATATGTTAAGATTTCTGATTTTATTTGCGAAAGAAAGAGCTTTTTAATCAAAAAAAAAATTGTTTTCTCTAGTTATGTATTAATTTTTTTAGTTGCATTAAAAATAATTTTTTAGTTTTAAAAGAATGAAAAAAAAATTTTTTTGAAGCGTATTTGTAAAGAAAAATCATTTATTCATTTCTATTAAATAAATGAATTAGACTGATAGGATATTTTTCACCAATTATTAAAATTTTTGAAATAAACATTTAAAACAATATACAGGAATCATTAATTTTTTTTATTAATGAGTGAATTAGATAAAAAGCTGTTTATATAATTCAAAAAAACTCTTTAAATTTTATATTTTTTTATTAATTAAAAGAAAGTAGTTCATTTGGGAAATATTTGTACATCGGAAAATATATTTATACATCGAAAGATTTGAAACACTGAGTTTGAATACCTTATTGTTAATTTTTGTAAAAAGAAAAATTAATAACGAACAGCAAATTACTGAATCGTTTTATGCGCATAATTCTAGCATTTTATGTTCGTTTTCATGAGGAAGAATGAATAGAGAATTCATGACGTGGAAATTCTTCCTTCGGCATCCTTTATTCGCCTCACTGAGTCATTTTCCCAACATTTAGACCTGTGCAACCCCATTTCATTTATCTTCTTCCATGGCGCTACGAATACGCATAAAATAATATCGCCCTTAAAAGAGGATGCTTAAGCTGAGGAGTCAACATTGCCAACTATCTTCAATTAATGCGCCATCAAAATGAATCCCTTAATAACCACCTGCCTACGGCTAAGCGCAAGTGTAGCAAACAAACGAATTACGCACTGTAGAACACCTTAGTCATAATCCACCCCAAACACCCGTACGTAAAATTCCTGTCCGGACATAATTAGCAGCATAACTGCTATAATTCCCAAAGATCCAGAAATGTTAAAAAGCATACAGAAGCGAAGTATTTATTCTCTTTTCTCTTTTAAAGAGTATGGCTTCTGCACACGGGCAACAAGCACATCAAGAAGCCCTCTTGACAACGGGCTATAAACCGGTGGTTTATTTCGGTTGTAAAAATATGTGCTTAAAGTGCGGCAGGCTGAAAAAGCATAAATTTGTTTTAAGTGGCGTATAATGCAGAATAGTCTTACGATGGAGGAAAAGTGTTGAGAAAAATAAAAAGGGTTTATTAACCCCCTTTTCGATGATAGGTACACAGCGTTACTGTTTTTAGGAGGGAGGGTGTATGCTAATAAACTATGTTATTCAGAGGGTGGTTCCGTCTTCGAAGTAAAGTGAGAATGATATTTATGTTGTAGGTTTACCTCTTAAAGGCCATCAAGAGTATTAAAGATAAACTTTAGTATTATTATGATTATTTATTTATGTTCATTTAAGTTCGGCGGGAATGCGTGCGACAAATGGCTGTTATTTACGTGGTTTAAATGCTGAAATGACGTATTTGGATTTGATGTAATGTATTTTAGGCAATCGTTATGGTGTAAGAGGAATCAGTATTTGTTAGCAACAATATAGCAAGTTGAATTCGCTACGTACGCATTTTTATTATAAGGTATTTCTCCCGCTTTCTTGGCGTGCCTTCGTGGTGTGGTGGTCTGTACGTTGGGCGAATTTTCATATTACTTTCATTATTATGAAAATGTGCTACACCCTGCTGAATATTTGTTATACAAGAATGAGCTTTTACTTTTTGATACAACACAGTTAGGTCTTCTAGATCCCGAAGCTGAAAAATTAACTGTGCCCTCAATGGATACGAATTTCGGATTTTCCTGTTATTAGCTCATTACAGTTTCTAATACGACAGAAGCCACAGAGAAATGCAACAGTTTTTTACATTCTAAATTTAGTAGATGGCTTACACACAGAAGATGGTTGGGAAGAGGCATGAGACCCAATCCGCCAAACTCATTAGGTGACGAGTTATCTCTCACCATGTTTTAATTTGGGCGCCACAGTGAATGATTTTCGGAGCCCACCTGCAATAATAATAATAATAATAATAATAATAATAATAATAATAATAATAATAAATCAAATTTGTAATAAAATCTGTCGATGGCCCAGGGGGTGTATGGGCATCTTCGTGGTTTTTCCGATGCGCGACGTGGATTCGAGCTAGTTTCCTTACAGAAAAGCCACCACGAAGGCATCCATTCCCTTAACCAGATAGCCCTGGTGGGAGGGGGGCTTTGCTTTATTCAAAGTAAGCAAAGTAACCTTACGAAATAGATTTTAAAAAAATTGTTACGGTAACCCTGTCGCAGTGACCCTGTGAATGGGTCGTCTTAAAAAGAATTTAGTATTTTTTAATGATATTTTTTTTATATTATTGCGTTTTATATATCCGAAAGGAAATTTTAAATTGCTTTTTCTTGTAATATCGCAATTAATTATTATAATTAAATGGTCTCATATTGTTTTGTAGGCTGGTTTCTATATTTATTCGTGTGGGTCAAATCGTGAAATAAACTTTTAAGCCAATCTCTCTTAAAAGGAATTTCTTGAAATTTTTCACACTTGTGTATTTGTGTACGGAATGCAATATTTCATTGTAATATTTCCAACTACGCTATATATATATATTTCAATTTAAGATTAAATCAGGCTTTAGCAATCTCTCATACAAACCTTCGCTTAACAGTCGAACTATTCATAGCAGGAGTTTGGTCCCGTCTTCTGATATAGGTACAAATGAACCCTCTCTAAGATGACCACCCACGAGTCCATATGATTTAAGTCTTCTCTAGAAGCAATGGTCTTAAATAAGTTCAACGCTTATGTTCCTTTATGTTCTCAGAAATACTGATCATTTTCAGAAGTGGTCGTCTTAGGGAAGGATGTCCCCCACGAAACGCTTTACTTATTTGTTATTCATTTGATATGAATCTATTATATAAATCCTAAGATTATTATTATTATTTTTAGTCCAAAGGGATTTGAATCCCGAAGGACTATTAGTTTCGTTTTGGCATTTTGCGTCGGACTCATAAATGTCGGTTCACTTTTCAAACTGTTGCCACAAAATGTTAGAATCCTGCATTATATTTGAAGAAATTAAATAATGAAAAATCTGCATAAATGTATGTATATTTCTCGTATTGTGATAAAACAACGGTACATAGAGTCATCGAATTTTGAATAACATAATCCTCCAACGAATATGAGCATGTGGAAGACCCAATTTGAAATTTGAAATTTGTTTTATGATCGATTTCCTATTTTTTAAAACTTTGACGAATTTTTGATTAACAAACTCAAGGGTTTCAAAGCGAGCAATGGCAACGTTGTGCAGAAAAAACATTTTTATCTCCAGCGCGTGAGTCTCTGTATCGGAAATTCTAAAGATATGCTCGTTTTAAAACTATTTTGCGATATTGCTGTTGCACTGGATCTTATGGTTTAAGTGCGAGGAACATGATATTTAATAAAGAAAGGTAACACACAAAATGTTAAAAAGACGCCCCTTTGGACGTAATTTAAAATCTGAAACATTTCAGATTTTTTTTTTTTTTTTTTTTTTTTTTTTAAGAAAAAAAAAAAACTTTGTTGAACTTATTCCGAGAGAGTCAAGTTCTACCCTTCCAGCGACATCTAATGCCATCCATTTGCATTGATTTTCTCATGCTCGAAGCCGTGGACATAGCCGAAAAGTCATTGTTTGCGCTGGAACTGTAACGGCGAACAGGAATCACGCTGCGTTGCATTGTGGTCTATTGTCCGATAACAGCTGTCGGTGCAATCTTCCTCCAGAATGAGACAATTTGTACCACACCGCGCGGATTAAAGTCGAAGAATGTGGCTGCAAATAGTCGAATGCAGCATGTAAATCTCCGGCCTTTTTCTGAAGCAGCCTGGGATTCAATGTGTGTGGTAAATGATCCGAGTTAGAAGGTTGAACGACTTTAGTTACGCGATTCTGGCAAACATATTTTTGTCCAGTTCGCGTTTACACATTCTTCGGAAAATCATTTTCGCTTTCGTGAAAGCGCGATGTTTCTTTTCCTATCTTTTTGGCTGAAAACTTTTTCTCGAATATTGCTGTTGTGAGTCTAAAGCGTGTTTTTATCTGACTAAACTGAAAATTTGATTTCAAAACTTTGAGTTTTTAAACACATTTTTTTTGTTAAAATGAGGTGTGTTTAAATTTCATACAGTAAAGAATCTGTTGGTAAAGGTGTACTATAAAAGAGAGTTGCACTATGCTTGTAATGCTTGTGCCTATATATACCTTTCTAAAACATATCCATGTGCAGTCTGTATATATTTAAAAAATATACTACTATAAAACAACATACTACTTAGCAATTTAATGTTAAACTCAGTTTTTCCTCGGTACAGCATTATTTGTTTAATCAACTTTTTTTTAAAAAACAAATTCTTAATATATCTTGTGAAACCATCTTATAAGAAAACTTTTTTATCTTTCAACCTTCACTGGCACGTTCTACGTATGAAGCTGTTTGTAATAAATTGATTAAGAGAAAATTAATTAATTAATAATTAATTAATAAGTGACAGTCATACTAACAGGGCATGATAAGTTCTAACAGAACTATATAACAACTAATAAAGGAACAAGGAACAGAGATGATAAAACGTTGCCAAACGGAATGAAAAGAATAGTACAGAGAATTCGCTTTAAGATGACCACCTATGTTTTCAGGAAAATGATTTTGATCTTCTTTTAGGTAATCGTTTTAGAGATCTGATATTTATTTATACCATCAGAAATACTGATCACTTTCAGAGGTAGAATTTTAAGGAAGTGATCTTCATAAGAAGTAAGTAGGTAATTGTAATAAGAGTAAACAATATATGAAAATGGCGTAATGGGAAAACAGGACATATGACGCGGGATCGATAACCTCTACGCGGACACAAGATCAGTACAGGAAACTCAAAATCTATGCCACTGTAGATCTTACTCAGGTATAATAATAAATTAATCAAGAATTAGCCTATAGATAATGCGTCGTTTCTAACTGTAATTTCTGTCTAAGCAATGCAATGTCGATTGTACGGGTAACATTCATAGAATCGACACTGTATAGGATCAACACAGCATAAGACCGACACGAAGTAGAACTGACACTGGCGTACGATCGACTCGATAAAACAGTCGATTCAATAGTCATGAAATTTTGATAATGATTAATAATGAGCAGCGGTTTCAGACTAGTTGCCCACGGGCCGCATGCGGATCCCAAAGCCATTTTATGCGACCCGGGAATACATTTCAGTTATGTTTCTTTTTCAAATATGATGTTGCGAAGATTTCAGGATTTTAGTTATTTGAGGTCCTAATTTACATTATTTCCATTACCATTACAAACGAGCATGAATAACGCATCAAAAAAATCCGTAAATGGAGCTAATTAATTTACAATATGATGGAAATATTATCCAAAGATTTTAAGATACAGATTTGAATAATTTTTATTCGTATTTGTCATGATCAGTTACGAATTCTTGCCCTAAGAATAATCATTTTGTTAGGAAATACACTTATCTATCAACAGCTTTTTCTCATTCTTGGAAATTAATAAGAATTAAACCCAGTTTAATTGCTGAGTTTCTTCATTCCGCGATGAAGGTAATTGTAATAATTGTTCCCCCAAGACTACAAACTTTATCAGAACCGAAACGCCATCAGATGTCAAGCTGTAGCAAGAAACAATGAAGTTTATAATTATTTATGTACTACAGACATTCGTGTTTCTATTTACGTATCGAAGAAAAATTTAATAAATAAAAGAAAGAAAGAGACTAGTCGTTGTTTATTCGCATGTTTTGCCCCACTCTGAAAGTTTTCTCAGAAAGCTTTTAAAATTTGTTTATTTTTCAGTTTAATTTAAGGTAAGTTAATTAATGATTAATTAAACACATTAGAATTGTTTGAAATAAATGCCAGTCTAAAATTTTAACAGTCAGTATGTTTGAATTACAAGGATAACCTACAAAAGTATCTTATAGGTACCAAAGTTTAAATTTCAAATAGAAATTATAAATTTGGATGTTTTCTTTGCGTTGTTATTATCATTGTTTATGTATGTTTCGATAAATATTTAGTTAGCCAAATTTTAAATTTAGTTAAAATATTCTTTCATTTATTGACAAAATATTTTTATTTTTGTTCTAAAAAAATACATATATTTATTCTAAATTCTATATTGTTCTAAAATATACGATAAAATATTCTATATTGTTCTAAAATTCTGTTCCGTCAGCTGTTAAATCCTGTATTCGACCCGCATGCAATTTGAGTTTGAGACCGCTAAGTTAAATGATTAATGTACATTTTCACCTGCATAGGCATATGTTTTATACTGTGTAGGTTCGACAGAACAGGAATAAGCATACGAGACAACACCGGCATGCAATGTGCATTACGCAGTGTAAACAAAGATTATACTTAGAAACTGCGCATAACTTATACAGAAAGAATTTGCAGGATACCTTCGTAGGATCGGCACCATCACACTACCAACACTGTTACAGAGGCTAACATTTGCTGTTATATGTTTGTAAATTGTACATTTTTTGCTTTAAAAATGATTGAATTATGTTTTTTTTTTATCTTCCGGTTAAGGGTTTTATGCCTTTAGTAAATCTGTATGCAATATTTTTAGAATTATCAACAATTTTAAAGCTGTTTAAGTGCCGCTAAGCCTAATTTGATGGCGACCATTGCTCTTGTTTACATTTGAAACAGCTGAGTAGCGGATTTGTTGCCAATCTAGAGAATCTTATCTTCGCAACAACAAAGATACGCCTTCATTTATTATTTAAATCATGCTTAATCCTTTCTGGAATTTTTTCGAGGAAATAAGCGTTTAAGATTTACTTCGTAATTCTTAATACAGATATTTTGAGTTTTTTTTGCCTTGTCGCGAAGTGAAAGCTGAATTAATTGAATGAGAAATACTCAATCGTCTGTGAAAAAGTGTTTCTTTTTTGTTTTGTTTGCTTAATTTCTTTTATACATAGTTCTAGCTTTATTATAGTATTTGAATGGAACATGTGGCAACGATTAGATAATTCTTTAAATGATATAAATTTTGTGCACTCTGAGTTATAATATGAACCAAATATAATACTGTTATGTAAACCTAGCGCCAGAGTGTCGCTATGGTAAACAAAACGAATTTTAAAGAATGCATTTATTCTATTGTGGTTTATACGCTGTCGGCGATGTAGGTTTAATTCAATCTAATAAGTTTAAATAAAATGCAAGAAAAAATGCGTATAATTTAATATTCCGTACAAGTAAGTCATGTGGTGTACACATCAGATTTTTTTTTTTTTTTGTTTGTTTGTTTGTTTGTTTGTTCGTGTCGATTCGAAGCCGATAACTAGTGTGAGTTGTATGCCTACTGGTGTTGAACCTGGACTACGTCGATTTTACACCGTGTCGATTTACAAAGTTGCTGCAATTTCGTTTCCTGCCAGTCCCGATATTACGCAGTGTCATATTTTATAAATGTACATCAAGAAAAGAAAATCCACAATTTAATGAAAGATCTATATTCTATTGTTTCGTTTTCAAAGTAATATGATTGTTAAGTAATCAATGAACTTCAAGGTGATTTTTTATTTCACATACGATATCTAATGAAGGTAAGATTAATAAAAAGGAATTTTTTAGAAAGAGAAAAGGAAGTTTTCTATTTAAACAATAGTCCAGCGTTTTATATTCTAATTCAATGTTTGTCATACTTTTTGTGTGCAAAAAAGATCCTCATAACTTTTACACCTCTCGATCCACATAAATATTGATGCGATTTCCCATGATGCATGTGCAAACACCTGTTGCGTGGGGGGGGAGCATGTTCTTTGAAAAAAGTTATACTGTATTGAAGTAGTACAAAATAAATCTATGCGACTATTAAACAATCAATTGCCAATTAGTAATTCGTAGCTGTGACTCATTATGTAATTATGTAATAAGAGAAAGGCAGTCTTTGAAAACGTTGCACCACCAAATAAAAATTGTCTTTCAGTTTTGTGATACATCGCTACCCTCAATTTGGAAACCACTATTAGTTTAATTGTTTAAAAAATTCCTTTTATCGAGGAACATCTATGAATACGCGAAGGGTATTTCTTCCTTTACTTATTTCAGTGTGCTTTTCATATGTAACTGACACCAATATATATGAAAATAAATCTTCATTACAGAGGCACAGAAATTTTTTGTACAAATAAAGTATTCTGAAACTGCATGGTAGTCGTTGGAGGCCTATTCTCTTTGAATTGAATGCGCGTATCACAAAGCAGTTGCCAATCGGTGTTGCACTTCTAATTATTCTCAACTCAGGAGATTCCATTCTAATGAAGCAGTCAAAACTTCCACCTTAGCGGGACGCGTACTGAAGCTAGGCGGTGGCCCCTTATATTTCCGGCCTCTGGCCCAATTAAGTAAAGGAATCTGGAGAGATGAAATAAGTGGAACTAGTATTTGTCGAGGCAGAAGCAGGAAATTGGCCCAACGGCCCCCGGGTTTGGAACAATCCCGTGGAGTTCAGTATAACAAGGTGGACTCCAGCCCCAAAGGGTAGAGTTCCGTTGTGGCAGCACGCGAAGGGTGGTTCCTGCCGGCAATTAGCTTTGCTCCCTTGAACCGGACTTCCCTACACCAGCTCTCCGTGATGCTTCATCGCATCTCACTCTCTCTGTATGTATGCTCCTGGAAAATGTGGCGTTGTTTATCTCAGAGGCAATTTTTTTACTCGTCTCGCTGAACGCGACGGGCAGTTGGAAATTAGCAGCTGTCGACTTGTTCTGCTGTCGCAGTTTTCGCATGGTTTCTTTCCCTTTTTTCGTCAATTTCCCTCGATTAAATAGTAAATGCTAGCTCTGAAAATGCAGTTTATGCTGTCGGAGCAGGGCCTGATCTACAAAACGCTTGTCCCTCTTACTTTAATTCTATTCAACGCAGTGCATATATATCATTGGTGCAAATTAGATAAAAGTATTTTGTAAGATAACCTAATTATTCGCTATTTTGTTTCCTTTCATACAAGCAAAAAATCTGATGTGTACACCACATGACTTCCTTGTACATAATATTAAATTATACGCATTTTTTTCTTGCATTTCATTTAAACTTATTGGATTGAATTAAATCTACTTCGCCGACAGCACATAAACCACAATAGAATAAATGCATTCTTTAAAATTCGTTTTGTTTACCATAGCGACACTCTGGCGCTAGGTTTACATAACAGTATTATATTTGGTTCATATTATAACTTAAAATGCACAAAATTTATATCATTTAAAGAATAGAATCATCTAATCGTTGCCACATGTTCCATTCAAATACTATAATAAAGCTAGAACGATGTATAAAAGAAATTAAGCAAACAAAACAAAAAAGAAACAGTTTTTCACAGACGATTGAGTATTTCTCATTTAATTAATTCAGTTGTCACTTCGCGAGAAGGCAAAAATGCATAAAAACTCAATATCTATATTAAAAATTACGAAGTAAATCTTAAACACTTATTTCCTTGAAAAAATTCCAGAAAGAATTAAGCATGATTTAATTGGCAATAATAAATGCATGCGTTATCTTTGTTGTTGCGAAGATAAGTTTCTCTAGATTGGCAACAAATCCACTAGTCTCCTGTTTCAAATGTAAACATCAATGGCCGCCATAAAAAAGGCTTAGCGGCATTTAGACAACTCTAAAATTGTTGATAATTCTAAAAATATTGCATACAGATTTACTAAAGGCATAAAAACCTTAACCGGAAGATAAAAACAACATAATACAATCATTTTTAAAGCTAAAAATGTACAATTTACAAACATAAAAGAGTAAAGAAACTGAGATCACTGAGCCGGGTAACAGAGTGGATATATATATAAATATATTTATATACGTTTGGTGCGGCCGATTGCAACCAAAATACGAGGTGCACATCTACATGTTATAGCAATCCTTTATACAAAATTTCAACGTTCTGAGGCTACTCGTTTTTGAGTTATGCGAGATACGTACGTATATACGTTCGTACAGACGCCACGAAAAATTCTCTTCAGAATTAATTTTAAAGCAGTTTTATAATTTTTTTTTTTTTTTTTTTTTTTTTTTTAGAAAAGAGTCTTTTATTCTGTCCTTACGTACAGATATCACGCAAAAACATCGTTAAATTGCATTCGATAGCGGTCAAAATGGATATTTTCGTTGAAATAAAGCTGCCTGAAACTTTTCGCGATTATCTTCCTTTTTACTTCGTACAAGGAAGTAAAAATACATTTCTCCTCTCTATATGGTTCTTTTCATTAAAACAAATTTTTTTCTTTCGCCTCTCTAAAAATCTAGATTAAAAGAAAGAATTAAAGAATTCTTAATGATTTTATTACACATCTGAACTAATTAAATCACACATATAAGATCAAAATAATATAATTAAATTGTTTATTAGTGTAATAAACGAGTACATTATAGCATGCTTATGATAATCGAAGGATCCTCATATTCACGTGACATCATGAGCTTCAAAATGTGGTATGACACAGTAGCAGCGATTGCCTGTGCAACAGAGTTAGTTTACAAATATCAGTCGCTTGTGAAGACAAGATTTAATGTCTGATTTTTGAAGAAAGCCATAAAATGCTAAATTTAAAATTTTGAGCCTGCTTGTAATTTTATATGTTTCTAAAACTTAGAATTCGAAGAAATTTTTTTAAATGTTACATATTTCAAATATGGCAGAAAGATGTGGAGGCCTGCCTGAAAATTATAACCTGCAGCATATGCCTTGCATAATCAGGCCGTGAGTCGTGGAATAATTCTATAAGGAAATATTGCATTCCCCTGTGCGTGTTTTTCTGATATTAACGGTTAACGCGTACAGCTGGCAAATAGAAACTCCGTGATTCGAGGACTTGAATAGGTTGATCATGTTGTCTTCAAAAGACCAAATGGTGTTTTTAGTGGTTGTTTAACTGGATGAAAGATTTTTAATAAGTATTTATGTACACCTTGCACAAAAAAATAGGGGGGGGGAGCAGTTTTATATCTCCCGTTCTATTGTGCCGATTGACAAATCTTAACTTGTGTTTTTTATGTTCCAAATGCGCGACTTAGGATATATATTAGATTTATATATACTCTTGTTCTAACATGGGTATTTGGATGCAAAATCGGACTTTTTCTGAAATAATATACCAATTGAAGTCATTAGATAAAAGTCAATTGTAAAAAGTCATTGGATTCGTTCACACTTGTACTCTGCGAAAAAAAAAAAGGCAGGACAGTTCGATATCTCCCTTTCTACTAGACCGATTGACGAAATTCAACTTGCGTTTTTCATGTCTGGAAAGTGCGACTTAGGATACGTATTAGATTTAAATATATGGCATTGTTCTATCAGAGCTTTCTGACAGAAAGTCAGACTATCTCTGAAATGACATATCGATTTTTTTTTTCCATATTTCGATTCTGCGACTCAAATTATCCCAAAATGCCGAGTTTTGTAAAAATCGCACGAGTAATTTTTCAAAAATTAGCTGTCAAAATGTAGCGTTAATTAATTTGATATATACTTATTAATATCCCTTTTTTTATTAAATTTACTTGATATATTTCCCAAGATATACGTGAATTTATATAGTTGTGCATTTGAAATTTTTCATATTTGTTATAATCGATAATAACGCCAAATGTGGTGTACGCACTTCGTTAAAATGATTTGAAAGAATGAACGAAGCATCTCTCGTTCCGCTCGTAAGCAATGAAAGGGAAAGGAAAATAGGTTACCATAAATTAAGAATTTCGCCAAGTGAATTATGCTTGGCGCAAACTGATAAATGCCAAGTTACCAGATTTTACAAAATTTAATATTTAGGCATAGTTGGGAAGAATCGAAGCATTGGAGAAAAAAAGAAAAAAAAGAAAAAAAGTATGTCTTTTCAGAGGAAGTCCAATTTTATGTCAAAATACTATGTTAGGGGAACAGTGCTATATATAAATCTAATATAATATCCTAAGTCGTCATTTCGAGACTGGGAGAAAAGTTAAATTTCTTCAATCCGCACAATAGAACGGAAGATGTAACTGTGGCCCCTCTTTTTTGTAATACATGTATACAAATCATTTAAATCCAATTATACAGCTTATAAAAGCTACATGTGTGCTTTTTTGGATTAAATGACCCTTCGTTTATATTGCCTAAGCCCTACCTTCTAGGGATCGATTTATAGAAAATTGCTCTATATGCTATAAGATCCACACTACGCGGTAAAATATAACTTTTGTTTCGTTAATAATTTAGCTATATATAAACAAACTTTTAACACAGGTTCCACAGCATATACTGATATGAAATTCTTCGTTTCTTATTTCATATACAGAAAATCCTGCCTAATATTACTATAATCACCCTCGGTTTCAGGCGATTTGGTCTCTCGTATAGCATTCCTAGTTATGCGTGATATTCAATATTCCTATTTAATTATATATTCAAAAATGCTGGTCACTTTTAGAGGTGATCGTCGTGAGAGGTTTCCTTGTATATATATATATGTAATAATAAAATTCCATAGTCAAGAATACACTTAAAATTCTAACTGTATGTTCTTTTCACTTTTAATGGCGACGGTCTCTTATTTGAAAGTACGTGGAATTAAATTCCCAGCCCCGTAGTCAAGTTGTTTTTCCCGCCTTTTCTACACGTACAGTTATAGAATGTTCTGGAGATATTTAAAGCGAACTGGAATGGCTGACGAGGCTGACGTCATTTCTTGGAAGCTCCGCCTTTCCAGAGGCTATAAAAGGACTCGCAAAGGAATATCGGGGTCTTTTCTTTAATGTAACGATGCATAAACTTCACACAAAAGGTTATTAGTAATTTTTTTTATTTACTCCGGAAATATGTTTTTTTTTTTGTAACTGCTATTTCTCCTGACCAATAATAAATGGATCCTGTTTTTTAAACTTATCGTCTGATAATTTAAGCTACGACTACATCTATATTTCTTCACCAATCTATTTATGCCGGACAAAAGCTGGTACATCACATATATATATATATTATACAAAGTAAACTCTCTCTAAGCGACCACTTCTTTAAGACGACCCCTCTGAAAGTGGCCAGTGTTTCTGAGAAAATAAGTAAAGAGAGGTCTTGAGCATTACTTCCTTAAGATGACGACTTCTAAAAGAAAACTCAAATTTTCTGGAAACGTGGGTGGTCACCTTAGAGAACGTTTATTGTATACCATTTAATTAATTATTAAATACCAAATATAAAATCAAGTTTATTAAGTCAATGAATTAATCAATTGCTGGCAGTTGAGGGGGATATGAAAGTTTTGAGTTTAGTTAAAATATTCTGCATAACTGAATGTGCCTTACGTAAACCCTCCAAATCGAATAATCTTTTGACTAAATTACGTTATCACACTTCCTTGCTCTTTAATATTCATGTCTAGTGAACTCCGATGGAAGCATCTGCTTAAGGAGTAGCTGAATCGTTCTTAGAGCTTTATAGCCTGAAATATAAATATTCAATCGTAGTTAACTGAAGTGCAGGTTTATAAACTATATTCTTGACAGCCCGGATATTGTTAAATTAAAAATCTGGAAAGGATACGTATTATTGTGATCTGCTAGATAAAAATTATATTTAGTTTTTTTTTTAATAAGAAACAAAGAAAAAGAGTTTCAGGACTTATATCACTGTTAAGCGACATTCGATATTGGAAGGGTGTTGAAGAAGCATCATGTATGAAGAAAGAAGCAACAGTACAATCACGGATAGTACGATCTTCGTTGTCACTGTGCCAAAACTTTTATACCTCTCTAGTGAGGATGTTAATAAAAAAGCATTCATTTGAATAGTTTCATTTGTTTAGTATGTTGTGACATTGCTGTGTTCTTTTTTTTTTTGGAACTATTTTGGAATAATTTCTCATTCCTTTATTAGCTTATAACAATTTGTGAGGTTATTTTAATTAGAACGTCATATCTTATGAATCATTCTTGCGCTTGTACTTTTTCATCCGCTCCTCCAGAAAATATAAATTGAAATATAAAAATTAATTAAATCCTCCGAATCAGGAAATGTAAAAGGAATTAAACCCTCCCAATGCGGGATCCGTGATTAATTATGATACTTTAGTGTAAAAATACGTACTTGTTTTGGTTTCACTAATAATATTCTTGATTTCTCGATTATTATCTCGATCATCCCATTAGAAAAGGACTAAAAGAAGAGAACTAGCATCCATCAACACATATATATCCATTTGTTGCGACCTATGAATTCAGACACCACGTCGGATGAACTGGATTTTAACTTCTCCGCCTTTTGGAATGGTAGACCAGACGTTAAATACGACCTGTCAGTGCTGTTCCCGCCCTTTCGCAGACTCTACTTCTGCCTGAATCTATTGGGGTTCATTAATTCTCCTTCCAGCGATATACCGTCTAAGTGATTACTACTAATATATAAGACGGTCTCATCGCCGGACCTCAAGCTGTCATCTCCTGGCACGTAATCATCAAGACATTAGTTACTTCAAATGGTCTTGGCTATTATCGAGATATTTTATTAATGCCTTGGTCTTTGGAATATGTCTTTCTGGCCCAGACGGATCACGAGGCTATCAACGAGTCGTCATATATTAAGCGATTGTTGGGTGTTTAGTTCGGATAGTTTTGTATATTTATCTAGATGAAACACAGTAATGTCAGAAATTGTATTTGCAGCTGCTGCCATGGCCTCCTGTTTTGTCCCTTTGGGTTACAATATTATTACTCCTTATATTTACCAGACTTATTGTTGTAAGCTATCGTAATAGTATTCTTTATTCACTTTGGAATTTTAAAAATGTATGGAGACTTTTGTGCTTAAAAGGCTGTTGCTCAGAGATTTATATTTCAAGTGCACTTGTGTTAAGCACATTAGTTAACTTCAAATGGTCTTGGCTATTATCGAAGCAATAACATGCCATTTATTACGTCTGTTGAATACATACTAAGTTAGCGAATAACGCATATTTCTGGTATTTGAAAAGTATTAATATTATTGTTAAAACAAGGAAATTAAATCCTTGTTTACTGAACATAACTGGAGAAAATGTAAAGCAAGTTGTTTGTTCGAATGCGCAAATGACTGTAAAACGAGAAATTATGACTCATTAATAATTCTTTTATTATAAAATTGCTATTGGCGGCGGGACATAAAATAGATTTATAGATTGTTTTTCGTATTTGCTTGTTCTTTCTACAGTTGTCTTTGTAATCTGCCGCTAGAAATTAAACAAAGAACATTTAATTATTTAAAACTGCAGTTCTTGCCTTTATTTGGGAGACAGAATTAGTCGTCTCAGTATATCAAAGCTGACAACCAAAAAGCGAAAATCTCTATAGACTAACTTGGAAATGCCATACATCAGTGATCAAAGAATAACCAAGCATCTGTTGAAAGTATTAACCGTAACCATTCTTAATGCTTCGTAAGGCAGTTTGTTGTGATTGAATCTTTTCCCCAAAATATGTTATATTCTAAGAATCACTAAAAACATTTCCTGCATTATTCATATATCTGGCCTCTAATTTCCCCTTTAGTTTCAAAGTGTTCTTGTCCTTCAGTTTCGGTCTCGCTAGATGAGCATCCGTGGAGCGTAGAATTAATTCTGTTCGCTTTTACGTCAAATAGTTGTTTGTTTCGCTATTACAGATGCACGGAAAGCTTGCTGAAGAAGTGACTTTAGTATAATGCATGTATAACCTTTAAAGTTTAACAAAAAAACTTATTTATCTCTGTGATTCTGAAAATATCATATTGTTGGAGAAAAGATTCAGCCATAACAAACTACTTTGCGAAACTTTAGAAATTGTTACTGATTACTCTTTAAATGGATGTTTGCTTATTTATTTGGCAAACTGGCAAATCTATAACTAACGCAGTAAAGGCAGTGTGCTGTCGCTTGAAAAAAGTGCTTTTAAATTCTACGCTATTTTAGCATTTTATTTATCAAATGGCCGTCTTATTGTCTATTTTCTGTTACTTCAGTAGATTAAAACCGCCTTCAAGTAAATTATTTGAAAAATACGAAAAATTCTCCAAACGTTAGTGGACTGGATACGTACTGTATAATGCTGCAAATGGATTCTCTTGAAGCCTAAATATAATCGGGCTTGCTACCAGTACTAGCCCCTTCGCGCCGGGTAGCGCTAACGCGCGTTTATCGCGGAGGCCGGCAGTGTCTTACGCGAGCGTCTGTCCAGGGCTTTTTTGCTAGCCTAAATCCATGAAATTTCCGAAGTATCAACGCATTGTTTAATAATGCCCTATAGAGTATTTAAACGGCTTATGCTTTATAGATATATATATATATATATATACTTTAATTACCTTATTTCTTGTTTAAATGCATATTTTACACATTTTATTTTCATTACTCACCATTTTATGGCTTTTAAGATTATACATCTGAAAACTAAATATATTACTTAAAATTCCCTTTTCGTATGAAAAATTTGAAAACAGGGATCTACACACAGTCCTACGTTACATTCCTTGCACTCGTAATAACTCCTTTGCCGTTTTGGAGGATTTTTCCGGGAATGTGAACAAACGAAGCATCGTCGTCTCATTTTCTTATCAGTCTCTTCTGAACAAAGTTTTGGAAAATGTGATAGTGATACTATGTAACGTACAGTGGATGGACAAAAATATGGAAACACCTTATGAAATGCATGTTTGAAAAGAAAGATTGATTTTAATGAAATATGTAGGTGGCGCTGGCGTTTTTGACTACTGACGCCACCTATACAACTTCGTAAATGTGCTAAACAGTTCAGTTGTTGTCGGAGTACTCTTATGTGAGGTTGTCATTGCATTATGTGGGCAAATTGTTGGAGCACATGTGGTAGGTGCTTCTGTAAGCAAGGTAGCCGAGGTGTTTAGTGTTTCAAGAGGTACTGTATCGAAGATTTATTCCGCATATTTGAAAAGCGGAAAAACATCATCTGCTAAATCACAGCGCGGACGAAAGTGTGTCCCGAGTGATCGTGACAGACGATCATTAAGGGCAATTGTGACGAAAAATAAGAAGACCACAGCTGCAAAAGTTACTGCTGAAATGAATGTTGTGTTACCGAACCCTGTGAGTACCAAAACAATTAGAAGGGAGCTTCATAAACAGGGAATTGCTGGCCGTGCTGCAATTGAGAAGCCACTCATCAGTGATGCTAATGCCCGTAACAGGAAAAGGTGGTGTTTAAGTCATAAAGCCTGGACTATAGAGCAGTGGAAGCGAGTAATATGGTCTGACGAGTCTTCTTTCACATTGTTTCCCACTTCTGGCCGAGTTTACGTCTGGAGAACGCCATCTCAAGCCTATAATACAGACTGCTTGTTGCCAAGAGTGAAACATGGCGGGGGTTCTGTTATGGTTTGGGCAGCCATATCGTGGTTCTCTGCTAGCCCCATGATAACTGTGTCAGGGCACATGACTGCCAAGACTTATGTGAACATTTTGGCCGATCAAGTTCATTCCATGGTACAAACTTTGTTCCCCGATGGTGATGGTGTCTTCCAAGACGACAAAGCCCCTGTTCACACAGGTGTTCCTCGTGCTCAGAAATCCAGGACTGGTTTTCTGAGCACGAGGATGAGTTGCCCCATCTCCCCTGGCCACCACAGTCACCAGACTTGAATATTATCGAACCTTTGTGGTCTACATTGGAACGGAAAGTGCGTTCTCGTTATCCACCGCCAACATCATTATCTGAACTTGCCACCGTTTTGCAGGAAGAATGGTGTAATATTCCCTTGGCAAACATACAGGAACTGTATTTATCCATTCCGAGAAGACTGCAAGCTGTTTTGGATGCCAACGGGTTTCCTACACCATATTAAGCAAAGAAACATGTTTTTTTAAATGTGTTTCCATATTTTTGTCCAACCCCTGTAGTATCCTAGTGATACTACGTTACATAGTATGACTATCACTACTATCAGAATCTGTTTCAGAATCAATATCTGAAATATTTTGCATCATTTCTGCTATTTCATGCTCTGTTAAACATTTTCGACGCTTCGACATTGCAACGGTAAAAACAGAAGGAAATCACGTCTAACAAGATCTAATTATTTTCTAAATACTGAACTGCAAACCGAAATACCCAACGCTTTAGCAAAATAAAACTTCTCTACTTACAATAAACAAGTACCACGTGCGACTTTAAAGAGACGTCATAAAGCATGCCGTTCGGAAAGATTTATTTCTCCTTTTGTTTATATAATCAAAAACACGTGAGTCAATCTTCTCTCATTTCGAGTAGAAGGTCTAATGCGCATGTATCTGAAACCATATGGACATACAGTGCCATCTTGTGGCAGAAATTATAGTTTTTAAAAGTTCCAGGACACTGGCACAAATACGTGATAGTCGGGGCTGAACAGGAAAATGCTCTGGCACGCCTGCGTGTCGGCCGGGAAGTGAGTGTGTTCGTTGCTGGCACGTAGACGTGACAGTCAGCGCGAAGGGGCTAGAGGTGTATCCTGCGATGCTGAAAGTGTTTTAAACCAGTACACTTTCTGTACCTCTTAATTGCAAATTCCACTTGCAGTGTCTACATGCTTAGATAAATGGTTATCTAAATAGGCCAAAAATCATTGGTCCCAATAATAAACTGCACCATGGATAACGAAAAGAACAATTCATGATGTAATTCATTTTGTAATTGCCTCTTTAACTACCGTATGCTTAAAAAAAATTATTTCTATAAACGCTGCCTGTTCAGCCATTTTGGCCTTAGCTTAGTTGTAGTGCCACGGATTGCTGTCTGTTCAATGGTGTACTGCTACTACTACTGAGCTAGTTTTCAAATTTTTTCTCAGGGAACCCATAAAACTATTTTATGTATTTACGGAACTCACGACACTTTTTTCTTCGGGAGAGGGTAATCTTACCATCTTAAGAAAAATAAATGTTAAATGAATACTGAAAATATACATTAATGTTTAAGGTATTTCTTACACCTTCTTGGCGAGCCTTCGTGGTGTAGTAGTCTGCACGCTCGGCGCGTAATTGAGAGATCCGCGGTTCGATTCCCGGCGAAGGCGCTGCTAATTTTTCATCTTGCCTATTTCCAAAAATACCTAATGTCTCTACAGTGTTATGCACACCTTCCGTGGGAAAAAGAAATTTTGATTAATCTTCGGATTATGGTAACTTGGCTATTTTTTGGCGAAGATTTGGCGACCAACAGCAACCTGCTAGTTTTTTTTTTTTTTTTTTTTTTTGACGTCATTTTGTTTTCACGATTAAACTTTTTTTTTTTTTTAACTCAACATTTTTTTCCAACAATCTGCTAGCCGAATTACACTTATGCTAGAACTTTTATGGAACAAAAGTGCTTAATCTTGACGAAGATTAGGTGCGAAATTAAGAGAAAGTGCAGAATCGCCCACTGCTTGCCGCGTTTTTAAGAATTGCACATACACGGTATCATCCATGTAAACGTCGATCTATTTACACTTTAAAAAAATCCCAGAATTGCACAAAAATGGCATTGCGCACACTCTTGACTTTATCCACGTACACTGTTAAAGTCCTAGCTAGTAACCTTTATCGCCTTACCAAAATGTCGCCAAACTACCTGTTGCCATATTCCAAAGATTAGCCGAAATTTTATTATTTTATGATATTATAAAAACTGATCTATTTCATGTTAGCAAAAACAGTGGAAGTAAAATATATTTCATTCTTTTAGATGTTTTGATTCGCAATCCGTATACTTTTCAAAAAGTATTTCGAATTTTGATTTTGAGTTGCGAAACACCTAGATGAGGAGTTGCATGGAAACCCAGGATTTCACGGAACATAATATGAAAAATCGTTGTTTCAGTCCAAATAGGCATTATCAGAAAATTTTAATTTACTGGAAAATGAAAAATTGTGAACCAAAGAAAAGCGTGGATTGAAAATTTCATTGTGTCAATACCACGTGTGGAACAGAAGATTTGGGCAAAATCGGCTATAGTAGATGACCGTTAGATTGAAAGAGAAGAGACGAATGATTTTCTTTCTTTAGAATATAAAAGATTCATTTTACAGTATAACTAGAGATATTATTATTTCTCAATATATTAAAATTATTACAAAACATATTTCAGTTACAAGCATTTATGCGATTTAGATAAGAAGTATAACACCACGAAAGAGTCATTTGGATTAACTTGACAACTTTTAAGCACCGGAATCGGATTAATCTATACCTGTATATGTTTTTCTTCGTAAAATTAGGAACACTCTTATTAGCCTGCAATATTACTAAAGCGTTATTCACTTGCATGCAAACAATCCAATCCTCCTCCTACTATATTCTCGAAGATCTGAATTAAGTATCGTCAAAGGAATGAAGTTCTCTCTCTTTCTCTTTGGTACAGAGAACGATGAAGATATCTTTTCATGCATTGTGATCATGTGACAGCTTTCGAGGAAGCATCCGAAATACTTAGAAATTAATCTTTCGCCATTGTAACATCTTGAAAAGATCCCCCTTTTCGAAGTGATGATTACCATCGAATAGTTAGTTATAAATATTAAAATGGTCCACGGAGAAGGCGTGTGCTTGCCTCTTTCTCGTCGAAGGTTCTTAATTTAATAACATCCGGTGTTACAGTAACAACGACATCTGTTCGGTCACTTGTCCGTAGAAAAATCTTTTATTTCCGGACGCCGCCTCTCTGATTTGCATGTTATTGTCTCTCCCGGAGTCAGTCTAGAACAGCTATCGTCTGACTTATTAAAAATGGGGAATTTTTGCTGCGGAGGAATGTGGATGGAGACGTTACGCTGTTTGGCTAGCATATGTTGCATTGCAAGTGCGAGGTACTGTATTCAGCAGTTGAAATGGGGAAACTTGCGTAGTCATTAGCATCTAGTTATGAGCTTTCGAAAATTTTAATTTTTAAGTTTCTCCATGGAGAAAATGAGAAAACGGCAGAACCTACTCTACTGTCGTATACCCAATCTGCGTATCTGTTTTTTGCTCAATGTGTAATGTTCTCTATGCATTTATGTGAAATCTTCTATACGTGTATCAACATATGACATGAATTATGAATTCTAAAAATCGCTTTCATTTTTAAAATTTATTCCGTTTTATTCTAGAATCACGCTTTTCTTTCAGCTGCGCTATTTGCCACCCAGAAGCCTCCAAATGTTTCTCAAGAAATTCTTCGAAATTTTTTTTTTTTTTTGGTTGCGTAAAAATTATTTAGACCAAAATCCTTATCTATTAACAATATAGTGATCTCATTTTTTAAATAAGTGCAGGTAGAAATTGGGGGGGGGGACACTAGAATTTCACTATTGGTCGCACAGGTGTGGTCCTAACACAATAAACGGTGTACAGCCACTAAGTTTTTTTTTCTCATGCTGGAGACGTGAAAAATATACAATGACCTCGCCAGGACTCGAACCCTAGACCTCTCGAGTGCGTGTCGAGTATGCTTCCAACTACACCACGAAGGCATGCGGAAAGGAGGGAGAAAATACCTTATAGCTGCTCAGCCCGCCAAAGTTTTGAGGAAGAACTCACGGAGGGGACGGATCCAAGAGTCTGACACCCCTCTTCTTCTGTCACCAAATCGCTCGACAGGACTATCGGGTTACCAGTATTTTACGTGCCTCCATTGTGCACAGACACTAATAAATATATTTACTTATATACTATTTAGTTGTATGTATATTCATGCCTTCATCGGGATTCGAACCCGAATCCAACGATGCAATAGCATCGCAAACTACTATACCGATCAAAGACGTTCATTTTTCGAATAATTAACCCTATTGTTGCAAACAAAGCCTAATTGAGACAGTGTGGAGCTTTGGCGCATTTTTCTTTCAGAGGCTTTCCCATCAGTGGAGTGAATGCCCATCTGACTTAAATTATCAGTGTCTTTCTTTTCTTACTATACTTGCTATGTCTTTTATAATTTAAAAATTAAATTTTTATGAGAGATAAACGGGATTATTCAGATTTATACACTGATTTAGGTTATTTTAAAATACGGTACCTCAGTCCGAAGCTTGTAATTCTAGTCTATAATCAAGCCTTGATTTCTCCGAGGAAATACCATTTAAACTAAACAATTTCTTTAAGATCTGAATATGAGACAAAAAACGGCCTTCACTAAGCAATGTTTCTTTCCAAGAAGCCCCCCCCCTTTTTTTTGTTCCGTATACAACATATAGGCCTTTGAAACAAAATAATAATAAAGAAAAATGCGTAGATACTCAATAAATTTTGTTTATTTGTATTATTTGTATTAGTATCATGAGTGTGGTTGGAAGAGGGCTTTAAGTCCTGTGCTTTCGACTGGCTGTGAATTAAAAATATCAGCACAGGAAATAAATAGTTGCTGCAATTAAGCAATGACCATATGAACGGGAATCAGCTGGAGAAAATTTAGCCGTTTATTGATTAGGGTTTATCCTTTGTTCAAAATAAATTATTATCCGAATCACACGGGGATCCTTACCGAAAGAATTCGCAATATACACGAAGAACGACTGAAAATAGGTCCTAATTAAATGGCAGTAGCTGTTCAAAAAATGGTCCCAAATAAATGATTCTGCTAGATAAACCCAAATAATTGATTCTCCTAATTAACTGGTTAACCTTTTAACTAGAATTTATAACATATGTAATGGGAAATTTAAGGTACCAATAAATGATTCCGAATAAGGGTTAGATATAAATGTTACGAAATAAAGTGTTCTTTAAAATAGGTTCCAAATAACAGGCGAGTAAAGAAACTCAGGACTAAAGATTCTATTTATCCCTGAAAGAAACTGCTGTACCTTCAAAAGGCGATTAAATCCTAACCATTTTACCACCAATTGCTTCTTTAAAATATGTCCCAAATACGAGACTCGTAAAATAATAATACTCGTAAATGGTTGTCCCAATTAGCTGGTTAAGCAGTTGACCATAATTTGCTCTGTACACAAAGGACATTTCCTGGAGTAAAGAAAGGGATTGTTACATTCAGTTTTTGGAGTCTGAATTTCTGTTTTACTTGATAAATTCTTTTTATTAAAACTCGACATTATAACTAAAAATCACGAAGTGACTCTGTTCCAACTTTAGAGAAATTCAGTCTGGAATTGATGAGGGAGAAAAAATTTTAATTCCTGGATCTTTTCCGAACATCCGAGCTTGTTATTCAAATTTATGCATCAGATTTTATGTCGATAGTGCGTTCTTCCAACGGGAAAAAAAAAATATATACACACATGCATCGCATAATTTATGCGGCACGAAGTATAGTTGGCTGCGAGGAAGGGAAAAGTAAAATGAATAATTCATTAACGAACTGGAAAATTCGTCACAAAGAATTAAGATCCTGTCAAATATAGGGCCTCGTGTTTTACTTCTTTATTTGGGTTTATTTTTTAATACACTCGCTGGAAATGGTATAAGAAACGGAACTGAAAAAGCGAAAAAGATTTTGTTCTTTTTTTTTTTTTTAAATGGAATTAAAAATATTCTCAGTCAGTCCAAGCATGCAAAACTAATGGATAACATGTTCTTAAAAGTCACCGAGTTTCGAAGAAATGTTGTAAGGGATGAATTAAGGTGTCAAATGTAGGTTTAATTTTTGTAATATTTCATTATAAATGACATCTGTGAAAAATCGCCCCGTTTTGCGTTTATGCTATTTATTATATAAACTGTAATTGTTTAAGGTTCTCGAAAACTTTTTAGATTCTTTAGATCGAGATTGCACAGGAATGCGTAGGTGATATAGGAGTGTTGGATCGGCGAGGCATAGTACGTATTGTTCCTGTCCAGTTTCGCGCGCATACAATGTTACGGTGAAACACCGAAATCTGGAGAATGTCGACTTTCACCGGTGAATGTCAACATTCACATAGTCGCTTGGTGTATGTCCGAAATATTTTCCAAATACTCGTTATTTCTGACTTACACCGGTGAATGTCGACATTCACCATGTACTAATGGTGAATGTTGAACATATAAGAATACTATATTTCCTTCTCCGTAATTCATTCGTGAAAAAACGCACTTGAGACTCAGAATAAGAACTTAATAACATAACTTAAAACACAGAGTACATTCAAAGTGAGAAAGGAAAATAAAAGAAGTTATAAACTTACCAAATTATGTGATTCAAATCTTATTTATTGCAACAACTTCAACTATTATGACACTTTGAATTGCACAAGAGGCCCTTGCTTTTACAACTGCATTTATTTGTGGAACACTTCCTTTTGGAATGGCAGCGTGTACATATACTCCTCTCTTTTCGACCTACACCAGAGCATATCTGTGATTGTCGACATACACCGGTGAGGGTCCGAATGTACAAGAATGTAAAGAAATATTCGATCTTTCACCGACGTATTTGGTGAATGTTGACATTCTCCGGTGAAAGTAGACATTCTCCGATTTCGGTCTTTCACGGTAACATAAGTTTATGTTAAAAACGATTAAAAAACAGTTGCATGTTTTGTAGGTATCTATCGGTTGGACTATTATATTAATAACAATTAGCTAATTTATATGCAAAATTAACGAAATTTCTTTTGAATTTAGTCTAATTTTTGGCGTTATCACTTTGTTTACTATGTAGTTCAGTAACATGGCTGTCCTATTACATTATCTTATGACATGAAATCTCTGAAGAAATGTTACAAGTCATGTGATATGGGAAATTTTGTTTTTAGCCCAAAGGGGCAATTTTCCCAGAGGAAGGGCTATTAATTTTGTTTTGGCGTTTCTCGTCCTCCACTATTAAATATCTCAACATTTCACTTTTTAACTTGTTCCCACCAAATATTAGATCTCTGTATTATATTTAAAGAAATTAAATAATGAAGAGTCTTCATAAATGTGTGTATGTTTCTTGCACTGTGAAAAAATAACGGCCTCTAGAGACATCAAATTCTGAATAGAGTAGTCTTCCACTCGAATATGGACGTTTGGAAGCCCAAATCTGGAATTTGTTTTATTATGTATTTCATATTTTGTGAAACTTTTAACAAATTTTTGATTAGCAAACTCAACGATTTCAAAGCGAGCTATGACAGCACTGTACGGGGGGGGGGAGAAATATCTCTAGCGCGCGATACTGTACATCGGATATTCTAAGGTATCCTTTTTCAAAATTTATTTTTTTATATTGCTGTTGAATTGAATTTTATGGTTTAAGCGCGAAGAACGTGAAATTTAGTAAATAAAGGTAGCACAGAAAACGTTAAAAAAACCCTTTGGGCGTAAAATAAAATCTGAAATCTTTCAGATTTTTTCCCCCTTTTTTATTCTTTTGATTATATTTTTCTCTTTTACTTTAAAGTATTTAGAGTTCTTTATTATTGTTTTTCTTATCTTTATACCTCCTTTGATTAGATTAGTCTTTTGTCGTATATTTTAATGAGTATCGACTTTTGGGTGATCCGGAAAGATTATAAAAAATTTATTATAATTATAAGCTGACACTTACTTTCCTTTTTATGAAAATTATTTAAAACGAAAATTTGTTTTCTTCAAACAATATAGAATTTTTTCGTCTAATGTATCACAGACAGCTATGAATATTGGCAAATGGAAAGAAAGTGTAAGAATTTCATTAACGGATTTCAGATAATGTGTCAGTTGTAAAAATAAGCAAAAGCAAGCACAGCGGAAAGATTCACACTGGGGCGTCGTGTTCTTTGTGTGACATGATTGGAGTTTAATTAAAAGGTGACACACAAAGAGGTTGAAAAATGATCGTCTGCTTCCTGGATTCAACAATGAATGCGAAGAATGTCGTGGCGAAAATCGAGGGAAGAAGGAAGAAGAGGAGTTGTTGATTGTCAGTGAATCCCCGTGAAGAGAATTGGTGAATCATTTTCTTGATATTTTTTATATCAAGACCTCGACGAAATTCTTTTGGGACATCTTGTTTTTCCCTTTGATTTGAACTTTCTCTTTCCATAGCTCTTTAGTTGTTTAATGTTTCCCTTAAAAGACGTAAGGAGTTTGAAATGCATTTGAGTATGATTATAGTTGACTAGAATGCATTTAGACATATCTTAAAAATTCTAATTTTTCTTACATCTTTATAAACATTGAAAATGTAGTATTTCACTACGTCGAAAAACGATCCTCTTATCACTTTTGTAATGAGATGATTTAAAAAATAACGCAGTATTTATATATTTCAATACTAGCGGAAGTACCTGATGTCAAGTTAAATTAGATTGAGAGTAATGCATCTAACAGAGAGAACGATACCGCTGTAATCCTTCTCTAATAACAGTGAAAAAAATACGATTCCTAGTCTACAGAAAAATAAGCTAATTCTCTAATTTATATCAGCAGCAATGGCACTCAGTTTTTAATGGTTTTCGTCTTTCTAATCGAATGGTCGTAAAAGCTCAAGTTCCATCCAATATTTCACCTATATTCAATTTTACTAGATTAAATGTGGCAAAACATTTATCATAATTGATTAGAAATAAATAACGCGAACAAACAAAACAGACATTCTTCTTTATATCTGTAGATTTTTTAAAACTTGAAAATTTTTTATTACATCTACGATTTTGAAAGCAAGCATTAGCAACGCTTTTCGAAATAAAGCATTTTTATCTCCAACGCGCGAGACTGTTGCCACTCGGAAAAATGAGTGCGAAAATGAACGCTTTCAGAGTTTTTAGTCCAAGGGGCAATTTGCCCTGGAGGACTATGAATTTCGTTTTGGCATTTTGCGTTAAAACTTTAAAAGGCTGATCACTTTTCAAATCGTTGCCATCATATATTATCACCCTGTCTTATATTTAAAGAAATTAAATAACGAAGAATCTGCATAAATGTATGAATGTTTCTCGCACTGTGATAAAACAACGGTACCTAGAGCCATCAACATTTGAATAACCTAATCTTCCACAGAATATGTGCATGTGGAAACCCTAATTTGAATTTGAAATGTGTTTTGTTATCGATTTCATATTTTGTAACACTTCAACGAATTTTTGATTAAAAAAACTAAACGATTTCAAAATGAGCAATGGCAACGGTGTACGAAAAAAAAAAAAAAAATTATGACTCTGTATTGAGAGACTGTATCAGAAATTCTAAAAATATGCTCATTTTAAAATGAATTTGCGATATTGCTGTTGAACTGAATTTATAGTTTCAGAACATAATATTTAATAAATAAAGGTAACACACAAAACATTAAAAAAACGCCACTTTGGGCTTAATTTAAAATCTGAAACCTCTCAGATTTTTTTTTTAAATTAATATTCGGCTGATTAAAGTCGTACGAAGATTTGAACAGTCGAAATGGTTTCCCACGAATTTTTTGGAATCAGGAATAACGTATTTAATGTTTGGAAATGCTGTTTTTATTTCATCGTAAAACTTAGAAATTTTTTAACTAACTCTAGGATTTGAAAGCGAGCAGTGGCAACAACTTTCGAAATAAAGCAAATTTTCATCTCCAGCTTGCGAAACTGTTGCCACTAGGACAAATGAGGACGAAAATTATCGTTTTCCCAGTTTTTAATTAATATATCTGATTTTACCTATTTTGTTTTTGCAAAAAAGTCGACGTCGACCTTTTTCAGAACCCAGACAAGAATGGTAGAAAGTTTAGTGATGATAGCTATAGTAGTGACTGAGTTATTTTTGGACAAACAAACAGACTTTCTTCTTTATATATATAGATAATAATTATGTGATTTTTACTCCGTTTTCAGTATTTTAGGATGCAGAAAGCTAGTGTTAATTATGGAATTTTTCTCATTTATTTTTTGTTTAATGTATCAGGCAAAAAGTGTGAACAGTTCCCTGCTGGCTGTCTGTATTATTCGTATCACCTTTTCGGTACTTACGTATTAACGCCACCGCAGCAGAATTTGCGATGATGCGTCAATAAATGTTTTGGATATGGAGAATAAACCAAACAAGAAGGTAGGTGGACCAGATTTGTTGTTGAGCATTACCGGAACAGTGGGTGTTTGTTGGTATATGCAGAGAAACAAAAGATTCGTTTGCTCTCACTGTTCTTTATAGAACAGGCTCTACCCTTCTTAATAAAATTATTGAAAACATTGCAGATGGTAGCACAAAATTTATTCTGGCAGTTGGAAAGGTTACCAAACAAATAGGATAGAAAAAGAAGGATTCATACATGCTAAAGATAATCATAAGTACAATTTTACTGATCCTGATACAGGAGTTCATACACAAACAGTTGACAAAATGTGGGGCAGTGCTAAATGGAGGAACAAGAGACATAGGGGGACAGCGAGACATCATTTAGAATCTTATTTAGCAAAGTTCATATGGCGACAGCATCAGGTCAAAGAAAATAGAGACTGTTTTGAATCTATGCTAAACTCTATCTGTATCAGCCCATTTTCCACCGAAATCCGATTGACTTCTTTGATTTTAAATAAAGTTGTTTTAATTTATGATTTGTCGCAAAAATTTTAGGTGTAGATTGGCGGTACTTAAAAACCGCCAAATCTGCAGCTGCGGTGGCGTTAATACGTAAGTACCACCTTTACCTATTGACTCACGTGTTTGTGTATCGGTAGTTCGATCGGAGTTCAGATCCTGGCAAACGCGTTGCTGTATGGGAGTTTTCATAATTTTGTCTCATGTTTAACGGGAATATGAGCCAAGGTTCATGAGGAAGTCTTCCACAAAAGCGTCCTTTCCCTCAGACAGATAGACCTGGTATGTTTTCCTATAATTCAAGTTATTAAGTCCACTTTATCTAACTTTTTAAAAACAATTTTTTCAGATGACTTGAAATATACGCAACGTAAATTAAGCCTGCCAAGTAATGCCTAGAGATGGCTCCACAAACTAACTCACTATGCATCGATTAACACAGTTGCCTTAATATAAAACGATGTTTTTCCCCCCTTGAAATGGTCATACCTTCTTATATTCGTTGCCTAACATTTGAAAAATATGTTACGATTATTTGTGCTTTATTTCTGAAATTTATAAAAACGTGTTTACATAGTTGCCTTCTGTTATAGTAACTAAACCATTTAATTATAAATATTGTGGAATAATTTTAACTGAAAACTTTTAAATAAATATCGGTATTCAGCATCGTCTTTCTTCTAAGATGCTCGCCTTCACAAAAGACCTATGTAATTTGAGGCCATGGATGGTCATCTTAGAAAGTTTGTTAATATGAAATATTTAATGTTTTGAAATGAAAGGTGAACCACAGAATAAACTAAAGAATAGAATTCAACATTATTATCTCTTTTCGTGTTTCATAAATTTAAGATACTGCATGTTCCAAACTTGAGCATAAAGTGTATTGATATAACCCAATCTTCAATAATTGTTTCTACGAAGTGATACTACACCTTAATCCTATTAGAATCTGTTCCAACTTGAGGTGTACAATTAATCGAATTTTTGGTTATGTTATGCCGTTTAGAAACAATGGTAAGCAAATGACCAAAAAGGACGTTCATCAAAATGTCAAAAACTTATCATTTCCGCTTTGTTGTTTGTTCTAAGATGTTGTATTGCCACTTCTACATCAACTCTGGGCTCCTTTTCACCGGCGTTCTCACGAGCATTAAATTTAAGAACAAATCCAAGAAGGGTTTTCTCGTAATAATTTAGAGATTCGTCGATGACGATTGTAATGCTTCCTTTGTTGTCTCTTTCGGCTTTACAAAGCTTAGCATTTATTATGGGTATTCCGTTGTTGGATGAAATGGGAATAAATCGAATATGGAGAAGAAAAGAGCTTGATTAAACTTGCCAGGATTGTAGGATCCTTTTGTTTCAGAAAAGTGATGGGCGACTGAAATGGATTCAAGTGTTGTTTGTCTGCTAACTAGAATGGGATTGAAGGAGGTCAACAGCAGGTACTTTCTGTGGGAAACTAATCATCTTGCTAGTCTCCAACGCGTCATCAGTTTGGTTGTTTCATGATAACACATAAATCCGAGTATTTCGAATACTAGTGGCGCTTTGGCAACTCGACTGTAATGAATTTTATGAGACAATAATATGGAGCAAAAAATGGGCTATATTTTTTTTACTCATAAAATTGCCGAAGGAGTTATTGTTACGAGCTAATGAGGCACAAACTTTGAAGTGCTCTTTCTAGCGAGACAGTTTGAAGCAAATTTTTATGAAGTTCTTTCAGGCAGCGTTTTAAAAGCTATGAAATTTTACGTGCGTGTAAAACTCAAGTGATCGTACTTTTCCAAGAAAATTAGTTAGAAGCTTATTCTGGAGAAATATTTATATAAACAAGTACGATCACGTGACTTCTATAATGCACATGTATTTAACCTTCTATAAAACTGTAAGGTTCTTATGTTAAACTAACCAGTTGTTTTTATCTTTACTTTAACTTCTTCTTTTCGTATTCCTTACCATAATACAAATTCTCTTAGCACTTAAGCTGAGGGTTTTGGATGTTTAGAGAAAGAGAGTGAGTTTTCTGGTACTCGCGCTGCGTTGTTAGAATTTTGCGAGTTCTAATTAAGCGTAATTATCTCGGCTTTACGTTCTTTCGCAGCCAATACTTTAAACCTACGCAGCGGTAAATAATTTGAGCCAGCTTTTGTAGCTTAGTATTTAACTGCGTAGACTACTGATTAAGTTATTTGATTGTAATTATTTATTTGCTCGTCTCAAGTCGTGACGATCAGTAAAGCGCAAGACATGTCCTTTATGTTAAAGTTCAGTTTAATAAAGGCGACTTAAACACATTTGTAGGTCTTTGTCATGCTATTTTAGACACAGGAACAACTCGTTATCTGTCTACTACGGTTGTAGGACTAAAATTCCAATATCAGACCAAGTATAACCTTGTAAAAAAACCACCTACAGTTTGAGATGATTTTGGTCTTCTCCGGAGGCGGTCGTGTTATAGGGAGTTCATTGCTGATGTTTGTTTATTTTCAGAAACACTGTTACCTTCAGAGGTGGTTGTTTTAAAGAGATGGTTACAAGGAGAGTTTCAACTGTGTTTAAAACTCTTACATGCAGCAGTTAGCTATACGATAAATGTTGTGCCGTAGCAATTAGTAGTAGATGCGTATTTTTTATTTTTATATAGGAAAAATCTTAAAAGTTCTCAAAAGGCGAATCTTAAAAGTTGTTCTCAACCGATATAGCGGTTGGCGTCGCTGACTGCTGTACCGAAAGGCCAGTGTTCGAATCCCGGAGAAGGCATGGATGTTTGGAAATGCATAGCGCCCGTGCGGCATGAGGGCACCAATTATGCGGAGAGCCGAAAGTCCTCTGGAGAGGTTGATGGTAGGGGAATCCTTGGGCCCTTCCCCACGGGTTGTTCTGCATCAAAATTGTGGGGGGGCGGAACTGAGCTAAATCGTACTGTCACTTGTAAGGTGCTCAAGGCTGTTGCCAACGATAGGCGTAAACTTGCACTCCTTGCCAAAAGGAATTTCCTGGGCTCGGGCTGACTGTAATAGGTCAGACAAGTGAGCATTAGCAATAACAATAACAAAGTGGTTCTGCAGCAAATAAGTTTACAAAACCGTAGTGGAAACGTTTTATATTCGTACAATATTTTACCGAAAACAGGTGCGACTTTCCATTTACGGAGTTCCCAGTTATGCAAGGTAGCATTATCTCAGATAATGCAGTGCTACCTTAACTTTAATGTAACTTCCAACTATCATTATGTTTTGTTTATTGCTTAACATATTGGGTAGATTTGAAAATCAAATACTTTCTGGTAACATTTATTTTCGCCATTGTTCACATTTGCTGTTAGATGCTTATCTGTGTGGAATTTTATCTTCTGCATATTTTTGCGGGAAAAAAAAATGTGTTTCTGTCGGAAATGAAAAATATGTTATTTGTGCATACATTTCTTTTTCTCTTAAAATGATGACAAAAATGTCAACCTAGAAGGGTAGGAGGCATAAATAAGCGCAAAGTTATGCAAAACAGGAATGAAAACAAAAACGGAAGTCATTAACGGTTCTGGAGGGAAGTTCCAGGATGCATTTCTGGGGTTCTTGTCGACATTCTCCTTTTTCCTGTTTCTTCTTCTTCGTGGCTTATTTTTTTAATGCGAAACATTGTTACTTTTCCTGATTGAACAGCCGAGTCGGAATTTGAGTTGTTAGCTTCCGGCATTCCGCCAAAATATGTCGACGCTTTCTGTAACTTCATTTATATCCGTCATGTGAAACATACTCCGCATCGGACTAAAACAAAATGGCGCGCTGGTGTTGTACAAAAGAAGGCAGCGACTGAATATTCCGAACAGAGACAGAAACGATCTTTGAGGGGCTTAGGAGGGGAATGAAGTAAATTACGATCTGAAGTGGAAACTCAACTCTGGCATACCAACGAAAAACAGCGATAAAAGATTTTTCAAATTTGTATAAGAATTCTTTTAAAGTTTTGATGTCGCCATATTTGTTTTGTCCGTCAGGCAATGGCTTGAAGCACATAGGTTGCAAAAAGCTTTTATATCCATCTCCCAAACATTTCGTCTTTGCAAATGAATGCCCCAAGAAGCTCCTTTTGTTCCAGAGAGCTTTTTATTTTTATTTGTTTTACGATTATTATTTTACTTCTTGGAAGGCTTGAAAAGGAGAAAAAGTATTCCTGGAGCAAATCCTTTTGTGTAAATTACGAATAATTTCGTCAAAAAATTCCTTTTTTTTTTTTAAATCCCTTCTGTTCCTCCTCTCGCATCCAGCGTCGATTGTTGTGCTGAATTGGAGCAACAAAAGAATTGTTTAGAAGAAATTTTGATCGAAATGCTCAGACTTCTTGCGAGAAAGAAAAGATAATGATTATTCGCGCTTTTATTAAGTTCTGTTCTTCCCCGAAAGAACAAATGATTATTTAATTCTATTTAATTTTGTCTCTCCAGGGAATTCTGAGTCCATTTTCTGTCGTCTGGCTTGAATGATAAGTTACAATCAATGACGATGTTTTAATTTTATATCCTTATGATCTCTAATTAAAAACTGGTGTTGTTATTGAAATTCTTCGTGGCCTTGATGTAGAGTATCAGCATAATAATGATTTCGCAGCTGGTGTCTTTTTAAAATGTAAGAAATGTTACTTCAGTAATTATGATTTTTTACTTTCATTTCCTTGTGGGGCTTTTGTATTGCATATGGACATTGTATGGCTTGCTTGGAAGCAAATGCTTTCAAGCCATTTTGAAATGCAACAAAGAGTTTCAAAAGATTCATGTGAAATCTTGTTATTTCAGAGAAAGTATATAAAAAATTCTCATTTTCCTATGCATGCTGTCATGGTGTAAGGAGCTAGCCCATACCGCTAGCAACTAGTACATCCATGTTCTGAATCCTGTCGAGGGTGTAGTTGATAGGTCTCTAAGTGACGAACAAACTGAAAACTAATTCACTTCCACCTCGATTGTATCAACTAAGTCTCGTGTCTTTCCAAGTTCCCTTTAACTGGAGCAGAAGGTAAAGGAATGCCGCATTCCCCCGTGCGTGCTCTAATGGTGTAAATGTTCAATTAGAAGCTGGAAGACTCGTAGTAAGGAAAGAAGTAAAAGAGCTAAGCATTATATTTTTGATTTAAAAAAAAAGTGTTGCAATTTTAACGTTTTTTTCAATTGTTATTAATCTAGAATATGAGTGCCAAAATGTTTAAGTAATAAAGAATTAACTAAATGTATTAAAAGTGCCCTGGGAAAAAAAATCGAAAGTTTTATTTAGAAAACATTCTAAATGCTGGAACTCTTCAACGGTCTACTGAATCTAGTTTTGAATATTACTCATTTAAAGCGAAACATACGATTGACCATACTTCCTTCAAACAACTTCGAAAGTCCTCCACGAAATCATGCCTTCCCTTAAGCTAATAGTCTTACCATGTTTTATTATAATCCAATAAATCCAAACCTATTCCTTTTAAAGAAGATAATAAAAAAGATCACACTTAAGTAACTACGTTCAGATCCTCATCTGGACGTAATAATGCGCGTAATAATAATTACCACCCTCCATCCGTGGGTGGGTTTCGAAAATTCTATGGGATGTCTAGTAAATATTCTCTGGTTAGATTTTTATGAGTATCAAAAGATTTCAAAAGAAGAAGCATTCTTTTAATTAACGCCGAAAATAATGACTACGATGTAAATTGTAAATTTCAGCAAACCTATGTCGTGGGAGGATGTATTTTTCTTAGAATTCAATTAAACCATCGGAAATGAAGAAGTTTGCACAGCATGGGTTGGTGCCTGCTATGATGTGAACAAGCTTATTAAAGCCAACCCCCGTTGCGCAGTCTTATTTAACCAGCAATGTCTTATTTACGAGGCTTGTTAAGATTGGCCAGCTCGACTTCATCCAAGCAAGGCAGAGAAGGTCGCCAAGAGGTCATAACCGCTATTTCCCGCGGCTGTGTCGAGAACGCTGATTAATAATTGATTGGAACGGGTACAACATCTCGGGTGGCACACGCACAGACGGACGTCATTTTTATCTTCCATGTCAGTTTCAGTCTCCCTCCTCTCCCCTGGTCCCTTTTCTTTATGTAGCAAGTTCGGCGTGAAAAATTAGTTGGAGAATATCGAGTTGCATAACGCTGTCTCGTGTTATGTATACCCTTCGACGGTTTTGACATAGTAATGGTCGATGCCAACAAGTTGTTCCGAGGTGTGCCTTCCAACAAATCATTTCAGAATGGCGGGGCGGCAGTGTTTTAAAAGAAAAATAATATACACGCGAATCAGGTTACTGGATGTTTTGCCCGAGCTTTAATTTGAGACGTCGGAGACTCGCGTGGATCGGCAGCGAGTGGCAGGTGCTAGGCTTGTTTTTTCTTTATGTTTTATTGCCTCGTCGAATGTCACCCGTTTTTTGAGTCGGTGATGTTTCCACATTTTTGAGAAGGGGAACTGGTTTTTAATAAGGCAGAAGTTGCTCTCAAGGTTGAAAATCACTTGTAAATGATGGTAATTTCGTTGCATTATTTTGCTGGTTTATCTAAGAAAGAAAAACTGAATTATTTGTCACTTCCAACAAGAAATTTTGTACTTTTAACGTTTTTGTTTAATTTTATAACTCTTTCTTGAAATTTTTTCCATGTTTATGGTATATAGTGGGGATTAATCTGGCATTGCTTATACTGCTAAAGGAACTGAGGCGAATTTTTAAGTGTTTATTTATTTATCACTTTGGCTCCCGTTATTTGGATTTTGGTTTGGTTTTACTAGAGCTATATGCAGAAAAAGATATGCCTTCGTGATGGATTTTCTGATTCGAATTTGAGCTTCAAAAACTACGATGCGTCCAGCCCACTCGCCGAGATCTGAAATGATGTCGAGCTTATCAGTGTTCAATAATCTTATCACTTGGACATTGGTGAATACCAATTTTGCCCAGCGTTATACTTAATGTTTCGTATTATCTGAGCGCTGTTTTTCTTTTTTGATTATTGTTTTCAGAATTATTACTTTGTTTTAACGTTACGTTTTTATATTGCAATGGTTGTCCATTGTCAGCCAATTAGCACACCAAACTAGACGCAGACTGTTCACGTTGTAATGCGAGAAACGTTTGAGCTGTTATTAAAGCCATGAGTGTAAGAAATTTCACGAAACCCGTGGTTCCAGGCGATTTTAGTCTTCTGTGGAAATGATTACCTTGGAGACAGAAATATTCATTAACGGCATTTATTTAAGTTGTAAAAAATAGTGATTGCTTTTAGGGATGGTTATTTTTAAGAGGTTTCAGAGTATAGTCAGAGGATATTCCGGATATTATGTATCATGCTCCAGTTTTAATATGAAGACTCCCTTCATTCAGTTTTTAACTCGAAACTAGGAGCCTTCTTAAAGGATTGGATTATTCAGTTATGGCAAAGCACACGAGGGCTATTTGCCTAAAGGGAGGGATGCTTTTGTGGAGGACTTTCTAAGGGAAACTGGCTCGTTTACACGTTACACATGAGGTAAACCACGAAAACGCCCATGCAGCCAGCACGTTCGCGGGATTCGAACCTCGGACTGAACTGCCAGTGTTCAGCGTCTTTACCGCTCGGCTGCTGGTGGCCCCCCTTCTTAAAGGTGTCACCACATTATGCCTAGATACGTTTATGCAAGTAAAATTTTAGTTTGCGTCTTTCATTAATGAAGTAAACTAAAATGGCTCTTGTATAAGTCTATATCGGCATTTTAATATCTGGGTACATTTGTGAAAGTTTTCTGTGTCGACGAACTTTGGCTGACCATATAAGTGAGCTGACACCTTTACGATAAAACATCCTCATGTATCACTTCCTTATAGTTGTTGTCTGCGAGAGGCGTTTAAGTGAAGCGGATGGAAACTGAAACGACGTAAACTGAATCAGACATACCCGTAACGCACAGATTTCAAGGTTGTCAGTCGTTTGCGAAATTGTTAAAATTCTGAATGCGAAGTTGTTGTAGTTTGTGTTCTTCTGACTGCATTGCGAGAGGACAAATATGAAGACACGGTGCTACCTAAAATTACTCATGCAATGGCTTTCTTTACATCTTTCCATCTTCGTGTATCATTAATAACCTTTATCGATTAATCTAAGCACTTAGCGTTATTGTTCGAGAAGCTTGCCATCCTTATTACATCCGTTGATTCGCGTAAGAGTGTCATTATCGGTTCCAGAGAACGTCCAATTCATTTAGTTTGGACGGCCAGTGCCTCTGCAGCTGAAGATAAGCTGATCTATGTAAAGGGAAAAATTTTTCTCCCTCCCCCCTCTGTAGCACCGAATCGCCGCATCATCGTCTTAGTCATTAATTCTTGGTCTTATCTGAGGTTGGTAAGCTTAAGACCCCCATCACATGATCTGACGAAATTTTTATGACCTGATACATTTCCCGCCTAATCTCCTGTAATATCTTCCATGATCTGAGGAGTAAACTTCGATCGCTCTGATTCATTCTAGTTGGTCTGTCTGTCTGTAAGATTTTAACCTTCACACAAAATATGTGTCTCATTTAAGGATGGAGTGGTAAGTGCTTTAGACTGTGCAATGCATATTATATACCTGGAACAATACCATGTAATTGCTATTAGTAACTTTGCGGATGGACGGGGCATAACTGGAGAAAAGTATTGAAACAAAGTTCGAAACCGAATATTTTGTGAAAATACTGTACATCAAGTAATCATAAAATGCATCAAGCGTTAATAGTAATTTCTATTTCATAAAAATAAATAGCAAAAAAATAATGTGCTTTTTTGAAATGAGTGTTGGGCACTGAGCAGCTGAAGAAATTTTTCTTTTGTTTGTTGCAATGAAAAAGAAGTGAAGTTTGATTTGCTCTTTTCAGAAAGGGGAAAAGAATATATATATAAATAAATATTTCATCGAAGTCTGTATTTGATCCATCGATTGTTTCAAATTAGCTGTAGTGATACTATTAGGTGACAGGCAGTTGCAGAAGACCATTTTGATTTTTTATTGGTTTTAGTAAAAGTATTTGCAGAGTATAATAATAAAAATAATAATAATAACCTCGATAGAATTTCATAAAATTCATTTTGAAGCCTCTAATTTCTAGGAAATATTATGCATTTATTGCCACCAGTGATACCGAAAAATCAAAATTTCGCTGTGTTTGACTTAATGGCTTTTGGAACATTCTTATCAATTAACAATCCGTTAAGAATTTGTTGTAATAAATGCTATCTAATGCTTTTTGCCATTTATTAGCTTGACTTTCTGGTGTTATTTTTTTTGTTTCATTCATTGACTTATGAACATTTTTAAATACTAATTTGTCATTTTTTTTATTTGTGCACTCTTCGTTTAATTTTATATTTCGAAGTCCTGAAAGCGAGACAGATAAAATTTTTAGTGCAAAATGGAAACGTAAACAAGCTGAAATTCGTGCTAGGAAAATAAATATTGAATCCTGACGCGTTATAAACAAGAATAAATATTTAGAGACTCGTAAAATGCTGGGGGGATTTCGGTTTTATGGCTTCCCACCTGGGGATGCTTTTGCGCAAGATTTGATTTTCGTTCCAACTACAAATTCGGTAGTCTGGTGATTCTCAAATAATCTAGAAATATTTTGGTATTCGCTTTTGCGCTGAATGTTGGGAACTGATTATTTAACCGCGACTGATTTTTAGCCTCGCATAAGGCTGTGAAAGTTAAAACACACATTTTTATTCCATTTTTCAAAGCTGTAATACGTAGCGAGAAATATATTTAAATAGATGCATTTATTTGAAGTTCAGATTTTGAGCGTAATGTGCATTTGCCCCTCGCTCCCTATTTTAACTTCGCTAATATTTCTTTATGCTTGATCAGACAGCCTGGCTCAGTAAAAGTAGGCGGCCAGTGCAACTCTGATTAAAAATCTAGTTATAACGACGTGCAGTGCTGATAAGCACCACGTGTTTCTGTGATTCCTATTTTCTTCTTTCTATGTATTTCTTTCTCCTGATGAGGAGGGACCTTTAGCTGCCCTCGAAATCGATTGAGTGTTTCATTATACCTACGCTAAATATAAGGTTGTTTTTCACGGTTTTGATTGTCACATTAGCGTGTTTCTCTTCTAGTCTAGATGCAGTTATATTAAATAGAAGGCAGTTTAGGTACTGTATATATTAATGCTCTCTCTATATATATATATGTGATGTACCAGCTTTTGTCCGGAATAAATAGATTGGTGAAGAATCATAAATGTAGTCGCAGCTTAAATTATCAGACGATAAGTTTAAAAAAACAGATCCATTTATTATTATTCAGGAGAAATAGCAATTACAAAAATCAGATATCCGGAGTAAATAAAAAAGAATTACTAATAACTTTTCGTATGAAGTTTACTGCATCGTTACATTAAAGAAAAGACCCCGATATTCCTTTGCGAGTCCTTTTATAGCCTCTGGAAAGGCGGAGCGTCAAAGAAATGACGTCAGCCAATCCAGTTCGCTTTAAATATCTCGAGAACATTCTAAAACTGTACGTGTAGAAAAGGCGGGAAAAACAACTTGACTACGGGGCTGTGGATTTAATTCCACGTACTTTCAAATAAGAGAACGTCGCCATTAAAAATGAAAAGAACATACAGTTAGAAAATAAAGTGTATTCTTGACTATGGAATTTTATTGTTACATATATATATAATTACAAAATTTAAAAAAAAAAA
Organism: Stegodyphus dumicola; assembly: GCF_044657685.1. NCBI lineage: Eukaryota > Metazoa > Arthropoda > Arachnida > Araneae > Eresidae > Stegodyphus > Stegodyphus dumicola. The sequence goes on from NC_140772.1 coordinate 33,075,096, forward strand.
CATAATATAATCATGCCTAGTATTTTCGTGCATAAAACTGCTGAAAAATTATCAATAAGAAATTTAGAACCAATTTTTCACAAAGACCAAAAATTGCAATTCAGAAGTAATCAATTTCGTAAAATCATATAAATGTAAAAAAAGGATTAAATAAATGTTAAAATTAAAATACTTCAAACAAGTAATGCCCTAATTTTTTTTAAAAAATCAATGAAATTTCAACAATAAAGAATATAAAAGAAGAGGAATTCAAGCAACTTCAATGCCACTTCGTCAGGAGGAGGAACATTGAAATCTCTCTTCCATAAAAAAATCCTTGCTTTTGTGCATTTAGAATTAGCCAATGAATCATTTCAATGTATTTAAATTATAATAGTTCACCCGAAAATTCTGGGCCCTTCCCAAAGCAAGGAAAAAACAAAGTAAATTCTAATCAAAATTTTATCTCGAAAAAAAGGTAACTCTATCCAAAGAACTGAAAACAAAAGTGAAATAATAAATTACTTTAGTGAAAAGTTCAAATCAAAATTTTACCTTTAAGCAAAGAGAAATTTATCCAAAGAATTTAAGACTTCTTATATATATATATATATATATATAAATTATAAAAGCAAAGTGAGAAGTACTGATATAGGAACACTGTGACGTAGAAACGCGGAAATTCTGATGCTGAAGCACGTAAATCCATATTAAAGAGAAAGAAGTCGAGACAGATTAAGTTCCATTTTTACTTTCAGTACACATATTGGGCCACAAACAACTTGGCACATTATTTGATCCTACTTCAGGAACATTTACATTTTTGAATACTATTTCGATAGGAAGAGAGCACAGTGGAACAGAGCTTAAGCAGCAGCAGAGTCCGTCAAATAAAAACCACATACTGGGATGGATACAATTAAATAATGAATTTAGTACCTTATGAAAGCTTTCGTAACAATTTTTGGTTTTAGGAGATTTTTCGAAGGCAGCATCATTATGATTCCACATTTCGATTGGAAATTGTGGTCAATTGGAACTTTTTTTGGCTCCAAGATTAAATAACGACATTCAAATACCAATTTCTGTAGATACATAATGAAAATTATGCAAAAATAGAGTAAAAAAACAAAAATTAACTGTTGGCAGTTAAAGGAATAAAAATGTCGTACGTAATGATTATAGTTTCAATTGAGCCTCATTTATTTCAAAATCATTGGATTATCTTATATTGACAAAATATTAAACGCCCGTGTTTTCCTACATTAAATTTTTCCTGCTGAATGTACGGGGCTATTTATATGTAACATAAATTTGGGAACGGGGATTTCTTTTGAAATATGCTTTATGGAGTTCAGTTCTCCCTCTTAATGTTTTGTAGAATCTGCAACTTATCCTTCTTGGACTGCTTTTAAATTTTAGTTTAAATTTTATAAAATCATCAAATAATTTTTCTTTAAACAAATCAAGAATATGTACGATGTTCAAGATTGATTAATGTAAGGATATTTCTACGTATTTTATTTATCAGTGGGCTTATTTCCATGTGAGCATATATCCATGTGAGTTTTTTTCCGTGTGAGCATATTTCTAAGTGAGCATCTTTCCATGTGAGCTTTTTTCTGTGTGGGCATATTTCTGTTTGGGCTTTTTTCCTGTGAGCATTTATACCTGTGAGCATTATTCCTGTGGGCTTTTTTCCTGTGGATTTTTTTCCTAGAACCGGTTAGAAGAACAGAGAACCTTCTTGTGATAGCCAGCTATCCAAGAATTGGAAATTGTGGTCTTCTAGAACTTTTTTTTGGCTCCAAACTTAAATAACGACATTCAAACACCAATTTCTATAGATACATATGAAAATTATGCAAAATAGAGTAAAAAAACAAAATTCGCTCCTAAACTGTCGGATAGCACAAATAAAATATTACTACTAAAGTTATAATACTGTTTTTTGGGAAGGCTGCTCCGTAACTGGCCTGAAACCATGAAATGCATTGTTCGCGACCACCAAAAACATATTTTATGAAATTTTTATTTATTTATTTATTTATTTTTTAAATTAAAAAAAAATTTTTATATATTTCTAAAACACTTCAAATTGAAAGAATATTCGAGAATAGAATAAGGCACATAACTTTGCTATGCAGTAATTAGTTTATTAGTTACGAAGTTCTGCATTTTAATACGAGTCGAGCGCTGAAGAATCATATTAAAGAATAATAAGCGGCCTTTAATGCTGCAAATTGAAGTCACAGATACAGTTAAAATAGAAAGACTTCATTCTCGCATTATCATTCTAAAAGCTGCGGAGCATCTTTCATTCTGGATCTCGCTTTATAATTCAGGTGAATTCACCGGTGGGTGGGGATGGGTTGCAATCTCCTTCGTTATTTATTGCGGTTTCTCCTCGTTCCGTTGTAATGTTTCATCGATTGGAAACTTTTCGATAGATATCCAGAATGAAAAATTGCACCCCCAATCGGAAATCGATGTTCCAACTCCTTCGAATTGAACGCCTCTCCTGTTTGACTCTTTGAGCTATCTGGCTATCCTTCCTTTTGCGGTTCGTGGGCTCGACTCGCTGCTGACAGAAGGATATGAGACTACTCGACGAGGTGTACTACATACTACATAATGATCTGCATTAGTTTCGGTAATGGCATCATTAGGAGGAGTGCATGTGTTCGTTCGTTTTGGAAAGACACCCCCTTCATGCAAAATTCAGAATAACTAACTTCGGAATAACCCGAGTAACGCCTACGAGGACAATGGAGTGCTTTGTCAGCTCTGAAAGGCAGCTGTTTTGCATACGCTGGGATAAAGCGCATGGCTTGGAGAATATATGAATGTCGTAGCACTTAATCGTACCAAGTTGTCAAAATCGTAACCATGCCCCCTCTTCTAGTTAAACAAACCCTCTCTCGTAAACATCAGAGAATCCTGAATGAGTCTCGAGTTTTCATTAGGGACTTATCATTCACCTTAGTCACCTTAAGAACTTAATCTTTCAGATGTGTTGCTTTTATCGCAGTAATTTTTTGAGTTTTTGATTCGGACGCTTATAAATCCTAAACCTAAATAAATAGTTTTGTTAAAGTAGCTGAATAATTAACTTAATGATGAAGACAATTTTGAATATAAAATATTGTGCCAATCTCACCAAGATTTGGCAAATTAGATGGGGTATGTTCCGAGTTAAGTTGAACGAATTTGCTTAATGAGTCATATTATTTATTTGGTAAATCATGGTACTCGGTGACAAGGATCTCTTAAGTTCGGTCCTCAGCTAAAGTCTACAGTAGACGTAAAGTAGTAGAGCATTTTAAAAGATAAGACTTTCCCATTGTTCTACTTGTATTTTTCAATGCATTTTAAACTGTTACAAAAGTAACAAATCGCTAAGACCGCCGAATATTGTTAATTCAACAGATGCTCGTATCATGCAGTTGAATGTATTACTATTATTTTTATTCCAGAGATAAGGCAGATTGCAAAGTTAGAAATTATCAAGGAGAACAGATATTAATAATTACGATATAGATAAATGAGTGCCCGAAATCATTGCCTTAGCAATTCTCTAGCTCTCCAATACAAAGGTGCTTTTGGATTGCAAAGACTGCTACGAAAAAGTTGCTTAGGATTCACTAACTACAGTGCATTTCAGAGAGGAAAATATGGATGATTATAAATACCAGTGCGATGTGGGTTCTTCTCCAGACTGCCATGAGCCCTATAAGTGTTCGGAAAAGTCACATTACTACATCGTGGTCTGTTTTTTATGGATTCCCAACAGACCACGATGTCCCAACATTCGTGGTCTGTTGGGAATCCATAAAATTTTCACACTTTGAGCACTTTTTCTTTATCCTGTCTTGTAGCTACTTTATTTATATTATTTTAAACCTGCTCGATGTGCAACTTTATTAAATGATGCTTTATTAAACAAAGCATGTTGGCTGAAGTCATTTCGACAACCCGCCAGGCAAAAAAATCGGTTTCTTTGCTTCCAGTAGCACCTGAATGTGGTTTATGAGTTCTTAAAAATATCCTATGGCGTCATTATAGTCATACTGTAGAGTCATTAGGTTATTTTGAATGTGGGAGACGTGAAAAATGAGCAATGCCTTCGCTAGGACTCGAACCTGCACCTCTCGAATACGCGCCGAGTGTGCTAACTGTTACACAACGAAGACATGCAGAAAGGAGGGAGAAAATACCTTATAATGCAACCTTCGAATTATTTGCCATAATAACTTAATCATCTCATTCTTAAAAAGTCTACTCTGAATACGCGAGCTGTGGTTTTATTCCCCCAGAGAATTCTCGAATTCTTTTCCTAACTGGTGGATCACGGATCATTTTTCACCTTTTGGCATACGACTTGTAAAAGGTTTTATGTATAAATCAAATCATGGCCTTAAAATCATTCGCGGTGATAGAAGTGATGAAAAGCAATCGCAGTATACGTCAAAAGATGAGAATAAGGCATGAAATGAGCGAAAGAAGTCGGGATGTAAAACAGGGATCATACAGGTGGAGGGGCCGTTTTTTACTAAAGTCTAAATTTATGTATATGTTTCCATTTTCTCGATTAAGAAATTATACATAAAATTTGCAAGAACGAAAGAAAGAAAAAAGGATGACTATTAAGAATACGCGTGTTCTACAACTTACGATATGATCTGGGTCATAAGTTGGAATTAAGCTATTGATAGCCGAGAAAAATTCAAAACTCAAAAATATGGTTTCAAATGAATTCGTATTCTTTTGCGTAATCGCAAAATCATAAATAGAATCTTCCTAAGTACCTGCATCTTAAAAATCTTAAGGTTCGGAATTTAGTTGGAAGCACGCAAAAAGTGTCATTTTTCATTCGTCGCATATAAGGTCGTAGAGTCAGGAGCTGTCAGGATTAAAGAACTTATACAAAAGATTGAGGGGTGAAATGGAAAAATACGACTTCCAAGGGACACAAAAGTTTTCAAGATACTTACTTTCATTAAAAGCATTGGGGGGGGGGAGCTTCCAAACCGTACATGCTTTTATACGTGGGGGTACAAGGGGGGGAGAAGAACGTCTTGTAAGGTATTGTCTGAGGATCACCTGCCAAAAACTATCTTTGCCGACGGAGTATGTTCTACGCGACTTCGAAAGAAGCCGGTTTTCGTTTTGGATGACGCCCCTTATTTCTTTTTCCCAGAGTGACATGGATTTGCGTCATTTTCGCGTCGTCCCGGTACTTATCGTGACCTCAGTCTGGGACTTTTGTGACTAGTTTTTGTCATTTTGACCCCCTGTTCTTGTAAGCTTACTCTAGATAGATTCACCTTCCTGTTGCAGCGATAACCTTTGCATTGCCTCTACTTTTATCTGTCGTGTAAAATTTTAAAGTACCACCTGGCGATTCAAGTCAGGTAGACGTCGTAATGGGTTTGAAAGTAAGAGAAATTTTCCTCTTTTCTGTTATGTGTGCATAAAAATAGATGTTGATGTACTACACTTGAATTTAAGTCTGTGATCTTCAAGCATTGCCGATTGAATAAATTATCATCCTTTTCAAAGAAATTGTCGAAAAAAGCTTTCAAATTTTATCAATGTTGCGTGCACTTTATAAGAAAAATCTGATGTGTACACCACATGACTTCCTTGTACGGAATATTAAATTATCCGCATTTTTTCTTGCATTTCATTTAAACTTATTGGACTGAATTAAATCTACTTCACCAACAGCACATAAACCACAATAGAATAAATGCATTCCTTAAAATTCACTCTAGTATTTGCTTACCATAGCGACACTCTGCCACTTAACCGTATTATATTTCGTTCATATTGTAACTCATAATGCACAAAATTTATATCATTTAAAGAATAGGATTATCTAATCTTTGCCACATGTTCTATTCAAATACTAAGCTAGAACGATGTATAAAAGAAATTAAGCAAACAAAACAAAAAAGAAACAGTTTTTCAGACGATTGAGTATTTCTCATTCAATTAATTCAGTTCTCAATTTGCCAGAAGGCAAAAATACATAAAAACTCGAAATATCTATATTAAAAATTACGAAGTAAATCTTAAACACTTATTTCCTCGAAACAATTCCAGAAAGGATTAAGCATGATTTAATTCGCAATAATAAATGAAGGCGTTATCTTTGTTGTTGCGAAGCTAAGTTTCTCTAGATTGGCAACAAAGCCACTAGTTTGCTGTTTCAAATGTAAACAATCAATGGCCGCCATAAAAAAAAAAGGCTTAGCGGCACTTAAACAACTTTAAAATTTTCTTTTAAAAACTTTCTTGTTTTAGGAGATTATAAAAATTCTGTTGTCATTCCCTTCTTTCCATCAATTAGCTATAAAGTTGCACATATTTTGCAGCAATTTAACTTTCGGGTTGTTTATTCTCCCATCAATAAAATTCCGAGTTCCATACTTAAGGACCCCATTCCGGATATCAATTCCTGGGGTATTTATAGGATTCCTTGCCAGTGTGGTTTAATTTACATTGGCCAAACTAAGAGAGCCTTAAAATTTCGCGTCAAGGAACATGAGGCATATGTTAGAAAAAAGGAAACACAGAAGTCTTCTGTTGCGCAACATTGTTGGTCCGAAAATCACACTTTCAATTTTTCTGCTGCCAAAATTATTCAAAAAACATCCTCCATTGGAGAACTGGATTTTCTAGAGGCATTTCACATTCATAAAAATCTTTCTGTTCTAGTTAACGATCCTAATTCCAATCCAAATTTGCCTTCGGCCTTTAAAGAAATTATGTTTTAGTTCTGGTTTCACCAACAGACGGCGCCACTTGCTTATTCTTGTCCAGGCTTTCTTATCTTATCTAATCATTTTTTCCTATCTTGTTCATTTGCGGTTTTGCAGCTGAGGATGGTGGTTCGGTAAAACCATCGAAACTAGTCCTGTGGAAATTTTGTAAATATAACGCTGATTTTTGTTGTTTGTCTTCTGAATTAGTGTTTGTTCGGCGTGTTGTTCTGTCTTAACTTTAAAATTGTTGATAATTTTAAAAATATTGCATACAAATTTACTAAAGGCATTAAAACATTAACCGGAAGTTAAAAACAACATAATTCAATAATTTTTAAAGCAAAAAATGTACAGTTTACAAACATATAAGAGTAAAGAAACTGAGATCACTGAGCCGGGTAACAGAGTGGATATATATATATAAATATATTTATATACGTTTGGTGCGGCCGATTGCAACCAAAATACGAGGTGCACATCTACATGTTATAGCAGTCCTATATACAAAATTTCAACGTTCTTGAGGCTACTCGTTTTTGAGTTATGCGAGATACGTACGTACGTACAGACGCCACGAAAAATTCTCTTCAGAATTAATTTTAAAGCAGTTTTATAATTTTTTTGGAGGAAACGATTCTTTTATTCTGTCCTTACGTACAGATATCACGCAAAAACATCGTTAAATTGCATTCGAAAGCGGTCAAAATGGATATTTTCGTTGAAATATCCTGCCTGAAACTTTTCGTGATTACAATACTTCCTTTTTACTTCGTACAAGGAAGTAAAAAGGAAAAAAAAATACAAAAGTCGTTATTTTTTGGCATGAAACGTGAATTTTTGAAAACGATTTGGAAACTGTAATCATCGAGTTTTTTTTTTTTTTTTCCATCTTTGAAATATTCTGAATCGTAACTCCTCCCACCTCGCTCAGAATAAAAGAAAGAAAAGAGAAAATAGTTAATTTTAAATTTAATTTAAAATTTTGTCAATAAAATTCGTTTTATTGACGTCCAGTAGATGCTTTTATTAAGGAAAGAACACAATTGTTGCAATTTCAGTAGAACAGAATCACCAAGTAGCAACTCGCCGCGGCCTTGAGTGCCAAATTCGTAATTTTCTGGGGAGAATTTATCGTTGCATATTTCGTGTTTATCTCTATTCGTTTTGAAATAAACTTCCTCACCCTTCCCTAATAATTGTTTTGATTTAAGGATAAAGGAGGAGATCGTAACTATTAGTCAATATTTTTATGGAATTATATTGAAAAAATGAGGCTGAATAATCTAGAATACTAAATATATGTTTCATTTACTAAATTTAATTTTTAGCTTCTTGGTAAATTTAGGTGCATTTTTAAAACCTGTAATTTTAAATTTATTTTTCATTAAAATCAGATTTAAAATATAGTTTTAATTAAAAACCTTTCATATTAAATAAAAATGCTTTTTCTTTTTCTCTTTTTATTATTATTCTGATATGAAATATTCCAATGATTTGAGGAACTTCTCGGGTTCGCGCTCGACAAGTTTAGGCTTCTTCTCATCTATAATTACATTATTATAATTTTGCGTATAAATTTTCGCCAACAACAAAAGAAATTGAAATAATTAATTAATTATGCTACACGTTTAGACTCTCTCTTTATGTCGTGTCGAAATTTTGATTGTGATGTGTGATATTTTGATATATGTGAATTTGATATCTGAGCGCAAGTGCGTGGAGTCCGGATTTTCCCAAAGCACAGTTTGAAAATTATTGGTAAAGTAAAGTAATTGTACGAACTTCTAAATTCTCAGTGCCAGAAACTAATTATCAGGTTATTAGGCTTGTTTATTAGGTTATTGTTTGTTATTAGGTTATTTCTTTAGCTAGTGTATCTAAATACATTATTTCATCGCTGTGCTAACAAGACCCCGCGTAATATGGCTGCGTACGTTGTACTGAAGGCAAAGCTTTCTCAAATGAAAACATTCATACACCCCCCCCAAAAAAAATACAAAAATATTAACTCGTTACATATTTACATCCGTAACAAAAAAAAAAAAAAAAAAAATCTGAAATGTTTCAGATTTTAAATTATATCCAAAGGGGCGTTTTTTTAACGTTTTGAGTGTTACCTTTATTTATTAAATATCATGTTCTTTGCACTTAAACCATAAAATTCAGTTCAAGAGCAATATCGCAAAATAATGTTAAATTAAGCATATCTTTAGAATTTCCGATATACACAGTCTCGCGAGCTGGAGATAAAAGTATTTTTTTTTTATATATAACGTTGCCATTTCTCGCTTTTAAAGCATTGAGTTTGTAAATCAAAAATTCGTTAAAGTTTTACAAAATATAAAATCTATAATAAAACAAATTCCAAATTTGGGATTTCAGATGCCCATATTCGCAGTAGGATTTCGTCATTCAAAATTCGATGGCTCTATGTACCATTGTTTTATCACAATGCGAGAAATAGACAATCATTTATGCAGATTTTTCATTATTTAATTTCTTCAAATATAATGCAGGACTCTAACATTTTGTGGCAACAGTTTAAAAAGTGAACCGACGTTTATGAGTCCGACGCAAAATCGCAAAACGAAATCAATAGTCCTTCAGGGACAAAGCCCCTTTGGACTAAAAATACAAAAATATTAATCCGTTACAAATTTACATCCGTAACCAAAAAAAAATATATGTATCTGTTTATTTAATAGAGCACAAAAAATACTTTCACGTGATTTTCTTTAGCTCAAAGCTATTTGCTTGGGACAAATCTTCAATTCATAATTGTTAAACCAGTTTAATCGTATTTGTGATGACAATGCAATATTTCGCAACGGTATTTTATTCCTTCGAAAATTCTATCCTTTTTTTTTTTAGTCCAAAGGGATTTGAATCCCGAAGTACTATTAGTTTCGTTTTGGCATTTTGCGTCGGACGGATAAATGTTGGTTCACTTTTCAAACTGTTGCCACAAAATGCTAGAGTCCTGCATTATATTTGAAGAAATTAAATAATGAAAAATCTGCATAAATGTATGTATATTTCTCGTATTGTGATAAAACAACGGTACATAGAGTCATCGAATTTTGAATAACGTAATCCTCCAACGAATATGAGCATGTGAAAGACCAAATTTGAAATTTGAAATTTGTTTTATGATCGATTTCCTATTTTTTAAAACTTTGACGAATTTTTGATTAACAAACTGAAGGATTTCAAAGCGAGCAATGGCAACGTTGTGCAGAAAAAAACATTTTTCTCCAGCGCGTGAGTCTCTGTATCGGAAATTCTAAAGATATGCTCGTTTTAAAACTATTTTGCGATATTGCTGTTTCACTGGATCTTATGGTTTAAGTGCGAGGAACATGTTATTTAATAAAGAAAGGTAGCACACAAAATGTTAAAAACGCCCCTTTGGACGTAATTTAAAATCTGAAACATTTCAGATTTTTTTTTTTTTTAAATAGTTAAAAGATTTTTTGTGAACATAACATACTGTTGCGTAAGGATATCAGACTGATCATCATTATTTTTATGATCATCATTATAATCATGATTATTTTTAAGTTTGCACCATTTAGATAGATCGAAAAGTAACCTCCCAAAGAAAGTTTGTTCAGAATCTTTAACATAATTTACCGATTTTTGTTGATTTTTCTAAAATCTAAGATTACGTTTTTTTAAATCACAGTTATTAAGAAGAAATTTAAATGAAAAATGTAATCTTTCATCATCGGATAGGTCACACATTCAGAGGCAGTGATTTAATTGATTAATTTCCTTTTTTTTTTCATAAATTAAAAAATATTAAAATAAAATATGTAAAAAATTTTTTAAATTACACGGTTTTAATTAAATATTCTAAAAGTAAAAAAAATAATTTTTTTAAAGCTATCGCAACATAAGATATCACGACTAAGCTATATCATAGCACTATTATGCTGTGATAAATGTATTCTTTTCCATCTTCTTGCAATATTATATTATGATAGTTTATCACAGTGAAATAAGACTGCCATAAAAGGATGTTTTGTAATGAAATAAGCTCTTAATATGAGGGAAGAGATGTAAACCGAGTACTGAAACTATGTCTGAAGATTTAAATGAATATTTTCATATCCCTAAAATCCATTAGAATTCGTTGAATATTTTTTTATTTAATTTTCGTTTAAAAAAATCAGCTTATTTAACATTTTGAGCAGCTGGTTTTACTCATTAATCTCCAGTTCTAAGGCATGTTTTCTACTTTGACTCTCCACAAAGTCTGGGGTTTCTATGAGCTCCTGAACTAACCTCGAACACCTCATCGTAAACCACAGGTTTATGTTTCGTAACATAACGAACAACTCTAATGCGCAAATGGTAATAACCAATGTAATCTATAGGTCTGGTTGGAAGGGGGGGGGAGGATGACGTCATAATATAATCCCAAAAATGGATTGTAGTTATGTAAGAGGCTTATCGGCCTTCGATGAGGAGCTAAAGTCATTTTCCGTCAGGCTCGCCTAAATGATGCTGGGGAGCGATCGATGGCCAGGTCCACCCCCATCCCATTCCTCTACTCCTTAGGCCGGAGCACGGAGGGGGAGGTTCCAACCGTGCATTTGATGGAAAAGTACTAACGACCAAAAGGGAAAAAAAAAAAAAAGCACCGGAGGATAATCGTGATCTACAAGCTCTTCTAAATCCGGCTCAAGAAAAAATGACGTGAATTGCGATGATTTCAAGACCAGCGGTTTTTGATCTTTAGTATTCTGGATCAGTTGGCTGCAAAAGCATACAAATTACTGTTACAAATAAAAGTTACAATGCATTCCAATCGAATGATAGAAATTTAGTCTGTTATTTTTGAGAGGAAAACAAATAATAATAATAATAATAATAATAAAAGAAAATCTGAAAGGTGTCAGATTTTAAATTACGTCCAAAGGGGCGTTTTTCTAACGCTTTGTGTGTTACCTTTATTTATTAAATATCATGTTCTTTGCACTTAAACCATAAAATTCAGTTCAAGAGCAATATCGTAAAATAATTTTAAACTAAGCATACCTTTAGAATTTCCGATACACAGTTCCGCGCGTTGGAGATAAAAAGGGTTTTTTCCCCTCCGTAAAGTGTTGCCGTTGCTCGCTTTTAAATTGTTGAGTTTGTTACTCAAAAATTCGTTAAAGTTTTACAAATATGAAATCTATAATAAAACAAATTCCAAATTTCAAATTTTGTCTTCCACATGCGCATATTCGATTACGTCGTTCAAAATTCGATGGCTCTAGGTACCGTTGTTTTATCACAATGCGAGAAATATACCTACATTTATGCAGATTTTTCATTATTTAATTTCTTCAAATATAATGCAGGACTCTTAACATTTGGTGGCAACAGTTTGAAAAGTGAAACGGACATTTATAGTGATTGAACGCAAAATCGCAAAACGAAAACAATAGTCCTTCAGGGACAAAGCCCCTTTGGACGAATAAATAAACTATAAGATGGAGCTAAGAACTGACCCTTTGGTTGCAGAACTAAAACTAAAATAATTCAGCCTGTAGGATTTCTGAAGTGTTGCGAGTCAACTGAATGCTAGAAACACGATGTAATAAAATGCAGTAAATCTTTTTGTAGCGAACGTCTCCCTAAAATGGCCACTTCTAAAAATTAGCTAGTATTTCTTAGAACATAAATACGATCAATTCCCAGTTACCGGTGGCTGATAAAACTGGATTGATTGCTTAAATAGAAAGCCTAAATGTCATTATTTCGGAAAGAAAGATGGGAAAACTACGATGATAATCATCAGTAATAATAATAAAATTACACGGAAAACACAAAAAGGAAAATAAAAATGCATGGGCGAAGTGCACCGTAGTTGATGATGTCATAGTTAGTCATAGGAAGTTGTTTTTATCTGTAGCAGTATGTAATTCCGAATATGTAAACATTGCACAATAAAAATATTCTAATTCCGAATTTATTACGCGAGTCTGAGCTCATGGACGTTGTTCAAAGTCTTCTTATCCTGATTTAAAGGCCAGTTATAGCTTAGTTTCTAATTATGTTTATGCTTCCGTTATTTACAGTGTGTGTTCTTTTTGTTTTGAATGTTGAATTAATTTACGTAACTGAATTCTACGAATTTAATTGCTTAAAATTATACGTAAATTGATAATAATATTTGTCTGTTGATGATGATATGTGTCATTTCTCTCTCCAGTGTATTTTTAACTGCCCTCGGTTAAATCCAGATTTACCTTCGGTGATAACCGTAGATGTCAGATTTCGTTTCTCATATTATTATCCCGGTAAATCAGGAGTTAATTATATAATGTCCTCTTATGGCGATATCCCTCCTAAGATGACCTGTTCTGAAAAATAACTAGTATTTCTGAATATAAATAAACTTTACTACTGATCGTCACTTCTCTAAGGCGACCATCTCCACAGATGCGTTTCTGCATAATCTTTCGATCTTTCTGTAAATGAGGACCGTGTTACTGATATGTTCATATCATAGAAACATGTTGTTGGTAGATTGGATCTAAAGTTTTATATTTTCTAAACACAGTTGACCCTCTGCATCACGACCATCTGCAATTCTAAGTGATTCTTGACTATTGTTGAGGAATCTGATTAATACCGGTTTTAGTTTAAGTTCTCAGAAGTACTGATCGGTTTCAGAGATGTTAGATGGTCTCCACGAGAAGGTTCACTGTATTTATTTAAATGTGTTACATCATGGAAATTTTCATGACCTGAAGATTTGCCTAATTTGTTTAATTTCATAAAAAAGAATATGAATGGATGATCATCCAATTAATAGGTGTTTCAGAAAATCCGGAGTCTTTCTGAAACACCGACTAATATCATCATAAAAATGTATTAAAATCAAAACTTTTATAGGCTATATAATTTATGTCCTCCAAGCATCTGTTGCATAATCCTTTAATTGACTAACAGTTGTCTTCTTTGACCCACAATCTGCCTTTCTTATTCCCCATATTTTACTTGTCAGCTTTCCCTAAAGAAAGTGAATTTTTTTTAAAACTTTTACATGTCAGGTATTCTGAATTCTTATTTCTTGTGGCAGTAGCTGATACCTCTTTTGCATCCACCTCCCACTAACTGCCATCTTTCATTCTAACAAAGGGTGCTACGTGCTGCAAATGCAGACGATCCCATGTATAGCCCGAAGGATTCGATCCAACCTTTGCTTCTTAGGCATTCAGCGTCAGCTGTCTTCCAGTTCCAACTCCGATATCCTCTTTTCTTTTTCTTTTTTTCAATGGTCATGAATAACGCGAAGTTCCTATTGGAAAAACATGGCGCCAGAAAACTTGTTTCAGATTCGCCAAATAACTTAAGAAATCGAATGAGGTTTCGCTGGTCTTTTTTGATGAAAAACGTTTTGCGAAAGTTGTCCTTGTCTCTTCCCCCCCCCCGGTGGCACTGGTTTCTATACATCACAAAAGGTCCCCATCACACTCGCAAGAGAATATTCGTCTTAACTTTTAAGAAATGGATCCGAATAACTGAAAGCAAGAGAAAAATGGTGGAAAATCAAAGATTTCGAGTTTGGGAAGCAAAGTAGTTTCGGGGGCACAGCTACTTTATTCATTCCACATGCGAAAATAATATTCTTTTCTCCTTCTTCTCATCTTTTTTTTTTTCTTTTATTCTGTTCTTGTTTTTTTCCAGTTTTAGGAAGGAAAGTTTACTGACGTAATTTATTGCGAAGGACTTCAGTAAAGATTGCTGAAAGGCCATTTACTTTTTTCAAAAATTAATTAACGTTACTCAAATATTTCTTTGTTTTTTCATCCACCCCGTTATGTATTTTATAATAAGTAAACTAAACTTTAAGAGTTATGAAACTTTTATAACGTAAGGTTACTTGGTAATGTGCTTTTGATAAATTTTCACATAAACGATTACGCGAAATGTGATGACATAAAACAAATCTTAAACGCAACTCAGTAGAGACGCATGCTTCTGTGTCGTGTTGAATGAGTTAATAACTAAATAACTTTACGCCACCTGCCTAACTTATATAGGTCGCGTATCAGCGGAATTTTTCTGGCAAAGGATTACATTGCTATATTGTTTTTTCGTTCACTTTTTGAATTTTAAAAACTTTTTCTATCCTAAATAACGTTTGGTGTTCATTTTTTTTAAAGTAGCGTCTGTATTCTTCGTGCCATCTTTTGAATGTTATCAACGGTTTGTCTGCTAACAATGATCTTCACCATGTGCCATCAACGTTCTTTGTCCTTATTGGGATCAACATTCAGTCTACTAACAAATGTTGTCAACGATCTTTCATTTAACAATGATTTTCACTGTGTGCTATCAACGTTATTTGTCCTAAATACTGTCAGAATTCTGTCGTCTAACAAATAGTCTTTGCCCTGAATTTTATAAACGTTCTTAACAGTATTTTTTACTTTGAATTCTATCAGCATTCTTTATAAATAACATACTTTGCATTTTATCAATATTGTCTTCCCCACCTTTTGAGTGTTATTAATGTTTTGTTTGTTAACAAAAAACCTTGCCTTCAGTACTATCGATGATCCGTGTCGACATTTTGGAGAGCTACGAATATTCTTTGTTTATGTTTATGCAATGCTTTTCCCCATTCTCTGTAGATGTTTTGAATTTTAACACTATTTTCTTTTCATATTTTAAAAATAACAATGTTATTTGCGTTTGAGTAATATTGTTGATGTTCATTGTCACTATCTGTATGCTAACTCTGTTCTGTATCCCGGATATTAACATCTTCTCTATCCACTTTTCATGCCGTCTTGTCTCAACCTTTTGAATATAGTAGTTCTTAGTCCATGAACGTAGTTCTTAGTCTATTTTTTAATAATACTAATAACGGATTTATTTACTTAATTATGACAAAGCATGCAAAGGCTATCCTTCTCTATCCGTTTGTTCACTGCCGTGCGTATTTTTCGAGTATTATATTTCTGCGAAAATATACATTTTGACCGCTATCGAATGCAATTTAACTATGGATTGTACAATGGATCCAGAAGATATTTTATATGACGTCTGTCCGTACGAACGTGAGAATGTATCTCACATAACTCAAAAATGAGTAGCCTCAGAACGTTGAGATTTTTATATGGGACTTCTATAACATATAGTTGTGCACCTTCCGTTTTGGTTGCAATCGGCGGCACCAAAAGTATATATAAATATACATATATATAACCACTTTTGTTACTCGCCTTGGTGAGCTCAGCTTTTCTTGTATGTTGGTAAATTGTACATTTTTCGCTTTAATAATGACTGAATTATGTTGTTCTTATATTCCGGTTAAGGTTTTTATACCTTTAGATAATCTTCATGCAATAGTTGTAGAATATCAGCAATTTAAAAGTTGTTTAAGGGGGACTAAGACTAACGGAACACCCATTTGTTTGCATTTGAAACTGTGTAACATAGTGAATTAAGTGAGTTTCTGCACCTTCAGTGCCTTTTTGCAGAGTGGGACCAGACGTAAATTTTCAGTTTTATGCACCGAAAAATCTGCCTTCTTGCAGACTGGCCGAATTGCTTGTTTTGCGTAGAAACTCTAATTGTAAAATTTTGGTGTTTTTTGTTTTCCTATATTTTTCAATTTTGAACGAAGATGTTTTGAGTTTTTATGTATTTTTGCTTTGCCGCAAAGTGAGAATTGAATTAATTGAATGAAAAATACATCTGTAATGAAATTCGAGGAAATAAATTTAAATGAAATCCAGTACAAGAAAGTCATGTGGTGTCTACATCAGATTTTTTTACTCTCATTTACATCATTAATCCACTTTTTCAAAGCTAACAATGCTCTCTCATTTAAATTTTCGCGCGCATTTCGGATACAAAATCTTTCGCTAGTTCTAGAAAGTTCTAGAAGTTCTAAAAATTTCATTATCGTATTTTCAGTGGCACCAAAGCTGTTGTTTGAAAACTATGCATATATGAAATTTGGTAAACTAACATGTTAAAAAAAAATCTGATGTGTACACCAGATGACTTCCTTGTACGGAATATTAAATTATACGCATTTTTTCTTGCATTTCATTTAAACTTATTGGATTGAATTAAATCTTCGTCGACAGCGCATAAACCACAATAGAATAAATGCATTCTTTAAAATTCACTCTGGTATTTGTTTACCATAGCGACACTCTGGCGCTAGATTCACTTAACAGTATTATATTTCTTTCATATTATAACTCATAATGCACAAAATTTATATCATTTAAAGAATTATCTAATCGTTGCCACATGTTCTATTCAAATACTATAATAAAGCTAGAACTATGTATAAAAGAAATTAAGCAAACAAAACAAAAAAGAAACAGTTTTTCACAGACGATTGAGTATTTCTCATTCAATTAATTCAGTTCTCACTTCGCGACAAGGCAAAAATACATAAATCTCAAAATATCTGTATTAAAAATCACGAAGTAAATCTTAAATACTTATTTCCTCGAAAGAATTTCAGAAAGGATTAAGCATGATTTAATTGGCAATAATAAATGAAGGCGTTATCTTTGTTGTTGCGAAGCTAAGTTTCTCTAGATTGGCAACAAATCCACTAGTCTGCTGTTTCAAATGTAAACATCAATGGCCGCCATAAAAAAGGCTTAGCGGCATTTAGACAACTCTAAAATTGTTGATAATTCTAAAAATATTGCATACAGATTTACTAAAGGCATAAAAACCTTAACCGGAAGATAAAAACAACATAATACAATCATTTTTAAAGCTAAAAATGTACAATTTACAAACATAAAAGAGTAAAGAAACTGAGATCACTGAGCCGGGTAAGAGAGTGGATATATATATATAAATATATTTATATACGTTTGGTGCGGCCGATTGCAACCAAAATACGAGGTGCACATCTACATGTTATAGCAGTCCTATATATTCAAAATTTCAACGTTCTGAGGCTACTCGTTTTTGAGTTATGCGATATACGCACGTACGTACCTACGTTCGTACAGACGCCACGAAAAATTCTCTTCAAAATTAATTTTAAAGCAGTTTTGTAATTTTTTGGAGGAAACGAGTCTTTTATTCTGTCCTTACGTACAGATATCACCCAAAAACGTCGTTAAATTGCATTCGATAGCGGTCAAAATGGATATTTTCGTTGAAATAAAGCTGCCTGAAACTTTTCGCGATGACAATACTTCCTTTTTACTTCGTACAAGGAAGTAAAAACAGATATGCAACATAAATACAAAATACGCTATTTTATAACAGCACAAGAAGATTAAATTTAAACAGATTTACAAAATTACAAAATGCACTGAATCCTTTCTAAGGCGATCACCCTCGGTTCCAGATGACTTTTGTCTTCTGTAGAGGTCGTCGTCTTGAAGAAAGGTCACCTCTATGTCAATATCGGCATATACAATATCGATATTTATGTTCTCAGAAGTACTGCTCACTTTCAAAGGTGGTGTTCTCTAAGAGATAGGTCGTATCGTGTGATTCACCTACAACAACGTCACTTTAGAGTAGCACCGGATATGTAAATATAACAATTCGTATATAACAAGGACTAACTAGAATATGATGCAAAAGAGGGAAAAAAATGGAGAAATTTTTAAAACATTTTCATGGAAAAATGTGTGAATCATAGATTTTTATTAAATCAAATTTTAATATAAAGAATAAATTTTACTGTAAAGAACTGAATGCTACTTCTTACTTTAATTGAAAATTAATCAAATAACTAACTTTAAAATAAATTATACAGTGAGTTTATTTTTTGCTTAAAACTAGGTAACTGTTTAAGCTTCTAGACCTTTGCTCGTTATTTTTTACTGTAAATAATCTGCTTATATGACGCGCAGATGCTTTTGTTCTTTATTTTAATATTTTATCGTTCATGTGGCATTTATCTCTTTGAATTTTAAACGAAAATTTTCTTTCCTACATATTGATTGGTGCAATGGTTGAGTTTTATGATTTCATTGAATATTAACGCACAGCTGCCCCAATATATCTACTGTTTCAGCCAAACGAATGTGAATTTAATCCTATTAGCGCATCTCCGTGTATCAGAACAAAATAAGTCATAATAAAAATTCTTTTTTCGAAAACGTAAAGATATTAGTTGTTGGACGCAGTCTTAACAACGTGTGGTTGTTCTTTTGCTTTTTTTAGTCCAAAGGGATTTCAGTCCCGAAGGACTGTTGCTTTCGTTTTGGCATTTTGCGTCGGACTCATAAACGTCGGTTCACTTTTCAAACTGTTGCCACAAAATGTTAGAGTCCTGCATTATATTTGAAGAAATTAAATAATGAAAAATCTGCATAAATGATTGTCTATTTCTCGCATTGTGATAAAACAATGGTACATAGAGCCATCGAATTTTGAATGACGAAATCCTACTGCGAATATGGGCGTCTGAAATCCCAAATTTGGAATTTGTTTTATTATAGATTTTATATTTTGTAAAACTTTAACGAATTTTTGATTTACAAACTCAATGCTTTAAAAGCGAGAAATGGCAACGTTATATAGAAAAAAAAAAAAAACTTTTATCTCCAGCTCGCGAGACTGTGTATATCGGAAATTCTAAAAATATGCTTAATTTAACATTATTTTGCGATATTGCTCTTGAACTGAATTTTATGGTTTAAGTGCAAAGAACATGATATTTAATAAATAAAGGTAACACTCAAAACGTTAAAAAAACGCCCCTTTGGACGTAATTTAAAATCTGAAAAATTTCAGATTTTTTTTTTCATTTTACTTTTTTTTTTTTTTTTTTTTTTCTAAATTAATATGCCAATTTCTTGCAATAAATTTTTACTTAGTACTTCAGTTCAGAGGCAGGAGAAGAGGATGAAGAACACAGTTCTCAACGATGTTTCTTCAGTGTAATCCTACGATTTTTTTTTAATATATATACATATATGATATTGTTTCGAACCATTCGAAAAAAACATCTTTCGGAATTTCATCCCTTTTTTATATATATATTAAACAGTCAACCCGAACAATTGCTTTTGAGGAATAACCAGGAAACATTAAGGGGGGGGAAGGAAAGAAAGTAGCGGAAAGGAATCGAAATTCGAAGAAAAACTGCTATTTTCTAGCGGCGTCTAGACTTCGGGAAAATAAATAAATAAGAAAGTTATGCGTATGGGGAAAATGTTAAAGGTTCGGCATATAAGAAGACATCTTACCGTCCATTTTTCTGCTAAGACTCTCCAGAATTGGGATAAAAGATAAATTTCATCTGCAATTTCCGATGAGTAAGAAATAAAAGTCCGAGCGAGAGATGTTTTCTTTTAGCCCTGGAAGGGTTTTGCTAATGGAGAAAAAGACATCTTGCTGAAAAATCATTTTTGAAGGACGCTTTCCTGCCTCCGGTGGTTTGGGCAAATACAGGGATGATGATGGGGCTTTCTTAGGACATCTGTTATGTCATCTTTACGAAGCGAGGCCATGGCAGCAGATGGCCACTCATTTCACTTTCCTTGGAACATTCATTATCTGCCTGTTAAGAGTCCGTGGTTTTCATTTTTAGAAAAGGGAAGATTCACTGCTTTATTTCAACATCAAGATCATTTAAGGGAGGAAATATTCCTTATTATTATCATTGGTGGTTCATAGTCTGCTTCTTCTGTTCCTTGTCGACTGTAGTGCTTTATGTACAGCAGAACCCACATCAAAAGTTTTACGTGGAATTTTTTTTTTGGGGGGGAGGATAGTTTGTAAATTTGAAATTTTTTAATTAAAATAACTTTTTTAAATTTAATTATTCGCGAAACAATGATTAATTACAAAATAGTGTATTCATAACTTAACTAAATAACTTAAAATGAAGTTAATTAGTTGAAATGTAGTTGAACGAAGCTAAGGTTGAAGATGAAGTTAATTAGTTGAACGAAGCTAAGGTTTATTCTCTAGAAAAAGGCTGTCCTCAAGGCTCTGTATCCGGACCTACTCTTTGGAACATAATCATAAATGATCTTTTAAGTCATCTCGACGGTTGTTTAAAAATTGCGTTTGCAGACGACTTACTATTAATTTTCCAAGGAAGGATTTTGAATAACATTCTTTCGAGAGCACAAGAAGTTCTAGATTTTGTCTCCAGTTGGGCGATTTCTCATAAACTCACTTTCAATCCTTCAAAAAGTAAAGCTATGCTTGTTCCCAGTACGTTTGATGAACAAAATATTGCTTCTTTGATGCTCGATAATTCTCCGTTGGAATTTGTAGAAAATGTTAAATATCTTGGTGTCATTCTTGACCAAAAATTAACATGGAAAAAGCACATTGAATTCTTTTCTGCTAAATGTGAAAAAATTATTAATGGTTTTCACCGAATTGCCAAAAATACTTTTGGAGTAAGCTACGATGTTAAGAAACTCATGTATAAGCAGTGTATTGTACCCTTCATTTCATACGGCTGTCGTGCTTGGGGACATGTTCTTGTCAAGAAGGTTAACAAAAGAAATTTAAGAAAGATTCAACGGAGAATTCTTCTTCGTATTATTAGTGGTTATAGAACCTTAAGCTATGAGGCTACTTTTGT
This sequence comes from Stegodyphus dumicola, assembly GCF_044657685.1. Taxonomy (NCBI): domain Eukaryota; kingdom Metazoa; phylum Arthropoda; class Arachnida; order Araneae; family Eresidae; genus Stegodyphus; species Stegodyphus dumicola. The sequence continues at coordinate 33,096,396 of NC_140772.1, forward strand.
TCTTGCAGGAGTTCCGCCTATTGATTTTGAAATTGCATATAAGAATAGTATTTTTGAGTCATTGGTAACTCATGCTTCTGAAGACTGTATTAATGGAATTGTCCCCTTCACTGATCTTCCTCATCCCGCTTCTTTAGAACCCATAAATTTCTGAGATTATAAAGAGACTGCTGAAATAAGTTTTCATATGGTTTTCTTTACAGATGGCAGCAAGATGAACAACAAGGTTGGCCTTGCATTTGTTCTTTTTGAAGGCCATTCCGAGATTTGTTTTCTTAGACACCGTATACGGAATGAATGTACAGTTTTTCAAGCAGAACTTCTGTGCATTTATCTTGCCGTCAAATGGATCCAGGATCATGGGACAACATCCTCAAAGTACCTTATTTGTTCTGATTCTCTTTCTTCTCTTCAACTTTTGAACAGTATTACCAGCTGCGATAAATTAGTTATCGAAACCCTAGTAACTGTTAGTTCACTTAGAATTAGAGGTATTGATATCTGCTTTGCTTATGTGCGTGCTCATCATGGTTTCTACGGAAATGAAAGAGCTGATTTCTTAGCTAAAGATGCCTTAAATTTACCCATTGATAACAACATTAGCATTCCAAAGAGTTATTGGAAGTCCTTTCATTATAAAAAGCTTTTAGCTATGTGGAATGAGGAATACATTTCATCTTGTAATGCTGAAGTCACCAAAAAGTTCCTTCCTTCTATTTACCATAGACTGAATTTCGAGTCTTTCCTCTCGTTAAATTTTAAAGTGTCTCAGTTTTTATCTGGTTACGGTAAATTTGTTTCGTTTTAATCTACGATCAAACAATTTATGTGAATGTTCAAAAAGAGTTCCTCAGGATGTGGAACATTTGATTTTCTCGTGCCCTACATTTGATGGCCCTAGATTATGCTTACAGAACGATTTGAAAATGTTCGGAGTGACTTGGTCAGTGAACTTATCTGTTTTCGTGAAGTCCAGACTGCTGTTCTCTGCTTTTATTCGCTTTATTTATGCATGTAATTTTTAATGTTTATTTATACATGTAACCTTTAATGTTCTAATTAACTTACTTCTGTAAGCCCCGTGTTGTACATATGTGGTGCACGGGGAGTCTGAATGTTCTCAAAAAAAAAAAAAAAAAAAAAAAATTAGTTGAAAGGGGCAATTTTTCCTGAAGGACTATTAATTTCGTTTTAGCGTTTTGCGTTCAATCACTATAAATGTCGGTTTACTTTTCAGATTGTTGCCACCAAATATTATTGCCCTGCATTATATTTAAAGAAATTAAATAATAAAGAATATGCCTAAATATATGTATGTTTCTCGTATTGTGATAAAACAACGGTACGTAGAGCCATTAAATTTTGAATAACGTACGTTTCCACCCGAATATGGGCATCTGGAAGCCCAGATTTGGAATTTGTTTTATTATCTATTTCATATTTTGTAAAGCATTTATGAGTTTTTGGTTAAGAAGCCCAACGATTTCAAAGCGAGCAATGTACGAAAGCACTGTACGAAAAAAAAATATATATATATGTATATATATATATCTCCGGCGCGCGAGACTGTGTATCGGAAATTCTAAAGATATGCTCTTTTAAATATTTTGCGATATTGCTGTTGGATTTTTTGTGGTTTAAGGGCTGAGAACATGATATTTAATAAATAAAGGTAACACAAAAAACGTTACACAAAGCCGCTTTGGGCTTAATATAAAATCTGAAAGCTTTCAGATTTTTTTTTATTTATTTGAATTTAAAAAATTCATAATTAATTTTGTTTTTCATGAAATTGCTATTGTACAGCTTAATTCTTGTAGCTGAAGTTTCAGAACTTAGTTTATCGAATTTTATTTAAATAATCAAAATAGAACTTAATTACATCACTTCTTTTGTAGGTTTCGTTTCGTCTAATATTTCAGAAATGGACGGTATCAGTTTAAAAAAGATAAAAAAAAGAGTTGGACCATTCGCATATGGATCTTGCTAACTATGATAAAAAATGTTGGACCATTCGGTATGGTTCTTGCTAACTATTATGATGGCAGCAAATAGTATGTCGTCAGTCGAGACAACAGCAGAGGGGGGGAACTGGGGATTTCCTCTTGTAGTTCAGACTCAAACTGCCACCCTCCCCTAAAAAAGCATTAGTTAAAAAAAAAAAAAAAAAAATAATGTATTTTATTTTTCCGAACATTTAGTGCGAACTTCTTAAGTGGATGAATCTTTTAAGGTAAAACGTTTTATGCGAGAAAATTTACCATTATGAAAAAAAAAAAAAAAAAAAAAAAAAACCGCCTTGGACTTTGCGAAATAGAAAAACGTCATCACGTTTTGAAAATTAGATTAATGATTTTCATCTGTAAATCAGTCTGAAATTGAAGGGGGGAAAATTGCATTCATTAGCAATTTTTTAAAAGAATTCTATTTTACTTTCCCGAAAGTTTAGCACGAACTTATTAAGCGGAAAATTATTTTAATATAAAACGTTTTATGCGAGAAAATTTGCTGTTATCAAAAAGAAAAATTCTTGGGAAATAAACTTTTTAAATGAATTTTACTGCCCATGTATTAGAAAACATTTCGACGCTTCGATGCTAAACATAGGATCCATCAATAAATCTAATGATTTTGAAAATGTCATGAGAAGTAGAAGTTTTAATTTGTTTACTTTTGTAAACAGAGAATTTTTGGAACAGGGAATATGAAAAATAAATTATGTCTTCGTCGGCATTTTAACTACAAGAGGGCGCAGCTGATTTTTCAGGTACAATTACTAGCTGAATGCAATTACCCATTTACACCATAACAGCAAGCACGGGGAAATGCAGTGATTCATTACAAAAGTTGTATGTCTTTTTTCCTTCCAAATAATGGTTTTAAAAAGAGCCAGTTTACTAATCTCTAAATTTAAATTTTTCTTCAATATCCGTATTACGTATTTAATGAATTTTATGTATAATTAGACTATTGAGAGATTTATCTTTGTTATTATTTAGATTTATTCCCCCTTTTTTTCTTGTATTGTACCTAAAATACTTATTAATAATTTCTCAGTATTCTACAAATTTTTATTTGACTTTTAAAGTGTAGCCCCGTACCTCACTAAAACATCACAGGATCTTTCTTTGTAAATTTGCCTCGCTGTATCATAGAAGATTTCTGCTTACCTGATTAAAAAATTACATAATTAATCTGATATATCTGGAGTGGACTGCTGAGCCCGCAAAAGTGCGGGGACCTTTATACAAGTTGGTTAATCTTCGCCTTTGAAGAAACTGTTAGTGGTGCCCAGATAGAAAAACGCCGGCACATTTGCGAAGATTTTGTATCAGTTTTTTTTTTATCGTTTATTTTATTACCGAAAAAGCACTTTTTTAACTGGGTAGGGAAACTTCATGAGAAAGGATTTTTAACTGGGTAGGGAGACTTCATGAGAGTGTCAAAAGTGTCATGCCGAAGCACAAGAATGCAAGCAGGTTTTAGTTTTCTGCTGTAATTTAAACACCATGAGTTTGATCCGGGTTCAAATCCCAGCGAACGGCTTAGTTACATGAGACTTTTCATAATTTTCTTAAATGAATACGAAACAATTTCCCTTAAATTGTCATCCATGAAGTAGTAAGGATTATGTTAATTTTATTAACAGTTAAATTTTAAGTTCCTTTCCTGTCAAATTCTTAACTTCAACTTACTACTTCCGGCCAGAACGAGTAAGTTGAGGAGGAGCGGTATTTAAACCACGAAGTTACTTACTGAGTCAGAGAGAATCAGAGTTTCTGATTTACGGGCGTCTGCTTTTTAGGCCACTCTCTCTCTCAAAGCTGTTGTTATTACGCTCGGCCGTACTCAGGCCCTTGCTAAGCTTCGTAGTCAAATAAGTTAAGGGGCCAACTCGATTTGAACCTTGATAGCTTCGGCTATACTTCTTTAGTTAATCTTAGTTTTAGTTTAATTCTTAGTCTTTTAAGTTCAAGTCCAAGTGCGGGCTTTGCTTGTACACTCCCAAACGGAGTTTTGTTAAATCTTATTGGAATAATAAAAGGTTAGTTACCCTTCTATCTTGTTGTTTCTTGTCACCGAACTCAAGCGATTATTCGCTAATCAGTTCTTAGGTTCTTCACTTCCAACATTAACTTAGAATTCCAAAATGAGGAACTCTACAAAGTCATCCTTCCCTTGAGCAGAAACCCTGGTTCGTTTTTTCCCCATAATTCAAGTAATCCAACAATATTGTCGTAACGATATTGACACCTTTATGAAGGTGTCAATATTCGTTACAAAGACTGTAACAAATAATCAGTTTTTCCTTGCATCCACTTACAGTGTATAGTTCGACCGCCTCATCGGCGACTATTAACGCAAACACGCATGCGCCATTCAGACCGAATTGTTCTCAAAATAATGTGAAAAGATTGGGACTTTCTTTCCTTCCAGCATATAAATTCTCTCTTTCCGGAGAAGACTTTCACGTGACCTTTGACGTCGCAAGAAGTAATAACATCCCTTCGGACGAGTCTATATGTTTTGGCAGATTGCCAGCTAAGGTTGCGTTTGAGACGGTTGAACTATAATTACTAGCATTTTCAGCTGGCAATTTAATTTCATCCGTGCCTCAAATCCCGTCGACTTATTCCATTTCTGGCTTCGAAAAATCTAATATTCTCTGCAGAGGTATCCGAACTAAAATTTAGTGGACGATAACACGTCACGACCTAGATTTTGTCGAATGGGTCTCGTACCTCTCTCCTAGCTGCTCTTTGAGTGGTTAAGAATGTGAGAAATCTTCCCATTTTCCTCTGCCTGTTGTAGTGATGTTAGAGTTTATCACGGCCAGCTAGCAGCTGGAAATTCTATTTTTGAATCCCGGCGAGGGCACACTGTCACGGTCCCTGGCTTTAAAATACTTAATAGCTTTTACAACAGTTTTAATAATGTTCTTACTTAATACATATCGTAAAAAATAAATAAATAAATAAATTGGAAATTTACAGAGAAAAGTTTCCGGCAGGATTACAGATGATTTGGGTCTTGTATGAAGGTGGTCCCCCTAGGGAGAAAATCTTTGTTATTGATGTTTGATTCAGTATTAAAAAAATACTGGCCACTTTAAGAGATGATTACCCACGTGACTTTGTCACCACGAAAAAAAGTAGCACTCTATTATACATCTGTCTCTTTTATAATTTGAAAAATAATGACACCAAACAATTTAAATAAAACAAAACAAAAATATTCCAATTTAATGGTAATATAATGGAGGAGGGATACGATAAATTTGCGCCCGAGTCAAATTAAACTCTAGACGACTCTGTTAAAGTTAAAAATCTTCAAAAGGATTTTAAATTCAATTACACTTAGCGAAAGAAAGGCAAAAATTTCCCTGCCCCCCCCCTCCGCGCTATTCAAGGCTCCCTCAGCTATACTGAGAGAGTAGTTCGCTTTTAAATTGTGTTTCTTATGAATTATGTACGAGCTCGTATTTTTGTTTTCCTGATGCATTTAGAAGAGAATCTTAAAGCGAAGTTTCTTCTGTTTACTTAATGAAAATCTCATTAAGATTACCGTCAATATTTGAAGGTTTGCATTGCCATGCTTGACCTCCTCAGATGTGAATTTGCAGAAAAAGCTTTCTTTTTTTCTTTACTTTTTACTGTTTAATGCATCGGAAAGTAAATAGGCAAAATATTGACACTGACGAAGCTTCCAATGGAGTTTGTAAAGACTTTAAGTGGAGTTTGAGAGAAATCATAAAGCATTCGCACTTTCTCTCTGTACCATTCTAAACTTATTTTTTCTGCTGCCATTTTTGAATCGGAGAAATGTTATTTAAATTTTGGTATTATTTAAGCTTCTCGAGTGCATATTCTGTTTGTATTATTAGTTCTTGCTCCTGTCGAAGCTTTGGTTTCAATCTCTGGCTGTTCATTGTCATACTTATGCAAATGTACAAGAACGCATCACATTTTTTACTTCGTTGTGCGAAGTAACTGGCTCGCTGAGTCCAGTTTTTTTATTCTTATATGTTCGTAAATTGTGCATTTTTTGCTTTAAAAGTGATTAGATTATGTTGTTCTTATGTTTCGGTTAAGGTTTTTAAGCTTTTAGTTAATTGGCATGAAATAATTGTAGAATTATTAACAGTTTAAAAGTTCCGCTAAGCCTAACGTGGCCGCCATTTGTTTACATTTGAAACTGTTAGTAGAATAATAAATTAAGGCATTTGATGCACTAACTTTGGGTTTTTTTTGCCCAATGGAACCAAAGGTTAACTTTCAATTTTGTGTACAGAAAACTTTGTCTTCTTTCCGTTGGCCGAATAGCTTATTTTTGCATAGAAACTAATTCTAGTTGCAAAAACAATTTTTTTTTTTTTTTTTGGAAGTGTATTTGGTGTTCTAGTCTTTCTTATATTTTACAATTTTTAATGAAGATTTGAGTTTTTGTGTATTTTTATCTTGCCGCTAAATGAGAACTGAATTAATTGGATGAGAAATGTATCTCTAATGAAATTCAAGATCTAAGTTTAAATAAAGTGCAGCAAAAAATGTATATAATTTAATAGGCCGTACTAGGAAGCCATGTAGATATTTTGTTTAGCTTTCTTAATTTGAGATTCCCTGCTAAAGAAAAGTTTGCTTATCTTATAAGGTCTATGGATGGCTTCAGAGTTGGAGAAAAAGACGTTATGTCAATCTTTAAAAATGCAGTGAATTCTTTCTAGCACGAAGAGAGTTCGACCAGATGTTCATAGGAGATGATTATTTTAGAGATGATATTCAGCATTGATGTGCTTATATTCGCAGAAATACTAATCTCTTTCAAAGGTGTCTCCTTAGGGAAGTGATCGCTACGGGAGGGTTGGCTGCACTATTATCAAAACTACATTTTTAATTATTTTGTACGTTAAATCCTACAATGATGCATTCTTCACCATTTTTGTGTGCACATAAATATAAAACTGTAAGATGTAATTTAATCAACTATCCGTCTTCTCCCTTCCTTTGAGTTAAATCTTTCATGTACTTTTGCTGTTTCGTCTTTTGCACCAAAGTAATAAATGAAGGGTGTTTTAAATAGGAGAGAAATTTATCGTAGAATTTCGCTTCCACAGTCCGCGGTGGAAAAAATTCCCTTATTATTGTCTGCCTTGACTGCACAGACTTTTTTACCGGCTAATGAGTAATAAACTTATTAGATTATAGATTATAATTATAAATTAACAATCGAGAAATAGCAGAACCAGTTTATTAAACTTTAAATCTAAACTTTAACCCGTTACTTAGTCTTTCGAGCCGCGAGAAGCGGAAGTTAATTTTGTTAATTGCTGTAATTCTGTAAATTAAGGTTGAAAATCAATTAAATCCTTTGATTGTTCTATATGACTGCTTTTACGTAGTATTCTGGTAGTGAAAAGGTAAAATCAAGACATTAATTCGTCCGGCAGTGTAGAAGGTTACGTTAGAGTTTAGATTAAGTCAACCTGGCCTTATAAAATAAAGTTCTGTGTATTTAATTCAAGCTTCGAAATTATGTCAAACAGGTAAAATCTACGAACGGCATCTGATTTCTTCCTCCCCTCCTCGCAAAATATTCGCTTCTCTCTTCCGTGCGCCCTACCCTAAAAAAAAAATTGAATGAAGAAAATTCTTGAACGTGGTGAATTTATTGCTGTGAATTTTAAAAAAAAGGAGCGATAAGAATGGTAAATTCTCTTGAATTCCATTTGTGTTTTTTAGCTTCCTTAAACTGCAGAAAATCCAGACCTTGGATTTCGTCGCATATAAAACCCGAAAGGGGTCGCAAGTTATTCCCTCCCCTCCCCCTCCTTCCGTTATCGCGTTCGAATGCGCTGCGCACATAACGTCCTTGTTACTGGAAGGTCGGAAATTGGAACTCTGGAAGCAGGTGGGATGTAGCTGAGAGAGGTTCCCATCTGCACCTGTTCCGAAGAACAGAACAGCAAATGAATAGTTGATTATGCTCTGCTGCTAGAAATCTCTTTTCCTTCCTTAGTGATTTCTTTTTCCTTGTTCATAACCCCAGAGATTTGCTGAAGAAGATGTCGTTCAGATGGTGGAAAGGATGATTTTCGTTGCGTTGTTGCCTTCTTTTCGTGTTGGATGGTTATCGTCGTCTTGCGCAGCGATTGCCAGGTCATTTTTTTTCCCTTTTGTTTTCTTGCGTTCCTTTCCTGGGAATTTGTTGGAGGGATTTCCGAGTTCGTGAAATGGCAGAAAAGGGATTCAGGGCTAGAATCTTCTGTGAGGCGCCTGTCGCTTTGTTTCTTTGGCGGATTAAGTTGTGAAGGCCCCTGCCAGGATTGAGAGGGGTTTACAGTTTGTAGTGAAAGAGGGTAAAAATTGTTCAAAAGTTTTCTTTCTGTTATTACTTACAAAGTTGGAATCTCTTCCGTTACACACATTTTTAGAACGATTTTGGAGCCTTTTAATTACTGTTTAAAATGTAAAGAGTACTTTTTTTTAAATGTTCGATTTAATATCCTTTTTTTCTGGATTATAAGTCTGCATCGTGATTTCCATGATAGAAGGGCTTTTCGTAAAATTTCCAGTGTACAGTAAGACCCCGCTTAACGCTGTTTCGTTTAGCGCTGTTTCGGTTTAGCGCTCTTTTATTTCAACCCGGGGATTCTCCGAAATTGTGCGCAGCGCTAGGTTTCCAAATAACATATCCGAAACAGTGTAGTTGTGTTTCTTGCTTTTTATCATTTGAAACAACATTTGTTGACATTATTGTAAATTTGATATATAATACTATAACGATTAATAATACAGTGACAAATAGTATGTATGATCTTTAGTTCTTATCGTGGGTGATAATAAAAGACAAGAAAAGAAAGCAACCAGAAAAAGCATTTCACTGGAAACTCAAATGCAAGTGATTAGAAGATTAGATTCTGGTGAACGTCAATCTCAAATTAGTGCTGCATTGATTTTGGCAATTTCAACAATAATGACAATTCTTAAGAATAAAGAAAAAATACTGTCATCGGCAACTGCAACTACGTCGAGCTCTGCAACTAGAATTACCCGTTCTAGAAATAACATTATAGAGGAAATGGAAAAACGACTGTCTATATGAATTGACGACGAAATTGAACGCAATATGCCATTAAGCCAATCTATCATAATGCCTTCTTGACAAAAAGGCAGAAAATTGGAAACCCAGAATAGTCTGAATGATCTGACTGAGAATTTTATTTGTTTTTAAAAGTATATGCGTTTATATTGTTTTTATTTTTGTAAGAAATAAAAACAATATAAACGCATGTTATATTGTTTTATGTTTTGTTTGATTTTATTTTTATTAAAAAATGTTTGATTTTATTTTTATTAAAAAACATCATTAAATTTAATGCATAACCATTTTTTATCCGTCTTCCCCTAACCCCATTATTTACATGTTAAGATAGCCTCGCTTAGCGCTGTTTCGCATTACGCTCTACTTCGATGGAACGTATCCCCCGCGTTAAGCGGGGTCTTACTGTATAGAATTCCATTCCTCTTCCACTACTTTCCACAGTCCATCAGTCGTGGGGTGTTTGCCCTTAGAAAGAGTTCTTTTCAAGAGACCAGACGCACAATAGTTCATAGTTGAAACGTCAGGGGGTTTCGTAAGAGTACGTTAAAAAGGTATATATGCAGTATCTGTATTAGTCTTAATTTTTTTCAAGGAATGCGTGATAGTTTTCAAAGTATGACTTGTTGTGTCTTGAGTAAGTCATTGGGATAAAGAAATGAATTTTTTTTCTGTAAATATCGGACATAAAAACTTTCTCTTAATACGTCGAGCTGATTTTAACATTTTTCCCCCACTCTTTTTTATTTTTAATTTCCCTAAGAGAATCTTGCAACGATCATAAACTCCAGTCTGGAATCTTCTTTATACATTTCTTTTCCCTTTGTTTTGGATAATAAATAGACCTTATTTGTTGCATTCATTTAGATAAGCCCATGCTTCAGAGTCACAATTTCCATTTATCTCTTGTTAAATAGTTTTCACACAGGGTTCTGCAGAAACATTAGAAATTTCTAGGGTATTCTGTTTTGTTGAAAATCGTAGTGATTTAAGAACTGCTTTTTTTTCATTTGAATAATGAAATGTTACATTACAATTTAAAAAAAAAAATAGTTAAAATATTTCGAATAAAATTCTAAACATCTTCTGAATAGTGTGTCATTTTTCTTAAACTTTTTTTTCCTACACAATTTTTTCGCAACCTATTTCTAAAGGAAAGAGTCGCAACCCGAGTAACCAATAAAAAGTAGTATTTAAAAAAAAATACGCATTGGAGATAACTAAATGAAAACGAAAGTAAAAAAACGCAAACAAGCCATAGGCGGATCAGCTTACTTGTTCACTATGACTTAATGCTTAACGCATTCATCAGCTGATTGAGACTCTTCATTTTGCTCAAGTTACTTTGAGTGAAAAGGATTTCAAATGGAATCAAACATTTCATATTATCATTCGGAAGGAAAAAACTGCATAAAAGACATTTTTTCACCCTCTATCTTATACATTTATATAATTTGCAAGCTAGTATTTTTTTATATATATTTTAAATAAGACAAAATGTAAATAGCCGAAATTTTCAACAGTACTTGCAAAGTTAGTACCAGATTTAATGAACGAAAAACTAGATTTTCTTCAAGCACATAAAGCACATGGAATCTGTTGTAGTTGAAACTAAGTTTTTGTATTGACTATTTTTAACCAATTTCCAAAAATTGAGTTTTTTTTGAAGGCCTGATTTTCATAAATTTTCATTTAAAATTTTATAAATTTTTTGACAGAATAGTTATGTCAGATTCTTTCTTGACATTTCTAAATTACTGAAGGAAGGACAAAAAAGAAATTGAGAAAGAAAGAACCGAAAGAAAAGCAAAATCAGTAGAATGGGCCTTCTTTAGAAAAACCACCCGCACTCAAAACCTTCATATCAAAAATTTATGTGTCCAAAATAATTTTTTGTACTTGCTCTAACTACGACTACTAACTACTCGACTGGTGTCGTAGTGACATTGTGTTATACTTGCTGTAACGTCTATAGAACAATAATTGTTTTTTAAAAATATGGTCCTTTTATCAATAGCGCCTTTGGCAAACTTATGTGGGGCGACAACATGATAACTTTCCCCATATAAGTCTGAGCTAAATTTCTTTAGAAAGTCCTCCACAAAGGTATCAGATAACTCTCTTATGCTTTGCCATGTTCAGTTAAACAAGAAGGCTAGCTCACTGTTCCACAGTGGCGTAGCTAGGGTGGGGCAAGGGGGGACATTTGTTCCCGGGCGCAGCATCCAGGGGGCGCCAAATTGATGCTACGATTTTTTTTAATGGAATGTTTTCCCATTTGGCACACATAAAGGGGCGCAAATTCTTCAGTAGTTCCCGGGCGCTGGAATCGTAGCTACGCCACTGCTGTTCCAGATGATTTTGGCTTACACAACAATACTACATATGGTCATCTTGGAAATGTGATTTCTAATATCCATGTTTATCTAAGTTATCAGAAATAAATACTGGTAACTTTTAGATGTAGTCATCTTAAAATCATGGTCACCACGAAAGAACCATCTGCGAGAATCAAACGACATTGGTTAACATCTAGATATCTAAGTATTAAAAATCATTTTTGTCATGTATTTAGACCACGAGTGGCAGCATATAATTTATGAACAGTTTTCGCTGTGTGAAAGGGCTATCCAGTTTTATGCAAGTATTTTGCATCGAAAGATAAATATAAGGGTTTTTTAAAGTTCTATAAGTTTTTTTTTTAACCGGCTTTTAAATTGGAAACTTTCAAAAGACTGAACATTAATATTCTATATACTACAGGAAGTGTGATATCTAAAAATTTTTTTAAGTCTTCCCTATTGTCCAGGTATTTGTATTTTCTGTTTTCGTAAAACATAAAGCACGAATTAGGATTTGATGTTTCGCTGAGGCTACCACGTCTTATTCAGTGTGTATTAATTACAATGTATCTTTCGTATTTCATTTTTGCACGTGTATATTATGTATATGTCTCTATGCGGTGAGAATACGACTGGAAATCTAAAATGCCAGCTGCTCTTTAACAAGTGAAACGAGTTGAGGAGATAATTAGGTGAAGGCAAACCAAAAAAAAAAAATCTTCTTAATGAGATGATTCGCTGACATGATTAAAAAAAAAAAAAAAAAACTCTCAAGAAACAACCGAATACAGTTTTCATCGGCCTTGTAGATAGAGAACTGTCACCGTTTCTTTCCAGGCAGGTATAGCATTCATGAAAGAGCAACCCCGATTGGCTGGAAATCATACATCATATGTGACAGGCGATCGGACTGGAGGTTAATGCGAGGGGCCACTTTTCGTAATGGCTGCTTTCCGTTCTTCCCCTGCGGGGTCTGCCAATGCTTTCTCCAGCACCTGTTCGGGAGACGAGGAAATCTGCGGATGGCAGATGCTGCTGCAGACCGTTTTCCTCTCTCCCCACCACCTTATTTCTTCCTTTTGAATTCTAGGAGAAGATGGGCTTCTTCCCCCCCCCCCCCGCTGCCATCGCGTCTATGTCAGAAGATTCGTGTTTTGGGTTTTGGAAAACCTTTTTTCTCGGAATAAAAAAATTTATATCGTAATAACTCGCATTAACTAACAAACAGCACCGATTTACCGGGGTATGATGACCACGGTTAATTCAAAATCCGGTTAATAATATGAGGACAGTTAAAAAATCTGATGTGGCCAGCATATGACCTCCCGTCAGTTCCATGTTTTAAATAGCAATGAACCTTTTAGAGATATGAGGTTATTTCGGAGCAGGAGACATGAAAAATGAGCAATACCCTTGCCGGGACTCGAACCTGGACATCTTGAATACGCGCCGAGTGTGCTGACCATTACACCGCGAAGGCATGCTAGAAAGCAGCGGGAGAAATACCTTATAACTTTAAAGTAAAGTATCATTTCCGGCTGAGGTTTTGTAAACAAAACTTGAATTGTTGCTCCAATAAATAGAAAGGTCTGCAATACGAAATTTTACATTACACTTAAATTCCCCATGTTTACGAACTGATTTTTCTACATTTGTATAAGCATAATCCAATATTTGCCCCTTACTAAAAATTGTATTTCATTCGGCAAGGATTATGTATAATTTAATTGGCTATTAAATAAATTAACACGTTTATAATATATAAAATAAATTCTTTAAAACGAATTCCATAATTTACATTTTCTTCTTTGTTATTTCTGTCCTATTAACAAATTCAAATTTATTTTGGTCTGCACGTCATATCCTCGCGGTATTAAGTTAACAACGCTCGTTAGTGCATGGAATTACAGCTGAATAAGACTACCGTCCGATCCGGGATTTATAAGAAGTAAAGCAATAAGTATTTTCGAATTTGTTGTTTGCTATCGTGCCACGTCATAAGCCGCCCACCCATTGTAGTGATTAGTGATGCTGAGTGTTGTACCTTGGGCCCGAGTTCATGGACGCAGGGACATCATTCTTTATTCAAGCCACTGTCACAAATCACTACACACATAAATTTTAAATTAAACATATAAATATATTGATGATATCTAGAGCCTGTGACACGCTCAGAGACGACAAAAACGATCATGACGGCATTCATCACACCTATCCCTGGCAGACGAAAATCTCCACCTCTCTAGCTCGCTGGTGGAACTCGAACTCTTCTTGGAGTCACAACGTAGAACATCCTGCACGTGCAAGAAGCAGTACCTCAGATGAACCTGGCTGCCATCTAGAGCAATGAAAAACTGTTTAGATTTCTTTACAGTATCTTGGAATACACTAGGCCTTTTTAATTAAAAACAGCGCCAAAGTTGTGTGGAATATTTCAGTTACTAACATTCTATTGACCGCCCCGCCGGGGAAAAAAAAAAAAAAAAAAAAAAAGGATAAGCGACGAATTTAGTGTTTTCTCGCTTCATTTTACAATTCTCGTTATGATGTTGACTTTTGAAGATAATGTCATCTTTAATGCTGCCGTGGATTTGTGCAATTGCCTCTTAAAAGAGAAATCGTTGTCTTTATGACTCACATCCTATAAAAGTGACCAATAAAAACGTGTTGCTCATAACAACAAAACACTGCCAATTACTCCCCCCAGGTGCAAACATAAACATGCATTTACGAGTGATCGATCATTGCGTGGGAATTCTGTTTTCCTGCAGAGAAAAACCTTCAAATAGAGCAATGATAATGATTTCTGGCAGGATGCTGATTTTCTGTTTGCGTGGCACACTTATTGGCAGGCTCCAGAAAGGGTTCTCCTGTTATTGGGCCTTGGTTAGGGAGGTACGGAGTTGTCCTCGGGATCGATCCCTTAATTTTCGTTTTTGCCATGCCACAACCAAGTGAAGCCATAGGAAATCGATGATAGTTTCTTTTGTTCGGCCATTCATAGAAGATGGCATCTGAAAGTTCGCCTAAAGCTTATTGGTTCACCATTTTCTTTTGGATTGCCCTGACTCGTTGGATGAGCAAATGATCGAAATGAAAGTTGTAAAATGGTTGCTATACATTGTTTTTTTTTTTTTTTTTTAATATAAGTTGCTTTGAATCTTCACGTTACAAAGATTAGTTAAGAATAACCACCAGTGTAGTGTTATCTGATACTTTTTCTGTGGTTCGAATCATTAATTTGCGTGACTTAGCTGCTTTGAAGATTCAAAGCAGCCTGAACCCTCTAGACTAAACGTATTATTAAAGGAGCTGCATAGAACTTATACACTTTTTTCATACTCATTTGATGGTTAACAGCTTTGTATTGATAAGCATATGATAAATATTATTCCGATTTTAGAAGAAAATGTCTGATTCCAGTATTTTGTTAATAGTGTCTCTCTTACACTATGGGCCTTTGGTTTGTTTTAATTCTCTACAATTATGGCTTCCTAAACTATTTCCTCTAAAACTTACATGGTGAATATCCTTAGAAATATGCCATCTTCATATAGTATTATTGTTGCAATGGAAATAATACTGTGCTTAAAGAGAACTGTAATTTCACTTTTTACTTTGTAATCGAATTTCTCTCCTCTTGAAAAACTACCAGTAATTTAGTGGTGAATATGGCTGATGTGTTTTATACAATATTTAACTCTTTTCTGTAATTTAATAAATAGCTAATCTTTAAAATATAATCTAAAACTCCGTCACGTGATATTTTATATTCTTAACTAACATATATTCTAAACATAACCCTTGAATAAGATCTTTAGATCAAAATTCATGTCTCAGAGAGAATATATGAATTTTTTTTAAAAAGACACGAATCAAAATTAATTATATTTTCCAGCTTTGTATTCCACATTGTCTTTGCTGGCATTGTTACTAAGTATTAAGAATCTGACATCTTCGCAATAAAATTCTGATCTGTGAGGGTAGTAACTTATCCTCAACTGTTACTTGTAAGTGTTTCTTACAAGAGAGAGTCAGTATTCCGTTATTTCAAACCGCTATGTTCTCTCATACTTAGCCTTATCGCCATTTTAGTACTATTATGTAGCTAACACTGATAGATGAGAATTGAAGATTATCGTTATCTCTGATATACAGTGGCGACTACTTCCGTAATTCGACTGCCTCTGAAAGTGATCAGTATTTCTGAAAACATACCTAAACACCAGTACTGAAACCCCTTATCTAAGATGGCTACTTTGATGGAAGATCAAAATCATCTAGAACCGCTGGTGGTCATCTTAGAAAAAGCTCCCTGTGCAAGGAACTATCTGTAAAATGATCATCTATGATTACAGGCTCTTTTGATTTTCCACGAAGATTAACTCGCTTTAGAAAGAAAAGAAAAAGTCAAATAGTTATCCTTCAGAAACAGTAATCGTATGTAGAGATACATTCTATAAATACTATAACAGGTCACAATTAAATTGCACTTTATTAACATCGCCATTGAACTGTTTAACCGTTTGAAAAAGAATTTGCTGCAATACGAAAATTTTAGCTTCTTGGTATTCCAAAAAAGTACTTAGGTTCGTTCCAGACATAAACTCTTGGCGAAAAAACATTAATGACTAACTTGTTGATAGTATGATGGCTGTCCCAGAAATTGCAAGCGATTACGGCATTAATTATTAAAATAATTAAAAAATTAAACATTGCATACTATCTACATTAGGGAAAAAAGAAAAACAAGAAGACAATGTGTTAAAAAGATTAGAGATTAGTATTCTATTGTTTCTGTTGTTCAACGAAAATGCAAATGGCTACGTGCGATACTTTATATTATCTTTCAACATCTCTTTGCAACACTTGCTGCACTACTGAGTTTTAGTTCGAAGAAAAGCTTCGCTTTCTATCCTTTTATTTTTAAAAAAGTTTCGTGTTTGATAAAAATGAAGCAGAATGAAAAGAAAAAAAGTTCTTTGTACTACGCAAACTTCACAGCCGTTGCATTTTGCGGAAGACTAACAGCATGACTGCCGGAAGTATGACGTTGAGAAGCTATGATTTCTGATTGGGTAAGTGCAGTAGACGTCGTTTAATGTGATCACATCTGTCCAGGACTACTTTGGTAATATTAACCGAATAACGTTAAGCGATGACAAAATTATTTTTCAGAACCTCATTTCAAAATTTCGAAACTAAAATAATCGTTGTTCGACGTGTTATTTTAATCTAAATTTACCTAAATAGGAAGTTCTCTAACAAACCTGGTGTTTGTCACAGATTTTTTCTGCTGCGCATCGATATCATGTTTTCATTTCAATTTTGCAATTGTCATCCTCACGATTCTTCAAAGTAACAGCATTCCGCTGATTCATTTTTTACGATTTGGTCGTAGCGGTTTATAAAGTCCACTTCATTCCTTAGATCATTGCTCCTCTTCTTAGATTATGTGATAAAAATAACGAAACAGAATAAAAAAAATGAGCGCTTCTTAAAAAGAACATTCATAAATAATGTATAGCTGAAAAGAAACGAAGAGTTATTTTCGCGCCAAAAAGCAAGATCATCTGGAATTCTGCCTCGTGCAACTAGTTATGCCATTCTATTTCTTCTAAAACCCCTCTCCTCATTCTAACACTTGGAAAAAAAGTTTCTTAATTAATACATCCTTTGCCTTAAATGAAAAACAAACTGCTTGGCGACATCTTTCTGTCATTTGACAATTTATGTACTGTATTTCAACCTTATTTGGCGATTTCATTTTGATTTGGCAAATTTATTGCAGTTTAAAAAATTCCTTCTATAATATTTTGATAACTTAACCGATATTTTGATTACAATAAGCGATGTATTTTCCACATTTATGTATACAATGGGCGGACTTTGGCAATTCGATATCCGAATATCCACGATCGATATCCGAATATCCACGATCGATTCGATAACAATATCTGAATTATCCACGATCACATTAAGCGGCGCCTACTGTATTGAAATGTTGAAAATCCATCGAATTTCATTCTCAAATCAGTCTTTTACTTTAATAAAGAGGGAGAGGTTTCTTTGGAAGGGTTTTTTTATTACGTTACCAGTTACTACTAATTGACTAACTGTTGATAGTGACCTATTTCATATAATAAGTGCTACTTCCCAATATAGACGAATAGGGGATTATCAGATGTAGCTTAACAATAATTGTCATTTAATAACTCTGCATATTTTCCATATTTTGAAAAGACAAGATAAAACAGAAAATAAAGATAAGACAACCATATAAAATGGTTTTTGTAGTTGAAAAACTGGCATATTTTTTCTAGTTCAAAGCAAGCAACCAGATGACAACGAGAATATTTTTTCAGAGAGGAAAATATATATTTGATAATACAAAAAATTTTCAACAAGAACCCGCTGGTATTGATAAATTCAATAATTCAATTATATTTTATATGTTTGTATACCATTGGAATGCAATTATGTGAAGGTAAATAACGGTACATGAAATGCAATTTCCTTTAAATCTAGGAAAAACTGTTATTAATAATCTTCGAGAATGTCAACTGTAGTTTGCTACTTTTCAGTACTACACTATAATCTGAAAAAAATAGCATAATGGAAAATATTTGTGAAATAAAATTAGAAATCTAAGGGGAAAAAGGCAAAATTAATGTCTTGATTAAAGAAAAAAAAGAAAGAAAGAAAGAAAGAAGGGGGGAAGAAAACGAAAAAAAATTAAAAAGAACTTTACTTTTGCAAATGCGTAACAAAAACTGATTCTAATAAAGCTAATTAGTAATGTAAAACACGCCTGATGAAAATTAAAATCGTGTACGACAATTTTATTTCATCGAAATAGTTAAGAAAAACTGTGAAATATAATAAGTGGATAAAAAATTAATTTACACATGTAAAAATGTCAAGAACTAAACATTCGAAGAATTTAAAAAAAAGTTATTAATGAGCAGAGTGAAAAAATATAATTAAAATATGCCGAAAGCTTTGCAAAATTATAGCTGAATTAATCTTTTTAGATTCTAAAAAAATTACTGAACTCAAGGGAGAATTTTTTCTTCTTCATATTTATTGCAATGCGAAACTTTACAAAGTGCAAAAATGCATATTTGAAACTTAATTTTGCAGTTTTATGTTTTAGTGGAAGATACACAGAGGTAATAACGTTAAAAAAATTGCAATTTGCATGTAAATCAGATTATTCATTTTTATTCATGTGTATTGCATATCAATAAATATTATTAGAAATTGATAAAACAAAGAATTTAAAATAAAATAAAACGACTGTACATAAACATTTTTGGAAGAACGGAATTTATATTCATTCAAAATCATATAGTTTATGGCGAATCTCAATTCACAAGAGCTTTGGAAATACACCGAAACTTTGTTAGACAATCATTGACGATATCAGACGATATCAGTAGATTTAGTCATTTGTGGCAGTGGACGCGTTAAAAAAATGAGGTTCATACCAATATTTAATTATGCTCTCAGAAATACCGGTCACTTTTCAGCAATTGTCACGGGAGATGATTGTTGTACGAGAATCATTGTATTTGCTGCTTTGTAAAACCTATATTAACAGCAAAATTATACATTGGTTTTGCATTTATTCGATACAAATGAGTGCAGCCTTATCAAACATTCTACTAGACTCACATTCAATCCAAAAGCGAATTTTACAAAATCTTTTTACATTGTATCCCTTTCTTCTAACTCTTAGATAAGAGATGGTGTCACTCTTAACAACATATATTCGATTACGTAAGAATAACTTAAGGTCAAATGCGATGAATCCTTTCTGAAAGTACTTGTAAATTTGTAATCTTTTAGGAGTAAACCAATATTTTTAGAGGTCAAATAATAGGAGGTCTTGGTCTTTCGGTGTATTTTAGTGGTCCTCATAGTGTGAAAAGTCTTTAGTTAAAAAGATTATAGTCTTTTTTTTACATTAGGTGATGTGGTGACAATTCGTTGATTCCGAATTTATTATTTCACAACAAATTATAACAAATTAAAAACCTAAATAAATAAAAACGCATTTGTTTCCTGCTAGGCCATCCGCAGATCTAAAATTCTTCTAAATTTTGTGAATCTTAGATTTTGATCACAAATATTTTTATTGGCAACATCTTTGATAGGTCTCTAGAAAACCATTTCTGTTGAAAAATTTTGGCAAAAATGTTTTTCACAAGGACTTTTGATAACTGTAATTGCATTACAAGTAAGAGCACAAAATCCTAAACCAAGTTATTGTAACCGTACAGTTTTATTTAAATAAAAATTTTCCGTTTGCCTTGCTTTTAAAGCCAAATTCTTAGTGGGAACATTAATTTTCCGAAGTTGACTTTGGAATTCGCCTCTGAAGTAACAGTAAAAAAATCGATAAATAAATTACCCTGATACTGGTATAAAATTTTAATGAAATTTCTTTCAAAATAAGCAAAAAAGATCGACGTTCTCATAAATGAGCCGTTGAAAAGGTATGGATGTTTCCAGAGTTTACATTTTTACCTCATATCAAAAGAGATTGAAACTGACATCAAAGACCACATCTGGGATCGTCTGCTTTTCTCATCAATATACCTCATCTATAAGTAATTTTTTTAATGATTTTTTTCGTCTGCTTTAATTATTTTCCTTTTCGAACTATCTCTTAATACTTCATTTATGGCAAAAGTTTTTTTCCCCCCTGTTCTTTTTTCGGTTTTTATGAAGTTTACTGTTCAAAAATCGATTCGAATGAGAAAATGAAAGGTTAAGGTCATATTTAATTACTCGGCTCATTATTTCTTTTGTTTTAATAGCCCGGTTATGAGTGTTATTAGGACTACATTTGTGGATGATTACAGGATCGTTTTGATAATTAATGAAATAACTAACTGTGTATTAAGACACAATAACACGCCGAATAAATACTAATTCAGAAGTCAAACAACAAAAATCAGCGTTATATTTTCAAAATTTTCACAGGACTAGTTTCGATGGTTTTACCGAACCACCATCCTCAGCTGCAAAACCGCAAATGCACAAGATAGGAAATAATGATTAGATAACATAAGTAAGCCTGAACAAGAATAAGCAAGTGGCGCCATCTGTTGGTTTATGTTTTTTCACCAACAGATGGCGCCACTTGCTTATTCTTGTCCAGGCTTTCTTTTCTTATCTAATCATTATTTCCTATCTTGTTCATTTGCGGTTTTGCAGCTGAGGATAGTGATTCGGTAAAACCATCGAAACTAGTCCTGTGAAAATTTTGAAAATATAACGCTGATTTATGTTGTTTGACTTCTGAATTACTAACTGTGTATTGTTAGCCAGAATTAGCGTCTGTTACCTCCACTGATTATTATTACACTCAGATTTTGTAATTTTATTGCGAAGATTATTTACTTAATTCATTAAGCATAATACGTTGTACTGTAGAGACGTTAGGTAATTTTGGAGCAGGAGTCGTGAAAAATGAGCAATGCCCTTCCCGGAACTCAAAACACGGACCTCTCGAATTCGCGTCAAGCGTGCTGACCACTACACTACGAAGGCATGCTAAGAATACGGGAGAAATACCTTATAATACTATGAAAACAATGTTTAAAACGCAAGACATTGGTTTCGATTATTTTATTAAAGCAAAGCACAGAATTATCTGCCTCAGCCCCATGTCATTATTCCTCGAAAGCATCCTTTGTATCGAGGCTTCCTATTACCACTGTCCTCTCTTGGGCACTTTGGTACTGACTGATTATAAATGCCCCATGCTGCTGTTAAACATAATTATCAAAGTAGTAAAATAATAGAGCTAAGCCCGAACGTTTTGAAACATAATTGAAAAAAATCAGAACTGCAGTTATTTGGACTTTAAATGTTCGGAAGTCCAGTTATCCGGGCTTCAGATATTCGCAACTCCAGCTATCCGCATCGAACGAACATGCTTGTATTTCCGGAAAAAAAAGAAAATACTTTTGCCAAAAACAAATAATCTTTTTTGACTTTTTATTGAAATTTTAAATTTGTCGCATACTATCAAAGCAGTAATTTCATATTTTATTGTTAATTTTATTATTTTAGTTAGAAAAAGTATTTTCGTTTAATTTGGATTCAGTAAAAATAACTAATGCATTTACGCAACATAACTCTTTTTTCAAATTTTAACATAACATTTTTTAACTTTTTATTATATTTTTTACTTTAAATTTTAACTTTTTGTAATATTTTTTACATAATTTTTTTTTTACTTTATATTCTTTACTTTAAATTTTAACATAACTTTTTTATTTTAACATAACTTTACACAACATAAACATAACCTTTTTTCAAATTTTAGGACTACTGTAACCATTTTCATGACAGTCTTCCCTTTAAGACAACCACCTCTGAAAGTAACCAGTATGTAACTGAAAACATGAATAAACATCTGCTCTAAACATTACCCTCCAAGATCACAGCTCTGAACACAAACGCAGTTACTTCTTAAGAGAGCAATATTATACTGATTATACTGAAAAGATAAAGAAGGAACAAAGCTTAATATCAAATACGTTCACAAAACGAATACGTTCACAAAAGACCAAATCATCTGATGGAATTGTGCATGGTGCCTGGTCATCTTACATAGGCAGAGTAAAACGAAAAAAAAGGGGGAGGTGGAGATGATATCTGAACCTATATAAAATAAAAAACAAGTAATATAACAAAAATTTTTTTAAATCAATTCCTACTTAGGTCAACAAAGAAAAATTTTAAAAACACACAAAAAAATTTTAAAATACAAAAAAAAAAAAAAATATTTTAATATTTTTAATATGTGAAAAAACTTTATTAACATCAAGTGTCATCCACTACAAGTTTAAAAAATGTATTTGAGTATTTTATTAATAATTGTAAATTAATTAATTAATAATTAATTAAATAAAAAAATTCCTACGTAAGTCAATTCCTACGTAAGTCAACAAAGAAAAATTTTTAAAATACAAAAGAAAATTTTTAAATTAATTTTTAAATTAAAAATTTTAATATGTGAAAAAACTGTATTAAAATCAAGTGTCATCCACTACAAGTTTAAAAAATGTATTTGAACTCGAGTGGATGAATAAAAAGAATTTTATTAACGATTGAAAATTTGAACAAGATATAGGGAGGGTGTGAGCTAATAAATAGTAGGAATTTAATAATCAAAATAATATCTAAATTGATGGCAGTTAACCGGACATATATAAAAAGGGAAAATATTTCTGTTGCATTATGCGAAAACTTTCTATTCGTTTTGGTCAAAATATATATATATGTAATGAATCTGTGGTGGCAACTTCCTGCCTATGCTGACAACCTCTTTTTAAGTGACTGGTATTTTAGAGTGTCGTTTCAGTGTCTGTCTGTATATTTGCTAGTATCTATATATGTAATTTTTTTCCGTAGTAAATTCACACAATTTGATAATAACTAGGTATTAATTACGTACAGTTTTAATACAATTAGAAATTCACTTAATTAGAGATTTTGCTATTTTATCTGAAACGTGTAATTTTTTTCGTTGATAAATAGTAACGTCTGCCGTACTATTATTCACCGGAGAAAGTCGACGTAATTAGTTTGCTAAGAATCTGTTAATTTCGCTAAGATCTAATTAGAGCTTAATTATTTTTTTTCTTCTTTTTCCCTCGCCAGTGTGGATAGAAACTGGCAACACTGCATTATGCGGCTTCCAGCCTTCCTAACGTCTGAAATCCTTAATTCGAAAATAAAAGATCCAAGACCGCAGCTGTTCCTTTATTCTTTTCTTCGTTTTCTTTGCACCTTTTAAACCGAAGTAACTGTCGCTTGATTAAAAAATAAAATAAAAACTGAATGAAAAAATAATAATAATCCACCATGCTTAACGTATTTGACAAGTGTCAATTTTAGAGATTTCTCCCAAAGTAATTAATTAAGGGTTTGGGGAATTAGAAGCATTTCAGGTGCAATATTTTTCTCTTGGCTCCTTTTTCTATCTTCGTGTATTTTCTGATTTATTTATATAAATCTTTTTTCGATGTTCGATTTTATTCATTCGAATTCACATGGGTTAGTAAACTAATAATTAAGTTCTGATTTGTTTCTCTTTAGTTTTTAAAGTTAGTTATTTAGTTTATTTACCTTATTTATTGTTATTTTAACGTAAATCGCTGGTTTAAAATCCGAATTTTAGGTGCCAGAGGGACTATTGCAGTATTCCCTTCCTTTACAGGTAGTTGAAAGTAAAAGCATATACTTTTTAAAACTGATATAGTACCAAAATTGTTTAATTCACCTGCCCCCATACCCGTTTATTTTGAATAAAGTAATCCCCCCCCCGAGTTACATAGTACTTAATGCGTTATGTAGCTTGAACTTTACTCGAATTCTAAGTCGAATTTGCAAACTGCGTAAAGTGTAACTTCGTAAGAAATTGCAGTATTTATGATTCTTAAATTGTGGGGTTTTACTTGATCTGGTAATGTTAATTAGTCCAGTAACCCTAACAGACCCTAAAGTGACTACAAAGTCATGGGAAATTTTAAATATCATTTTTGTGTAAACAGGTTTGGTTTGCTTTATTTAATTATGGCAAGGCCTCGAGGGCTCTCGTCCTAAGGAGAGGAATGCCTTCGTGGAAGACTTTCTTAGAGAAACCTGCTCGTATACACGTTACACATTGGAAAAACCACGAAAACGCCCATGCAGCCAGCCCGTTCGCGGGAGTCGAAACTCGGACCAAACTACCAGCGTTCAGTGACTTTACCGCTCGGCCGCTGGTGAGCTATTTTACATAAACAAAGTATAGAAAATAAACGCACTCTTCACTCTTTTGTGCACCAGTATCAGTCACAGTCACAGCTCATGGTGATGCAATAACAGAACAGACAAATTTAAGTCAAATATGGAACAGTAATCAAAGATTACACAATTGAATATTACTTTTATAATTATAATTTTAAGAATAGAGGTATAGAGAGGAGATAGGTAGATAGCCCTTGTAGCCTTTTTCCCTGCATCAATAATCCAACCTAACATTCCAACAAAAATAAGACTTTGATTACCTGTATTAAGTTCTGATTAAAGCGTTTGTGAACAGCTATGGTGAGAACGCAAAATGACAAAATACCAAACTACTAACACGAATTTAGTTGTGAATAATATGTAAGCGCACACATTATCCAAGAACTAGAGATTTATATATGATATATATAATGCTATCAACGCATTTATATGTTGAGATGATAAGTATCATTTTAAATAACATTCGTAAACATTCATAATTTCGTTTGAAAAGTTGTTTAATTGTTAAGACGTTCAACGACATGGTAATTTCATTAATGAAATTATTACCAATTTACTTAGATATATTACTTTACTGTTGTATTTCAAATACTGTAAACGTTTTTTAAGATTTTTTGCGCAAAATGTTTCTTTAGCGGAGTGATCATTTTAATGCGAAGTGTAAAATATCCACGTCTTGAACAGCTGTTCGCTTTCTCGGGCCCTATCCTAATGTAATGATGAAACAGAGTACTGAACTGAATTGACTGGTGGTAAGCTGTTACCGCCATCTATTGGCAATATTGAGAATCTCTCTCAAATAGGTATTCAGCTTATACATGAAAAACGAAAGGGAAACCTAATGCAATTATTTGTACTCTGAAATGACTGCTTATGCTTATCACCTACTCCCATTTTATCATTATGTTGTTAATATTATGTTGTTGTTAATATTGTTTTTAACATATATATCCATCCTTTTGAGACGCAGTTTTTACTTTCAAATAATGCAAAGTAATATGTTCGAGAAAATTTTTTCAACGTAGTTGTCAAGTGATTATTCTTGTTTTAGGTCAAAATATTATTTTTTATAGTTATTTTTTATCTGTGTGACTTTAACGATAAGATTTTTTTTTTTTTTTGTCACTAAAAACATTAATTTTATGAAATTTCATCGCGACTTTTTATTTTAGAAGTAACTTAAAAGGCTGATACAGTGAACTCTCTCTTTCGATCACTTCTAAGACGACCATCAATAAAAGTCACCAGAGATCAATAATGATGTTTATTTATGTTCTGTTTATTTCTCTAAATAGATATAAACATCGGTACTGAACACCAACCTCCTTAAAACGATCACTTTTACCGAAAACTAGAATCACCTGGGTTATAAATAGTCGTCTTTACATAAGGTATTTGAAAAGACTTTTTCATCGGGGGGGGGATAATAATTTAGCAATTACATTTTGAAGAAAGTATTATCGTTTTTACTGCGCAAATTTCATGTCCTGGCTTGGGGGGGGGATTGTTGCTATTTTACTTGTGGGAAATATTCGCTGCAAGCTTCATATGCAAGAGCTCAGTTCCAGGTGAAAAAAAATGTACTGCTAAGTCTTAAATAAATGCAAAAGTCTTCTCCTGGCGTCGGACTGCACAGAAATTTTTAGCATTTCGAAGAAAGTGTTATTTTTGTTTTCACTAAGTGAATTTCGTGTACTAGCAAAATAGAAACTGTTGTCGCTGCACTTGCAAGAAATATTTATTGCAAGCTCCATGCGCAAGCGATCTAGTGAAAAAAAGAAATCCCACAGTTAGGTCTTGAATAATTAATACTCTTTTTACTTAATGAGTGAACTACAGTATAATATCATAATAATTTCCTTTTCTTCCTCTCCTTCCTGTGATAGCGCCCACCAGCGGCCGAGTAGTTAACACTGATAGTTCAGACCTGGGTTCGATTCCATGGGTATTTTCGTGGTTTTCTCCATGTGCAATGTGTATACGAACCGGTTTCCCTTGAAATGTTCTCCACGAAGGCATCCGTTCCCTTAGGCAGGTATTCTTAGTGTGCTTTGTCGTAATCAAATAAACCAAACCTTCCTGTGATAGTGTTTATGCTCGACCAGTCTAGCAGCCAAGAAAGCATTTGCAAAAATTATCATCTACAGTTTCTGATTTAATAACTAAATATTTTGATTTAACAAATATGAATCTCTGAAATACAGCCTTTATGCTAGTGTAACAATTTTTAAAAACACATCTTATGTCAGTAAAATAGGTGCTATTTTATATTGTTATTGCACTGAAATTTTAAATCTGCTCCAAAGTAGGAACTGATCCAAGTTTCTTTCAAATCATAAGTTATTTAACTAGATTTAACCTTTTCGTGGCGGCCATATCTTTAAAACGACTACGTCTAGAAACAACTAGCATTTAAAGATCGGTTTATTTTTTAAAATTTTATTTATTTATTTATTTACTTATTTTACGATTACCTTCTTAGAAGATCAAAATTACCCGAAATGAAGACTGGTCGGCGTACAGATGATTTACTGTGTTTTATAGCGATCAGAATCGCGAAATATGTAACTCCTAACCGGCCCCTCATCTTAGATTCAGGACATTATTAAGCAACTTTAGTTGGTAAAGGCGAGGAAACATTTCCATGGTTCTTTTCTCTCTTATTTAAGCTTCGTAAAACATTATTTTCCAAATAATCTTTTGTTCTAACGTAATATTAAAGCAAGTTCGCAATATAAATAAATTTCATCTACAATGTAGATCGCGAATGAGGAATTATTCCTATACATTTTATTCTTTTGAGGGTTTTGTTTCGTTTAAAAAAAAATAGTTTGAGAGAATTGTTTTAGAAACAAAACATTTAAATTAATAAAAAGAAAAAAAATAGTTATGCTTTCGAGAAGGAATTATCCAAATAAATTTTCTGAGATCCCAAACGTCTGTTTAATCTCTCCAAAAGGTAATTATTTCTTGCATATAAATTGTTCTATTGAAAACTTTCTTTTGTATTTAGTTTCTAGTTATTAAAAATATTCTTAGGAACAAAAATAAATAGGAAGAGAGGCTTCTTTCGAATTCTCGTACATTCTGGAGGAATTAAAAAAAAAAAAAAAAAAATTCCTTTTTTCCTAGCTATAATTCAGAAACTAAATTTCATATTAATGTCTTGTTAAAGAGCAGGCGTGACTGTATTAACGACATTCTTTAAAATTCGAAATACGTTTTGCGAATATGTATAGCAAAACTTCGATAACTGAATTTTTTTAAGTCCTAATGAATGTTTTCTGAAGGTGAAGTGTTAATATTTGTTAATAAAAAAGAGAATTTCTTTAATTCGAATTATTTTAATACAGTCTACGTGCCACATACACAGCACAAAAACAGATGCATATAACGCTAGCATGAGCGCACACATACACGCACACCAACGCACGCATACCTTTCTATCTATCTATATATTTGTAATAATAAAATTCCATAGTTAAGATACACTTAGAATTCTAACTGTATGTTCTTTTCATTTTTTTTAATGGCGACGGTCTCTTATTTGAATAAAGCTTCACCGTAGTTTAAAGTTTCTCTTATTTTAATAAAGTACGTGGAATTAAATCCACAGCCCCGTAGTCAAGTTGTTTTTCCCGCCTTTTCCACACGTACAGTTATAGAATTTTCTAGAGTTATTTAAAGCGAACTGGAATGGCTGACGTCATTTCTTGGAAGCTCCGCCTTTCCAGAGTCTATAAAAGTACTCGCAAAGGAATATCGGGGTCTTTTCTTTAATGTAACGATGCAGTAAACTTCATACAAAAAGTTATTAGTAATTCTTTTTTATTTACTCCGGAGATCAGATTTTTGTAATTGCTATTTCTCCTGAATAATAATAAATGGATCCTGTTTTTTAAACTTATCGTCTGATAATTTAAGCTGCGACTACATTTATGATTCTTCACCAATCTATTTATTCCGTACAAAAGCTGGTATATCACATATATGTGTGTGTGTATGTAATGAATGCACTTAGCAGTACTGATGGCGTAAAACGTAGATAACGTAGAATCTAGAATGTTGAGTCCGTAATGAACAGCAAGAATTTTGATTGCGTAGGATGTTAATCCATATTGAATATGAAACTGGCAGCTGAGATAGATTAAATTTGCATTTTTATTTCAGTTGTAGAGTCATTAGGTTATTTAGAAACAGGAGAGACGAAAAATGAGCAATGCCCTCACCCAGACTCGAACCACGACATCTGGAATACGCGCCGAGCGTGCTGACCACTACACCACGAGGGCATGCTAAGAAGGCGGAAGATCTACCCTATATACTTCCCCTTTTAAAGGGCGACTGGGGATTAGGGCACTCAATCCTACACAGTGTCGATTCTGTGCTGCATTTTCGCCTTTTCTTGTTTTAAAATCATATAGACTTTTTTCTGGGGGGGGATGTCATTACAGTGGATTTGAAGCTAAATCCATACCATAGGAAATTCATATCGAATTATCGAAATGTTCAGATTTCTGTCTTGAAGAACGAACAGCTTTTGAGCAAGCGATTCACAACGGGCGGAAAGAATTCTGTCTCTGGGACGAATGAAGTCATCAGAAGCATTGTTCTAAACTTGTTTGTGAGTGTTGCAGCAAAGCAATTAAAAAAATGATCCACATACGGAAGCGGTGGCAGAGAAGAAATTGAGGACGATCGATCGATAGACAATTAACGTCACCAGTTATCTGCGAAACTTATTCCGAAGGGTAAACTCGTCGGAAAGCAGAGTGAAGGAAGAAGAGACAGATGAGTTGGTGTTAGAGTTTAATCTCGGTGATTAGTAGATGCCGGAGAAGGGGACAAACAACTGAATAATTGTCAGCAATTAACACTAGGATCTGCATAATGCCAGCAGTTTAATGACGTTATTTATTTTCAACTTGGGGAAACAGCGAGAACGAAAATTGGTATTTCGTTCGGTTTGAGATCCTTCTTTTTATATTTTTTATTTTTATTTTTCTCTCTCGTAGGATTTCCTTCCACCTTCTGCAAGCCTGCTATCAGAAATTAGATGCTAATTAAGTAAGAAATTGTTCTAGCTTAGCTTGGCAAATGCTATCTTCGCCGTCACACTGCCGATGATGATGGATTCGTAATAAGTCTGCAGGTTAAAGTGACCCATAGATACGTATGCAATTATGAGAAAACGATTTTCTTTTCGTCAATGCAATAAATGAATATTAGAACTGTAAACTTCTGTGCCTAGGACTGAACTATTGAGGGTTAACCATCTTAAGACAAGGTGCATGTTTCTTCCCCCCCCTAAAAATATGAACAATAAGGTTTGGAGGCAACTTCCCCTTGATAAGTCTGTCTCCTGCCTACTCAACAGTCATTCACTTATGCATTTTTAAAAAATTGTTTAGTTTAATTTTAATTTGCTAAATTATTGAATTTATTTTCGTGGATTGGTTTTGCACTTGATTTGCTTATGCTTCTGAATTTAAATGATATTGTAGATCAGTTCGAGATTTAAATCTTTTATATGTTTGCACATTTAAAAAAAATTTTTTTTTTAAATTATTTTGGCTTTCTTTCTATTTTTAGGCTTTAAATTTGCTTTTTTACTTTTATACGTGTTTGTTAAAATTTAAATTTAAATTTGTTTAAATTTAAATTTTGGAGGCCGGGATACAAAGGAAGTGCCTATTTTATTTGTGATACTTTTGTGAGAAGAAATATGATTATGTGGACTCTAAAACAGAAAGGCCTTTTGGACTGAAAAACAGAAACATTTAATAGGATTCTAAAAATCACACTTAACAATTATTTAATTAATTATGTTGGTCAAAATTTTGCTGCCATTTCTCTTGATTTCTTACTGTTTTATCGCTTTTTCTTTAAAAAAAGATTTTCTGTCGCTACGCCTTTTTCTTCTTGAAAGGGGGAGGAGAAATATATAAAACTAAAAATAAGTAAATGATAAATTATAATTTAAATTAGCAATAGCTCCTTAATGCATAATTAGAACTTTCTATTCTAAAAATAGTAACTCACTAATCCATGTCATATGACTCTTACATAACACTGATGATGTAAATGGAACTAAAACAGCCAAAAATAATTGTACAGCAGTATTAATTGTACAATCAAAATGCATTGAGAACCAAAACTAACTCAGTCTGAATTAAGATTTCATCCTGAACACAACCGTACTTACTTGCTTTGTACATTTCAGCTTAGCTGAACTGCTGTCTGGTGCTTTCTTCTTATTGCAAATCTAGGTTGGGTGAAATTTTACACCGTGATCATCTTCCATAGACTATAACGTTTGAAATTGGAGAGCATTCTTTAAAACATAAATATATATCGTTATTGAATATGATTCTCGAAATCGACTTCCACGGTAGTCTACAATCGTATGGAAACATACAGGGGTTGGACAAAAATATGGAAACACCTTTTAAAAAACATGTTTCTTTGCATAATATAGTGTAGGAAACCCGTTGGTTTCCTGACTGACCCGTTGGTTTCCTGATTCTGAGAAGACTGCAAGCAAAACAGCTTGCAGTCTTCTCAGAATGGATAAATACAGTTCCTGCATGTTTGCCAAGGGAATATTATACCATTCTTCTTGCAAAACGGTGGCAAGTTCAGATAACGATGTTGGCGGTGGATAACGAGAACGCACTTTACGTTCCAATGTAGACCACAAAGGTTCGATAATATTCAGGTCTGGTCACTGTGGTGGCCAGGGGAGATGGGACAACCCATCCTCGTGCTCAGAAAACCAGTCCTGGACAATGTGAGCTGTGTGAACAGGGGCTTTGTTGTCTTGGAAGACACCATCACCATCGGGGAACAAAGTTTGTACCATGGGATGAACTTGATCGGCCAAAATGTTCACATGAGTCTTGGCAGTCATGTGCCCTGACACAGTTATCATGGGGATAGCAGAGAACAACGATATGCCTGCCCAAACCATAACAGAACCCCCGCCATGTTTCACTCTTGGCAACAAGCAGTCTGTATTTTAGGCTTGAGATGGCGTTCTCCAGACGTAAACTCGGCCAGAAGTGGGAAACAATGTGAAAGAAGACTCGTCAGACCATATTACTCGCTTCCACTGCTCTATAGTCCAGGCTTTATGACTTAAACACCACCTTTTCCTGTTACGGTCATTGGCATCACTGATGAGTGGCTTCTCAATTGCAGCACGGCCAGCAATTCCCTGTTTATGAAGCTCCTTTCTTATTGTTTTGGTACTCACAGGGTTCGGTAACACAACATTCATTTCAGCAGTAACTTTTGCAGCTGTGGTCTTCTTATTTTTCGTGACAATTGCCCTTAATGATCGTCTGTCACGATCACTCAGGACACACTTTCGTCCACGCTGTGATTTAGCAGATGATGTTTTTCCGCTTTTCAAATATGCGGAATAAATCTTCGATACGGTACCTCTTGAAACACTAAACACCTCGGCTACCTTGCTTACGGAAGCACCTACCATACGTGCTCCAACAATTTGCCCACGTTCGAAGTCTGTTAACTCTGACATAATGCAATGACAACCTCACATCTGACAACAACTGAACTGTTTAGCACATTTACGAAGTTGTAAAGGTGGCGTCAGTAGTAAAAAATGCCAGCGCCACTAACATATTTCATTAAAATCAATCTTTCTTTTCAAACATGCATTTCACAAGGTGTTTCCATATTTTTGTCCATCCACTGTAGATTCTCTTGTCTTAGGGAATTTTAATCATTTCTATGATTGTTCATTTCAGGCGCCTGATAGTAAAGAAAAAGATATATTCAAAATCAGGTGCTTTGAATGATGGGAAAAGCGAGAAAGAGTTAAGGAATATGACTACATAAAAGTACTTAAAAGTACCTTGAAATGATTGTAAGGGCAAACGAAGAGCAGAGTTAAAATGGAGACGGAAATTCTTCGAAACGGAGTCATAGAGAAGCGAATAAATATCTAATTAGTTTGTGAAGGATTAAGAACCTAGATTCATATTCAAGTATTTTGTATAAGCATTATAGAGCCGGAAAAATCTCATAGGCTTCTATTATTAAAGCATTAAAGCATATGTGTAATGCCGGATTTTAATTTAAAGTAAAAGAAAAACTTGATAAAAGAACACGATAAATGAAAATATAAGAGGATAAAACAAACAATAAAATAATTACATGCCTCATTACATAACCTGAGGCAATTGGTGCCAAGGAATAATGTAGCAGAGCAGTCACGTTTCAAAACTATACAATGAACAGTTTAATATAACATAACCATAAAGCAAACAGATTCTTTGAATATGACATAGCGAATTGTTCATTAATGTAAGTATAATGTATATAATATATATATTTCTGTAAAAGACCGAAATTGGAGAATGTCGACTTTCACCGGAGAATGTCAGCATCCACCAAATACGTCGGTGAAAGACCGAATATTGCACTACATTCTTGTATATTCGGACCCTCACCGGTGTATGTCGACAATCACAGATATGCTCTGGTGAAAGTGGAAAAGAGAGGTTATAAAGTGCCATAATAGTTTAAGTTGTTGCAATAAATAAGATTTGAATCGCATAATTTAGTAAGTTTTTTATTACTGTTATTTTATTTTCTCATTTAGAACGTACTGTATAATTAAGTAAGTTTTAAACTTCTATTATTTTCCTTTCTCATTTTGAATGTATTGTGTGTTTTAGGTTCTCATGTTCTTAAGTTCTTATTTCAAGTCTCAAGTGCGTTTATTCGCGACTGAATTACGGAAGAAAATGTAATATTGTTATATGTTCAACATTCACCATTAGTATATGGTGAATGTCGACATTCACCGGTGTAAGTCAGAAATAAGAGTATTTGGAAAATATTTCGGACATACACCAAGAGACTATGTGAATGTTGACATTCACCGGTGAAAGTCGATATTCTCCAGATTTCGGTGTTTCACCGTAACATATATATAATTATTATTTTAAAAGGAGATAAATTTTCACTAAATTAAAATTTCCTCGCTACTGTGAACAAATATCACCGTGCATCAACTCCGTTGTCCAATGTTTGTGACTTATTGCACTTCAGAACAGATAATATCGAAATAGGAAAATAAATACGCAACACAACAAATGTTATTCATTTGTTGGCGAGCTATTTGAAAGCTTCAGAGGTTAAATGCTGGCAATAAACAAATATTACTGATAGAAAGTGTTGAAGTTTTAGTTACAAAGAGTTGTTAGAAAACGGTTTAGTGTTCTTCGTGGAGTAAACTTGGAAAACCTGTGATACCTCACGTGCCCAAACGTGACAGTGGCCCACCAATAACTCGCGCCGAGCCTATTCCCTGGACACCGTTTAAGTTGGACGTGGTGTGCGGGTTGAAGTATTCAGTGGGGACTTATCAACTTTCGCGAAGTTTGCAGACTTTAGCTGTAAAACTTCCAGGAATAGAACTGGGCGTGTGAAGACATAGACTCCATGTATCATCTGAAGTATCCTTTCCTGTCCATTCTAAGATACTCGGTACTGGTTTGAAATTTTATTACTGCCTCTTGCAGTGTGGTAGGAAGGTGGCTATTTAAATGATTAACTTTATTTATTACCACGTCATGGGCGTATTAGTTCTCCGTGAGTGGTTCGCTTAACTTCATTAGGGGGATTAAAAGGACATCTAGGGTGGAGAGGTGATTATTTATATCCATAACCGATGGCCATTTGCGCTTGAGGGATTCTCGACGTGTTATTGATAAATGAAGTGTCCGAAGTTGATCGTTTTCTTTTAAAGCACAAAAAAAAAAAAAAAAAAAAAAAAAAAAAAAACGAATTTTTAGAAACTACATGTTAAGGTACGGATTTTTTTTTTTTCAACTGATCTATCTTTGTTAATATTGGCTATAGTGTATGGAAGGTTTAAATCAGCTTTTTCTATTTTGATCGAGTTATTCGTATACTAATTATCATAAGAAAATCCCTTTTCTCCTCATGCTATAAATGCGGGTGATTTTCAGAATGCTTTGCCCTTCATAACGTCCTTTGACTGTGATATGAACATATCTGTATTTGCTTGCTTGGTATATCCAAATGCATTTGCCTCCTATCAATAAGTGGTTTTCAAATGCATTATTTAATAACATTTTTCATAATAATTTTTACTCATTAGCATTTAGCATTCCCCTGAGCGTGCTTAGTATATGTAGTTAGGACGATCAACTGCCAAGTGAAAATCCGTAGTTTAGATCCTAACAACGGCACAGTTAATTTTTCATTTGTTCTGACTTCGAAAAATTTAAAACTTTCTTCACAATTAGCCTTTGTCAACTTCAGTGGGATTAATAGAAACATTTTATCATGAAACTTTGCTATGTATTGTGTATGTCTGTCCCGAAGGTGTGTTTTTATTTGTTGCTGTTGTGTTCATATTACATGAAAGAATAGTTGCCACAGCCTACTCCAAAGAGAGGCTGGACTTCTGTTTTCCATCCCGGGGGGATCCGGAGGTAGAAAAGGAGAGAGGTGGTCTCCTTGCTTCCCTTCCACCACGATCATGCCGCGTATTTACAGCGTGCCCATGCTGCATTTACAAACATCCATGTCTTCTCCGGATTTCGAACCCGGTCCCTTCGGCACCGCAGTAAGCTCCCATGAACTATTGCACTGTCTGGGCGTCTTAGGTCCTAATTTTTAAGAAACTTTATTACTTTAACAGAAAAGGGCTATTCTTTTTTCAAACTTTAAGTATCCTTCTTTTGTGAAGTCTGTTTTATTCCTTCTTCAAACACTTTAGTTACTTCATGTACATTTTCTCTAAATTATACCTAAAACGCTTAATAATGGCAGGCAACTTGGAAGGACTTAGTACACATAAATCCTTTTAGCATTTCTTCTTTTCTATATTTATATAACAGATAGCGAAAGAATGACTTAAAGGAATATCTTCCAAAGCTTCGCAAAATGCCTGTTGAGTGAATGACTTTGGAAAATTTCGGGTTCGACTTCTTTTCCCAACGGCCTGCGATATCTGTTGCTACCTGCAAGTCGGTAGCTCTCCCATGCTGCTGGGATTCGGTATTCCAGTGATCAATGGGCCGGACTGACGTTCGGTTTCGGAGATGAATGGTTTTTGGTGCACTTCCTCCTCCTCGGCTGCATTGGAAATCCATCACGAAACACTTTGGCGAGAATCTACCAGCGATACGTCTCTGGGGGGAGGGGGAGGTAGTGGAAGGCTATTGATAAATATAGATGGATCTTTTTCGACCGGAGCTGATTTCCATATGCATTTATTCCATCACCATCGTGCTCTTACTTGTATCGGCTTTAAAACGGGCTTCTTCGCAATACCAACTTTTCTTTTCCCTTTCCTGCACTTCTTAGCGATTGTTGGTGGAGTGGTAGAGTCCGCAGATAAACGATTCAAGTGGTTTTTTGAGGAGTTAGTCGAGGCAAGTTCCATCTTTGTTGGGGCAGATTTTTCCGATGGGGCTATTGTAAAATATTTACTGGTCTCTTTGCCTCATGTAGATATAAATATTAAAATAAATAAAGGATCGTCTGGGATTTTTTTAAATTAGACATTTGTGTGGTTGGAGAAGCTAAAGATAAAATCTTAAAATAAAACCAGGTGCCTTTTTACAATATTTTTTTTTTTCCATTTGATATTATGAATTCGAAAACGTTGGAATCCTACGCAGAAATATATGGAAGTTGAGCAACGTTATGAAAGAAAAAGTACTTATCTAAATATACACCAGGATCATTAAGGTAGATGCAATTAAGTTTTTCGGAACAGGAAACGTGGAAAATCAACCGTGACATCACTAGAATTGGAACGACGAATCTCCTTAAGAATAATAGTTGGACTGCTAACCACTAATACTACAAGAGTACGTACATGAAAATGTGATAATTCCTTTAATTTCTCTTTGAATTCCCTTAATTTAAAAATGTAATTACATCAGAGTATCTTAAAATTGTAATTATGTGATAAACATAAACGCATTATCTATCA
The DNA here is from genome assembly GCF_044657685.1 of Stegodyphus dumicola. NCBI lineage: Eukaryota > Metazoa > Arthropoda > Arachnida > Araneae > Eresidae > Stegodyphus > Stegodyphus dumicola. The sequence goes on from NC_140772.1 coordinate 33,132,654, forward strand.
TACACGAATTTTCAGTGATTCCTTCTTCCCCCACCACCACTACTAATCCCTTTTCAGTACAAAGTTGCGATTTTAATCCCTTACCCCTCAAATATAATCTTTTAAAATTAATTAAGTTTTCAAATATTACACACTCTCTTCTCTGTTTTTCTTTCGTTTGAATGTTTTTCTCTCTGTTTTTTCCAATATCTCACATTTGAAGTGGGGAACATTTTTCCTCTTGAAGAAGAGGAGGGACAGAGAAAACGAATTATTTGGTAGTCGTATTAAAATATTTAAAGCAAGTGATTTCATTGGGTATTTTTTGTAGTTATAAGAGCTTATTAGTTAAATCCTTAATAAGATATTATAGATTAAAATATAATTCTGATTATCGCAGTTCTTCTAAAAAAAAGCGAGGGTTTTATATATATATATATATATGATGTATCAGCTTTTGTCCAGAATAAATAGATCGTTGAAGAAATATAGATGTAATCGTAGCTTAAATAATCAGACGATAAGTTTAAAAAACAAAGGATCCATTTATTATTATTCAGTAGAAATAGCAGTTAGAAAATCAGATATCCGGAGTAAATAAAAAGAATTATTAATAACTTTTTGTATGAAGTTTACTGCATCGCTGCATTAAAAGAAAAGCTCCCGATATTCCTTTTGCGAGTCCTTTTATAGCCTCTGGAAAGGCGGAGCTTCCAAGAAATGACGTCAGTCTCATCAGCCAATCCAGTTCGCTTTAAATATCTCGAGAACATTCTATAATTGTACGTGTAGAAAAGGCAGGTAAAACAACTTGACTACCGGGCTGTGGATTTAATTCCACGTACTTTCAAATAAAAGAACGTCGCCATTAAAAATGAAAAGAACATACAGTTAGAATTTTAAGTGTATTCTTGACTATGGAATTTTATTATTACAAATATATATATATATATATATATATATATATAATTTTTAAGATCTAAACTTCTATGTCTATCCAAAAACGAGAAAAATTTCTAATTGAAGAACTGCGAGAAGGGTAAAGGTCACACGAAGAAACAAGTATGTGGTCGATATTTCTGCAACTCATCAAGTTCCTGCAGCTGCCACAACTGGTAGGGGAAAAAAAAAAAAAAAAGGCGAGCTTTTGAAGTTCGACGCGATTAAATCTGTGTTCTTCTTCATTACCGCAAATCGTTTCGATGGGGGAAGATGAAAGTTAAAAAAAAAAGAGAGAGGGGAAAAGGGGAAAAAATCTTTAAAGTAAGGGGGTATAAAGTATTTTTACCTGCTTTAAGCGAAATAGGAAAGAAAAGTAACCGAAAAAAAAAAAAGTTTGGAAAGTAATAAGAAAAATGTGGCAAACGCCGACACTTCTCAACCTTTGTCTTCGGGATTTACCACGAAGTGTCTTCTTTCATTTTATTGAGAGAAAGGAAGAAAGGACAAGAAGTTTTTTTTTAATAATCTTCCGCCATCTGTTTCCAAGCCTAACTTCTTTCAGAATGTTGTGCATTGGGAAGAAATTATACAATAATTGAGGGAAAACGACGCAAAGAAAGAACTTTATGGAAATGAGATTGTCCCCAAACGGGTAAATAATGATCAGTTTCATCCATCCCAACTGCTGAGGAGTCAATTTCGATTTAGCGGGTTTTTTTTTTTTTTTTTTTTTTTAAGTTGGTGAAGATTGGGTTGAGTGAAAAAGTGGAAATTTATAGACATTATAGTAGGTGTTCAATAGTTCTCTGAATTCTCCTTGCTTTATCAGCCTGAACTGTGATTCGTTATTGGTATTTGGGGGAAAACTTTTATTGCCTGAGTGTGCTCTTGAAGAGCAAAGGTATTTGAAATAAATTAATGTATTAATTTGCTGAAGATATAGGCTAAAAATAGCTAAAATAATATTAACAGTTTCTCATTAAATTTTTCTTCTCTTGAAATAACATGAAAGTTTGATTATTCGTTTACAAAGTGAAAAGTTACAAAGGTCCAAAACTGTTTTGCACCATTTAACGTGAAAATGTGGAACACCTTCATAATAGTGACCCAAAATAAAGGTACCTTTGCCACGAGTAGAAAACTAAAATTCTATTTGCATAACGGGGCTACGGCGTAAAGATCCTGTATCTTATATAGATTGCTTTTTACAGGTTAGAATCTAATCCTTAAAATGTGGTCATCTTTATGATGCTGAAGCATCCGTTAAAGGCTTTGATCCTTCCTAACAGTAGCCGTCTTGTATAACGATGCCGGTATTTATATGATAAGGAACTGTTACAGAACTTCTTTAGGAACTATATTAATAATTAATACTTTCTACAACAGTCACGACATAGTACAAACACACGTGCTCCGTTTGGATCGGTTTGTTTAACAGCAAGATGGATGAATATGTCATTACGAAAGTATTAGTTAATATAATATGATGTTACATATAAAATATTGATTAGTTTTCTCCCACCTTTTCGCCTACCTTTATGATATAACTGGGAGCACACTCGACCTTGACGTGTAATCGGGAGGTTTGGAGTTCGAATCCCGCCAAGGGCATTGCGGATTTCTTCAGTTTCCCAACATCAAAAAACCTAATGATTGTACGTATTGTATTGTATATAATTTGCCTATTATTTTATGAACTTTTGAGAAAAAGAAACAAAGAAGTGGCAGTTTTAAATTTTGACAAGAACTGCAATTTTTACTAAACCAACTATCATAAAACTTCTTCCAAACTTCCCAAGCGCTAGTGAATGGTTGTGAATATTTTTGGTGGAGCGCAATGTGAGTTGCGATACTGCAATTAAATAACGTAAAAAAAAAAAAAAAAAAAAAAAAAAACTGATAAATTATTATTCTAGCAACGCGGTGAACCCTCTCTTAATGATTACCTCAAAAATTGATTAGTATTTGTTGGAGTATATTGTTTATTAAAGTAGCTTTTCAAATTTGACCACTTCCATTAGAAGACCAAAATTATCTGGAATTGTGAATAGTCGACTCAGTGAGAATTCACTGATCTGCTCTATAAGTTGTTTTATTAATATTATAAAAGAATATGGTAACTGTAAAAGGCTATCTCATTCATTTAGCATAGTTTTTTCTTAGCCTAGTTTTAGTGTAAAAATGTTTATTTTGAGAAATTACCATACGTGGTAAAAGAAAAGTCGCCAAAATACTAACACGCATATTTAATATAAAATCTTTTGAGGGTTTTGATGAGTGTCCATAATAATCTGATGCATTTGCTTCAGCAGTAGCTATCGTTGGTTGTACAGAAATAAAACTAAGATTAGAAAATAATTTATTTTTAATTTAATTATTCAGAAGCCGCCCAGACGGTATAGTGGTTAGGGAAGCCTGACTGCGATACCGAATGGCCTGGGTTATAATCCCGGAGAAGGCATGGTTGTAACTGTCCGTCCCCCTTCATAGGAGGCGATAGTGGCCCACCTATTAAGGTCTCCGTAATAAAGAAACCACCACATCTGGCCTTGTATAGATTAATGGACTGTGTTGCACTGTAACTGTTGAATCTTTTTTTTTTTCATTTAATTATAAGAATCTTTAAAAAATTATGCGTATATATATGTGATGTACCAGCTTTAGTCGTAGCTTAAATAATCAGACGATAAGTTTTAAAAAACAAAGGATCCATTTATTATTATTCAGTAGAAATAGCAGTTACAAAATCAGCTATCCGGAGTAAATAAAAAGAATTACTAATAACGTTTTGTATGAAGTTTACTGCATCGTGACATTTAAGAAAAAGCCCCGATCTTGGATCTTGGATCATATCTTTACTGCTGGCTTTAGCTACTAGGAGCTCTTACCAGTATATTATCATTTTACCATAGGCCATAAAGTTAAAAATTTAAGAGGTGTATTTAAAATACACCGCGCCCGAAGGCGAAATCAATAAATGAGAGAACTCATAAAATAAGTTTTGCTAAATTGCATATCATGGCATAGCATGGGTGATTATATACGTAAATGGTGGCGAGAAGCGAAATGAAAGTCTAAGCTTATGAAGTCAAGAAGTGCAGAAACACGTTATCAGCGTCCGGCATTTAGATTGGTCGAGGAGTCAGAGTTCGAAAAATGAAGTTTTTGTAGTTTTTGGCAATAAATAAAGTTCGAACATAGTAAAAGCAACATCTATTTGTGAATTTAAGAGTCCTATGTCTTTTGAAACACTTGAAAATCTTCTAAACTTGCGATATAATCATTAAATGAATAGGAAACTGTAAAAGGCGAAAGTGAGGTCATGTAGCTCACTAGGGCTAATGAGTGAGAGTAAGCACTTGGTGTTACCGAACTTTGATTTTAAAACACATGATACGAAATAGTAAAAATAAAAAGTAAAAGTAAAAATCTTGGTTAAATAAGTAGTAAAACGAAGAATTCATCGATGAAAAATAAAGTCCTAATTTTGCAAAGTTCATCTTTCTTGAATAGTAACTGCAAAGGAATAGTAATTTTTTTTTTTTTTTTTTTTTTTTTTTTTTTCTTCTACATATTATATACACTACCACCACTTAGAATTGTGGTGGATCGTTCGAGGTCTTTTCACTACGTTCCCCGATATTCTTCTGCGAGTCTTTTTATAGCCTCTGGAAAGGCGGAGCTTCCAAGAAATGACGTCAGCCAATCCAGTTCGCTCTAAATATCTCGAGAACATTCTAAAACTGTACGTGTAGAAAAGGCGGGAGAAACAACTTGACTACGGGGCTGTGGATTTAATTCCACGTACTTTCAAATAAGAGAACGTCGCCATTAAAAATGAAAAGAACATACAGTTAGAATTTTAAGTGTATTCTTAACTATGGAATTTTATTATTACAAATATATATATAATTTGAATTATAACTTCATTCTGATTGAATTAAGTGGAATGTGAAAAATTAAAAGTTGGTTATAATATGAGAAAAGAGAATTCTGAAAATTTTTCTGATAATGCAGTAATTATACGTATATCTCACAATTCTGAAAATTAAACTGTAACTTTGGCATAATTAATTAACTTAAACAGATCCGATGATTCGCTATGTTTTCAGGCCCTTTCTTAAAAAATGCATGATATGCGTTAAAAAGAAAACATTGCTCAATGCAAATCGGCACAAGCTTGATGCGACTTGCTGATTAATAAGAGTTAGATGCAATCAAATTTATTCCATAATTAAATCGTAGTGTACTTTTAAATTCGTTATGGGAACAATATAACTTTTAATCGTCTTCGTGTAAAAGCCGGTGCCGAAAAAAAAATGCTCTGCAAAATGGATTCTTTGTCCCCAATCAAAAGCATCTGAAGATCTGCCCTAAAGCCTTCATCCAGTGATCGTTAATCACGACTGACATGGAAGAACGAATAATTGGATAAAATCGCTGCGGGAAAAAAAAAAAAAAAAAAAAAAAAAAAGAACGTCTTTGCTTTCGAAACGTGAACAACAAACAAAATGGCGCGAAGCGTAATGTCCGTGGAGGATTCTTTTTTAGCTCCTCGAAGCAGCGATTTGTCGAGGCCTTCTAAGACAATAACGGGAGAAAGCGTTAAAGTGAATTGCATTCCAGGAGCCACACTGTTTATGGGCCAGGAAAACGCTTCGGGTTGTTTTAATAACAAACATCCTTTAATTTCCGTGCAGCAGATTGGCCTTTATGTACCATCTACTACTTTGAAATGGTTTGATAGCCTGGGGATGTTGGTAGCTTATAAAGTGCGATAATCCATACTGAATATTTAGGTCGCAAGTTCTTTTTTTTTATTGCATTTTTTAAATATGTGCATAAGGTAAGAAAAATATTGATTATTTTTTAAGTGATACAGGAGTTTTCAGTTTTTCGTGATCCGCTGTCTCGACTGCTTTCACTTTTAGGCAGAAACCATGCGTACGCTCTTCTGATCTGCTGTGTATCTGGTTTTTAAGTTCTAGAATATATCTGTGGATTAAAAAAGTCTCTTTCAATGATTTGCGATTTCCGACGTTAATATGGTCTTTAACGTGTCGAATAAACGTAGTACACTTTGCAGAACTCTCATATCGGTGAAATGCATAAAATGTCGATTGTTAAGGATATTATGTGAAAGGCTTCCAAATTGCATGTACTATGAACCCTTTCATTCTGCCCATCTTCCTAAGACGACCATTTCTGAAAGTGATCAGCATTTTTAAGACCTTATAAGGCATCGGTGTTAACATCACCACCGTAAGAAAGGCAATAGCAGAAAAGACATTTCGTTCAGATGAAGTAAGACACCAGGCAGTGCATAAGTGGCTGCGCTCTTGACGACAAGAATTTTGCAAGAGTGGCTGCGAACAGAACCACATAAATCCCCCCCCCCCCCCAGAGGAATCCGCGCTGAACGCTGGAAGAAGTGTGCTGAACTTTAAGGAAAGTATGTCGAAAAATGGTACATTTGTATTCCACTGTTGTTCAATAAATCACTCGTAAAAAATATTTAAGATTTTCATTTGGCTCCTCCCCCCGTAATGTATCGGGTGATAATCATCTCTGTTTTGTTCTTCGAGTCACATAAGATTATATGACTGATTTATTAACATTCGAACTGTAATAAATGCATTCTGTGTTCTGAGTTAAGTTTAAAATGTGTATTTTCCACTGAATGTTTTACATCTTTATAATTTTCAGGATGCTGCAGTGGTCAAGTGATGCGGGGTGATACCAAAGATGTGGTCGAAGGAGAAACCTTAAGGTTACCGTGCCGATTCCAGTCGCCTCTCGTGACGAGTACAACCCAATATTTCTGGAGCCGGGACAACAAGAACGGCAAAGATAACGCGGCCATCAATGCCGCTGCCCTTGATCCTCACTATAGCATTGACTTCAGTCCTCAGGAAGGGAAGTACGATCTGCTGATTTCCGAGGCCAACTATGACAAAGACAATGGAAAATTTGAATGTTGGTTGAAGGAAGGAGGCAGCGGATTCGACATTTTCAGCCAGTCCTATGTTGTTACGGTTCTCAGTAAGTACCGATTATTTTTATGATTTTCTGTTGTATATTCATATGAATTTTGTCCACCATCATTCAGTACAAAAAATCCGAATTATAAAAAGCAACTTCGTGATGGGATTTTATCCTTGCTTGTAGAGAAAGGAGTAAATAGGTACTTTTGGGATACAAGGAACTTGGATGCCCTAATCATATTGTTTTAGAGATGCATAAGTAGGTAAGATTGTAGTTTAGGGCAGAAAAAGAGCGTCCACCCATAGAAATTTAGCTATGCTGTTCTTTTCATTTCATCGACAATTTGGGTGATAGCCCATGCGCTAAAATATCTCGAACAGTAATATGCTTCCGATTTTATAACTAATATTTGTTCAAGCATCAAATGAAAAGGTTACCTGGCGTTAATTTTCATACTGAGACCTCTTAAATTCCATGGCAGTTGATCGTGTATATTTTAGTCGATTTGTATGATTTTAAATTCATTTTTTCTTCTGAAATTAGAGACATTCAATTTAAAAATTTTCTGCAAAATAAAAAAAAATTGGACACTAAAGAATCACAAAGCTGAAAATGCGTAATGTTACAGATAAATATGCTTTCATAAATGATTAAACACTAAATAATTTTTCGAAGGAAGAAATAATTTGCAGTTTTATGTAAGTAGTTTTGATATTTACAGACACACACACACACCCCAAAAAAAAATTACAACGAAAATAAATGGCCCAGTATCAACTAAAACTGGAGGACGAGGATTTCTGTAATAAGGCATTGGCAAAACCAGTCTAGCAATCCTGTTCATATCTTGAGACGTACTGTCTCCACCTATGCCATGCGACCTGGATATTCCACTAAATATCATGCGAAGACAGCTGACGAGGAGTTTTAAAATTAATTGCTTACGCTCATAAAATTCGTAGGCTTAGTTAAAACCCATTTTGATAAAACCCCGTCCTACGGAAATCGTTCCTGAATTTTGCGTTTTGTCTCTCATACCTTTGCTATTCCGCTTGTAAATGGATCACTTTCCTTAGTTCTTTAGGCTCTGAAAAAAAAAAGGGGGGGGGACAAAGAACATAAGCTAGTTTCTTCTTTCTCAGATTCAACGGAGCCCCATCTATCGGGTGATGCAAACGCAAATCGTCTTCGCTTATGGAGAAAACATCTCGTCCTGGTAGGGATCTTCGATCATTTGAGTGCTGATTTTTCCCTTTCAGGCAACCTGGTCTGGGTGTGAAATAAACGACTCTTTCGCAAGCTCAGCCTAGCGTATATCTGTAGAATGGGAATAAAAGAAGCCACTCTGTTAAATGAAGCCTGAAAAGGGGGAACGCTTCTAAATAATAAAAGGCGCACGAAAATAAAAGAAAGTCTCCTAAGTTCTGCGCAGACTTAACTGGAAATGCCGGTTATAAAATGCTCTTATAAGAGAAGAAATAAAAAAAGATGCTTTAACTGCCTTTCCAGATAAACACTAATTCATCCATACAGTGAACACAGTGGTTTCGTACTGTAAAGTTATTTCCTGTACGGATCATCGAGCAGCTTTTAAGTTTCTGCCAGAGTAAGTCTGGAGAGGAAATAATTACTTTGCGAAAGATAGCGGCGAATTTTAGCGAGTTAAGAAAATTTATGTGAGACTACTTTTTCGATTTTTATATATTTCGTGAGGCATTTTATACTCTTTATAAGACTCTTACCTCCTTCTGTTATTATAGAAGCAAATTATAGAGCCAGCATGGTAAGTAAATACATGGTGTGGTGTATGGTGTATTTAATTATGGCAAAGCACACGAGGGCTATCTGCCTAAGGGGAGGGATGCCTTCGTGGAGGACTTTCTAAGGAAAACTGACTCGTACCACGAAAACGCCCATGCAGCCAGCCCGTTCGCGGGATTCGAACCCCGAACCGAACTACTAGTGTTCAGCGACTTTACCGCTCGGCCGCTGGTGGGCCTGTAAGTAAATAAATGAAACAAAAATACTCAGGCCTGATCGTCAGATGTAGAGCTTATCCAGGATTTCACATTTAAAGTGGCCTCCAAATCCTCTATGATATTTAAAATATATCAAACTTTAGGCATATTTTTAATTTTAAGTTTTATAAAGTTTGTAGAGTCATTAGATTATTCTGAAGCAGGAGACGTGAAAAATATGCAATCCCCTCGCCTTAACTCGAACCTAGACCTCTCGAACACGAAAGCATGCTGCAAGGAAAGAGAAAATACCTTATAAGTTAAAGGCATGGAAAAGCGGAGAAGTAAGGACAGATAGCCCTTATTTACTGGGCAGATAGCCCTTATGCGCTTTTTGCTTTAATTAATTAACCTAATCCAAATTTTTATAAAAATAAGATCCTGGTTTAAAATGTATAAACCTATATTTTATTCAGCGCATAATAAACAGAAATAATTTTTTAAATAATTTTGAATGAAAAAATATTGAACTATTAAGTTATTTCACAAAATGTTTTCTGTACCTGGCATCGATGACATCTGCTATATTAGGGAAAAAAACTATAGGAAGGCCTACTCAAGAAATTTTGCGCCTATCTTTCGTTTTGTTACATTAACAATACCATTAGTGGGGGAAGGGGGAATTAAAGAATTAAATAATAATTAAAGAAAATTTTAAAATACATAAAAGTCTAAATTGAGAATTAAATTGAGGCCGAAAATGTCTCTTTAGTCTGTATTAATTCAGAAAATAATGGTGACCAAAATGCAGATTGTTCAACATGGCCTGAAATATCTTTCACTGCAGGACATGGCGAACATCCTCAAGATGAAGAATATAATTGGCATCTTCATCACCGATACCGCAACTGCACACTTTATTTGGAACAAATATTTATCGCTTTAGATAACTCTTAATGTTGCTGTGTCCATACAGAGTACGAATCAGTTTAAAATCTGCCGACAATTGATTAATTTTTAATGTATGGAAAAACTGCAGGGGAAAACGTTTTGGTTCAACATGCTTTTGGTGGTGCAGTGTATTCTGAGTTCCACATGCAGTTTGCATTTTGTAAATAAAAGAACTTCCATTTAGAAGCTAGAACGGTTAGATTTAAATCTACGTCAAGATTTATCTATGTCAAGATTTATGGCTAACTTTGCCAAAGCATCTGTCTTCTCATTTCCAGAATTTGCTCGAACATAAGCAAATATCTGTTTATTAATTGTTGAAAATGGGCCGTTAAGGATGAGTACCTATGTATATGCTGAAAACATCGACCCGAGTGTCAGTCGCGTTAACAGCTATGTTCGCATAGAGTAATCTGGTTAAAATCCTTTTATGATGAGCCTTAAAAATCCTTTTATGATTAAAATTATGATTTTATTAAAATCTTTTTATGATTATTTATCCGGTATGTAGACCCTTTCATTATGAGCCGTTAATAAGCAGTAGTTAATTTTTCAGTTGAGCTTTACTACAAGCATTTTCAGTGAAGAGAACAAAGAACTTCAATTATTGTGCTGATGTTACAGAATTCTTACCTCCTCTAGTTTATTTCTTTCTCATAAATCGGACACAAAGGGTCGATAAGAAGGCATCCAAACGAACAAATGAATTAGGTCAGTCGTGAAAACCGAGACTGAGAATCGGTCGAGATTTCGTCTGGGGAGAAAAGGGGAAAGCATAAAAGCCGTAAAGGTTTTTTTTTTTTTTTAAACATCCATTCGGGATGTCTCTCTTATCCTTTTTCTTAGATAGTTTCAGCATGACACCAACTATCAGAGCGAGAGATATGGTTCGTTTACAGCACTCGTAGCGCCATCTATCGTCTCCGGCGAGAGGTAATTTCCGCATCTGTCGATCGATCGATGAATTTGCTCATCGATGAAGGCTTTTATCCGCGACTGTGACGTCATAGAGTTGGGTAGAGGTGTCGGATGTCGCCAGGACGGCGGAGGTCAAGGCTGCATATCCGGCCGTTCTTTCTTTTTCCGATGCCTCCTTTCGCATCCCTGCGCATTTGCGGGAATATTTTGGAAAAATAAGTCTACCGTAGAGGTTTCCCCCTCGCCGAGAAAGAAACACTTTTGAATTCCCGCCCCCAGCAAACGAACTGTCATGTTCAGTTAAACTGGAGCATAAAAATGAGATGAGCCTTTGTTTTGGCATTGCATTGTTCTCGAAAGACAAAAACGTCTTCATGGGTTCCAGCACTGCATAACATTAACCCCCAGGTTTCCCAAACGTTTAAAGCGATTTAAAATGCGAATTGTATATACTTTTCTTAACGTAATGTAAATTATCTCCTAGTACGTGTATTCGGTACCTGTTACGGGTCATTAATAATGAATTCAGTGAGTTTTAGTTTAATTTATACGGAAGTAATGAAATACCTTCCGTATGGATCAAATCTTCCAGAACATCATTCTCGCAGGAATAAAAGATGAGATATCTAAAGCAAAGCATTCGCGAATTCCCCTTCTCAGTTTTCTTTTACAAAATGAGAAACTTTGGCATATTCTTACCTCTTTACTTATATCTAGAAAATGGGTGGTGCATCAGCGGCCCACCAGATGTCAGCTTGTGGGCCGCGCAGCTGAGTCATATTTGAACAAAACAAAACAAACAAACAAACAAAAAATCCTATCCCAATAAAGAGCATTCCATCATTGTGCGCTGATATAGTGGCAAAACGGAGATGTGTTATGCAATGCTGCAAGACTGGACGCCAGCCAATCAGCGGCAACCTCTCAACGAGTGGGTTGCTCCCTTTGTGTGCATTATTGTCACGTGTCTGATGAGATTTTGCGGTCGTCGTTGTAATAGTAGTAAGAATAGAAGTTGCTGTAACGTGTCATCTTTATCGAGACTTTTTTTTTTTAAGTACAATGAAGATGAGCAAGCGAAGCTTTCATTTCTTAATTTTTTTAATATTAACTATTAATACTGTAAATCATTTGTAATTCGTTTGTTTCACATTGACTCTTGAAATCGAGCGCATTAAGTGGTCATGAAATGCTCATTTTATAGGTTTTTTTTTTTTTTTTTTTTTTTTTTTAAACCCTCTGTAACGTGCTATCCTGTTTTACTGATATTCGAGTACGCTGTAGTAAGTCTGTGTTTTCTCGGGCCGCACTAACCGGGATAACAGTTAGTGACTTTGATTACCGTACCGATGGAACAGGTTCGAATCCTGCAGAAGGCATAGATGTTTGTAAATGTCTGTACGGCATGGGGGACTCAAAATACGTGGCGAGCGGAAAGTCCCTTCGAGAGATTGATGGTAGGGGAAGAGGGATGGGAGACCCAACTAAAAAGGGTGTTGGATGATTATTCTCCACACCCAGGATTTGGCGATTGGGTTCCCTAAAAACCTCAGTCGCCCTTTAAAAGGGGGAGTATATAAGGTATTTCTCCCACCTTCTTAACGTGCCTTCGTGGTTTAGTGGTTCTGCACTCTGGACCGGTATTCCAGAGGTCCGTGGTTCGATTCCCGGCAAAGGCGGTTGCTAATTTTTCATTTCCCCGGCTTTTCCAATTGACCTAATGTCTCTACAGAGTATAATATTTTATCGCGGTTATTTTTAGACGCATATTCACATTTGTAATATACATTTTGAAAACTGATTTAAATACATAGTTCTAAAGAGAAAACTTAAAAGGTGCTATTGTAAGTACAAATATCCTCTAAACATGTACAACATATTTTGCATCATTGTAAAGTCAGCGTTTAAGGTACAGTTTATTTTCAGAATTTAAAATACTCTATGAATTGAAGAATTTTCATGTTAATGCATGTTTTATTAGTGATCTCATTTCTCCAAATATTTTTCTCGTACTTTCTTTCTTTCTTTTCAAATACCATTTCTCCAAGATTGCACTGTTAAGTTAGATTGTTTTCGGAATGTAATTTTTTTTCAATTACAGCTCTATAGTATGCTATGGACAAGTGATTTTGAAATTCCATTCTCACAAACTTCTTGTCTGGTATAATTTCTTCAGTTCTGGAGAAACATTTCCTTAACTTTTCTAGCATAGTGGGTCTCGTTGATATCTTCCAGGATTGTTGGCATTCTTATGAGAAATCTAGTTCAAACTTTTCTTTAATTCGGAGTGGATGTTATGCCGGGAAGGTGGATACGTTTAAAACTCTCTGATAAACTACCTTTGCACGTTTAACTGCATTTTCAGACTTCTGACAACACTTTAATGCAAAGTTTCCGTGTTCAAAATTAGTCCAACTCCTTCTATTATATAAAAATTTGGAATTCGAGAGAAGGGGGGGGGGGAAGAACACGAGTTACTAACTGCTGAAGTGTGTATATGTTACGGTGAAACACCGAAATCTGGAGAATGTCGACTTTCACAGGGGAATGTCAACATCCACATAGTCTCTTGGTGTATGTCCGAAATATTTTCCAAATACTCTTATTTCTGACTTACACCGGTCAATGTCGACATTCGCCATGTACTAATGGTGAATGTTAAACATATAACAATATTTTATTTTCTTCTCCGTCATTCAGTCGCGAATAAACGCACTTGAGACTTGAAATAAGAACATGGGAACCCAAAACACACAATACATTCACAATGTGAAAGGAAAATAATAGAAGTTAAAAACTTACTTAATTATACAGTACGTTCTAAATGAGAAAATAAAATAACAGTAATAAAAAACTTACTAAATTATGTGATTCAAATCTTATTTATTGCAACAACTTAAACTATTATGGCACTTTATGACCTCTCTTTTCGACTTTCACCAGAGCATATCTGTGATTGTCGACATACACCGGTGAGGGTCCGAATATACAAGAATGTAGTGAAATTTTCGGTCTTTCACCGACGTATTGGGTGAATGTTGATATTCTCCGGTGAAAGTCGACATTCTCCAATTTCGGTCTTTCACGGTAACATATACATTTCTCAGAAACTCCCTTTTCATGGACACTGTATAACTTGCAAATCAAATTGTCGGGCGTTCATGTTTAATTGCATTTTAAGTATTTAATTAGAGAATACTGAATATGCCTCTAGGGGAAAAATGTTATCAATTGTTATAATACTTATAAAAATGTTTAAAAGGAAGTATTCTATTCTTTGAAAAATGGTATTTTGCTGGTAAAAGATTCGGGGGAAAACAAAAGAGGAGAGAGAGAGACATTTGCTACCGCTAGCCAGACAACACTTTTTTCAAATACTGTATATAAATTTAAACATTTCTTTAATTGATTCTGATCTAATAATTATTCTTTATGTCCAAAATTGGAGGATTATAAAAATTTTAAATGAACTTTAATCTTTGGCGATATCTTTTGTAAGCACAGGTTAGGTACCGTTGAGAAACAAATTCAAGTTAACTGTAACCAGACTCCCCGTTTATCGTAATATGTTCAATTATAATCATGCTGTATGGTTTACATGTAATGTATAACCATAATCGAAATGCTATAATTTTTGCTTTTAAGTGCTGTAATTGGTTAAAAAAAGAGTGCTAAAGACATGAAGTCCTAATAAAAAATATCGTCACCTTTAGAATTCTTTTACTGCACCATTTTGTACTCTCTGATTTTCTATGGCAGAATTTCATCAAAACATGTCAAGTTGTTGGCAGTAGGTAGTTATTTTTTCTGATCTAGTTAATGGGTTTGTTATTCTGGACACAGGTTAGGTATCGTTGAGAAACAAATTCAAGTTAACTGTAACCAGATTCCCCGTTTATCGTAAATATGTTCAATTATAATCATGCTGTATGGTTTACATATAATGTATAACAATAATCGAAATGCTATAATTTTTGCTTTTAAGTGCCGTAATTGGTTAAAAAAAGAGTGCTAAAGACATGAAGTCATAATAAAAAATATCGTCACCTTTAGAATTCTTTTACTGCACCATTTTGTACTCTCTGGTTTTGTATGGCAGAATTTCATCGAAACATGTCAAGTTGTTGGCAGTAGGTAGTTATTTTTTTTTTTTTTTTTTTTTTTTTTTTTATCTAGTTAATGGGTTTGTTATTCTGGACAATGATGTTGTCGAAATATGAACATCGATAACGGATTGGTACAAACGATCAAATTTTTTTTTGTTACGGTCTCAATTTTTGTCTTTCTTTGATTAGAAGAACTGTTAGAAGAATTGTACCAAATATAATATCCTTTCATAGCGAGCATCACCGTAAAGTATACGCGCGTTTGACTTGTATTTCTAAGGTTCTAAATTAACATCGGTACTGAATATCGTCTCTCTAACGTGATCATTTCGCAGAAGACCGAAATTTTCTAGAATCAAGTGTGGTCATCTTAGAGAAGATATGGTTTCATAAGAATTTTTTATTGTGAACCAGGGCAATTACTTCTTGATTATTGAATCCATGCGAAATATTACTTCTTAAAAGCATGCAGTGTAAGAGAAAATGTCTTCCGAGCAGCAAAAAAAGAAAAGATAGAAGATTCATTTTCGAAAAGAGTTTCTTTTTCCGTTAATATCGTTCAAAGTTTTTATTCATCCTGATAGTTGGAAGAGATTGTGGTAATGCTATCTTTTTCAATATTGTCAAGGGAGATCTTTATCGATTTCTTTCCCCTTTCTGTCATATTGAGCACGGAATCTCTTCTAAAGAGCTCTGCCGTTTTTATAGGATCAGAATTAAGCACGTTCTAGCTCTTAAGACCATCGTCAAGCACAATCGCCCCACTGATCACCATTACTCAACGTACTTCTTGGGCACATTAAGAAAATTATGCGCCAGCAACTGCCTTAAGACTCTTTTATCAGCTGCACTGGTAATTCGAGTTTGTTTTTCAGCAAAAGGACATATTCGATTTCACTCGGGAATGTTCTCTTCCATTTAACAAACTCTTTCCGTGTTTGAGAGTGGAATTTTCTACTTGAGCTTCTAAAACAGGAGCTATAAGTTTTTTTTAAATGAACTAACTAAATAAATAAATGAGTAAAATTTAGCGCAAGTTCAGAGTTATTGAAATTTGGGAAGCATAGGAGATAAAATCGGCAATGATAGCTTACGGCGCTTGAATAGTTCAAAAATTTCGGAAAAGATGATCCAAGATTGGAAAAATACCCGTGCAAAATACAGTTGGATATCGTTTGAAATTCGTAGTTGGTGAAGAAGTTTCTACAGATGTGGAGTTTTTAGTATTTCTATTCCGTGAACGACAACTTTCGATGCAGATGTTAGTTAGGGTCACAGTGCAGAATTGTATTTATTCCGCTTAATTACTCTTGGCGTCTAATTTCCTCAAGTCTGATTTTAAAAGTGTTTATCATAGCGTAATTTCCCTTGGGCGCCTGGCCAATCACGGGAAATAACTCAGAGGCATTTTCCTTCGAAGAAAATTTCATTTCGAGAGTGGTATTGTTGCAGAGTTAGACTTACCATTTCTACCCAATTCCTGGCAGGGAAATAGATCTTGTATGTTTGTTTTATCACTTGCAATTAACTAGTTATCTAGCACATCATCACATAATTACATTTCTTACTCCCACAGTGGAAAAAAGAGAGAGCATTATGTTTTTAAGCATACTGCAGTGTATTCAACATATTTAGCAATATAACATCTCTTGTCACATCCACTTCCTTAAAGTAACAATCTCTGAAAGCGATCAGTAATTCTGAGAACATAAGTTAACATTGTTACTGAATATTGTATAGAATTATCGCATTCCCCATGTGTGGCATCGTGTTGGAACTGGTTACATCTGGCAGTTGGAAGATCCATGGTATGAATCCTGACGAGCTCACAGTTGATTTTTCATGTTTCATTCTCTTAAAAGTGTAATGGTATTCACATTCGTTCACTTAATGAAATGTGGTGGACGATTAATCGTCACCACCTAGATTTAGACTGCTTAGTTGTGTGTATTTCCCGAGTGGAACTTAAGCGGAAGAAAAAGAATTTGCGCATTCTTCCCTGCGTAATTTCGGGATATAAGTGGTTAGCACACCCACCTAGCAAATGGAAGGATCTTTGGAAGATCTCGAAGAGGGCACAGTTGATTTTTCATGTTTCTTCGAGAAACTAATAATCGACAATCCAAGTAACCATCTCCATAGACCAAATCATTTAAAACCACTGATGGTCATCTTAGAAAAGATTTATTGTATTGGGTTGTTCGGAAAGTAATTTCGTTTTTTCCCGTCAGAGGACTTAATTACATTTTTTCGAAACCAACTTCACACTTAAGCCGCATAACCATTATATGTCTTGAGAGCTGATATTACAAGGCTTGTGTGTGAAAAAGTTCTATTAATTCCACGCAGTAGTTTTTGGTTGGTGCCCTTTTAAATATGGAGAGCAATAAGCAGCATTTTAGTCATATTTTACTTTTTTACTTCAGAAAAGGTAAAAATGCTGTCCAAGCGAGAAAAAAATTGACGGATGTGTATGGAGAAGGCGTGTTAAGAGTACGCCAGTGCCAGAACTGGTTTGCAAAGTTTCGATCCGGCAATTTTGATGTCGGAAGATGCACCACGGTCTGGAAGGCAGGTCGAAGCTGACAAAGATGCGATAAAGGCATTAGTTGATGCAAATCGGCAAATAACCAGACGAGAGATCGGTGAGAGGTTAAATTTGTCGAATTCGACTGTTTATGGCCACTTGAAAGGCCTGGGCTTAACCTCGAAGCTCGATGTGTGGGTGCCCCATGTTCTTACGGAGCGAAATTTGTGTCGTCGCATTGACGTGTGTGATTCGCTCCTCAAACGTCAGGAAAATGATCCATTTTTGAAGCGGATTATTACTGGGGACGAAAAATGGGTCGTATACAACAATGGTGAAACGCAAGAGGTCATGGAGCAGAAAAGATGAACCGGCTCAAAGCGTTTCAAAAGCCAACATTCACCAAAAAAATGTGATGCTGTCCGTTTGGTGGGATTTCAAAGGAATCTTTTTTTTTTTTTTTTAGCTTTTACCGGACAATACAACTATTAATTCGGAAGTCTATTGTCATCAGCTGGACAAATTGAATGATGCACTTAAACAGAAGAGGCCAAAATTAACCAACAGGAAGGGTGTAGTGTTCCACCAGGATAATGCGAGACCTCATACAAGTTTGGTCACTCGCCAAAAGGTTTTACAGCTTGAATGGGACATACTGCAACACCCACCATATTCTCCAGATCTGGCGCCTTCCGATTATTATTTGTTCCGGTCCGTGCAAAGTTTTTTGGATGGTAAAACCTTTACCTCAAATGAAGATGTCAAAAACCACCTGAATCAGTTTTTTGCCAGCAAGGACCAAAACTTTTATGAGCAGGGAATCATGTTACTGCCAGAAAGATGGCAAAAGGTGTTGGACCAGAACGGCCAATATATAATTTAATAAAATATTTATTCATTATACGAAAATTGTCTTTCATGCTCCCCCCCCAAAAAAAAGAACGAAATTACTTTCCGAACAACCCAATATAATAATTTTCTAGGAGGTATAAAACTAAAGCTAAGGCTACCAGTTTTCCTCAGATATGTTTTAGCTAATATGTCTATGTATTTTCGACCACTTCAGATAATGTGGTGGTTAATTAAGGCCGGCTGCATATGGTGTTAGGCCTGCGATCCTTGAATTCCATCCTCTAAAAGTTATTCTCAATCAAAATGAGAATACATCTAAAGCTGTAGATAAATGCCATGCTGTGCGTGCATTAAATAATCCAATCCAATCATTGGCTTCTCCCTAATGATTTTTTTCAGAGAGGTTGTTGCCAAAATACTTTCTTAGATGTGGTTCAGCACAGAGATGTGCTATTCATTCACGAACTGTTTCGAAGCACCGATTCACTTTCTTGAATGAGTGAACTCTTATTCATCAAAAAAGAAGCTAGCCCTTTAAGAGCTCCCGATAGAGAACTCTTGTTAGAAGCGTTCCAGAAAAGTTCGATTCCCATTTAAGAGAAGAAAAGAACTTTTATCTTTCCATGTTAAAAGTGATTTTAATTTTTTTATTTTTTTATTCTAGAAGTTTATTGTTAGTTCTGCGGAGAATTAGGGAAATTAAATTTTAAATTAAAAAATTAAATTTGAAAGAAATGAATCAAAGGAGTTCACGGTTTCATTGAATCGATTCCTCTCACCCTACTGATTGTTCGATTCGTTTCTCACTTTGCTCCAGCCTTGCTAACCGTTCTCGATGCCACTGCTCATTCGATTTTTTCCCGCTTTTCGCTCCATTCTCCCTAACCGTTCTTGATTCACTTCCACTTCCCGATCTTTTTTTATCAAGGTAATTATTAGTGAACGGTGAATCATAAAAGAAGAATCGATTCAGTTAAGCGAGAGAATGGTTCTGATCTCATCCCATAAAAGAGCGGTTTTGTCCACCTCTAGCATTGCACACAAGCTGTTGGTTAATTCTTCACATATCAGTTCGGAATGTCGAGAGTGTGGGAAATCAGAGAAAAATATGTTTGAAGTCAAAAAACTATTGTTATGGAGATTTACAAATTCAAACTATGTGAGCGTTTGTGCTCTCAAATGAACTGATGCTACGGACAATAAAATAATAAAACTCTTGATTACTAGTGGGGAACAAAACCGCTTTCTTAACGGATCAGATCAGAACCGTTCCCTCATCGAACTGAATTGACTCCTTTCTACGACTCACCGCTCACTAGCAGTAATCTTGAGGAATAACATAAGGAACAGGAAGTGAATCAAGCGCGGCATCCGAAAATGCAAAGAAGAACGGCAAGGCTAGAACGAGCAGTGGAATCGGAAGAATCGACTCAATCGATTTGTTAACTCTGTGGACCGATTTCTTTCAACTATAGTTGAGATTTCCTACAACTTCCTTTCTACATAGAACTAACTATAAAATTATGCAGTAAAAATTTTCAAAAAGTTGGAAAATGATAAAAATTAAGCTCACTCATAACAGGAGGGCCTTTCTTCAACATGTCTTTCTTTCCTAAAAGGAAAACTGAATTTCCAACAAAAGTTTTTGTTTGTGAACTCTAAAGGAGCTACCACTCCGTTTTGCCGAATCACTGTTCGCTCGCCCTGGAAATACTTAATTTTATTATATTATATATTACAAGAAAGTTTTACATATTATATTAAATTACATTGTGTGACACCTTATTATATTATATGGGGTACGATTTATAATTATTTTCGTCTTAGGAGTGCGAAATCAAAAACGTTTGGAGAAAGATTCTGATTTAATATAAGCGCAGATTTATTTGCAATGTAAAATTTGGTCTGTCATTTATTTGTTTGTTTCCTCATTTACTTTGTGTTAAATTAAATAGTAATTGATATTAAAAATTACATAACGTAATTTTAAGTTGTGAATGAAACTAAAGCAGGATGTTATTGGCAATTATTATCATCTTTTTTTACTTATTAAAAATATTTCTAATATTTTTTCTCTCGCTATCTTCGAACATTAAATAATCCACCTTTTATATCCTTTGTGGAAGCATAGTGGTTTAAATCTTAATTTGTGACATTCATCTAATTCAAAGAACAATTTCAATGGATTCTTTCCCGTTTCACAGAATGCTAATATTTGCATGAAGATTTGTACTTCGCCCTAAAGCCTTTTTTACTTCCTTGTACGAAGTAAGAAGGAAGTATTGTAATCGCGAAAAGTTTCAGGCAACATATTTCAACGAAAATATCCATTTTGACCGCTATCGAATGCAATTTAACGATGTTTTTGCGTGATATCTGTACCTAAGGACAGAATAAAAGACTCTTTTCCTCCAAAAAATTATAAAACTGCTTTAAAATTAATTCTGAAGAGAATATTTCGTGGCGTCTGGACGAACGTATGTACGTACGTGCGTACGTACGTATCTCGCATAACTCAAAAACGGCCTCAGAACGTTGAAATTTTGTATGTAGGACTGCTATAACATGTAGATGTGCACCTCGTATTTTGGTTGCAATCGGCCGCACCAAACGTATATAAATATATATATATATATATATATATATATATATATATATATATCCACTCTGTTACCCGGCTCAGTGATCTCAGTTTCTTTACTCTTATATGTTTGTAAATTGTACATTTTTTGCTTTAAAAATGATTGAATTATGTTGTTTTTATCTCCCGGTTAAGGTTTTATGCCTTTCGTAATTCTTGAAGCAATATTTGTACAATTATGAACAATTTAAAAGCTGTTTAAGTGCCGTTACGTTTTAAATAACATGGCGGACATATTTGTTTACATTTGAAACAGCAGGATTGTAGATTTGTTGCCAATCTAGAGAGACTAAACTTCGCAACACAAAAATAACGCCTTCATTTATTATTGCGAATTAAATCATGCTTAATCCTTTCTGGAATTTCTTCGAGGAAATAAGTGTTTAAGATTTACTTCGTAATTTTTAATGCAGATATTTTGAGTTTTTATGTATTTTTGCCTTGTCGCGAAGTGAGAACTGAATTAATGGAATGAGAAATACTAAATCGTCTGTGAAAAACTGTTTCTTTTCTGTTTTGTTTGCTTTATTTCTTTCATACATCGTTTTAGCTTTATTATAGTATTTGAATAGAACATGTGGCAACGATAATTCTTCAAATGATATAAATTTTGTGCATTCAGATATAAATGATATAATGATTCAGATATAAATGATATATTCAGATATGATGATATAAATTTTGTGCATTCGTTATAGTAAACAAATATAGTGAATTTTAAAGAGTGCATTTATTCTATTGTGGTTTATGCGCTGTCGACGAAGTAGATTTAATTCAATCCAATCAATTTAAATGAAATTCAAGAAAAAAATGCGTATAATTCAATATTCCGTAAAAGGAAGTCATGTGGTGTACACATCAGATTTTTTTTTCGCCCTTTCCTTCCCATTTTCCACTTTTAAAAGGATTTTAACTTTTATCTGGAAGAAACTTATTTAACCTAATATGCTTTTCTTGTCATTAAGTAAACAGAATAAAGCGTTCGAAATTATTTCAACCAGCGTTATAGCGTATGCAGTCATTTATTGACAAAATCTTTATTTGATTTTTGTAAACATCATAGGGTTTCTTCCTTCACTCCACCCCCCCTGCATTCTGAATTCGGATGGTAATTCACAGGTATTGAGCTTTCTTTTCCATTAATTTCTAACCTCGTTATTATGCTGTCGATGTTTCTAAGACATTACAGTGAACATTGCAGCAAATTCAATTTGATGTTTGTATTTTGCACCTATTTATCGACTCAAATTGCCTTCCCCCCTTTTCTGTCTTTCTTTTTAACATTTTATTGCGTATTTCATTGATGTGCGATTATTTATTTTCTGCATTAGGTAGGAAAGGGAATCCCCCCCAGCATCTGAATGCGTGTTAGAGGTAAAAGACCAGAAATTTCACATTGGAAGAGAAATAAGCTAATGTAAAATTTAAAATTAGGCAATATATATACATATATATATAATGTTGTATGATCTTAAATTCACTTATTTTCGGAATTAAACTTCCTACATATGGGTTCACTCTTTTTAGATACTTCTACTAAATTTATATTAAGAGATAATATAATCAATATTATATATATATATATATATATATATATATTTGTAATAATAAAATTCCATAGTCAAGAATACACTTAACATTCTAACTGTATGTTCTTTTCAATTGTAATGGCGACGGTCTCTTATTTGAAAGTACGTGTAATTAAATCCACAGCCCCGTAGTCAAGTTGTTTTTCCTGCCTTTTCGACACGTGCAGTTATAGAATGTTCTGGAAATATTTAAAGCGAACTGGAATGGATGACATCATTTCTTGGAAGCTCCGCCTTTCCAGAGGCTATAAAATGACTCCCAAAGGAATATCGAGGACTTTTTCTTAAATGTCACGATACAGTAAACTTCATACAAAAAGTTATTAGTAATTCTTTTTTATTTACTCCGGAGATCAGATTTTTGTAATTGCTATTTCCCCTGAAATATAATAAATAGATCCTGTTTTTTAAACTTATCGTCTGATAATTTAAGCTACGACAACATCTATCATTCTTCACCAATCTATTTATTCCGGACAAAAGCTGGTACATCATCTACCTGAGCAAGTTTGGTGTACATTTTTTAATAAATCTTTATCAATTTCAAGGGCGATCAGACGTAGAGAAGTCACTCTACAGAGCAGGAAAGGGACACTGAGAAGAAAGTAGGCAAAAAGATCATAGTGAAAGTATATGGCTGCCTAAATATTTTTGAAATACATATGAGTCTCGTTTTCTTTGGAAGCATAAACTAAAGAGATCTAAAAGGTTGTATGAGGAACTGTCCTTGGTCTTTAATAACTACAGAAAGTCAGAAGATTCACTCAGTATTAATTGTACAGATGGCCCCACTTGGGCTTTCAGGAAGCCAACACTTCTGGCTTAACGCTTCTGGCTTAATCTTCCAAACCCTTCCCTTAAATAACACTCTCGAAGGAAAGCGTAGGTGAAACGAAACTGAAAGGAAAGTTGCTTTAACTAAAAATTAACTGTTAGTAAAATTAAATAAATTTCCACATTCACTTGTTTATATGATGGCAATATAGTTAATGACGTCATGAGTCTTAATACAACTGTCTGCTTACTGGTCTAATTATATGGCCATTTGTATTTGCATTGGTATTCAACACGTGCATTTAGTATATTCTTTCTGTGAGTATCTTTGCATGTGGTAACAAAAATCTCTGCATGCTTTTCAAGTTCTTAAACTTGAAACTGAACTGCTTGTCAAGTTCGTAAATCAAACAAGTCAAACTGAGGGCCGTTGACTCATTTCTCTGCGGCCTTCGTTTAACCTTAAACAAAAATAAAAGAACAAAATACCAAAATTACTGTTAAGAAAATCGCTTGTGCGACATGTCTGAAGACATCCAAAAGCTGGTTGTGAGAAAAAGATGCCAGGTGTCGGGGAAGAAGCAATAGGTATCTTTATACTATTTAGCTTCACTTATGTTCCTTTTATTTTTTAAAAGAACTACAGTAAGAAAGGTTTTATATATTTAATTTTTTTTTAATATATACAATTAAGTATGAAAATGGCTTTTCTTTTTACTTCCTTGTACGAAGTAAAAAGGAAGTATTGTAATCGCGAAAAGTTTCAGGCAGCATAATTCAACGAAAATATCCATTTTGACCGCTATCGAATGCAATTTAACGATGTTTTTGCGTCATATCTGTACGTAAGGACAGAATAAAATACTCCTTTCCTTCAAAAAAATTATAAAACTGCTTTAAAATTAATTCTGAAGAGAATTTTTCGTGGCGTCTGTACGAACGTCTGTACGTACGTACGTATCTCGCATAACTCAAAAACGAGTAGCCTCAGAACGTTGAAATTTTTTATATAGGACTGCTATAACATGTAGATGTGCACCTCGTATTTTGGTTGCAATCGGCCGCACCAAACGTATTATAAATATATTTATATATATATCCACTCTGTTACCCGGCTCAGTGATCTCAGTTTCTTTACTCTTATATGTTTGTAAATTGTACATTTTTTTCTTTAAAAATGATTGAATTATTTTGTTTTTATCTTCCGGTTAAGGATTTTATGCCTTTAGTAAATCTGTGTGCAATATTTTTAGAATTATCAGCAATTTTAAAGTTGTTTAATTGCCGCTAAGCCTGTTTTTAATGGCCGCCATTGATGTTTACATATGAAACAGGAGACTAGTGGATTTGTTGCCAATCTAGAGAAACTTACCTTCGCAACAACAAAGATAACGCATTCATTTATTATTGCCAATTAAATCATGCTGAATTCTTTCTGGAATTTTTTCGAGGAAATAAGCGTTTGAGATTTACTTCGTAATTTTTAATATAGATATTTTGAGTTTTTATGTATTTTTGCCTTCTCGCGAACTGAATTAATTCAATGAAAAATACTCAATCGTCTGTGAAAAACTGTTTCTTTTTTGTTTTATTTGCTTAATTTCTTTTATACATAGTTCTAGCTTTATTATAGTATTTGAATAGAACATGTGGCAACGATTCGATAATTCTTTAAATGATATACATTTTGTGCATTCTGAGTTATAATATGAACGAAATATAATACTGTTAAGTAAACCTAGCGCCAGAGTGTCGCTATGGTAAACAAAATGAATTTTAAAGAATACCTTTATTCTATTGTGGTTTATGCGCTGTCGGCGAAGTAGGTTTAATTCAATCTAATAAGTTTAAATAAAATGCAAGAAAAAATGCGTATAATTTAATATTCCGTACAAGGAAGTCATGTGGTGTACACATCAGATTTTTTTTCCTTGCAGTCCGCACTACTGTACGCTAATGACTGTTTGGCCCACTTGAGACACTGAGTTTTTGACATACTTGCTAAAATTTATAGATTCCCAAGCTTTTTTGCTTTTTATTATTTACTTATTTATAATATTACTTTACTCATCGTCTTCTTCGAGTTCGTTCAGCGCTTCCCGTACGATTGCAACACAATGATTTTCATATGAACAGGATTTCAGGAATTGGTTGAAAACTTATAAAATATTAAAAAAAATATATTTAGGTAATACTTGTACTTATACTATCAAATCATAAATGAACCTGAAAAAAACGTAAGAAGATTTCTGCTACAGCTCGTTCAGTGATATATACTGAAAGAACATGGTATTAGCACATCATGGATATCGCTACATATATATAGATTTTCAAATCATTAATTAGAACTCGTAGCACATGTATGATAAAAATTAAAATGATTCTCAAAAATTTATAATAATGAACATGACAAAACGTGCGAAGATTTCTGCTACAACTCATGTAGTGATATATATTGAGGAGAAACAGAGAAATCTATTGATGCCTACAATTCCAATCCTGCTCTAAGCGGAAACTGCAAAAAGATCCCCAAGAGAGATGTAACAGGTTATTGTTAATGTTGGAGCAGTCTACGTAGCAGATCGCTGCAAATATGGATTTGTGGTCAATTTTTGTGAACTTATATTCAGCTTGAATCATTACCATATGTGAAGGGTCTACTGACATGTTTGGGAACGAATTTGATAAAGCTGCATGGCTATAATACTTCTGTTATCAAATGAATGCCTAAATGTTTCAAAAGTATGTAATCAACCATACTTTCCCAGCTTATTTTCAGTGTCCCTTAATTATCAATGTGAAGTGCTCCAAGCAGGAGTGACGCTTCCCTCAGCTTCCTCAACGCCCACCTGTGGGAAACAGTGCTACAGCAAAGCAATACTTTGAGGAGTTTTTAATCGTTACTGTTTTGTTTCCGTATTGCGAGAAAAGTTTAATTATTGTTTTGATGCAAGTGCAATAAATGTCTGAAAATTTCAATGGCAGTTCCTACAGATCATATTGAAAGAGCATGTAATATTAGAATTATTGTCAATAAGACAGGGGAACGCTAAAGAAATTCAAAAGGGATACTGAGCAAAACAGTCCTGGAATAAGGGGCAATGAGCCAAAAAAGGTTCGGAAACTAAGACGTGAATAACTGCATATATGACCTTTCGAACTGCTCAAGATCTGAAATACTCTTGTTGAAACATGATAAATATCATATCTGGATGCTTTTCTTGGTGTTTATTAATCATAAGCGGATTTAATGGCATCTGCATGTTCCATTCGCCACCGAATCAATCTTGTTTCGGCCTGTAAATGTTTCTAAAGCAATCTTCTGGATTTCGGAAGCGAAACCCGTCAGAGCGTGAACCGTGGATATTCCTTCATTAATAAGGAAGAAATTTTCTTGTGGGAAACAAGATGGCAGTGACTTTTCGGAGCTTTCCGCTCGGCCGGATATGTCCACATTATCCGCGAGAGAGAAACTTTTCGCGACAGCGTAAATAATTCCGACGCCAAAAGAACCCCCCCCTTCATCGCTTATGGCACGAACCAGCCAGAAGATTCATTTGGATTTTATACGCATCTACGTGTCGGGCAGACGACTTTGTGGAATAATTAGCCCCACATATATTGTTTTGGGTGTTCTTTATGTCAACGGAATTCGAGCAAGGATGAAAATGGGCAAATATGAAAGTTACGGTAGGAAGGTGGGATTTAGAGAATAATCAACTTTCGTTCTGGATTCAGTTCTGTAGAGTTTCGTTTACGAATTTACTCTTGTTTGGAGAATAATACCAGAAATGATCCCAGAGCTCTGAAGATTTTATAATAATATGTTCTTCCGTGAAAATGAATTAAATAAAAATGAATTTTCTTTGAATAGAACTGTGAGTTATGCATATTTTATGTAGACCACTTTTAAAGAACAAAATCATCGCTGCCATTATCACACTAGTCATTACCATCAAACTTTTCAGGGTGTCTCAGATCCGATATTGCCTTATGAGGTCTAATGAGAAATTTTCAGTGACTAATTATTGTTAAGGAATAATCCCGTTCCCGCATGCGTTCTTTCGTAGTAAAATGATCGGGATGTAGAAGATGCGTGCTTCGATTCCCAGCGAGAGCACAGTTGATTTTTCTTGTTTTCTAATCGAAAATGTCTAATCATCTATACACGGTGATTCTGCTTAAAAAGCACGATGCGTCAATGTTTTCATTATCAAGGTTAGTAACCAATTTTTCAGTAAATAATTCCGGTACATCAAAATACCTTCTTTGCGCTTCAAGGTGGACTAGTAGAATTTTACTGCCGTTTGCTTGAAATTGAAAAAAATACAGAGGCTGTTCACACATTTTTTAGACGATGTATATTGTATTCACAAAACTAAATTACATAAAATTCTTGTGTTTTAAATGATCTATTTGACATCCCTTATTTTGAACTATCTTTCGACATCGCAATTTCCAGGATAATAATGCCTTTTGAAGCGGCAGAAGAGATATTCTATTCCATTCCTCTCGAACAGCTTTCCAGAGTCTTGTTAGGGTTTCGGGACAACGTTTGGATAATGCAGTTTTTGAAAGTCCGAAAGCACAAAAATCCATAGGTGACACATCGGGAGATTTAGTAGGGTTATCAGTGAAGGGTATGGCCTTGATACTAGTTTTTTGTTCCATTTCTTTTAGGAAATTTACAGTGGATGTGGATGTGTGACTGCTAGCTTTGTCCTGATGGAGTCTCACAGATGGATGGCACTGTGGGTAAAGCGATGGTATTTCATTCAGAAAAATTGGCCATAAAATATGTTCCTGAGAGTATTTGAAGTTAATCTTGACATATTTTTGCACTCTCTTTATTTTTAACTTGCCATTATAAGAAAAACCAGCAACAATCATGAATCCCTTAGAAAAACTTCTTTCGATTCTTTGAACCATGTACTTAAATTTTTTTCTCCCCTTTTATGATAATAAATGCGTCTTTTTTTGTTAGAATCATTTAAATAAACCCATGCTTCATGTATAGTGAGAATTGTTTTCCATTTTTCTTTGGATAAGTGTTTCTCATATAGAACTCTGCAGCGTGTCCTGCGTTGAGCGATATGCTTTGGAAGAAGACAATGCAATGTGCATCGTCTTCTTAAGATTTAAATCGTCTTCTTAAGATTTAAATCGTCTTCTTAAGATTTTCTTAAGATTTAAATCAACGTTTATCATTTTGTTTACGGTGGACACCGAACATTTTAATGATTTTGCAACTGTCCTTTGACTAGGGAGATTTTCTTTTAACATTAAACAACGTATCTTTGCAATAGTCGAAGATGTCCGTTTTTTCCTTGGATACTTGTTTGGAATTTTTGTCCCTCTTGAGGCTCCAATTTGTCGTTTTTTTCCTTTCTTGTTGATGATATTACCTATCGACGCTATCACAAAAACATGACTTTCACATCGTTTTTGGATAACGGAGTATGCGTATTTCTCTTCGGAAAGAGGGTAAATGTAGCCTTCGAACCAGTGTTTTGTTAAATTCGCCATTTTGAATAAAAACAAATCTTTCAAGCCACAGACGATAATTTTGACTTTTAAAAACATAGTACACTTGCAATTATCTCTTTTGCAGCAAACGATTTTTTATTACCGCTTACCAAAATCGTCTAAAAAATGTGCGAACAGCCTCTGTAATAATTTTGTTCTTTAATCTTAACTTTCTAGCTTTACTGCAATACAACCTATTTTAGCGTAATATTCCCTGCATCTGTTTTTACAAGTACCGTCTTGCTTCTTCAGATGAGTATTAATAACTGGAAAATATGTTTTTGTAAAAGGAAAATCTATGGTTAATTTTTCCCATTAAGGCACTGAAAGTACAAAGTTAATCCAAAATAAAGTTCTTCCTAGCATGCTATTGCAATTTTCAGATTATTACTCTGTTGGAAAATGAGATCTTAGCACTAAAAGCTAGAGATAAACGAAATTTGGGAGGGGTATCTGCATATTTTAAAGATGATGTCTGTTCACATTTCGTGCTAGATGGATAAATGTGGCGCTAGTAATACCAATATGAACATGCAAATCACGTTTGTTTTAAATATATGTTGTTTATGTGCTTTATATATCCTTCGGATTGGGCTTTGTGAATGAGATTTGAGCCAAGAATGCCTTTGAGGAGATGAAAAAGGCAGTATCATCAGCTTACTAAGTTTGAACGAGGCTGTGTAATAGGGTTACGAAAAGGTGGATTTTCTTTTCGAAAAATCTGACAAAACTTTATCCTCTATGTATGCGTGTTGGCAGCAGTGGTCACGGAAAGATTCAAGAAGGCCAGAATCCAGCCGCACACATGCAGCCGCTCAAAGGGAAAACCATATTCACCGCATGACTCTGGCGCACCATCCTGCATATGTGGCAGACATTCGAGCTTTTGTTAACACCAAAGTAACCTAACGAACTTGTAATAAAAAGGTTATTTGATGCTTCGAGCCAGGCGCCTTGTAGTGGCCATACAATTAACTCCAAATCACCATTATCTGCGGTCAGGCTAGAATTGTTGAATAGGTGTTGTCAGGCTAGAATTCACTGAAGAACAGAGTGGAGATTTGCTGTGCTTTCAGGAGACTTTTTGTCTTGGTGCCATTGATAGCCGTGTGTTGGTTAGAAGGAGGCCAGGTGAGCTGTCTGCAGATTAGATACTTTGGAGCTACGCTAGTTGTTATGGTCTGGGGAGCCATTTTCTGTTACACTCTTATCGTTATGCCACACAACAACAAATTTGACTGGTGATTGCACCGCTTGTGCTGCCATTCTTGAGCAATATTCCACGGGCCATTTTCCAACAAGATAAAGCCATTCCCCATACCGCTGCTATCACTTGACGTGCTCTATAGGTTCGACATTTTGCCTTGGCCTGCGAGATCACCGATCTTTGAACTCATGTGGAACATGAATGGATGATAAACTGAGCGTGATCTCCAAACAGTATGGATCATTGCTGATGTGACTAATTAAGTACAACACATATGGAAATCCGTCCCACAAAATGGCGTATCACACCTGTACAACACAATAGAAGCGCGTTTCCAGGCTTGCATTCGACATCGTGGCAACCAAGCGGTTATTGGTGTACCACCATTTCACATTTGAAATGGCTCTTTTCACGGATACTTTAACTTGTGACCTTGAAATATAAATCAAATAAATATGTTGCCTAGACAAATGCTTTGCCTTCATTTCATTCCTCTAAACTGATTTCTTATGTTGGAACTCTATTTTCCATCAGTGTATTAAGATATTCTGTTAACAATACCACATCAGTTTGTTATCTTTATTATTTTTTTTTATCATGAACGTAGAATAAAATACCTAAGCTATTTAGCATCTTTGTGGGAAATATCGTCCGTTAAATTGTGCATGCAATCCAAGATTGGAATTTTAGTTATTTATTTTTGAGAATGTCCTCCTTAGGATTTAAGGCAAGGTTGGAAGGGGAATCTCTTTAATGCATATTCCTAAATCTTCAAACGACACAGATGTTTCTAAGCTCTGCGGTAAGAAGAATTCACGTTTCTATTGTTTGAGAAAACACCTGCGAATTTAAAAAAAGATCCCGAAGGAGCTTTATTCTTCTTTACGATGCTCTCTGACCTGCGATCCGTCACAAAGAGGAAGAAAGAACTTCCATTTGCAGCGATTCCAGTTCGAAAACCGCATATCGTTTGATGTTTGAAAATGACCGAAAGATGTGATTTATTTTTTGCCATTTTCTATTGTTTGACTAATCTTAATTTTCGTTGTCCTTCTTTCTCTCCATGTCATTTCAACAGCTGCTAAAATGCAAATATCATGATTGCACGAAATAGCAATGGTGCATTGTTTTCGGTGTCGTTTTAGGTGTAATTTTAAGAATTTGAGTTGTGTAAGAATTGATCATTCGTTTTCTACAGTGGCTTCTAAAAGTATTGGAACACCATCGAGTGTGCAGTAAAAAGGATATTATATATAAATTTAAATTAGAAATTTTTATTGTGTTTTTAGAATAATATCTTTATTCTGTTCCAGAATTTAGGAACAGCAAAATTTTTAGACTTTAAATTTATTACAGCAAAATTTTTAGTAGAATTTATGACCAGGGTAGCAGAATTTATGCCCTGCAAAGATTGCAGTGGGCGGCAAAAAAATCGGCACTAGGCATTATATTTGTGTATATATACACAAATATAATGCCACACAAATATAATGCCTAGTGCCGAT
This sequence comes from Stegodyphus dumicola, assembly GCF_044657685.1. Classification (NCBI taxonomy): domain Eukaryota; kingdom Metazoa; phylum Arthropoda; class Arachnida; order Araneae; family Eresidae; genus Stegodyphus; species Stegodyphus dumicola. The sequence continues at coordinate 33,164,114 of NC_140772.1, forward strand.
TTTTTTACTTTGCAAAATACTTACTTATTTTGCAGTCTATAATAATGCAATAAATTGCTCCTCTTAATATACTGAATTAAAAATATTTAGTTCATATTTTACATTATCAATTTCCACTCTATAAACAGAGCAAAAACTAATGTTTCTCTCTCTCTAGCCCAAAGCTATCTATGAATATTGCATATTCTTCATAACAAGTATAGTCCCCATGGAAAGATATACCCACTCTATTAGTTTAATAAACTGAATTTTCATTGAATTTAGTTCATAGGTGTGATACGCTGCAAATTAGGCCAACACTAATAATACTAAACTTTTAACTTCTCAGTCGACAGACTTTTGATTCTCGTCTTTTAGCAGCATATATCATTTCAAATTCTTTATTACCGCAATATTTAAGTACTATTTGTAATGTAACAAGTTTATAGCTACTTCAGTAACTAGCGACTTGTCAAACAAAGTAACAGTTTGGACTTATGTATTTGCGTAGATGTTTTTAAACTGATTACTTTTAAGTGATTTCTTGATCTTGGAATTAAAGGAAATCTTATAATCCCAAAATTTAAAGTTAATTATTCGATAGTTATTTAATAATTTTGGAAAGGATGAATTTTTGAACATACAATATACAAGCGAATTGATTAATGACTGAGCTAAATATAAGTATTTGAAAATGGTATGACAGATTTATAAAACAAATAGTGTAGTATTCCCTCTACCGCATTATAATATTCAAATTTTTTGTATAAACCGTTCCATGGGGACTATACAGGGGACTATACAAGGAGGGGATAGGATTAACAGACGAAAGTAATGAAAATTCAATTTAGTATAATTTTATGTACTGTTACTTTGCAATTTGTAATGAAAATTAGTCTGGAAAATACAGATTATACTCAGGTAACTCAAAGATAATATTGTAAAATTACACTTAATGTAAAGTATAAACTCTATTTAATAAGTAAATATAAAAGATTATCGGAGGACTTTTCGTCCAATCTGATTTCTTGTCTAGATGTGTCACAAAATAAAAGGCAATAAAAATAGTTATTAACTCTTCGATCTTACGTTATACAAACTGAAAATTATCAGAAACAGAACTCCAGTGCACAAACAGCTTTCAACAGAGTTTTACGTTAAATCGAAGGTGATATGCAGTATTAGCAAAGCTTAGCCTAAACTTTGGCTTCTTATTAATCACCTCAAAGAATTACAACAAGCAAAAATTTGCTAACTAGCCAATTGCGGTAGCAGAAATCTATAATAACTGTCTGCCTGAGCTGCTTAAACGCTTTCTGATAAATTTGAAATTTGAGATCTTATTCGTAGTCCTGTGGAAGTTGATGAAATTAGAAAAGCGAAAATAAAATGAAACCTTACAATTTTTACCATTACACCACTTTTGGAAAGAAGAAAATAAATAAAATAAATGTTGTCAACTAATAAAACAAATGTTAACTGAAATTCGAATTCAACTAAAAAATTTCAGTTTTAAAAGCTTCAATGTTATCTTTCGCTTCTGGTCTTTCATGGTTAGACTGGTGCCTTAGGTTTTTTTTTTTTTTTTTTTTTTTAATATGAAAGATAGTATACACCCAATCTCCTATCTACGACTCTTGTCTGATCTGTGATAGTGCGCACATTGTCTGATGGTTGTGTGATGACCCATGATCTAATCTATGTGACTGTGCAGGTATTTTCTCTCTTAATTCTTATGGTATTACCAATAAAAGTGTGATCCATCTTATACAGGATTTTTATCTTTATCCAAAATCTTTGACTAAAGGCAGTGTTCACCTTTCCTCTATGTATGATTCTTAATAGGCTGCTAAAATTTGATAGAAACCTCTGAGAATTATTAAAAGTTGTTTTCAACGCGCTGTTAAAAAAATTCTTCATGATCATGCATTTTACTGTTACTGCAAATTTGTTTATCAAGATTTAATTCTGTTTCATGCTACAGTATTCCATTTTACTGTTTATTCTTTTTAATGCATTAAAAAAAAATTCCTTTACAGTTAAACCTGGGGAACCACGGATTACGCCACCTAAACCTATTGCCAGAGAAAGAGAGACCATCTCTTTGACGTGCTCCAGTGAAGGAGGTAGCCCGGACCCTACCATTCGGTGGTACCGAGATGGTGTTCTGCTGCAAGGAAAGGTGCAGAAAGGAGGATCCAGGGAGAGACCTACATCCAGTGTTCTAGATGTGACTCCGCGAATAGATGATGACGATTCTGTCTACCGATGTGTAGTCTGGAACCGAGCTCTCGCGGAAAATTTGAAGCTAGACACCAGCGTCAGCCTCAGGGTCCATTGTAAGTATGCCACACAATTGCCCTTGTAAGTTAAATTCTTCAAAGCATGTGTTTGTTATTTTATGGATTTTTTTTCTTCTTGTTATATTTTTAATGAAAGACTGTTTTATTGCTTCTCACTCTCTGAGGATGTCGTAACAAAACTTCTCTTTGCAGATTCCCCTCGAATCACGGTGGGGCCTTCTAACCCGCTGAATGTTCTGGAGAATACCGATGCTCACTTGATCTGCAATGTAATCGCTTCTCCACCTGTTCGTTCCGTTCGTTGGGTAAAAAATGGCAATCTCTTGTCCAACACCTTTAACCACACAATTAGATCTGTCACGGCAGATGACAGTGGCATTTATAGCTGCATTGCTGATAATGGTATTGGAGATCCTACACAAGCCAACCTGGAATTATCTGTACTTTGTATGTATTTTCTTTTTATTTCTAATTCTTTCTATTTTTAGTCCAAAGGAATTTCAGTCCCGAAGGACTATTGCTTTCGTTTTGGCATTTTGCGTCGGACTCATAAACGTCGGTTCACTTTTCAAACTGTTGCCACAAAATGTTAGAGTCCTGCATTATATTTGAAGAAATTAAATAATGAAAAATCTGCATAAATGATTGTCTATTTCTCGCATTGTGATAAAACAATGGTACATAGAGCCATCGAATTTTGAATGACGAAATCCTACTGCGAATATGGGCATCTGAAATCCCAAATTTGGAATTTGTTTTATTATAGATTTTATATTTTGTAAAACTTTAACGAATTTTTGATTTACAAACTCAATGCTTTAAAAGCGAGAAATGGCAACGTTAAGCAGAAAAAAAAATACTTTTATCTCCAGCTCGCGAGACTGTGTATATCGGAAATTCTAAAGATATGCTTAATTTAACATTATTTTGCGATATTGCTCTTGAACTGAATTTTATGGTTTAAGTGCAAAGAACATGATATTTAATAAATAAAGGTAACACTCAAAACGTTAAAAAAAAACGCCCCTTTGGACGTAATTTAAAATCTAAAAAATTTCAGTTTTTTTTTTTTTTTTTTTTTTTTTTTTTTTTTTTTTTTTTTTTTTTTTTGTAACGTAAAAGTCTTAATGAGAAGGAGGGAGGGAAAGTGGAAAGTGTTTAATTTGCTGAAAAATGTAGTCTTACCGCACTGAAAATGCAATCATTTTCAAAATTTTGTAATTAACTCGTAGTTGAAATATATAATAATCGATTGCTCAAGTGCTTATATAACCATTTTTTAAGTCTTAATAAAAAATGTATTTTCTTAGATTTTATTGCATCTGGCAGAGTCATATGCTGCGTTTGTCCATAAGATCTTAATTTTCATAGCGTTGTAAAGTGATTTTTTTGTTTCTTTGTTGGTTTGCTGTGTGTTTTATTTGATTTTGAATTTGTGCCTACTTTTATTGTGTGATATTGTGATAAATTCTTTGTGATAAAATTCTTTGCTTTATGATAGCCTTGCTTTTCTTGTTAAATTTTCTTCAAACACTTTTTTTTTTTCCTCTCAAAGTTTTATTTTGTTAAACCCATCTAAAACTGAAAGTAACTGCTACTTCATTTAAATTTTAATTACTGTTAAATTTCTTTAATAAAATTACATATTTTTGTGACGATTTTCCCAAAACATTAAGCAGTTCTTAAGGAGTTAAATGGGCAACTAACCCTACTTTTTTGTGATGTGATGTGAGGGGCGCAGCTCGACCCTCCTGCCAGACTTAACTTCGCCCTATGGTCTTTTTGCGGACATCGCCAGAGCAAGCCAGAAACAACAATAGCTCTAACAAAACAAAAGATATGAAGATGGTTAATTTTTCTTTTTTGTATTTAATAAGAAATACAGTCAAAAGTCGTTAATCCGGACTCGTCGGGACTTCGGCGATTCCGGATTATCGATTTTTCCGGATTATAGATCATCAGTTTAAATCTGGTAAGGTGGCATGCAGAAATTACAAAATTAAAAATATGAAACCGTAATTTATGAAATAAAGAACAATTATGATCTAAAGGGTATCAAAATTTACAAAAAGAAAAAGCTTAATATTTATTTGTTTACTTTATTAAACATTTCCTTCAATGTAAGTTGCTTCGTTTCATGTGATAATGCTTTCTCTTTAATTCTATTAAACAGACATAATTTCTTGTTTAGTTACAAAGTTCCGCTGTTCAAGTCCTATAATTGCTGTGTTGAGAATACCGACTAATTTGTCAATCGAAATGTTTTCGTTTTCAATAACCTCTGGGTCACTTTCTTCACTATCGGAAGCGAATTATAATGACGAGGAACTTGATTTAAATCATATCAAAGACGGAGTATATCGAGATGAAATACTACACTTAGTACGGAATTATAAACCAAATAAAATAAAAACATCTGCTCTGAAGATAAGGATAGTGCTGACAGATCAACTTCCAATCCGCGGCGTGAAATTGATAAACAGATTTCGGATTTCAAAACATACTTTCGCTTTGTAGATACAAATTACATATTAGTAAATATATATCGGAAATTCTATTTGACATAATCTTTCTAATCTATCATAATCTAATAATGACGTTTATGCCCCCCCCCTCTGCCGCAGAGCAGCGTGAAATTGATAAACAGATTTCGGATTTCAAAACATACTTTCGCTTTGTAGTAAATATATATCGGAAATTCTATTTGACATAATCGAAAGTTCAAGGTAACTTTTATAAAATTGCTCTAACAGTCTGCAAAAAATAATAAGCCGGATCCAATTCGAAGATTAAGGAACAACGCAATCTGCAACATTAACTGAATTACATAACTTTAGCTTAGCGTATAACTCGTATAACTTTAGCTTAGCGTTTGTGCGCATTAAACGCGCATGCGCACAAACATATTCGCAGCTGTAAGGGTCTTATGCGCTCTCGTAAACGCCTGTGCGCATGCATGAACGCGACGCATGCGCAGAAAGTTTGTAGCGTTGAGGTCCGGATTATAGATCATTCCGGATTATGGGTGTCCGAATTAACGACTTTTGACTCTATACAAAAAAGATATAGCTTTGATGAATAGGAAAAGGTATAAAAATAATGTATTTTCTTAGTTTAATGATGGCAACATTAATGGAAATTTATAATATAATAGTCGTTAACATCAAAAAATGCTATTTAATTTTTCAGACGGTCCTCATGTTAAAGTAATTTCTTACCAAGAAGTGGCAGCTGGAGATACTCTTGTTGTGAAATGTGATGTCTCTTCTAAACCTCCTCCGCACATGATCCAATGGCTGAAAGAAGGCGACCCTTACTTCCGACAGACAGGGGACACTCTGCAAATCGAGAAAGTCTCCGTCGATGATGGTGGGAGGTACATTTGTGAAGCGGCCGCCTCATTCCGGCCCTCAGGATCCAACGTCCAAAGCGAAGCCACCGGAAATGGCACTGTCACTGTTCGTATCAAGCGTAAGTTTTCATTTGGTAATGTTTATACTCCTCCAGGAAGCAAGAACATCATTGTGTTTGTGAATGTAATATCTTAAAGATTGTCCGCAGAAATTAATTGATGATTTTCTTCACACAATTTAAAATTTAATTGTAAGAAAATAGATTTTAGCCTGTTTCTCAAACATGTGTTACAGATTTTTGCAGATGAAACTTGACAGTTTTTGAAAACTGTCATGAAATTTAAGCTCAGGAAATTCAAGACGGTTCTTCGGAACCATCTAACGTCTTTCTGTAAGAATGTTCGGATAAGATAATATAAGACTTCATTTTTACTTTTTCCATTGTCTGGAAAAATGTGCATCATGGTTTTATAACACCGAAGCGGTGAGAACAGATGGTAATTCTGTGGTGCAGTGCATGGTGAATAAGCTTTTGTGAAACAGGATATTTTGCCAATTACATACAGGATCTACTAAGGCTGTTCGCACATTTTTTAGACAATTATCATGGTATTTACAGAAATATTTAATGCATAATTTTTGTGTTTTAAATTATCCATTTGATAACCCTTATTCTTCACTATGTTTCTGCACCATAACCTCCAAGACAATAAAGCTGTTTTTAGTAGTGGAAGAGGTATTTTATCCCTTTCCTCTTGAGCAGCCTTCCAAAGTCCAAGAAGAGTTATAGGTCGACGTTTGGACAATCCACTTTTTAAAAGTCCCCAAATACAAAAATCTGTGGAATTATACATCAGCAGATTTCATATTGATATGAGTGAAGGATATGCCTTTAATACACGTTTCTTGTTCCTCTTCTTCCAGGAAATTAACAGTGTATTTGGACGCTTGGCTGCTTGCTTTGTCTTGATGCAGTTCAGGTTGATGGCACTGTGGGTAAGGAGATGGGGATTTCCTATTTGGAAATCGGCTATAGAATATATTCCTAATAATATGTGGAGTTGACCTTAACAGTTTTCTGCACTCTCTTTAATGTTGATTTGTCGTCACATAAAAAACCAGCAACAACCATAAATCCCTTTGAAAAACTTTCTTTAGATTTTTGAACCATATTTTAAGATTTTTTTGTTCTCCTTGATGATAATAAATGGACCTCTTTTTATTGCGACCGTTTAAATATACCCAAGAATCATCTATTGCGGCAACATTTTCCCATTTTTGTCCGATAATTGTTATACGATTATCGGAATTCTACAGCGCGTTCTGCTTTCGGCAATATGTCGTGCAGAAGGATGGTGCACATTACGTTTTTTCACCATTTTTAAGATCCAAATCAGAATTAAACGCTTTGTTTATAGTTGGCATCGAGCATTTTAATTATTATACAACTGTCTTTTAACTTCGAAGATTTTCTTTTAACGTTTAAGTTCTTACCTTTGCAACATCTGAAACATTCCGTTTTTTCCCTTGGAATCGCCGAATTTAATACAAACTTTACATATATCATTTCCCTGGAGGTGGAACCTTTTTAAGTAAGCAGGGAACCTTCCCTGTGCAGTGAGAATTTGATATAACTTATTAGGTATTTCTCCCACCTTCGTAGTGTAGTGGTCAGCACGCTCGACATATATTTGAGAGGTCCGTGGTTTGAGTCCCGGCGAGGGCATTGCTAATTTTTTATCTGAAAAATTCCTAATGTCTCTACAGTGGCATCCGAACTGAAGGGGGGATATATGATGATTCTCCACCACCAAGATTTGGCAATTAGGTCCCCTAATCCCCGATCATCCTTTGAAAGGGAGAAGTATATAAGGTGTTTCTCCCGCTTTCTTAGCATGCCTTTGTGATGTAGTGGTCAGCACTCTCGATGCGTATTCGAGAGGTCCTTGGTCAGAATCCCGGTGAGGGCATTGCTTATTTTTCATCTTTCCTGCTTCGAAATAACCTAATGTCTCTACAAACGTCACTGACTTTTATGCAACAACTGCGCGACTGAAGTTTCTTCTTTTTTTTCCCCCTTTTCCAAGAGCATTCACAATCTGAAAACCTTCTTTCTGCAATGTTTGTTACTTATTGTTTAGATTACCACATCTTCATTAAAAGCAGAAAAATGTTCATGTCCTTGTTGTCAGAGGCTGTATCATCTGAATAGGGAAGGGAACTATTGCTTCAAGTGCTGCTTTTTTTAATATTGTCATGTTTACTACTGTTTGAAATTATATCTCTTTTCTCATTGTGTTAGCTTTCTTGAGGACACTTCTTAGATAAGAAAAAGGGAAGGAAGTATTTAATTTCAAAATGGACTTACAGACAGCAAATGTTTTGTACATCTAACCAGTCAGCCCAACCTTTTCAATATAAAAATTCTATCTACTAATACCATTTCCTTCATTATTTCTTTTCTTTTATTTCAGACAAGCCTGGCCTAGCTGAAATCCTTCCTGTCCAGCCGGTGGCGATTGCTGGGCGGCCGTTCACCTTGTCTTGCACTGCCCATCCTTTAGGTTGGCCATTACCTGAATACCGTTGGTGGAAGGAAGGACAGCAGAGTCAAGAACTAACACCAAAATCCAATTACACTTTAATCTCTGCCCACATGAGCCATGAAGGAAGATATTTCTGCCAGCCCTCCAATGCTTTAGGCAGAGGAGGATCAGCTTCTGTGTATTTAACTGTGCATGGTATGTTATCAAATTTACTCTTCATCCTTAAAAATACGTAAATAAATTATAAAAATACGTAAAATATAAAATATACGTAAAATATATCCTTAAAAATACGTAAAAAATTTTCAAAAATTCCACAGTTAATCCTTAAAGGTAAAAATATGGAATGATATCAGTTTAATTAGCTGCATCTATGACATTAAGTTTATGTATTAGTAAAGCAGATATTCTAAATTCTAGACTAGATCAATAAGATCTCTGTGATTTAAATCTGTTGACAAAAATATTTATGAATTTTTTAAATTTTACTATCCCTGAAAACTGGCCTTTAAAAAGGTTGTCATAAAAATGTGCTAGACGTCATATATAAAAGTAAAGATAAATAATTTAAAAGGAATTCAAGGTTCAGAATATGAAGTCAGTGAAATATGTATAAAGATGGTATCATGTATCTTGCTTATGTAGATATCAAATGGCTTGCAAATTTAATTGATGGGGAGTTTGCTTTTTAATATAAAAGGTTTGTTAAAACCCATATTAGCCTTATTTTGTCTTCCTCTTCTTATTTTTTGTTTACCTTCATGTTGACCATTTCTAACAAACAAAAACCATCACTAAATAATTTGTATGCCACTTATTTTAGAGGGGTAGTTTGTTTTTGTGCCAATAAGGTATAAGAGTAACATCACAACATGCTCTTCATATCTGCCCCTTGGTTTAATGTTACTCTAATTCATCCTAAATAAACCAGGCTGATTTTTGTAAAGAAGAATATGAGTCAGTTACTGTTTCTTTCAAAACTTGAGCCAGAATGATTGGCTCAAGTTTGAGCTTATATTTTTTTAGGCTTTTTATATGCTATATCAGTAACTTATGTCTATTGATCCTCTAATAAACAGCGATTTATTTTTTTAAATTTCTATCGGAGTAACTGACCCAAGCTTAACTGTCATAGTTGATAGGGAAGTATGTAAGTACCAAAGTTTTATGAATGAACGTTTTATTAAATGAATAAAACTGTATTGTAATGTTTGTTTATGTTTTAGAGCCAGCATCCATCGTCCATCCGTTGAGGCCTCAAACTGTCATGAAAGACAAAGAAAAGAATTACAGCATCACCTGTCGAGCTCGAGGAAAACCCAAGCCCAAAGTACGATGGTTGCAAAATGGTCAAGAAATATCCGAAGATAGTGGCCTTTTCCACATTACCACGACTGACACAGTTGAAGATAGCAATGCTTTTACAGTTCAAAGTACCCTTGCTTTTGCAGGACCTAGTCGGCGAGAAAATGGTCTTACCCCTGGTGATAGAGGACGCTACACTTGCGAATTTGACAATGGATTTGGGGAGACTGCTAGATCAGAGATGATGCTGAGGATAGAACGTAAGTTTTCATTTGAATTTCTTGCTCTGATGTGACAGATTAATGAATCATGAAATTTTATTTAGTAACTAATCTTGGTTGTTGTCAAGGAACGTAAAGTGTCAGGTTCAGGTAGAAGTTGGTGGGGCACCAGAAGTTCACTATATTGGTCGTAGAGCTATAGTCCCGCAGCACCAGCTGTGCCTTTCCATTCCAGTTTTGAGGGAGGGGGAATAAAATGGCAAATTAGATAGAAAAGGAGCAATTTTAAAAAATAATTTGTCTATATTTTTCTGTCATACAATCAGGGACAGACTTATGGAGTCACAGTGAGGGGTCCTGCATTCCAAGGAGCACCCAAATTTGAGTTAATAGTTGAAGACAGCATACTTATCTGATATCTTAAGATGAGGAACCCTCAGAATTTCTGGGAAGAGGGGCCCCAGCAGAGCCAGATTTAGACTTAATAAGGATCTAAGTTATTTGAGATATGGGGCCCTTTATAAGTCTGTTATACTATATTTATACTATATTTTAATTTTTTGGGAGCCCCCAAGAAAGTAGGGGCCCTAAGCTGTAGCTTGTGTAGCTTATATGTAAATCCTGCATTGGGCCTCAGCATTTATAAATGTGCCGCTACATGCTACCATATATTTAAACTAGACCACAGTTTTGCATGGATGAGAAAATGGCATAATTACATTATATTATAGTATCACATATCACAAGAATTATTGTGTAACTTAATAAGAAATAAGAAACCCTCTGAAGTGGTTTTAAAATATAAATTGAAATATAATATGCAATATACAAATAATACCTCTTTGAAATATAATAAACAAATTATCATATTGGTAATTAAATCATCCAAACTAGTCCTGGAAAATTTGAAAATATAACGCTGATTTTTGTTGTTTGACTTCCAAGATAATCGTTGTTCGACATGTTATTTTAACCTAAATTTTGAGAAAATACAATTCAGAATACATTAAAAGCAAACATAGTTTAATTGCAATCATCATATTATTAATATCACAAACTTTTATTTGACTGATGGTTATAGTTTTCATTAATTTTTGGTATTTGAGAAAACTAATAAAATAATGATACATGTCCTTAACTGTTATTTCACAGCGCATTAAATATTAAGTGAGAGACTTAATATAATCACAGATCTTAGATAGCAGATTCTTGCATTTTTATTGAACAAAATAATATACTCTTTGGAATAATCAAATTAACACTTTTTAGAATTACACTTGTAAGGAATTATCACATTCATCGACATGTGCTTTTATGGTATAAGTGGTTATCATGTCCAGCTAGCAGTTGGAAGGTCTCTTGCAGAACTAAAATGTGGTACATGATAGATATAACTCATGAATATGCTTGGATTTGGTAAATTGCATCACTTGCCTTTCCTTAGTCATTCTTTTCTTTAGTTATTAGTTATTTAGTTATTCATTTTCTTTAGTCATTCTTTAAGTGGGGTATGTAAAAATTATCACATTCTCCTATCATATGGTGTGAGTGGTTAGCACATTGAGCTAGCAACTGAAACATCCATAGTTTGAATCCCAGTAAGGGTACAGCTGATTTTTCAGGGTCCCTCTCTAGAAAACCTAATAATCTGTATACCCGTTTCATGAAAAATAACATGATGTGTCCAAAAAAGTTATTATTGTTCTCCCCTAAGTATAATGCACAGCTTGGTATTTTATGTATTATCGAGGTAAAATTTAAAGTATTTCCATGTATACTTCGTAAATATTGAGTAAAAGACCTGATACTATTATGTAATTGATGTTGATTTTCTATGCAATAAAATATATCTTATTTATCTGATATCTTTATTTATTTTTCAAAATATTCTGTATAATAAACAAGTTTCTTACGTTAGCTTTTTTAATATTAATGGACCTATCATTATTTATTTATGCATTTTTCAAAATATCCTAGACAATGTATAAAGTTCTAATGTCAGTATTTTTAATATTACAGATTCTCCAGTGGTAAGGCACACTTATAACAGGGTAGCATTTGATGTTGGGGAAACTGCTGTACTACAGTGCAAGATGCAGGCATATCCCAATCCTCAGTTCGAGTGGTTCTCTCGAGGACGAGTGCTTGATGAATATGGAAATTATGGAACTAATATTACTGATCTGGGAGAAGACATCTATGCTGGTGTCCTCTCCATCAGGGACATGAAAGAAGAAGACTATGGTGAATATACCTGCAGAGCCTCAAACCAAGTTGGTGATGACAAGAAGACGATCATAAGGCTTGTGAGAAAAGGTAAATAATCATTATTGTAGATTCAAGGTTTTTAATGTTGCCAGTTTAATGTGGTAGTAAAATATAAAATGATAATGACACCTCAAAATCACAAGTAATAATATATTCTGCTAACACAGCACATATTTCACAATAACACATACAGTCAAAAGTCGTTAATTCGGACACCCATAATCCGGAATGATCTATAATCCGGACCTCAAAGCTAAAAACTTTCCGCGCATGCGCCCGCACAGGCTTTTACGCGTGCGCATAAGACCTTGACTACTGTGCATATGCATGTGCGCAAGTGCAGAATACGTTTTCGCCTGCGCGTTTAATGTATAACGGACGGTGTAAGCTCTAATTATCTATTTCAGTTAATGTTAATGATTGCGTTGCTCCTCGATCTTCGAATTGGATCCCGCTTATTATTTTTTGCAGACTGTAAGAGCAATTTTATAAAAGTAAACTTGAACTTTCGATTATGTCAAATAGAATTTCCGATGCTGGAACTTCCAAAGGATCTACAAAACGAAAGTATGTTTCGATGTCCAACAAACAAAAAATGGATAAAGACATGAAGAATGTGACAGAGAGGTTAGTGAAAACGAAAAAATTTCGATTGACAAGTTAGTCGGTATTCTCGGCACAGCAATTAACGGGACTTGAACAGCGGAACTTTGTAACTGAACAAGAAATTATGTCTGTTTATAGAATTAAAGAGAAAGTATTATTACATAAAACGAAGCAACTTAAGCAACTTACATTGAAAGAAATGTTTAATAAAGTAAACAAATAAATATTAAGCTTTTTTTTTTTTTTTGTAAAATTTGATACTTTTTAGATCATACTTGTTCTTTATTTCATAAATTACGGTTTCATATTTTTAATTTTAGAATTTCTGCATGCCATCTTACGAGATTTAAACTGATGATCTATAATCCGGAAAAATCGATAATCCGGAATCGCCGAAGTCCCGACGAGTCCGGATTAACGACTTTTGACAGTATAGCACATAAGATGAATTAGTGTACATATATTAGTATGTGTGCAATACATAAGATTAACTACATTATATTCGTCACTATGAGCACATGCTATAAGTTTACCATGTGCGATCAATCATCTGTGTTGTATAGGGTTGCACACAGTGCCGGTATACTGTAGTTACCACAAATATAATAGGGTTGCTATAATACATGTCTTACAGTTGTAACAAAATCATCTCAATATGTTAAAAAAATTGCATTGATTTATTTCTTCAGTGGGTTCCAGTTTCAGAGTTAAATTAAATAGATAGCTTTCTTAAGTCTGTGACAGTTGGGTCACATAATAATTGTGTTAATTTTATGCAAAATTTAAAAATAAGGCAAAATTTAATAAACAAGGCAATCTTTTTAAAAGAAAGTTCTAGAACATTTTCACTTATCCTACAAAGATTTTTTAGATGAAAAACTGAGTTTTGTGATACATGTAACAAAGCTGAAAAATTTAACAAAATTATATAACAAGGACTTCATGTCAGTAAAAGCTACACAAGCAGATTTAGTAAGATTGACAGTTATTTATACCAATTTTTAAAAGCAGCAAAATAGCTTATAAATTAAAAGAAATATTTTAATTTTTTAATAATTAATAGTACTGCTGTTTATAATTAATAATACTATTTTGTATAAATATAAGAGAATAATTCTTATTCTTCTTATGGGTATCTGCAAAAGCTCTGTATTTTTTATTTGTGTTTAAATGTGATTTCAGTATAGCAGCGTGGAGTATTTTATCGCATATTTAGCTTCATTTATTAAAATTTGTCTTTTCTGCTATATAACAGTTACCTGTTCTAGCAGTAGTATTGCTATTATGCAAGCTGCAAAAATGGAAAGTTGAAATTATTTAAAGTTACTGTTATGTAAAACGTAATTTTTAAATGAAACTACTGATTATTAAAAACAGTATGTCGTAACATGATTTCTGTTTATTTTGAAATGATATTTCAGGTTTTGAAAATGTTTTGTACATAGTTGTTAAAAAACACTGAAAAACAAAAATTGCATAAAAGTATTATTTTATAATTTCTAAACCCTAGCTAACTAATAGTCATTTAACTTCGCATTTCTCTTAAAGCATCACATGCCATGAATATTTTTTGTTATAACATAAGCTATATTGAAAATACCATAGTTTAGTCAAGCTCTATAGTTGATAGTGTGGGCACAGTTTGTTGTGGCGCATGTGTTTCTGTGTTGGCATGTTGGCACACTGTGTTGCTCCACAGTTTAGTCATGCTCATTATATGGTTTAAATATTTTTATCTAATGAAAAGAATATGCAAAACATTGATCTTAGGGGTTCTGTAAAATTAATTTTGTTAGATAATGTTTTTTTTTTTTTAATTATAACATTTCTGCAAATACCAATTTGAAATCTGTACTCATGTATGTGTGTTTGTCTGATGTAAAATTTATAGTTTAGAAATTTATATTTAAAAACTTACCTTCCAAGATATTTATATACAGCTTCCAAAATTTTAACTGATTATTTAACAGTTACTATTAGTATGGAGCTTTTATATAAGTGATGATATAAAGAGGTGTTTATAGTTTTTAGTAAACGAATTTCATATCCAAAGTATTCCCACTCAATGGATGTATTTGTTACAAACCTCCGGCATGAACAATCCAGTAACAAAAAAATGTTTGCAGTAATATCTTGAATAATTGTTTTGTTTATCAAATAAAATCACAAGTCTTTCATGTGGTATTAATTTTACAATAAAGAAATTTTTCCATCGCAATTTTTATTATCTACCAATGTCTTTCTTTTTTAATAACAAAGATTACTGTAATAATTCTTTCATCACATTTTAGTAGTTATTTGTGGATTATAAAAAGTACTAATTTTGTAATGTATGAAACATGCAATGATCAGAAATGATAATTATCAGATATGAGTGAATTTGTAATCATCATTATGGAGACACAGGAATTTTATGTGATTATTTTCTAGTCATTTTATGTTAAATTTCTAGTCATTCTCTGGTCATTTTATGTGATTATTTTCTAGGCTTATGTAACACCATGTTATTAATCAAAGTGAATAACTAGATAATACTTTATTATCTTTTGTTACTTAATTCTAAAATAATTATCATGGTTTCTACAAGCCTCAGAATTAAACTTCGAATTTGGACTATATTTTTCAAAATTTACCATTTGAACTGCAACAGTGGCCTTCTTAAAAAGTTATCATGAAATGAAACTTCTGTCAAAAATAATAACTGAAAATTAAATATCTTATTAACACATAATTATAGTTTATGGACACATACATGTGTTTAAAATTTTAAAATCTTTTCTTTTTCTAATGAAGCAAGAAACTTCTGATAAAGAAATGGAAGAGAAAATATATCTTATTTATTTTTTAAGGTCCACCTGAAAGACCTACACATTTAGAACTGATTGAAGTGAGCTCAGATAAAGTTACTCTGAGATGGCAAGAAGGATTCAATGGTGGTTTCTCAAACACAGAGTTCTTAGTCACCTACCTGAACACTGAAACTGGTCGTCAGTTCAATGAATCGTGCCGTTCACAAAACCTCTGTCAAATTACAGGTCTGTTTTAAAAATCATTCCATAATTCAGTGTTAATTTTATAATTGTTCTTAAGAATGAGCATTAGGTTCGGCAAATTGTAATGATTTTATATCTTTCTTTTCAGGACTTTCTGCAAACACTGAATATCATTTCAAAGTTTTAGCTGTCAATCCTCGTGGTTACAGTCCTTATTCAGAAGAAATGCCTGTTACAACAAAAGGTATTTTATGTTATAAAATATAAATTTATTGCATGTTTTGCTGCCAATCATTATTACTTTGGATAAGCAAGTGGTAAATTTGCATGTCTTCTAACAAACTGTAGTACAGAATGTGTTAGGATGCATGAAATTCGTCTAATTTGTGTCTTTAAGACATTATGAAAAGCACATATGTAAGAAAATTGCCATATTCCAGAGTTACAAAGTATGGTAATTAGTTGCAGTTCAAAAAATAATGCATTTAGTTGAGGTTTAGTAGATAAAAGTATTTTGAGTCTTACCTTCAGCTTCTTCATTTTGGTAGCAGTCGCAATTTAAAACAAATTACATATTATAAAATTATTTCGTGTACAGATTTGTAAGCATCTACTCTATTTATACTAACACAGTATTATGAAATTATTTCATAGACAGTAGACTAAACAATACCAGGAATGTAAAATTTAAGAATTATTTCTGCTTATCTTTACACAGTATGATGAAATTATTTTATGTCTAGTTGACAAATAATTATAGATTTGTAAAATTTGAGAATCCACACTATTTATCTTTGCATTGTA
The DNA here is from genome assembly GCF_044657685.1 of Stegodyphus dumicola. Lineage (NCBI taxonomy): Eukaryota > Metazoa > Arthropoda > Arachnida > Araneae > Eresidae > Stegodyphus > Stegodyphus dumicola. Next base: position 33,180,492 of record NC_140772.1, read on the forward strand.
TCATAATATTAAGCTAAGGTTTACAGAAAAAGATTAAGGATTTTGTCTGAGAATGTTCCACATTAGATGACAATATATTCATGTAGTACACCGTTTAATATAGCATTCGAATTCCAAATTTATATGAGAAGGAAAACCACAAATGACATTAAATAGAAATTACAGGCATGTAAATGATATATAAAGTCACAAAAGCACGAGATTAGGGCAGTAGGAGAAAAGAACGTGAATTTAATAATTGAATTCTTATTTTAAAATTTATATGTTAAGCTTTTATTTGCATATTTTAAAGCATGCCATTTTAATTTTTCATACTAAATTATACAACCTGAGTCAGTATTAAACATAAATAAATATATGAAATATGAAAAATTTAGCATAATTGCAGGAAAGTAATATACCAGGTGACCCAAAAGTCCATTAACATTTGAAAATTCAATAATTCATGTAATAATGTGGGTAGAGAGGTAAAAGCTGACATACATGCAAAAAAAAGCCAACATATGGCACTGGGCAGCAAAACGTCAGTGACACTGCATGAGAATTGTGTATGAAATGAGCTGTAGTGAGAGAGGGAATCAGTCCCTTTATGGCTTTGTTACTTTTCTGTCCTCGCCTCTGGGTGTTGGTCATGGTGTGATGGGGATTTATCACATCAATCGTGATCAGACCCTTTTTTCTTCGAGGAAACACATGGTCCTGCTATTCAAACCATCAGTGATGGGTGTAAAGTATGCTGATATGTTACAGAATCATATTATCCCTACTCTGGCTGATAAACACGTGTTGGAAGGTATGACTTTTATGCAAGGTGGCTGTCCACCCCATATTGCTATACGTGTGAACAATCTCTTGCACACCTCATTTGGCGAGGATCGTATGCTGAGCCACCACTTCCATCATGCTTGGCCTCTCAAGTCTCAATCCATATGATTATTGATTGTGGGGTTACCTGAAATCGCAAGTCTACAGCGATCATTCGATCTCATTAGGGATGCTAAAAGACAACATCCAATGATAATTTCTCACCATACCTGCAGATATGCTGCACAGTACTGTTCACAACATTATCCCCCGACTACAGGTATTGTTAATGAATGATGGCCGATATGTTGAACATTTGTTATAAAGAACATAGTCTTTGCTGAAAATCTATTGTTATGCTAATTATTGCTTTTGCTATCATATAAAGCGCCATCTGTTGGCCATTTTAAGCACTTTTTTTCTTTCAATAAAACCCCATGACATTATAGGTTAAGTATGTGTATAAATTTTTACCTCTTTACCTACATTATTCAGTGAATTACTGAATTTCCGAATATTAAAGAACTTTTGGGTCCCTGGCAAATAAATAGTGGTATTAAATACATGTCTTATAAATAGTGATATTAAATAAATGTCTTATAAAATATAATAAATATACTATTCATTTCCTAAAAGTATGTGACAAATGAAGCTTGTACTACTACTCCACAGAACAAAAGGAGCAGGAAAAAATAGTTAAAACTGCATGAGAAAACATTAGTAAAGTACTTAGAGTTAAAAAATAAATATGAGACAAATACACATTTTGAAGTTCATTTATAATTATTTAATATTCAGATCGCATAGAAATATAATATAATAAGTTATAATAACTAAAGGAAAGTGTATATAATAAAAAATTTTTAATTAAAGAATTAATTTATTCCCATACTTTTAAAATTTGGAACATACATACAAAGCACAGAAAATACATTATCTGAGTTTTCTGAGAACAATTCAAAAAATCATAAGCAGAGAAAAACAGCTGGTACAAATTTTTGGTTTAATTTACTCACTGCATAAATACATGCACTTTGCTGAAGCATGTGTTTGATCCTTATTCTCACCACAATTTAAAATAAAGTTAACCCAAGGAAATTGGCAGCGTTCAAAATTTTACTTTTTCCTCCCCCCCTTTGCTTTAAACACTAATATTTTTCTTTAATGCCATTTTAGATCTTCTACTAATTTCTTTATTTTTCTTTCTTTACAGTGAATTTGAAAGGTAAGCATTAGAATTTAATAAAAATTTCTAACTCTTTTTTCTGTTTTTTTTTTTTTATTATTATTATTATTATTATTATTATTATTATTATTATTTTATTTTATTTTTATTTTATGATAAAATTGTTTAATGAAATAAATAATTGAACTTTTACTGTACCAGCTGTTTTTCTTCAAAAAGCTTTTGACCTTGGGTATTTGTTGTGATTCAACTTTAAGAAATTTTCCAATCTTATGGCTTTCTTACAGCATCTTTTTCATAGACTTTAATGAAAAAAATTTTGTATCATACAAGTTTGTAAAATGTTGAAATGTGTGCTTAAAATGTGTTTTATTCTCATATGATCCAAGAGTTTTTCACTTTTAGCTCAATAAAAGAGTATTGTAAACTGCCTACTAATAGACTTAAACGAATTACCATTTAAAAACTGAATAAAAATAAATCTTGCAAACAGTTAATGGGATTAACCAGTGTTAGATATAATTTAAGATATCTAAATTATATCTTTGGTATTTATAGAAACTTTTTTTTTTCATTCAATGAAAAATAACAGTAAGAAGGTTTTTTTCAATACTTTTGCATTAATACTATGCAATTTGTAATCTATAATAATATTATATGATCTAGAAATTATTTGAACAGACGAAATAAAAATTTCCAACAAAAATATTTTTTGTTAGAGTAAACTGAGAAAAAGAAACTAACTTTAAGGAAAACTGTGAATTTTGCTAAAATTAATTTAAAATATTGTGCAAATTTGAATTTCGCTTCTACAGTATGAAAAAATGTTTATTTTAAATATTGTTTAATTGTGATACATGAAATGTATATACTCTGTAATATGCAAAATTTATGCTAAATATATATAAATTGTGTGTGAAATTCAGAAGACAGAAAAAATACACATCTATTCAGACCTCAGTAATGAAATTCAAACTTAATAAGACTGCTAAACTGAAAATATTTATATACAGGTTTCCTTATTCAGTATTGAAACAAAGCACCATATTATTCTATTGATTATTGTTTTTATAGCTGTTGTCAAGTAGATTTTTTATAAAAAATTGCCAAACATGAACCCCAAATTGTAGACTAATCTTGTGCTGTTTTAATTGAGCAATATTGCAGTAATTAGAATTTTAATTGTTAAGATCAGAACTAAAAAGAATATTTTTTGTCACACTAGAATTTTCAGTTTTAAATATTCTTAGGATTTTCCTGCAAATAATACTCAGAATTTAAAAAAAAAAAAGGAATTTAGAATAATAAAAACATTTAGCCAATCAGAAAAAAATAACTCTGTATAGTTTGTCAGGAAGAATGCAACTAGAACATCCTAAAATTTTAAAACTGCTATAAAGTAGATGTTTGAAAAATGTAAAAAATAATGTTTTAGGCTCTTTTTCTCATAAAATTCTAATCTATTGAATGTATGGTTATCTGGAAAATTAATAAATATCTCCCAGTTTTTCTGTAATATATATTTCTCTTTTCTGGCAATTTTTTAATCTAAGTGATTTTTTATTCATGATTGAATCTGCCAAATTCTAAAATCTACATGACCTTAGATCCAAAAGTATATAAATTTTTCACTTTCTGCCATTTATGCTTGTGTTTATATTACCAATTTAATTTTCCATTGAAATGTATGCTATATTAAAACAGAAAATTTCTTATTTTAACGTTTCTTTAATATGTTTTTCATAGATTAAAAATATGATGTTTCTTAAACAATACATGAATGATTATTTCAAAAGTTATTGAGTATAAAATTGAGAGATATCTTATTTGATAAAATTTAACAAATTCATTTCTATGGTTTAACAATATGCTTTCATATTTTATAGATATGCCAAGACCTTCTGAAGCTCAATACGACAAAGACACAGGCTACCTGACTTTTCATGTGGAATTAACTTCCTTGAAACTCTTAGCAAAGGTATGATATAAAGTTCCTATTTTTCTGAATGAAATTTTAATCATAAAATTAACTAAAAACAACATGCAGTCATATCTCCATTCATGGATACCTACATTCAAGCAGAGAATTCTTGACTGAGATAGAGTTTTTCCATGATAAGATGAAATTGAACTGTGAGTCTATTCATTAGATATTTTCGCAGATCACAGATAATAAAACCCAATATATTACAGGTATTTTGAAAGTTTATAGATATAGCACTGCATTCAGATCTTTGTTAAGATATATAAAAAAAAAATGTTTTTCAGTTCATCACCCACTACTTACCTGGACCAGGAGAGATTCAATTCTCAAAATTAGATAGTGAGATCAGCATTTCTGTATCTTGCTTATTAACAGAGGTGTAGTTGAACTGCAACCAAGTTTGTTAGATATCGCCAAGATCTGGCAAACATGCTCACTATTTGGTTCCATCTGTAATTGAATATGTGATAAAAATTGCCAATGAAAACCTATCTTGCTTATTCTTAGATACAGTTTAACTGTGAGATTTTTCAGATCTTGAAAAGATGTGAAAAAATATGTTTGTTATTTTATCCCATCTATAACAGAATCTGAGATACTATTTAGCAGATATTCCCTTATAATAGACGAAAAGCCTTAATCTCATGAGTTTCTGCTAACAGGATGTTTAATTATGCATCATTAGAAAATTTAACATTAAAGTATTTAATAATTTATACACATTTGATAGCTTCCTAAAGATATATATAACTTTAGTACATGCTTGGCTTGATTTTCTAATTGTAGTACAATTTTAAATAATTATAAAACTAAACAACAAATGCCATGATAGTCTGAGGCAGTTTATTAGTAGATTAGCAGGACTTCTGATTTGCTTTTAAAATGGTTTTTCTCTTTTATTACATTTTAAGAGTTGTATTTCACGTACAAGAAAATCATCCATAAGTTGTATTAATCTATAATTCTGTTTCTTAGATTGAAGCTAGGCCAATTGGTAGTGAAATGTGGATCCCTCAAACAGTTATTAAAGTAATACGGCCAATTGAAAAAGTTCAACTGAGTCCACCAGATGAAGGCTTCTCAGATGTAAGGGTAAAATTATGCTTGGAAAGTAATGATTCATGGTGCGGTGATGCAAAACTTGCAAATCCTCTAGAAGGTAAATATATATTCATTTATAATTTAATAATGTTTATCAAACTCAAAAATAGTCTTTCATTGTTTGTTTAATTTTCCTAAAACCAAAAGTCGATCATTTTTTACTCTTGTGCATAAGTAAATAATTGCAACTGACTCACATAAGAAGCTTTTGCTTTAGGTTATTTAATTACGGCAGAGCTTCAAGTGCTATCTGCCTAAGGGGAGGGATACCTTTGTGGAGGACTTTCTAAGGGAAACTGGCTCGTGTACACTTTACATACGCTCGTGTACACTTACACTTTACACACATGGGGAAAACCACGAAATCACCCATGCAGCCAGCCTGTTCATGGGATTCGAACCTCGTAAGAAGCTTTTGGAGGGACCCAAATTAAAAATAAATAAATAAAACTTTTTAAACAGGAAAACACATTTTTTTCCAAAATTATGGTTGTTTACTAAATAGCTTAACTGCATAATACTAAATTAATAACTTTTAAAATTAAAAATTAAATCCATTAATTTTTGTTTTTAAATTGAACTAAAATAATTTGCATTGCATTACTATTTGAAAATTTTATTCTTTCAACTTTAATTAGACTACCTTGAAAATTAGTTCCTTAAATTTTATTTAAATGTGCAACCAGAACAAAATTAGCTGCATTTTTTTTTTGTACATTTTAAATAATTCGCATTGCATTACTATTTGAAAATTTTATTCTTTCAACTTTAATTAGACTACCTTGAAAATTAGTTCCTTAAATTTTATTTAAATGTGCAACCAGAACAAAATTAGCTGCATTTTTTTTTTTTTTTTTTTTTTTTTTTTTGTACATTTTAAATAATTCACATTGCATTACTATTTGAAAATTTTATTCTTTCAACTTTAATTAGACTATCTTGAAAGTTAGTTCCTTAAATTTTATTTAAATGTGCAACCAGAACAAAATTTGCTGCATTTTTTTGTACATTTTAAATAATTCGCATTGCATTACTATTTGAAAATTTTATTCTTTCAACTTTAATTAGACTACCTTGAAAATTAGTTCCTTAAATTTTATTTAAATGTGCAACCAGAACAAAATTAGCTGCATTTTTTTTTTTTTTTTTTTTTTTTTTTTTTTTTTTTTTGTACATTTTAAATATTTTTCCAGATATTGTGTTGATTAAAAATTTTTATTCATTGGTTAATTTTGTTAAAAAAAAAGGTTGCCTAATGTTTCAGAAATGAATAAAAAATATCTGAAACTTGGTAGAGTTTCTTACCACATTAAATGGCTAATTTGTGTAGGTTTATTGCCAAGCACTATGATGATAGAAAATTATATGGTAGAGGTAATGATATATCGAGAGGTAATGACAACAATAGAAAAAAGCCATCGCAAACATCACCATCATCATCAAAAGCAGGATTGAAGACTTCTGTTTTTAGTTCAAACTGGAAGAAATAAATGCATTCAATAAGGATTTCTTCAAAAGAATAAAGGAAAAATTATATTTTTTGAAGTAAGGAAAAGTAGACAAAATGTTTTATGCAAGAAAATTTAGCATTCCCAAAATGAAATATTTGGGATTTAGTGAAATAATATATTTTACCATATATTCATTCGTCATGAAAATTTTACCTTAACCTTATAAGTTCATTACTTTACGTGGTTGATTCATAACATTCACATAATTTATCACCATATTGTACATATTTGCATGTTTATGGTTCAGATATTGTACTGTTATTTTCACATGTAGTATATAACTATTTGTATAAAAGATTAATATATGCAACTACATTTTTTAGGAAAAATGTAATTTTTTCTGCATAACTAAGATCTCTTTGATAATGCAATCAGTTGATATCTAAGCAGATAAGACGTTCAATTTTAAGAGCTGCTAATTTATTAAAAATATTAAATTTATTTAATATTTTTAGAACTAATTATATATTTATGTAGAATAGAATTAACATACTATGTTTATATAGAATAGAACTAATTATATATTTATATAAAAGAGAGAGAGATTAAAAAATTATTTATTAATGAATATATTGTATTTCACAGAGGATCTACCCAATCCTAAAGATTCTAAAGCTGGACTATCAACAGAATTTGTTATGATTATACTTTCAGTTGGTGGAATTTTCTTTTTGTTACTTGTTATTACAGTGATTTGTTGTTGCTTGAAGAAAAGAAATATCCATAAAGGTACAGATTAAAAACAATTAAAACATATTTAGTTATGTTAATAAAGTTTAAATTATTTTTATTGTTACATATTTCTATGTTAAAAAGATACGGAAAGTTCTACATGTTTACTAACATTATTATGCACTATTTTTTTTATTATAAACAATTACAAAATATTTCCTTTTTTTTATTTTAGAAAAGAAAGATTTTGAAATGGAAACCACAAAGTAAGTCTTTTTTATTATTTATTAAGGTAATACAAATAAAAGCTGCTGTAAAATTTGAAATGCACATGCACATATATATATGTCATTTAATATTTATATATCTATCAGAAACACAAACATTTTTTTATATGAAAATAAAATCTTTCCGTGTATTTTGGTGCATTATGCCGATGAAAATTGATTAGTAAATACGCGAAGAAAGAAATTTAGAACAAATTTTTCACTAAGACCCCCCCTCCCCTCCAAAAAAATTTTCAACAACAGTAACAAAGTAAGCACATAGTCCTGATTTTATTTTTAATATACTCAATTAATCAAAGAAATTTTCTCATGTGTTAAACTATTTTACTGTTAATAATATTAATTTCATCCTTTGTGAAAACAATAATTGCTTTCCTATTTTTCTTTAAGCTAAAGAATAGAAAAACGTTAAATTACGTACTGAAGGAGAAAAGGATACTTTCCTAGAATGCAATAATCACATACACAAAGTTAAAAGAGAGAGAGAGAAAAAGAAGAAGAAGCTAACAGAAACTAACCCAACATGATTATACTACCAAAAAAATTCCTTACCTAAAAAGAAAATAAACATATCACTGCATTTTTTAAATTTATATTCTTTTTATTATTATACAGTTGCAGAACTTATTATGACTAAACAAAAATTCACTTGGATGGCCTATTAACATTTAATTTGCATTTAATTATAGTTTTATACCACTTTTTATTCTTTAATTTAATGAAAAACTAAAATTAACAAATCAATAACATGCTTAATTTCTTAACCCCCCCCCAAAAAGTGACGTAAATAACTGGAGATCCAGATAGCTGGTCTGAATTAATAGAATTTTGTTATAGTATGATATTATTAGAGTTATTGTATTAAGTTTACTATTGTAACTGAAGTCCAAAACTTATAATATTAAAAGCCTCCAATTTTTTTCCCCTCTCTTCTGTTTAGCCCTCGACCAAAGGCAGTTACACCTCCCTACTTCCCCGATGGAGTTGTGAACAAGGGCTTGGAGAGCGTAACAGATGACATCACTAAAGCAGGTATCTACACTACCAATACATCGGGCATCAATGGAGGGATGAATGGCCATATCCCTTCGAGCAGCCACCCACATGCTGGTGAGAAATGTTACCACATTAGCTATGAAAAGACTACAAAACTCAATCTTCTGCTTCTTCTTTCTTGGCCATTCTTCCTGCCATTTGCAAATGCATTTCTCATATAGTTGCTTTCTGATACTTGCTTAGTAATTTCTTTTGTTTTCTTCAGTAGAGTGCACAAAACTATCTGGAACTCAGCAGATGTTAGTATTTTGCCTTCTTGTGAAAGTTATCTGGTTTGTGGAAAGTTTCATGATCTAAAAACCGCTGCCAGTTTTTACCCCACACTCTTGCCCTCATGTAATTTTTTTTTTTTTTAATTGTCTTGAGAAAAGAGTATGGAATTTGAGCAAACTAGATCTGCAGCCTCTGTTGGGGATTGTTAACATATTCAATCAATGTGTTACTTATTCTATTAAAGTACATTATTGCTTCATTCTGTAAACAAAACTAGTTTACTTATTCTGTTCAAGTGCATTTATTAGTTTATTATGTGAGTAAAGATAAGTTACTTATTCTATTAAAGTATATTATTAGTTTATTTTGAAAGCCAATGTAAATTACTTATCCTGTTAAAGTACATTATTAGTTTATCTTATAGCCAAATTAAGTTATAAATTCAATTAAAAGCATCAATTTATTACTTTATCATGTAAATCAAAGTATTATTAAAAAGTTATTCTGTTAAAGTGCAATATTACTATGTCATATAATAAATAGGTCTAACTTTAAATTACATTATAAAATGTATTTTTAAAATTTAATTTTAAATGTTAATTTTCACCAATCACAGTGTACTCTCGATTTTCTGGCTAATGCAGGTGAAATTGATCATGGATAACTGAAAAACACAGATAATCCAAACTATCAGTTTTCATGCATATTGTATATGTGTTTACTTTCTTATTTATATATATAGAGAGAGAAAGTAATTTTTACTTTTTTTGAGAGCATTTAAATATTTAGAATTTATCATTATATTCAAATCCCTTTGGTTGACAAAGTCAAATAGAGTTTCAACAGAAGTCATTGATGTCAATCAGATATTTCAAATAAATGTAAGTTCTTGTTTTAATGTCAAAAAAACTTTTCTTGTGCTCTTCATACTTGTAGCGTGTTCTTTATTCATTTTTGTTTCTAAAATTTTAAATCAGTTTTAAAAGAATAAAAAAAATGCATAGATGCATATAAATTTCTGCTTTTGATTGCACATGCAGAATGAGTTGTACGAGGTAATCACCGAAACTAAACCTAAAGACAGAATTCAGCAGTTTTTAGAGCATGCTTGGACTTGCCCATATTTGTTTTTTACACACTCTTCTGCATAGCATTGATTGTGTGTGCGTGGGCACCGCCACGCACAGATAATATAAACCCAGATAATCAAGAGTACATTGTACATATTATTTTTCACAAAAAAAAAAAAAAAGTTTTGTTTTTAATTATGTTTTTAGAAAAAGTAATCTGACTAGCTAATATTAATTTTGAAATATCTTAATATGAAAAGCATTATTTATCATACAGGATAATTTCTAAAATTAGAACTATGGGAGGATAAATTAAGAAAGGTAAATAAAATGATAAAGGATAGTAAAATTAAAAAAAACAAACAGAAAATCAATAAAATGCATTAAATTAATGAAAATAGTTACATAATAAATTAAAATAAGGGAGTATTATAGTATCGGCTGGAATTATGTTTTTACTCAGACTAAGGAGTACTGGAGCCTGGCTCTGGTGGATTCAGGCTGAATTTAAGCCTGATATTTAGGTATTTTTATGTATTCAAAATATAATTAAATTAGAATATGAACAGATGGTAAATCTTTAAGTAAGAAAAAGAAGTATTTATTAAAAATAAATCATGCTGTGCTTCCTCACTTCCTGTTTTATCCACCGACTTTTAAAATATAGATATTAATAACTGCTATTTTACATACATAGCCTAATATTTTATGTGCATTTCCATATTTGGCAATAATAACTGTAGTTTCTTTCATACTGGATTAATATGATAAAAACTAATTAGCATTTTTGGATACTGCAAACTCAGATAACAAATGTATCCATTAGATAAAAATTACAATAATTTAAAACTGAATGTATTAATTACCCATATTTTCATTTAGGATTAAATTGATATAAATTGTAATGTAATTTCATGCATCTAGTTATATTAGAGAAATTATGATAAAATTTAACTTGTACATATTTTATGTATGAGTGAAAAGTAAAATAGGTAGAAAAGAAAGAATTTTTTATTTCTAAAAAGCTGAGTAAGCATTAGCGCATATAAATAATTAATATAATTTTGAAGAAAGTGGAAACTTTTCTTAAAATTTAATTTTATGTTACTTATGGTATGTAAAATATTTCTGATCATTCTTTATTTTTTAAGTAATTTGATAAATAATCCAGTAAATGGAATTTCTGTTGCATGATCTAACTTCAGTTTCAGCAACTGCTTCAACTCTCTTAATTTCTGCTTTAATTAACTTATTTTTTCAAAATACTGTATTCTTTTTGGACTAAAATTTCATGTATGGATATGTAATGATTTTATTTGTTATTTGGTCATGTAATATATTTAACTTTCATTTATATATATATATATATATAATGTTGTATGTATATATATTTATAATGATTTGTGTTTCACTATTCAAAACTTTACTGTAAACATCTGATATTTGGTAAAAGGTTTCATTATCATATCAAATATATATCATGAAATACATAAAGAAATGCCTATAAATTATACTTAAATTTTATATTTTTTTACCATGCATACTAATCATTTTTACATCTTGTAAACTAAGTATGCTTTAAATATTTCACAAATTTTAGCCAAAATAAGTAAGATCTAAAGAGATGCAATAAAATTGTACAATATCCTTCTACCAAAACTATTGATAAACACATGCAAAAAGTTCTGTTAAAAATATTTTGTAAAATACCTCTTCATGAACTAAATTCATAGAAATTATATTGTTACAAGATATGAGTTTGTGGTTGCGTCTTTAAATAATCACAGTGTTTGAACAGGAAGAAACTGACAATTTATTATAACTAATAATAACACACAAACAATAAATAGTTTTAAATAAATCAAGGAGAATGTGGATATTAATCAATTACTTGTTTAGTGCATAAGAAATATTGTAAATTCCCAAATCAATCATAGAGTAAAACCCCAAACCATAATTCAACTAACCCTGTTTGAACAGCAAAGGCTCTAAAAGTTGATTAACAACAGATGCCCTGGCTCTCGGAGGGGTAATTATGTGGTGCTGCACAAGGCTTCTGGGAAAATCTTGGCTAGAGCTTTGAAAATGTGTTTTCGTCAAACTTGCCAAGAGGGCAATAAATCGCAAAATGTTGCCAAGGCTCAATCAGGAGCCTTATTTGTCCATATCTTATGCTCTAGTTGAGCTCGTTTTTATAATTTAAATGTTGTTGGACTCAAAATTGAAGGCTCTGCAATCTTATATGAGAAATAAACACTTATATGTAAAAAGTGTGGCTACAGATTCAGTTATTTGTGAAATAAACCCCAAAACTATTACATTAAAAGCAAATAAACAACTAAATAAAGCAATACATGAAATTATAACAGTGCAAATATTTACAGAAATTTGCAATGCATTATAGTAGTATTTTTCCTTAAGAATGGTAAAATTAAAATGCATCAGATTAATATCAAAATAAACTTGTTTTGCTCTTTCAAGTGGCTTTATATCTCTCATCACAGTGCTTTCCAATTGTTAATGTACCTCTTTAAAAAGTTGGCAACTATCTTTTTGCCAAACTAATACATGAAAGGCAACATCCATTTTGAACATTAAGAATTCCATCAAAGAATTAATAAAAAAAAAAGGCAAAAGCATCCATAATAGCATCTTTCTGAAGAAATCCTTTTGTAAATTTTTTTCATTGTTTTTCTTCTCATGCACACTGTGATCTATTTTTGCTTTTAAAAAAATCACAGAGTTCCATAAATTTGGCATTGTGCACACTGTAGTTTTCCCCATGTACACAATGATCTGCTTTCATGTAAAAAGGAAATCAGAGAATTGCTCAAATTTTGATCCATCAAATTTGATTATTTATGAAGTACAACTTCATGCAATTTTTGCATTCTGTACTGTTGGACAAAATACTATATTTCTGAAGAAATGCAGTGCTTTCTTTTTCATCAGTTGTCAAGCATCATAGTCCCATTATGATTCCTTTCCAGGGTAAAAAAAGCATTCAATGGAAAGAGAACAAACAGTAACGACTGCCAAATCTCAAGGTGGAAATTTACAAGCCTGTGCTGTGCATGCACATGTGCACACCAAAAGTTGCCACATAAGTACATTTGACAATGTCGTAGTTGCCTATTATGGCTACATATTGCATTGTCTCATGAGTACTTTTCAGGGAGGCGATAATTAGAAATTACTCTCATTATTTTATTTGAAATAGGTATTTATGGACCAATATTTATGCATGCTTACATATAGAATAAAAAGGCCTATATTGAATTACTAAAGCACATCATATGAACAGTACACAAAAGAAAACTCTTAGTCATGATTGTTTACTCTGAAAAATACGCACATAGATATACACATACATACACTAAAAATAATACATTGAAAATAATTTTCAGTTTATACAAAATCAAATTCTTATTTTAAAATTTAGTCGCATTTTGAAATTGTAAAACAAAATTGTTTTTTTAATTAGGCAATTTATTTCAGATCTATAAATATATATGCAAATGCCTATTACTGCAATAAAATCTGAGGAAATGCCGAATTCTGGATTCGTGAAAACTCTGAATAATTGAGTGTATAAAAAAATGTGATTCAAAGTAAAAATGACAACTGAATAGAAGAAAAAATTTCTGGACTAAAATTATAAAAAGAGTCATTTTATTTGTTATCAACTTGAATATTGAATGTCTACATCTACATTATGTAACATTTGAAAGATAAAGGCATTGCAGACATAAATGGTAACGTGAAACATCATATCTGATTGTGAAATTTTATTGACTATGAAAATTAGCAGAGATCTTGCTAAACCTACACCACTTATTCTTGCAGAAATTTGAAGGAATAGATGATTTATTTAGTTAGATAATCAACATATACAAATTACGGACATAACATATAAAAAAACTTAAATGGCCTGCCACTTTTTTTTTAGGGAGGGGATGGATGCCTCTACTGCATGCTTTTCCCTTAAAATCAAACTAGTCCCAAATTTTATTTATTTATTTTCAAAATGTGATTCAAAAACAAATAAGTAGCAGCTAACTTATATGCCTTCTTTAATGTTTTATAGAATTAAACCCACTTATCGGAAATTAATCAGGTTTACATAAGCCAAGGCGAAGGTCATATGATTAGATTGTGATGTCAAGCTTAACATTATTGGCTCAAATCACATTGTTTGGTGACAGTTTTCTTTGAGTCATAATCCTATTCTTGCTTAATGATGGAATTTCAAATCTCTTATTTGCTTAATTTTTCATTAAAATTTTTTTAAATTTTAAAATAGTTGAAGGCCAGATAGTCGGGCTTTTACTGTATATTTAAATGTTGAATAAGTCTTGACAATGGAAGTGTTGATTCACTGCTTTCTTTAAGATATGTGAAATTGCAGGGAGTATAAATTTCATATAAATATAATGTGATGTATACATAATAATTATTACTATATTGTAATTTATTTTTCCCCCCTGGAGGATTAAAAAGAGAGAGATCTCAAAAACTTAATTAGAAGAAATTCAGAAGTTATATTTTACTTTATAACAGTAATAGAATTGCAGTCACTGTAAATACAATAATAATAATTGGCCTTTTAATCCAAGAAATTAGTCATAATATTTATTTTATTTTTCCTTTGAAAAGGCATGATGTACCACCATCCTGATCAAGATACCAGTCCGTGCAGTGCTCTCGATCATTCGGAGCCATGGCTGAAACCTGGAGATGACATGGGAACAGAAGGTTCATATCAGCCTTATGATTCTCGTCTCCCTAATGGCTATTTCTATCCAGAAGACTATCAGCCACTGACAGAGGAGATAATGAACATGAAAAACCGAGAACACTTGCGTAAGTTACACAAATTTAAAGTTTAGATTAATTCATTTAATTCATGGGTATATAGTCTTAAATTTTTGACAACATTCAGTTTTCTTGAATGAATTAAAATCATTCACAATTATTTTAAACTCTTTAAGTTATATGACAGTTAATTGTTTTTGTAGGATTATAAATGTTACTTATATTATTTGCAATTTATGTATTCAAAATTAACACTGCAACTACAGTGATGATGTGCTTACTAATATTAAAATTTTTTAGAAGTATTGCTGTATCCTAAAACTCTATGCTTTGAAATCTGATCCTTAAAATAATTAAAATGTTTTGAAATCTGATCCTCAAAAATAAGTTTGAAATCAGATTTTGTATAAGAATCTATACATTTGTGTTATATGTGACATGACTAATAAGCAATTTTCCTTAGGAAGTCCTCTAGGAAGGCATCCATCCCCTTAGGTAGAAGCTCTCGAGTGCTTTGCTATAATTTAAGTTTCCACTCTTTCTCCAACATATACAGAGTTTGCCAAAAATGCACACATATTTTAGCATAACTTCAGACTTTTTTAAAAGTTGGATTGAATGGCAGTGGTAATGTATAGGAAAATTTTCTGTCAATAGATGTCATTACTTGAGCCTAAAATGCACATGTGACATAATGCAATAAATCAAAGTGAGTGACACATGATTATTGTTTAAGAAACATTCGAACATTGTAAAGTGTGAAACTAAATCGACTTCTTGCCTAAATCTAGGCCAAACAGAAAGTTGTTGCTTTGCTAATTTTACTGTAAAGTGGTATTTCAAATTTAAGAACTGCCAAGCAGTAACAAATCCCATTTCA
The DNA here is from genome assembly GCF_044657685.1 of Stegodyphus dumicola. Taxonomy (NCBI): domain Eukaryota; kingdom Metazoa; phylum Arthropoda; class Arachnida; order Araneae; family Eresidae; genus Stegodyphus; species Stegodyphus dumicola. The sequence goes on from NC_140772.1 coordinate 33,196,071, forward strand.
TCACCTTGAAGAGTTTGCACACCCACCTCAGAAATCTGCCACATATATATGCATATAAGCTGAAGCATTATATGGATATATGATAAAGGTTAGCATTAGCATAAGTATAACTTATATGAATGAGACACTACATAAGGGTAAGTGGTGCATTTGAGTTCCCACCTATTCACCTGATTTAATACTTTAAACCTTTCATCTGTGAGGAATGATAAAAGACATATATTGAGCAACATTTCACCTTTGTAATTAAATGTCTGCTATGGCTACGACTTTACGCACCTCCTGTAATTTCAGAGGTTAAAGAGAATTTGCATTCATGTTAATGTATGGATAAATTTAGTATTAACATGCATTATAAAGTTTTCATTTGTGTTTATTATTATTATTATTATTATTGAAGTTTATTTGTATTCTTGTCATTGCAGATTCTCCTTACTATGATGTAAGTGGCTTACCAGATCCTTATGCCATGAGTGAAGAAGACAAGACTCAACATATATCTCTGTCATTCGATGAAAGCCACGAGAGTGGGTACTCAACACCCAACTCCAGATCTCGCAGGGTAATTCGAGAAATCATCGTCTGATGGACATTTGGATGGTCTATGTTTGGAGACCAGTTAAGTTAAAAAAATAAAAGAAGAACTGTGATAAATGACAGAAGAATTTTGTCATCCGATGGTGCCGACTGCAAGCAGTCAGTTCTTTTGCCATTCCACACAACTACTTGTTGTGGAACAGCCTTTAAAGAGACTCTTGAAGCATTTGCATACTGTGAACAGGAATTGTTGAATCTAATCTGAATGTGTGTCTGGAAAATGATGAGAACAAATGCTTTTAATGTGGCAACTTGTAGGATTATTATTAGGAAAAAAAAATTTGAAATAGCAGTTAGAATGGGACATTGTTTTGAATCGGGTAATGTTTAAAATAGACCAATCCAGCAGATGCTGGACCAAAACAAATACTTTGACTGAACCCATCAACAAAAAGATGAGAATCATGCAGGATGGGCCACAAACTGATGAGGATTTTACTGTGTCTTGGCTCCAGTTTACCTGATGAAAAATTGTAAATACTTCATAAGCAATGTACATAGAAAAGACTGTGAAATTCATATTTCCCTTCACTATGAAATGCTAATCCTTTGCCTTAAGAGAGAGACAGATAGAACTGTCACAGTTGTACTGCCAAAGTACAGTAAAATGAGTACTATGAGAATTTGGCATTTATCAGGCGTTATAAAGGCAGAAACAGTAATTTACATTTAAAAGCTGTTATTGTTTGTATTTCTTTGTTACCCAAAATATATCAATATTCATCAATGCAATAATGAGGTACTTTAAGGGTATTTACACATATTGACTTTATGCATTGTTAAGTAGATCAGTTTTCGAAATATCCTTGTTGTTGAGGGAGGGGAACAAATTTTTAACTGGCCATACAAAATATAACTTCAGTGCATAGTCTGTGATAAAGTCACAATGACTGTATTCATTTCTAAATAAAGAAATGTTTTATTTGCGCCAGGGAAAAAAAAAAAAAAAAAAAATGGTTGTTAATAGATTGAAGAAACTATACAAGGCAAATTAATCCTACTATTTATTGATATTTCACCATTGGGACATTTTCATGGTTTAAAGCTTAAAAATATGTTAAAAAAATGAAGCATAAGTTTGCTTGCTTTAAAAAATCCCAAACAGTAATTTAGAACAAAATATCCATGTGTAAGAAATTTAATGCCTCTTAAGAAAAAAAGATATAGGTGAGAAAAAAGTGTTAAGAAGTCCTTTATATTATCATGTCATGTAAATATATTCATATTTTGCATTTTAATCGGGAAAAATGCTTTACTTATAACACTTTTGACTAAACAGGTATAGTAAAGATTTACAGTAAAATGAGAGAAAATTATTTAAGTAGAAGATATTTTTGAAAAATTAATCATGAATTATATATGTGACAAACTAATAATAATTAAAGAGTATTGTTATTAGCTTAATACATAGGCTGTTTTAAATCAAACAACAGAGAACATTCCCTTATTAAATTATATTTGAATTAATAATTTCATGGCAGACTTAAGTGTCCCTAACAATTTTAGAAAACTAGCCTTAACATAAAAAGACGATACTTGTGTGTTAGCTGGTATTCGCAGATGCTCGGGCAACAATCAGAGCCATTTGTTGACGAATTTTCGATATCGGCAGATCAATGGAAACACCTTTTAAAAAAATTTTTTACAGTGGGTATTACTTATTTGTGGGTCGTATTCAAAATCATTTCTGATTATTACTCTCCACATGTTGTGTCTGCTTCCATATGAATTCAGCTAAAACAAAAGACAAATGACCTTCTCTCAGACCAGTTCTCAGTTCTTATAATCTATCAACTGTTGTTGACATTAAATTTTCATCTTAAATATTCTGTCATGTACAATTTCATTTCATGAGCATTGGAACACTCATGATATTTTGGGAAAATATCATAAGCCTGGAAATAGTGGCTAAACATGTGATGCAAAATTCATAAAAATTGGCACGAAATGAACAAATGTGCTACAGGGTCCTTTCCATGTGAAAAGGATTACCAAAACTAATGACACAATGCAGATTGCACCCACTGTGCTTAGCCTGAAGTTAGCTCTAAATTAAAAGAAAGCATTTTCACTCGCCCCTTCCCAAGCAGGTATTAATAATGAAAGAAAATCTTTTCTTTTTATGTGAATCTGAAAAAGCTTGTATGATTGTCAAATATTCACAGGAATCATGGATAGGTACTTTTGGCACTATATCTGCATGTACCTGATAATACACAAGTACCGAATGATTCAAGAGAGGCATGCAATAATGGTATAGCTATAAAAGTTTTTAAAATTTGAGTGCTACTGTATCGAAATGCACTCTGCAATGCTTAGCGAGAGAAGAGCAGGCAGCTTTTATTTGTGGTTTCATTTAGTTCCTATGCCAATAAAGGATGACCAAGTGTGCAATACATAAAAATATCAAAGAAGAGAATTATTACTAAAGCTCATCGTTGCAAGTCACAACCGTCCATAAAGAAGTGATTCTATTTTGAGTAGCTGTCAGTATGATTGGTCTGAAAATTTGTAGATTGTGTTGGCATGCCGATTCATTTACACATTTTACAACAGGTGCTGATGGGAACACAATTATGAAATGGAAAAGCATTCAAAATGTTATTATTTCAAATATGTAGTTCATGTTCACATAAAACAGCAATATGTTGTATTCTTTTCACTTAATTACGCAAGGCTGATAAAGAAACCGTCCCAAAATATCAGTATTTTGTACAAAATCCTATCTTGCCGTTGTTATATAAAATGTCTGTCCACATATCCTCCTGATTTCAAACTTGCTGATGTTTTTGTTGTTATCTGCCTCAAAATTGTGCTTATCCAAGAATGTCAATAGCTTTCCATCCCCTCATTATTACAAGAACTCCACTGTCATAGCGTTGCTCAACTTTTTTATATGTAATTGAGGCAAGTTCACTCTTTGTTGCATATCAGTTTTTGAGTGATTTGTGGATAATTTAATATTGCTTATTGTACTTCATGTCTTTACGTCATTTGATTTCTCCATGTTTTTATTTTATCTGTTCAAATTGCAAGATATGCAAAAAAATTAAAAATAAATGTACATACATACATACATATTATATTCCTTGTGTTTACTGTTTGTACAGTCAGATTTCCTCGCCTTGTGTTTTTTAAATAAAAATAACTTTCTTTGTAATTGTGTTTTATTGTTTTTTAACTATCACAAACATATGTATAGTCGTCTTCCGATTAATTAGACCCCACCTTAAAAAGTTTATTATAGAATGATGGGAAAATTATTACCATAAATTATCACAGTGTAAAACAAAACTGTCTATGGAAAATACAAAAAAGATAAGAAAAGTATGTGGAATAATAGCAAATAATGCTGTCCTATTTGGGGAGTTGTTTTTATCCAGAATAGTATTTAATCTAGGAAATATAAACATTATTAAACCATGCATTTATAGCACAACCAAATGAACTGCTTAAAAAATATAAGTAAATTCTTCATAATGTTTTTATAGTAAATATAATACAAGTTATTCATCTTTCCTGTATTTTTAACTGTTCTCAGGTTAGTTGTATAGAAAGTGCCCCTGATATCCCAGTATCAGATTTTCAGAATTCACATAATACTTTTAAGTATCTTTCACACCCATTAAAAGATCTAAATGTTCTCAAATAACATTAATTTTATCCACAGAGCACAGCTCCATAAAAGTCCTTTTCTGGTCTTTATTTTCACGACCATTGATCATGGGTATAACAGTTAAAAACATGACATAAAAATTCATGTTTTTGCATTTTTAAAGTCGTCAATTTTGTAAATGTTACGAAATCTAACTTTTTATATGTTTCTCCAGTCCATATACTCATATTTAAGAAAATTTTGTACTCCTTATAAAAACTAAAACACAAAAAGTTTGACTTTTGTTCCAAAAAAATTGAGAGTTTCAAAATCTGCGATTTTTTACTTCCTATTCAGTTTGCAATAAGGAATTGGTTAATAATACTATATATATATATTAGTGACTTTAATTTACAATTTTATTATATTTAGTATGTTGAAAGAATTTTTACACAAGCACTTTATTAAGTCTTCAAAGGTTACATTATTAATATTATCATGAAGTTTTATTACTTTAAAATCCTACGAAATGTTCCAAAAGATTACAAATATCTTTCATTTGTAACTAATACAAATAATATGAAGAGTTGTTGGCATGGCAATACTGAAGCCTGCCAGTGTTTTTTAGAATACAAATTCTGTACTATCTCCATTTTGAAAAAATTAATATGAATCAATACTTTTCATAATAATCTACGTAGAAATGCTAGTCATTTAATCTCTCAATAACCTTTTAATAAACTGATATTTTACATTTAGTTATGTGTATGGCCCCTAAATATGGTAAATGACTTTATGCATGGAGAAGATACTGCGTACTCGATACACATGCGTAAAATCCCGAAAACACACATGCAGCTTGCCTATTCGACGGTTTTCGAAATTTGGATCAAACTACCAGTGTTCTGCGCCCGCCTTATTCACGTATGCATCCACAGGATACTTCATAAACATTAGAAATGCAGAAAATCTCGAAAGCATGCAGTCAGCCCTCTTGGATTCGAAAGTTGGACCGAACTACCAGTTTTCAGCATTTTGCGCGGACTGCGCCCGCTATATTCACGTATTCATCCAGAAGATACTTTATACACGATACACTTGCGTAAAATCACGAAAACACCCATGCTGCCAGTCCGTTCGCCGGGATTCAAAAGTTGGTCCGAAGTACCACTGTTCAGTGGTTTTGCGCAGCCAAACAGTTCGACGGTTTTCGAAATTTGGATCGAACTACCAGTGTTCTGCACCCGCCTTATTTACGTATGCATCCACAGGATACTTCATAAACATTAGAAATGCAGAAAATCTCGAAATGACATATGCAGTCAGCTCGCGAAAATAATGTTTAAATTTGTTTATATTAAAGTTTTCATTATATTTTAGGTAGTATATTAGTATCAATTCAATTTTTTGAAAACATATAGTTACTTAAATTAAAATTTAATTGTCTTCAGCAAATTCAGTAGACCTCCTCACATTTTTCATCTTAATATAAAGGAAATAAGAGCCATTTTTATGGAAGTGTAAGTTAAAAACTAACGGTGAAGTTATAATTTTCTTTCCTCTTTTCATAAAATCAGTTATGATTTAAATTTTTAAAAAAAGTTATATTTAAAAATTAGTTCATTAGACAAAATAAATAAATAACTATCACACTTTCATTTTTAGATTGCCAAATTACACTCTAGATCACTTATTGCTCTAAGAAGTAAAAAGTAATCACGGGAGTTACAACCCAAAGACGTCATCTATTTGCTAACAATGCTAAAAGTATCTCTGCAATTAGTTTTCTTACCCTTTCTCAAATGCGTGTGTATTAATTACTCTGTTTACCTTATACAGTTCGTGGAAGTGAACAGTATATCAGCTTGTATAATTTAAAGTGAATCTGTTTAATTTTTGCAGCCAATAGTTTCTTCTAAAATATAGCCATTAGTTTTTTTGCAGCCAATAGTTTGGTTAGGGAAATTAAAAAAATTTAAAAAAATCTGAAAGATTTTCCATAAAATTCAGTTAAAAAACCATAAAATTCAGTTCAACAGCGATATCGCAAATTTATTTTAAAATGAGCATATCTTTAGAATTTCCGATACAGAGTCTTGCGCACTGACGATAAGAATTCCCACCCCCGTATAGTTTTGCCATTGCTCGCTTTGAAATAGTTTAGTTTTTTAATTAAAAATAAACACCAATACCTTGGCAAAATTTTGTCACATGGCCTTTCTTTTTGCATTTAAAATGTTTTCTAAATACAAGTACAGGAATTAAAGAAACAAAAAAAAAAATAGATTTTGTATTTTAAATAAAATTAATTTTCTTATTTAAAAATAAGAAAACATGCATCATTTAAAACATTTTGTAACTGAAAGTACACAGTGTATTTAACACGTTGAGCGCGATGCAGAATTTGCTGTCTTTCCGTTCAGCTGGCAGCGAGCTAAGCCGTATTTTTGTTTAGAATGTTTCAATACATTTCAGTAACACTACATTTGATCACATTTCATTGAGGCTATATTTATTTTTTAAACTTTAATACTGTCGGTCCCGTGGGCCAACGCCAGGCAAACAGAAATGTGAGCCAGTGGCCAGCTGCTACTGCTTTGTTCAGTTCTAAACCCCCAGATATGACACTTAATTTCGAAACTTGCCACATAGAAGGCCATTACGAATGTGAATAAAATAATAATGAATAACTTTACAAGTAATGAATAATTAAATTAAATATTAAAATGTTTATATCTGCAAATATGGAGAAGAAAAACATATATCTGATGTGGACACCGCATCACTTCCTTGTACGGCATGTTAAATTAGACACATTTTTGCAGCACTTTATTTAAACATATTTCCTCGAGTTTCATTAGAAATCATTTCTCTTTCAATTGATACAGTTCTTACTTCACGGCAAAGCAAAAATACATAAAAACTCAAAGCATCTTCATTAAAAATTGTCAAATACAAAAAACTAAAAGACCAAATATAGTTTAAAAAATTTTGCAATTAAAATTAGACTTTCTGCACGCAAACAAACAATTCGGTCTGGGCAGTAAAATATTTGCACAAAACTGAAAGTTAACTTTAGTTCGTACTGTGCAAAAAGATACTGAAGTTGGTGCACCAACTGAATTAACTACTTACTAAGTTTCAAATGTAAACAAAAGTTTTGATTTCTTAAAAAAAATTCTGATTTTTGAGTGTCATAGTTGGCAAGTATGCATGCAGATGCCTTAAAAACCTTAGCCATAACATAAGAATAATATAATTCAATCACTTTTAAAGCAAAAAATGCACAATTTACTAACATATAAAAATAAAAATCTAAGCTCACCAAGCCGGGCATTAGAGTAGGAATATATATATATATATATATTCAGACATTAATATACATTTGGTGTGGTTGATTGCAATGGAAAAGGTAGGTGCACAACTACATGTATATAACCATATACAAAATTCCAATATTCTACAGTCACTTGATTTTGAATTACGCAAGATACATATGTGCAGACTCAAAGAAAAAATCTTAGATGAATCCATTTTAAATCCACTTTACAATCCATTTTGGCAAAAAATGTCCTTTATTTTGTCCATACGTGCAGATATCACGTAAAATGTTATTCAAATGGATTCTAGAGAAACCAAAATAGATAATTCTGATTGAAATATGATACCCAAAATTTTTCGCAATTACAATACTTCATACAAAGAAGTAAATAGTGCCATTAAATTTACTATGCTGAATATTCTGAAAATTGTATGTTTATTTAGAACCAAAAATGAGCAGAGTTTAATTGGCCATGGATTATCAGAAATCTATATACAGGTTAAACTAAATACATGAAAAGACAGACTCCAAAATAAACTGAAACTGCATAGGGAGCACAAGTATTAGTTTTATTGTCAACTTATACTTTTATCACATTATTTTAAATTAAACATAACCAAACATATAGTTTTATGAAATGCCACCACACATACTTCTAAAAAATAAATACTTATTCTGAGATTTTATAAAAAAAAAACTTTTACAAAAAAATAACAGAGATCATACAGAAATATTTAATTTCATTATTCGCATCAAGACTCCCATTTAGTATTTATGAAATTATAAAAAAAAAATCAAACACACTCTGTTATCAATAACAACAAATTTACACAAACATTTAATATATTGCTCTAGTTCAACATCAGGAATTTAAAAATATCTGCATAGTGAAAGTTACTACTTAATGTTACTGAAACCCATCATTACACTTCTTTCAACATTTAAAAGTTATTCCAAACCAGACACTGTAGAGGTAAGTTTTCAAGTACCAAGTAAAATGGAAGATTCTATAAATAAAAATCAAAGTTTTTCTTATATTATTATTTAAATCACAAAGATTTCTACATGTCAGACTCATTGTTATTCCATTATTTTCTGCTGCATTAGCATTAAAGATAAAAAGTATTAAAGAGTATTAGAATAAACATAGCATTTTATCCATTACTTTTTCAGTTAAAAAGATTTAAATAATTTAAAAGAGAAAAACTCAAAACAAAGAAAACTTCATTTAAAGTTTTTGACTTAACATTCTTCTAAATGCAGGCTGTATTTTAAAAACACTTACTATATTTGTTTTAATTATGATCCTGATAATTACAGAATAGATTTATCTATTTACACATATTACAACTTCATATTTGGAATATTAAAATGAAAATTTTTTTATGAAAAAGTCAGTTTTTGTTGCTTTAAATTTAACATGCAATAAAGTTGTAATAAATAAGATAAGTAAACATTTAAATTTTCAGCATTTAATTCAATATCCGAAACGATTTTCAAAGCAATTTGAATCAGATATTTAATTGCATTGCTCTGCAACATATTCACTTAAAAAGCTAAAAATATTTAAACTTCCCTTTGCAAATGAAAAATAGCAATAACATCCATCCTAATATTGAACTACATCAGCAATAACAACATAACATGATGTTTTATACATTAAAACAATTACAGAAATGTACTTAATTGATAAATACTATGTATGATTATTGAAAAATAAAATAATGAATGGATATTTTTCACATGGGAAAAAAACAGTTATATGAGTCATGCAGAGCAATATGCCCATTCTGCATACTGCACAACAATTTATCAGCTAAGCATTATGATAATTGTTCAATGCTTAAAAAACACTTCTTGATGATACTTCTTCTGATGAGCTTTCCATTATGCTATGCAATGATAATGACGATGATGAAGAAAATGATTTAAGTCTCACATTAATTTATTTATTCAACATATCAGCAAAATCACTATTTCTTAGAGGTTTTCTGTCCTCAGATGAGTTCTCAGCTTCTGAATTTTGACCATTTTGCATGTTTTTACTAGATGAAGGAAGATTTTTCTTGCCCACAGGTGGTCGCAAGACTGATCTAGGTAGCAATGATATCTGAGTACGGCCACGTCCTCGACTGAAAAACAAGAATTGACATTTCAGAAATAACTTTTAAATACTCTGAAAATTTTACATTATGTTTTCTAACAAATATTTTACTAGTTTCCATAATTTCTACTGTGCAGACATTTTATGAGTGAACCTTCTCTAAGATGATTACCAAATTATTCCAAATGATTTTAGTCTCCTATGGAGTTGTAATTGATTAATCTTAAGCTGGTATCACAAAACTAAAGAGCTTTCCTAGAGAATGCGCTTATCCAGAATGGCAGACCTCTAACATTTTACAACTGACAGCAGACAAGGTGTTGAGGAAAACTGTTGTCTGGTCTTACAGCTGTTTTTAGAGAATTGATAATCAATATTGTATTAGAAATATGTTCAATTTTAGAGGAGGTTCTCACAAGAAGGTTCACTATATTTAGTATCACTGACAGTAGGCCAATTAGCACAAAATAATGACATTAAATTTCAAATCCTGAAGCATGGATTTAAATAAAAAGATTAAATGCTTAAAAAGCTAGTCGAGTTAGCTGCATAGTGGATAAACAAACTGAAACCTAATTATTGTTTCAGTTACTCATTATCTATCATTGTTTAAAAAAATATTGAAAATTACAAGGCAAAAAAGAAGATCATTAAGTTTAAATGCAGAGCAAGTACGAATGGCATATAACAGAAAAATACAGCAACCAAATTTGGGGTCCAAAGTCATCCAACAGCAATTTCAAACAAAAGTACAAACGTAAATGCATATTTTGAACAAATATGACACATTTAGTCAAAATAGCATTTCTTTTTTTCTTCTTTTGTCGTCATTTGAAGGTGTACATAATAAAAGTAATGGATTATTTTCCACTTCGCAACATTTTCAGGTACCCAAATTTGGGAGCCTGTTATATTGTTTCATGAATAACTGTGCAATGTTTAATATGAGCAATGCCAAGTTTGTGCTTGATACTGAACTTGTGCAATTTTCTGATATTTTTTCTAAACACACAACACTTTGCTGTGTACATGACATGTATCTGCCAATATATTTTTTGCTTAAAAAACATTAAAGGCTTACATAAATTCAGAAATGCACATTATATATGTTATATGACACATTACTGTTATTACAATTTAATTTTTTTCCACGAACCTTTATGCATTGCTAAAGTTGCTGCAGAAAAGTACCAAATTACTCAATAAAGATTTATAGAATATCAGATTAAGTAATGGAAAAAGTTCTGATATACTGTAAATTACCTAAATTAACACAAGCTGTGACTTATTAAAAACCCCTAAACCTATATCTGACGCCTAATCTTAAAACTAATTAACCCTCTGAGTGGCATGGCCTTTTTGGACCTGGTCATGATAACCTGTATTTAAACGGCATTTATAATAAATACCATATTTGACAGCATATAAATATCGTATTTGACAGCATATAAGACGCAACCCTTATTTAGAAGGCCACACACAAGGGGAAAAGTTTCAATAGTCCGCACGACAGCGCAATACCACAATAACTTAAAATGTGGTTTCTTTTAGTTCTCACATTTCGTAAAAGCCAAATAAACAATCATTGAATGCAATTACCAAACATATTTTTATTAAGGAAAATTAACAAACGGCAAGCTATTTTGAACATGATATGTAAATTTCAATAATGAATATATGAATGAACGGCAAGCAATTAAAAATAATACAAAATAAAGCAGAAACAACAAAAAACACAGATTCAAGGAAAACGTTGCCTGTCATGAAATTAGACCTTAATTACTTTCAAAACCATAAAAATCCTTTTCACTATCATCATCATTGAAAACGAGAATATCATCATCACTACTGTTTCCGTCATTCCCAGTATCACCTTCTTTGAATAATGCGTCGTCTTCTGTTCTGTCAAGAGCATTACTGATTCCGCACTTCTTAAAGGACTTAACAATTACTTCAGCCTTTACGTCCTCCCAAGATCTTTTTACCCACTCGCACACTTGTGAAATAGAGGGCCGTTTTACTCTACGCTGCTCTGTTTCCATGCACTTTCATGCGTAGTTTAAAACTCCTAGTTTATACTGAATTGTATAGCTTAATGTCTTGTTTCCTGTAGTCATATTTTCCAGGGTATTTTTTTTTTAAACAAATAATTTTAAGCACCGATGCCGACACGTTTATACAGAGTAGCACCGATACCGACACGTGTGTCGGCCGAGTCAAAGAAAGTCTATGTAAAGAAGGAAAGGCACCATAGACATAATGTGACTGTCGAACCTGTTCGAACTTCGACATCAGCTTCGAGCTTTGCCGCTTTTTGGCGACAGATATTTCACGCATGCGCAAAATAATTATGGTAGATGTAAAAAAGTTATGTGTGTCTAAACCTTTATCCGGGCTAAAAATAGCATTCAGTATTGAAAGTTAACCTGTGTCCTTCATGTATAAGACGCAGGTAACTTTTTTGAGACCAAATTTAGGAAAAAAAGTGCGTCTTATATGCCGTCAAATACGGTAACTGCTTATTTTATTCTCTGATTTTATAAATTTCCATTCATTAAGATGATATTTACATCATTAAAGAAAGTAAGGAAGGAAAATATTTTAAATTATAAGCTAATATATATCAAGCGATAAAAAATCTCATGACCAGAGGATAAAGGCAGTCATGCTACTCAGTGGGTTAATTAATCTTACCTTTTGTAAAGTAAACTTAACTGTTATTCTTCTTCAGTGCTATGATGTTTAAACCAAATAAAATAATAATTCACTTCCAACATTTTTGGCAATGTTAAATGATGCCCCCTATGTGATATGAGGTTAATCAAGTAGAATCTATTTTCCATTTTTGTATTTGTCTTAGGTTTTTATATTTATTCTAGATTTAATATAATAATTATTCTTTTCATGAAGCACTGTACATCATTAGTGTTAATGCCATTTAGTAGATTTTACACCAATGTTTATGTTTGGCACAAAGTTGGGGTGCCATTAATAAAAATAACATGCTATTTCTATACCTTGTTAAAGTTTTTACTGGCTAATTATTCGAAAACACATAAATATAAATGTACAGCAGTTTTCAATATTAGATATAGATTAACTATTGAAGTAAACCTTTAATCCTATCTATAGAATATAATAAATAATACCAAAACTAATCAAGATACCAGAGAAGAATTATTAACACACAGTACACCAATAACCAGTTCTCTTAAATATACAAATTGAAATGCAACAATGAAATCTGACTAAATACTCAAATCAATTCATAAAATTAAAAAGATTTGGGGAAAAAAAAATCTAAAAGAAAGAGCCCACAATAACAAAACAGTTTAAATAAATTCTCGGATTCATTTTTATGGAATCCACGGATTCTTAAAGGAATTAACCACACAGATCAAATACAGTAGACCACACAGATCAAATGCAGATTTAAAATCATCATTTTATATAAAATATAAAAGATTTATTACAATTTTATTAAATACCTTGATTACTATATCTATTAGACAGCTGACCAGTCTACCCTAAAAAATTGTTTTAATTATTCCTTTCAAATCAATCTAATTCATCAAGACTTAAATTCAGGTTAATTACCAATGTTCAGAAGTTTTAATCATTATATCATTATATGAACTCCATGGTATGGTCACAAATGGGCTTTTCACATACAGAAATGAAACAACTTTACATGTTACTAAGTGGCAAAATTCAAGAACTGTGGATAATGGCAAAAACTAAAATATCCACAATCAACAACTTCCTTCTGCCCCCTTCCAAAAACATGATAGAATTTTTGTTGACTGGTATAATTAGTTTTATGCTTTGAAGTAACATAAAATAAATAAATAAATAAAATGAAACAATGTATTAATAAATAAATAAATTAGAACTTACGGCCCCTTTATTGTTGAGCCTCCACCAAGAGATTCAGATACTGTCACACTAGAAAATTTCACACTCTTATTTTTCCTAGGTGGTGGATTGCTGATAGCTACTGATATGACATGATCTAAAATTTTTGTACCATCTGTCTTCACAACAGCATTTGCAGCAGCAGCCTAAGTTATTGATACCATTAAAATTCCAATTAAAATTTTAATACACTATGATTAAAAAAATGCTGAACATTTAATATACTGGCTTACAAAAATAAACTAATTATTATATGAATACATCTTAGAAGATAAAAACTTAATGTTTTTAATCAACATTAAAAAAATGTACATTTTTAATGTCTGGTGACTAAAAATCATCATAAAATAACAATCAGGGTACACTTTTTGTTTTTGCTTTGAGTTTGTGTAGAATCCCATAGTTTAATTAGATTAATAATTACTTAGTACAATAATTCATAATAACTTTTAGGCATTTTTAAAAATACTGCAAAATTACTAAATAAATATTCATAAGGTTTACCTATTGAGTCCGAAGAAATGTTATATTTTATGAATGTGTATTGTACAGTCCTTATTTTCAGAAACTTAAAAATTGTATGTTTAGTGAGTGCACTTAAGTTAGTATACCTATACTGCTTATTTGGAGTGTGGAGATAACCAGTATTTCAAATGTAAAGAAAACACATCGAGTTACCAATTTGCTAATTGGTTTGGGTTCAAGTTATTAGTACTGTGTTTTGCACTGGCCTCAATGTAATTATTTTTTTAAAACCATGGTGCTTATAATCCAGAATTTTTTGTGATCATATCTATTTCTCAGCTAAACATTTAATACATATCTATGTGACTCCAGATGTAATTTAGAGACTAATCTGATCTTTCCCTAAGTGCAATAAAGAATTGCTATACCATTACACAGTGCTCAAATTGCGCCGGAGCCTGGCTTCGGTGCTTCTCAATTTTTAAGATAAATTACAATTTTAGACGGAGTGCACTGGAGCCCTAAATAAGATGAGCTCCTGTACTTCTTTTTATAAAACTGAACCACAATTTAAAGGGAAAAAATTTAGAATTCCTAATGTTTTGGCGATAAGCAATAAGTTTTTAACAATAAGCAGACTTTGCAATACTCTATTTCCCTAGAAATACGAACTCATGAGAACATGAGATGTTCAAGTAAAGTCCAATCACTCACATGCGGAAACCTTTCCCTTTAAGAAAAGCAATAAATTAGGGGGAGTTTGTTTAAAAATGCTTGAATTTCTTGCCATGACATTGTATCCAGTGTATGTTTATTGATGCTTACAGTTAGTTATCCTCGCAGGAAGGAAAATTCATTTTCTTAAATGTTCGTTAAGTGACAGCGAGTACAATAAGAGTGAAATACTGAGATATACTGCTCAAGCATGTCCTATACATCGTCTTCCCACAGTATCCACTAATGGAGGGGGAGCATAACCAGCAACTTTACATAAATCCTTAGGAGTCAGATTCAGGACTCATTTTACCCCTGACATACATCTGCTTGATGGCTATAACTATATCAGCAGAGAGCCGCAGTCAAAGAGAACATGGATTCCCCTCATTTTTTGTTTCCACCGACTCATACCCTTATTCTGTTTTGCCCTGGAATTTTCATCAGCTATACTTTTATTTAATTTTTTACAAGATAAAACAACTCCCCCTGTATGATCAGAGCTTAAATTGGGACGGAGCCCACCGGATCTCAGCTCGGGTGCTTCTTAGTTTTTGTAATAAATCATAATTTTAGCCGGAATGCACCAGAGCCCTGAATAAGAAGGCTGCAGCACTTCTTTTATGTAACTGAATAACAATTTCAGTAGGAATATTATCTCAAAAATTTTATTTTAACAATAAAATTATATTAAATTTCAATTTTTCTCTTTACATTTTATTTAATTTTAATTATTTCAATAAATAATAATTAATTATATAACAATTATCAATTAAATCATAATTAATTATATAACAATTATATAAAACATAATTAATTATATAATAATTATTAATTAAATAGCTATTAATTAATTTGATAATAATTAACTATTTAATTTAAAATTATGAATGAATTTAATAGTCGCTTTGTTTATTTATTTACTCTTGTTCCTCTTTGCCGACGGTCTTCCATAGGGCTCCAGCACTTCTAATCTTAGAAATTAAGCTTTGCCATTACAGCATATTTCTACAATTACCAGGTTCCTTTCCCCATGAGAAAGAGCCCAGATCAGTCAGCTTCTGTGGGGGGATAAGGGGTCCTCTGACCAGAAGAAAAAATTCCAAAATCAGAGTTTGAATCTCTCTTCCCTGCTGTTATTTATTTATCATTAAAGAGAAAAAAAGATAAGGAGATTGATTTGAGATCTGGTAATGAATGGATGTAGTCCACATCTATGGAATTTTTCATCTCTGTTAAAACTATGATATTTTCCAGAGATGTTTAATATGTCATTCAATTGGCAAGGCTTAAAAAAAAAAAAAAAAAAAAAAACCTTCGACTAATTACGCATAAAAGTTAAAAGCAAAGAGATATAATTAGGCCAGGTTACAGCTTAAAATGATCTGACAGCATCAACACTCTATTACAGTGTGAACAAATACATACTATATGCAAACTTTAAATTTGCTAAATAATGCTTTAAAGCAAATAATGAGTTATGGTCAGCACTACAGACTTAAGTATGAGAAAACATGTAATGAATCTCACTTGTCAAAAATAACTAACACTTTTGATGGAATCAAAACAATGTCTAATTAACATAGGAGTATTATTATTTAATTTTGGGAGGGGGAGCAGGGGTGAAAGGAACAAGATTTTTTTACTGTGTTTTTAAAAAGATGTTATTTTTTAATCTTTGAATAAAATCACTCAAATTACATTTAAGTATACTGCACATATTATCAGGTTCAATGTTCCTTCTAACCTTCTTCGGGAACATGCAAGGACCTGACTCGGAACAGAGAGCTTACTAAAGCTATGTTCAAAACTGTGGTAAGTAAACAGGATACACAAGAAGGGTATACAAAACCCTTTATTTTTCTCTATTTACAATGACTTCCGTACTTCGGAATACACCGACCCGCTACTTGGGGTCAAAACGTAAAAGTATAAAAATAAAACTAAACTCTAATTTAACTTTAGAATAATAAACGTGGAAGATTGGCCTTATATTAACAGAAAGCGTATGTAGTACAGAGAACTGTGAACACTACAATACGTTTAAAATTTATCAAGAGGATTAAAACCTCTGGCCTGGAAGGCAACAAGCAACTGCGTAACTTCTAAGGTAAGCGGCCTGCTTCGACTCACTGCTTCCTCTCTCTCGCTTGGCAAAAAGCCATAACTTAAATACTTGGCGTTCGCCAGACAAACTTTGCATAAAAACCTTAACGCTTATAATTCTGGCCGGAAGTAGAAAATAAGAAGTGATAGTAAAGATTTAAAATAAAATAAATGTTAGTAAAACTTAAGATCCTTACAATATAAATAAAAATAAATTAAAAATTTTATAATCATAATACTAATATAGCTTTGACAATACCAAGCCTTATATTTTTAACTTACTTATCGCTATATAACAAATTACCTATTGCAATGGTTACATATGATTATTTCCAACAGTATTTTAACTTAACAGTTATGGGTTAAAAAACTCATATATGTGTTCACGAGTAACCACGCAATATGTAGTATATACTTACATGTAAATAATGTTAAGCTATGAATACTGTAAATAATGCATGCATGCCTAATCATAGACGGAAGGAACACAGCTTGCCTTTGGGTACTTTAACTACAGAATTTTCATATAAACAGGGCTTATACTTGGTTATTTTTAGACATCGGAAATATGGTCAGATGTCTAAAAATGTCTTTGATCTTTGCTTTAATGTTACAGAAAAAAAATAATGACAATAATAACATAAATGTTCGATGAAATAATTTATTTTGTTAAAGTTCAGTTTTCAAATTGAGAGACTGTCGATACAGCATTTTGCATTAAAACAAAATTCAACTTAGAATAAACTTTGCTGCAATTGCAATTAAACTACAGTGTGCAACTAAACATGGACATTCAGCCCTAAAAACATCATGAGATGATATTAATTTTTATAATCAATTTTTAAAGATTGCATTAAAGATTGTAAAATTAATTAAAACTAAACTGGATAAATGTGATGCAATTTTTTTAATTAATTTTAGAAATTTCCACATCACATGTGAATTAATTTTTCTAAAAATAAATGGTCTTTCAAAATACCTGCACATATTGGTTAAAATTATCACAAGCTTTTAATATGTATCTCGTAAAATCTAACCTTGAATAGTATTACTTTTAATATTCTACAACATTATACTTACCTCCTCTTCAAATTCTACGTAAGCTAAACCTTTTGAATGTCCATTTCTGTACGTTACTAAACGAACATCTTTTACAGCACCATACTGCAAAAAAGAAATCGTTACTAATTATAAAGCAATTATATTAACAAACTGATTTTTTATAATGCAATGACAATTTAGTCTTGGCTATGAAAACTGGTACATTTATTATCCTTACAAATATCAGCAAAAATACGAAAACTTTTAATTAAAAAAAAAAAAGAGCTAATCTTTTTTCTAAACAATAAATGTCACTCCAGTTCTCTTAGAATCTAACAAATAGTTATGCATAAAACACTCCTTTTTTTTTTTTTAATGAGAAACTTCTTTAATCTTTCAACAGTCTGTCCTTCAGTATGATCTTAAATATGAGACATTATGGAATTTTTGTCATAACATAAAGATATACCAAGAATGGGTAACCAGGATTTTTGTCTTTCATTCATTTCCCCCAATTTCCTACACTGGCAACAATAGGTAAGACCTTCATCACAGCAGGAAGAAATCTTGATGTTTTATGATAAGGGCTTTACACTGGCTTGAATGGAAAAAAAAAAGGGTACTTTTCCATTTTGCCGGCACAAATCTCACCAAGCAGACTTGTGACCAAGCAGATTGGTGACAACATGCAGTATACACGTAAAAAAATGTTAACAAATGTTAGTTTTAAGAATTTTTTATTTTGAAGGCATAAACATTTTAATGTCATTTCAAATTTTGTAAAAAAGCCAATAAATGTGTAAAAAGACATTAATTTAAGAATTTACTATGCTTTCATGGTACAACATCCTGATTCGCCGGTTCATATCACGTGATCCCAAGTGATCTCATCTCATGTAAACTACGCTACAAAAATCTAATTCTCTCAGTAATAATTTACATTAATTTCAAGTTAAATCTTAATTTAGAATGCAAGTTAAATGCAAGAATTATTTCAATTCGTATGAATAGCTTACTCAGAAATTATGTAAAACTGCAGTGCTTTACTTCGCTAACGCATTTGCATTAGAATTGATGAACTTTGCCTTTTCTATATTTTCGCCATCGGATGACCGGTACGATTGCATCCTAATTGACTTAATTACCGCCCACAAATGGCCTTACGGCATAAAATTGAACTATCTGGTAAAAATTCAATGTAATTGTATGCCAGTATTGAAAGAAACAATCAATCTGATAAGAAATGGTTGCGGCTTGTTTTGAAAATGAGGAGTGAAAGGTTACCAGCAAGGATATTCAGTTTGGCATCGGTTGTACCATTATTGGCGACCTTATCATCTGCGCCGGCAAAACGGAAAAGTATCAAAAAAAAAAAAAAAAAAAAAAGAAATACATTACCAGTTAGGTAGTAAATGTACAGAATTTTCTCTTTTAGAGCAGTGTCAAGAAAAAAAGCTCTCTTGCCATCTCTTAAATATTATACTTTTAAATAATTTTGGAAAGTTCTGTAAATTGCTAATATTGCATAAGCATTATGTTTTCTTATATTCTTGGTGTATGAAACATTTGTTTGAGTCATACATAACTCCAGACAATTTTGTTATTCTGTGAAAGTAGTTTTATACTCTAATATTTAAAATAAAAATATAATAGTAATATATTAAATATAATTAAATAATTGATGATATTAATGTAACACATATAAATAAATTATTAATAATAAATTAATATATTAATATATTTTAATAATAAGTTAATATATTTTCATATTCAAATGCATTTTATTATTTAACTCACTTCTTTAAACATCTTTTCCAAATCTTCTTTGGTTGTGGAAAAAGGCAAACCTTTAATAAAAAGTTTATTTCTCTCCAAACCAGTTCCAAACTGAAAATTTTTTAATTTATACTTTATTAAAAAAAACAGACATATATATATATGCACACACATACAGAACATCAAAAAAGTCGAAACACTCATTCAAATAAAGTAGCAACTAGTCGTTAATGAACATTATAAATAAATCATTTTTAAAAAGTGTAAAATTAATCTGCTGCCACAATATGTACAAAAGTATACAAAGATTTGAAAGCGTTTTTAACATAGTTCAATATAATTTTGAGCATTTATAAAATGAAGCAGAAACGTTTTCAAGAAACTAATGATAATGTACAAAATAACTCACTAAAAGCATTTAGTGGATTCATACTTAACAACGCTTTAACTCATTTAAATAATGATTGCATTTATTACACTTGTTGCTCAGACTAAAATTCACTATAAGCACTTTTGACAAGATTATTGGGCTACTCTCTCTCTCTCATTTTTTTTTAAGTTCACATAAGTTTTTTTAGATGCATGTATTTACTCAAATAATACGGGTAACAGTTTTTTTAGATATTTATCAAAAAAGACTTCTTTATATGAATAATCTGCATATTACAAGTAAAATGCATCTATGAATGTTTGTAATTTACTTTTTTATTGAAGATATTGATCTTTTGTAGTATTCTTGAATGGTTTATCAATACAAAAATAAAGGGGCTATAGCATATAAATCAAGCCACCAGGCATGATTATTAAATCAGTCTAAAGAGCACTATAAGGACTTTTTTAACTTAATCCACTGCACGAAAACTTCTGGCCTTTTACATTCAGCACTGTACTTTTATCAGTTTCTTCCAACTCGCAATACAGTCTAAAATGAAGAAATTATTCACAAAATCCTTTCTTTGACGCTAATAACAATTCTGATATTTTTAATTTTGAGAAGAGTTGTACAATTAAAATTTATATATGGTGATAATTTTCTTTTACCTGCTCAAACATCATTATTCTCATCATTATGAACATTCATTTTTTTACAACCACCTGTTTTTGCTATGATACATTTTCCATAATTTTTACTTGAGAAAAATTGATGAACAATGAAAAAGTAATTGATGCCTAATAATTTTTCAATAAGAGTTTAAGTTGGGGGGGGGCAGGATGAGTATTCAAGTAAATATTGTAATTTCCATACTATTTCCTTTTATAAGTAGAAATTTATTTTTGAAAATACTGCAGAATAATGCACTAGATATCTAATATATAGCATTAGAAAGATCTTTCAGTATTTATAGTAATATTACAGGAATTTTAATTTATATTCATTATTTTTTTTATAAGTAGAAATTTATTTTTGAAAATACTGCAGAATAATGCACTAGATATCTAATATATAGCATTAGAAAGATCTTTCAGTATTTATAGTAATATTACAGGAATTTTAATTTATATTCATTAGATACATTATTAAAAATTTAAAAAACCGTAAATTATTACGGAATACATTTATTGCTTTTACAATGCTCAGTTTATTATTATTATGCGATTACTGATTATTTATAATGCAATTACTGATTAAATTAAAAAAAATAAAATATCCTATATTCTGTCTAATGGCAACACTCTGAGTTAAGCGCGAGTTTACATGAAAGGTAAATTAGACTTTGTTTCAATAGTGGCAACATTTGTCAGCATGAGATGATAAATTCATGGTAGCCTGAAAATTTTGAAAAAAACTCGCTAAAGATGTTTTTCCATCAAAATTATCTTGTGCTAGAGTTAATCACCAAATAAATCAGGATTCAAATTATGCAAATTTCAATATGTAGTTGAAATTTTTTTTTAATTAATTACCGTAGTACTAATGTCATGGTAACTAAACAATAAAAATTATTAGACATAAAAACAGTGCATAATGATTACTCCCATTCCTTCATTTCTTACACACTTTTAAAATTTATAAAATTACATCATACTATACACAGCAGATGAATATCACAACACTGAATGCAATGGAATATTTCAGAATATGTGTAAAGCTCTTCTATAACAAATACTAAATGAAATAAAAACTAAGCACAGTAGCATAAATAGTCAATTATACTACTAAATAAAGATCCACTAATAGTCAGTTATGTTACTCCAGAATTCTCATAAAAACATTATTTTTGGGTGAAAAAAGCAATTTATGAAAAATGGAAATTTTTCCTATTTTTAATTGAAAACTTTCATACCTATAAATGACTTTTACAACAACTTTTTTTAGCCTGTAATCTCTAGTTTATTTTTAGCTTTAAAAATTTTAAGAGTAAAAAAAAATTCATGTTGTTAAAACACAACAATTAAGTTATATTGTTATGATCTATTTCAAATGTGTTTTTATTTAATGTTTCATCTAGTTCAATGCATTAATACAAAAAGACATTATTTAAGGGACATGAATAAATGTATAAATAGAATTTATTACCTTCTTAAATTTTTTAAATACAAAATACTTACTGACAATCAATTACAAAAACAATTAAATACAATTTGAGATTTACCTTAAACTTTGGTTGAGATGAGGGATTATTCTTTCTATCTTCACAAGGAGAAACTAACACAGGTCTTCCATCTAGCATTTCTCTGTCTTTTTCTAAAGCCTTTTTTGCATCTTGCTATAAAGTACATAGAATAATAAACAAGATGACAGATAATGACAGAATATATGTTTGAGGTAGAAAATATGCTATTTCAGTGCTCTTATCAAAATTCAACTTTTAATTCCCTTGATCAGCCGAACAATGTGTCTTGATTAATTACGAGAAACTAATTATGAAATTGAGTACGAATACTACATCTATTTAACACAAAATACAATGAAATAATGAATAACGGTATTGAAATTTAATTTATCTTAATTACTATTGCAATGAAAATGAAACTAATGCAGAATGATAAAAATATTAAAAAAAAGCAGGCAGGTATTTAAAAAAAATATATGAAATTCTCAGAAAAAATCTTCATTTTACAAAAGAATTTTATAAGAATATCAATATAAATATTAGTTCCATGATGGTTCAAAACAAAACTAAAAAGCTAAGAATTACATTGGATTGAAAAAAAGTGCTTAATATAGTTATGTAGCATAACTTACAACTACATAGCTTAAATGATTTCTAAATTGCCTTCTTCACTTTTAAAGGGCTATTGTACTGTTATATAGAGGGATGAAAAACAATCACTTTTCTAAAAAGAAGATAACAGGACAACTCTTTACTGATTTTATTCTTAAAGAAAATCATATTTTTTTACACATTCCTATACAAAAAGGATTCACCTTTTAACATCCCAGAAGACTGATCGAAGCAGTTTCCTCCCACCCCCTTTTCTTTTCTTTTTCCTGACTTGCGATTGGTCATAAATAAATTAAAACTTCAATTGGAAACACCATATAAGTGCTAATCAGAGTAAAGCCTTACGGAGTTACCAAGATTAAACCACTACTGTATGCAATTTTATTAGATATAGTAAACAAATGTCACATTTTCAGAGCCATAATCAGGCCAATTATTACTTACCCATTTCCCACTTTAGTTACCAAGAAGGATAATTGATGTTGTAATACAACTGGTGGATAATATAGTGGGGGTTTTACCCACTGTATTCTCTAAGTATAGCAGAATAAGTTCCTAAGGAATGAGCACTACATATTTTATTAGAAACAGAGCTCTTCATTGAGATCGTAAGATGCAACTGCTTAAGCAACACTTAAAGCAAGTTAATGAGCAGTTCTTTGCAAAAGCATGAACTTGTGACAGGGTCAATTTTTGACAAAATCTGCACCATGTGGTGATCCTTGTGGACTTTCATCTTAAGGCATATGCCACACTCCTGCTTAGAAGCCTCACTATGTAAACATTAGCCTAGGTTTTTCTCTCCTCATCAATCTAAACTTCTATATTATCATGCAAGTTCTAGATTTTTCTAAAAAAAATTTAGATTTAAGCTGACCATATTTATTTCCTTGACTTTCTATTATAGGATTTGAAGGTACTGTACTTTATTCAATCAGTTTCAAACAATTAACACATTTCAATAGAAACATCAAACATTTTAAATCAACAAAAAAAAGAGAAAGCACAATTTACCTAACTGAACATTACAACAGTAGAATAAGACCCTACCATACAAATTGAAAATACAGACTTCCAATAATCAGAACAATATAATGTACAGACCCCCCCCCAAAAAAAAGCTTTCACACAATTTTTCACACAGTGTAGGAGCGATGATTAAGAGACTCAAAGCAACAGTGCCACAAATAAGCTTTTCTACCAATTACACGAGATTGCTTTTGCTGAAAAACATCATTATCTACTACAAAATTGAATCATCTTGCATGTTGTTTCATTTTAAAACACCCACCAGCTTGCAAACCATATTTTGGTGTCTCCTTAACCTGCCAAAAATGTTTACTTGTGTAAATTAAATCTGTAAATTGTTATATATTTTGGAAAGCATACAATTAAATTATGTATAGTGCTGTTACAGATAAAAATAACTTCTAAATACTGTGATATCAACTGCTATCTCACATATTCTCTTCCTTTTGGTATTTTCCACAGACTACTATTATTTTATAGTTTGTGAGAGCAATTTTTCCATCATTCGATAATCTACTATATATTATAATAATGCTCACTTTTAATACAAAAGATAAGATACAATTTTATGGATATGCATTATATACATCACATATACAAATAATAGATTTAAAAATAAGGAAAGGATGAGAATTAAAAAAAAAAAATTAGATTTCCATATGTACCTAAATGCTGTTTCTTTAAATTAAATGACATACCTCAGATGAACTTAAAAATTTTCATTATCGGATAATATGAAAAGTTTGTCATATTCGTCTTCTGTTATACCTTCAGGCACGTCATTAAATTATCTTTCATCTTTACCATCACTGTTACTCTGATCCATAAATAAATAATTCATCTGGTTAGTTGGACATGCTAGAATCAATCATTCCATCTGGCTGGTTGGTGTCCTGTCCTTTGAGAAGTCAAATGGATCCATGTGTGGAAATCACAGCTTTTGCCAGTTCCAATCTTTTCAATATATAGCTCTCCCTGTATATTGAAAAGATTGAGAAAATTTCCCCAAGCTTTGGAGAGCTGCAAGTATTGCTGGACAGATGCAGAAAGCTCCATTTTCAAGCAGTTTCTACATGATCTGGTACCATCTTCATTAATTTTCATTCCTCTAAAATGGCAGGTTCTCAATCTAATAATGGTCTTTATAATTTCTCTGTCTGCATCAATCTCACATATCTGATGGTCTTTCCTAATAGATTTCTCTTTGAGTTTACATTTGGCAATTGCATTAGCATCTTCAAGAATGACAGGGATTGATATGTTGAGTTTTTAGGCAGTTCATTGGCTTCTTCGTTTCCATCGATTCCAACATTTGCAGGTATTCATTGCACAGTGCATGCCTTTCCCATCTGGTTGATTGTTTCTAGATGTTGGTGTACATCCTGGGCGAGTCTTGAATGTCATTGCAGTACTGCTTCTAGGGCAGCTTTAGAGTTACAGTAAATTACAAATCCTCTGGGTCTCCTGGATTGCTCTTAATTCACATGTGAAGTTAGAAGCAACGTTGCTTGCACATTCACATGTGAAGTTGGAATATAGTTGCCCAATTTGGTAGAGTAATGTGAATACCGGCTCCACCCTGTTGTCTCATCTGTGTAAATTTTTACCAAATTAGCTCCCAATAAAAACTCAATTGTTCATGTAACTTTTGCCTTGATAACAGCTTCAGTTTCCTTTTTTGTACAATGTTCCATACAACGAGAGGTTCATTCCATCTAGGTTGCTAGATATACTGCACTTTTTAAATCACTTTTAAATTATGTCAGGTTTAATTCCATGCTTTTATTATCCACTCACGTTTTATTTCTAGACTGGCATCATGCATTTCACCTCCTTTAGTAAATGTTTTTTCACTTTCTAACATTCATGTATACCCCTGTTGTTTTAAAATTCCTTGCCTTCGTAGATCAATAACCTACTTCTGGAAACATGAATTTGTTGTCCAAATCTTTTGGAAGCCTTTGCATAATTTTTGTTTTTCTCGTAGAATTAAATTATTCCATGCCATAAATTGACTACACCAATTCACAGTTACTTTAGAGTATTAACTTTCATTAGCATTTTTTGCCCCACTCTAAGGCAAATAAATGTATGCTGTTTCTTGTTACAATTAAACCATTCTGGCGATTTTCTTAGTAAAATTTTTCTCGATACATTTTAATTATTGCGATTTAATTTTTCTTTCATTCACATATTCCGCTTTAAACAGCACCAAACATCGTTGTTACAGCATGATTTCCATTTTCTTTTGCAAGCTGCATAACTTTGAAACCAGCACAGTGTTTATTTTGCTCTGCAGGATCCATTTTTACTACTAAAATGAACATTAGATCAACTGTAATTCAACTAAAGCTAATGCAATTTCCTAAAGCCTTCTACTTCAAAATCACAGCTTCAAATGAGTGAAAAGAAAAAATATCTTACTTCTGATTTGGCAAATTCATTTGTGTCGGAAGTGCGTCCTTACCCTAAATTGTGTCTCCTTTTTCTTGAAAATCTAGAATAACATTCTTGTGCATTAAATACCACCTAAACTGCCTGCAGAATTACATATTCCCTCAAGCACTTCCCCATGCACATATTGTTCCCTTATTGGTTGTCAATTTAGTATACCATGGCCTTTAAACCAGGTTTTTTCATATAGAAAAGGATGATCATTATTCGGAGAATATACCCTAAAAGTAAAAAATGTAGCTTTAAATTATAAGTTCACATTATGCGCCAGAATTTATGGCAACTAAACTTTTATATATATATATATATATACTGGGCACAACCTTTGTAAGTAAAGAGCTGACTTAGTCCCCCCTTTGATCCCTTTAATTCTAGAACCAACGTTTTTCATTTCTTCAAGTAATTCAATTTGGTTATTAAAATGACATATTGCAAAACAGATTATTCTATATACCAATTAATAAATTTTAATCTCAATACAGACTTGTTAAATTTCAATTCTCTTTCTTTAGCTGTAAAGGAAAAACTGTATTAAAAAGTCTTTTGATGTCTTTATTGCATTCATGGTTGTATAACTGATGATGCTCTGACAAGTATTACCCACACTTTTAATCTGGAGATAGACAGGTCATTATCAAACCCCCCCTCTACATCTCTTTATTCTGATAATTTACCAAATGCTTCCCCTCTCACAAAAGACTAAAATCAGCTAAGTCTTCTTTTCATAACCACAAGAAATTTTAAAATAGGCAGATTCTTATAAAAGTTCTATCAACATATAAATACAATTAAACTTATCAATGGAATAGACATATAATCAAATTAAAATATAAAATCTCCCCCCCCCATCTTACATTGGCATAGATGTTACACAAAGCTCAACTGATTTTGAGGGCGATTTATATAAGATCTCACTTCTCCAGGAGATAAAATACCTTTTACTCATATTTTTTTCAATGTAATTATGTAAATTACATTTACAAATAAAAAATCAGAAAAAAAAAAAGAAAAAAATCTCTTTTTATTATAGCGTTTGCTAACATCTAAAAATATCATACAGAAATAAGAAAGAGTGAGTGCAAATTTACCGGTGATTTATAAACGACATAACAATATCCTTTAGATCTACCCTTGTAATCTCTAACTAATCGGATTTCTTCAATTTCAGCCACCTAAAATATAAATTCATAACATAGTAAGGAATTTAAAGCATAAAAATATTTCTTACAGGTTTACTAAAAACTGCAAATATTAAATATGCATATTAACAGAATTTATCTCAAAATCTGAAGCATAAACAAAACAATAAAGACATAGAAATACATGTTAGAAATGAAAACATTTTCAAAACTGAGATACTGTTTAAAAATACATTATATACCAAATACAAACAATTATTGTCATATACTCATATATAATGTTCAAATTGATAATTCAATTGGAAGCAGTGTTGCCAGATTTTTCGCAAATTTGTTATTTTTGACTAATCTATTAAAATCTATGTCAATGCAAATTTGTGAATTTTCTGCTATTCCATCATTTTCTTGTGCTACTTTTTTTTTCACTTAAACAAATTTTTTAGTAGATTGCAAAATGTATATACATTAAAATAATGTATCTATTAGAATTAATTTATAACAAAAAGTTACAATTTATTTAGGCTAAAATAAGAGTTGGCAACTGGCAATCCTGTGATCATCATGCATGTGCAAAAAGTTTACTATACTAGTCGCATTTGTTTTCATGTACCCAATGGCTTGCATTATTTAATATTTTGATGATTTGTGAGTAGGCTTGCATATTATATTATATTATAGTTTCTTTATCAGCTAAATAATATTACGAGTATAACTAGAATTAGGAGTAACAATGGAAAAATTCAGCACTACATTTCAAAATACTCGACTTAAAATATCCATGTTTGAGAACTGTCTAGAAAGAATGAAAACAGACAAACCAAAAGCTTTTTTCAAGCTCTTTAAATATGAACTTAAAGCAGGGATACCCAAACATTTTTTTGAATCACTTCCTCTTAAAAAATGGCTTTCTTCATCAACACCCTTACATTTTCCTCTATAATATACAGTATACAACACAAACATAATACAAATAATTGCACATAAATAATTTAAATCTAATAACTAAACCAAGATTATAAACAAAAGTTTTTTTTAAAAAAAATAGTTTATTAGATTTATGTTTCATTATTTTTTGTATTAGTATTATTTTTACTTTACAAACATATAGGAGTTTTCAGAAACTAAATCATAGATTCTAACTGCACAGAAGTTTGACTTCAATGAATGTGATGGCTGCACTCAAAGTATTGATGCAATTTTTTTAATATTTAGCATAAAATTGTTTAACTGAATTCTTTAATCTCTTTATTAAAAAATATTCAACCTATTTCTTGTTGTCCATAGTAAATTATTGACTCAATTAAAACCTGTTTTTATTAAATAAGAAGCTAGTCAATAATATTTTGGTAACAGCATTCATTTTGGAATTTTTCTCTTGGATGACTTTTAAAATCCAAATCTTGTTCATGTATGTGTTTTGAATAACAATTGCATTTGAATTGAAACTTTCCATATTTGTTGCTTGCTATGCATATGTATGGGTCATTAAATGTTTGAGTGAAATTTATAAGAATTCCATTAAATTCATCAGCTGAGATTTTATGTTTACACAGGGAAAAATGCAGTGTTTATCATTTGAACTGTTCAATGTAACAGAAACTGTAAATGAATTTATAGCTGTTTCATATTGTAAGCATCTATGCTTATGTGCACATAATGAAAAAGATTGTCAAAACATCGACACAAGCTTTCAGATTCACTGAATTGGAACAGCTTTAAAAAAATTAAAGTCCTACCATATTTCTAAATAACAGCCCAAACAAATTTAACAGTAAAAGATCATAGCTTTTATTAGTAATTAAAATATGATAAAGTTAATTAAGTTCCACAATCAAAACTTAACTAAAAATCATTTAGCAATTAAAATACAGCTAGAAATAATAAACTGCCAACTAAAAATAATTAGTGCAACAGGATTAAGAATCTAACCATGAGGAAGGGGTTAACAATGGATATAAACAAATTAACTAAAAAATAACAACCTAAAATTAACTAACTGATTGTGAATTAAAAGAAGAAATGGATATTTAAACAACAGAAAATTAGCAATATGGTTTCAAGATTTTCATTAAATTTATTATGTACAATAAAAGCGTTAAGAATCAAATTACAAACCACAAGTTACCAAACTAATGGAGATTGAATTAGTGATGATGTCAGAGGTAATGTGATATGACATACCAATGATATCCCAAAAATCACGATTTTTCATGTGATTTTTGGGATATCATCGGTGTGTGGTATCATTTCTACTATTTTTTATTACTTTTCAGTTCTTCTCCTACTACTTTAGCTCAAAAATTTCTGACAACACTAGCTGGAAATAAAGATATTGGTAATATACCTGAGAAAAACATTCTCTTATTTTATCTTCTTCAATATTATACGCCAGGTTACTAAGAAATACTGTTCTGTCATCTTTAGAAGAATCATGCCTTACTGTTGTTCCATGATATTCTGAAGTTTCAACTAAAACAATTTTTTTGTTAGTATTATAAAATGAAATTAATAAATAAACAGATGATGCCATATTTAAAAACATTTCATATAAAATGTGAATTACCATTGGAACAAGAAATTTGATGTACTGAATTGGCTCGATATAAAATTATATTTTTTCTATAAAAACTACACATTTTACTTGCTCAACATAATATTTAAAAAACATATTACTTTATCACTTATATCTTACTTCTGAATAATCCTCAAATTTAATGTATGTAATTATCTCTACATATTATAAAAGAAAGAGTCTGTCTGTGTGCGTGTCTTTCGTTCGTGCAGCGCGTAAGCTAATAGACCTACGGCTACGAAATTTGGTACATAGGTGCATCTAGACAAGAGCCAGTGCACCTCGAAGCGATTTTTTCGAAATTCGAATTCGAATTTTTTTTATTTTATGTTTTGTGACGAAATCGCATCATTTTGAGACATAATGGGCTATACGAAAACGAGATTTTACTCTACACACTCCATTTTCACATCGTTATGAAATGTATGTACTTGGCTGTTTTAGGAACTTAAATTTCGTGTTTCAATAAATCGATTAAATACGAATTTATTTAACAAAGTGAGCTTAACACCTTTTCAGCGGGATTTTTTCTAAAAAAGTTTATTTTTCTTTGATTTTTGGACACGTTAAACTTTTATCCTTGCGACAGCTTTTACAAAACGAATTTTGGAAAAATGATAATATTTTGTATTTTTAAAACATTTTTAAAATGAAGCTTCCGAGTATATTTCTCACATCTTTAAAAATGTGATTTTGGCAACAATTTTCCTTTCTTATTGTTGTTGATAGATTTTTGATGAAATCGCATCATTTTGAATAGTTTCATTCTTTCAGAAATATGGGTTTGGCAACAATTTTTCATCATATTTCTTATGTCACTGTTTTTAAGGTCATTTTTATATATATATAATACATTTTTATTGATTTTTTTTGATAAAGTTGTTTTGCAAAGTAAAATTGTGCGTGGAATTTTTTGTTTTTTGAGTTTCTTTTCTGTTATTTTTTTGCTTATTTCACTATTTGTAAGATACTGAAGAGTTTTGCATGATTTTTTTTCTTCAACAGAAAGTTGGTTAATTTTTTAATTAGGATAATTAATATTTGTATTAAGGGATATAGCTTATTTCATTGTAATTTTTTTTCTCTTGAAAATATAAGATAAAATATCATTAATTATACTTTGCTTTTTAGAATTTTTGTTTTTTGTATTCTTTTATGTTATTTATTGCTCATTTCATTGTTTTTAAGATATTGAAAAGTTTTGAGTGATTTTTTTAGGAAACAAAGTTCTTAACCTCCTTTATAACATTTGAGTTAACATTTTGCAAAGGGAAGTTAATTTATTTATTAGAATAATTAAATCTGTATTAAGGGATATTGCTTATTTCATTGTAATTTTGTTATACATAATAACTTTTTTTATGAAGTTGTTCTGCAGAGTAAAATTCTATGCACTTTTTAAATTTAACGTTTGGTGTTTGTTCCCTTCAGCCATTTTTCCAGTACATTTAAAAGCCAGACGAAGGCTGGCAGCGAAGCTGCTAGTGTTATATAAATAAGACTGCCTTATATGAAGTCATTTTTATTTTCTGTACAGTATTTACAAATATGTGGTTACACCTTTTACATGAGGCTGTTTCGTATTTAGGCCAATACATCATTTTCCTAAGCTAACAGTTTATACTTCCTTCAAACACAACGGTTGATAATGCTGTTACACAGAACTTGAAGAGACATTTAAGATTAGGAACACCCTTTTCTTGTTTAGTTTATCACTGATGTTGAGTCAAGTTCAAGGACAATCAGATTTTGCTTGGCAATCTCCCCTCTCCCCAAAGAACAGAGACCTGCATCTGTTCGCCCTCAAAATTAATATAGTTTTATTCAAAATCTATACCAACTATGGTTGCTTTTTTGAGCAGGTTTATTAAAATGAATTACTTCATGTAATGTAATTGATTGAATTTTTGTTACTTTTTCAGATATTAACACTTACCAAATTCCTAACAATATTATTTTATAAACAGTAAAAATTTCAAAATGGATTCCCTCAATTTTTTTCTAAAACAAACACACTGAAAGTGATCGTCATCTCTCACAATGCAAATAAATATCAGATTTTAACCCACTGTTATAAAATAACCAACACATAAAACCAAAATCATCTGGAACCACTGATAGCCATCTTAACACAGAATTTATTTCACATGTGTGTCCATGTACATGTGAGAGTTCTTCATTTTTTACAAACACAATTTTATATTTTGATGTTTTCCATAACAACAAATACCAATTCTATATAAAAAGATATGCACCAACTTGATTGCGGTACCACTCTGTTTTTTATTAACACGAATTCATGTGCTCATGATGGAATAATGATAAAACTCATTTGAACAGAATCTTAGCTAACATTGCTGCACTACTGTCCATTTTAAAATTAAACATGCCGTTCTTATCTTTTATTACAATGTCATTTTATTCAAGTTCTTTGTTTACTCAAATTATTAATCCGAAGAAACATATTTCTACAGTTAACAAAATCATCAAGTTGTCCTAAAATGGAAAAGATCCTAAAATTTTTAAAAAATAGTAAACTCCTTTTAAGATGAATATCATCATAGTTCCAGAGGATTTGGGTATTCTGTGAAGGTGGTAATCTTAGAAAGGTGACATTCAACACAATACTAATGTCTATTTATATTCTCAGAAATACTTGTAATTTTTAGAAGCAGAAAAAAAGTAATCTGCACGAAAGAATTCATTATATTACTAGATATGGTTGCTTTCTAACAGTACATTTTTATTAAACTATTTTTTTCACTATAACTTTTAGGCCAGGAAACATTTTTGATATATTACTGACCATTCTTGTCACCTTACATTTATGCTCATTTATTGAATATTAATAAAACAAAAAGTTAATTTTACAGATATAAGATATTGAACATGTAGAATCTAGAAGTAAAAACTTTACAAAAGCCAATGATTAATTTTGCCAAACAGAATATCTTCAAAGTGAAAAAAAATACCTTTTTTTCGTTTAACCTCAGAAGTATCATTATCTTCTGCAGCACGCTTTCTTCCCATTTGAACATCACTATGGTCTTCATTTTTAATATCAGCAGAATGTATTCTATCTGGTGGAGGTGGTATTTTAAATCCTTCTGAGTCCATTTGAACTTGAATTTTAGAATCTGTCTTATTAATATTTTCATTCTTGTTCCCCTGAAATGTAATTAATTATTGTAAAGTTTACATTTATCACCTAGTTGAAGTTATTCTAGTTAAATCTCATGTTCAAAATTTTTGTTTCTGACATATCTGGTATTTCTCTGTATTTATAAAATGATCACTTCATTCCATTAGCTAAACACAAAAGCAAAATTAAGAAGAAACTCACAAAAAAAAAAAAAAAAATACTTACACACAATATATAAAAATCATAATAAAAAATTTTGAAATATTTTTAAGCTTTTAAAATTTAATAATTTCAAATTAAAAGTATATAATTTATTTCAGCATTAATTAAATTCTTTTTCAAATTCCTTTCAACTGAAAAAGAGACAGTCTTTTAATAACTAGTAAACAAAAGAAAGAAAAAGGTTTAAACTTTTACAGTAGTTTCTTTACTGCTGACACGATACACCAAGAGATAATATTCACTCAACGACTTACTTTCATGAACTATTAATGAAAAAGCAAATACAAAACAGGCACAAATACAAATTGCATACTCACATTTTACTGTTACTAACAGTAAAGAAAACTGAATACTTCCTTATTATTACAGCAACTGTTTTTTAAATGATGCTAAGTTGGTGCCAGGATGATCACCAACTTCATGTTTATTTCTCATTTACCTTTAAGGTTTTCAACCTTTCTTGCCAAGTATTCCTTTCACCACAGGTGGACAATCATTCCCTTTCCACCTCTCCAAAACTTGAAAAATATACATTTACTTAATTTTAATTTCTTTTTTAAATGTGTTTCATAAATTAAATACAAAACATTACAGGAAATCAAAATCGTAAAAACAACCTTGTATTTAGCATAAGTATAATGAAAAACTCAATCGATTTCGAGGGAAGCTAAAGGTCCCTCCTCATCAGGAGAAAGAAATATCTAGAAAGAAGAAAATAAAGGAGAAGGAGTCTCAGAAACACGTGGTCCTTATCAGCACTGTACGTGGTTATAACAGCACTGCTGATTGTCACATTAGCACGTTTCTCTTCTAGTCTAATTACAGGAAATGTTGATAAATACCAAAATTTAAATAAAACTTCTTTATATTTATAAAATAAAACTAAATATTTAACAAGTAAATAAAAAACCCACAGCATTCCTTCTTCAAACTATTAAACTTCTGGTTGAGAACCATTTGTGGCTGTTGTATTTCTGTGGTTGCTTTTAATATGGCATCAGAAGCCCTTTCTTGTCCCAAAGGCTTTCACTGCATGAACTCTGCAAGATAAGATTCACAATGATGACAAACTGTGCCTCGTTTAATTTTATCATCCCACTTAGCGAAGTTCCACATTCTTTCAACACTTTTTTATGAGCAGCTGATGTTTGATCAACAATATGAAAAATAGTTCACAGCAAAATGTCTCTTATCTGCTTTTCCTAGTTCCTCTATTCTGTACAATGTTCAGTAGTCTGAATAATTATCAATCACTTTTGCACATGGTTGACGATTTCCACCATGAGTGCAGCTACCTCTCTGCTTGGAACATGAGTGAAAACAAATTAATCAGTTTTTCCTCATAACCAGTAACATCCAGTACAGTGAAAGAACCCTGGCAAATTTTGTTTTCTGCCCATATGAACAGATTTTTGTGTACATGTCCAATTCTTCAGAGTAACCTATTAACTTATTTGGTTATTGAATTCGATATACGTCTCTCTAATAAAACTATTATGGTCAATAATCGCATTTCCATAAAGGATGAGTTGCTTCTCCTACTGCAAGTCAGTTCCTCTGCTCAATAGTAAATAAATCGCTGAACTGTTACAAATAGTATTCTGAAATCAATGAATAAGCTGTCAAAACAACTTTGCATGTCGTATGCTTCTTCTTCACCTGCAACTTTTCACATTTCACCTCCAAATGTCTCATTAACAAGCAGTTTTATTTATTGGCCATTTTTGCATATTTTTATGCTAGATAAAATGGTCTTTCTTGGAAGAAAAGTATAGCATCTTCCTTCCTTCTTGCTAAATCAAACCTTTTCAACATTTTTATGAAAAGCGAAAATAAATTAACATATCAGAATGCTCAGAGCTTTTCTCAGAGAATTATGAAAGATCACGAACTGTTAACATTTATATGAAAAAAAGAAAATATAACAAGTGTTTTATTTACGGCTCTTCTTGCCATATGCCATGTATTGTTTCAATTTTTCATAAAAATACAAAAAATGCAAAAGCATTTATAAATGAAAATAATCTCAGCACAAAAGATAATTATATAAACAATATAAAACATAAATATTTTGTACAAAATTTAGTACTTTTTCATTCATATGGCTATTGTTATTTAAACAGTACCAAGATTATAACTCTGTTTTAATCAAGAACAAGGTTAAAATGTATGTGAGAAATAAATATCCTTT
Organism: Stegodyphus dumicola; assembly: GCF_044657685.1. Classification (NCBI taxonomy): domain Eukaryota; kingdom Metazoa; phylum Arthropoda; class Arachnida; order Araneae; family Eresidae; genus Stegodyphus; species Stegodyphus dumicola. Next base: position 33,231,622 of record NC_140772.1, read on the forward strand.
TAATTAGTAGTAAAAGTGCTTCTTCTTCCCAAGGATTTCCCTAATGCAACTCCTGTCCTTTATCATTCTTCTAGTTAATGGACTGTGCTAAAATGGCAATTCTTCAAAAAAAAAAAAAAAAAAAAAAAAAATTCTTGCAATTACAGGCAAACTATATGTGACTACAGTTAGGTCCCTCAGATTATCTCATCTCCACCTCCACATTAGGAAACATTCACTTCCATGTTATGGGCCATTCAAGCACTACTTATGGTAATCATCTGACAGAATGTCTCACCTAAGAAATATTCATGTCTAGAATGATTTTCAATGTGTTTTATGATAGCAATTTAAATAATGGAAGCTAGAGTGAACTTTCTAAGTAATCTATGCTGGCTGTATAATAACGGAGGCTATAAAATAATTAGGAGGTACTCAATATTCTATATCCAGTTTACAAATACAGTACAAAGTCTTTAATCTGGACTCGTCGGGACTTCAGTGATTCCGGATTAGGGGTTTTTCTGGATTATAGATCATCAATTTAAATCTGGTAAGATGGCATGCAGAAATAATAAAATTAAAAATATGAAACTGTAATTTATGAAATAAAGAGCAATTATGATCTAAAGTATATCAAAATTTACAAAAAAAAAAGTTTAATATTTATTTGTTTACCTTATTAAACATTTCTTTCAATGTAAGCTGTTTAAGTTGCTTCGTTTTATATGCTAATACATTCTCTTTAATTCTATAAACAGAGATAATTTCTTGGCCAGTTATAAAGTTCCGCTGTTCAAGTTCAGTAATTGCTGTGCCGAGAATGCCGACTAACTTGTCAATCGAAATTTTTTCGTTTTCACTAACCTCTCTATCACTTTCTTCATGCCTTTATCCCTTTTTTGCAGCAATTCCACATTTTGTTTGATGGACATCGAAACATGCTTTCGCTTTGTAGATCCTTTGGCTGCTCCAGAATGGGAAACTCTTTTTGACATGATCGAAAGTTCAAGCTTACTTTTTATAAAATTGCTCTAACAGTCTGCAAAAATAATAAGCCAGACCCAATTAGAAGATTAAGGAACAACGCAATCTGCAACATTAACTGAAATAGATAATTTTAGCTTAGCTTATACTGCCCGTTATACATTAAACATGCATGCGTAAATGTATTTTGCGCATGCATAAATGCATATGCGCATGCATAAACGTATTATGTGCATGTGTAAACGCTACGCATGCGAAGAAAGTTTGTAGCTTTGATGTCCGGATTAAAGACTGTACTGTAGCTAATTTTATTGCAGTACAAAGTAGCAACACATATAGCTGGCAATTTGCCAAGGCTTTTAAGAATTGCATCGTCACTACCATTTCTTTTATTTTAGTTTCCAAAATTAATACTGTACTTTTTGTTGCTGCCTAGATGAATACTTTCCACCCCGTCTGTTTTCTTTTTGCAAATTGCCTGCAACTTCTTCCATTTTCTAGGGGAAAAATACATGGATATATTCATACACATAAAAATTATTAATTAAGAAATCAAGTACATTTAAAAAATTTCATATATAGAAGTGAATCTTAAAATTTTAAACTTAATGACCAAAATTAAAGAATGCATAAATAATAATTATGAGAATGTGAAATCGTCAACACTATATTAAAAAGGGCAGGAATCTATTATCATAAATTGCAAAATAAAATCTATGCATGTTTATAACAAATACTTACTTTGATTCGTTTTTCATTTATACGTTGCATTTGTGTTTCACACATATTTAAAGACTTTTCCAATGATTCTAAAGAACCTGAGAAAAAATTTAATTGATTAAGAACAAATTTGTAAAATTAGATACCATGAAAAAAATTCTTGAAGCATTAAAATGAAAATTACCTTCTTCCCTTTCAAATGTTATCCACAAATCTACAAATGTCTCTTGCCAATCATTAACAGATAAAAGAGCACGAAACAGAGCTTTTCTATAATGTGTATTATCTCCATATAATCTAAAAGAAAATAAGCTGCTTTTAAACCTGTTTATCACGCATTTATATATATATATATATATATATATATTTAAAAATTTGAAAATTAATTTCAATTTTTATTATTTGTTTTGTTATTTGATGTGTTTTTGCAAAGATAGCATTATGTTTCTTAATTTTCTAATGTTTATAGCTATTACTTTGAGTTGTATTTCATAATTCCAATTACGATTACCAATGTTTAATTTTTATACAAATAGTTTTGAATTAACATGCATAAAAGCAAAGGTGTCGGGGGGACATTTACTCAAGTATTTTATCAAATATACTACATAACTTGATTTTCACTCAAAATTTGTATAAGCGAAAATGCTTAATTTAGAATGAGTTCTTTGGTGCTCTACTTTGATTCTAACTCCCAACACTTCGTGGAACTATTTGGCCTAACTTAATTTGCCAGTTTGGCATAACAATTATTACTTGAGTAAAAGATGAAACACCTTCGTATTTATTAATTATTGTTCACTGAACGGGAGTTGGTTTGTTCCCCTTGAAAAGTCAACTAATTTCCGATCAATAGCAATAATTACTTGCTTTTTAATTTTCTTTTCAAAGTTTGAAATTTTGTAATTCATGATTTAATTCAAGTCCCCGTAAAACATTTTTAACAATTTATATTCAAGTTGCTTTAAAACACAATTTTCGGAATTAAACTTTCTGCATATGGGTTCACTCTTTTTAGATACTTCTATTAAATTTATATTAGGAGATAATATAATCAATATTTCTTTAGTAAATAAATTATTATTATCTTACTTTGCAGCTATTGTGCAAGTATTAGAAAAACTTGTTTTCCAACTAAGTAAATTTAAGATCATACAATATATATATATATTTCATTAGCAGATTTGGAACTGCTTCAGTGATTACTGCAGTGGGCAACAAGAAAGAATACAGTAAAAGACAATATAAAAATGGCATACATGTTACCTAAATACATAAAATTAAAAAATCATGTTAGTTAAAGTTAGTAGTTCCAACTCGGGCAATTTTTTATAAAAAAAATAAATAAATAAATAAAAAATTTCTTTTACGGCATTAACTTGACTTCATTCCAAAATAAGATTACTAAAAAAAATTCATCCAGTGCTAGAATTAGAAATGCGTGCAATTTCATTTTCAATAGCTTGGGTTTTGATCAATGATAATAACCACATGAAGCATATCAGAATCTATATTTTTCAACAGTCTTTATTTGAATGTTTAAAGGTTTTTGTAATTTTATTGTACAATCTACATGTTCATTATGACATTCTTAACAAGATATAAATTAATATACTTAGAATAAATTTACCTTTCGAAATTTACATAATCTAACCAGACACGAGCTTCTTCTCGATGGCCATGATCAATAAGCTCTTTCCAAAGATTTCGAGCATTTTCAACGTCTTTCTTGTACTTAACCTATAAAAAGGAAGATGATTGGTGAAAAATTAAATCATCAAAATAAAACCTTACTGCATGAAAATTAAAAAAAAAAAAAAAAATCTGATAATTCAATTTCCTATTTAACAAATATTTATTTTAAGGCATATTTACATTACACATGAATTAAATAAGAAACATGCTTATTATTCAGAAATTATGGATTTAACAAATGTTGCCGTTTTTATCCTAATTCTGGTAAATTCAATTCTTCATGAAAGAAAACTAAATTTACATGTTTGAAGTTAAAGATATTCCAATGACTAGGTAAAAACTGCTTCAGTAACATCTGATGAATGGCAGGCAGGTTGGTAGCATGTCAAAGCATACCAACGACTAAATAAAAACTGCTTCAATTACATCTTATGAACAGAAAGCAAATTGGTAGCATGTCCTTATGAGCACTTATATGTGTGGCCAAAATTAGGAGAATTTTCGCATTTGATCTATTATCTCCAGAACAGAAGGACAGATTTTTAATGAAACTGGTTACACACATAGATTGATATAACACACACACACAATATATATATATATAAAAGTGTGTACCATGTGTATATATAGATAATGATGGAAACAGCAATCATGGTACACACACATTATCATACATAAGACTCAATGATGAAAGAAGATCTAAAACAGAGGTTGTTAAGATTGAAGGGAAAAAAGTGGCTGATATGGAGTATGGTTCACTCTAACACTCATACAGCTCTCACAAGAATTTGTACTGGAAATGAGGCAGTTGATGAATCTCAGTAACAGCCAGTCCCACTCCTGTAGCAATTCTGTTTGCAAATCATGTACGGTTTTGGAAGGGGGAAGGCAAGTTGGAAATGCCCTTCCAAGAGCACCCTAGATATGCTTTTTAGGACTTAGATCTGGAGATCTAGCTGGCCAATCCAAGCAGTTAACAGCCTCAATTATAAAAAAAAACTTATCCACCAGATTAGCTCTATCTAGATGAATGCCGTTATCCATCAGAATGAACTGAGAGTGAACTGCATTCCTGAAAAGATGAACACTATAATATCTCTTGCCTAGAAGTCACAGAACCTCTCTCAGAGAAGTGAAGGTTCATACTCCTGAAAAACTACCTTTCTATATATGGCCTACTGTAGTAACAGTGACAATGTATCTTCCAACTTAAAATTTTTTACTGATACACGTTTTTTTAATGTGTTTATTACTTAAAATACATAAAATTTAAGCATTAGGATACAGCAAAAATAATATTCTTTTGCAGCGAATTTATTTCCAATAAACAAGATTTTTTTTTTTAAAAGCAGCTCTATCAAAACCAAGTTTTTACACTGCTCCAAACATATCCTCTCCCTGCCACTTCGGTACTCCAAAATACTATCTGAACTTTATATGCTAGGACCTATTTTCAGTGCATATATAAATAAATAAAACAGTTGTCAACTTACAAACTTTTCTCAATAAGCTTACATTCAATTTCAATTAAACATTAAATGTCTTATGTTTCCATACATCAATTCTTTGTTAATAAGACGACTTTAAAAAATAATATAATATATTACAGTTTGACCATTTTAACATAAAAATCTTGAATCTGAGAAATATTACAATTAAAAATTCTTTTTAAAATTCATGAATTAAAAAAATTAATTACAACTAAAACCAGAAATTTGAAAATTTGCCATAAAATATATTTTTTATAAATATGGAACGAGACAATGCATATGTATAAAGATAAAATTAATGGAATAAACTGTTTCATTAAATATCACAGTGCACCACTTTGCATAATTATATAAAATGTACTCACGGTGAAAAAAATCCAGTACTTCATGATGACATATTCAGATTCGCTTCCACGAAAATCTAATATGAAAGATTTACATTTAGATGATTAAAAAAATACTTGAAAGAATATTTTTTATCAAAAAATTCAATCAATTAGAAATATAAAATATTTCACACAAGCAAACTAATACATTTTCCACACATTAATCCTGACATAATTAATTTTTAACAAGTTTGGTTAATCATCATTTCAGGCTGTTGGAATAATTTTTTAAAATCTATATGAAAGAAATAACTGCTAATATAGTTAAGGTAAATTTCAAAAATATATATCTTGTTAATAATAATACAAAGTCAGAGATATGGATGTCCAATATCTGGAATGATCTAAAATCCAGACCTCAAAGCTACAAACAAATTCCCCCCCCCCCTTGTGTGTGTGTATGTATGCTTTACGCATGCACATTTGATTTTTTCCTCCCATAATAAAACATGCGAAGAGTCCCGATTCTTAATTTTACTTAGGCACTAAATAAAATACCTCATTATTGAAGAAGCAAAATTTTAGCATAAATGTGCGAGATCAGTAATTTGGCTCTGTATCTGCTTGGCATACTCGTACATCTCAAACCGAAACAGTCTACATGGATACATCATTGATTTTACACCTACTAGTATTTTATATCCATGATGCCAAGCTGGCAAATCATTATTTTTTATATTTTGCTTTCATCACCGCATGTTTATCAACACATGATAACTTGAGTAATGACTCATGCAGTGATGTTTAAACAATTTTTTTATATTAGTAATTGAATAAAAAAGAGTAAGGCAACCTTTTATGCTGACATTACGCTTGGCAATGATTAACATTTAAGTTAAATGCACTAAGAAATGTTGACGAGGAAAAATTTAACAAAAATTTCTTTTCATATGCTAAAAATAGATTTTGTTAATGAAGTTTAGGCCAAAAGATTATATTTAGTGCTATTTGAATTAAGAATAACATATATGTTATACACATAAACCCAGAACCGGGATCAGAGCTTGTATGGCCACACTGGATGGCAGAATTTAGGAAAGACAAAATTTTTGGAATTTTTAGAAGCACCGAGGGGCAAAATTAAGGTATGACAAAATTTTTATAATTTAGGGAAAGCACTGGGATTTAAAGTTTAAGGCTGACAAAAATTTAGAATTTTGGGAGCTGCTCTGTAGCAGAATTTAGGACTCAGAGAGACTGCATCAGGTTGTATCAAGCACCGGCCCTCTATATGCTTTAAGTATATGTAGGAGTTTATTTATGCAGGTCCCAGCTAGCCTTAAGCATGTGCAAGAAATAGACATAGGTATAATAAATAACTAAACTAATACAATTCAGGCTTAATTTGCAAGATAGAATTTGCAAGATAGCGATAGAAAAGCAAGATAAAATTTAGCGAAACAGCTTGTCTTTCATCGCCAATCCATACTTGCCAACCTATGACACTCAAAAATCAGGAGATTTTTCACAATGCTAAAAAGACTTTTTAAATGATGAAAATAGTTTTTAATAATGAATTAAATATAAATAGTAACTAATTCTTAAATGCAAGCAACACAAAAATACCTTACACATAAAAAACATTTTTATTACTTGCATTGTTTAAGAAACCAACAACAACAACAAAAAAAAAAAAAAAAAAAAAAGACACTTTAATCAGTTTTCATACAAATGATATGAACCATGGCAGATTTTGCTTTCGTGTTAAGAAAAAAACTTCATAATTTTGCTCATAGCAATTGCCACGTAGGCCTGCTTTCGCTAATAAAAGCTTTTCTGATGTGTCATCACTAATATTAGATCTAAATTTAAGATCGTTTTCCCAAACAACACTGAAAATCCTCTCACACTCTGCATTACTATGGGAAACTGTCAAGATGGCCAACATAATTCTAGACAGTTCACTATATTTTAAAATTCCATCAGCATGTTTCAGTTTTCCAATTAAACTCCACTTGGATGAAGTTATTAAATCCTAGCTGATTTTATAACTTCATCCAAGTTTTCTAACTGTAAACTGCTGTTATGCAGCTGTTGGAATTGTTTCAATTTTTCCTTCCTTTTAGAACTCCTTTCAAGATAATTATAAATATCAACAAAGTGTTCATCCACATTTATTGGTAAAGAAGCTGCCCCTTTTACAGCTGCTAAATTTAAGAGGTGACAGGTACACCTCATAATCTGCAAATCTGAATTTTCCTTTCTCAAGATGCCTGCGACACCAATCTTCAAGCCTACCAATACTGGTGCATTATCGGCACCAAGTGCTAAGCAATTATCCAGAGAGACTGCATTTTCTTTTAAAGTTTTAATAATTAGCTGTGCTATATTAAAGCCTGTCAAATGTCCTTCTAAAGTGGGGACAGAAAGTAAACTGGACTCAATTTCTGAAGACTCTGGATTAAAAAAAAGAAACAACAATTGGATACAGTTTTGAATCTGCATTATTGTTTCCATCTGTACAGAGGCAGAATGGAGCTGTTTTAATGCAATCAATAACTGAAGATTTATTTTTCAAATCCATTTCTTTAACAATTTCACCTGTTTTGGTTCTTGAGTATTTCTTAGCGATTTCACTATCGGGAAACATTTTTTTTAATAAAGCTGCAGCGTGATCCGATGCATTCAGTGGTAGGTTGTGCTCCAGTAAAAAGGCAGAGAACAGACATTCTGCATTAATAACTTTTTGGTCCTTTGTTTCCAAAGAAAAATTTAATTTTTCATTTTTTTCACACCAACTCATGTTGTCCTTGTGTTTTTGTGTACGCACATGTTTAAGAACATCTGCTCTTCCACCATGCGAAATCGAAAAATCGCAACGACAGGCGGTACATATTGCAAATTTATTACATTTCCTTGAGGAAATAATGAAAGGAAACTCAACTGTGTATGATTTTTGAAACGTACACGAGTATTTCACCTTTCTCGCAGACATAATAAAAGATGATAATTTCTAAAACTATTTCCCAAAGGCACGTGTTCTCACACAACTCAGGACAAAATGACCGAATTAACTAAAGAACATCCAAATAACAGATGGCTTTGTCCACATTGGCTAATATATGCCAGATGACACTCAGTGGAGCACGATGCCCATCGGAGAACTGGAGAACAACATTTCTGGATACGTATATGATCTCATTCACAAAGCAGAAGTTATCTAATTCACTTTTGTTTTAGATATAATCTAGAGAAAATTCAATTGCTTTCAGATGTCCAAAATCTTTTTTTTTTTTTTTTTTTTTTTTTTGGTTCATATAACAAAGTATCAAGCCAAGTTCCATAAAAATCGTGAGAAATTTTAAGAATAAGAAAATGTTGGGAGAAATATATTGTAAATCGGGTTGTGCGGGAAAGCGGTCGAAAATCGGGAGTCTCCCTCCTAAATCGGGAGAGTTGGCAACTCTGCCAATCTCATGATACATAGCCAATAACGTAAAGTGGGCATTATTAACCTAGGCTAAAATTATACCGATTCCAAGGAATTTCAGTTAATTAGCACATAGCCCTGTTTCTTAGCGTTCTGATTTGATCCAACTTATTATTTTTGCAGGCTTTTATTATTACAGAAATTTTATGAAAATTAAAGTTTGAACTTTCGATTATGTTGAAAAGAGTTTCTAATTCTGGAGCTACAACAGGATCTACAAAGCAAAAGCATCTTTTGATGTTCATTAAACAAAAAGTAAAATTGCCGCAAAAAGGGGATAAAGGCATATCTGTCTCAAAATTATGCGAGGAACTATAGCATTGGAAAGTCTACTATATATGACATAAGAGAAAAGAAAAAGGAACTTTTTGAATTTTTTGTGGATTCCAACACCCTACTCACAATGAATAATGGAAAAATTGTTTGTTATGCTAAAAGTGACGATCATTACAAAGTGATCAGTGAATGGGTCAGACAGCATCACAGTGAGGGAATGCCATTGACGAGTTCAATGCTAATGGCTCAAGCCAAAATATTTTATGAAGAAATAAAAAACTGAGTGCACGTATTCAATAGGTTGGTTAACCAAATTTAAAAATCACCATGGTATAAGGCAATTAAAAATTTCAGGTGAAAAATCTGCAGCTGCTGAAATATTTGCAGATTAATTCATTGAACTCATTAATAGTGAAAAGTCATCTACAGAATTAATTTATACCATTGATGAAATTGGTCTTTTCTGGCAATATGTACCACAAAATACCTCAGCAACCTCAACCCCCCCCCAAAGAAAAACAACTCGTGTCAAATATTCCAAAGCGAGACTAACAATTTCAGCATGCACAAATGCTGAAAACTGTTCGTAATCGAAAAACATGCCCGACCTCGAGCATCTAAAGGAGTACCGATTTTCCCCGTTATACATTGCGCAGATAAAAGAGCACGGATGACACAAGCGTTGATGAATGATTGATTAGAAAATCATTTTATATCCGAAGCTTGGAAACATTTGAATTCGGTTGGTTTACCTGACGACTCAAAAATAGTCCTTATTGTAGACAACTGTTCAGCTCATACTTCACTTAAAGTTTTAGTGAAAGATAATGCATCCATATTATTCTTCTCTCCGAATTGTACGTCTATCATTCTACCTATGGATATCAGAATAGTGCACGCGCTAAAATGCAAATATTGAGTAGCATTTTAAAAATCCATGTTAAATTTCTTGAACAATGGCAAGACTATTCAAGAATTTTTGAAATATTTTAGCATAAAATCCGGTGGGTAGAGCATCGCAACATCGTGGGAGGATGTGTCTCGATATGCTTTAAAAAATGCTTGGCATAATTTATGGCCAGCTACCATATTTCATGGTGAGGATGATGAAGATGATAGCCGTGAATTTGAAGGTTTTTGGATATCGCAAACCAAAGGTGAAATTTTCTTAATTAATGGATTTTGTAAAGAAATGTGGAGAAGCAGTAATAAATGAAGATAATATAACAGAAGTTTTTCATTGGGATGACAATGCCCCAATCATCAATCAATTAACGAATGGCAAAATTTATAGTATGGTTCTATATCTAGAAAATACCACTACCACTAACGATAGTGAAGAAAATCAGAGCGGTTAATGAAAACAAAGAAATTTCGACTGACAAGTTAGTCGGAATTCTCAAGACAGCAATTACAGGACTTAAAGAGTGGAATTTTGTAACTGAACAAGAAATTATATCTATATAGAATTATATAGAATATATAGAATTATATAGAATATTATATAGAATTAAAGAGAATATATTAGCACAAAAAAAAAATGAAGCAACTTACGTTGAAAGAAATGTTTAATAAAGAAAACAAATAAATATTAAGGCCTTCTTTTTTTTGTAATTTTGATACCCTTTAGATCATAAATCATGATTTCATATTTTTAATTTTATTATTTCTGCATGGTGTCTTACTAGATTTATATTGATAATATAATATCTGGAAAAATCCCAAATCCGGAATTGTCAAAGTCCTTCTGTAATACACTTTTAAAGCAATTACTGATGTTATGAAACATTAAAAAACTAACTGTTTCTTATGTTATTCGTATTATATCTCGGAAAGAAAAATATAAAGGACAGTGATAAATTTATGTTACTTAGATTACAAAAAACATGTATAAAAAGTAATAATAATAATAATAAGTTTTAGAAAATTTATGCTTACGTACAGTGCTGCATTTGTGTAACAGCTCTGTCAAAGACATCACATACTTCATTTAAGCCAGTAACATTTTCTGAAAAAAAAAACACATATTATATATTAAGATATATATATATAACACATATTATATATAAAGATATTAACTACCTAACTGACTGGCATAGAACTACCTGTTTTTTACTGAATAAATATAAACAAAACTCACCATTATTCTCAATATTCTCTGTGCTTATCCTTCGTCTTAGGTAATCCAAGTATGATAGCCATAATTCTTTGAAGTCTTCTGCTTTTGCAAAACCCATGCTCAAAGCAGTTTCAAAAACACCTATAATAAAAATAATGCAGAAATTTGCACAGTTAAAAAAATTAAACTTCTCAGAGTGAGCACTTTCTATAAAATCATGTCAGAATGTGGCCAGTATTTCACAGAACATAAAAAATTATTAGTATTGCTACGAAATATACAGGCGCAGTTTTAGATAGCTTCCCCGCAAAGAAGGCTTAGGGTTGCCATAAAATGGCAAGGGAAGCCAGGGTTGCTACATTTGGCGACAAAATTGGTGATATACAATGGATGGTTGGAGAACTTTCTGGAATTAATTTTTACCGGTTTAGTCCAGAATGTTCTCGAACACAAGCCAAAAGCTATATAAACCCTGCTAGACCACAGTCAGTGAGTGATCAAATCAGACGCTCCACAAGGACTTGAAACTTGAGATAGTAGAGGAGTACTTGCACAGAATAAATGCAAATTTCTTCAAAAAAGCACAGGATGTAGGCACATGGGAGACCTTAATGTGTGTAAATATATTGTTCTTGAGGAGGACTCCATTTATAGACCACTTGCGGCCCACCTCACTCGGGACTTGAATTTTCCTACTTAAGTTATCTCGCTGCTTTGTATATATGTTAGTAATTTTATTATGCATTTCATATTGTGAACTTGTATTTCAATTTGTAATTGGTATTTTATGTCATTTTATTGTGCATACTGTGTCATTTATTGCATATAGCTTTGTATTTATTTATGCTACTTTCTCATGTATTGTTTAAATTTTTCTTGTATCACTTGTCTGATTTGTCTTTGTTACTCACTGCATCAACACAAACATACACCACAGTGTCCCTCACAGCTCCTGAATTTGGCTTATCTTGTGTTAAGGCTCTTCTAGCATCTAGCAGGCTGATAGTCAGTCATTGAGCGAGTATCTCGAAGTCTAGTGCCGGGTTGGTCGTCGAGTGCATCGAAGAGTCTCTTAGTGTATCGCGGTTAGTGCACTGTCGAGAGAGATCATACCAAGTATTAAATTTACCTTACTTATTGCATACAAACCTTACTTATGCCTTACTTATGAAACATACAAAGGAAATATACATCTAAACAATTCAAAAAAGCAGTATGGAAAGAAATGTAAAATTTTCAAAAAAATTTCATTCTGAAAAAGGAATTTATAACAGCACATTATTCATAATGAATATCATTTCTTCAAAATAAAATTAAAAATCTTACAATACACTGAATGGAAAAAAAGTGTCTAATTAATATAGCATACAATATATATTCATCTATTACAAAGATTAAGTAATTGTCTAAAAGGTTATTTAACAGAGATGAATTACATTGCAGAAATCACTGTTTACAACTTCATATCAATATACCAGCTAAGATGATTATTCAACTGGATTGCAGGTGAAAACAATGAGTTTTTTTAATAAGAAAGCACAGGAAAACCAGATGGTGGAATGAGAAATTTCAGCTTAATAAACGATTTTAAAAAAATACCATGCTGAAATTATCTAGAAATTTGAATAATGCAAGATATATAATACATTTTGAAGACAAATGGTTTCTTTTTTGCAATGAAAAAAATTACAATATATCCATCTTGAATTTTATAAGTGCAATGATTTAAAATCAAAGAAGAATTTACAAATGAAAAAATTGCTTTAAAGGCAGGGGAAAAACAAATAATGGCAGTTTTATTGATTAACTGCATATGAGATAGACTCGGCATACTGTTCCAAGTAAATATAAATGGTATATACCTTAGAAAATTTTCCAAAATGCACCCTTTCCCTCAGGTTGATAGCCTTACCAAATAACCAAATAGCAATTGATATGCAGCCAACAAATGACCCTCTAGCTTAATACAGGGTCTTCCTTTTTAAAGCAGACACTACTCAAAGCCACCTGTAGCTCAATCTATCAGCTAGAATGCAATTAATTTGATAAGGGGGGGGGGCTAAATGACAACATGCGAAAAAAATTAGCTCAAAATGTTTCCAATAAGGAATGATGTGATCACTTCTAGTCTACAAAACAGAAAATCTGCATCAAATGCAGGTTAAATTTGAAATGCAAATGCATAGTTACATAAATGTATAAAGATATGGAAAAAAAACTCCTAAGTACACTGAGCTGTATGTCAGCTGAGTTCAATATGCATATTACTTTACTTCAGCATGCATTACTTGTGAAGTTGTTTTATCTTCACCAATTGAATGCAGCTGCTGCTCTTTATAAGTGTAAAATCCTATGTAAAGGCTGTCAATTAATTCCTTGAAAGACCTGATTCAGAAGTTCGAAGAAACAGGATCCTTAGCAATTCAGCCTGGTTGAGTGCAGAAACTGGCATCACAGCAGACAGTTCGTATTGCTATTGCAATCCTTGACAACACCCATGGGAGCACTGTTGGCAGTAGCATGACAATAAGGTTTATGGAAACAGGCATTAAAAGACAACGATTATGATAAATGGGTGGCATTTGCTCTCATATTTTTTGCCATCATGGAGATCAACGGTGCTTGCTTGGCCATGGAGAATTCTATAGGGAGATGAGACCTAATTTCACCTAAATGGGCCTGTTAACACGTTGAGCGCCATTTCAGCCATCTGTGGCTGACACTAGACTTTCCGTTTAGGCCGCGTCGACCATCGCTGGCTGACAGGGTGTAACATGATATATAACTATAGAATTTACACTGTTTTATGGAATTACAGAAAAATTATTTAAAATTTACTTAATTTTGATTCATTACAGGACTAATGGATTTCACTGAAACACTGTAAGCATAAAAACAGTTCTCCATTAGAGCTATTACAAATTGTGACAACTGTCTTAGTCTTTTTTCTGGCCATTACTCTACCAGCTTCAGTTGCATTTTTATCATAATTTACAATGTTTCCGTACTTCAGAAGCTTTTTCCGGTTTTCTTTGGAGTTTATGCTGTCATTTTTTAGATATTCTTACATTTCTGTTCGATGGAATATCTTCTTTTTCACAACTTGTAAGGGATAGCGCTAATTCTTTCCGGACTTCAGTAATGCTAATTTTCTGCTTCGTAATATCTTTGCAGAGAATGTAACTATTTACAAAACAGACTTGGAGTGTAACGTGTTGAATGAATGCCTATAGGAATCCCGTTGCAAACGTAAACTATCTTCTACTGCGATAAGAATCGCTGGCCCTACAATGCCAGCGCTTTTAAGCGGCGCGCGTGGCCTGAACGAGATTGCCTAAGAAATACGCTTAGCGCTCAACATGTTAACACTCGCAGTTCTCCAATTTGGGCATCCAAACAACCCCATACAGGTCAGGAAATCCCATTACATTCACCAAAAGGAACTGTTTGGTGTGTCTTCATAGCAAATTTCATCATTAGACTATTCTTTTTTTAAAGCAATACTCCAACAGGATAACAGATCTCTACTTTTATCTTACAAAGGTATCATGATATGCTGACTAGTTTTGCCATTCCAAAACTTCAGATACAGGTCCTGAATCAGGTAACTTTTATGCAGAATGGAGTACCACCACACATTTGTTTATCAGTATAGCGGCTGCTGCACCATTACTTTACAGCAGAAAGGCTCATAAATCACTTTTTCTCCCACTTCTATGGCCCCTCAATCCCTGGATCTGATCCCATATGAATTTTTCCTGTGGGGTTACTTATATTTCAAGGTCTTGTTGGGATCACAAACTTGATGACATAGAGCTCAACATATTGCAGGATGCGCCTTTCCCCCACTTGGTTGGAATCCCAGTCTTGTTGGGATCCCGAACTTGATGATCATAGAGGACAACATATTGCAGGCTGGGCTGAGTACTTCTGGTGACATGTTACAACATTAGGCTATCGAGAATGTAGTGCACAAGATGCAATGTGTGATCCACGAGAAGGGTGGTCACAGTGAAAGAGGTTCATGCCCTTGCTGAGGAAATGCTTTAATTGAATAAAGCGCACAGAAATATCATCTATGTAACCCTTTGGAGTAGGTCTTTTGCTGCACTAAAATTTCTTCTTTGTTATTGAGTTGGGTGGACTAGAACAGTACAACATTATCTCCTATCAGCAACTTTCAGATTTTGATAACTAATTCCCCCACACACATTATCGATAGTCCCCTACCAAATTTGGTGGCATTACAGTTGATGGATCGAGCAACAGATGGCTCTGAGTACCGCCAGTTTAAAAGCAAACACTCTGTAAATAAAGTAACAATACCTGAAATATTAGTAGATCATATTGTAAACATCCTCATTTACTATGAATTAGAATAACTATTAAATCAATTTAAAGAAAAAAAAAAAACTATTCATGTCACATTCCTTAAAATAAGTATTAAAAACAGATGTGAAACTATAAAATAAAAATAGATTTTCTCTTCAGATTGTTGGTCTCAGTTACTGATCAAAGCAGCATGTAGAATGAAAAAAGTGTTTCAACTAAAACAAAGATAATAATTGCTTGCTTGTTAAAACAAAATGTTCATTTCATACTGATTCTATCTAATAAAATAATTGCTATTTATTTCCAAATAAACATAAAAATTGCAATGTTTTCAGTTATGATTCCATTGAAGATTTATAGTTTTTTTTTTTAATTATTAATATAAAGCTCTTATCAACTTGTTCCTTATTCATTCACAAAACAGGCTATAGATTATAAGGCTCTTTATCCAGTTAACATTTCAACTAATAATTAAGAAATTTTTATCATCTTAATCACCCAAACTGATCCTAAAAACAGCAAAAGGAAAATAATCATGTAAAATAGGAATTAGATTTCAATATCCACTAGGAAAACCTTATTGGAAGGAGAAATATTACAGAAGTTTTTCTTATGAACCCAGACTTTCTTTAATCAATACTGGAACTTTATAGATTTATAAGCATTCTATAAGTACTATTCATTTTGCAGAATGCAACTCAAAGTGACATTTCAATAGTCTGGAAAACAAAATGCAAGCTATTTATAATAAAGATAAAAAAAAAATGGCACAAAATTTAACATACCAACTATTTTTTCATGGGGTTCTTCATAGCGTTCCAAGGTTCTTCCATAACTGACCCACAACTGCACACACCAAGGGCAATTTCGCACTGCTCGTTCATAAACAGGAAGAGACATATCTCGAATTTTTACATTGTAATCCTGTGAAAGCATTTAAAAAACATATTATTAAATATATACTTCAATTCTATTAAAATATTACAGATAATAAATGACAGAAAATTTGAAAATCTAACAAAATTAAATGAAAATAACATTAACTAAAGTTTTATATAAAGCAGAAACAACCGATACAAAAATTCAATCTAAATTTATCTCTATTGTATAACGAGAAATTTCTCCAAAGAACTTTAAAAAAAAAAAAAGAAGAAGAAGAAGAAGAGCTAATATACTTTTGGCAAATACAGAAAATTTACTGAAATTAATTACACAAATAAAAATTACCATAAACTTTGTATACTCCAACCATAATTCGTCTTTAAGACAATTTTCTATTAGAGCTCGCTCGTACAAATTTTGAACGCGAATGGGTTCCGACTCTCCTTTTTCATACTGGATGTAAGCTTTATATTCTTCATAATGAGGCGCTTCAGAAGTCATCTGAAAATAAAGACATTCTGAAAATTAGTTCCAAAAAATTATTAAAAACTCAAAAGAAAACAACATATAAGAATCTTTGGCACTTTAAATTATCCACAACCCAACAAAAAGTCACCATCTCATTTGTAACTGTGAAGTTAGGAAAAATATTTGTTTGGCTAATTTTATAGCCCATATGTATTGTTCTGTTAATAATAATAATAAAAAAAAGGGAAGCATTTCATGAGAAGCAAGAAATTAAAAAACGAAAAAAGACTTTTTGAGGCTAATATTTAACTTTTACAGCCAGTGGGTAATATTCAACAAAATTATGGTTAAATATAAAACATATAAATCTACGTACATGCAAATGCGTGCATGTATGTAGATGCAAATGTGTGCATGGGTTGACTATTCTTGCATGTAAACTTAAGGTGGGGTAACACTCAAAGCATGGGCATTCTGTCATTTTTCTGAAACTGGCAGTGAGGATAATAAAAAAATATTGAATCTATATATACCATCTATCTATACAGGGGTTGCCAAAATAGTGGACACTTTTGTAAATTTTTATGTTTTTAGAACTTTGTATGCTTATAGAAAATGTTACGTTTCGCAAAATGCAAACTTGTATATATCATTTTAAAGAGAATTTATTACTGAATTCAATACAAGACACAAAATTCAATTATTTGCAATACAAAAAAAAGTTATATGTACTTTAATATAAATAAAAAACACAGTTATGAAGTGGTTTGTAATGTCTAGCTTTCCTGGCCAATCACTGTTCTTGTTCTGAGAACCCATCAAATGTTAGTAACTGCCAGTAGAAGCTGACATCATGTTTACACTTGAAACAATTCATTATTTTGCTTTGTTCTGTACAAGTAGAAATTTTTGTAAAAATTTTTAATATTTAGTCAAGAAGCAATGACATCAATAAAATAGTAGATTGGACACCTAGAAAGAGATGTAATATTATTGAGTTACGAGAAAGTGGTCTTTCCTATGCTGAAATTGCAAGACAGGTGGGTGGTTCAGTGACTACATCTGGAGTCCGAAAGTTTTGGTTACGATATCAGGAGACAAATTCAATAAAAAACAAAGAAGGAAAAGGCCGAAAAAGGTGCACCACATCTATTGATGACAGAAGAATGACAGAAGAATAAAAGGACTATGTCTCCAAGATAGAAAAATGTCATCAGCGGCCATCAGAAGTGATCTGAATGATGCTAGTATTTCTGTCAGTTCAAGAACAATCAGGAGAAGATTAACAGATGTTGGACTGAGAGGTAGAATTCCACGAAAAAAGCCTTATCTTAATTTTCAGCAACGAAAAAAAAGACTACAGTGGGCAAAGAAACACATTAATTGAACAGATGATCAGTGGTCACAAGTTATATGGAGTGATGAAACTAAGATACTGTTATTCGGTAGTGATGGGCGAAAATATGTAAGACGTAGAATAGGAGAAGAGCTACATCAGACTGCATTCAAGCAACTGTGAAGAATCCCAGTTAGTGTCACGATTTGTCATGCATGTCAGCAGATGATATTGGTCGCCTTCATGTCATCGATGGGACACTGAATGCCAGAAAATACATTGACACTATTCTAGAACCAAAATTTCTACCTTCCATCAGAGATCTCTTTCCCAACAATGCTTCGTTTATTTTTCAGCAGGATTCTGTTCCTTGCCACATGGCCAAAATATCAAAAGAGTGGTTTCGTACAAAGAGCATTAAATTGTTGTCATGGCCAGGAAACAGTCCTGACCTCAATCCTATCAAAAATTTGTAGCACCGTTTGAAAAGACTTGTCCGAATGAGGCGCCCATCAAATAAAAGGGAACTAATTGAGACTATAATTGTTTCCTGGCATCATGTAATAACGAAAGAAGAGCTTAAAACTCTTGTCAGCTCAATGAAACATCAATGTGAAGCTGTAATCAAAAATAAAGGGTATCCTACTAAGTACTGATAACTCACTGCAATCATCACTATCTAATGTATATCGATAACTATTATCGTTTAACTTTTTTTGTGTTGCAAATAACTGAATTTTGTGTTTTGTATTGAATTTAGTAATAAATTTTCTTTAAAATGATATATACAAGTTTGCATTTTGTGAAACGTAACGTTTTCTATAAGCATACAAAGTTCAAAAACATAAAAATTTCCAAAAGTGTCCACAATTTTGGCCACCAGTGTATATACTAATTATATAGTATATCAGGGTATATACTAATTATATAGTACTTGCTTCAGTGATATTGTCATTATCACTGAAGCAAGTAGCTTTCCTTTCCAAAATATGCAAAAAATATATTATTTACATAGCAATGATGATGAAATACATTATCAGTTAAAATTAATAAGCTCACAATCATAAATATTAAAGTATAATAGTTAAACATATTGCAAAATATAAACGATTCATACCAGGGCTTCTTCATATTGCTGTATGCTGTTTAATTTTTTTAATGCTTTCTTGTATGCATAATCTATTTCAGCAATATCAGGATAAGAAGTTTCATCAAATTTTTCTCTAAATTCTTCATATGTTTTATCCATACCTATAATCAGTAAATACACGGATATCAATTATAACACAATAAAAATATAGCAATGGCAAAAAATGTAAAATATGTAATTATTTTAATGAGTCCAGCTACTGCAATTTCATAGAAATATTAAATGATGGTTTAGAGAAACCAAAAATACTGCCTTTTTGATCACATTAATATAATCAATCATTGCAGTCTAGACTTTAGATGCAACATAAATCACACAAAGAGCTTTTACTAATACTGGAGTTGACAATATAATTTCTTTAATATGATAACTACTTTTAATTATGCTCCAAAAAGGATTGGAATAAAGGAAAATTTTTTAAAAGATTTTATTTTTCTAAACACAAAATCACCTTTTGTTAAACAATCAAATACGGACATAAAATTTGGATCAACTTATTTCTTTCCTTTAGATCATCTCAACTATATTCATACTATTTTTGGTATGCTATTCTGTTTTTCAGTATATATTAACAGAACTGATATTAGCTCAAATATCAATTGTTTCATTTTACTTTTATTTCGTTTATGTTGAAAAATTTGATGATAGAGGACACAATGGCTGTTTCATGACATTCATATTTGTACAGTAAAATTCCTTTTTTCTCTCTACCTATGCATGAGAGTCCAAAGAATCCTTCTTCAAGAATCATGAAATAAATCCAGAAAGGAGCTTTACATGACATCATTACAAGGTATAGTATAGATCGGACTGTCTAAGTGCTTGTCGGCTGTCCAAGAGAGCCATATTTGAAATTTTCATATTACAGCAATACGAACAACAGTAATACACACATTATCAGTAATCCTATTAAAGATCAGAACAACAGTAATCCTATTAAAGTAATATACCTTACAAAGTATCTGACTTGAAAAAAAGTAAAAGGCTAAAAAATGAAAAACGGAATTCTATTCCCATTACATACTATATGGCTTTAGGAAAACCTTTCCTAAGAGTCACTCTGAAATTTTTGAAATACAGCTAAATGGTGCAAGATGGAACTTAACAAATCTTAGTTGTGTTCAAAGTAGTTTCTTTCAACATCAATGCACTTTTGTAAGCAAATTTTCCAAAAACAAATGCTTCAAACTATCCACTTCTTGGAATTTATGAATAACGTGCTTATATAGCTTCAAAAGTTGCACCTCTGGAATAAAAATGACAGGCTTGTAAATTTTGTTTTAGATTAAAAATACTATCTCAAGGCCACACATAACAAGATAAGTGTGTGACAGGAAAGATGATCTATGCCTTTGATGTATTTTTGTTTAAGAAATTTTATAGTCAGTCTTGCTAAATGAGAAAATGCATTTTCACTGTGAAACATGAATTCCCTAATATTCACCTCTCGAAGAATTTCTAGAAGACATATAAGGGTGTACCAATTAGCTGTAATTGTTTTCTGTCCCTTTAACTTGACGGCTTTGACCAGTCCTATATTTCAGAAGAAAATCGCATATGCTACTTTTTTCACTGTTCATTGTCTTTTCACTATTGTTAGTTAAAGGTCATCTTCAAAGACCCATACTTTTAATTCTTGATGTGCTGGAATGTCAAAAAATGGTATGTATGGTTCATCACTAGTTCTGATACTACAAACAATAATACTGTTTCCACCATAATTATGTAATTTTAAGATTTCTTTATTGATTCTGACGCATTCTGGTTTACATTGGTTTTAATGACAAACTAATATTTTCATATGAAATACTTCATGAATAATTTTATATACAGCTGTGGATCTAATTCTTTCTGTATCATTTAATTGATACAGCAATTATCATTAGTCAACATTTTTTGTATAGCTGATACATATTCTGGGACTACAGCCGACAAAGGATTCCTGTAGACTCCTCAGCAAGAAGATAATTTTAACTTTTATAAAATGCTATAAATCACCTGTGGCATGAGATGAAGCTTCATTTCCATGTAGAAATTAAAGGCATTCTCTTTGATTTTGCCCCATTTCATAGAAAATCACAGCACAACTTTCAAAATTTATTCTATGACAGATAATTTGCAAATTATTGTCTGTGGACATAAAAGAGTTTAAATTTACATGTCTAAAACAGAATTACTTTTTAAACACATATTGTCTGTCCCTGTCTCAAAATTTTCAGAGTTACCCAAGTTAAATTACAAAACTGCAGTTAGAATGAATTAAATGTAATTTTATTTAAACAATCGGATTAAAAAGTAAAAACATATTATTCAAAACTGCATATTGCATTTAAATCAGTTTATTAATTAATAACAAATTAAATATTTTATGATTTTCCAAATGGCAAAACATTAGCAGGTAGATGGAAAATAGAAGTATTTCACTTTGAGCAGCTGAAACACACTGCTCTTAATTAACTAAGTTTGTTGATTAAACTTCAAAGATACATGTTTTACACTCTGCCAAATGGCAACACACTGGCATGTGGAAAATAAAAATGCTTTATATCAACATCATTAACAACACACTGCTTTTAAATAGCTGAGTTTGATAACCAAAAATTCATTTACTTCATACAAAACACGAAATATATTTTAAAAAATAAATAAATAAATAAATAAAAATTAAAAATTTGGATTTCAAGGTGAAAGACATGCATTCAAAATTTGGTAATTCTAGATGGCACTGCTACCAAATGTTTGACAAAACAGAGAATGATTTAAAACTAATAATAATATTCAAATTCTGAGAGCTCTCAACATATTTAAAATAAAAAATGGTAATTTCAAAGCAACTGCAATAAATCACCTATACATGTGATCTTAGGAGTTTTAATTATGGCAACCTTTACTTTTTGTGTGTGTGTTTTCTGTTTTTTAAAGTTAGATTCTAATGTTTAATTATTCACAACAAAGATATTCAATATGATTTTTTAAATTTATATTTCATTAGCAAATTTGTTTACTTTTAATAAGCCATCCACTGAAAAAGAACCTGTTCTGTTCTTTCAAGATTAGTTTGGTTTATTTAATTATGGCAAAGCCCACTTGTGCTACCTGCCAAAGGGAAGGGATGCCTTCATGGAGGACTTTTTAAGGGAAACTGGCTCGTATACACGTTACACATGGGGAAAACCCTGAAAACACCCATGCAGCCAGCCCGTTCGCGGGATTCGAACCTCGGACCAAACTACCAGTGTTCAGTGACTTTCAGCAACAGGATCAACCAGGTAGCTTTTTTATGTTCATAGAACGTTCGCGCTGCGAGCAACTTGAATCCACCATTTCATAGCACACACCTTGGAAACGCGCTGGGAGCCGGGTCCAGACGGCTCCCTCTTTTATTTCATATGCACAATTTTTAACCTTCTTTGTGCTGGGGATAGGGGCTTGTAATCGTTCCCCTTGAACGAGGAATTCCCAGTAAGCATGAATCATAAGCTTATAGCATGAATGTTGTATAATAATAATGTCAATATTACTAAGCATGTTGATTATGTCCCTGCCCTTTGTACACACCGCCCGTCGCTACTACTGACTGAATGATTTAGTGAGGTCTTCGGACTGGCTCTCGAAGTGGCTTTTGGGTCGCGTCGGCGTGCCATAAAGATGACCAAACTTGATCATTTAGAGGAAGTAAAAGTCGCAACAAGGTTTCCGTAGGTAAATCTGCGGAAGGATCATTACCGATGATCAGATTCATCTGGCAAAAAACATTGGTGAAACTCGGGGAGGGAGGTTCGCCTTCCTTCCCTGTGCTGCACGCAACAGAGTGGCGTGGAAGCACAGAAAAACTTTGAACTTGAATTGAAAATTTTTTGAAATCCCAAGTGGTCTCGTACCCACATTGAGGTGCCTAGTAGATTTCCCGGTCGCATCATGACGACAAGAGGGACGTGTTAGACTTTCGGGTCCAATGCTAGGTTTATTGAGTACCAGCGTAGATGGTGGGCCGCCTCGCAGGTATGTTATCCTGGTGAGACCCTCTGAAGGAAGAGCGACAGAGAGCTCGCGACTTCGGTTGACTTCTGGAATGAAATTTTACAATGAACATACATTATAGATAAAAAATTTCTAAAAACTTCTTTTCTGACCACATTATGTTTTATCTATTACTGGCTGGGAAAAAAATGGATACTGTTCTGTTATCGGAGCTGGATTCAGAAATTTATGAATGTATGTGCGTGTGTATGTATTGCATGTGCATATATGTGTATATGCTATACACATATATACACATGCATACATAAACACACACATCCATACATACACGCATGCATACATCATACATTTCTGGATCAGGTCCTGATAACAGAACAGTACTAAAAAATGATATCAATCAAGTAACGTCAGAAACAGTTAAATATTTGTAATACTACAACTGACTGGAACATCTTTCTGAGGGAGGATTGCGCAACATTTGGTCAAAGTTACTAAAAGCCAAATTGGAGGAACCAATCATATTGTCAAAATTAACAACAGTTTCTTTGCATGTAAGAAAAACAATGCCAGAAGGATCTTATCTAGACAGTGGATATCCGGAAGCATGTGCAATGAAATAAAAGGATGCTTCTCTGCTGAAATAAAAACTATTGTTTGTAATTTCACCTCACTGAATTTGTGTAAAGTATAATGGCTGAGAATATGATCTGAAAACTGCTCATGCAATAATTGCAGAATTATGTTCTTTTAACAAGATTTTAGTGTTGCATATTCTGGTTACTTCAAAGATTTTCAGTAAAAAAAAAAGGAGGGGGGGAGAAAAAGGAGTTTCAGAAAACAAATTTTTCAATGTTGATCATTTATTACCAATCAATGGAATTGACAGTTGCCGTTTATAAATATTGAAGATTCTCTTTTCTTGTTCTTTTAATTCCTCTTCACTTGCATTTCTACTCTAAAAAAAGAAGGGGAAAAAGTCAATATTAATGTAAACTTCAAACTGTTTAAACTGAGGCAAATCTAATGAAAACAGTGAGAAAAATTATCTATAGAAATACTTACAAAAAACAATTCACAGATATATATTTTAAAATTTCATAGTATAATTTTACAGACCCTTAACTAAATCTTGTGTGATTAAACAAAACATACAAGAAGTAAAATAGTTTGCTTTTACAAACATAAAGAACTAACACTAGTAAAAAAATTAATAAATAAACAAACACTGCAATTTAATAACAAATACACATTATCTCTTCAACAGAGAATATAAATAAATGATCAAAACAAAATTCTAAACTTAAGAAACTTCAACTCCTCCATATTAATTTCCAGAGGAGTGCATTAAGGGTTCATACATATTTCTGCATGTGGAAATTAAGTACTTTTAAGGATCATCAATAAAAATAATTAAGGACCTATCAGCAAAAAGGAACAATTGCCCAGTGGCAAAGTGGCTAGCGCATCGCACAGCTGCACCACAGGTCCGGGGTTCGATCCCTGGGCTGGGCAAGGTTGATTCAGCCTTTCATTCCCCTAGTGGGTCGATAAAATGAATACCAACTTTGCTCGGGAACTAAACACAAGGTCTCCTAAGACAAGCTGACGACTTGCTCAGGGCATACACTGATGCACTTCGGGGCCCAAGGTCAATAAAGCCGATTTTGGGGCACTAAAGGCCATGGCCCACTAAGGCTGTTGTGCTGAGTTTCCTATTTAGCAAATAGGAACTGAGTAAATTAAAGAAATTATCTATGGCTGAATTTCACTTTTGTACTTTGTAAGAATAAAACAAATCTATAAGTAGAATGCATTATTATTAAATCTAATCTAATATTTATAAAATCAACTTCATAATTTTTTCAAGTAATTAGCATTAAATTATAAAATTTCCTGAAATGTTTATACACTCACTTCTAAAAGTTAAGCACGAAGATGTAAAATGCAAAAAATCAACAAATACTGCTTTGATTGACACAAAATTTGGCAGGAAAGTAGCATATATATTTATGCATAAAACAAAATCAATAATTATATACAGAAATGAAAACAATATTAAATTTTTGTAAGTTATCAGATAATGACATACTGGAGACTTAAGCAGAATTATGTATAAAGTGAAAATAAACAGCATAAAATGGGAAAAAAAAAAAAAAAAAAAGGACATTAATAGGGTATGTGATCCCCCCCCCCTCATCTGTATACAAAGTTTACACTTTGTGACCATGCTTTCACAGGGTTCATAGCCACATTTTAGTTTAAAAAATAAGCACCTATAAGCACTTTTCAAGCACATTTTAAGAAAAAAATAAGCACCTGTCTAATTACATTATACACAACTGCATAACCTTAAAAACTAGACTTGTAATTTAAAATATGAAAAATGCAGTATTTATTAAGAGAGAATAAGCATTACCTCAACCATGGAAAATAATTACTTTTTTTTTTTTTTTTATAACAGTTCAATTTACAGAGCTAGTTTACAATGAGAGAAAAAAAAAACTATGCAGAACTAAACTATATTACAAAATTTAATGATGAAATTTCAGTTCAAAATAGAGAACATAAATAATAATAAGGTATATTTATTGTATTTGCTTGGAACCTAATAATAAATAAAATTTATTTTTCCACTCATATTGATATTTAAATAATTTAAATCTAAATTCTGAACATTTTCTAAATTTTCATTGTATATCAGTTTTCCCTTAACAGATACTGCGAGCAAAGTAATTTAAGTAAACAAGAGGAACATTTCTGAAATCAGAAATTTGCTTCATGCAGTCATCCTTTAACAGTAAAAGCTTAACTAACCTGCACACTTGGAAATTGGCGAATATTTGGACAGTCGAGCGTAACTTGAAAAAGAGGAGCGGAGGGGAGTAGACTGTAGCCGCTCTTTAGATTTTTCCGCTAAATAAATGCTTTGACATTTCCATATGTGCATCATATAAAACCAATGGAACTGAAAAATATTCTGCTTAGCAAGCACAGTAAAACTCTTTTAAGTGTTCATAAACAAATAGATTCGGATAGAACATCAAAATTAATTATCTCGGCAAAATATCGCAAACATTATTGTGCAATACATGCGCGGTAATTCTTGCGTGATATTATGCAATCGGAATCAACAGCTGCCGGTATTGGAAGAATAAAGAACTAAATAACTGGGGTGTTTTTCATTCTAATTTTCAATAGACGGTGTTAAATTTCCAGAACAGAATCATTCTTCGCTTGGGTTGGTAGACCGCAGAACTTTTAGTTCTATTCAATCCAGATTGGAAAGTGACAAAAAAAAAAAAAAAGTCCGTTGCTTGTTTTGCAGGGAACTGTAACAGTTTCAATATTCGAGATTTTGCGGAGAAAGGAGAGAACCTCCCAATCTTCGTACTGTATAATGTATTGGCCCAAAAAATGAAATTATTTTGACTATTCGATTACTTTCCCTTTATTTAAGCCATTCCGAATAATATTCTTTAGAAAGCTAATCTGTGTTAAAACACAACCATTTTTGGAAGTTTACTATACTTCAGCAGTTATTGCAACTATGTTATTATAAACATTCATGCATATTCTCAGAATATAAGCATAACGATCATAATAAACACGAATATGAACTGACCAAGCGGAACGAGAATGCAAATTATTAAGATCTTTATAGAAATTCAAACATGGGTAGTATTTGGGTGGGAGGAAAAGAATGGCAAATGGACCGGAATTTTCTAATGCTTTCGCGATTCTTTTACTAATAGAACGACGGGCACCTGTCTGTACTCTTCGTGCAGACCAAAGGTTATGATAATGCAGAGAAAGGGGGAAAAGCTATTTCCGGGAGTATGATTCACCATCTGACATTCCATGTTAGGAAGAAAAGTTGTTTATTTAGTTTTGGCTTTGGTACGGGAAAAAATAGCACGTTCATTAAAAAAAAAAAAAAAGCACTAAAAGCAAAAAAAATAAGCACTAAAAACAAAAAAATAAGGGCTTTAAAGAAAAAGTAAGCACCTATAAGGGCCTTTATATTTTATTTTCAAATATAAGGACTTATAAGCACTTATAAGGACTGCTACGAACCCTGCTTTCAATTAGGTGGTCAACCACTGCATAATTAAGCAATCGCCATTCTTCTTGTAGAGCAGTTTCCAGCTCAATAAGAGTGGCTGGAGGTGGAAAACATGAAGATACAGCACGGCTGAGAGCATCCCGAAGATTTTCAATGGGATTAAGGTTGGGCGAATACACTGTCCATGCCATACGCGCAATCCCTTCACTCTCCAGGTAGCCATCGACGATGTCAGCTCTATGGGGACGTGTGTTATCGTCCATTAAAACAAAAGTAGGGCCAACTGCTGCAGCATACAATGGGTTCTAGGACTTCATCTGGATACCGGACAGCTGTCAAAGAACCCTGTTTAAAGATGTGCAGGTCGGTACGGTATCCTAATGAAATCCCTGCCTACAACATAATGCTTCCGCTTCGGAATGCGTGATCTTCAGTGATGTTTTGGGACTGATTGTGTGTTCGTTGTTCACGCCACATCCTTATACACTTGTCATCTGGCTCCAGAGCAAATCTTAACTCATCAGTAAACATGACATTGCCCCAGTCAGACATATTCCAATTGACATGTTCCCGGCACCACCGTAATCGTACCCCTCTTGATTGGATGGATCACAAACTCGAGGTACCCGGGTGTACAGTCCACTCATACGTCATCTTCGGCATACAGTAGCTGCAGATATCACCTTACCAATGGATGCTGTAACCATAGATGTCCCACATGTGGAGGTCGCTCTGCGATTCCGCTTGGTTACAATAGCAATATATCGATCTTCCGCGGGGGGTTGTAACCCTTGGGCGACCGGCTACGGGTCTTCGGACAACTGTCTGTGTAGTTTGGAATTGTTTCCATAAACATGAAATTACAGGATGATGAATGCCAAAGAAAAGAGCAACATCTGTGATTGACTGTCCTACTTCAATGCACCCACAGCACGCCAGAGCTTAGAATCTTCCATTCGTCTTCTAGAAGTCATAGAAACACGTATGTCTTGAAAACAAATTGTACGAAAGTTTTAAACACTTTCTATCAGCACTTACAATAAACTTCTGTAACCCTTCATAAAGCTGGCTTCTTATAAGACTGCCTCTTTTGCAAATTTCTTGACATGAAAGTGCAATTGGCTGTTACCTAACATATTTGCATACTTCCCTCTACCTCTGCAGCGAATTGCATCCTCTTCAATTCCGATTGGCTTCCGGAAATTAGCATTTTCCTCTCCATGCTTAACTTTTGGAAGTGAGTGTATTTTATACTTATAATAATCCCATATATTTTAAAGAAGATTTAGGACTTTTTATTTAAATTTTACTAAAAGTTAGCTTTATAGTGATTCCATCTTTTATGCCTCATTTCACTCAGTCCAGAGGTTTATCAAGATTTTATGGCAAGTAGCATAAATTGAGAAGTAAAATAGTTATCACCATGGCTATTAACAAAAACTTGGCTGTTGCCATGGTGGCTGCTTAGAGAAAGAGAGCTGCTGATCAAAAAAAAAAAAAAAAAAAAACACAAATGCTTAACATAGGTACAGCTAGTAAGCGTTGAAAGTTAGTTGCACTTTGTCTGTCTGGCCTAGTTAGTGTCACAGCTTCATGTAGATCTGCTGGAGTTGTAACTCAGTTAATATACAATGTTTAATATAAAGTTCCAATAAACCACTGATGCACCAGAGATGATAAGTTGTTTTGTATTACTATTTTAAGTCTTATTAGCTGTAAGGAATAAAGTTTTATGTTAATTTTTACATTTTGGGTACTTATGTATTATCCCATCGAACGTAAAAGCTGATTACCAATGAACTACGAAAATTTATGGAGATCCTGCCAAAGTTGCTCCAATCTTTCCTACAAAATTCTGAAGGAACTGATGGCTCTTTATTAAATAAACAATCCACCAGCTTTGTTTTTGCTGTCAAAAAGGCTTTCAGTGAGTTCGACTACTTTGTTAGCCTCTATTATTTTGCCAGAAGCTCTGTTTAAAATGCTATGAGTACAGACTTTCTGTAGGTAACTGTTTGGTTGGCCATATTCAGCTCATTATATCATGTCCGTTAGTACACACTTTTTTTATGGCAGGCTCTAAGAACATTGTAAATAATCCACTGCTTGCTGCTCTGTATAAGACAGATCTTAACTTTAATCTTTTTCTTTCAAAGCATGAGAAAAAAATACAGCAATAACAGTAAATTTATATCCCTGTTCATAAATACAAAAAATGGCTTATCAAGAATAAAACAAAAGTGCAGATCTTATGTGTGTTGCCACTTAATGGTTATCTAATTGCCCCCAAATCAGGCTGCTTAGCAATAACTTTACAGTCAATAGGTTAATATTTAAGTACCCATTTTTATGTAATATCTTGCAACCACAATAAGGATTAAGGAAAGACAATAATTCATGATAACAAGAAGAGATTACTTCTAAGGGTGGGCAGTTAGTTACAAACAATTAAATTACAGTTAGACATCCTTATTCATAATAAATTTACATGGTTACAATTGCAAATCTTTGTTTAATGCTAAAAATGTCCATTAACAAAGCACTAAGAACATATTACAGCAGTTATAGCTTATGATATTAATTCTAAAATGATATTATAATGATTGTACATTAAAAGCTACAAAATATTTACGCTTTGTAGCAAAACACAAATTTTTTATTTCTTTAATAGTATGAAGTTTTGAGAATAAATATGAAATGATATCAGACCAGGAATGGCACTAGAGGCAGTGTGGCAGAATTTTTAGAATTTAGTGAAGTACCGAGCAACAAAATTTAGGGATAGCAAAATTTTTATAATTTAGGATAGGCAATGAGGTATATATGGTGTACTGCAACATATAACATGAATATTTTGATAAATTATTGGTTTTTAATTTCTTTGCTTTCTTCAATGATTGTGTCCAGTAGAATGATAAGAAAAAAAGGGGAAGACAAATATGCTAAGAGAAAGATTTCCGAGATCAAAATAGGGAAATTCAAATAATTTTGTTTTCACCTTTCTTCCACAAATGCTCTATAAGATAAGAAATTCATCAGAAATCTTCTATAAACACGTTCATTATATATTAATACCACAGCTGTCAATCAAGAAATCTTCAAAGCTGGGAGATTTATGCAAGAAAATCGGGAAACTTTCATGCTGTGCAGTGACTCCGATCTCCACAAAGGAACTCCAAACTGACTTAACAACATGTTTCACTTATGTTAAATATTAGGTGGCCTCTACACTTATACCTACCTGCCTACATCAATTCACACAGTTGCCTATCTATTTGATTTTTCAATAACTTAAAAAATAACTTCCTGAGAATAGCTATGTTTATATTTGTCCTTACTAACAACTTAAAATTCCACATGATCAGCAAGATATTTTGATGCAAATATGGCTTTTGACTTGATTCGTTAAATACTAAATTAGAACTCGCAGTATATATATCAAAGTATTTCTTATCCAAAAGCAGCATACATAATTTTCTGTAATGAGAATAGATAAATCTGTCCAACATCTAAGCTATTGTTGTTCGAGGAAGTTCTTCATTCTGACATAATATCACTCATAATTAAATGAAGATTGAACAATGAGTCCGCAGCAGCAAGTTAAAACAGTTTAATCAGTCTTTTCAATATTGCATATTTTTTTCCCCTGAATAGTCCAGTTCCAAACTTTACCATATCAGTTTTTTCTATTTTTATCTAAAGTAACCTACAAAAACAACTTTTTTGCACAGGTCAAACTTAGTTGCTCAGACAAGACATTTGACCTCTAATTGATTTTTATAGAGCCTAAAATTTTTAAATTTATGTAATCATTGAATTACAGATTTGTTCTACAACAAAATGGGAAAAAGATTTTAATTTAACAGATTTACTGTTTGCAGAGTCTACATTTCAGAAATCCAGAAATACAGGAGTTCAGAAAAAAATCTGGAATTCCAGCTACATGCGAAACAATATCACTCCTGACTTTCTTAAAAAGGACTTCTTTCCTTTTATAACATTTGTCAGTTTGTTACTATGCTATAGTCACCTGTGCATCAAAATTTCAACTGATGCTCTGATCTGCTCAATTTGCAAAAGTGTTGGGTGGATGGATTTTTAAACCTTTGAGCAGTATGACCACTTATATCCAGTTATGAAATCATCAATCAATTTCTGTATCGCACAGTGACACCATTTTTTAAAAAAAAAAAATCAAATTTGCTTAAATTCCTTTTATAATCCATACATAATTCAAGTTACTGAATTATTTATAATATGATTCTGATGAAAAATTCAAAAATATTTAATCATATATTCTAAATTATGTGTTCTTTGGCTTGGCTAATTTCATTTTGTAATTTTCTTACACATTGAATGAATTCTAAGTAAGGAGAGAAAGCTTTTAAAGTACTTTTAAACATGACGAAAATAAAATTAATAATTAATTTTTAATTTTATTCTCATCATGTAAATTATTGTGCATACATTTATGTATGATTTATATTTCATGTGCATACTACTGACTGGATTAATTAAGGAATAATTATCCAGAATTTATAATTATTTATATAATTATAAATACAAATATTAACTGATTAAGCATTAGCTGAATCTTCATGAAAAAATATATAAATGTCAACAGTATATTAAAATAATTCAGATCAAACGAAATTTTATGAGTGTAGAGAAATATGATGCCATACAGCGGTAGCAGCGCCCTCACCTCAGGTAAAAGTTAGTTAGATGTTAGATGCTAGATTGGAATGGCGCATTAAGCCATATCCTTTGATTAGTAGAATTTTTCATATGTTGATTAATTAACTAATTAACTGTACATATTGTAAATAAATATTTAACTTAACCTTGTCGAATATAGATCAATTATTGATATAGATATGATGTTCTTCATATAGAAAGATTTTAGATACAGTAAAGTTTTGCCTTAGAAATAAAACCCCCTTTTGCGACATGGTGCATCAGTGCCATGAACCTCTGGTTCATTTTTTAAAAATTTGTGTTTTTAAATTTTGGATTGGCACTTTGTGAGAAGATTGCCAAGGTAAGCTTGTATTTTCTATTTTTGGTATAATGGATGGTCTTATTGCTAAACTGAAATCAAAACAAAAGGTATTGAAGACCGCAGTGTCCAAGATATTAAAGAACATCAAAACCGAACTGAGTAAAGATGACAGTAGTTTAATATAAATGTATTAGAAGAAATTTTAGACCAGTTAAAAGAAAAATCAAAATCCTTGAGTGATTTAGACGCTCAAATAGAACAAGAATTGAAAGTCGAAGCGGACAAATTTGAACTCGAAATCTCATCCGTTTTGGAATATGAAGAGAAAATTCAAGTGTGACAATTTAGTGAAAAGAAAAAGATGAAGGAATTGAATAAGCTCAAAAATTCACCGTTACAGAATCCCAAAATGAAAAAAAAACAAATTCACTCATCTTCCAAAATTAACCATCTCTAAATTTTAAGGTATTCCTTCGGACTGGTTAGAATTTATAGATCAATTCGAAAATGTGATTGATAAAAATTCGAATTTATCAAAAGTAGAAAAATTAATTTACTTGAAAAGTTTTCTCGGTGGCTCAGCCGCCAAAGCTATTTCTGGTTTCGCTCTCATCGAAAATAATTACGAAGCTGCTCTTGAACTGTTACGTTCCAGATTTGGGCAAACGAACATCTTAATTAATTTGCATTTAGGACAACTCTTAAGTATTTCACCTGTTAGAAATCCTAATGATGTAAACGGATTAAGAAAACTTCTCAATCACAAAGATCAGAAATCTTGAAGCATTAAAAATAGACTCTGATTCCTATGGAAATCTTTTAACGCCTTTAATTTTGAAATTACTTCCTAATGAATTTGTTCTTGATTATAGCCGAAAAATTAAAGACAAAAATTGGGATTTACAAGGTCTGTTAGCCTTTTTGAGGAACGAAGTATTCAGCAGAGAACGCGCAGCTTCTGTTAATTATAACTGCAGAGAGAAATAATATTTGTGATTAGAAAAGCAACTGCTCTTCAAATCTAAACATTCTCCAGCCATAACAAGCAAGCCGTCTACAGTTAAATTATTAGCTGCATTAGCCGAATCGCAGTGTCTGTTCTGAGAGAACGAAAGTCATAAGTCAACGGATTGCGAAATTCTAAGTGTCGAAACGAAAAAAGAGATTTTGAGAAAGTAAGCCGGATGTTTCTTATGTTTTGGACAAAAGCATTGAATTAAAGACTATAAACAAAAAGTAAACTGTGCCTTCTGCTATAATAAACACTCAAAAGCCATTTGTTATTCATTCCATCAGAAAAAAGAGAATGATAAACTTGAAAAGAAAACGTCGGATTCGAGCGTTATTTCCACTATTTTGTCATATAATTCCAATGAAAATAGATCTAATTAAATATTATTACAAACTGCTTCTGCGTTGATTTGAAATAATGATATATCTCAAAATTTGAGAATTATTTTTGGTAATGACTCAATAAGATCTTTCATAACTAAAGATGTAGCTAGTAAAATGGAACTTCCGATTGTTAGAAAAGAATCACTTTCTGTTTATTCATTGAGATAAAACTGCATTAGATAAAACCTTTAATGTTGTTAAAGCAAGACTAGAAAATGTTAGCGATCTTAATATATATATTGAGCTTCTTGAAACCGAAAATATATCCAATACTGCTATATCCCCTCCAGATTTGAACTTTGCTAAGGAAAATAAAGTTTTGCAAAATTTACGATTAGCAGACTGTTGTACACAAAGTGACAAAATTGATATTCTTGTAGGGGTACATTTCTTCTATTCTATAATTACTGGTAAAATCAAAAGAATTTCAAAAAATGTAGTAGCCACAGAATCTTTATTTGGGTGGTGTTTGCAGGGTAAAGTAAATAATGATCATACTGAATTAGTAACTATGAAAGTAATAGTAAATGAAAACTTCATATCAGATCAATTACAACAGTTTTGGAAGCTAGAAAACGTTAAGTTTAGAAAGTGATACTCAAAACGACAAAACTGTTGATTCAGAAATTATGAAATCTTTCGAATCTGATATCAAGTATAAGAACGGCAGATACCCAAGTAAAATTACCTTGGAAACTGAATTCACAACATTTAATGGAAGATAATAGGGATATGGCAGTTGAAAGATTTAAGAAATTAAGTAACAAATTTAAAACTGACAACCCTTTCTTTGTTCAATACTCAGAGGTTTTAAAGGAATACGAGTTAAAACATATTATTGAACCAGTTCAGGAAGACAATCGAAATGATAAGACCCTATTTTATTTACCTCATAGAGCAGTCATCAGAAATGATAGAGCAACAAGCAGACTAAGAATAGTTTTTGATGCTTCAGCCCATAAACCAAAAACGCTTTCTCTAAAACGACTGTTTATATACTGGTCCGAACCTATATCCTGATATTTTTGATTTATTGATAAAATTTAGACAAAATTTGATAGCCATTACAGCGGACATTACACAAGCATTTTTACAGATAGAGTTAGATGAAGAAGACAGGGACGTTACATGATTCTTTTGGAATGATGATCCTGATGATAGCAATGAAAATTTGAAAACCTTTAGATTTACAAGAGTTTTTGTTTGGAGTAAAATCTTAGTCCCTTTCTGCTAGCTGCTACTACTAAGCATCACCTTAGAAAATATTCAGAAATATATCATGAAACAGAAGACCTCTTAGACAACTGCCTGTATGTTGATGACATTATTGGTGGTTAACAAAATTTAAAACAAGCCCTGAAAACAAGTTTAGAAATTGTGAACATTTTTAATGAAGCTAGCATGTCACTACATAAGTGGCATACTAATTCCAAAGAACTCAAAGACATTTGACATCACAAAAAAATTTTGATACAAGAATCTCTTGAAGTTGTCCTGAACAAAGTGTTAGGGATTAAATAGGATAGGGGTAATGATTTTTTTTTTTTTTTTTTTGACACTTAGCGCTTGACAAATTTAATTTCCTCGCCAATTAACTCAAAACGTTTTCTATTACAAACCACAGGTCGTATTTTTTGGCCCTTTCACTGTAAGAATAAAGAGTCCGCTTCAGGAAATCTGGTCTGCCAAAATTGATTGGGATGATGAACTGCCACCAGATCTTAGTTATAAATGGAAAGCCTGGCACGAAGAAATTGAAGAACTGAACCACCTCAGGATTCCCCGCTACTATTTAGAGGGAATATCAGATGTAGATGTGAAACAAAGAGAACTCCATAGCTTTTCTGATGCTAGTTTGAAAGCTTATGGATGCGTGGCCATATCTAAGAATAGTTTTGAACAATGGACCTTTTCAAAAAATTTTTGTTGCTTCCAAGAGTAGAGTTGCACCTCTGAAATCACTTACACTTCCTAGATTGGAGCTCTTGAGCATGCTTTTATCTGCTAGATTGAGTGATAAAATTGCAAGATGTTTAAAATATGAAGTAATTCCCTTCCATTGGGCTGATTCTCAAATAACTTATTTTTGTATTCATGAATCTCCCAAAAGATTCAAACCTTTCATCAAAAACAGAATTTATGAAATTCAGAAACTAACTGAGAGTAATAATTGGCATTATTGCCGTGGGAAAGATAACCTTTCCGACCTCATATCACGAGGGACTACCATTGCTAATTTAAGAAACTGCCAACTTTGGTGTCATGGACCACCCTGGCTTTTACAGCCTTCAGAATTTTGGCCCTTTGGTAATCTAGATGTTGTTGAAGAAGAAAATGTAGAATATAGAAAGAAGTTTGCTTGTGCCCAATAATATAAATGTATTGTGCAAGAGAAGGATGAATTATTTGATATTTTCAAGTATAGTAATCTTATGAAAATATTAAGAATAACAGCCTGGATTAAATGCTTCACTTTGAAAACTAGGAAGCTTGCAAACTTGACAGATGTTCCTACAGCTAAAGAGCTTAAAGACACAGAAGAATTCTAGATCCGTAGAATTCCAAGAGTAGCATGTAATTTGGAAATTTTGGCACTAGAAAATGATAAAAGTATATCTAAGAAGTCATCCATATATTCCTTTTCCCTGTTTTTAGATGATAAAGGAATCTTACGGCTTGGAGGAAGATTACAATTCTCCGATTTCAGCACCAAAGAAAAACATCCTATCCTCTTGCCTCGAAATTCAAAATTTATGGAACTGATTATTGAAAGAGAACACAACAAGTTAATGCATAGTGGAGTTACAGCCACTTTGACCAGCCTTCAAAAAGAATACTGGATACCGAAAAGCCGACACCTTGTGAAGAAGATACTTAGAAACTGTCTTATTTGTACAAAGCATACAGCAAAACCTGTTCAACAGATGACCGCACAGCTGCCAAAAGACAGAATATTTCAGACTGCACCATTTCTTGTTTCAAGAATGGACTTCACAGGTCCAATTTGGGTTAAATCAGCAACCGGAACTGAGAAATCGTACGTAGTTCTTTTCACCTGTGCCATTACTAAAACCCTTCATTTAGAACTAGTCTCCAGAATGTCAAAAAATTTTTTGATGCTTTCAGATGATTTGTATCAAGATGAGGACACTGTGACACAATTTACTTGGATAATGCCAAAACCTTTCAAAAGGTAAACCGACAATTCGAGCATTTTTCAAAAATACTGAAGGATTCCAAATTTCAAGATTTTATTGCCTGTAAGAACATAAGCCGGAAATTTATTGCAAAACATGCTGCATGGTGGGGAGGTTTTAATGAACGTTTAGTGAAGTCTGTGAAGGACTGTTCAAGAAAAATACTTGGAAAAGCCCTATTAAATTTTAAAGAGTTGACTACTATTTTGACAGAAGTTGAATATGTCATAAATCAAAGACCTTTAACTTACACTTACAATGACTTGGAAGAACCAGAGCCTGTCACACCAGCAAACTTTCTCAACTTTGGTTGAAAAAATCATAATTATCCACTTTATTTTATCAAGATGATTGACAAGAATTTGAATAGAAGTTATCTGTTGAAAAGACAAGTGTACCAAACTACACTTTTAGAGCATCTCTGGACAAGATGGAAGGAACAATATTTACTTGACTTGTGAACGGCTCACCATTCGTATACTCCTAAGTACAGACTTAAAAGCTGAAGATGTCGTTCTTTTGGAAGGGTCTACAAAGTCCAAACTCTTATGGGAACTTGGTGTGGTAGTGGAGTTATACAGAGGATGAGATTAACATGTTCGTTCTTGATTAATTAAGATGCCCAAAGGACAAATTAAGAGATCCATACAACTTTTATATTTTTTGAAGTTGTGAACCTGAGAACTATTGATTGAACTATTGACTTTTTTCAACATTTGATGAAAACTTTTTGAACTTATTGATTATTCAGTAATTTCTTATGTTTAATTGATTAATTTGATTTATTTCATATTTTAAATGTTCAAGAAGATTTTTTTTTATTGTTACAGTAAGTGAGTGTAAGTATTTTCATTTTATTTGGATTTAATTGCTATTCTGCTTAATTGAGTGAACCCTATGAGTTCAGGTGGGGAGCGTAAAGAAATATGATTTCATACAGCAATAACAGCGGCCTCACCTAACAACTCACCTTTTCTGAGGTAAAAGTTAGTTAGATGTTAGATGCTAGACGGAAATGGCGCATTAATCATATGTCGATTAATTAACTAATTAACTCTACATATTGTAAATAAATATTTAACTTAACCTTGTCGAATATAGATCAATTATAGATATAGATATGATGTTCTTCATATAGAAAGATTTTAGATATGGTCAAGTTTCACCTTAGAAATAAAACCCCCTTTCGTGACAATGAGAAATATTATGGAGAAAGCCACTAGTGCTATGAGAATGGAACATACAAAATTTTAAGTTTTACTAATTCAATGAATTTCATTTATTGCAGGGAAAAATTTTCTTAGTAAAGATTAAAAATCAAAAACCTTGAGATTCAGTAATCTAGCGGGATATATGTTGAAAACCTAGAACAGCTGGCAGCTAAGTCATTTCCTTATCAATGGACAATTATGAAAACAAATAGTAAAACAAGTAATTATACTAATCTAGATAATAAATAATGTTTAAATACAGATTTATACCAACAAATCCAAAAAGGACATCCCACTCAAAGGCTTAAACCATTAGTATGAATACTTTTCTATATGTAATACATTATTCATAGCAAAGTAAATATAACACAGTTTACTTCGAACTGATAACAATTACAAGAAAACAGTGCACGGGTTCACTTCAAATAATATAAAAATACAGGCAAAACTTAAATCAGAAAATAATAAATCCATAAGTTATGGATTCACAATTTTCTTTCATCAAAATTTATGTTTTACTAAACATTCCCTTCATGGTTTAAAGGGTACCAAAGAGAAGAAGCCAAGGAGCAATGAATCTTAACAACTAAAAATCAAAACAAAAGATGAAAAATATTTACCTGCAAGGTGAGAAAATAAACACTTTCAAATTCCTTGTAAGCTTCCCAAATCAAATAACCTTGAGTGACATGAATACCAACAGCAGTAACAGCTTTCTCAAATGTCTGACGAATAATTTCAAGGCCACCTGACTTCCAAGTTTCGCCAATCTTGCCAATGGTAAACTGAACATATTCCAACCATACAGCAACAGCTAAAATACAAAATGTTACATTACTTAATGAAAAGCTATTAAAAGCTTAAGCACAGAGTTAAAGGACCTTAGTTTTATTCAAATGTTGCAGTAATACTTCATAAAACAAGTGAATAAAATGCCAAACATATATATATATGAGGAGCACTGACAGATTCATGAGTTTATTCTGTGGAGGTAGTTAAATTAGTAATTCAACATTGATATATAGCTTTGTTTTTAGAAAAAAAAATTTTGATCTGTCACACAAAAATATATGCACACAGAAGGAAACGATCATTGATTATATCATTGGTGTTGAAATTTAAATCATTTGCATATATCTTACCAGACTACATTCCTGCAAGTTTTGTGATATTTGGTTGGATTTTCTTTAACATCGTGCAAAATCTAGCGTATGCTCTGATTTCAGATTCTAGTTCTATATTTCTTAAGACGCCATTGAAATACTAGTTTAAATTTTAAATCCTTTTTTGATATCCTATGGATTTAACAATTTGAGAATTGCCCATGACGAAAAGTCTGCAATAGAATTTTTGGTAAAGTGCAGGATCACTTACTGCTTGACAAATTTTTAAGAATTGCACATATTCGATACCCATGTACTTATCGACCTATACTCACTTAAAAAAAAATAGAACTGCACAAAAATGGCACTGCACACACCCTTGACTTTATCTATGTACACATCGACCTATTTTCACTTAAAAAAGTAAAAGAAAATTGACAAAAATCCAATTATTTTTATCCTTGTAAAAAGCGGCAAACAAATAAGTGGGCGATTCTGCACGTTACCGAGAATTGTTTTAAAGAAAAGGCATCATTCATTACAGAAAATTATGTTTGAACAACCAACAAGATGAAATTATGCTTTAGCGATAACTTGGTAGCGAAATATCGATGCAGGCATCCATTCAGTTATGTTTAGTAATTTTTATATAAATTATAATAATGATCTGAAATAGTTATTTACTCTTATGCTTCCATTCAGTCATGTTTAGCCTTTTTTTTTATATAAATTATAATAATAAAAAAGCATTATATGAAATTAACCTTTCATCTAAATTAAAACATCAATCTTAGATAGTTATTTACTATTATACTTCCTTTCTTGCATTAGGGTTGCCGCAATTTTTTTTGGCAGCACTGGCATCAACAATAGTTGGGCAATTTTTTACAGCCCTCAAAACCGAATAGTACCCTTTTTTGTGACAGAATGTATTTACAGATGTGTCTTTGGAAGGTAGCTGCCAAAAGAAGGTTCATTATAGTTTTCAAATGAATATAAAAAAAAATTATTAATACAATAAAACATGCCAATGAAAATATCTAATGGGCCCAATCATGCGTATAAGCTCAGTAAACCCCCAAGTTATGTAAATAATACATGTCATAAACCTTTACATTGACATTTCGAATTTTATGTAAGTTTGTTTAAGTGTAACTGTGTTTAAAGACCTGTAATTTTTATTATCATTATTTACACACTGCTTAATATTTATATATTATTTATGGACTATTACTTTATAAATGAAATATGCAGCACTATTTACTCAGATATAAACTATAAAAGTGTGAAAAATTTATAAAATAAAAAAAAAGTAAACTAAAAAAAAAAAGGCTTGATAGCTAATTTAGTTTTATAGTGAGAGAGTCAGGGCTAAAGGTGTACGGCTGCAAAGAGAAAAGGTGTTCTCTAGCAACTTTTAGGTGTTTCTATGTTCAAGACTGAAGACAGCTGTGGCCATATAAGTTTCTGGGAGCAGCATCTAAAAAACAAATGCTAGAACAGACTATGTAGTTACATGGCCTTGCAGCTGGATATGGCAGATAACATTCTGAAACCACTGAGTATTCAGATCCAACGATTCTACACTGGTTACCATAAATTAAGGAAAAATCACAAAAATCATGATTTCTGAAAAAGTTACATGTAGAATTTTATGAAACTTACCCACAATATACAACACATAGTAAGGTATCAAATAACATAAAATGAAATTACCAGACAAATATGGTAGTATAGCAATTAGAACATGTATAAAATGAACAAATCGAAGGTATCAGTTTGCTATAGGAAAAACGTACCTTCAATATGGAATATGATCGCCTCTAGAAGCAATACAGAACATACAGCGATGTGTGATGCTTTCAATTATGTGGTCTATCGGTTCCACAGGAAGCGAGAGCCATTGCTCTTGCAAAACAGTTGCAAGCACGACAAGGGTCTGAGGGGGCGGATTGAGAGCAGCTAGACGTCTCCCAAAAGCATCTCAAACGTGCTCGATAGGACTCAAGTCCGAGGATCGAGCTGGCACATAATTGTTTCTTGTTGAAGATAATCATCTACGATGCAAACCCTGTGTGGTCTTGCGTTGTCATCCTATAACAGGAAAGCATCACCTATTGCCCCAGCATATAGGCGCACATAAACATCAAGGATGTCATCTCTATAAATCTGGGCATTTACGGTTCCCCTTGGAAAGACATGGAGGTCTGTGCGTCTACCCAAAGAGATGCCACCTCAAACACAGACACTCCCCTTTCCGTATGCATCTCTTTCATGGATGTTTGACGGATGATGACGGATTCTAGGTTCTCTCCATATCAAATAACGCATACTATCGCTTTCTAGACTAAACCTGGACTCATCCATAAAGAGAATCGCCCTCCATTGATCAGGCGTCCAGTGGACATGTTGTAATGCCCACTGGAAACGGTCCCTCCTATGGCGTGACGTGAGCGGCACACAAATGGCTGGTCGCCTCGCATACAGACCACCTTTGTGAAGCCTTCTACGCACAGTTGACGTAGACACGAACCTTCCGGTGGCTGCAGCAAGGGAGGATCTAAGATAAGTCGGAGTAGCGGTTCTATTCCTGCGTGCACATAATGTCAAATATCGGTCATCGGCGCTCATCGTGGCAGTTGGCCGTCCTTGGCTGAACCTCCTAGATGCCGAATCTGTGGTTTAAAATTGCCTCCAAAGTTTTTGAACCACAGAAGGACTCACATTTAGCCAACTGGCCACTTCTGTTTGACTTTGTCCTGCCTCTAATCTCCCAATGGCTCTCCAATGCAGTTCTGCAGGCAAATGATGTCTGGAGGTCCTTGTTACGAATTGACTATCTCAGATTTCTGATGTCACTGTCACAGTGAAATATGTGGGCTTGCTCTCAAACATGGACTTTTATGCTCCCCGCAGATGACGTATTCCAAAAGCAGTGCCACTAATTTGCATATCGCAGTTTTACTCAACTACTCTTACTTGGCAACATATTCAAATTTTACACGGTTTGGCTTATTTTTGAGGGAGTTATCGCTATTTTTGTGATTTTTCTTTAATTTATGATAACCAGTGTAATTTTTCTAGTGCCATGTTTATGTGATTAAAATTCTCAACTAGCCCTTTTGTTGTAAATTTCATGTCTAGAGCTGGAGTTAAGGCAGCATAGCATTTTCAGAATGCCTTGAATTATCATCGTTGGTAAACTCTTGAACCTTTACTATCATTATAAAATGTATTGCACTTGATATAGCTTTAATTTCTATAATTCTATGAAGTTCATGAAATGTACATAAAATGTATTGCACTTGGTATAGCTTTATTTTCTATAAACCTATGCAGTTCAATTTTCATGAAGATTCAACAAAATTAAGAATTTTTAAGAATATGTCAGGTAATCACTGCACTTGCACTTGTCATTTAATTAACCTAGACTTAATAACTACATCTGTTAAAAGATACACATACTAGAAATTACTACACTTAAGCCATTCTTGTTATGTAAATTACACATGAAATTTTTACTTATATCACATTGATGTATTTTCCACAGCTTTTTAATTTCTTACTAATATAATGGCCCTGGTTAAAAATACTAACAAGATTTTCTTTTAAACCCTTCAAAACAAAAGATAATGTTAAATTCTTTTAAGTGATAACAGCATATCCCGGAAAAGTAACAAAATTTTCACCTGCATAATCTTTAACAGCTCTTTCAAAAAGTTCAGTCAAGTGATCTTTTTGTTCAGAAGTAACAGCTAAGGTTTTTTCATCATTTAACCAATCCAACCACAATTCTAAAAAATAAATAAATACATAAAATAAAATAACCATACAATGATGAAAATTTTAAGCAAGAAACAAAATTTGATTTAGCATTTTAATTTAAATAATCTAAAACTTTTACTTTGAAATAAAAATACTTCAGTTTGTATACTGGCAGTTTTCTCAGAAAAGCTCAAATATCTCAATTCAAATTAACATATTTCAGCATTCTCCTTCCAACATTTAGATAAAGAGGTAAATAATATAATTAGGAGACACTGTTGAGAAAGTACAACATAGTAGACAACTTACTAGCACATGTTAAATGCTAGGGATACATAAATATGACATATACAAAAAAAAAATGTATTAAATAATTCAAGATCACAGACCATTTTAAAATTTACTCTGTAACAAAAAATAGAACTACTCTTATATGTGCCCTCAGGTTGCGAAATTTCTTGCCAAATCCACGCTGCCATATTACTATCTAAATTTTTGTCTACATTTTGAACTTTAAGCCTAAAATATCTCCCAAAATGCTGTCTTCACAAATGCAAAAACCAAGTTTTGAACAAAAACGCAAAATTTCTGCGCATGCGTAGCGTTTATGCATGCACATATGCATTTATGCATGCGCATAATATGTTTACACATGCATGTTTAATGTATAATGGACGGTATAAGCTAGACTAAAATTATCTATTTCAGTTAATGTTGCAGATACCATTGTTCCTTAATCTTCTAATTGGATCGGTTTATTATTTTTTGCAGACTGTTAGAGCAATTTTATAAAAAGTAAGCTTGAACTTTCGATTATGTC
Organism: Stegodyphus dumicola; assembly: GCF_044657685.1. Lineage (NCBI taxonomy): Eukaryota > Metazoa > Arthropoda > Arachnida > Araneae > Eresidae > Stegodyphus > Stegodyphus dumicola. The sequence continues at coordinate 33,275,409 of NC_140772.1, forward strand.
AAAAAGAGTTTCCGATTCTGGAGCAGCCAAAAGATCTACAAAGCGAAAGCATGTTTCGATGTCCATCAAACAAAAAGTGGAATTGCTGCAAAAAATGGATAAAGGCATGAAGAAAGTGACAGAGAGGTTAGTGAAAATGAAAAAAATTTCGATTGACAAGTTAGTCGGCATTCTCGGCACAGCAATTACAGGACTTGAACAGCGGAATTTTGTAACTGAACAAGAAATTATGTCTGTTTATAGAATTAAAGAGAAAGTATTAGCACAAGAAACGAAGCAACTTAAACAACTTACATTGAAAGAAATGTTTAATAAAGTAAACAAATAAATATTAAGCTTTTTTTTTTTTTTTTTGTAAATTTTGATACCCTTTAGATCATAATTGCTCTTTATTTCATAAACTACGGTTTCATATTTTTAATTGTATAATTTCTGCATGCCATCCTACCAGATTTAAATTGATGATCTATAATCCGGAAAAACCCCTAACCCAGAACTGCCGAAGTCCTGACAAGTCCAGATTACGGACTTTGTACTGAATTAGGGCGTGTATAAGAGTAGAGCCCAAAAAATCCTTACATCTACCAAAAGAAAATGACGAGAAATTTCAAAACAAAATATGCACACTCTTCCATGATTATGACAATAAATAATTAAGATTGTATGTCAATCAAAAATATCATTGAAGTAAAATATTAAATATACTCCAAATATGGTTGAATATCTAGATCTTTTATACAACTATCCAAAATAAAATATACAAAATATTAAAAGAAAAAATTACAGAATGCTAGAAAAGGACACACTGAATATTAGAATCATGGCTAATTAATGCAAAGTGAAAAGTTTTATGTTCTTCATATAACATAAGTCTAAATAAATGAAACATTTTCCCATTTATGTTAAACATGAATACTACAATTCTATGTAAATTTATAAACTACAAAATATAGAATCTTCATACTATAATTTATTCACTTATGCTTTAGTTATTTCTTTTTTTTCACTCAAAAAATAAAAAATTCACTCACTAATCTATCTGAAATTGGATGTTTAACTAAATTATGCTACTACATTGCCTTTCAAAAAAAGTTAAGTATGTGGCATTAAATTTCTCACAAAGAAAGATGTTATGAGATATTTCTATGCCTTGGTGAAAAACAGGAACTAATGTGCTTCAGCATTGATGAGAAATAGACAGTTACCAATACACATAGCAAATTCATTTGTTGTTTATATAACACAACTTATTTAATATATACACATATTCAGAAGATGCAATAAAAATTTGTTCATATTATTTTATTTATTGCAAATCTGTAAGCAATTTATTTAAAATACACAACATATAAAACAGATACTTTCTAGTGGCCACAGTTGAGTGATTGCTTCTACTAATTCATGAAACACATTATCATGGCTGATGTGATACCTTGAGATAAATTCTACTGGGTAGGTCTCTATGGATGTTAAAATGAACCGTATATGGTACACAATGAATGAACTGCTTATGTGCAATGAATGAGCTGCTTAATTTTATTAAATATTAATTACTGGAAGACATTAACATTATATTATGATTAACCAGAAACACACCAAAACAAAATTCTGGAACTATTTCCTTATAATATTAATAAAGGCGATTTCCTGACACAGGTCACGAACAAGTCACAAACACATATTTCTGAAGATATTTCGATGAGTAAACAAGGAAGTTGATGCACTTTTGTATTGTAGACTCCCAGTATTACTTCAAAGCTTTGAACAGCAACAGAATTCAGTTTGAAGTCATTAGCAAAGATTTCTAAAGCGAGGGGTTATCTGTCAGGCAGCAACTGTCCTTCGCTCTTCCAAGAAGAAAAATGATACAGTCGACTGGATTCTCATAACTGGAAAGTCTAATTATTGAGTGGAGAAATTTTTCTTTTTTCCTGGTCTCTGTTTTGGAAACTCTTAACTGGTTGTCCCCTGCATGAGTCCCAGTTCTCTGAGATCATTACTGGCTTTCTTAATTCACTTTCCCATTCACAATCCATGGTGAGAAACAATTCTTGAAACGTGACTTTTGAGTCTTGCATCCTCTCGCCTTGTCCCTCTTATCTCTAGTCAAAATAGATTCCTTACCCCAACTTTTCACTTTCTCCATCTGCTACTAGTTGAGTATTGCTGTTCATTCACCACAGCTTAAGGTCTCTTACTTTAGGGCAGGGAATTTCTCTTTACCATGAAAGACAAATCTAATCCTTCTTCTCAAAGGTTCTGTATTCATTAGATAGGAATTACATATTCAACATCTCCAAAAAAGGTAAACATTTAAATTGTTCTAATTTTCCCTCGCTTCTAGAACATTCTCTTCTATTTTTTTCTCTGTTTCCATAGAACCATGCAATCTGATTATTTAAACACCAAATTATATCATTTATTAGATTTATACAAATAGTCAGAAACAAGTTCTTTCAATTAAAAGGTTAAATAACTGTCGATTCATAAATTAAAATTACAATTAAACATCACTACAATAGAATAACAATAGATGTTAATTGTTTTATAACTGTGATGTCAAAAACTCTAGTGCAACTGAACAGATTTTCAAATGTTTCATCATTAATATAATGTACTAGTTCTCAGAGAACTAATACCTCATATGCCTGCTTACTAGTACCTGATCTATTCAAATGAAATGTTTCCATTCAGAAGAAATGCCAGAATGGTATATGGAAAAGAAAATGACAACTTCCTTAAGTGCCTCATATCTTCCAACAGCACAATGACATTGCAAATCTTTCAAATATATTCTTTGTTTATAACAAAGTTAATCCAATCCAAAATTTTCTTTTCCCTCAAGAGAAACCTTAGAGTTCAAAACCCCTGCACAAGATTTGCTTTTGCCCTATACTTAAATTAGATTTTTTTTTTAAATTACTTTCAAACATATCATTTGATATTTACTATTATTTACAACAAAATCTTATCCCATTAGTAATAACGATAAATTTAACAGAACAAAATTCCCATACGCACTTGCTACTTAAGAACTGCATGCTTAAATTTGAGAAGCTAACATCATACACTTTAATTCCGACAGACAATACCTTTTCCTCCATAAGAATTTCAATGGCTAATACATTAAAACATTCCCAAAACTAAATCATTCAACAATCAAATTACAAAAATTGGTAATCAAGATAGAGAGATTAAACATATGCAATATAGGATAAATAGCAAACCTGGTGTTAATGGAAATAATTCACTCATCTTTTCTCTGGCAGACCGAAGTTGGTCCAAATCTCCTAACTTCCTGCATAATGATATCAACTGAACATGCAGATCATAAGTGTAAGGACTAGCCTCTATCTGAAATATAAGACTAGAATTAAGATTTCTTTAGTTTTAACAACATTCATGATTAACGTGAATAACCAAATAATAAATTAATGAGGTACTAAGTAAAATATTAGGAAATAAATTAAGAGAAAGATTTACTCCGTACAGTTATAAAGGTAATTTTATAGGTACACTATGATTATCTACATCCCAACTGAATTTGTTCAGTCATGGATTTGTTAGTGAAGTCACGAATGGAAGTTATGAATTTGTTAGCGACTTTCCAGAAAAATGGGACCTTTCCTATAACAAGGGAAGAATTCAAAATTTCTGTGCTGAAGCGAAGACAATTTTCAAAATGGCAGAGCATTGACAATTCCAGAAAACAGCAATCAATTACTAAAATTTAAAAAGCAAGGAACTTTGGTAATAAAACACCTACCTTTTTTTGAGAAATTTTTCTGCAATTTTCTTTTACACTGCTGTTCTCCCCGTGTACATAACAACCTGTTTTTGTTAAGGAAACCATCAGAAAATTACACAAACTTGGCAGGGTAGAGTAGACTTTAAAGTACCCCTTGTATTATGACGAAGTTGTTGTTTGATTTATCGCCAACTTGTTGTTTCAATTATGGTAGCCTGAGTAGTTAAATGTTATGGAAACCCTATTGTGACGTAATCGGGTGCATGATTCTGGGAAATTTTGAATCATGGGATGTTTTGTAAGCGTTTTTGTGGTGTGTGTTAAAACCGTTTAAACGGATTTGAATGGGTTTGTAGGAAGAAAGGTTCAGATGGTCCCTATGTGAAGCGTTCGATCAAAAAGAATACCTGGTTTGAAAAAAGTCATTTGAGTATGATTGATATTTTGATTTTTACGTGGCTCTGGGTGTACGAAGCGAACTCGAAAATCATGGTAAGTGAATATTTGCTTTTGGTAGTGCTTAAATGTATAACATGTTTTTTCTTTTTTATGTTATTTTATTGTTTGGTTTTAAATGTATTTTATTGAGATTACGTATTTTTTGTTTGCCTTTATTGTAGACTTTGGTGCACAAAAATCACAAAATCACAATCAATTGAAATCACAAAAAATTTGGGGGTTTTCTATTTCAATGCAAATACCCACTTGGAATTTTTCGAATGCATTTTGACTACTTTGTGCTACTTTTTTTTCTGTGATGACTTTACATGCATATCTATAACTCAAAAATGATTAGCCACAGAATGTTGAAACTTTGTATATGAGACTGCTTTAATATCTAGTTGTGCACCTCTCATTTTTTTTACAATTGACAGCACCAAAAGTGAATTTTCGGATGAATTATTATAATTAAAATATATTGGAATGATTCATTGGCTAATTCTGGATACAGAAAAGCAAGGATTCTTTGTGGAAGAGAGATTTCAACGTTTCTCCTCCTGACAAAGTAGTATTGAAGTTGACTGAATTCCTCTTCTTTCTTTATTCTTTAAATTTCATTGATTTTTTTTTAATTAGGGTATTACTTGTTTAAAGTATTTTAGTTTTAATATCTATTAAATTCTTTTTTACATTTATAGGATTTTCTGAAATTTATTACTTATGAATTTCAATTTTTGATGCCATTGAAAAATTGGTTCTAAATTTCGGCTAATCTTTGGAATATGGTAACAGGTAGTTTGGCGACATTTTGGTAAGGCGATAAAGGTTATTAGCTAGGACTTTAGCAGTGTACATGGATAAAGTCAAGAGTGTGCGCAATGCCATTTTTGTGCAATTCTGGTATGTTTCTTTTAAGTGAAAATAGGTCGACGTGTGCATGGATAACGCATATGTGCAGTTCTTCAAAACGCAGCAAGCAGTGGGCGATTCTGCACTTTCTCTCAATTTCGCACCTTATCTTCGTCATGATTAAGCATTTTTGTTCCATAAAAGTTCTAGTATAAGCGTAATTCGGCTAGCAGATTGTTGGAAAAAATGTTGAGTGAAAAAAAAAAAAAAAAACATGCCTTTACTTCGTGAAAACAAAATGGCGTCCAAAACAAAACTAGCAGGTTGCTGTAGCAGGGTTGGTCGCCAAAAAATTGCCAAGTTACCATAATCCAAAAATTAACCTAAATTTCTTATTTTATGTCTTAACTGATAACTTTTCAGCAGCTTAATGCACAAAAATACTAGGCTTGATTACATATATTTTTTTAATTGTTTTGTATATATATATGTATAATATAACAAAATACGATGCTGCTTTAAAAAATGATTGGCGACCTCAAAATTAATATTCTAAATTTGGTGCTCTTCCCCTAAATTCATCTGTTCTCCCAAATTTGAGATCTTTCGACGTTACACAACACTGCTTGAAAAAGGTAACTAAAACTAATATTGACCAATCATAGCTTGTTTCTAGAATTGCATGTACTTTGGTATAAAAACCTCTGGCGAGCTAACTATGTCATTAATTCTGCATCGTACGTTTTTCTGCTATCTTCTACCTTGCTAACAGCTCCTCGCTTTGCCTCCTCATCTAAACTGCCTACGTCTTAATTTTAAGAATCTAATCATCTGTGTACATGGTACTTTATCATATTTCATTATGATTGAATAAACATCTGTACAGATGATTAGATATGGATGGAAATAAAGACTGGAAATTTGTCAAGTTCATGTTTTGTTGTCTTCATCTGTAAGCCTTCATTCTCAGCCACAAAGACTGCAAACTGATTCCTCTTCTATGCTTCCGGAATTATTATATATATAAACCGGGTGATCAAAAAGTCACTATAAATTTGAAAACTTAATAAATCACGGAATAATGTAGATAGAGAGGTAAAAATTGACACACATACTTAGAATAACATGGGGTTTTATTAGAAAAGCAATAATCTGATCAGAAAAGCAATAATTAGCATAATAAATTAAGACAAAGCAAAGATGATGTTCTTTACAGGAAATGCTCAATATGTTCACCATCAATTCCTCAACAATAGCTGTAGTCGAGGAATAATGTTGTGAACAGCACAGTAAAGCATGTCCGGAGTTATCGTGAGGCATTGGCGTAGGATGTTGTCTTTCAGCATCCCTAGAGATGTCGGTCGATCACGATGCACTTGCGACTTCAGGTAACCTCAAAGCCAATAATCGCACGGACTGAGGTCTGGGGACCTGGGAGGCCAAGCATGACGAAAGTGGCGGCTGAGAGCACGATCATCACCAAACGACGCACGCAAGAGATCTTTCACGTGTTTAGCAATATGGGGTGGAGCGCCATCCTGCATAAAAATCGTAACATTTTTTGAACTTTTTTTTTGGTTCTAATAAAACCCCATGTCATTCTAAGTATGTGTGTCAATTTTTACCTCTCTACCTACATTATTCCGTGATTTATTAAGTTTTCAAATGTATACTGACTTTTTGATCACCCGGTATATATATATATATATATATGTGTGTGTGTGTGTGTGTGTGTGTATGCAAGATAGAAAATATGAAAGCAAACTTCTCAATTTAATTCACTATAACCTCTTTTATTTTTTATTTCATTTGAAAACTTCATCGGTCTGTCCTAAAAATAGCGCTTAAGTCTAAACTGCGTCATTCAAATTAATCATGCAATCTTACGTAACCCTTAATGGTTTGACCAATCATCAAATTGTAAACCAAAACTAAAAAATGACTCCCACCCTTCTTTCTATGAACTAATGCGCCACTTTTGCTTGTGTTTTAAATCTTGGCTAGACGTCTTTTTGCAATTATGAATCTCCCAAAATTTAATGGCTAATCAACCAATGCAACAAAGTACAAGAGCACATGGCTAGATTTTGTCAAGATATCTTGTTGATTAGTGATTCAATCTTGAGGGCCACTATAACAAAGAAGGGTAAAAGTATAGTTTAGGGTACCCCTTGGCAAAATTTGGCGGTACATGGATACCGATTTTATGCAATTCTTCGACTCGTTATTTTGGCTTGCGAAGCGTCAATTTTTGTGCCAAAAATCGATGCCAACCAAAGCCAAAATAACAAGATAAACAATTGCACAAACTCCGTATCCATGTACACATTGACTTATTTTCACTTAAAAAAAAAATCCACGAATTGCACAAAAATGGCATTGCACACTCCTTCGACTTTATCCATGCACACGTCAACCTATTTTCACTTAAAAAAAATCCCCGAATTGCACGAAAATGGCATTGTGCACTCTCTTTACTTTGTCATTGTACACATCGATATATTTTCACTTAAAAAGTCAAACGAGCATCAAATTCTACAATATAGGCTAACAAAAACTACATAATCTCAATAAAATACATTTTAAACCACACAATAAAATAACATAAGGAAAAACATGTTATACATTTAAGCACTACCAAAAGCAAATATTCACTTACCATGATTTTTGAGTTCGCTTCGTACACTCAGAGCCACATAAAAATCAAAATATCAATCATAATCAAATGACTTTTTTCAAACCAGGTACTCTTTCTGATCGAACGCTTCACATAGTGACCATCTGAACCTTTCTTCCTAGAAACCCATTCAAATCCATCTAAATGGTTTTTATGTTTGATTAGAGGCATATCCTTCCTACATACAGGACACTTATAATGGCTACTAAGTAAACCTTCATTTACACACCAGTCAATTAAAGCTCTTTTCCCCTTTCTCTCCAAATCGTACAGAAACTTCAAATTAATCTTACTACATTCAGCCATTCTACAGTCTAAAGAATCAAACCAACACACACCACAAAAACGCTTACAAAACATCCCATGATTCAAAATTTCCCAGAATCATGCACCCGATTACGTCACAATAGGGTTTCCATAACATTCAACTACTTAGGCTATCATAAATGAAACAGCAACTTGGAGATAAATCAAACAACAATTTCACCATAATACAAGGGGTACCTTAAAGTCTACTCTACCCCCAATCCACTTAGCGGGCAGGAATAGAATTCCGTACTTTCTATATTATACTCATATCTAGAAACTCTCCAAACTTTAAATCACATAAACACAACATACAGTACAAAGAAATTACTGTTCTGTCATCAGGACAGGATTAAAAAATGATGTATGAGTTCATGTACACATATATGTACATAGGAATGTATGTGTGTGTACATTTGCATACATACATATATTTCTGAATCCAGTCCCGATAACAGTACAATATGAAGAAATTTCACATTCAAAACAGATCACTATCCATATTTCTTACATAACATACAGCTAGTTCCTACATTTGCTATATTTCAAAACACTCTTAGGCACAATTCAAAATATAAACTAATTAATCTGTGCTAGAAACAGAATTGGCAGATCATTACTCTCAGTCTCAATAATTTTCCTTTTCCTCAAGTCAATAGCTAGAGTCCAAGTTTATGATTTATAATGCAAATTACTTTTCATATATAGATATTTCGAATATATGAACTCGGCAACATAGTGACTATTTTAATGGTGGTGAACCGTGTGCATAAACAAAATTGCTAAAAATTTACCCGTTTCTGAATTTCGTTAATTTTTTCTTCATCCGCATCTTCTTCATCTGATGATGCATCAGCAGAATTTGAAAAGGAATCTTCATCTCTCATTTCAACATCTTCGATATCAGCTTCATCTATATTAGACATTAGGAACTTTATAAAGTGAAATATTCAATTTTACAAAATAATATGCGTTTACCGACAGACAGACAAAGTAGATAGATGTCTTGTTTTGCACTCGCTGAGTCTTTCTGCCCGTAAGAGGAAAAGTTACAAAAAAGGGGGCTCATACTAAATTCTTTATAAAGATCGTGGGAGTAATTTTAAAAATTAATAAATAAACATTTTAAGGGTCTCTTTAAGTTGTGAGAGAAACATAAAAGTAGAAAATAGCTTACCAGTAATACAATCACAACTCAAGATCCTTTTTTATTAATTAAAAAAAAATGTTTTTCCTTCCTGTTTTTTAGAATTTTTAACTTCCATTTCAAATTTTATAAATAGTAAGCAGTCTTATAAACTATTATCATGTAATTAAAAATTAATTTTCAGATTAAAATTGAAAAAGGTATGACACAATATTTGAAAGAAAAAAATAAGTGTTAGGTTAGTCAGGATAATCTTAAACGAAAATCCAAATCTTTTAAAATCAGGATTAGTTGGTTATATAAAATTACCACGTTCTAGATCACGGCAATCTCTACCTGCTAATTTGCTGTCGTATCTGACACTTTCTGTGATTTTATTATATACTTTGGATAGTATTTCATTTATTTAAATTGGAATAAAAATTTTAAAAATAAACGTTTAATTTGTTTTTTATACATAAACTATAAATTTCTTCCAGTGTTTATTGTTTTTTACCCTTCTTTTGCAAATGATTTCACTCTTATTAACTGCTTATTCGTCTGGAAGTAATTTAAATTGTACTGAAATACGTATTAGATAAAAGGCATTAGAAGTGATTTTTTTCTTTAATTGGTTCACAGTGGTTTTTTTATTTTCATAATTCTATAAATTATTAATTACAAGGAGAATTAATTAAAATCTTCGCTAAAAGCTTGAAATTTTATTTGCATTTTCAGCTAAATATGTGGTGCCATCTATAGGCTGCTTTATGAACTAAATAAATAACACACTGGAAATTAAAATATATATTAGAATTGCAAAACAAAAATATTACAGTATCAGTATTAGATATGATCATACAAGAAAGTATCGTAGTAACTTCGAATATCTTTATAAACATCATTAAAAAGGAATTCTTTTGATCTCTATTCTATGATTTCTGTAATTTTTCTTGCAAAAATGCTTGAAGGTCAGATAATACAAATTTTGTAATCTGTTCTAAATTACTTGCACCATCTAAGTAAATCACATCTGCACAGTTCTCTCGCACGTCTTCCAAATTCAATAAATACATAGGCCAAACACATTGTTCAAAATAACCAGGAACATCTGGTGGAACATAGACGCGTGTACATCTTCGTTTAAAACATTCATCTTTGGATAACATTAAGAAGTATTTCTTGTGAAATAAATTTCTGATGATAGGATGATTAAATATTATATGACCTTCAACTATGAGAAGCGATTTTTCTCTTATAGGATTTTTCGAAGTTACCTCAGACAAATTTTCCATCATGGCTTCCCAGTCAACTGCTTCAAGACGTTCCCAATTTTTGTGGTTTAATTCAGGAATATGAATATGATATTCGCTATCTTCGCTTCGGAAAAAGTGATCTTGATTCACAATTACACATCCAGGATACTTTTCATTTAAAAAAGAGGCCAAAGTTGTTTTACCAGCATTAGTGCATCCAGAAATACCAACTAGAATCCATTTGGTATCCATGATAGATTTGATGATTGATGTCATGTTGAAATGCTTAAGAAAACTAATAAATAATCGAACTCTAACGATAAAAGGAATATTTAAGCCTTCATCAATCTAGCAATATATATAATTACGTAATATTATTAACTCATAAATTCGTACACGTGGTGTGTATCCGAAGTTAACCTTATACAGTAGTGCTTATTTATCATTTGAGATATATGTGATAAGCTTATTCTTTAAAATTTTCAAGACATGAATTACGATGCATTAAAATTATTTTGATCAACTAATGGATGTTAAAAACATCCAGAATATAACAGGAGATAACTAACCTAAACGAAAAATTGAAAAAAAAAAAAAAAAAATAGATGTATTGAAATATCTTCTTTTATTGTAAATTGTCCTCATTTCATCAGCCGAAATAGCTCAGTTGGGAGAGCGTTAGACTGAAGATCTAAAGGTCCCTGGTTCGATCCCGGGTTTCGGCATTCTAATTTTCTTTTCGCGAATCTCATTTTTATAAATTCCTATATATCATTCACTTTTCCTCCGTACCGTTAAATAGCGTAATTATAACGTTAAACCTAAATAACAATTAATTAATACCGAATAGCATCATCGCGTTAATTTGTTCTGCAGTGCACGCCAGAAATAAAGTCAATTGGCGTATTTCGACTCTTCAGTAACTTCTATAGTAATGAAAGCATTCACAATCGGCATTAAAGTGGGCAATAATAAAAACTATTTCTAATAATCACAGTTATTTTGTTTTATAACTCTCTTTTTGTCGAAAGACAGCAATAAGGATTAGAAACTGGCTCGTATACACGTTACACATGAGGAAAACCACGAAAACGCCCATGCAGCCAGCCCTTTCGCGGGATTCGAACCTCGGGCCGTGAACTACCAATGTTCAGCGTCTTTACAGCTCAGCCGCTGGTGGGCTGACAGCAAGAAGGGGCGGGAAAAAACTGCACCTTTTTCAAATCAATGAAAACTATATTTTCTTGCTTAGCTGAAATTCTTTAAATTTATAATAACTAAATTATACAAATTTTGCATAATAAATCATATAATTTTTATTAAATTATGCAATAAAATCATTACCTAAAATTTACCCAGTCTCCCCTTGTTGCTGTTGCTGTTGCTATAAATTCTCACATGACAAAAAGAGCCTTAATGCATTATAATAATTAAATTTGAATATAAAATTTTGGATTACAAAGTAGTACATGTCAGAAATAAATTTGTTTTAATTAATATTGGATAATTAAATCCCCATTCAAAAATTAAATAATATTAGGATATTTAAATTAAATAATATTAAATAATAAATTATATTTAAATTAAATAATATTATTTATGTAATGATATTTTCCAAGTTCTTCAGTAGTTAATGATTTACGTAAGTTATGAATGTACACTGTGGTAAAGTGTTGGCCTTAAAAAAAATGAAAATTCTACTTCCTTTGTTCTTTTCTTTAGTAGCAAACGCATTAGTAAAATATTAAAAACTGTTTCAAAAGTGTATGTTTTGCAATCTTGCATTAATTTTACAATGGACCCACCAGCGGCCGAGCAGTAATATCGCTGAACCCTGTTAGTTCTGGCCGGGGTTTGAAACCCAACGAACGGGCTGGCTGCATGGGCGTTTTTGTGGTTTTTTCCATTTGTAAAGTGGATACGAGCCAGTTTCTTCTTTCTTCTTCGAGTCTTAGAAAGTTCTCCACGACGGCACCCCTGCCCTTAAGCAGATAGCCATCAAGAGCTTTGCCGTAATCAGAATAAACTGTCATTTTACAATGGCCTGGCATTCTGAACATCCAGACGATTACGGTAAATTGAAGGCCATAAAATACTCAATGGTTTATTTCAACAACTTTTGCTTTTAACGAAGTTAAAAATTTTATAATTTTCCAAATTTGGACCTTATACAAAAATAGAAAGATTTAAAGAATACCATTTGCGAGACGTGTGAAGGAAATGTATTGGGCCCTGGCCTTGAGACTACTTGGGCGAGGTTAAGTTTTTAAATAGGGTAAAGCATGTAAGGGCGACCTGCCTAAGGGAAGAGATGTTTTCGAGGAAGCCTGATTGTACGAGTGCGTATTAAAAATAATGCATGCAGTTTTCATTCAATTTACATTTATATATATTTCCTTATGTTAAATTCTGTTATATGCTAAATTATTGTGCACTCCTTGAAAAATATAGTGAATGCACAGAAAATAAAGATTTGTAATGCGAAAAATGAAAAATATAAAATTATATGAGTATTTATTATATTATTTATAAATGTATTTGGTAATGAAGGATTTATTCGTTCATTAAACTCCTGGGAATGCTACTATGAAGAAATCTAGTTATTAAATATATCTAAATTTATAATGATTATAAATTATAATTACAATTCTGGTATAATAACATAAACAAATTTCGGTTTTATATAAAAACGTAAACAAATTACGGTATTAATCACCACCTATTTAAGACAACTTTTTCCCCAGAACACTAAAATAATCTCAAAACGAGCGTGATCATATTAAAAACGATTAATTGTATTTATTGCTATATATTCAGAAAGATTGAAAAGTTTTCTAACGCTTAATGTAAAAACAGTATATTTAAAAATAGTATATCTTTTTAGAATTTCCGATAGACAGTCTCACGCACCGGATATAAAAATATTTTTTTCCGTACAGTGTTGCCACTGCTTGCTTTGAAATCGTTGTTAATCAAAAATTCGTTAAAGTTTTACGAAATATGAAAGAAATATGAAATAGATAGTAAAACAAATTCGAAATCTAAAATTCGGGATTCTGGGTTAGTCATGTTCGAGTGGAGGACTATACTATTCAAAATTCGATGGCTCTAAGTGCCGTTGTTTTTTCACAGTGGAAGACACATACATACATTCAAGCAGATTCTTCATTATTTAATTTCTTTAAATATAATGCAGGGCGATATTTTATGGCAGCAATTTGAACGTTCGACGAAAATGCCTTTTCGAGACTAATAGCCCATTCGGGAGTAATGTCCCTTTCGGGTTATAAAACTGGAAGATTAATATAAATAAATTAGAAATATAATATGGGTAAATATTAAAAATAAGGAAATTATGTTAAAGGCGAAGTAAAAGTAAAAATAATAGGTGTGAAGCCTAAATTTAATTTTGCAGAAATAATATATGTATATGAAAAATAAAAATTAACTTTTTGAAAGGGAGGGGAGATGATTAAACAAATGTTGAAAGATGAGGGGAATAAGCAAAATAAAACATTAAGCGATAAAAATATCATAAAACATTACGCAGAGGTAACTTATAAAAGAATTCCGAATAAATTAATAAAGAATTCGGAAAATTTGAAATTTTATTAAATCTTTGATTTAAAATGTGTAATTTAAAATGTATAAATGTATATGGTAATAATTATATTGAAAAAAATTTTTAATCTTATAATTATTAGTGAAAATAAAAGGACAATAATTACCAAATTTTATACAGAAAAGCAAAAGTATGTATAGCAGAGTACCTTCCATAGTCCGAGTAATTGGGTCGACCAAATATTCCCTGCTCTTTGAAACCGGTTTAATCGAGGAACTACATGCACATAAAAAAAATAAATAAATAAATAAATAAATAAATAAAAGGGGGGAAAATCTGAAATGTTTCAGATTTTAAATTACGTCCAAAGAGGCGTTATTTTAACATTTTGTGTGTTGCATTTATTTATTAAATATAACGTTCTTCACACTTAAACCATAAAACTCAGTTCAAAGGCAATATCGCAAAATAGTTTTAAAATGAGCATATCTTTAGAATTTATGATACAGAATGTCGCGCGCTGGAGATAAAAAATGTTTCTACATGCCCAGATTCGTAGGTGGATTACGTCATTCAAAATTCGATAGCTCTATGTACCGTTGTTTAATCACAATGCGAGAAATATACATACATTTATGCAGATTTTACATTATTTAATTTCTTTAAATATAACACAGGGCGATAATACTTTGTGGCAACAGTTTGAAAAGTGATTCGTCGTTTGTAGTGAATCGACGCAAAATCGCAAAACGAAAACAATAGTCCTTTAGAGACAAAGCCGCTTTGGACTAAAAAAAAAAATGATAACTGTTTTTCAAAAAAAAAAAAAAAAATTTCTTTGCTTTTCAGCAAAGAAAACGACTTACTTTCTTCCAAACTCAAATATCCCTATTAGAAATAATTTTTATAAAATCACGAAATTTTTAAAAGCTGCATAGCATCATATATTTAGAATTTCCAATGCAGTGGCATACACTTTTATACTTTTTGGCTCTTTTCTCAGTTTATTATATCAATATTCATTTTTTAGTAAGAAAAAAATTTCTTTTTCTTCTTATTATTAACGTTTTTATGTGTTAACATTATTCATTAAATATCACGTTCTCCGCACTTTTGCCATATAAAATTCAATTCAACTGCAAAATTATGAAATATTTAATACGCTATATTATTTCTTTAAAAACTATACCTTTAAAAAAGTTATCATAGAAAAAGTATACGCAGTGATTTTAATGAGTTCGACTGGTGTAATTTTATAAAAATATTGAAAATGTCTAATTAGAAATCTCGTGATTTTAATATGTGTTTATTTTAATCAACCACATAAAAAAGTAGAGTGTGTGTGTATTTTAATTACGGCAAAGCACACTAATGCTATCTGCCTAAGGGGAGGGATGCCTTTCGTGGAGGACTTTCTAAGGGAGGCTGGCTCGTATACACGTTGCACATGGGGAAAACCACGAAAGCACCCATGCAGCCGGCCCGTTTGCGGGATTCGAGCCTCGGACCGAACTACCAGTGTTCAGCGACTTTACCGCTCGGCCGCTGGTGGGCCCATAAAAAAAGTAGAAAGAAATATTCTTAAGAACTGTATTTATTGCTTTTAAATCGCTTAGTTCTTTACTCATTAACCTTACAGATTAAATCTGAAAGCATCTTAGGCTTAATTGAAGGCAAACCGCTGACGCTTGGAAGATAAAAATATTTTATTTCCGGTCGCAGCAACACAGAGCTAAGTTTGTTAATTAAAATTGAAAGATAAATAAATATATTACATTTTTCCGAGTGACAACAGTCTCGCGCTGGAGATAAAATAGTGTAATCTCGAACAGTGTTGCCACTGCTTGCTTTCTCATCGTTCAGTTTGTTATTAAAAAAATTTTATTAAAGCTTTACAAAATATAAAGTAAAAAATAACAGAACAAATTCGAAATTCAAAATTCGGACTTCTAGGTATCGTCTAGATGGCTCTAGGTGTCGTCGCTTCCCCTCCTCCCCCCACACAGTACAAGGAACATGCATACATACTTGCAGATTCTTTATTATTTAATTTCTTTAAAAATAGCACAAGACGATAATACTTGGTGGCAACAACTTGAAAAGTGATATGCTGTTTATAAGATCACCGACCGTTTATAGTTAAATCCCATTTTGAAAATAATAGTCACCCCTTTTGGCTAAAAATGCAAGTCTTTCGTACTTTATTTTTATTATCTAAAATCTGCAATATCAAAATCTGCACAGTTTTCATGTTTGGCCTTTTATCTCTTCACCCGTTTCTTTGTAACAACAAATTGTATTGTTTATCGTTCCCCGAATTATAAGGCTATGTTCAACTTTGAGATCATTTCCTGTAATATGCTCTGCCAAATGTAGAACTCATTCCAGTAATTTTCTATAATGGTTCGGCTACTAATTACCATTTAGGCGTTTCACCTGTATGATCGTTATCCAAATTGTACTCCTGTACATCTTAAGCCCATTATTCATCTGTGATAATAAATCCTAATAACACCATATTAAAAAAGGAGTGTATACAAGGAGGAAAATGACCCTTTATGTTTTGAAAAATATTTCTGTGTACTAAATTTTTTGAATTCATTTTTATTTTGCTTAAAATTCCAGATTATATTGACTGAATGACGCCGGACTGAATGCAGCCGAACTACGCGATGTATTGCTCTATTTCTATCATAAAACGTGAAGCAACATGTTTTATCATTACATCTCCAAACGATAAAAGACAGCACATACATTTTCTCTTAGTTATTATCACTAACATTTCTAGTAATCTATAAAGCTATACAAATAAATTTATAGGTTCCTTTACACCTTCTACAAGAGTATAAAAAATCTTATGTGGATACCACATGACTTCCTTGTACGGTAAATTAAATTACATATATGCATAGTTTTTGCTACACTTCATTCGAAACTTTAACATAATTAACTGATCTTTCAAGGCAGACTGAAAATGATATCAAAAAATGGAAATTTTGCAATTTAATATCCTGGTTAATTTTTGTCGTACGGGAGTCAAACTTTGTATAATTCTATTTATTTATTTTGTAACGAATACCAAATATAATTATTTTCCCAGATATAATTATAGGAACCGGGAGATTGCATTAAAAAATAGATTTCGTTATTTGTCGAAAAGTAATTTTCTTTTTAAATCTGATACTGCCAAAACATGAATATTTAGTCATTTAAAACACTTACTAACAAATTAATAAATTGGACTTCCAACATCTCCAAAAAAGTTATTACTAAAACTATCTTAAATCAAATACAACGTATTAAAAATATTTGCACAGATACGATAGATCTACAACGCGAAATTATGCTCCTTATTAAAATTTTCAAAAATAATCTATTACCTAATCGATTTATTAACCATTGTCTTAAAGGAGCAGGCGTTAGATACTCTTTCTAAATCATTTAACTGATAGGGATATGAAAATTTGTTCCTAAACCTGAAAAGGAGGTATAAGTTGGATGACTATCAGTTGGAGGATTTGCACATAGTGTAATTACAAAATTGTGTATAATGTAAACTATCATTGTTTTTATTATACAAAATGCTATTACTAAAAAAAAAAAAAAAAGAGCCTATTTCATACTCTGTAGTCTGCTAAATAGCTCGTTAGTAGTGAAAATTACTATTTTTCTTCTTTTCTTCCTTGTTACGCCACGGCAATTAGCCAGAAATTAATATTTATGTATACATACATGTTTGGTACTACTGATTGCAATAAAAAAGGCAGGTGCATAACTAGATGTTATAGCTGTCCTATTATAAGGTATTTCTCCCACTTCCCTAGCGTGCCTTCGTGGTGTAACGGTAGCACGCTGGGCCGGTATTCCAGAGGTCCTTGGTTCGATTCCCGGCGAAGGCGGTTGCATATTTTTCATCTTTTCTGCCTCTAAAAAAATCCTAATGACTCTACAAGTGGCGCCCGAACTAAAAGGGTTGTGGATGATGATTCTCCGCACCCAGGATTTGGCGACTATGTCCCATAAAACCCAAGTCGCCCTTTAAAAAGAGGAGTACATAAAGTATTTCTCCCACTTCCCTAGCGTGCCTTAGTGGTGTAACGGTAGTACGCTGGGCCGGTATTCCAGAGGTCCTTGGTTCGATTCCCGGCGAAGGCGGTTGCATATTTTTCATCTTTTCTGCTTCCAATTAACCTAATGACTCTACACTATATACAAAATTTCAACGTTCTACGGCTAATCGTTTTTTAGTTATGCGAGATACATACATACGTACGAATGTATAAAAGACATTATGAAAAAAATCCCTTTTGAACCCATTTTAAATCCATTTTACAATCCGTTTTGTGAAAAAGAGTTCCTTATTCTGTCCGTAGGTACAGAGACGTCACACACACAAAAATACACACAAAAATCAACCAAAGATTCAAGAACGGCCAAAATGAATATTTCCATTGAAGTATGATACACGAAATTTTTCGCCGTTATAATATCTCCTTTATTTCGTAGAAGGAAGTAAAAACGTGTTAATTTTAGTTTTTTATATTTAATAAATACGTATTACCTATTCGCTTATTAACATATTATAAAATATAGTATAGCATTTAATAAATGCAACCAAAGAACTGCTTTCTATTGATTTTACTGCAGTATATGGTCACTACTTTAAAATAGGCACTACAAAGTCGTAACAATTCTTCTTTCATTTTTGATCATAACGTGTGTCATTATCAGCGCCGCACAGAAGGGATCAGAGGATTTTAGCAAGTTACAAAACTCGATTATATTCCGCAGCATTCGATACCATGGTTACAAAGCAATGCAGAAAGAGGAAATAGACTTTGAAGCGTCTATTCTTATGTAACAAACTAAATCGTAATACCTCCATCAAATTTCTTTCCCACTGTTTTCGCTGCCGTGTGTGTTTCGGTGTCAAATACACGTTAGCCGCTCTTTGCTGTTAACGTTTTGATATAGTTTGAATTTATCAATCTAGTGTCGAGTAACACTCTTCCCACTGAAATTACAAAATCTCGATTTTAGGATGAATTTCTCCACCTGCTCAAAATCCCTATTCCAAGAAAAACTGATTCACATTCAGTGGCGGTTGTCTACCGGAATTAACCATCCAAGGTCTGGAGCCGCCTGCCTGATTATCTTAAATAAGTTTTCCTGCATACAACTTTTCATCATTTTTCCGTTGCATCTGATTTGTGATTATTGTCTTGTTGTCACATTGTAAGGATTCTAAGTTTTACTAACGTTTATTTTATTTTAAATCTTTACTATCACTTCTTATTTTCTACTTCCGGCCAGAATTAAAAGCTTTAACTTATTTATGCAAATTTGTCTTGCTAACGCCAAGTATTTAAGTTGTGGCTTTTTGCCAAGCAAGAGAGAGGAAAGAGTTAATAGAAGCAGGCCGCTTGGCATAGTAGTTTTAAGGCCCGTCCACACGAGGACGCTCCGGACGTAGTTGACGCAACTTTTTTGACGCCGGCGTAAATTCGCATGACGCAGAAGACGTAAAACTGAGTACGCTCCTGTTCAGCTTTTTCGCCCGCGACGCGCGCGTATAGCCAATAGCCGAACGAGTTCTTATCATGTGTCATAATCAGAAAACCTTCTTGCTTACCCGTTTCAATATGGCGTCAGAACCACACAGAGATGAGTTTTTGCTTAGAAATATAACTGTATACAGCAATAAAATAATCAGCATTGTTCACGCCATCTTCAGATTTCTCAAACCGTACATATTGGTATACATTTACAATTCTCATTATAGGGGAAACTGTATATTTATAAAGCAATGATCCAACCAGTATATCCATATGCTTCACCTATTTATAACACCGTAAGTAATAGAAACCTAAATAAATTACAGTTTCTACGAAATCAAAGTTTCTGCCTTATAAAATTATCCTTAATTATTATAAATATTGGCTATATCATGTGTAATAAGAAGCTCTATAAATATCCCAATATTAAATACACCAAAAACTAACTTCAGCAATATAACAACTTCTAAAATAAAGCAGTTGACTGTGAAAGAGTATTCAATAAAATACAATTACGAAATTTTGGAGGAAAGTTACAACTTGTGTCATACAACAATCATTTATTGAAATTTAATTAAATTACCTTTGCATCGACTTCTACTTGTTACATTATTTTTCATAAGCACTGCTTTCACAGATAGCTGAGTGGTCAGCGCTCTGCTTTGCGAATAGAAAGGTTGCGAGTTCGAACCTCACCCGTAGCCAGTACATAAATTCACATAGCTTTTCACATTTGGAAACGTGTTTCTTATATTTATTCATGAATCATTATATTCTTATTTTACCTATTATCATTGTTTTCATTTCTTATTTTATTCATTATTATTATTGTTTTTAATTTAGTTTAAAAATGTGCATTGCAAATAGAAATCGTTATGTAATAATATATCTGCATCTCTTTATCATATATCATCTATAAATTCTCTTTATTTTTACTTCATTGCATATTTTATTATGCACATAATTTCTCATAAACTGTACAAAGTTTGAACCTCATTCTAAATTCAAAAATAAATAAAAAGAAAAACAAAAGACCAAGGGAGGGGGAGTTAAAAAAATATGAAGTGGTTTTATTATATGGTGGATGGTGTATATAAAGAGAATTAAGTAATTTAATTCTCTTTATATACTGTATTCCAAACCAATTTTATAAATCCTAATTTTCATACAATATAGAATCTGCAAGTCTGTCAAACTGGTCGATACTCATCCTGAAGTAATTAAAAAACAAGTAATATAAAAAGAAATAAATAAAAAAAAATAAGTCAATTCCTACTTAGGTTTACAAAGAAAAATTTAAAAAATACAAATAAATAAATAAATAAAAATAGAAACAGATTTTTTTTAAATTAAAAATTTAAAAAATTTTAATATGCGAAAAAGCTGTATTAACATCAAGTGTCATTCACTACAAGTTTAAAAAATTGTATTTGAACTTGAGTGGATGAATAAAAAGCATTTTATGTACTGAAAACTTGAACAAGATATAGGGAGAGTGTGAGATAATAGTAGGAATTTAATAATTCCGGATATTCATTTCGCAAACGAGGCAGTAAAAAAATCTAAAATCTCTTTGAACATGTCGCTCTAAATAAATCTTTCGGACTCATTCTTGCCATTTTTTGCGGTTTTGCCTCTGCTTAATAATTGCACTTAATAGTAAAATTTCAGCTATTAAAAAAAAAAATCATCTGATTCGGACAACTTGCAAACATACAGAAGCACGCGAAGTAATAAGATACAGCTCTGTTGACGCTATATTACAGCGTCACGTGATTTTTGCGCAAAATAATTTTATTGGTTAAACGCACTCTTCGCAAGCGTACTCGTTTGGACGCTTTTACGCTGGTAACGTAAAAGCGCGTTCGTCAGCTCCGTTTCGAGCGTACTCGTGTGGACGGGCCTTTACTCGGTTGCTGGTTGCCTTCAAGGCCAGAGGTTTAATCCTCTTGATAATTTTAAACGTATCGTAGTTTTAGCAGCTCTCTGTACTACATACGGATTTTGTTAAATAACGGCCAATCTTGAAGTTAGGCACTTGTATATTAATCCAGAGATAGTTTTAGTTAGAGTTTTTATTTAGTATTTTTATATTCTTACGTTCAGACCACAAGTGGTTGGTCTCTGTATTCCGGAGTTCCGGAAATCGCTGTAAAGATAGAAAAATAAAGGGTTTTGTATACCCTTCCTGTGTGTATTGTCTACTTCACAATTTATTGAACATAGCTTGAGTAAGCTCCCTGTTCCGACTCAGGACAGTTCATGTTTCCAAAGCAAGTAAAGAGGAACACAAGTCCTGATAACATGAACATGCACTTTTGTATTGCGCAAAAATGTCTGCAATTAAAAATAGAATTTTACAATAAAATTACCGAGTAAAATAATAATAATAATAATAAATTTAAATAGAAAAAGTTTTAGAAATAACTGTTTTTCAAAATTTGTTTCATTTGTTTTTAATCATTCATATTTCTTTTACGCTAATGCATACAGACATCCCATCTCTGAGAAGATTACTCAGCACGGTTTTAGATAATTTTGATCTTTTGTTTAGGTGGTCGTCTTAGAGGACTTATGCCGTCATAAATAAATATCGCCATTGAAAAATTATCTAAGTTGGCGACCATTACAGGGGATCAAAGTCACCTCACCTTAGAGACTATTCACGTTTTATTATAGGTACATACAATGAATCGTTAATATAGAAACTGTACGCAAATGAAGTCATCTACAATTCATAGTTCGTTATCAGAAGTTACTTGAAGCCATCTTAATCACTAACGTTTTTATTTTTAATCAGCGCTAAAATTTTAACAAAGCCCGCGGCCTAGCTACGACGAACTTAATCATTGATCTGATTTAAATAAAACCCACACGTTTTGAGGACGTTTACATACGGGGTCTTCATCCCGTGCACTGCACATGCGCAGTAAGAGCATTCGAGAATTTTGGAAAAGACGGCGTCTCTACCAATGTAAACAAACACACTATTGTAAAAGAACTTTATTGAAATTCTAGGTAGCTTTTCAGAATCTCTTGACTCCAAAGACATCGATCGGATTGAGTTATGTCTTCTAGAACGTTCAGTAGAACCCTAAATAAAAGTTATCGCATAATTTTATAGTACAGTGAACCGTTTTGTAGGTCCCTAAAAAGATGAAAGTGACCAGTGCTTCTGCAAATATAATTTTTTCCCCTTATAACTACAGTGAACCCTCTTTATAATGACCACTTGAGACTCCAGATGATTTTGTCTTCTGCGGAGTTGTCGTTTGGGAGAAAAAACGTTCAACATCAATGGTAATCTAAATTGTCAAAAACACTGCACTTTCAGAGCTGGCCACCATCAAACGGTTAATTATACGTTTTTCTGCAAGTCTGTAATATTTATTATCTAAAATGACCCCTCCCTAACCCGAACGAGAAAATTAATTATGTTTTAAGACGATTCAATATTATAAAATATATTGAAATTTCTATAATACAAACACCCATGATTTTGGTCTTTTCGTCTTAGATGTTCAGTTTCGATATTTGTATTACGTTCACCCGAATACTGGTCACTTTCAGAGATGGTCGTCTTATAGAGGTAGTCGCTGTGAAAATTTTTACAGTGCGTAATTTTTTTCATTAGATTGAATAATAATAGTTATGTGCTAAAGAAACTGAGGAGTTATATTTCCATTTCCTTTTACAATAGCAAAATTATTTTCGTGGGGAGCAGTAGCTAATAATTTCTGATACGTTAATTTTATGATTTGGTGTTTATAACACAGGCTGGATTCGAAGGCTATGGTAAAACACCCTTTAAATAATTTAGAACTGTCGTAGACTGTTTATACTAATTTTATCTTTTTCCGTCTTAGTACTGATAACATAAAACAAATCAATATACAAATCACGCCAAGGTAGTTCATTTCTATTTTTAACTTGAAAGAATAGTTGAAAGTTGTTGTTGAAAGTTAAAACAAAGAGAAGTTGAAACATTGTTGATATGTATGTAGATTTTTTTTTTTTTTTACTTTAAACTTTGTAAATACTTAATTTAACATAGATTAAGATGTTTGAAGAACACCTTAGATAAATATGGCTGCAAAACGAAAATCAAACTAAGGAATATAATAAATATATGTTAAAAAAATTGCTGCTGGCAGTCTGCAGCATAGATAATTGGCCGAAAAAAGCGATAGATAATTAATTGATAGTGCAGTGAACGCTTTCTAAGATAACCATTTACAGTTTCAGATGATTTCGCTGTTCTTTGCAGGTGGTGTGAAATGTCGTCTTAAAGAGGTGACGTCTATAGCGCTGTTTTCACTGGACCTCGTCGGGGCGACTTTATTCTCTGAGACGACCACTTCTGAAAATGTGCAATATTTCTGAGAACATGATCAAACACCAGTATTGAGCATTACCTCTCTATAGCGACCGTTTCCACAAAAGATTAAAACGGTGGACGGCCGTTTTAAAAAGCGTTGTCTGTATTTATATTCTCAGAAACATTTGTCACTCGTGGTTGCCACTACATAGTTCGTTATAAAAAAGATAGATTTACTCGCTGAAGTTGAAACTGGCTTAAGAAAAGAAGATTTAGTTAAATGGGGGGGGGGGAAATCAGAAGGTAAACTTCATTGGGCGATTATTTTAATAAGCATTGAATTTTTTTTATTACTAAACAAAATTTATAATGTACCATTTTAAAATGTTTTTTTTTTTTCAAACATAAAATCTTATTTTGCATATTTTAAAATTATTTATTTATAATTTTTCAGAAAAATAAGGACAGTGAACCTTCTTAAGGCAGCCACCTTTCTAAGAAGACCACTTATGGATATAACCAGCATCTCTGAACGCGTAAATAAATATAGGTAGTGAACTTTAAGATCAGTCATTCTGCAGAAAATCAAAATCATTGTCGAAGCTCGTTATAGAGAGCTTGTAATAATGTATAAGATTTTTTTGGCTACATTATTTTCTATTTATCTTTGTAATACATTCGAAATTTTATTAATACAACGGTGTGAATAAATCAATGCACCGCATACACATTTCATTTTTTTCAGCAACATTTGTAGAAACTCATTCGATTTTTTTAAATCAAGAAACTTGAAAAACTTATTATCTGTTCTGCAGCATTCGAACCACAGACTTACCAAATGCCTTGATGAGCGAGCACTTACACTACGAGAGCACGCGTGGGGAATGCGATAATTCCTCGCATCAACTTTCACTTAAAGGAAGTCTGGGGAGAGGCATAAGATCCAGTCCACTATCCAGATGACGAGTTATCGTCGACTGCTACTTAATTCATGAAACGTCTGCTACTACTGACTACTTAATTCATGAAACGTCTAATAGTTTTAGAAACGTTTTTCAATTCTCACATCACGTTATGTTACAGCACCATAGCATTTGCCGTCCGCTTGGACTTCGAAACTGCGAAATTTCAGAGCTGTTTCCCATTCCTAGGCATAAGGTTTTTAGCCCAAAGGGGCAATTTGCCCAGAAGGGCTATTAATTTCGTTTTAGCATTTTGCGTTGATTCATTATAAACGGCGAATCACTTATTAAATTGTTGCCACCAAATGTTAGAGCCCTGCATTATATTTAAAGAAAGTAAATAATAAAGAATCTGCATAAATGTATGTATGTTTCTCGCATTGTGATAAAACAACGATACCTAGAACCATCAAAATTTGAATAACGTATGTCTCCACCCGAATATAGGCATCTGGATGCCCATATTTGGAATTTTGAATTTGTTTTATTATCTATTTCATATTTTGTATAGCATTAATGAGTTTTTGATTAAGAAACTCAATGATCTCAAAGCGAGCAACGGCAGCATTGTACCGGGAAAAAAAAAAAAAAAAAAAAAAAAATTCTCCAGCGCACGAGACTGTGTATCGGAAATAACTACATAGTTCGTTATAAAAAAGATAGATTTACTCGCGGAAGTTGAAATTGGTTTAGGAAAAGAAGATTTAGTTAAATAGAAAAAAAAAAAAAAAATCAGAAGGTAAACTTCATTGGGCGATTATTTTAATAAGCATTGAATATTTTTTAAAAATTACTAAACAAAATTTATAATGTACGGTTTTAAAATGTTTTTCTTTCAAACATAAAATCTTATTTTGCATATTTTAAAATTATTTATTTATAATTTTTCAGAAAAATAAGAACAGTGAACCTTCTCGAGGCGGCCACCTTTCTAAGACCGCTTATGGACAAAAGCAGTATCTCTAAACGCATAAATAAATATAAAAAAAAAAAAATAAATAAATAAATAAATAAAAAAAAAAAAAAAAAAAAATTATCTCCAGCGCACGAGACTGTGCATCGGAAATTCTAAAGATATGCTCTTTTAAATATTTTGTAATATTGGTATTGAATTGAATTTTATGGTTTAAGTGCAAAAAAAAACATGATATTTTATAAATAATGGCAACACACAAAACGTTAAACTCCTTTGGGCGTAATATAAAATCTGAAAGCTTTCTGATTTTATTTTCCAAATTAAAGTGGTGCTTTAATTATCAGTGTAACTATGCAATGATTTTAAAACAATATATTTATTATTAAACCCTCATATTGTGACTACCTGTCTCTGAAAGTGACCAACATTCTTACATCCGAAATAAACATTGTTATTAAAATGTCGTTCCTAAGTTAATCTATACAGCTGTTCTAAAGAAGAGGAAAATCACTTAAAGCTGTGGGTGATACTCTTGGGGAAAACTCACTTAGTGCTTAATCACATTAGCTATGTAGCTGTGACTTGTGTGAACTGCATATGAAGTTCCCGCTGTCCAATCAGTGCAATACTTGCTGAGCGAAATGTGGTTACTGCTTTGGTCAGACGCTTTATTATCTACTATACATATTTTTACGGCAATATCGCCAGCCATACTCAAAAATTATTTAACTCTGTGTTTGTGTTTACCATTCTATTATTGCGATAGTCAGATAGTATGAATTTTTGGATAATTTTGACACGAGAAAGAGGTACTTTCGTGTTATCCCGTCGACCATGAAACTGTGGCTCAGCAGGACGATTTAGTGTCAGTTACGGATAAACGTGACACAACAACACATTCATAACATCTGCGCTTTCGTTTGATGGAATACCGATTGATTCACGGTTCAGCCATGGTTCATTTTTATGAACAAGAATATAAATTAGCTGTTATTACTATAGTTGTTCTTGTATTTTGAAAATGGGATTAAAATTTGGGACCTGCCTTCTACAGAACAGCAAGCAGTGGATTATTTTCAAAGTTATGGAATTCTGTTATAAAAAAAAGTGTTTTAATGGATACGATATGCTCAGCTGCATAAGGTCGACAGATTAGTAACAGATTGAAACAATCACCTGCGGTTAATTTGTACTTCTAGCGTTCTAAAGAGCTTGCCTAACAGAATGGGGGGGGGGGGAATGAACGAAAGTGTTTTTTTTTTTTTTTTTTTTTTTAAGGTGCAAAAAGAACATGTTCGAATGCTCATTGTTTATTAAATAAAGCGGTGTCAGTTATTTCAGAATTCTGCGGGAAAAAATGGCGCAACTTTGGCGGGATCTCCACCAACTTTCATGATTTAATTAGCCAAATTTCACAGTGGACGGGATAACACACAAGTAGTCACAAAAATCTACTCACTGTTCATTATATTTTTTTGCACCACATTACGACAAAAACCTATCAAACTGGATAGCAAATTCGCGCAGCACTGGGCGCAGGGCATAAAGCGGGTTGTTCGACCCGGGTTTTAATCTAAGGAAATGAATTAATTCTAAGAGCTTTTTTTTTTTTTTTTTTTTTTTTTGTTGTTGTTGTTGTTGTTGTTGTTGTTGTTGTTGTTGTTCTTCCCTTGTGCAACGTGAATATCAGACACTTGCTCTTAGAAAGTCCTTCATGGAGGTATTCCTTCTCTTAAGGGGACTCATACACCTTAAAACCCATGATGTTCGAATAGGTGACTGTCGCAAGAGTTGGGATAATTTATTTATTTTAAAAGCATTTACTACCAACTTTTTACAGCTGACTACATAATATAGCTGCTTTCTGAAATAGTAATCAGAAAGTTTGTGTTGCCACAAATATTTTTATAATTTAATACGCTTTGTGACAATATTTTTCGTCATGTTTCCAACTCGCGCGCACAGTTTAAAACATTCTGTTTCATAATTTAATTCCATATTTAATGTATAGCTTTTATAACATTCGGAAAATACTGTGAACCTAAAATTCTAAAAATTTTATGTTAAATTTTTATTTTATTTGGAGTTGAGTTTATAAAACGTATTTTATTAAAAAAATATGTAATGTTTCCGTCCATAAAATTTTTCAGTACTAAAATATTCATCAGATTGTTGGTTCAGTTAGAAAATAGTGCCCATATAAAGAATTCCATCCAATTTCAAGTATGTACCATTAGCCATTTTTAAAATATCATGCGCGCAACATGGCGAAATATTTTGTCACAAAGAGGATTAAATTACAAAAATATTTGTGGCAACACAAACTTTCTGGTTACTAGTTTCCAAAGCAGCTATATTATGTAGTCAGCTGTAAAAAGTTGGAAGTAATTGCTTTTAAAATAAATAATATATCTCAATTCCTGCAACAGTCACATATTCGAAGATCATGAGGGGGTTTAAGGTGTATGAGTCCCCTTAAACAGATTGTCCCAGTATGCTATGCTATTATCTAACGAATCCAATCCCACAGCTGTTTCTGCCTCATCATTTTCAGGAAAAATCCTTCCTCCGCAGAAGATTAAAGTTCTCTGAAGTCCTGGATGGTGGACAAGCATGGGAAGTTTAATTGCATTTGCAATTTAAAGTGCAACACCATATACTAATGCAATGGAATGAATTACACTCATATCGAGGCTGCCGCATCTAAAATGAATGCACGCGGTTCGAAACGATGTTATGTGTCTCATATTTATTAATACTAATAAAAAGAATTTACACATAAAACATGCCTACATAAAATTTTGGCCATTTTTTTTATTTTGGAAGCTTTGAATAGATATGAGCATTGCTGAGAATGAGAGCACCTAAAATGCATTCTTGTTATCAGAGACTGCATATAATATTTAATGAAACATTTACAATGATTCAGAATTAATTTCTATCCAAACAAATATATTGCATAGTAGAAAAATTGCCATTGTACATTTCAACATTACTTTCATCGGGAGTTTAAAAATAGTTTCTAGCATATTTAACCCCGGAAGAACGCAAATGCTTAGCTCTGGTTTCGCCTCCTCGGCCTAGCTCTGCTTATAGAAACGCCAACGCGTAGGCAGTGACAACGTGGAGGCAGCTCCAGCTGAGGCGACGTACCATTGGTCCTGACATCACAAGCGTAGAGGTACTGAAGCGCGGTTTGAATTGCGACCATGAACATTTCATTTGTCAAGGCCCCATGTTTACAGTTTAATTTATTACTTTTTCCCTTTCTTTTATTTATTTGTTTTGAATGACAGATTGTAAACATTAGCACGAATTTGATACTGTAAATATAATACTTTTACTGAGAAGGGCGTAAGAAACGTTGTTTGTGGAAATCACTGCAACTGATGCGTGATCTTTAAATAACAGAGCACTGCACTGTTTATAAAATACTCTTTGCAACAATAAATGTGAGTTCGCATTTTTAAAGAGTTTTACAGCACAAGGGGGAGAAATCATGAGAGTTTTTCACTTTTAAGAACTTGCATTTAATTTTCTATTTTAATTTTGTTATTTCCCCTTTCAGTCTTAAAAATAATTACTGCTTGTAATAAATCGTTCTAAACTCCATCATTTCAAAATTAATCCATGTCACATGATTCTTTCATAACGCTCATGATGCAAATGCTTAGATAATGTATGAGCCAATAAGGATTCCAAGTTTGGAAAAAGAAACTTATTATTAAACAATGGGCACAAATCTTAACTCAAATCATTCTGTGACAAAATTTCTTCTTGGACATGTCTCATTCACTGTACACCTCTTAGTTTAGCTGAATTGCTACTTATGCTTTTCTTACCACAACGTCCTAAAAATGTAAAATTCATTCAGGAAGGTACATCTTTGGCGCCATTTTATCAGCGATGCACCAAATACATTAAATGTTTTCAACGGAAATCAGGAACTATTAGATCGGATATAATTGCAACTAATTCTTTATACTTTGTAGAGTCATTAGGTCATATCGATGCAGGAATATGAAAAATGTGGAATTCATTCTCCATTCCAGGATTCGAATTTCCAGGATTCATTCCAGGATTCATTCATTCATTCCAGGATTCGAACTCCGAACCTCCTAATTCCAGTTACACCGCGAAGGCATGAGGAAAGGAGGAGAAAATACCTTATAATTTTAAAAGCCTACTACAAGATCTGTAAAGACATACAGATTATTATGATTTAGATTTCCGTCTTACTTTTTAAGTATCATAAACAGTATTATAATTAAATTTTGGTGCACCGAAAATTTTGTCTTTCCACCCGTTGACCAATTGCTTTATTTGCCGTAGAAACTCTAATATTATTGCAGAAATTAATTTTTTAAAACTGTTTTAGATTTTTTTTATATTTCATAATTTTTAATGAAAACTTTTGAGATTTTATGTATTTTTTGCCTTGCCGTACAATGAGAACTGAATTATTGAATGAGAAATATATCTCTAATGAAATTCGGAAATAAGTTTAAAAAAATGCAGCAAAAAATGTGTATAATTTAATAAACCGATAGGAAAGTCATGTGGTGTCCACATCAGGTGTTTTTTTAGAGAAGGCCCAGGTAATTCAAGCTTTATTAAGTCAGCCCCGGTTAATTAGGAGTTGACTGTATTATACACTGAAAGACAGAAAAATAGGAAAGGTATCACGTATATTACATATGGAAAGATGAATGAAAGATCTGCCATCTGGATTAATAACAAGTTCGAGGTTTTGCCAAGATACAATTTTGTTTGGTAAAAACATTTCTTATGGGTTACCTGGTTACATCTAACTAAACATTACCAAACAAAAAAAACCTGGTAAAATCTGTCCTTCTGATTGAATACGCTTTTCCAAAATATTTTAATCTCCTTTGTTAGAGAACGCTGCGGCGTCATTCGGGCTCGAAAGAACATTTACATATTGTTTTTTTACATTTTGTTTTCTCAGCTAAATTACGATTTCAGCTTAAAAAGATTGTTGTTACTACTGAAGTGCGTCATGTGTATTTACCATGAAAGTACAATTCTTACTACATTGACGTGTTGTTAGTTTAATGAAAAAGGTGCACATTTTTGGAACAAGATAATTACAATGGTTGCGTGAATTCTAATTCCGTAAATGTGTATTAAAGATGGGTTCAGACAAAGATCACAGAAAAAAATCTGGTGTGTGCACCACATAACTTCATTGTACGGAATATTAAATTATACCCATTTTTTCTTGCATTTCATTTAAACTTATTGGATTGAATTAAATCTACTTCTTCGAAGCGCATAAACCACAATAGAATAAATGCACTCTTTAAAGATTCACTATATTTGTTTATCATAGCGACACTCTGGCCCTAGGTTCACTTAACAGCGTTACATTTCATTCATTTTTTAACTCAGAGTGCACAAAATTTATATCATCTTATCTAATCGTTGCCACATATTCTACTCAAATACTATAATAAATCTAAAACGATGTATAAAAAAAATTAAGCAAAAAAAAAAAAAAAAAAAAAAAAAGCCTTTTCACAGACGATTCAATATTTCTCATTCAATTAATTCAGTTCTCACTTCGCGACAAGGCAAAATACGTAAAAACTCAAAATGTCTGTATTGAAAATTACGAAGTAAATCTTAAACACTTATTTCCGAATAAATTCCAGAATGAGTTAAGCATGATTTAATTCACAGTAATAAAAAACCTGATGTGGACACCACATGACTTCCTTGTACGGAAAATTAAATTATACGCATTTTTTTCTTAAATTTCATTTAAATTGATTGGATTGAATTAAATCTACTTCGCCGACAGCGCATAAACTACAATAGAATAAATGCACTCTTTAAAATTCACTATATTTGTTTACTATAACGACACTCTGAATGCACAAAATTTATATCATTTGAAGAATTATATTATCGTTGTCACATGTTCTATTCAAATACTATAATAAAGCTAGAACGATGTATGAAAGAAATTAAGCAAACAAAACAGAAAAGAAAGAGTTTTTCACAGACGATTTAGTATTTCTCATTCAATTAATTCAGTTCTCACTTCGCGACAAGGCAAAAATACATAAAAACTCAAAATATCCGTATTAAAAATTACGAAGTAAATCATAAACACTTATTTCATCGAAAAAATTCCAGAAAGGATTAAGCATGATTTAATTCGCAATAATAAATGAAGGCGTTATTTTTGTTGTTGCGGAGCTTAGTCTCTTTAGATTGGCAACAAATCTACAATTCTGCTGTTTCAAATGTAAACAAATATGTCCGCCATGTTATTTAAAACTTAAACGCACTTAAACAGCTTTTAAATTCTTGATAATTGTACAAATATTGCTTCCAGAATTACGAAAGGCATAAAAACCTTAACCGGAAGATAAGAACAACATAATTCAATCATTTTTAAAGCAAAAAATGTACAATTTACAAACATATAAGAGTAAAGAAACTGAGATCACTGTGCCGAGTAACAGAGTGGTATATATATAAATATAGTATTTATATACGTTTTGTGCTGCCGATTGCAACCAAAATACGAGGTGCACATCTACATGTGGTAGCAGTCCTATATACAAAATTTCAACGTTCTGAGGCTACTCGTTTTCTAGTTGTGCGAGATACGTACGTACGCACGTACGTACATATGTTCGTACAGACGCCACTAAAAATTCTCTTCAGAATTAATTTTAAAGCAGTTTTATCATTTTTTTGGAGGTAACGAGTATTTTATAATGTCCTTACGTACAGATATCACGCAAAAACATCGTTAAATTGCATTCGATAGCGGTCAAAATGGATATTTTCGTTGAAATATGCTGCCTGAAACTTTTCGCGATTACCTCCTTTTTACTTCGTACAAGGAAGTAAAAAAGGCGTTATCTTTGTTATTGCGAAGCTTACTAGCAAATCTGCTGTTTCAAATGTAAACAAGCAATGGCCATCATGGCAAAAATTATTAGGCTTAACGGCACTTAAACACCTTTTAAATTGTTGATAATTCTAAACATATTGCATACAGATTTACTAAAGGCATAAAAACCTTAACCGGAAGATAAAAACAAGGTAATTCAATCCTTTTTAGAGCAAAAAATGCACAATTTATAAAAATATAAGAATAAAGAAACTGAGATCATTAAGCCGAGTAACAAAGTGGATATATGTATATTTATATACTTTTGGTGCAGCCAATTGCAACCAAAATACGAGGTGCAGATCTGCATGTTATAGCAGTCCTATATACAAAATTTCAACGTTCTGAGGCTACTCGTTTTTGAGTTATGCGAGATGCATATGTACGCTTACGCACAGACGCCACGAAACATTCTCTTCAAAATTCATTTTAAATTAGTTTTGCAATTTTTTTTGGGGGGGGGATGTCCTTTATCCTGTCCTTACGTACAGATGTCACGCAAAAACATTGTTAAATTGCATTCGATAGTCAAAATAGATATTTGCGTTAAAATATGCTGCCTGAAACTTTTCGCGATTACAATACTTCCTCTTTACTTTGCACATGGAAGTAAAAAGACTTCGCCTAAACTAAATCTTGAAGAATTAAAATCTCTTACATTAAAGTGGAATCTCTTTTTACTTCCTTGTACGAAGTAAATGAAGTATTGCAATCCCGAAAAATTTCGGGTATCATATTTCAACAAAAGTTTCCATTTTGACAGCTCTCGAATCCATCTGAACGATATTTTTGCGTGATATTTGTTCGTACAGACAGAATAAAGGGCTCTTTCTTCCAAAATGGATTCTAAAATGGGTTTAAAATCGATCCAGAAAAGACTTTTATCGTGACGTCTGTACGCAGTTACGTACATACGTATGTATCTCGCAAAACTCAAAAACGATTAGCCGTAGAACGTTGAAAGTTTGTATATGGAACTGCTATCACATCTGTTGTGATCCTCCCTTTTCGTTGCAAACGTATGAAATACACATATATATATATAAATACACCCATTCTGTTACCCGGCTCGGCGAGCTCAGTTTTTGTATTCTAATATGTTGGTACATTGTCAATTTTTAACTTTAAAAGTGATTTAATTATATTGGTCTTATGTTCCGTTTAAGGTTTTTATGTCTTTAGCTAATCTGTATGCAATAGTTGTAAAATTATCAAATGCTTAAATGTCGGTAAGCCTAATGAGGTTCCGATTAATTTACATTTGAAACTCTCAGTAGAATAGTGAATTAAGTCAGTTGGTGCACAAAATTCAGTGCTTTTTTGCACAGTGGGTCCAAAAGTATTCAAAATTCTGGCTTTGAGTCTCACATATTCAGGTGGAGGACTGCGCGAGTTAAATTCGGTAGCTCTAAATGTTGCCATTTTCCCCTAATGCGAGGATCATACAAACGATGCATACATATATATTCTTTATTTTGTAATACAGTGGTGCACAACCTTTAACATTACGCAAACAAATTTAGAATTAAAAAAGTTTTGGCAAGTCACAATTATATATTGCACTTTTAATAGTATTTCAGTTAACTCTGTTCTGTAATGTGATAAAGGAAGAAGTGTAATTATGTATTCTTTATATTTGTATTTATTAAAAATTCCATACGATGCTAATTAAATGCATGAAGCATCATATCTTCTGCCAGTTTACTATATATTCTGGTACATGCAATGATTTCATTTTAACAAGTTTACTGTTGATAAACCACTTTCACCAAAGGTAAATTGATCCAAAGTAAAAGTTTATTATCTTTGAAGAGTGGATATATTTCCTTATCTACGAGTATCCAAAAATCTGTTTGCGATATTCTTCTTGTTTTTAATTGTTGATCAGAGAAAAAATTTAAAAAATTATTTCCATTTCTAGATCAATAGAAGTTTTATTTAATATATATTTGTAATCTTTTGCGACATTTCGGAAATATTAGTATCAAGAAATAGATTTGAAATGAATGAAGCAATGGGCTGAATTTTGCGAAAATCGGAAAATCTAATTTCAAAATT
This sequence comes from Stegodyphus dumicola, assembly GCF_044657685.1. Lineage (NCBI taxonomy): Eukaryota > Metazoa > Arthropoda > Arachnida > Araneae > Eresidae > Stegodyphus > Stegodyphus dumicola. The sequence continues at coordinate 33,310,114 of NC_140772.1, forward strand.
GTTTTTAAGCTCGACAAGATTTTTAGAATATTTAATTATTTACACTTATACTTCTTGATGTAGTGCTCCAAATTTGTAAAGTGACTTATTTGAATATGGCAAAAACAGTAGGGAGATTTCGTGGAGGAAATTCTGAGGGAAACTGGCTCGTATTCACGTTGCACACGAGGAAAACTACGAAAAAGAACTATACAATCAGTTCATTCGCCTGAGATCGAACCCAAACTAAATCAACTGCTAGCATTCAGCGGTCTTAACCCCTCGGCCACTGGTAGGACATTTCTAAACTGGCAAGATTTGCATTCCTTTATTTCGGATATCCACAAATTTAATTTTGATCTAAATGCGTTTATATTTCAGAATATCTCAATATTGGTCTTTTCTTGCCCCTGGCGTTAAAGATTTAGTTTATTCATTTCGGTTCAGTGCCTGTAAAAACGACTAAATCGGATAACCAGCTATTATCATATTAGTTCTTTATAAGTTTCGTTTCTGGATTCTGAAAACTGCTTTACCTCTGGAAGAAGATCTAAAAATCGTTGTAGAACTTTTTCTTAGATGTTTTAATCTAATTTCAGAATGTAACATTAAAGTCCCACGCTTGGCATTAATCAATATTTTGAACAATCTACCCTGAAATGTTATAGCACGAATAGAATTTACAATTTTTAGAATAAATTTAATCGCATGTTTATGCCGTTAAACTTGGCTAATCGTAATGCCTACTGATGTATGATGGTCGTTAAAAAAGCATGGAATGTCAGCAATATTTTTACGTAATGTGATGAAATCTGACGCGGAACCAATAAAATATGTGCGTCGTCAGTTCTAACAACTGAAAAATGTTTGAACCATTTAGTGGCAACTGATATACAGTCAAAAGTCGTTAATCCGGACTCGTCGGGACTTCGGCGAATCCGGATTATCGATTTTTCCGGATTATAGATCATCAGTTTAAATCTGGTAAAATGGCATGCAGAAATTATAAAATTAAAAATATGAAACCGTAATTTACGAAATAAAGAACAATTATGATCTAAAGGGTATCAAAATTTACAAAAAAAAAAGCTTAATATTTATTTGTTTACTTTATTAAACATTTCTTTCAATGTAAGTTGTTTAAGTTGCTTCGTTTTTTATGTGATAATGCATTCTCTTTAATTCTATAAACAGACATAATTTCTTGTTCAGTTACAAAGTTCCGCTGTTTTCAAGTCCTATAATTGCTGTGTCGAGAATACCGACTAATTTGTCAATCGAAATTTTTTCGTTTTCAATAACCTCTGTCACTTTCTTCGCTATCGGAAGCAAATTATAATGACGAGGCATTTGATTTAAATCATATCAAAGACGGAGTACATCGAGATGAAATACTACATTGAGTAAGCAATTATAAGCCAAATAAAATAAAAACATCTGCCCTTAAGATAAGGATAGTGCTGACAGATCAACTTCCAATTCATTGCACGCCGCCGCGGCGTTAAAGATAAACAAAGTTTAATAAACAAACATTAAAGTTTAGATAAACAAACGTTAAAGTTTAGAAAACAAAGGATATGCCTTTATCCATTTTTTGAAGCAATTCCACTTTTTGTTTAATGGACTCCGAAAAATACTTTGGCTTTGTATATCCTTTACATATTAGTAAATATATATCGGAAATTCTATTTGACATAATCGAAAGTTCAAGCTTACTTTTATAAAATTGCTCTAACAGTCTGCAAAAAATAATAATCCGGATCCAATTCGAAGATTAAGGAACAATGCAATCTGCAACATTAACTGGAATAGATAATTTTAGCATAGCTTATCCCGTCCGTTATACATTAAACGCGCATTCGTAAACGTATTTTGCGCACGCGCACACGCAAATTCGCAGCGGTAAAAGTCTTACGCGCATGCGTCAATGCGACGCATGCGCAGAAAGTTTGTAGCTTTGAGGTCCGGATTACAGATCATTCCGGATTATGGGTGTCCGAATTAACGACTTTTGACTGTATATCTTCTTTCACTGAGCAATCGTTATGATTTCGACTTTTCCTTTCCCTTCTTGACTTCGAAATGATCAGACATGCGATGTGAGCTACATCAAAAGGGCGCGTGAGGCACTTGTAGCTCGTGAGCTACGAATTGCGCATCTCTGATTTAGTAGTAGAGATTTATTTCACTACTTGACGTAGAACAAATTTTGAATGTTTATATAAGAGTAGTAAGTGTTTACCACAGCAGAAAAAATTCAGCAAAATGCCTTATGATTGCACACATCTCTTTTTTTTTTTTTTTTTTTTAAGATAATACAGTTGCAGGGATTTATATTTATTTTTGACTAACAAGTTAAGCTTAAGCTTTCCTATAACCCTTCATTCCTCTAATTGTCAATGCTAGGATATTTAATTTCGATAGCGCGCGTGAAGCAATGCAAATTCTACCTTGAGGAGAAAAAGAAGTATCCGACTACGTTCGATACCCAAATTTTGAAAAAGTGTACAAATAAATTCATTTTTGGTGTTAATTAGCAGAATGCTACCTAAAATGATAGAAACAGTTTATAAACATATTATTTAAATGTAATTTTTACTTTTTTTTCTCACGTTTTGGATCCAAAATGTATTCAAATTTCAGTATCACGAGATTAGATCCCTCAAAATTATTTATCAATATTTTATTTTTATTTTTTCACTTATATTTATTCAAGCATAAGGAATAAAATGGACTAAAATCGAAGTCATAAAGCAAAATGTCTATTAAATGTACCTGTTTGAGTACATACACTAGCTATTTTTCGAGAAATTTTTCTCTCTTCATTTACAAAATTGTCTGCAAAAATCTTAAATATGTATATAAACCTAAACTTTCAATCCATTTAATTCCCAATATTCTATAGAATATTTGTGGGAAGTATCATATAATTGCTATAGTAATATTTTAAGTTACGGTGTTTTCCGTATTGGAAATGTTGGGCCCACCAGCGGCCGAGCGGTAAAGTCGCTGAACACTGGTAGTTCGGGCCGAGGTTCGAATCCCGGGCTGGCTGCATGGGCGTTTTCGTGGTTTTCCCCATGTGTAACGTGTATACGAGACAGTTTCCCTTAGAAAGTCCTCCACAAAGGCATCCCTTACCTTAGGCAGATAGCCCTCGTGTGCTTTGCCATAATTAAATACACCACACCACACCGTATTAGAAATGTTGACAAAAGCAAGTTTTTCAAAAAACAAATTTAAAGTTTTATCATTAGAAATTGATATATTACATTGCTAAAACTGCCTTGTTTTGTATATTACACCTTCTGTTAACTCTGTTTTAGAAGATTTTTTTTCTTTAGAGAAGCTCTTAATTTTTTTCTTGTGATTTTTGCGGAATATAAAGAATGCCGTTTTGAATCGACAATCCGAGTTTTATGAATACAGTTATATCCCTTGACAGTATATTGTCCATGTTTCATATTAAGTTTTGCCACTATTTTTAACATACCCAAAATCCATTATTAAACTGTATTACTACTTCTATATAGGAACCAAGACACAATGTTGTCAACTCAACAAACAATTGTTTTGGTATGATACGTTATTAAAACTCTCTTTGTTTTGAGTTTCGAAACACACTGGACAGGATAATACAGAAAATACAGATTTTAGAATTTCAACATCGAATGTTCTATTATCAGCTTCATTACCAGCAGAATTACATACAGAATACAGAATTTGGCTATTACTGATGTAATTGGTTGCTATAACCAGAAGTGTGTTTATCTGTTACTTGAAGTGCCAGAGGGAAGATCAAAGTGATTAACTTGATAGCAATCACCTTTCCATTATCTTCCATTACTAACAACAAAGTTTAAAACGAAAAGAGTGTGAGCGATACAAAACAACACGAAGAAACAAACGTCACTTGAAAGGAAACGTTGCTTTCGCCAATCTGAGCGATAACTAATTCTTGTTTGGCTTTCAGCCTGTTTACCAAGTGAAGATGGTAACCCTATTTCGCCAAAGAGCGTTTCTTAGAACTGTTCCACCAAACGTTTTGTTCCGGCAACAAATATCGTATGTGATAAGGGTTTAACGTGTATACGAGCCAGTTTCCCTGAGAAAGTCCTCCACGAAGGCATTCTTCCCTTTAGGCAGATAGCCGTCGTGTGCTTTCCCATATTTGAATAACCCAACCCTTGAGAGATATAGGGATCACAGTTAAATGTCAGTTTCAAAACATGCAAGTAAAAGATTATTTCATATGCCAATGTTCCCTAATTTCAATTTGGAATACAAAAATTGCGGAATGTCATTTTTTTTATGGAACGTGTTATAATACCTCTCCAAGCAAGAGTCATATGTATTATTTTTTACAGCAAAACGAATCTGTATTTAATCTTTATTATTCTTTTATGGAAATTGAGATAATCCCTCCATGACTAAAAGTCATATGTATTATTTTTATCGCAAAACAAATCTTAACCTGTATTATTCTTTTCTGGAACTTGTGATAATCTCTGCACGAACATGACTTATATGTATTATTTTTACGGCAAAACGAATTTTTATTTAACCTTTATTATTCTTTTGTGATAATCCGTCCACGAGCAAAACTTATATGTATTATTTTTACGGCAAAGCGAATCTTTATTTAACCTTTATTATTCTTTTATAGAACTTGTGATAATCCCTCCACGAACATGAGTCATATATATTATTTTTACGGCAAAACGAACCGTTATTTAATCCTTATTATTCTTTTATGGAACTTGTGATAATCCCTGCACAAGTAATACTTATGTGTATTATTTTTACCGCAAAACGAATTCTTATTTAACATGTATTATTCTTTTCTGGAACTTGTGATAATCTCTGCACGAACAAGACTTATATGTAATATTTTTACGGCAAAACGAATTTTTATTTAACCTTTATTATTCTTTTGTGATAATCCCTCCACGAGCAAGGGTCATATGTATTATTTTTACGGAAAACAAACCTTTATTTAACCTTTATTATTCTTTTATGAAACTTGTGATAATCCCTGCACAAGCAATACTTATGTGTATTATTTTTAAGGCAAAACGAATCTTTATTTAACATTTATTACTCTTTTACGAAACTTGTGATAGTCCCTCCACGAGCAAGAGTCATATATATTATTTTTACGGCAAAGCGAATCTTTATTTAACCTTTCTTATCCTTTTATGAAACTTGTGATAATCCCTGCACGAGAAAGAGTCATATGTATTATTTTTACGGCAAAGCAAATCTTTATTTAACCTTTATTATTCTTTTATGGAACTTAAGATAATCCCTCCACAAGCAAGAGTCATATGTATTATTTTTACGGCAAAACGAATTTCTATTTAACCTAATAAAATATGGTATCTGTAGAATGATTGATATTTTTAAACGATTTTGTTGAACTTTGTCTTTTTTTTTTTTTTTTTTTTTTTGTTTTGTTTGGAAAAAACCTTGAAATTAATTTTAACCCCTTCTACTAACCAAATTTTCCTGGAATTTTTCTCATACATGTATTCAGGATGATATTCAACAGGACTTTTTTTTCCAAAATCTGAAAAATTATTTATTTATTTAGAGTTAAATTATTAATCCCAATCAAATTAATCAGCACAGACAAGATTTACGACTAGATTAAAAAAAAATCATCTTTCAGACGAAAAACCCTTCGCCTTTTTAAAATAATTTATCAAATTTTATAGGTTTTTTTTTAAAACTAATTAGATTTTTTAATTTTTATTTTCAGTTATCATACTGCCTGATAGAGCCTTTAAGAGATAAACAATATTTTTAGTTATCATACTGACTGATAGAGATAAATAAGATTGTGTTTTCTAAATGAAATGGAAATTTGAGTATTGAATGTAAATGTATACAGTGAGACTGATCGGCAGACCGTGAAAAGAAAGATAAAGTGTATAACGCCGATTAAAAGGCTATAATAGTCTGCAGCCCAAATAATCTGATTCAAGAATCTACTAGCCTAATTCAAATCTGAAATAGAACTTAAACGGGCCATAGTTTTTATTAAAAAGATTAAGGAAAAAAAAAACTGAAAAGTTTCAGATTTTAAATTGCGTCCAAAGGGGCATTTTTTAAACATTTTGCGTGTTACCTTTATTTATTAAATATCATTTTCTTCGCACTTCAACCATAAAATTCAGTTCAATAACAATATTGCAAAATAGTTTTAAATTGAGCATATCCTAGAATTTCCGATACACAGCCTCACGCACTGGAGATAAAAATGTTTTTTTCTGTACAACGTTGCCATTGCTCGCTTTGAAATCCTTGAGTTTGTTACTCAAAAATTCGTTAAATTTTTACAAAATATGAAATCGATCATAAAACGAATTGTAAATTTCAAATTTGGGCTTTCAGATGCCCATATTCGCAGTAGAATTACATCATTCAAAATTTTATGGCTTTAGGTACCGTTGTTTTATTACAATGCGAGAAACATACATACATACAATAGTACATTAAGGCAGATTCTTCATTATTTAATTTCTTCAAATATAATACAGGGCAACAATTTGAAAAGTGAAACGGCCATTCAGAGTGATTCGACGCAAAATCTCAAACGAAAACAATAGTCCTTCAGGGACAAAGCCCCTTAAAACTAATAATAATGTAGGAATTAAATGATAAAAAATAATAATATAATTTTAATGATATAAAAAATAATAATGCAGGAATTAAATGATATAAAATAATTTTTATATTATTTAATTATATTATTTTTTATATCATTAAAATTATTTTTAATGATATAAAAATTATGATGTAGGAATTATATTCATGAAAAATCCGTACAGTTCTGTAACTCATGGAAGGAAAAGGGAATTCTAATTTTATCAAGCTGCTACAATTACTTTTATTACCTCAAACAAACCACAAAAAAATTTTAACGATCTTGCCGAACAAGTATTAACTTGAAAGTACCTATGACAATGTTTAGGTAAGCAAGGCTACATACTGTTTCGGCTATTCCTTGCTTTGCTACAATTTTTTAGATGTCAATTTACGGCAGTTAAATTTATAAATAAACAAATAAAATTTTCGTAATTTGAAACAGTTCTGGCAACATCGCTAGATTAAGTCTGCGATTGGATAATCGCGTGATAAATAGAATCAAGTGGACACGAAGCAAAACTGGTCTACTAATTCTCTGCAGAAGTGAGGGAGAAGAGGGTGGAAGGGAGAGGGGAGGCGGGTCCAAGGTGCAAAACTGTTGCGACTATATCGGATTGTATTATTCGTGCGCTCCCATTACAAACATATGTGTAGAGGTAGAGCAAAGAAGTGGCCAATCAGATTCCTTCGTGCGCACTTTTCGAACGGACAGTAAGCAGCCGCGACAATTGAGTTGCTCGGAGATCACGTGGCCAGAGGCCAACGTCCTGATGCCTTTGAGAAGCTGGGATGCAAAAGCGAAACCCAGCCTGGCGCTGGTTTCGATACGCTCGCAACAGCATCTCGCTCCAGGGATCTCGCTCGGGAAAACACGCATCTAAGCTGCGCATGCGTGGAAACCGGCTTCGGTAGGAAAGCAGAATTCTTTGTAGAGACTACCAAGACGGGAATTTACCCTTTCGCAGAAAAGGTCGATTTACAAAACTATAAGCTTGTAGCAAAACTTATTCATGGAGATCTTAATTACTGATACGAATCATGTTGGATATTTCATGAAGTAACCTACCGGACTTTTTTGTGTAATATTGTTAACAACATCCGCGTTAATTCAAAAACACAGCTAAACCAAGATCATGTAAAAAAAAGAATAGTCGCTATTATGATTAATAGAAAAATAATATTAACAATTTACCTGCATTTTAAAGCAGTTTAATCATGATATTTGAGAATTTAAAAATAATAAATTCATTTGGTTACATAAATTCATATTATTTAAAAACAAAAGAACTTACGGAATAAATATCGGAAAAATAAATATCATCAGAAATGAAGCAACTAAGTTATAAATGGCATTAAAGAACAATATTTACGAATACCATTAACAGTGCATTGAACAGTTATTAATGCCATTAACAGTGCTTACATATTCCAGATTACGCACAATTAAATATGTATGCTGATGAAAACTAATCATAAGTACTATGGCATCATTTACTAACGGCGTTGTTAGCCAATACAGTTTTCTTATTCTCTTTGTATTTTAATAGACTGCTTTGTTTTACGCTGATGGAAGAAATTTTCCCATCATTCCGTATAAAAATTTAAATGTTTTTATTTTTAACCTTTTAACTTTTTTTACGGCTTCTTAAACAGCCTCCAATTAATTGGCTATAGACTGAAATTCAGTATTTAATTTAAAATTATTTAAAAAAATTTGTTTCACTTTTTTGTAAGCTTGTTTTTACGGTTTCAGTTTATTATGAGTTTTATAAACTGAAACCGTGAAAAGTAATAAGCCTATACAAGTGAATGTTTAAGCCTATACATTTAAATTATATTTTTCTTTTCGCTAGATGAAAGTATGTAGAGACGTTAGGTTATTTGGAAGCGGGAGACATGAAAAATGTGCAGTGCCCTCGCCGGGGCTCGAACCACGGACCTCTTGAAAACGCGCCAAGTGTGCTGACCACTACACCACGAAGTCATGCTAAGAAGGCGGGAGAAATATCTTATATACTTCCCCTTTTAAAGGGCAACTGGGGATTAGGGGACCCATTTGCCAAATCCCGTTGGTGGAAACGCAGGCGACAGAGAGGTAGCAGTGGAGGTAATTAAGAAGGGAGGAATTCGAAGCCATCCAAGATTTCAATACATTTGGGATTTCTGAAAAGATAGCCATCTTATAGAGGTGATATTCAATACAGTACAACTCCTATTATCCGAATCGCTGATTATCCGAATCACTTTCAGAGTTTAAGAAAAACATCTGATGTGTACATCACATGACTTCCTTGTACGGAATATTAAATTATACGCATTTTTGCTTGCATTTTATTTAAACTTATTAGATTGAATTAAACCTACTTCGCCGACAGCGCATAAACCACAATAGAATAAATGCATTCTTTAAAATTCACTTTGTTTACCATAGCGACACTCTGGCGCTAGGTTCAATTAACGGTATTATATTTCGTTCATATTATAACTCAGAATGCACAAAATTTATATCATTTAAAGAATTATCTAATCGTTGCCACATGTTCTATTCAAATACTATAATAAAGCTAGAACTATGTATAAAAGAAATTAAGCAAACAAAACAAAAAAGAAACAGTTTTCCACAGACGATTGAGTATTTCTCATTCAATTAATTCAGTTTTCACTTCACGACAAGGCAAAAATACATAAAAACTCAAAATATCTGTATTAAAAATTACGAAGTAAATCTTAAACGTTTATTTCCTCGAAAAAATTCCAGAAAGGATTAAGCATGATTTAAATAATAAATGAAGGCGTTATCTTTGTTGTTGCGAAGCTAAGTTTCTCTAGATTGGCAACAAATCCACTAGGCTTTTGTTTCAAATGTAAACAATCAATGGCCGCCATAAAAAAAAAGGCTTAGCGGCACTTAAACAATTTTAAAATTGTTGATAATTGTAAAAATATTGCATACAGATTTACCAAAGGCATAAAAACCTTAACCGGAAGATAAAAACAACATAATTCAATCATTTTTAAAGCAAAAAATGTACAAATTACTAACATATAAGAGTAAAGAAACTGAGATCACTGAGCCGGGTAACAGAGTGGATATATTTATAAATATATTTATATACGTTTGGCGCGGCCGATTGAAACCAAAATACGAGGTGCGCATCTACATGTTATAGTAGTCTTATATACAAAATTTCAACGTTCTGAGGCTACTCGTTTTTGAGTTATGCGAGATACGTACGTACGCACGTACGTACATACCTTCGTACAGACGCCACGAAAAATTCTCTTCAGAATTCATTTTAAAGCAGTTTTTTAGTTTTTTTGGAGGAAAAGAGTCTTTTATTCTGTCCTTACGTACAGACATCACGCAAAAACATCGTTAAATTGTATTCGAAAGCGGTCAAAGTAGATATTTTCGTTGAAATATGCTGCCTGAAGCTTTTCGCGATTACAATACTTCCTTTTTACTTCGTACAAGGAAGTAAAAAGAGAGAAACGTAGTGTTGGACAATAAATATTAAAAGGAGCAAACCTACACTTTTAAACTTCGTGCCACTGCTTGAAGACGAAGATGGAAGTTCTTTAAGAAAATCAATGCAACAAGAAGCAAAAATTTAGAAGATGTCGTTTCCAAAGTGGTTTTTGCAGCAACGTTCTGTGGGAAACCCAACTTCGGGTCCGATTCTTGTGCAAAAGCTAAGATCTTATCTTAGAAGTTTGGTTGTTCATCCTTTAAAGCAAGTAACGGCTGGCTAAGAAATTTTAAGTGCAAGCACGGTGTCCTTCAAACAGTTTACTTTGGCCGAGATGTTCAGCAAGCAATGACGTTCAGCATTTGTAAGTACTGTACAGTACGCTATATAACATGTACGCGAAAGTGATGCCTTTTCATTTTAATTAATAAAATCCTCTTTTAAAAAAAGTTTTTTTCTCCCATTTTCAACATACAGTACATACAGTAATTAATTAAAGTGTACGTAGACCCTTTCTTCGGAAAAATCCACTCATCCGAATTTTGTATTATCCGATTGATTCAGATAATTGGAGTTCTACTGTTTATAGTAAATTAAGACGATCTCTCACGGTCCAGAGGATTTCGGTCTTTTGGATGGGCTAGATCAGTGTTTCCCAACGTGGGGCCCCCGCCCCACAGGGGGGCAATTAGATTGTTAAGGGGGGAAATTTGAATATGGATTCTTTCAGAGTTTAAGGTGACAAGAGATGTTCAAATTTCCAAATTTTCTTCAAGATGTCGAAATTTTTCAAAATTTCATTTTTTATTCCCAAAAGTAAAGAATAATGTAAGTGATATACACGTAAAATGTTTTTAAATTGATGTGCATTTTAAATATTTTATAAAGAATTTTTGCTGTAGAGATTTAAATCCTTAGAAATTTTTTCCTAAAACTTATCATTCAAGTTTCTTTCGTGAACATTTCAATTTTTGTATATTAAAAATTATGTATTTGCTAAGGGGAGCAGAGGAATTTTAGAGAGGATTAGGTGGGGCAATAGCACAAAAAAGGTTGGGAAACACTGGGCTAGACGGAGGTATGGTTATTTTAAAAAGGTCATACTAAATTTTCGTTATTTAAATTCGGAGAAATACTCTTTATGGTTACCGTATATACCCGCGTATAAGTCGACCCCCCACTTCGACATAAAAAATTCGTAGAAAATAAGAAACCCGCGTATAAGTCGACCCCCCACTTCCGAAATCGATCGAGAAACTTCGAAAAAAAATTTTTTTTAAGTACTACATTTATTCAAAATCATCTGAGAAAAAAAAGTAAATATACGATATAAAATACCTTGGTAAATAAACAAAATCAAAATCCTTCAACGTCCGATTCATAGTCAGATTCGCCAAACATTTCACAGAACTCTTCTGTCGTCATTGTAACTTGTATATAGTAACGTTCTAGAATTTGTTCCGAAAAAGATTCGCGTACGTAAAATCTATCTGCATTTTCCCTTTTTAAAAGTTAAAAGAAATATTCAAAACCTTTCAGTTATTGCGTGGGCTATTTTTTTAAATTTTGACGTGTACGCCTGTTAACAAAAGTATTTCATGAATGAACAATAACTATTATAAAGTGTGTGTGATTATGGCAAAGCCTCGAGGGCTATCAGCCTAAGAGGAGGGATGCCTTCGTGGAGGACTTTCTAAGGGAAACTGGCTCGTATACACGTTACACATGGGGAAAACCACGGAAACGCCCATGCAGCCAGCCCTTTCGCGGGATTCGAACCTCGGACCGAACTATCAGTGTTCAGCGACTTTACCGCTCGGCCGCTGGTGGGCTAACTATTATAAAGACTTAACGTACGTAAAAACTATCTGCATTTCTCTTTTCTTGGCGTGTTGGCGAAACGTTTTTATTGCTCAATATTGATCGGTTGTTCGGGGGCCGAAAATTCTTTGGTTTAATCGAAACTTACTCTAGTTAAAGTATGAAACTCTGTGATTAGTTCGTCACATTATCAGGTTCAATGTTCCGCCTTACTTTCTCTGGGAACATGCAGGGGCCTGACTCGGAACAGGGAGCTTACTAAAGCTATGTTCAATAACTGTGGGAAGTAGACAAGATACACAAGAAGGGTATACAAAACCCTTTATTTTCCACTCTTTACAATAATTTCCGTACTTCGGAATACAGAGACCAACTACTTGTGGTCTGAACGTAAGAATAAAAATATAACTAAACTCTAACTTAACTTTGGAATAATAAACGTGGAAGATTGGCCTTATATTAACAGGAAGCCGTATGTAGTACAGAGAACTGTTAACACTACAATACGTTTAAAATTATCACGAGGATTAAACCTCTGGCCTGGAAGGCAACCAGCAACCGAGTAAAACTTCTAAGGCAAGCGGCCTGCTTCGACTAACTCCTTCCTCTCTCTCGCTTGGCAAAAAGCCACAACTTAAGTACTTGGCGTTCGCCAGACAAATTTTGCATAAATAAGTTAACGCTTTTAATTCTGGCCGGAAGTAGAAAATAAGAAGTGATAGTAAAGATTTAAAATAAAATAAACGTTAGTAAAACTTAAGATCCTTACAACATAATTTAAGTCATGAAATTACTTCAAGTAAGTGACTTATTTGATAAGTCGTCCAATTTGAGTGCGGGAAGAAAACAACTGCATTATATAAAGAAATTTTTGAACTTCCGATCCTTTTAATTTTTTATGGCCCCGCGTATAAGTCGACCCTCCCACTTTGAAGTCTTTTCTTTGTCCAAAATATCTCGACTTATACGCGGGTATATACGGTAAGAGAATTGGATGTGTAGCACTTAAGACATACCAGAATTCTCAACTGTTCCAAAAAGTATCATGAAACTCGTATAATACCCGTATTTTTAATCTAAAAATATCAGTGAAAATTTCCAGGCATAACACTAATCATTCACTAATAATCATTCACTACATAACACTAATCATTCAGTTACTAAGTTCCTTTGCTAACTCGTATTTATTCTCAAAAATAAAGTCTCTCAAAAGGATAAAAATAAGAGCAAATGAAAATACCGGCAATCAAGAATATGGAAAATTCAAAATGTCTGCGAATTTATCTTAGATAGATAAATTTGAATAGATCACATGACTTAACGGTTTCAGCAACACAGTTTTAGGAATTATTTTTAAATAAATTATGTAAAACATATTTTACGGTTCAGAGCATCACAAAAGTACACATACGCATGCATAAGATGCTATTTTCAGCACACTAACAGCCTTCAAAAGGATAAAAATAAGGAGAAATGAAAATACTGGAAATTAAGAATGAAATTCGTGAAATTCTGCGAATATATCTCAGAGCTTTGAATGCTTTTATCCAAACGGACAGTAGGCACATGACAGCATGACTTCAGCTAAAGATTTTTAGAAATTATTTTAAAATACATTACGTAAGATAAATTTTACGGTTCACAGCATCACAAAAGAATACACATACGTGCATAAAATGTTATTTTCAACGTACTTAAGGCAGAAATTGAAAAACAAAAGTATTTAATAGAAATTACAATAGTCGATATTTTTGTGAATTTCTGAAAATATTTGTGTCTATTTTATTACACTGCTGTTATAATGTTCGTATTGTTTTTATTTAGTTCGAGTTAATTTATTTAAATCGAGGGTTTTTAGAGTTAGAGCTTTAGGCAGACTTTTATGCAATTTAACATCCTGTTGCGAATTCTTCTAGAAATTATTCCGGTTTTAACCGTTTTGCTAGCTGATGTTAAAAACGCACCGTTGAAATATTAGCCAACATTCTGTGTGGTGTCCGCCGATAACATCGTGGCAAAAACATCGCGAACGAAAATGTCACGGAGAAAACAACGCAAGGCGAAAACGTCGTGCTACAAAACATCGTAGGAGAAAACATCGCAAAGAGAAAACATCGCAGTTCTAAAACATCGTGGTACAAAATATCATCGTCGAAAATAAAGCGGTTCAAAAACTTCGCAGTTTAAAAACATCGTCGTCAAAAATATCGTGGTAAAAAATAAAGTATCTACAAATCATCGCATGACGATAACATCGCAGACATGCTTTTTCCATACATGCTTTAATAACTGTAAATGAATATTCCTATAAAGATTTGTGAGCGCAAAATGTAAAGAAGGATAATTTTTATTTTCACATTTTTTATTAACTAATAAATTTTTTCTGAAAAAGTAAGAAGGAAACTTAAGCATAGAAAATTAAATGCAACTTATAGATTATACTTTTCATGAAAAATTACCAGTAAAAACTTTATAAAAAATGATTTATTAATGGCCTTTGTTAGTTAACTATGTCGGTTTAAAATTCTATTAATTGCTATAAGTTGCATTAATTTGCTATGCTTAAGTTTCCTTCTTACTTTTTCAGAAAAAATTTATTAGTTAATAAAAAAATGTGAAAGTAAAAATTATACTTCTTTCCATTTTGCGCTCACAAATCATTATGGGAATATGCATTTACAGTTATTAACGCATGTTTGCGAAAATCATGTATGAAAAAAGCATGTCTGCGATGTTATCGTCATGCGATGATTTGTAGATTCTTTATTTTTTACCACGATATTTTCGACGACGATGTTTTTAAATTGCGAAGTTTTTGAACCGCTTTATTTTCGACGACGATGTTTTGTACCACGATGTTTTAGGACTGCGATGTTTTCTCTTTGCGATGATTTCTCCCACGATGTTTTGTAGCACGATGTTTTCGCCTTGCGTTGTTTTCTCCGCGACGTTTTCGTCCGCGATGTTTTCGGCTGTAACCCCTAGAAGACTGGCAAGAGAATTATCGTTCTAGTCTGAATTAATATGACAGAGTCATGAGAAGGTTAAAATAACCTTTTTATTAACTCTTTAAATATATCAGAAGGCTCCACTTGTGTTTGCAAACAAAACTTCGCCATTTAAAATAACAAAATTTGAAATTCAAATTCAAGTAAGGCACTCGGAGACTACACAGAAGGTTACAGCCGAAAACATCGCGGCAAAAACATCGCGGACGGAAACGTCGCGGAGAAAACAACGCAAGGCGAAAACATCGTGCTACAAAACATCGTGGGAGAAAACATCGCAAAGAGAAAACATCGCAGTCCTAAAACATCGTGGTGCAAAACATCGTCGTCGAAAATAAAGCGGTTCAAAAACTTCGCAATTTAAAAACATCGTCGTCGAAAATATCGTGGTAAAAAATAAAGAATCTACAAATCATCGCATGACGATAACATCGCAGACATGCTTTTTTCATACATGATTTTCGCAAACATGCGTTAATAACTGTAAATGCATATTCCCATAATGATTTGTGAGCGCAAAATGGAAAGAAGTATAATTTTTACTTTCACATTTTTTTATTAACTAATAAATTTTTTCTGAAAAAGTAAGAAGGAAACTTAAGCATAGCAAATTAATGCAACTTATAGCAATTAATAGAATTTTAA
This sequence comes from Stegodyphus dumicola, assembly GCF_044657685.1. NCBI lineage: Eukaryota > Metazoa > Arthropoda > Arachnida > Araneae > Eresidae > Stegodyphus > Stegodyphus dumicola. The sequence continues at coordinate 33,325,688 of NC_140772.1, forward strand.
ACCGACATAGTTAACTAACAAAGGCCATTAATAAATCATTTTTTATAAAGTTTTTACTGGTAATTTTTCATGAAAATTATAATCTATAAGTTGCATTTAATTTTCTATGCTTAAGTTTCCTTCTTACTTTTTCAGAAAAAATTTATTAGTTAATAAAAAATGTGAAAGTAAAAATTATCCTTCTTTACATTTTGCGCTCACAAATCTTTATGGGAATATTCATTTACAGTTATTAAAGCATGTATGGAAAAAGCATGTCTGCGATGTTATCGTCATGCGATGATTTGTAGATACTTTATGTTTTACCACGATATTTTTGACGACGATGTTTTTAAACTGCGAAGTTTTTGAACCGCTTTATTTTCGACGACGATGTTTTGTACCACGATGTTTTAGGACTGCGATGTTTTCTCTTTGCGATGTTTTCTCCTACGATGTTTTGTAGCACGACGTTTTCGCCTTGCGTTGTTTTCTCCGCGACGTTTCCGTCCGCGATGTTTTCGGCTGTAACCTTCTGTGTAGTCTCCGAGTGCCTTACTTGAATTTGAATTTCAAATTTTGTTATTTTAAATGGCGAAGTTTTGTTTGCAAGCACAAGTGGAACCTTCTGATATATTTAAAGAGTTAATAAAAAGGTTATTTTAACCTTCTCATGACTCTGTCATATTAATTCAGACTAGAACGATAATTCTCTTGCCAGTCTTCTAGGATATGAAGGATAATGATTTAAACTTCTACATAACTTAATATAATACTGTAATTTTAGTCTTCTATGTCGTCTTACAGAGGTGATTTTGAGTGTCGATGCTAAGGTATATTGGTCATTTTCAGAGGTGATTGCGAAGAAAATATTCCGCATTAATTATCTGGGTAAGATGATAATTGCTCGTGAGTAAAATGAATATTTACGATTTTCTGTTGTTTTCTTATGGACCTTTCCTTTAAAAAAGTATATGAAAATAATTTCTTCTATAAAGTCGGTTTTATTATCATGTGAGTTTGACAATCAGGCCACTGGGGTCAATGGCCTAGTGGTTGATGTGTGTGTGTGTGTATTTAATTACGGCAAAGCCTCTAGGGTTATCTGCCTAAGGGGGGGGATGCCTTCGTTGAGGACTTTCTAAGGGAAACTGGCTCGTATATACGTTACACATGGGGAAAACCACGAAAACACCCATGCAGCCAGCCCGTTCGCGGGATTCGAATCTCGAACCGAACTACCAGTGTTCAGCGACTTTACTGCTCGGCCGCTGGTGGGCGCCTAGTGGTTGATATCGCTGTGAATACGAGCCATTTTATCTCAGAAAATCCTCAACGAAAGCATCCCTCCTCTTGGGCAGGTGACGCTCATGTGCTTTGCTATACTCATATAACCTAACCTAACTTATAAATAAATGAGAGAAAGAAATATTTTAAATTTAATGTTAAATAAATTTTATAAAAAACTAGTTTTTTTTAAAAAAAAGATTTTAAATTGCGTCCAAAGGGGCGTATTTTTTTAACATTTTGTGTCTTACCTTTATTTATTAAATATCATGTTCTTCGCACTTAAACCATAAAATTCAGTTCAAGAGCAATATCGCAAAATAATTTTAAACTAAGCATACCTTTAGAATTTCAGATACACAGTCTCCCGCGCTGGAGATAAAAAGGTTTTTTCTGTACAACGTTGCCATTCCTCGCTTTGAAATCCTTGAGTTTGTTAATCAAAAATTCGTTAAATTTTTACAAAATATGAAATCGATAATAAAACAAATTCCAAATTTCAAATTTGGGCTTCCAGATGCCCATATTCGCAGGAGGAATACGTCATACAAAATTGGATGGCTCTAGGTAACGCTGTTTTACCACAAGGCGAGAAACATACATACATTAATGCAGATTCTTCATTATTTAATTTCTTCAAATATAATACAGGGCAATAATATTCGGTGGCAACAGTTTGAAAAGTGAAACGGACATTCAGAGTGATTCGACGCAAAATCGCAAAACGAAAAGAATAGTCTCTCAGGGAGAAAACCCCTTTGAACTAATAAATTTTATTAAAAAAAATCTGAAAGCTTTCAGATTTTACATTACGCCCAAAAGGGAGACTAGGTAAGATTTTACATTACGCTTCAAAAGGGCGTGATGTAAAATCCTACCTAGTCTGCTTCGGTTAAAACCATGGTACGCCAGTATTCAGTACTAATGCTTATTTACTATGTTTGCAGAATTACTGATTACTTTACAGTGGTAGTCGCCTACAGAAATTGGTTGCCATTAAAAGGTTTACTCGATTAGTATATGTCCTCTCTAGTGCAGAAACGGATTCCATACAAACTTAGGACTTTAATACAGATTACTATTTCTAAAATTGTTTTATTAAGCATTGCTTATAATTCTGACATGTTCTTAGCCGCGATTCTGGAGGAAAAAGAAAAGTTTTTTAACGTTTTGTGTGCTACCTTTATTTATTAAATATCATGTTCTTCACACTCGTACCATAAAATTCATTTCAATAGCAATATCACAAAATAATTTTAAAAGACCTTATCTTTAGAATTTCCGATACACAGTCTCACGCGCTGGAGATAACTTTTTTTTTTTACCATTGCTCGCTCTGAAATCGTTGAGTTTGTTAACCAGAAATTTGTTAAAGGTTTACAAAATTTGAAATAGATTATAAAAAAATTCAAAATTCAAAATTCGGGCTTCCAAGTGCCCATGTTCGGTTGGAGGACTACGTTATTCAAAATTTGATGGCTCTAGGTACCGTTGTTTTTTTTCATAAAGACAGAAACTTTCATGCAGATTCTTCATTATTTAGTGGGCTTAAAAGGCGATAATATTTGGTGGCAACAGTGTGAAAAGTGAGCCAACGCAGAAAGTGAAACGACGCAAAATGCCGTTTGAAGACTAATAGCACTTTGGGTCTAAAGCCTCTTTGGGCTAATAAGTACATTTAATATTTTAATTTATAATAACTCAGTGGTCTGGAAACATTGTGGATTTAAGGAGTTTCTAAAACCGCATTTTTTTTTTTTTTTTTTTTTTTTTTTTTTCGGAACCCTTAAATACCTTATACATGTGTTTGCGGGGAAAAGTGGAAGCTGACCATTCTCAAATCAATAAATGCTAATATTGATTTGAGGATGATATAATATGACAATAGCGTTGATATATAATGAAAATATATTAACGCTGTATATGCAGCTTATGTAGAAAAGAGAAGAAAATCATTATTTCGTTACAATTTTACTCATAAAAATAGAGATGCTACTAATTATTTTCGGTAATAATAACAACAGAAATAAAAGATCTTATTTAATTAGTTTAAATGAATTTTTAAAAATATTAACTAGCCATTTATGTTATTTAATAAATTAATTTATATGATTTGATTTGCGATTCCCATAGTATTCGACGATGCTTTCGAATTTTGATTTGGATTTCCAGAATCTCAAGGTTCCATTGAACACTGTTTGAAGACCATTGTTTTCGGAATTTATGAATTAAAAACGTACCATTATATGAAGTAAATTCTGTAAGATATTTTTGCTTTTTGTCCTTAATGCGGAAATCCTTTTCGAATTTCTTTCGTTTATCACAGAGTTTAACACAGGTCTTCCTGAAAAGCAGAACAGAAGAAAAAATTTCCTTAAACCGGGGGAATAACTGTAAACTTGAGATATTTTTGTTCTCATTCATGAGATTTAAAGTAAAGATTCAACAGCAGCTGGTAATATCCACGGCAATGATGACACAAACATAGGAAGCAACAAGTAAGACTTCAAAATTTATTCTCTAAACGGAGAAAAACTTTCAGAATAACTTTGGCACATTTTCTGTTCATTACTTTCCATTCAGTTAGTGGGAATATTTCGGATTGAAAACTCAAACAAAATAACTTTTTATCAGAAATTTCGATTCCGTTTCTTTTCTTCGTGTGATAAAATCATAAACTTGTTTCTTTTAAGACTAATATAAACCACATCGCAAGTACTAGGTTCGTTTTCAGGAGAGAGTTTTTCTTCAAATAAATTACAGTAAATTTTTTCATAGCGATCATCTCCCTAAGATGTCCACCTCTGGAAGCGTCCAGTATTCGCGGGACATAGATATCAGAATGAAAATTATTTGCATTGATGTTTTTGTGTCTAGTAGCTTAGCCTTGTTTAGAACTCTTTTAGCACAAAGGAAGATTGTGCTAAAAGATCAAGTAAAACCCCACAGGTTATTATTGACATAATAACCTGTGGGGTTTTACTTGATCTAGAACTGGTAATTAGTGCAATAACCCTAACGGACATAAAGCGAATTATCGGTACGTCTGGAGTAACTGCAAAATCGTAAGAATATATAAATAACTTTTTTATTTAAACAGAATTGGAGAACATAAACACACACTCTGTTTGCCAACCATATCAGCCACAACTGGTGGTGGTACAACTAAACAGAACAATGAGTTTTAAGTAAAACATGGAACAGTAGTCAAGGACTACACTGCTGAATATCATTATAAGCTGGCTGAGTAATTCGACCACAGCGTCAAAACCAGTGTCAGCAGCGAAAGAAAGCAAAGCCGGATAATTAAAACTATCAGAGCTGGCTCGGAACTAATACGTAGCGTACACGCGAAGCCAATTTTTTCTCAAAATCTTTCTTTAATCTCCAAAAAAACTCAGCTTAAATACTGTGTAACTCATTTGCATTTTGGTGAGCAAATGAAAAGGGGAAGTTACAGCAGTGACTATAAAGTCATAATAACTGGTTAATTTAAATTACAACCTTATAAACCTCTCCATGAATGCAACAGGTAAGAGTTTAGCGAACCTTCTCTAAGATGACCACCCTCCATTCTAAAGAATTTTGGTCTTCTGTGGTTTTATAAAGGAGGTGGGCGCCAATAGAAGTTACACTGCTCACAGAAACATATATGAGACGATTACTTCGGTTCCAGACAATTTTTGTCTTCTGTGGAGATGTTGCCTTAAAAGGATGGTGTGTAATACCAATATTTATATACTGTTACGAAAAGGACAGGCGCGGTGAGATAGCTTCAACGCAAAGCAGTTTTAGGGTTGCTATAAAAATAGGCAAAGGAAGGCAGGGTTGTCATATTTGGCGAGAAATAGCCCAATTGTCGCTATTTGACGACAAAATTGGCGATATACCATGGACGGATGGAGAACCTTCTGGAACGAATTCTTACCGCTTTAGCCCAGCATGTTCTCGAACACAAGCCGAAACCTATATAAACCCTGCTGGTCCGCAGTCATAAATATATGAGCATCGACTAGGGTCATTTTCAGAGAGGGTGACCATCCACGTGACCACCCTGAACATTTCAAAGTGCCTTGTTTCTATCTGCCAGCGCTGCCTCCAGATTCGCCAGTTCCTGATCGAGGCTTCTCCACATCCAGGATTTGGACTTTCTTCTAACATCCATCACCGCCACCAGAGGGCGACACATCTGATTGCTCGCTATTTTTCTTCTTTTCTTTTCCTCCCACTCACTGCTCCCTCCATGGGATTCATCCAGGTACTTTTCATCACCATGCCCATTGTGGACTTACTTCAGGTTTACAGGGAAGTACTGCGAATGCAGTAGAACCTCTGTATAAATACATCTGTATCAAAGTATCAAAGTCAGTTAGGGGCCCACCAGCGGCCAAGCGGTAAAGTCGCTGAACGCTGGTAGTTCGGTCCGAGGTTCGAATCCCGCGAACAGGCTGGCTGCATGGGCGTTTTCGTGGTTTTCCCCATGTGTAACGTGTATACGAGCCAGTTTTCCTTAGAAAGTCCTCCACGAAGGCATCCCTCCCCTTAGGCAGATAGCCCTCGAGGCTTTGCCATAATCATACACACACAAAGTCAGTTAGTGTGTGTGCCTCGTCTAGCGAGCTGATAGTTAGTCATTGAGTGAGTGTCTCGAAGTCCAGCGCCGAGTTGGTCGTCGAGTGCATCGAGAGTGTCTTTTAGAGCATCGCGAATTAGTGCATCGTCGAGTTTTGTCATAGACTGTGCTGAGTCGAGAGCTAAACTATTTTGTATCGTCGAGTGCATCGCGTGGAGAGTCTCGAGAGTACGTGGAGTTCCAAGAACGACCAAACAGAGTCGGAAGTTGTACTCTGGTGCTTTGCAGTGAAGCTATCTCCACCGTTATTGCCTTACAGTGTGAAGGATGTGTCGCTGATTGCTCCAGCGTGTTTATAGTAGATTTTCGAGGACTGTAAAAAGTGGAGCTGTCCTAATTAAATATTGTCTAAATAAAGTGTGTTTCGATACAACTGGTGTCAGGAAGAGAAAAACGCAACAATAATTAGGCAGGTTCAGAGACGGTATTCTACAGAAGGCATTGTATTGCTTTTTATGCACAATAAATAGATTAAATTAGGTTTATTATATATTTATTAAAAATGCAGGGACAATAGCAGCAGTATGGCACGGGGGGAAGTCAAATTTATATTTATTTTCTATATGAAATCTAACATTTGGTACCTGCAAGACATTTCTTGGTTACCCTTTAAAATGATGATATATTAATGGCTAAATGATGCTACCTTTATGATTCTACCCTTTATAATGATCTATAATGCTACCCTTTGTAATGCTGATATATTGATGGCTTACAATGATGATACATTGAAGGCTAAGTATTAAGTTCTTAGATTGATATTTGTTTCAAATAACTTAAAGAAGTTTAATTTGTAGAGGCATTAGGTATTTTTTTTAAAGCAGGCAAGATGAAAAATTAGCAACGCCTTCGCCGGGAATCGAACCGCGGACTTCTCAATTACGCGCTTAGAGTGCAGACCATTACACCACGAAGGCTCGCTAAGAAGGCGGAAGAAATACCTTATATACTCCCCCTTTTAAAGCGCGATTGGGGGTTTTGGGAGGACCCAACCGCCAAATCCTGGGTTTGGAGAATCATCATCCAACACCCTTTTAGTTCGGGCGCCACTATAGAGACATTAGGTATTTTTTTTTTTTTTTTAAGTAAGCAAGATGAAAAATCAGCAACGCCTTCGCTGCGAATCAAACCGCGGACCTTTCAATTACGCGCTGAGCGTGCAGACCACTACGAATTTTTGATTAACAAACTGAAGGATTTCAAAGCGAGCAATGGCAAGACTCTACGGAAAAAAAAAAAAAAAAAAAACTTTTTACCTCCAACGCGCGGTACTGTGTATCGGAACTTCTAAAGATACGCTCATTTTAAAATTATTTTGCAACATTGCTATTAAACTGAATTTTATGGTGTAAGTGCAAAGAACATGATATTTAATAAATAAAGGTAATACACAAAACGTAAAAAAAAAGCCCCTTTGGACATAATTTAAAATCTGAAACCTTTCAGATTTTTTTTTTTTAAATTTTTTATTTCACGCTATGCATTAATTCAAGAAAATGACTAGAGGAAATGCGAAAAATTTCTTTTGTTAAAAAAGATCCAGAGCGAAAATGATTTTGACTAATTCTTCTACACTTTCTAACATCTTTTCATGACTTTCTAATTTCTTCTTATCAATTAGCTCGCGCAAGTGCTTCAGACAGATCTGGTCAATGTTTATTCATCTCTACCAATGCCATTAACAGTGCGACACAGTACGAAACTTTGTTTTAATTTTCAAAGGAATTAGAAATTTTTTAAAAAATCAAATTTAACTATGCTTTGGTGCAGTTTGAATAAACCGAATTGCTTTCTAAATTTCAAGTTTTCTAATTTCTACAGAATGCCATTCTGCTGAAGAAAAAATAACCTATTTTTTTTTAGCACGCACAATACTTCGGTAACGAGAAAAAAGATGTAGATAACAGATTAGAACATCTATTCTGCTCAAGAAAAAAAAAAAAGAGGATGGTCAGATAATATTTTGGTTATTATTATTTTTTTACTTCTTAAAATTCGGTCAAGGAAATTAATAAGAAGGATTTATTTAAGACAACAATGTGAGCGCCAGATGTTGGGAAATGGAAGAAAATGACCAAATCCATGAATAATTCTGACCTTATAAAGAAAATGAAGAAGCATATGTTTATATTAAAATCGCTTAATGTCATAAATAAGTAGATAAATATAAATGCTTTGCAGAGAATTAGCTAAAAATTTTTATAAAATGAAAATTCCTAAAATAATTTTTATTTTCTCTAAAAAAAAGTTAGAAACATTACATTTAGATTGTTGTAAACTATAGCAAATATTTTCCATTTTTATTCATCTTTTTAATTTTACTTCCTTGTACGAAGTAAAAAGGAAGTATTGTAATCGCGAAAAGTTTCAGGCAGCATATTTCAACCAAAATATCCATTTTGACCGCTATCGAATGCAATTTAACGATGTTTTTGCGTGATATCTGTACGTAAGGACAGAATAAAAGACTCGTTTCCTCCAAAAAAATTATAAAACTGCTTTAAAATTAATTCTGAAGAGAATTTTTCGTGGCGTCTGTATGAACGTATGTACGAACGTATGAACGTATGTACATAACTCAAAAACGAGTAGCCTCAGAACGTTGAAATTTTGTATATAGGACTACTATAACATGTAGATGTGCACCTCGTATTTTGGTTGCAATCGGCCGCACCAAACGTATATAAATATATTTATATATATATCCACTCTGTTACCCGGCTCAGTGATCTCAGTTTCTTTACTCTTATATGTTTGTAAATTGTGCATTTTTTGCTTTAAAAATGATTGAATTCTGTTGTTTTCATCTTCCGGTTAAGGTTTTTATGCCTTTAGTAAATCTGTATGTAATATTTTTAGAATTATCAACAATTTTAAAGTTGTTTAAGTGCCGCTAAGCCTTTTCTTTATGGCGGCCATTGATTGTTTACATTTGAAACAGCAGACTGGTAGATTTGTTGCCAATCTAGAGAAACTTAGCTTCGCAACAACAAAGATAACGCCTTCATTTATTATTTAAACCTTGCTTAATCCTTTCTGGAATTTTTTCGAGGAAATAAGTGTTTAAGATTTACTTCGTAAATTTTAATATAGATATTTTGAGTTTTTATGTATTTTTGCCTTCTCGCGTTCAATTAATTCCTCCTTAAATTAATTGAATGAGAAATACTCAATCGTCTGTGAAAAACTGTTTCTTTTTTGTTTTGTTTGCTTAATTTCTTTTATACATCATTCTATCTTTATTATAGTATTTGAATAGAACATGTGGCAACGATTAGATAATTCTATTCTTTAAATGATATAAATTTTGTGCATTATGAGTTATAATATGAAGGAAATATAATACTGTTAAGTGAATCTAGAGCCAGATTGGCGCTATGGTAAACAAATACTAGAGTGGATTTTAAAGAATGCATTTATTCTATTGTGGTTTATGCGCTGTCGGCGATGTAGATTTAATTCAATCCAATAAGTTTAAATGAAATGCAAGAAAAATGCATATAATTTAATATTCCGTACAAGGAAGTCATGTGGTGTACACATCAGATTTTTTTTTATTTTGTAAATACAAAAGCTGTCATAAATTTGTGTTTTGAGTGTTTTCTATAAAATGTTTTCTATTTTAAGCGATTAAAAATTTGTATAAGCAGTGAACATTTTCATGAAGATCTTTAGAAAACTAACTATCGAACTAAGCATTGTTTCTAAGAGCATAAATAATAAACCCTCTCCAAGACGTGCACATACGGTTTTACAAAGGTTTTGGTTTTCTGCGGAGGTGTTGTCTTAGAAAACTGATCGGTGTTTGTTTGTGTTCATTGTTCGGTATCTCAACATCGGTGTTTGTTTATGTTCTCAGAAGTATTGGTTCTCAAAAATAGTCATTTTAGGGAGGTAAGCGCTTCAGAAGATTGATTCATTTCATCAATATTGAACATCACCTCTTTATGATGATTTCCTTTACAAAAGACTAAGCCATCCAGGGCTGTGGATAATTGTCTTAGAGCAGAGTTTCTTAAACTGTGGGTCGCGACTCCCATGGGGATCGCGGGATCTGCAGCAGGGGGACGCCAAAAATTTTAGCAGTTTTGATATTTCTTTAACTTATTAATATAATTTTACAATTACCAAATATTTTTACACAGTGTATCTGAAAATAGATAAAAATAAGGCAATACAGACAAACAAAAAACGAAAACGTTTCGACTCATACTTTTTATAATATAACGTTTATTTTACTTGCTTTGAACATGACGCCGTCATTTCGCGCTTATTTAAAATTTTCACATTGTTCTATGTCTGAAAATTAGAAATTACAGTTAATGACCTAAAACTGTAATAGTATATTTCAGTCCAAGTGAAAAAATTGACGGTTTCACTCACGCGTGTGTCAGATTAGTGCAATGCTTATGGGGTCCAATAAAATTTTCGTAAATATTATGCGGTCCAGGGGTCGTGAAAAAAATCTCAGTAATAAAAAGCAGTCGCGACTAAAAATAATTTAAGAAGCCCTGTCTTAGTTCTAGTAATTAAATAGAACCAGGACGTAATAATGAATATTCTTTAGAAATAGTACTTAAATTACAGTAATAATAATTTAATAGAAGGAATGGTTATATCAGGGTTATAAAATCGAGAAATATGATGACAGAAAAGAGTTTAAGAATGCAAAAGCATGAAAGTTTTGTGCTGAAATCTTTAAAAATTAATAATAATTTATTTATTATTTTTTTAAACAGATGAAAATTACTGGAAGGAGAGATATAACTTTTACGCAAACATATAAAATCCTATTCTTGTAAAATTAAATCCGCTGACACGATCCCGTTGCTGCAGAAAGCTATCCGTAAAATTGGATTGTTTTAACCTTTTCAGATAATACAACGTAGCAAAAGACAGTCTTTTTAGCTTTCCGGCATAAGAAAAAAGCATGAAACGCGTTCATTGATGGTCTCAAATATAAGCAATAGGTGTTTGCTCTGGAATTCAGAAACCTTTTTCTTGTATTTAGAAATCAACGGTGACCATGAAGATCCCGTCTCGGAAAATGATTCAGATCGTCTCGGGAAATGATCCAGCTACATAGACTTTTCAGTTAGGAACGGACCAGTAGCATCGACCACCAGGGAGGATACGTCCGGCTTCACCCGACTGAATCCTACATTACCGGAATGCTTGCGTTTCGTTTTTAAGTCGAACTTCATAACGTCAATTTCAGCTCTGCCGAAACGCAGGTTTCTGATGAAATGCAAATGACAAAATGATCAAAAACAAATATAAAAAATCTGATGTGTACACCACATGGCTTCCTTGTACGGAATATTAAATTATACGCATTTTTTCTTCCATTTTATTTAAACTTATTAGATTGAATTAAACTTACTTCGCCAACAGCGCATAAACCACGATAGGATAAATGCATTCTTTAAAATTCACTTTGTTTACCATAGCGACACTCTGGCGCTAGGTTTACTTAACAGTATTATATTTCACTCATATTAAAATCGAAATCGAGTCGTTGGCTAGGCAGCTATTAGTAGCCAACCGCTACTTTAACCGTCTCTGTTGGTAAATTGCCCTAAGGCGTTACATTCATATTATAACTCAGAATGCACAAAATGTATACCATTTAAAGAATTATCTAATCGTTGCCACATGTTCTGTTCAAATACTATAATAAAGCTAGAATGATGTATAAAAGAAATTAAGCAAACAAAACAAAAAAGAAACAGTTTTTCACAGACGATTGAGTATTTCTCATTCAATTAATTTAAGGAGGAATTAATTGAACGCGAGAAGGCAAAAATACATAAAAACTCAAAATATCTATATTAAAATTTACGAAGTAAATCTTAAACACTTATTTCCTCGAAAAAATTCCAGAAAGGATTAAGCAAGGTTTAAATAATAAATGAAGGCGTTATCTTTGTTGTTGCGAAGCTAAGTTTCTCTAGATTGGCAACAAATCTACCAGTCTGCTGTTTCAAATGTAAACAATCAATGGCCGCCATAAAGAAAAGGCTTAGTGGCACTTAAACAACTTTAAAATTGTTGATAATTCTAAAAATATTACATACAGATTTACTAAAGGCATAAAAACCTTAACCGGAAGATGAAAACAACAGAATTCAATCATTTTTAAAGCAAAAAATGCACAATTTACAAACATATAAGAGTAAAGAAACTGAGATCACTGAGCCGGGTAACAGAGTGGATATATATATAAATATATTTATATACGTTTGGTGCGGCCGATTGCAACCAAAATACGAGGTGCACATCTACATGTTATAGTAGTCCTATATACAAAATTTCAACGTTCTGAGGCTACTCGTTTTTGAGTTATGTACATACGTTCATACGTTCGTACATACGTTCATACAGACGCCACGAAAAATTCTCTTCAGAATTAATTTTAAAGCAGTTTTATAATTTTTTTGGAGGAAACGAGTCTTTTATTCTGTCCTTACGTACAGATATCACGCAAAAACATCGTTAAATTGCATTCGATAGCGGTCAAAATGGATATTTTGGTTGAAATATGCTGCCTGAAACTTTTCGCGATTACAATACTTCCTTTTTACTTCGTACAAGGAAGTAACAAAAAGAGAAAAAGAAAAATCACTAAACTAACTCTCTAACTGTTTACGTTTGTCATATTTTCTTCGGCAAATTTCTTTGTCAGTTTCTTGCTGCATCAGTACTGTTGTCTGGCTTTGTTATTGCTTTCTTTAGTTTTTATTTTAAAACTTTTTTTTATATTATTTTAACCGTTTTGCTCTTTCCCTATTTTATATTTTTGTGTTCACTACATTTTTATGCTTGTTCCCTTTCGTTATATGTCAACAGACAGGAACCGATTTTGTAAGTTACACCGTAAGCTTATGAAATTCTTGAATCATCTCCATTTTTTGCATAGATGTAAACATCAGACAATCATTCCCATATTGATACAAATCAAGTCTTAAATCTTCTGTTCACATTTCAAAAATTATGCATAAATTCAAACTGCGGTTACCTCTATAAATCATATATAATCTTTTCTTTTGTACAACTTTATGTAGACTGTAAGTGGCAACAGTAGAAACAAAAACAAGCGGAGAATGCTGTTGTTTAAAAAAAGAACGTCTTTAAGAAGTCAATAAATTGTTTTCTTTTAAATTTAGTAGCGTAAAGTTATAAATTTAGTAGCGTTGCCAGAAAAATAACGTTTATGATGTAGCAAGCGCTACACTGCCACTTCGTCGCATTATAAGAAACGCGCGTAAACGTTTGTCATAAGATTGAACATGAATTATATTACCTTCATTTAAAAATTGCCAATTCTACTTTAAATTTGTCCTAATTTAGTCATAAACTTTGATTTAGAACCGATGCTGCTTAGCAACTCCATTAAATTGTCCTTATTTCTAAATTCCAAAATAAAATGCTTTTAAAAATTTTTACATTCTTCTTTGTTGGAAACTACATAAACATCTTACATAATTAAAAAAAAAAAAAAAACTGAAATGTTTTAGATTTTAAATTACGTCCAAAGGGGCATTTTTTAACATCTTGTGTGTCACCTTTATTTATTAAATATTATGTTCTTTGCACAATTTTCGATACACAGTCTCATGCACTGGAGATAAAAGTTTTTTTTTCTATACAATTTCAAAGCGAGCAAAATGCCATTGCTCGCTTTGAAATCCCCAAGTTTGTTAATCAAAAATTCGTTAAAGCTTTACAAAATATGAAATCGATAATAAAACAAATTCCAAATTTCAAATTTGGGCTTCCACATGCTCATATTCGTAGGAGGATTACGTCATTCAAAATTCGATGGCTTTATGTACCGCTATTTTATCACAATGTGAGAAATATGCATTTTATGCAAATTTTTCATTATTTAATTTCTTCAAATATAATGCATGACTAACATTTGGTGGCAACAGTTTGAAAAGTGAAACGGACATTTGTAGTGAACCAACGCAAAATCGCAAAACGAAAACAATAGTCCTTCAGAAACAAAGCCCCTTTGGACTAAAAATAAAAATTATATATATATATATATATATATATATATATATATAAAATCTGAAATGTTTCAGATTTTAAATTACGTCCAAAGGGGCGTTTTTTTAACATTTTGTGTGTTACCTTTCTTTATTAAATATCATGTTCCTCGCACTTAAACCATAAGATCCAGTGCAACAGCAATATCGCAAAATAGTTTTAAAACGAGCATATCTTTAGAATTTCCGATACAGAGACTCACGCGCTGGAGATAAAAATGTTTTTTCTGCACAACGTTGCCATTGCGGCCGAGTGGTAACGTCACTGAACTCTGGTAGCTGGATCAAGGCATGATTCCAGGCTACATGGGCGCTTTCGTGTTTTTCCCAAGTGCAAAGTAGTTACGAGCCAGTTTCCTTAGAAAATCCTCCACGAAGACATCTCTCCCTCTAGGCAGATAGCCTCGTGTGCTTTGCGATAATTAAATAAAACAAACCGCTTGTTTAGGTAGTGAACCTGTTTCTAAAACCTTTGAATCTCAAAACTGACTGTGATTGCCTACTACTCGCAAAATTCTCAGTGCCTTGTTGCATTTTACAGACATCATTGATCGCAAGACAACACCTCGCATGCCCTGGCACGATATCGGATTGTTTGTGCAAGGAGAGCCAGCTCGAGACATCGCCAGGCATTTTATCATCCGCTGGAATCAAGCAAAGGTACTCATCCCCTTGTCTGAAGAATTCGGTCTGAACATATTGCAATACTGTGTGTATTTAATAAGACTTAGTTTTTGAAATAAAATATAAGTAAATAAATAACGTTATTGCGAGAAAAAAAGATAAATTCACAGGTGGTTGCGGTGTCATTAGCGAAAATTTGCTAGAATTTAGCGGTCTAGAAATTAAACTAATCATTTCGAGGTCAAGGATTTACATTAACATCTCGAGTGGAAAAGAGGTATGCCAGAAGCAAAGCAAAAACAAATCAGTTTCTGGAAACCGGTTATTTTAGTTCAAAATTATCATTTAATAGGACGGCATTTTTATAATTTATAACTACACGTATACTCTGCACAGAGGAAAAAAAAAAAAAAAAAAAAAAAAAAAGAGGACAGTTCTATATCTCCTATTCTACTGGGCCGCATATAATATATTATATGTGGGACCCAGTATTGCAATGTCCGATCATAAATACACTGGTGTGCAAAAATTAAGGACGAGACGGTGTTTTTCAATATAACTTTGTACAAAAGCTTTCTAAATCAACACATTTAATACCGTAAGATCCCCAATACGTAAGGACATGAGTAATGTAAGCAACACTTACCAAAAGAGAAATCAGAGGGATAAAAAGAAGCTTTATTGAAAAAGTAGCATGGAGCGCAATGCGACTGAAGGCCAAAACATCCCTGTGATGGGTGTCCAGCAAGAAACATCCGGTCTTTAATAGGGGATATGATCTCCCCTGACTGCTAGGCAGGTTTCACAGCGTCTGCCCATGTTGAGAATGCGGGTGTCAATGAGTTGTTGAGGCATTGCTGCCCATTCGTCTTGCAGCGCCAATCGAAGCTCCGGAATCGTTACTGGTGGTAAGGTACGAGCTGCCAAGCGTCTGCCTAGAAAATCCCATACATGCTCGATAGGATTGAGATCCGGAGATCGTACATGCCAATCCATACGTTCAATATCCTCACTCTCTAAGAGCTGTTCGGCAGCTACTGTGCGATGACATGGTGCATTGTCGTCCATGAAAAGGAACTGCGGACCCATAGCGCCTCTAAAAAGACGCACATATGGAAGAAGAATCTCGTTACAATAACGGGTCCCGTTGACTGAACCTGCGTCGAAGATGTGAAGGTCTGTACGACTACCAAGCATGATGCCTCCCCAAGCGAGAACACCGCCACCTCCATACCTGTCCCTTTCAATGATGTTCGAGGGATGATTGCGTCTTCCCCGCTCTCTCCAGATGAGTATGCGATGAGAATCGCTACTCAGACTGAATCTGCTCTCATCTGTAAAGAGTTCTCGTCCCCATTCATTGTCTCTCCAATTCCGGTGTTCCCGGCACCGCAGAGAACGCCTTCTCCGATGGGCAGGCGTTAGAGGCACACACCGTACAGGGCGTCGTGCAAACAGACCACCACCGTGCAGTTTTCTGGCCACGGTAAAACGCGATATCTGTCGTCCAGTAGCCTGTGTCGTGTGTCTAGCGATTTCTCCCGCTGTCTGCCGCCTGTTTTTTCTGGCCTGTAACGCAATATACCGGTCATCTGCGGGTGTGGTTCCTCGTGGACAACCACTACTAAACCCCCGGATAGCTGTTCCTGTAGTTTTAAATTGTCTCCAAAGTCGTGAAACGATGCTGTGAGCAATTCCGAACTCTGCAGCCACACTTGTCACACTGCGGCCTTCCTCCAACTTCCCAATGATTCGACCTCGGGTAAAAGCATCCAGATGTCGTCTAACAGATTGATTATTCGCCATTTCTCGCTGAGGCAGCAACTCGGTGTAATTTTAACTGCTATACGGCGTGCAATGTCTTTGCCAGAAATACTGATCTTACACCGACAACATGCTTTATACTACTCAGACACACCCCCATTACGTCTACCTGCATATCTGCGCATGTGCTACCGTACATCACCTTACTTAATCTCCTGATTGGTCTTTCTGTCCGCTCTGCCTCTTCGTTCAGCTGATATGCTAATTTTTCGACTTCGCCCTTAATTTTTGCACACCAGTGTATATTACAGTGTTCTAATACAGTTATTTTTACACAAAACAGGACATTTCCTTAAATAACATACCCATATATTTTCATACTTCGATTCTAACCCTCAAATTATGCCTAAATATTAAATTTTGTAATTTTGGTTAGAAACTTGAGGAGAAATTTATAATTTTATCCTGGTGCATTTTTTCAGTTTGCGCCAAGTTTGTTTTCCTTTCGGTTTCATTGCGCACGAACGGGAAAAAAGTTCATCATTTATTCTTTTAAATAATTTTAACAAAGTGCATAAACCATATTTGGCGTTATTATCGCTTATAACAAACATGTTAAATTTCAAAACAAGCCAATACATAAATTCACGTATATCGTGGAAATTTTAAATAAATAAAAAAATAAATAAATAAAAAAGAAATCTGAAATGTTTCAGATTTTAAATTACGTCCAAAGGGGCGTTTTTTAACATTTTGTGTGTTACCTTTCTTTATTAAATATCATGTTCCTCGCACTTAAACCATAAGATCCAGTGCAACAGCAATATCGCAAAATAGTTTTAAAACGAGCATATCTTTAGAATTTCCGATACAGAGACTCACGCGCTGGAGATAAAAATGTTTTTTCTGCACAACGTTGCCATTGCTCGCTTTGAAATCCTTGAGTTTGTTAATCAAAAATTCGTCAAAGTTTTAAAAAATAGGAAATCGATCATAAAACAAATTTCAAATTTCAAATTTGGTCTTCCACATGCTCATATTCGTTGGAGGATTACGTTATTCAAAATTCGATGACTCTATGTACCGTTGTTTTATCACAATACGAGAAATATACATACATTTATGCAGATTTTTCATTATTTAATTTCTTCAAATATAATGCAGGACTCTAACATTTTGTGGCAACAGTTTGAAAAGTGAACCGACATTTATGAGTCCGACGCAAAATGCCAAAACGAAACTAATAGTCCTTCGGGATTCAAATACCTTTGGACTAAAAAATGATTTAAGAATGTAGAAGTTAAGATTTCGCTTCAGGTTTGGGTTCGAATACTTTTCATTTAACAGGCTGGTTGATTTAAGCTGGTTGTCTATTAAGAACTTAGGGTATATTTTTCTTTGAATTATTAATACGTTGAATTTATACGAGGCATCAATTAACCACATCGCAGGGACTCATTTTGAAATGACTTATTTTAGAATTATTTATTAAGGATTAAGCATAATACTAATATTATGTTTAAGATAGAAAGATGGGGTATTTAAAAGTAGAATTTAAGGGGCTATTTCAAATTAAAATCAGAACTTTATCTTACACATACTATGTATATCTGACTATACGATTTCTTTGTTAATTTTTTCAAATTGGTCGAAATCTTTAACAAAATATCCAATATGCGTTTTGAGAAAAATCCTCATACAAATGAAACCGCACGTTTCTGTATTCACGTATTCCTATCTCAAATAGGAACTCAAATCTCATGTAAATCTCTAGATTCACGTACTTAAGATCTCTGCGATAAATTAAAGAGTCTCTTGTCCTACATATACTTCCATGGCAGACTTCCAGAAACACTTGTAGCGCTCCTTTTCACTGTGCCACAAAAGCAGGTCGGGGGGGCAATCAGAACAAACATTCTATAGTCCCTCCTTTCTTTCGTTCCACTGAGTGAGCGAAGAGGGGCGTAGTTAAATGACAAAACGCTCGACAATCTTTACTAAAACATTCGTCACTTAGGCTATTCTTAACATGTATGATTGATACCTCTTTTGCTACGAGTGCCAATTCGCGGTTATAAGGATAAGATGTACGTTAACGTTGTCTGTCGAGATGTTAATTCCACAGAATTGGAAATGTAAGCTTCCATACGAAACAAAACTAAACACTTTTTTTGGGGAGGGGGGAGGATGTAAGTAAGTTATTTTCAAATTGGCCATTATCGGATATTACATTAATTTTTGTTTGACAGAAACATTCTATGGATTTTCAGAGTCCTTTTGCATGGTTTAACGAGGGGCATATTACTAGTAACGCATTGTTTAAATAAATAAAATGTAAGAACTTTAATAGGTGATATAATAAGCAACAGTTGTAATATCATTATTGCAGTGGTGTCAAACTGGCGATCCTTGGGCAGTATACGACCATGAAGCAATTTTTGCAGCCAGCGGATATATTTCGATTATGCATTTGTTGCATTATCTTCATGACCATTAAAAGATAACACGAATAACGGATCAGAGAATTTATAAATGGAGCCAATTAATTTACAGTGTGACATAAATTTTATTCAAGGATCTGAAGATACAGATTTTATTAACTTTTATTCGTACGTGATAAAAAATCAATAAACTCGGAAATTGTAACTGGCGAATCTGTGCAGTAAGAATAACCACTTTATTTAGGAATACATTTATATGTGATTTTTTTTTTCTTTCACAGCTTAAGAGCTCGATTGACCGCTGAGCATCTGCAATCCGCGGTGAAGATAATCTCTAGTAATTTCCGTCTAAGGCTACTAAATTTATAAGAATCGAAATGCCATCAAGTGTTAAGGTATAGTAAGAAACAGAGACGTTTAATAATTATTTACATATAAACATATAGGTATTTTTATAATGCGTCGAGGAAACATTTAATAAATAAGTGAAAGAGACTAGTTTGTCATAACTTACTCTCAAATTTCATCCTACTTAGAAAGTTTCCTTAATTTGTTTATTTTTTGTTTAAATTAAAGTAAATTATTTAATGATTATTTATTATTGTAAGAATTATTTGAAATGAATATTTAACGGTCAGTATATTTGAATTACAAAGTTTAACCAATAAAAATATTTTGCAGGTGCCAAATTTTAGATTTTAGATGTTTTGGTAAATACTTAGTAGACGAAATTTAAAACTTATTTCAAACACTTTTTTAAAAATTCTTTTGCTAATAAAATTTTTCTTTTCATTAAAAAAAAAAAAAAAAAAAAAAAACTGCCCAATCAGTTTTCAGATCGTGCATTGGGGGGGGGGGGCTCAGCGGTTGTTGATTTACGTCCTCTGTTTCCTTATAGTTGAAACCATATCAAAGGAAAAACAGGATCTCTAGTTCCTCAGCCTCCCTGAAATCGAGAAGCTCTGACAGATACAGTGCAGATCACTAAAATCTCTTGACACTATATTACGACTCTTGTAATGTCAAGTGGAGACGCTACTGAACAAATTAATGCTTCTGTAGTGTCAGAGCATGTCGTCTCGCAACTAGTAATAACTCGAAGACTGCCCATGTGAATTTCTTATATTTGTGTTGTTTCGCCGTTATCATCTTTGTGTTATGTGAATTAATTTGAAGATGAAATACTTGTAATGTTGCGCGCTTCCAACCTGCACGCAACAATAGTGGTGACTGCTAAGAACTGGAAAGTAGACAAAGTCTTGAGAAGGATTTAAATCCCTTTTTATTCAACTTTAGAAATTACAAATGCGTGCTCTTGACGCTCACAAACTACGCCGACCCGGCGGTAAAATAAAAATAAGAAACTAAGAAAAGAATAGTAACAAGTGACTAACTACGAGGCTCTCTAAACTTAACTAACCTCACCGCGTTCTAAAATACCGCTGATAATTCAGCAAACTTCTGAATATTACGTTGAAAGATTAACAATCTGCCGAGGCAAGCACACAGGCCGAAACGGGTGGTTCTTCAATTTCTAACTAGCCACCTCCACGCTCGTGAAGCAAGAAAGCACACTTTCGAACTCGTTTCCCTTCTATTTAACTCAGATTACTTCCGCTGACAATTTAAATCCTTGCGCGTTCTACTAAAATTTACATACTCTGGCATTGGCAATCCCAGGGGAAAGTAAGACTTAACAGGAAAGTAGTTTAAACTTAAAATAAATGTTAGTTAAAATAAATATAAACCCTACATACTGATTTACTATAATTACAATTATATATACATTTTATAGTGACAAAAACCATGTGTCCTTTTGAATACATGAGCTTTTATCAGTGTGGGCTTTTACCAGTGTGGGCTTTTATCAATGTGGGCTTTTGTCAATGTGCACTTTCAACGGTGTGAATATTTGTCGCGTGAGCAATTATCACAGTGTGGATTTTTGTCGCGTGCGCTTTCGTCCAGTGGGCTTTTGTCAGAGAAACTTCCATGGAGGACCTTCGTCGGTATTCGAACCTCGGACTGAACTATCAGTGTTCTTCAACTTTACCGCTCCTGGTTAGAGGTCGATGAGGTTCTAGGAGTCGATGAAATTTAAAAGAGTGTTAGTAATGATCAAGGACTCGACTGGGAGTCGATAGCCGAATATGCAGCGACAATTGATTGGCACAATCAAGATTCCATTAATTGATACTACACAAAATCAAGTCTTATACAAAGCATATGGGTACTGTTTTGGAATATAAAAGTCATCCGAAAGAAATCTTTCGAAAAAAAATGTTGTTACCAAAGTTATTGACTTCTCTTTTCTTCTTATCTAGTAGAAGCAAGCTTTAATTAAGTGAGTAATTTATTACAGAAAATAAGGAACAGGTTGAACAGGTTTGAGCGAGGCGATTTTAGAATTGCTTTCAGCAATTTTATCCCAAATATAAAAAAAGTACATCAATATATCAAGCGCAGTCGTCACATTAATTAAAATCGAATTTTTGTGCAATTAAAATCTGTGATTTTATTTCTTCATTATTTATATTTCAAATATTTCAAAAATTAAAAATAGTAATAATGCAAAAATTATAAAATATTAGTCTAACAAACCTTTTTTTTTTTTTTTTCAAAACGTTTGTTCATACTCTTAGCCTAAGTGTTAGTTTAAAGTTATTTATGTGCAATTATTTGTTTTATTATTGTGTTGTATGTTGTAGTATATTATAGGGAAAAAAAAAGAAGAAAGAAAGAAAGAAAAAAGAAAGGGGGATCGATGAAGAAAAATAAAACATTCTTTTAAAACGGGTTGATGCAAGAAAAAGGTTAGGAATCCTTTATCTATATATAGCAATCTTCTGCAGAAATTTTGAAGAACTACCCGTTGGTTTACCTAAAAATCCCAACTTGCGGGAGCTCCGAAATTCTGAAACCGGCCCTAGGTATGGCTAGAGCGGGTCGAAATACCAGAATTTCACCATTGGTCATTCAGATGCATACGTACAAACGTTTGATCTAAATTAATAGAGTATTTGATCCTATTAGATTTATTTGTTATTTGACTCTTCTTCCAAAGTTATTGTTACAAACAATTTGAAAAGCCAAATTATATTGGGATGCTGAATTTCCAGAATATCTAAAAGAAGAACTTTAAAAAAAAATCAGTAAACATTTGCAGAAAGGTAACGCTGGATAATAGCCTCACATACAGTTTGCATGTCTTTCCAATGCTTCGAAAGATTCATATGCAATTGTACTTTATTTACGATGTGAAAATGAGGAAAGGCTAAGCTACAACTACTTCAAGTAAAATCTAGAGTTACTCCATTACAAAGAATTACCATTTCTAGCCTTATACTGCTAGCTTGCCTTATTGGAGCTAGATCCAGGGATCTAAGTCGAGAAAGAATATTGAGCTGATTCATCAACTTTTTTATCTTGGATTAAGAAAAAAATGTGGGCACTTTTGTAAATAACAGCAACAAAAAACCGAGATTTAACCAGAACTGGAGACTGGCGTCATGTTTCCAGTATAAGAAATTCCATCGATTTGCCCTCGAGGGGGTGTTCTGCAGCTAAACTTATAGAAAGTAGATGGTGGCAAGGGCCGTACTGATTAAGAAGGTCAAAACATAAACGGCCCCAGTTCAATCCTGTTGCAAACGAAGAAGTGGATGTAGGAAAAAAAAAAAAAAAGGTAAACTGTACTGACTTGCCACAGTTTTCTGCTAATGCGAAGATTTTTCGAATGGTAACTTGGATGCTAAGATTTATTAGAAACGCGCAGCTGAAAGGAAGAGAAAGTAAAAACAAAAACAAAAATTAGAAGTTTTCGAGTTGCTGACAATGGAGAAAGTTACTGTAAAATTAGTGCAACAAGAACTTTTCAGTTTTGAAGGCATAAAAAACTTAAAATTAGCTTATGTATTAAAAGATGAACAAAATATTTTACGAGCTCAAGCCAAACTGACCACAACAAAGGAGTCTGGAAATTTTGTTTAATCTATGTTGTTATTTCTTGTTACTTCTAAGTAAGCATCAACTCGATGAATATTCAATTCTTAACCTTCACCTGAGTTTGTCTTATGCTGAATTACATGTAGTGATTTCAAAGTTGAGGGATAATAAAAAAATCGGAAAACAATTCCGTAAGTGTTCTTCCTCCTTTCTGGCATGCTTTCGCAGTGGAACGCTAGCAACACTCAGCGCATATTCGAGAGGGCCAGGTTCGAGTTCCGGCGAAGGCACAGCACATTTTTCATGTCTTCCTGCTTAAAAAAAAAAAAAAAAACCTAACAACTTTAGAGTGGCGACCGAACTAAAGGTGGTAGGTGATGATTGTTCATCACCAGGACCCGGGGTTCTCCCAGACCACTGACTAGACTTGTGTTCTGTCAGCTTCGATTCGTTGCGTATATAATCAGATTTCACAGGACTAGAACCATAGGTCCATCCTATAGTAGGTGCGGGCTTGGCAGGGACCGTACTGGTACTGTCGTGTCCGTTACCTTGGCTGTGGGGACGTTCTCATGTAGATATTAAGCGCTGTGCCCGGAGGGGGCGGCTCCCCGCGCAGCCCTCAGTGTGATGGATTATAGCGATGAACATGAGAAGTCCCTGCGAGCTGTTTGGTGGGTTGGCGCCCCGCCGGCACAGTCTTCCGAGGGAGGCTGTGTATCATGTTAAGGGGCTCAAAGAAGCTGCCAGGTAATGTAGCCCGACTTGGTGTAATGTTCATCACCAGGATTAGGCGATTGGGTACCCTAATCCCCAGTCGCCCTTTAAAAGGAGGAGTATATAAGGTATTTTCTTCCTTCTTTCTGCATGCCTTCGTGGTGTAACGGTAGCATACTCGGCGCTTATTCGAGAAGTCCAGGTTCGAGTCCCAGCGAGGGCATTGCTCATTTCTTCAGATTCCTGACATCATAAAAATTCTAATGACTCTACACACTAGCTCAATGTATCAGATGCAAAAGACATGAAGCCAAAGCCAAAAGAATACAGCGTATTTCAGCTGAACTACCAGAAAACCCGAGATAGTCTCATGTTTGAGGTTATTGGCACTGATCTCGCACGATCTCTTACATTAAAAATCAAGAAAAAGACATAGGTAATTCTGTTTACCTGCACAGTATACAGGGGTATCCATCTAGAACTGATAACATCTTTATTGACTCAAAGTGTTTTGCGAGGACTTCGCAGATTCATCGCAAAAAAGGGACACCCAAAAATAATTAGTTGCGACAAAGGAATCAATTTTGTTGCTTCTTATAATCTTCTAAAATCCTTTGACTGGGAGGTGACTGAGGTAGAGACATCTATGAGTAGAATTCAGTGGATCTTGGTATGGGAAGAATGAGGAAAGAATGATTCAGATGGTTAAAAAATTTCTATGGAATCTTAGGACTGTAATTATTGGATTACGAAGAACTGGTGAGTATTTTATGCGAGTGTGAATCTAGATAAACTCAAGACCACTTGCGTGCATATCTGAGAATTCAAATGAGCTAATTCCACTGACACCTTCAATGTTTATGGCCGAGATTTCCGAAGTGGGTTTGCCAGATTTAGATCATTTTGATCTGAATAAAATATTAAGAAATCAGCAACGACTGAGATATGCTTAGAGGGAAATATTTAGAAATGAGTATCTCAATCAAATTTCGCAAAGATAACCTGAGTACAAAGCCCGAGATCCGGAATCGTCGGGACTTCGGCGATTCTATATTTCGGAAATTTCAGGATCATCAGTTTCAATCTAGAACTATAGAAAAAAAAATGCCTTTTTTATAAATATTTTTTCTGAATCACCGATGTCACCTTTTAATTCAGGTGACGTTAAAATGTGACTGAAAGCTAAAATAGCGATATTTTATATTAAAACCGTGTGAGTTTTATCAATTTATTTTAACTAACAGTTAATTTTAAGTTGAATGACTTTCCTATCATTATCTTTTCACCCTGTTTTTCATGCAGAATGTAAATGAAATAGCGAGCGTTTATTCAGATTTAGGGAGATAGAAGTACTATTTAAGCGAAGGTTACGCATATTATTTTTAGAGTGTGTGTGTCCATTCTAGGTCATGTTGTACCGTGATATATTAGAGATTCGATTCTGCGGCATTGAGTGCTTCTAACCATTGACTTGTCTCGCCGGTTTTCTATAAACCAGAGCCTTTCCTGCACATTAAATTACTCTGTCAGCCGTTGGGCTAATCTACCACATTTTGAATTAGTTCAACATTACTTATTTCTGTTAATCCAGACGTGCTTGGCTTGTGTAAACCCAAGTTGGGTCATGGTTAATTCTTTGTGTTCGAATAAAAGGCCTATTTACACCCTTCTCCTGACTTTGTCTGTCTGCAGTTAAGAAGATTATTCCTCTGTAGCCTTTCTATAGTTCACCAGTTTATGCTGTAAGTTATTTCTCCCGCCCTCCTAGTTTGCCTTCGTGGTGTAGTGGTCAGCACACTGAGCCGGTATTTCAAAGGTCCGTAGTTCTATTCCCGGCGAAGGCGGTTGCTAATTTTTCATCTCTCTGGCTTCCAAAAAATCCCAATGTCTCTACAGTGCTATCAAAGAAGGTGAGATTCTAGAACCGTACTACAGATATTCACCGTTCTGATAACCGATTGACTCTGAGACAATGTCATCGCAGGGTAAGATTTAAGTTATATAATCTGCATTTAGCATTTCTTCTCATTATTTCATTAATCAGAAAATTTTATTTTTTTTTGTGATATCCGGAAACTTCCGGAATCCTGAGGCTGGTTTCACTGCTGCATCGGTTTTTGAAAAGCTATTTTATCTGAAAACTACTTTAACCCTTTCCAGCACGCTACCTTTTAAAGTTGGAATTCTAATTAAAAAAAAAAAAAAAAAAAAAAAAAAAAAAAAAAAAAAAGGTAGGCAGTCTAATTAGGCTTAGAGGAGTACACAAGTAAAATTTTGTGAAGATAGCACTTGTCGTTTTAATTCTGTGGGTGTGCACAAAGTGGGCATACTGATTGAATAGAGCTTCGAAAAGAGTGCTGAAGCGAACATTGTTATCAATGAACTGACCGATGAGATGCGGAGAAACAAAGAATACAGACTCTCAGTTGTCCTAGATTATCGGTGAGCCCGGTCTGGGCACATCTAGGGTTCGCCGTTTGATTTTAGGCAAGATTTCAAGGTAAAAATTTAAAACTGGTATAGAATAAGGAGATTAGCATACAGCCAAAAAAATAACATCGAAATTTCTTTTCAAACAATTCTTTTTATACCCTAAAAAAACCTGGAAGATTTCTTTGAAAAATGAGGGTGTTAAAAAACTAAACATGGCTAAAATATATTGATGGTTTGTGTTGAGCTGCCATCTACTATAAATAAAGAAGGTTCAGAGTAACCTATAGTAACCTATAAATCCTTTTTCATTCAATTTTTCTGTGCGTACAGAAGGAAATTTTTTGGTGTGTCCAGACCGGACACACTGTGCCGCAAAGGATTAACCACACATTTCAGCGGGCGCAAAATTCCGAAATCTATTGGCTGACTGAAGGATGTACTTAGCGGAAAGAGTAAAACGGAAATGTTATCACTTACTAAAACTATAATTTTGATTAGAAATTTAGATAATTTTGTCTATGTAATTTAATTAGATAATATTATTAATAACAGACGGAACAAAATATAAAACTGGTTTAAATTAAAAAGCTAAAGAAGAACACCATTTGCTATGTTAACTGAACATAAGTTCCTCGGAATCTAATTCTTTCTCCCTTCCCCTCTGCTGTGTCAACAAAAGAAAACCAATATGAATAATATCCCACTACAAATCATGCCTTAGGGCTTCAGTTACTTTTTAGGTCAGACAAAAAAATACTAACCCACCCACCCACAACATCTTTTCCTCTTTTATTAGGAGGTAATGCTTACAACCACAAAAAGTGCCGAAACCACAAACCAAGTGCCGAAAGTGTGATCGGAGCTAATGTCATCATAACGTCAATCAATGCATAGTCATTAGCCACCGTATGATTCCTTAGTCAGCAGGTGTTTGGCATACAGTTAGTCGGAATCTGAGTTAGTCAAGCGAAAAAAATCACTCTTACGGCACATCTTCTGTTTCTTTCTCCATTCCTGGATTCTTTAAGGAAAAGAAAAAATTTTCTTTCGTTGGTGATCCGGATATTAAATCATTTCGGATATCGGACTTCCGTATTTTGGACTTCGTACTGTTTAACTGGCAGAGGCATAACTGAATTCAACAAAATGCATTATGAGCAGTTCCGATTCAAGCCGAATAAAATACAACACAGAACTGTCAATTCTGCTGTCACCAAAAGTCACTTATTAAACCATAATTCCTGCAAAAAGAAATTATTCAACCTTGAAATTCAACTCATGAAACTGGAACCTGGAGATTTGCTTTAAAAACCGGATCTCCGACTCGAAACCGGAGAGATAACGACCGTGAAGGTAATTCTTATCTCCAAGTTCCAGGCATTCTGTTCTTCTGGAGGGTGACGGTGACGTCTCGAATGCGGTCAAGAGGGGGGACCTTGGCGTTAATTGCCATGGAGGTAGGAAAGGGAGGAGGGGCCATTCCGCGCTAGAAGTGAAGCACTGCTTTGAAGCTTGGGTCACCAGACGGGGCGTTCTTTGTTTACATTCAGAAGCTCGCTTGACAAGATTCTGATAGTATTTCGACACACGACAGTTCCATAGAAATCGAAAAAGGGACACTATCGCATGAAAGAAACATTCATAGTGTGATGGATAATAGCAATTTGTATAGTTTACTGACATTTACGCAAAAATCACATCTTGGTTATTTTTCGATAACTAACAACAGCGATTTTGATTATGAATTTGTTTTATAAAATTCTAAGCTGTTGTACTACAAAAATATAGATTTTAAGAAAATTGATAAAAGAGATCTGCCAAAATTTATTTTCTAGAAGATTTGAAAAGTTTGAAACTTGATGGCTAAATGTAAATATAAAATTATGTATGTTAAAATATTTGTAATTAGGCACATAGGTCAGATTAAGTTTTTATTAAATAGAGTAACGCATGCAAGGGCTATCTGCCTAAAGAGAGAGATGCCATCGTGGAGGAATTTTGAAGAAAATCTGACCTTTGAGTGGGTATTAAAAATAATACTTATAATTTTCATTCAAATTATATTCATATATATTTTTTATGTAAAACTTTCGGGTGTATGCTAAATTAGAGTAAATTACTTTACACGAAAAATATAGTGAATGCACAGAAGTTAAAGATTTGCGCATGCCGGAAATGATAAATAGGAAGTATGTATGAGTATTCATGCATGTGCTTGCAAAAAGCATGTATCTGCCTTTGACAAAATACTTAAATATTCATTAAATTATTTATAAATGTATTTGAAATGAAGAATTTATTCACTTATAAACAACTGTGATAGTACTGTGAAGAAATCTAATGATTAAATGTATCTAATTTATAATGATTATAAATGTTAACTAAATATATAATAACCTTAATATTAAATTGTAAACATACATTGAAATCCTGTTGACAAATACGTTATAAAACTATTTAAGCAAGAATTGTTCGTATTGGAAAGCAATCTGTTAAAAGGTATTGTAAAGCAAATGCTATAAGATGCGCACTTAAGAACGTAATAAAGAGTTTTGGAATATGTACTGTTGAAATGAAGGGTAAAAAAAAAATCTCATAAGTATAATTAAAAGAATTTCCCCTTATTATTTTATTATTTTATTCCCTTTCAGAAATGTTCAGAGAAAGTCAAATACTATTTAATACCTATTTAATTATTAGGAATTAGCGAAATACTTATTTAAAGTATTTCGCTAATTCCTAATAATTCTCTAATTTAAAATGAACCGAATAGAGCATTAATTATAAATTGACTTACATTTTTCGATTTAAAAGAAGCCAAAAAATCATGTCGTATTTAAGAAAGTATTTTAGGAAGAAGCTCTATAAATAGAAAAGAAATAATGCATAATTTTAATATTAATAATACAATAAACTTTGATCTTAATTTTTGTACCTTAACCGAATAAAATCGAATTACCTTAATTTTTTTTTCTAATGTAATTAACGAAAACTTGTGAAAATATTTCATTCAAATTAAACCATTCTGAGAAAACTGTCCTGTGAAAAGTATAGCATTTAATTCCGTTCAGAATGAAATGTTGTTTAAAAATATGTTGTTTTCACATACTTAGGACTCTGAAGTGTTGTAGAAAAAGAAAATATATACATTTATATGTATATTTGCGACGTAATTACAAAATATTTACACCCGAACGCGTCAAATCCCATAGAACTCAATGGTAAATGACCCAATGTTTTGGTCACCACGTAGGGATCGCCGGTGCTTCAGAGCAGGTTACGGAGAAACTTGTTTAGGGCGACTCCTTCTTACTTCCTACCTCCATGTTAATTGCGAAGGGGAAAATAAGCAGGTGCGTTAGGGATCATAAGGGGAGATATATTGTAAAAGAAAAGTGTTTTTAGGTCTCATTCAATATCAGTATATCAGGAATAAAAACTTGAATGGAGCTACAGAGTTCTGTATTCTTCACTGTAAGTCAGTGATGTATACAGGGATGTACATGGTACTAGAATGGAGACAAATTATATAGGATGCGGAAAGTTTTGAAGTGCTCACTTATGTATTTATTAAATTTATTAAATTTTAATAATATTAATATGCAGTTTTTTGGATTATTAATAACATATATCTCTTTATAACTGCAAAACAAATTATAATTATCAAATGAATTTAATGATTATATTTACTTGTTTATTAACGTTTCATTATTAACGTTCATTATTACGTTCATTATTATTCGTACATTATTTTCGTCTAGGAAATTCCTCTACCCCCCCCCCCTCTCGAGCAATACATACATGTAAGTCACGAAGTTGAAAAGCACTGCTATAAACAAATAATCAGCGCTCAGCGCACCATGATTTATTTACGCTCTCAGAAACATTGGTCACTTTTACAGGTGGTCGTCTTAGGGAGAAGGCAGCAAGAAAAGGTTTTACGACATAAACATAGTTTCTTCGTTCATTTCCATAAATAGCTTACTCTGTTTCAATTAAAAAAGCTACGTTTCACAAAGCACAGGGAAACGTGTTCTACTAAAAGAGTTGGCACAAATCCAACTATGCATTAAATAGCGAAAAACTCTATGACTGAACAGAAGTCCTTTTTTATTACGCGAGAACAATCGCACAGAAAGCCGCTTGTCACAAAACGTGCACCGTGTAACTGCAACATACGCGTGAACCCTTCATTGTCAGGAAAAAGCCTTGCTCCCTAGTTTTCTTTAATTATATTTAACAGCTATCATTTCTGAAAGCGACAAATAGAATGCACCACGCACCATTTTTTTAAGACAACCAACACAAAGGTAAAAAATTATATTAGTCTTCTGCAGAGGTGCGGTGGTCTTCTGAGAAAGGTGACTTTCAAAGATGTCGCCGTAGGAAGATATTCGTCACGAAAGAGTCCGCTGTACTTTTGACAAAGTAAATAAACATGAGTACTGAATATCATTTCCCTATGACTGCCTAGGAAAGTGACTAGTACTTTACAGAACATAATAGGTATCAGTACTGTGTATCATCTCTCAAAGGCGACCACTCCACGAAGATCGAATTCGCATATGGAATATTAGGTTGTTTTCTTAGGATCGTTTCGCTGTACAGTACAATGAAACCTCGCCAAGACGATCACGGTTTTAGACGAATTTGACTATCGCTTACACTCAAAATATCTCAGAGGTGTTTGCCAGCAGTACAGGCTTTTTCGAAGCGTGATTCGAGAAAAATCAGTTGTGTTCTTACCGAAATTCGAACCATAGATCTTCAAGTTTGTTAGTTTGTTAGCTGGATATACTAACCGCTTACAAGAGTGGTTAACTCTCATGCCCACTCTTGGGGGCATGAAAGGAATGTGATAAGTTCACACATTCTTTTAAGCTTGAAATGCAAGTGGGGAGGAGTACAAGAAATAACTCATCAAATACAAGATTTGAAGAATTATTACCAATGATAATTTAGCCGGGGGGCATTGTAAACAATATTATACTGACTGTTTTCAAAGCGGGAAACTAGAAAAATTAGTTGCACCCTAGCAGGATTCGAAACACGAATCTTCGAATCTGCTACTAATCACTTGCACCGCAACAGCCATGCATGGGGGAAAGCGATGATTCCTTACATCCTCCCACCAACTAAGAGAATTATGGCAAACAGAAATTTGTTTTCAAGCATTAATTTCAGGCTTTGAATTCTTAGTAAGATACCTCCTTCCCGAACAATTACAGATTATTTTGATGTTTTGCGGAGATGGTTCTCTTAGAGGAATGATTTTAATTCAGATGATTATTCATGCTGTCAGAAATAGTTGTCACTTTCGTAATGATCGTCTTAGGCAGGCCGTCTCCGTGAAATGATTCACCATACACATCAAGACTGACAATCACCTCCATATAAGGAGAAAATCAACAGCGACTGAGAATATTATATGTATTCAAATGCTCATGAATGTCCAATTTTATCTTTACATGCATTAAATCATGGAATTCTAAGAAACTGTGAACTACAATTTTATGAAATTGAAAGAATGATGATACAGAGAAGATAAGCACGGCCTTTGCGCAAGGATGACATTATAACACATAAAGCAAGATTAAATTATTTAAAAATTATTATTAAAATTTAAGAGCATCGCATATGATGTAAAAATGCAGCATGAAACAATAAAAATGTTAATAAGATTTACAAGAAGAGTTCAGAAAAAAAAAAAAAAAAAAAAAAAGAATCATTCAGGAAAATATATATATATATATATATATATAGCGTATGAATTTAATACTGAATGTGATCTCCACTGAGTTGTATAAACACATCACAACATGTTTTCGTGCTAGCAGTTACGTCGTTAACCATATTTTCGGGAATTACGTTCCACTCCTCCAGCAATGCTGTCGTCAGTAAGGCATTTACGTCTGTAGGAACATGATATCTCCAACTGCAACTGCTTTTCAAGGTAGTCTCATAAGTTCTCTATCGGATTAAGATCAGAAGATTTGCTTGGCCAAAGTCTTTGCTCAAAGACTTTACTATTAAGGAACTCGTCAATGAGGCTTGCTCGATGCGGGCGAACATTATCGTCCATAAATAAAACGTCAGATCCATATGCACTTCTAAAAAAGACTTACATAATATTCTAAAACCTCATCGTGATTTCTCTGGGTATCACAAATCCGCTGTTGAAAGCGTGTAGAAGCTGTACATCCACCATTATTCTTCCCTTCATCACACCTGCCTTACGGAACCGGTCACGTTCCCATAATGTTCGAAGGAGGATTCGGTGTCCCTAACTCTCTCCAAACTCCAGTACTGATGTTCTTTAGCCCAATTTAAGCGATTTCTCTTTTTTTTTTGTGAAGACAGTGAAACACATAACCTTAGCTTTCTGGCATTAACGGTCTTTTTCACTAAGCCTTCTGTACACTGAAGTGCCTTGATGCAACAGTTTCAAGGGCGGCTGTAAGCTCTGAACATAACTGCACAGCAGTAGGTTACTTGTTACGGCCGACAGTTATTGCAGATATCGATCATAAGAAGCAGTTGTAATTGGTTTATGACCATGTCCAGATCTTCTTTCAATAGTCCCAGGGTTCTGAAATTGTTTCCATATCGCAGAGACTTTCTGTCTTGAAATATTCATACATCTCACTGCCTCCATGATTGTCTCCGTGCTTCTAAATGTTCGATGACTCCCCACACATTCTTTCAGGTGATATTTCTGAGGCATAACACACGGTTTTGTGTTCTTACACACTGAAATCAATTGCTGGGTTGAAGAAATTCCCTTAGATAATCGCTTTTACAAAGCACTTGATTCACTGCCAGATGACGTAATGCCTTGATTTGCATCTCAGAAACCGTTTCATCACTTTCGATTGGACAATGCTAATTAGGCTTCTCTTTCACTCATTCCATGTAAAAATGGCTATTTCATGGACTATCATTACTTTTGTGTATATAATGATAAATTTAGACATGATACAGTACATAGACAAACATGACACAATAGTGTACCCCACAACAGTATTTCAAACTTTGGAGATTTCCTAAGAGATTAAACTGATTTTTTTCAATTTTATTTTTAAATGCCGCAAAACTTTTGATGTCGACCATATCCCATAGACGACTATCTGTGAAAGAGACCGGTATTTTATAAGATACAAATTTATGTATGTACTGAAAATCTCCTTTCCAAAACGAAAAGCTTCACAAAATAGTAAAATCGTATATAAACGTCTGTGGTCATCTTAAGAGATTTCAGCGTATATAATTTTCTAACATGCACTTCATTGCTTTGAAATAAATTTCAAAAACACACAAAAGCAAAATGAAGTTCTTTAATGAATTTTAGCCGCACATTTTCTCCTTACCATGATAATGACTTTCACAAATTTAAAAACAAAAAAGGAAAGAGATATGATGAAAAATTCTTTATTTAATTGTTTCTGAGTTGTTGTTAGAATGCATTTTAAATTATAAAAAAATGATGAAACAGTATTAAATGAAAGCCGTAGAATGTCTCACACTGCAATTTTTCAGTGTTTTGTAAATTAATAAAATTAATGTTTTCCTCTAGTATGAACGCAGGTTGACTAAAAGATAACTTTTAATACATGTTCGTGTTTAGGCTTTTCTGCTGCGGCATTCATAATGAGCTGCAAATAATTAAAATTCTTGATATTTGTTACCGTATCGTTTACTTTAATGAGAGATGTATTGCATTGGAAACATCGATACAAGAGACTCAAATCATTAATTATTCATTTTCCGAGATTGCAGTTAATGATAGGAAAAAGAAAATTAAGAAATTTATTTAAGAATATTTTAAAAGAAATTTAGTTTACTGCAGTGGGGTGATGATCGAGTTTCACTACAGCAGGATGATTATATTCGTAATTTTAGTTTTGAAAGCCAAAGTTTAATTTAGACACCAAAGTTTAATCCAATATTTCATTAGAGATTAATTATTCCATTTTCATTAAAGATTTCATTTCAGGGCATCAGTGAAGCATGGTTTTATTAATCTTCAAAAATAAATGGTAATATCGAAGAATATTAATATATAGAATGACGTATAGTGAACCTTGTCGAGCCGGTCACGCCTCTAAGAGGTTTCTCTGGAAAAAACTGGTAAAATAAAAAATATTTATAAAAACCGTTTATGGACATTATGTTTGAATTTCATTAACAAAGTTTTATTTAATTTACGTCTTTCCTCTTGCCATCCACCAATGGCCGAGTGATTAAGACCACAGATTAATGGGAGTTGGTTATGAGTTCGCTCTGAGGCGAACGAGCTGCCTGCATCGCTGGTTTTTGTGGTTCCTCCATAACTAACGTGAACAAGCCCGTTTTTCCTTAGAAATAACTTCACAAAGGCATCCCTCCTCTTAAGCAGATCGCCCTTGCATGCTTTACCATATTTATATACACTGGTGTGCAAAAGTTAAGGACTAAGTCGAAAAATTAGCATATCAGCTGAACGAAGAGGCAGAGCGGACAGAAAGACCAATCAGGAGATAAGTAAGGTGGTGTACGGTAGCACATGCACAGATATGCAGGTAGACGTAATGGGGGAGTGTTTGAGTAGTATAAAGCATGTTGTCGGTGTAAGATCAGTATTTCTGGAAAAGAGATTGCACGCCGTATATGAGTTAAAATCACACCGAGTTGCTGCCTCAGCGAGAAATGGCGAATAATCAATCTGTTAGACGGCATCTGGATGCTTTTACCCGAGGTCGAATCATTGGGAAGTTGGAGGAAGGCCACTGTGTGACAAGTGTGGCTGCAGAGTGCGGAATTGCTCACAGCATCGTTTCACGACTTTGGAGACAATTTCAAACTACAGGAACAGCTATCCGGGAGTTTAGTAGTGGTCCTCCACGAGGAACCACACTCTCAGATGACCGGTATATTGCCTTACAGGCCAGAAGAAACAGGCGGCAGACAGCGGGAGAAATCACTAGACACACGACACAGGCGACTGGACGACCGATATCGCGTTTTACCGTGGCCAGAAGACTGCACGGTGGTGGTCTGTTTGCACGACGCCCTGTACGGTGTGTACCTCTAACGCCTGCCCTTCGGAGAAGGCGTTCTCTGTGGTGCCGGGAACACCGGAATTGGAGAGACAATGAATGGGGACGAGTACTCTTTACGGATGAGAGCAGATTCAGTCTGAGTAGCGATTCTCATCGCATACTCATCTGGAGAGAGCGGGGAAGCCGCAATCATCCCTCGAACATCATTGAAAGGGACAGGTATGGAGGTGGCAGTGTTCTCGTTTGGGGAGGCATCATGCTTGGTAGTCGTACATACCTTCACATCTTCGACGCAGGTTCAGTCAACGGGACCCGTTATTGTAACGAGATTCTTCTTCCATATGTGCGTCTTTTTAGAGGCGCTATGGGTCCGCAGTTCCTTTTCATGGACGACAATGCACCATGTCATCGCACAGTAGCTGCCGAACAGCTCTTAGAGAGTGAGGATATTGAACGTATGGATTGGCCGG
The DNA here is from genome assembly GCF_044657685.1 of Stegodyphus dumicola. NCBI lineage: Eukaryota > Metazoa > Arthropoda > Arachnida > Araneae > Eresidae > Stegodyphus > Stegodyphus dumicola. Next base: position 33,361,073 of record NC_140772.1, read on the forward strand.
CACGATCTCCGGATCTCATTCCCATCGAGCATGTATGGGATTTTCTAGGCAGACGCTTGGCAGCTCCTACCTTACCACCAGTAACGATTCCGGAGCTTCGATTGGCGCTGCAAGACGAATGGGCAGCAATACCTCAACAACTCATTGACACCCTCATTCTCAGCATGGGCAAACGCTGTGAAACCTGCCTAGCAGTCAGGGGAGATCATATTAAAGACCGGATGTTTCTTGCTGGACACCCATCACAGGGATGTTTCGGCCTTCAGTCGCATTGCGCTCCATGCTACTTTTTCAATAAAGCTTCTTTTTATCCCTCTGATTTCTCATTTAGTAAGTGTTGCTTACATTACTCATGTCCTTACGTATTGTGGATCTTACGGTATTAAATGTGTTGATTTGGAAAGCTTTTGTACAAAGTTATATTGAAAAAACCGTCTCGTCCTTAATTTTTGCACACCAGTGTAATCTAAGCTTTACGTTTGCCTCATGCTCCAAACGAAATGCCTTTGAGCGAACCTAATGGCGAACATTAGGCTCACTCATTCCAGAATTTATGTAGATCTGAGTGGCAAAAACAGTTCTACTATAAAGCACATTGCCGGTGTATAAGAGAGCTTTGTGAACGGTGTGTTAACGTTGCCTGCTTGCTGCGGAATTTGTCTCTTGGTAGGTAACCGCTGTCTCACGTCAGATTGAAAGTGGCAAGATAGATTAGGCTTAGTCAGCATACAATTTTGAGTCACTGTTAGCAGGCTTAGTTGAATCTTATAGCTTCTGTTAGAATCTGATATTGTAATTCAAAGGACATCTTGTGTTTACAGCCAGGTCCAAATGAATGATACTTTTGTACTGCATTATCTTAAGTTTTAACCTCACAATAGTGAGGAACGATAACTCAAAAATATATTTATGTCCATTTGTTTGAATAAGTTTTATTATTCTAGCTTACCCACGGAATACGCGTAACACCTACTTACATTTGAAAGATATGTTACCTGACTTAAGTTAAGCCCCAGATAGATGCTTCAATGTCTTTGAGATAATGATATCCGCTGAAGACCAAATTTGCCTGGAATCGTGACCAGAGCCAGATTTAGACTTGATAAGGTTCTAAGCTATTTGAGATATGGGGCCTTTTATAAGTCTGTTATAATATATTTCAATACTATTTATACTACATTGTAATAGCTTCATGGTTCAATAAGGCACCATTAAAAAAACGAAACAAACATTTATTAAAATTAACGTTCAAAGAATAATAGTAAACTCGGAGCAGTACCTCGCTTCTAAAACATAGCGAAATCTACCAAGTTCCTCCTCTGAGGCTAACATGCAAATGTCGTCTCTCTCACTTGCTGGGCTCTGGCAGGCAGTTGATTGGCTTACCGCAGCCAGATACATGACATATATTTTAATTTTTTCGGGAGGCCCCCCAAGAAAGTGGGGCCTTTAAGCTATAGCTTTTGTTGCTTATATGTAAATCCGACCCTGATCGTGAGTGAGAGAAGATTGACTGATATTCTTCTTTTATAAATAGATGTGGTTGCCATCAGTAATTTCAATGAAAACTAAAACACTGACTATTTCTTTGTGAAAAGAAGAAACGTAACCATTAGCTGCGTGATAAGACCGCTAAATACCGAGAAGGTTCGATTTCAGGCCACCGGGATGGTTGCACGGCTAGTTTTTGCCAAGTGCAACGGGACTTTGCCTTCGATGAGATGCCTTCATGAAAGCTCTCATGAAGGCATCTCATCCCTTAGGTAGATAGTCTTGTATGCTTTGCCGCATTAAAATAACCTAATCTAACCTAATCTTTCTTGTGAAGAGCAACACAAGCGTGTTTCTTCAAGCTTTTAACCATTTCCATGGTTAATTAAGGGGGACCACAGATTGGCGTAAAACTAAGTGTTCATTCACAGTAAGATAAGTGGTATACCCTAAAATGACCACTTCTCAAACTGTTTAATACTTTTAAGAATATAAATAAACATCGGTATTGAGCTTTGCCTCTCGAACTTGACTACCTCCATAGAAAACCAAAATCATCTGGCACCATGGATGGTTAGCTTAGACAGAGATTACTGTAATATAAATTACATCACCCACGATTCGATTACTATTGTTACGAATTTGGTATTTAAAAAGCTAATGTTAGTTCAATTATAAATTAAATGGTTTTATTTCCCGCGCAGTGCAGCGCGTGACGAATATTAAAAGAAAGCTAAGCCGGAAAATTGAAAATACAAGAGCGCGTGCATTAAACATTTAATAAATATCACTTTTTGATTTCGAGAAAGTACTAGAAAATTCTCGCGCGTGATTTTTAAAATCTTATAAAAGGAGGAAAACCTCTCAGTTCGTAGTAGTTACTTAGTTTGTTGTTGTTTAGAAAACTGCTCTTGTTGACTGTAGCGAATTCGCGGATTAGCTTTCTTTAGCTGTTTTGAATTAAGTTCTATTAAACGTTTAAGTAGTTAGAAGATAACTGCTGTGGTATATTGTTATACTGCACGATTATTTGAGAACATTTAAACATTTTTAATGTGATAATAATAAAATTTTGTCCATTTTTCATCGTACTTGTGCATTCATTTCGTAACGAACCCGTACGCACGCAACACTATAGTACGCTGTAATTGATATATAGTATTAAGTATTCATTTACTGGTGGGTTTTGTTTAAATGATTTTTCAACAAAGTGAACTGAAATTCAGTCGTGGTATTTTAATTTTAAAAAGGTTAGTATTATTTGAATACGGCAAAGCTCGCGAAGGCTACCTGCCTAAGGGGAGAGTTGCCTTTGTGGAGGACACTTTTCTGGGCCCCGTATTCACGTTGCAAATGAGAAAATCACGAAAATCAACCATGCAGCCAGTCCATTTACATAGGTCGAACCCAGGTTCTTCTGTCTTAACCATTCGGCTACTGGTGAGGCTTTAATTCACAAAAGTTCGCAGTATAAACATAATAGAATGCAAACAGCATTACCATAAGCGTAATGGCAAACCGCACATTGAGTTGATCAATGTTAACGAATTTCGCTTAGTGCGCATGCTCAGTGGTGCACCGTTGGCGTGGGAGGAAATACTGGCGACTAAGGGGGGCAACCTTACACAAGCCTGTTAGTCATGTTGGTTTTACTGTTTTACAATTGCCAGTACTACGGAAATTTGTGTGCGCTTATTGCATGTGCTTCTGTTTCATTTCGTTCTGTTTTATTTCGTTCATAAACATTTAATTTAACATCAGTTATTTAACTTTAATTCAGTAATTTAAACTGGATTTATTCCTTAATTTTTGACAGTACATATGAAAGGAACGTATAGTAAATGCTCAATTGCTTTTATTCCTCAGAAGTATAATTAATAAGCATTCAGCTAATATATCTTGTAATGTTTCCTGTTTTGTAATCCTTCTTAAACGAAAATGTGCGTAGTTTACAATCGATAATTATAATCAAAGTAATGAAGCAACTTACAACCTAACAAATATTAAAACCCCGAACTGTTTACGCGTAGATAACACAATATCAACCATATACCGTAATTAATATTTATCTTTTAAAATTGTGCCAAAGTTGTAATTGCGACAAATTCTATTCTGGGCATGCGCAGTTAGCGAAATTCGTTTAACATTGACCAACTCAATGTACGGTTTGCCATTACGCTTACCGTAACAACAACAAGGCATGATTCATAAAGCAAAAAATATTGTAAAAACAAAGATCTCTAACACACGAACTAAATGTGTTTGAGAATATGAAATACTAAATCGGATAAACTTCACACGTAGAGCTAAGCAATTATAACTACTAAGATTATCGGAGTTTCGGGAGATAAGAACTGCAAATAAACACCGCTGTATTTCCAAGGTTATCATCATGCTGCTTATAAAAATGTTGGTCTGAAAAACAGATTAAAAGACTGTATTAATGAAGACAAGCTTCCTATCTGGATTCCTTAGGTAGTTAAAAATTTCTAGGAAGAAACTTGCGATTATAGCTTCTTTTCCTTCTTAATTCTCCCCCTTTCTTCTTGATCTTCACATATTTCCATGCGAAAATTCACGAAAATGAGCACCGAAGAAGATTGACTATCGAAATATATGAAAATATTCATTATATAGGAAATGGAATTTTATAAAGAATTTCCGCGTTTCCTTATCCGTGTTCTGTTGGTTAAGTAGTAGCACGTTTGCCTCGCTGTTGGAAGATCCGCGGTTCAAATTCCGGAGAGGGCCGGACTAAAGACATTAAGTTTTTTCATGACCATGAGTTTTTCAAGTTTCTTGCTTCCGAAAGTAACTCAATGATTCCACCGTGGCGCCTGAACTAAAATGTAGCAAATAATAATTCGTTATCGTTGTTGCAACTTATTTCACTTGCCTGACAGTAACATCGGATAAAGATGCACGAAGTTTACGTGGCCAAGAGTACAAAGGTTGCTCCTGTCATTGGTCTTGGGCACTAAAGCTACGTTCAGACGATGGTTTAAAGGACACAAGTGGTTTAAGTCGAGCTTTTGCATTACCAGGCAACCACTCTGTGTTACGTCATAAAATCTGGTTTAGGACTCGATGTTTTCAACTTTATGCCGACTTGGGATAAGCATCCACCAATCAGAGCGAACGCGCGAATCCTGAATGGGAAAACGGAGCGGGAAAGCTATAGACACAATCCAAACATGCTCAGATTTAGCTTCAGTAATTGGGTGCGGCTTAAACCCTGTATCGAAGGTGTGAACGGAGCTCCCGCGTTTTATTCCTTATGAATATACCTTTGTGACATTTACCCCGCCGTCTGAACGCAGCCAAAGACTGCGTTCAGATGGGGGTGTAAATGTCATAACTGGTTTAAACCGAGCTTCGTTGCTAGGTAATTAGACTTTGCTACGTCACAAAACTTGGTTGTGGGGCTTTGACATAAAGTTCAAAGTTTCCAACTTTATGCCGACTTGGTACAAGAGTCGGCCAGTGAAAGTGAACGCTCGAAGCCTGAACGAGAAAATACAGCGGGAAAGTTGTAGACACATCCACGCATGCGCAAATTTTGCTTCTCTAATTGGCTACGGCTAATACCCGCTTTCGCAGATTTTAACGAAACTCTCGCATTTCATGCCTTATGACAACAAGCCTTGTAACACGCATTAACACGTACCTTGTAAAACGTGCTAACACGCACCTTGTAACACGTACGTTGTAACGCTTGTATAAGCCTTGCAACACGTACGGAGCAAATGGAGCTTCACTCCCGAGACTCCATTCAGCTTAGGGTCAAATCAAGTCTATGACATTTATACCACCGTCTGAACGGAGCTTTAGGTGACAGGGTGAATTTGCCGAACTTATGTTCCAGTTTTGAATAAGAATTCGCTCCAAAAGAATGGAAAAGAAAGTGACCCACCCTTCTTAAATTTCCACCAGGCTCTGAAGAGGATTTTTCAGCGGCACAGTATTAATACTTCGATGCCGCAGAGACACTTTAGTAACAAACACTCGTAATTATAACGAACAATTTTAGCAAAAATTACAAACACTCGTAATTATAATGAATTACAAACATCCATAATTATGATGCGTAATTTTAGTAAAAATTCTGATTTTTTCTTCCCAAATTTAACAATCATTCGAATTTATGCCATTAAACTTTTGTCAAAAACTGAATCTTAGCGACATTTAAATAACATTTCGGGACTAAAAAATCAATTTTTGACTGCCAAAATCATCTGATTTCGCTTAAAAACCTCATTGTCCTCGTATATACTGCTCAACAACGGTGCTCTACGCTTTACATCCGCAACCTCTGTCCGTATATTAATTTGTCATTTCGAGCTGTAACCGAATTTCCAGTTTTTATTTGGAGTTGTAACCAGACTACGCAAACTTCTCTTCAAATTAAACGATAATTAAAAAATACAGACAACGTTGCTTTTTAAGTGACTGGTACTAAGAAAATAATTCCATTTCAGCTGATTGTTGTGGTTAATAACTTGTTTCATTTGCATAATAACAATAATTTGCAGTGCGTATAACAAGATTTTTTCATAAACGTTTCATAAACTCAATAATAAAACAAACTGTTAGAGTATTACAACTTTTACAACCCATATAAGTTACGCGTATTTTGATATAATATTATATTTATTATCATTATTATCATATATTTATATTAATATCATATTTACTGAAGTTCGTAATTATTTTAGCCGCCTTACGGTGCCAGTCGAACTCCTGCATTTCTCAAATATGCTCTTCGAGTCAGAAAGCTTGCAAACGCCTGCCATAGACTTACAAATATTCATGCATTCTCCAAAATTCGCGCCCTGTCACAAACAGCTGGCTCTGTTTTCACTCTGACAACAGGGCGCAATAATAATTCATCACCAATTCAATCTGATGGACTGAGGCTCGAGTCTCTTCCCAGTCGCCCTTCAAAAGCGGAGGAATATGAGGAATTATTACAATCTTTCACCCGTATTCTCGTAGTACAGTCAAAAGTCGTTAATTCGGACACCCATAATCCGGACCTCAAAGCTACAAACTTTCTGCGCATGCGTCGCGTTGACGCATGAGCGTAAGACCTTTACGGCTGCGAATATGCGTGTGCGAATGCGCGTTTAATGTATAACGGACGGTATAAACTAAGCTAAAATTATCTAATTCAATTAATGTTGCAGATTGCGTTGTTCCTTAATCATCGAATTGGATCCGGCTTATTATTTTTTGCAGACTATAAAAGTATTACTATAAAAGTAAGCTTGAACTTTCGATTATGTCAAATAGAATTTCTGATATATATTTACTAATATGTAAAGGATCTACAAAGCGAAAGTATGTTTCGAAGTCCATTAAACAAAAAGTGGATTTGCTGCAAAAAAAAATGGATAAAGGCATATCCTTTGTTTATCTAACCTTTAAGGTTTGTTTATCTAAACTTTGTTTATCTTTAACGCCGCGGCGCGCAAGGAATTGGAAGTTGATCTGTCAGCACTATCCTTATCTTCAGGGCAGATGTTTTTATTTTATTTGGCTTATAATTCCTTACTAAATGTAGTATTTCATCTCGATGTACTACGTCTTTGATATGATTTAAATTAAATTCCTCGTCATTATTATTAGCTTCCGATAGTGAAGAAAGTGACACAGAGTTTATTGAAAACAAAAAAATTACGATTGACAAATTAGTCAGTATTCTCGACACAGTAATTATAGGACTTGAACAGCGGAACTTTGTAACTGAAGAAGAAATTATGTCTGTTTATAGAATTAAAGAGAAAGTGTTATCACATAAAACGAAACAACTTACATTGAAAGAAATGTTTAATAAAGTAAACAAATAAATATTAAGCTTTTTTTTTTTTTTTTTTGTAAATTTTGATACCCTTTAGATCATAATTGTTCTTTATTTCATAAATTACGGTTTCATATTTTTAATTTTATAATTTCTGCATGCCATCTTACCAGATTTAAACTGATGATCTATAATCTGAAAAAATCGATAATCCGGAATCGCCGAAGTCCCGACGAGTTCGGATTAACGACTTTTGACTGTATTAGTAGCAGCACGCCCAGCTAAGGAGTGAAAGATCCGTAGGACGAATACAGGCGACGGCATTTTTGATTCGTCACATTTCTTACATTGAAAAGTGTAATATCTCTACAATTTATGCAAAACTCTAGTCATACAATTGTCCCTTGCATAACGAATTCTCGTGACAACAACACGGAATGAAAAATATCCTACATTACGAACGGAAGGATGTAGTAATGTAGTAATGAAGGATGCCTTAATGTAGGAAAAGTATCCTGTGCAAAATAAATAAATAAATAAAGTGAATAGGAACGGATAAATAAATATTCTTCTCAGTTCCTCAATATTATTTTACCATTTATTTCACCAATATTTTTTTTACGTTGGCAAAAACATTGGTCACTTTTAGAAGTGTTCGTCGTAGCGTGGTAGTCACAAAGCGTCACTGTATTTATTATTTATTATGTATTTATTATTTAATACATTCGGTTTTTCGAGAAAAATTATCTTTTTAATAACTAAACACCAGACATGAAACACATAAAATGCCCAATAAAATACTTTACAACACACCAATAAATGTGAAAAAGTAAAATACATAGCGTTTAATAAATAGCAGCGACTAGTGAAAAAATTAACTCGTTGCTGGCATTAAGAGTCTGATCTGAGAAACAGATAAAACTTGATACATTATTTCCAAAACATAATCATTACAAGAATTTATTTCCTCTTTTCGCATTCGGAATAAATACTGTGAGCAGAGTTCGTCGAAAAAGTGTCTAATCTTAGCACACGTAGTATCGTCTGCTATTTCAGTATAGAAAAAACTGCCTCCATCTGACAAATAAAAACCGATCTCTGCGAGAGTAAATTAAGAATTCTAAGTTTTAAATAGCAATCGAAGTAGCCAGGCGATGCCCACGCATTTCCTTTCTTTTTTTTTCGGTGCTATTCGTCAAGTTTTAATTTTGACCAATGTGAAAACTTAAACTGAGCATTTCTCCGTTTGAGATGGCTATTAAAAACAGTGGAGAGAAAGTCCTCTGCCGTAGTTTAATGATCATTTCTTTCAAATGAGATTTAAATGAACTAAATACATTAAGAACTTGAATTATTTCTAAGACAAAATAAAATTAAGCTGGCTATGAGTTGATAAAGACCATCAGGATAAACTCAATCCGGCTTAAACTAAACGTTAGTCTAAACCAGCGATTCTCAACCGGTGGTACGTGTACTACTGGTGGTACGCAAAAGAAACAAAGTATTTTTAACTATTAAATTAAAAAATCTCGTGAAGAAAAAGCACAATTGATAGAAATTTTTAGTCCAAACGGGCTTTGTCCCTGAGGGACTATTGTTTTCGTTTTGCGATTTTGCGTCGAATCGCTCTGAAAGTCCGTTTCACTTTTCAAACTGTTGCCACCAAATGTTATCGCCCTGCATTATACTTGAAGAAATTAAATAATGAAGAATCTGCATAAATGTATGTATGTTTCTCGCAATCTGATAAAACAACGGTACCTAGAGCCATCGAATTTTGAATGACGTGATCCTCCTGCGAATATGGGCATGTGAAAGCCCAAATTTGAAATTTGGAATTTGTTTTATGATCGATTTCATATTTTGTAAAACTTTAACGAATTTTTGATTAACAAACTCGGGGATTTCACAGCGAACAATGGCAACGTTGTACAGAAAAAACACTTTTATCTCCAGTGCATGAGACTGTGTATCGGAAACTCTAAAGATATGCTCAATTTAAAATTATTTTGCGATATTGCTGTTGAATTGAATGTTATAGTTTAAGTGCAAAGAACATGATATTTAATAAAGAAAGGTAACACAAAATGTTAAAAAAAAAAACGCCCCTTTAGACGTAATTTAAAACTTGAAACCTTTCGGATTTTTGTTTCACTTATCTTCTACAGGAATTTGCTTTCAGTGTTGTGAGAGAGACAATTAGATACAGAACAAACTTCTAGACAATGAACACCATAATAATAAAAAAGTTTTAAAATAATTTTTCTTTATTTTTTTACCAAATTTTTCACGTGTGTTTGCAAGATTTCTGTATTATTCATTCGACGATAACTATATAAAAGTCGTATGTCAACTTTAAATTTCGGCAAAAGCTCTAAGGAATTAAATGGTTTTTCCTCAGCGTGTTTTCGTGGTGTAAATGCTTAAACTATTAAGCTAACTTTGGGAACACCATGATTCGAATCTAAGAAAAGGTATAGACAGCTTTTCAGATATCCTTCTCCGAAGAATATAAGAAGTTTTTAAGGGGAAAAAAAATCAATTTTTAACTCGCGAAATGATAAAATTTTTAGCATTTCGAGCGAATATAACATAAATTTCTCTTCACCAATGAAAACTACGGACTTTCTGCCATTTTGTGGAAAAAACAGTACCTAGACATAAGAAGTAAGGAAAAATTCTGAGAAAGAAGCAACGACAATAGCGCTTAAGCCTTATTGAAAAATAATTAAGAAACAGTTAAGGTAATTAAAATTTCAAGCTCTTTACGAATGAGGTTTCACTAAAATTTCATTTTAAACTTTTATAAATTCCTCTTTCTCGCTCGTGCTTAATGTCTGCTCTCCCTTTCTAGCTCCGTGCATCTTAACCAAACTAACACGCGCGCAAGATTACGCAATGCTTTATTGAATATCTAAATCAAGGCTATACGAGTAGTAAAGAACCGAGCATGCGCGGCAAAAATTTCGTCATCTAAATCGTCTACATTGAGTTTAAAGATACAAGGCTTTTTTTTTTTTTCCTTACCTTTTTTCTATTTAAAAGAAATGCTGCATAAGGAAATTTTCTTCCAGGGAAATCATTGATTTTAATTCTTATAATTCCTCTTTCGATTCTGCGTAATTAAATCTTTCAAAAATGCAAATTAGAAAGTACGTGCGCCATTGTGTCCAAACTGATGCAGGCGAAATTTATTTAAAAGTTTCCGCTTCTCATCATGTCGCAAAATAAGACGTAAATTTTACCACTTCATTATTTCCTATTCATACGATTTTTTTTTTTCCTTTATGACAATAGAGCTGTAGCAGCGGTCAATATTGACCAGTAACTACAGCTCTTAAGTTCGCGTCTTTATAATTCGAAAACTATATAATTCCAAAACTTTATAATTCCATTCTATTAAGTTCGCGTCTTTATAATTTCCAAAACGTTCTAATTTACGTGATAAAATAATTCGATTTTTCCTAAAATTATCTAAATATGCGGCACGTAAAATTCCACATAGTACTAAATTTAAAGTTAGATTTTAGAAGCCTCTAATATAGAAAATGTAATGCCGCAGACTGTAGGCCCTGTAACTTGATGCTCCAGACTGTAGAGAACAATCCAGAATTTCAATGAAATGCTATGCTTCAGGGTATGGCCAGAAAATTGTCCCTCATTCTGTGAACTTTATTAGTGCCAACGCATGGGCGTTTCGTGTTTTTCCCCATGTGTAACGTATATACGAGCCAGTTTCCCTTCGAAAGGGCTCACCAGCGGCCGAGCGGTAAAGTCGCTGAACACTGGTAGTTCTGTCCGAGGTTCAAATCCCGCGAACGGGCTGGCTGCATGGGTGTTTTCGTGGTTTTCCCCATGTGTGACGTGTATACGAGCCAGTTCCCCTTAGAAAGTCCTCCACGAAAGGCATCCCTCCTCTTAGGCAGATAGCCCTAGTGTGCTTTGCCATAATTAAATACACCAACACCACCCTTCGAAAGTTCTCCACTAAGGTCTCCCTTCCCTTAAGCAGATAGTTCTAGTGTTCTCTAGTTCCAGTATTAACTAAACTGAAATCGAAACCACAGGGTCATGAAGGTATTTTTGTCGAATCAGAAATGTATTCTATAATTAAAGAATAATTTTTTTTTCTAGATGCAGATTTAATGGAACTGTCAAGTCTACAAGAAGACTAATTTGCGAAATAATTTTTAGATTTCTATACAACTACGCTTCGTGCTTGAAATGTAGGAAATGAAATTAAATAATATAATTTTTTTTTTAATATATCACCTTTCGAAAATAACCTAGAATATAAGCACCTGTAAGAGAACTTAATTTCCAAAAGAAAATAAATTGGCAAAGAATAATTAATTGATAACGAATAATTCATTGAAACAGTCTATTTAAAAAGGTACGGAATATCGAAGAATTAAATAATCGTCGAAGTGCAAAACTGGAATTGAACGAAATTGAGTGAGGCCTTTTTTTTTTTATCAAAGTAAACATGTTTATTTAAAATCTGGAACATTAATAACTGAATTCCGCTTACTAAAAACTACACTGTTAGAACACTGATAGAAAATAAACACTGATAGAAAATAAAATCCCAGCACCAAGAAAAAATTATTGTAGAGAAACGAAATTTCAAGAATACATTTTTCTAGGTAACACATTTAATTGATTAAATTTTCAAGCGCTAGAAGAGCCATTTCAAGTGTGATATTCTGGTACATTAATAACCAGTAGAACCACCCGAATTTCGAATGCAAACGTGCATGCATTGTGTCGTACATGTGTCAGATGTCAGTTCAGTCCATGCCTGTTGCACTTGTAAGATTAGTACAGGGACAGTAAATACTGGTTGGGGATGCGCTGGAGTTGTCGTCCAATGATGTCCCATACGGGTTTGATTGGAAAAAGATCTGATGATCTAGCAGGCCAAGGCAACATGCCGATACTCTGGTCAGCATGCTGGGTTAGAACAGCGGCATGAAGGCGAGCGTTATCCTGTCGGAAAGCAACCCCTTGAATGCTGCTCATGAAAAATTTACTTTTTATATTTATTACATAATAAGAATAATGTAATAAGAATTTTACATAATAAGAATTCAGTAGCATTAAGAAATATTATTTTACTAATAATTTTAGATAGTTAGGTTTGCAGTCCACGTGATATTAAAAAATACTTCCTAATTTTTGATTTTGATTAGCGGAACCTTAAAAGAGTCCTTTGGAACCCAAGGTTCTACGAAACACAGTTTAAAGATCATTGCTTTAAGATGAAAGTTCGTTTTTGCTATTGTTTGCAAGAAGGTCGCTTATTGCGCATACAGGGTGTTCGGGATAAATTTGACAGTTTCGTAAGGAAAAAGAAAATCCGCTTTGTATCTATTAAATTTAATGAATTGACAAAAAAAAAAAAAAAAAAAAATCCTTCATAGTAGAGGCTGCAACATTCATTTCACGTGACAAAGCCCGAATTCCAATTCCAATGTTCTTCAACACCTGTTCCTGCAGATTTGCGAGGAATTCTGCTGTACGAACGCAATCAGATCGTCTGCTAAGGATCTTTCTTCTTGCTGCATCCTCGTAGTCACCATTGCAAGTCTCTAGTTCATGCCTGATTGTTTTTACTGTATTCAGGGAACATTGGGCAGCAGTCATAATATCCTTATTTTGATGGCCGGCACGAATCATCATGATGCAAGTTGTTCTCTTCCATGATTCAGGTGGGTTCCAGTCATCCATCCTTTCGGACATCTTATATATGAATGAAAAAGGGTCCAAACTTTTAAATGACGAGTAGTGTGCGTCAATATCTCCAACCTACGGAAAAATATAATCGATTATAAATATGTCAAATTTATCCCGAACACCCTGTATTACATGAAGTCAGTGAAAGGTTAAAGAAAAATTTAACACTTGTTTAATAAATAAGCTTATCTTCTCATGTTTCTCGGATTTCAGCGAAATCTGACACGGTCACCACATTATGCATCGCAATTTTGTAAATAACATATATTTTCTAGAAAATTAACCTGGCATGGAAAATCACCACAAATTAACCATCAGTATTAAAAATCACCTCAATCATCTTCACCGAAGACCTTTCATAGATAGTCGACTTAGAAAAGATACTGAGGTAAAACCCAGAAGATTTCGTTTAATTTAAGAATGTTCGTTTTTTTCAAAATCAGTTTTTAGTTGTTGATTAGCAATCATCAATAGTAAAACTATTTAATATTGGTGACAAATGACAAATTGCAAAGAATTTATTGTAGCTTCAAGAAACGTCATTATTTAATTCTTTAACTGCGAATAGCAGACAGTTTTGTTAAAATTCGTGTAAAATCAGAACATATTAAAACGTTATAAAGAATTTTTATTCAAGTTTAATAATTTTTTAAGCAATCAAAAACATTATTAGTCCAAAGGAGCAATTAGCCCAAAAAAGCTATTAATTTCCTTTTGGTATTTTGCGTCGATTCACTTACTGCGTTGTTTCACTTTTCAAATTGTTACCACCAAATATTATCGCCCTGTATTATATTTAAAGAAATTAAAGAATGAAGAATCTGCATAAATGTATGTATGCTTCTGGCATTGTGATAAAACAACGGTACCTAGAGCCATCCAGTTTTCAATAGCGTAATCTTTCACCGAATATGGGCATCTAGTAGCCCAAATTTGGAATTTAGAATTTGTTTTATTATCGATTTCATATTTTGTAAAACGTTAACGAATTTTTAATTAACAAACTCAAGGATTTCAAAGCGAGCAATGGCAACGTTGTACAGAAAAAACATTTTTATTTCCAGTGCATGAGACTGTGCATCGGAAATTCTAAAGATATGTTCTATTTAAAATTATTTTGCGATATTGCTATTGGATTGAATTTTATGGTTTAAGTGTGAAGAACATGATATTTAGTAAATAAAGGTAACACACAAAATGTTAAGAAAATGCCCCTTTGGACATAATTTAAAAATCTGAAACCTTTCATAGTTTTTTTTTTTTTTTTTTTTTTTTTTTTTTTGTTTTTTTAGTTTAAGGCTAATTTTAATAAAAATTTCAGTTCAAAATGCATTTTTTTTTCTTTTAGTTTTAAACGCTTGTAGGATTATTACTATTATTTTTCACTAAGCAGTTACTTTATGTTATCCTTACTGTCACTTCTTGTTTCTGTTTCTTTTCAGAATTTAAACATGTAGAAAGAGATAGTTTTTAAAATCCGAAGCAGAAGAAACGGAAAGATAATGCAAAGTAGAAAGATTTGAGCTATTCGACAGTTTAATTCAGACAGTATTCTGCCTCTCGAGGACATGTTACTAGGTTTTTGCTAGCTTAGATAAGATTTCATTCTTCGGCTTTATAGTGCCGACATTTAAATACTTAAACCGGTGAGAAGTTTGAGCCAACTTCGCGTTAAGTTGAATTCTGCAATCTTTTACTACTAGATTAATTTTAAATTTAAACTTTCTATTACTTTAAGTTACGTCGTCAGTAGTGGTTGGTGGAATTGTAAGCACAGGTCACGCATTAACGTTCCAGTCATGATTTAATAAAAAAGTTTGTCTTAAGACTTTGTAGCTCTATCCCGACTTGGCGATAATTCGCTTAAAGTCTCTCAGAAGTTTGATACTAGTTGATGCTACCAAAATAAATCAAACTTTATTCGCTGGAATGTTTGTTTCTGTATACATTTTTCAGAATATAAAAGGTTAAAAAACTCTAAAAGCATTAAAATACTATTGGCATTGTTGAAGTAATGTTTATGATGTAATGTTGCGCGCTTCCAACCTGCACGCAACAATAGTGGTGACTGCTATGAACTGGAAATTATACAAAGTCTTGAGAAGGGTTTAAGTCCCTTTTTATTCAACTTTAGAAATTACAGATGCGTGCTCTTGACGCTCACAAACTACGCCGACCCGGCGGTAAAATAAAAATAAGAAACTAAAAATGAATAATAACAAGTGACTACCTACGAGGCTCTCTAAACGTAACTAACGTAACCACGTTCTAAGATACCGCTGACAATTCAGCAAACTTCTGAATATTACGTTGAAAGATTTAACTATCTACCGAGGCAAGCACACAGGCCGAAACGCGTGGTTCTTCAATTTCTAACTAGCCACCTCCACGCTCGTGAAGCAAAAAAGCACACTTTCGAACTCATTTCCCTTCTATTTAACTCAGAAACTTCTGCTGACTATTTTGAATACTTTGCGCGTTCTACTTACATTTTCAGACACTGGTCATTTTCAGAGGTGGTTGTTTAAGAGAGGTGTTCACCATGAGAAAGTTCACGGAAACTCATCACTTTCGTAGGGGAACAAATGTGGCAAATGATCGTCATGACAGGCTTTACAGGTACACTAGCGGGCAAGCCCGCCAGCTGAGCGGGCTGAAGCCCGCTTATCACTGTTCGTTTTTAAAAGAATTCCCATGTTCAAATTCGCCTACATTCGAAAGTTGGACCGAACTACCAGTTTCCGGCGATTTTAACCGGTTTATTCCCGTATGCATCCATACGGTACTGCATACACCTTAGACATGCGGCAAATCACGTAAACACCCATTCAGCCAGCCCGTTCCCCCGGGATCGAAAGTTGGACCGAAATACCAGCGTTCATCGGTTTTACGCGGGCTGCGACCGCTTTATTCGCATATACATCCAGAAGACAATGCATACATAATACACTTGCGGAAAATCACGAAAACACCCCTGCAGCCAGCCTGCTCGCCAGGACTCGTAAGTTGGACCGAACTACCAGTGTTCAGGTTTCTTGCGCGGGCTACGCCCGCTTTGTTCACATATACATGGAGGAGATAATGCATAAACGATAGGCTTTATAGGTACATTTAAATAACTATTAAATCGCTATTTCAAATTAGTGTTTCAGAAAATACTGATGTGTTGTGGTTGTTGTCTTGTTCATGAATTTCATGAGAGAATGATTGCCACAGCTCTTGCCACAACCTCAAAGAGGTTGGACTATTTCCACCCCAATTTTGAGGGAGAGCACCCTGGGGCGGGAGGGTGGTTTGAGAGTCTCCCATCCCTCTCCGCTTCTACCAAACCACACGAGAGGACTTTCGGCTGGCCATATACTTAGAGTGCCCCCATGCCGAAAAGACACTATTACTATAACTCCGTAATAGTGTTTTGACACTATTACGGAGCCTTCTCCGGGATTCGAACCCGCGCCTACCGGTACCGTAAGTTTCAGAGTAATACTTTGCAGGTAAAATGAAAGAAATGCTGTTTGCAGAAATTACCGTAAATGACTGATTTTCTAAATGAAAAGCCTTACACTACAAGAAAACTTCCGGGGCCGCTTTTTGTCTAATGTGTTCACTTCTGAAAGACGAGCAATTTATCTCAAAACATACAAACATCGGTGGTGAACATCAGCTATCTATAACGCTCACTTCAAATCATCAGGGATCTTCTTACCAGGAACCCCTCCACTTAGACTAGGGGTCGTCTACATGGGATAATCTTATAGCGCCTTAAAGATCGTCTTGTGAAATTATCTGTAAGATGACTGCCCTTGGTTCCAAAAGATTTAGATATTCTGTAGAGAGGTAAACCTAGGTTTCAAAAACCATTTCGTTTTTCAAAACAGGAAACGTGGAAAATAAATTGCAATTTCTTCGGGATTAGAAGCAGGGATCTTTCAGTTGCTTGCCGGATGTGCTAACCACTTACACCACGACAGCACGCACGACAGAATGCGATAATCTCTACTAAGATTGTGTTAGTATTTGTCTCTGTTTATATCCTGAAATGCATTGATACTTCTCAGTAGCCATGCACTGGAGATGATAGTTAATGAGAGGTTTCACTGTACAACACATAAGTAGTTCATTTTGCTTTACAATGATCAAGAATGCACAGATTACATCTTATACAGAAAGAAAATATCTTCTGCGGAATGGCAAAAAACTTCTTTTTTTACACCAGGTACTTGACTTTTTGGATCTGATGTGATTTAAGCAAAATGAAAACGAAAATCAACGAAATTCAGATGCAATAATGTAATGAAATTTCTCTAAAACATACGGTTCCAGATGAATCTGGTTTACTATAGAGGGATTGTTTTACGGAGATAGTCATCATGAGATATGTACTACAATTTATAAACCTATCTCAAATTATCTTCAGAAAATTAATTAGGTTTAGATAGATTAAATAAAAATTTGTTTGACATTTTAAATAAATAAATTAGATCGAAAATTTATTTAACCATATACATATCATTAATTTTTCATATAGTATTAATTATTAGCATATTTATTTAATCATTTATATATTTATTTAATCAAAGTAATTTTATATAGATAGATCAGATTAAAAATTTATTTAATTTACTTAAAATTTATTTAATAATAATATGAGATTTTACTTGATCTGGAATTATTAACTCCATCAGACGTAACGCGAATTATCCCTATGTCTAAACTAACAACAAGCGATGAAAAGGTTTTAATAACCTTCTTTATTTAAACAGAAATTAGAGCATAAACGCATTTCTTGTGCTAACAAAATCAACCACAGCAAATTCAAGTTAATGAATAGTAGTCAAAGACTACGTAAATTAAATAAGCTCTCTCAGTAACTCTACCTGCATATTAAATGTCAGCAGCGGTATAACGCAAAGAAGAATAATTACAGCTTATCACAGCTGCAAGAACTAAACATAGCGTGCACTAATGCAGGCCAGAAACACGCCCTGTTGAAATTCCCCAAACCTCACTTTAAATACTATCTAATTCCTTTACATTCTGGGCCCACCAGCGGCCGAGCGGTAACGTCGCTGAACACTGGTAGTTCGGTCCGAGGTCCGAATCCCGCGAACGTCTGGCTGCATGGAAGCTTTCGTGGCTTTCCCCATGTGTAACGCGTATACGAGCCAGTTTCCCTTAAAAAGTCCTCCACGAAGGCATCCCTCCCTTAAGGCAGATAGCCCTCGAGTGCTTTGCCATAATCTAATAAAACCAAACCATCTTTTACGTTCTGGCAAGAAAATGGAAAAGAAAATTTATAATAAATGCTGAAATTATAAATAGCTGGTAAATGGAAGTAATAACCTTAGAATATAATTAAATATTATTAACATTATTTACTTCTACGTTCATTTATGACTTATACATTTATCTATTTTTTATTTTATAAATTAAAAAAAAATAGGTAAAAAAAATCTGAAAGGTTTCAGATTTTAAATTACGTCCAAAGTGGCATTTTAACGTTTTGTGCGTTAGCTTTATTTATTAAATATCATGTTCTACGTACTTAAATCATAAAATTCAATATCGCAAAATAATTTTAAAGTGAGCATATCTTAAGAATTTCCGATACAGAGTCTCGTGCACTGGAAATAAAAATGTGTTTCCTGTACAACTTTGCCATTGATTGCTTTGAAATCCTTGAGTTTGTTTATCAAAAATTCGTTAACGTTTTACAAAATATGAAATCCATAATAAAAAAAATTTGAAATTCAAATTAGGGCTTCCACATGCCCATATTCTATGGAAGATTACGTTATTCAAATTATAATGGCTCTAGGTAGCATCATTTTATCACAATGCGAGAAACATACATAAATTCGAGCAGATTCTTCATTATTTAATTTTTTTAAATATAATACAGGGCTCTAATATTTGGTGGCAACAATTTGAAAAGTGAAACAACGCTTATAGTGAATCAACGCAAAATGACAAAACGAAATTAATAGTCCTTCAGGGCAGATTGCCCTTTTTAACTACTAAATTTTAAATATATTCATAAAATTTATAAAAAAAATTATAAAATATATTTTATAAAAATATTGATTTCATTTACAAATTTATTTAATCATATATAATTTCATATACATAGATTAGATTAAAAATTTACATAATAGTAATATAGACGTATTATACAATGTGACATAAACATATTTTTTAAAACAGGTACTCAAGTTACAGCACAGAAAAACAGTTTAAGGAAGCTAAATAGAAAAGTTGTTCTTAGAGTTCGTTTAAAACGTAGAAAGTTGGAAAAACTCTATATGACGTTCAATTTCGTCTAAAATCATAAATTTAATGAAAAATTATTTCACATTACCATCTATCGGCTCTAAACAGCCAGTAAATATATTAATGAGATCATAATAAAAGATCAACGCTTCCTGAGATTTTGTTCCGAGAGCCATAAATGCACTGGCTCCGGAAGAAACAACGACGGAAATAGTCGCGAACGGAAGCAATTACGCATGAAATTGAAAATGGTGGGGAAACACACTGTGGGTTATTCGAACTCGAAACAGTTTGCGTATTATTCTGAAAATTGCGTAAATTATAATGAATAATAATGCCAGCGACTCCAACGATTTGATATATGTGTACAGATTTAATTTTATTAAAAGAGTGAATCATATACAAATGAAACTAACAAGAAAAATATATTATTGAAATATAAAAGATACACTAATATCGTTTTTTTAAATAACTTCCTTTGACACTTCTTTCATCGTATCGGGAGTTTTTTAATTCTTGTATCATAAAAAGAAGTAGGATATGTCTAAAGCCAGTTAACAGACAAATCATGAAAAAACGGTTTCGACTTCTTTTTTTGACACAATTTTTCATCTCAGTGCTTCTTTAACTGGTTTACAGAAATGGTAATTTGAAGATGCAAAGTCTCCCTGTGATAAGAGGAATGTTTTAATGCAGTCTAGCACACCTCGCTATAGAGAAAAGAATGATCGAGGATTTTAGGGCAAATTCTCTAATTTTCGCTTTATGCATTAGCTGTGTGGGGTCATGCATTGCCCTGTAGCAGGAGAGCTTTCTTTATTTCAATGCATGCTGCTAACATTAAGATTTTTACAAAATTATAGTGTTACGAATTTGGTATTTAAAAAGCTAATGTTAGTTCAATTATACTTAAATGGTTTTATTTCCCGCGCAGTGCAGCGCGTGACGAATATTAAAAGGAAGCTAAGCCGGAAAAATTGAAAATACAAGAGCGCGTGCATCTTAATAAATATCTCTTTTTGATTTCGAGAAAGTACTAGAAAATTCTCGCGCGCGATTTTAAAATCTTATAAAAGGAGGAAAACCTCTCAGTTCGTTGTAGTTACGTAGTTTATTGTTGTTTAGAAAACTGCTTCTGTAAACTGTAGCGAATTCGCGGATTAGCTTTCTTTAGCTGTTTTGAATTAAGTTCTATTGAACGTTTGAGTAGTTAAAAGATAACTACTGTGAGATATTGTAATTCTGCACGATAATTTGAGAAAATTTAAGCATATTTGTTGTGATAATAATAAATTTTCAGTTTTCATCCGACTTTTGCATTCATTTCGTAACGAACCCGTACGCACGCAACAATTTTTGGTGTCAGAAGTGGTATTGATGTTCAGTAGCTCTTGTGTCGTATCGGGTCTTCATCTTCTCCGTCGCCAAGTTGACTCGCTCTCATGCAAAGTTATGCATCACTTCAAACCGGGCTTGGAGATCTTGAATATATTCCTCAGGCGATGAAGGAGCATCCGGAGAGCGACCAAACAAGAGATCACAAGGCAGACGAAGGTCACGACCGAAGAGCATCTGTGATGGGGAATAGCCGGTAGTTGATATCAGCCTTTACCTCGTTTAAGGAAGAAATGAAAGAAAAAAAAATTTTTTTCCACCGGTCCCTACGTCCACCGGTGCCTCCGTACAGACGTTCGGTGTAACGTCTGCGAACTAGCATTATATGCACTTTAAAGTTGGAGCTATTATTAGGGTATTAACCTTGTTGTTGTTGTTACCAATCTCACTTGTCTGACAATGGTCGCGACATTTCTCGTGGCAAAGAGTTAAATGCGTTTGTCATTGGCAAGAGATTTGAGCACCATATAAGTGACAGCCCTACTTTAGCTCAGTTCCGAGCCCACTTTCGAAAGAGAACACGCCAGGGGAACGGTTTCGAGGGTGTCCCACCCCTCTTCCCATTTTTAACTGTATTTTTGTTTGTCTGCGTCGAGTGTGCTGCGTTAACCCTGAGGCCGATTATTATCGGCCAGGAGGGTTGCAGCTCACTCGTAAACTAAACTAAACCACTAACCTCTCGACAGGACTTTCGTCTCACCGCATATTTAAAGTGCCCTCCCGCAGCACAGACACTACATATTTACAAACATCCATGCCTTCTTTGGGATTCGAACCCTGGCCCTGCGGTACGACAGTCAGAATCACTAAACACTATCCCGGTCGGAAGGCTTAACTTCGTTCAATACAGAATAGCATATTCATATAAGTTATGAAATTCATTAGATAAAATTTCTAACTCACCATTTCTGGAAGTCGTCAAACTTTGCGACCATTTGGCCGTATTTCGTTCCATTTTCCATCCATTTGGCGATATTTACATAATTGATATTGTAATTGAATAACGGTAATTGATCCTATATGTAACTGTATACCTGTATACCTATATGTAACTGTAACCGTAATGTAAAACACGAGTCTGCTGTAACCCTTCCCGCCGATAACAATCGGCCTCATGGCCAACGCAGTACACCCAACACAGAGTAAAACAAAAATATAGTTAAAAACATCAAATCACAATTCACAATAGTAAAGTGTGTGTGTGTACATAATAGTATGTGAATATAATAGTGTAGTGACTTTACTATTTGTACTATTGCCATTTATAAAGTTCATCAAATCCTTTGCAAATCTAAACCCTTTCCTGCATCAATAGAATTCCTTTATGTTACCGTTGTTTTCCCTAACATCTCGCAATAACACGCACTCTTCGACAAAATATCGGGTATTGCCTTCAGCTGTACAAAAATTACAGACAAAATAAAAAATTTTCAAATTAAATCTTTTTCAGGTACGCCGGGAAGCGCCCGTGTCCAGTAACTATTTGATTGTAATCAAATTCACATATCATTCTCATATTTTTAGAAACTTCAAAGTTCAACAAATAATCTTTCCTTTTTTCGATTCGAAAATACGATTTCAGTGCCCCCCCCCTCCGTTTGCGTAATGGCAAACCGCACATTGAGTTGATCAATGTTAAACGAATTTCACTAACTGCGCATGCCCAGAATAGAATTTGGCGCAATTACAACTTTGGCGCAATTTTAAAAGACGATAAACATGGTATATGATTGGTATTGTGTTTTCTACGTGTAAACAGTTCGGGGTTTTAAAATTATTTCATTACTTTGATTATAGTTATCGATTGTAAACTACGCACATTTTCGTTTAAGAAGGATTACAAAACAGGAAACATTACAAGATATATTAGCCGAATGCTCACTGATTATACTTCTGAGGAATAAAAGCAATTGAACATTTATACGTTCCTTTCATATATACTGTCAAAAATTAAGGAATAAATCCAGTTTAAATTACTGAATTAAAGTCAAATAACTGACGTTCAAAAAATATAAAACGAAACGAAATGAAACAGAAGCATATGCAACAAGCACACACAAATCTCCGTAGTACTGCAATTGTAAAACAATAAAACCAACATGACTCACATCCTTGTGTAGAGTTGCCCCCCCCCTTAGTCACCAGTATTTCCTCCCACGTCAACGGTACACCACTGAGCATGCGCACTAAGCGAAATTCGTTAACATTGATCAACTCAATGTACGGTTTGCCATTACGCCCCCCGTTTAACTCTCATCGTATCGCTCCCTCCGTAACTATAATCGTATCGCCTAGAAGTGGCGAACGGGAGAAAAATTTCGGCAAACGGGGAGAAAACTATATAACAGAGTTGGCCAAACTTCATGTCAGCAAGAGCCGCACGTTTGAATTCAGGAATGTTCGAGAGCCGCATCTAAATTTTCTAAAGTCCACAAGTTCATATTTGCATCATTATAGAAGTAGTGGAGGAGGTTTTAAATAGAAAGAAATCCCTGATAACTTTGTAAAAAGAGTCTAAACTAAATAATTACTTCTTTTTGGATACTGATTAGTTTTAGTTTACCATATTTCATACATATATTTTATATGCACGAGCCGCACAAATTGCCTGCGAGAGCGGTAGCAGGCTCGCGAGCCGCATTTTGGCTACCCCTGCTATATAAGATCGGGAATAGCGTAAGTGTCTCAGTTGTTTAGTTCAGAATGAGTTTGCAGTACTGAGATACCTCCGTGTGAACTTCGCTCTTTAGATGCGCTTTGCACTGCGTTGTGTTTAACGTTCTTAGTAGTTTGACGTGTAACGACTGACTGTACTGTATGATACTGCGAAGAGATGTACAAATATTTTTGTGAAAAGTTTCGGAACTATGGAGTGTTTCTTTTGGTAAAATCAGTTTTATCAAGCAATCATCGTTCTGTATGCATTCAGTCTATTTCAAGCTGTACAAAATTTCATTCGGTGAAGATCGAAATGCGCAATCGTTTTTAACATAAATTTAAGCTGTAAACAATTGGAGAGTTGCAATAGTAGCAAATAGACAACTCATCTACTGCAATTAAAAAAGATTCATTTATAATTTTATTCAAATTCGTATTTATTCACATTTCATTAAATTAAATGAATCAGCATAATTTTGAATGCGATGTCGCATTTGTAGTAAAGAAATTTACATGTAACAAATACAAATGCAACAAACCCTCTCCAAGCTGACCACAAAAGGCGACAAAAACTTATTGAATTAAATTAAATATACTTTGTCGATAGCGCATAAACCACAATAGAATAAATGCGCTTTTTTAAAAAAACGCACTATATTTATTTACCATAGCGTTACTCCGGCGCTAGGTTCACTTCACAGCGTTACATCTCATTCTATATTCATTCACTCAGAATGCAAAAAAAAAAAAAAGTTATATCATCTGAAGAATTATCTAATCGCTGCAACATGTTCTATTCAAATATTATAATAAATCTAAAACGATACATAAAAGAAATTAAATAGTAAATAAAAAATAAAGTTTTTCACATACGATTCAGCGCTGCTTACCTAATACGCATGCACTACTCGTAAATATTTTCCTCTGTCCGAAACAGACTGGCGACAATATTTTCTTCTAATATGAAACACTTAATTTCTCGAATTTCATTAGAGAAGTATTTCTCATTCATTTAATTCAGTTCTCACTTCGCGAGAAGGCAAAAATAATAAAAACACAAAATATCGTCATTAAAAATTTAAAGATATAGAAAAACATAAGACACAAAATACAGTTTGCTTCGTTTTGCTGTAATGCAGTTAAAAATTTTTAAAAAAAATTACAATTAAAATTACAGTTTCTACGCAAAAATAAGCAATTCGGCCAGTGGGTAAGAAGACAGGTTTTTTGGTGCACAAAACTGAAAGTTTACTTTCGGTCTCACTCGGCAAGAAGACATTGAAGGCGTAGAAACTGACTTAATATGCTCTGGACGCTGTGCTGAGTCAATGTATGGGATAATTTAATAAATTAAATGATAATTCCAGAATAGATTAAGCATAATTTAGTTCGCAATAATAAAAGAAGACATTACTTTGTTGATGCGAAGCTTAGTTTCTCTAGATTGGAAACAAATCCACTGTTTTGCTAAGTTTCAAATATAAACAATTATTGCTGCTATGGTAAAAAAATTAGGCTTAGCCACACTTAAAGAACTTTTAAATTGTTGATAATTCTACAACTATAACATGCAGCAACTATAACAACTATAACTAAAGGCATAAAAACCTTAACAGGAAGATAAGAGCAACATTATTCAATTATTTTTAAAGCAAAAAATGCACAATTTACGAACATATAAGAATAAAGAAATTGAGCTCACTGACCCGAATAATAGAGTATTTATATATATATATACATATATTTATATACTTTTGGTGCAGCCTATTGCAACCAAAATAGGAGGTGCATATCTACATGTTATAGTAGTCCTACATACAAAATTTCAACTCTCTGAGGCTATTCGTTTTTGAGTTATGCGAGATACATATATACGTACGTACAGACGCCACGAAAAAAAATCTCTTCAGAATCCATTTTAAATCGGTTTTATAATTTTTTTGGGGTAAAGAGTCTTTTATTCTGTCCTTACGTACAGATGTCAAGCAAAAACATCGTTAAATTGAATTCTATAGCGGTCAAAATGGATATTATCGTTGAAATATGGTACCAGAATTACAATACTTCCGTTTAACTTCGTACAAGCAAGTAAAAAGAGTCTTTTTGTTCTGTCCGTACGTATAGATGTCAAACAAAAAAATTGTCCAGATGGATTCGGGAACCGTTAAAATAGATGTTTCTCTTACTTGGTACAAGGAAGTAAAATTTTTCATTATATTTAGAAAAATAACGAATAAACCCTAAAATTATTCTAAACGCAAGAATGATATAATTAATTAGAATTTAATAAGCAATGTATTTTTATCTTAGAAGAATGAATAGACAGTGAGCGCACTGCAAAACTCAAAGGTAGCAGCAATAACGATGGGGCGCTAAGCTAAATCGTCGATGATTAGGTAGCAGGAGTTGCAGGAGATTAGGGTGTAGAGAAGAGATCAGCAGTTTTAATCAATGAACTTATGACATCTATAATTTTCCGTGTGAATTCATCAACGGTAAATTCGTTATTTATCGTTTGTTCTGGCTGATGTGTGATTCGTATGCCAGTAACTAGTGTCGGTCCTAAGTCGGTGTCGAATTTTATGTCAAACTGACGCTGTGCAGTATCGATCCTAAGCAGTGCCGATCCTTCGCAGACTCAATTCACTCGCATTAATGCAAGGCATATTAATGCAAAGATATCTGAAAAAAAACTGCCCTAAGTCTGCCTGGTGTTTCATAGTTAAAGCCATACTTTTCATTATTCATGCATAAAACAAAAATGAAGCGGTATTTTCGATTTCGTTCTTTTTCTTAAAAGCGAAGAGGAAATGTAAGTACTATAAAAGGAAACAATGCGTCGTTTCAAGTTTATTGAAAAAAATAAATCAGCAATATTCAGCTGCATTTACTTTTTAGCTGGAAGTAGCAATATCCCTTGAACAACAAATAAGTTTATAAATCTTCGTCTAGACACTTATGAGACAGATTCTTTTATATACATGATTCTAAAAATTTTCATGAATATTTGTTTGAGAAAATGAGGCTTCTCTTTTCTTATACTGTCTGGCGTCGCGAGGACTTGCATATGTAATGTAACCCCTTTCGTGTTCCTTTATTTTTCTCATAGGAAGAGTTTACGGTAACATTAGTAATAATGTGTTTATTTAACAGCTTTAAATAACCACCAGTAATTGATAATGGAAATGTAAAACCTAATTTCTCCATATTATGTTCTTTTTGTATTAGATTGCATTTTTGCTTCCCTATACGAAGTAAAGGAAGTATCGCAATTGCGAAAAAATTTCGGGAATCATATTTCAACGAAAATATGCATTTTGACCGCTGTCGAATCCATTTAAATGATGTTCTTGCGTGACATCTGTATTAAGGACAGAATAAAGGACTGTTTTCTCAAAACGGAATTCAAAATGGATTCAGAAGAGATATTTTCCTGACGTCTGTACGTACGTATGTATGTATGTATCTTGCATAACTAAAAAACTAGTAGCTTCAGAACGTTTAAATTTTGTATATAGGTCTGTTATAACATGTAGAAGAGAACCTCACGTTTTGGTTGGAATCGGCAAAAGTATATAAATATATAGACTCTTTTGCCAAAAAAAAAATCGAAGCACCAAGAAGAAAGTGGTTATTTTTGATGAAATTGAATACATGTATAGCTCATACACAGATAATAAAATGATTAAAAAATCAAGGTCATAGTACCTGTTCACGGCTCACAATCACCCATTGAGTGTTCAAATTAGTAGTTGGTCGAATCGCCCCTGGCGGCAATGCATGTTTGAATTCGTCGAGGTAAGGAGTTGTAGAGGTTCCTAAAGTCATCCTGCGACACATTCTGCCAGGCATTCATCAGTTCTCGCTCCAGATCTGCGATATTTTGTGGTGCCCGAATCTGGCGGCCTACCATGCTTCAGACATGCTCGATTGGTGAAAGGTCTGGTGACCTCGCTGGCCAAAGAAGGGTATCAACCGCACGGAGACAGTCCAGAGATATGCAAGCGGTATGTGGCCTGGCATTTTCTTGTTGGAAAATGGCCACAGAATGACGTGCCATGAAGGGTAATGCAACCGACCACAAGATGGTATCAACATATCGTTGAGCTGTTAAAGATGCACAGAGGATGACTAAAGACGACCTGCTGTTGTAAGAAATAGCGCCCTCCACCATCACACCAGGGGTTATGGCTGCATTAGTTTGTAAAACAAAGGCTGATTGGGACCGCTGCCCCCTCCTCTCCAGACACGAACAAGGTGGTCATCTGCTTCAAGAGTGAAGCTGAACTCTATACGATGCCAGTCTGATGGCAGCCATGATGATCGGCTGCGACACCACTCCAGACGACTTCGCCGATGTTGTGGGATCAAAGGCAAACGTCCCGCGTAACTTTACCTCAGACAAGCACCGTGAGATGTGGACGGTACCACGGGAGGTATAAACGTGTCTGTAGTGCGTTGAATAGTCGACAATGATACCGTTGGGGCTGTTTGGGCCTGGCGAACAATCATCCTATCTTGCCTCGCATTTGTGCTCCTTGACCTTTCAGAACCTTCATTTCGTCGGCAATTTCCTTGTAACAATCATTGATGCCCACATCTTTGCACAGCAGTGTCTGTACGCTACAGGTGGCGGCCTATTGCTCGGTATGACCACCCAGCTTCACGCAACCCTACAATGCGACCACGTTCGAAGTCGTTTACTTGTCTGTAAGGTATTCGATATCGTCGTAATGGCATCTTTAGTTGCTTCTTTACGGAATTATAATGGCAGCAACAAACGGAAAAAGATAAATTTTCCGGCTCTGTTACAGGTTTTATACTTTGCGGATTGCGCGCTATGATCGCGATTCATTTGCCTTGAAACTTTGATCATTTGCATTTTAGATCAAGATGTTTTTGCATACCAAATTTCTTCACGATCGCAAAAGTCCTTCTTGGTGCTTCGATTTTTGTGCAAAAGAGTGTATATACCCACTCTGTTACTCGGTTCGGTGAGCTCAGTTTTTGTTATTCGTGTATGTTAGTAAATTGAGCACTTTCTGCTTTAAAAATGATTGAATTATGTTGCTGTTATGTTC
Source organism: Stegodyphus dumicola (assembly GCF_044657685.1). Taxonomy (NCBI): domain Eukaryota; kingdom Metazoa; phylum Arthropoda; class Arachnida; order Araneae; family Eresidae; genus Stegodyphus; species Stegodyphus dumicola. Next base: position 33,389,504 of record NC_140772.1, read on the forward strand.
CAGTTAAGGATTTTATGCCTTTAGTTAATCTTCACGCAATAGCTGTAAAATTATGAAAAATTTAAATGCTGTTTTAAGTGCGATTAAGCTTTACCGAGCAGTCACTTGTTTACATTTGAAACTTAGCAGAATAATGAATTAAGTCAGTTTCTGCACCTTCAGTGCTTTTTGCCAAATGGAGCCAACAACAAATATTCAGTTTTGTGCACCGAAAACTCTGTCTTCTTGCCCGCTGGACGAACTGCTTATTTTGGTTTAGAAACTCTAATTTTAAATGTAAAAAAATTTTTTTTCCAACTGTTTTAACTATATTTGGTATTCTTCTATATTTTTCAATTTTTAATCAAGATGCGTTGAGGATATATGTATTTTTGCCCTGCCGCAAATTGAGAACTGAATTAATTGAATGAGAAATATATGTCTGACGAAATTCGAGGAAATAAGTTTAAAACAATGCAATAAAATTGTACATAATTTAATAGGCCATACAAGGAAGTCGTGTGGCGTCCACAGCAGATTTTTAATTATATGAACTTTAATTTTATGACCTGGTAACTTGAAGCCTGCAAGCTTCTTTCCTGTGGCCATGATTAAACTAACAAAATATTTTTTATCATTGATTTCCGAACATGCGTATGGTTTGGATATGAGTACTACCTTTATAGAAGACCTTTCCTAGGAAGCCTTCAACGAAGGCATTCCCCTCTCTTCTTTCTTGATTTCCCAACTGTTACTATCAATTACTGAACTTCTGTTAACTACTGATAATTAGAATTTTATCGCATTTCGAACTAGACAGCTTTAGTTGCATCCCCTCATAATTATCACTGTTCTAAGAAGATTTCTTATCACTAGTTTTTCAATTACAAAAACAAAAGTAAAATGTTAACAAATATTTATGTGGGAACATATGTACTAATCCTGAAATTTAAAACAGTTTCAATCCAAAATGTAAGAAAAAACTAAAAATTATACTTTGATAATATATTTATCAGTTTCTATAATTTTAAGAAGTAGTATTCTGCTAAATAACACCAATAATAGATTTATTTTTATAATAATAGTTTTTTATAATAATAGATTTTTTTTTTAAATTGGGTGTCAAACGTAGTCTGATACCTTACATTATAACTGAGGTTTCTACTGTAATTTTTAAAATAAAACGTCGGAGAGAATTTTCAAGAACTGAACTTTTTCTGGATATCAGGCATATTTATTCCAAACCCCAGAAGTTTTCAGAATTCATCAAATCAAAGTCATCAAATCTAATTTACTAACAAAAGTTTGAAAATGATATAAAAATTTAAAAATTGTCCTTGCGTTTCTATGGAAAACTGACAGCGAGTAAAAATGTTCTTGTTTTAAAATTAATATTGTATCGCAAGCTTCACGGAATACTGTCACTTACATTCTTACATATTTGTATTTACAACCAAACTTACAAATAGGCGCCAAATTCCTGCAAGGTTTATTGTCATAGACGATTCTCAAGTCATTCTTATTGCCATAGCTTCTAAAATAATTCCCTTACTCTAAGTCTCCAAAAATTTCTGAATTCCAAATTATTTTTGTTTTTGTTATTGATTACTAAATTATTTTTATTCAAATGCGTTTAAATGAACTCTTCTTAAACTTTTTCATTCACAACCCCGTTTTAACTTCAAGATTTTTTCAATATATAAAAAGATATAAAACAAAGATATAAAAAATAAACATTTTCCTATAAATCATTTTTTTTTCTTTGGTACTCAATTTACACATGAAAAGTAGTAGTCTTAGGATTTGTTTCAAGTGCACCAAAATGAATGAAAGAAAATTGCATTTTGATGAGACTAAGTGCTTCTCTTTGATACAAAACAAATTAAGTCTTGGTACAATATTTGATACTGCCGGACATCAATGATTTTTAACGTTAAGATTTTAGAGTTGATATTTAGATTAAAAAAGATTTAAAGCGGAAAATGTCGTTTCACATAATTACGTGGTACTGAATAGCCGCTTTATAGGGAACTCACGAGGTCCACGAGAAGAATTATGGATTTATGTTCCAGCCAAGCTTCCGGAAAGTGGATTAAAGTAACATTAACTCATCTGAAGGATGGATCACTTTTGGAAAATGGCAAAGTTCAAATTCCAAAAACAAAATATTTTGACAAAGAATAACTACCTGGTAACAAATTATTCAATGAAATAATGCATTTAGAAGCACGTGAAATGGCTGAAAAAATAAACAGCTGTTGAAGGATAAACGAAATTAAGAGAAATGGAACGAAAAATTGTCTCGTAATCAGAATTATCATATTTCTTTCAAATCTCCAGCGTTAATTACTAAACTCACTTTACTAGGAATAAATATAACAACACAGTTATATTTCGATAATAAATACGATACAATCTTTCATGGCGACCAGCTCTATAAGTAAACAATGTTTTCGTGAATATAAATTACGTAAAATTTGGTATTGATCATGATCGATAATCATATTCTCTAAGGCAACCATTTTCACAGAAGATCAAAATATTTTGGAACCGTGAAATCTGTTTTGGTGATTGCTCTTTAACATACTACAAATGGGGTAAAAAGACCCTAAGCGTATTAGTTGTTTGAAATAGTAAGATTCTGCTTCAAATTTTTATTTCAATCATTGTAACTTCTTGTCTCGCACTGGCTTAGGATCAATTCACTTTACAATACAATTAAGAGTTTTTCAAAAGTACGTAATTCAAGATAGCTTACATGTTCGGTGAACTCTCTCGTGGTGATCATCTTCCTAAGAAGATTAATTCTGAAAATAACTAGCATTTCATACAACATAAATAAACATCACAGTGAACATCACTTCCATAAGCTTCTGAATTCATGCATGATTGTCTCACAAAGGGTTCTTTGTACCGTATTCACTAAAATGATGCACAAACTAAAATTTCCCTGTATAACCTGTAAGTGGTATCATGTGATTTAACGTAAGTAAGAAAACATTCCGAACACTGTCTCTGCTTTTGCCATTATAGCAAGATAAATATACACTGAGAAATAAAAGCATCTTTTGAAATTTCACTTCGCAAACTCCGATCCATGAGATTCTGCCAATCCAGGTACTGAATTGCACAATGTGCTGTTCAGTACTCATTTCGAACTAGCCTGTTCACAAATTATGTTCTTTACATGTGGCAGATAACTTAAAGATAGAAAACCCTTAAAAAATTGCTGTTGTTTTAAAAGGCTGCGTAAGTAAAAATAGCGCTGTTTTGAAGTTTTTCCATTGCTCTTTTTCAGTTATTATAAATCTGCTGCGTAAAAAGTGCTTGTATTTAGGGCAAACATTTCCTCTCCTTTTAAAAAAAACCTCTTTACTGAAAAGATGGATTATGCTGTTCTTCTTCATGATGTTTTGATAAAACATCTCTATTCCAGAAGATAAATAACACAAATGCAAACTACAGGACAAATTACAGTCTCGTAACGACCATATTTGAAAATCGCCGGGGTATTCTCAGAACTTAAACAAATATCGATAGTGAAAAATCACGTCTCTAAAACATCGTCTACAGAAGATTAAAGCCATCTGGAATCGTGGGTAGTCATTTTAGAAAGGGTTCATAGCATTTGGACATAGCATAGAATCAAGGACTCCAGTTATCTGAATCATTTGTTCGTCTTTTTAGGCCAATTAAAACAACGTTTGTTTTTATTTATTTCATTTCGCTGATTTGTATGCTACAGAAAATTTAAATAGTACAGTAGAACCTCGAGATGCGAGCACCTCTATATACGAAAAATTCGAGATACGAGGAAAGTATGAGCGTAAAATTCGTCTCTAAATACAAGTATTGACTCGAGTAACGAGCAACGAACCAGGCTCTTAATATGCGTACACCGTTTCCCAATTCGGCTCGACGCGGGGAATACCCTCGTCAGATCACTCAGTGTTCTTTGATCTAAGCATTGTGTGCTTGTGAGTTAATTGTTTTATACATTTAAATCGAAAATAATTATTTCACGATGCCTTCCAGGAAGACTGTTCTCTCAGATAGTGCTGCAAAGAAAAAGAAGAAAGCCATGGCCTTTGAGATTAAGAAAGAAATCATAGATAAACATAAGCGTGGTGTAAAAGTGACGGAATTGGAGACGACTTCGACGATCTGCACTGTTCTGTAGAAGAAGAAAGGGATTAAGAAGTTAAGATTAAACTACGGTTATATTACACTGAAGTGACAAAAGTCATGGGGTACCTCCTAATATTTTGTCGGTCCTCCTTTTGCCCGGCGAAGTGCAGCAACTCGACGTGGCATGGACTCAACAAGTCGTAGGAAGTCCCCTACAGGAATATTGAGCCATACTGCCTCTATACACGTCCGTAATTGTGAACGTGTTGACGGTGCAGGGTTTCGGGTACGAACTGACCTCTCGATGATGTCCCATAAATGTTCGATGGGATTCATGTCGGGCGATCTAGGTGGCCAGATCATTCGCTGGAACTGTCCAGAATGTTTTTCCAACCAATCGCGAACAATTGTGGCCCGGTGACATGGGTCATTGTCATCCATAAAAATCCCATCGTTGTTTGAGTATGTGAAGTCCATGAATGGCTGTAAGTGATCTCCAAGTAGCTGAAGGTATCCATTTCCAGTCAATGATCGGTTCAGTTGCACCAGAGGACCGAGTCCATGCCATGTAAAAACAGCCCAGACCATTATGGAACCACCACTAGCTTGAACAGTGCCTTGTTGACAACTTGGGTCCATGGCTTCGTGGGGTCTGCGCCACACTCGAACCCTACCATTAGCTCTTACCAACTGAAATCGTGACTCATCTGACCAAGCCACGGTTTTCGATTCGTTTAGGAACCAGCCGATATGCTCACGAGCCCACGAGAGTCGCTGCAGGCGATGTCGTGCTGTCAGTAAAGGCACTCGAGTCGGTCTTCTGCTGGCATAGCCCAAGGAAGACAAATTTCGCCGCACTGTCCTATCGGACACGTCCCTCGTACGTCCCACATTGATTTCTGCGGTTATTTGACGCAGTGTTGCTTGTCTGTGAACATTGACAACTCTACGCAGACGTCGCTGGTCTCGGTCGTTAAGTGCAGGTGGTCGGCCACTGCGCTGTCCATGGTGGGATGTTATGCCTGAAATTAGAGACTCTCGGCACACTCTTGACACTGTGGATCTCGGAATGTTGAATTCCCTAACGATATCCGAAATGGAATGACCCATGCGTCTAGCTCCAACTACCATTCAGCGTTCAAAGTCTGTTAATTCTCGTCGTGCGGCCATAATCACGTCAAAGCCTCTTCACATGAATAACTTGAACACAAATGAAAGCCCTGCCAAAGCACTTCGCATTTATACATTTTCTACGCGATACTACTGCCAGCGGTATATTTGCTTATTGCTATCCCATGACTTTTGTCACTTCAGTGTATTTCCCAGTGTTATTTATTAGGAAAATTGATTTTATGTTGATATTTTAGGGGTGACGAACGGATTAACTAAATTTCCATTATTTTCAGTGGGGAAGTTTGTTTCTATATACGAGAATTTCGTTATACGAGCTCAACGCTGGAACGAATTAAACTCGCATCTCGAGGTTCCACTGTACACAGTTAACCCTCTTTGATGATCATATGCGGTTTCAGACCATTTTCTGTGCATCTTCTGCGCAGGTGGTCGGCTTAGAGAGATATGATGAATACGTATGTTTATTTATGTTCACCAAAGAGCTGATCTATTTTAAAGGTGATCGCCATTATAGTGTTTACTCTCGTGACAGTCATCTTCTTCAGATATGTATGATACGTAAACTTACTTAATTTTTTATCCATGTATTTTGATGCATCTAATCATAAGGATATAAAGTTATTTCAAACCATTGTTAGATTTTTTTGATTCGGAAACTGGAATAAAAATTAGAATTCTATTTCGTTTCTTTGGCTTGCGAAACTTCTGAAATACTTTTCAGGTCCATTATTAATATTTTGGAAAAAGTAATTTAAAACATAAAATGATTGCATATTGTGCAGACAATACGAACGCATATTTTGGAGGAAAAGCGATAAGAGGTACAAATAATTTTTTATAAATTAAACAAAAACTTTAATAAAAAATTATTGGTGTTTGTTTTGCAGCGCACATAATACATAACGTCATTCGAACAGCTGCTGCCCCGTAGATGTGGAAAATTTTGTTATTAAAATGTATTCTTATTTCTATATATACACAGTGCTAGTTGAAATGCTTAAAGAATTTTGTGAAACTGAAGTCGAATATCAGAAAATACTTGGATACAATAAAACGCTCTGGTTAGCTCTTTTTCCAGCTGTCCAAAGAATTTTGAAAACATACGAACCTTTGAAACCCTACTTTCTATCACAGGATAAATGTCCTAAAGTTTTAGAGGAGTTTCTGAAAAAGAATTTTCAAACATTTGGCTAGAGTTTGTACTTAATCAAGCAGCTCTTTTTCAAAATCTATAAAACTTATTGAAGGTGACAAAATTTCGGTAACCGAAGTGACAAATGAAGTTAGTAATTTAAAATTTGAATGTTAAAAGCGGTTAGAAAATAATTTTCTTCCGTTAACTGTCCGTAATAGTATAAACTAGCTAGCAGAACAATGTGCAATAAATCGTGCAGATAATAGAATCAAGTTAAAAAATCCGTAACTGTATTATTATTTAGAAGAGTGGACGGTACATTACAATGATATTGAACATATTCATTGGGTTACATTAAAACAAGAACTTAATTGGAATGATATGCAAAAAATCTTTCGATAATATTACTCAAAATGTCCCATATAGTAGTATGATCATTTTAAATGAGGGATCATTTTAAATGGGGTATCATTTAAAAAAAATATATATTGATAAGGAAAAGTTTGGCCATCAACAAAAATCACAATAGAGAACAAATGGTTAGAAATATTTCATCATTTTGAAACAAACCATATTCCATAATATTACGCTAAAAATTGAGGAATATGAGCTGTCCTTACAGGAACTAATGCTGCGGCTGAACGCGTTTTTTCTACGGTAAATAAAGTGTGGACATCAGAAAAATCACAGTTAAGTGTTGAGTCTTTGAAAGCCATTTTATGTGCGAAATATAATTTAAGAAATTCTTGTGAACAATTTTATGGCCTTTTAATGGTGCTATGCATTTTCCCACCTGATGCAATCTCTATGTATCCTAAATTCTGCTGCCTATTGCCTATCTAAATTCTGCTTCCAATGCCCGCTCTAAATTCTAAAAGTTTTGCCATTTCTAGATTTTGTTGTTCTGTGTGTCACTAAATTCTAAAAAATTCTGCCACACCTGTTCTGTAACCGGCCTTTACCATATATATTTCATATTTCTTCTGAATGTTCATATTACTATAGAAATAAAATTAGCCGCTTTTTCTGTACATTCTAAATGCATTTAGTGTTTTTTAGAATAACAGAAATCCTTAATTAAATCCAAAAATTCTAAAATTAAAAGTAGACACGTTGAAGAAAGAAACCGAATACATAAAGAAAATTATTCTTCAAAGATATGTGCAGTTATTATTATGTAAATTACCCAATTGTTTATCATTTCAGCCTTTACCATTTCTGTTTTCTCATATGATAGAGTTACTGAGCCAGATTAAATTTAAATTAAATTGTATTATCTTTGACCACTAGTCCACATTTTTAGTTTGAATTTGACTGTTCTCGTTTAATTACGTCACCGTGAGCTGTAATTGACTTTGTTAGCATCAAAACATGCCTTTATATTCGAAGTTCTTTGTCTGATATTTACTTTCAGATACAGTAATAATTTGCTTCACGTCTACCGGGGGGGGGGGACTATTTAACTTTTACCAGATCAAGTAAACTCTCATAGGTACATTGTGGAGAGGTTGACAAGTTAGGAGATAAAGCACACAGAAACTAGCGAGAACATTGGTTTGCATATTGAGACAAATTTCTAATTATTGTCAGAAAAGATCGATAATTAAAGAGAAGAAAATCGATACAAACTAGCCAAAATGTTTGGGAAGGCTTGTAGAGACATTAGGTATTTTCGAAAGCAGGAAAGATAAAAAATTAACAGCGTCTTTGCCGGGAATCGAACTGCGGACCTCTGGAATACCACTACCAGTGTACAAACCACTGCACCACGAAGGGTCGCCAAGAAGGTGGGAGAAATACCTTATATACTCCCCCTTTTAAACGGCGACTGGGGTTTTAGGGAATCCAATCGTCAAATCCTTTGTGTGGAGAACCCTTCAAGTAACCATCACCCATCAAATAACCTTCAACACCATCAAGTAAAACTTATTCTTTGCATCTACTTGAGACTTATATATAAAACAAATTATCACCTCTGGCGCTTTAATGGCTTTATTATTATTTAATGGCTATGGCCTTAAAGTATATTAACTGGGTTATAACCCCTGGAACTCTACACAAAGGTGTGACATTAACTGCATTAAGCAGAGCTTAACTAACTTTCAACACTTGCCAACTGTGCCTACATCAGGCTTTTCAGGTTTGTTCCAATCAGAAGGTAGACAAGCAGCAGCTATACACAGACAGCAGAGGGACAACATTCAGTCTTTTGTTATGAATCATGCTGATTATGATCTCACTTCTCATTTTAATCTATGCCGTTTGACATAAAATCTCCCTCCTATTTGCTAAACCTCTAGACTGACCAAGTATGTGACAAAATGAGACATTAAAAAAAAGCATAAATCTAACTATTAATAAAAGGTAAATGTCACTTATCTTCTTTTAAATATGCCCAACTATTATAAGTGTAAAATATTTAATGCTACTTGATAAACTGCATGAAATTTATTTTATTCTCAAACTTATTAATAATTATGTTAGTTAATTCATATTTAGTAATAATGCATACTACTTAGGGATGTATTTTATTTTTAGGATGGTATTACAAAAGTGAAATTCAGGCATAGATAATATTTTTAATTGAATTTATTCAGTTCCCACTTGCTCATAGGTCCTTATTATTTTTTCCATTAATGGTCCTTAAAAGTCCTTAAAAGTACTTAATTTCCGTGTGCAGAAATGTGTACGAACCCTGTAAATATTTTTAATATCGATGTTCTTAAAAATAATGGTCACTTAGGAGATAATCTTTTACAAGAAGTGATCGCCATAAGAGGGATCACATTTTTAAGATTATGAATATCATAACTTGTCCAAAAAATCATCTCCACAAAAGACCAAAATCTTCTGAAGCCAAATATAGTAAGTTATCTTAAAGAGTGTTCAGTACATTTATCTAATGAAGTCTTGTCTGTGTACTTGATTTTTCTCTTTTATTTAACCCTCTCTTTCTCGAAAGAAGTTCAACTTCATAAGATAAATCAGTTACTGGCAGCACTTCTCTAGGCGACCACCTCCCTAAGAGGAATACCACTGAATGTGACAGTATTTTTGGAAATACAAATAAACGTCGCTGTTTAGCAACAATTATCTGAAATGAGGGCTTCTACAGTCATGTACAAACTGCCCGGAATCATCGGGGATATCTCCGAGAACGTAACCCTTTTCTATGAAGACTATTCATGATTGTTCCACACGATTTTGGTCTTTTATGGTGGTGATCATCTGAGAGTAGTAATGTTTAATACTTATATATGTTATGTTCTCCAAAATATACCTTCGCACATACGAAATATACTTTTGACTTCTATAAGTGATCTTCTTAGGAGACTGATCGCCACAATAAGGTTAAAATCATAAAAAAAAAACTCATAAAAATCTTGTTCAAATTTTTACCAAATAATTTCAAAAACACTCATTGCATATTAAAATATTTATCCAAATATCAAATCTGTTTATTTCATAATTTTTTCGTTTAATCTATTCTTTTTCTAAAGATCTAAATTTCATAAATCTGTCACTTGTGCTGATTTTTTGCCAACTTCTTTTGGGAAAAATCGTGAGCAGGAACTCTAGTAACTTTTAATCGTGTTTTTAAGTTCGATACTTGCAGATCTCTTAATCTAGGGTTACTGAAACACCTTAATATAATGTAGTCAGTTGAGATTTGTAAAATAAAAAAGAAGAAAGAAATTAATGCGCATTTGCTTTGAACTTACAAAATAAAATTGCATTAACGTGAAAAACAGAAACGAACTGCAGCGGCATAACATGAATATTAGATTTGCGATGTACTGACAGCTGCGCCAACAGAAAACTAAAAAAATAGCATAAATAATTTATTAATGTAATGAATCATGCAAATAATGCTGAGTCGCTACTATCCGTTAAGTTTATATGATAATTTACATCATGTTCATACAAACTATAATTTATTATCCACAAATAATTAATATTCTTTTTCATAAAAATATTTCTGCCGTTAAGTAAGAATATGAAATGTATTTGCTTTATTCATTTAAGACTTAAAATGTAATGAATCTTCTCTTGGAGACCATTTGCTTAAGATGACCACTTACGAAAGCGACCAGTGTTTCAAAAAATATAAAGAAATGTGGTTAATGAACATCACTTCTCTAACGGAAGTATCTTTATAGCTAAGCAAAATCGTCTGAAACTATAGTAGTAAACTATAGTGAGGATTCGCTGTATTTAATGTCCTCCGTCAGGTTAGGGATCTTTCCATTAAAGAATAATATCATAATAATCAATACCGATGTTTATTAATATTGTCAAAAATACTGCTCACTTTCAGAGGTAGATAGATGTTTCAGAAGACGACCGCTAGGAGAGGATTTGATATGTTCTATTAAGAAACACAGTTAGGCAATTAAAAGGACGGCCATACGTTTTCTAAGCAATGAGACAGTCTGCTTGCTAGAAATATAGAGAATTAGCTTTTTCTAAAATTCATTCAACTGCATCTCAGTTAGTTTAAAAGAGGTTGTATATCAGCCTAAGTTGCAAGTAGTATGCATGTGTAAAATTAAGTTTTGCTTTCTAATTTTTTAACCTTGCGAACAAATGAGACTCATCTGAAATCTTTTATTCCTCTGAAAATACTGAAGTCTGACTTCTATAATGCTTAATCAGAGGAAACCAAATTTCAAGTCAATAGGAGCCGTATGTTAGAGACTGTTGGAAAACTGAAGATTTACAGAGATTACAGAAATAGATTTACTGAGAGCTTCAACTACATATTTACAACATTTTTTAAAAGTAATTATAGCGTAGCGGTATCTTAAATTTATATTAATAAAAATAAGAATACATCTTTGCGAGTGGACTGTAGTTTAACTTTTTATTTTAGCGATTTCAACAAAAAAAGTAAAGCGAGAGAGTTACAATTAGCGTTTTCAAGAATGCAAAATCAAAAGGCGAGCTGCGCATACGATCTGCGCATTGCGAAATAATATCTCACAGACAGGCAGACGACTCTAGTGGCCGAAACAGTAATAGTAAAACAGTTTAAGAACGGAAAAAAAATCAAGTAATTTAATAGTGATACTGAATTTTATAATTTACAGTGTCTGACAAAAGTGATGGGACACTTATGCTTTACAAAAAGAAACTGTAATAAAATAAATTAAAAAACCATGTAACAATTTTTTGTGGGTGTGTTTCATACTTAAATTTAGTAACAATTATTACATAACATACATTTTCTCAAAATATTAAAATAATAATTTAATAAAAATACAATTGTTTAGAGCGGAGCAAAAAATGGCTCACATAAGTGATGGGACACCTACAATAAAAATATTTTTTTGGTTTTTATTTTTACTCAAAAGCAATTAGCAATAATTTATAAAATCGTCTGCAGTCTTTCTCTCCAGTTTGTTTCGGAATTTTTGTGTTTTTTAGCTGTGCAGCCATGAATGCTAAACAAAAAGAAACTTTGCATGGAATTCGAAAATTAGTTATTAATTTTCATATTGAACGAGAAAAATCTATTAGAGAAACTGCTGAAACAGTTAACATGAGTCATTCAACAGTTTACAATATCATTAAACGATATAAAAAGAATCATATGATTCAGGATAAAAGAAGACCTGGCCGACCATCAAAGCTATCCAATGGAACAAAGCGAATTATTGTTCAAAATATTAAAAAAAATCTAAGAATGAGTGCTCCTAAAGTTGCTTCTGATTTACAAGCATTATATGGAGTAATTGTTAATCCTGAGATTATTAGAAGAGTAATTCGATCTGCTGGAAATCACGGTAGAGCAGCCAGAAAAAAATTCTTCGTAAGTGAAAAGAATAGAAAACTCAGACTGGCTTTCGCAAAATCCAACATAAATAAGAATTCTGATTACTGGAATGAAGTTATATTTGCTGATGAGAGTAAATTTAATATATTTGGTTCTGATGGTAGAATCTTGGTGTAGAGAAAACCCAGGAAAGAATTTCGCAAACAGAACTTGGTGCCAACAGTAAAAAAACATGGTGGAGGAGGAGTTATGGTATGGGGGTGTATGTCGTCGGCTGGAGTTGGTAATCTTGTTTTTATTGACAGTATAATAGATCAGTACTAGTTGACATTTTAAATCAAAATCTGAAATCTTCAGCACGAAAATTGACCCTTCATAACGATTTTAAATTCTACCAGGACAATGACCCTAAGCACACTGCTTTGAACGTTAGACTCTGGCTGCTGTATAACTGTCCTGAAATAATAAAAACACTACCACAATCTGCAGACTTAAATCCATAGAGAATATTTGGCAAGAATTGGAATCAAGAATTCGCAAACATACCATTTCTTCAAAACAACAATTAAAATCATGCTTCAAGAAGAGGGTAAAATCACTCCAGAAATCACAAAAAAATTAGTCGAATCCATCCCAAGAAGATTAAATCACGTTTTAAAAGTAAAAGGAAATCCAACAAAATATTAAAACAGTTTCAGAAGTAAAATTTTTGAATAAATATTTGATGGGAAAGTAAGTATCCCATCACTTATGTGAGCCATTTTTTGCTCCGTTCTAAACAATTGTATTTTTTATTAAATTACTATTTTAATATTTTGTAAAAATGTATATTATGTAATAATTCTTACTAAATTTAAGTATGAAACACACCCACAAAAAATTTTTACATGTTTTTTTTAATTAATTTTACTACAGCTTCCTTTCGTAAATCACAAGTGTCCCATCACTTTTGTGAGACACTGTATATGATTACTTATTAATTTAAATATAAATAATTTTACTTTTTGGATTGTATTAAAAAAATGTCCTCCTACCACAGATTAATTCTAAAAGGTTTTTAAACTAAACATTCTTTTTTTTTTTTTTTTTTGGATAGAAAAACGGATTTTTATTTTCGATTTCCAATTAACTTTATTATTATTATTATTATCAACTAATTTTAAAAGGTTGGAGTCAAAAATGTAAGAAGACACGTAAAAAGCTTTTTCATTCAAATGAAAAAGACTGCAGTGAGTACAAAAATAAAATTAGCGATTTTCTTACGTTTAACCCTAAAACAAATGAGATAAAAAATAACACTCTGAGCAAAAACTGCAGTTCGGTATACAAAAAATACTTCACCTGATCACGGATTTTTTGCTTAAGTTTTTATACAAAACTAACATGAGGATCAACATACGAAGATAGCCCTAAATCATTCCGTTATTTCATGAAATACAAACTCGATCATCAAACCTGTCTAGTTTCTACTAAGGTAAGTTACAATTAAATATATTCGCAGTGTCATTCAGTAAGATTTGGAAGTACAACATCAATGCAGTGTATTACTAAGGCTATCCTCGTAGCACAGTTAGAAATCATTTAAAGTTATTATACATGTAATATAATTTTAAGAAAAAATGAAATTGTTGATAGTTAAAAAACGTTCTTAGCATTACTTGTGTTTCTAAAATATTTCAAAAATAAAATTATTATTTGTTTGTTATTATAAACTGTGTTTTACTGCATGAGTCGCACTGAAAAGGTTCAAAAAACCGTATCTTTCGAAGGTAGTTTCGAAGGTAGTTTGGCCACGTGTGATGCAAATGAAGGTATATATGTCTTATACTAGCTGCCATTTTGTAATATTTTAAAAATGAGACAGCAGAATTCTTAAAAATGGGGTAAATTTATTTCAGACGGTTAAAAATCTGCATTAGAAAAGCATTATAATACAAATGTGATTCAAGTTTTGAGCACTTAAGCGCGCATACTTGATTTGTAACGAAAGGTGAACATAGCTGAAAAAGACGTTATGTCAGGTGCACTTCTATGTTCCAGAAGCCATTTATGTTTATTACCATACTCCAGAAGATATTTTAATTCGTTTTAAAAATAAAAATTGGAGCTTTATTTTTACTTTATTTTAAAATCTTAAAGAAAACGGAAAACTGATTTGATGGTTCATTTGACTGAAAAATTTACATAATAGTCAGTGGTAGTGTGTGGTGGTGTATTTAATTATGGCAAAGCACACTAGGGCTATCTAGCCTAAGAGGAGGGATGCCTTTCGTGGAGGACTTTCTAAGGGAAACTGGATCGTATACACGTTACACATGGGGAAAACCACGAAAACGCCCATGCAGCCAGCCCGTTCGCGGGATTCGAACCTCGGACCGAACTACCAGTGTTCAGCGACTTTACCGCTCCACCGCTTATAATAGTTAGTGAGTGCTAAGGAAATTTTGTGCAGATGACTGAAACTGACTGGCCATACAGTTCAAACCGCACGGTTGCAACTCGAAACACATTCATTCCTAGTCGAAGACCGTAATAAACTAAGGTGAATATACGATCACACGTTTTTCATAAATTCATCAACTATAGGAATGGGTAGCAGCTTGAATATGAATTAAAAATGAAACACATATCTATAATTTAGACCAGACATATTTTTCAAATAATCCATTCGGGTTTGTTGCAGAAATTCACCAAAATATATTTAATATTATTCAAGTTTCACGCAAAATTAAAACTATTCTTCTCGCATTAAAAAGAAAATCTCTTTCTCTTGTCAACTTCAAAGAATTCTGTATGTGAAGCCAAAGCCGTGACTAAGTATTTTTGCACCTGAGATAAGAGGTACATTTGCGCCTCTGTATAAAATGCAAATCAGCTGTACCTGTACATTTTCATATTTAGTAAATGTTTTAAATAATAATGACTTAACTTTTAATCAAGGTTTTTATATCCAGAAGAAAAAAGTACACAAATTATTTTTAGCTTTGAAATCAAAGAAGATTAGAAAATACGTTTTTTGATGATTCAGCCAAAATAACTAACTTTGAGAAATATAAATTCATCAGTGAAAAATATTTCATATTTTATACCGCAGATATCCATATGTGACAGCATCTCTAGGCCAACTGAAGGTCATAAAAATTATTTATTATTTTAAGTCAACTGTGAAGTTTCTTTTATCTCCGTAACAGTAACTGATGTCTAGTTGATTGTTTGAATGTGGTAAAACACACGAGAGCTACGTATAGCGTCACTTCGTGGAGGACTTTCTAAGGAAAACTAATTCGTATTTTCATCACACATGGGAAAATCCACAAAAGCAATATGCATCTTAAACGTTCAGGCACCTGGCAACATTAAAACTACTTTTACGAAAATATACACGAAATTTTCAGATTGGTGTATAATTGAACTAAAATGTACTATCAATTATCATCAAAAGATCTTTAAACTAATCTAACTGCTTTGGTGTTTGAAATTATTATAGTTAAATGGTTTTTAAAACTATTAATTTTTAGATCATTCGGATATTTAAATTACTAAATACGTTTTTAGTAATCCAATCTAGCAGCATAAATTTCTCACTCTTAGAAACTTGGAATGGGTAGTGCATAAAAGAAATTATTTTATTACAATAGCTTATCGTGAGAAAGTTATTGTGGAATAAAATTTATAAAATGCAAAAATAGAAAAAAATTAATCGAAATTGAAAAAAAAAAAAAAAAATAATCGAAATCATACTAACAATATGTAAATTATGCATGGGTGGTCGTAATAAAAATTAAATAGATAAAAATATAATAAATAAGTATTTTAAAATATTTTTAGAAACATTACATGAAGTTTGAAATTGTAATATAATAAAATAAAAATGGAAAAACATCACCTCTTGTGTATGATATTTGTTTATTTTGCTGCATCTAGTCGCAAAAATCATTGTTTAGTTTTTTTTTTTTTTTTTTTTTTTAATCCACAAACATCAGCCACGATTTGGCACTGAACATTCTACAATTCTTCTTTTTGCAATACATTATAAATCTGCTTTATTTGGCTAATTCAAAATGCACCATTTAAAATGATACTTACATTACAATATGCGAGCAGAAAAAAATATTATCTTTTTCTCCTCGCGTTTTCTTTATATAAGTTTGCGCAGCCTCAAAGCAAACTTCCAGAAGTTTCAGGGTTTTTATATATATTTGTAATAATAAAATTCCATAGTCAAGAATACACTTAAAATTATAACTGTATGTTCTTTTTATTTTTAATGGCGACGTTCTCTTATTTGAAAGTACGTGGAATTAAAATCACAGCCCCGTAGTCAAGTTGTTTTTCCCGCCTTTTCTACACGTATACTTATAGAATGTTCTGGAAGTATTTAAAGCGAAGTGGATTGGCTGACGAGGCTGACGTCATTTCTTGGAAGCTCCGCCTTTCCAGAGGCTATAAAAAGACTCGCAAAAGAATATCGGGACTTTTTCTAAAATGTCACGATGCAGTAAACTTCATACAAAAAGTTATTAGTAATTCTTTTTATTTACTCCGGATATCTGATTTTTTTAAACTTATTGATTATTTAAGCTACGACTAAAGCTGATACATCACATACTTTATATTACAGAATACGATTCTGAGAAGAATTGTAAATGCACGTTGCCTGATTAGAAACAAATTGATCAATGACGACATGAAAATCGACCCTATAATCGATTACTAAACATTATTACATTAATAAACTTAATTAAGCGTTTCTCAAAACTGGACTTAGTTGCTATGTTGCAAACTTTTCAGAAGTTCTTAGTTACCAAAGGCAGATAGTTAGGCAGATAGCCTTCGAGTGCTTTGCCATAGTTAAATAGACCTTAAACAGAGGTACGATGTTAGGTTAATAAACTGTTCCTTCATCTTTGTTTGGTAAGTCCTGCCCGCTAGCGGTCGAGTAAGTAAGATTTTTCAAATTGCTCGTAGATCAACAAGAGTCTAAATCCCCACAAATGGGCTTGCAGTATAAGTGTATTCGTGATTTTAATCATACGTAACGTAAATCGGAATCCGTTTTCCTTATGCAGTTCTTCACGTAGGTATATTGCCCCCTCAGGTAGATGCCTTTTTGAGCTTTGTTGTAGCAAACAAATTTTTAAAAAAAACCCTATTCGAGAGATATTTCTGATTGCGAAAGATATTCTTAGGATCTATCTAAACTTTTAAGTCTTACGCTTTTGGTTTTTCCGTTAGTATTTATGATCTCTGACCAACAGTGTAAGACTGCTGAACACTTGTGCCACGTTCGGCTACTTATGATTGGATCGGCTGCCATGAATGCTTTTCGTTTTCTTATCACGAAGCGTCCCTCCTACATGACCGAATTTGAAGCAATTTTTATCAGTTGCGGATGCAAGATAATATTGTTAAGCATGATTTTATTAATAGTATGATTCAATAGTTCGTTCAATAGTTCGTAGTTCAATAATTCGTAGTTCAATAGTTCGTATTAATAGTTCGTTCATATTTCATTTCTTTGTTCATCAGTAATGATAGATTGCCCCATGGGGCCTAAATTAATTAAATTTTGTGAATATGATATGCAGCTCGTGAATAAATTTTTATTCAGAATGTCAACTATCTTTTTGAAATCTGAATAGTAAAAAAAATTTTTTAGAAAAAATCACATTTTTTTTTTTTTTTTCAAATATATTATTTTATTCCAGTTTACCTTACAATCAGCGGAATGAAATTTTAAAATATGTTCTTCTATAACCTTAGAATAAGCGGAACTGAACTGAACTTTTTAAAATAAATTCTTTTATCATTAATTAGAACAATAACATTTATCGGAGTTCTTTATATGAGAATCTTTAAGTTTGTAACCTTTATCTGAGCTTCCCCCCCCACACTTTGATGATTAATGTTTTAAGACACTTTGATGGTTAATGTCTAATGTTACCACACACTTTGATGGTTAATGTTAACTTTGATGGTTAATGTTTACTTTATATTTTAGCCTTAAATTACTAAGCTAGACTGAGAGAAAACGTTGAAGCGCTATCAAGTGAGAAATGTAGGCGTAGAAGTTCCTTGCGCTTGAAGATAGAAGATGTAGTAATTGTGTTAAGAACGATACAAAAAAATAAGTTTTGTGTTTAGTTTTGTATATATTATCATTTATGTATGTCAAGTCAATTTGTGTTTAGTTTTGTATGGTGTAAAATAAGTGCTGATGTTCGATAAAATGATAGTATTCTTTCGAAACTTCGCTAAGACTAATATATCTAGTGGCAGTTGCTGGGATTGTAATAAGTTTAAAAACATTTATCCTATAGATGTTAAACAAGATAGTAACACGTAGATGAGGATAGGGCATTCTAGCCCAGGCGTCCGTAGAAACGCACTTCTAGCTCAACAGCATGTTTAAAAACGGAAGGAATGTAAGAAATGAAAGGAATGTTTTAAATTTTACATTTTCTTGTTTCTTTTCCAGAGAAATTAATTTATATGTAAATTTAATTTATGCGAATGCATTATCTAAACTTTCAAACGTGTGGGTAGACTTATGGATATCACCGATGAAACAATTTGAAGGTGTTCACAAAAGCTGGAGTCATGATAAAAAATGACAATACTGTAGATAATGTTAAGAATAACAATACTGGTAGATAATGTATAAAACATTTCCGCATCTCCCGTACATATTTTCGTGGTGTAAGCGGTTATCACGTCCAGCTAGCAATTTTAAGATCCATATCCAAATCCCAGAGAAGGCTAAATTTCTTACGTGTCTCTCTAAATGAATTGTAAAAGTCTGAACAATGGAAACTATAATTTATTCCGCCCAATGATCTGAATCTGGTCGACTGGACCTCGCCTCATTCCCCAGTCGTTCTTTAAGGAGGAAGAAGGTAAAGAATTATCGGATTCTCCGGTGCGTGCACTAGCAGTTAAGTAGTTAACACGTGGAACTAGTAGCTGGAAAATCCATGACTCAAATTCAGACGAAAGAATAGTTGAATTCTTACGTTTATCGTTCAAAAAAAAAGGGGGGATGAACTTATGCAGTCAGCAATTAAGTTTTTAGTCCAAAGGAGTTGTTTTGTCCCTGAAGGACTATTGTTTTAATTTTGCGATTTTTCGTTGAATCACTATAAATGTCCGTTTTACTTTTCAAACTGTAGCCACGAAATGTTAGAGTCCTGCATTATATTTGAACAAATTAAATAATGAAAAACCTGCATTAAACGTATGTATATTTCTCGCATTGTGATAAAACAACGGTACATTTCGAATGACGTAATCCTCCTACGAATATGGGCATGTGGAAGACCAAATTTGAAGTTTGGAATTTGTTTTATGATCGATTTCATATTTTGTAAAACTTTAACGAATTTTTTATTAACAAACTCAAGGATTGCAAAGCGAGCAATGGCAACAATCTACGGGGGGGGGGAGGGAAACTTTTTATCTCCAGCGCGTGGAACTGTGTATCGAAAATTCTAAAGATATGCTCATTTTAAAATTATTTTGCGACATTGCTATTGAACTGAATTTTATGGTTTAAGTGCAAAAAAAGTAATATTTAATAAATAAAGGTAACACACAAAACGTTAAAAAACGCTCCTTTGGACGTTATTTAACACCTGAAAACTTTCAGATTTTCTCTCTCTCTCTCTCTCTCTCTTTTTTTTTTTTTTTTTTTTTTTTTTTTTTAATGATATAGAGCGTTCAGAAAGTCTGACTGCTACAAATGCAGTTAACCGTCTCAAAGACTGGTTTTTGTCTCGAGATGGTCATCTCAAGCAACAGTCAATACCGATGTTAGAAATACGGGTCTTATCATCAAGTGATCACGTTGAGAGTTTCGCTGTATTTAAGCAGTGTAAAAACCACAGCAAAGCAGAGTTATTATGAAGATAAAGATGTAAAGGAAATCGAACTTATAAGGTGTTTGCCGTACTCTAGTTAATCGTGATATGATTAACGTATTTGCTTATTAACGTATTAATACAACGAAATTAATATTATTGATTAACGTATTAATGGAACGAAAGTTCTATTTCGAAAACAACACTCCAAAAGAAATCTTCGCACTCTAGTGAAATATATTGCGACAGTAAAAAGTTTTTAAACCAACAATCTAAAATAAAGTAACAGAATATATATTTACTACATAAATTACCATACATTTTGAGGCAATATATACAAACGCCTAACCACAAACTTCCTAAACTAGATCCATATCAAAACAGATATTCATATTTACAATATTTAGGATTTTAAACGGCATTCCGTAGTAGTCTAAAGCGTGTATATAGCATTCTCGAGCATATCGTAATGATGTGTATCTGAAACACGTATATTTAAATGCATAGCAATGTAATATGAGTCAGGTATCTGCAGCGGGTGTAAGTAGTATTATCAATGTATTCAGTATCATGAGCAACATATCTACATTAGGTGTACTTGTATCATGTATACAGTGCCGCCCTAACCACAGGGCTAAATGGGCTATAGCCCCAGGGCGCAAGCCTTTTGAGGCGGCAATTTTTTATTTGCGATATAGTAAAAATTTATTTTTCATTTTATTAGTTTTTACTTATTTTTAAATTATAACACTTCTTAAAATATTAAACTGATTTTTATTTCTTCCAAATGTGCTGAAAAACGATAGATAGAGAAGGGCAACGCGAAATAGGAGTAACACCCTACCGATCGTACTTTTGTTTCAGACGCATTTGAACTGTCGGAGCTGTACTGGAGTTAATATAAGACCACCTACGTATACTCACCGCGTCGCCAGGGCATATTCATTTATCTAAACGTAAATTGTATTATTTTAACAATCCTGATAAAAGATAGGAACATAAAGGGGTCACTGATGCGTACCTTAATATAGATTGCACGACAAAAGTAAAATTGATATAATTTTAGTATTTTTCGACTGAATAAGGTGAATTAAAAATTGAAAATAAAGTGAAAATTATTAAATTATATTATTATCTTCCTAAGGTAAGTGCTTTTCCTTTTACATACACTAATGGACAAAAAAAAAAAAAAAAAAAAAAAAAAAAAAAAAAAAAAAAACGCATAATAAAAAAAATGGCATTTAGCAAGATAATATTTATTAATTTTAAAAGGTTAAAAAATAAATTGTTTTTTTTTCTCATTTTATATTTAAAAATATATTTACTTTAAGGTATAAAGAAATTAGGTAGTATATTGAACGGTTTATAAAAATCAAAGTGGACAAAAAAAATGCATATTGAAAAAAATTGCCTTTTCCCGCCAAAAAACATAAAAAAATTCTATGATTCAGTGCATCCATGTCAAAGCAATTATCAATTGAAGACAAGGCTCAAATTGTAGCTTTCCACGAGTCTGGAATGAGCCAAATGGAGTTAGCAAAAAAAATACTCCGTAAATCAATCAACAATTTCCAGAATTGTTAAAAAATATATTATAAGAGGGTCTTCATCTCGAAAACCGGGATCTGGCCGAAAGTTGTCACTCTCATCAGGTGATTTAACTTTTTTGAAGCAAAATATCTCAAAAGATCCTAAATTAGGATCAAATAAATTGAAAAATATATTAAATGACAGAAAAAGAAAATGTGTTTCATCTAGAACAATTCTTCGTGGATTGTGTTCTATAGGTTTGCCTGGCAGAGTTGCCTGTTCTAAACCATATTTAAGTCCTGAAAATGTTTTAAGCAGATGAGCATGCTAATAAATGGGTTTATTACACTCAAGAGCATTGGAATAGCATAATCTGGTCAGATGAGACCAAGATAAACTTGTTTGGATCAGATGGACGAAGATATGTGCGTCGTAAGGTAGGGGAAAGATATAATTTGAAAAATTTAAAGCCTACTGTTAAACATGGCGGAGGGCATATTATGGTTTGGGGTTGTTTTAGCTCTAATGGCACTGGAATGTTAACGATCATTGAGGGAAATATGGATTTTTTAACCTTTTAAAATTAATAAGTATTATCTTGCTAAATGCCATTTTTTTATTATGCGTTTTTTTTTCCACTAGTGTATATGTTAGCTAAAAATTAATTAATAATGATATATACATATTTAACAATTTTATAACAATTTTTTATTCCATTATGTAGGAAGACTAACTATGGAACATAAACGGAAAAAATTATCTGGTTCCGCCAACCGTAAATTAAAAGAAGAGAAAGAGGCGAGGCAAATAGCTCTCTTGGAAAAAATGCCTACATTAACAAATTTCTTTAAAAAAGGCGAAACACTTTCTATGGATATTACAGAGGATGAGCAACACAAAGAGGGAAAAGAAAAAAAATCAACAACAGTATGACAATAATGTCCAGCAATCAAATGTGAAAGAAAAAGAAGAGGACCAGAAACAAAAAAACATGGAACAGCCACAGCCAGAAGATCAAGAAAGAGAATATTTAGATGAAGATGAACTTAGCAATATGTTGAATGTTAATTATACTGATCCAGCATTATGGGGAAGATTAAGCGAAGATAAAATTATAGATATAATGAAGAACATAGCTAACGTAGAGGTAGATATTCAAGAACTAGACTTTTCTGCATCTAAAGTGGTCTACAAATAACAGAGCAGGTATGCTACAAAAATGATATTTTATAGACGTTTACAAAACGGAAAACAACAACAACAAAAAAAAAAAAAAAAAAAAAAAAAAAAAAAAAAAAAAAAACTGGCTTTTATACTTAAATACTTCAGGAAAAGTATATTGCATCCCTTGCAAACTGTTTGGTATTGCCAATAATCCATTTAGTGCAGGTTTTAACGATTGGAAACACAGTGAAAAAATTTCGGACCATGAAAATTCAGCCCTTCATAAAGAAAGCACCCGTATAATTGTGAACAGATTTACAGAAAAATGGGAATATTTCAAAAATTATTCTATTATATCAATGGAAAAAAATACGAATTACTGGAAAAATATTTTAGAACGTATCATCGAAGTCATAAAATTTTTAAGTTCAAGGGGTTTGGCTTTTAGGGGAGAAAATCAAACTATTGGTGATAAACATAATGGGAATTATTTAGGGTGCTTAGAACTTTTAGCAAAATTTGACCCTATTTTGAAACAACATATATTTAATTTTGCAAATAAAGGTACTGGGAATATTTCTTATTTATCTGCAAATATTTGTGATGAGTTTCTAAAAATATTGGGCAGAAATGTTAGATGTTTTATTATCACGGAACTAAAAGAGGCAAAATATTACTCTATTATAGTAGATTCGACGCCCGATATTTCCCATATGGATCAATTAACCATTGTCGTAAGATATGTCAATAAAAATGGAACACCCGTTGAAAGGTTTTTAAAATTTTTGGAGAATACTGGCCATAAGAGCTCAGAAATGCAAGACTGTATTTTAAAGCTATTATCTGATTTAGATATTAGTTTGGAAGATTGTAGAGGACAATCTTATGATAATGCCTCTAATATGTCGGGTATATATAACGGCCTCCAAGCACGCATTAAATCTAGAAATAATCTTGCCATTTACGTTCCCTGTGCGGCACATTCTTTAAATTTAATTGGACAATCGGCAGCTGAATGCTGCATACAAGCAACTAAATTGTTTTTGTTTCTACAAAACTTATACAATTTCTTTGCTGCATCAACATCAAGATGGGAAATTTTAAAAAATACGCTAACAGCAAAAAATAAAGTTCCCAAAAAATTAAGCGACACTCGTTGGTCAGCAAGAGCTGATTCAGTGAAAGTAGTGGTTTCGGGCTATGAAAATTTTAAAAATGCTTTAACTAAACTTAAAGAAGATAATTTTCAAAAGCCTGCAACAAAAGTTGAAGCCCAGGGGTTGTTAAATGAGTTCAACTCATTGGAAACTGCTATTATGATAGCATTTTGGACTGAAATATTGGAAACCATCGATAAAACTAATATATCGCTTCAAAAAGTTGATATTACAATTGAATGCATTGTTTCATTATATGCTTCTTTAGAAAAATTTGTACAATCGAAACGAAATATAGATTCGTTTAACCTTTACAAATCAGAAGGTATAAAATTATCTGGCTGTTATGAATACAAACAGTTACGGAAAAGAAAAAGACAGTTCGACGAAAATACGTCGGAAGAAGTGCAACTTGATGCAAATGACGAATTCCGCATAAAAACATATTATGCTATTACTGATAAAATTCTAGCAGAAGTACAAAAGAGAAAATGTGCATATGTTGACATTTATTCAACATTTGGGTTTCTAGTTAATTTAAAAAATATAAATGAAGAAATAATTAGAAATAATGCTGCAAAGTTGTGCGAAATATATCAGAATGATTTAGAAAACAACTTTATTGAAGAATGCCTACATTTTAAACATGTGAATTTATTGGAAAATACCGAAAATATATCTATCGCAGAACTAAGTTTAAAGACAATAATCGAGTTAAAAATTGAATCTACATTTCCAAACGTAACCACAGCACTGCCCATATTTTTAAGTATCGCCACAACAAACTGCAGTGGCGAAAGATCATTTTCAGCAATCAAAAGAATAAAAAATTACGATCTTCTTTGGGACAGAGTAAACTCAATGATTTAAGTATTTTGTCTATTGAAAGAGATTTATTTGAAAATTTAAATACTAGTGATATTATTGATCAGTTTGCCAAAGAAAAAGCTAGGAAAGTAAATATATAAGTTACATTTGTTTAGATTAAGGTGTGTTTTTGTTCTTAAGTGGTTTTTTATTTAATTAAATTTTATTTTTGTTTATGTTATGCACTGATGGTGAATCATATAATAGTTCCGATCAAGTTCTAAGGATTAGACTAAAAACTGATCGGAACTGTCATTATTGAGATAATCCCCTCAAATCTGGGTAAACATTTATACCCATCTTTTAAATAAGTGACTTTAAAGAAAAGTTACAATAAAGATAACAGTTTATTATAAAAGTAATAAATAGTTTTTTTCTAGTTCTGACACATTTGTTTTGTATAACATTTCCGACTCCCATTTGCCATTCTGTGTATTTTCTTAGGAAGAAGGGCGCATTATTTTTAGTAGCCCATGGGCGCCGAATTCCTTAAGACGGCCCTGCCTGTATACAGTAATCCCAAGTTTATTCTGTATATAATAGTCGTAAGCAGTATTATCAGTGTATTCAGTATTATGAGTAACATATCTACATTAAGTGTATTTGGCATTATGTATTCTGTATATCCAATGCATATTCAAAACTGATCCTCAGCATAAGTACTAAACTATACACAAATGTGTGCTTAATGTGCTAGTTATGTGTATCTTCCTTCTGCTAAGCACATGTACCTCCTTTATTGATAGTGGTTATGTGTCATGTATGTGTTATGTTAATGTTTTTTTTTTTTTTTAATGTGTAACCAGTATGTTATGTAATGTATAACTTGCAAACCTAAAATCTGTAATACAACATAAATAGCCAATGTATCTCTCATCTGCCCCTGTATGGCAATATAATAATTCTTTTAAGATCTCAATAAACACCCGGTAGATAGGGGAGGGCGCGGGACATATGCCTGTTTACCTCTGTTAAGCATCGGGCGTCCCCGTCCTCCGTCACCTGTCACCTGTCTAGAACAGGCCTCGGCAACAATTCACTAGAATAGGTCTGGGGGTCACCGACTGACCCATTTTATAATTTCAAATGACCCCCTTGAGTTCCGAAAATAAAGAATAATATATGAAAATAAATTATGGAACATAAATACAAAACGAACACTTGACGAATGCATAAGAAAATAAACCGAAAATAAGAAATAACAATAATAACATTTTTGTTTGGTTACAAAGTTGCAGTAGCAAACATGCCCTTTCAAAAACTGTAATATAATTTCAAGGAGAAGTCGATAATTTGGCAACGCCGATCCGTAATCTATAATTCCAAAATTTTGTCCGCATATGGTTCAACTTTATAAATGCGAGCAAATATTTTCACCCATGAAATTTATTTTAAGTAAAAAGCAGCAGATTAACTACCGATTAACTACTTGTACTCATCTTAAGACGACTATAAGGCAGACTTGATTAAATTGACCTGAAAAGTTCAGCATCAGAAAAGCCGTTGATATCGAGGGGGGGGGGAGAAAAAACTGAAAAGTTTTATATTTTAAATTATGTCCAAAGAGCCGTTTTTTTAACGTTTTGTGTGCTACCTTTATTTATTAAATATCATGTTCTTTGCACTTAAACCGTAAAATTCAGTTCAACAGCAATGTCGCAAAATAATTTTAAAATGGGCCTATCTTTAGAATTTCCGATACACAGTTCCGCGCGCTGAAGATAATTTTTTTTTTTTTTTCCCGCCCCCGTAGTGCCATTGCTCTCTTTTAAATAGTTGAGATTTTTAATCAAAAATTCGTTAAAGTTTCACAAAATATGAAATCGATAGTAAAACAAATTCCAAACTTCAAATTTGGTCTTCCGCATGCTCATATTCGTAGGAGGATTACGTCATTCAAAATGTACCGTTGTTTTATCACAATGCGAGAAATATACATACGTTTAATGCAGATTTTTCATTAATTAATTTGTTCAAATATAATGCAAGACTCTAACAATGGGTCGCAACAGTTTGAAAAGCGAAAGGGACATTTATAGTGATTCAACGCAATTTGGGCTTTTAGAAGCCCATATTCGCAGTAAGATTACGTTTTTCAAAACTGCATGGTTCTAGTTACCGTTGTTTTATCATAATGCTAGAAACATACATACATTTATGCAAATTCTCCATTATTTAATTTCATCAAATATAATACAGAGCGATAGTATTTGGTGGCAACGATTTGAAAACTGACACAGCCTTTTAAAGTTTTCAACGCAAAATCGCAAACGAAATCAACAGACCTTCAGGGACAAAGCCCCTTGGACTAATAAAGTTCAGTTTATGTTTGCGTTTATAATAATAAGAATTAGAGTTTTAATTTTTATTTTTAAAGCTTAAATTGTACTGTTATTATATTCTCTATAAAATTTATCTTATTATTCATCAAGAAAGCCTATTCTGAAATGAAATACCACTGACCCGAAATGTCTTCGCAATGTACACATTTTGAATAATTTTGACCCGCAGCCAGAAAAGGTTGCTGACGCCTCATCTAGAATGTTCATTGAAACTAGATATAAGACATTCGAAGCCTCAGATTCTGTAAATATTGAAAAAAGATCCGAATTTATACTTCTCCCTCCCCTCCACAAATCAAAGGTTTCGAATCCTAATCTAAAAAATCTGATGTCTACACCACATAACTTCCTTGTACGAAATATTAAATTATACGCATTTTTTCTTGCATTTTGTTTAAACTTATTGGATTTAATTATATCTACTTCGCCGACAGCGCATAAACCACAATAGAACAAGCGCATTCTTTAAAATTC
Organism: Stegodyphus dumicola; assembly: GCF_044657685.1. Lineage (NCBI taxonomy): Eukaryota > Metazoa > Arthropoda > Arachnida > Araneae > Eresidae > Stegodyphus > Stegodyphus dumicola. The sequence goes on from NC_140772.1 coordinate 33,417,046, forward strand.
ACTCTATTTGTTTACCATAGCGACACTCTGGCGCTAGGTTCACTTATCAGTATTATATTTCGTTCATATTATAACTCAGAATGCACAAAATTTGTATCATTTAAATAATTATCTAATCGTTGCCACATGTTCTATTCAAGTACTATAATAAAGCTAGAACGATGTATAAAAGAAATTAAGCAAACAAAACAAAAAAGAAACAGTTTTTCACAGACGATTGAGTATTTCTCATTAAATTAATTCAGTTCTCACTTCGCGACAAGGCAAAAATACATAAAAACTCAAAATATCTCTACTAAAAATTACTAATTATTAAAAATTAAATTATTAAAAATTAAGTAAATCTTAAACACTTATTTCCTCGAAAAAATTCCAGAAAGGATTAAGCATGATTTAAATCGCAATAATAAATGAAGGCGTTTATCTTTGTTGTTGCGAAGCTACGTTTCTCTAGATTGGCAACAAATTCACTACTCAGCTGTTTCAAATGTAAACAAGCAATGGCCTCCATCAAAAGAGGCTTAGCGGCACTTAAACAACTTTTAAATTGTTGATGATTCTAAAAATATTGCATACAGATTTTCTAAAGGCATAAAACTCTTAACCGGAAGATAAAAACAACATAATTCAATCATTTTTAAAGAAAAAAATGTACAATTTACAAACATATAAGAGTAAAGAAACTGAGATGACTGAGCCGGGTAACAGAGTGGATATATTTATAAATATATTTATATACGTTTGGCGCGGCCGATTGAAACCAAAATACGAGGTGCACATCTACATGTTATAATAGTCTTATATACAAAATTTCAACGTTCTGAGGCTACTCGTTTTTGAGTTATGCGAGATACGTACGTACGCACGTACGTACATACGTTCGTACAGACGCCACGAAAAATTCTCTTCAGAATTCATTTTAAAGCAGTTTTTTAGATTTTTTGGAGGAAATGTGTCTTTTATTCTGTCCTTACGTACAGATATCACGCAAAAACATCGTTAAATTGCATTCGAAAGCGGTCAAAGTGGATATTTTCGTTGAAATATGCTGCCTGAAGCTTTTCGCGATTACAATACTTCCTTTTTACTTTGTACAAAGAAGTAAAAAGCATTAAAAGTTTTAACCCAAAACTAAAGATTAATTTTATCGACGTTCATTTAAAATATTCATTAAAATTTAACGTGGTTATAATTCCGGTACATCACTCTGCAACAGACATGAGTGCGAAATGCGTAATTTTAGAAGGGGAATTATGACCTGCATCTTTAATATTCACCTGTAATAACTCTGTAAGTAATCTCTAATTTCTTCTTTAAATTTACTTTGGTTTAGAAAAATTCAGGAAAAATGTATAACTTCCAGACTGTTATTCAGTTACTTTGTGCAGTGCCTTGCCTACATTATTTTTTCAGCTGAGGCAAAAAGGTAAATTTGCGCCACTATATAAAGTAAAATTAACATACGAGCGCTTTAAATCCATCAAAAGTAACTTTAAAATAACTCTTGTAATATTTTTAGTCATAGTTTTATATATTCAGACAAATTATATTTTAAAAATATAATAAATATAGAAAATATTCAACGGGGCGTTTTTTTAACTTTTTTCGCATTTAAACCACATAAAATTCAATTCAACAGCAAGATCACAAATGATTTAAAAACAGCATATCTTTAGAATTTCCGATAGACAGTCTCACGCGCTGGGGATATTTTTTTTCCGTATAGTGTTGCCATTGCTCGCTTTGAAATAGTTGAGTTTGTTAGTCAAAAAATCTTTAAAATTTTACAAAATATGAAATAGGTAAAACAAATTCGAAATTCAAAATCCGGGTCTTCCGGGTGCCCATGTTCGGGTGAAGGATTACGTTATTAAGAATTTGATGTCCCTAGGTACCGTTGTTTTTCCACAATACGAGAAACATACATACATTCATGCAGATTTTTCATTATTTCTTTAAATGTAATACAAGGCGATGATAATTATTGCTGGCAACAATTTAAAAAGTAATACGCCGTTTATAGTGTATTGACGCTAAATGCAGTTTCAAGACTAATAAAACTTCTGGGATAACTCTCCTTTGGGCTAATGATGCTTATAATTTTCAAATAATAAATAGTAAGTAACACTAAAACAGCATAAATAGTAATGTAATTTATATAAAAAGTGCTGCACTTAATGTGTTTAAGCAAGTTTTTTAATACTTTCATTTTTCTTGCTTTTAACGAAGGAAAGCAATCAATAATTATTTTTCAAATTTTACTTCATTGCTTAATTTATATTCTACAGATAGAACAGAATGTATGAAAGTTTTTCTTCTCCAAGAGAAGATCTTACATTACTAATTTTTACCTTGAGTTTTCTAAAGTTTCGCTTTATCCCTATGCCGAAGATCTCTCATTACTTAAAATATTCTTAACGTCAGCTTTAGAATTCCATTATAAATGAATAAAACTGCATTAGCAAATTATCTTTAATAGTTCTAAATTGCAATTGCTTGAAGTTTAGAAAAATCAGGATTTTAAAGATTAGACTATACAAGGGTATAAAAGAGTTATGGCCGCCATCAAAATAGGCTTAGCGGCACTTAAACAACTCTTAAATTGTTGATAATTCTAAACATATTGCATACAGATTTACTAAAGGCATAAAACCCTTAACCGGAAGATAAGAACAACATAATTCAATCATTTTTAAAGAAAAATATGTACAATTTACAAACATATAGGAGTAAAGAAACTGAGATCACTGAGCCGGGTAACAGAGTGGATATATATATAAATATATTTATATACGTTTGGTGCGGCCGATTGCAACCAAAATACGAGGTGCACATCTACATGTTACAGCAGTCCTATATACAAAATTTCAACGTTCTGAGGCTACTCGTTTTTGAGTTATGCGAGATATGTACGTACGCAGGTACGTACATACGTTCGTACAGACGCCACGAAAAATTCTCTTCAGAATTCATTTTAAAGCAGTTTTATAATTTTTTTGGAGGATGAGAGTATTTTATTCTTTCTTTACGTACAGATATCACGCAAAAACATCGTTAAATTGCATTCGATAGCGGTCAAAATGGATATTTTCGTTGAAATATGCTGCCTGAAACTTTTCGCGATTACAATACTTCCTTTTTACTACGCACAAGGAAGTAAAAATACTTTCGTTACAGACTTTGCTATAATTAATAATGCAATGTGCATTTACTACCATTATTATTGGTATGTGAAATATATTTTCATATTACTAACATCGATCAATATCTGTATTTTTGCTACCGTGATAGCAGTTGGGGCTTTGTCCCTGAGGGAATATTGTTTTCGTTTTGCAATTTTGCGTCGAATCTGTCTGAATGTCCATTTCACTTTTCAGACTGTTGCCACCAAATATTATCACTCTGTATGATATTTGAAGAAATTAAAAAATGAAGAATCTGCATAGATGCATGTATGTTTCTCGCATTTGTGATAAAACAACGGTACCTAGAGCCATCCACTTTTGAATGACGTAATCCTCCTGCGAATATGGGCATCTGGAAGCCCAAATTGGAAATTTGGAATTTGTTTTATTATTGATTTCATATTTTGTAAAACTTTCACGAATTTTTGATTAAAATCTCAAGGATTTCAAAGCGAGTAATAGCAACGTTGTTCTCCCCCCCCCCAAAAAAAAATAATTTTATCTCCAGCGCGTGAGACTGTTTATCGGAAATTCTAAAGATATTCTCAATTTAAAATTATTTTGCGATATTGGTCTTGAACTGAATTTTATGGTTTAAGTGCGATTTTAAGACATTCCATGTTTAAGATATGTTTAATCTTGCGATACCGTCTTAACGAGATTCTATATGTTAAATCTGCTAAAGCAAAATCGGCAACAATTCGTGAACTCTGGAAAACAAATTGTAGCGATAAAGTACAAGCGGTAAGTGCTGCAGTTCAAATTAAACAGAAACAGAAAAGAATTAGTGATGCGTGCAATATGGTATTTCCTTAGGCAAGTTTAGTCTACGAAACTCTTTACCATAAACGTAAATCGGTTTCAAAAGTTAGAGGCAGAAATAAATTTTAATGCTAGAAAACAGTATATACAATACTGTGAAACAGTGATAATGTTTTGAATTATTCTAAATAGTGTTGGTTACATTGTATTAATTGATAGATAACATAGCATAGCGAATGGAAGCAATATCAAGAATGAATATAATACTGTACATAGAATAAATGACTTTAGTGTAATTGTATGTGAAATTGTATTTTTCTGTGTAATTATTATTATTATTATTATTTACGTATTCCGTCCTAAGGCACTACACGAAAGGGAGGAGGACTTTAAGGAAAACTGGCTCGTATTAACACGTTACACATGGGAAAAACCAAGAAAACGCCCACGCAGCCAACACGTTTGTGGGATTCGAACCTTGAACCGAACTACCAGTGTTCATGGACTTCATTGCTTGGTCGCTGGTGGGGCTTTTTTCTTTCTAATGTAACTCGAAAAATCTAAAGAGAGAAGCTATGCTGGAAAAGTTGGAATACAGGATCAAATGCATTTAACATTGAGTAAATGGGTATCTGGGTAATTTGGCGAGATATCGCCAATGTCAGCTTGGCGTAGATATATTATATTACGTAGCTATCGTAATATCACGTATTAAGTAGCTATCGTAATGTCACTTATTACGTAGCTATTGTATTACGTAGCTTATTGTTGTCAGCTTGGCGAGATATCGCCAAACTGACAACAATTTTCACGATTTCATTTGTCGCCAAACTTGGCGACAAATGAATCACCAAATTTGGCGACATTTTAGTCTGATCCTTGTATTACCGTAATAGGTATTGTAATTCGATCCTCATATTGCTTTCCAGTAATTTCGAGAAACATAGAAGTACTAGAAATATCTCGGCAGCCGATTGAAAGCTATATACGCTTTGCATTGCGTTGTGTTTAACGTTCTCAGTAGTTTGAAGCGTTATTACGGATTGTACTCTGCGATACTGTGAACACCTTTGGGAGTATTTCCGTGGAACATTCCAAAACTTTGAAGTTTTTCTTTTAATTAAATAAATTTTATCAACCTATCATCTGAGCTGTGTGCATTCAATTTATTACGAACCCGTACTCATAAATAATACTTATAAATTGTCAGAAATAATGTTAATAAAGTTTTGTTACTTTAAATATGATGTTATAAAACCCATTTTAGTGATTTTACCCCATTTTGTTTTTATTATTTCAGGACAGTTATACAGCAGCCAGAGTCTAACGTTCAAAGCAGTGTGCTTGGGGTCATTGTTCTGGTAGAATTTAAAATCGTTATGAAGGGTCACTTTTCGTGCTGAAGATTTCAAATTTTGATTTAAAACTGAAAGTGCTTTTTGGTATTTTCAGTTGAAAATTAACAAGTGTAAATTTTTTAAAACTTTTCATTGATAATTTAGCACCCTTTCTAGCTGTTCATTTGAGACATATGAGTCACTTGCACAACCTTTGTTCTGTCTGTCATTGATCTGATTTTTTTGGCCACTTTGCACTGAAAAAAGAATTTCAAAGATTTAAGATTTTTAATTATGTTTTTCATTTACTAAATTTTATTTGTATCTTCTCAATCAATAGAAATGTTCTTCTCTCGCTTTTCGTTAAAGAAAGATTTCAAATTTTAATTTAATAATCAAGTTTCAATATTAAGGTTTTTTTTATCAATATTAATTTAATAAATAACTTTCAGTATTTTTTCTTTTATTCAAATTATGTCATTATTCTTATATGAAGCATCAGGAAAATTCGAGAGATTGTCAGAATTCAGGCTCATATTGGGAATTCGAGAATCTATTACTGTTTGTCAGGCCGAAACATTTTTCCCGTCACTATATATTACGTTAAAATATACCACATTACGACATTCCCTCACACTCGCCTCCCACTTACAGTGTCTCAAAAAAGTGATGAGACACTTCTGCTTTACAAAAGGAAACTGTAGTAAAATAAATTTAAAAAACAATAAAAATTTTTTGTGGGTGTGTTTCATACTTAAATTTAGTAACAATTATTATATAACATACATTTTCTCAAAATATTAAAATATTAATTTAATAAAAATGCAATTTTTAGAACGGAGCAAAAAATGGCACACATAAGTGGTGGGACACTTACTTTTCCATCAAATATTTATCCAAAAATTTTACTTTTTAAAAGGTTTTAATATTTTGTTGGATTTCCTTTTACTTTTAAAACATGATTTAATCTTCTTGGGATGGATTCCACTAATTTTTTTGTGATTTCTGGAGTGATTTTACCCCATTCTTCTTGAAGCAATGATTTTAATTGTTGTTTTGAAGAAATGGTGTGTTTGCGAATTCTTGATTCCAATTCTTGCCAAATATTCTCTATGGGATTTAAGTCTGGAGATTGTGGTTTTGTTTTTATTATTTCAGGACAGTTATACAGCAGCCAGAGTCTAACGTTCAAAGCAGTGTGCTTGGGGTCATTGTTCTGGTAGAATTTAAAATCGTTATGAAGGGTCAATTTTCGTGCTGAAGATTTCAAATTTTGATTTAAAATGTCAACTAGTACTGATCCATTATACTGTCAATAAAAACAAGATTACCAACTCCAGCGGACGACATACACCCCCATACCATAACTCCTCCTCCACCATGTTTTACTGTTGGCACCAAGTTCTGTTTGTGAAATTCTTTCCTGGGTTTTTTCTACACCAAGATTCTCCCGTCAGAACCAAATATATTAAATTTACTCTCATCAGCAAATATAACTTCATTCCAGTAATCAGAATTCTTATTTATGTTGGATTTTGCGAAAGCCAATCTGAGTTTTCTATTCTTTTCACTTACGAAGAATTTTTTCCTGGCTGCTCTACCGTGATATCCAGCAAATCGATATACTCTTCTAATAGTCTCAGGATTAACAATTACTCCATATAATGCTTGTAAATCAGCAGCAACTTTAGGAGCACTCATTCTTTGATTTTTTTTTAATATTTTGAACAATAATTCGCTTTATTCCATTGGATAGCTTTGATGGTCGGCCAGGTCTTCTTTTATCCTGAATCATACGATTCTTTTTATATCGTTTAATGATATTTAAAACTGTTGAATGACTCATGCTAACTGTTTCAGCAGTTTCTCTAATAGATTTTTCACGTTCAATATGCAAATTAATAACTAATTTTCGAATTTCAGGCAAAGTTTCTTTTCGTTTAGCATTCATGGCTGCACAGAGCACGAAAATTCCAAAACAAACTGGAGAGAAAGACTGCAGACGATTTTATAAATTATTGCTAATTGCTTTCGAGTAAATATAAAAACCCCAAAAAATATTTTTATTCTAGTACGTAGTAGTATCTAATGGTGTCCCATCACTTATGTGAGCCATTTTTTGCTCCGTTCTAAACAATTGTATTTTTATTAAATTATTATTTTAATATTTTGAGAAAATGTATGTTATGTAATAATTATTACTAAATTTAAGTATGAAACACACCCATAAAAAATTTTTACATGTTTTTTTAATTTATTTTATTACAGTTTCCTTTTGCACAAGTGTCCAATGCACAAGTGTCCCATCACTTTTGTGAGACACTGTATGAAGCATTCGAAAGATTCGAGAGATTGTCAGAATTCAGGCTCATATTGGGAATTCGAGAATTTATTACTGTTTGTCAGGCCAAAACGTTTTTCCCGTCACGACATATTAAGTCAAAATATGCCACATTACGACATTCCCTTACACTCGCCTCCCACTTATTACAATAATAATCCGAGCAACCTGACAAATAGCCAATTCTCTCGGCATGAAGTTTTTCAGTAATCTTCAAAATTATAACGGACATTGACATGCATATCTCTGGTTACTCAAAATTTGCTATACCCTGTCCTCAAAATAGTTAAAATGTGAGCTCAAAAAATATATCTCATAGAATTCTGAACGTCTTAGCGGTATAAAATGCATATTTATTATACCACGTTTTTGTCATTTGATGATTTATAGCTGCTTTATTTTTTGTCACTCTGATGTACAATGATGTTTTCTAATCGCGAAATGTTTTCACAACTTTATTTTCTACTACGATATTTTGAACCACGATATTTTAGAACTGCGAAGTTTTCTTCTTCACATTTTCATTTTGTTTCTCACTACGATGTTTGGTACGACGGTTTTTAACTGAATTTAATGAAAACTTTCATCATTCACTTCAAAATATTATTGAACAATATTTATTATTTCTTAATGAAAGTTAGAGGTGATAAATTAGGCATTTCTAAGATTCGCTAATATTATATTTATTTGAGAATGCCAAATAAATCGACAGATATCAATATTCTTTATATAATTTTTCATTTCACTCTTTTAATTTTTACATTCAAATATTGATATGTCGTATATCTTATACAGTTAAGGCGTTTGAGTATACTATCCTCTATTTAGCATAATTTTATTAAAGAATCACTACGAAATCGTTTTGAGATTTTGCTTAGCTCAGATAGAAAACAAATAGAATACAAATCAAAGTTAACAGTCTTTACAAGCATCTAAATTGAAGTGTTGAAATATAGAACTTACAAGAAATTCATTTATAAGTTTTAAATATCTTCAGGCTTACCTATTAGGCAATATTATCAGAAGTATATTGCATAAAAGAAGGTAACATGCTGAAAAAAATGAAACACAAATACAAAGTTAGCACAAAATCTTTTTCAAGACTTCGGGGGGGGGGGAGGCATCTAAACGCAAATAGAATTCTCTCTCGCCAATGTATATCGTTTGGCAATCGTTTGTTTTTTATGCCGTTGCCAAGTTTCATTACGCAAAAATGACACTAATTTATTCTAAGAAATGCATTTTATATTATTTTCCCTTAGAATTTCTGCAAAAATATAATGCAGAGTAATCTGATTCCAGAATTCAAACTAGAAAATTGAATTTTGAATGTCCCCCAAGTTTTGCTGAAATTCGGGAATAAAACAAAAGCTAGTTTTCCGAATTTATATAAAAATTGTCAATTCGGATAAACCATTTAGATGAAGAATAGTCCTTTTTTAAAAATGCACTATTTAATGAAGAAAATATGCGTATAGACAGTTCATAATGTTTAAAAATAGCGTTCAATGAAATGTTAATCTTGATATAAAATAGCGGCATTAAATACGATTACAGAATTCCATTGGCTTATAAATGTAAATTTCCATTAAAAAAGTAAATAATTTTTAAATTAACTGCTTATTAATTACTTGTATAATTCTTCGTTTCTGATATACAGTGTCTCACAAAAATGATGGGACACTTGTGCTTTACAAAAGGAAACTGTAGTAAAATAAATTAAAAACACATATAAAAATTTTTTGTGGGTCTGTTTCATACTTAAATTTAGTAACAATTATAACATAACATACATTTTCTCAAAATATTAAAATATTAATTTAATAAAAATACAATTGTTTAGAACGGAGCAAAAAATGGCTCACTTAAATGATGGGACACTTACTTTTCCATCAAATATTTATCCAAAAATTTTACTTTTTAAAAGGTTTTAATATTTTGTTGGATTTCCTTTTACTTTTAAAACATGATTTAATCTTCTTGAGATGCATTCGACTAATTTTTTTGTGATTTCTGGAGTGATTTTACCCCCTTCTTCTTGAAGCACCGATTTTAATTGTCGTTTTGAAGAAAATGTGTGTTTGCGAATTCTTGCCAAATATTCTCTATGGGATTTAAGTCTGGAGATTGTGGTGGTGTTTTTATTATTTCAGGACAGTTATACAGCAGCCAGAGTCTAACGTTCAAAGCAGTGTGCTTGGGGTCATTGTCCTGGTAGAATTTAAAATCGTTATGAAGGGTCAACTTTCGTGCTGAAGATTTCAAATTTTGATTTAAAATGTTAATATACTTGTACTGATCCATTATACTATCAATAAAAACAAGATTACAAACTCCAGAGGACAACATACACCCCCATATCATAATTCCTCCTCCACCATGTTTTCTGTTATCACCAAGTTCTGTTTGCGAAATTCTTCCCTGGGTTTTCTCCACACCAAGATTCTACCGTCGGAACTAAATATATTAAATTTACTCTCATCAGCAAATAACTTCATTCCAGTAGTCAGAATTCTTATTTATGTTGGATTTTGCGAAAGCCAGTCTGAGTTTTCTATTCTTTTCACTTAAGAATTTTTTTCCTAACTGCTCTACCTTGATATCCAGCAGATTGAATTATTCTTCTAATAGTCTCAGGATTAGCAATTGCTCCATATAATGCTTGTAAATCAGCAACAACTCTAGGAGCATTAATTCTTGGATTTTTTTTTTTTTTTTTTTTTTTTTTTTTTTTTTAATATTTCGAACGATAATTCGCTTTATTCCATTGGATAGCTTTGATGGTCGGCCAGGTCTTCTTTTATCCTGAATCGTATGATTCTTTTTATATCGTTTAATGATATTGAAAATTGTTGAATGACTGAAGTTAACTGTTTCAGCAGTTTCTCTAATAGATTTTCCGCGTTCAATATGCGAATTAATAACTAATTTTCGAACTTCAGGCAAAGTTTCTTTTCGTTTAGCATTCATGGCTGCACAGAGCTCAGAAGCACAAAAATTCCAAAACAAACTGGAGAGAAAAACTGCAGACAATTTTATAAATTATTGCCAATTGCTTTTGAGTAAAAATAAGAACCAAAAAAAAATATTTTTATTTTAGTACGTAGTATTATCTAATGGTGTCCCATCACTTATGTGAGCCATTTTTTGCTGCTTTCTAATCAATTGTATTTTTATTAAATTAATATTTTAATATTTTGAGAAAATGTATGTTATGCAATAATTGTTACTAAATTTAAGTACGAAACATACCCACAAAAAATTTTTACATGTTTTTTTATTTATTTTTTACAGTTTCCTTTTGTAAAGCACAAGTGTCCCATCGCTTTTGTGAGACACTGTACGTCTCCAGCTCCCTAAGATGTTAATGTAAATCCTCTACCGCGAAATCATTGTTGTGAATTCTAAGCTCGGAAAAGTTTCTCGAATTTTCTCTATTTGCGTCGTTATTGCCTCTTTAATTCAGCCTATTTATTCTCCCCGCGATAAAATTACAGCCCCCGAACTAATGAAAGGTTTTACAATGAACCTTCCTATCAAATCTGCACTTGATCCACTTTATTGAATCCAAATTCTAGAAGTTGTAAAAACTGACTCACGCAAGTTGAAAGGCTTCAGGCGCTGTTGTAATCCTTACGCTCTCGCATCATTGTTGGCATGGCAACACCAGTTTTTTTAGAAATTTTTAGTCACTTCTGACGTGTCGTTCACCGAATGTGGTTAAGCACACGAACGGAAAGAAACACTGCAGCTAAAAATTACAATGGAGTTCTTTATTTACATTAAACTATACTTACACGTTCTAAAATTTCGCGAATAGGAAGCAGAATGTAGAAATAAATCGAAGATGCTTTTTAGCAAATTTAATGCGAACGTGATTTGGAATTTGAAACTTTTCGTCTTTGTGCTGTATGTGGTTTATACAACAGAACTTCGATAATTCAATATTCGGTAAATTGAGCTAAACGTTTTCCTGAGATTAAATTTATTAAAGCCGCCTTGTTGGCAAGATGGTAGGGGATCAGACTGCTTTAGCTCTAAATCCGAGTTCAAATCTCAGAGATGGCATGTATGTTTTTTTCTTTGCGACATGAGGGAACTTATAATATTATCGAGCGAAAAATCCTCTTGAGAGGCTGATGGAAGGAGAAGAGAGATGAGTCAGATACATCGCTTTTAAACTGGGACGGAGGTGGATAAATTCGCACTGTCACTGCTTATTACATTGAATCCGTTCGTAGCGATCACCTTCCTAAAAGGAACATCTATGAAAATACGCAGTATTTTTGGAAATATAAGTAGACATCTATATTGGACCTACTTCTCTAAGATGATCCACTTCCAGAAAAGAGCTAAATCGTCTGGAACCATTGGTGATGGTTTTAGGAAGGATTCACTGAAATTTTAAAAGAAAAGTAGCTCCAGTGCATTATAAACAACAGTTTCATCTTCAGAAAACATCTTCTTTGAATAAAAATTATTTTTCATAATAAGTAAATAAAGCTTTAAATTTGTATTTAAAGCTTTATTGTATTTAAAGCTTATGACTTAGGTGCCTTGCCTTGCTTAGACAAACGTTGTCCTTACTTTGGATTTCTAAGCCAAAGCAAGGACAACCTTTGTCTCTTGATTATGATAACATTCGTGGACTTGGTCTGATGTTACTGTCAAGCAAATCTGATAAGCGACAACAAATTTATTATAAATTAATAAGGGTTAAATAGGTGTCTGTAGTAGAGAACCGATATTCAATATCTATATTTATGTACGTTCTCAGAAACACACCTTTTTAAACGATCGAAAGCAAATTCCACTAATTTCCCGTGATTTTCACTACAGTGTTATAATATTTTAATAAATACTTGCGTTTATCTCATTTTTTTATATATATTTTTTATTTCTTCATTTTAGTGCATTTTATGTCATAATTTTGCTGACTCTTTTTAATTAATTGAATTTATCACAGCTTATTTCATATACAAGCATTTATTTCGTGCATTATGTCGTATATATTGTAATTATGGATCGAATGACATTAAATTATAAGATGGATGGATAACTCAATTATGGTAAAGCATACGAGGACTATCTGTCTAAAGGGAGGGAACCTTCGTGGAGGATTTTCTAAGGGAAACTGGCTCGTATACACGTTACACATGGGGAAAACCACGAAAACTCCCATGCAGTCAGCCCGTTCGCAGGATTCGAACCTCGAACCGAACTACCAGTGTTCAGCGTCTTTACCGCTCGGCCGCTGGTGGGGCCCATTAAATTATAAAGACAAATCAGTCAGGGAAAGTCATAGAAACTCTCCTATCGGCTCTGAGGACAAATGTTTGAGATAATTTTTGACAAAGTTGAAGATAACTGAAAGCCTAGATTACTGGAAGTATCCAGAAAACACATTTTGGAAGCACATGAGCGGTTTTTCTCGAAATTTCCAGAAGAATGACTGGCAGTCAGATAAATATCGGCTGCCTGGAGTCTAGAAACAAGTATTCATTTTACAACCTTTATATTCTATAAGTCTCCGATTCTTTGATTATTGCTTTAAATATTGTTCTGTGCCTGATTTAGTGATACGCCTTACCTAATAAGACCTTATCTCTGTTTTTATGTTTAATCTATTTATGGCTGTTTACCCTGATAAGCTGTTAGTTATTTCAATAAACGATAAATTTCTTCTCGTTTATCTGATGTAGTTATTAAGGTTATCTCTAAGAGTCATAGCACATAACTCTAAGTTGCTTGAATAAGAGCTAGCTTCCATAGAAAGTTTTCCGTGAAGACATTCCTTCTCAAGTCCAGACCAAAGCGCATTTACGAGTTTCAATTATTAACAGATTTCGGCATATGTTAATATTACATTGAATTCGTTCGTAGCTATCACCTTCCTAAAAGGAACATCTATGAAAATACTCAGTATTTTTGGAAATATAAGTAGACATCTATAATGGACCTACTTCTCTAAGATGATCCACTTCCAGAAAAGAGCTAAATCGTCTGGAACCGTTGGTGATGGTTTTAGAAAGGATTCACTGCCATTTTAAAAGAAAAGTAGCTCCAGTGCATTATAAACAACAGTTTCATCTTCAGAAAACATCTTCTTCGAGTAAAAATTATTCTTCATAATAAGTAAATAAAGCTTTAGATTTGTATTTACTAAATGTTATTATTCTCTTTGGATGGAATTTCCTTAATATTTTCTGTATGAAAATTATGCAGCAAGAAATGTAATATACAGGATTCCGTGAAGCATTTTTAAAAAGGAAAACAAATAAATTACATAACAGGTACCAAATGTTTTAAGGTATTTCTCCCACCTTCTTGACGTGCCTTCGTGGTGTAGTGGTTCTGCACGCTGGGCCCGGTATTCCAGAGGTCCGTGGTTCGATTCCCGACGAAGGCGGTTGCTTTTTTTCATCTTGCCTGCTTCCAAAATAATACCAAATGTCTCTACAATTTTACTACTCTGAAATAATAGCAGATTTAATAGCCCAAAGGAGCGTTAGCCCAGAAGGGCTATTAGTCTCAAAACACGTTTTGCATCGGTTCACTGTAAACGGTGTATCACCTTATAAATTGTTGCCACCAAATATTGTCTGTATTATATTAAAAGAAATTAAATGATGAAGAATTTGCATAAACGTATATATGTTTCTCGCTCTATGAAAAAACGACGGCACCTACAGCCAACGAATTTTGAATAACGTAATCATTCACCCGAACATAGGCACCTGGATGCCCGAGTTTTGAATTTCGAATTTGTTTTATTGTCTATTTCATGTTTTGTAAAAATTTAAAGAACTTTCTTTAAACAAACTCAACGATTTCAAAACGAGCAATGAGAAGAAAAAGAAAAGAAAAAACATTTTTATCTCTAACGCATGAGACTGTCTATTGGAAATTCTAAAGATATGCTGCTTTTAAATATTTTAAGCCTAAGGGGACATTAGCCCAAATAATGTCGAAACTTGTACGTGTGTCAATGAAAAAAGATATTATCTATATGTCACTGCGAGAATTTACTTAGGCAAGCTCGCTGATGCCGTAGTTGAATGAAAAATGTGACTACTTTTATTCAACAAAATAGTTGTCTGGCTCACTATCTCCCACAGCATTATCGAGACTTTGCGACAACCAATCTCTATCAAAATTTACTACAGAAGTTAATAGAATATGCATGATCGAGGTGATGATGCGTTTACGCAATGGCCATTCCGGTCTTCGGATTTAATCTCATCTGACTAATTCCTGTGAAGTTTGCCAAGAACGTTGTTTTTGTGCCTTTATTTTTTTAATCTCGAGAATTTTTATAACTATATTACTGATGATGTAGATTTTATAAATATGTTAGCATACGTGTGAGACAAAATAGATTATGACATATCATCAAAAATGCCATATTATCAAAGAAGTCATATTATCGTCTGCCGTTTTTTTAAAAAAGGACATGCTGAGCATTTATGGCATATATGAAAAAACTAAGTGAGTTTGCCACTATTTCAGTAGATTCTGAACCCTTTCAAGGGAACCAGCACATAAAATAACCACTATTTCTTAAAACATCAAAAAACACTTGCGATAGGCATTGCCTCTCAGTGGCAACCACATCCACAGAAGACTAGAATCGGCTAAAACCGGGAATATTCGTCTTGGATGAAGATTCTTATATGCAGCTAAATGATATGGAAATCATTAGAACAAATTTAAACTAATTTTTACTTCCTTGTACGAAGTAAAAAGGAAGTATTGTAATCGCGAAAAGTTTCAGGCAGCATATTTCAACGCAAATATCCATTTTGACCGCTATCGAATGCAATTTAACGATGTTTTTGCGTGATATCTGTACGTAAGGACAGTATAAAATACTCTTTTCCTAAAAAAAAAAAAAAAAAAAAAAAAAAAAATATATATATATATATATATATATATATATAAAACTGCTTTAAAATGAATTCTGAAGAGAATTTTTTGTGGCGTCTGTACGAACATATGCACGTACGTACGTACGTAGCTCGCATAACTCAAAAACGAGTAGCCTCAGAACATTGAAATTTTATATATAGGACTGCTATAACATGTAGATGTGCACCTCGTATTTTGGTTGCAATCGGCTGCACCAAAGCATATAAATATATTTATATATATATTCACTCTGGTTCCCGGCTCAGTGATCTCAGTTTCTTTACTCTTATACTCGTATGTTTGTAAATTGTACATTTTTTGCTTTACAAATGATTGAATTATGTTGTTCTTATTTTCTGGTAAAGGTTTTTGAGCCTTTAGTAAATCTTTATGCAATATTTTTAGAATTATCAACAATTTTAAAGTTGTTTAAGTGCCGCTAAGCCTAATAATTTTTTTGATGGCTGCCATTGCTTGTTTACATTTGTAACAACAGGATAGTGAATTTGTTGCCAATCTAGAGAAACTTAGATTCGCAACAACAAAGATAATGCCTTCATTTTTTATTGCTAATTAAATCATGCTTAATCCTTTCTGGAATTTTTTTGAGGAAATAAGTGTTTAAGATTTACTTCGTAATTTTTAATACAGATATTTTGAGTTTTTATGTATTTTTGCCTTGTCGCGAAGTGAGAACTGAATTAATTGAATGAGAAATACTGAATCGTCTGTGAAAAACTGTTTCTTTTTTGTTTTGTTTGCTTAATTTCTTTTATACATCGTTCTAGCTTTATTATAGTATTTGAATAGAACATGTGGCAACGATTAGATAATTTTTTAAATGATATAAATTTTATGCATTCTGAGTTATATAATAATGCCTCATTTGTTCAAAGTTTACTTATTCTACGGACGGCGCCACAGGAGCCTCCGTCGCTAGTAATTTCTGAGCTCTAGCACAGCATGTGCACCAAGTACTTCCATATTATTCGATACAACTTACTCGATTCCTCAAGCATTTAAAAGTTAAGTATAATATATCGGTAAAGGCCGTTAATGGTCGATTGCCTCTTACTAAATAATAAGACATAGACATAGACATATAGTTATAATATGAACGAAATATAATACTGTTAAGTCAACCTAGCGCCAGAGTGTCGCTATGGTAAACAAACAGAGTGAATTTTAAAGAATGCATTTATTCTATTGTGGTTTATGCACTGTCGGCGAAGTAGATTTAATTCGATCCAATAAGTTTAAATGAAATGCAAGAAAAAATGCGTATAATTGAATATTCCGTACAAGGAAGTCATGTGGTGTACACATGAGATTTTTTTTTATCTTAATACTAAGCCTGTGTTGAATTCCATTTATATTTGAGAATGATTTATTGAAATAAAATTCTTAAAGTTTATAAACTCAGGAGTACTTGGACATGAAAATTCTGTATAGTGTTTCCCCACACGTTGTTGTCAAGTGCAGAATCTATAGTTTCTTGTAACAGATACACGTAGATAGTGCATTTAGCGTAAACAAAATAAAAGCTTCAAAAAATTTATTTCGAATTATTAGTTTAAACAAAAGTATACGTGTTTCAAGTTTAAAAACGTAACATTATTCTTTTTTATAGTTGCTAGGAAGCCTTTATAAAAATATATATTTACTGTGTGAACATTTCAATTTCGAACCCTTTAAATAATATTATTTTATTTGCATGAATCATGTAAATACAACAACTAAATTACAACTTTTCAACAGAAATTTAATTTCATACTTTCAGTGCGAATAACGTTTTTAAATCAGAACATTTTAAAGAGTAAATTTACTTCGTGTAGTTTCGAAACAATGTTATTAACTGTTGATTTAAAATCATTTTCTTACTTGTTATATGTATCGTCTGCGTATTTTTCCCAAAATTTCGAGACTTTTCCCCTTTACTATAATATTGTTACGTTTTTTTTCTGACACCAGTTGTTACGTTATTTTCTTCCTTCACGTTCGTACGAGGTTCGTATGGATTTAGAGTGAATAACGACGACACTTGATGAAGTATCAAAACACACTTTATTATTTACCAATATTAATCAGGACAGCTCCCAAACACTTTTGCAGCCGTCGAAGATCTACTATAAGCACGATGAAACAATCAGCGACACAGCTTTCTCACTGTCAGGCAATAACGGTGGAGACAGCTTCACTGCAAAGCACCCGAGTGCAGCTTCCGACTCTGCTCGGTCGTTCTTGGAACTCCACGTACTTTCGAGACTATCCATGCTACAACTCGCGACGCACTCGACGACACACAGAACACAGCTCCCGACTCTTCGGTTAAGTCGTTCCCGGACATTAACAAGCTCTCTCGACGATGCACTAACCGCGATACACTACGAGACTCTTTCGGTGCGCTCGACGACCCACTCGGCACTCGCTGTCCGGCTGTCAACTCGATCGATTCCGCACGGATTGACTAACTCGTACTCCGACGAGGTACACTTTCACTGACTGCGAACCAGCAGGGTTTATATAGCCTTCGGCTTGTGTTCGAGAACATTCTGGGCTAAACTGGTAAGAATTCGTTCCAGAAGATTCTCCAACCGTCCATGGGATATCGCCGATTTTGTCGCCAAATGGGCGATTTCACGCCAAATGTGGCAACCCTGCCTTCTCTTGCTATTTTACGGCAACTCTAAAGCTGCTTTGCGGGGAAGCCATCTCACCGCGCCTGTGCATTTCGTAACAATATTTTGCATTTGCCGTATATCCTAGCGTATAACGTGCACTTTTAATGCAAAAAAATAGGATTGAAATTTATGAGTACGCGTTTTACGCCGGATATAAAAATGATATATTTAAAAATAAGGAAATGATGAGCATACAAAAATTAGATTTCTACGTGTACTTAAGTCCAGCTTATTTAAAAGAAATGACATAGCTTATAAACTAAAAAATTTGCATTATCGGATAACAGGAAAAGTTCGTCATATTCGTCTTCCGTTATATTTTCAGGCACATAATCGAATTCTGTGTTATCTTCATCATCACTATCTTGATCCATAAATAAATAATTATCATCCTTTCCATATAGATTACTGGTAGCACCCCATTTTTTTAAGTGACTTTTGAATTATGACCATTTTAATTTCATTCCATGCTTTTATAATCCCCTCGCACACTATTTCTAGACTGGCATGACGCGTTTGCCTCCTTTTGTAAACTTTTTTTTTTTTTTTTTTTTTTTTTACTGCAAAAATTTTTCACATTGATATTGCCCTGTCACTGCTCATGCTGCTTAATACTAATGCCAAACAAAGAAAGAAACAAAACTCTGGAAAATCAGCAGTTGATTAGGCAGGCAATGTATAAGATTCAATCTAAAAGAAAACTGGAAAATCATTTTAAAGAAATTTCTATTGATATTGCATATCATTAAGTAATACAAGGACAAAAAGTCTGATGTTCACATAAGTTACTTTTTGCCACATTACAGTAAAACTACTACAGTTATTTATCTCAGAAAAATTACCAATTATAAACATTTAAAACTTTTATGATGAACCAGAAATTTTATGGTTATTTACATATACAATGAGCCCTTTCGTAATAACCATCACCAACCTTAAATACTGGTTCTTAATCTGCTCATCTCAGAGAGGTGGTCGCCCCAAGAGAGCTCATCCACCCCCTGTTTTTAGAGAGGTGCTTTACTTTCCGAGAGACGGTCAACTTGAGAGTAAACCATCTCTATCCGGAGAACATAAATTAGCATAGTAACGAACATTGTAGAGTCATTAGGTTAATTGGAAGCAGAAAAGATGAAAAATATGCAACCGCCTTCGCCGGGAATCAAACCACGGACCTCTGGAATACCAGCCCAGCGTGCTACCGTTACACCCCGAAGGCACGCTAGGGAGATGGGAGAAATACCTTATACACTCCCCTTTTTAAAGGGCGCTAAGGTTTTAGGGGAACCTAGTCGCCAAATCCTGGGTGCGGAGAATCATCATCCACAACCCTTTTAGTTCGGGCGCCACTTGTAGAGACATTAGGTAATTTTTGGAAGCAGGAGTAATGAAAAATAGCAACCGCCTTCGCCGGGAATCGAACCACGGACCTCTGGAATACCGGCCCAGCGTGCTACCGTTACACCACGAAGGGAAGCTAGGGAGGTGGGAGAAATACTTTATAACATCACCTTTTCAAGACGACCGTATCTACAGAAAACCGACATTATCTGAAATTATTAAGATTGGGTGGTCATCTTAGAAAGGATTCGTTTCACTTGTCAAACACGAAGAATATAAATAGCAATTAAGGAATAAAAAAAGGTTAGAGTAAAGACTAGAGCTTAGAATAAAGAACTTTAAATACTAGACCTTAGAATAAAGATCTCTAAGTGGACTATTCATTATTTCAAATTATTTTAGTAATGTATGGCTGAGGTCATCTTAGAGAATTGATGATCACTACCAATATTTTTTTACTTAGAAATGCTGGTAACTTCTACATTTGGTACTCTTAAGGAGGTAGTCGCCCTGAAAAGATTTTACTGTAGCTCATAGTGTATATAACATATATTTAAGCATTTACTAACGAGTAAATAACAAGGGTCATGGATAACGGCAACATGTATTCATTTAAGATAATACTAACTTTTTCCTTGTATGTTTGTGTATAAAGTAAATGATGGAAATTTGTGTGCGTATGAATATATAGCAATGACCGTTCTCAAGGTGACCACTTCATGGTCTAGAGATTCTTAGAATCTATGAAAAACCTCTTTAGCTAAAACCTCTATATTGTAACCTCTCAAAATTATCATACACGGCTGATTTTTGGTGTGATATGGATATAGTTGCATTAGAGAGATTAGATGCAATATCTGATTATGTTGTAGGGAGTATAGTTCACTTTCACATGTGGGCTTCCATGAGAGGAGTCCATCCAAGTTTGGATCACTTGACACTATGGGAAGTAAAATATCCGTAGAATACATTGGCGAGAAAAATTGAAAGAACTACAAGCACTCATGCTACTTGAATGACTTGGCAACCAAGAACATAGATTTTGAAAAGAAAAAAAATTTTATTTTATCATGCTAGGCATATCTTTAAAATGCAGAATTACCTATTTCTGGGGGGGGGGGAATTAAATGAGAACATCGGAAATGTGCTGTAAAATGGCGTAAGGAAACGTTGGTGTTATAACTCTTTAGAGAAACATAGAAACAATTAGTAAAGTGTGTGGTCCCTCTGAGCGAAATCCAAGCTTTAAACGATATTCCATGCTGTGTATTAGGTCAGGATTTTCTGCGGTAACAAACGATAGTCACGTTGATATTAGGTATATCATCGCCCTGAAGCTGCTAGCCTAACTAAAGCCTAACTATTATAGGAGCTTGCAGGCTAACTAAAGCCTGCAAGCTCCTAAAATGTCTAGCGCCTTGAAGCTCCTAGAAAGTACTAGATGGAGGCTTCAGTGATACACATCCGTGTCCTATTGCGCCCACAAATGTTCTACCGAATTTAAACCCAAGTAGTATGAAGGACACTTCATCCACAAGATTTCTTCCTCTTCAAGATAATCGCGCAACTTGATGAAGAAGAGTATTGCCGTTCATTAGCAGAAAGTAATTACTAATTGAAATTCTAAACAACTTGACATAAGCGTTAAAAATCAGATGATTTTGGTTTTCTGCGAATAATGTCATCACAGATAGGTGATGTTCAATAACGACTTTTTTTTTTTTTCTTAGAAAAACTAGTCACTTTAAGAGGTGCTCATCTAGAAAATGTTATCTCCATGAAAGATGGCTCACTGTGTGAATAACTATACTTATATTTTCTTAGAACCAATGCTAGACATTTTTGCGCTCTGGTGCAATCTTTACCATTCCCAAATTTTGCCGCCCGTTGCCTCTTTAAATTCAAATTTTTTTCGGTGGGGGGTTTAAATTCTATCTCCCGGTGCAGCCGTATGGGTTGCACCAGCTATAGCGCATCTTCCAAATTCAGAGCATAAACTACATTGAACCCTGTCCTAGAGATGACCTCTGAAAGTGACTACTATTTTCGAGAACATAAGTAAGCATCGGAATGAACATCACTTAAGACAACCACCTCCTCCAAAGCACAAAATCATTTAGAACCATAGATTTTACAGAAATTTCACTGTTACAGTTACCAAGATTTTAAATAGACGCTACATTTTGACAAAAATCTCTCTTTTTGATATTAAAAACATCTTGCGGCAAGAATACCCATTTTTCACGTTACGTTAAATTATATTATTACTACATTTGTCACAGGGACTTAGCTAGAGGAAGGCAAGTGGGGGACATTTGTCCCCGGTCGCATGTTCTGATGCCAAGCTGATGTTACGAATTTTTAGAATGAAAAGTTTTCCACGTTTAGCAAACAAGAGGGGCGCGAGATCTGCAGTTGTCCCCCGGCGCTAAAAACCCTATTTACAGCTCTGATTTGTCAGCCACCCGAGATGGTAAGTATCCGTCCCGTGAGGTAGCAGATCCTTTCAAATTATAGCAGTATATCTTTTAATAATGTAGCAATTTTTAACTGTTTAAAATAAAAAACTGTACATCTTATAATTTTTGTTAGCATCACAGGTGCTATTAGTTTTAAACCTTACTTTTTTAAAATTCGTATCAATTTTTAAATATTGTCACTAAATATTATAGCCATGTATTGTTTTATAGAAATAACACAGCGAACATAAAAAAATAAATGACGACACATATAAAAGGATGTTGCCTCCAAATGTTTTCTGTGTAGTTATTTGTAAAGAAATGATATAATGAATATAAAAAATTCTATGGCAACATTTTTTTTTTTAAATATTGGCACTAAATATTATAGCCATGTATTGTTTTAAAGAAATAATGTAGCAAACATAAAAAAATAAATGACAACACAAATAAAAGGATGTTGCCACCAAATGTTTTCTCTGCAGTTATTTGTAAAGAAATGATATACCTAATATAAAAAATTCTATGGCAACATTTAACACTTTAATCCGGAATTCTAAACATTTCCGATATAAAATATTTTTAACTTCTCCGCGCCCGTTTGTTGACATTTGGCGAAGAGTAAGTTATTGAATTTTTTTTTAAATTTAATCTGCCTATTATTGATTAACAAACGAAGCGATTTAAATGCAATTAACTCAATTTTTTATTTCTTTTAATAGTTACCAGCTGTATCCGTGAAGTGACACTAGCTGGATTTATCAAAAGCATTATATATTTCTCTGCGATTATTTTTAAAGAAATGATATACCGAATATAAAAAATTCTATGGCAACATTTAACACTTTATCGGGAATTCTAAACATTTGCGATATAAAATATTTTCAACTTCTCTGCTCCAGTTTGTTATCATTTGGCGAAGAGTAAATGTTTATTTAATCTGCCTATTATTGATAGACAAACTAAAAGATTTAAACGCAATTAACTCAATTTTTTATCTCTTTAAATAGTTACCAGCTGTATCCTCGAAGCGACACTAGCTGGATTTATTAAAAGCATTATATATATATATATATATATATATATATATTTCTTTATTTTTTTAAATTTCTTTTTTATCTTTAGGCAATTGGCCGCGCCATAACGATTAGTTATTCGAAAACTGAAACGGATAACACTAGCGATTCGACGCAAAAGTGAGGTTCACGAATAATATTCCTTTTTGGACTAAAAAAATGTATGGCAACATTTAACACTGTATCGGGAAATCTAAAAACATGTTGTTTTTCAAAAAAAAAAAAGTGTGATTTTTTTTACATTGAATTTTATGTGATGTAAGTGAGAAGAAAGTGATCATTAATAATAAAGTTAAAAAGACAAAAAAAGTTGTGTCAGTAGGAGTAAGTCCAAGAGCAGAGAGATAAACAGCGAGCTCAAAGAGAGCATAAAAATCTATCAAACTTTCTAGTGCGACGTTATTATTTGTATCCCTTCAGATTTTCTTTTTACTTTTATTTTGTTTATTTACATAAATATGGAATTCTTTCCAGTCTTAACTATGCAGCATGTGATGCCGAAATTATTATGGATCAAAAACATACTGAAAACTTCCATTTCTAGTGGCAAATATTTTTAAAAAATACTGTCGCGCAAGAAATATGATTTAAAATTTATGGATTCGTAGAATATTTTGAAATGCTTCTAATTTTAATTGAATGTTTTTAGCGCTTTTAAACATAGGAAATTTAATTCTTTGTTTATCGTAATGCGTTTTTAAAATTTTACTTTAAATTTTCAATATATTTAATTTTTGCTTTGAATGTTTTTATTTCTTTGTGTTTGGAGTGTGTATTCCTGCGCTTTTGTCAATAATTTTGAGTTAACAGCTACCGTTGGGGGGAGGAGGGGAGCGGGATTTTTTATTTTGGTGCATGTGCATCATTTTTCAGTATAAAATACGAGTCAATTATTAACATTGCATTTCTTAATATTTTATATAAACAACACAAAGAGAGTCGTTATAAAATTATTGTTCATATAATTGATATTTTTTTTTTTTTCATTTTCGTCATTAGCGTAATTTACAAAAGAAGTAGTGGACGATCTAAGACGATCATCCGCAGTTTGAGATGATGTTGATATGAGTAAATTCTTAGTTGTTTAATACTGACGTTTGTTTGCACTCTTAGAAATGCTGGTTATTTTTAAAGATGGTCATCTTAGGGAGCTGATTGTCATAAAATATTAATTATATTATTTCAATCGTTATTAGGTTTAATTTATTGATTAATTAATCGATCAGTGTGCTTAGTATTTTTTCCAATTGTGGCAAAACTTCATCCACAACGCCTATTGATTACTACGATTGTTTTAGCATCAGCTATATGCAAAGGAAATGATGCGCTGGCCTATTTTTTCAAAGAAACCTCCAATTTGTATTCTGCTTGTTCTCACCAGCACACAGTGATAATTATTTCATAATGAATGCTGATATTATTTATAGACGTACAAGCAAGATACCAATTGTCAAGTGTACAGAGAAATTTTCTTTAGTGATACCGTCTTCCTGTCTCCTCTCCCGCCTTCCAGTGGGAAAAAGGGGGGGAGGGGGAGAAAGAAGGGACCTAGCCATATAAAATTTTTAATATTTCTAATATTATGATGTAATAATTTCCAAAGATAAATTTAAATATGCATTTTATATATGGGCATAAATTAAAAAATATAATATTTATAATATTGTACTAAATATTCTACCATCGAATTTAAAAATAAGTGAATAAATCTCCCCCAAAATTTAAAAAAAAAAAAAAAAAAAAAAAAAATTAATTAATTTCTTTCTGTTTGTTACGGAATACTAAGCATTTTATGCTTATAACCTTATTTTTTAAAAATTTTAATTTACTTCAGTATCGTTAAAAAATCAGCAAAATAATGCTAATCTAATTTATTTTTCATTTAATTTTGCATATTATAAAAAAGTGAAAATTTCAAGAACCTTACAGATGAGTATAACTACAGTGCACATTATGTTAATAAATTTTCTCAAACAATTTTTATTTCTGCCATAGTATTTGAACTTCACAGTAAACAGAAACATTAGAGAAAATAATCTGAAATTTGCCCCAAATAATTTAATAATAAATAAATAAAAATACCACGCTTTTGGGTACTTTAAAAAATTCGATCTAAAATAATAGTAATGCCAGACAAAAATAAATAAATGCATATATGTATATATATATATATATATATATATATATATATATATACATAATCCCACTATGTCAGACCTGCATAAACCCACAAAGAAGAAAAATTCATCACACTTTTAAGTTTCTAATAACATAATATAATAACTAATAATTTCTAATAATTAATGATAATAAATATTAATTTAAGTATATGCTGTATTTTAAGTAAATTAATTAGAGAAAAATGCAGCATATTTACGCATGAGGTTCAAAAGTTATGTTTAAAAAAAATTACTGAAGACAACATGATTGTTTATTTATTTATTTATTTTCGGAATAAGTTTAATTCAGTTTTTATTATACACAAATATTTTATTCGCAACGAAAGCATAAAATATTGTAACATTTCCACCGTATGGAAAATAAATAATTTTTTTAAAATTAAAGTTGTTGGTTATTTTTTTATTCCTAGGCATTTGAGGCAACTGTCTCAGGTAAATTCCATTTTGATTCCGGAACTACATATTTATTAATTGGCTAAAAATTTAGCATTCGCAAATTTGATCGATTTTTGGAACGTATTGCTTTTAATTTTAATGAATGATATGTTTTTAAAAATATTTAAACATATACATTTTTGTATATATTATTCGTAGCTTCTCTACTCGTAGCCATCTTGAATCTGAGATGCCTTCATGAAATCGAAATGATGATCCCTTTTAAAAGCTCAAAAAAAGTCTTTTTCCATTCAAATTTCACTTACATTTCATTATATGGGGCTTAGCCGTAAATATGAATCATCTGTAAGGTATATTAAACATTTTATATGTTAGAACATGACAAAATTTAACAACACCGTGTAAACATCTGAGCGAAGATAGAGTGTCTGAAGATGCTACGTAGTTTTTGGGCATTTCACCGATTTCGACCAAAAAAATGCTTTTTCACTGGTTAAAATTGATTATTTTTATTTTTACAGATATAAGATATTTATTCTTAAATATTTTTTCCAATTTTTCAAGATATAATACCTTTTTTAACGTTTTTCTATTTAGCTTTAGTAAACTAATGTCAAGCATTACTTACGACGGAGTGTGCTAAGATGCCTCAAAAAGAAATTATTTTCTACACGTTTCAACGTATTCTCTCAGATTTTTTTTTGGCAGACATGCAAATGAGATTCCAAAGTTTTACCTCAATAGCTGTTTTTAAGATAACAAAGGAATTTATATCAAAATAATTAAAAAACAACGGATGGGAGCTATTTCTGATCGAGAGTGAAGTCATAATTCCGCAGTTTTATCCCTCATATAAAGCTTTTCTTTGAAGTAAATAGGATATAAAAATAAATTAGAGATTCAAAGCTATCCATTAAAATTCATATTTAGAAAATTGAATCAAAATCTGATTTAATACGAATGATTATTTTCACACAAGAAACACAATTTTCACGTCTAAAGGTGTTCGAACGACTCGCTCAGAGCCTTTGCCGCGCTCCCAAAGTTTACAGCTTTCTGCGACGTCCGCGTAGAGTCGATAAAAAGGAGAGCGTACATGCTGCGCCAAACACATCATTTCGATATTGAGATCTAAGAGGTTGTTGCTGTGTAATCTGAAAAGACTGTTAATTCTCTTTGCTGAATTTTGAATTTTATCATTTTAAAGAAATTTTAAGATGGCTGAATCTGAAGTTGTTGCTACTCCTGCTGCAACTCCGAAGAAGGCGAAGGCAGCAAAACCTAAAAAGCCTAAATCTGCTCCATCGCACCCAAAGGTATCCGAGATGGTAAACACTGCCATTTCGACGCTGAAGGAGAGAGGTGGATCCTCTGTGCAAGCAATCAAGAAATATGTAGGAGCTCATTACAAAGTTGATGTGGACAAGCTGTCACCTTTTATCAAGAAATACCTTAAAAACGCAGTTGTTTCTGGTGCTCTTGTGCAGACTAAAGGAAAAGGAGCTTCTGGATCTTTCCGAATAACAAGTCAAAGCAAGGAGAAAGCTGCCAAGCCAAAAGCAGCCGCATCTAAGCCCAAGAAAGTTGCTAAGCCCCCAGCAGCCAAGAAGGCAGCTAAGCCCAAGGCAGCAGCGAAGAAAGCAGCCGCAGCCAAGAAACCCAAGCCGAAGTTGGCCAAGAGCGCGAAGAAGCCCAAATCTGTGAAACCCAAAGCACCCAAACCCAAGAAGGCAAAAGCTGTAAAGAAAGCCTCTCCTAAAAAAGCGAAGAAGTAATTTTTTTTTCGTACCATGGACTTAATCGCATTGTATATAGACATTCTCGTTATCATCAAAGTGAGAAACCAGATGTTATTCCGGTAGAAATCATCTGAATTTGTTCCAGCGTGCTTGGACTCCCTTGGATGTGTTCATCGTCGTTTTGGAACTTTCATCCGCCATTATCATCACTAAATAATCATCATCATCTGTGCCAGCTCCACATAACAATCTGGACATTTTCCCCTTTTCTCGTTAAGGACATTTTTTTTTTCCTTCAAATTTTCAGTTCTTACATGTAATATTGTTAGAGTAAGTACAATGTTTTTCTTCTTACAAGTGTAAGATTCCATAAACCTGTTCAAGTTTTAAAAAAGTAAAGTAAGAGAAAAAATATCTCTTAAACAGATAACATATTTTGATATTTTTACATTTAAAGATTTGATAAGATTTAAAAGTTGAAATCGTAATTTTTTGCTTGGAATTTATTTCACAGATGTTTGTTGTCATGATGTAAATAGATCATTTCATTATTCATTGAAAAAGAAATATTTTAAGATGTTTCCTGCCATGAGCACAATTTATTTTGTATTTTTAAATGTAATTTTGTGTGCGTCCATATTGCTTGAAATTTTTTAGCTTTGTAAATACAAAGTATGCTTAATGAAACCATTCTCTTGCATCAGTTTAGAAGTGTAATTTGTAATGCCTAAAGATTAGGATAAACTGTTCGAAGAACGTTTAGTACAATGCTGAATACGTAATTTTAATTTATTTTCAGAATTGCATAAATATTTCTTATCATTTGTCATTGGAATTTCCTAAAAAGCATTTGTTGTAAATGGTCATATTTTATAATAAAAATGTTTGTTTGTGAAAATTAGTGTTGGTTAGTGTTTTAAACATTTAGGTTTAGGTAAATGACATTTTTATTATTCCTGGCTTTGAATAATTTTTTTCATAGCATTAGTATTCCTGTGATGATGGGTTCCTCATGATTGGTGCTGCCATCTATACAAAATTCAATGAACTGAATTTTTTGTAAGTTTAAATTTTGATTATGTTTTAAACTAGTTACTTCTCTCTGTAGTCTTTGCATCATGCATTGATTTAAATGGTTAATCTTTTCCATAATGAGTTAATTCTTAATATCATACATAGAATTGTGAGATAAGGTAATGTAAAATTTTAGTAACTCAATTCTTTTAACTTGCTGTTAACAAGATGATTTAAATTATGATAGATTCAGAGCATATGGCTGTAAAATAATATAGTTGCATAACTTGAAATATTAGCCGATTAATATGTGATTAGTTTTTCTGTGGCTTTTTTTTTTTTTTTTTTTAAATGACGCTATATAGTGAAAGTTCTTGCAGTTTACTAACTCAGGTGATCAGCATTTTTGAGAAAGTGTTCATGTAATATCTCTTGGAATGGGGAAAGTATTCTACTTTTGGGCTAAGGAAATTTAGTTGATGTTCTGATTCACCCGAGATTTCAGTTCATTGGAGATTTTAAAGTTATGTGTAATTAGATATGCATCAAATCAAACCCAAATTTCAAAGCTTTATTGTATTTTGCCAAACTAGTTTAGACTTGCAATGAATGCACTGAGGTTAAGAACTATCTTGTTCCAAAATGTGTATACAATTTTGCTTTTTCCAGAAACGTTGCGAGTATGGCAATGCAAGCATTTACTGTATTAGGAGTGGCCAACCTTCCTGGAATACATTTGGAACCAAAGTGATTATGTATCAGTGCATTTAGTTCATACATAGGCATCATACATAGTTCTAATTTTATCAAAATTCAAATTTAATTCCAGAAGAATTGTTTGATCACTTAAGCGTAAAAGGAGAATTAATGCATGTTTAAATGAAGTTCAAAGTGTGCAATTTCATTTTTTTCTATGTAATTTTTCTGATCGGTTACCGAGCTTATAGCATTTAACAAAGACTTGACCAGTGTTTAATAAGTTCATCATGTAAGGAATTTATAAATGGTATATTACAAAGTTTATTGGAGAAAGTGCAGAATCACCCACTGCTTGGCATGTTTTTAGGACTTGTACATACTTGGTATCCATGTACACATCAACATATTTTCACTTTAAAAAAAAAAAAAAAATTCCAGAATTGTACAAAAATGGCACTGCACTCCCTTGACTTGATCTATGTACACATTGACCTATTTTCACTTAAAAAGTAAAAGAAAATTGACAAAAATCCAATTCTTACCTTTGTAAAATGCACCGAACCGTAGGTGATTCTGCACTTATTATCCAGTTTATCTACATGATCATACAAGATTAATTGCCAACATTAATTCAATATTTAATAATTTTTATGGTGTTTAAATGCACTTGTAAATCAACTGGTTTAATCCTAGTATACATGGGATTTGGTAACATGATTCATCAAATAAGGCATTTTAAATTTGCAGTCAAGCTTTAGGCTATAATAGGTAAGCCTGTTCAATATGCACTAGGGTTACTCCACAATCATGTAACTAATGTTTGCATTATAGAATCTAAAACTACTCTGGAATGGTCATTTCAGTCACTTAAAACTGTCACATTCAGTGACATTGAATTTTTTGGTGAAGTAAAAATCTCGAAGAACAGATGCTGTTAGTACCCCTCATATGTTTTGTTTTGTTGTTAGCTTAAACAACAACCTCAAATGGCAAATAGCTGAGTCCAGTAATGTCAAGTATAGCATTTAAAGATTGTAGTGCTTTGCAAAAGGTATGCAAGGTCTGGCAAACATCAAATAACAGTGGAAGAACATTTTGGAACTAATTTTTGAGATGATTATATATTAATTGAAGATATGATTTTGTTTTATTGGTAGATGATGAAATTTTAGTCCAAACATTCCTACAGTGAGCAAATACCAGAGAAAACTGGAATTAAATAAGGGTGAAATGTCACAGAACAAAATAGTAAAGTAAAAGCTAGCCACATGAATGAAGTTTGCAGTTTAGGGAATAATTTGCAGTGGGCATTTGTCAAAAAGATGCTTGCAGCAGAAATAAATTATGTATCCTTACTGGGAAAACTTTTTAACCCCCTTACTTGAGTTTTCATCGATGCAAAATTACAAAAATGGATTGCATAACTTAAAAAAAGGATTTAGGATAATAAATAGAGTACAAAGCAAATATATTTAATATCCAAATCATGATATATTTTGTTAAATAAGTTACACCTCATATTTGCCAGTGGGTTTGAGGGTTCAATAAAGTCTGAAGCTCCATTGCTGTGCAGCATAGAAACATCTGCATTTCTCCTGTTTCAAGATTTGTAGTAGTGTATTAAATCAGTGGTCTGATGGCCTTCAAATACTTTTTCTAAATTAATTAGCATTATTATGGGTAGAATTTGATGATTTTGAAATGAATTTCACGTAATCTTCACAACTAAAAATGAACTTGTATAAAGATCTAGAAACGGAATTAATTAATTTACACTATGATATAAATTTTATTCAAAGATATGAAGATGCAAAATTAATTTTTATTACCATTTGACAAAAGATAAATATCTTCGGTTGGAATGCCTCAGATAAATTTCCTTAGTGGGAACATTGCAAAAAGTCTACAAAAAAAAAAAAAAAAACTGCCATTTAGTATCTTTATATTTGTATGAAGCTACTTCCTAGCAGTTTTTTTCCAAGGTTACAAACTTATGGGAATCAAAATGTAATGTTGTGACTGAGAAGTGTAGTAAACATTTATTACGTACAAATATGCATTTTTTCTGTGTGCTTCTTAGAGAAATGCAATAAATAAAATAATAGGTTCCCAATATTTATTTTCAAGGGTAAAAGTATAGTTTAGGGTACCACTTGGCGGTACATGGATACCGATTTTGTGCAATTCTTTGACTCGTTATTTTGGCTTGCAAAGCGGTGATTTTTGTACACAAAGCCAAAATAACAAGACAAACAATTGCACAAACTCTGTATCCATGTACACATCGACTTATTTTCACTTAAAAAAAAATCCTCAAATTGCACAAAAATGGCATTGCGCACTCCTTTGACTTTATCCATGTACACGTCAACATATTTTCACTTAAAAAAAAATCCCAGAATTGCACAAACTTGCATTGCGCACTCCCTTTACTTTGTCCATGTACACATCGATATATTTTCACTTAAGTCAAAGGAGCACCAAATTCTACAATATAGGCACACAAAAAATACATAATCTCAATAAAATAACATAAGAAAGGAAAAACATGTTATACATTTAAGCACTACCAAAGTCTGTTTATTCACTTATCGTGATTTTCGAATTCACTTCGTACACCCAGAGCCACATAAAAATCAAAATATAAATCATACTCAAATGACTTTTTTTCAAACCAGGTACTCTTTCTGATCAAACACTTCACATAGTGACCATCTGAACCTTTCTTCCTACAAATCCATCTAAACTGTTTTTACATTTGACTAGACACATATCCTTCCTACATACAGGACACTTATAATGGCTACTATGTAAACCTTCATTTACACACCAGTGAATTAAAGCTCTTTTCCCCTTTCGCTCCAAGTCGTACAGAAACTTCAAATTAACCTTACTACATTCGGCCATTATACCGTCTAAAGAATCAAATTAAAACACACCACAAAAAATGCTTACAAAACATCCCATGATTCAAAATTTCCCAGAATCATGCACCCGATTACGTCACAATAGGGTTTCCATAACATTCAACTACTCAGGCTACCATAAATGAAACAACAACTTGGCGATAAATCAAACAACAACTTTGCCATAATACAAGGGGTACCATAAAGTCTACTCTACCCATTTTCAAGTTTTGGAGTCAAGCCTCTGAAGGCATCCCTCCCCTTAGGCAGATAGCCCTAGTGTGCTTTGCCATAATTAAATACACCAACACCACCAACTCTTGGGACGTTTCTGTATATTTCTTTCTAGTTCAAATTTTAAAGGTAAGTTATTTAGTAGTCAGTTCAATGTATTACAATTGTTTGAAAAACATCAGTTTGAAAATTTTAATATTTATCTATCAATATGCTTGAATTACAGATGTTTTGACAAATATCTAGTAAATTTTTTAAAAATTTAGTTGCAAAATTTGTTAACTTACTTTTAGATCGTGCATTTGGCATGCATGCAGTATGAGACCACTGCATCAAATTATTTTAAAAACAAGAGCTGTAGATTATGCTGAGTTTATTTAACTGTTCAAATGGAGTTAACTGCATATCATGTGTGTTTTATTCACAACACCTGAACTTAAAATTAATGGTAATAAATGTCTATGGTATTGGTCATTAGCTAGCACAATATATATATATTGCAGTTAATTTTATGGTTTTTGTTTTTAATTACTAGGTTTATAGTGCCATATTATGCAATAAACAAATAGGTTCCAATAGGTATCTTCATTTTGTAACTAGAAGTATGTTTATTTAAATGGTAATTGATCCAAAGTACTGCAGTGCTAAGTCAGATATCCAGACTTAAGTGACGCTGTAAATTTGGGGGGGGGGGAGTTTGGAACGTTAATTTCGTGAAATGGTTGTGAAAGGAACTAAAATTTAGCAAAAGAATTGAGTGTTAGCATTTGTTTTATTAAACATTTATTCTAACAGTTAATGTTAAAAAGAAAAACATTTCTTATTCAGTTGGAGAGTTCTACTATTTAAGTTCTTTAATCACTGCTTTGAAAAATCTCACTAAATAGTCAACAGATTTTCATTCTTAAGAACTTTGTTGCATTATCAGCAATGTTATTTTCTGGACTCAAAACCATACTATGGACTTTGCCATCCATTGATTGATGAATGGCAGGCTATTTCACTAGCCATATATTCACATTTTTTCCAAATTCTGCTAATTCAAAAAATTGAGGGTAATTTTACATCCATCTTTTACATTTCCGTATCTTCTCGGTGCCACATGTTACCAGTTTGCTTCTTTCCTGACACTATCATGTTTTTTTATATCTAATCATTTTTTAAAATTAAAATTAATTTTCACAATTTGGGATTTGCCTAGAGATAAAGTGTCTATCCTGCCTCTTTAAGAAAGAAGTACAGTACAAAGTCCGGACTCGTCGGGACTTCGGCGATTCCGGATTTGCGATTTTCCCCGATATTAGATCATCGGTTTAAATCTAGTAAGACGGCATGTAGAAATTATTATATTAAAAATATGAAATTGTGACTTATGAAATAATGAATAACTTATGATCTAAAGGGTATCAAAATTCACAAAAAAAAAAAAAAAAAATGTAAATTGTTTAAGCTGCTTTGTTTTTTTGTGCTAATACTTTCTCTTTAATTCTGTAGACAGATGTAATCTCTTGTTACATTGTTGAAGTCCTGTAACTGCTGTTTCGAGAATTCCGACTAACTTGTCAATAGAAATTTTCTTGTTTTCAGTAACTTCTCTGTCACTTTCTTCACTAACGGTAGTGGTATTTTCTGGGTCTAGAACCATACTACAGATTTTGCCATTCATTAATTGATTGATGATTGAGAAGCATGGTCATCACAATGAAAAACTTCATTTATTACCACTTCTCATTTCTTTACAAAATCCGTTAATTGGAAAATTTCACCTTTGTTTTGCGATATCCGAAAACCTTTAAAATTAGCGGCTATTGTCATCAAATTTAGCTATCGTTCACTATACATATTTGGCTAGGCATCATAAGCTTGGCGACTAACGACAAGTTGTTCTGTTATATTTTATCCTACTTCTATTGCACATTGAGACAATTAAGTCTGAATTGTATTAGTTTAGTTATTTATTATACTTATGTCTATTTCTTGCACATGCTTTTAAGGCTTATCAGAGATCTGAATAAGTAAATTCCCATATATACTTAAGCCTCATTGAGGACAGGCGCTAGATATCTTATCGCCTGATGCAGTCTCTGTGGGTTCTAAATTCTGTGATCGGTGCCATGCAAGCCCTGGTTCTGGGTGTATGTGATTCTTAATTCAAATAGCCCTAAATGTAATCTTTGGGTCTATGAGTATCATCAACAAAGTCTGTTTTTAGCATATGGAAAGAAATTTTTGGTAAATTTTTCCTCGTCAACATTTTTAGCACATTTTACTTATATCTGTAATCATCGCCAAGCGTAATGTCGACATAAAAGGTTACCATACAGCTTTATTATTCAATTACTAACATAAAAAATTGTTTAGACATTGCTACATGAGTCATTACTCAAGCTGTCATGTTTTAATAAACATGCAGTGATGAAAGGAACGTATAATAAATAATGATTTGCCAGGTTGGCGTCAAATCAAAGATATATCTATGTGGAATGTTTTGGTTTGAGATGTGTGCCAAGTAGATATGCAGCAGCGTAGCCAAATTACTGATCGTACAAATTTATGCTAAACTGATTGTTTCTTCAATAACAAAGTATTTTATTGTCGAAGTGAAATTAAGAATCGGGACTCTCCAGATGTTTTATTATGCGTGGAGGGAGGGAATTAAATGTGCATGCATAAAGCCTACGAGAAAACGTTGTTGGTGGTTTTGAGGTCCGGATTTTGGACTTTATACTGTATTCTGTATCTGCAAGAAATTAAAATGACTTGAAGCTGAAATGGTGATATTTTTACGATTTAAAACAAAAAGTGTATGATCCTTAAAAGTCCTCAAAACCAATAAAAGGTCCTTAATTTTACTCATCTGACATTTCTGTCTTTTTACGATTGCCATTTTGAGTGTGAATTAATGGTATGGAGAAATATTTTTGTGTAATGCATTGACAAATATGTATTTAATGGGTTCATGTTTGAATACTTTCCTATTTCTTGGTATAAATGGTGGGTACACGAGTTCTAGAAGCAGAAGGCCTTGTTTCGATTAAAACATTTCGAAGTTATTCTTTACTTGTGTGAATAAAAAGTTATAAAACAGTACATCAAAAACAACTTTTCCCTTTTGGGGATACGAGCTCTTTTATTATGCAGTGCTAAATTTGGCGATTTCAAAATTAGTCTGCGTACAAGAGTCCTATAATTGCTGTGTCGAGAATACCGACTAATTTGAAAATCGAAATTTTTTTGTTTTCAATAACCTCTGTGTCACTTTCTTCACTGTCGGAAGCGAATTATAATGACGAGCAATTTGATTTAAATCATATCAAAGAAGACGGAGTACATTGAGATGAAATACTACATTTAGTAAGGAATTATAAGCCAAATAAAATAAAAACGTGACCTGAAGATAAGGATAGTGCTGACAGATCAACTTCCAATTCATTGCGTGCCGCGGCGTCCCCCCCCTACCCGCAGAGCAGTGTGAAATTGATAAACAGATTTCGGAATGGTTAGAGAAACAAAGGATATGCCTTTATCCATTTTTTGCAGCAATTCCACTTTTTGTTTGATGGACATCGAAACATGCTTTCACTTTGTAGATCCTTTGGTAGCTCCAGAATCGGAAATTCTTTTTGACATAATCTAAAGTTCAAGCTTACTTTTATAAAATTGCTCTAGAAGTCTGCAAAAAATAATAAGCCGGATCCAGTTAGAAGATTAAGGAGCAACGCAATCTGCAACATTAACTGAAATAGATAATTTTAGCTTAGCTTATACCATCCGTTATACATTAAATGCATATGTGCAGAAAGTTTGTAGCTTTGAGGTCCGGATTAAAGACTTTTGACTGTACTATATATCTTAAGTCGCGCTTTTGAGACATGGAAAACTCAATTTGAATTTCCTATGTTGGCCCAGTAGAACGGAAAATATAGAACTGCCACCCCCCCTTTTTTTTTTTTTTGCAGTGTACATTGTTGAAACATTACTAAATTAGGAGATGAAGCAAAGACTAGTGAGAGCATTCATTTGTTTATTAAAACAAATAAACCTAGAAACAATGCTAAAGAGGAGGAACTTGATGTAAATTAGCTAAAATATCTGGAAAATTAGCGTTATTGGAGAACTGGATTTTCTAGAGGCATTTCACATTCAAACACTCTTGTTTTAGGAGATTATAAAAATTCTGTTGTTATTCCCTTCTTTCCATCAATTAGCTATAAAGTTGCACATAATTGTGCAGAAATTTAACTTTCGGGTTGGTTATTCTCCCATCAATAAAATTCGGAGTTCCATACTCAAGGACCCCATTCCGGATATGAATTCCTGGGGTATTTATAGGATTCCTTGCCAGTGTGGTTTAATTTACATTGGCCAAACTAAGAGAGCCTTAAAATTTCGCGTCAAGGAACATGAGGCATATGTTAGAAAAAAGGAAACACAGAAGTCTTCTGTTGCCCAACATTATTGGTCCGAAAATCACACTTTCAATTTTTCTGTTGCCAAAATAATTCAAAAAAACGTCTTCCATTGGAGAACTGGATTTTCTAGAGGCATTTCACATTCAATCTTTCTGTTCTAGTTAATGATTCTAATTCCAATCCATCTTTGCCTTTGGCCTTTAAAGAAATTATGTTTTAGTTCTGGTTTCATCAACAGACGGCGCCACTAGCTTATTTTCTGTCCAGGCTTTCTTATCTTATCTAATCATTATATCCTATCTCATTCATTTGCACTTTTGCAGCTGAGGATGGTGGTTCGGTAAAACCATCGAAACTAGTCCCGTGAAAATTTGAAAATATAACGCTGATTTTTTTTCTTTGACTTCTGAATTAGTATTTGTTCGATGTGTTATTATGTCTTAATTAACCTGCACATATATAAAAAAAAACCTCTATATGTATGGCATTTGCTTTGTGGTTTCAGGGCACGACCACTGCCCCAACTAGAGCATTGTGTCACAATGGTCTAGAGGCTGGGTGGTCGTGCCTTGAAACCACTGCTCTTCACAATGGCATTTGCTTGCTTCTCAAATAGGAATTTTTTTTTAAACCTGGATATAGATTAGGGGTTTTGAAATCACAGTTATTTTATTACTAAACAATACATGCACCTGCCTAGTAAAAAGGTCTTTCTTTTCCAAAGACTTTTCTCTGACCTCAACACACTTGCTTCCCAAGCTAGTATTGTGATTTTATAAATTATTTCCTGTGGTTTAAATTTAATGTAAATATACTTTGCTGTAATTAAAAATAGAAATCGTGTAGTTTTATTTAAATTAAAAATATTTTGAGACGAAATACGAATAAAATAAGTATGAATGGGAACGATTGATCCATCCATACCAAAGCCAAAACGACAAAGCCCCCCCCCCATTAACATAAAAAAACCACAAATTTCATGCACCAGATAAAAAGAAACTAAATAATGCTGGACATACACCAGTGAAATTTAGATCCAATCAGTGTACATTTTGTAGCATAAGGAAGAAACATCATAGAAGATACATGTGCGAAACGTGCAATGTGGGTCTATCCATATACCAAAAAGACAAAACATGCTTTGAACAGTGTCACAAAAAATATTTGTTTTTTGATATTTAAAAAAGAAAACACTGAATCTTTTTTTTATCCTTATTTTACTGGGTTTTTTTAATCCATGTAGCCAAATGTCCTTATTATGTAGGTACTTATTCTTTCACTGCTAAAGAAAAATTACATAAATGTTTATTTTTTAATTTTTTCTGATTTTTAGTTTGTAAAATAATGTAAAAAATATATATATTATGCAATTCTTACATGCATGTTTTTTTTAATTCGTAAATTTCGTCATTTATTGAAAACGCCACATGGAAAAAGGTAAGTTTTTTTCCCCTACTACCTAGGTAAGTTTCGAAGTCCTAGACACGTGGTGGTTTCACAGTGCGACCACCACCCACAAAACAATGGGATTTTTTTAATTCATATATTATTTGTCTCTAGGATCACAATATTCAATTTCTAGTGTTTTTTGTTGAAAAAATTATAAAAATAATATCACGCGCATCAAAGGGATAAATATTTGGCAGACAAGAAGAATCTTGTGAAAGCCATTGGCATGCAGTGCATCATTGAAATTTCTGATGGCCTAAAAGGAACTTTTAAATCACATTCCTATATGATATTTTATTTAATAATCACTACTAATAACCATTAAATGATTAAATGATAGTGATTTTTTGGGGGGGGTGGAACATCATTGTCTGTAGAGCTTTATTCAGTAGCATCTCATCTTCTTTGCTGTACATTTTACAAAAAATCTTACCTGCAGTTGTTGCTTTTAGCTGAGAAATCTACGTTTTTTCACTGTATGAAGCTAAACATTTTTTTTTTTTTTTTTTTTTTTTTTTTTAATGTTGAGCTTTTGCCAATGCAGGGATTTTCATTTTAAAAATGTCCCATTTGTTGAGTTAACCTCTAAGTGGCAAGGCCTAGAATATATGGCCTAGAATATTTTTTGTGATATCTGTAAGAACGTATATATACGTGCATATTAAAATATGTCAAAGAAATTAAGGCAATTTATCAAAAGAAAACAAGTCCAGGTATGAAACACCAGGAGAGTTTTTACATTAAAATCAAAAAAATAATTTGTTCTCATACTAACTTTAGGAAATTTGTGCTTTCTTAGTGAAAACCCTAGCCGCTTAAAGGGTTAAATAAGGCACAATTAATTATTTTTTTCTTTCATTTCCTGATTTTTTTTAATTTGGAGTGTGAATTTCTCTAAAGTATGTTGTATTTTAATATGTTGTGTTGTCAAAATATTGACGTAGTTGGAGTAGTGTTGTAGGGGATAATTTTTTAATGGTGTTGCTGGGATGTCATATTATATTGGGACAGCCTGTATTTGTATGTTACCATCTTGGAAGTTTTTCTGTTTGCATTTAATGTAATTTTAGTTTCTCAGATTGTTCAAAGATCCCAGAAATTCTTCCAGTATATTTATTTTAAACTAACAAATGATATAAGCAAAATATTGCACTTTAAGGGTCAGTTGTAACCACAATCTTTAGTTTTATTTTTTAAATTTATGAATACCAAACATTATTAAAAAAGTAAACTTCCTGAGTTAGATTCTGTGAATTCATGTCTGCAAAAAAACACCAGTAAATGAACCAGCCAGTTATCATTTAGCTTTTTTGAGAAAGTTAGAGAATCTAATCCTTTCAGTTAACAGAAGATGTATACTAGTTTCACATCACATCAGTTTAGATATAGATGAAATTTGTGTGCATTAGCCATACAACGTCACCAGGCACAGTTCAAAAAGCCTGCAGTTGGAAAACTACACAGCAGTGAAAGTATTTGGTTTAGTTTCGCTGAATACATTCATCCAATTAAATATTAATGCTTGGATTCCTAAATGGCATTATAACCATAATTCAAACTATCCTAATTTTATTGTAAACACTGCCTTTATAATCCAATTTTAATTCCTTTGGGATGCTCTTGTGAAGCATACGTTATTTCAATGTGTATATGAATGACATCTCAATCCTCACTAGGATTTCTTTTCCTTTATTGAAATTTAGAGGATTTTTTTTTTAAACTTTCTGAACATTTATTGGTTAGGTTAGGTTAGATTAATTAAGGAAAAGCACATAACATCTCCAGGCATAAGGGTAGAGAAATTGATCTACAGAGGGTGTTCACACATTTTTTAGACGATGTATTTTGTATTCACAAAACTAAATTGAATAAAATTCTTGTGTTTTAAATGTTCTATTTGACATCCCTTATTCTGAACTATCTTTCGACACCACAATTTCCAGGATAAAAATGCCTTTTGAAAAGGCAGAAGAGATATTCTATCCCATTCCTCCCGAGTCCTGTTAGGGTTTTGGAACAACGTTTGGATAATGCAGTTTTTAAAAGTCCGAAAGCACAAAAATCCATAGGTGACACATCGGGAGATTTAGTAGGGATATCAGCGAAGGGTATGGCCTTGATACCAGTTTTTTGTTCCATTTATTTTAGGAAATTTACAGTGGATTTTGATGTGAGCTTTGTCCTGATGGAGTCTCACAGATTGATGGCACTGTGGGTAAAGCGATGCTATTTCATTCAGAAAAATTGGCGATAAAATATGTTCCTGATAGTATTTGGAGTTAATCTTGACATTTTTTTGCACTCTCTTTATTTTTAACTTGCTATTATAAAAAAAACCAGCAACAATCATGAATCCCTTAGAAAAATTTTCTTTTGATTCTTGAACCCATATACTTAAATTTTTTTTCTCCGCTTTTATGATAATAAATGGCTATTTTTTTGTTACAATCATTTAAATATACCCATGCTTCATCTATTGTGACAATTGTTTTCCA
Organism: Stegodyphus dumicola; assembly: GCF_044657685.1. Classification (NCBI taxonomy): domain Eukaryota; kingdom Metazoa; phylum Arthropoda; class Arachnida; order Araneae; family Eresidae; genus Stegodyphus; species Stegodyphus dumicola. Next base: position 33,457,660 of record NC_140772.1, read on the forward strand.
TTTTCCTTTGGTTAAGTGTTTCTCATATAGAATTCTGCAGCGTGTCCTGCGTTGAGCGATATGCTTTGGAAGAAGACGATGCACATTGTGTTTTTTCGCTTTCTTAAGATTTAAATCAACCTTTATCATTAAAATGCTCGGTGTTTACAGTGGACACTGATCATTTTAATGATTTTGCAACTGTGCTTTGACTAGGGAATTTTCTTTTAACAATAAACAACGTACCTTTGCAATAGTCGAAGATGTCCATTTTTTCCTTGGATACATGTTTGGAATTTTTGTCCCACTTGAGGCTCCAATTTGACGTTTTTTTCCTTTCTTGTTGATGATATTACCTATCGACGCTTTAGTTATCACAAAACCATGACTCTCACATCGTTTTTGGATAAAGGAGTATGCATATTTCTCTTCGGAAAGAGCGTAAATGTAGCCTTCGAACCACTGCTTTGTTAAATTCGCCATTTTGATTAAAAACAAAACTTTCAAGACGATAATTTTGACTTTTAAAAACAGTACATTTGCAATTACTTCTTTTGCAGCAAACAACTTTTTATTACCGCTTACCAAAATCGTCTAAAAAATGTGCAAAAAGCCTCTGTATATTCACATTACACATAGAAAACATCAATGAAGCTAACCCGTGTGCTGGATTTGAACCACGGGTAAAATACCCACTATTCCTATAAAACAAGATGAATGGTTAGAGTGTTTGTACTGTTAGATCCATTATTTGATTTAACTGAGAAATCAACTATTGTTTTTATTTGCAGTTATTGCTGAATGGTGTTAAACAAACTGGCACTGTCATTTCATTTTCTGTTGAAACCAGAATGATTACAGAGTAAGCAATAAATTGTGTTCACATCTTCTGAATTGTTATTTTGTTTATATGAGGTAAAATAAATAAATTAAATTGATTTTTAAAAACATAAAAATCTTTTGGAGGAAAGGTGACCAACTTTGTAATTGCAATCAACTTGTCGATAAAAATTTATCATGACTAGTTAATATCACTTTTGCAAAATTTAATGCAGTTAAACCTTTACAGATAATAAATGATGGTGGTAAGAGATAAATCATATTAAATGCACTTTAAAAATGTTTTGTAATAGCCATTATTGCAAAAATTTGCTTTAGAATCAACCTGTCAGATATTTCTGAATTAAAGTTAGCTTGCATACAGACTAAAAACAAAAATCCAGGAACAAAAGTGAAAAAAAAAACTTTAAATGATAAAAAATATGCAAACATTAATAATCACTTAATCAATTCACAACAAATGACATAAGGGCTGTCTTCCTTATGAGGGATGCTTTTGAAAAGCTAATTCTACTATTCTTGAATTTATCTTACTCATGGAAAAATCCATACAACCAGCTTGTTTGCAGGAAATCAAGCCCAAACAAGCTACAGAGTTCAATTTTCTTATCCACTTCAGGTACCAGAAATATAGAATAGCTAGGAAGAATTACTAAAATAATATCTCTAAGATAAAATCTGCATGTTTTACTTAGAGAAAGATTTTATTTGTCATCCTTTATTAAAAGTTGAAATGTGGAAGATAGTATTAGAGTCTAAATAATATAAAATAATGTATTATTAAAAAAGAAGTTATTTTTTTAATTGCTGATGAGAAAATATATTTTCAATAAATGGGAAAATTTAACTAAAATAATTAATATAATCAAACCTCCTTGGAACTAAGGCTTTATTCTGCTAAATTGGAGTGCACTGATATTCTACTTTAAAGGTTCAAGAATGCATTACTGTTAAAGTCGTTCTAACCTTCATTAAATATCCTCCTAAGGAGTGTTTGTTAATGGAGGTTTGACCATGTAGCAACAGAATTTGAAGGGTATGGGGAAGATTAATAAACTGGAATTGCCTAGAATTAATAGCTGAAAAGTCTGATTAAAAATAAAGTTTTTTTTATTAAAAATAAAAGAGGCAATATATCATCTGACATCACAACACATTTATTACATTGGAGATGTGTAAAGTTTAATGAAAAATAATATTTCCATTTACAGTTTCTAATTAGTGAAGAATTAATAAATTTTAGATGATTAAAAAGTAGTAGTTTACACTTGATATTTAATATGTAAAAATTTTTTTAGGTCCTTATGCAACAATAAGAATGTTTTGTAATTATATTTTCTTCACTCCATAGATTATTTTTAATGTTGTTTACATTTTTGTTGAACATTTGTTCAAATTGCTTTTTATACATGAGAATAAAAAAAAGCTTTCTGGCAAAGTCCATAGGGAATAGATGGATTGATTGTGTAGAAATAGATCTGAATATTTTAAAAATTAAGAACTGGAAAACAGTTGCCAGGAGAAGACCAGGGCTGTCCAGTTATTGAAGAAGATAAGAAAAAGTGTCAATTCAATCAGCATTTTCAAATTTAAGGATTTTTTTAATAGCACAGAATCCCGCGCTGGTCGGACGAACCCTACTTGCCAATCGATTAGATAGCTTTGATACATCTCTGTTTATACAGGGCTGTGTCTACCCGTACGACGTCGGACGTTTAGCTGAAACATGGTAAAAATGCTAAAAGTACGACTAGTTGCGCAGAGACACTTTCGTGATTTTTGCGCATTCCGACCAGTCGTAAAGAGATGTTTGTTTACATTTGTGTTGATTATCGGAAGGGTGAATTGCTTTTCCATGTAGTGCTAGAATGTCAAGAAAAAGTTATTTTTTATTTCATTTGATGACTAATTACTATCATTCTTTGATAGATATCTAAAACATTATATAAAATAAAGAACTTTGAATATATCTGAATATTATTCTTGTTTTAAATTGCTAATGTTTGATCATTTTATACTGATGCGGAGTTTACACAAATAATCAAAATTTCTTGAAATTCTTATCAACAGATTTAAATAAATCATACATGCAAGCAGTAAAATCACATTCTTATGAAACGAAATTGAAAAATCGTCTTAAAACCTTGTGTAACTTTTCTGTCATGCGTAGCTAAATATTTCTATAAAATTGCATACAGAAGCATTTATATACATAAAGAGTGTGTTCGGGAGATTAATTCAGAAATGTATGTGCATATGCTTGTATGTACGGATGTAGGTGTTCATGTAGCATATGTATATGTGTGTACATACGTTTGTGTCTGTGTGCACAGATATACATGCATACATACATTTTTGAGTCTGGTCTCGAAAAATGTCTTGCTGAAAAAGAATGTAAACAAACCACCCAGCTCCTTAAAAAAAAAAATGTTTAGAAATTTTTTATCATAATTTTGGTTTCTGCAGCAAACTTTTGTGTGTGGGTTTGTTTTAAACTCTTAGAAGAACTCAAATTTTAATATAAAGACGTGGAAATTTTTTACCTTTTGATAGTGTACCTGATGATTTATTAAAAACACAATTGACTCTCTTATATTTAATATTGAAAAGAAGGAGGAGGATATATATATACAAAATTATAATAAAGATAATTCTAAGGTATTTTTTATAAATATATGTGACTGATTACACACTCTGAATATAGAAAATAATCGCTTACAAATAACTTATGCTGTATTTGTTTTATTATCATATCCTGCCTCCATAAGCTCAGAAATAAAACTTTATACAGGAAAGTCATTTTACCTCCAAATATATTTTATGGTATTGAAGTATGATAACAGATGATTATTTTTGTTAGAAAAATTATAATGTTATGAATATTTTCTAAAAAAAATATTTTCCTGAAAATAATTATACATTATATCCAAGCATATTTATATATTAATATATATATATTGTATTAAAGTAATAGATGACATATTTATATATTCTATTTAAGAAATAAATGGCAGCACTATGTCTTGTCATTAACTTTATTAAAAGAACTTATAGGTTCAAAGCACCTAATTTCTAGTATAAGAACTGTACTTCAAATGTCCTTTTCTTTTCCTTTTTTTTTTTTTTTTTTTTTTCATGTAAGAGTTTTGCTTTATACTATTATTATTCTAAGATAATGTATTTAAAAATATTCAGTTTAATGCAAATATGTGAATCAATTTATACATATAAATTTTAAGTGTATGACTTCTGTTGAATGTTTTAAGTAAACAATCAAAAAAATTAACCTTTTTAGCAACTTATTTGGACATATGTACATTATTACTTTTTTTTTTTTCCTATAAGAATAAACTTAATCTAATATAATAATCTAAAAATAAATAATACACAACATCTATTAAGGCAGACCATTTTTAGTACAGTAACAAATAATACAAACAATATAATTTAATACTTTCAGTTGTCAGAGAATGAAGTGAGTTTTGTGAAGCTATTTAATGAAAAAATCTGAAAACAATTTTTGATGGTTCTAAAATACAAGTTCTAAAAGAATTAAAATATGTACATGAGAGAAATGCCTCTCTTTTTGTTTTAACCCCTTTGAATAAATTTTAACCAATTTGATACTTTTTTTACTTTTTTTCAAAACCTTGAAATACATGAGAAACTGATTTCAGGACCAACACATTTCAAGAAATATTGCTAACTGCAATGAATCAGCACACATGTATGACTACATCAGAATGTCTTGTATTACCTTTATTTATTTATTTAAAGTTACTAATGGATTTATATGTAGAAGAGCTGAGATTTCTAATACAGTTACCACACTGGCATTTTTAATGATCTTTTACTAATGATTTAAAATCTCTCTATATTTTTTTATTATTATTCAAATGAAAAGTTTTTGTTCATTTGTTTCCAAAATAACAGCTACTTCCTTAGTTCAATTATTATTTTTTTTAACTGGTTTGTCTGGTGAACTCCTGTGATTTTTTTTTTTTTTTTTTTTTTGTGTGAATACATTAATTCTGTAATTTGTTGTTTTCAGTTTTTAATTTCTCTTTTGAAAAGTTTTCTGCAGTTTAACTTAATAGCCTTGAAACTTATGATCAACGTTCAAAATCTAACTTCCATTTTAAATTTCAATGTTCACCTGGATTCATAACAAGTGTATTATTTTTAAATTATTCAGACAACTTAAGAGCTCTGTGTCTTACATCTTCATAATGGTAGAAAATTTCATCGTACAGCCTATGTACATTTTAGTTTTGTCATGTCAAGCCATTTGTGAAATATTCCTTCTCTCTGCTTAATTTTATTCCATATATAGATATATTCAGTAAGTTTAAGCATAATAAATTTGTAGAAGATAAATGTTTAAAATTCCATTCTCAGTTTCCTATGTTGACTTAAATGCATTTAGTACAGCAATCAATTACGCATTGAATTCCAATATAAAAATATTTTTTATCACAGCCTTCAGATCATTCCTGAACATCATTCAAATCATCATCAAACTGCAGTATGAAATATACAAATACTTCTTCTGTTTTTGAAACAAAAAAGAAATCATTTGATGACAAGGTCTAGTGAACATTGTGCGTAGGGTATAAGCTGAAATTATCATTCCTGGAACAGCAATCTGGCAAATTTTAGTCTTGTGTGCTGCAGCGTTTTTATGCATAGCGGAATTTTACTGCTGAGTTTGCTACACAGTTTTATAGTTAATAGGAAATGTATTGGATTATTACATCAGAAAAATGTGAGAACTATCTGTCTAAGAGAAGATATGCCTTTTCAGAGGAACAATATAAGGAAAACTGGCTCTGATTCACTTTAAACATGAGGAAAACAGCAAAATCTCCTCTGGAGCCAGCCTATTCGTCAAGATAAAACTCTGAGCGAATTACTAGCATTCAGCGGATTTACCTCTCGGCCGCTGGTGGGCCTAGTACAAGTTGAGTCAACAGGTTAGCGTAATAAACACCTTTTATCATGATATTATGTGACCTATAATCTATAAGCAATGCTCTTCATAAAAAATGTTAATTCTGTTTGCTTTCTGGATTCTGAACTTAGCTCTTGTTTATCTATTCTCTTGTTTTGAGATCTGCTCATCAAAACAGAGCAGCAGGTCAATTAAAGAAGGATATGCATGCAGTGCAATCATCTTCAGTACGTTCTCAAGTCATAGTCACGTCTTTAATTCACCTAAAATCCAGTCCCAGTACTTTTCACTGAGCAAAAGTATAATTCCTGTTGGAGTCTAAATTAAGATGAGCTCCGGTATTTCAATTTTCTACGGAACTATTTTCATTAATTAAATTGAATTATCTAATTTTATTTATTAATTTACATTTTATTTTTATTTATTTATTTATTTATTTATTTTTTCTTTATTTTTATCTTTGTTGACGACCTTTCATAGTCCTTCTTCCTTTAGAAATTAAGTACTGACTACAATGCATTGAGGCATAAAATTGAACAGGCACTCGTATAATCCTATGGCAAACATTCCACACTTGCTAGATAATGTGTTTCACATTGAGGACATCGAAGCACTGAGCCTACGCAGGCCAGATAGAGCTTAGGTCACATTATTTTTATCACTGCAAAGCACGCAAGGGCTTTCTGCCTAAGAACAGGGATGCTTTTGTGGAGCACTTTTTAAAGATTCGATTTGGTTTGTTTGATTTTAGAAAAGCACTTGAGGGCTATTTGTCTAAGAAGCGCAAAGATTCTTGATGGCTTCATGATGGACTTTTCGAAGAAAACTAGCTGGCATTCACATTTCGCAAGAGAAAACATCAAAAACTCCCATGCGACCAGTCCGTTCGCTGGAATTTCAAACCAGTCGAACTAACAGTATTCACCAAATTTACTGGTAGGTTTATGCTCAACAAGGGACATATTTTTGGAGCAGGTAGGTTGTGTAAGTGTCAGTAAATGACGTAGCCAGTCTTGGGCAATAAGCTATGAGTGGCGTTCATTATCCTACTGAAATATCGTGCTTGGATTCTTTGTCAGGTATTGGTGTATATTGGTTGAGACAGACAGATTTTCGCATGTTATGTCTCATGTGCAAGCAGTAATTAGAATGGTGCAAAGCATAGTATAACATCCTCAACATATTAGACAGTGAGAAATGTGACAACCCTGACTAAGAAAGGAATGCAAAAGATACAAAAGCAGATTCGAAATACATCTGTATTCTACTCAAATTAGAAGGTGAATGCCCATATGATAAGGGTAACACAAACTCAATTATCACTAGGGGATACAATCCTACTTAATTGTGATGCAGTCTCTCTACTGTATATTCATGCTCTGTACGAGATCGTCCACAAATTTCTGAGAAATTATGTTCAATTCTTCTTGCAGGGCTGATTACAGCTATGAAAGCATTTAAAGGCACTAGCGACGGGCTGTCAAAAGTCCCCAGACCATACACCATATATTAAGTTGGAGCATACGACAGCCTTCAGAATGCCTACGCTAAGACAGGTGCTATATCTTCACTCCTTAACAAGCTAGCGACAGTTGGTATACCATGAAGTGTAGCACTATTGTTCGCGAAGAATCTTGGAAAAGATGCACGTGAGGAGAAGAACATTAGCACAACTGCAGTCAGTAGTGAATTAATCTTCTTCAGATGTATGGAGCTTCATATAGCGACCAAGCATTTCACTTCCACAAACGAAAATTTGAGCACTTGCAAACTGTTTCCTTTCGATGATCTTAGAGGGACAACTGCGTAATCTCTGCTTTATCTAGATATTTAGACTTCCAGAATGGCTAGATAATCTAAATATCGGAAGATTAAAGGTGTTATCTTATTCTTGAATCTGGATGATAACCCCTCATATAATATTGCAGCGGCTGCTCTATTGTCCTAGAAAACTGGATGACACCCCCCTTTCCCTGTTTAGTCTTGCCAGCGACTGCTGCTATCCTTAAAGCTCAACTCGATTGCTGAGCTACTCAGTGGCGTAAAGGGGGTGTATGATGCGCCGGTCGCAGAGGGGCACCAAATGGTCTCCAAACAAGATTTTCATCATATCACTGTGTTTTTTTCGGGAAGGGGGCGCCAAAAAGGTATTTTGCCCCGGGCGCCAGTTATGCTCGCCACGCCAATGGAGCTACTCAGATCTTTTGTTTGCAACACTACAGAAGACACTGCCTCCAACAAGAAGGTATGAAAGTCCGCAAAGCGATCAAAACACCATCAGATTGTTTCATAGTGATATCAGTGTTATAGCTAGAGACGGGCGAGGGTGGACAACTGTCCCTGGGCGTAGTGTTACGGAAATGCTAAACTGACGAAGTTTTAGAATGAAACAGTTTCCATACTTAGAAAACAGAAGGGTGTACGAAATCTGCAGTTGTCTTTAGGCGCTAAAAACTATAGCAAGTCTTTAGTCATATTGGATGTCCAGTAATAGATTGCATGCATCTTAGGATGTCACCCACTGTCACCACCACCAGATGATGGGAGTCATTAGCATAGATATCGCATCATCTAAAGACGGCTCTCCAGTGGCCGAGAGGTAAAGCCGATAAACTCGGGCCGGGGCTCGAATCCCGGCGAGCAGATTGGCTGCTAACTAAGCGTTTACATGGTTTCCATATGTGTAACCTATATACAGTCCAATTTCCCTTAGAAAGTCTTTCACGAAGCCATCCCTTCCCTTAGACAGGTGTAGCCCTCGAATATTTCGCCATAACTAAATAAACTGAACCCAACTCATCATCTGTAAGAGAAGATATCAGTTCTTCATATCCTGGCGTGGTTGTTTGTGGAAAACCACTACCAGAGTTGGATTAGCCATTAAGGAAAGTAAGCACGTGCTTAGGGCATCAGGTGAAGGCGGCGTTACAAAAAGGTGCTTAAAGATTCAAAGAAAGAGTGTAAAGGCTCCACAAAAATAAAATTCTCACTGCAGATTTTAGAAAGGAATACATAGTGCAGTTAATCCAAGCCCGAGAAAGAGGGAATGATGAGAAAGCAGCGTTATACTATAGATGAGTATGGGGAGGCAGCAAAATCTTTGAAGTGCTACGGGCATATAAAAGTCTAATTTGGCAATGAGCATTACTAAACCTTCAGATAGCTGCTCCCTTTGTTTGAAATGTAATCCAAACTACTGACATGATGTGTATAGTCGCACTTTGGCCTTCTTTCAAACTTCCAGACAAAGTCGTCCAGATATTGTCTATAGAACTGTCACGCTGAGACTACAAATCGATGTTGTTAAAACCAAATGTACCGTGCAGTAGCTTCCGTTCATGTTTTGAGCATACACCATGCTTTATACCCTCTCCTACAACCCATAGATATCATGCTACGTATATGTGCATGCTGTACAATACCGGACCTTAAGTGATCTCCTAATTGATCTTTTTGTTACATCTTCTTGTTTGTACTAACGTTACATTAATTTCTCCATTTCATTCTTAATTTTTATTATTTATATAATTGCAGAAGTGATCAGCTATCGTGGATGACTTCTTAAATCGCAATATTTTACAGGAGCGGAAGCCCGCTGTCCACTAGGAAGGTTGGGATTTATGCTACTGACCGGAAAATTCGCTTAGCTACATATAGGAATTGTGTGCAGCCAAAATAAAATAAGATACTAAGTCACTAATTTTCTCTTTCCTTAACGCTTGGCTTCGTGTTCTAATTAGAAGCACGTTCGGCTGGCAATAGGGAAGTCCAGAATGCAAATCCTGGGGCGGTCATTCGCTGATATTTTCTATTTCAAATAAATACCTAGGCTCAACCAACTAACCAAGTGGTTCCCAAACTAAAATGTGGTAGACGAAAATTCTTCACCACCAGCAGGTGGCGATTAGGTTACCACCTCCCCAACTGCCTTTTAAATGGGGAAGAATGTACGGAATTTTCTTTTTTCTCAACGCATGCTTTCATGATGTAATTAGAAGCACTTCTGGATGGCAGTCTTTAAGCCCAGATTTCGAATCCAGAATAGGTCATTTCTAATTTTTTTTTTTTTTTTTGCTCCTAAATAAACCTAATATTATATATCACCATTCTATGGTGCTCTACACTCATCTACAGTAGCACAATCGCAAATAGAGCTACCAGTGCTTTAATATCGAGATTAGTGTACATAGTGACTCTGAAATTGCTGTTTCGATGGTAATGGTTCAGAGGCACATGTTCTACTGTAGTGTGGATTAGGTTAACATGTCTTTCTGGAGCTGTTTCCAAAGCAGAAGGGTGCTGATCATTCTACAGATTTAAGGCGAATGATAAGGCCTTTACCGAAGCTTATAAGTAGGGTAAATCAATGTCCACATGATATTTTTTCTGATTACATACTTTTTGTTTTGTGTCATATGGGGACAAACTGTATACTAGTTTTTATGCCTGCTTTGAATCAGACACTAATTTTTGTTTGCAGCACCACTATAGGGTTTGCAGTCATACCCTGCTACACGACACTTGAACCATTAGCATCTATGTTCACATATTGCTCAATTGATTTATTAGTTATAGTTTATGTGCATACATTTCTTTGTCATATGTGTATGTATTTTAATATGAATCTTTTGTAAAAAATAAATTAGACTTGCATATATGCATAGGCAAGCTAGTTTGCTATACGAAAAGAAAATAAAATTAAAAACCCTGTTCCTTAGACCATATCAACTGGCTGTTTACCCAAGTCACATATATTGCTATAGCACCAGATGTGAAATTTAAATCGACCACTTCATTTGAAAGTTATAAAATGGACATCTGTATACTATGTTATCTTTTAGTACATGCTCAGCTGTTGAATTTTTATGGCAAAGGTCCTGAGGGCTATCTGCTTAAAAGAAGAGATGCCCTTCTTTGAGCACTTTTTGAATGAAACTGACTTGTATTCGTATTAAACATAGGGAAAACTGTAAAAACAGAGATGTAGCTAACCCATTAGATAGAATTCAAACCTAAATTGTATCACCAGTATTCTGTGGTCTTATCTATTCGAGAACCGAAACCGGTGGAATTCTTCTAAAGCAAGATTTTGGTTTATGTTTGCATATAGATATTACTTATGCAGTAGATCATTATCAGACATATAAAAATTGTGATATCAGTGAATGAAATGAAAAAAATAATAATAATTCCATTTTGCTACAAACTTCATACACAGAAAACAAGAGAAATAATGCTTTGAATTTCGCTCATCAGAAGAAGCATTAAATAATACAGCATTTTTGATGAGCACAGTTAATTGGTATTTTAATCAGTGAGCTGTTCTAAAAGATTTTTCATGGAATGGTCAGACTTTCTTAATTTCTCAACCAGACTAGCAGCATTGTTCATCTGACATGAGACAAACTTAAATTAAGATATACATAATTTTTAAAACAGGGCACATAAATTTCTATATAATGGCTAACATAAATTATATTTTATGTTAGCCATTATATAGAAAACTGGCTAAATAAACAGAAAATCTAAAAAATACAGCCTCCTATTCCACAAACAAAAAAAGGACAAATAATCTTAAAATGAACTCTATGATTGCAGACTATAGTAATAACAATTTATTCAAAATGAATGTAGATGCAATATTTTACTTTTAAATATGTCAAGAAACTCTTAGTCATCATCCAGCTAATTCAGTTTGCTTTTAAAAAAGTGTGCATTGAAAAAAAAAAAAAAAAAAAAAAAAAAAAAAACGAGAATTTAAAGAAAAAAGAACAAGAACTTTTCATTATTAAAAACTGTTATGACCTAGAAGAAATCTAATCATATCCTTTCCCATTACCATCCATGCACACCAATCACATAATCATCCAGCTAGTTGGAGAAAAATGGTTTTAGGTAATGAATGTATTTTGCTTTTTTAATTCCCCTGATATGAAACTCAGCCAGATCAGAGAAGCAACTGAGAGCAACTGTCATTGGCGAAGGGCTTGGGCATATTGTAGATGACAGTAGAAATCTACCCAGAAGCTGGCCCATAGTTATCCCTATGGGACGGACGGATAGAGGACTAATGTCAATTTCAAAAATATGTCTCTGCAATAATATTATATTAAATTAATTATGTGAGGTTTGCTTGGTGCATTATGAAAAATGAGCACTATTTATGAACAACTTAAGATACTTAACAGTAAATTATCATCACATACATCACAAAAAAGAAATGTATCTCTTTGAGTAAGCATATAGTGAGCTTGGATATATATAAAAGTATATTTTATTTAGTATTATAATATATTATTCTTTTTCATATTTTTATGTTAAATGATAATTCTTAAATAGATAAGAATGAATGAATTTATAAAAACAATCATCTCAACCTTTATAATAAATGACACCTAAAGGTTTTCTCAAAATTTAATACAGTTATTCCCATACATGTTGATTTGGCATCCAAAGTTGTTATGGCCAAACTATTATAATGCAAATAACAGAAGAAAAAAAAAAAAAAGAAAAAAAATACAAAATGCATTTTAAATGAGAACAGGCCACATCATGCCAAAATAATTTGTACTAAAATTCCAATCATAAGCAAAAATATACAAGTATAAAATAAAAAAATAAAAAAAAATATTGTTCTGACATCAAATACAATACTGCTTACTTTGCTTATAGTACTTAACATTTTATTCAGGGTTAAATTAAAACACCAAAATTCTCAACATTAGAGATACAGAAAATATATTAAAAATGTATATGATATAGTATACAATCTCAGCATGCACAATTTATCAATTAAATTTGACTTCCTTTATATGCATTTTTCAAATCATGAGAAACAGTTTTTGACTGATTTTTGTGATGAAACACTAGAAGATATTTTCCGAGAAAGGATGCTTTAAGGCAAACTGGCTTACATTCATATTACACGTGGAAAAATCATGACAACGCTTATGCAGGCAGTCCATTCACCAGGATTCAAGCTATTAGTGTTCAGCTTCTCACCAGCTTGTCCACTGGCACACAACAGCCTCTTGTAATACATTATCTGCAGACATGAAATTCTTCTGTATTTATATGAAAAGAAAAAGTTATACATTCAATATTAAATACAAAACCCATTTTCATACATGCCTACTGACAAATTATAAGTAATCCTCAACTCATGATGAGTATTGTTCCAATAGTTCCATCATAAGTTCATACTGATGTAACTCAGGGTCTTAATAAAATTATACCTTGGTATGTTTGATTATATTGTTATGAATAAGGCTTCTGTTTCACATGAAAATGGTTTAAGGAGGTATAAACTTATGTGACATTTATAAACAATTTATTTGCATACATTCACATGAATTTTATAAAATTAATACATATACATCCCTTTCATTAGTTGATAAGAACAAAAATATATACAAAATTCTTTTAATTAAAATAATGGATAAGTAACTGTTACTTATTTGAAAGAATTATTGTAAAATACAACTTAGTGAAAAATTATTCAGGTATGATCAGAATCCTATAAAAACAATGTATGTATGCATAAGCTGTTTATATTTTTCTGTAAAATAAACATTTGATCTGGACAACATATTTTTCTGTAAAATAAACATTTGATCTGGACAACTGCATACTTTTATTTCAAGATGCTTATTTTAGTTAGGACTACCTAATATACACTAATGTTTGTGAAAATCACAACCATGAAGGAATTATGCACTTTGAACCAAACTTACATGAAATGTAAAGTGAGTTAAGACATACAAATGATTAGAATTACAAAGGGATTATGCATGCATGAAATGAGAACTGGCAGTACTAAAGGACTGTAAAGTTGTGCTGAAATCTGTTTATCATCCTCCGTCTGCAGTGAACATTTAATTTGTGCTCAGTATGCCTCATCAACAGTGGAGGATGCCATACCAACAAGTTTGACCGAGGCCACATAGTCTGTATGGAAGAGGGTGGACTTTCATGTCAAACAATCACAGCCCGCACGCAGCACAATGCCACAACAGTGATGCATGTTTGGAAGAAATGGACAGCGAGAACCAAACAAGGTGAAATCCTGGCAATGGGGCACACAACAGCACAGGACGACAAACACCTCATCTGCATGGCTGTGATGGATTGTACAGCATCCTCTCGTATGTTAGTACAATATTGGAGCACGGTTACAAGTGTTCGTCGCTGTCTGCTGCAACATGAACTGCATGCAAGGGTTCCTCTACGCAGGATTGCCCTGTCACTGAGTAACATATGCCTCCAACTTCAGTGAGCACTGCAACTCAGTGCGTGGCGTGCTCTGTGGCAACAAGTTGCTTTCTCCAACAAATCTTGCTACAATCTGGAGTATAATGATGACAGAGTATGCATTATTCGATGCATTCCAGGCACTATATTTTAGGGGGGAAAAAATGCCTGTGCACAAGCCTTCTTTAAGGTACAACAGGTTTTGCATCTTCCCCAGATATGTTGCTCAATCAGCATGCCTAGGATTTCATCAGTCAGCGACTCGCACGTACAGCTAGTGGGGCACACACTGAAACTGAACTTTCACATCAAGTCAAAGCCATTCCCCAGGATTACATTCAGAACCTATACGATTCAATGCCACGATGTGTACAGGCTCTCTCTCGGCATGACAGAAACTCAAAGTACTGATTTTCCAACTTTCGTTTGTAAATATGATCGTTTACTTGTATCACTATCGGTAATATGCGGAATAAATTTCATTCATTTCCAACAATTCCTTCATGGTGTTGCATTTTTCACAAACATTAGTGTGTCTACAGCTTCCAGTGCCTGTTCAGCATCCTCTCGTATGTTACTCAAGATAAATGACTAACTGAAGACAATTTTTAATCTCTATTGAAATGCTCGTAATGATTCATTGCTAAGCACAGAATCTTAAATAACACTTGTCACTGCTAGCAATGCCTCATTCTGCCTCTAGTCCATCATCAGAAAATTCCATCAACCTGCTGTGGAGGAAGGTCCACGTTTATAAAATCATTGCCGTCATCTTCAAAGGCAGAATTACAGAGGTTCTGGGAATCCCATATTATCTTTAAATTCTTTCAAAGCTTTTCTCAAGTCTTTCTTGTACAATGCAATCATAAAATGCTTGTTGAAATTCTATTCAGTATCAACTGTAATCTCCAAATGCGGCTTTATGAATTTGTGTCCATCATCTATACAAATTACACTGACCAAAAACAAAACAAAACAAAACAAAAAAAAAGCATTATCTAATTTTTAAAATCGCATTATCTTTCGGCTATGCTGAACTGGATGACGAAAGGGGCAATTCTCAAAACCCGCACATTTCCAGGAAACCCATGTAGCTAGGTTACCATTTTCACTTACTACAAAGACAACGCCAAACAATAATCGATTATCGCTCAGATTGGGACCACATGATCTTTCAGAAGCAGAACTTTCATCTGATTGGTTCATTTCTACCCGGGACAGAGTTTCAGCTGAGACATTTTTGGCGAGGTTTGAAGAACTGTCACATAGCCGCTACATTGTTTCTGTAGCTAGGTGGGATTTTTTTTCTAAGAATCCTCCTATTTAAACTAGTGCTACCAAAAATCTTGCTTCTCAGGAAAGTCCCGTCTAGCAGGGACTGTTGCTAGAAGTAAATAACCACTTTAATCAACACTCACTAATAATATAGTAAAATCACAATGACCAAAATTAGCCTCAATCCACTATGTTTAATCCGTTTTCAAAACACGTTTCGCTTTTGTGATAAGAGGAGAGTGGAATGTGGAAATGAACATGAGCTCAGCATAAGAGCGTATAGGTAGTGATCACTTTAGGTTTTCTACAGATGACATTCAGTGGATGAGTTGAATGTTGCCTTTTTCACCCTCCGAGATAGCTAGATGGTGTTACTAGGTGGCTTAAAGTACAGTCAAAAGTCTTTAATCCGGAATGATCTATAATCCGGACCTCAAAGCTACAAACTTTCTGCATATGCTTAAACGCATGCGCATATGCATTTAATGTATAATGGACGGTATAAGCTAGGCTAAAATCATCTATTTCAGTTAATGTTGCAGATCGCGTTGTTCCTTAATCTTCTAATTGGATCCGGCTTATTATTTTTTGCAGACTGTTAGAGCAATTTTATAAAAAGTAAGCTTGAACTTTCGATTATGTCGAAAAGAGTTTCCGATTCTGGAGATATCAAAGGATTTACAAGCGAAAGCATGTTTTGATGTCCATCAGACAAAAAGTGGAATTGCTGCAAAAAATGGTTAAAGGCATGAAGAAAGTGACAGAGAGGTGATTTGTTTCTCTAACCATTCCGAAATCTGTTTATCAATTTCACGCTGCTCTGCGGGAGAGGGGGGGGGGGTACATCGCAGCGCGCAATGAACTGGAAGTTGATCTGTCAGCACTATCATCTTCAGGGCAGATGTTTATATTTTATTCGGCTTATAATTCCTCACTAAATGTAGTATTTCATCTCGATGTACTCCGTCTTTGATATGATTTAAATCAAATTCATCATTATAAATATCATGAATACACATGAAATAGTTTTCTGGTTGCAATTTTCTAATTTCGACTATGCGTAATGTATGCTTTACGCATGTGCACTTTGAAAGAAAAGTTTAATAAAGTAAACAAATAAATATTAAACTTTTTTTTGTAAATTTTGATACCCTTTAGATCATAATTGCTCTTTATTTCATATTTTTAATTTTACAATTTCTGCATGCCATCTTAAAAGATTTAAACTGATGAGCTATAATACAAAAAAACCGATAATCCAAAATCGCCGAAGAGTCCAAATTAAAGACTTTTGACTGTTTACGATAACCAAATGAGCACCACAGCATTTAATGGGTTAATATATGACATAATTACACAGATTGGAATTTGCTAGCAAGTTTGCCCTTGAAACAGGAAAGAAAATTAAAAATCCTGCTCCAGAGGACATTCCAGCTGGCAACTTTATGAAATTTATATACTACTGTTATGAAATAATTTGATCCAGTTTTGTGAAATTAACAAAATATATGGCATTAATGAACTATACAATCATCTGATGCATATTTTAACTTTGAATGTCAAAACAGAATAGGGACTTTTTTTTGGCACTGTGGCTGATTCTTACCTTTAGTCATAAAGATGATTATTATGATGCATGTTGCTTTATCGAAGACCTGCCAATGATGAATTGCTATATTCACCCCCCACTTTACAGTGCTGAAATTTATTAAAAATATTTCCCTCATTTTCCACTTTTTTCAATACATTATTAGAATGAGCTTTCCTATAGTTTAAAATGTATTTGTTGATGCGGTAATCATTGTCTTACTTACAAAGACAAAATCCCATAAATACATACAAAGGTTACATTGAACCTTTCTTCTTGTAATTTTTTACCTTAATGCCAACTTAACACAAGAACTGTTGAAACACAGTGAAGCAAACACAAACTGACATTCATTCTATGATTTCAGCTGCATACTCAACTTCTCAACTACGACTGTGCAATTCTAAGATGTTTCTTCAAGTAAAAAATTGGTCAATGTGTACATGGATACCGAGGATGTGTAATTCTTAAAAATGCGCCAAGCAGTGGGTGATTCTTCATTGTTTTTCTTGAAGTCCTGTTTTAGATATTTTTGCATGTTTACAGAATTAATTCAAATTTGTAACCGGCAATATGATGAGTTAGCGATTTTCTAAAACACACGAAAACAATCGATTTGGCAATTTTTTTAAAACTCACCAATCTGGACCATAATATCTAGTTTTACCATATTGCTGTTGTGAAAAGACACGTTTGAAGATGAGTACAAGTTTAACAATTTAAAAATACTGTAATCCTAAAAACAAATCATATGGACCATGGCAGACAAAAAAATAAGAAAGGCACTGCAAAAGCATATGGTTAGACATGGCCAGAATCTCATAAAAAATAGCACACATTAGCTTCCTGGCAAAACATACTTTGGCTCAACTTCGATGTTAATGTTTCTGGTTAAGTAGAAGCAACATTAAAACTGGTTTGTAGTAAATGCTGCCAAATGAACACATAACTGAAATATTTGCTGATATTAAGAAAAATATTAATTTGTTCAGCTAGACATTTAGCACCAATGCTCATCCAATAACAACAACAAAATTATAAATTTGTTCACAGAATGTAATAAGAAATTTGTGTAAATAAGTACGTAAGCAACAAAAAAAAAAAAAAAAAAAAAAACACATCAATATTACTGCCACACCATACAATTACATTTGAATAAGAAAATAAGAGTTATGCACACAGCATTGAAAGAATACCTTTGAAGTACACCATACTCATTTCTTACCCTGAATCAAGCAGAACCATGTAATTATTTAATTTGCAACTACATTCTGAAATTTAATAATACACACAAATTATATACATTTAATACACATTTTGTACTGAAATTAAATAATTACAAATATAGTTTTTACTAACCTATACATGCAGAAATTCAGGAAAAAAAGATCGCCAGATCGCATTCACCAGTTTGCTTTAGAAAAATGAATTAACATAAATAATTACAATTGAAAACCTATTCATTTAAGCAGATAATGGATTATAAATTTTAATTTTACCTTACAATCAAGAATGAGAATAGCCGCATCACACCCACACCAGGCTGCATACAGGCAAGAGAACATTTAACTGGGCTTAATAACAACTACATCACAGCAAAAGCTACTGCTTCTTGCTGCAATTTTTAATTTCGCTACAAATAACAGAATAATACTAGAATTGCTTACAATAAATGTACATAGAATGTTAGGATTTAGTATTAATATTACACGCTCTAGCTCGGCTGAAGTTAATATGTTAATGTTTCTGGCTAAGCATGTTCAACTAGATGCATTATTAAAGCTGATTTCCAATAACGTATGGAAAGTGGAGCGCAGATAACCAAAATATTTGCTCGGCCAGATATTTAACATTACTATTAATACGATATCAAAGAGAACATGAAAAAATGAGTATATTTGTTCAAAAGAACACAGAAATACAAGAATATATTACATTTCGCAGTATTTAATAATAAATATGGGTGAATAAGTACATAAACACCACGAATTTTTTTTCTTCCTTTTAACTGCACACACAAACCAATAAACTATATACAATTCATAAATAATTTTGTATTCAAAGTTAATTAAATATTTACAAAATCAAAAATAATTCTTACCTATACATTCAGCAGAAAACGAATTATGCCTATAATTGCGGTCTGTGCAAGAAAAAAAATAATATTGATTAAAATTAATCAAAAAGACAATTAAATTAAAAAAAAGACTATTCATTTAAGTGGAAAAAGCATTAGAATTTTAATTTATTTGAATTTCAACTTAAAATTTGGAACAATAGATATCACTCGTACACTCACCACACCATCCGACCACGTTCGAGAACAAAATGGCGCTCGAAGACATGTTCATGCGCAGATGGTCTCTGCGCAACCAGTCGTACGTCAGGGGGGGCCCAAGAGCGATGCGCAGTGCAGGGAGAAAGTTATGCCACATACGCATGACGTCATGTGGGTGACAGCGTTAGTTCTTGGCGTTTGTTTACTTTCGTTGCATCAACAGTTTGATTTGATTTCTGTTGTTAATTTGCTATTATACCTAGGCGGAAGTGGCAAATTGTGCTATAGCGTTGTGTCAGAATTATACACGTTAATACGTTATATGGCGGAAAACACTCTTTACAACCAGATAAAATAACTATTTTTTTAATGAATTTATGTAGTTTTCATACATAACTGTGATGTAATTTTACATTTATTTTTCATTTTACTGCTATTTTACATTTAAATTGAAAAATTTCTCATTTTAAATCATTTTTTATCATAATCTTCATTTTGTGTATGAGACTTACATCGTAGTGAGATATTTAAACTCAATGTCATGTTTACCAATACTGGGTACCTGAATGATTAGTTAATAAATTCGCGTACCCAACTTCATTCACATGTTTTGGTTACTTTCTTTACATCCCAAACGTAATTCTATGTATTGAAGCAGCGTCTGGGTTAAGCTTTGCGAACTAAGTAAACTGATACATGCTTCACCGTGAGGGGGGTGAGTGAGTGAGTGATTATGGCGCAAAACCAGAGATGATTATGACGCGCCAAACAAAAGATAAGATGATT
The DNA here is from genome assembly GCF_044657685.1 of Stegodyphus dumicola. Classification (NCBI taxonomy): domain Eukaryota; kingdom Metazoa; phylum Arthropoda; class Arachnida; order Araneae; family Eresidae; genus Stegodyphus; species Stegodyphus dumicola. The sequence continues at coordinate 33,477,607 of NC_140772.1, forward strand.
ACAATTGATGACATTAAAATTCAATAAATAAAAACAAGTAGATAAATGTACCAAATCCAGAGGATGAAGTCATATAAACACAGGTTAAAAGCACATATTAAAATTCAAGAGACAGTCTTCAAAACAAATTACATTTGGTAATAAAAGCCAATATCTTTTAAATAATAAAATAAATTAGAATTGACCTCTCTTCCGATTAAACGGTCGAGAGGTAAGTCACAGCTATTAAAATATTTCTGGCGAAGACTATTAAAACATGGACACTCAATTAAAATATGACGAACAGATAAACAAACATTACAGTTAAAACAAACAGGCTCATTTTCAGCTTTTAAAAGGTAGTTATGTGTCACTCTAGTGTGACCAATTCTGAGGCGAGTCAAAAGAACTTCCTCCTTACGATTTTTGGTTAATTCCCAGTGCTCAATTCTAGGTTTTACATGTCTTAATTTATTTTGAAGCTGAACATCCCAAAGTTGTTGCCATTTTTTTCGGATCTTTTGTTTCACAACACAACAAATGTCTGCAAAAGGGATGAGACGACTGGACAGTTCAACAGCACATTTTGCTGTGATATCTGCCAGCTCATTCCCTTTTATTCCCACATGCCCGGGAACCCAGCAGTACAGGATATCATACCCACGATTCATTAAGTTTATATGTATTTTGAGAATATCCACTATTACTGGATTTTGAGTATTAGGAAAAGCTTCTATTGATTTAAGAGCACTATACGAATCTGTATAAATTATAAACTTTTTGTAGCAGAGCCTTGAGATGTATAAAAGACTATAATATATCGCAGTTAATTCGGATGTTAAGACAGAGAAAGCATTGTGCAAGCGTCTGCCCTCCATGTGGTCTTTAATTACATATGCCATCCCCACATGATCTTTTGACTTGGACCCATCTGTATAAACTGGAAGATAACTGCTATATTTGTTCCTGTGCTCAGCGAAGAGTTGTCTGTAAATAATCTCGTTAGTCCTTGCCTTCACATGATACTTAAAAACATCAAGAAGCTGAATCCGTGCATTTTCCCAAGGTGGGATTTCAAAATTCTGTACTGCTTGGGGGTGCATATCAGAGAGGGAAAGTTCCTCAATGACAGGGCGAACTCTTAAAAGAAATGTAGGAACACAAGATGGACGTGTTTCAAATAACGCGTTACTCACATCATCAAGTAAGCACAGCTTATTGGGATGTTCAGGTTGGGATAGTATATTAAAATATTGCAAAAGGGACAATTGTTCACGCCTCAGATAAAGTGATGGTTCATTACAGTCAACATACAGGCTCTGGACAGGAGAAGTCCTGAAGGCTCCTGAACATATCCTCAAACCTTGATGGTGAACAGGATCCAGTTTTAACAAAACAGATGACCGAGCGGATCCATAAACAACTGAGCCATAGTCCAGTCTAGAGCGGATAAGCGCTCTGTAAATGCGAAGCATGGAGCAACGCTCTGCACCCCAGGAGGTGTTCGCCAACACTTTTAACATATTTAGTGTTTTGAGACACTTCTTTCTCAGGTTTAAAACATGAGAAAGGAAAGTCAATTTCTGGTCGAACGTTACTCCTAAAAATTTTACTTCGGGCGCAACTGGAATAATTGTACCATTTAGATATAACTCAGGTTCAGGATGGAGACCTCGCTTCCTACAAAAGTGCACGCAGACAGTTTTCTGTTTCGAAAAAGTAAATCCCTGTTTGTCTGACCATTCTTGGATCTTATTCAGAGCCATCTGCAATTGCCTCTCTATGTATCTCATGTCTGCTCCTCGACAGCTAATCTGTAAATCATCTACATATAGTGATCCTAAGATGGTGTGAGGAAGTTCTTTTAATACAGAATTTATTTTTAAACTGAACAGCGTTACACTAAGCACACAGCCTTGAGGCACACCCTCTTCCTGTTGAAAAACATCCGAAAAAACAGAGCCAATCCTTACTTGAAAAGTTCTAGCGTTCAAGAAATTCTGTATGAAAATTGGTAGGTTGCCGCGCAAGCCACTCTCGTGAAGATCCCGGAGTATACCGTATCTCCATGCCTTATCATAAGCTTTCTCAATGTCGAAGAATATTGAGACAAGGTGACTTCTTCTGACAAAGGCTTTCCGAATAGATGTCTCTAATAGAAGCATATTGTCTACGGTCGTTCTCCCCTGTCGAAAACCGCTCTGATAAGGCGATATAATATTATTCTTTTCCAAGAAGTAGACTAGGCGGCTGTTTACCATCTTTTCAAACAGTTTGCAAACACAGCTGGTAAGGGCAATTGGCCGATAGTTCGAGGGATTCCTCGGGTCTTTCCCTGGCTTCGCAATAGGAATGACAACAGCTCTCCTCCATGCACTGGGAAATGTACGCTCCTTCCACACTCTATTGTAAAGTGTGAGAAGGGCACTCAGTGACTTATAGGACAGATGCTTTAGCATTTCATAATACACGCCATCCAGACCCGGACAAGACCTATGTGTCTGCAACAAAGCTCTCTTTAATTCAACCATAGTAAAGTCTCTATTGTACGGCTCAAAGTTGGAAGAGTTGAAAGCGATGGGATTTTTCTCAGAGCGTTGCTTGATAGAAAGAAATGCAGGTGAGTAATTTCGGCTGGAAGAAACGGCAGCAAATGTCTCACCAATTGTATTTGCAATTTCTTCTATGGAGCTAATCACTCGGCCATCTTTTTCCAGAAAGGAAAGTGAGTGGTCTTTATACATTCCGCATGCTTTTCGAACTCTTTCCCAAACCCGCTTACTAGGCGTAGAGGATGTTATTGAGGACACATATGAAATCCAGGAATCCCTCTGGCTCTGCCTTCTTACTTTCCGTGCATTTGCTTTGGATCTTTTAAAAGCTATGAGGTTTCGCAGAGTAGGATATCTACGAAAAATACCCCATGCTTTTTTCTGTTTTTTCAGTGCTTCATGACAGTCGCGATTCCACCATGGTTTTGAATATTTTAGTAGTTTTCCTGATGTTCTAGGAATGGAGAGCATAGCTGCCTGAATAATAGTATTAGTAACAGCTTCAACAGCGTCATCGATATGCGCATCTTCTACCATTTCATCTGTGAGCTCTGCAATGGAAGAGAAGAGTTCCCAGTCTGCCCTGTCCAGTATGAATCGAGGGGATCTCGACATGGGGTTTGCTCCTCTTCGTGCAAGAGACACAAAAATAGGATAATGATCGCTGTTGTACAGGTCATTTCCGACACTAAAAGTGCAAAATGGCAACAGAGATGGTGAACAGATGGCAAGATCGAGAGCGTGGAATGTCCTTGAAGGCTCATGGCAGTATGTATCTTGCCCATTATTTAGGAGACAAAGGCTGTGATCTTCGATCATCTGCTCAATTTGTCTTCCTCGACAATTTGTATCTTTGCTACCCCAGAGTGGACTATGGCCGTTAAAATCTCCTATTATAATATAATGCTCAGGCAGCTGTTCTATTAGATTATTTAAATCTTGCTGATAAATGTGCTCATTTGGAGGCAAATACAAAGAAACAAATGAAACGACAATATCAAAATTTATTTGAGTAGCGACAACTTGGAGGGATGTCGTCAAAGGAAGTACATTTGAGGGATAATCCAGTGAGGAGAGACCTACTCCTCCACTGGCACGCTCACCTGCAAGGTTATCCTTCCTGACGAAAGAAAACCTCCGAAGTTTTGCATGGTGTTCTGGTTTCAGATTTGTTTCCTGTATTGCGAAGCACACAGGATGGTACACATTTATTATAGATTTGATGTCAAGCAAATTTCGGTGGAAACCGCGACAGTTCCATGACACGAGGGTGGCCATTATGAATGGTTTTTGTTTTTCCTGTGCTGTTCTTTTGTTTTTCGTGGAAGTAGATGCCTGGGAAATTCCAGACCCTCTTCCACTTCCATAAAGTCTGAATCCGCAGATTCAGAAATCATGTCATCGAGAGAGCTATTGCTGCGACTTTTATTTTTATTTTATATTTTTTGTGTGGCAGTTTTCGGCTTACTTTGAATAATTGTTTCTTTCTTTTGTACTATATGAGTTGCATTTTCTTTTTTCTTGTTGGATGTAGACGGTTGGGTTTTATTTGGTAGGGTCTGTGTGCCTATTGATGTTTGGGTGGCGACTGTACGATATGATTTAACAGCACTGGCGTATGATGAATTTGGTCGAAGCTGTGTGCTCTGGACTAGTCTTCTGGCTTCGGCGTAAGAGATGTTCCTAGTAACTTTTGCAGTCTGGATTTCTTTTTCCGATTTCCATTTTGGGCACAAGCGAGAAAATGCTGGGTGGTCACCCTTGCAATTTATACATAAAGGCGCAGCGGTACAATTATCAGAATCGTGGCCAATCTGTGAGCATCGGGCGCATGTGAGGCTGCCACGACAAGACGTCTTAGAATGGCCGAAACGCTGGCATTGGAAACATCGCATAGGGTTTGGAATATAAGGTCTTACAGGAATATTTAGATATCCGGCCTTAATATTCTTAGGCAGATCAGGCGTGTTGAAGGTAAGGATCACGTGTTTCGTGTCTATCAACTTACCTTCTTTACGCATCTTGATCCGCCTTACACCGCAGACATTTTGTTCGGATAACTCAGAAGCGATCTCTTCTTCAGAAACATACAGAAGGTCGAATTCTGAGATTACACCACGACAATAGTTCAGTGACTTATGGGGTGTTACAGTGACATTCGCTTGCCCAAGTTTAGTAATCTGAAGTAAAGAAGCAGACTGGGTGGCTGAGTGTGTATCAATAAGCAAGTCTCCGGAGCGGAGACGCTTTATGTTTCTCGGCTCACCAATACAAGACTGGATGTATTTGTTTATTACGAAAGGAGACATCTTATGCATTTCGCCAGAAGGACTAGAGATTACTAGGAAACGGGGACTATTGTTATGATTTTTTTTTATTTGCATCTGTCCGTAATTTTTTTGCAGAATTTTCAGAACTAGGTTGAGCGACAGGTTGAGTGACTGGTTTAGTAGGAGACGTTTCAGAACTAGGTTGAATGATTGGTTTATTAGTAGATGTTTCAGAACTAGGTTGAGTGACTGGTTTAGGAGTAGAAGTTTCAGAACTAGGTTGAGTGACAGGAGTGATTTGAGTGACAGGATTGACTTGAGTGACTGGAGTTACCTCGAAATCTTTTATTAAGTAAATATGAGAAGCCATAGTGAAAGAATAAAGATTCGGGTGCGACGGCCCCGCCCACCACGGAGCCCAACAAGGGAACACAGATTCCTGTGTTAGGGCTAGCCGGACCTATACGCAAACTGAAGCCCCACAGTCGGCTTTCCCGAAAGCAGGTACTCCCGAGAGCTTGACCCCAAGCCACTGACACAAGGACTAGTGACCAGCCGATTGACACCCGTGAGGACGACTAAGGTGCCTCCCGTTTAGCTGAAGCAGAGGCCAAAGCAGTGTGTTGGGGACAGTACCTCGCCCCTCAACTACCAGGACCCTCCTTTCCAGCGACACGGGTCTCCACGCACGGCAAACACGTGGGCAGTTTTCTCCCCACTTGAAAACTAGAAACAAGGTCTGTTCCAGCCTCTCGTGACGAGCCCCAAACTCCGTAGAGAGAAACCACAAGGGAGAAGGGAAGGGAAAAAGATCCAGCCAAGAGGAGAGGAGACGGAAAAGAGGATAGATCACTGGGGCTCCAGGATCGTGACACCCGTCTCACCAAGAAGATGATCCCCTGAAGGGCTAGGGTACCTCGGGATTGCCACACCCGTACTCACAAAAGTGAGCCCCCTGAGGGAGCTTCACCGTGAGGAAAGAACAATTTCTCGACCACACTATGATGCAAACATCGAATGAGTGAGTGACATATTTCCTTCAGTGTTATTTAACTGATGCATACAGGTATGTGTGATGTAATTTAATTGATATAACTTACACATGCTTGAACCTGAAGGAAAACAAATCTATGTATAATGCTAGAATACAAATAGCGAAAGAGTAAGATATTCTGTTTAGTGTTATTTAACTGCTGCATATGTTTTAATTTTGATTCCATATAACTTGTTTTTAATTATAAGAGAAAGAAAAATAATTCAATATTGAACACATATTTCGAGTATAATAAAAGTATTTTAAGAAACAACCTGATAAAAATACATTAGTAATTAAAAATATTTAATTTGTGTACAGGCTGAATTGAAATTAAGATGTGGTGGTGTATTTAATTATGGCAAAGTACACTAGGGTTATCTGCGTAATAGGTGTGATGTCTTCGTGGAGGACTTTCTCAGGGAAACTGGCTCGTATACACGTTACGCATGAGGAAAACCACGAAAACACCCATGCAGCCAGCCCGTTCGCGGGATTCGGACCGAACTACCAGTGTTCAGCGACTTTACCGCTCAGCCGCTGGTGGGCCGAAACTAAGATGTAGGGCAAGTTTATTATAATTATTATTGTGCGTATATGTGTAAGAAAATTAATTTTAATTGTTCCATTTTTAATGTATGGAAGGAAGAATAGGATGCCAATATCGAAGATTATTTACTATAACAAATAATCACGTCAGGATAAATGTTATATAGAAATCTTGGCAGTGTAAGGGATTATAAGAGTACTTCTAGATTATACTGAAAATATACGCACTTCTGCTAAAATCTGAAGTGAATCAGTATGAAGTGACTTTTCACTTTATAATGAATGCGATAAGTATACTATTTAAATGTATAAATGACGGATATTAAGGAATTTGTAGAATTTTATGGTATTTAAATATGAATTTGTTAAGTCAAATCTTTTTATATATACTTTTGCTTGAGATATGTAATTTAAACTGAAAATGACGATCATATATTTCTCATGGAATGTCAAAGTTCATTTGTATTAAAAAAAGTGCATGAGCTATGAAAATAAATAGAATAATACTTTTTGATTATGTTTTTACCATGGTCTTAGCAGTTATGCCATCATGTGTTCTGTTCAACAAGATTTATTTAATGCAAACAATACTACGAAAAAATATTGAAAAATACCTTGTTTTACAATATTTATTTCCCTTAATTAACTTAAATATCGTTTTTCATTTTCTAATACTTTCCTTTACGAAAAGAATTTAATGTTTACAATTATTTTCAGCATTCGTACGAATTCTGTGCATAAAATAAACATTTTCTTTAACAAAATACTTAATCGGAAAGTATATACCCGGTATTTCCGGTGTATCTACCACATATAAAATGATCATTTTGCTTTAGTTTACATTTTTTCCATTACCAAAATCATGTAGCAGACGCGTCGGCCGATGTTTCTTGTCTCCCGGGTGACGTCACTACCAGCAACCAATGGCACGCTTTTTCCGTTCCTGGCCTAACCTTAGTATATTAAAGAACCTTGGTCGTACGTTTAGCATTTTTACGATGTTAGAGCTAGCCGTCCGACGTCGTACGGGTAGACACTTCCGTTTATACAGGGTTTCTAGTATTTAGTGGAGTACTTAGTTTTAGATTTAATTAGTGGATTTTAGATTTTATTTAGTGCAGTACTTCCTGGACCTCGTGACAATAATTCACGAAATTCATCTCGGAACAACACATGTATACGAAATAAAGGTTCCTAAAATTTATGCTTACATTCGTAAATACGCGTTCTTCCAAATGAACAACACATTGTTATCGTGCTGCCATCTTTTGACTAAAAAGTGAACACTATTAAAGGAGCGTAATGATTAACATGTGCTGCCATCTATTAACTAAATAAATATTTTGAGGTTGTGAAAGATGAAGGAAGGCAAGATGGCAAATAATAGTTGCGTAGCTAGAGAGAGGGGGAGCAATTTTTCACGTGAGACATAAATTCATTCTTCGACGCTACTTTTATTTATATGCATTTCGTAATTTTCATTATTTAATGAATAATTAGTTTTTAATAACCATGTTTACAAATGAAAGGAAAATATAAATTAACAAAACTGTTATTTTTTAATCATGTTCATCAAATTACAATCCAGATTTGTAAAAAGTGAAGCAGGCAGTAAAATGCATGGCTAAACGGTTGCTTTATTGCTTATCGCGTTGTATCTGAAAGTACAGCCACTTAACAGTGCGAGGTGGCTGTACTTTCTTCGCCTACAGAAACCCGTCCGTTAAAGAATTAAAACGACGCATAAGTAAATCTCCAAGCCAGAGGATTGAATTCACAAGAATATCACATGCATCTCAAGGCTTTAACAGAATATTTCAATGAAAATATGAAGGAGTATATTAACGATGTAGAAACTTATGCGAATATTCATGAATCGTTACCCAAAAAAGAAGAAATTAATGGCAAGTAAAGAATTTGGATACACTGACTTGTCATGCGAAACTGTATTGAAGAGAAGACATTTTTTTTCACTGGACAGAATAATCCCAAAAATCAAAACAGGGGCTCATTGACACATTTTTGCCATGCCATCTTCTTATTCAACAGACCATTTGAATAATAAATAATATGTTAACTCTGATCACGATGATACTATTAAAGAATATAGCATTGCGAGAAAGATTTATTTCTGTAGCCGTTCAAAACCAGCCAAAGACGTTGAAAGAGTAATTTTATTTGATTAATTCATTAAAGTAAGTGAATTCGATTTAAGTGATTAACGCAAAGCAACTCGGTGTCTATCTGCCTATGTGGAAGAATGTCGAATGTCTTCGTGGAGAATTTTTAAAGAAAATTGGCTCATATCCATGTTAAACGTGAGAAAAACCGTGAAAACTTCCATGCAGCCTACCCATTCACCGGAATACGGGCTACTGTGTAAGACATGTTGAAAGACACTTCCTTTAAACTTTTACAACTCATTTTAAAATACACTTTCGAAAATTCAGTTTCAAATATTCCAATATAACTGTGAAGTTTGCTCAGAAATGCCGTAAGCATTATTATTTGTGAAAGGAGTCTCCAGAGTAAACATTTTTTAATATCATTCGCTTTGGTACTGAACGGTAAATGAGTAATGAAATAGACTTTTATAATATCATCAACGATTTTGCAAACAGTCAAGGGGGAAAAAAAATTGAACGCAAGAATTAAATGTCTCACTTTAAACATACAAATAACATTTTAATTTATTCCTGGTAACGTCAATATTGATATTTGTAATAGTCTTGGTGAAGAAGAGCGGCAAACTCTTCCGCTTTGCGGGGGGGGGGGAAAGACTCGGCTATGGTACTGAAAATAGTGACAATGATAGAAGCAAGCACAAAATAATCCATTAAGATCAGCAGCATTAAGAAAAACAGACTTTTAAAACACTATGAAATCTCTCATGGAGGCCGCTCTAAAAATTATTACGGCTTTTAGAAACATAAATAAATATCGATATTGAATATCATCTGCCTAAGGCAACCTCATCTGCATAAGCCCAAAATCGTCTGAAACCGAAATAGTCGTTTTAGGAAGATTCCATTACAAGCGAAAAGATGAGAGCTACAATATTTTAAAAAGGTAAAGAATTAGTGTTAAGTAACTGGAATCTTTCTAGAGCTGTGCGAGAATTTTAAATTATATTATAATGAAACTCTTTGCGATGGGTCACTAGTGAAAGTAATCATTGTTTCCAATTATAATATTGAACATCATCTCCACAGAAAGCTCAAATCATATGGAATCATGGATGACTGACTATCTTAGAGACGATTAATTAAGTTCAAGTGATTGGTAGTGGGGGGAAAAGGGGGGTTCAAGACTCTCGGATTCCATCACCAGAGCACTATCGATCAAACTTCGGCAGCAGCTCTCATGCCTTTTCCAAAATTCAGTAATCCAGTCCATTTGAAAGATTACTTTGACGACATGGAGGAAATTTAAAAGGGCTTAAGAACCGTTTTTTGGGCATTTACAATTTTCAGGCAAGTTGTTCTGTATTCTCATATTTGTAATAGAATTTGTTGGCCAGGCTTGCGAACATTTATAATGTTACGTTGAAGTCTAGATTGTTATAAATTATTTGCATTAATGCATTATTTTGACGAATTTATGCTCTGAAATACTTACTTAAAAGCTGAAATGTATCTATTGCATCATATGAGTGATATTAGTTCAACACTTTTAAACGATGGGGAAGGAGACCCTCAAATTCTAAGAAGCCCCCGTTTAAGATTACATCTTCAATTAAACATATTTATATTATTCAGTTTGGTTTCTGTGTTTGTTTGAGTAAAATCTTGAAATAAATTTTTACCCTCTTCTACTGCACCAGTTTTATGGAAATTTTGGGCACACATATATATTTGCAACGGCAATATAATATTCCATGGCCATTTTTATATTATGTACATATTTTGTTTATTAGTATTCAACTTTTCTCATGTATGAATTTCGATCTTTGTACCATCAGATAAATCAAAAAACAAATTTCCGCATAAAAATGCTTCATAACTTCTAACTTAATTTAATGATATGTCAAAAATCGATAAATATTTTTGAAGTTATTGCGCAGCTGCTAACGATAAAAAATTTAAAAACAAAAAATGTATCCATCATTATTAGCCGCCTTGAGATTTTAAGCAATGATGGAATCTGGTTTGTAATCCAACCTAAACATAAATGAATTAAATGTAATCTTTGCCTATCGGATAAGCTGGAAGATTCGGAAAGAAAAGTGACATCACATTTTGTTCTAGTTGACGAGAAAGAAAAAATTTCCTGTGATTAGAAGTATTCACCCCACCCCCGCTTAAATACCCCTCTTATACTAAAAGAGTATAAAATTCCATATTGCAAAAAAAAAAAAAAAAAAACTTTAATTTCACGGTTTCTAATTAAATACGCTTTAACTAAATAAATTTTTTTAGTTATCAAGATATTGTTAGCCAAATAGGACTAAAAATAAAATCATCAGGCTCTCCTACAAGAATCGTATTGAGATATAAAAATGATATGTGAGGAGCAGAAGCATATAAATGACTTATTATATTCAATTCGCTTGAATTTATCTTTGACAATTTTGATTTAAATTCACCATGATTAATAGTCCCTACATTTTTAATGATGATCATTAAGTATTGTACTGGTAGATGTAATCTTTCCCTATCGGATAAGCTGGAAGATCAGGAAAGAAAAGTGACATCACATTTTGTTCTAGTTGACGGGAAAGAAAAATTTTTCCTGTGATTAGAAGTATTCACCACCCCCCCCCCCCCGCTTAAATACCCCTCTTATACTAAAAGAGTATAAAATTCCATATTGCAAAAAAAAAAAAAAAAACTTTAATTTCACGGTTTCTAATTAAATACGCTTTAACTAAATAAATTTTTTTAGTTATCAAGATATTGTTAGCCAAATAGGACTAAAAATAAAATCATCAGGCTCTCCTACAAGAATCGTATTGAGATATAAAAATGATATGTGAGGAGCAGAAGCATATAAATGACTTATTATATTCAATTCGCTTGAATTTATCTTTGACAATTTTGATTTAAATTCACCATGATTAATAGTCCCTACATTTTTAATGATGATCATTAAGTATTGTACTGGTAGATTTTATTTCACTTGTAAGAAGTAACAATAAAGAGAGCATAGGAATGTCATATACAAGAATGATAAAATTCTATTCTTTCAGAAATGTGATTTAAAATTCATCACTGTTAGTAGCTCCATAATTTTATTTTTATCACTCATAGCTAAACATTTTAAGACAGTTTGCATATATGTATGTGTATGTGGAATAAAAATATGTAAAAGAAACTACTAACTTTAATTTTGCATTAGCCCTTTTATTCTCTGTTTTTAATTTGAATATTTCCCCTTTCCATCCTTTACCTAAGGCTGGATGATCTAAAATTCGGAACTTAAAATTTACAAACACAAATCTTTCTCTCTCCTTTTGAACTAAACCTCTATCTTGGATTACAAAACATTTTGTTTACCGCTTCCCTCCTGCCAACTTGCTACTGCCTGCTGTCTTCAAAAATATATTTCACAAATTTATTGGTAATGATGTAAAAACATTCTTTAAGAACAAGGCGCTATAGTGCCAATTTTATTTGTGTTGGCTTAATGTGAAAAATGTTTTTTAACCATAAATAAAAAGTAAATAATTAAATTCGCCCACGTCTGCTTATTTCTTCTTCGTTCTGCAGCTATTATGCCACCAACTTTCCCAAGTTATTACATATATATATGTACGAAACACCTTCGTATTTATTTCTTAATTATTGTTCATTGAACGGGAGTTGGTTTGTTCCCCTTGAAAGGTCAACTAATTTCCGATCAATGACAATGATTACATGCATTTAATTTAATTATTGCCTTTAATTTATTCCTTTTACAATTGAAATTTTGTTATTCATGATTTAATTCCAGTCCCTGTTAAACATTTTTCACAATTTACATTCAAGTTACTTCAAAACATCTTTCAAAATAGAACTTACTAAGTATGGATTCACTCTTTTAAGATCATTCTACTATAATTAAACTTAGGAGATAATATAATCAATATTTCTTTAGTATATAAATTATTATTAACTTACTTTGCAGCAATTGCAAAGTAGTAGAATAACTTGTTTTCGCATTAAATGAATTTAACATCGTACAACATTATATATATATATATACATTTAAACAGCAGACTCCCGATTAACCGGGAGCCGCCGAGCGGTAAAAATCGCAGAACACTGGTAGTTCGGTCCGAGGTTCGAATCCCGCGAACGGGCTGGCTGCATGGGTATTTTCGTGGTTTTCCCCTTGTGTAACGTGTATACGAGCCAGTTTTCCTTAGAAAGTCCTCCACGAAGGCATCCCTCTCTTTAGGCAGATAGCCCTAAGTGTGCTTTGCCGTGATCTTAATAAAACATACCAACCCGATTAACCGGGATAATATCAGAGACCGTGTCAAATTACCAGTGCTCAGCGGTTTCACCGCTCAACCACTGAGCATGAATTAACAGAAAATTAATAGCTGTATACTTTTGTTTTTTTCGATTAAGCAGTTTATTTTTAACGGATGGTTTAGCAATGTTTATATACTCCAGATTATATACAATTAAATTATGCTGTTTTTATCCAAAGCGTTGTGCTGTGGCTAAAAATATCATAATTTAATTGCTAAATACTGTGACATCATCAGGTTGCTAGTGCATCACCAGTTCAGTAATCAGTTGCTAAATAATGTGACATTATCTACTATCCACTGTTGTCATCCCAAGCATTTTCTTCTTCTTTTCGTATTTCCCGCAGAAATTTTGTTTTATTCAAATGATTTGTGATAATAGCTTTTCCATCATTTGGCAATACTCAACTTTTTTTAGGCACGGCCCAGTTAATCTGCCTCCAATTCATCGGACGCTCACTGTATATTTTTTACTAAGATGAGAATATAACATTTAAAGTCGAGTAAATGGGAGCATGTGTGTGTGTGATTATGGCAAAGCCTCGAGGGCTATCTGCCTAAGGGGAGGGATGCCTTCGTGGAGGACTTTCTAAGGGAAACTGGCTCGTATACACGTTACACATGGGGAAAACCACGAAAACGCCCACGATCTAAAGGAAATACATATTCACAGAACATAAGCACTTTGAAATTTTGTAGAAAACTCTCTTTTTTAAAAGAGACGCTCACTTCTTTAAAATTCATAATTTTCAAAATACAGAAAGTCCTCATTTAACTTCAATTTGATATGTGTCATAATAAATGTGGGTAAAATATTACTTCAAACACCTCAAATGCTCTATTATTGCCATTTCTATGACCACATGACCAACAAGCAATAAAATCTATTTGTCCAGTTTTGAAGCGCCTTTTCTGAATACCACTAAGATGTGCATTATGAATTCTGAATGCTGAAAAAAGATAATTATTCATTCCCTTATGTAATCATTTATATTTGATTAAATATTCAGTATGAAACTTATAATAATTTTAGTTTCATAAACACACACAAAATCATGCTGGGAAAAAGCTAGTGATGTAATTACTTCTTATTTATATATATCCATATTGTAATAATTAATAAGTAAGAAATTTCTTATAATATTAACTGCCATTCATATATATAAATAACTGGAAGAGAAACACGCCAAAAAAAATTTTTGCATTAGGAAAAAAAAAGCAATCTTAAATTTTGCGAAGATTTTGAAGAAAAAAATTTGCAAAACTGTTTGCTAAAAATTTTGTTGTTCTGATCGATTTTGGAGTCGATAAAGTTTTATTCAAAATCAACACTAATCTAAGGTTGCTTTTTAGCTAAGTTTTAAAGAAGGGACATAATTAATGTGGTATACACATTTTTACAGATACATTGTCTAATTTTATTCCTCACCTGTTCAATGGTAAATACTGCCATAAGAAAATTTCTTTTTAAATTTAATATTTAAGATATAATTTTTTTTTCGTTGAAAAGTTATTACTCATACGTAAATTTTGTTTTTCTAAAACACATTTATTCATTCAACAATATTCCTGGTGCATTCTAAGTCCTTTTAAACTGTGCATTGCTAATCTGAAATAGCTAATCATTCTATACTGACTATCACAATTCGTCATGCAAACAGTTTACAATATTAGCAAATGAAAGAATGACATATGTAAAATTTCTTCACAGCAAAAAAGTTGGGATAACAAACATACACATCATAACATCATGTGCAAAAAATTGGAAACTTAGCAATTAACAGCGCTAATATTATGAAAAATTTCTTCTTTTAAATTAAAAACAGATTTTATATTAAAAGCACTTTCTAACGAAAGTAACTCGGTTTAAAATCCACTTTTTCTCTGCGGCATAAAAAGAAACTGAAAATTAAAGTTAGAAAATCCTTCGAATGAGCAACTTTCAACAAGTGTGAATATTTCAATGTCATACTCATGTGATACTTCTCTTGTTTGCAAGGCATACTCCTATTTAGAACTAGTATATTTGGTGACAGCTTTAGTACCTTCTGACACTGCATGTTTTGCAAGCTCTCCAGGCAACAAAAGCCGTACTGCAGTTTGGATCTCACGGCTAGTGATGGTAGATCTCTTATTGTAGTGTGCCAGTCTGGAAGATTCAGCAGCGATTCTTTCAAAGATGTCGTTCACGAAGCTATTCATGATGGACATGGCCTTGCTGGATATGCCGGTATCAGGATGGACTTGCTTCAGAACTTTGTATATGTATATGCTGAAACTTTCCTTCCGCTTCTTCCTTTTACGTTTCTTGTCACCAGTTCGTACAGCTTTTTGGGCTTTTCCTGCTTTCTTAACAGCTTTACCACTCGGTTGTGGGGGCATGGTTACTACCAAGAATTGATGGCACGCTCTTAAGTTAACACACAACCAGAACAGAAAGCATACAAAATGTTCCAGAAACAAATAGACTTAATTAAAAGGTCTTCTACGATAGTTATCGCCGGTAGAAAACAATTAAAAACTTAGATAACTTTAGAATATGTGCCCATGTCCCTTGTTACATTTGTTTATGATTCGACTGCTCTCGAAGCCAAGCAAAATATCTTAGTTTACCAAATAGCCTTGACAAAAACTATTCAGTACCTACATAAGCTGTTTAAAATTGTTGTTGTAGTAAAAGGCGCCTTGAAACTGCACCACTTACACCTCCGGTATGAGATTAGAAATAAGTCTATGGAACTCCAAACAAAGTGTAAACCTGGAATGATTCCCGCACAAAATTTTCGACCCGCGTATAGAATTTAAGCTACACCGGCGAATGGTTTATCTGGAGTTTTAATATCCACCAACAGCCATTCTATGGATACGATTACATGTATGTGTGAGTGCTACGGCTTGGATCGATATTAAACGAGAGAGTCCACCAATAGAAGCTTAGGATGCGACATTTTGAATAAAGAGGTAGCAGGTCCGCATTAATGTATTGATTTTCTCTAGTACTGCTTCTGTTGAGATTGTACACATTGTCGCAATATTCTCTGTTACAATCCATCCAATATTCATTACACATTATTAGAGATTCCAGTCAACAGCACCGAATTTCATTAATAAATTCATTTACTCGGGATGAGAAGAGACTTATACAGCAAGTTTAATGCTTAATTCTAATGAGTAAAATTAACGGCATCAAACTTTTATTAACAGAATGTTTTAGAATGAATTTATGATTGATGAAACAACAGATGTGCATTGAAATTAAGTTTGCAATTAAACAATCATAACTGCACAGATACGTCATAGAAGTATGATTTTAGATGCATTAAAATTTTAAATATTGTTAAAAAATCACTCACTATTCCGGATTATTTTGGTCCCTAGCGGAGGGGGGTCGATAAAGTCTTTATTTCACAATTTTAATTCATTGGTAAATTGTAACGAATTTTTTTAGTTTCCGAGTAGTAAGGAGCACATTTTACTTTGAAAAGAACAAACTTTGCACTTTATCAGCACTTCACAATTTAACGAAATCCTTACCGAAACCACACGAGAATATATCAGTGCAAAACAATGTTTCAAAAGTGAATACAAGGACGAGGAAATTTTAAGCTATTATCAAAATTTTCTATTAATAGTGCTTTTTTTTTCCGTTCGACCGTTTATTTTAATATATTTTACATATTGCATAGGGCTAAATGAAAATATTTTACACATTTAATTGTTAAATGAAAATGAGATTAACAGAAATAAATTCACTTTTCAAAACCGATATTTAATTCCGGTAGGGTTGCCACTTAACTCCATTTCCTTTATTTTCCATGACTAAACAGAACACAACTAAATATTCCAAATTAACAGTTTCGCTAAATTAATTAGCAGATTCAGTATGAGTAACTGAGAAATTTTATACATTTACTTTCATTACAAATGTAATGAAATAACTAAAAATATTAAAAACATTTGAGTTACCTTATTCTTTAAAATGAAGCAAACGAGATTAAAAAGTTAAATAAATTTCATTTCTTTGAACGAAAAAAGTACTTTTTTGAATGCTTAATTAAGGCATCTAAATACGTGTCTAAACCATGAAGAAGGGCAAAAAAGAAACTTAATAATTTTTTTTAAAAATAAACATCAAAACTCTACAAAAGACTACTCATTAAGAAAAAGAAATTTATAGTATTATTTTTATGGTGTTTCATAATAAAACTGTGCGGCGAGGAACTACACTGAACTAAAAATGCGTTGTATATAATAAATGCGTTAATATGCTAAATTTATTACCGAATGCGTTAATATAATTATTTGTTATAACGTATACTATCTCACAATATGGTGATTTTTAAATTACGTTGTTTATATTTTTATGAGAGATTAGACTTCTGGAAAAGAAGGAAGATTGAATAGTTATATTTCTGAAAAGACGAATGCACAGTATGTTAGCAACACATGGATTAAGTTGGTTTATGTGATTACAGCAAAGCCTTGAGGGATATCTGCCTAAAGGGAGGGATGCCTTCGAGAGGACTTTCTAAGGGATGCTGGATCGTGTACACCAGTGCTCCGCAACCGGTGTGCCGCGGCACACTGGTGTGCCATGAGTAGGATATAGGTGTGCCGCAATCAAATACATGTATTTGACATTTTGCAATTTTTTATCATGTATTTAATACACAATGACAATTTTTTTTCCTTAATAATGTGTGTTTTAAATGTTTTTATATATTTCACTGTTGTGTGATTGTAAGTGTGTTAGCATTTGAATTTTTTCGGCACTTCCTTGATAACTCGGAACTCAAAAACTTTTGTGTATAAATCAATACATATATACATTAGCTTTTGGTGTGCCACGAAATTCCAGAAAGATTTTTTGTGCGTCGCAGGTGAGAAAAGGTTGCAGAGCACTGGTGTACACACAACACATAGCGAAAAACACGAAAGAAATGATAAATTTCTTTCGCGTGTTTCTCTATGTGTAGCGATTCTGCAAGAAATACAGATTATGATAACTCTTTTTTAACTTATTTTTAAGAGGGACTGTAAGGATCCTAAGTTTTACTAACGTTTATTTTTATTTTAAACTGTGCTATCACTTCTTAGTTTCTACTTCCGGCCAGAATTAAATGCTTTAACTTGTTTACGCAAATTGTCTTGCTAACGCCCAAGTATTTAAGTCGTGGTTTTTTGCCAAGAGTGAGAGAGAGAAGGAGATTTAGGAAGCGAGCCGCTTGCCACTGCAGGCTTACGAGTTTTTCACTCGGTTGTTGTTTGCCTTTAAGGCTAGAGGTTTAGCCCTCTTGATATTTGAAAGCGTATTGTAGTTTCAGCAGCTCGGCGTACTACATACGTACTCTTTTAAATAGAGGCCAGTCTTTTAGTGCTAGGCATTTGTATACTAATTCAAAGTTAGCTTTTAGTTAAAGTTAGTAGTTTTATACTTTTACGTTCAGACCACAAGTGGTTAGTCTCTGTATCCCGAAGTACGGTATCTCTGTATCCCGAAGTACAGTAAGACCCCGCTTAACGCGGGGGATACGTTTCATCAAAGTAGAGCGTAATGCGAAACAGCGCTAAACGAGGCTATCTTTACATGTAAATATTGGGGTTAGGGAAAGATGGCTAGGAAATTGGTTAGGTATTAAATTTAAAAAGTATGTTTTTTTAATAAAAATAAAACCAAACATTTATTTCTTAAAGCCCAAATTAATACCACATTATTATTTCTTGCAAAAATAAAAACAAAATATAAATAACAAAACGAATATTCTTAAAAAAAAAAAACAAATAAAATTCTCAGTCATATTTAGTTAGCCTTCCGCGTTTTCAGTGTTCTGCCTTTTTGTGACAAAAGCATCTACTGTTGTTTGCCTTTTTCTTTTGCGTTGTTCTCTTAAAAGTTCTTCATAAACGGATAGAGCATCTCTAACACCACGCCTTACTTTTGAGCTCCTGTCAAAATTCGGATCATTTTCAATGAATTGATCCATTATTTCAGTTATGGTAGACAAACTCCTTTTTACAAACGCCATCGAAAGTTCTTTTTGCTCTTCTTCTGAATCACTGCTGTCAACATTTTTGTTTTCTTCTTGTTCAGTTAATTCCTTGAGCTCATCATTAGAAAGACTAGCCGCTGCTTCTTGAATTATTTCTTCGACATCTTCCACATTTATCCCTTCAAAATATGTCTGTACAATACCGCACCAAACAAGAAATACAAGTACACTCTTTCGGATATGTATTTGAAACCTATCGCCGCATAATATTTTGGGGAATCCCCGTATGCTGCGAGCGATTTCGTGGAATCCCCGGGTTGAAATAAAAGAGCGCTAAACCGAAACAGCGTTAAGCGGGTCTTACTGTACGGGAGTATCTGTAAAGTAATAGAGAATAAAGGGTTTCGTATGCCCTTCCTGCTTGTGTCGTCTATTCCACACAATGTGGAACAGAGCTTCAGTAAGTTAACTGTTCTGATTCAGGATACAGTATGTTCCCGAAACAAGTGAAGAGACATACATCTCCAGACAGGACAATTTTTGTTTACTCGTTGAAACATGTACTCTTTTAACTGTTCAAGAAGGGATTCGTGTAATTTTTATATCCTTAGCCTTTTTTAAATAAATAAAAAAAAAAAAAAAAAAAAAAAAAAAAAAAATTAAAAAAAAACTGTGGTTTTCCTAGAATAAAAAAGGCTTATAATTTCCTTCTGCGAATCTAGAGAAGATCCAGGGCACATGGCCCAATGAGCAGTGAATGGTAGTTTTACGACGACATCCACAGTTCCAGATATTCTGATCTTCTATAGAGGTGGTCTCCTTACACAGATTATGTTCAATACCTACGTTTATTTATGTTCTTATATCTACTTGTCTCTTTCAGAAGTGTTCGTTTATGGTAGATGGTTGCTATGAAAAGCTCCATAGTACTAAATGCTATCAAAACTCTGGAATTATTGCTGTTATTAAATTTCTGTGAACACAAATTTTGGTTTACAGAAATTTTACCTCTCTGAGACGACCATCACAAATGTAGACAAAAATCAACTGGAACAATGGGTCTTAGAGATGACTATAATTTTCTTTTCGCACCTAGTCCCCTTTGGTTAAAACCACGACAGAAAGCGCGTGAAAAAAAATTCTGTGAAATTTACATTAGTAAGAAAAGAAATAATTACAGTGTACCTTTTGTAAAACAAACACCCACGGTTCCAGATGGTTTGGATCTTTTACGCAGGTAGTCATCTCAGAAAAGGTAGTAGTGTTCATCTCCGATGTTCTCAGAAATACTGGCCACTCACAGAGGTTCACTTCATTATGCCATATCAAAGGCGTAATTATTTTATGAAAGATTAACAAAAGAATTTTTTTTTAAAAAAAATAGTACATTATTTTGCCATCTCTGGCTCGGATGCAAGTGGTTATCTTAAAGCAAACGCATGCTTTTTTTTTTTTTTTTTTTTCCTTTCTGTTTCTTAATGGTCAGATGCTTTATTTAATAGCCATTAGCCTTGTGCCATTACAAGAGTAGAAGCATGTAGTTCCCAGAAATTGAGGTATAACGTGCAGATGGGATCCAACTCGCTAGCAGGCTTATGCATGTTCAGGGATGAGCAAGGGCACAAATAAGCATGATAAAGAAGGCGTTGAGCTTTCAAACATACGTGAAAAATTGTCTACCTTATAAATTGCTCCTGGAAAACATGCCATTATGTCGTTGAAATATGGCTTGCAGTTGCTGTGATAAAGTCCATCAAGAGATTTCAGAATATCGTCGATTAACTGAAATGCATAAGGATAGTACAGAGGACTACAGAAGATGATTGGCTGTTGTACTACAGGATTACCACACTCTCGATTTGGTACACGCAAGAGCCATTAGCATTCGGAGTGAACCGTCAGTTCGATCGCTGAAGGATCGAACTGGCAAAATGGAACTTGACAAAATGGACACTATTATACAGTGTGTCAGCATTTGACTCACACATACATTGATGATCAAGGCAGGCATCATTAAAAACGGCGTTGGCAAATCTCAGTGTTCTCTGACAAGCGAAAATATGGCCTTCTGAAAAGCATCGAAGTCAACTTGTCGCGTTTGAAAGGGCCTATGTGTGTTTGTAGTGGATTGTTGAAAGCAAAGTGATGAGCTGCTTTTGTAGATTTTACAAGCCTTCTATATAACGATTTTCCTTCGCTACACTGGTCCTTTTATGACGACATTTGCTGGATTGTCCTTTCCATTTAGACTAGCTCCAATATCGTTGAACTGTTATGGCCCTCCGGCCTGTATGATGGGAGGAGTAAACTGACTTAAAGAATCGGCCTTTTTCAATGATTTAAAGTTCTAAGTTCTACTAAACTCGCTCACCTATATATATATATATATATATATATATATATATTATAAGCTTATATACTAAATAAATATTGATTATATTATCTCCTAATAATAATTTTAGTAGATGTATCTAAAAAGAATGAACCCAGAGGTAGGAAGTTTAATTCCGATAATTGTTTAAAGTAACTTGAATGTAAATTTTTAAAAATGTTTTGCGGGGACTTGAATTAAATTGTTAAAAATGTTTTACGTTGAATTAAATTGTAAAAAATGTTTTACGTTGAATTAAATTGTTAAAAATGTTTTACGTTGAATTAAATTGTTAAAAATGTTTTATATTGAATTAAAATGTAAAAAATGTTTTACGGTGAACTAAGTGTTAAAAATATATATATATGCTAAACTCTGCGTTGTCTCCGAAAATTTCCTAGTGAATCGCAGAATCGCAATTCACTGCCACAATTGTCCTTGAAGTCAAGTTACGCTAATGCTATATTCTCATGAATAAACTTTAGCTATGGGCAGTGCGTGCTACTCTTCTGTCATAGGCCCTAATTTTTTTAATAATAGTATGTTACCCGACCACGGATTACTTGCATTCATATCAAATTATCGAACCCCCCTTTCGGATCTTTCTTTTTTAAGGAAGGCATCACAGAGAATGTATTTGAAATTTTACTCTATGAAGTCCTTTAATTTATCCGTTATAAAAAAAATCACAGTGATCCGAGTGAAAAAAAATTCACATTTATATGCAAAAAAGCAAAGCGTAGAGGGAAAGAACGGACTTCTTTTGAAAAACTGCCAATTCTATAAACTTAAGCTTACAGTAGACTGTACTATTAAAATGAAAACTGCATTTAAAAAGAAAATGTTACTTTTCCCAGCGGGTAATAAATCTAGCATTCCAACATCTGTCTCTCTAAGTATAAAAAAAGCAAAAATATCCTGAAATACATTAAATTTTCTTTAAAACTAAGAAGACCATCCATGGTTCCGAATGATTCAGGTTTTCTGTATAGTCATGGTCTCTTAGGGAAGTTTATCTTTATTCGTAAATAGAGATGTGATTTTGCGTTAGATGGTTACTCCGACGTAGCCAGCGGGTGCTTTTGCATTCTCCTCAGCAAATGCCCCCCCCTTTTTTTTTTCAAATATTAATCAAAATTAGATGGGTAAATTTTTTATGTTTTCTTTATAATTCTGTAAGCTATTTTTCTATACAAAAACTCAATTTCGAACTAATAATTTTATCTCTTACCGATGTCACGAAAATGACTAAAATGCGGCCGGATACCCGAGGTTGGGATAGCCTTTTGTCTATACTCATTATAAACGATAAAAATCGCAGGAGCCGGTGGAAAATTGCAATTTAAAAGTATCTTCGCAGCAGGTACATGTAGAATCTACGACAGCACCTCTGTAGTACAATACCGCAATCCCCGAGTAGTACAAAGGTGATTGCGGTATTGTTGTACCCAGTTAACTCTTAAGCTTACATTCCAAATTTTTACGAGAAAGAACATCCCGGGGGAGGGCTGTCCGAAAGATCCTCACATCTCGTTTCCCACCATCAGCCAAACACTGCAGTCGTCTGCTCTGGGATTCGAGTCCGGGAGCGTATTGATATGGCAGTCAGTATCATTAACCATGATACCGACTAGGCGGCGTATCCTCTACATGGATGGGAGATGGTGATACAGGTTTAGGTGGTGGGACACCAGAAGTTCACATTTGTTGAACACGTATACTCTTGCCGCACCGTTTAGTTCCACTTTAATTTTAAGGGGAGCATCCCAAGGGCCTCTGAGGGTCCCCCACCCCTCTTCCCTTCGAGAGAATTTTTGGTTTGTTTTGTATCTTAAATGCCCCTTTGCCACGCAGACACTACATACTTACCATACTTTCTTTGTAATTTGAACCCAGGCCATGAGTGCAGCAGTCAGCGTGGCTAAAAACTAGGCTAACTGGTGGCAGATGGGAATACAGGTACAGGTTGAAGCAACGCCGGCACATGCACATCCATTCTGGCATATTAGGTATGGGCCAGGCCTTGCTAACCCTTAAGGTTTCATCTGGGCTTAATTTTTAAGTCAGCGTGACTAACAACTAGGTTGACTGGTGGCAGATGGGAATACAGGTACAGGTTGAAGCAACGCCGGCACATGCACATCCATTCTGGCATATTAGGTATGGGCCAGGCCTTGCTAACTCTTAAGGTTTCATCTGGGCTTAATTTTTAAGTCAGCGTGACTAACAACTAGGCTGACTGGTGGTGGATGGGAATACAGGTACAGGTTGAAGCAACGCCGGCACATGCACATCCATTCTGGCATATTAGGTATCGGCCAGGCCTTGCTAACTCTTAAGGTTTCATCTGGGCTTAATTTTTAAGAATGGAAGTGCCGGAGCCCTATGGAAGGCCACCAGGAAAGAAGAAAAGAAGAAGGGGAAAAAATTATATTACTATAAGAAAATAGTTAAAACAAATGGTAATTAAAATATTACATAATTAAAGTATATTGATTAATAAAATGATTAGCAGTTAAAACATTAAATAATTAAAACTAAAATTCAATAAAAATGCAGAAACAAATAAAAATTTACTTAATTATTAAATTAATCCTGAATAGTTGAATAATAAAATAAAATACTGGACCTTGTATTATTTGGGGAAGACATAGCTCAGGTGAGCATTAGCTAAATTTAGGCTCTGAATGAACAGATAATGTGCTATTTCAAAGGATGAAAGAAACAAATACCAGCATACCAATGAAAAAACGATAAAACAATAAAAGCGCTATTAATCAAAAAACACAGAATGCTAGAAACTACTAGAGAATGTAAGGCAATTTGGTTATGTAGTTCTGTAGTCCAAAATGACGTTTTTTGCACAATTTTTATTCCCTTTCCTCCGCCAGTAACAAAAGGTAACATCCCCATGTGCCAGATGGGGTGGGAGAGAGATGGAAGTTTATTGCCAGGACTTAAAAGAGACTCTATTTAGCCCTGGTTTATTGCTGCTTACCTCATGGAGGTAAGAAAGGACATACTTCCTACCTCCATGGTCTACCGTTTCCTTCCTTATTCCTTTTTTTTTTTTTTTTTTTTTATGAATTTCAATTTATGATTGTTAAAGAGTCTTTTTTAGCTTTTCTTTCTTAATGCATTTTTTAATCTTAATTTAGATATTAAGTTATTTAAATATTGTACGCAATTTTAGATCATATGAAAGTATCTACTATTTTCTATACTTAAATATGTGTAATAACATTATCATTTTCAGATTATTGCAGAGTAATATGTCGGGAGCGGTTATTTCAGATACTTATTAAAGTGAGAAAGCAATTAATTATTTGATTTAATATTTTTTGAATACTACAATTAAGTCATTCAATGGAAAGAAATTCTTCTTACTAGAAGAGTGGTATAAATTTGATTAATAATGAATTATGGCGATAAAAATTTCTTTTCATTAGCCTGAATTTAAAGCATTAATATTTTTAAAATCCTTCCTTTGGAAAAATTTGTATATTTTCATGCAAAGTAACTTCTTAAGCAAAAGACTTGCCACTCGGGTTTTCCATAGTCCGTTTCCAGGAACCAGCTTTCTATAAAAACAAATCTTCTGCTAAGCTCTTACTTTGCATAATCAAAATCCAATCTTCCTCAAAGATAGACAACCCAATCTAAAATATGATACTTTAATTAAAATTCCGAATCAGATCCGCATTCATCTTCTCAATTATTATGGTCTTATTTCTTTATTCCTGAAATAAATGTAATAAAGCTTTGTCTGTTCAAGCTATGTTATATCTAGAATATCTAAAACACGGTCGTTCGTAAGCTACCAGTAGGTTTTCGCAACATTCTTGATAGCTCAAATAAAAATATTTTCTTTTCAAGCTAATATTAAAAACCAACAAAATAAATACATGATTATATAATAAATTGAAATCATTATTCGCAGGACATGTGATGAACACTGCTGTAGTAATATATATTATTTTAAAACTGAAGTTATTCAGCTGCATCGGGAATTGAAAGGAAAAACTATTCAGCTATATCACAAAAGATTCATGAGATACATAGGTTCAAAGAGGCTTGTCTTTAAGAATACTACACAAATTGCAGAATCTGTTTGTTTTGACTCAATAGAAAGTTACATCTTTAACATTTTTTAAAAGTAAAATATAATCAAAAATTGTTAATAAATGACTTAAACAACCATCGTATAGTTTTAATTTATTTAATAAAGTCATAAAAATGCTGTAAATAGGTAGGTGGTTATCAAACAACTTAATAATTTTAGAATATTGCTCATGTTTATTGAGTTCAGTAACAATCATATAAATACATAATAATACAATGCAAAAAAATCTGTTATTCATGCTGTATTGTTATGCAGAATATTTTACTAAAAAAAGTAAGAAAAACGCAGGGACAGATCATCTTAACATGCAGGAAAACGTTGAACAACAACAGTCTTCTGAACTAAGGAGGAAGAAGGAGCTATCGAGGGATGTCCCAATCGTTAGGAGGCGGTTAGAAGTGACTTGGGAAAAGGGGTATTGGGGAGCAAAAATAAATTATGAGAAGGATGTTGCCCATTTGATCAGTATTCGCTGGGGGACCACGACCCTGTCGCTAGGCAACGAAAATTTTACCCACTCTCATACATTCATTGCATTTCAGGTGGCATAGGCCTTTGACATGCGAGTGGAGGCTTTTCTGTCATCTTAACTTTGCTAAGTTTGTTTCTCAGAGAAAGTTAGGCATGCATTCAGAAGTTAGAAATGACTTTGAAGGCAAACTTAGCGTTAAAATAATACTGTTAATGTAAATATGTCTTATAACCGTTTCATTAGTATCACCACATTTATTGTATAAGATCAATTAGATTCCAACATTGTAATTTGCTTTGCATTATTTTATTTAATTTTCTTTGTCAAACATTTTTTTTTTTAAATGTCATTTCTGCACTTATTTGCATCATGTCTTTCACAGTACTGTGATTTTGTATTTGTCATTTTTGAGTATCTGTCCCTGTAATGTAATCGAATTATTCTGCATTTATCACAATACAGTAATATCCCATTTAATTCATCTGTTTGTATCTTTTGACTGTGTAGTATCTGTCATATTTGTAATAACATCACTGTTCAGCTTTTTTCACTGAGCTCCTCTGTTTTACAATTGCATTTTGTTCTATATATTTTTCGGTTTTTAATTATTAGCGATATTCAACAACGATACAACTGATGTGTATTTATAGGCCTGTATAGCTGTATCTACACATTTATTTTAATGTAACTGCTTTATTTATTTATCTATTTCTCCTGTGTTTCCTCATCTATTTTTCTCAACCATTAATTATTAGCAATTTGTTACATCTTGTTCAATTGCCTCTTGATTTCGACAGGAGTATATATGTATTTGGCAAACACCCTGTTTCAAATATGTACATTCTAGGCAGAGCCGTTCCTAGGCCATTGGCTACCCGCGTACTTTCCTAAGATTGCCGCCCCCAAATTAACAAAAAATGATCAACAATTAATGAAATTTTTATTTCATACTCACTAAGTACTTACAATGAATTTAAAATATTTAGGCGTGGTATCGCGAGAGTCAGCCCGCCTCTGATTTTCGTGCCCAAGTATTTTTAAACGCTGCACCCCGCTAGAAACGGCCCTGATTCATAGGCATTGTTCAGGTATAACAACGGAGTTGATATGCTAAGACCCCAATGGATCGGCCATCTCACAGTTCTCAAAAAAAAAAAAAGTTCCCCTGGGGGTCAGCTTCTTTGCGAAAAATGAGTGAAGATGCTGTTTGGAAGTCTTAAGACCTCTTTCTTGGGTTAATGGGAAATTGTTGCATCCTACTCATAACTCTTATACGATGATTATTTTCCCTAAAAACAAATTACGCTTTTCTTAGTTCTGTTTTCCGATAATGTACTACTCACGCCGGTTACCCCGGCGATTCTCAAATATGGTCGTTACGAGACTGTAATTTGTTCTGTAGTTTGCATTTGTGTTATTTATCTTCTGGAATAGAGATGTTTTATCAAAAGATCATGAAGAAGAAATGCATAATCCATCTTTTCAGTAAAGAGATTTTTTTTTTAAAGGAGAGGAAACGTTTGCCCTAAATACAAGCACCTTTCACTCAGCAGATTTATAATAACTGAAAAAGAGCATGGAAAAACTTCGGAACAGCGCCATTTTTTCTTACACAGCCTTTTAAAACAACAGCAATTTTTTAAGGGTTTTCTATCTTTAAGTTATCTGCCACATGAAAAGAACATAATTTGTGAACAGGCTAGTTCGAAATGTGTACTGAACAGCACATTGTGCAATTCAGTACCTGGATCGGCAGAATCTTATGGATCGGAGTTTGCGAAGTGAAATTTCAAAAGATGTTTTTATTTTCCAGTGTATCTTTATCTTGTTATAATGGCAAAAGCAGAGACAGTGTTCGGAATGCTTTCTTACCTACGTTAAATCACATAATACCGATTACAGGTTATACAGGGAATTTTTAGTTTGTGCATCATTTTGGATGAATACGGTACAAAGAACCCTTTGTGAGACAAATCATGCATGAATTCAGAGGATTCTTGTCTTTATGGCAGTGCCGTTCACTGTTATGCTTGTTTATGTTGTATGAAATGCTAGTTATTTTCAGAATTAATCTTCTTAGGAAGATGATCACTACGAGAGAATTCACTGAACATATAAGCTATCTTGAATTATGTACTTTTGAAAAACTCTTAATCGTATTGTAAAGTGAATTGATCCTAAGCCAGTGCCAGACAAGAAGTTTCAATAATTGAAATAAAAGTTTGAAGCAGAATCTTACTCTTTCAAACAACTAATACGCTTAGGGTCTTTTTACCCCATTTGTAGGAAGTTAAAGAGCAATCACCAAAACAGATAAACAGATTTCGCGGTTCCAAAATATTTTGATCTTCTGTGAAGATGATCACTACGAGAGAATTCACAACATATAAGCTATCTTGAATTATGTACTTTTGAAAAACTCTTAATCGTATTGTAAAGTGAATTGATCCTAAGCCAGTGCCAGACAAGAAGTTTCAATAATTGAAATAAAAGTTTGAAGCAGAATCTTACTCTTTCAAACAACTAATACGCTTAGGGTCTTTTTACCCCATTTGTAGGAAGTTAAAGAGCAATCACCAAAACAGATAAACAGATTTCGCGGTTCCAAAATATTTTGATCTTCTGTGAAAGTGGTTGCCTTAGAGAATATGATTATCGATCATGATCAATACCAAATTTCATTCATATTCACAAAAACATTGTTTACTTATAGAACTGGTCGCCATGAGAGGTTGTAGCGTATTTTATTATCGAAGTATAACTGTGTTGTTAGGTTTATTCCCAGTAAAGTGAGTTTAGTAACTAACGCTGGAGATTTGAAGGAAATATGATAATTCTGGTTACGGGACAAATTTTCGTCTCATTTCTCTTAATTTCGTTTATCCTTCAACAGCTGTTTATTTTTTCAGGCATTTCATGTGTTTCTAAATACATTATTTCATTGAATAATTTGTTACCAGGTAGTTATTCTTCGTCAAAATATTTTGTTTTCGGAATTTAGACTTTGCCATTTTCCAAAAGTGATCCATCCTTCAGATGAGTTAATTTTACTTTAATCCACTTTCCGGAAGATCGGCTGGAACATAAATCCATAATTCCTTTCATGGACCTCGTGAGTTCTCCATAAAGCATATCTAGAAAACATGATTATTTGATTAACGGATATATTTCTGATCTCGTAAAGCATCGCGATCGTATGTAGAAGAGCTAATAAAATTCATATCAATTAGATTTGTAATTTCTAAAAATACTTACAGAAAAAGAAGTTTTCCCAGACATTCCTGAGATGAGACGATACACATAAAAGCAAATTTGTTCCGGATGGTTGATCTGTGTACCCTGTTGTAAAGTGGTCTCATAACTGGAGCAAGTTTAAAATTCTTTTATTGAGTTATTCTTAAAAGTTTATTCTTTTAATGGTATTTCACTGTGAGTAATACTGCAAGTCTGCCAAGTTATCGCCTTAACTATAATCAACTGACACAAACACATATTAAAAATTCATCAAGTTTAATTTCACCAACTTTTAGTGAGTTACAACTATAACAAGAATTTACGAACTAAAAGGTCGATTACTAATCGATAATGATTAGTAATACTTTAGACCATCGGTTCTCAACCTTTTGAGTTTTTGAAAAAAAGGTTCTCAACCTTTTTTTGGTTCTCAACCGTCATCTAAACAAAAATTGAAAAACTTTAGTAGCACCATTACATTTTACATTGATTGTTTTTAAGCTTCTCAATAGAAATATTAAGATATATATATATGTAATAATACAATTTCATAGTCAAAATTACACTTAAATTCTAACTGTATGTTCTTTTCATTTGTAATCTACACATTTTATCAATAGAAAAATTTCCTTTAGTTTGCCTAATTTTAATACCTTTTACCTTTAGAATTTTTAACCGTAAATTGTTTGCAGATTTTTCTAAGATGATAGACAATGTCGCGCCAGTGTCCACGACACAGTTGATTGATCTGCCATGGGATAAAAATCCCTTAATTCTTAGTTGTCAAATTCCCGAAGAATCAGACCCCGAATTTTTGTTTTCCACATTAGAATTAGTTTCAGTTTCGTTGTTCTCATTTCGGAATGGGCAGATTTGAGCCCAGTGATAACAATTTGGTATCCCTTTTTTGGTACATATTCCACAAGGTTATGGAGCTATACCGTCAAAATTACTATTAGTATGGTGACTTACAACTTTCTTTCCGTTGTTGATATTGCTGTTAGATTTATTTCCAATTCGTTGAAAACTATGAGGTTTGTAATTAGATGCATTGGGTCAATTATCAACAAACTGACGATTATTATTTCGGAAATTAGCTTGTCTGAATTGTTGACTATTCCTATCTCTGTTATAATTTTGCGAATTTTCATCTTTAAATTCATGAATTTGTCGAAGTTTGTGGGCTTGTTCTAGCCAAGTTATCGGATCAGCGGGACTTTGAACAATCATCAAAGAATTTAAGTTCGTTGGCAAACCATCTGTCAAACCTTCTAAAATAATTGATTTATCCAATTTAAGCCGCTTACCCACTTCAATTTCCTTTCGAAAGTAATTTGTGATATCTTCTCTGGCGTTATATTTTAAATTAGCGAAGTCGCCGAAAGTAGTTAAGGTGGGATCGATAAAGTTTTCTTTTAATATTTGTTCAAATTTTGAGTAAGTTTTTAGCTCATGGCAATCTTTAATATAGAGCCCGAGGGCTTTTCCCTTAATGTAACGAGAAATATTTTGAAGTTTCCAATTTTCGTCCTTATTTTGGCAGACTCTGTTAAAATAACTTAACCAAGAAATTATGTCACTGTCCTTAGAATCTTCAAATGGAATAATATATTTAAATCTATTGTATCTTGATTCACGTTCAGTGAATCGTCAAGATTAACGGTTTCCTGATCTGTCGAGATTAACTGAAACTTTAAAATTTTCTTGAGAACAAAAAATGTGCACTTTTCTCAAAATATTTTTACAATAGTTAAAATATTTTTTTTTTAAACCAAAAACTCTTCAGAGTATTATCAACACTTCATAGAATAATAGACTTAAATAAAAAATTTGTATTCTGAAATTTTATGATTATCACTACACATTTCAGGATAATATCAAATCTTACTTAGAATATTATTAATTAGAATAAGACTTGAAATTTAAATAAACTCGTAATTACTTTAACATAATATATTTAAAACAAACTGCTGTCGTAGCAACTTAGTTCACACACTGATAAAAAATAATTTCTTAAAATATGTTCTTACTTGGCTGTTGAGTACACTATTTAATCCTGCTCGTTTGTGGTGTGCTGTTAAAAAAAAAAAAAAAAAAAAAAAAAAAAAAACAGCATAAATGCATAAATAGTTGAAATTCTTCAGCTTCTTTCCAGCAGACGATATCCAAATCATGCGGTTCTAACTATGAGACGCGCTCAAAATTCGAAGACAAAGCTGTATCACAATTCTTCAGTTGTAAAAAACAGACACAACTTGCACTTAAAAAGTTCTTTCTCTTCTATTGGATCTTTGGGTACACCGATCCTGCTGACTCCTTGTGATGTAAAAGCTTTTGTTCGGCATAAATAGAATGGTGAAGAATCATAAATGTAGTCATCATCATAAATGTAGTCATCAATTATCAGACGATAAGTTTACAAAACAGGATCCATTTATTATTATTCAGGAGAAAATAGCAGTTACAAAATCAGATATCCGGAGTAAATAAAAAGAATTACTAATAACTTTTTGTATGAAGTTTACTGCACGGTTGCATTAAAGAAAAGCCCCCGATATGTCTATGTCATAACACAATTAAGAGGCAATCGGCCTAGTGCGGCCTTTACCAATATATTATAAGTAGGGTTTCTTTAATGATGAGTTGAATCCAGTACTTTTTGCACCTAGTGCAGAGTCTTTAGAAGAGAAGTAAACGTGGCTCCACGATGTGAGGATCTGCAACTTGAGAATTTCTGCCGCTCGGCTATGCTTGTCTTGAGAGAAGCGGCGAATTAATCTTTATCTGCAAAGTTCAGAATCATCTCAATGGCTTGAAAAGCTAGGCAAAGTTTCTGCATATTTGATTTAGCTGATTTAATTCTCTGAACTATTGTGGTTATTGATTTCATGAGAAAAAGGGTTTTCTGATCTTTGAAAATGTTAATGATTTCTGCTAAATTTTCCTGCGGGTTTTTCTGCTTAACTTTGTCACTGTAAAGGTTTTTAGGCATTTCTTGATTGGGAATTTCTTGTGGTTTTTCTATCTTCTCTAAATGATTGAATCTTTTTCTGTATACCTTATAACCACGATATGAAGAAATTTTGATTTTCGTGACAGTAAATGCAAGTTGGTTTTTCATCTGGTTTTAATTTACAGGTATTGGATCTGTGATTTTGTCCGCACTTACAGCACCTGACCTTTTTAAAGCAGTTATTTTCGGAGTGCCCGAACTCCTGGCAATGCCCGATATTCCTTTGCGAGTCCTTTTATAACCTCTGGAAAGGCGGAGCTTCCAAGAAATGACGTCAGCCATTCCATTGGATCTTGGGGTACGCCTATCCTGCCGACTCCTTGTGATGTACCAGCTTTAGTTGCAGCTTAAATTATCAGACAATAAGTTTAAAAAATAACAGGATCCATTTATTATTATTCAGGAGAAATAGCAGTTACAAAATCAGATATCCGGAGTAAATAAAAAGAATTACTAATAACTTTTTGTATGAAGTTTACTGCATCGTGACATTTAAGAAAAAGCCCCCGATATTCCTTTGCGAGTCCTTCTATAGCATCTGGAAAGGCCGAGCTTCCAAGAAATGACGTCAGCCAATCCAGTTCGCTTTAAATATTTCCAGAACATTCTATAACTGTACGTGTAGAAAAAGCGGGAAAAACAACTTGACTACGGGGCTGTGGATTTAATTCCACGTACTTTCAAATAAGAGACTGTCGCCATTAAAAAAATGAAAAGAACATACAGTTAGAATTTAAGTGTAATTTTGACTATGGAATTTTATTATTACATATATATATCTTAATCTTCGTAACAATATATACCGGGTGGCCATAATTAAATTGACAGTGCTCCCAGTGTTCTGAAGCGTGATCTATTTGTGAGAATGACGCCACATTTTGTAGGAATATTAAACAAGACAGGGGATGAAGGATTCCAAAAAAAAAAAAAAAAGTTTCGAAAGTCACCGCTAGGGGAATATTTGTATTTGGCGCTGTGTAATAGAAAATAGAGTGTTAACAAATGCAAATTAATACGGAATAAAATTACCTTTTATTATGGATATGCCGTACGGAATATGGATATGCCTTACAGTATGGTATGGAAAATCTTACAAAAGATTATCAACTTCTAACCGTACAAGATCAGCCGTGTACAGGAGTTACTGTACCCCGACCATGATAAGGGATTGACTTTTGCTCTCACCTTTCTCGCCAGAACAGAGGTGGATGATGCTTGGCCGTGATGGATGATCTTATGGGGAGACGAGGCCCACTTTTACCTGAATGGAACTGTGAATACCCAGAACTGCCGAATTTGGGATGACAAATCACCACATGCAGTCACTGCAATTCCCTTACATTCACCAAAGCTAACTGTTTGGTGTGGGTTCACAGCGGAATTTATCGTTGGTCCATTCTTCTATGAGCACATTACCCCGACAGGACGGGAAACCTGTTCTGTTACCGGAGAGAAATATCACCACATGTTGAACAGCTTTGTCATTCCGGCACTTCAGCAAAGACAATGCCTGGGGGAAATCATTTTCATGCAAGATGGAGCCCCTCCACACGTTGCTGTACGGGTGCAACAGATGCTACGACAGAAATTCACAACAGAAAGGGCCATTAACCACTACTTTCCAACTGCATGGCCACCTCGGTCACCTGATCTTACCCCATGTGACTTCTGGCTATGGGGTTACCTTAAGTCCAAGGTTTATCAAGGAGTGGTCCAGGACCTGGCTACGTTGAAGGATAACATATCACGGACTGTAGGGAGATTCCTGCAGACATGCTACTTTCTGCTGTTGTGCATACTGTGCACAGAATGCAGTGGTCCACAACAACGGCAGCCACATTGAACCTTATTTGAATGCAAAATAAAAAGTAATTTCCGTATTGATTTGCATTTGTTAACACTCTATTTTCTATTACACAGCGCCAAATATTCTCCTACCGGTGACATTTGGAACTATTTTTTTTTCGCAAAATCCTTCGTTCCCCTTCTTGTTTAATCTTCCTACAAAATGTGGCGTCATTCTCGCAAATAGATCATGCTACAGAACACTGTGAGCACTGTCAGTTTAGTTATGGCCACTCGTTATATATATATATATATATTGTTATGAAATGTACAGGCGCGGTGAGATGGATTCCCCGCAAAGCAGTTTTAGGGTTGCAATAAAATTGCAAGGAAGTCATGGTTGCCACATTTGGCGAGAAATCGCCCCTTTGGCGACAAAATTGGCGATATGCCATGGACGAATGGAGAGCCTTCTGGAACGAATTCTTACTGGTTAAACCCAGAATGTTCTCGAACAGCAGCCAAAAGCTATATAAACCCTGCTGGTACACGATAAGTTAGTATCAAGAGTGTGTGCCTCGTCTAGCGAGCTGATAGTCGGTCATTGAGCGAGTGTCTCGAAGTCTAGCGCCGAGTTGGTCGTCGAGTGCATCGAAAGAGTCTTTTAGTGTATCGTGATTTAGTGCATCGTCGAGTTTTGCCTTAGACTGCGCTGAATCGAGAGCTATACTCTTGTGTATCGTCGAGTGCATCGCAAGTTGTAGCGTGGAGAGTCTCGAGAGTACGTGGAGTTCCGAGAACGACTAAGCAGAGTTGGGAGCTGTACTCGGGTGCTTTGCGGTGAAGCTGTCTCCACCATTATTGCCCGACAGTGTGAAGGCTGTGTCGCTGATTGTGTCAGTGTTTTTATAGTAGATCTTCGATGACTGTAAAACGTGACTTTGGAGCTGTCCCGATCAGTATTGGCTAAATAAAGTGTGTTTTGATACTTCAGCAAGTGTCTTCGTTATTCACTCCAAATCTACAAACCCCATACGAATGTGAAGGAAGAAAATAACGTAACAACTGGTGTCAGAAGTGGGATTTGCGAGTGAATGCCAGTGATCCGCCTGCAGAGGAAAGCCATGGCGGAGGAAACAAAGACTTTGATAGACTTTTTAGCCGAAATATCAAAGCCTGGGGAGAAGAGATTAAAGCCGGATATGCTGAGATAAAAGCTGAAATGAAAGCTGGATTTCAAGAGATGAGAGCTGAAATGAAAGCCAGATTTCAAGAGATGAGAGCTGAAATGAAAGCCGGATATCAAGAGGTGAAGACTGAGTTGAAAGCCGACCTGGAAGAGATCAAAGCCGGACTGAAGGAGATGACAGCCACACTGCAAGAGAAGAACTCCGGACGAGAAGAAATAAATGTCGGCCAAGAAAAGGTGCAAAAGCAACTCTCACAGATGGAGCTTGCAGAAGAAACTGGAACTATAAAAGAAGATGTGGAAATGACAGTAGTGGCATCTGGAGAAACCAAGGATGAAGAAATGAAGGAAGTAGATAACAAACTGCCTGAGAAAGATCCAGAAATAATCGATGAAATATCTAACAGGATTAAAGAGAAATAATGAAAACATGAAGAAATAAAAGACGGGAAGGAAGATTTTGATTCTCACATGCCTGAAGTAGAGATAGAAGAAAGTGAAAATGCGACTGTCAAGTTTGTAGAAACTGATAGTGAAGTTATGAAAACACAGTCAGTAAGTATTGAACCATCTGAAAGTGCATGTGATGCAGAGATGGGAGAAGCTGATGTGCAGCTTAAGTAGTGTACTCTAGTATTGCAGGAAAATTCATCCACTTCACAAACTGGGTGTGTGCCTCATAGTGCAGATAAGGACTTGATTCTAAACCTGGATACTTGTGTTTGTGAAGAATCGGATTCCGTTCGCTACTCTAATGCAAACATTGGAAATGCTTTTCAGGAAATAGAGTAAAACAAGTATGTACCAGCTGCTGAAAATACCGAGGTGAACTATACACGTGCTGTGAATGAACTATATAGTGGTGAACAAACTGTTTCAGATCTTTATGCGGATGAAATTCGGAAAGGACTGAATCTTCAGACTGTGATATGCATATCAGAAGTACATCTGAGAACTGCAGTGGAAAAGTATTTGACGCGGGTATAAATTAATCAAAAGACTGAGACTGAAATTCATTCAGAACTTTAATTTGTAAAATTTTAAATTGTTATGTGTTTAATTTGTGTGTATAACTTGTACATAGTGTAAATATTTGTTTCTTTAGTTATGTTATCTGTATGTTTTAAAATGTTTTGTTTGTATCAAATTTGACTTCTGACCAAGGGTTGTACTGCCCGGGACATGCAGTCCTTCGGAGGGGGCAGTGTTACGAAACGTACAGGCGCGGTGAGATAGTTTCCCCACAAAGCAGTTTTAGGGTTGCCATAAAATGGCAAGGGAATGCCGTGTTGCCACATTTGGCGACAAAATTGGTGACATGCCATAGACGGATGGAGAACCTTCTGGAATGAATTCTTACCGGTTTAGCCCAGAATGTTCTCGAACACAAGCTGAAAGCTATATAAACCCTGCTGCTCCGCGGTCAGTTAGTGTATGTCTCATCTAGCAAACTGATAGTCAGTCATTGAGCGAGTTGCGAATTAGTGCATCGTCAAGTTTTGTCTTAGACTGTGCTGAGTCGAGAGCTATACTCTTGTGTATTGTCGAGTGCATTGCGAGTTGTAATGTGGAGAGTCTCGAGAGTACGTGGAGTTCCGAGATCGACCAAGCAGAGTCGGGAGCTGTACTCTGGAAATCAGAGTCGGGTGCTTTGCAGGAAGCTGTCTCCACCGTTATTGTCTAACAGTAGGAAGGCTGTGTTGCTGAACATGTCAGCATGTTTATATCAGTTCGAGGACTGTAAAAGTTATTTTGGAGCTATCTGATTAATATTGGTAAATAAAGTGAGTGAGTGATTATGGCGCAAAAACCAGAGATGATTATGACGCGCCAAACAAAAGATGAGATGATTACAATTGATGACATTAAAATTCAATAAATAAAAACAAGTAGATAAATGTACCAAATCCAGAGGATGAAGTCATATAAAAACAAGTTAAAAGCACATATTAACATTCAAGACACAGTCTTCAAAACAAATTACATTTGGTAATAAAAGCCAATCTCTTTTAAATAATAAAATAAATTAGAATTGACCTCTCTTCCGATTAAACGGTCGAGAGGTAAGTCACAGCTATTAAAATATTTCTGGCGAAGACTATTAAAACATTGACACTCAATTAAAATATGACGAACAGATAAACAAACATTACAATTAAAACAAACAGGCTCATTTTCAGCTTTAAGAAGATAGCTATGTGTGACTCTGGTATGACCAATTCTGAGTCGAGTCAAAAGAACGTCCTCTTTACGATTTCCAGCAAAATCCCAATGCTCAATTCTAGGTTTGATGTTTCTCAACTTGTTGTGATGCTGAAGATCCCAAATTTGCTGCCATTTTTTTCGTATCTTTCCCTTGATGACACAGCAGATGTCTCTAAAAGGGATAAGGCGACTGGACAGTTCGACAGCAGATTTTGCCGCGATGTCTGCAAGCTCGTTTCCCTTTATTCCCGTATGCCCGGGAACCCAGCAGTACAGGATTTCATATCCTCGTATCATTAAATTTCTATGAATTTTGAGAACATCCACTACCACAGGATTCTGAGCGTTGGGAAAAGCTTCCAAGGATTTAAGAGCACTATACGAGTCTGTGTAAACTATGAACTTTTTGTGGCAGAGCTTTGGGATGTACAAAAGAGCATAATATATTGCAGTTAGTTCAGATGTTAGGACAGAGAAAGCATGGTGCAGGCATCTGCCCTCTATGTAATTTTCAAATACAAAAGCCATCCCGACATGATCATTTGACTTTGATCCATCTGTGTATATCGGATAATAACTGCTATATTTGTGCCTGTGCTCAGCGAAAAGTTGTCTGTAAACGATCTCGTTAGTGCTCGCCTTTACGTGATGTTTAAAAACATCAAGAAGCTGGATCCGTGAATTTTCCCAAGGTGGAATTTCAAAATTCTGTACTGCTTGGGGGTGCATATCAGAGAGGGAGAGTTCCTCAATGACAGGGCGAACTCTTAAAGGGAAAGTAGGAACACAGGATGGACGTGTTTCAAATAATGTGTTACACTCATTATCAAGTAAGCACAGCTTATTGGGATGTTCAGGTTGAGATAGAGTATTAAAATATTGCAAAAGGGACAATTGCTCACGCCTCAGATGAAGTGATGGTTCGTTACAGTCAACATATAGGCTCTGCACAGGAGAAGTCCTGAAAGCTCCTGAACAAATCCGCAGACCTTGATGGTGAACAGGATCCAGTTTTAACAAAACAGATGAGCGAGCGGATCCATAAACAACTGAGCCATAGTCCAGTTTAGAGCGGATAAGCGCTCTGTAAATGCGAAGCATGGAGCAACGCTCTGCACCCCAGGAGGTGTTCGCCAACACTTTTAAAATATTTAGTGTTTTTAGACACTTCTTTCTCAGGTTTAAAACATGAGAAAGGAAAGTCAATTTTCGGTCGAACGTCACTCCTAAAAATTTTCCTTCAGGCGCAACTGGAATAATTGTACCATTCAAGTATAACTCAGGTTCAGGATGGAGACCTCGCTTCCTACAAAAGTGCACGCAGACAGTTTTCTGTTTCGAAAATGTAAATCCCTGTTTGTCTGACCATTCTTGGATCTTATTCAGAGCCATCTGCAATTGCCTCTCTATGTATCTCATGTCTGCTCCTCGACAGCTAATCTGTAAATCATCTACATATAGTGATCCCAAGATGGTGTGAGGAAGTTCTTTTAATACAGAATTTATTTTTAAACTGAACAGCGTTACACTAAGCACACAGCCTTGAGGCACACCCTCTTCCTGTTGAAAAACATCCGAAAAAACAGAGCCAATCCTTACTTGAAAAGTTCTAGCGTTCAAGAAATTCTGTATGAAAATTGGTAGGTTGCCGCGCAAGCCACTCTCGTGAAGATCCCGGAGTATACCGTATCTCCATGCCTTATCATAAGCTTTCTCAATGTCGAAGAATATTGAGACAAGGTGACTTCTTCTGACAAAGGCTTTCCGAATAGATGTCTCTAATAGAAGCATATTGTCTACGGTCGTTCTCCCCTGTCGAAAACCGCTCTGATAAGGCGATATAATATTATTCTTTTCCAAGAAGTAGACTAGGCGGCTGTTTACCATCTTTTCAAACAGTTTGCAAACACAGCTGGTAAGGGCAATTGGCCGATAGTTCGAGGGATTCCTCGGGTCTTTCCCTGGCTTCGCAATAGGAATGACAACAGCTCTCCTCCATGCACTGGGAAATGTACGCTCCTTCCACACTCTATTGTAAAGTGTGAGAAGGGCACTCAGTGACTTATAGGACAGATGCTTTAGCATTTCATAATACACGCCATCCAGACCCGGACAAGACCTATGTGTCTGCAACAAAGCTCTCTTTAATTCAACCATAGTAAAGTCTCTATTGTACGGCTCAAAGTTGGAAGAGTTGAAAGCGATGGGATTTTTCTCAGAGCGTTGCTTGATAGAAAGAAATGCAGGTGAGTAATTTCGGCTGGAAGAAACGGCAGCAAATGTCTCACCAATTGTATTTGCAATTTCTTCTATGGAGCTAATCACTCGGCCATCTTTTTCCAGAAAGGAAAGTGAGTGGTCTTTATACATTCCGCATGCTTTTCGAACTCTTTCCCAAACCCGCTTACTAGGCGTAGAGGATGTTATTGAGGACACATATGAAATCCAGGAATCCCTCTGGCTCTGCCTTCTTACTTTCCGTGCATTTGCTTTGGATCTTTTAAAAGCTATGAGGTTTCGCAGAGTAGGATATCTACGAAAAATACCCCATGCTTTTTTCTGTTTTTTCAGTGCTTCATGACAGTCGCGATTCCACCATGGTTTTGAATATTTTAGTAGTTTTCCTGATGTTCTAGGAATGGAGAGCATAGCTGCCTGAATAATAGTATTAGTAACAGCTTCAACAGCGTCATCGATATGCGCATCTTCTACCATTTCATCTGTGAGCTCTGCAATGGAAGAGAAGAGTTCCCAGTCTGCCCTGTCCAGTATGAATCGAGGGGATCTCGACATGGGGTTTGCTCCTCTTCGTGCAAGAGACACAAAAATAGGATAATGATCGCTGTTGTACAGGTCATTTCCGACACTAAAAGTGCAAAATGGCAACAGAGATGGTGAACAGATGGCAAGATCGAGAGCGTGGAATGTCCTTGAAGGCTGATGGAAGTATGCATCTTGCCCATTATTTAGGAGACAAAGGCTGTGATCTTCGATCATCTGCTCAATTTGTCTTCCTCGGCAATTTGTATCTTTGCTACCCCAGAGTGGACTATGGCCGTTAAAATCTCCTATTATAATATAATGCTCAGGCAGCTGTTCTATTAGATTATTTAAATCTTGCTGATAAATGTGCTCATTTGGAGGCAAATACAAAGAAACAAATGAAACGACAATATCAAAATTTATTTGAGTAGCGACAACTTGGAGGGATGTCGTCAAAGGAAGTACATTTGAGGGATAATCCAGTGAGGAGAGACCTACTCCTCCACTGGCACGCTCACCTGCAAGGTTATCCTTCCTGACGAAAGAAAACCTCCGAAGTTTTGCATGGTGTTCTGGTTTCAGATTTGTTTCCTGTATTGCGAAGCACACAGGATGGTACACATTTATTATAGATTTGATGTCAAGCAAATTTCGGTGGAAACCGCGACAGTTCCATGACACGAGGGTGGCCATTATGAATGGTTTTTGTTTTTCCTGTGCTGTTCTTTTGTTTTTCGTGGAAGTAGATGCCTGGGAAATTCCAGACCCTCTTCCACTTCCATAAAGTCTGAATCCGCAGATTCAGAAATCATGTCATCGAGAGAGCTATTGCTGCGACTTTTATTTTTATTTGATATTTTTTGTGTGGCAGTTTTCGGCTTACTTTGAATAATTGTTTCTTTCTTTTGTACTATATGAGTTGCATTTTCTTTTTTCTTGTTGGATGTAGACGGTTGGGTTTTATTTGGTAGGGTCTGTGTGCCTATTGATGTTTGGGTGGCGACTGTACGATATGATTTAACAGCACTGGCGTATGATGAATTTGGTCGAAGCTGTGTGCTCTGGACTAGTCTCCTGGCTTCGGCGTAAGAGATGTTCCTAGTAACTTTTGCAGTCTGGATTTCTTTTTCCGATTTCCATTTTGGGCACAAGCGAGAAAATGCTGGGTGGTCACCCTTGCAATTTATACATAAAGGCGCAGCGGTACAATTATCAGAATCGTGGCCAATCTGTGAGCATCGGGCGCATGTGAGGCTGCCACGACAAGACGTCTTAGAATGGCCGAAACGCTGGCATTGGAAACATCGCATAGGGTTTGGAATATAAGGTCTTACAGGAATATTTAGATATCCGGCCTTAATATTCTTAGGCAGATCAGGCGTGTTGAAGGTAAGGATCACGTGTTTCGTGTCTATCAACTTACCTTCTTTACGCATCTTGATCCGCCTTACACCGCAGACATTTTGTTCGGATAACTCAGAAGCGATCTCTTCTTCAGAAACATACAGAAGGTCGAATTCTGAGATTACACCACGACAATAGTTCAGTGACTTATGGGGTGTTACAGTGACATTCGCTTGCCCAAGTTTAGTAATCTGAAGTAAAGAAGCAGACTGGGTGGCTGAGTGTGTATCAATAAGCAAGTCTCCGGAGCGGAGACGCTTTATGTTTCTCGGCTCACCAATACAAGACTGGATGTATTTGTTTATTACGAAAGGAGACATCTTATGCATTTCGCCAGAAGGACTAGAGATTACTAGGAAACGGGGACTATTGTTATGATTTTTTTTTATTTGCATCTGTCCGTAATTTTTTTGCAGAATTTTCAGAACTAGGTTGAGCGACAGGTTGAGTGACTGGTTTAGTAGGAGACGTTTCAGAACTAGGTTGAATGATTGGTTTATTAGTAGATGTTTCAGAACTAGGTTGAGTGACTGGTTTAGGAGTAGAAGTTTCAGAACTAGGTTGAGTGACAGGAGTGATTTGAGTGACAGGATTGACTTGAGTGACTGGAGTTACCTCGAAATCTTTTATTAAGTAAATATGAGAAGCCATAGTGAAAGAATAAAGATTCGGGTGCGACGGCCCCGCCCACCACGGAGCCCAACAAGGGAACACAGATTCCTGTGTTAGGGCTAGCCGGACCTATACGCAAACTGAAGCCCCACAGTCGGCTTTCCCGAAAGCAGGTACTCCCGAGAGCTTGACCCCAAGCCACTGACACAAGGACTAGTGACCAGCCGATTGACACCCGTGAGGACGACTAAGGTGCCTCCCGTTTAGCTGAAGCAGAGGCCAAAGCAGTGTGTTGGGGACAGTACCTCGCCCCTCAACTACCAGGACCCTCCTTTCCAGCGACACGGGTCTCCACGCACGGCAAACACGTGGGCAGTTTTCTCCCCACTTGAAAACTAGAAACAAGGTCTGTTCCAGCCTCTCGTGACGAGCCCCAAACTCCGTAGAGAGAAACCACAAGGGAGAAGGGAAGGGAAAAAGATCCAGCCAAGAGGAGAGGAGACGGAAAAGAGGATAGATCACTGGGGCTCCAGGATCGTGACACCCGTCTCACCAAGAAGATGATCCCCTGAAGGGCTAGGGTACCTCGGGATTGCCACACCCGTACTCACAAAAGTGAGCCCCCTGAGGGATGGTAAATAAAGTGTGTTTTGATACTTCATCAAGTGTCGTAGTTATTCACTCCAAATCTATGAACACCAAACGAACGTGAAGGAAGAAAATAACGTAACAATATTTTGTTGTTTTCATGCTACTAATATAATTATATACATTTTATACTAACATGAATTATCAATTAACATATTAATTTACCGTCTAAAATTTTTTGGACAGGTTACTTTTCCATGATGCACCTGCCGTGCCTTTTGGTGCCTGTGAAAGAGAAACCAGACACATACCAAGACCCAATGATAACGTCATGTGGGGACCAAAACATTTGTGTGCATGTGTGCTTAATTTAACACATTTAATTGTGTGTTTACAATAAAAAAAACATTAAACAGCCTGGCACGTGCATAATGAAAAAGTAACAAATTATGTATTATGCTTCTTAAAATTATTCAATTAAAGAGTAAATTACTTTGAAAACCTTCAATGTATGGTAACCATTTAACAAGTTAATTAAAAAGAATTCTTTAAATCTAATTCTTTGTTAAACAATACCCTTTATTTTATTATATTAACTCCTTATTTAGTTCAACCCAGGTCTAAGGGTCAATTAAGGGGCTAGCTGCATAGGTGTTTTCACATTTTCCCCTATGAATAACAACATGAGCCAGCTTCCATTAGAAAGTCCTTCATGAAAGCATCCTTAACCTTAGGCAAATAGTCCTTGTATACT
Organism: Stegodyphus dumicola; assembly: GCF_044657685.1. Taxonomy (NCBI): domain Eukaryota; kingdom Metazoa; phylum Arthropoda; class Arachnida; order Araneae; family Eresidae; genus Stegodyphus; species Stegodyphus dumicola. The sequence continues at coordinate 33,520,950 of NC_140772.1, forward strand.
TCACAAAATTTAAATAACCTAGCCAGTTAGTAATATCACAAAGTTCATAGAACAGAATATTGAAATCCATGGGACTGTGGAATCCATATAAAATATAGCTTTGTCGGTCAGTTAGTACCAATGGTATTAACAGGTATTTTGATTTTTCAAACTTCAATGATCAAAATGATTGAAAATATAAAAATCTGAGGGAAAAAATATTTGTTTTAGCAATAAAACTTACTCTTAGTTGAATGCTTACATAAATAAACAAAATTTTCACTGTGATGTACAATATTTTCTAGCAAATAATTAACCTGATATTTAGTAGTTTTTTTTTAAGTAAGTTTTTTTTTTTTTAGGGTTTGATTATTTGCAGTTGTTGTCCAGAATTTCAAATCCTACTCTACATCACTCAAATTGCAGCACAAAACATTTTTCAAATGTAATGCAGTAAATTTCATTTATATCTTCAAATCGAAATTGATAGGTCCTATTTTCTGTTGCGTTATTTGAACTTTTCCAGTATTTTGGTTATGTTATAATTATTTGAAAACAAAGACTAAAAAGGAATCCATCTAGCTAACACTTTTATAAATAATGATTAGAAATGCAGCAATTTAATGAAAAAGTTATTTTTTTGCAAAATCACAGAAATATAAAAGATGCAAAAATAATTCAAGTACATAAAACTACCAAAATTATTATAATGTAATAGCAAATAAATTCTAGGGTTTTTCAGACAAGAAAAACAACAATTATAAAATAAAGCAACATGATTAACCTTTTATGCCCGAGATTATCTTGGGCACAGCACTGGTGTTCGAAAATGTCACGCCGAGTATTTCTCGGGGTAATTTTTTTTTTGAGTGCATCGTATTGTCATACCCAAATATATATCGGGAGATGTCTATTTCGGCTACATTTGGTTTTTCCAATAAAAAAATTTGACAATTTGTGTACACAAATCATCAAAATAACTTGACAGTTAAAGGGTTAAGCAAAAAGTCATTCTCTGAAAAGCAAGCATGATTAAATTTTTGTTTTACTGCATATGGTACTTAAATTGAGAATCTTTTGGATGAAAGTATTAGATTAAATAGATCATATTATGAATGAATGAATGAATATGCAGATATATACATGTAACATACAATGCACTTTTCATAATACCACGTTTTTCATTAAATAAATATTCTTAATTTAAAAATGCACAAGATGATAAACACTTTGATTAAGTCAGTAACATTAAGTTAAAAATTAATCAAACAATCATTTATTATTATGATATGATTTATATAGGTAAAAACAAAACCTAACATTAAACACATAGACCTTCATTTTACAAAAAGAGAAAATGTGAAATAAATGACTAGAATCACACATATGAGATCTTTAATTTTAATCCTTTTAAATTTACTTAAAAAAAAAAAAAAAAAAAAAAAAAAAAATTTTAAAAACATTTAAAAAAAAAAAAAAAATCAGTGATGCAATACTGCTTTGAATTTCAATTTTACAACAAAATATTATTCAGTTAGAAAATTTATATCCAGAGTTCTAAATAATTTAAAAAATATAACGAAGAAACAAATATTCAAAGAGAAAACTACAATATTACGCGTTATTTTACAGAGTATAGCAAAAGTTAAAAAATGGCCGGATTTTTTTAGATAATCCTTATAATGTCATAAGCCATTAATTAAAATATGAAATGCCATGCAAATGCAGATTTTACGCTGTAAAAATATATCTACTGCATATCCCATTTAAAAAAATAAGATCAATGCAGTATTACTCCAAATTTTTTAAACATTTTCAAACTTGTAAATACACGATCTTACAAGTAAAATATTTTCTCTTTATATAAAATACTGGAGAATTCTACACCTGGCATTAAACCATACTAAGCAAATTGTTCACTAAGATTTCATTATGCAAATATTTTATACTCATCATGACTTATATAATATTAAACATTACGGCTACAATATCAATTTATGAAATTAAATATATTTAAAAAAACTACAGTTTATATTCAGTAATAACTGAAAATGTTTCATAATTTAATTATATAAATTAAAAAATTCCTTTAGTTTAAATTTTAATGTTATTACAGTTGAATACTACCTACTTTTAAAAGCAAACTAAATAATAAATAATGTAATTCCACTTATACAAAATTCAAGAACTTCTTAGTGCAACAGTATTTCTTAAATACTAATAGTAAATCTATTAGCAACAACAGACAGATCACAGTTAATTTTAAATGACATTAAAATTACTTTAGATTTTACAAAATATAGACTTACAGAAGGTATTGTATTACTCTTTAAATATGTTTGCCACAATTAGATTTAAAATTAATGACAAAATTAGGCATTTATTTGCCTAAAATGATCACAAAATGCACTCAGAATATACAACATTAATATTTACACTACAACACATTTTTAAGAAATATCTTGTTTTTTTAGAAATATATCACACATTCGTTTTAAAGGAAAAAGTACTTGTGGATATTTGAGGCAAATGCATAAACTTAATGGCCTTCAGTATGACAATCCTTCATTTTTTTCAGCATTTCATACCCTCTCTTTTATGTGTTGGGTTCTCATGTTCAGTTTTTCATTACAATGATACTTCATTTGTAGACATGCTAGCTTTATTCAATTTGCTATACATTGAAAAAGACGCTTTTCTTGTTTTGCAAGAAAAAATTTGGCTCTAGTGTAGAATTGGGTGTCCCTTCGATTAGCGACAATTTTTAAAAAATTTTGCCGATGAAACCTCACTTCTGGTTACCATGATAGTTTCAACTTTGTTTTAGCTTCCTGATTTTATTTAAATGAAAATAGATTGATGTGTACATGGACAAATTTAAGGCAGTGCGCAATGCCTAGTTTGTGCAATTCTAGGATTTCTTTTAAGTGAAAACAGATCAATGTGTACATGGACACAGAGTTTGTGTAGTTCTTTGACTTCTTATTTTGGTTTTGTGTAGTGGCCATCTTGAAATTGTGCCTTCCTGGCACCGATCTTGGCGTCAAAAAAGAATTGCCAAGAAACAAGGTGCACCCAACTGTAAACTTTTACCAAAAATTTTTCCCACATACTAACTTTCTGAGAATGACCACAAAACAAGATCTGAAAACAAACTAACATGAAGCACTAATGTCTAATAAAGAACAACATCCATGACAGAAACTGGTTGCACGGATCAAAAATTTGCTTATAATATAATTAGCTTATATAATACAGAAGAAAAAGCATCAATCAAATAGTATCAAACAATTAAATATTTGTAATAATACAACTACTGTCTGGAATCACTTTATGAGGGAGGTTTGTTCAAAACATTTGGTCAAACTTCCTAAATATGAGTGTGAATAGCGTGTGCCTGATAAAATTATTAAACACAATGACAGTCTCTTTGTACTAAAAACAATGCCGGAAGTATCTTAAAAACAGGAAAGAAACAGGGTACAACTCTAATATGCGCCCTAATTTCACCAAATGTGGCGATATGTGTTCTGCACTGGTTTTTGGCGCGATTGTGTGTTCTATGGCAACCCTGTTGACATTGAAAAATCTTTCGCTGGAGCTCGTTGGTTCGCCTCTGTGTCTGAGAAGATGGGAGGGAAAGATAAAATGGTAGTTGTTGAATTGAAGTTCGGCAAAAGGAAATACGATTGTGGCTATCCTGTTGAGGGGTAGTGGGTATTTAGAAGTGTGGAAAGAGGGTCTGGGAGATTATTTTTAATGGCAGTGCATGATAGAAGTAGGGATTTGTGATTTTATTTATTTGTGAACCATAGTATAAATTTTATGGATAGTGTGTCTGGCTGTCATGTAAATACAATAGTGATTACGTGGCGGCATGTTAAAGGCGGTATGAAATTTATATTTCTGCTATTCGAAAACGCATTAATTCATGGTAAGTGCATTTTAGTTTATCCTTGTTCTTATTTTGTAGAATGTTATGTTCATTGGTTCTTTAGTATGAATTACTGTCGTTATTGTTGTTTTTTTAAATTGTTTGAAATTTATTTTAGTTTATTTTGTTGTTTAGTGTCTAGACTGTAGAATTCGTAGATGTTTTTTAAAGTTGAAACAGAACTCTGTGTACATAGTATTATTTGAAATTTATTGTTGTTATGTTATTTTATTAAAGCGAGGAGTGCGTAGATCGTAGATTCCTTCCTTGCCTAAATTGTGCAATTCGTAGAATTTTTTTTAAGTTTAAGCAGGATGCTGTGTACATGGTATTCTTTGAAATTTATTGTTGTTATGTTAATTTATTAAAGAGAGGTGTGCGTAGTTTGTAGATTCGTTCGTTGCCTACATTGTGCAATTCGTAGATGTTTTTTTGGATTCTTGTTAGTTAGTATGTGGGAAATTTTTCCCACATACTAACTTTCTGAGAATGACCACAAAACAAGATCTGAAAACAAACTAACATGAAGCACTAATGTCTAATAAAGAACAACATCCATGACAGAAACTGGTTGCACGGATCAAAAATTTGCTTATAATATAATTAGCTTATATAATACAGAAGAAAAAGCATCAATCAAATAGTATCAAACAATTAAATATTTGTAATAATACAACTACTGTCTGGAATCACTTTAACCTCCCTCATAAATATCATAAATTCATATCATAAATATATAAAATCATATATTTTTGGTTAGAAACTTTACGTTTTTGCTATCTAAATTTTTTGTTTTTGTTTCGGATTTTTAGCTAAATTGTGTGTTCAAAACGTAGTTTTTGCAGACATTTTAGGCTAAAAGTTCAAAATGTAGACAAAAAATTTAGATAGTAATATGGCAGCGTGAAGTTTCTCGCCAAAAGTATTTGGCGAGAAATTTGGCGACTTGAGGGCGCATATCAGAGTAGTTCCAGAAACAGTAACATTTGAGTGGCATATGCCACAAAACAGAAGACTTATTTCCCTAAAAGAGATGAAAAAAGATTTTTGCAAAATGTAGCAAGCACAAAAGGCCCAAGGAAATTGTTTTTAAGGTATTCTCGAGACAATTGCAGATTTATGTGCTTAGTTTGGTGCCCTTTTGGTCATGCAGGTTGTTCCAAAGATCCACAAGTACCAATAAAATTTCAGCACAACAGTTATAATCCAAGCACTGTGAAGTCTCCTCAAGATGATGGCTCCTGGTTCAAGAAATTTCCATCTTTCAAAGAGGTGGTTGCCTTAAGCAAGCAACATTTAATATTGTATAACTACATTTAACAAGTTTTTGGTACAATCCCGTTAAAGCAGCCACTGTATCAACCTCTGCCGATAACATTCGAAATCTGCATGCTTAGACAGTGTGAGTGAATTTGTCAATTTTGGCATCTAAGTACAGTGGCCAATTTAACAAATACTTTTTTTTTTTTTCCAGAGTTTAAGCAACAGTGATTCTTTCTAGAAGTGACCATCATTCAAGCTGTTATAATAACAAGTCAATACATCAGTAAAAATTAGCCTATTTTTATATAAAATGAACTTCCAGTTAACATCTACAACATTCAAATAATACTTTCTCTTTTAAAATTTTGAAAATCTTATGCTATTTTTATTTCAAAATCATTCATAGCAAATTTTGCATGCGATTTAGGTGTGACAGACACACTACAACAAGAGCTAACTGTTATAATGTGATCTGAAAAATCCCAGTATGCAGTCATGTGATAACCCATATTTGTTATAACAACAATGTACTCAAAGAAAGCAAAGAATGTGTAAACAACTGGTTCACAATACCAGTTATGACGAAAATAGAAATACACTGCTAGAAAAAATGAAGTTATATTTGTCACACCAAATATTAACTTGTATCTTAGTGATAACTTTTCTATAACTGTCAGTTTATGTTTACTACCTTGTCTTATGGCAAGGTACAATAACAACATATTCGATAATGCTGAACCCATAAATGTTATGAAGCACAGTTCATGAATATGAAAATTTTCAGAAGAAGACACAAACGTCAGTCCTAATAAACTACCAACTTCAGTAATTTGTAGCAAGAATATAACAGAAGCAAGCCATTGCCATATTGGTTCATTAAAGAGGATATCACAAAGATACGAATAGTACATTGCAACTACCAGGAATCTTGGTGCAGAATGAATTGCAATACATATTTGCCAGATATATCTCTGAGGTGTGAAACTACCAATAGCAGCACTGATAGATGGTAAATAATTCGCCACTCGACAATGCGTGAATGTTGCACTTTCAAAATTAAACAAGAGTGACCATAGCACACAGAACAAAAATGACGTGAGAGGAAGCGATACAGTATAGACTGCTAATGTTGGAAATCTAAACTGTAAATGAGAAACCATAGTGAAATTCAGTTTACTTCTAGGAGCAAATTGATACATTTATCACAAATATATCCACATCCGGATCAGGAGAGAAAAATCGCAGCCCTCACAGTTCTATATAATTAATAAATGCAATAAACACGTTACCACATCTTAGCAAATTTATGTTTCGACGGTAAGACTTCTGTAAAATACTTGGAGAAAACGGTATCACACCATATTGAATCATACACATCCTATCGGATGAAGAAATAAAAATTTGTAAACAAATCTTATGAAATGAGTTGAGATGTATCTTGGTTATATTTTGAAAATATTATTACCTTCAAAAATTGTAATTTAGTTGACGAAATTTACATTTAATTCAACATGTAATCAAGTTGCACACAAGTTATTTCCTTCAGTACATAAAAAATAGAAATTAATTAAACATTTTAGAACATTTTCTGACTTAATTTCTTACTCGGCACGAAGACGCACTTTTATTACTTTATCTCTTGAGCAGGATATAAGCAACTCGATTTGATGAAGCGACAATTTACAATGGCTTTTACCGGTGATTCTGGTATTACAGAATCTGCGAAAAGAATTAAATATGATCGTCAGCTGAGGTTATGGGATGATCACGGACAAAATGCATTAGAATCTGCTCATGTTTGCATAATAAATGCAACAGCCACCGGTACTGAAATTCTCAAAAGCCTTGTTCTACCAGGCATTGGCGCTTTCACAATACTTGACAGCAAATTAATTACTGGAGAAGATGCAGGCAATAATTTTTTCCTTGATAAAGAAAGTATTGGTAAGTCTCGAGCAAAAACAGCTACTGAACATTTACTGGAGCTTAATCCTGATGTAAGAGGTGAATTTGTGGATGAAAGTGTGGAATTTATATTACAAGCAGAACCTAATTTCTTTTGTAAATTTTCTGTAGTGATAGTAACAGACGTAGAAGAATGTTTACTCCTAAATTTAGCCCAAAAACTGTGGGATCAAAATGTGCCTTTGTTAATTTGCCGAGCTTATGGACTGATAGGCTATTTGCGATTGCAAGTAAGAGACCGTACTATAATAGAAACACGACCAGAAAATGAATTTCATGATCTAAGGCTTGATGCACCTTTTCCTGCTTTAAAGGAATATGCAGAAACTATTGACTTAGACAAGCTAACTGATCAAGAACATGCTCATGTGCCTTTTGTAATTATTCTTTTGAAATTTTTGGACATTTGGAAAAATAGAAATAATGGTGAGATACCAAAAAATATGAAAGAGAAAAATCTTTTCAAAGCTGAAATTCAAAAAAGTATGAGAAAGAAAGATGAAGAAGAAAATTTTGAGGAGGCATGTCGGGCAGTGAATAGATCTGTTACCAAAACTACTATTCCTGGGGAAATACAAGAAATCTTGAATGATCCAATGTGCGAGGATTTAAGTAGTGAAAGCAAATCATTTTGGATATTAGTCAAAGCCTTAAAAGAGTTTGTCGAAAATGAAGGCAATGGTTGTTTACCAGTTAGAGGAGTAATTCCTGACATGACTTCTAATACTCAAAGTTATATCAAATTGCAAAATATTTATAAAACAAAAGCAGAAGAAGATGCTCACAACATGTACGTAAGGGTTCAAGAAATATTATGCAAACTAGGAAAGGCATCTAATTTTATTTCTAAACATGATGTTAAAATTTTTTGTAAAAATGCACATTGCTTGCGTGTTTTACGTGGAAGATCTCTGAAAGAAGAGTATGATGCCACTAAATCGGAAGTGCAGAATATGGTTGGTAACTTAGAGCATGAAGATAGTGATATAATATTTTATGTATTGCTCAGAGCAGTAGATAGGTTTAATTCTGAATATTGTCGTTATCCAGGTCGCAACAACGATGATGTCGAATCTGACATCATAAAATTGAAGAATTGCGTTTCCTCTTTAATGCAAGAATGGGGCTGTTCTCCCGTCATGAAAGATGATTATATTCATGAAATGTGCCGTTTTGGGGCTGCAGAGCTGCACTCTGTGGCAGCTTTTGTGGGTGGGTGTGCTGCTCAAGAAGTTATTAAGTTGATAACTGGACAATATGTGCCATTTAACAATACTGTAATATATTATGCACTTAATCAGACAACTTCAGTTTTTTACCTATAAATAATCATTTTATATATATATGTTTTATTATAAACATAAAAGAGTTTCTAAAAATTTATCAATATTTGTTCTTTTCGATTCCTAACATAATATGGGAAATATTCCTATTTTGATGAGACTGTCTTGCAGTTTTTACGTTGTTTTGCGAAGTTTGTGTTGATTAGCTATGTGTAAGTTTATGTTAAAATCTTTTTAAAGAAAATTATTAGGTAAATTATAGTGAAAGTAAAATACTAAGACCTATAAAAATGATGGTAAGTCTTTCTCTTAATTTTGAGCATGCATGTAGAAATATATAAATACAGTTTATCAATTTGGATGTTTTGGTTCCCTTGTAATAGTATTATAAGAAGTTGGTACTATATATACCATATAATGACCTATTAAAAACAGATTAGATTTTCAAAGAAGTCATCCCAGATGCAAATAGAATTACCAAATGTCTTTTAAGTACTTCCTGATTATTGAATCCATTGAAAAGTTATGGTCTTGTTGGCAGACTTTGGAAAGAAACAGTTATTTGAGTATTTTTCGTTTAATGCTTCAACAATGCATTCAATGCCATCTATTCTTTTATATTCTGCTTTATTCGTAAGAGACTTGCATACTTATTGAAGGTAATCATACCAATTGATAGTTGTGTTTGGAGATAATCCCAGTTCAATGATGATCCTTCGTCCAATGATAAATAAAATGAAAAGCTATTATAAACCAGATATGGTTATCTTTAAAGCAGTTTCTGAACCATACTACAATTGTTTACATTTTATTTCCATAAAATTCGGTTGTTTAAGAATTACATTTTTATAGAAATTTGCTTTCTCAGTTGTTAAACAATACCTCATATTCTGAAAGGGGGGAAGTAGTGCTTTTTCATCTGCTAGCAATCTCCATAGTCTTCATTACAACAAACAAATGCATTCCATGCAAAATCAGAAAAATGACCATTCAATTTTAAAAGTGCAGATCCACTTTGCTTGAATACATGTATGCTACACAAATGCCTTGGTTGCTATATAAATACTTCTTTGAGGTATGGTGCGTTGTTATCATCAAAACTTTTTGGTGGGTATACAGATAATTAGGAAGTACCATTTTTAATTATATATTGAATTCATCAAAATTAATTTCATTGTGCATGCAAAATATTCAGTAATTAATCAGATATGGTATGAAAGTAAATGCTACTTAACATAACTTACCGATATATAATTGTATTTAACTTTATGAATATGACCATTTCCACAGACAATCTAAATTATCTGGAAGAGTGGCTGATTGTGGAAAGGGTTCTATGTATTTAAAATACATAAAGATAAAATATTAATTTATTCAGTTTTTTTGTAGTATTAGTAAAACTGGTAGTGTTGTGTAAAATACTGTACTTATTTGTATACCATTCCAAATAAAAATTTCGTTTGTATGAAGTGTATGATTATCAAAAATGTCATTTTAATAAATACCTCAAATAATAAATTTCAAATAAAATAATAATTTTATTTGAAATTTCACTCAAAATATATATCTATTTATAATTTTCTGTTTTATTTTACGACAAGCTAAGCAGATAGCTTAAATTCAGAGTAATCTGTTAATGCTATATTTGAAACATTAAAAAAAACTAAGTCGTTGTCACTGAAACAGAATATTAAACTGCAGTAGAAGTAAAAAATTACATAATTACTGAAATCAAATATTTAAAGAAATGAAACATTTTGTATGCATGTTTGTAAATTGCAATTAAAAATAAAAAATTGTAAGAAAATATGACTATTTATTATTTTCATAATGATATAGTTTAGCTTCTGAAATAAATTCAAGAGAGATGTGAAATGTTTTTCAAAGTATATGCAGTCAAAAGTCTTTAATCCGGACTTGTCGGGACTTCGGTGATTCCGGATTATAGATCATCAGTTTAAATCTGGTAAGATGGCATGTAGAAATTATAAAATTAAAAATATGAAACCGTAATTTATGAAATAAAGAACAATTATGATCTAAAGGGTATCAAAATTTACAAAAAAAAAAAAAAAAAGCTTAATATTTATTTGTTTACTTTATTAAACATTTCTTTCAATGTAAGTTGTTTGAGTTGCTTCGTTTTATGTGATAATACTTTCTCCTTAATTCTATAAACAGACATAATTTCCTGTTCAGTTACAAAGTTCCGCTGTTCAAGTCCTATAATTGCTGTGTCGAGAATACCAACTAATTTGTCAATCGAAATTTTTTCGTTTTCAATAACTTCTGTGTCACTTTCTTCACTATCGGAAGCAAATTATAATGACGAGGAATTTGATTTAAATCATATCAAAGACGGAGTGCATCGAGATGAAATACTACACTAAGTAAGGAATTATAAGCCAAATGAAATAAAAACATATGCCCTGAAGATAAGGATACTGCTTACAGATCAACTTTGAATTCATTGCGTGCTGCGACGCACCCCCAACCCCCCGCAGAGCAGCGTGAAATTGATAAACATATTTCAGAATGTTTAGAGAAACAAAGGATATGCCTTTATCCATTTTTTGCAGCAATTCCACTTTTTGTTTGATGGACATCGAAACATACTTTCTCTGGTTGATCTTTGGATTATGGTAACTTGGCGATTTTTTGGCGACCAACTCTGCTACAGCAACCCTCTATTTTTTTTTCGCCGCCATTTTGTCTTCACAAAGCAAAGACATGTTTCTTTTCTTTTTATTTAATCAACACTTTTTGCACCAATCTACTAGCCGAATTACACTGATGCTAGAAATTTTATGTAACAAAACTGCTTAATCATGACAAATATTAACTGCAAAATTGGGAAAAAGTGCAGAATCGCAAACTCCTTGCGCGTTTTTCAGACTAGCACATACACATAAACCATTTACACGTCGACTTATTTTTACTTAAAAAAACATCTCAGAATTGCACAAAAATGGCATTGCACACACTCTTAACTTTATCCATCTACACTGCTATTTTCTCATAAATTACAAAAATTTGCAGGAAAATTTTCTGAATCTTTAAACTGATAAAAAGCACATATATGAAATTACCTGATCGCGAAAAAGTACATACCCTTTCCAAGGATGAACATTTCCACATATAAAATAAATAAAATATCCAAAAGCTTTTACCTCTAAATTATCTATTATAAATGTCACTAACGAATTTATACGCAAACATTAAAAATAGTTACAAATACTTAGTGTCAAATATTTAAATTATTTCCATACACGTTTACTTCAACTGAAACGTATACAAAATTCCTACAAACATAAAATTCACAAAATAACTATCATTTAATTAAAATTTCACTAAACCATGTACACGTCGACTTATTTTTACTTAAAAAAACATCCCAGAATTCCACAAAAATGGCATTGCGCACACTCTTCACTATATTCATGTACACTGCTTTTTCCTCATAAATTATAAAAATTTCACGAAAATGCATGAAAATAATCAACGTATACTACTCAAACGTATTCCAAAATACTACAAATATATGACTCACGAAATCACAATCATTAAATTAAAAAACACTACTTAAAATATAAATAAGCACATACATTAAATTAATAAAAATTAGATTACAATCCTAATTACTTTAAACTAAATCATTGCTAATAACAATTTTCCAATAATACCACATTAATTTATTTACTCCTTACATTTAGAACAATGCATAAAAATAATATCCTCAAATGATTAAAAATACTAACTTACCTAATCTTCTTCCGAATTTTCATTACGTGGCTGCAGTACTACTGCTAATTACTAAATCCTAAATCCAGTAGTCAACTGGAAGTCTATTCACCAAGTAAAAAGAAATTAATAAAATTTCACCTATACTCAAACTACAAGAATTTTCATTACGTGGCTGCAGTACTACTGCTAATTTCTAAATCCTAAATCCAGTAGTCAACTGGAAGTCTATTCACCAAGTAAAAAGAAATTAATAAAATTTCACCTACACTCAAACTACTTTCAGAAAACCACGTACCCTTCCTTACACTCCTTTTCACAAAATGTCCATTTTCATCATATTTCTTGCACCGCCATTTAAACTTAACTGTAATACAGTTAAAAGTCGTTAATTCGGACTCCGATAATCCGGAATGATCTATAATCCAGACCTCAAAGCTACAAACTTTCTGCGCATGCGTCGCTTTGACGCACGCGCATAGGCGTTTACGCGGGCGTGTAAGACCTTTATGGCTGCAAATATGTGTGTGCACATGTGCGTTTAATATATAACGGATGGTATAAGCTAAGCTAAAATTATCTAATTCAGTTAATGTTGCAGATTGCATTGTTCCTTAATCTTCGAATTGGATCCGGCTTATTATTTTTTGCAGACTGTTAGAGCAACTTTATAAAAGTAAGCTTGAACTTTCGATTATGTCAAATAGAATTTCCGATATATATTTACTAATATGTAAAGGATTTACAAAGCGAAAGTATGTTTCGAAATCCGAAATCTGTTTATCAATTTCATGCTGCTCTGCGGGGGGGGGGGGGGGGGGGCACGTGGCGCGTAATGAATTGGAAGTTGATCTGTCAGCACTATCCTTATCTTCACGGCAGATGTTTTTATTTTATTTGGCTTATAATTCCTTACTAAATGTAGTATTTCATGTCATGTACTCCGTCTTTGATATGATTTAAAGCAATTATAGGACTTGAACAGCAGAACTTTGTAACTAAACAAGAAATTGTATCTGTTTAATAGAATTAAAGAGAAAGTATTATCACATGAAAGGAAGCAACTTAAACAACTTACATTGAAAGAAATGTTTAATAAAGTAAACAAATATTAAGCTTTTTTTGTAAATTTTGATACCTATTAGATCATAATTGTTCTTTATTTCATAAATTACGGTTTTATATTTTTAATTTTGTAATTTCTGCATGTCATCTTACCAGATTTAAACTGATGATCTATAATCCGGAATCGCCAAAGTCCTGACGAGTCTGGATTAACGACTTTTGACTGTATCCTTCCTTTCACACAATCTCAACTTATTATTATTATCATAATAATAAGTTGAAAAAACACATTAAAAATTTAGACTTCACTTTACATAGCGCCATGCAATCCGAAAATTAACACTATTTCACACAACACACAATGAAGCTTTTCCAAATTAACCCCCTTTTCCGATTAAAGAACTGTAATTCGTCCCTTAATGTCACGTTTCACACAACACAGAATATAGCTAAATACGAAATTTCCAGATTTCCCCCCTTTTCCGATTAAACAACTGTAATTCGTCTATTAATGTCACATGACATATCTCATGATCTCTCATTTCCCTCACACAAAATAATGCATAATCGGAACTGAGTGCTTCTCACATTATTACCAAAGTCCTAGGTAGTAACCTTTATCGCCTCCAAAATGTCGCCAAACTACCAGTTACCATATTCCAAAGATCAGCCCTTTCTCTTTGTAGATCTTTGGCAGCTCCAGCATCGGAAATTCTATTTGACACAATCAAAAGTTCAAGCTTACTTTTATAAAATTGCTCTAACAGCCTGCAAAAAATAATAAGCCAGATCCAATTCGAAGATTAAGGAACAACACAATCTGCAACATTAACTGAAATTGATAATTGGATAATTTTAGCTTAGCTTATACCGTCCCTTATACATTAATTGCGCATGCATAGACGTATTATGCGCATGTGTGAACGCATTATGCGTTGACGCATGCTCAGAAATAGCTTTGAGGTCCGGATTAACGATTTTTGACTGTCATATTTTTGTCTCTTGCAGTAGAAGCACCTAAAATTTATACTTTGGCAGAATAAAATTTAGAACATAAAGAAATTGATTGTGTTACAGGAAAGCAAGGTATAGTGTAGCACCAGATTATTTTATGGTACTTGTGCATTATCCCGTTGACCTTGAAAATTGGCAAGCAGTGCGATTTAATGACAGTTGGGAATAAGCATAACATAACAAAAGGCTCATAACATCTGTGCTTTCACTTGATGTAGTCCAGTTGATTCTTGATAAATCACTTTTTTATGAACAAGGATATAAATTAAATGTTATTGTCGTATTTTTTCCTTGCATATTGAAAAAAAAAAAAATTAAAATTTGAAACCTGCCTTTTATGAAACAGCAAGCAATGGATCATTTTCTAAGTTGTATTATTTCTTTATTTTGAAAAATAAAATTTGGGGCTTGCCTTTTACAAACCAACAAGCGATAGTTTCTTTTCAAAGTTATGGGATCCTAACATGAAAAAAATATATAGTGTAAATTAATAGGGATGATATAGTCAACTGAATATAGTCTGGCATTTTTACCTGTGGAAAGTTTGTACTAACAGCATTCTAAATGGAACTTCTGGTAAAATTGGAAACCTTAACAAAATAGTAGAAATAGGTAAAAGCCTTTTTAGGAAGCTCAAAAAGAAAGCAATCAAATACCAACTGTTTATTAAATAAAGACACATATTTTTTCCAGAATTCCATTGGAACTTTGGAGGAATTTCCATAAACTTAAATGGTTTGATAGTATAATATATAATTACTTATTTTTTAATCTGAGGTACTTTCCAATATAAAATCAAATTAACTATGTCTGTATACTTCATCAAAGATAACAATTTAAGGCATAATGCCGTAACTTTATATGTTCAAAAAAATAATGCAAGTAATGATTTATATTTTGTGAATGGAAGCATTAAAAAAAAAAAAAAAAATTTGTAAATATCAAATAACATTGAAATACTATAAATAGAAATGTAATTGATATGAAAAAAAAAATGCTCAGATGTTCATTTTTTATAATTATTTTTTCATGCTTTTGACAAAAGCAAAATCATCAATAATTTTTTTACATAATTAACTAGATTTAGGTTCTCTAGAGAGAATAGCCCATATTTGAAAGTTTTTCTTAACCGAATGAAGATTTTATGTATATTTTATTTTTAATCTGCTGAAGTTCTACAGTAACTGGAAATATTAAAAGTATTTTTGATCCGAATTCCAGTATGATTCAACTCGGCTAATATTAGTCTTCTGTTATAAGAAATGTGTGTATGTATGTACATGTTCATGTATGCACATATATACGTACATTTCAGAATTCAGTCCTGATAATAGAAGAGTACCGATATCTCATATAATTTTTTGTATGGGTGTTTAGTTTGTAAGATTAAAATAACTATCATTTCTACTCTGAAAAATTAGTTATTCTATCAATTGATTCTTGACAACCACTTTGATTATTTTTTGGTTCTGTTCAAATCAAGTCAATATATAATACAAATTCCTAAATCCAGATGTCCAGTATTGCTAGAACGATCTAAAATCCAGACATCTGGATCACCAGCAACTTTTTTATTTTTATGAAATTTTTTATTCCTTGCACAAATTTGATATTTTTTCATAATAAAATGTGTAGAGTTCTGTTTTGTAATTCCACTTTGGCACTGACACCAACCTGGTGAATCATTATTATTTTTTACTTTCATCATTGCATGACTATTAACATACTGCAGTATGAGATAGTGATATCTAAACACTTTTTTTTAAATATTAGTAGTTGAATATAAAAGAGCATAGTAACCTTTTTTGTTGACATTATGCTTGGCAATGATTACATACTTCAGCTAACTCCGCTGCAAAGTGTTGATGAAGATAAATTTAACAAAAATTTCATTCCATATGCAAAAAATAGATTTTGTAAATGATACTTGTAGGCCAAAAGATTATATTAGTGCTGTTAAAACTGAGACTAACTGATTTGTTAGCAGGGTTGGTGCCAGAGCTGTTGTGCCTGTACCAGGCAGCAAAATTTTTAGAAGTTAGGGAGGTGCTTGCTTGCCACCAGAATTTCAGACCTGCAGAAAGATTGAACCGAACCACAAAATACCTAGCGTCAATCCTGAATCTTGTATATATGGGAATTTTAATTTAATACCACAAAATAAACAAAGGCCATTTGCTTAAAGAAAGAGATGCCCTCATGGTAAACATTGTAAGGGAAATTGACTTGTATTTATGTTACACAAGTGGAAAAGACCCATGCATTGGGATTCAAACATGTGCTTATCATTTTATTAAACCTCTAAATGGCATAGCTTTTTGGATGTACTCATGAGGAACTGTATTTAAATAACTTCTACGACTTAAATTTGTATAATTACGTATTTTAGTGCCTGTTTTCGTAAACTTCCATTCTTTAAGATGACATATTATTAAAAAAAACTAAAGTAATTTAAACTATTACTAAGTATCAAAAATTTTCATAACTGGATAAAGATGATTGTACCACTCAGAAGACTGAGAGTAGGACTGACAACCATCTTTTTATCAGCTTTTCTGCCCTTGGCCTTTTTTTAATTTAGAAAAAAGCCAAATACCCTTTATTTCAAAATTAAAAATCTGTTGCAGCTGAATGATGACATTTGGCATTATAATTTAAACTTTCAGCACAAGAGGAATCCGAATTTCTGCTCTTTTTACAACCAACAAGAGAATTGGCTACGATCTGCACTTGGTGATGTAGTTCTCTTGACATTGCAACCCAGCAAAAGGTTGTCATATTTTTTCTTAGTTCTCAAATAAGTTTAAATCTCAATATGATAAGGAACATTTTGTCTTTCAAGTTCATCAACATTTGATAAAATTAGATTAAGCAGAATAACAAAAGATTATTGATGACTAAATTATTCCTTTCGTTAGTAATTACTTATTTAAAAGAGTTTGACAAAAATACTACACTTGGCAAATTGCCAATTCCAAGTCCTATTAAATAATTTATTTCTAACATACCAGAACTTTGTTGATGTTATTGAAAATTCAAAGCTAAAAGAAATTTGAGATTTGAATATGGATGAACTTTTGATGTAATAACATTTCATTCAAAAAAAAAAAAACATTATGTCTGTTCAAAATTCTGAATATGCTACCAGATCCACAACATCAAGCAGCAAATGCCACATGGTTTTAAAATGTGCTAATTATAAATGTATGAATATTTTAAAAATAGCTTATTTATTTTCAATTTCTGCAATATCAGCATATTGTGGAAGAATTTTTTATGTCATATCAACTGCATGAAGAAACAAATGATATAGGCATTTGGGTGAGAAATGTATTATTTATAACAATATATTTTAATTTTGAACAAAGTTATTCAAATTTGCCCCAAAAATACAAAGCAATGCATTTTTTATAATTCTGCCAAAAATCAGAAGAAAAATAATTTTAAAGTTTACTACTATCTGCAAAAGCTCATGCAGCCACCTTCCCATTCATCATAATGAGCTGGGGATCAGATTACCAGCTTTCAGTAATTTATAACTGAGCCACTAGAGGCAAAATAAATCTGGATTACGATTATTTTCTACAATCTTTAGTTATTTCCGATTTTATGTAACTTAGTTCCTATTTTAAAGAATTATAGTTACTTTAGGATAATGCATATTTAATATCGTTATTAGGAATATTCTTGTTGGTATTACTCATAGTGGTAAATGTTAAAGTTTTATACAAATTACCCCAGAATGAGCTAAAAAGGATAGTTCTAATTCTTTCCAAATTTAAAATTAAATCCTTTATTTTTATCCAAAAAATTTTCTGACTAATATGGAAGCCTACTAGTGTTTTCTACAATGCAAGTTCTTCAAGATTCTGTGAATAAGATTTTCATTTTGAAAAAATTTACTTTGATGAATACTTTTCACAATAATCTTTATTTATTAAGAGCAGAAAGCTTTTCTCTTTTTATATTTTATTCATAGTTATGTATAGATTCAAAGATGTTGCACATTGATTTGTGTATGGCCCCTGAATATGATCTGCAACATTAATATCACATAACTCGATCACCTGTTCTGAGTCAAACTTTCTGCATTTTATTTTTTATTACTAGTGGAAAGTTTCCCTAAAATATAAGTGTAGCAAATGAGGGGAATGTATGAATTTTGTAATTTTTGCAAATTTAATGTTTTAAATTAAAAAGTTTTTTTGTAATTGGAAATGTATGTCTATAACCAGTGGAGTTATGGAAATAAAGGGCAGGTAAAGACTTTTGTGGTATGACAGTATGTATCAAAATGCATTTTTCTTCATTTACTACGAGATCGTTTCGCATCAGTAAATTTACAGATTCTGAAATTGAATTTTAGTTCATATCTATAATAAAAATAATTATTTAGAAAGACTAGAAAACAAAAATTTAAGGTACAGAATCTAAACTACATCATAGTAAGAACATTGTAATGTAATAAAACTTTTTTGGCTATTGTGTCGCTGCTGTTTTTTAAGGCATAAATTCAAAAGAGAAAATTTGTTCTAATCCATGATGAACCATTATTTCAGCTGCTTTACATAGCTCATATGACATTCAGAAATGACACTTTCCTTACAAGATTTGGCGTTTTGCAAAAGGCATCATGATAACACAAGATTCTGGAAATGGTGTACTCTAAGCAGTTCCAAGTTTCTTCCATGGTGGAGAAATTGATTTTTTCCTCATTTCATATTGCTATTATATTTATATTTTATTCACATATAGCACTATTGCTTCAGCTTAAATATTTTCATTACATTCATATTTAATTTTATTTGTATGTCTACAATAACTGTTTGGTAATATGCATATGTGTTGTGTACTTTTTTTGCTTTTTAAGACATTTATGTTTACATCTGTGAGTGTGGATGGATTTTAAAATTGAATTTCAGTTCATAACAGAAATAAAAATAGAATCTTGAACGTATTTATTCAGACAGAACAGATGAGAATAAGATTGAATTAATTATTACAAAATCGAATTCATGTCATTATAAAAACAGTAATATATATTGTAAACAAATAAGACTTTTATTATAATTTTCATAAGATTTTTTAGGAAAAAATATTTTTAAGAATAGGTTAAAGAGTTGTTAGTAAATCATTCCCTTTATGAGCGCTATTAGAAGAGTCATTATTTATTTTCCCCTTTTACAATAGTTCTTTTTTTTTTAAAGAGATTTTTGATTATTGGTTACTATTTAAACATGAATATTTTATTACTTGTAACGATTGATCAGATAAAGTTCTGATAAAGTAAAATTTTCATGATGAAAAGTTAAAATTGTATAGTGTTGAGAGTTCTAATGAAATGCAACATGAAGGTAATAATAGGTTTTAATGAGGCATATCAAACACCAAGTAATAATCACATTGATAAATATATAAATTTTACAACAAATTAAAAAATGATCTGTCTGAAAACATGTATAAGTTCTTATGATTAACCATCTTTTTATATATTTTTCTTTCATCTTTTAATATATTTTTTTTCTTTGCAAAGCCAAATATGCTATACAGCTTACATAAAGCGAATAAACCGGAGAACGTATGCTTAATAAATAGCAAATAAAGTTACATATTTATAGAACACTGCAAATGCCTAAAAATGAATTACATCTAAAATAAATGATTATTAAATTACATTTATTCATTCATGTCTTAAAATATAACAATCTCTCTACCATTTTCAAATTTTTAAGGATTCTATAAAAATATAAAAATTCTCTTAAAAAACAAAGATTGTAAATTAAATGGTGTAATACATAAATCTACATATTATGAATTAAAGCTAATATAATATGGCAATTAGTTGTAGCGGGTACACGTATTTTAAATTTGAGAATCAACATTGAGTAAATTTAGAGCAGATGGAATCAAAATGCCATACTGCAAAATATTCAGCAGTAGGATTCAGCTAGTTTGCATTTGTTTGGCTCAAAACACTTTAATTTGTTGAATCAGATTCAATTATTTATTTAGGTATAAATATAAAATGTTAACGCAAAAACTTGTGTATTTGTATAATTGTAAATTTTTTAACAGCTTAATATAGAGAGTGAAATGAAAGGGACTCAAGTGCTTTCATATTAGGAAATATTAATAGCATGTGTGTATTCATTTATTATTTGCAATATCTGTACATTTATTATAAGTTATTATTATGGTTAGAAATTTGTATAACTAAAAAAGTGAGAGGTATCTAAAAAGCTAATGAGGAACCCAAAGTTTAGCTGCTGTTAATTATTAGTGCAACTCAAACTGGAAGGTTTATATTTACTGCTACTATCAATATATTGTATATTTTTCCAATGTGCAAGGTACATTTTTCACGAAAATGTAATGTAAAACATGACATACTAATTTATAAGGAAGCACTGCTGCCACTTTTTTAAAGGAGGGATATACTTAAAATGTCACTAGCGTAGTGAAGTTCATGTTTAATTATTCTTCAGTCCTAGCAGTGATCATAGCCATTTACAATAATTTTCTTATTGTAAATGACATAATATCTCAGCTACATTAATTACAATTTTCCCCCACTTTAATAATTTTTTGGCATTCTAAATTAGCCCAAAAGCAAATTTTTGCTAAAGGATAATAATGCAATATACTATGAAACTGTCAAATCTCATAAAATATAAATTTTTGCTTTTAAAGCAGAAAAACTTAATAAATGTGAATATATTACCAGAAATACAAGATCAATGCTATAAATATGCTTTAAGAGGTTACAAAATATAACTAAAGTAACAATTTTCACAATGGAATATGAATGCAGAAACGATTAATATGAAGAACATAGAGAATAAAAAGTCATTTTAATCACAGATATTTGAAAGGAATTAGCAGCAATTGCAATATATGCACCGCAACATCAACTCTTGACATACGAGGCATTTTTCAAAGTACTATAAAGGCACTGTGATGCATATATTACTGTTAGTTTTTATCCGTCTGAACAATTCTTGCAAATATTAAGTATTATTTTTTATAAAAATTGGTGATTGAAAAGATTTTTCTTTCTCCATATTTTTTGTATATACTGTGTTTCTATATTTTTTGTATATACTGTGTTTCTATACTCGCACTCTACTGTGAAAATTGTGAATTTTGCCATGCTCTGTCACCTCCTAAACCTACAGCCATCAATTCTGTTATATCCTTTATATATAATAGAAAAAAAAAAAAAAAAAAATTATGCTAAATGCTGCCATAAATAATGTGATAAAGCAAATAATAAAATTAGGAAATAATCAAATTGCGGTTTGCTCACTTAGAGAGAAAAAAACAATATGATTAATCCTCTTCCTTTTTTCTTTGAATTTTCTATTTTGAAATGCAATAAATTGCATTCACATTATACATAAATGGTTTTATATTCTGCCCTTTCTCTTCTAAGCATGCCAGTCATGAAGTTTTTTTTTTACAATTTACTTTATATATATTTAATGATCATTCATAGTATAAGTAATATTGCTACAAATTCCAGCCAGAGAAATAGATTCTACTAATTGTGCAGATACTGCTATATATAAGTGATACAGAAAGTAAACTAAGAAACTTTTTATCCTTCATTGTTGACAAGCTTAAAGCTCAAACAGCAAAATGGTACTAGCTATGATGGATAAAACATTTTCTTTGCTTTATATATATACATCTTCACTGAATATTCAAAACAAATTTTGTTACACAAATTCCTAATCAAAACTTACACTCAATGAATGTAAAATGTTTCTAAAAAGTTAATGGAAACCCAAGAAGTAATTATGCTCTTAGAAAGCATGAAATGTAATTATTATTGTGTCAGGTATTGTTACTGTGCATGATATGAATTGCAGTATTTTTATTATGAATGTTTAGAATCAGATTACTAGTTCTTTTACAATTAATCCTACAAATAAGCAAAATATAATACGTTTAGGTCTGATAGTCAACATTTTTCTAAAAAATCTTTCAATAATTCTTCTTTTCTATAATAGCTTAAAGTAATATGTGAATGAAAACATAAATAACTTTTTTTCTAAACAAATTTTCAAGATAATTCATATATCTTTCATTTCAGTATTATAAAAAACTGTACATTCATCCTAAACATACACTTAGAAAATTTACATATACCGTATTTGACGGCACATAAGACGCACTTTTTCTAATAAATTTGGTCTTAAAAAAGTTACCTGCGTCTTATATGTGAAGGACGGTCTTATACGTGAAGTTAATTGCATTCAATAATTGTTTATTTGGCTTTTACGAAATGTGAGAACTAAAAGAAACCACGCTATTGAAACTTTTTTCCCTTGTGTGTGGCCGTCTAAATAAGGGTGCGTATTATATGCCGTCAAATACGGTAATTATAATACAGGAAAAGCTATACAATACTATATAATGTAATAATTTATGTAAAATGAATAAATTACTTAATTAAAGATAATTTCTTTTCGTTATTTACAGGGCTTTCTGTTTTCGTAGAAATAGGATATGTGAAAGAAAAGCTACCATTAGGCGAATTTACTGGAGTTGTATTTAATACAAAAACAGTCCCAGGAAAATAGTAAGGAGATGTTACCAAAGATGAAATATTTGGAAGTATTGCTTGTGGTTTCTTGATGGGGCTAAGTAATGTCTTTTCATCTATGAGAAAAACTTCATTTTTTGAAGCATTATCTCCTAGTTGTTTTCCTTTTAAAATATTTGAAACTTCTGCATTTAAGCTGTCGTTACTGCCACTGTCAACTGAGCTGATCCGTGGATGAATATTTTTGACTTCTTTGGTTTTTAAACATTCAGAAGAATTTTCTTTTGGCCCTTTTGTTTTAACTTCAAATTCATTTTTATATGTAGGATAGTTTAATTCATTTGACTTATTCTCTAAATGTACTGATTCATTATAGCTTTCTATTTTCTGTAGAAAATAATCAACATCTGTGTTTGAGGGAAAGGTGATGTCTGGTATGTTAGGAGGCACAGGAGTTGGATAACTGCTAGGAATGCTTAAAGGTGATTCCATTCTACTTGGACTATTAGTTCTTGTACTGCAAATGCTAAGACTTCCACTTTGTTCTGTATCAGTTTGCACAGCATCATTCATTGAAGCACTATTTTTTCTGCAGTCTTCATTCTCATTTAGACTATCTACATTTTTATGAATGATCTTTACCACATTACATGAACTATTTTTATTGGAATTCGGTTGAATGGATCTACCTTCAAGTTGTATAGCAGCTATTTGTCCATCTGAAAGTGTTAAATTTAGTGACTTCAAAATAGCATCACGTTGTTCAGAGGAAATTTCCAAGGTTTGAAGACACTCCTGCAGGAAGAAAAACATTTAAAATAGACATATTTATTTTGAAACATTTGAAATTTATGAAAATACAGAACAAAAAATAATTTAGCTGCATTCAATATTTTTTTTTAAACAAAACGTTATAGACTTACATTGCTAACCGGCTTTTTGTCCACTGCTGCTTGTTTAGTTTGTGGAGAGTGAACTGGAGATTTCAAAACAAGTACATTGGGAACATCTAAAAAACATTATGATTTTTTATCATTAGAAAGCATTATTATTAAAATGGATTTTTATTTAAGGCAATCTTGAAGAATACATGTAACATTTGAAATCCTCAAGTTGTTCTTGGTTTATATAGATAATATAAAAATCATATTAAGTGGTAACCTTTTATTAATTACTAGAAATATTTTAGGACAAAACATTTTTATTCATTAATTTTGGTTCAGGATTTATTTTTGCATCTTTAAAGATAAAATGCACAAAAAATATTCAGAGAATTACTGTATATTTTCACATATAAACTGATCTGTGCATAGCCAAGAGGTAAGACTTTGCTATAAAAGTTTAGCCGAAATTTGCAATAAGCCAGATTTAAAATCACCCTATAAATTCAACTTATATAGTTGTATATTATTGTATTGCACTAAATATATATGTATTTATATATATCAGTGCAAGAAAAACAGCAATAACTGATGTAGATTTTATTTTAAAGATACACACAATGACTGAAATACTATAGCCTTTTAACAGTCCTAATTTTTCAGAATACTATTCAAAACACTATTGCCAAAAGCTGTAATAGATTTCCATAGTTCAAATTATTTTTTTATCTGGCTTAAAATAATTGTAATTGTAATTGAAATTGAATGCCAGACCTCAACAGCTATAAGTGATTGTTTGATTACTAAAAAAAAGTTGCATCAGTAATGAAGATTTTACGAGGTGGATGACTGTGATGTTAATGATGAAATGGGAAAACAGTGCCATTTATAATATAAACACTTGACTGATGCAAAGACTTTTGAGAATTGGTAGAAAAATTTCTGCCAGATACAGATAGAGATGATTTATTAATGCACATTAAGTAAAACAAAAATATTTTTCAGTTAATTTTGCTTGCTGATATTTTTTTATTCTTGCATATTTTCCAATTGCCTGTTTTCAGGAAATGAAACCAGTCTTTAAAAATGTGTGATTTGGTGTTAATGATGGAAAAACATGATGTCAAGACACACTCATAAGTTTTCTTGTTGGTTTCACATAACACACATTAATCCACTTTATCTGCTGATTATTAAATTAAATAAAGAATATCTATTCTTTCCAAGCTTTCTGTGAAACAACTGGCACAAAACTGAGTCAAGATTTTTTAATGATGTATCTGTAACTTGTATCTATTATTGTATGTATGTATATTACCGGCAAAGTATGAAACACCAGCATTCTAAAGAATGCCTGCCAATTTTAGTTAAAGTAAGAAATATGAGAATTATTATATACATTTTATAGTATGACAAATGCTGTTTAAGTAAAGTATGAAAAAAAAGGTTATGATATGGCTATTATTTAAAAGATTTATTTCATTACTTTGCTGGTTTGTCATCTGGCATTCTATAGAATGCTGGATTTCATACTTTGCCAATAACACACACACACACACACACACACATATATATATATATAAAGAGTGACCTCTTTGTTCAAACTTCTGTTGAAATAATTACAAGTCTGGCAACATTTTTATCAACTTTCATGGCCAATGAAAAAATACATAAATACCTATTTTCTCAATTATTTGTTTTTATGACCGAGTTATTTGTAAGAAATCTTGAACTAGGGTTGCCACTCAAACAGAAGAATGAAATTCCCCAACATTTCCATGTTTTTCAGGTGTGTTTTAAGAAAATTTCAGTCTAATTATGGTACCACTTTAAAACACAAGTTTACCAATTACATATAATCTCCAAAACATTACTAGGAGTTATTTTCTCCACTGAAGATTGAGATTAGAATCAGCCTAATCTGGATTAAAAAATGCAGCTAAACGAAAGAAAGTAATCTATTTAGTAATATTTTAAAGATTTTGTGATAAAATCCTAGTACACAGTACGGCCTTGGCACGATTTTGCAAACTGTTGCCTACACCAAAATGACCCTTTTAATGCTCTTCATAAATATCTGGTTTACAGTTCATCATAATGTCACCAAATTCCATGTGTACTGTATACTCGGATTAAACTGATTTTGTTTTATACAAGAATGGGAAGGTATTTTCTTTTGTTCAGCATGCACTTGCTTTGCCTTTCTAAAAGAATCTGATTTGTATATACTTGGTGTATTTAATTATGGAAAAGCACATGGGGGCTATCTGCCTAAGGGGGGGGATGCCTTCATGGAGGACTTTCTAAGGGAAACTGGCTCGTATACACGTTACACATGGGGAAAACCACGAAAACACCCATGCAGCCAGCCCGTTCGTGGGATTCGAACCTCGGACCGAACTACCAGTGTTCAGCGACTTTACCGCTCGGCCGCTGGTGGGCCTTGAATCTGATTTGAGCTTCGAAAATTGGCTCTATGCCAGCTGCCCCAGTGATGCTTATGCAATACATAATTCGCCAAGAAAGTGATCACTTCCAACATTAGAATGAAAAAAAAAATCACTCTTTGGGGGGAGGGGGAATTGCCATATCCCTGACTTCCCTGACTTTTCCAGATTTTGACTAAAATATTTGCATAAAATACATTGCATTCACTTTGACACAAATCAAGATCAAATTGGATATTTTTCTTAGGGAACAAGAGGCCAAGTATTTTCATAGCTTAAAGAAAGTGATTTTACAGATAAATCATTTTGAAAATCCATCAGTTCTAACTCCGCTGTAGCAGTGTCTTCTTGTCAGTATCAGCTCAGTGGAGGAATCAAGGTTAAGCAACCAAAGATAGTTAACAAGATCTACCGAAAATGTCCTCATGAGCTACTAGTAGGTCATGATCGACAGTTTGGCGATCTCTGCTATAACAGGGATAATTTTTAAATAACTGGACAGCTTACCAAAATTCTTTATAGTCTATGAACCATTATCTTGCATCTAGCAGTTTCTCATTTACAACCTCTATTAATATGCATACATCAAGTTCGAATCCAATACTTAAAAAGTAAAAAGTCATTGCCTACTTCAAAACATCTTGCCGATATGCCAAAATTTCACTTATTACAATATATATGCAAGATGAAAAAGATATAAAGCAAAATTCTGAAATAAATTTGCAATATTCCCTGAAATTTTAATTTGAATTATCAGTGTTCCTTTCTATTCTAAATTGCTTATAATAAACTTTTCTGAGCTACTTCATTTCCATATTAATCCTATCATATGACTTCTTTTTATTGTGCTGGTAACACAAAGGTTTTGAGAACTAAAAATTGCTAATAATAATTTTAGAGCTTTATTAATCATCCAATCAAAATGTACCAAAACTAACCCATTCTGAATTAAGATTCCATCCTGAATACATTACTGTCACGTTTGTTCTTCATTATAGATAAACACCTATGCACTCAATTTTTCTACATTATTACACACACACATAGCATTTCTCAGAAACTAATCCCCTCTCACAAATGAAAGATAACTTCACTTTTTTTTTATGTTGAGATAAAAGTAATAGGCAACTGTGTGAAATGATGTAGTGAAACAAATTAAATTTTTAAGAAATTAAAATTAATTAATAAATACTTAATAAATTTTAATAACTATTCTGGCAAGCTATGTAATTGAAAATTTACTTGCAGAATTTCTATTAAAAATTATAACATCTTATTAGAACATTCGTAAAACAGATTTTACATCCTATGCTTTGTTAAGGTATTAAGTACTTTTCAGACCATCACAGTTTAGATCCGTTTTATCACAGCCATTAAAATATTTAGCCAGTTATCAAGTTAAGTAAAATGAATAGTTTTAGGCATTTCCTATAAAATAACTAAGAACATTATAAAAACTTAATGCCTTCCTTATTATTAAGAAGGGAATGAAATATATATATATATATATATATATATATATATATATATATATATATATATATATATATATATATATATATATATATATATATATATATATATATATATATATATATATATATATATATATACAGAGAGAGAGAGAGAATGTGCATCTAAACCCCTCAAACACATAGGAAGGGTTTTTAATGAAATATCAAATTTTATCAAAATGATGTAGTGAAACAAATTAAGAAATTAAAATATCTATATAATTTTTGATTTGCTCATGAAATTGAAAATAGTGTGTATTCATATATAACACTGATATTCTGAATTATATGAAATTATGTCATTTATATTGCATGGTAATTTTCAAGATATTTTAAAATGAGATGGCAATCCCTCTTGAATATGTTATATTTTGTCATATAGCAACAAACTGGCATATGGAAGATAAAAATAGTTTATATCAGGCAGTGGGAACACATTTTTCTTAAAATTGCAAAGTTTATTAAATCAAATTTTAAAGTGAGTTGCCAAGTGGCAACACGTTGCTTTTAAATTGCTGAGTTTGTTAATCAATAATTCATCAAATTTGTACAGAAAGGTTAAAAATAAAAACAAATTTGAAATTCGGGCTTTGAGGTTTATATTAATCACATATATTTTAACTCTATCTTATATATATATATAGTGAGAGAAAGAATTTTATCTATTGCACTTGCTTTTTTAAACACTTTAAAAAAGAATTAGTGTTTTTTTTAATGACTAAAAATTATTTTAAATAAGGAACTTTTCTTTTGCTATAAATAAAAATGAACTGATTTTGTATTCATATAAATCATTTGTTAAAGATCATATAACAACATAAAATAGTGCATAACAATTGCATCAATGGAACATCACATCTTGACATTAATGATAAAAGTTCTATTAAAATATGCATTATATCTTCCTTACTTGCACAATTTGCAGATTTGTCACTCTTACTAGTATTCAGTATATAATAAGGTACACTTCTTTGAGTGGTTGATTTGGGAAGATTCACAACTTTGAACTGAGGCTTCATTTTAACTTTAAGTGGCTTCAATATAGAGCGAGTTCCCTTTTCTTGATTTCTCTCTATTTTGATTTCTGGGAGTTTATATACAACATCTTTATTGTCAGTCCTTAAATCATCGAATTTTATTAGAGAAAAACTAGTTATGTTTGAGCTTTCATCAGTATTTTTTAGATTGCTTTCAAATGGTGGAGCTGAAAGAGGTGTTTCATCAAGGCCAAGTTTTCTACGCTCCATCTCTGCTACAGCACATATTTCCTGAAATGATGAATGACGCACAAGGCTTCTAGGTTTCATATTAGATCCATACCTATTACTAACAGCTCTTGTATTGTTCTGAAGGCAGGAAATTGTTGAAATATCTAAAAATACATAAAAATGCAAATATAGTATGTTTTTTTCTCATAATATATCAAATTATTTAATAAGGTAAGTCAAAATTAAAATAACAGTAAATCCCTTTTTACACAGATAGCCACAGTTCTAGATGATTTTAGTCTTCTATGGTAACGAATGATCTCAGAGAAGAACTGATCAATATCAATTTGTTCTTAGAATTTCTAGTCTCTTTCAGAGGTGGCTCACTGTAATTAATTTCAGTCTATTTTAATTTATTATGTTTAGTTTTGAAGAGTTCGTTCTTGAAACAGAATTATGCACCCTAATGGCATTTAGTTTTAAAAATAACTATTCTGGCAAGCTATGTAATTGAAATTTTACTAACAGAATTTCTATTAAAAATTATAACATCTTATTAGAACATTCATAAAACATTGTACATCTATGCTGAAGGTATTAACTACTTTTCAGACCGGTTATCACAGTTTAGATCTATTTTATCACAGCCATTAAAATATTTATATGCACAGTAAACCTGCCCATATAGAGTTCCAGGGTTCGTACACATTTCTGCATACGGAAATTAAGTACTTTTAAGGACCATTAATGAAAAAAATTAAGGACCTATGAGCAAATGGTAACTGAATAAATTTAATTAAAAATATTATTCTATGCCTGAATTTCACTTTTGTAATACCATCCTAAAAATAAAATAGATCCCTAAGTAGTATGCGTTATTACTAAACATGAATTAACATAATTATTAATAAATTTGAGAATTAAATAAACTTTATGCAATTTATCAAGTAGCATTAATTATTTTACACTTAATAATAGTTGTGCATATTTGAAAGAAGATAAGTGACATTTACGTTTTACTAATAGTTAGCTTTATGCTGATTTTTTAATCTCATTTTGTCACATACTTGGTCTAGAAGTTTGGTAAATAGCAGGTATTAGATTTTATGTCAAGCGGAATAGGTTAAAATGAGAAGTAAGATCATAATCAACATAATTCATAACAAAATACTGAATGTTGTCACCGTTGCTGATTGTTCAGAGAGACATGCTGATTCGAACAAACCTGAAAGGCCTGTGAAGGCATGGTTGGCAAGTGTTGAAATTTAGTCAGGCTCTGTTTCATGCAGTTAGTGTCATAGCTTTGTGTAAAACTCCAGGGGTTGCAACCTAGTTCATATACTTTCAGGTTCCAATAAGCCATTACAGCAACCAGAGGTGATAAGTTGTTTTGTATTATTTTAAGTCTCACTAGATGCAAAGTATAAGTTTTACTTGAATTTCTACATTTTTGTGTTTTATCTTGTGACCACAGTGAGTATTAATGAAAGGCAATAACTCGCCTTAATATGTAGAGATAATTTTTAAGGGTAAGTAGTTAGTTATAAATAATTAAATTAGGTAAATAGGCAACCTTAGTCATTATGCCTTTACATGGCCACTATTAAATTTTATTTTTTAACAATATTTGTTAAAAAAGCCCTATTAAAATCAAAATCTAATAAAATTGCACAGTTTAAAATACATGTAATTTATGACACTGATTCTTAAACGATATTAGATTAATTACACATTAAAAGCTACAAAAAATTAATGTTTTGTAACAACAACACTCATCAAAATGTTTATCTGTCATTTTAATTTGAAACCTTCCCAAACATTTTGGATACTTTATATTAAACATCTTTTCTAACAATGAGAGATTTGTCTCAATATGCAAACCAATGCTCTCGCTAGTTTCTGCGGGCTTATCTCCCAACTTATCAACCTCTCCACAAAGTACCTATGAGGGTTTAATTGATCTGGTAAAAGTTAAATAGTCCCAAGCCCCAGACAGACATGAAGCAAATTATCGCTATGTCTGAAAGTAATTACAATATCAGACAAAGGTTTAAAAAGAATCTCTCATTTAAAAAGAACTTAGAACATAAAAAAATGCTAACAAAATCAATTACAGCTCACGGTGATGTAATTAAATAAGAGCAATCAAATTCAAAATGTGGACTAGTGGTCAAAGATTATACAATTTAATTTAAATTTAATCTGGCTCAGTAACTCTATCATTTGAGGAAATAGACATGGGAAATTATAGTAAAGACTGAAATCATAAACAGTTGGGTAATTTACATAATAATAACTGCACATATCTTTGAAGAATAATTTTCTTTGTGTATTCAGTTTCTTTCTTCAACACGTTTCCTTTTCATTTTAGAATTTTGGGATTTAATTAAGGATTTCTCTTATTCTAAAAAACACTAAATGCATTTAGAAAATATAGAAAAAGTTACTAATTTTATTTCTTTAGTAATATGAATATTCAGAAAAAAATATGAATTATATATGGTAAAGGCCGGTTACAAAGCTGGTGTGGCGGAATGTTTAGAATTTAGTGACACACGGGACAACAAAATCTAGAAATGGCAAAACTCTTAGAATTTAGAGCAGACATTGGAAGCAGAATTTAAAAAGGCACTAGGCAGCAGAATTTAGGATCCACAGATATTGCTTTTTATATATTTAGAAAGACAGTGTCTTTCTAAATATATAAAATATTATATTCATATCTTTATTACATTTAATAATAAGTTTGAGATTTAAATTACAATAATTATGTTAAAAGTAAATTTGATACCACAGTAATATTTTTTGCACTTAAAAATGATAATTTATTATTCAATTTTTAAAATTTTGTTACATCAATAAGTAATACTAAATTCAAAAGTAGAAAAAGAATTCTATTTGTGGAAAATCCCTAGTGTCTGCTCTGTGTATGATGCATTAAGACATATTAGACGAATCTTTTAAATTGTAAGTTTTCAATTTCTTTATTAATAAAAAAATCCCTTTCTATAATGCCTGCCCAAATGATAAGATTAGAAGCATTTTTGATATTTTCCATGCTTATGTCTAGTGAAAAGTAGAGAAAATAAAGGGAAGATAAACGTGTTAAGAAAAAGATTCTAGTATCAGGAGTAAAACATTCAAATATTATGTTTTCATTGTTCTTCCAGACATCCAAAAAATAAGAAATTTATCACAAACTTTTTGTAAAATACATCCATTGCGTGTTGATACCATGAAGATATTTTTCATTTTGTAAATAGAAGTAAGCCATTCAAATATTAGGTTTTCATTGTTCTTCCAGACGTTCTCCAAACTTTCTACAAAATACATCGATTACGTGTTGATACCATCGAGGCATTTTTCATTTTGTCACATATTTCTCGAATCTTCTAGAATCGTGGGTCTATAAATCTTGCCTTCAAATCCTTCTAAACTTTCCAAGCTGCAATGTCTAAAATACTTAAGAAAAATTATCCCTACCAATTCTGTAACAATAAAAAGCCAAACATATTTTGGAAACAAAAATGGAGGGGAAAAGTGTAAAATTAATTTTATAGAAAAAACTCATGCATATTTTGAGAATTTTGAATACTTTGACCGAGACAATTACATGGGAAAAACTCTTACTTTGAAAAATATTAAAAAGAAGACAATTTTAATTAATTAAATAGCTAATTTTGCTTTTGCTAAAAGCTGTTTCGTAAATTGTGCTTTATAGCATTATGCCTTGTGTATTTTTCAGATTGAAAATATTGTATAAGTTGCCAAAATGAAACTTTATAATAAGACAGCAAAAAATAAAAATGTTTTGTTTTAATGTTATTTTTAAATATAATTTCAATGTGTTACTATTATTTTAATGAAATTTATCAATGTTATGATGTTAAAAAAAAAAAATCGTCGACAAATTTTCAGATCTCAGAATTAAAAATTTTCTATAGAAACTGATCTTAAAATCGCCAAATTTAGAACCATTTAATAAAAGAATTCACATCCCCAAAAGCGAAAATTTGTTTAAGAGCTCTTTATTAGAAAAAATGAATTTCCAAATGCTTATGTTTCACTTCTTGCTTAGAAACTCGAGTATCCCATCATTTATATTAGAAATAGAAACAAATTATAACCCATGAAAGCCATTCAAAAGATAACCATATATGTCAGTGAATCGCCAAAAATATTCTTCCAAAATGCTAATTCACACTTAAAATTGCAGTCATTAAAAACAGACAGAAATTTCAGATGATTAAAATTAAGGACCTTCTGCTGGTTTTTGCCAAAATTAAGGACTTTTAAGGACCAAAATGGATTCCAAAAAGTTTAAGGACTCTTAAGGACCGTACGAACCCTGGAGTTCCCATTGAAGTTAAGTAAAATGAATAGTTTTAGCATTTCCTATAAAATAACTAAGAACATTATAAAAACTTAATGCCTTCCTTATTATTATGAAGGGAATGAAAAAATATGTATAGAAAACGTGCATCTAAACCCCTCAAAAACATAGGAAGGGGTTTTTAATGAAATATCAAATTTTAGAAGAGAGAGAGAAACCTCATTTTTCAAAATAAATTGAAAAATATATCACTCTTAATAAATGTTTTCCCTTCATTTCAAAATAATACCTGAAGAGCTAAAAATTGCCTTTAATTTGGGGGGGGGAGGAACTAAGTGAGCTCTAAATTGAGTATTAATTTCTGAAGACCAATTACATTTCTGAAGAGAAGAATGAACAACTCGCTAAAAGGTAGAAACGAGAGCTATAAGATGATAAAACTATTTCAGATATGAGCAGATTGAAATGCTTTATGCAAGGAATGACAGCAACTTTTTATTTATTTTCTTTTTATGACAAGGAATTTTTATTATGAGTTAATACAGCAATTCCCAACCTGTGGTATATGTGCCCCTATGGATATGAGAAAAAATTGTCAGCAGTGGTAGAAAGGAACAAAATACTGTAATAACTGTTGATAAGAAAAATATTCAAGTTTTCAAGTCAAAGAAAAGTTTTAATTTGCCAATGAATAACAGGGAAAGTAATTGGAATGATTTCTATTATTATCAAAACATGTACAAAAACAATGTACGTAATTGTAACTACACCAGTCACATTGCTTAACTTCTTACATATTGCATATAGCCACCCCTTTCCCACTCTGTCACTGTGGAAGAAAAAGCTTTTTCTTACAGATTGAGTTTTAGTTAGTATGAACAAAATTACATATTAATTCATGTAGTATTTTGTTGTGGTACAATATTATTTTAAGAACGCTTATGGTTTTAAGTATAGGCCTAGACCTCATCATCGGTATGCATGCAATTTGAGCTTGAGACCACTGCACTAATCAAGTATGAATTTATTTCTAAAACTCTTCAAAAACTTCTTTTAGGAAATGCTACATGTTATTTTATTTTCAGTTCAAATTCTGAATTTTTAATACTCACATTTTAAAGTACTACATAAAGATTACTTTTCAAAAATAATTTTATACTATTCAGCTGAAAAAATAGCTCAGTATTTAGTTTAAGATCAGTAAGTAAACTTTTATGTCTGTGATTGCATTTCAAATGATATGCTTTCAGAAAGTGCTCAAAATAAAATTTTGAAGTAATTCAAATAAATGCAAAAAGAACTTTTAGATGTTCATAAGTTAAATTTCATTGATGAAGCTAGTAGAGCAACTGTTGCAAAAATAAAGAAACAATAAATATGATTTTCATAAATAACTTATCTATTATTTATAAATTTATGATCAAAATATAAATTATTATTTATAAATTTATTTTCATTTATAAATTATTATTTATAAATTTATTTTCATTCTTCTTCTGTTCTGATTCTTTTTTTAATAATTTGTAATAAAACTTTAAACTTGCAGAAAAATAATTTTCATTCATTATTTTTATATTATTCAAATAAATACTGAACTGATCTAGAATGAATCAATAAGCATTTTAATTTAAGCTGACTGCAAAATCTGCTTTTATAGTTTTTTGCAATGTGAGTACAAGCCAGTTTCTCTCAGGTACTCCTTAATAAAGGCATCCTTCTCTTTTAAGCAAATAGATCTCATGTGTTTTGCCATATTCAAATAACTTAACCAAAATGTTCAAATTTTAAGATTTGTGCACATGCCATTTCAGAATCATGAATTTAATCAAAATGGTAAAAGGCCAATGTTCCATTCTAAGATAAACCCAATCCCAGCAGATTTTTGTATGATGATATTTTGTATCATATTTTGATTAAAGTATGTAATAAGTACATGTCTCTTCATGTATGAAAAAATGATTAACCTTTGCTGAACTATTTCAGAACTTTTGCATTATAGCTACCGTCATGAAAGAAATCACTGAAACTGATTACTAACTGAAAACCAACCATATTTGACATTTTCCACAGGTAACATAACTACTCCAGTCAACTCCTATTTCACACATTTTAAACTGCTTTTTACAATATTTAATGGAAAGGAATTCTGCTCAGTCAGGAATCAAAGAACCAACTTCCAACAGGAATGTCTCTCCCCCCCCCAACTTTTAACGTTGCGTTTCCAATATTATACTATATATCAGTGATGTATAGGAGCATTATGTGATAAATTTAGCACATTCTTTTATGAGGTAAAATGCATTTTTCATCAAAGAATTCGGTGTATAACTTGGCAATTATCTTGACTTGTACCTAGCAGAATTTATGTGGTGCCATTGCAAAGAAAATGAAACCGTTCTGAAACCATAATAACAACAGCTGCAAAAAATTACATGCAAGAAATAAATACAGTTTGTAATTTTGTTACATTTAGCATTTTGCTGTAATATATACATTGTTTCTGTGGATTTTCTGCTTGGTGGATTCCCCCCCCCCCCACATTGAACAATTTTTTTCTTCATGATTTGATTTTATAGCGACTGCCATAACACATAATAACTAAGGTCTCTACAAATTCCACATGTATGATTCAAAAGCTTGTTAAAATTAAAATAGCTTCTTTAAAAAATTGCAAATTCTATACCTGCCATTTTCCATTAAGTAGAAATAATGATAAATCCAAGAAAGCTTAAAATAAAACAAATTTTCTATGTTTAAATTGTGCTGAGATTGTTCTATAATGTTCAACATTACCTCATTAAACATAATCTACATACATAATCGTTACATAGATTACTGAACATAATCTTTTATAAGAATTTGAATAAATTTTAGATAAAAACAAAATTTTTGGTTAAGCTACCTTCTAAATCTTGCAAATCAGGCCCAATGTATTTAAATGCAGGTTTTCGTCCTAGCTGAACTAATGTCATCTCTTTTTGTATAAGGCCGATACTTGAGAAAACATTGGCTATGTCATACAAACGACGAACTTGAGCTGAAATATAAAACAGGTCTTCATCAGTATTTTTGATCATAAAACTGGAAGATAAAATTTGTTAATAAATTTATAAAAAGCAATTCTTTATCTAATAACGCATATTAACATTTAAATCTTAAAAGAAAAACGAGTACATTCTCATTATCCACACATCCTAACAAAAATTCACGAATTTATTAGAAATAAAACACTTATCACTTTTGAGAATTCCTTACGTAATTTTTTGTGCTGATGTTCATGCCATGTACACAGCAATCTGTTTTTGCTTAATAAGCCTGTGATACATCAAGAATTTTAATCAATATTTATGAATAAAAATGCAATATACTCAGAAAATTTCTCGCCATTGTCAAACAATTGAATAAGTATTAATTTGTAGCAATAAATTAATACAAATAAATATTTTTAGACTGAACAAAGAATATGCATTTAAAGATATTTATTGCAGTGAAACCTTGGTTCATGACCACAATTTGTTCCCAATGGCTGTTCATCACCTGAAATGTTTATAAACTGAAATTATTTCCTTCATAAAAATTCATGTATGCCAGTACGAAAAATAAAAGGAACAATTATAAAAGTGGAATGATTTTGCAGCTAAGAACATAAAATTCATATAAGAACTTTATTTTGTCATGTCTCACATAACTTAAAATATATAGAATTACTTTTTTTTTTTTTTTTTTCCCTTCAAAAGAAATGAATAAAAACATAGGAAATGTCATAAAATGAATAGTGAAAAGCCAGTGTTAGAATTTTTTATTAGAGATATATAGAAAATAAATCATTAAGGTGAGTGGGCTCACTGACTGAAATGCTGCAGTTACAGTTGCTTACCATGCTGTTTATTAGATTGTCCAGGAGTATCTGCAGTAAAAAAGTATACCCACAATGAATAGTGCCTAGAAGCTCCTGGAGAATGCTAGGCAGGGGCTTCAAGTGGCACTATTCACTAGCACTGATGATGAACACTGGGATCCTAGCGTATCCCATACATGCTTATATTAGTTTTAAGTCCATAAAACATGTGGGCCATTCCATCTGCTAGATTCCTTTCCCCTCAATGTTAACAGTCACTTGTGCAGCATGTTGGGGATGAACATTATAGTTCATTAGGGAGAAGTTATTAATAACTGCATACCTAAACAACTTGACATAAGGATCAAGAAACTCATACCTGAATATTTTATTATTCTTAGCTGCAATTATAAAAATGTGCAGGTCAGTGTGGCATTCAAAATGATGCCATGCCCATACCATGACTTCAACATCTTTGTTTCATATGTTCATCTCCAACATGTGCCTTTTATATGTATTATCAAGCTGAGTGCACGTGCTTTGTATCATCCAGATTTTAATGTCTGGATTTACTCAGCTACAGTTTGTGGTACTCCATTAATGCTTGCACCACTGCCAGTGGATGCATTTCACAGCCCAAGTTAGTGGGACACAAATCAGGGTTCCCTTGCATAGAGCTCTCTTCTATGTACCCTTTGAGTGACATGTCTTTTTTAATCTACACATCAAGATTTGTACTTACACAACATT
Source organism: Stegodyphus dumicola (assembly GCF_044657685.1). Classification (NCBI taxonomy): domain Eukaryota; kingdom Metazoa; phylum Arthropoda; class Arachnida; order Araneae; family Eresidae; genus Stegodyphus; species Stegodyphus dumicola. Next base: position 33,558,713 of record NC_140772.1, read on the forward strand.
TATTAGCTAAATTTGTATAATTACTTATTTTAGCCTCCATTTTCATAAAATTAAAAAATTATTCCAAATTCATAAAATTTCATAATTTACCCGATGTAAAATCGAGCTGATATTAACATTATTAAAGAAAGTAAGAAAATAAAATATTTAAAGTCATAAGCTAATATGTACCAAGAGAGAAAAAAGTCTGATGACAAGATAAACGCAATTGTGACACTTGGGTTTAAAACTTAAGAAAATTGTCTTTCTGGGGCATCTTCTTTGTCTCATAGCTCTATCCGACTCTACCTGAAAATTCAGGGGCTTCTGCCTCATTAAAAATTTCTATTATGTGGTGTTGTTTTGTCTGCATTTAAAAAATTCTTTCTAAAGTGATGTATAGCATTATTATTGAAAATTCTTATGCTATGCTATGTCTTATCACGATGACACCGTGCCAGGAAACATTGCACTTTACCCCCATTTTGTGCAACTTTTGCAGATAAAAAATCTAACTATCTCTCCTCTGAAGGTATTTCATGCCCAATTCTTTTTTAACTGCTTTTGAAGTTGTTCTAGTTTTTCTGTACTGAGGAGATCATCTAGTAACTCCTCCACATTTTCATGGTTTAACTTCAAGCTCACAGTTTTGCCTAAAGACATAGTATCATAGCAACAAAGAAATCTTTTGTGTCAAAAATCTCAACATTCTCTTCTTGAGAACAAAATCTGGCCGTATTAGCCTCCAGCTTGAATTCATGACCATGCAAATAAATTGCTACCAAGGTATGTCGGTAAGAGTTAACAAGTTGACTGCCAAATCAGTTTTTAAGAAGATCACTGTCAGACCAAGTGTGCTGCTATACCATGCACCTATTGTTTCTGATAGTAAGAGTTTAGAACATCCAGAACAAAACATTTCAGAATATTCATTCAGTTGAAAATCTTTCCTGAGTGAAGTATTTAATAAAGCATGCGAGATTCAAAAATTATTTCTTTTCCAAATATTTTTTCTGCAGTGACAAATAGTTAACTTTTTTTGGGGCGTGTGTATGTGTTAGAATTATAGCCCTAGTTTTTTGCAATATCTAAAAGAAAAACGGAAAAATAAAGTAAGTAAATTGCATAGCAGTGAAGAAGAAACCTGTTAGAAGTTACAAAAATTTGAATAGTAGCTATGAGGAACAGCAGAGATTTTTAGAAAGATAGAATAACATCACCATATTCTGATATACACAGTGATAATAAATGTGATGTGGATACTACTTAATCATGTTTCATAAGAATTGGTTGTTTAGGATAAAGAAAAACTGATACCAAAGAAAGCACAAGTTTAGTGAATGGAATAAATTTAGCTGTCGGCAACAATTTTCGTTCCTTTTTTCACCATTCAACAATCTTATTTTTTTTCATATACCTATTTTACCTCGTAAGTACTCAAATAAGTGTCAACTCGAATATTGATTATGCGGCCTAATCAGAATTTTTGCCAACACTCGAATATGGATGATGCGGCAATCAACGTGTTAAGCAACGGAGAGTATTAAAATGCTGTTCTAAAAGACTGTTAATTTTGTGTTAGATGTTACATCAAACAACTTTTGAATATTATTTTTTAGCCTGCACATTTGCTGTTCAAGACACAGTTCATTGCCTAAGACTGTTTTTGTTAAAAAAATCTGTTTGTGAATCGATTTAATCATAATGAGTCACATTCATGGTCCAGGGTTCTCATGCATTTCGTAAAGTTTTTAGCTTATGATAAATTATTATTCTAAATTGCCTGATTCTATTATTAAACAAAATCTAAACGTGCTAATTATATTTTTTCTCTGAGAAGTCTTTAAAAGATATAAGGATTTACCTTGAAAGAAGACATTAAAATTCAAACAAAAACTGGGGCATGAAATATATAGTTTTAAATATAATACACAATTTTATTAATTTCTGAAATGTTTAACTATGAACTGAGCACAAAGAGAAATCAATACAGAATTCTGATACCTGCACATCTTAGGATTAAAAATTATGTGAATTATATGTCATGGTTTCCAGTACTTTATTTTTCACTTTATAATTGTCCATTAAATATTTATTGTTTTCAAATAAGTAACTAAACAAATCATTCCTGACATGAAATTCTGGATTTATGAAAGAAAATTTTTCTGTTTTTAAGAATCTTTCTACCATGTTTTTTGAGAAAGAAAAATCTCTTCAAGAGATATTTTTAGGAATCTATCCCTATTCACAGCTCATATAAATAAATCTGTTTGTAGGATATAATGTAAAGAAATAAGCCAAAAGATACATCTAAGTTATAACTCAGTGTCTGAAAAGTTGTAGATAAAAGTATTCTTTAGTCATGTTAACAATATAAATTCACACTAATTTTAAAAGACAATGGAATATATAACCAAAAACTATTGATATATATTTAAAGTAAAAAATTTGCAAAGATTCACCATATTTAATATTACTTAAAAAGGGAGGAGACATTTTTAAAATTAAAATACATCATATTTGTAGCATGTTTTTATTATAAAAACTAATATGAATATTTATATAAGAAAAAACTGCTGTCCTGAATTTTATCAAAATAAAAATTTTGTCTAGATCCAAAAATAAGTGAGGTATTTCTGGATTAGCAGAGTTTTACTGTACAAACTGAGTATAAAATAAAAACAATTTTAAACGCAGTTGGTTACAACAATACACTTTTCTAGGAGGACATGAAAAAGAAAAAGAGAAATGGAGCAAAAATTAATTTAAAAGTAAATACTAGATTTACTATCAGTAATATAGTACTACCGATTTGGCCATGTTATCAATGATTTAATGCATGACTATATTAAGAATAATGGCTACAAACAACAAAGCTGTTTTTAACATTATCATACACAAGACCATTTTACAATGCAAGTAAGATAAAATTATGTATTGTATTACAAAATAAACACAATATTCTACTTGATCTGTCTACTTGATTAATAATTCTCTTAAGCTTTTAATGATAATAAAAATGAGAGAGAGGAAATTCAAAAAAGGACTGTGAAATGGTAAAATTTTACCTCAACATAACAATTAATTTAATTTTGAGAAATGTATTACTTTTGACTTGAGCTCCTTTCACAGTTCTTTGATTAAACCCATTCAGAACTTTTGCAGCAACACCAAGGCTTATAACTTTAGACTAAAATGAAAATAAAATGATGATTTTAAAAAATATATCATATTCAGAATTCAAACAAGAAAATTAAAATGAAGTATCTATTAAACATTGTGATTCAAATATGATCAAATTGTAATGATTATTTAAATGAACAGAAATCATTTAGACTGTCACCTTATACTAAGATAAAAATTTGATAATTCTCCTCTCCCCTTTACTTTGAAAATGAAAATTTAAGTTTCAAGCTGATAACAAAGAGAGTATTTTCATAGCACTGGAAAAACCTTTGTCTAAAAGTAAATAACAGCAATATGCCTATTTTTTCTTCTGTTCTCTTAAGACATTTAAAATATCAGAATATCGCATGCAAAGATTGGAAATGCGAATCAAAGCACGAAAGAAAAATTATCATTGGTAATGGCAAAAGCAACAAACATTTTGTTTCTAGCTTACCATAACAAGAACTCATGGATGACAAATATGTTTATTCATTGCCCTTTGAAATGTGGGACACTGGATAAAAAAATAATCAAAAAATAATTAATTTTGGTGCACATACATCTGATCTCATTCTGAAAAATAATTAAAATTAGCGTTTTTTCCAGCAAGTACTACTTCTATCCTTCAGAGTATTTTGAAAGACCAGGGTATTATGAAAGTTTTAAATGTCATTGCAAAAACGATAAACTGATTCTTGGAAAAATGCAAAAACTTTGAAAGGGATAACTAAGTTGATATGTTTGCTAGAGATTATGCATATTATAGTCAAGGCATAGAAAGCAGTTAAAGTACAGCTAAAAATTGCTTTCGAAAAGTTGCTTTTTATTTTAAAGAAGTTTCAGAGGAAGTGCAAGTTATAGGCAATGTTTTGAATACCACTGACGGTAGTATTCAAAACATTGCCTACATGAGGATTCCTTTTTTGAACACTCTGCAACTGACAGTAATATTGAGTCAACATGTGAGGGGGGAGGGGAACTGATTATGATAATTCTTTTTACAGAAACTATCAAAAGAGCTGCTGAACTGAACTGAAAGTGATATGAAAGAAAGTGACAACATGCCAACTTCAGTTGAATCCTAAAAAGCACTGCAAACTCTAGAACTAATAGATGGCGACTAAAAAAGCATTTAACAGCTGAGAATATAGTTGAAAATCTGTTGATGAATACAAAACAAACATAGATAGATCAGTTCTTGTATAAAGTTCATCCTAAACATAATTCTAAATAAAATAAAAATAATTAGACAATAAATTTTAAAACTGCATAAATAGTTTAATTTTAGCATTACTTTTTAAAAATTATAATTAGATTAATTGTTAGTATTTCATTAGACAGATTTGAGTATTGCAAATTAGATTTTCAGCTTTCAATATTTCTTACTAAATAAGTTTAAAGCTGATATTAAAAATACCTTTGGAATATGAGTGATTTTAATAAGTTGCAAGCATTGTATAATGTACTTAAAATTTCATGATTTTCCAGAAATATGCAAGTTTCTTTACTTTCATGAAACATATTACAAATCCCATATTAAAAATTCAAACTGAAAAATATGGCAAAAGATAAATTAATAACAAATATTATTCTTTTGATTTTAATTAATAGAATGTTGTAATTACAAAGTTCGCAGCAATACATGAAATTTCCCTTTCGTCTGGTTGAATGGCAACAAAAGTTCCGTTTTCTAATTTCTTTTTATACATTGGAGAGAAATTTATTCTTGGGGGGAAAAAAGTAAATAAATAGTTTACAAGCAATAAAATCTTTTTATGCATTTATCACAGTTTCAAATTTTTGCTAAAAGCAGAAAATGGTAAGGCATGTTATAAAATATTATATACTAAAACATAATATTTAGTCCTTCATATATTCACTTACGGGCGAAACCAGAAACAACATCAAAAATTTTTGGCTCATGATACCCAAAGATTTTTCTTTTCGAAGTTCTGGCACATGTGAAGATTGAGCATTGTCATCTTCAAGTGAAGATGCATTTCCACTTTCTAAATTTCTGTTGAAATTTTGAACATCATCTAATATACGCGTTTGTTTACAGCATGGGCCGCACTCCATATTTAGCACAAATTGTAATTTATCTAAAATTTTTTCCTTCAGAGCTTTAGCCTGCAAAAGAAATGAAAATTTAATTTCTTAATGCCAAATGGAATTGCATTTTCACACAAAATTTCACCATCATTAGTGGAGGTGTTTTTTTAATTAACAATAAAAAGTATTCAGAAGCACTAAATTAAATACTTATGATGAATTTACATAAAAAGTGTATTATAAAGTTGATAGATACTGACCTAAAATAAATAAAAAGAAAGAAAAGAAAAGTGATACATTTAATATGGAATATGCTTTAAAAAAAAAAAAAAAAAAAAGCAGTTCCTGGAAAAACAAAATTTTGAAAGCATAATATCTCTTAAAGCAGGTCCAAAACAAAATATTCACATATATGCACAAAGAACACTCTTGTACTTAAGCCGATATTTATCAGAAAATGAATAAACTTCAGTATTTGGCATATTCTTCCTAAGACGACTACCGTAATTTCAAGTAGATAAGCCGCCCTGGCGTATACGCTGCACACATGATAATTGACTTGAAAATGAAAGTTCATCGGATAAGCCGCACTGCCGTATACGCCGCAGCAAAGCATTCCGAAATATGGCTCTTAATATTCAGTAATTCCCTGCCACATTAATGTAATCATCATAGATAGCATTTTCTAACTTTTACAATATAAATATAATCAGTAATATATAAATAAATAAGGAAGAAACACTTGAACTTGCCGAAAACAAACTCTGATGATTTCTATTGGATATTATTCTTACGGGTTCGGTAGACTTCGTTTATCACCATAAATTACCATATTATGAAAAGGAATACATAAATTAGATAAGTAAACAGAAATATGTAATTAAATTAAACTACATTTATTTATACAAAACCTTCAAAATCTGACTCATTGATGTCAGAATTAAGTAAATTTAACAAACGACCATTAAGGTCAATTTCATCGTTCTATTCTAAATCACTTCTTGCAACGTCACTATCTTAACTCTAATTTTCTTTTCCGATGATTTTCGATTTAATGAAAGCTAATTGTATCAGCTCAGACTGATTGCCATGCATTACAGACCCATAAGGCAGCCTCCTCATACGAAGCTTTTCTCATTCGTCTGGAATTTATGAAGGAACAGAGTCCGCTTTGCATCCATTCCTCCCACTGCTTTCATAGTTTATGCTTGAAAATTCCACTTATAGTGAGATCCAGTAGCTGTAAAATTTTTGTAAACCCACCTGGTATCACTGAGACATCGGCTTTTTTTGCTTCAGATCTTACCGTACCCGTTAAATGGGATCACATTGAATCCAGAATGATGAGTCCTCTGGGATTGGAAAAAAAGCACCTTTCCTTTTATGACAATTTTCGCTCAGCCAAACATCACTTCTTCACACATCCGTCCTTTTTCGTTGGCATAAATAATACTTCTTTAGGGAAGTTTCCTTTCAGAATTGTTTTTCTTTTGAAAATTATCAAATGGGTTAACTTTTCTTCATTGGCGCAACAACCCAAAACACATGTAAAAGAAGACTTTTCATTCCCGGTTGTTAACACTGAAATAGTTTTTTTTCACCCACTGAATGAACATTTCTGCTCTGAGGACAGTCAAAAGTAACGGGAACTTTGTCCACATTAATTATTTGCTCTCTTTTCAAATTTATTTTTAAATTTTCTTATATGTGTACTTAACAAAAGCTATCTTTTTTTTTTCTCCAAGCCAGTCCACGGGAAGCTTTTGTCTAACTGTTGTTTTGGTCCTGACAGATAATTTCTTTCACTTCACGAACCTGAAACACTGATTAGGTCCTCCAACAAAATTTTTAATACACATTTTTGTAGCACACATTTTCTTAGGCATTTTCCCTAATTCTTGTTTGCACTTCAACCGCCGAATGCATCACTCGTCAACTTGAAATTCTTTATCTGCAGCGTGATTTTCAATTTGGATCGCTTTCTTCACTGCCAAAACCTTAAAAGCAGCTGTATAACTTTTTCTTCGAGAAGGATCTGTAATAATATTTTTAAACCGTGAATGAAAAGGCTAGCAAAAAGCCAGCTAGAAAGCAGTAAAAATGTGTAAGAATGAACACAGCACTTGGAAAGTAAACGTAGCTGTTTCCATTAAAACAAAAAGGTCATAGAAAAACACTGGCAAAACCACGGAGTTTAGCAGAAAGTACATGCATCATTACAGTGTCTTTATAGAGAGCGTCACCTACGTTAGTTGGGAGAGTTTGAACATATTGCACTTAGCGCAATCTGAGGTTAGAATGTTGCAGCGAATTCTTACCGTTTCGCTTGTGATCTGAACTAGCAAAGTTTTCAGGACAGAGGAAAAATAAAATTACCTCAGATATACCACCGACCTAAATTTTCAACTTTTAAACACGTATAAGCCACGGCTTATCTACCCGAAATTACGGTACTTTTAGAGAAAATTTAAATTACCTGGAATATATCTGTTCTCAAAGATTTTCACTGTATATATGTGTTCTTAGTGTAAAAATGTATTTCTCATTTGGTCTTAATGTATACATGAATTAAAGTAATATGCCTGTACACTTAATGTCTTAGTGTGCACACACACATATATTATATATATTTACATATGGTAGTAATGCTTTTTACTAAGACTATTACTACATTGACTAAGACAATAGTTCCCAAAGTGTAGAAGATGTAACATTTTTAACAATTTCTCATTCCGAAAATTTTAATGTCACCCTCATGAACATCTGATGTCATACCATTGTATTCTAAAAGGAAGGTTTAATTTCAAGGGCTAATTTTGGCAAGAATTTCTAATGGGTGCGGGAATTTACTGTCCAAGACAATTTCCACACATTAAATTGTCATCTTTATCGTTGCATATCCGCAAAACGTTACCAACCCAAATAATTTTATAGACACATAATGCAGATAAAATCTTAATATTTTATCAAATGAAGATATGAGTATCAATTTGATTTATATAAAGGAATATAAAACTCACTTCTAACTCTTAATTATATGAATAATGTATGAAATGAAAAATTACAGTGGAAAGAAATGCAACTATTTATTTTAGATATTTTTCAGAATGTAAAATTTCTCTCTCTCTCTTTTTTTTTCGGATATAAATAATTAAAACATAATGGCAATTACTGCTTTAAATTAATTTACAATAAAAAAGCAATTTCAATAATATTTATGATAAAAAAGATGTTAGAATCAATTTTACTTTAAATGTAAACAAGTTGAATAATTTCCACTTTTCAAAATTAAAATTGAACTAACTTTTCTTACTAAACAAAAAATTTACAAACCTTCAGTATATGCAATGACTTCAGAAGATTGTTTTTACCAAACCACAAATACTGATTTTTAGCATTTCGAGTCAGAATTCCGATACTTTCAAATACATTAACAATGTCATAAAGTCGTCTTCTTTCAACACCTGAAAAATGAGAAAGCTGATGAGATTATGATAATAAATATACACGACTTCTAACCTTGAAATACAAAATCTGGGCATTTTTAGGAGGTTTTTCTGTTGCATGACACCACTATTTGAAAAGAACTTCAAATTGACTTAACAGCTATAAGTACACATCGCTATAGTGCCCATCGGTCAATTTTGACTGATGGGCACTTTTATGTTCCGATTTTGACACACTGGTTGAACAAAGGAACTGAGGGAGTTTGTGAACTTAACATTACACAAGTATATAATATGTAAATGTTTGATAACAACAAATTTTCTGCTTTTGTAAAAATTTCAAAATTGTAATACATTTACTATAAGTCATGTTTAATGTTTGCTTGCTAATTTAAAATTTTTATTGCCTTATGATGTTTTTTAAATAGTAAAATAGGAAAAAAATTCATTTAAAATGCATACACGGTCAAAAATGGCCTAATGTCTAACTTTGAATTATTAGAACATGTGTTCTTATAGGTGTTAAATCTATAATGATTGATTCAGGTTACTGAACTTTTTATAATAAAATCCTAATGCAAATACCGTATTCTCTCGTGTATAGGCCATACTTTTTTCCGCAAAAAAAGCATATGAAAATCGGGAAGGGGGCTTATACACATAAATGATTAGAAATAGAAACGTACAAACATCTGGCAAAACAGCAGTGCATCCAATGTCATGTGACTCCTCAAATGAAAGGAAAATTAAATGAGTTAAAAACTGATGTACAATATAGCTATGGTTCCCGAAGACCTAACTTTCATGCCCAGACCTTTGATGTTATTGTTAATTGTTCCTTTAAAAGTTCATGCTGGTGACTTTCTAGAAAGTATACACCAAATCATGGCCTTATACCAACAGGAAAAAAAACAAACATCTGAGTATGCAACAAGTGTGTGAATGGATTTTACCAACCTGGGGAAGTGTCAAGCCTGAAGCAATCGTTAAAGGATTTTTGAAGGGTGGAATATTTAATGCTCTAGACAGCTTGCAGAACGACAGCTATCAATGCCAGCAATAGCAATACCTATACTGCAGGTGGCTACTCTAGTGATACTGACAGTGAATAAAAGATGCCAAACACAGAAATATATTCCCTTTTGACAAATAATCAAAAATTTTGTCCCTGTGTGGTAATTACTTTCGCCATTTCATCATCTTTTATTCTGTCTAACTTCATGTTATATGCAATATAATTTACTTGCTAATTTGAAAATAGTGTGTCACATATGTATTTAATATTTTTGAAAACTTCAAACAATATACCAGAAATATTGTAAATAAAAGACGCTGCAAGATTTTTTTCTTCTTTTCTGCATGTTGCAAATTCAACAAAGAAAAATAATTCTGAAGATGTTTTATTTTCAGAACTATTTTCTAGCCAGTAACTGAATAATATATTTTAATACAAACTGTTTTTATGTACCATAATGGTAATGAAAGGCACTAATCAAAAAAACTTTTTTTTTTTTTTTTTTTTTTAAATCTAAGTACAACATATTTTCACAAAGTATTTTGAATAGTAATTTTTTTATGCTGACCAAATACTGATGAAACAGACGGTGATAACCTCTGCTGTTACAAAAGTGTTTATGGTATATAGCGAATAAAAAAAGAGTAGATGACTGCAGACATATCTGCAGAAGGTGTCGAGAAAGTCATTTAAGCATTATGATTTTCAAAAGGCCGTAAGGCATTAAGAAGAAATTTCTTTTATGTTAAACTATTTGATTTTTGCAATTTAAAATAATAATATAAATATTTCTATTAATTTTATAAGTGACTTTAAAGATTTAGTAGAAATAAAAATGCAAAAAATCTGAAAGGGTTCAGATTATGTAAAAAGGTTTAATATTTTGTGTGTTACCTTTATTTATTAAATATCATGTTCTTTCCACTTAAACCATAAAATTCAGTTCAACAGCAATGTCGAAAAATAATTTTAAAATGAGCATATCTTTAAAATTTCCGATACATAGTTCCATGCGCTGGAGATAAAAAGGTCATCTGTTAATAATGATTGCAAATGGTCATCTGTTAACAATGATCTCAAATACGATTTTACATACTTCATTTTCAGAATGTCTTTTTGCATTGGTAAGCACTCCGAAATATGGAATATAATATCCATCCCTGTGCATATGATTTTAAATGCACATATTTATATTCAGAAAATATATTTATAAAATTGACTTAGATATACCTACAACAACTCTAAACATCATTTTTAACATATCATTCTGCAAATCGGTCACTTCCAACTGAAGCTATCTGATGGAAGCTCCTCAGTGATACAGTCAAATGAATTTTGAAACATGGAAATATACTTTGCATTTGCAATCAAGATCCACAGAATGCTGCTAAAGTGCAGTACAAGTTCAGAAAATATATCCAGTGCAAATACTTTTGGGAATGGGAATTTTGCTAATATTTGAAATTTTTTGCTGCATGGAAAATAGTCAAATTTGCTTAATATTATCTGCATTTCAAACAATGCAAATTTTATGATAGAATATATTTCATATATGAGAACTGTTTTTCCCTGTAATTTTAAATTGAATTTGTTGAGATATCCCAGGACATCTGCAGCAAATGCCAATTTCCATAGCCATTCACAATTCAATGATAAAAATTGTTGGCAATATTTCTCATTAATAAAAATATCTATGACTTCCCTCAGTTTGAAGAATCTCAACAAAACTTTTCCATTGCTGAGCCAGCAAACAGCTGTATGATAAGGGAAGCTAGAATATTCAGCTTTGATCTCTAATAAAAATTCACGAAACTGGATTTGCTAGAAGCTATCTTCACCTGTAGCTGTTCCATGCAGACTATTCACAGAAGCTAATTCTTTAATCACATCAAATTCAACATTGACACCTCAAATAAAAACCAGCAGTTGGACAGTATCAATAATATATGTGTACTCATCAAGAACCAACGAAAACCATTTGTAATTTTTTGTCTTCTTTTAATTAAATCTTTAGTACCAATCCCAGACCATCAGCCACCCACAAGCAAATTAAAACTATCCGCCCTTTTTTACAGAAATATAATATGTTTGATAATCATTTTGCTGCCCTTAAATTTGGCTGATCATGTTCTGTGCACCAACTTGCCTCCCGCTAGGATCGCCCTGTAACTCTTGATGTGGTTCCTGATGTCCTCAAGTCTCCTAATAGTTGTTATCACTGAAAGACTGACAGATCAAAAGATACCTATTTTTTCTGGACACATTTCTTCGACTACCACAAGCAAACGTGATTTAACTAATTCATCATCAGTAAATGGTTTTCCTTTTGTGGCTAATAAATGAGCTATTAATAGCTTAACTTGACTTACTTCTTCATTATCAGTTTCTGTTTTTGTGAATTAATTGCATTGCGATGACACATTCTGTATTAAACTTTCAAATTTCAATTGTCGTCATTTTCTGAGAGGTCTGAATATTATGTTGCAAGCTTAGTTTGGTTATCATAACAGATATTGCACTCTTTATGTTACTGCATGTTACACATAAAATTTTGTCATTTAATTCTATGACAAAATAATTGGCACTCTATTCTACTTCACGCACGAGAATTCAAAAGCACGACATTCGAGGTCTACTTTTCTCTTCTTATTTAATTTTGAAAGTGAAATAGTAATGGTATGAATGAATAAAATACTGCAGCACAGACAATATTGCACACACCACTATTGCAAAATTATAAACATGCTCATGCAGCACATAGTGCACAGACATTCTCTTGCTGGGAGTGCTTTTAAAAACAATGACGAACAAAAGATAATAGCATTACTTGTGGTCATTATTCACAAGTTTCACATCCACCATTGGCTGCTGCATAATAGCACATAATTTGATTAATTTTTCATGTAAAAAATAATATCAGCCCACAGGCCAGATTTAGCCCATGGGTTTTAATTTGCCGACAGTCTAAGCAAATTTTTTTTTAAATGATTGTATTAGAATGATAAATTTTAATGCACATTAATCTTGAATGTGAATGAAAAATAATTAGAGATATTTATTACATGATTAAGACAAAAACATGTTTATAATTCTTAAGATTTTTTCAAGGAGCGTTCAAAAGAATAATCTACGAAGCCACATTTCTGATTCGATATCTGGGTGAATTACTAATGCCAAATAAACTTCTAGAAGAAAATATATTCATACATATATAAAACTATATATAATCAATTTGTACAAATATACATAAAACAATGAACAGAAATATACTGTTTGTATAGTAATCAATTTGCTGAAATTATAAGCTGAAACTTTTTTTAAGTGAGTAAAAATTCTATAATTTTAATATGTAATTACTGAATTGAAAGAAAGTACCTAATTTAGTAGAAACATCATCTAATGAAACTACTATTTTATCCTCAGGAGATGGATAAAGTGGATACATATCTAAAAACCTGAAAGCAGAAATTTATGAACATAAAATAATTTTAAGCATATTTGAACTAAATAAAAAATCATTCATTTTAATCAAAACAAACAAGAATTTCAAATTTAAAGGAGTTGTTATTTAAAGTTCCATACCGTTCTTTAATCGGGACTGGATTACGAAATGTATGAATGCATGTGCATACATGTGTATATGTATACACACACATACATTTGTGCTTACATACATGAACACGCACATCCATCCATCCATTTCTGGATCCGGTTCCCTGATAACAGAACAGTACCTAAAATTTTATCATCTTTAAAATATTTTTTTAAAAGTGCAGTCCTCCAACTTGGAAATGATTTTAAAAAATTAGAATGGATCACTTTTTAAAGCAATGCAGTTTTTGAATACATTCTGCATAAACTTCATAATTTCCATTAAAAAAATAAATTATCACTTTAACTACCTATGGATACAGTAAATGAAAAGTAGGAAAAACACATGCAGTCATGTTATGTTATTTATTTAATAATATTTTATTTAACAATAGTTTTTCACAGTCACTGTATCTTTTCATCTATCTTATCTTGTCGAAAAACAATGAATAAAGGTTCTGCATATGTTTCAGCTTCTGAAGATAAAAATCATACATATTCATTTATAGTTTCTCAGATGTTAAAGAACATATAATCATTATATCTGATTTTCACAAACTCTGTTCCTTATATTTAGAGAATTTTCCCATAATAAGATAATTTTGTCCATATTACACTATTTTGTCTCTAATTTATTTTTATAGTGCTAATTTATACATATTTCCATAGATTATCAACATGACATATATGATACAGATATGTTTTACATATCTGCATTCATACAGATATGTTTTACATATCTGCATTCATACAGATATGTTTTACATACGACATATATCATACAGAATAGTTTATATGGAATAATGAACTCAAAACATAGTTAAAAGTTTCAAAAAATGTGTTGCTTTTAAGGCTGGCTGATAATAAGCAAAAAATGTAATAATTTTTTATAATAGGAAATCACAGTGAAGCTTCTCCAAGATTCCCCCACATTTCTAGATGATTTTGTTCTTGATGTTTATTTGGTACTCTTCTGTTATTGAGACCAGATTCAGAAATTGTATGTATGTATATGAATATATGTGCGAGTGTGTGAATATACACACATACATATACATGCATACATGAACATAATCATTATTTCTTAGACCTTAAAAATTAGCATTGAACATTAACATTTTATGATGTTCTCAAACTAGTTGCATGAGAAGATTCATGGTACTTCTCTGATAAGTCACTTTGGCAATAAGTAGAAATTCTGACATTTCTGCCTTGATGAGAAACACAAAGTTAAGAGTATGCACTAGTTTATGTTTCTCTAGCTGGTTCTCAGTTTTTCATCGCTAAATGTTGTCACATGTTTACTAGTTTCAGACTTACATCAATGGGAAAAAATGCTATAAGGCATCACATTGGCTTGATAATGTTTATGATGCATTATTTGCAGCAATTGACTGATAGCACCTATCAGAAAATTTATGTTTTAAATTTTAAATAGGTTGCTTACAAAACTGTACTTGTCTAGTTTTCTTAGGTAGCATACACTATAGACTTTAAAAAGACCCTACAAGTATTATCTTCTGGTCTTGTGAATACAGGAACACAAAGTCAGAAGAAATGTGTATAAGACCATTTTATTTGAACACAAAGAAATAACAATGACCCAACTTGGGTTTACCAAGTTCGGTCATTGTTCTTCACTCAACTTCACCAACACCTTTATTTAACTTATATATAATGCTGAACTAATTCAAATGTAATAGATTAGCCTAACAATTCACAGGATAATTTAAGCGTGCAAGAAAGGCTCTGGTTTGTTAAAAAGTCGTGAGACAAGCCAAAATGGCTAGAAGCACTCAATGCCACAGAATCAAATCGTTAATAAGTCATGGTACAATGTAATCTGAAACGGGCAGAACACGCTCTAAAATTAACTTCTGAAACCCTCGTTTAAATAGCACTTCTTTGTCCCGCTATCTGAATAAATGCTCGCTATCTCATTTACATTCTGGCATGAAAAGTGTGCGTGAAAAGAGTGTAATAGAAAAGTAGTTCAACTTAAAATTAACCTTTTGAGGCCGGGGCTTTGGTAGCAGTAAAAGTTCCCAAAGGATGGGGAATCTTGAACCGAATGCTTCCCCCCTTTAAGAAATCACCTCCTATTTGCAACGAAGAATCTTGTGTGTAGTTTAATGGATTCTCAAAGGGGTGCATCTATGTCACAAAAGGAAGACCTTTGAAAGAGATAAGTGGTTAAAACCCCACGTCAAATCTGACATTTCACCCACTTTTCAGCCTGGAAGATAGGGAAAAAAGACATGGCCACTAAAGTAGACAACCCTGTCTTTTCAAAGAGAAGAATCTATGGCCACTATAATGACCATCCCGTCTTCAAAAGGTTAAAAATAAATAGATAAAAACCTCACAAATTAAATGAAAGTCTCTCACAGACGGGCAGGCTGCATGGGTGTTTTCTTGGTTTTCCCCATGTGTTACGTGTTAATATGAGACAAAACCCTTAGATAGTCCTTTACAAAGTCATCTTTCCCTTCCTTGTTTGCTATGGTGGTGGTACTATAGGTTTTGAATTTTTATTTAGATGGTATATATTAGTCAAAAGGTTGAGAACTGCTGCTCTATGTCATTTTCAAACACCTGATATCTAGAGCCTTGTTTCTCAACTTTTTGTAAGTCGGGGAACACTACACATCTCTTCCTGTGCAGAACACTTACAATACACCATGAGCTTTAAAGAGAGATGGGCAACATTTCTGAAAAAGCATTTATGAAAAAGAGAAGGGCCATTGCTATATTAATAGTAATAGTAGTAATAATAATAATTATATGAAATCTCATAAAAGTATATCAAGTGTTTTATAAATAAATTCAAAGGTTTCAACAATGAGAACAATCTATAAAAACATTATTACTTTCTCTAAAGATTTTTCCTTGGAATGTGAAGTTGAAGATATTGAACTGTTTCTAAACCAAGAGTCTAATGAAAAACCAATGAAAAGTTGGCTGAATTAAAACAAAAAGGAATTAAACAAGAAGAAAAAAAAATTGACCAGGAAAAAATTTATCATAAGGGTTTATCTAAATGCTTTACAATGCTAAATTAATTTTCTACTAAGTTAAAATCCATGGATCCAAATTTTGAGATATTTACAAGAGTTCAATGGCAAATGACTAGCTGAAATTCTAGAAACTAGTTTGGACAGGTGCATCTTGTAAAAAAAAATAATGTATTTTAGCTACTTATTGTAAATATAGGTTATATTTAATTAAAGCTTATTTCATAGTTAATATTCTTCTAATATCTTATCTGATTTCATAGTTAATAGTTGAACTTCACTGAATAATCATGTAAGATGATCTCATTTGGAATACAAGACTATTTTTCTGCATTTAGTGTCCACCAGCGGCTGAGCGGTGAGATCATTAACATTACTAGTTTAATCCTGGTTTAAATCTTAGCAAATAGGCTGGTTGGATATGCTTTTCTACAGTTTTACCCACTATAATATGAATACTAGCCAGTTTCCCTTAGAAAATCCTCCGCGGAAGTATCTCTGTCCTTAGAAAGATTGTCTTTGTGTGCTTTGCCACAATATAAGTAACCTAACCCTCCCCCAGAACGGTCATCTTTGCACACATAACAAAATTTTGTTTGTTTATTTTTATCCAATGCTCTGGAAAATAGATTGTGTTGTACATGTAACTGTATTTATTATTATTATTAACCATAACTGTGATATAGAGCACTGTAGTAGCAATGTAGATTAAATGATGTTTGTGCAGATCTTCTAATCATTATTAAGCACTTATGTAACATATAAAAACGATACATGGTGCAGCCAGCAGTAGGTTTGAATAACCCTAAAGATATTCTAAACTTTGAAATATGATGGGAAGTTGTTTACAGTGAAATTGAAACTTCCATCACTGGTAAGTGCAATGTTTATTTTTATTTGAAGTGGCTAAAAATACATAAACTATTTAAAGTTTTAAATTAAATATGGTTGGATTAAAGCCACCAAATAACCTAAATTTCGAAGGTAATTTAAGCGAAAATTGGAAGAAATGGAAACAAAAATTCCAGATTTACCTGTTAGCGTCTAGTGGTATTACTATATCACCTGAAATTAAAGTAGCTATTTTATTGCATATTATTGGTGAAGAAGCGCTTGAAATGTATTAAAATATGTAAAGCTTGCTTGTGAATTAGCTGAACTTCAGCTGAAAACTGAAGAAAATAAAATTGAAGTGATCAAAAGGAATAAAATTCCACCTTTAGAGAAAAAATCTAGGATAATAAAGGATATCAAGATTTATTTAAAGGAATTGGGAATTTAACTTGATATACCTGTCACATTAAATTAAAACCAGGAGCTGCTGCTAAAATAGAGCCCTGTAGGATAATTCCACTTAGCTTATTAAATCCATTAACAAAGGAATTGGCAACAATGGAAAAAGATGGTATTATAAAGAAAGTCAATCAACCTACAGAATTTATGAATTCTTTGGTTGTTGGTTGTAGTAAGAAAATAGGATGGTAATTTAAAAGTGTGTTAGATTCTTTCCATGTACACATGACCTGTTTTAATTTGAGGGAGAGGGGAAAAGAATTTCACTAAATTGGAGAAAACTATATCACAATAACTTAAGATCAGTTTGTAAACTGTTAGGCTGCAAGATTTCTATGGCACTGATTTGCCAGACACATTGTCTGCCAAATCTGGTGATATTTTGCCTTGCGTGGTAACCATAAGATCTTGGTGAGATTTTATTTCATATGCAATCCATTTAATTAATTTAGGCATTTCTGTTCCGTTACACGAGTAATTTTTTATTTAATTGCACCTTTCACGTGGATTTTGTTTGTTGGATCGCATGCGGATGTTATCTGGATGTATTTGTGTCATTTTAATTGTTTGTTTATTGCCTTATTTATTATGGCTGGAATATTGGTGAAGGTTGTTGTTTAGAGATATCAACTACATATTTTGGATGATATCAAGTCTCAATTTTATAGATAGATATGCTGTTTGTGTTATTAATGTTGATTTTGTGCAGAATATTTACATGTGGACTTTTTGTGGGATCGGATTTAAGATGTGAGAAGTCTGAATCAAAATTAAATTTAAGAAAAAAGAATGTTTCATATGGATATATAGGTCTGTAAGCAAATGATTATTGTTATTTTCAGTAGAAAATGCTAAATTACACATAATATAAAATTTAAGGATACCTTGTAATATCATAACCTTAATTCCACCCATCTATGACATCACTAAGCTCTGCCTTCTCAATTTTGTTTACATTTTGCACTTTAAGCCAAGCATTTCTGGAAAAACACAGTTTTCTCCCCAAAAACTTTCACCAAGCCAGTACATCTGGCACATCTGTTCCATTTCTACAATAATGTAACATCAACGATCAGTAAAAGCTAGCCAAATGCATTGTTTTATATGCATTTTATTACTTTAGCAATAATAATGAAAATCAATCTGGACAGTATTTATATTTTTCTAGCCAATAGGTACCGTTCAGCTATCTGCTTTAAAATCTCTTCAAAAAAGCCTGTTTTCCTTTCAGACATTTTTTCCAAATAAATTCCCAGAGATAACTTGGAAAATTCATTTGTTTTTGAAATACTGTTTCATGGGATGTACATTTCTGCACTCTACTACTACTAGGGAAAATCCCATACTTCTGAAAAAATGTAACACTTTCTTTTTTGTTAATAGGCAAACTCCACAGTTACATTATGTTTCATTACAAGTAAATAAAACCCACATGCTAATCAAAGCAGAAACCATAAACATAACCTTCAAAATTCCAAAACTGCTTGTATTTAGTGGATTGTGAGATAAAATGCATTTTCATAAAATTCTGGGCTGCTTACTTCTGTTACATAACACTTTGCCAGTGTTTCTTGTCATGATTGGGCAAATAATGCACCAATACCCAATTTTCTGCTGTAAATAAACCTTATATTAATGCAGCAATTTAATTAATTTTCCTTTATTTTTAAATTAGATCAAGATACAACTGAATTGACTTATAACTGGTCATTTGGAACTTATGTGGTCATAAGTCAATGATCCCTAGTATGCATATAATATAAATATTTTAATCCATTTTGATTATATTTCTGCTTTTTTGTATTGTATTATTTTATTTATTTGTTTTTAGAATAGTAATTTTATGTTTAATCTATTTTGTGGCCCCATGATTCGTATTTAAGTGTTTATTTGTTGCATAGAATTTTAGAGTGTAACATCTTTGGAACTGTAAAAATAGCTCAATTAGAAGGAGAGATTTAGGCAATTCCGTTCCTAAAAGGCATTGGTGACAACTTGTGTGCTTTCTGGAAGATTCATGAAATCATATTTTTGAAACTATATAACATTCTTCCAAACGTTTATAGAGCCCATGCTGCAAGGTAAAAATATGAGTTGAAAAGCAAGGAGTTTAGTTGCAAATTAGCTGCAAGATTCAGCCATTAGCTGAATTATGAGTTAGGATTTACCCTGAAAGTGATGAGTAATTTTATGATTTATTTCATATGTAAGAAGTAGCTGCTAAGTATTCATCTTCTTGAGTTATTTCTAGTTATTATTGTGCTGTGTGTGCTATTGATTGTGTTTATTTTCTTTATTTTTAAGTTAGATCAAGATACAACTGAATTGACTTATTGGTAATTATTGGTAAGTTGGAACTTATGTGGTCATAAGTCAATGATCCCCAATATGCATATAATATAAATATCTTAATCCATTTTGATTATATTTTTGCTTTTTTGTATTGTATTATTTTACTTTTTTGTTTTTTAGCATGGTAATTTTATGTTTAATCTATTTTGTGGCTCCATGATTTGTACTGAAGTGTTTATTTGTTGCGTAGAATTTTAGATCTTTTAATGGAGTGTAACATCTTTGGAACTGTAAAAATAGCTCAATTAGAAGGCGAGATTTAGGCAATTTTGGTCCTAAGGGACATTGGTGACAACTTGTGTGCTTTCTGGAAGATTCGTGAAATCATATAGCATTCTTCCAAACATTTATAGAGCCTATGCTGCAAGGTATAAATATGGGTTGAAAAGCAAGGAGTTTAGTTGCAAATCAGCCGCAAGATTCAGATATTAGCTGAATTATGAGTTAGGGTTTACCCTGAAAGTGATCTGAGTAATTTTATGATTTATTTCATATGCAAGGAGTAGCTGCTAAGTATTCATCTTCTTGAGTTATTTCCAGTTATTATTGTGCTGTGTGTGCTATTGTGCTGTATGCGTTTATTTTCCTTATAAAGTGCTAATTTTTCCCTACTTATCTGGACTCATTTAAAGAGACATCAATGATCCCATGCTAGATATATATATTACAGAGCTGTTTATAAAATAATCAATTAAAATTTATCAAAATAATGAAAAAGAATTCTAAATACTTTTCATACTTTGAGCAAATAAGTGCTAAGGATTTCTCTTTTCGATTTGTTCGGATAAGGATACAGGTTTTTGTATTCGTATCACAGGATACAGGAACATCAATTTTTTCATTGTAGTGATCTTCCTTTTTTGACTATATAAAGAAAAACCATATTTGGTCAAGAACAACAGATACATTAAAATTATTGAATTTTATTACATAAAAGAATTTACATGAAATTACAATATAAACTTGAATACGATAATACTTACTGCAATGAAAATGAAGATTCAAACAAATTATAATAGATAACGTTCCTCAGACTAATACTTACTTTTGGAGTTCCACAGTTTGCATAATCTTGTGATGCTGCAACTGATGTTAATAATTTAAAGTTTGTATTTGGTGTAACAGGTTCCTCCATATTTTGATTGTATTTCTGAGGAGTAGATTTTCCAAAATCCTTTTGATTGCACTTTTTGGGGGTAGCTTTTGTGCAGATAATCACATTATTACTTCCTACTTTTTGGTCCAGCACTTGAGAAATATTTGAATTTGTAGAAGGTGAAAGAAAGTCACTATCTGGAGGGTAATTTTCCTTAAATGATGAGTTAGGTGAAATACACTCAAAATGATCACATTCGTACTTTACTCTTTTTATATCAGAACTCAGTTCCATTTCCACTTGTACAACTTCAATAATCTGAATAAGAGAAAGAGATAAAATAATAATTTTTCAATTAGGTCATACCATAGATGAATTAATAACTGTTCAAAAATTATCATTTAAGTAAATAATAAAAATTTTTGCTTAGAGTAGAGAGAAGGGTACTCCTTGTATTATCGCGAAGTTGCTATTTCATTTATGGTAGCCTGAGTAGTTGAATGTTATGGAAACACTATTATGATGTCAAATCAAAGAATTGCACAAATTCGGTATCCATGTACAGCCAAAAATAGTCAATTTTTGCCAAGGGATACCCGTAAATATATCTTTACTAAATTTTCAATTTGAAGGAAGGGTCTTCATAAATAAAAAAATTTGAAATTTGACATATTCAATATTTATAAAATCCACACAAAAAAGGTACTCTTTGGTTAACAGGACATTATGTGCCAAACTCTTTATTTCATTGCACATTTTCTGATTTAGTTCAAGTGCAATATGGTAACACTTTTAAAAAAGCGTAAAATCTACATAAACACCGATAAAGTCTCGTGATCAGCAATATCATGTACGCTGAGCAAAAGAAGTTCTTTATTCAAATTTCACGTTACATCTATTCGCACAGTGCCAGCTGCCTGGGTTTTAAAAGGCAATGTGTTACGTTTCGAATCAATCGGATTGAAAGTTTATGTGCAATGTCTCCTTCTTTAGTCGAGCGTGCGTTACTGGTCAAATTTTTACCTCAACCAGTGCAACGCGTCAGCCGCTCTTCGTGCTTTTAGAACGCACACACACACAAAAAAAAAAAAAAAAAAAAAAAGTAAAGTAAAGGTAACAGTCCTGTGTCAGTTAATGGGCTAAAGCAATGGTTGCAACATTTGAGAAAACAGGTTTTCTGAAGGTTCAGTCAAGCAGAGGATGGAAACCTGTACCACAGGATACAATCGAAGCAGTTGCCACGGCGATTGTCGACAGAGGACCAGACAATATTGCTGCCACCCCTAGCGCTCGGAATATGGATATGCAGTATGGAACAGTACGCTATGGAAAATCTTACGAAAGATTATCAACATTATCCGTACAACATCAGCCGTGTACAGGAGTTACTGTACCCCGACCATGATAAGCGATTGACTTTTGCTCTCACCTTTCTTGCCAGAATGGAGGTGGATGATGCTTGGCCGTGGAAAATCTTATGGGTAGACGAGGCCCTCTTTTACCTGAATGGA
Organism: Stegodyphus dumicola; assembly: GCF_044657685.1. Taxonomy (NCBI): domain Eukaryota; kingdom Metazoa; phylum Arthropoda; class Arachnida; order Araneae; family Eresidae; genus Stegodyphus; species Stegodyphus dumicola. The sequence continues at coordinate 33,581,230 of NC_140772.1, forward strand.
ACTGTGAATACCCAGAACTGCCAAATTTGAGATGACAAATCACCACATGCAGTCACAGCAATTCCCTTACATTCACCAAAGGTAACTGTTTGGTGTGGGTTCACAGCGGAATTTATCGTAGGTCCATTCTTCTATGAGAACACAGGACCAAAAACCTGTTCTATTACTGGAGATAAATATCACCACATGTTGAACAGCTTTGTCATTCCGGCACTTCAGCAAAGACAATGCTTGGGGGAAATCATTTTCATGCAAGATGGTGCCCCTCCACACGTTGCTGTACGGGTGCAACAGATGCTACGACAGAAATTCACAAAAGAAAGAGTCATTAGACGCTACTTTCCAACAGCATGGCCACCTCGTTTGCCTGATCTTACTCCATGGGACTTCTGGCTATGGGGTTACCTTAAGTCCAAGGTCTATCAAGGAGTGGTCCAGGACTTGGCTACGTTGAAGGATAACATTTCATGGACTGTAGGGAGATTCCTGCAGACGTGTTACTTTCTGCTGTTGTGCATACTGTGCACAGAATGCAATATGTGGTCCACAACAATGGCAGCCACATTGAACCTCATCTGAATGCAAAATAAAAGGTAATTTTCGTATTGATTTGAATTTGTTAACACTCTATTTTCTATTACACAGCGCCAAATATTCCCCTAGCGGTGACTTTTGGAACTAATTTGTTTTTTCACGCAATCTTTCATCCCCCGTCTTGTTTAATCTTCCTACAAAATGTGGCGTCATTCTCGCAAATAGATCGTGCTACAGAACACTGTGAGCACTGTCAGTTTAATTATGGCCACCTGGTGTGTGTGTGTATATATATATATATATATACACAGGGGTTGGACAAAAATATGGAAACACCTTTAAAAAAGCATGTTTCTTTGCTTAATATGGTGTAGGAAACCCGTTGGCATCCAAAACAGCTTGCAGTCTTCTTGGAATGGATAAATACAGTTCCTGTATGTTTGCCAAGGGAATATTATACCATTCTTCCTGCAAAACGGTGAGAAGTTCAGATAACGATGTTGGCGGTGGATAACGAGAACGCACTTTCCGTTTCAATGTAGACCACAAAGGTTCGATAATATTCAGGTCTGGTGACTGTGGTGGCCAGGGGAGATGGGACAATTCATCCTCGTGCTCAGAAAACCAGTCCTGGCCAATGTGAGCTGTGTGAACAGGGGCTTTGTCGTCTTGGAAGAACCATCACCATCGGGGAACAAAGTTTGTACCATGGGATGAACTTGATCGGCCAAAATGTTCACATAAGTCTTGGCAGTCATGTGCCCTGACACAGTTATCATGCGGCTAGCAGAGAACCACGATATGGCTGCCCAAACCATAACAGAACCCCTGCCATGTTTCACTCTTGGCAACAAGCAGTCTGTATTATAGGCTTGAGATGGCGTTCTCCAGACGTAAACTCAGCCAGAAGTGGGAAACAATGTGAAAGAAGACTCGTCACACCATATTACTCGCTTCCACTGCTCTATAGTCCAGGCTTTATGACTTAAACACCACCTTTTCCTGTTACGGGCATTAGCATCACTGATGAGTGGCTTCTCAATTGCAGCACGGCCAGCAATTCCCTGTTTATGAAGCTCCCTTCTAATTGTTTTGGTACTCACAGGGTTCGGTAACACAACATTCATTTCAGCAGTAACTTTTGCAGCTGTGGTCTTCTTATTTTTTTGTCACGATTGCCCTTAATGATCGTCTGTCACGATCACTCAGGACACACTTTCGTCCGCGCTGTGATTTAGCAGATGATGTTTTTCCGCTTTTCAAATATGCGGAATAAATCTTCGATACAGTACCTCTTGAAACACTAAACACCTCGGCTATCTTGCTTACGGAAGCATCTACCATACATGCTCCAAAAAGTTGCCCATGTTCGAAGTCTGTTAACTCTGACATAATGCAATGACAACCTCACATAACAGTACTCCGACAACAACTGAACTGTTTAGCACATTTACGAAGTTGTATAGGTGGCGTCAGTAATCAAAAACGCCAGCGCCACCTACATATTTCATTAAAATCAATCCTTTTCAAACATGCATTTCACAAGATGTTTCCATATTTTTGTCCATCCACTGTATATGGGAGAAAGAGCATCTCACTTTACTATATATTTTATGCTTCATACTAGATGCGTGGTAGACTTTTTTTTTTTTTTTTTCATAATAAAGAATGTGAAATTCTTAATTTCAGTTTGTGAGTTGAGGCTTATTTATTGATTAGCTATGAGGTGCTTCAATAAAACAGGTTTACTCAAAATTGAATCAGTGTAGATCTACTAACACTAACTTCTATCAAAGGGTGTACCTTTCTCTGTACTTGTCAAACACTGTTTGTAAAGCTCTTTGTTGGGACTGAAATCCTGTAGAGGTATTGTAAATGAGTGAGTTTCCCAGGAACGAAGGAAAAGTGATTGCTCAAGTGAGACCTGGTTTTCCTTCTTGAATGCCAGTAAACAGGTGAAGGTGCAACCTCTACATTCTGTAATGTTCAAAATCTTCCTGTTCGGATACATGCATTAAATTTACAGGAAGTTCTCAAAACACTTCCTTGCATTATCAGTCTTTGGATGGAAAATGTAGTGCCACTGTAAGCTAAACAGGAAGGAAAGAAAGTATTAGTTACACCTGTAGCCATGAAGTGAAAGATTGACTTGGAGAAAGTGGAATCTTTTAGCTGGAAAGAAACATGAATTTTGAATGGTAATAGGTTATTTGGAAGAAATATTCTGTAATATGTTCTGGGCATAATTTGTAATATGTAAAAAGTGCCCAAGCGAAAAATTTTAACCTGCAAGAAAACAAATTGTAACGATTATGATATTCTTGATAGCTATAACCAAAGGAAAAACACATTTAAATTGTAAATTTTCCAAACAACTGTGCACTGTTTACTTTAACAAAGAACTATAATTGAAGATCTAACAAAAAATGCAAATGTCCCAAGAAAGTACAAAAGTGACGAAAAATCTCTTCCGAAGAGGAGTCCTAGAAATCATCTCAGAAGAGGTGTTTTGATTATCTTTAGATATCGAAACTCCTCTCTAGGACGATTTCAAGAAAGAGATTAAAACAGGTTCCTTTTCCTAAAGTTCTTTTGACCACAAAAGCTGTGGAATTCGCTAAAATGTAAAACAGAATGTTTGGCCCAAGTAATGGACGACTCAAGAAATAGGAACAGAGAAATGACATTGCTGTTCAGAAACTTCAGAATGAAAAGCAAGAGGCAGATCATCATGAGGCTAATAATGGGATAAAAGATGTTGTTAAAAATATATTTACAGGGGGGGCTTGGAGAAAATTGACAATTTTTGGCTGTACATAGATACCAAGTTTGTGCAATTCTTTGACTTCTTATTTTGATTTTGTGTAGCGGTGATTTTTGCGTCAAAACTCGCCGCTACACAAAGATAAAATAACAAGTAAAAAAATAGCACAGACTTGGTATCCATGAACACATTAACATATTTTCACTTTAAAAAAATCAGGGAATTGCAGAAACTTGGTATTGCGCACAGCCTTGACTTTGTTTGCGTACACATTGATGTATTTCCACTTAAAAAATCAAAGGACCAGTCAACAAAAAATATATGATCTCAATAAACTACATTTTAAATCAAACAATCAAATAACATAAAAAAGGAAATCCATCTCAGCACCACACAAAGGAAATAGTCACTTACCTTATTTAGAAATTTACCTGCCTTTAATCAAACAAAATTCTTTAACAGCATTCAAAAACTTCCTAAAATTATCTGAACTAGAATCTGTACACTGGCGCTACCACATAAATTCACAAAGAGTCAAAAACAGCCTCCGCAGCGCCGATATACTCCGACGTTTAACCATACATATTTCCTTCCTACAAACAGGACACTTATAACGGCTACTAAGTAAATCATTTACACACCAGTCAATTAAAGCTCCTTTCCCCTTTCGCTCCAAATCGTACAGAAACTTCAAATTAATCTTACCATATTCAGCCTGTCTACCATCTAAACCATTAAAAAAAAAAAGGCAATGCACTTCCTAACCAACATACACCACAAGCCCTTAGAGGTTCGAATCCCGCGAACGGGCTGGCTGCATGGGCGTTTTCGTGGTTTTCCCCATGTGTAACGTGTATACGAGCCAGTTTCCCTTAGAAAGTCCTCCACGAAGGCATCCCTTCCTTCAGGCAGATAGCCCTCGTGTGCTTTGCCATAATTAAATAATCCAATCCAATCCACAAGCCCTTACAAAACATTTCCCATCATGCAATCAATTGCGTCTTAATAGGCTTTACATAACATTCAACTACTCAGGTTACCATAAATGAAACAACTTTTCTTATTATGAGGGGCACCCTTCAATCTACTCTAACCAAGATATTTTACCTAGGCTGCTAAATGAATAAACTCTACACGATACTTATAAGTGAAACTGGTCTGTTTTACATAGCACTGGCAGAATACACATAATATTAAAAAACGAAACAGCAGCTGGTGTTAAGAAACTGAAGGGAATGAATTACTGTATTATTAATGTGCAATATTGATGCAACAGTTAAAATGACACCATCGTTGCTGGAAAGAACAGAAATGCTCAATGTTTGCAAGGAGTCGTGTATTTATTTCTAACAACAAGAACTTATGGATGAAAAGCAGTATTTTTTGTTAATTCTCTTTCGAAATTGGACAGCCAACTGAAAATCATAAAAACACCTTGATTCCTAGATAATTTTCCTTGCACTCCTCTGATCTTGTTCTAAAAATTTTTAATTTACGTTGCTTCCTGCAATACAACTTCTATCATTCAACCTTTATACCAGTGTATTTGAAAGCTTTTATAATGCCATTATAGAAGAGATTACAGTTGAAGGATATACAAAATAAAGATTCTGGTGAAAACATGAGCAGTTTGAAGATCTCAAAATTAAAAGTTGCTTTTGAAAAATGTGGTTTTTATTTAAACAAGCTTCAAAGGATTTGCAAAGCTATAGTCAATGTTTCAGATTTTAGTGAAGGATGTTATGAAAATTTATTTTGATTTACTTTTTAGAATATGTCGTATTTTTGAAAGAACTCAGACAATATGTGAATAAAACTTATAAAATGTTAAATGAGAATTAGAAAATTTTAAATGAGATTTAGAAACTTAAACTAAAGTGAAAGTGAAATGGAAGAAAATGAAGACCTGCCAATCCCAATCGAATGTAGAAAAGTAATTTTAAAAACTCTTGAAATCAATGGCAGTGATCAGACACAATCATCAGCAATTTTACGAAAAAACATGAAGAGATTTTCTTTGTAAAAGTTAAAAATTTCATCAAGTATAAAATAAATTTCAAAATTCACAAATCACTGTTTATTAAATTCAGCCACTTAATAAACACAAAAATTTATGGAATGGAAGAAGCTGCAGGTACTGAATATGTATGTGTGTATATATATATATATATATATATATATATATATAATGTAACTCAAAATTACTAGCTTCAATTTGGTTATGGCCCCTTTCTGGAATCTAAACTTTGTGATATTTGGAAACTAATCTGCATTATGTCAACTTATCCTGCATTGTGGATGGTTCTCATCATCCTCTCACAAAGCTCAAAATTCAAACAAAGAAACAGGTCTTTAAATACTACTGCTACTATTTTGCAGCCCCTTTTTTGTCTACTTCAGCTTGCTGCTGCTTAGACATATACTTGTCCCTCTGCTTTGTCTCCATTATATGAGAATCTAAGCTTTCAAATTTGTGCAGGTGCATATTGCACCCATGATGATTATGTGAACCTGTTTGGGTTTAGAGTAGATTGAAGGGTGCCTCTTGTATTATCGTGAAGTTGTTGTTTCATTTATGGTAACCTGAGTAGTTGAATGTAATGGAAACTTTATTATGATGTAATCGGTTGATTGATCGTGATAAATTTTGAATTATGAGAAAAGATTTATAAGGGCTTGTGATGTGTGTTGGTTAGGAAGTATATTGCTAGCTTTGTGGTTTAAATGGTAGAATGGATGAATGTGGTAAGATTAATTTGAAGTTTCTGTAGAATTTGGAACAAAAGAGTAAAAGAGCATTAATTGAGAGGTGTGTAAATGAAGGTTTATTCAGAAGCCATTAGTGTCCTGTTTGTAGGAAGGAAATGAGCATGGTCGAACGTTGGAGGTTAATGACACTACGAAGGATATTTTCGACTCATTTTTTTAAAATTTATGTGGCGTCGCCAATATACAGATTCTAGTTCAGATAATTTCAGGAAGCTTTTGGATGCTGTTAAGGAACTTTGTTTGAAAAGGGGAATTTCTAAAAAAGGTAAGTGGATATTTTCTTTGCATAGTGCTAAGATGCATTTTCTTTTTTATGTTGCTTGATTTAAAATGTAGTTTATCGAGATTATATATTTTTTGTTGGCTGCTTCTTTGACTTTTTAAGTGAATATAGATCGATGTGTACATGGACAAAGTCAAGGGAGTATGCAATGCCAAGTTTATGGAAGCCTATGATGTTTTTTTAATGAAAATAGATCGATGTGTACATGGATGAAGTGAAGGGAGTACGCAATGCCAAGTTTGTGCAATTCTGATTTTTTTTAAAGTGAAAATAGGTTGACATGTACATAGATACCGAGTGTGCAATTCTTGGTTGATCTTTACAATATGGTAACTGGTAGTTTGGCGACATTTTGGAGGCGATAAAGGTTACTACCTGGAACTTTGGTAATAATGTGAGCAGTACTCAGTTCCGATTACGCATTATTTTGTGTGAGGGAAATGAGAGATCATGGGATATCTCATGTGATATTAAAGGACGAATTACGGTTCTTTAATCGGAAAAGGAGGGAAATCGGGAAAAAATCTGGAAATTTTGTATTTGGCTTTATTCTGTGTTGTGTGAAACAGTGTTCGTGAATTTTTGGATCCCATGGCCGTAACTAAAGTGAATTCGAAATGGGTATTTATGTATGTATTAATTTAATGTATGTGCTCATTTATATTTTAAGTAGTGTTTTTGAATTTAATTATATTTTAATTAAATGATAGTTATTTTGTGAATTTTATGTTTGTAGGAATTTGGTATACGTTTTAGTTGAAGTAAACGTGCATGGAAATAATTTAAATATCTGACACTTAAGTATTTGTAATGGTTGCAGTATGAATTCGTTGGTGACGTGTATAATGTAATAGATGATTTAGAGGTAAAAGTTTTTGGATATTTTATTTATTTTATATGTGGAAATGTTCATATTTGGAAAGGGTAAATACTTTTTCACGATCAGGTAATTTCATATATGTTCTTTTTACCGGGTTTAAAGATTGAGAAAATTGTCATGTATTTTCGTGAAATTTTTCTAATTTATGAGAAAAAAGCAGTGTACATGTATATAGTGAAGAGTGTGCGCAATGCCATTTTTGTGCAATTCTGGGATGTTTTTTTAAGTAAAAATAAGTCGGCGTGTACATGGTTTAGTGATATTTTAATTAAATGATAGTTATTTTGTGAATTTTATGTTTGTAGGAATTTGGTATACGTTTAAGTTGAAGTAAACGTGCATGGAAATAATTTAAATATTTGATACTAAGTATTTGTAATGCTTGCGGTATGAATTCGTTGGTGACGTGTATAATGTAATAGATGATTTAGAGGTAAAAGTTTTTGGATATTTTATTTATTTTATATGTGGAAATGTTCATATTTGGAAAGGGTAAATACTTTTTCGCGATCAGGTAATTTCATATATGTTCTTTTTACCGGGTTTAAAGATTGAGAAAATTGTCATGTATTTTCGTGAAATTTTTCTAATTTATGAGAAAAAAGCAGTGTACATGGATATAGTGAAGAGTGTGCGCAATGCCATTTTTGTGCAATTCTGGGATGTTTTTTTAAGTAAAAATAAGTCGGCGTGTACATGGTTTATGTGTATGTGTTATTTTGAAAAAGGCGCAAGGAGTATGGTATTGTGCACTTTTTCCCAATTTTGCAGTGAATATTTGTCATGATTAAGCAGTTTTGTTTGATAAAATTTCTAGCATAAGTGTAATTCGGCAAGTAGATTGTTGGAAGAAGTGTTCAGTAGGTAAAAAGAAAAGAAACATGTCTTTACTTCGTGAAGACAAAATGGCGGCGGGGAAAAAAAAAAATAGAGGGTTGCTGTAGGAGAGTTGGTTGCCAAATTTTCACCAAAAAATCGCCAAGTTACCATAATGTAAAGATCAACCCAATTCTTTGACTTGTTATTTTGTCTTGGTGTAGTGGGCATTTTTTGAGCAAAAATCACAGCTACACAAAGCCAAAATAATAACTCAGAATTGCACAAACTCGGTATCTATGTACTGCCAAAAATCGCCAATATTCACCAAGGGGCACCCGTAAATATATTTTAACCCATTTGGTTACAAAATAAGACTATATTGAATTATTGCCACCTCAGCTGAAATAATTTTGTAACCAATTACAATAGAGTACTACAATTCCTGCAAACTCAACATAATGACATGACATTCCATCTGCACATACATAAATAGTAATTCTATGTACTGCATGTAATATTTGCTCTGTTTGCCCTATCTTAAAAAAGTTATCGAGTTACGCAGAATATCGAGATATCAGGAGTTGTGTTTGTGAGACTCTAATGTACTTTTTAGTTATGGCCGAGAAAACTGCTGTATAGACTGGAAATTGCAGTGTAGTGGATGGAATTTTAGAAGACTCACGACCAGCAACCTTAAACATTTATTTTTGGAAGACGGATTTCTTAGCACATATCTTTTCTTTGATAGAACACTAAAGGTGCTAAACGTATCCCTCAATTTTAGATACATCTTAAATAATGCAGAATAGCTAACAGAGGCTATCTCTATTGTTATGTCACATAATGGATCTGTGCCATCTTCTAACTCTCAAATAATCTTTAAAATTATTACACACTCCCATATAAGTAGTCACAATTTATGTTCTGAAAAAACTGAAATCATCAGTACAATAAATATTGTCATAAACAAAATGGAACTGAAAATAAAAGTGTTTCAGAAAGCATAAATAAAATTGGGCATTTAAAAAAATTTCAGTCCATTTAAAAGTAATATTACAGGGAAAAAAAAATCTTAAAAACAGACCACTGACTATAATATTTTACTTCTCAAAGTATAACAGTACATAACATTCTTTAATATTTTATATGTTAATTTTTCTGTCATTCCACAGGCTGTCAGTACTGGAAAACTTCAAAAAGATAAATTGTATTTCTATATTATAAATACTGACTTTTTGGAACTACTCTGATATGCACCCTCAAGTCGCCAAACTTCTCGCCAAATATTTTTGGCGAGAAACTTCACGCTGCCATATTACTATCTAAATTTTTTGTCTACATTTTGAACTTTTAGCCTAAAATGTCTGCAAAAACTATGTTTTGAACACACAATTTAGCTAAAAATCCGAAACAAAAACAAAAAATTTAGATAGCAAAAACGTAAAGTTTCTAACCAAAAATATTTGACAAGAATCCAAAAAAACATCTACGAATTGCACAATGTAGGCAATGAACGAATCTACAAACTACGCACACCTCGCTTTAATAAATTAACATAACAGCAATAAATTTCAAAGAATACCATGTACACAGCATCCTGTTTAAACTTAAAAAAAATTCTACGAATTGCACAATTTAGGCAAGGAAGGAATCTACGCACTCCTCGCTTTAATAAAATAACATAACAATAAATTTCAAATAATACCATGTACACAGAGTTCTGCTTCAACTTTAAAAAACATCTACGAATTGTACAGTCTAGACACTAAACAAAATAAACTAAAATAAATTTCAAACAATTTAAAAAAACAACAATAACGACAGTAATTCATACTAAAGAACCAATGAACATAACATTCTATAAAATAAGAACAAGGATAAAATAAAATGCACTTACCATGAATTAATGCGTTTTCAAATAGCAGAAATATAAATTTCATACCGCCTTTAACATGCCGCCACGTAATCACTATCGTATTTACATGACAGCCAGACACACTATCCAGAAAATTTATACTATGGTTCACAAATAAATAAAATCACAAATCCCTACTTCTATCATGCACTGCCATTAAAAATCTCCCAGACCCTCTTTCCACACTTCCAAATACCCACTACCCCTCAACAGGATAGCCACAATCATATTTCCTTTTGCTGAACTTCAATTCAACAACTACCATTTTATCTTTCCCTCCCATCTTCTCAGACACAGAGGTGAACCAATGAGCTCCAGCAAAAGATTTTTCAACGTCAACAGAGTTGCCATAGAACACGCAATCGTGCCAAAAACCAGCGCAGAACACATATCGCCACATTTGGTGAAATTAGGGCGTATATTAGAGTTGTACCGACTTTTTAAATTCTGCAACAATTATGGTTAGTCTATATTTTAGGGTACCCCTTGGATTATCTTCAAAATGTTTCATTTATGGTAACCTGAGTAGTTGAATGTTATGGAAACCCTGTTATGATGTTTATGTTTGATTTAAAATGCAGTTTACTGAGATTATATATTTTTGTTTTAATTATGTTTTGGATGCCATTTTACTGGGGAAGTCCATTGGACATAAACAGGAATGATTTCAAAAAATCACCCATTTTCTCCAAGGAATACCCTGAAATGTATTTTTACCCAATTAAATAATGTATCTTTTATGAAACTTCTGCTGCTTACATAACTCACTGCAGAGTGAAATGACTGAAAATATTTGTTCATACTGAATTTGTATTTAAAATTTATCAAATTTCTCATATTATAGAATTTTTATTAGAATTGCTATAATTTAAACAGTGACTTAAAACCTATTTTTAAGTACCTTTTGATAATATACTACAGATACTTTTGATTATAAAATCCTTGGTGAAAAATGATTCTAAATACTTAATAATTTTACTGCATTTTAAGTACTAGGCTCTGTTTACCAACATTTAAAATAATATTATATAAGCCACTAAAATATGCATTTTTTAAATAAAAATTAGACTGTAGAGGGTTTAATCCTAGTATCCGTTGCACACGGGATTTGGCTGCTTTTGGCGACTTTTATGATGAGCAGTAAAAACGGGACATATACGATAAGTAGTAAACGGGTATTCAAAGAATATATATAGTTATACATAGTATATATTATGTATATAGTGTATTATCACTATATATACATAGACGTTCTTTTGGTAATTTTCGGTGTTAGCGATAATTTTTAAAATCGCGCCAAGGCTGCACCGTATACTAGGATTTTACCCTGTAGAGTTACATTTTATCCTCATATATTTACAAACAATAATTTTATAGCTGTCCAAAATTTATTTTGTTCTTACATACTGTTAAAATATTTCCAGAGGCTTTATACTAGGTACATTGATAAAAATTAAACAAATTTAGACTTTCATTCTTTAATATCTACACACTAGTTATACAGATTATCAAAAGAAATATAAATTTCAAAAATTGATAATTCAGAAGTTGACAAATATATGATAGGTATGTGTCTATAAATACAGAAATGAAAAAAGTGCTAAATCATGCAAAAAGTGACAAGTTAAACATGACAAGAATTCTTAGTATGTTACAGAAATGAAATTGTTTTAAATTATAAATTTATGATGAGTTTACTGTTTAAGAAGGTCATAAAAAATTTATTAGTGTTTTCCATAATGAATTTGAATGAAAACCGAGACATACCATAACGCACGCCATAAGTATAGAATTAAATTTGCTGTAATTATTTTGAAGTTCATTCTAGAATTAATACCTTAAAATTTACATTCATTCATAATGTTACGTCATTAAACAGGATATAAGAATTTCGATTTCGTTAAGAAAAAAAGATGGAAACACCTATTCTTTTACATTTAAAATAAAGTGATATCCACTATTTTTTATTTTTTTCTTGAAACAGTAATTTCCATTTCAGAAACAGTTCGAAGAATTTTGATTTTTTGTTTTTTAAGCGAATAGACATTAATGTGAGAATGATAAAGTCATAAAATAAACGTAACATGAATAAGAGTATATATACACATGAAAAATATTTCGTTGAAGTTTTTTATTAGATATATATGACATGAAAACGTTATTAAATGAAGATTACACCTTGTAACATTATAAAATTTCAATGGAAAAAGTTCGTTGGTAAAGTACGATTTGGAATTCTGTTTATGAACTGAGGTTAAGTATGATGCAATTTTGTTATCTGTGATAAAATTAGTTTAGTATTCACAGCTAATTAAGATAATATTAATATACAAACAATTTATTTATATACTAAAATAATATATAGCAGGCTGGCAAAGGCTTACTTTGATACAAGTTTTTCATAAAACTAACAGAAAATACTTTTATTAGCTAGAGATTCTTGAGTTAGACTTAACTGGTGATAGTCATCATTTGAAAGAAAATGCCCCTATCTTATCTTAAAAATAGCTTAGTAATCGGAAATTTAATACTACTCATCCGAACGAGCGCGCTATTTACACAACCGTTAAACAAATTTCGCGGCTTTTGCTGCCAACAACTGGTGCCACATCATCAATAAAAAAGCATATCTGTATCAATATGATCCTATAACATTATAAACCATTACCGAATAAAATAAAGTTATTAAAATTATTCTTATAACTATTACTATTGGTTGAGAAGAACAAATAAATAATATAAATAAAATTAATTTACCTTTAATACTTGGAATCCTTTATTATAAAAAATATTCTGAAATCCTCTTCTCAATTACATTAAACTTCAAATTTAATCTTGCAATAATTTTTATTTTAGCCTTTATAGTTAAACTTCCTGTCACATCATCTAACAACACACTAAATTCAAGGTCACTCGGGTTCTCTTCTTCAAAAAATTTTAAGATTTATTTATCTGGTTGTATGATAGTTATGTAGTCTTCTTTAAGGTTAAAATATTTTTGAAACATTCTTTAAAGTTAATACTTGTTAGTTGTTTCTTTTGCTTAGAATAAATGTTTTAGTCATGTATTGAGTAAAATATTAATTTAAATTACAGTACTGAGTGAGGTATTTATTTGCATTAAAGTATTGAGTGAGATATTTATTCACTCTATTACAGAATTATCTAAAAATAGCTATAAAATATAAAATACCTAAAAGTGTTTTAATTGAAATATATTAGAATGCGCAAATTTTTAAATTTTAGAAGGAAAAGGTAATTTTTCCAAGAAACATGAAAGCCTAAAACAACTTTATTCTCTCTCAGAATCAAGATGTCTGCTCAAGAAACCGGGGAAGAGTATTTTGGAATTTGTAAACAGCTTGATGATTTGGCCATCTGTATACTTAAAACCTTGCATGAGATAATATCAGAACGTCAATACTTAGATGATAATTTAAGGGAGGGCTATATATGTATGGCTAAATCACGTTATTTAATGAGAGGTCAGAAAATAGATATACTCCAAGTAGATACATCAAACTTACATGCTACAAAGAAAATCTTTTGTGAACATGATACTATTGAAAAAGTAGAATTTTTAAATTTCAAGATTTTAGAAACTGATCAAGTCATATTAGATGCCAATTGTATGAAATATCGGTCTTCCCAAATGTTGGAAAACAAACTTGGTCAAGATTTTGAACATTTGTCCATTAAAAGAGGAAACAGTAATAATTTGACTGCAGAAATTTCTGAGAAGGAGAAAGAAACTTCTTCTAACAACAAGGACAAGGATCCATTATACTGGTTTGGTGTTTTAACTCCCGCGAGTTTAAAGAAATGTCAATCCCATTTCCAACAAGCTGTAGCGACTGCAGCAAAAATAGCATCTTTACAAAGCCAGTTAAAGTCTTTTGCTATTAAGTATCGAGAACTGAGGAAAGGAAAAGATAATTTAAAAAAAGTCTGAATGACATTTAATTTTCTATATTGTTTTAATCAGAGAAAAAAGAAATTTCAAATATTGTGCAATTGTTAATAGCTTCATCCTTATATATTTTCTAAGTGTATACTTAGGAAAATTTACTTCTATTTATTATGAAATTGTGACTTCTGAGAAGAGAACTTTCCTATTCTGTTTTCTCTTAATGTTTTAAAGAGCCTTTAAGGAAACTTGTACCTTTTTCGCATTTGAGCAGCTGCTGTATTCAAATTTTTTTTTACAAAATGAGTGAGAATTGAGTGTTGGGAAGTCTTCTCATTTTGTCTTAACAGCTGATATCTTAAAATATTTAAGTAATATAACTTTGTATAGTGATATTTCAATTGTGTCTTTTCATTAATGAGTTTCTTTAAAATACTGATTTTCAGCAAGAGATTTATTTATAGGAATACAAGATGTATGGGCTTCAAACTCTAAATACCTTGAAGTTAAATTTTTTTGCTTAAAATGATGTTTTAAGATGAAAAGATAGTATTTGTAAATCACAGGAAATTAAATAAATATTTTAAAAGTGCGAGCTTTAAAATTGTACAGCCCAAGTGCCTGCAATTTAAATTACCTTAATTGTGATTAGAATACTCAGCTAAGCCTTCCATTAATACTGATGTATTTATAAAATATATTTGTATCTTTCTGATAATTTATTTGGTAAAGTATTCAGTGATACAAGCAAAAGTTTTATTTTGCAGGTAGTACCTGAATCTAAGATAAAGCGGTTTTTCAGGTATGCACTTAATATCAAATTAGTCAAAAAGCAAATGTTTGGCTATCTGTGTGCAAAATGTGAAATTTATTTTAGTCAAATTATTTAAAATAATGTTGCTATTAATGAATATCATCTTAAATGCATTAGAAATCATTGAAAGTGCAGAAATAAATGACATTTTTAGAATATTCTGGATGAGAAGTTTAGAAGGAATATATTTAAATTCCAAGTATATATACCTAATAATTTACATATCACATTATGATAAACCCTATTAATTGTAATCATGCTATAAATTTGAATCTATTAGGGAAAATATTAAAATTTGAGGTACAGTCAAAAGTCGTTAATTCGGATACCCATAATCCAGAATGATCTATAATCCGGACCTCAAAGCTTCAAACTTTCTGCGCATGCGTCTCGTTGACGAATGCGTGTAAGGCCTTTACGGCTGAGAATGTGCTTGTGCGCATGTGCAAAATGCGTTTACGAGTGCACGTTTAATATATAATGGACGGTATAAGCTAAGCTAAAATTATTTAATTATATATTTCAGTTAATGTTGCAGATTGCGTTGTTCCTTAATCTTCGAATTGGATCCGGCTTATTATTTTTTGCAGAATGTTAGAGCAATTGGTTGATCTTTACATTATGGTAACTTGGCGATTTTTTGGAGAAAATTTGGCAACCAACTCTCCTACAGCAACCCTCTATTTTTTTTCCCCGCCGCCATTTTGTCTTCACGAAGTAAAGACATGTTTCTTTTCTTCTTATCTACTGAACACTTCTTCCAACAATCTACTAGCCGAATTACACTTATGCTAGAAATTTTATCAAACAAAACTGCTTAATCATGACAAATATTCACTGCAAAATTGGGAAAAAGTGCACAATACCATACTCCTTACGTGTTTTTCAAAATAACACATACACATAAGCCATGTATACGCTGACTTATTTTTACTTAAAAAAACATCCCAGAATAGCACAAAAATGGCATTGCACACACTCTTCACTATATCCATGTACACTGCTTTTTTCTCATAAATTAGAAAAATTTCACGAAAATACATGACAATTTTCTCAATCTTTAAACCCGGTAAAAAGAACATATATGAAATTACCTGATCGCGAAAAAGTATTTACCCTTTACAAATATGAACATTTCCACATATAAAATAAATAAAATATCCAAAAACTTTTACCTCTAAATCATCTATTACATTATACACGTCACCAACGAATTCATACCTCAAGCATTACAAATACTTAGTATCAAATATTTAAATTATTTCCATGCACGTTTATTTCAACTTAAACGTATACCAAATTCCTACAAACATAAAATTCACAAAATAACTATCATTTAATTAAAATATCACTAAACCATGTACACGTTGACTTATTTTTACTTAAAAAAACATCCCAGAATTGCACAAAAATGGCATTGCGCACACTCTTCACTATATCCATGTACACTGCTTTTTTCTCATAAATTAGAAAAATTTCACGAAAATACATGACAATTTTCTCAATCTTTAAACCCGGTAAAAAGAACATATATGAAATTACCTGATCGCGAAAAAGTATTTACCCTTTACAAATATGAACATTTCCACATATAAAATAAATAAAATATCCAAAAACTTTTACCTCTAAATCATCTATTACATTATACACGTCACCAACGAATTCATACCGCAAGTATTACAAATACTTAGTATCAAATATTTAAATTATTTCCATGCACGTTTATTTCAACTTAAACGTATACCAAATTCCTACAAACATAAAATTCACAAAATAACTATCATTTCATTAAAATATAATTAAATTCAAAAACACTACTTAAAATATAAATGAGCACATACATTAAATTAATAAAAATTACCTTACAATCCTAATTACTTTAAACTAAATCATTGCTTAATAACAATTTTCCCAATAATACCAAATTCCTTTCCACCTTATATTTAGAACAATGCATAAAAATAATATCCTCAAATAATTAAAAATACTAACTTACCTAATCTTCTTCAGAATCTTGATTACGTGGCGGATACACTTTTCTAATTCATTCAATAAAATTATTGAAAGATTTTTTCTGCGAATTTTTCCTCCATACTTCCTCCGCTAAATAAAAAGCAAACTTCTCTTTATCACAATGCCTAAATACCCATTTCGAATTTACTTTAGTTAGGGCCATGGGATCCAAAAATTACACAACACTGTTTCACACAACACAGAATAAAGCTAAATAGAAAATTTCCACATTTTTTCCCAATTTCCCCCCTTTTCCGATTAAAGAACCGTAATTCGTCCATTAATATCACATGACATATCCCATGATCTCTCATTTCCCTCACGCAAAATAATGCGTAATCGGAACTGAGTACTGCTCACATTATTACCAAAGTCCCATGTAGTAACCTTTATCGCCTCCAAAATGTCGCCAAACTACCAGTTACCATATTGTAAAGATCAACCGAGCAATTTTATAAAAGTAAGCTTGAACTTTCGATTATGTCAAATAGAATTTCTGATATATATTTATTAATTTGTAAATGATCTACAAAGCGAAAGTATGTTCCGAAGTTCATTAAACAAAAAGTGGAATTGCTACAAAAAATGGATAAAGGCATATCCTTTGTTTATCTTTAACGCCACGGCACCACGCAATGAATTGGAAGTTGATCTGTCAGCACTATCTTCAGGGCAGATGTTTTTATTTTACTTGGCTTATAATTCCGTATTAAATGTAGTATTTCATCTCGATGTACTCCATCTTTGATATGATTTAAATCAAATTCCTCATCATTATAATTCGCTTCCGATAGTAACAGAGGTTATTGAAAACGAAAAAATTTCGATTGACAAATTAGTAGGTATTCTCGACACAGCAATTATAGGACTTGAACAGTGGAACTTTGTAACTGAACAAGAAATTATGTCTGTTTAAAGAATTAAAGAGAATGTATTATCATATAAAAAACGAAGCAACTTAAACAACATACATTGAAAGAAATGTTTAATAAAGTAAACAAATAAATATTAAGCTTTTTTTTTTGTAAATTTTGATACCCTTTAGATCATAATTGTTCTTTATTTCATAAATTACGGTTTCATATTTTTAATTTTATAATTTCTGCATGCCATCTTACCAGATTTAAACTGATGATCTATATTCCAGAAAAATCGATAATCTGGAAACAAAGTCCCGACTAGTCCGGATTAACGACATTTGACTGTATATGTAACTCATAATTATATATCACATTATGAAAAATCTATTAATTTCAATAGTACTGTTTTGTTATTGGGACCAGAGTCATCGCCAGTTGTTCTTGATTTACATGAAGTCGCCAGTGTTTATTTTTAAAATTGTTACAATGTTTACATTTTTAAAAAGTCGCAGTTCTCTGTTTACATTTCAAAATTGGCAATGAGAATACAAATTCTAAAGATTTAACTATCATTTTTGTTTGTATTATTCTTGTATTACCATGGGTTTGAAAATTTGGGACTTGCTTAATGATGAAACACCTTCAATACAATTTCTTCAGGAAGAAGAATCATTCAGTCTGGAAAAAAGTTCATGAAAAACCATAACTTTAGACTATTGCAGATAATGTAATTGATATCTCTAAATCTTTTTTGTTATATGTTTTAATGGTTTAATAATTTAAAAATTGCTTAAAATAACACTGAAATTCTTAAACAACACATTAATAGCACATAGGTATATTATCTATACTTTTAAAAGCTACTCAATGTTGTGAAACTCTAAGCTTTTCTGAACATCAGTAATTATTGCAATATAAAATCTGGACATTCAATATCTGAACCTCTGAATCACCAGCCAAATAAAAGAAAAATAAAGTAAATAATTACTGTAATTCAGAAGTCAAACAACAAAAATCAGCATTATATTTTCAAAATTTTCACAGAACTAGTTTTGATGGTTTTACCGAACCACCATTCTCATCTGTAAAACTGGGGGGGGGGAATCCGCGGTTTTGCAGCTGAGGATGGTGGTTCGCGAAACTAGTCTTGTGAAAATTTTGAATATATAACACTGATTTTTAATGTTTGACTTCTGAATTAATATTTGTTTGGCGTGTTATTGTGTCTTAATTAAATAATTACTCCTTACAAATTCTAAGACTAAAGAATATAATACTCAGTGAAAGGAAGCAGGTATACCTTATGTATGTTCTAATACTGCCAAATAACTGAGATTTCTGCACATTACTTTCAAATACTTGTTGGTGTGTGATTCTTACTGTGATACATTTAAATTCTCATGTGTGGGGAAAGGGAGGGCTGGCACTATTCATTTTGCTACCTGGTGCTGTGTCTGCAACTTCCAGATTACTAGTGCCCAGTACCTCCCTGAATGCTAAAAATGTTGCTACCACTAAATTCTGAAAATTTTACTATCCCTAACTTTGCTGATTGGTGCTCATCTAAATTCTAAAATATTTACCACCCCTAAATTCTTCTACTCAGTTTGTTCCATTCCTGTGGGGTCATACTTTTCTATCTGAACTAACCAAAAAGTAAATTCCCAATGTTGTATGTCTACATGGCATCTTACTAAAATTAAATTGGTGATCTTAAATCCAAAATTTTATACAATTCAAGTCCTGACCATTCCGAATCTCGGACTTCATACAATATTTACTTGGGCATTTGAAGAAATCATTAAAAAATAAGATTATCCAAATTTGAAAAATTGTTTCAATGATAATAATGTTAAATGGCTATTTGTAAGGGAATGTTTTTATGGAAGATGTCTGAAAGAAAAAACAAAGGAATATTTCTCAGAGACCGAATTCAGTGAACTGACAGTATACCTTTTTATTAGCACTTACAGTATACCTTTTTCAAGGCAACAACCTTTGAAGTAATCAGTATTTGTGATAACATAAATAATCACTAGATTAAAAAATAACCTATTTTGGTTATTTAGATTACTAAAAAGGTTGATTATTTAGATTTTTTTATCTATTTTGGTTATTAAATTACTAAAATTCCTTCAAGAGGGCATTTTGAAGTTAACTGGTTCATATTCACATTATGCATTTGGAAAACAACAAACTCCCATGTAACCAGTCTATCTGCCAGGAATTGAACTACCAGTGTTCAGTTATTTTACTGCTTAAGCACTCATCACTATTCCAAGATGGCCACTACTGTCAAACATTAAAATCACCTGGTAATATGAATGGATTCATTGTATTTTGGATTCGAAGATTTTAAAAATCTTTTTTTAAAATAAGGATCAAGGAGATGATGAAGCAGCTAAAAATTTATACACTCGAGTTTCTCTTTGGTATGTATTTATTAACCGGTACTTGGCAATAAACCATCAACAGAATATTGGTATCTTTTGGCAATGAAATATATTGATGTCAGCAAATCAATAAAGCAGCTGTTGTTTTTTTAATTTCAGCAAATATTGTTTGGCAGATGTGTTCAAATTTGCATGAGATTATTATTTTCTGCAGCTTGTCTTTACTTCCATGTAAATTCTGCTAAATAAGAAGGCAAATAAACTCTGTCAAACTAATTCCCTGATCTTATTCTAACACTCCATTGCTATTATTGACAATATATTTCAATTTTATATTTTCTGTCTAGTACAGTCTAGTTGCTTGAACATTAATGATTTTTTGGCAGTACTGACTGTATGCTTAGATATAATAGGTTGCTTCTGCTTCATTTCTCAGTAAATCTAGTAAATGTATGATGCAAAATGCAGCACAAGATGAACAAATGCTAACATCAATTTTTTGCAGAGAAATGTTTGAAAAAAAAAAAAAAATGACGCAATGCTGATATGCTCTTGCTTTGATTGTTCTGAAGTTGATGCTGAAACAAAAATAAATAAAATAAAAATAGAGAAGCCATTCCCACACTCCCTTATTTCCTCATAAAATTAGCAAGGAAAAAAAATCTGGAAATTCCAGAAAAATCCGTAACATCTAGAACAGAGGCTGTCATCCAGGAGGAGGAAATGCTTTCAGTCTTTTGTTTATTCAAGTTTTGGTATTTTTCTCGGAGAGAATTTTAATTTGTCGGTCCGAGGCAAATTAAAAGAAATATGTATTATATATCCATCTCCTTTTCTACTTTGTTTAATTTTTTTTTCAAAGGACTGATGATCTTTTTACTTTCTCTATTTTTGTTCTATAAAATATAAAGCGACGGAAAAAGCAAGCACAGACAGCTTTTAATTGATAAAGTGTTAAAAGCGGAACTTCTTTATTAGTTACGAGTCTTTTATTCTGTTCTTACGTACAGATATCATGCAAAAACATCTTTAAATTGCATTCGATAGCGGTTAAAATGGATATTTTCGTTGAAATATGCTGCCTGAAACTTTTCGCGATTACAATACTTCCTTTTTACTTCGTACAAGGAAGTAAAAAATATCAATAAAAATGTATTACTTTATATAAAAAAATGGCAATGAAATATGCCAATCTCTTAAAAACAGTGACATAAGAAATACGATGAAAAATTGTTGCCAAACCCATGTTTCTAAAAGAACGAAACTATTGAAAATGATGCGATTTCATCAAAAATCTATCAACAACAATAAGAAAGGAAAATTGTTGCCAAAATCACATTTGTAAAGATGTGAGAAGTGTACTCGGAAGCTTCATTTCAAAAATTTTTTTTAAATGCAAAATATTATCATTTTTCCAAAATTCTTCTTGTATAAGCAGTCGCAAGGATGAAAGTTTAACGTGTCCAAAAATCAAAGAAAAATAAACTGTACATTTTTAAACATAAACGTTTTTAGAAAAAATCCCGTTGAAAAGGTGTTAAGCTCCTTTTGTTAAATAAATTCGTATTTAATCGATTTATTGAAACACGAAATTTATTTTAAGTTCGTAAAGTAGCTAAGTGCCTACATTTCATGACGATGTGAAAATGGAGTGCGTAGAGTAAAATCTCGCTGTCCTATAGCCCATTACGTCTCAAAATGGCGCGATTTCGTCACAAAACATAAAATAAAAAAAAAAAATTCGAATTCGAGTTTCGAAAAAATCGCTTCGAGGTGCACTGGCTCTTGTCTAGATGCACCTATGTACCAAATTTCGTAGCCGTGGGTCTATTAGCTTACGCGCAGCGCGAACGAAAGACACACAACACACCCACACAGACAGACTCTTTGTTTTATTATATATAGAGATAGAGATAGCTGTAGATTGGCGCCAACAAGCGTTATCTCTTTCTCGGGGACAGACATATGGGAATCCAATAGAGGTGAATTAGACCTCACGTGCGGCAGACTGCGCATTTTTAAGCTCCAGCCAGCGGCTTTTTCTTTTGGCACGAGTTCTAATATTATTGATTGCGTATGGAAAAATTGCGGACATATAGCATCATTGTGAATAGTGGTGAAATTATTAAAAGTATAACGTAGCTAGTGCTTGTTTGGGTTACTCGTAAAATATTTCAACCCCAAAATGGCTACTAAAAAACGTAAAGTTGATTCAGAGTGCCGTGCTTTTAATGATGAATGGACCTGGAAATATTTTTTTACAGTTGTAAAAGTTAAACCAGTGTGTCTCATCTGCAATGAAGCTGTAGCATTTTTCAAAAAATATAACATATCCTATCTAAGCATAATAATTCCAATTAAGAAGCAATGTCCGAATATGAAAGAAAATAAAATGGGGGAAGGCTTTGTAAAAAATTATCAGGCTGACACAATTTTTTCAAGAAAGTAAACAGTATCCAAGAAGCAGCAACACATGCAAGTTACATTGTAGCATACAATATTGCTAAAAATAAATAAAGCTCCCAGTGATGGGGAGTTTGTTAAACAATGCATGCTCAGAGTGAGTGATGTTTTATGTCCAGACAAAGAAAAATAATTTTGATACTAAGCTTATCTCGAAAAACGATGACTTCTAGAATCGAAGACATCGATAAAAATTTGACATCACAATTAGAGTCAAAGACTGGCCAGTTTAAATTTTCCTTCATAGCTATGGATGAAAGCACTGATATAAATGATACTGCTCAATTAGTTTTATTTATAAGAGGTGTTGAGAACTTTGAAATTACCGAGGAAATGGCGTGCATGCGTTCTTTAAAGGGACTACAGCGGGATGTGATATTTTTCGTGAATTTCAGGAAGGGCTTTAAACTTTAAAAAGTGCCGTTAACAAATATATGTAATATTACGACCGACGGAGCACCAAATACGTCAGGAAAAAAAATCTGTATTTCTTGGGCTCTTTAATCAAAACTATCCCGGGAATAATGTTGTTTTTCTACATTGTGTTATACATCAAGATGCTCTGTGTAAATCTGCATTGAATATGAAACCCGTGCTTGATACAATTGTGAAGCTTATAAATACTATTCGATCTCGTGGGCTTACTCACAGGCTTTCGAGATTTTCTACAGTCCATGCAATCTGAATATCTGATGTATTGAGTTGAAGCGTAAGGCGCCAAAAGGAAGCCAAGCTTCAAGAAGAAGAATCTATGTACTGTATTACACGAAAGTAGGTTGCTTAGTGCAGGATGTGTTTTGGAGCGAGTCTGGCAGCTGTGTGACGTTCTTCCATGAGAAACTGTGTTTTGCGTAGTGCAAAATGTAGAATTGTTTTCAGACATTTTTCACAGACCTTCTGGGAAGTACTGGTTAGGATCTGTACCTAGGCAGTCTCAACCACTGGGGTCTTCACAGGACTAGAACCCGAGTATTCTACTTAGGTTGGTTCAGGCTTGGCAGGGACCGTACTAGTACTGTCGTGTCTGTTCCTCCGGCTGTGGTGGAGCTATATGGTAGATATTTTTGTGGCCTTCTCGATGGGGGTTCAGCCAAAAAATCTCTAAGGATAGAGATTCTTAGAGATTCTTTGGTTCAGCCCTCAGAGTCCCAGTGACGGGGACTGACACAGTAAGGCAGGGCACCAATTGTTCGTCCGATGCCGAGGGAGTGGTGCCCCGAGGCAAAGGTGTCTTAGCGTTTTATAGTCTTGCATTAGCGATTTTCTTCTTCGTCCTGCTGAGGCTATGTATAAAGCCGGGCAGGGACTGTGGGGCCTGCGCCACCACTGACCGCCGCCTACGTGACCCGTATATCTAACCTCGTAAGGAATCCCAGGTCGAGTGTCCTGGTTCTGGAGCACTGTCATATGAGCTCCCTGAATGTGAAAATGCAAGGGAAAAATCAATTTATTGACGATAGTTTTTAAACTAAAACTTAACCTGTTTGCTGGGTATCTAGCTAAGAACGACTTGCGCATTTCCCGCATTCGCGCATTCAATGCCTTCTGTAAATGAAGAGAAGCTTAAGAATTATGAAGATGGCTTGGAAAAACTGCATTTTGAGTTCAAACGCAGATTTCAGTGCCATTCAAACAGAATTGGATATTTTTACCATGTCTTTCAACTTACATTGTGAAACAGGGAGGTCCAATTTGCAGCTTGAATTAATTCAGTTGCAATCTAACAATCATCTCAAGCAGTTGTTTCTAAATATGCCAAAGTTAGAGTTTTACAAATCATTATCGAAAGTAAGTTTCTCAAATTTAATATCTCACTGCCCAGAAAATCAGTGCTATGTCTGCTTCGTCTTATATATGTGAACAAGTGTTTTCAACTATGAACCTTAGAAAGAATTATTTCAGAATTATTTTTAGCCTCGTTCCTTAGAATCGATACATCTCACTTCGAACCTCAATATAAGGAACTTTTAAAAATGAAATCGCAATATCATTAATCTCATTAACATAAATTAAATGCTTGTATATTGTTTTTAAAAATTAATCATGGACCGCCA
The DNA here is from genome assembly GCF_044657685.1 of Stegodyphus dumicola. Classification (NCBI taxonomy): domain Eukaryota; kingdom Metazoa; phylum Arthropoda; class Arachnida; order Araneae; family Eresidae; genus Stegodyphus; species Stegodyphus dumicola. Next base: position 33,605,698 of record NC_140772.1, read on the forward strand.
AACCTTTTTTTTTTTTTTTTTCCTCGGTTCTTGGCCCGCGACCGAAAAGCTTTGCCCATTCCTGATCTAACAGAAGTCTCAAAATGATGGCAGTGTTAACAAAGATCCATAAATCACTTCGAAATTCTTTCATAGTATTAGCCTATGACTAAAATGCATAAAGTGTGCAACAGAGACCAAATAACTTAATTTATTACTTAAATAAATGCCATTTTGAACCAGTTATAAGAAGAGTAACATTACAATTTGCTTTATGGAAAACGAGTGCAGCTAATTAATTTGTTTAAAACGATTAAGAATTATATTTCTCCATCAGTTAGAGCATGTACAGTTGGAGGCTGTTTCAAAAATGGGTATACTTAAGGAAAACAGAGGTACTGTCTTGCTTAAGCGCACACATTAGTAATAAAAATTGGCAAACTTATGCATCTAATCTGTATTTTGCAGGTTTTAAATATCGCCAAAAAAACTTACGTGATAGCTGCATCACGTATGTGATATTTGACAGCATAACAAGGAGGTACTAAAAGATTGTTTCGTTATATTTTTACTAATTTTGAAAATAACAAAAATGTATAGATCCCAAGAAGCTTTCAAACTTTTTATGTTAGAAAACTAACAAATTTAGCTTGGGGAAAAAATTGTGCATTTTTTTTAATTTCAGACGATTTCAACGGAAATATCCACATTCTGACTTTTTTTGGGGGGGGAAGGGGTTAACGTCTGTATGTACAGACAGAATAAAGGGCTATTTTCCAAAATGGATTTTTTTTTCATGCCATCTGTACATACGTATGTACCTTGCATAACTTAACAACGATTAAGCGTAGAACGTTGAAATTTTGTATATGGTACTGCTGAAACATCTAGTTATGCATCTCCCTTTTTATTACAATCGGCAGTATCAAAAGTGTATACATATTGTTGCGTTTTTTTTCTTTCTCTTTTCTGACACCAGTTGTTGCGTTATTTTCTTCCACGTTCGTACGGGGTTTGTAGATTTGGAGTGAATACCGACGACACTTGATGATGAAGTATCGAAACACACTTTATTTAGACAATATTGTTAGGACAACTCCAAAACACGTTTTACAGTCGTCGATGAAACTACTATAAACACGCTGACACGATCAGCGACACAGCCTTCAGGTTATCAGGCTTACACGGTGGAGACAGCTTCCTGCAAAGCACCCGACTCTGATTTCCGGAGTACAGCTCCCGACTCTGCTTGGTCGTTCTCGGAACTCCACGTACTCTCGAGACTCTCCACGCTACAACTCGCGACGCACTCGACGATACACAAGAGTATAGCTCTCGACTCAGCACAGTCTAAGTCAAAACTCGGCGATGCACTAACTCGCGATACACTAGAAGACTCTCTCGATGCACCCGACGACCAACTCGACGCTAGACTTCGAGACATTCGCTTAATGACCGACTATCAGCTCGCTAGACGAGGCACACACTCTCGATACTAACTAACTCTCCGCGTACCAGCAGGGTTTACATAGCTTTTGGCTAGTGTTCGAGAACATTCTGGGCTAAACCGTGTCGCTCAGCCTCAGCTAGTCGCCATTATTTAAAAAGTAATAGCGTATTTAAAATTATGGAGAGCGTTTAGCATTCCTACTTTTCGATTAGTTATGAAGATATGTGTTAAGAAATTCATCATTCAAAAATAAATGATGTTTAACTATCAAGCTGGTCGTGCTTCTTCTAAAATTCCATCCGCTCATCCACTACGCCACAATGCCCAATCCCCTACGCAACAGTGTTTTCGGCCATGACTAAACGTGAATTGTTTTCATCTTCCGCCAAAAGTAAAATATTACATATATATGTGGTAATACCTTCTAGAAAAGACATCTAAGAAACTACTTGAAAGCACAGCACGTTTAATTACATTTAAAGTATTCACATTTTTAACAAACATGGTAATTATAAACTGAATTAACTTCTTTAATACATATTTATTTACGTCTTTATCGTCATCGTTCTTTTACTGCATCTTGAGTTCAACTCATCTAATTGCCAACTCACAAAACGAAAACATTAAAAGAATTATACGATCAGCAATCCGTATGCCATCTGGTATTCAACATTGGCACTATATATATATATATATATATATATAAGATTGACAGAAGAATAATAAAACGAACGTGACTCTATCCTATTTAGGCAAACCGAAATTTTTCTTGTCAACCCAATAATATATTCATGAAATAGTGTTACCCAATGAGTACATCAGCTTCTGTTATAGTATAGGGATTTTGAATACGGTGAAACTTTCCTAACTACAATATCCAACCCACCGTTCCAGATGATTTAATTCGTTCACAAAGATGTAATTCTTAGGCAGGTGACATGAAGTGTATATTTATGTTTTTATCAATATTAGTCACTTCAACAATGACCGATACAGCAGAAGGTTTAGTATATTGGTCGAAGTATTGTTACATTTTTCAGTACTCCAAATGTCAAACAACTATCTCAAGATTCATGTGATACTTTTTCCTACATCATTCTTATTCTATCTAGCCCAGTATTTAAATAGACGATAATTTCTTAACAAATTTTGTCTTAATAAAAGAATTCCATTTCACTCGAAACTGATTTACTGAAGAATTAGATTTCTGACACAATTTCAATCTTCTATATGATAAAAAAAAATGGTAATTATAACGGAAAAGGACTTAATTAAAATACTATATTACACTTGCTGTATGAAATAGCAATTTTTGAAAATGTTGTTAAGAAATCTAGATAAAACAACTTTTTGATTATTATCTTCAAGGTTTTAACAATGTGCATTTATAAAATCACAAATAAATGAAAGCTTTTATTTGTTTTCGACTGGCCCAACGTCTTGAAACCGAAAGCAGTAATCTCTTTCTGAAATGGGAAGAAGAGGTAAAAAAAAAAATCTAGTCACTGAGGTTTATAATAAAGAACAATTAAACTACAGCTTGTTTAACTTATCCGGCCCTATTTTCGATCCAGGTTAATATGCTGGCTGCGCGAGAGTTTTTGTGGTTTTTCCTCGATGTGTAAAACGAATACAAGTCAGTTTTCCACAAAAAGTCCTCCACGAAGGTCTTCATTCGTTTAAGCAGATATATATTTACCGTAATGCGAACAATCCAATCCAGTCCTGTTTTGGGACATGCGGATCTGATGCATGCAAATGTAGAAATAATCAACGTTAGAACTACCGCTGAGTAATGGATCCATCAAGAAGGAAAATCCGTTATTTTGATGTACTGACATTTTTGACATTTTTAGCTTTAATAAGTACGGAAATAAGAACAAATATTCATTTCCTGCAGTGCTGTTCGCATATCTTTCCTTTTGTGATTTTTGTTCAGAAATCTTCTTTTCAAATGCTACAGAAAAGTTTGATGTCCTGCTTAAAATGGAAAGGATGTGAACATGCTCTGATGTTTAAACAATTTTACGAGAGATTTTTACGGTAAAAATTTCTGTGTTTCCTTCTTATTCAAAGCAGTTATTTCGGGGAATGCAGCCGGAGCTGTGCCCTTATAAGGATGGGTTGTGGCACTTGGCATCTCCCGGAAACCGCACCTACTTGTTGCTGTTAATCGAAACAAACATCCTACTGACCTTCTCCATTTCTTTGAATTCTAAGTTAATCACGGTGATCGGAAAATAGTAACCTAAAACAGGATTAACTCTGTACTAGTATACTACCTTCAGTGCGTAAATTCAGCCAGGGTTGAGCTCTCGTAACTTTGTAAGTTTAAGGGACTCATACCTTAAAACTCATAAGATCTACGAATATGTGACTGTTGCAAGAATTGGGATAACTTATTTATTTTAAAAGCAATTACTTCCAACGTTTTACAGCTCACTACATAATATGGCTGCTTTCTGAAATGGTAATCAGAAAGTTTTTGTTGCCACAAATATTTTTGTAATTGAATCCGCTTTGCACCAAAAATTTTCCCCATGTTCAGGGGCGTAGCTAGAGGAGGGCAAAGGGGGCATCTATCCCCGGGCGCAGAATCCAAGGGGCGCCAAACTGATGTTACAACATTTTAGAATTAAATGTTTTCCATCCTTGGCAAGCAGTAGGGGGCGTGAAATCTTCAGTTGTCCCTGGGCGCTGAAAACCCTAGCTACGACTCTAGCCATGTTTCCACCTTACGCGCACCGTTTAAAATATTCTGTTGAATAATTTAATTCCATATTTAATATATAGCTTTTATAACGTTAGCAAACTATTGTGAACCAAATATTCTAAGAATTTCATGTTAAATTTTTATTTTATTTGGAATTGAGTTTATAAAATATACTTTATTAAAAAAATCTAATGTTTTCGTGCATAATTTTTTTAATATTAAAATATTCATCAGATTTTTGGTTCAGTTATAAAATAGTGCCCATATAAAGAATTTCATTAAATTTCAAGTATGTACCATTAGCCATTTTTAAAATATCATGCGCGCAAGGTGGAAACAGGACGAAAATTTTTTCACGAAGAGGATTAAATTACAAAAATATTTGTGGCAACACAAACTTTCTGGTTACTAGTTTCCAAAGCAGCTATATATGATATAGTCAGGCTGTAAAACGTTGGAAGTAATTGCTTTTAAAATTGGTAAAATATATCAATTCTTGCAACTGTCACATATTCGAAGATCATAAGGGGTTTAAGGTGTATGAACCCCCTTAGCCGAACCCCTGAATGAGATGAACCTCTGCACTTCGTGGAGTAATTGAATACAAACATTAGCAGAATATTCTGGTATTCGTGGAATAATGTAAGAACATTGCAAGCTCAAGATACAGAGCATAAAAGACTTAAAAAAAAAAAAAAAAAAATCTGTTCAAAACAGCAATATGAAATACAATAAAAAGGGAAACTTACTACGCAGTTTTCACTTTCGATAATATAATATTACGTATCACACCAACGTGAATCAGTCAGTGATGTAAGAGTGTGGAAAAATACAACATGGTGTCAGAGTTTGGCGCTAGGCATTTTTACCGCGCTCGGTACAATTTTTGCGAATCTTCTATTCTGCTGCTTTGCATATTCCTAAATTTAAAACAATTTGCAGCCTCTAAATTCTGCTGCCTGATACCTCCTCTAAATTCTAAAAAATTTGCCGCCTTTAATTCTACCGCTCGTACGTTCACCGTCTCTGGAACCGGCCCTGCATGTGGTGCAAACAAAACTAGAGTGACACGAGTTAAATATGACTATCTCCCATTATCATAGTCTGATGCTGAAATTCTGACACATTAAGTTTAAAATGGTGGCACTTGGGAATGGGACCTATAATTTTGATATCCAAGATTCAAGAAATAAGACCATTGCTGAAATGGGAAACTGGATTTATACAGAATGGAATTTTTGAGAAATAAGAAAAAAAGAGTTAATGAAAAATATAAAGTTAAACAAGAAAATGAATATTATAAATAATGTTGATATAAATCAGGTACTGACTAACCATGGGTGTTTTCCGGCTTATTTTAATCGGTTCCATCTACAGAATAATGATAAATGCTTAATATGTGATAAGTTTGGGGACGCCAAGCACTTCGTCGATGAATGTACGCTTACCCGGAGTGCAAGAGAGAAATATAGAAAGAATTTTAAGGAAGATTTTTAAAAGGAACTATTCTAATTTGAATGATTTTGGAGAGACAGTAATGTAAATTATAAATACAAACAAAGATAGAATTGGAATTCGGCACTGAGACTCAGATTTTAGACTTTTTAGTCCAAAGGGATTTGAATCCCGAAGGACTATTAGTTTCGTTTTGGCATTTTGCGTCGGACTCATAAATGTCGGGCCCACCAGCGGCCGAGCGGTAAAATCGCTGAACACTGGTAGTTCGGTCCGAGGTTCGAATCCCGCGAACGGGCTGGCTGCATGGGTGTTTTCGTGGTTTTCCCCATGTGTAACGTGTATACGAGCCAGTTTCCCTTAGAAAGTCCTCCACGAAGGCATCCCTCCTCTTAGGCAGATAGCCCTCGAGGCTTTGCCATAATCACACACACACACACACACATAAATGTCGGTTCACTTTTCAAACTGTTGCCACAAAATGTTAGAGTCCTGCATTATATTTGAAGAAATTAAATAATGAAAAATCTGCATAAATGTATGTATATTTCTCGTATTGTGATAAAACAACGGTACATAGAGTCATCGAATTTTGAATAACGTAATCCTCCAACGAATATGAGCATGTGGAAGACCAAATTTGAAATTTGAAATTTGTTTTATGATCGATTTCCTATTTTTTAAAACTTTGACGAATTTTTGATTAACAAACTCAAGGATTTCAAAGCGAGCAATGGCAACGTTGTGCAGAAAAATCATTTTTATCTCCAGCGCGTGAGTCTCTGTATCGGAAATTCTAAAGATATGCTCGTTTTAAAACTATTTTGCGATATTGCTGTTGCACTGGATCTTATGGTTTAAGTGCGAGGAACATGATATTTAATAAAGAAAGGTAACACACAAAATGTTAAAAAACGCCCCTTTGGACGTAATTTAAAATCTGAAACATTTCAGATTTTGTTTTTTATTTATTTATTTTTTTTTTAAAGTAGAAAATTATTCCAACTTTTAAATAACTTATGAGAAAGCAAGTTCAATTTCTTTCTGTTTTATTTTGTTTTTTTCTGGCCAGTCCCATTTTTTTATCATACGGCCGGCTTGTGCCATCTAGGAGGATCGTGCCCTTATAATGATCATAATAATGATATAAATGTTGCAAGATACAAGAATATAATTGTCTGCCAAATGCAGATAATTCATTGTTGAAGTTATCTTTTACAACAGTAGTATACCAATATAATGTTTTGATGCAATGCATAATTTATTAACAGAACAGTATGTATAGGAAATGTCATAATATTAAAGTACATAACTAAATCAGCAATACAGTGAGTTGATGAGCTGGTCCTTCCGGAAATTAAGCTAAGATATGAGTAAAAAATTACTTCATTATTAAACTGGGGAGGGATTTTGAATCGAAAATATTAAGAAGGTCGTTTGGATTTGTAGTGAAAATATGCAAATGAATAAATATCAAGAAAATCAATTCGGTAGAACTAATTCAAAGTGAAGAACTGGTTTTAAAATCTGCCTTTCCTCCCAAATAATACAGCGTAATAAAATACTCTTGTCGATTAAGAACAGTTTCTTACTTGAGTAAGTCTTAGAAGTTGTATCCTTGGTAAAGTTTAGAGGAATTTCAAAAGCACTCAGGCAGCTCGAGTCACTAGTCTTGAGCCCTTGTTTATGACTACTACCCCCCCCCCGATTTCAGCAACAAAGAAAGTACTTGTCTCCAAGCAGCGTGACGCTGCAGGGTGTCTTGTCAACCGTGACTTCAGCAATTCAAACTTATCCGTTACTGGCGGCTCTCTGTCGAATCTGCGAAACTTTTATTGAGAATCTCCCATGTGGTCTAATGATAGACCACCTCTTTTATCACCCGTTATCTCACTTATCTCTAGAGAACTGTCAGGCAGTTGGTATTTTCTCAAACATGACTTATCCTGCTTCCACTTTAACTCTGGAACTTGTTTCTTGTTCGTTGATGACTGCAAACGATTTCAGTCAGTGTCCGGAATAGTGACAAAACGCATCTGATACGGGGAAAAGAAAGCTAATACAAATGAGATAAATTCTCTTTCATTTATAAAAATGAGAATTGCCGTTAATTTCTGCGTTTCGATGTATTTCAATTCCGATAAAATAGTGATCATCATAAACAGAAGCTATTGCCAATGGGGTAAAGCGATTGTCTTTTTTAAATCCTTCGATATTATAAAATTAATACGTGCAGAATAAAGAGTTAAACTGATCATTTAAAAGTAATTTTTTTCCGAACTTTTTAACAGCTTTGCAATCTATTATTTTATATCATTAGTGCCGCCTTTAGCCTGACTTCCGTGCCAAAGGGCCCGGGTTCGAATCCCGGAGAAGGCACGGGTGTTTGTAAATGTATAGTGTCGTGAGGCATGGAAGCACTCTAAATATGCGGCGAGCCGAAAGTCCTCTGGAGAGGTTGGTGGTAGCAAAAAGGAGGGGGGGAGACCCTCGGACCCATCCTTCCCCGGGGTGCTGTCCATCAAAATTGGGGGGGGGTGAGAACTGATTTAAATCTCACTGTCACCTGTAAAGTGCTCAAGGCTGTTGCCAACTACAAGCATATCTTGCGCTCCTTGCGACAAAGAATTTCGTAGGCTTGGGCTGACTATAGGTCCGACAAAGTGAGCATTAGTCAACAACAACAACACCATCAGTTTTATAAATAATAAATAAATAAAAATAGGTTTCTGACGCCCATAATACGATGGTTGCAAAACTTCTTATTTTGCGACTTGTACATATTGTTTTCTGCATTAAAATGAAATTTAAAAATAGCAATGAAGATTTATAGTAAGATACAGAGATCGAAGCGTTTGCGTGTATTTTTCTAAATTTTATAAAAACGGTAATATACATTTTTAATACTTTAATTAAGTCTTCTGTTCCTATTTGTATCCAGAAAAAGAAAAATTTTAGGTTCGAAGGAGAAATAGAGCAATAAATGTTGCAGCTTTTAAAACTTAAGCTCGTTTTTTGAAGTCTTTTATTGAACAGTAAAAATTCAATTTTCTAATGTAGAATAATAGGTGATACTTTTATTTAAAAAATCTGTTGTGTACACCACATGACTTCCTTGTATGGAATATTAAATTATGCGCATTTTTTCTTGCATTTTATTTAAACTTATTAGATTGAATTAAACCTACTTCGCCGACAGCGCGTAAACCACAATAGAATAAATGCATTCTTTAAAATCCACTTTGTTTACCATAGCGACACTCTGGCACTAGGTTTACTTAACAGTATTATATTATATTTCATTCATATTATAACTCAGAATGCACAAAATGTATATCATTTAAAGAATTATCTAATCGTTGCCACATGTTCTATTCAAATACTATAATAAAGCTAGAAATATGTATAAAAGAAATTAAGCAAATAAAACAAAAAAGAAACAGTTTTTCACAGACGATTGAGTATTTCTTATTTAATTAATTCAGTTCTTCGCGAGAAGGCAAATATACGGAAAAACTCAAAATATCTATATTAAAAATTACGAAGTAAATCTCAAACGCTTATTTCCTCGAAAAAATTCCAGAAAGAATTAAGCATGATTTAATTGGCAATAATAAATGAATGCGTTATCTTTGTTGTTGCGAAGCTAAGTTTCTCTAGATTGGCAACAAATCCACTAGTCTCCTGTTTCAAATGTAAACATCAATGGCCGGCATTAAAAACAGGCTTAGCGGCAATTAAACAACTTTAAAATTGCTGATAATTCTAAAAATATTGCAGACAGATTTACTAAAGGCATGAAAATCCTTAACCGGAAGATAAAAACAACATAACTCAATCATTTTTAAAGCAAAAAAGGTAGAATTTACAAACATATAAGAGTAAAGAAACTGAGATCACTGAGCCGGGTAATAGAGTGGATATATTTATATACGTTTGGTGCGGCCGATTGCAACAAAAATACGAGGTGCACATCTACATGTTATAGCAGTCCTATATACAAAATTTCAACGTTCTGAGGCTACTCGTTTTTGAGTTATGCGAGATACGTACGTACGCACGTACGTACATACGTTCGTACAGACGCCACGAAAAATTCTAATCAGAATTAATTTTAAAGCAGTTTTATAATTTTTTTGAAAGAAAAGAGTATTTTATTCTGTCCTTACGTACAGATATCCCGCAAAAACATCGTTAAATTGCATTCGATAGCGGTCAAAATGGATAATTTCCTTGAAATATGCTGCCTGAAACTCTTCGCGATTACAATACTTCCTTTTTACTTCGTACAAGGAAGTAAAAAGAAACACGAATATGTGAATTATTTTTAAAGTTTTTTACTAATTTAATTATTAACTTATAGATAAATTAAGAAAGTGTCAACAAGTGCTAATACTAAGTGCCTTGGGATATGCAGGTAACGTTTTATAAAGGAAACAGCTATTAAAAGCAAGCATTAAAGTAACGCAATATGACGCGTGTACGTTAATTTTAGACAAAAATTTTTAGCAATAAATTGTTTATAATAAAATTTTAACACTAAATATACTAATACTAAAGCACATCCTGCCTTGCTGCAGCCACTATCATGTTGCTGTCAACGTCAACCGTGCGTAGATGGCTTCACGAAGGAGGTCTGTATGAAAGGAGACTAGCCATTTGCATTCCGCTCATGTCACGTCATAGGAACGTTTGAGGTGGGCACGTCAACATATGCACTGGACAGCTGATCAGTGGAAGGCTGTTCTCTTTATGGATGAGTCCAGGTTTAGCCTTCAAAAGCAATAGTAGGCGTTATTTGATTTGGAGAGAACATGGAAACCGTTATCATCTATAAATATTCGCGAAAAAAATGTATACGGAGGAGGCAGTGTCTGTGTTTGGGGTGGTATTTCTTTGGGAGGACTATCAGGTCTCCATGTCTTTCCACGTGGAACCATGAATGCTCTGGGCTATAGAGATGGCATCCTTAATGTGGGCCCTTATTTCGGGGCAACAGGTGATAATTCCCTGCTACAGAATGACAACGCTAGACCTCACGGGATCGTAACGTGGATGATTATCTTCGTCAGCAAACAATTTAGCGCATGGAGTGGCCAGCTCGATCACTCGACCTGAATCCTATCGAGTATGTTTGGAATACTGTAGGAAGACGTATAGCTGCTCTCAATCCTTCTCTTCAGACCCTTGCCATGCTTGCAACTGCTTTGGAAGAGCAATGGCTCTCACTTCCTACGTAACTGATATAAGTGAATATGTAGGTACAGGCTTACTGAATAACAAATATCGGATAACGGGATTCGAAAACGGATAAAGGAATAACAAAGATCAAGCTTTTTATCAAAGCAGATGGGAAATATGCTGAAATGTCGATTCAAATTGCACGGGCATATTTGTGTTGTTAGTCAGGATTGCCATCAAGGAAAGGTAGGAACAGGAATTGATCTATGGGAAACCGTATTTTGCCATTTTATGGCTGTTCTTGTTTGTCGCAAAATGATGGAATGCGTTTTGTAATTTATGCAATGCTTCATTTTTTTAATTAAAAAAATCAGAATTGAGTAAATTGGTGAAGAGGTAGCTGAAACAGTAAACTCGAAGAACAGCTGCAATAATACTGAATTTACATATAACGCCAAAGGTATTTGATGGAAACCATAGTAAATGAAGAGCAAATACCATATTAATAATTTTCTTTGCCATTGAAAAGTATTAAAGTATCATTAAGAAATGCGTTTAATTTTTAATTTTTTTCACTTTATTGCATCGATAAGCAGTGAACTATTTTAATCTGACAAATAAATGAAAGAATGAGATATTATTCGATGTGGACTAGAAATAATCTTCTCTTCAATTAAGACGTGATGTTTCTTTGCCGAGGGAAAACAACAGGATATACTTAGCTACTTAAGAGAAACCTTTAAGAAAAACAGGAAGAAATCAATTGTTAAAATCTGAAATTCGAACCATCCAAATATCCGACATTTTTGTTATCATTAGAGGTAATTATATATCTACATCCTCACATTTATTTCACGAAAGTTTTGAGTTTCGGCCGAGAATCAGATCCAGAATTTTCTGTCGGCTTACAGCTGTTCTACCAAAGGAACTATCCCGATTCATGAGTATACCAGCTTGGAATATATTCTTGACAATAATATTTGCGTAATTTGAAGTTTAATAATTGACTCACTCGTTTCGTCGTCTGACGATGTAATGTAAGTAATGTTTTTTAACAATTTCATAACACTGATTACAAAGGAGCAGCTTTCAGTCACGTTGATACATGTTTCATTGCAAATAGTATACCAATTTTTTCACTAGAATTATAGGATGTGTTTAAGAACAGGATATGTTCTTATCAAAAACCCAAACATTGCAACTTTAGCTGATATTTGAGAGACCTTATCTCAAACAAATTCCTAAACTAAATTATTTTATCAGATGAGTGTTTCGTTATCTTTTTGTTCAAAACTGGTTTTTGAACAAAAAGATAACGAAACTATTCCGTCTCGCTTATCAGTTATGTGATGAAAAGCTGATGAAATGTCCAGCCTTTTTTTTTTTTTTCCTTTTTTTAATCATAGCCTACGGATCACTTCGTAACAGTAATCCCGCCATAAAGATGCAATCACCTTTATTCATCGGTTACTAATCGAAGTAACATAAACATATCCCGGCATAACATGACCTGCATAACATTAGTTATGAAGATTAATTTCTAACTTGCAAAAAACAGCCTTCATAAAGGTGTGGACACCATTATGAAGGTTGTAGTGGGGACTTCTTAAGAGCAAACTAAGAGTAATAGTAGTAATAATAAGCAGTGTTTTCTGAAAAGTGATTGACTTGCACAAAGGTGCCACACTTTTATGAAAGTCGTATAATGTGCGCAAGAATTACAGTTAGAAATTTCGCAGTCTGTCTACTACAGGGCATTAGAAAATTCTTTTATTTATGACATTTTGGTATAAACTAACATTTGTTACAAAACATAGCTAAGAAGTGCATACCAGGTGACTTTTTAAAAGATTAATTTATCGCTGCATTGAGCAACGAAAGATAACGAAGACAGGATAACAATGATAACGTAGACAGGTGAAAGATTTTATGTATACTCGTAGTTTATTGCTAACAACGCCTGCTTATGACGAACAGTATTGCAAACTGGAAATTTGTAACACCTTTTTCTTTGCACTTGTTGTCTACCTTTAAGCAGGAAAAAAGATTGAAGCTTTTTGTCTCGAAACAACTCGTAGGAATGTGGCATTATTTTATTCTGTTAATTGCGCACAGATATTAAAACTGAGGTACATAAATGAAAAAAAAATTACATTCCAAATTGCAGGAAAATCAATATTTTAATCAAGGCAAAAAAACTATGATAACCAAGTTTCTCATTTCTTACAGGCATAGCTTTGGAGTTAAGGGCTACGTACTCAAACCATAAAATTCAGTTCAACAGCAATATCGCAAAATAATTTTAAAATGAGCATATTTTTAGAATTTCCGATACGCAGTCTCGCGGGCTGGAGATAAAAATGTTTTTTTCTGTACAACGTTGCCATTATTCGCTTTGAAATCCTTGAGTTTGTTAATCACAAATCCGTTACAGTTTACAAAATATGAAATCGATAATAAAACAAATTCCAAATTTCAAATTTGGGCTTCCAGATGCCCATATTCGCATTAGGATTATGTTATTCAAAATTTGATGGCTCTAGGTACCGTTGTTTTATCACAAAGCGAGAAACATATATACATTAATGCAGATTCTTCATTATTTAATTTCTTCAAATATAATACAGGACGATAATATTCAGTGGCAACAGTTTGAAAAGTGAAACGGACATTCAGAGTGATTCGACGCAAAATCGCAAACGAAAACAATAGTCCTTCATGGACAAAGCCTTTTTGGACTTAAAAAAAAAAAAAAAAAAAAAAAAAAAATTGAAGGGTTTTAGATTTTAAATTACGGCCAAAGGGGCGCTCTTTTAAAGTTTTCTGCGTTACCTTTATTTATTAAATAATCGTGTTCTACGCACTCAAACCATAAAATTCAGTTCAACAGCAATATCGCAAATAAATTTAAAATGCGCATATCTTTAGAATTTCCAGTACAGAGACTCGCGCGTTGAAGATAACATTTATTCCCCCCGTACAGTGTTGCCATTGCTCCTTTGAAATCGTTTAGTTTTTTAATCAAAAATTCGTTGAAGTGTTACAAAATATGAAATCAATAATAAGATAAATTTCAAATTCAAATTAGGGCTTCCACATGCTCATATTCTATGGAAGATTATGTAATTCAAATTTTGATGGCTGTAAATACCATTGTTGTATCACAATGCGAGAAACATACATACATTCATGCAGATTTTTCATTATTTAATTTCTTTAAATATAATACAGGGCGATAATATTTGGTGGCAACAACTTGAAAAGTGATTCGTCGTTTATAGTTTTCAACGCAAAATGCCAAAACGAAATTAATAGTCCTTAAGGCCAAATTGCCCCTTTGGACTAATAAAAGAAGGAAAAGACTGAAAACTTTCAGATTTTACATTACGTCCAAACGTGTGTTTCTTTGACGTTTTGCGTGTTATCTTTATTAATTAAATATCATGTGCTTTGCACCTAAACCATAAATTAAATTCAACAGCAATATCGCAAAATAATTTTAAAATGATCTTACCTTTAGGATTTCCAATAGATAGTCTCGCATGCTGGAGATAATTTTTTTTTTTTTTTTTTTTTCCGTACAGTGATGCCATTGCTCGCTTTGAAATCGTTGAAACTCAACGATTTCAATCAAAAATTCGTTAAAGTGTCACAAAATATGAAATCGATAATTAAACAAATTCCAAATTTGGGCTTCTAGATGACCGTATTCGGTAGAAGATTACGTTATTCAAAATTTGGTGGTTCTAGATACCGTTGTTTTATTCCAGTGCGAGAAACATACATACGTTAATAGAGAGTCTTCATTATTTAATTTCTTTAAATTAACACAGGGCGATAATATTTTATGGCGACAATTAGAAAAGTGAACCGACATTTATAGTGAACCAACACAAAATGCTAAAACGAAATTAATTGTCTTTCAGGACAAATTATCCCTTTGGACTAATAAAATAAAATTTTAATCGCTATAAATGTCAATCAAGCTGAATGAAAGGAAAAGTTAATTAATTAAATTTCTGACTCGAATTGTTGTTCTGAACACAGAAGAACGTATTCTTTCACGAAAATTTTGTATTAATTGATTTCCTTACTTTAACCCTTTGCGCGCGCGATATTATTTTTATAATTTTTTTAACTAAAAATTCTAGAAATTGAATATTATGATCCTAGAGACAAATAATATATGAATTAAAAAAAATCTACTCTTGCCCATTGTTCTGTGGGTGGTGGTCGCACTGTGAAACCACCGCGCGTCTAGGACTTGAAACTTACCGAGGTAAGTAGGAAAAAAAAAACTTACCTTTCTCCGTGCGCGTTTCTAATAAATGACGAAATTTACGAATTTAAAACAAAATGCATGTAGGAATTGCATAATATATAATATATATTTTTTTACATTATTTTACAAAGTAAATTATCAGAAAAAATTTTAAAATAAACATTTATGTAATTTTTCTATAGCAGTGAAAGTACCTACATAATAAGGACGTTTGGCTACATGGATTAAAAAACTCAGTACTATAAGGATAAAAAAATCTGATGTGTACACCACATGACTTCCTTGTACGGAATATTAAATTATACGCATTTTTCTTGCATTTTATTTAAACTTATTAGATTGAATTAAACCTACTTCGTCGACAGCGCATAAACCACAATAGAATAAATGCATTCTTTAAAATTCACTTTGTTTACCATAGCGACACTCTGGCGCTAGGTTTACTTAACAGTATTATATTTCATTCATATTATAACTCAGAATGCACAAAATGTATATTATTTAAAGAATTAGCTAATCGTTGCCACATGTTCTATTCAAATACTATAATAAAGCTAGAACTATGTATAAAAGAAATTAAGCAAACAAAACAGAAAAGAAACAGTATTTCACAGACGATTGAGTATTTCTTATTTAATTAATTCAGTTCTTCGCGAGAAGGCAAATATACGGAAAAACTCAAAATATCTATATTAAAAATTACGAAGTAAATCTCAAACGCTTATTTCCTCGAAAAAATTCCAGAAAGAATTAAGCATGATTTAATTGGCAATAATAAATGAATGCGTTATCTTTGTTGTTGCGAAGCTAAGTTTCTCTAGATTGGCAACAAATCCACTAGTCTCCTGTTTCAAATGTAAACATCAATGGCCGGCATTAAAAACAGGCTTAGCGGCAATTAAACAACTTTAAAATTGCTGATAATTCTAAAAATATTGCAGACAGATTTACTAAAGGCATGAAAATCCTTAACCGGAAGATAAAAACAACATAACTCAATCATTTTTAAAGCAAAAAAGGTAGAATTTACAAACATATAAGAGTAAAGAAACTGAGATCACTGAGCCGGGTAATAGAGTGGATATATTTATATACGTTTGGTGCGGCCGATTGCAACAAAAATACGAGGTGCACATCTACATGTTATTGCAGTCCTACATACAAAATAGTAGCTGTACATGTGAATAACAGGAGTCACAAAAATGATAAAAGGTTTACACCATATAAACTATATAAAGGACGCAAGCCTAACATTACTTATCTTAAAAGATTTGGATGTGAAGCATATGTTCATATAAGACGAGAAAAACGTAGAAAGATGGATCTAAAAGCTAAAAAAAGAATTATGATAGGCTATAGCATGAAGCGAAAAGCATATAAAATTTATATCGCTGAACTAAATAAAATTCAAGAAGTGAGAGATGTAAAATTTGATGAACAGAAACTTGGATCTCCTTTACTAAAAGAAAATTATTTAAATTTCGATGAAAATCAAATATTAGAAGAACTTATTATTTTTTATAAGGAACAAACTAATGAAAATGTAAATAATTCAGAAATAACTAACAGATACTATAACGAAGATAATACAACAGATGAAGAAGCTGAGAAAATTTTGCCATCCAATAGTGATGATGAACACGATGATAACAATTCATTGGAAAAGCCAACCGAGTATCCGCAAATACGTAAATGAAGAACCTGGAAATGATAATCATGGAAATCCTGTACAGAAAAGACCAGCGCGAATTACGAAGCCCCCAGAAAAATTAAAATATTATGTAGTATACAATACAAATGAAGGATTACCTAAGACGTATGATGAAGCTATAGAATCTGCTGAAAGTGAATTCTGGCTACAAGCAATGACAGAAGAATTGAGTTCAATGGAGGCTAATGAAGTCTGAGAATTAGTTGAAAGACCCATCGATAAGAAAGTTATTAAAAACCGCTGGATATTCTCAAAAAGGGGTGAAAAGGGTAATTTAGAAACAATTTACAAAGCAAGACTAGTAGAAACCAGATTATCAAAGAAAAGGAATTGATTATGAAGATGGATTTAGCCCAGTAATGAGACTTGCAACCTTTAGAACATTACTATCGATTGCAGTTTACAAAAACTACAAAATAAGATTTTTCGATGTAAAAACTGCATATTTAAATGGATACTTGGATAAACCAATTTACATGGAACAACCACCTGGCTTTATATCAGATCCGAACAAAGTATATCTTGTAAACAAAAGTATATATGGATTATCCCAATCAGGAAAATGCTGGTATGATGAATTATGTAATGTTCTTAAAGAAAAGAATTTAACCAGACTAAAGTCAGATCCGTGTGTTTATATTTATAAAGATAAGATCAAATATTTTATCATAGCAGTATATGTGGATGACTTAATGGTGATTGGAAATTCAAATTCTGAGATAAATGACATCATCTCTCAACTATCTAAATCGTTCGCATTACGAGAAGTCACTCAAACACAAAAATTTTTAGGAATAGACATCCGGCAAGAATCTGGAAAACTTATACTCAGTCAAGAAAACTATATAACTAAAATCTTAAAAAACTTTGAAATGGATGAATGTAAACCTATCAAGACTCCAGGAATATTGGGTGAAAATCTTGATGACATAGCATCTTCACCACCTGTGTCGAAGACAAAATATCAAGAAACATTAGGTTCATTGATGTACTTAGCAACAGGCACAACGCCAGACTTAGCTTTTGCAGTAATTTGTCAAGATATAATCAAGATCCCAGAGAGAAACACTGGAAAGCTGTAAAGAGGATATTTAGATATATTAAAGGAACACAAAATACTTGTTTAGTGTATACTTCAGACAATGGGAAATTAAATGCTACATCAGATGCAAGTTGGTGTACCACTGAAGATGGAAAATCATTTGAAGGTTATTTCATTAAATTAGGCAAAAATTTCATAAATTGGAAGTGCAACAAACAAAGAATAGTTGCTCTATCTACAATGGAAGCTGAACTTTTAGCATTCTGCGAATGTGCATGTGAAGTTAAATGGTACATCTTTTTACTTGAAGAATTGGGTCAAGATGATCTAATTGACAAACCAATAGGAATTAAAACAGACTGTCAAGCATTAATTGATTGGATTAAAAAACCAAAACAAAGTAGCAGTTCAAGGCACATTAATAGAAAATATTTCTTTGTTAAGGATGAATATGAAATGAATCAAATCATTCCTCAGTTTGTATGTTCACAAAATCAAGAAGCGGATATTTTAACAAAGTATCTGCCTAGAGTGAAATTAAAAGATGAACTATTAAAGTATGGACATGACTGACTGATTAAAATTATATCTTTAAATACAAATAAGGGGGGAATTGATAGTATTTGTTTATAAAGCATAATTTTAAGTTTTAATATTTTGGCAACATTGAAATTAAATTGTAAAAAGAATGAGTTAAAAATGTATCTGGAAGAGATTTTTTTATTATTATGGTTTGGTAGAATGTGGTAAGATTTCTTATGTCTGATTTTCTTTAATAAAGTTTTCTTTTTGTATATTGCCATAATGTATTTTTGTTAGAAGTGGATGATTCTTTTGAGAATGTTATATATATGCCAATCTTAAATGACCAACAATCTGTAATTAAAAAAAAATAGCTTTTCATATAGTATTGATAAATATTTATTACGCATCATTGAGGGAAAAAAATTCATATAATAAATTCTCCTTAAAAATTTATTTGAAATTTAAGGTTAAAAATAACTGTGTAATTCACTGTAACAAAATCCATAAACCACATTTGGTGTTATTATCGCTCAAAAAAAGATGCAAAACGCGAAAATATGTAAATTCGTGTATATCTTAGAAAATTTTGAATAAAAATCTCTAATTTTTTGCAGGTATGCTTAGAAGTGCACCTACTTTAAGATGATCATGAAACTTTTATAGGTTATAATTAAAAATAGTTTAGAAAAATTTATAAAAATTATTTAAAAATACAAA
This sequence comes from Stegodyphus dumicola, assembly GCF_044657685.1. Classification (NCBI taxonomy): domain Eukaryota; kingdom Metazoa; phylum Arthropoda; class Arachnida; order Araneae; family Eresidae; genus Stegodyphus; species Stegodyphus dumicola. The sequence goes on from NC_140772.1 coordinate 33,624,753, forward strand.
TTTTTAAAATAAATCATAAAAAATGGGTGAACTTTATTTGGAATGAACTTAAATTTCGAAATGCGAAAGGAAGAATCAAAAACGTTTCACAGAAAAGAGATATTAATAAATATATGCCAAATTCAATTAACATTGAGGGGCTAAAATTTTGAGAACTATTTTAAAAACTACTCGTGCAATTTTTACAAAACTTGGCAGTTTGGCCAATTTTTACAAAACTTGGCAGTCGTAGAATCGAAATATGTAAAAAAATTGGTATGTTATTTCAGAAAAAGTCCGATTTTGTGTCAAAATACCTATGTTAAAATAGTGCTATATATAAATCTAATATATATCCTAAGTCGCGCTTTCGAGACATGAATAACGCAATTTGAATTTCGTCGATCGCCCCAGTAGAACGGGAGCTATAGAACTGTCCTTTTTTTTTTTTTTTTTTTTTTCGCTGTGTATATAGTACATATAAAGACCGCAGATTTTTTTGCTAGTTCTTTTGCATTATTATTAACTTACCTTATTTTCATAAAGGTTTTTATTATTTACAACATTTAATTTGGCAACACAAGATGATCACTTGTATATGTTTCTTTTAAAAAATAACAAATCTGACTTTGTAATACTTTTTCTGAGAATTCTATTATCCATGAAAATGGAAAGTAAATGAATGGCTTCGAAATAATTATCAGTAAGCATGTCTAAAATTTATGTTAATTTAATATTTTCAATACAAATTATGATATTGATTTCTTACATATTCTTGTACACGTTTTCTGAATGTATGACTACTTATCGTGGAACTTTTGACGTTAACATTTAAGTAAAACAAACGTAAGATCTCATGTAATATACATATTATTAAATTTGAGGAAAACGAAAACTAAATAATTTATCGTCTATTAAGTCGGGTACTCCATTTAAGGACTTTTAATTATCTTTTTTTAAATCAAATTCGTACTTTTAGTCATCAAACAACGGTTTATTTTTTAGTTATATGAGCGTATATGCACTGTTTTCCCCAAAAAGGATTGCAAAATGGATTTAAAATGGTTCCAGAAAACAATTTTATTTTTGGCATCTGTACGTACGTACTTATCTATGTATCTCGCATAACTCAAGAACGAGTAGCCGTAGAACGTTGAAATTTTGTATATGGGACTTCTTTAATATGTAGTTATGCACCTCCCTTTTTGGTACCGTGCATTTTTTTCTTTAAGGGTGATTGAATTATGTGGTTTTTTATGTTCCAGTTTAGGTTTTTAAAGCCTTTAGTTAATCTGCATGGAATAGTTGCAAAACTATCAACAGTTTAAAAGTTGTTTAAATGATACTAAACCTAACGAAGCCTCCATTTATTTACATTTGAAACTCAGTAGAATAGAGAATTAAAATATTGAATACCTTCAATGTCTTTTTGCAGAGTGGGACCAAAAGTAAACTTTCAGTTTTGTGCACTGAAAAATCTGCCTTCTTGTCCGCTGGCAGTGCTTGTTTTGCCGTAGAAACTCTGATCTTAGTTATAAAAAAAATTTTTTTAACTGTTTTAACTGTATTTGATCTTTTATGTTTTTCTGTATTTTATAATTTTTAATGAAGTTATTTTGAGTTTTTATGTATTTTTGCTTTCCCGCGATTTGAGAACTAAATTAACTGTGTGAGAAATATATCTCTGAGAAATTCGAGGAAATAAGTTTAAATGAAATGTAGCCAAAAATGTGTATAACAAATATAATAAACCATGCAAGGAAGTCATGTGGTGTCCATATCAGATTTTTATATTTATGTTTATATTTGAAAATACTGATTTTTCATGAAAATATTTTGTTTTTTATGATTTTTCATTCGTATTTTCCATCAAAATAATTTTATCCTTCATTCTCTTCAATTACTCTGTAATGAACTTGAAACAAATGACCAATCTTCAACTCGTTTTTTCGGCTACTGGCAAATTTGCATCACTGAAAAAGACGGATCACTATAACTCACTTTTATCCATTAATAAATTGGAGTTTAATTCCTTCTTTTATTAAAAAAGTAAATTTTGCTGTATTTTTAAAATTTTTATTTAAATATTTAATTATTTCACATAGACTACCACAGATTAATAACATGTTTAATCAAACAATAGCTGAGTGAATAAGACAGCTTTACAAATTCCAACAGTGGTTTTCAATGTTTCATAGAATCCCCCGGATTCTTGTAACTCTTTTAAAGGTTCCGCAAGTTAAAATCAAGTTTTAGAAATTATGAATAAAGATTTTGAATTTTGTTCAAAAATATTTGAATACCGTGACAGTCGCAAAACTAAACACCTGAACTAATTAAGTAAGTAATTTTTGTTTATATCTTTTGTTACTGTTGCTTGTAACATGAAGTATTATCGTAATCTGGATTGATTTGTTCTTTATGAGTAAAAGTATAACGATTTTCTTCGCATTTATCTCACAATATCGATGTATTTTCAATGATCTCTTAGCATTTACTTTTCTACAGATGATAGGGGTTCCGTCAAAAAAAAAAAAAAAAAACTATAGTTTTGTGAGTTCCTTGAATGTGCACAATTTGAAAACCACTGCTGTACAGTGAGCCTCTGTATGATAATCACCCACAGTTCTAGATGATTTTAGTCTTCTGCTGTGGTTCTATTTAGATGGTGAGGTCTCTACCAAAAGAAATATAGTTTGAACTTCGTTGTTAAAATGGCTATCACGTTTGGTCGTTAGAATTAGCAAACTAATCGACTAATCTGTATTGCGCAGATTTCAAAAGTCGCGAAAAACTTATGTTGGTCACTTTACCAAGGAAGTATCACGTAGTTTTATGGGCTGCTCGAATCTACAAAGTTTGGAGACTACAGCTTATGATAATGTCTAAGAAAATTACCCAGAGTTCCACATGAATTTTGATCGTTTTTTGGAATTGTTGTACGATGCCGATATTGTTTAATGCTTACTTTCGGGCATGAAGTTGGTTTTAACGATTATTGAAGATTTTTGGTCCTTATTGGCTATAATCTTTCTTTTTTTTTAATATTTAATTAAAGCGCCGTATTTAATTGATTACCGCATTTAGTATTGTCACCAATACGTACGTATATGTTTCTGTAAAAGTCGTTAATCTCGTACAGTCAGCCTCAAGATTAGCTCCGATATTTACTTATGTTCTAAATAATGCTGGTCACTTTCAGAGATGGTCGCTTTAAAGAAGTAGTCGCATTAAAAAGATTCATTGTAGTTCGTCTTGATTCTTATTCGGATAAAGTGTTTTACTGCACATGTAGTAACCCAGTTTTCCTTAGAAAGATTAGTTTGGGCTTAGGTTATTTGAATATGGAAAAGCAAACGGGGCTATCTGCCTAAGAGGAAAGATGGCCTTCCTGGAGGAGTTTCTAAAGGTAATGGCTGGTATTCACCATGCATATGAAGAAGAGCATAATACCAGTCATGCAGCCAGTCCGCTCGCCTGTGATTAAACCAGGTCGAATTTCCAAAATTCAGAGGTTCTTAACCCCTCGGTCACTGGAGAGGCGGAACCATTTTCTATGATAGTGCTACAAATAGGCTGTTGAATATAATTTAACAGCCTCTATGAACAAAACTTTAACGAATACTCCCCATTAACTGCCACTTCTTGAAACAGCAGACCATCTAGTCCAGTGCCAGTGTGTCCAGTGCACTGCTATTTAGTGAACACTCTTTGAACAGCGGACAAAATCTTTATTCTATGAGCTGCCAGTAAGAGATTTGATTGTAACGCATATCTCCGATTTTAAGATGACATCGTTTCTAAGAAATATCTCATAATTTCAAATCCATCGGTAGAGAAAACGGTTTTGATTTTACGTAAATGAAATCAAATTTTGAACTAAATATATTAATTTTTTAATAGTCGACTATAATTTATTAACAACAATAGCACTCTTACTTAAATTATACGTAAAAATTTATTATTTCAGAACAATTAGTAATTTGGGGAGAATACACTGTGATTCCAGACCACTTTGGCTCTAAAGCGCAATTCATTTCACTTCACTAATGAAGTTTAAAATGGAAGGAAAGGAGCAAGGCTCTAATCAAATGCGAAACTTCTGTAGTGGCAACAATATTCTTAAGCTACATACTATTTAAAATGAACATAATTTCTGAGAATACAGGCACACAAACAAATAACAATATCCAAGAATCAGTATTTTGCACAAAATACTAAAATCTTTCTGAACCGAAGTGGTCGCTTTAAAAAGGGTTCACTATATTTTTATTAAAAGAATTTCTGTGAATTTCAAATAAGTTATTTAGATAAAAAGTACTTGCGAATTTCATATTTAGCTCTTTTAGAAACGCCTTTAAAGTCTCTTATTTCTAGTATCTTTCAGAATATACATTTAAAAATTATAACATTTTTGGTAGCTTACCTTTTTCCCCCAAGAAATCTTGTAATGAGATTGTACCCGTTAAATAAATTTACAATTACCGAGATTCTTTTAGTTTAATATCAATTTATAGGAAATCTGAATAAATGTAAGCAATTAGTCATTTTAGGAAAGTAAAATTTATAATATTTCAGTAAATTATAAATGTGTGCATTTCGAATTTATATATGAAACCTTTTCTTTAATTTTTCTTTTAGAGCAAAATTTAGAGCAAAATTTTATGTGCAGTAATTTTTATAATATGATTATGAATATCACCAATCGAAATTAAAATTTTTAGAAGCATAATGCTGAATGAAAATTTGTAACACCATTTTTGTTTACTGATCGATTTGTTCAAAGGTGAATGAATACTTAATTTTACTTTCTATTTCCTTATAATCATAGAATGTGAAAAAAACCTCTAAGATGGGTATCTTCAACCGCAAAAAGGAGATAAATTATGTTGAAGAAGAAGAAGGGCTTTTCGAAACACAAGAAGATTCATCCGACAGTGACATACCCGATTTAACAGGTCTGTTTATCTAATTTCAGAAACATGCTACTAAATCTCAATTTACTATTTTACTTTTCTTTTCCCTTATTATTTTATTTATTTATTTTTAACATCTGAGAAAATTTGTTAACACAAATGTTTATTAGGAAAGGCTGGTTCTTGATAAAACAGAGAGCTTTAACCTATACACGTTGCGTAAAATCAAATCTTTTATTCTTTTTCGAATTGTAAACGTACATTGCTCACCAATTTAAAAAAAATTTAATCCATCTGTTTATAAAATGCATTTCTTATCTCCCATTCTAATTTCTAACTTTTTTCCTCTTTATAATGGCAGTAACCTAACTTGCCTTTCATGCTTCATTGCGGAAACACAGGAATTTTATCACAAATTCAAATCTGCAGCAACTTGTGCCACAATGTCATCTGTTGCTGTGTCCACAAATTAGTGAACTTGCATGATAGCTATTAAGCACAAAATTCACGTAATCTTTATGCACTATCGTGCATGGAGTTCCTCAGCCAGTACCAGTTTCACATTGCACCTCATTGAAGTATTGCTTCGATTTATCAGTATCAGGTTGGACACTTTTGTATGTTTCATTTCTTGTCTACCGCTACTTATTTCTTTCACTGCACTTTCATTTCCCATGCTGAAGGCCCTACTCCATTTAGGATACAGCTTCGCGTAGGAGCTTCTCATCACATACATCCACTATTTCGTCCGTGAATTTGCGCTGCTAAGGCTCCATGCAAACGGTGGTATAAATGTCATAGAAGGTGTACAGTCATAAGGCATAAAATTCGGAAGTTTCGATTACAACTGCAATACAGGGTCTAAGAACGTAGCCAATTAGAGAAGCTAAATTTGCGCATGCATGGATATGCCTACAGCTTTCCTGCTCAATAAGTTTCGCACGTTCGCTCTGATTGGTCGACTGTTATACCAAGTTGGCATAAAGTTGGAAACTTCGAACTTTATGCCAAAACCCCAAAATCAGTTTTTGTGACGTAGCAAAGTTTGGTTACCCAGCAACGCAGCTCGACTTAAACCAGTTATGACATTTATACCACCGGTCTAGGAAAGGAGCCTAATTGTCCCTTTTTCCGAAGAAACCGTACAGTCCATTTTTGGCCATATGCATCATTCTTCATTGCACCACATATTGCCACGATCTTTTGCATCGCGCTTCACATTATGATTCACTACTGCTCTCATACTGGGATTAGGTGGACTATCTTAACATCTTACGGAAGAATGTTGAATTCATACCAGCATCTGAAACAAACACTGCCATATCATTCAACAGTTTGTTATACTGGAATAGTGCAAAATTCTTATCGTCATGAGTACAAATCATTATCGAAATAATAAGCTTAAGAAATATGTATATTTATTCACTCATTGTCTTTGTTTAGGCATAGACCATTTTCTGTGTTTATGCTCCTTTTAAGCAAAGTGTAAAATAATTTTAACTCCGTGTTTAATGTCTGAAAAAATGTGTGTGTGTTTGTAATAAATGTGGCATAAGCTTGAAATATAGCAAATGATTCAAAGTGATTTTTATATTTCAAATTTATTTTCTTTAGATGCGTCGCTTTCTCTTCCATACTCCAAAATAATTGACCAATGTGTGGCATTTGACGATCCTAATCTGAAAAGGCTGCTTCCTAGTTGCCATCTCCGTCTTACTGTTCAGGACGTGTACATGAAAGGAAAGAAGATCTGGTTAGGTTCTTCATCTATCTCTTAAATGTTGTTATAATAGATTTTGGGGATTATTTCAATCAGTTTTTCACTTCGGAATTTCCTACTGCATCTTGTGATTCTCCATTTTCATTGTTATATGCAAAGTATTACAGAACTAATGAAACAATTTTAAAAAAGGTTATAGAGCACACAAAAACAAAGTTTTAATCATAGAATGCACTGTCTCAAGTTTACTGTTTAAATATCGGAGGGCACTTTCCTTTTTCCACTTACACCGTCCTTACAAAGAATTTGTAAGAATATGTAAGGAACTCTCTTACAAAGAATTAAGAGAGTTCCTTACATATTCTTTAGTCCTTCTGAGGAAGGGGATTTCTTAAAAACGAACTTAGGTTTTTGAGACTGGACAAAATATTAGTTTGTTTTGCAGTCGGAACGATTGCTTTGAAAGGAGATATAAATATTCATTATGAAATTGAAATTTTGTATTTTATGAAATCTTTTCCGATACTATAATAATATTTTTTGCTCATCACTTAAAAATGCGTATGATATTGTTTAGGTATTTATTAGAATTGGAGCACGGAAGTTTCAAGTGGTTCCTGAAGAAACGATTTCGAGAGGCCTTGTACTTGCATCATCAGCTCCAAATGCTCAGAGCACTTTGGACAATACAGTTGCCGGAAATAAGGTAGGCATTTCATTTTATTTAGTCTTTTTTAACTTCTCTGTAATAACTACTACGGAACGAGTGAAATCGCAAAAGGATTAAAAAAAAAAAAAAAAAAGACACGCCGAAGAACTAATGCTAAAAGAACTCATAATGTGCAGGATTAGAGTTTCGAAGGTTAAATAGAATCTCCTTCAGCTGTAAGAGTGAAAATGCCAAAAAAAGAAACATGCTTACATGAAAAGAAAAGAGAGAAATTTGAGAATATTCTTACTAAATAATAGAAAACGAAGCCTATTAGTGCATTTATGTGGCATTACACAAGAGATACCATATACAATTTACATATAATTTAACTAATATATATTAATATTTTAGTTAAGTATAATTTAACTAAAATATTAAACTAATATTTTAGTATACGTAAATATAAATAATATTGACATTTACTGAAAATTCGTAGTCTTCTCCAATTATATTTATACATGTATGTAGGACGTGTATCAATTTTATTTAAATAATCGGTGATCAGTCCTGTTTTCTGTTTCTTCTTTCTTATATTCCATGGATGTTTACTTCAAACTTTCTCATAACAATACATCGAACTATTTTCAAGATCTGACACCTCTTGCACAACACTTTTTCTCTCAATTTATGGAAACCATAAATTCATCTTTTTGGGGAGATTTTAAAAATAGCATCAAACTAATATCAAATAAATTAGAATTTTTTATATATACTCATATGTCTTCAAATAATCTTACGTTTTAAAAGGAATTTTTTCAATCCTTTTCATTATTATTGTAAAATTTAATATAAATCTTTTACTATTATTTATGTAAACTCTGTATATCAAAAAATTAAACTAAAAATATTTAAACACAATTTCTACTACTAATAATAACAATTAATATTGAATTAATAGTTGAGGAATAAAATAGCTAGCTTTATATTTATTTACATTAATCACCGCTAGATGGCAGCACATATCTTTCCACCGGATAGATTAATGTGCAAAGAAAAATGAAAGAGATTTTAATTTTGTGATTTGGACTTAGTGATTTCATTCAAACTGAACTTTACCGTTTAAATATCCAGTTTGGAATTTTATATGACATGTTGTGAATTAACTTAAAAAGTGCTCATGTGTTTGTAGGAAATAATATTAATTACACGGTAGTCCTTTGAAGTATAAGATTTCTCGACTGATACAATATTACGCGCAGGGCTTAAAATGCGCCGGAGCTGGTTCTAAGACTTTTCAGCTTTCAAAATATAATTCTAGCCGGAGTGCACCAGAGCTAAGCTCCGGAGCTATAGTGTTCAGTATTAGTCTAGTTCATGTAACCGCGATTAGCTTTAATACATAATGCACGCTAATATAGAAGTATAAGTGCATTCTTATTGCTTTCTTTTAACTCAAATCACGGAATAAAATATTATAAACTTCTAGCCATTAAAATTACTACAGCATTAAGGCACATTCGAGGCATTTGCGTTGCGACAGTTCGTATCCAATGACAGACTCAGAATTTAAACAAAGAAAACAAGACTACAAATACCACTTCTACTATTGCGCAGCCCTTTTTTTTTTTTTTTCCTACTCCGCTTCCTGCTACTTAGGCATAGTGTTTAGCCTCTGTAATTAACGCCTGCTACTAGCTATTGTCCATTGCTCTGAAAATGTAAGATGTATAAAACTGTGGGGTGCATAGCGAACTATAAATGATATTGTGTGAAATCTGTTTATCCGTATCAAGGCTTGCTCTATTACAAAAATAAAACTATGTGTTTAAATCAACGGTAATGCCTGCGAGTTTCTTCTTCTATTACGCATTCCATTCCATCTGTATGCCACCCACAGTTATAATAATCTCGGCCATAATAAAAAAAAAATTAGTGTTTTCTCTCCCTCGCATTCTAAATTTATTGTTACAATTAATAGAGGTCGTCTACAGAATTTATTACATATTACATTTACTAATGGATTATTGAGTATATTATCTCCTTTGGGGATGTTAGTAGAATTTTAGTTGAATGAAGTAACTTGTAAGCATTTAAAAATTAAAGAAGAAACTTATAAGCATGTAAAAATGAAGCTTGAAAATTTTTAAAAAGAAGCATTAAATATGAATAATGAAAAATTAAAAATGGAAACATTTAACAATGAAAGTAATCAATGAACCCAGTAATTGTCGTCATTGATCGGAAATTGGTTGACTTTTCAAGGAGAATAAACCAACCTCCGATCCATTTACAATAATTAACAAATGCGAAGGTGTTTTGTCTTTTACTCAAGTAAGAATTATAATGCAAAACTGGAAGTTGAGTTGAATTTAAGTAGGTAGATTTTAAGTTAATATATTATATAGAATTCATTATAAATGTGGCATTTCCGTTTAGTTAATAATTTTTTTAAACGTGAGGTATTATTGTTAGGATGAGCAGTAGTAATTTTTTCTCACTTGAATAAAGTGTCTCCCGACACCCTTCCCGACAGTGTTAATTTAATGTAATCTATATAAACGTAATAAACAGGATGCAGTCTTTGCGAAAAATTATTAAAAGTTGAAAAGATATTTACAGAAAATAAGGTACATTAAAATGTATAAAATGAAATAAACATAATATACATAAATGGCCAGAAGATGATTTAAATAACTTAAGTGCTTGCTAGTGTTAGGATGGAGACATTTCCTTTACCGTCTTAGTACCCAGAATGGAATTTTGAATTCGAACCAAGATGAAGAGTGTAGGATGGACGAATGAGTTACGTCAGTCGGGGACTTTGAGAATCTAATTTTTGAACGTGGGAGGGAAGCGACTGTGGAACTCTCTTTCGAGTGCAAGAGGCGTCTGTTGAAATTTTGACTTACTTCCTACTGACCAGACAAAGGAAATTAATTAATTGCTAGCTTTAATTGTAGGAGCGGAAAGAGGAAAAAAGTACAAGTAATCTTCATTGCTCAGGAGCTATTAAGCAGTCTTAGAATAAGGATATAGGCTCATTTTTTTAGTAACATCAATGAAAAGAACGCCAGAAACAACGATTTTTACATTATATACAATTATTTCAGTAATTACATTATTTACAAATCCTTTAACTGATAGTCATCCAACATATACCGCCGTTTCAAGTTTAGGAATAAATTTTCATATCTCTATCAGCCAAATGATTTTACAGAGTAATTAACGCCTGCTCTTTTAAGACAATGATTAATAAAGCGATTAGGTACTTCATTATTTTTGAGAATTTTAATAAGTAGCAGAACTTCGCATTGTAGATTTATTGTATCTGTACAAATATTTTTAATGCGTTGTATTTGATTTAATTACTAATAATTATTACTAATAACTCTCTTGGAAATATTTGAAATCCAATTTATTAATTTGTAAGTATTGAAATTAAAGTCGCGTGTTTTGACAAACAGTAGGATCTTTTTGTAGTTAATAACTTGAAGATCAAGATAGTTGATTATATTTTGTGAATTATTACTTTTATAAAGAGTAAGGCATTCTGGACAAATCTGCGAAATTTCAATCTTGTTAAAATTATTAAATGTAATAAGATCATCTATATATCTGTAAGTATGTGCGTAGTAAATTAAATCTTGTTGTTGTAAATTTTTTTGGAAGGTAAATTCTTTGTTGAATAAAAATGTATTACAGATGGAAGCACTAGAGTGCGCGCCCATTGGGATACCTTGAACTTGCTTAAAAAGTTGATTTTAAAATTTAATGTAGTTATGAAAAATAGTGCATTTGAGGAAGGCTTTCCATTTATTAACGTCTATAATTGTGAGCTTAGCAGGAAACAGTTTAGGCAGATCCAGAAGGCTAGTATAGATTTCTTCTAATGGAAGAGAGGTATATAAGTTTTCAAAGTCATAGCAGTTAATGTTTGTATGTCGATAGGCTGAACGGTATTAATGACAGGAGCGTGATTTTGGATGATCCAGAAATATCGATGATTTTATACACACACATATATATATATATATTAATATTCAAAGATAAACTTCTTGAGATATTGTACATTAATGAAGCTTTCAGATTTCAATTTTTCTGTTTCTTTTTTACTTTTTTTCAACCATAGTTTGGAGACCGATGTTACAACTCGTCGTCCTTCCGTAATTCTAAAATCTACGAAGATCCCAAAATTGCCTAAACTTCCTCTGTCAAAACAAATGAAAAGTGACACTGTGCAGAGAATGGTAAGAAGGTTCAAGCACATAAGCGATGCAGAAATAATTTAAGAATAATATTGCTGTTTATATGAATGCCATTGGCATATGGACCATCGGAGTCAGGTCCATATGCAATGAAATAGGCTTATGGAGTATACTTTAAGACGGCATATTAAGCGGTTAGGTAGATTTTAAATAGGAAAAAAATGAATTTTTTAAATTCTTTTATATTAAAAAATCTGAATGTTTTCCCCCGAGTATTGCAAAATAAACCGCTAGGAAAATTTCCCTGTAGAAGCAAAATTATGGTAAAAAACAGTTCTAAACTTTCGCCGTGTAAAGTGCAAGACAGCTTATTTTACATTTACAATCGGGGACCGCCCATTTTTGGAGTATTGTTTAAATGACTATTTGGTTTAGAGTAAAAACACCTGCTGTTTAAACTGTAGTGATTATTTCACTAAAGTTTAAAATTCTTTGGATTATATGATATATGTTTAAAGGTTAAATTTTAATTTATTTTTTTCACTGAAGTATTTAATTTTTTTCGCACTCAGTTTCAATTCTTTAAACAAAATAGAATTCTCTTTATTTAAGGTACACGATTCTAATTAGAATTTATTTTTTTCCCTTGCTTTTGGGAAGGGCCAGAATTTTTAGGTGAACTATTATAATTAAAATACGTTGAAATGGTACATGGGCTAATTCTGGATACAGAAAAGCAAGAATTTTTGTAGAAGAGAGATTTAGATTGATTTCAATCTTCCTTTCCCCTGAAGAAGTGGCGCTGAATTTGATTGAATTCCTCTTCTCTTGTGTCCTTTTTTCTTTAAATTTCATTAAAAATTTTTTTTGAATTGGGGTACTGATTGTTTTAAAAGTTTTGTTTTTTACGTTTATTAAATTCTTTGTTGCATTTATAGGATTATTTAAAATTAATTAATTATGAATTTCAAAAGTTTTGGGCTTTGTGAAACATTAGTTCTAAATTTCCTACTTTATATGTATATATATTGTTTTGCAGCCGATTGCAACCAAATAGAGAGGTGCACATCTACATGTCATAGCAGTCCTATATACAAATTTCAGCGTTCTGAGGCTACTCGTTTTTGAGTTATGCGAGATATCTCGCATAACGTACTACGTCTGTACAGACGTATGTACACACGTACGTACAGGCGTCACGAAAAAAATCTCTTCCGAATGAATTTTAAATCCTTTCTGCATCGAGTTTTGGGAAAAAGAGTTCTTAAAAACTTTTAAATTGTTGATAATTCCACAGTTATTGCATGCAGGTTAACTAAAAACATAAAAATCTTAACCAGAACAACATAATACAATCATTTTTAAAGAAAAAAAGGCACACTTTACAAACATATAGGAATAAAGAGACTGAGCTCACTGAGCCGAGTAACAGAGTGAATATATATGAATATATATATTTGGGGCGGTCGATTGCACCCAAAATGCGAGGTGCACATCTACATGTTATAGCAGTTCTATGTACAAAATTTCAACGTTCTGAGGCTACTCGTTTTTGAGTCGTGCGAGATACAGAATGATCTCGCACGACATGATTCTGTACTCGTGAGGATGTACAGAAGCTACGAAAAAGATCTCTTCAGAATTCATTTTAAATCAGTTTTATAATTTTTTTTTTTTTGGGGGTGGGGAAAGAATCCTTTAATCTGTCCTTACGTACAGATGTAACGCAAAAACATCGTTAAATTGCATTCGATAGCTCTCAAAATGGATATTTTCGTTGAAATATGATACCCGAAAATTTTTGCGATTACAATGCTTCGTTTACTTCGCACAAGGAAGTAAAAATCATTTCCTTGTTAAAGCAGCCACCGCACTACACTCTCACGACCTTTGAATTTGCACATTGCAGAATGGGTAATTCAGTTTCCAGTTTTAGCAACTAGGGCCGGTGACAGCTTCAGCAAGGAAGTAACGTGAAAAATATTTTCGAAATCTCTTGATGTCGCAAAACAAGTATTCACTGGCTTTGGTTTCGAAGCCAGTCCTGTCTTAGGTCTTAGATGACCGTTTATTCTTAAATAATGCACCAAAACAGTGGCGCTAAAACTGCATAGCTTTCCTCCCTTTTGTGGTTACCCAGCGAACCTAGTCAGGCGAAAATGTATGTGACATACAAAGAAAGACAACATCAAATAGGCCTCTAGCATATGTAAATGAGAAATACTTACAGAGTTCTTAAGTAGATTTATGTGATCACCTCAGTTTGCATACATTAAAGCACTTTATTTTCTGAAATCCGAATTTAGACATACGGCAATGTGACACCCAAGTTCGAGACAGATGGAAAAGAAAACAGCGAGACGCCGGGCATGTGTTTCTTACACGAACCATTTTGAGCTACTTTCCACCCCAATTACTTAACTATTAGACCTACAAACTTGCAATTTTGTATGTCTAATAGAGCCCCGTTTACAATAGTCTAATAGTGCACCGTGTCTAATAGAGCACCGTTACCTTGAACACCGTTTACACCGTTATGGAAAATGTAGAAATTGCTAATAAAAAGATAGCAATGCAGCGTAAATGCAACATTTCCACCATTATGGAAAATGTAGAAATTGCTAATAAAAAGATACCAATGCAGCGTAAATGCAACATTTCCACCGTTTTGGAAAATGTAGAAATTGCTAATAAAAAGATACCAATGCAGCGTAAATGCAACATTTCCACCGTTTTGGAAAATGTAGAAATTGCTAATAAAAAGATACCAATGCAGCGTAAATGCAATATTTCCGCCGTTATGGAAAATGTAGAAATTGCTAATAAAAAGAAACCAGTGCAGCGTAAACGCAAGGGGAAAAAAAAAAACTAAAGATCACGTATTTGTTTAGACGCTTTTTCACTTAAGCTTTATAAATAAGAATATAACCTTTAATTTAGCTTTTCAAAAATTAATAATATCATAACAACAACATAGTCTAAATAAGAATATAACCTTTAATTAATGATATCATAATAACAACGTACATAAATGTGAAAAAGGGGCCAAGTTCGGGAAAAACGACTTTCGGTGTAGATTCAGTGTAGACGGTGGGCGGGCAAGTTTTATTCCAGTTCCTTTAATCATAGCTGTAAAAATGCACAACATTCTTCAATTCATTTAAAAAAAAACTGTTTGTTACTTTCTTTGATATCGGATTTCTAACTTCTAACTGTAGAAGTCACATTTTTTTAATGTACTTTATTGATAAGTAAAATTGCCACTTTAGAAATCTGATGTCAAAAAAGTAATAAAATGTTTTTTAAATGAATTTCCTATAGTTATGATTAAAGATCTACTGTGCAATTTGCCATGCGTTAGATCTCAACTGTTTTGTCGGTGATATCGACTGCACCGAACCTCGTTTCTCCCGAACTTGGCCCCTTTTTCACATTTATGTTGTTGTATCTTCTGGGTAAATATTGCTCAAGTTAATTTGCACTGTAAATACCATAATATGTTTAATTGTTGGATGATGTGCTAAAAAATTTTCGGATATTATTTGTTCAGGTTAAGTTTTCATAAAGTCATTAAAGTTTTCATGGAACAGACTGAAATGAAGTACAAATGCTCTACTAAAGTATTTCAAATTGAAATGAAGCTTTCTTTCTTTTCTTTTCTTTTCTTTTTTCTTTAGGCTGCTATGGAGAATTACTTAAAGAGCCTTCTTAAAATTCCTTGTTTCAGAAATGCCCAGGATACTGTAAGTACATGGTTTTCTGGTACGCACTCTATTTAAAATGATACATAGTGCTTAAATATCGGTATAACTAAAGACGATAAAGCGCAAAATGTTGAAACACCCAAAATTATTCTTATGAGCTTAACATATTTTTCTACCCATGTAAAGTTATACAAACTGGTGGTATTAAAGTACCGTTTAACTCAGAGGCTGCCAAGTTCTACACATACGAGGAGCAATTCAAGATGCATGTTAAATCCATGGACAGCACAATAAGTTTAGTCAGCATCAAAAACTATAGCATAAAATAATATTTAATGTATACATATTTATTATGTCCTGATTTCCACAGGTTAATTATTTACCCAAAATACAAATCAACACTAATCATGTTCTTAGAAATTTCTCAATGAAGTTTTTGGACAAATAATTCTTTAATGCCTTTCATAATTAAACCGAATTAAGTCTTTTTTTAATTGAGAATTTCATTGAGCTTAGAAAATTTAAAAATAAATTGTTATTCATGTTAAATTTAAACTTTAAATTCTAAGTGGTATTCTACCCATTAATATTGAAATGTTGAGCAATATTGCTCAACGATGCAAAGGAAAGCATTTGAGGGCAATCCTCTTCAAATTTTCTTGACAGCAGCTTTCGACTTTCTTCTTTGCTGCATCCTTTTAACAGAAATCCTATCCAGTTATTGGCCATTCCGGTGCTATTCTTGAAGAGTATAAATTAATTTCTTTTATATATGGAAGTAAGAAGAATGAGAAGGTTGGTCTTGCTTTTGTTGTTTATGAAGATAAACAAGAAAGATAGTTCAAGCAGTACACAGTTAGTGACGAGTGCTCTGTTTTTCAGGCCGAGTTGCTATGCTTAAAACTTGCTATAAAATGGATTCCAAATTCTTGCGCGCCCACCAGCGGCCGAGCGGTAAAGTCGCTGAACACTGGTAGTTCGGTCCGAGGTTCGAATCCCGCGAACGGGCTGGCTGCATGGGCGTTTTCGTGGTTTTCCCCATGTGTAACGTGTATACGGGCCAGTTTCCCTTAGAAAGTCCTCCACGAAGGCATCCCTTCTCTTAGGCAGATAGCCCTAGCGTGCTTTGCCATAATTAAATACACACACACAAAATTCTTGCAGCAGTTTGAGATCAATACTCGTTTTAATATGTAGTGATTT
This sequence comes from Stegodyphus dumicola, assembly GCF_044657685.1. NCBI lineage: Eukaryota > Metazoa > Arthropoda > Arachnida > Araneae > Eresidae > Stegodyphus > Stegodyphus dumicola. The sequence continues at coordinate 33,641,132 of NC_140772.1, forward strand.
TCATTCTTCGCTACAATTATTAGAGAAAATTAGTGTTTCAGAAAAGCTTGCTGTTGAAATTCAGGTTATTATTAAGATTTGCAAGCTCTTTGGTAGCGAAATTTGTTTTGGTTACGTTTGGGGACACTGTTGTTCTATCTAAGCTAACCCCGAGACTTCATATTAATCTAGATCTCCGTGTTCCTGTTTCTCACTGGAAGCGGTTTTACAGAAACCATGCTATCTGTATTTGAAACAGAGAATGCTTCACCGAAAGCACAATGGATCAAGAAGTTTTCCCCTAGAATTTTCACAGAATAAAAGTTTATCAGTTTTTAACAGATTTTAAAGTAACTTAATTTTTGACTGGACATGGCAATTTAAAGCGATCTGGACTTGCTTCAAGTGTTTTGTGCAGTTGCGGTAGCGGCGATGAAGACGTTAAATATATGTTTCTTGAATGCGTTCGTCATGTACAGCAGAGGATGATATTTCAGGCAGCTTTGAAACACCTGTCTGTATCTTGGTCGCCATTTTTTTTTTTTTTTTTCTGAACTTTTTCTAGCTAAAGATACAAGTTGTGTCTTTCGGAACTTCATTCTCAAATTGGGTTATTGAGTTCTCTTTATTTTATTATTTTTTTTCTTTTACTTATCCTTTTTAATAATTTTTTCCCATTTGCAGAGCTATTGTATATTTTCTTACTTTTGTTAGAGCTATAACTTACTTGTGTAAGCCTCGTCGGTTTACACGAGGAGTTAAAATTAATCCCCACACAAAAAAAGTACAGGGGTATATTTGCAGCAACGCAATTTAAGATTAGAATTCAGGAGAAAGAGCCGAATATACATGAATATACATGGCGCGAACCAGAAGATCGGCGAAGGCCCTCAACCACGCTAAGAGAAAGAGCGCAGAATTACTTGAGATAGAGGGAATCGACAGTGTTCTAACCACATGGTCGACCGTTAGAAAACCGACCGTGATCTGATATGTCTGAAACTAACGCTTCCATCGCAATTTAAGATTAGGTAGATTAATGATAATGACAAAGCTGCCAAGGATCGTCTGTCTTAGAAGCACTGATTTCATGAAATTCTGTATAAAACTAAAGGGCTCATATTCATTTGCATAAAGTTAACAAATTCTTTATATTCATCGAACTCAACCACTAGGAATCGAACCTGGGAAAAATTACTAAAGTATTCACTAACACCTAGTGAACCAATTAAGGGGACTCATACACCTTAAAACCCATAAGATGTTCGAATAGGTGACTGTTGCAAGAATTGGAATAACTTACTTATTTTAAAAACAATTACTACCAACTTTTTACAGCTGAATACATAATATAGCTGCTTTCTGAAATAGTAATCAGAAAGTTTGTGTTGCCACAAATATTTTTATAATTTAATCCGCTTTGTGACAAAATATTGCGCCATGTTTCCAACTTGCGTGCACAGTTTAAAACATCCTGTTTCATAATTTAATTCCATATTTAATATATAGCTTTTATAATATTTGGAAACTACTGTGAACCTAAAATTCTAAAAATTTCATGTTAAATTTTTATTTTATTTTGAGTTTATAAAATGTATTTTATTAGCAAAATTTTTAATGTTTTCGTCCATAAAATTTTTCAGTATTAAAATAATCATCAGATTGTTGGTTCAGTTAGAAAATAGTGCCCATATAAAGAATTCCATCTAATTTCAAGTATGTACCATTAGCCATTTTTAAAATATCATGCGCGCAAGGTGGAAACATGGCGAAATATTTTGTCACAAAGAGGATTAAGTTACAAAAATATTTGTGGCAACACAAACTTTCTGGTTACTATTTTCCAAAGCAGCTATATTATGTAATCAGCTGTAAAAAGTTGGAAGTAATTGCTTTTAAAATAAATAAAATATTCCATTTCTTGCAACAGTCACATATTCGAAGATCATAAGGGGTTTAAGGTGTATGAGTCCCCTTAAGGTAAATCGTAAAAGCAATCGTCTTTATTCATTAAATTTCTATCTTACAAAAGTCTGTCGTTTTAACAAGTATCTCTGCGAAAATAACAGTTTATGATGACGGTGATAAATGCTATGCAATTTGCAAGATAATAACTTAACATGAAATCTTCTTTATGTATCTTTTTGGCGTTTAATGATTATCAAATGTTAATCTTTTTGTTCTTATTAATTATTTTGCACCTATTGACTTTATTCCAAAAAGCTGGAATTTCTGGAAATTGGACCGTTGTCTTTTGTAGAAGATTTGGGACCTAAAGGTAAAGAAGGATATGTCTGGAAGAGATGTTGTTATCAAGATACTGGATTCGGCTTATTTGACAGCTTATGCTTGAACGGTTGCACTTTCTGGAAGAAGCGGTATGATGACAAAATATCAAATATTGCATTCTATATATGATTGATAATTAAAATCCAATAAAATGAGAAAAATAGCTTTTCCTCATTCTAACATGCTGCCATAACATTGATTTGGTACATTGCTTTAAATATTTATCTCAAGTGCACCGCAATCAGATGCAGAGATTATACAAGCCAAATCGAAATTAGATTTATGCATGCTAGAGGATTAGCTGAAATAAATGTACTTTTCTTTTTACTTTATTTACACGCATCTGTTCTATGACCCGTATGACCCGAAATAATAATGACCTTTTTTTTTTTTTTTTTTGTTGTGCAAGAACAAACAGTGTAACAAAAAAAATTTAAAAAAAAAAAAAAGCTTTTCCTTAAAATAACTTATTTTAAGAAGAACCATTGTTTTTTTATTTATTCTTTTTTGTTTAAAGGAACATATTGCTCAAGTTACGTAAAATTCAGCCTAATATTTATACGGAGAAAAATCTGAGTAACGAAAAAAAGCTTTTATTTCATAAGTTTTTTTAAATATGGTGAAAATAAAATTCCTAATTCATGCGCATACTGTTATGTGGATAAACTTGCTAATATACTATTTACTGATGTAAAAGATAATCAAATGCAATAATCATTTGACTAAACATTAGTTCAATCTTCATAAAAAGTTCTATAAATGTATATCACGACATTTCAGATCAAATAAAATTTGATAAGAAAAATTGTGCTGAAAATCACAAGGATTTCGGGGAATGGAATTTACACAATTCAAGTTTAATTTTTCCTTAACAAAAGTTGAATGTTAAAAACCGGGAGAGTTGCCAGTTATGTAAACGGCTCGTTTCTGTTGTGCCATTAAATGAAATTAGCTTGTTCAATACATGTCTTAAAATTCAGTGTCTTTTGAGCATGTTACAGAACTGACGAGTTTCGACTTCAAGCAAAAAGTAATAAAGAACCTTAATATCCATTTTCATACTATTCAATTGATTGTCTCCAACGTCTGGTAAAATCTTTGAAATAGTAATTTTCGGTACACTTAAACATCTTCTCTATGACGACATGATGAATATTAATCAGTTAAGATTCAAAAGTCATTGTACAACAGTGATGCAGTTATTTAAAAAATTTTTAACAATGACTAAGATCGATTACATTCCGCAGTCCTTTGTCTTGTTCTGCAAATTGTATTTGATTCACTATAGTGGTCAACTATCTAAGCCCTACACAATTCTAGTTATTCATTTAGTCTTTTTATCGTTGTTGATTTTTATAAAAGTAGGCATAACATCATTGTGCATAACAGTTCAGTTATGAAACGTTCATACTTCAGGAGGTTATCCTCAAGATCCACGTCTTGGCGAGGAGTTATCGAACACTGTCTCGCTTTACAAAAACAATAGTTTTTATTGATGATATCGTTGTCGTTCGAATCTGGGGTAAATTAAGAAGAAATTGTCTAATTGCAGTGATTTCAAACATATAGCACATGTGAAGAATAAAATATCATCATTATCTCTGAAGAAAATCTCATACCATAATTTATTCTAAAATCCGCCCAATAGTATGTAATGAGATACATTCATGGACCTTATAAGAAATAGACTAACCCAAACGGGTTTTCTCCCTCGTCTGAGGCGTTGTCGGCTGTCACCTTGATCACATCCGAAGAAGTAGGGACGACTTGCAGAAATTTAACATTGGTTGCCTATTGCAGCGTGTATAACTGTCAAGAAAAAGCTGGTTGTAGCGCCTCATTTCACAAATTAGAATTTCTACATATTTTTATTTTTGAAATTGAGATTGATTTTTAAAAATTTAGTATATTTATCAAGCATAATTAACGTTCCAAATAATTATAAAGCTATTGCATGCTTTCAGGGCTGGATATTTTTTTAGCTTTTCCTATGCTGTAAGAAAATTTGTAACTACTTCTTTTAGAAAATAATATTTTAAATCTGAACTAATAGAAAATTTCAAACAAGCAATTTTCTCTTGCAATTTTTATGCTTTTTATTGGTGTAAATAAGTAAAAAGTACTAAAATATTTAAAAACGAATTTTTGAAAGTTTTTTTTAAAATTCTAAATTGTGCTGCTTTTTTAAAATTATAGATGAGTATTATAGCTCAATTTCTATAAAGCAATTTTATTTTAATTATATTTCATAATATATCATAGTGATAAACACTTTTGACTCCTTAAATCTTTTTATACATTTAATTCTAATATTAAAATTGTATTTAACCGTAATAATTAATTTTGCTTGTATTTTATTGTGATTATTTTTTAAATTTATTTTTAATTCTGCATAAGATTTTTTTATTTACTGTTAATTTAATTTATTAACCCAAAGTGGCGGTAGCCTAGAAAGGCTGTTAGTTTCGAAGCGGTATTTTGCGCTGTTTTACTATAAGTGTCCGTGTCTCCTTGCAAATTGTTGTTACCAAATATTATCGCCCTGTATTATATGTAAAGAAATTAAATAATGAAGAATCTGCGTATGTTTCTTGCACAGTGACAAAAACGACGGTATCTAGAGCCATCAAATTTTGAATAATGTAATCCTCGACCCGAACATGGGCATCTGGACGGCCGAATTTCGAATTTGTTTCAATCTATTTCATATTTTGTAAAACTTTAACGAATTCTTGATTAACAAACTCAACGAGCTCAGAGTGAGCACTGTACAAAATAACAGTTTTATCTCCAGTGCGGAAATTCTAAAGATATGCTGTTTTCAAATGTATGTGGTTTACGGGCGAAGAACATGATATTCAATAAATACGGGTAACACACAAAACTTTAAAAAAAGATTCCCTTTGGGCATAATATAAAATCTGAGTGCTTCTAGATTTTATTTTATCTTTTTCTTTTCCCTTCATTACGCTCAGAAAATTTTATGTTTCGAATTTTAAGAATTATTAAAATAACTAATCCACTTTAATGTTAATAATTTAATGATCATATAATCAAATAAATATGATCGTTTTGAATGTTACTATGGTTTGGAAAATCACTGCCTGAAAATGTTCATTAAATTTTTTAAAAAAATTGTCAGATCTTGTTTAATTTTACTTTATTCATTTCAAAGTATCACGTACTATCAATCTTATTTAATTTATTTAATTTTACTTTATTTTTACGCAAAATTAAGTTCATAAATTTTGTGCTTAGAGCTTTTAGCAAAGTAAAGAAGTTTGTACCAGAATTACGCGTGAAAAAAATGCGCGAAATGAGTAAAAAGTGCTTTAGAGATATATTAAATCCTATTTGGAAAAAACTGTGGCTTTCATAATCTTATCACTATACAATGTATCACATTTAATAATTAAAAAGAGTTATGTGATACAAACGCCATAGGTTTCAAATTTAAAGTAAACCAGATCGTCTTTACTCTTTCTTGCCGACATGTCGGTGACGCACGCCCCGCCCACTGGGTTAGTCTATCTCTTATAAGGCCCATGGATACATTCCGATGACATCAGAGATCACGTGACTTATGCGTAGCTAATGTAAACAAACAATGCAGATGACCTCTGAGATCACATGACTTATGTATAGCTTATGTAAACAACGAGGTCATTCTTCCTCTTCTTCTCTTGCGGAATGTATCTCCTAATACATCTAAGATGCATTAAAGAATGTACCACATCTGTAGCAGATACTCATTATAAAAAGAATTACAAATGGGGATTTAACTCTCACTTTATGAAAATTTTATATTCTTGGAACAGAAAAGATGTTCAGTTACGGAAAAGACGGCCTCTTATGCATCAAATGTAAGAAAGAATTACTATATTGAATTAACCGCCCATTTTATTTGTCGATTATACAGTTATATTCTTTTTATTCGAATCTAAATTTTCTAACTGTACAAATTCTTCTAAATCATCTGTTACAAAATACGATTTATTATATTTTCATACCAATTATTTTAATAACTTTTTACCAGTTGTAAAATTTATAATTCTTATCCTTAAATTACCATTAGATTTTTTAAAAAAATTTTCAATTAAATCTGAGTATTTTTAGCACATATGTATACTACATACTCATTTAAAAGTTTCCGAAGTAAATTCATTAAAATATTTGTTTTTCCTGGTCCAGATTCCTCTAGAATTACAAGCCTGAAAGGTTGGATAGATATGAGAGGATTTTGACTTGGATCCATAATCATTTTTATTATTCATAATTTTTAATTTTTATGAGTTACGCAGAAAGAAATTTTGCATGGTGCAAATTGCATATTGCTATAAATGAACAAACGATATTGAAAAAGAAAGAACAAGCATACAAAAGGTTTTAGGGGTCATACAGTTACAAAAACGATATTAAAGAAGAAAAATCTGATATGGATACCACATGACTTTTTTGTGCGGCTTATTAAATTACACACTTCTTTTGCTGCACTTAATTTAAACTTATTTTTTCGAATTATTCTTATAATTCATTAAACTTATTTCCTTGAACCTATGTTTCAAGGTAAGCTGGAAATAAAGTCAAAAATTGTAAATTTTGAAATTAAATATTATGATCAATTTTCGTCGTACGTGAGTCAAATTTCGGGTATTTTTACTTTTTGTAAAATTGTATTAAATTTTTTATAAATAATTTCGGATATTTTTATTTGTATAAAGCGTTCCTAGGTAATATTCATAAAAACCGGGTGACCGCATTAAAAACTTAAATTTCGTTATTTTCCCAAAATTAATTAATTTTTTAAGGTATCTTGCCTACGTTAAAAAAAGATTTCGGCGAAAAAATTCGATTTTTTTTATTGCCCAGTTTGAAAGGTCAATTTTGTAGGATTTCGAAAATGGTTCATTTTTACGTTTGTGATAATTAAAAGAGAAGGTATAGCCAATTAACTGCACTGGAAGTGAAAGCAGAAAGACCGGAAGTGCCATTTAAAAGGCTCAACTTAAAGGTAAACAATGTTGTTATTCGTGTTTTTTTTTTAACTGTTTGTGTGTAAAATTGTGCTAAAACATTTTATTTTAATTCTGGGTACTTTTTTTTTGTTTCTGGCAATAATTATTTGCCTTAATTCTTTGAACTGGGACTGGCAACATTGCGGTTTTTTAACTGGGTTTGGCAACATTGCGATTAGGTATAAAGACTATGTTGCTGGGTGCATATATAGCCGTTTTAATTTTTAATTCAGGGTATCTTGGATTACTTCCTGTGTTTGAACATTTAGGCATATCAATTGAACAAGAAATGATTAAAAATTACTTTGGAATTAATAACGAAAGAATAAAGAACTCGAAAATTCATTCGTCGCTCATTTCGAAAATAGCCAAAAAAAATTAAAATCAAATAGGAAATCAAAATTACTTAAGTATAAAAATATGGAGGGTGTGATGTACAAATGTGGAGAATTTTAAGTGTGTAAATACAACAGAACAGTTTTTCTGTTAATGTGAAATCTTTAAATGCGTTTTCTGAAAAACTAATTTTTCTAGTGTTTTTACACACAAGAAATGTAATTACTCAAAATGTTCTAAAGATATCTCTATTAAATTTCACTAAAATGTTTTCTATATTATTTATTAGGTTTTAAGCTACAATCTAAGTAATATTTATTAATTTGATTGTTTTATAAGTATTTCTATATAAAACGATAAGAAATATTTTACAAAAACTGTGTTTTTTTCATGTAATTACATATATTTTAGTAAATTTTAGAAATATCATATACATTTTAGTTCATAACACAGATAAGTGTTGTAGTAGTATACAGTATAAAAAAAATTGAAATATATGCTGTCAGGAAAAATATACGGCATTTAACGTAAGTGTTAAATTCTCCTAAAAATTTGCATAAAATTGCATATATTTCAAAAATTTATAAAAATATTCCTAAAAATTTACCTATTTTCATGATTTGATATCATATTTTAACTAAATAAATATATATTTCATCAGAATTCTATGTTTTTAAAAAAAAGTGCTCCGAACATAAGCAGATATCTTAATTTGGCATTACTGAAACATGAATATTTTCGTCTTTTGAAACACGACGTTACGCCAAAAAAAAGTAGTTAAAAATGAATTCGGGAACGGTCAAAATGGATATTTCCGTCGATATATGATAATCGAAATTTTTCGCTATTGCAATACTTCCTTTTTCGTACAAGGAAGTAAAGAAGGGAAAAAAGAAATGCATTACAAAAGGTTTTATAACCAATAAAATTGCAACAAGCAAGGCTTAAATAATGAAGATAAGTTTGCAAAAGAAACTTAAATACTTAAAATCTGTTCAAAAATTTCATAAGCCTGTTTTTGATACAATAGAGGAAACTAGGATATGTTACGATTGAAATAAATACCAAGTCCATCAAAGCCAAGGAAAGGACTGAACATTTTTAACTTTTGATTTGAATAAAGATTTCGACATTAACGTTTTAGAAGAAAATAATTTAGATCAGTCTTCGGAACAATTTATTACTCTTAATAAAGGAAAAATTGTTCAAATGATTGAAAAAAACGAGCGATTTAGAAACAAAAATTAGGGAAAGAGGGCCAAATTAAACAACCAAATTTTTAAGTTTTCAGTTAAACTAAAAGTTTGACTGAAGCAAATATACTCTCTATGGTGGTCTTTTATTCTTTTTCTCTGACTACCTGACTAATTATATTTGGATTGTATTTTAGTCTAATATGCTTATGTATGAGATATGTTGTGAATAAAAATAAGGAAAATTTGGGCAACACGGTCTTTGTGCGAGAATCACATTTATTCTTTAAGTGTGATGTAATATTATTATTATTTTTTGTGATATTGCTGTTGAAATGAATTTTGTGGTTTAAGTGCGAATAACATGATATTTAATAAATAAAGGTAACACACAAAAACGTTAAGAAAAAAAAAACCTTTGGGAGTAATATAAAATCTGAAAAAACTTTCAAATTTTTTATTTTTATATTTTTCTATATTTTTCAATTTTTAATAAAGAAATTTCGAGGTTTTATGTATTTTTGAATTGTCTCGAAGTGAGAACTGAATTAATTGAATGAGAAATATATCTCTAATGAAATTCGAGGAAATAAATTTAAATGAAATGCAGCAAAAAGTGCGCATAATTTAATATTCCGTACAAGGAAGTTATGTGGTGTACATATGAGATTTTTAATGAGCAGCGTCCCGGCTTGAGATTTCCATTTGTTTCATGCATTTTTAGTGCCATTTTTGAAATTTTAAGAAGTAAATCAATGCTTTTTGTTTAAAAAAATGGACTAATGGGGTGCTTTATTTTTTTGCATTTTGAGTAATTTTTTAAAAATTTAATTTCATGTTTGAAATTTTAAGAAGTGTGAAAAAACTCAGTGTTTTATTTTAAAAAGGGTATTGAAAGGTCTCAAGTTCTTAAAAAAAAATTAAATGAATAGAAGTTTCTAGACTATCATATGGGGGTGTTCCGAGCTCCCCTACGTAGCAGTCATATGCGTTGTTTAATGATTATAATTCTTTCGCAAATTATAAAAAAATAATAAAGAATATTTATTATTTCTGTGAACTATTTTATTTTCTATATCCCTGACTTTTATACTTTGCGTGGACTAAGAAACTGTAATATTTATTATTTTTTACATTGCACAAACTCTGAAAGCCTTAGGGTATTAAAATTTACTTGCAATCTCTGTTTACTGTAATATGTCTTACATATGGATAAGATATTACTTCACTATATATGAACTTATTAATTCTTAATAATTTCTACAAGGTCTCTGAAATTTTTAAGAACAAACCCTTTAAACTTACATCGTGATGTTATTTTAACTATTGACTTTCGTGTACCATATTTCTATAATTTTATACCATGTTTTTATAAATTAAAAAATAAGTAGTGGGAAAACAACTCCTAATGACCTATAGTGTTGTACTGAAATCTCTACTCGCTATACTTAACAATGGCTCCTAATAGTAATTATTTTTAATTATTTCAACGCTTTTGTCTTAAAAGCGTTTTATTTCTTTTAAGTTTCCAACTGCATTCAAATTTTTGTTATGCTATTGATTCATCTTTATTTATTGTTATGCTATTGATTCATCTTTATTTAGGTGGCTCTTCCTCAAGGAAAATTTTACGGCTCTTATGAATAATACCAATGGACAGCTGGATGGTGTTCTGCTGTTAGATAGGGCTTTCAGAGTGTTCGTGGACAAGAGAGCAGCAAGGTCGAAAGATGGCATCATAATACAGAATTTGAACAAGTAACTCCAGAAAATTTTAATTTTTAACTATGAAGTAGTAAACAAATAATATGTAATATAAACTAAAACATTTCTAAGAGCATCACCCATTTTTTTTTTTTTTTTCTGAACTATTTTGGTCGTCTGCGAAGATGGTTGCCTTAGACTTAATTAGTATCAAAAATTCTTTATGCTCTAAGAAATACCAATTAATTTAAGAGGTGATCGTCTGCGGAAGATATCGCCATGAGGCATTCACTTAGTATATGTTACCAGCAAAGTAATGAAACGTATCATTGTATATAATGCCGAACTATTTGAGGCGAAGAATGAAATATGAGAATTATTACATGCTTTTCCTAAGCATTGTATAGAATACCTAGGTATTCTGTGGAATGACAAATTCTCTTTAGGCAAAGTATAAAAAAAAGCTTATGAATAAGGCTATTATTTAAAAGACGTTCTTTCTTCAAAAATACTAATGTTATTTTGAAAAACTACTGAAATGGTGCCATTAAAAAACTGTTATTCGAAATATGAAAAAAAAAAAAGTATTGTGAGATGATCTTGATACAATATAATAAACTTGTATTTTCTATCTGGCTGATACAAGGAATCAGTAAGCTCTACGTTACAAAGGAAATTAAATTCAGAAACAATCGTAAGTTTTACAACAATGCCCCTTTTAACGCCTTTTTTTTTTTTTTTTTTTCTGGCAATGCTCACTAAAGTGGTTGTACAGTTCAATATCATTACGTGCAACGTTTTTTTATTTGGTTGAAAGTTCTTTCAACATTCTGTCACGTCGTTCGTGTGCAGTACTTGATGCCAAATGAGTTTTCATGAAGAACGGGAAATAACTCAGAGTCCATGACGTACTACTGTATAGTACTGACGCTTTCCTTAACAGGATAAATGAATGTAATTTTGTTTTCCACAAACATTTTACATCTTAGCGATTCAGCAGTAGTTACATGGTTCCTTCTTAGTAGTCATTTTGGCCTTTTTACACCATTTATTAACTTCTGGTAAGTAGTTGGGTTCTTCGAAACGAATCGAAAATGTATTTCATATTTTGCCGGTTTGTCATTTGGCATTCTTTAGAACGCCTAGGAAACGTGTAAAATGTGAGTCGTTTCATACATTGCCGGCTAGTTTAAGGCATTATATACAATGTCCAGCATTCTATAGAATTCCGTATTTCAAACTTTTCGGTAACATATATATATAAATATCCATTATGCATTTTGATTATTTTCATAAATTAATAATTTTAGAATGATCTGCTTCTTAATTGAAGGAAACTGTACCTGCGATGCGAGAATGAACACCAGGCTGAAGACTGGGCCGCAGAAATCAACTACGTCTTGAACGGTTTTCAAGCCGATTTCGTCAGGATGAACAGTTATGGTTCTTATGCACCTTCACGTTCTCTATCCAAGTGCCGATGGTGAGTTAATTCCATTGATGTTTGTTTAGGATACGTTATGAATTGCTAATGATTTAAACTTTGCAAGCTGTTTGCTGAATTCCCAGTTTTCAGTGCTCTACTGTGAATGAAGGATTTGTTTGCCTTAAATCCTTCTTGCCAGCAATATTGTGATAAATGGTTTTGATGCTAAGAGTGTGAAAACAATCACAAACGTAGTGAAAACTTTGTTTCATTTGTTTTGAAACTTTTGTTTCATAAGATTCTGATCATTGAAATTGAAATTCCCTAGGATCGTGGATGGAGCCACTTATTTCGAGGCAGTTGCCGAAGTGCTGGAGAAGGCGCAGGAAGAGATTTTCATCACTGACTGGTGGTTGACTCCCGAAATTTACCTAAAAAGGCCCACAGTACAAGGTCATTACTGGCAACTTGATTACCTGCTCAGGAGGAAAGCAGTGAGTACATAAGTAGCAATGAAAGGCAAAAGAAAAATTTAAAATTCTTTTGTGTTTTTAATGGATGCAAATCCGTGATTGTGTTCCTAGCATACGGCGAATTACTTTTCCATTCATAAAAATTTATAGAACTTTGGAATTATTTTCATCCTTAAAATTAGGCGTCAGGGATCATGTTGTAAAAGTACAAATATAGTGAAATATATGAGCATCAGCCAACAGCGAGGGGGAGGGAGGAAGCAAAACGAGCATTCTTAATATATAAAAATCTTGCCCTTTGGAATCGAGTAAAAAATGTGTTTTTGTACTGATGCATGTATAGTATATGTCTAATATTCATTTTTTGTATTGATGCAATGCTGTATATAATAATCTACTTGAGAATCCCCAAAATTAAGATTTCATAAAAAATTCTTTATGCAATTATCTTCAATCATTACCCTGTTAGGAAACTTTTTCAGAACCCCATGGTGAAGTACTTATTATAAGATTAATATGCATGCAATCATCTTTATATGAAAATCATATTGTAATACCTTTGCTTAATTTTTTTTCAGATTGTTTAAGCATATGTTAGAATATCTGCATGTCAATAATAAGAATTTGAATGATATGTGATGAAGAACATGATTTAAAACATCGTCACGAATATCTGTTAATTTTCAGTCTTGAATGTAGTCGGTTAGGTCATCTAAAATCTATAAGCTGTAAATTTTGATGCTCATTGCTTAATTTAATAACAGTGGACCTTTCCTAGTGACCAGAAACCATAGATGACCACTTCTGAAAGTGTCCAGTATTTCTCAGAAAATAAATACCAATATCGAATATCATCTATCTAAGCTGAACGCCACCTAAAAAGCTGTATGTGCATTCATAAAATTAGATTGCTGCACATAAAATATTTTCTTCCTAGGAAAACCGCCCAAGGAAATTAAAAATTTCTCATTTCTAAGTTCGGAAAGAGTATGTAATGAATAAAATTTAGGCTGACTTCAATATATCAGTAACTGAAATTAGTTAATATTATTTTCAAGTAAAGAGTTTCGAAATTTGAAAATTTACGATTAATAGGGAAAAACGCATAATCGAGAAAAAATAAAATACATTAGGAACTAGAGTAGTTTTTTTTTTTTTTGTTAGACTCTTAAATTTGTTTCGCATTTATAACTTGTCCATTTACCTGCAAGAAACAGATCGTAAAATTGATAAACTGCTATTCTGCGTGTCCGCAAAAATCCTTATCCGGCGTTCATTTTTCACAATCGTTGATCATAAACATGTACTTCTGATTACAAAAATGTTTTAAATGACGCGAAGATTCATGTTTTTGTATTTCATAATTTTAAAAAATTAATTTTGCATAAAAAAACGAAATCCAATTTTTTATACATTTCTCCGGTCCCTACACTTATAGTTTTGAAAATTTGTACACAATAAGTTTAACTCCCGACGTTAACACAGCATTTCCAAATTCTGTTATAACTACTCTTCTAAGTTACATCTTTGAATGTGTTTTCGTTATGAATTAGTAAGTAGATTAGGATATCTTAAAATATCACAGTGCTGCAATTAGGTAAGCTAAATGCTTGAAAAAAAAACAAAGAGTAATATTATGAATCTATTCTAAGATGACCATTCTCGGTTTCAGATGATTTATTTTCTGCGGAAGTGATCATCCTTAGAGAAGTGATTTTCTGTACTAATATTTATTTGTTTCTCAGATACGTTTGCCGCATTTAGAACTAGTTGCCTAAGAAATGTGGTCATCTAGTAGAGGTTCACCATATTTAATTTTGTGAATTCCAAATCAGAAAGTTTTGAATCTGAAATTGGGGAAGGAGAAGCATTTTTAGCCCAAAAGTGACGTTAGTCCCTTATGGGATATTAGTCTAGAAACGGCATTATGCGTCGAAATGCCTTGTATCACTTCCCACCCCCGGGGGGCTCGACGTAGAGTACTCTGCGAAGTACTGGCTAGGATCTGTACCTAGGCAGTCTCGGCCACGGGGGTATAAAATTTTTGAACTTGGCGGTTCCCGATGGTCCATGGGGTAAGTCTATACTTGCTCTTTAGGGGCCGGGAGGTGTTAGTCCCCTCTACCAGGGTATTGGTAGCCAAATAGCAAATTGGACCATTGAGAGTCTGGTCACTGCTGCCCTTGGTATTCCATGTAAAGCCTAAGGAGAGGGGCATAGTGCTGGCAGGTAGCCTCAATCAACGACCAGTCATCGCTCCAAGTTGTCATCTCCCACCCCACCGTGGTCTCGGTCCAGCCGAGACGGTGGTCTTGACTGGTCTGTGTTTAGCAGCAGAGGGAACTTAAAATTGTTGGTGTCTCGGGAATGTGGGACCCCGGGCCCAGCAGCAGTGTTTGTCCATCCTTAGGGTGGTTTCTGACTGATTCTTCAGTCCCTGTAGTGCTATTAAGTTAGCGAGGCAGGTAGAAAGTTTAGTTAGTTGTATCACTTTTCAGACTGTTGCCACCAAATATTATCTCCTGTATCATATTTAAAGAAATTAAATAATGAATAATCTTGCATGAAAGTATGTATGCTCCTTGCATTGTGAAAAAACAAAGATACATAGAGCCACCAACTTTTGAATAACGTAGTCCACCACCCGAATATGGGTACCCTGAAGCTTGAATCTTGAATTTGTTTTATCTATTTAATATTTTGCAAAACTTTAACAAATTTTTGATTAACAAATTTAACGATTTCAGAGCGAACAATGGGGGAACCGTACCGAATAAAACATTTTATCTCCAGCGCGCGAGTCTGTGTATCGGAAATTCTAAAGATACGATGTTTTTTTTTTAATATTTTGTGATTTTGCTGTTGAATCGAATTTTATGTGGCGTAGTTTGCCAAGAACATGATGTTTAATAAATAAAATAAATACATAAAACGTTAACATTAAAACAAAAAAAAAGTTTTTTAAAGCCATTTAATAAGAAAACTAATCATTGATTTGACAAACTGAAAAAAGACTGAAAAAAAAAAAAAATCTATGCCAACAGTTAACGCAGTATCGGGAATTCTAAACGTATATATGCTGCTAATAATTTTTTTTTTAAATTTTGCTGTTGAATTGTATATGGCGTAAGGGCGTAGAAAAGAATGCTTAATAACAAAGCTAAAAAGACAATAAAGCAGGAGTGAGAGTATAACAGCACACTGTTAGACTGTGAGTTCAGCGGGAGAGTAAAAAATCTGAACAAAATTAACAATCGCCTCTTGGGCGACAGTTTAATTTGAAAACTTTTATTTTATTTATTTTTTTATTCCCTTTTAAATCGAGGAGTAATAATAAAAATTTTATTTCAGCGCAGTGGAGTTCGAATTTATATTTTGCTGTATAAGGAACTGGAATTAGCTTTGGGTATCAATAGCTTCCATTCCGAACAGAAACTAATTAGGATGCACAAGAACATCAAGGTGAGAGGGCATTTTCAATAACGATAAATCTGAAATTAATGATTGAAATAATAACATTTGATTTCATTCTTTTATCTCATGCTGATTATCTTTCTTGGTTTAATAACTACCAAAGGTCAAGAACTGTAATTCATATACAACATGTAGGCTGTTCCATCTAAAAATCTGTTTTCCTGCGAAGTTTCATGTAAAGGATAGCTTGCATGAAAAACATGGAAACGTATCGCATCTTAAAATAATAAAAAACACTGCTTAAAATAAAACAATTGATAAGTGTGCATCTTGAAGCTACATATCAAATAGAAAATTACAGATTGATATTTAGCTGATATATCACTTACGCGATGTCGGGTAATTTCGTGCTATCTAAACGTCTGTCAGAATACTTAGATAAGCTTTACCAAATAGCTAATCACAGCATACCATTTAAAAACTTAACAGTAATTAACATAATCGACTTGCAAGCAACGTCGGATTATTTCGTGCCGCCTCAACGCCACTCAGGATATTGAGATTAGGTTCGTTTTCCCTTTAGGTAGATTATTAGATAATTCTTAAACAGCAGATTCGATAACTAATTCATTTACCCTTATTCATTTTTCCTAGTACATAAATAGCTGTTTTGCAAAGCCAGCTGTGACAAATACCAACATTTTTAGAATGGCGTCAATCTCTAGATTGGATTGGAATTCTTAAACAGCAGATTCGATAACTAATTCATTTACCCTTATTCATTTTTCCTAGTACATAAATAGCTGTTTTGCAAAGCCAGCTGTGACAAATACCAACATTTTTAGAATGGCGTCAATCTCTAGATTGGATAAAATTCTAAAAATTCTTAGAACTAACATTTGTCGGTACTTTTCCGTTTCGCCGGCGCAAATCTTGCCAAGCAGACTTTATTGGCGAAAACACATCGTATACACATAAAAAATACTGACAAATGTTAGTTCTAAGAATTTTTTTTTTGAAGGTATAAACATTTTAATACCGTTTAAAAAAAAAAAAAAAAAAAAAAAAAAAACCACTAAATAAAAACAATCAATTTGTAAAAAGCATTAATATAAGAATTTACTATGCTTTCATCGTACAACATCCTGATTCGCCGATTCATATCACGTGACCCCAAGTGATCTCATCTCACGTAAACTACGCTACAAAAATCTAATTCTCTCGGTAATTAATTTCAAGTTAAATCTTAAATTGGAATACAAGTTTAAATGCAGGAATTATTTCAATTCTTAGGAATAGCATAAAACTGAACTATCTGGTAAAAATTCTATGTAATTGTATGCCAGTATTGAAAGAAACAACCAATCTGATGAGAAATGGCTGCGACTTGTTTTGAAAATGTAAAAGTTAAAGTAAAAGGTTACCAGCGAGGATATTTCGTTTGGCATCGGTTGTACCATTACTGGCGACTTTATCGCTTGCGGCGGCAAAACGGAAAAGTACCAAAAATACAATGGTTAACAAACGATGAAATGAAGCATCCCCTAGAGACCATCTTCCATTGATGACTATCTCTTAAAGTGACGAGTATTTCATGCAGCATAAATAGACATTGGCACTGAATATCATTCTCAGAATTATCTAGAACCGTGGATGCTCTTCGATCCGGTGGTTGTGGAAAATATACCCTTTTCATATTTTTAAGACTCACAGCATGTAATTTAATGATTTCAGCAGCATGTATTTCAGTTCATTCTAAATGCAATAAATATAGCAAATTCTGTCCATCCGTTTTAGGAAGACAACCCCTCTCAGTTCCAAGCTAATTCGGTCTTCTGCAGAGGTCTTCGCGTTAGGAAGGTCACTTTTCAGTGCTGTTGTTTATATACGTTTTTAGAAATACTAGTGACTTTCAAAGACGGTTGCTTATCGTAGGTTATTGGCACTAAAATATTCGCTGTATTTATGTTAGTATTTAGGATGTCAGAAAGTTATTATCACACTTGTTTAAAAAATAAGGAACTAATTGAAGCCTAACTGCAGCGACAATTTCAGAGTTTTATGCTTCTACATATACCCTTATTTCATTTACAGTGCTTCAGCCTATCTTTCAACTTTTTAGGCTTAGTCGTGATTACGAATTTCATTTTTACCAATGCTGTTATAAAGTAGTTTTAGAGGGCAGATTTTATTTAGCAAGAAACAAAAGAGTTCTCAAGCACCACAACTAATTTTTTTTTCTTTAAATACTAGGCATAATGATGGATGTTCTTTTATTATTCAGGTTCTTTGTCATCCCAATGTTAAAAAAAGGAATACTACTGTGGGCACATCATGAAAAGTTGGTCTGCGTGGACCAGACCTATGCCTTCGTTGGGGGACTTGACCTCTGTTATGGACGATGGGATGACTACCAACATAATTTTTTTTCTTTAAATACTAGGCATAATGGTGGATGTTCTTTTACTCTTCAGGTTCTTCGTCATCCCGATGTTAAAAAAGGAATACTACTGTGGGCACATCATGAAAAGTTGGTCTGCGTGGACCAGACCTATGCCTACGTTGGGGGACTTGACCTCTGTTATGGACGATGGGATGACTACCAACATAATTTTTTTTTCTTTAAATACTAGGCATAATGGTGGATGTTCTTTTACTCTTCAGGTTCTTCGTCATCCCGATGTTAAAAAAGGAATACTACTGTGGGCACATCATGAAAAGTTGGTCTGCGTGGACCAGACCTATGCCTACGTTGGGGGACTTGACCTCTGTTATGGACGATGGGATGACTACCAACATAATTTTTTTTTCTTTAAATACTAGGCATAATGGTGGATGTTCTTTTACTCTTCAGGTTCTTCGTCATCCCGATGTTAAAAAAGGAATACTACTGTGGGCACATCATGAAAAGTTGGTCTGCGTGGACCAGACCTATGCCTTCGTTGGGGGACTTGACCTCTGTTATGGACGATGGGATGACTACCAACATAATTTTTTTTTCTTTAAATACTAGGCATAATGGTGGATGTTCTTTTACTCTTCAGGTTCTTCGTCATCCCGATGTTAAAAAAGGAATACTACTGTGGGCACATCATGAAAAGTTGGTCTGCGTGGACCAGACCTATGCCTTCGTTGGGGGACTTGACCTCTGTTATGGACGATGGGATGACTACCAACATAGGTAAGACAGTATAAAATCAGATGCCCATAATTTTTATATAGATAACTTATTCGGAATTCGTTTCTTATTATTTTGTTGACCACTTCACTACGAAGGTATGCTAAGAAGGCGAGAAACACCTTATAATTTATAGTCATTTAGGTATGTAACTAATCACTCCTACTTTATCTAGACGTTA
Source organism: Stegodyphus dumicola (assembly GCF_044657685.1). Taxonomy (NCBI): domain Eukaryota; kingdom Metazoa; phylum Arthropoda; class Arachnida; order Araneae; family Eresidae; genus Stegodyphus; species Stegodyphus dumicola. The sequence continues at coordinate 33,660,320 of NC_140772.1, forward strand.
GTGTAAATCTGAAATAAAAGCTAGCATTTTAAAATTCTAAAATTCGAGTGCTTTCCTGATTGGCTGTATGTAAAACAGTCTTTTAAACAACGCGATTGCTATTGTACAAAATGAAATGAAACTTAATTGCACAACACTTACTGCACACAAAATTAAACTGCTTTATTAGTTTTACGAACTATTTTTAAGAAATTTACTGTACATGCATAAATAAATAAATAAGCAAGTATATCTTATATATCTTTTATATAGTGATCTTATCTTATATATAAGCGGCTTAAGTGTTTGTCGCCGATAGTTTATTGGTTACTTGCGTAACTGTAAATTGTTTTATTCCCCGTGCAGTGCAGTGCGTGACGAATGTTATGAGAAAACTAAGCTGGAAAAATTAAAAATACAAGAGCACGTGCATTTAACATTTAATAAATAAATTTAGCATCTATATATAATGGAATTCGGAAATATGCAACCGGCAAAAACCGACAACGGCGAAAAAGCAGATAAAATGAAATAAATAAATATCTTTATTATACGCGGCGTAAGTGTCTGTTTGTCACCGATAGTTTATTGGTTGTTTGCGTAATTGTACTAGCCAATGGGGTGAAGTTGCCATGACACAGGGTTGCTGTTTCAATTGAGACGTAGACAATTTCCTGTAAAACTTGCCTTTGCTGTGACCATCCATAAGTCTCAGGGCCAAACGCTTAAGCGTGTTGGCATTTTTTTACCTGAGCCTGCATTTGGACACGGTCAGCTTTATGTTGCCTGTTCAATAGTTCGTGAAAGAACGGACGTAAAATTAAAAATAATGGATGGTCCTCTGCAAGGCGATCTTAAAAATGATGGAAAGATCTACACAAGAAATGTTGTGTACAAAGAGATCTTTGACATGTGAATTGACATTTTATTATTTGTATCACCCTTATTGATTGAGCTAGCAATGGCTCTTAAGAAATGTACTGCCAGTGGTTTCCTTCTTTGCACTCTACTTTAAGCAATTAAGCAAGTAGAAGGAAGAAACCCAGCGGGGCAGTAAGCAAAGGGGCGTCCTCGCCGCCTGCCCTGGGTAATTGAGTTTGAATTAGCAGACACCTTTGCACAAATCATTTTAATTACAATTTATAAAATCTAGAACAGTTGTCATTTCGTATGACCACCGGGTTTTCTAGTACATATATATATATGTAATAAACACAAAATTTAGAAGAATTTATGCAGAATTTATTCGTAAACGAAGGAAAATTGTCTCCTGTACATTTATTTGTCTGCAATATCATGGATAGAAGACGTTATATCAATGTTTTCATGCTTTAACAGTCTTATATTCTGCGCTTTTCTGCACTTCTTTAATTTGTTATTTAGAATACGAAAATAAGTTATTTTTATCGTTCACAGGCTAAGTGATTTTGGAGATTTCGAAAAGAAACTGAAAATTCTACGGCACATGTCTACGACCTCTCCGAATGACATTTCGGCCAATCATAGAATTAGAAAAACTAGTTCCCTCCCTCATCTATCAGCAGAAGAGATTCAGGTAAATATGGGAACAGAAGGTTAGACTTTATATGTCACATTTTGACTTTATATGTCTTTTCTTATGTTTGTTTTTTCTGATCAGTCCCACGTTTGATTATTCCGCCGGCCTGGATGATCGGGGCTGTGCCCTTATGATAATGAAGATGATGATGAGGGGAACAGAAGTAAACCTGAACAAAATACGAAAATCCGGTGAAAATTCACCCAGTCGGGGGGGGGGGAATAGAGGACAGTTCTATGTCTCCCGAAGTCGGCCGATCGACGAAATTCAACTTGCTTTTTTATGTCTCGGAAGAGAGATTTAGGATATATATTAGATTTATATATAGTGTTGTTCCAATTGACAAAAATCACACTTTTTCTAAAGGAAGTATTGTAATCGCGAAAAATTTCGGGAATCAAATGTCAACGAAAATATCCATTTTGGCCGCTCTCGAATCCATTTGAACAATGCTTTGTGTGGCATCTGTATGTACGGACGGAATAAAGGACTCTTTTTACCAAAATGGATTGTAAAATGAATTCAGAAAAAGTTTTTTTTTCGTGACGTATGTATGTACGTACGTATGTATGTATCTCGTATAACTCAAAAACAAGTAGCATCAGAACATTGAAATTTTGTATATGCGACTGCTATAACAAGTAGTTGTGCAGCTCCCTTTTTTGTTTCAATTGGCTGCAAAAAAGTATATATATATCAGGTTTGTTACTCGGATGGGTGAGCTTAGTTTTTTTATTCTTATATGTTGGTAAACTGTGAATTTTTTGCTTTAAAAGTAAATGAATTATATTGTCCTTATGTTTCGGTTAAGGTTTTTAAGCCAAATTAATCTGCATGCAATAGCTGCAGAACTATCAACAGTTTAAAAGTTGTTTAAATGGTACTAAACCTAACGAAGCCTCTATTTGTTTACATTTGAAGCTCTTAAGTAGAACAGCGAATTAATCCAGTTTGTGCACCAACATCAGTGTCTTTTTGCCGAGTAGGAGCAAAAGTAAACTTTAATTTTGTGTACTCTAATCTCTAATGGTGTTTAATAAATATTTAATAATAATTTATGAAATACTGTTTTTTTATTTATAAAGAACATTAATAAAAACTTTCAAGACATTTTTGTTTTAATGTAAATTTTTACCTTCACCATTTTATCTTCTGTTATATTTAACTTTCTTTATACGCAATAAAATTTATTTAAAAATTTGAAAACAGTGTATCACATGTATCTAATATTTCTGAATACTTCAAGCAATACGCCAAAAATATTCCAAACAAAACTCGCTGTATTATAGGAATGTTTAACACCTGCAATGTTATCTGAAATATAATTTTTTTTTCTTATTTTCTGAGTGTAGGAAATGCCATAAATAAAAATAATTCTAAAGATGTTTTAGAGTGGCTCACATTTGTTTTCGAACACTTGTTGGGGTTTATTAACAAATATCCGTTACTAAAAATTAACAAAATAATTTTATTTTTCTTTCACATACACTTTTGATACACTTTGATTTTTTGAATAGCTTATTTTGAAACAAGCTATTCAAAAAATTTTTGGTAAAAAAATAATTAATTCAAAAAGCCAGACACTTAGAAAAACAGTTTAGAGTTGACAAAAACATGAACATGACGGGAGAAATTCAATATTTTGTTCGATATTCTTTAGCTAAAAATTACATTTGTACGGACTCAGCTAATTTCTTTCGTGTAAGACTATTCTTTTTTCATTCTTATGAAAGAATTGCTTTTAGTACAGCTTTTGGAGAAGTAAAATGTTTCCTTATTTTTTCCTCCGACTCACTCGATACATGTTCCACAGAATTTAAGTTTAATATGAAGAAATTTTAATAATTTCAGGACACTTGATTAATATCCACAAATGAACATTTAAAGCTGTATGTTTAGGATCGTTAGAGTATTTATACATTTATACTAATCCATATTATTTTCGATAAGCAGTAAATTTTTTTTTCCAAATATATCTCCAAACAATTAACCCTTTCTCCCTCCTGTGTAACAATAAGGTTTCGAATTCAATTCCTAACTTGGCTTTTTTTTTTTCCTAACTTTTGATTTTTCTAAAAATATAATAATTTTCGAATGTGATCAAACTTTGCTTAATATAGATTTTGAGAACATTAGGCGATTTTCGTTGTTTTCTTGCTGACGAAGAATTTCCTTTTTACTGATCACCCATTATATTCGTATTCCCTAAATGGATCTTCTAAACGATTCAGGGTTAACTTTTATTGCAAACCGTTTTAAATCTGCTGGACATTTCTTCAATACTAATTTTTGGGTCTTGTTTGATTTTTCATGGAATAAATGGGATTTCTCAGTGTTATCTTGGAATGCTGTTCAGACTTCAGTATATTTTCAACAGTTCATCGCAGTTTTCTTTGCTTTTTAATGTTTTCTTTTTTAGTTAACCGCTTTATATCTTAAAACGATGAATTATTAAATTTCTAACAGAACTGGTCATTCATTTGTAGGATCTTCCCATGTTCACTTTCGATATGGAGCTGGTAATATATTTTATTGAATAAGATTCCTTTGCATTTAAAATAAAAAATTAAAAAAAAATTACCTACCAAAATATCTCAATAAAAATTTAGAATTTCCGAATCATTATGTAAGTTACAAACACTTTTTGAAAAAAATATTTTATTGCAAGGAATATTTTGATGATATTCATTTTAAAGCAAGCAATGTTTAAAATAGAGGAAAAATAATATATTAGATATAAGTTTGAAGTCTAAGTTTCAATATTTAGTTCAAGATCCATGCAAATAAATTTCAAACATACAAATGTCCGAAAATAAATGTGAGCCACTCTATGTCCAAAGATGTTCTGCACCATTAACTGCATAATAATATATTTTTAAACAAACTGTTTTTTATATTTGAAAGGCCGCTAATATTATCACCCAAAAACCCTTTTTTCGAAGCATGATATATTTTTATATAAATATAAGATTTAAAATAATCTTTTCTTTTTAAAGTTAAATTGTGATATTAACATTCAAACCTATAACGATCGAATTAATCAGTTAAATTACAAAAGATCGAAGGTTATACAAAAATCACCCACACCATATTGATTCGAAAGCCAACGATAGAGCGATCTTTTTAAATAAATTTAAGAACATAAATTTCCAAAAATTAAGCTAATTTTTTATATTAAAACGCATTTTACTATGTAGCATATTTTAGTAACCATTAATGTTGCGTTTACTGTTACATTAGAATTCATTAAAATTTTTCTTCTAAAACAACTTATAAAAGAATTTAAAAGTGATCCTTTTCTGTGCACAATTTGCTAATTTTATATCAAACAAGCTTTTAACATTTCCTCTTTACGTTGTAAGATTCTCACTCGTGTATTTCTCAGTTACTGTAGAAAGTGACGAATCGTAAGAACTAGTTAGCGAATAATCGCTTAAGCTCGCGTAACAAGAAACAACAAGAAGGAAGGGTAACTAACCCTTTATTATTCCAATAAGATTTAACAAAACTCCGTCTTGGAGTGTACAATCCAAGCCGACACTTGGGCTTGAACTTAAGAGACTAAAAATTAAACTAAAACTAAGATTAACTAAAGAAATATAGCCGAAGCTATCACGATTCTAATCGAGTTGGCCCCTTAACTCTATTTGACTACGAAGCTTATCAAGGGCTCGAGTACGGCCGAGCGTAATAACAGCTTTGAGAGAGAGAGTAGCCAAAAGGCAGACGCGCGTAAATCAGAAACTCTGATTCTCTCTAACTCTGCAAGTAGACTTCGCGGTTTAAATACCGCTCCTCCTCATTAAGTATTCGGAAAGATTCCGAAACTACGTTCTGGCCGGAAGTAGTAAGTTGAAGTTAAGAATTTGACAGGAAAGGAGCTTTAACTTGAAATTTAACTGTTAATAAAATTAACATAATCCTTACAACGTCAACTCCGCAGAAAAGTACAAAATAAGTGAGTTGATCTAACGGATGACAGTCTAAGTTTAGGAAGAGAATATTAGAAATTCAACCATTGGAGCTGTATCTTTCATGTACCTCCCAAATGGATAACTACTCTGGTTGTCGGTGAGTTTCTAGTTTAATTAGCTTAGAAATATGCATTTGGAAATCGCGCATAAATTACGTTAGTTGATTATTTAATATGGCAAAGCATATAGCAGCTATCTCCCTAAGCGGAAGAATACCTTCATGAAGGTCAATTATTAGGCAAATTATTTTCTAAGGCAAATTATCTCGTATTTAAGTTGCACAGGGAGAGAGTCACAAAAACCAACCATGAAACTATCTCGTTCGCTCAAATTGGACTTCGGTACAAATTACTAGCATTCAGGAGGCCTTGAGTCGCTTAAATTAGGAGCCAGATTGTTAGTTGTTAATTCACCATTTGATTTGTGAATATTTAAAATATTGTAACATTCTCAGGCGCAAAAAGCAAAGTCTAAGTTTTGTTAACGTACTGGTTTTTAAAGTACCAAACCGTAAGGCAAATGTATGTTCAGTCACATTTGCTTTTATTGTATTCAGTCACTTTTCTTGGAATCTAAGCTAAAGATGGGCAATTATTTTGCTGCGTCGTTCACCCTGGAAAGATTAAATAGGTGTCTAGATTAAGTGACCTTAGGTATATTTTACGAGTTGAGATCTCAAAACAATTTTTCTGTCGATTTTTATCAATCTGCAGTTTTAAATATTTGGCTGGGTAGATTACTTTTGCATGACCGAGAATTAAACAGATGAATTTTAATCTCATGTTATTCAGGTATTCAAAACGCGTTGTATTGCACAATAATGCATCTATCCGCTTGTCAGTAGACACTTCGCAGAACCTCCCTGTCCCGAAAATTAAGTATGTGTGTTCAGTCATTTTACATTTTCACTAGTTTAATCTATTTATGATTATTTTAGCTTCCCCAAAACTAAAGCACTCTTTCAAAGAAAAGTTTTTGTGACATACAAAAGAGCCAGAATGAATGCGAGATTCTACTCTTAGAGAACTGCCAATAAACAATCCTCTAAACGCATTTGCTTTAATTACTTTTCGCATTTGCATTGAAAGACAGAAAGTTGCGTTAGCAGAAATTCTGCTTAAGTAAACGCTCTATTTTTGTAATACACTCCGATTAATGAAGAGTTGTAGAACGAGAGATATAAAAGAACTGGCCCCCCTTCCTTTTTCACTTGGTATTCATAATAATCACCATTTAAATTAGTCATTTACTTTTCAGAAGTTTAGTGTATTATCATTTTTCCATATCATTGCAAAATTTTGATCTCTGAACTACTTTTTCAGATCGCGGAAAGCAGTACAAAGCCCAGTCAAATACCGAAATTCAAAACGATTGTCAGAAAACTGCAAGTTGCCAAAGTAAGTTAATTGCACTGTTTACCCAAACTTTTACACTTTCCGAATATAAGATTCTTACGAATGTTATAGATTGTAAGATCAAAATGCTTTACTAATTTAAAAAAAAACTAATTTTTAAGTTATTTTTAGCTAGCTTCCTTATGAAATAAGTGACTGTTAGGAAGTTTAATATTGCAGTTAACAAAGCATTAACTAAAACAGTAATTCTAGGGCGGTATCAAAGGTTCCAGATGGTTTAGGCATCCTGTGGAAGTAGTCCTGTTAGAAAGATAATGATCTAAATCTAGATTTCTGGATCTAATAGGATGTTGTTGATGCTTTTAGATCAACAACATCCCAAAACGAAGAGTTCACTTTATTTACACAGATACAGTGGAACCTCGCAGGGCTATAACCCTCCTAAGAAGATTTGAAAAGTACGAGAAATAATGATGTTGAGAACGTAAACAACTGTCCTGAATATCATCCACAAGCTTGTTCTCTAAGACGAGTTATTCCAGAAAAGATCGAAATCTTCTGGAACCCCATGTAGCTTTAAGAATGTTTCTTTTGCATATATAGTATGCAAATATTTGTATACCTGTTAAAGATACTATAGGGAAAAGAATCAGCAGAAGATGCGTACGCTAATTCTTGTTGCTGTAGTATCTTTAACATTTGTTCTTCGGTAGGTCAGTTTTGTTACAACTAATTTGTATATCTGTTGATGTAAGCTTCTTTTAGTTTGCTATGCTTTAACTTGCTCTCTTGCAGAGATAGTGAACTGGGCATAATTTTCTACCGTCGGTTTTCCAGTACTGAGATTAGTGAGGAAAGAAAGGAAAATACACTAATAAAGACGGTATTCGCTGTAAATTTACATTTTGTACTTGTCGAAGAACTGAAAAATGACGTTAGGAAGCTTTACAGTATAAGCCAGCAGCGGACTTGAACAAAATGCATACTTCTTTTTAATACTCTGTGCCTTTGAGATTGCTATTCCTTTCTGTTTGAATCGTGAATTTCTTCTACTTTCTGGTTCTGCGCTTAAGTGTCTTCCGTTCCTGCCATGGAGCCGGTATAAATTACTGGGGTGCTGTTCTCTTAAAGGCCCTGCTTCAGGCCCTTTTCTTAAATGAGATATTAAGTATGTAAATAAAATGCATTAAGTAAAAAATTAATTATTAGTATGTGTTAAGTAATATATATGTTAGGTAAATAAGATATTAAGAAGTTTGACTCGAGCGCCAGCTCTCTTTTCCATATGTAGAATACACAAGATAAAATAACTGACAAGTAAAAAAGACACTAAAATAGCAAAACGGGAGTCGTAGAAGTAGTGCCTATATGATATTCCTACACAGAACCAGAGAAAAGCAGTTGCAATAAAAAACTTTACCTACCAATGTGGCCATTTAAGGACAAAGTTGAAGTATCGAGGACTGTTTCATGCCAACAAAAGAGTTATTCTTAGTAAGACAATGTGAAGACATTAAGAAATTGTTGTTGTGTTATGGATTGCCTGAAGTTACAGACACTTCTTTTTATTTTACTGATTTATTTTTCCTTCTTTTACAATATTTCTTGAAATTGCCTAATGTTATAAGTCACTAAAACTTACGTCAGAAATTTCTTGCAAATTTCTTTTCGTTTACTTTTACTCTTATTGTCGTTCTTTTCTTCTGTTCCTTAGGAGTTTGGAAGACTGCAGCAAACGTTGGCGACAGAGCTGAAGGACACGAAGGATGAGACGGAAACAGTGTGAGTAGAGCTTGAATTAAAATAATCTGTATTTCAGTGTTTACGGCATTCATTTTTGACCGGAAAACTAGTACAGCTAAGAATCAGCATCATTTCTGCGGCAGATTAGTAAATAAGTGTGAAGTAATGATAAATTACGGAATAAAAATATCCTCGAGATAGCATAAATGTATTCCGTGTTTTGTATAAAATGATCATAGAACGAAAATAGTGAGAGAATTATTAAAGAAAGAATTTGCTACAAAAGTAAATAATGCAATAATTTTTTTGCCATTTTTTCTTTTCAGTTTTAAACTAGCAACCGGATATCGCTTGGTCCGGAAATTGTCCTCAGTGTCGTGACATTAGCAGCCCACAGTTTCACTTTTGTTGTTTTTATTTCTTCAGATGTTTCTAATGTTAATATTCTGTTAGTGTAAATAGAAAGTATTAATAAGGGATTTTGGGTTAGGTTAAATTGTCAAAGCACAGATTAATTATTTGGTATTTTCTATAATATCTTTTATGACAGTTTTCACAAGTACAGAGCGCTTTGACTTGAAAGAAAAATTGATTCTAGAAACATGCTTGTAATCCAAAGAACCCGTATATCAAAGCGAATTTTCCTATAAAATTCAGAAAATTTGATCCGCAACCCAAAAATGCCTGTATAAAAATTATTACTGTAAAATATAAAGTAAAAAAACTTAGACAAATTAAACTGCACATTATCTTTGAAAAGGAATAAGCTAACTCACAGATTCATTGCTATTTATGGGTTCACTGCAATAGCTTTCCTTTTGTGCAATCATTTGTTTTTTCTTATCCAATGACAGTTATTTTTTCCTCATTATATATCGATGATATTGCGGAACATTCTTAGTTATCAATTACAATATTTTTAGCCAAACTACCAAAGATCCGACGGCCCTAATTAAACCGAAACTCCAATAGTGGCCGAGTGACTAAGACAGCTAAATGCTGGAGGTTCTATTTGGGTTTCTATCCGTGTTCAAACAACTTAACTAACCCAAATAAATTATACAGCAAATTTATATAGTAACTTATTTAACTTTTTGCTTTACTGTATTTAACTTAATTGCAATATTGCTAGAGCCTTTATAATTAGTTGATTTTTTCTATCAGATTGCCCAATCTTATACCAGCTGATCGCCGTCGTACCATCCAGCAGATGGCTCTTATAGCTTTAGGAATGGAACGTAAGTTTCGCTTGTGGCACGGGAAGGACTATGTTAACTTCATCTGTAGGGATTTCGAAAATTTGCATCAGCCTTACGCAGGTTTGTATATTCAATGGTTTTTCAATGCAGGTCTGGATATAAAAGCAGAAAAACAAATTTCCTTCAAAATAAATTTCATAATCATTTAAAAGTTTAGATCAGATTAATTTATTAAGGTAAAGCACTTGAAGGCTATTTGCATGACAAGAAAGATACTTTCGTAGAATATTTCCTAAGAACTGGCTCGTATTCACGCGAGGAAAACCATAAGAAAACGTATGAAAACTAGGAAAAACACATAGGAAAACATAGGAAAATACAACATATAGGAAAAAAATCAAAAAAACTCCCATGCAGCCAGCCTTTTTATCAGGATATTTTAAGATATCATAAACCCAGTCAAGCTACTAGTCGTTCAGCGATCTAATCCGCTTGAAACAATGTTCATTCGTTTGAAACAAGTAAAGATGTTATCTGAAGAAACCTAAAGACAAAATTTAATATATTTTCTTAATTATTTTCGATGGTGGTATTATGGTATTAAGCGTAACAATATGATCGAAATATTATTCGAGTAAATCTTTCTCGATCCCTTGAATAGTAATAGAAAAGAACTCCGTTATTAGGAAAGAACGAAATTCGTATGAAGAAAGTTCTTTTTAACACCTCAAATGAATAACTAATACAGAGAATGTTTACACATTATTAGAACGATTTAGATTAAGAATTAAAAAAAATGTTTTATAATAAAAATTTCTGGCAACAGCTTATTATTTGAAATGAGAAATATCGTCTGCTACTTGCTTATTCACAAAGCATGCCTGCTACTTTTCAATTCATTCTTCTTTCAAAATGGGACACGTAAACAAGTTGTGGATTGAAGGATATGTTTTTGCACTTTCAAATTATTTAAAAATTTATTTCAATATGTCAAATTATTAAAAAATTTAAATATTTCGAGTATTTTTAACATAATTTGAAAACTTAAAAAATATATTCTATTATACGAGTGAAATATAAAAAAATATATCAGTGATATTGATGTCCAAGCAGGCGAGGAGTTTATGCAATTTACTTTAATGGTGAGGAAACAGAATTTGTGAAGCCCGAAAAATACGTACTAGTACATCAAAAATAGGCTGAATATTATCAACTCCAACTCAAGATATGTTTGATACTATTCAAGATAGCAGTTTTTCCCCCATCACCATCTTCTATCCTGTACTGGACTTACAATGCTGCGCTCATTCTACTCGAAGCGCCCTTCTATCGGACACGATGTTCGGACAGCTGCAACACAGCATGAATTTTTTTATTTTTAATCTCGGCATTCAGCGGAAGTTGGAGTTAGTTGATAATATTCAGCCCTTGATTAGATAATTAACTTGTTACAATCGTTTGCGAGTTGAGACCTTGCAAACCAAAGATGTCCATTTGAGTATTTGTCATCGAAGGTCTGAGCGCGAATTAACACTAGAACGCCAAGTTTTCGGTTTTATCCGTTTTGTGCAGTTTCTGTGAGTTTTTCACAAATCTGATTGGTAAATTTTGGTCTCTTTCATTCGCTCTCCCAACACTGTTTTACGTTCAGGTTGGAATTCTAATATTCTTCTTTTCTGTCTCTCAGAGTGGAATGTGACCCTATGTTCTATGTAATTATTGCTCATCTGGATGAATACTATCACCCCTCTTAATTTATAAAAACAATTTAGAATCATCATATATATTTTAATTTCATTTAAATTGTAATCTGTTTCAAACGATAATATGCTAATAGTATTTGATATTTTCTCATTTACACCGTTTTACGTTTAACATTGCGTGAAATAACCACCGGAGCTTTCAAAAGCGAAATTTTCAATTTTATTTAATAATAAAGATATCGATTTATCAATTTGCAACCTGATACATTATTTTATCTGTTTAAAGTAGAATCTTCATTAAGAATTTAGATTGTAATCTAAAGTTACCAGATTGCATTCCTTCCCATATTCGATGTAATTCAGCCGTTTCGCACCAATTCTGCAGAACTGCTTAGAATATTTTTAATTCGGCCTTAACCTGTAGTTAATATTTCTTATTTAGGTGTCTCGCTAGCGGCCGAGTGGTAACGTCACTGAACTCTGGTAGCTGGATCAAGGCATGATTCCAGGCTACATGGGCGCTTTCGTGTTTTTCCCAAGTGCAAAGTAGTTACGAGCCAGTTTCCTTAGAAAATCCTCCACGAAGACATCTCTCCCTCTAGGCAGATAGCCTCGTGTGCTTTGCGATAATTAAATAAAACAAACCGCTTGTTTAGGTAGTGAACCTGTTTCTAAAACCTTTGAATCTCAAAACTGACTGTGATTGCCTACTACTCGCAAAATTCTCAGTGCCTTGTTGCATTTTACAGACATCATTGATCGCAAGACAACACCTCGCATGCCCTGGCACGATATCGGATTGTTTGTGCAAGGAGAGCCAGCTCGAGACATCGCCAGGCATTTTATCATCCGCTGGAATCAAGCAAAGGTACTCATCCCCTTGTCTGAAGAATTCGGTCTGAACATATTGCAATACTGTGTGTATTTAATAAGACTTAGTTTTTGAAATAAAATATAAGTAAATAAATAACGTTATTGCGAGAAAAAAAGATAAATTCACAGGTGGTTGCGGTGTCATTAGCGAAAATTTGCTAGAATTTAGCGGTCTAGAAATTAAACTAATCATTTCGAGGTCAAGGATTTACATTAACATCTCGAGTGGAAAAGAGGTATGCCAGAAGCAAAGCAAAAACAAATCAGTTTCTGGAAACCGGTTATTTTAGTTCAAAATTATCATTTAATAGGACGGCATTTTTATAATTTATAACTACACGTATACTCTGCACAGAGGAAAAAAAAAAAAAAAAAAAAAAAAAAAAGAGGACAGTTCTATATCTCCTATTCTACTGGGCCGCATATAATATATTATATGTGGGACCCAGTATTGCAATGTCCGATCACAAATACACTGGTGTGCAAAAATTAAGGACGAGACGGTGTTTTTCAATATAACTTTGTACAAAAGCTTTCTAAATCAACACATTTAATACCGTAAGATCCCCAATACGTAAGGACATGAGTAATGTAAGCAACACTTACCAAAAGAGAAATCAGAGGGATAAAAAGAAGCTTTATTGAAAAAGTAGCATGGAGCGCAATGCGACTGAAGGCCAAAACATCCCTGTGATGGGTGTCCAGCAAGAAACATCCGGTCTTTAATAGGGGATATGATCTCCCCTGACTGCTAGGCAGGTTTCACAGCGTCTGCCCATGTTGAGAATGCGGGTGTCAATGAGTTGTTGAGGCATTGCTGCCCATTCGTCTTGCAGCGCCAATCGAAGCTCCGGAATCGTTACTGGTGGTAAGGTACGAGCTGCCAAGCGTCTGCCTAGAAAATCCCATACATGCTCGATGGGATTGAGATCCGGAGATCGTACATGCCAATCCATACGTTCAATATCCTCACTCTCTAAGAGCTGTTCGGCAGCTACTGTGCGATGACATGGTGCATTGTCGTCCATGAAAAGGAACTGCGGACCCATAGCGCCTCTAAAAAGACGCACATATGGAAGAAGAATCTCGTTACAATAACGGGTCCAGTTGACTGAACCTGCGTCGAAGATGTGAAGGTCTGTACGACTACCAAGCATGATGCCTCCCCAAGCGAGAACACCGCCACCTCCATACCTGTCCCTTTCAATGATGTTCGAGGGATGATTGCGTCTTCCCCGCTCTCTCCAGATGAGTATGCGATGAGAATCGCTACTCAGACTGAATCTGCTCTCATCTGTAAAGAGTTCTCGTCCCCATTCATTGTCTCTCCAATTCCGGTGTTCCCGGCACCGCAGAGAACGCCTTCTCCGATGGGCAGGCGTTAGAGGCACACACCGTACAGGGCGTCGTGCAAACAGACCACCACCGTGCAGTTTTCTGGCCACGGTAAAACGCGATATCTGTCGTCCAGTAGCCTGTGTCGTGTGTCTAGCGATTTCTCCCGCTGTCTGCCGCCTGTTTCTTCTGGCCTGTAACGCAATATACCGGTCATCTGCGGGTGTGGTTCCTCGTGGACAACCACTACTAAACCCCCGGATAGCTGTTCCTGTAGTTTTAAATTGTCTCCAAAGTCGTGAAACGATGCTGTGAGCAATTCCGAACTCTGCAGCCACACTTGTCACACTGCGGCCTTCCTCCAACTTCCCAATGATTCGACCTCGGGTAAAAGCATCCAGATGTCGTCTAACAGATTGATTATTCGCCATTTCTCGCTGAGGCAGCAACTCGGTGTAATTTTAACTGCTATACGGCGTGCAATGTCTTTGCCAGAAATACTGATCTTACACCGACAACATGCTTTATACTACTCAGACACACCCCCATTACGTCTACCTGCATATCTGCGCATGTGCTACCGTACATCACCTTACTTAATCTCCTGATTGGTCTTTCTGTCCGCTCTGCCTCTTCGTTCAGCTGATATGCTAATTTTTCGACTTCGCCCTTAATTTTTGCACACCAGTGTATATTACAGTGTTCTAATACAGTTATTTTTACACAAAACAGGACATTTCCTTAAATAACATACCCATATATTTTCATACTTCGATTCTAACCCTCAAATTATGCCTAAATATTAAATTTTGTAATTTTGGTTAGAAACTTGAGGAGAAATTTATAATTTTATCCTGGTGCATTTTTTCAGTTTGCGCCAAGTTTGTTTTCCTTTCGGTTTCATTGCGCACGAACGGGAAAAAAGTTCATCATTTATTCTTTTAAATAATTTTAACAAAGTGCATAAACCATATTTGGCGTTATTATCGCTTATAACAAACATGTTAAATTTCAAAACAAGCCAATACATAAATTCACGTATATCGTGGAAATTTTAAATAAATAAAAAAATAAATAAATAAAAAAGAAATCTGAAATGTTTCAGATTTTAAATTACGTCCAAAGGGGCGTTTTTTAACATTTTGTGTGTTACCTTTCTTTATTAAATATCATGTTCCTCGCACTTAAACCATAAGATCCAGTGCAACAGCAATATCGCAAAATAGTTTTAAAACGAGCATATCTTTAGAATTTCCGATACAGAGACTCACGCGCTGGAGATAAAAATGTTTTTTCTGCACAACGTTGCCATTGCTCGCTTTGAAATCCTTGAGTTTGTTAATCAAAAATTCGTCAAAGTTTTAAAAAATAGGAAATCGATCATAAAACAAATTTCAAATTTCAAATTTGGTCTTCCACATGCTCATATTCGTTGGAGGATTACGTTATTCAAAATTCGATGACTCTATGTACCGTTGTTTTATCACAATACGAGAAATATACATACATTTATGCAGATTTTTCATTATTTAATTTCTTCAAATATAATGCAGGACTCTAACATTTTGTGGCAACAGTTTGAAAAGTGAACTGACATTTACGAGTCCGACGCAAAATGCCAAAACGAAACTAATAGTCCTTCGGGATTCAAATCCCTTTGGACTAAAAACTAATTTTTTGCAGACGAATCCAAGCACCGCAAAGAAAGCGTTATGATAATGCCTATGACCCACATTATTATAAGAGCCTATTTAAAAGTTTTTATGAAAAATACCACGCAGAAAGACAAAATAGCGGGAATTATTCATTCAGTTCATTAAAATATTTGCTAATTTTTATTTTTTCTGCTCACAGGAAGAAATCTGTCCTGAAGATTTCACTTATCCTTACCTCATGCCGAAAGCTTATGCCAAATTTAATGATAACACCTCTTCTTGGTTGTATGACATTATCGGAACAATCTACAGTGCAGAATGCCAGGTAAATAACTTTGAAAAGTGAGCTATTCTTGAAATTATGTTCATCTAACGGTATAGGATGTGAATCAAATTAAAAATAGGATAATTTTTTAAATTAAACTTTTATTAAAACTCAAAATCATTATCACAAGTTTATTTTCTATTCTCGAAAATCTCTGTCAAGTATACCAAATATCTATACTATTAAAATCTGTCTTCATCTGCCTGTCTGTTTTTGGCATTATCTCCTTCGGAACTGCGGGGATTGAGTTTCCAGAGAGGTACTTCCATATTCCAAAAATTCGTGGGAAGCCATTTCGACCATTATCATCTTCGCTCGGCTTCCATTAGCCGAGATACTAATTAAAAAACTCTGAAAACGCTAATTTCCGCACTCATTTTTCCGAGTGGCAACAGTCTCGCTCGCTGGAAATAAAAATCTACTTTATTTTGAAAAGTGTTGCCACTGCTAGCTTTCAAATCATAGAGTTTGTTAATTAAAAAAAATTGTAAGTTTTACAAAATATGAAATAAAAATAGCATTGCTAAATATTAAATGCATTATTATTATGTAAGATCATATTCTTGAATAAAGCATGCGATTGCATGTGACGTCATTATATATCGAAAATTGTTCGTTAATGTCAGTAATTTAAATAATGTCTGTTAATGGCAATTTTTTGTTTTAAGTTAGGATAACGGATACAATATTTAATTTCCACGATAATTCTTTTATTGATATTGAGAAAAAGTTGTTGTTTTGCATTAAATTTAAATCGTGATGTCATACATATTAAACTGAAGTGTCAAAAGTTTTTGTTTCCTGGTTTGGCAACAAAAAAGTATTTACGAATTGGTTGTTGCTAGGAAAGAATGATCTGATTTTATTCATACTGAAAGGTTTCTATGCATTTTCTTCTTATGTGTACATATTTATAAATTTTAATTGTGCATAAATATAAATTAAAAATTAATAAAAATTTTGTTTTTGCCGCAGCCCGCTAGTAAACACTTAATTATCGCTCGGAATTTATAATTTTTTCTCGAGCTTACCTTTTAAGAGAAATCAATGGTTGTGCAAATTTTGTGAATATAATATTAGACTCCCTTTTTGATGCATTCTGCGCAACATCCTCGCTGAAGAAACTCCTAAATGACCAATGCGTTTGCTGACAACTAAATGACCAGTGCTCTCCGAGTGTGTAAAAAGGGTTGCAGCCGAAAGCACGCGGCAAAAACATCGCGCACGAAAACGTCGCGGAGAAAACAACGCAAAGCGAAAACGTCGTGGGAGAAAACATTGCAAAGAGAAAACATCGCGGTACAAAATATCGTGGTCGAAAATAAAGCGGTTCAAAAACTTCGCAGTTTAAAAACATCGTCGTCGAAAATATCTTGGTAAAAAATAAATTACTACAAATCGTTGGATGACGTGACGATAACATCGCTCACATGCGTGTTTCAAGTTTTTAAAGTTGTAACTTCATTTTCGCTTAATGATTTGGGAGCGCACGAAGGAAAGAGAGAAAAAAGGTGAAAATGTTAAAGTCACTTCAAGAATAAAAGGAAAAAAAAAAAAAAAAAATATAATTTTCACTAAAACAATAACAGATTAACAAACGTGAAAGAAAATAATTTGATATTTAACTAAGCAATTTGTATACAGGTAACATCATGCACTTATTTCTCTTATTTTTTCTAAACATTTTTACACTGTATTTTTTATAAAAAATTATCAGTAAAATTTTTTAAAAAAAAGATTAATTTATTAATAACCTTTGTTAATTAATTATGTAAATTAAAAAATTCTATTAAGTGCTATAAGTTGCACTAATTTTCTACTCATTTTCAATTTTTAAATGCTTAAGTTTCATCAAAAACTTTACGTTTACTCAAAAATAAGAAATATCGAAGTAAAAATATCCCTCTTTTTCTTCTTGAGCTCCCAAATCATTATGCGAAAATGCACTTTCAACTTTTAAAATCTTAAAAACGCATATGTGCGATGTTATTGTCACGTGATTATTTGTAGGTACTTTATTTTTTACCACGATATTTTCGTCGCCGATGTTTTTAAACTGCGAAGTTTTTGAACCGCTTTATTTTCGGCCACGATATTTTGTACCACCGTTTAGGACTCCGGTATTTTGTCTTTGATTTCTTTTCTCCCAAGGTGTTTTTTTACTACGACGTTTTCGCCTTGCGTTGTTTTCTCAGCGACGTTTTCGTCTGCGATGTTTTCGGCGGACACCGAAAGTCTTTACGAATCAAGTATCCGGCTATCCAATGGAAGGGAGGAATTTCAAACGTAAAAATGTGCAGCAGTATGTTTGAGAGCTCGGAGATTTAACCATTGAAAATTTCGTATTTTCAGAGATAAGTAACTTCTTTTACAAAAGTCGTGTCACAAGCTATTATGAATGTAGGTCTTATTTTTTCTTTGACAGAGGCAAAGAATAAATAAAAATTATTATTCTTTAAAGCTTTACTTTTGTGCATCATCATACATGTATTTTCTTTATATTTTTACGGATAACAATATTCAGAATTCAACATATGTTAGTGGAAATACTTAACTCTCCCTTCTGAGTATAAACCCATGTTTTCTTTGAATTTATCAAGGGCATTAAGTGTAGGTACTTTTAAGGACATTCCTTGAACAGTCTGTTTTGCTTTAAATTTTAACTAATATTCCACAATTTTTCATAGAGTCTTGTGATATCCAGAAAATCCTTAACCCTAACAGCAAAACTGCACCAAACACTTCTTTGATTAAAATGAATTTTAAAATTCTTTCACTTTTTAATTATCTCTTGACCTTCTAGGAAGAATTGCTTTGATCTTCACCGCACGTAGCTTAGAAAATGAGTTCTAAAGATGTCTGAAAGCTGTCGAATTAGTAAATACAGCTTTAATAAATTACTTTGTTAAGCCTGATTTCACGGGCAAAGCGAAGGCACCAGAATTAGCTGGAATCGGAAGAATTGTTTCCAGTTGATACTGTTGAATTCTTACAAAGCATTTAGTCCATTGTATTTTATCTTTTCAATAGCAATCTGCCTTGGTTTAGCTGCTCTCTTATTAAAGACAGAGCTAACAACGCCGTTTTGTAAAAGTTGCTTGAAGACTTATCAGGAAAGCCACCAATCTGAAATCTCTAGTAACTTCCCAACCATGCTCATCATCCTTCAAATTATTTTGAAGTAAGGTTGAGAAAGATCTACTTTAGGATACATGTTGAGTAGTAAGTTCCTCAACAGCATCATATACCCATATCAGTTGCTTTCACTGAGGAGTTTTATTTTGGGTTACTTTTTTAAATTTTTCGTAGACGTAACAAACTGTGTTTCCTTAGATACGTACAACCTCGAGATTCCGTTTGTTAACAAAAATCGTAACCTTTTCTCTTGTAGAGTGCTCATCAGGAAGTAAATTATTCCCGTGGTTAAAAAATATACCGGATTACATCTTAGAGGCATATGATACTGACATCTTAGAGAAATATGATTCTTTAATCTGAAAATGACTACTGTAGTAAAGAAATATTGCCAAAAAGAACTTTAGCAAAATTGAAATATTACTCACAAAAGCAACGTTTAAAAGCATAAATGCCTTTTTTCATCTTTCTTTAAGCTACTGGAAAATAGCACTCACACCTAAAACCGGAGTCGTAGCTAGGATATTTAGTGCCCGGGAAGAGCTGAAGATTTTGCGCCCTCTCCTGTTTGGCTCCCCCTGGATGTTGCCCCCAGAAATAAATATCCCCCTTGTCGCCTCTAGCTAGGCCCCTGCTTAAAACCAAACCGCTGGGCTATTGCAAAGTTAATTTTATTCTCTTTCGAAATGAAAATACATAGAAAGGTATTGCAGACTTACAAAGGATCATACTAATAAGTTATTTTCTTCCTTCACGTTCGTACGAGGTTCGTAGATTTGGAGTGAATAACGACGACACTTGATGAAGTATCGAAACACACTTTATTTAGCGAATATTAATCAGTACAGCTCCAATAACACGTTTTACAGTCGTTGAAGATCTACTCTAAACACGCTGGAACAATCAGTGACACAGCCTTCACACTGTCAGGCAATAATGGTGGAGACAGCTTCACTGCAAAGCTCCCGACTCTGCTCGTTCATTCTCGGAACTTCACGTACTCTCGAGACTCTCCACGATACAACTCGCGATGCACTCGACGACACACGAGCACAGCTCCCGATTCTTCGGTTCAGTCGTTCCCGGAGCTCAACACGCTCTCTCGACGATGCACTAACCGCGATACACTAACAGACTCCTTCGGTGCACTCGACGACCCACTCGGCACTCGCTGTCCGGCTGTCAACTCGATCGACTCCGCAGAGATTGACTCGCTAGACGAGACAGCAACTGGATACTAACTAACTCTCACTCTAGACGAGGCACACATACTCGCCCTCTCAATGAAGCACACACTGACTGACTGCGGACCAGCAGGGTTTATACAGCTTTCGGCTTGTGTTCGGGAACATTCTGGGCTAAACTGGTAAGAATTCGTTCCAGAAGGTTCTCCATCCGTCCATGGTATATCGCCAATTTTGTCGCCAAATGGGCGATTTCTCGCCAAATGTGGCAATTGTGCCCTCCTTTGCCATTTTATGGCAACCCTAAAACTGCTTTGCGGCGAAGCTATCTTATCGCGCCTGTACATTTCTTAACAATGCTTAATTTTCCATAACAGAAAGGAGCTCTTAATATAGGCGGACTTTGAAAATTTTGACACTGTCACTTTTTCTTTATATTATATGTGTGGCTTAATCATTCAAGTGAATAATTAAGATAGAAAATATTGTTTTTCCTCAGGTGCTACGAAGCCTTTGCTTGTGGTCTGGTGGCATTTCAGAAACAGAAAATTCTATCCAAGAAGCTTACATTCAGGTTATTCGCGAAGCAAAACATTTCATATACATAGAAGTAAGCTTCTTTACAGTTATTTATGTTTTATTACTATTTTTTAAAAATTACTACAGGTACTACAAAAGAGAGGAATTAAATGTGTTTTTAAGGCACATAATTGAATATTTCTTTTGTTATGCTCAATCAGTTGCCTAATTTGTTCTGTGGGTAATTAGAATCCTTTATGGATGTTTGTCTTAATATGGTCACCGAATTGCTACCATGAGAAAAACCGCGCCATAAATTATGCTAAAGAAGAAGAATACTGCAGAAATCCTTGGGAGGGCTAGAGAGCATGAAATCCATTCATTTTAGTTACGCTTAAGTAGTAGATTTAAAAGGGAAAGAAATTTTTTAAAAAATAATTAGCTCTCATTGGATATCAGGAAAGAAAAGAAACAATTCTCAATGCGGAAACATGAACCTAGGTACACATAATATTTAAAACCTATAACATTAGATCTTAGTAAGATTTAGATTAAATTTAGTTACCAGAAAAAAATTAATCTGTCTGCTTTTAATTGTAAATATTTTCAAATGAATACATCAGTTTCATGATTTATTTTCACAATAATTAAAATGTTTGACAATACAGCTTACTTTTTGCGTCAAATCTTTTATTATTATATAAGGTATTTCTTCCGCTTTCTTAGCCTGCTTTCGTGGTGTAGTGGTTCTGCAGGCTGGACCGGTATTCCAGAGGTCCGTGGTTCGATTCCCGGCGAAGGCGGCTGCTAATTTTTCATCTTGCTTGCTTCCAAAATTCCTAATGTCTCTACAATTAATATCTGAAATTCACAAAGATTTAAATTAGGAATACAATTTTGAGAATTATAAAACATACATTACAAAATTATAAATCAACATGCCTATCTTATTTCTCTTCAAAGAAGACATCAACCATATTGTAAAATCGCATTTTAGAGATAGTTACCAATAGCATTAGTTCTCCACCGAATGAAATCTACAAAAGGCGGTTTAGGTATGACTTAATTCTTGATAAAGAAGCTAAATTTAGAATTGTACCTTAATAGATTAGAGACAATTCCTTTGGCTTATATTTTCGTTTTCAATCATATATTAGGAAGACAACGCAAACTAAATGGACTTAATTTTTCCAGATATTTTGTCTCCGCTTAATCCTTATCGCTGTTTTGTCTCAAGTTCGGGACAAAAAAACAAAACATTTTCTGAATTTCAAAAACAATGTTCCGTTGCTTTCGTCATTGATCCGCTAACAGAACAGTGCATGAGCATAATATGTTAGTTAATTTTAGCAGGAATTGAAGAGCATTCTGAATAGCCTTATCCCATATTTCACTCAATAGCACAACGTTTATTGTCTTGTATGGGTTACAGAAGTTACAAAAAAAAAAAAAAAAAAACTGTGTGTTATCCTTGGAAACAAGTTATTGTACTTTGATAATTTCATTAAGCTTTGTGTCTTGACTAAAGAAGTTGGCCTTTAGTAAAGTTTTCTTAAAATATGCGTGCAGTAAGTAAGATTTTATTTTTTTCTCCCAATAACTCCGATAGAAGAAAACTCTTTGTATTTTACCATACTTAATTAAGCTCCTTAATTACTTTTAGAAAGGTAATTAATTCAACAATGCCAGAAGGGCTTCCAATGAAAACTGGAGGAAAGCTATGAAGAGCGTCCTTATCTGTTCTTTACTAAAGCCAGCGGTCTCAAAATGTGGGACGAGAGACAATACCTATGGCCCTATTATTTTTTGAAGTCCTTTTTTTTATTTTATGCATTATTAAATGGCTTAGTAAATAATATAACAACTTAGCTTAGCATGCATTTTTTTGTATTACAGTAGAAGTCCGATAATCCGGCACGTTCGGGACCGGCTCGGTGCCGGACTACCGAAAATTCCGGTCTATCGGGCGGTCATTATAAGAACAGTTAGGTTAATAATTAAACTAAAAATACAGTATGCAAATCTGTTCAGGTGTTAAATCATTATCAGCCACGATTTTCTCAAACTCGTCTTTGTATTTTTCTGCAGAGTTTTGGTTTGCTGAAAGGGTTTCTCCAGTTACATCAAGTCTTCGAATTCCATGCCGAAACTTAAAGTTTCTGAGCCAACCATCAGAATAATTACATTCACTTTCAGCAACTCCTAAATCTTGGCCGAATTTCTTTGCCTTTTCAACAATCATTGGCCCTGTTACCGGCTTTCCTTCAGAACGTACTGCACTAAATCATTTGAACAATACACTATCTAGCTGTTCCAGTTTTGGTTTTTTTAATGTTTGTCTAGAAGCCAATTTTTCAGTTGTTACCGATTGAGAAGCAAACTTCATTAGTTCATCTTTTTGTTTTTTAATGTCATAAATAGTTGATGAGCCAATATTAAACTCATTCATTAAAACATTTCTATTCTCGCCTTTTTCTAGCCGTTTGATGGTTTCTAGTTTCTGATTGAGAGTCAGTGTTACGTGTTTTCGTTTCTCTCCTTTTGAACTCGAAGGCTTAGGTTTTGAAAACATAGTCACTGTACAGTTAGAACGAAAATCACTTTTTTTATAAACAGTTTCAAAAGTTACGTTTACTGCGATGTGAAAGGACACAAAACAACAACGCACAAAAAAATGGCGAAGACGCTTCGTGATTGATTAACGGAGCTGCACTGCACCTGAATTTGTTGTGACAGCTGAGACTAGCCGGCCGCTAATTGTTTCCGAACAATACCGAGCGCTTCCGGATGATCTCGAACTACCCCGAAAACTTCCGAATAGCTCTCGAGCGGTTTTATTTGCTTTAAAGACACACTTTTGGAGAAAACCAAAATTTTTACAATTTTCCGGAGCGATGCCGGACTATCGGGCATTCCGGACTGTTGGATGCCGGACTAATGGACTTCTACTGTATTAGTAATATCTATCTATCTGTGATTAAGAATTAAATTATAATTATCAATTGGTTTTTATTGATGATACATATTTGTTTATTAACACTCTTCATTGTTACATTCTTTTCGTTTCTTTTTTTTTTTCAGAGATATTATATGTATTTAAGTCGTGAGGTTAAGGTTTATGAAACTTTGCTATAAACAAACAATCCGATTCAATTCCAGTTTAGTGGCGCTGATTAATACTAGAATTATTTGCCAAAAGTAGCTTGAATGGTGAATTAAGCATGATCCTGCTGTTTAATATAATTTTCAAAACTGTTTTTCCATCTGAGGGGAAATTAATTACTTAATCTTGCTGACAATAAGGAAGGTTTGTGTGCTTATCGAATGAAATGCAGGGGAGTATATAAAGGATATCTGATAAAAAGAAGGCATTAATTTTTGTGGAGAACTTTAGGAAAACTGACTCGTATTTACGTTATACTTAAGAAAAATCATGAAAACGTTAACACGACTAGCCCATTCCCTGGAGGTGAAACTGAGAATGAGTTACCAGTGTTCATCGGTCTTATCCGGAAACAACGGACTTAAATAACGAGAGAAATATCATCTGCGTTATCGCTTATCAGAGCTTTATTCATTCATTGCCAGTTTTGACAGCTGTGTTCCTTCTCTGATAATGATCTTCGATTTATCTTTAAAATTATAGCAATGCGTCGCTTACATGTTTAATACGTAAGTGATTTAAAAAAAAAACATGCATACTTCTTAATGTCTACTGCTTGAAGATTTTTCTCAAATATCCGTGAATTAATAGGTTAGGTTAGGTTATTTAATTACGGCAAAGCCTCGAGGACTATCTGCCTAAGAGGAGGGATGCCTTCGTGGAGGACTTTCTAAGGAAAACTGGCTCGTATACACGTTACACATGAGGAAAACCACGAAAACACTCATGCAGTCAGCCCGTTCGCGGGATTCGAACCTCGGACCGAACTACCAGTGTTCAGCGACTTTACCGCTCGGCCGCTGGTGGGCTCCGTGAATTAATAATTTCATTTTAACCTTACCTATTACAATAGTTTATTGCTTATCACGACAAAAATTGAGCTAATTAAAAATATGCGAAAATAGCAAGGTGTCTATAACCATTATTTTTACTAATAGTTTTTAACAACATTTACACCATTAGTGTTTTTAATAAAATTCTTTTGAAGCAAAAATCACGTTTGTATTAGTAATTTCTAATAAGAATGATGATCATTTACTATGAATTATACAAACTGTGTAATTCCAGTTACGAGTGTGCTTCCCAAGAATAATATTAATAAAAAAAAAGGGGGGGAACTACTTATGCATGTATATTTTAATAACTTCTAAATTATTGCATATTATATATACATATTTGTGAACTCTAATTTTAACCCCTCATGTTCCACAAAGTACACCGCGAGGCTCCCACAAATTATGCCACTAACAAAATAGACAAATGTACAATAACACTGAAAATGGGTAAAAATTATTATAAAACGATAAATAAATTAAAATATAAGTAGATGAAGAAAATAAGTAAAAGAAAAATAAAATAAAAAGTACCAAAATAATGATAACTCAATAATCTAAATTGAGAATGAAATTTCGAAATGCAAAAACTGTCCTTTAGTCGCAAAATGTTCAAAAAAAAAAAAAAAAAAAAAAAAACGTTGGTGGCCAAGGTACAGCCAGGTGCTTTAAAGTTGCCTGAAGTGCTTTCTCTGTTGGACATGATGAATGCACTCAAGAAGAATGCTTAATAATATCATCATCGTCGATACTGCAGCTGGGCACAAAGCACTTGAGGACAATCCAAATCGCTTTAAACAACTTTTAAAACTACCATGCCCAGTTAAAAATTGAGTTAATTTAAAATCGGTTGGAAACTAATCAACTTTTATTCTGTGAAAAATTGTAATAAAAAGCCTTTGGGCCATTCTGCTTTTGGTTAAGCCAGATATTCTCTGTTATAAATACAGCTAACATCGTTTGTATAAACGCGCTTCCAATGAGAAACAGGAACACGGAGATTTAAATGAATGCGATGTTTCGTGGCTAGCTTTGCTAGAGCGTCAGATCTCTCGTTTTCAAAATTTCCACAGTATTCACGAACGTAAGCAAAATCAATGTCGATATCATGGTCTTGCAAGGTCTTAATAATAATCTAAATTTCAACAGTAAGTTTCTCCGAAGCACTAATTTTCTGAAATAATTGTAGCAAAGAAAGAGAATCACTACCTATTAAAATATGCATTACAAGAATTTTTAATCCATTTCACAGCAAGGTTTAAACATAGCAAATCAGCCTGAAAATCAGAGCACTTATCATTAATTCTGTGCTGTTTGAAATCTCTTTATTGTTAATCTTCATAAACAACAAAAGTAAGACCAACCTTATCATTCTGTAGAGTTCCTCACTTTGGAATTCTAAGTTAATGTTGGAAGTGAAGAATCTAAGACCTGATAAGCGAATAATCGCTAGAGTTCAGTGATAAAAAACAACAAGATAGAAGGGTAACTAACCCTTTATTATTCCAATAAGATTTAACAAAACTCCGCCTGGGAGTGTACAAGCAAAGCCCGCACTTGGGCTTGAACTTAAAAGACTAAAAATTAAACTAAAACTAAGATTAACTAAAGAAGTATAGCCGAAGCTATCAAGGTTCAAATTGAGTTGGCCCCCTTAACTTATTTGACTACGAAGCTTAGCAAGGGCCTGAGTACGGCCGAGCGTAATAACAGCTTTGAGAGAGAGAGTGGCCAAAAAACTCTGATTCTCTCTGCCTCCGTAAGTAACTTCGTGGTTTAAATACCTCTTCTTCTCATTAAAATTTCAAAACTACTTTCTGGCCGGAAGTAGTAAGTCGAAGTTAAGAATTTGACAGGAAAGGAAATTTAACTTAAAATTTAACTGCTAATAAAATTAACATAATCCTTTCAATTCATTTTTCTTCCGTCTGTAAAACAAATTAATTTGTACACTTCAAGAACAGCATCAGAATATCTGACTACTGGTATAGGATACTAGTATGTATATAATTTGATGATTAAATTTGTGACTATTTTGTATTTAACCAAAAAAAAAAAAAATGAATCAACACTGTGTCATCAACTTCCATCACTATTAAGACTTTTGCAACAAACTAATTTTTGTAATTTTATTCACGAATCCCGAATAAACTGCCATATATTGCAAATTTAAGCATAAAGTAGCCATTCGCAACATATTTTTAATTTTAAAAACGGTCCTTAGACGTGAAAAGGTTGAAAGCTCTTTTAGAACTCTATAGTGTACTTCATATTCATGTAACATATCGTTCAAAATATAAAACTGTATTTAATATTTATAATACTTATTCATTTATGTAACAAATGTATGCCTTTTAATACCCACCTTGTTAAAAAGTGTATTTTGGTGTATACTTCGTCTTTCAGTAATCCATTCGCATAAGACAAAGCTTCGTTCATTATAAAGAATACGATTTTTCTGTATTTCCCTGTTTATGATCATAGATGGAAGTCAATACAGAGAAAGTTTGATGTTTAATCGGTTCCCTGTTTATCTTTTATTGCCCCACAAATCGGAAAGTCTTGGAAGAGAGAACTCTTCCTTAAGATGGAACACCAGGTATACAGTTGCGAAGACAATACTCAAATCGTTTGAACGCAAACAGGATACTTTATAAAATTATAATACTTTTCCAAACACTATCTCTCTTCAAAAATGAAATCTACTATATAGGTTTTTTTCCCTAGATTATTAATCCAAAGTACCATTTACAGCGAACTGTCTTTAAAATGTTCACTTACATTTTTAGATGATTTTAGTATTCTGTAGAGGTGGTATTCTTGGGCAGATAATGGTCAATACTGATACATTTATTTACGTTCTTAGGAATACTGGTCTTCAGAGGAGTATCCAAGAAACCATTATAAATTTTCCTTTGCACTCAGATAGGAATACATGTTTTTATATACCTTGAGGCTGTGAAATGCACATAACTGATATTTATGATAAGGTAATAACTATGTCCCTTCATGTGTTTATTGAATTGTAACTCGTGTGTTAGATTGGCTGTATTTATTCTTATAAAACAGTTGTTGCCTTTAAATCGCTAAAAGGTAACGCAGTCTATGAATATCCATTAACAATTCAGAAGAAAGTATGAGCATGAATTTCTGGAGAAGTATAGACGAAGAAAAACGCAAGGTAAACGTTACATCAGCAAACTAGTCAAGAAATCTGAAGTCGCAAGCAGTGTTTTGGACAAATCAAATTACCGTCTTCGATGATAAGTGATTTCTAAAGAAATGAGACTAACGTGTTCACCCGATTTCCTAATGAATTGTTTGAACGGGAATACTTGAAGTGTTTTGCTTAAAAAATAACTCCCCCTCTTTAGAAAATTTAAAAGCAGCATCGGTAACGCAATCCGATTATTGATTATATGTGTCTCGAGAAAACTTTTAACGATGAGGTATAAAGTCGCTTTCAAACATAGTTGAAGGTTTAAGACAGATTGCATTTTTTTTTCTCTTTGAAGCTACTGCGAATTGTGCTACATTCCCATACTTCGTGTTTGCAAACAAAGCCTTTATTTTTTTGGAGGGAGGGGATAGGTAGAATAAGTTGCAAATTACGAAGGATTCTTTGAGAAGGATTTAAGAGTGAATTTAATAAAGCATTTCGTATTATTTTCCGTAAACGCGATTTTCCTTATCCCGCATTTTGAGAAATGCAATTTTTAGGACTTGCTTTCCTTTTTACTTCCTTGTACGAAGTAAAAAGGAAGTATTGTAATCGCGAAAAATTTCAGGCAGCATATTTCAACGAAAATATCCATTTTGACCGCTATCGAATGCAATTTAACGATGTTTTTGCGTGATATCTGTACGTAAGGACAGAATAAAAGATTCTTTTTCTCCAAAAAAATTATAAAACTGCTTTAAAATGAATTCTGAAGAGAATATTTCGTGGCGTCTGTACGAACGTATGTACGTACGTGCGTACGTATCTCGCATAACTCAAAAACGAGTAGCCTCAGAACGTTGAAATTTTGTATATAGAACTGCTATAACATGTAGATGTGCACCTCGTATTTTGGTTGCAATCGGCCGCACTAAACGTATATAAATATATTTATATATATATCCACTTTATTACCCGGCTCAGTGATCTCAGTTTCTTTACTTTTATATGTTTGTAAATTGTACATTTTTTGCTTTAAAAATGATTTAATTATGTTGTTTTTATCTTCGGTTAAGATTTTTATGCCTTTAGTAAATCTCTATGTAATATTTTTAGAATTATCAACAATTTTAAAGTTGTTTAAGTGCCGCTAAGCCTAATCCTTTTCTTGATGGCGGCCATTGTTTGTTTACATTTGAAACAGCCGACTAGTGGATTTGTTGCCAATCTAGAGAAACGTAGCTTCGCAACAACAAAGATAACGCCTTCATTTATTATTGCCAATTAAATCATGCTTCATCCTTTCTGGAATTTTTTCGAGGAAATAAGTGTTTAAGATTTACTTCGTAATTTTTAATATAGATATTTTGAGTTTTTATGTATTTTTGCCTTCTGGCAAAGTGAGAACTGAATTAATTGAATGATAAATACTCAATCGTCTGCGAAAAACTGTTTGTTTTTTGTTTTGTTTGCTTAATTTCTTTTACATCGTTCTAGCTTTATTATAGTATTTGAATAGAACATGTGGCAACGATTAGATAATTCTATTCTTTAAATGATATAAATTTTGTGCATTATGAGTTATAATATGAACGAAATATAATACTGTTAAGTGAATCTAGCGCCAGAGTGTCACTATGGTAAACAAATACTAGAGTGAATTTTAAAGAATGCATTTATTCTATTGTGGTTTATGCGCTGTCGGCGAAGTAGATTTAATTCAATCCAATAAATTTAAATGAAATGCAAGAAAAAATGCGTATAATTTAATATTCCGTACAAGGAAGTCATGTGGTGTACACATCAGATTTTTTCGTATTCATTTTCATTCATAAATTTATGAAACTAAATATTGTATTCATTCTCACTCAAAGCTCATATAGAAAATTACTGGCGCAGTAATCCTATTCCTAGTGACAACCTCTCTATAAGACCACACCTGAAAGAAACTAGTATTTTTGAGAATATAAATAAACATTACTATCGCACATCCGATTTCTAAGATGATCACTTTCATAGAAGACCAAAATCATCTGAAGGTGAATGGATTTTTTAGTGAGGGCTCACTATATTTCTTTAGTTTATTTCATTTTCATAAAATGAGTTTAAATCCTTCTGTCGAATTGAAATTTTCTCTCTTAGAGTCCGAAAACATTAATCCTGTGAGTATCCATCTTTCATGAAAGTGGGCGAAGCTAATTTTCCCCTTACTTACGACTGATTTGTACGAATATATTACTTAGCATTTGTATGCATAAGAGATGAACCAATATTGTCTTTTTAATGGTAGAGCTTAGTAAATTTTTTTAAATAATATTATTATTATAAAATTTTTCTAAATACTTTATTTCAGAATCAGTTCTTTATCAGCCAACCCAGTGGTGATAGAAATGTACTTAATGGAATAGCTGATGCTTTATATTACAGGATACTCAAAGCCCACAGGTAGTGAATTTAATTTCCTTTTATATTAATTTGACCTATCAGATTTTTGATTGATTCTGCTGACTAAAAAAGCTGAAAAGTATATATGTTTAATGAAAACTGATGTTGGTTTACATTTCTGTTGCACTTCTTTGGATTTCTTCTTGATCTGTTGTACGCTAGTGACATCAGTGTACAACATATCAAGAAAAAATCAAAAGAAGTAATGAAAAAAGTAATCAAAAGACGTAAACGTAAATGTCACTAGCGTAAATAAAACGCTAGTGACATTTACGTTTTCTTAAATTCCATACTGTAACGAAAAAGTTAAATTACAAATGGTCTCCCAGAATCTAGTTAATTGAATTCCATTACTGGGGGGAAAATGTATAAAAATAAAAAAGTTTGACCAAAGAATGAGTCTGAATATTCACAGAACGATCAAAATACGTGGAGCCTTGGACACGAACAAGTTTTTCAAACGAAAAATGTCTGACGACGAACGATATCTTGAGATACGAGATACGTATAGATAAGCCGACAACAAATGATACTCCAAAATACTGTTAATGCAGTGGAGGAAATGGTCTTCAAAAGAAGACGGAAGGGAGAGTATTCTTAATTATTTTATCTGTAAAATTTGTGCAAAATAGAGCAAGATCTAAATGTTAATAAATCTTTATCATTCTGATAAATAGTAAGCCATAGCTTAAATATTTTCAACAAAAATGCCATGTTTTAGGAACATTTAAAATGTAGACAGAAATAAATCACACAATAAATTTTTAATGGAAAAAAGGGACCAGTGATTCTGAAGTAAAAGTTAGCTATGTTAAGAGTTAAGAGTAGGGGGGGGGAGAAACAGAAATACAGCTATTATATATATATATATATATATATATATATATATATATATATTTTTTTTTTTTTTTTTTTTTTTTTTTTTTGAATAAGATTTTCTTCTCAAACAATCATATTCCGCAACTTTGGCATTTTCATCGTTTTCTACTTACTTCGCTAATTTTCTTTCGAGAGATACGGTAAAATTTAGTTCAGGCTTTCTTATTTTTTATATGTTTAGTATTGTGTTAAATATTGAGTATGCTTCAATTATTTTATTGATATTGAGTATGTTTCAATTAAGTTTTTATTAGATTTAGCGAATTAAATCAGTTTTTCATTACGAACTTAATACAAAGTTCTCTTTTCTAAGCACTCATCTAGGATCTGGGAATGGATTAATTCATTTTACATTAGAACCTATGAGGACAGTTTTTCAGTTTACGAATATTTCGTGTTACGAACTATCTCCAGGAACGAATTAATTTTGTAACCCTGTAACGTTGCGCGCTTCCAACCTGCACGCAACAATAGTGGTGACTGCTAAGAACTGGAAAGTAGACCAAAGTCTTGAGAAGGATTTAAATCCCTTTTTATTCAACTTTAGAAATTACAAATGCGTGTTCTTGACGCTCACAAACTACGCCTACCCGGCGGTAAAATAAAAATAAGAAACTAAGAAAAGAATAGTAACAAGTGACTAACTACGAGGCTCTCTAAACGTAACTAACCTCACCGCGTTCTAAGATACCGCTGATAATTCAGCAAACTTCTGAATATTACGTTGAAAGATTAACAAACTGCCGAGGCAAGCACACAGGCCGAAACGCGTGGTTCTTCAATTTCTAACTAGCCACCTCCACGCTCGTGAAGCAAGAAAGCACACTTTCGAACTCGTTTCCCTTCTATTTAACTCAGAATACTTCCGCTGAGAATTTGAATCCTTGCGCGTTCTACTAAAATTTACATACTCTGGCATTGGCAATTCTAGGGAAAGTAAGGCTTGACAGGAAAGATAGTTTAAACTTAAAATAAATGTTAGTTACAATAAATATAAACCCTACAACCCAAGAGAAAAATTATATAGAGAAACCTTCCTTAATAGCATTTCTGTTCCCTGGGAGCGAAAGAATGTTTGCACATGGTGAAGTTTCACCTCCACTGATAAAGGCATAAATGATTTATGTCTTATTCAGTTGACCAATATAGCTGTATTTCTGTGGGAATGATATCACGACAATGCACGATTCCTTCTGATATAATCACCATCTTCAGAACACCTAAACACCATGAAAGAATATTGAATAATAGCTTACACATTATGTTAATAAGCATCATTTAAATATTTTACAAGACTCGCTAACTGTTCTAATGTGCCCCATGAGAAGAATTTCCATGCCGTCACATAATCCTTTTCTCCAATAGAATCATTTTGGTGGGATAAGCTGTGATGTTCGTGAAGGGAGCAGGCCATGGCAATGAAAAACATGGCGGCGCTTTCCGTTCCCGATGTTGGAATGTCCCCGAAAAGCCATCTGGAAATGGATATTTTTGAATTCGGGTGGGAAACATAACTTCACTATTTTTCTTATCTAATTGAAATAAGCTGACAGAGAAGATACTTTTTAAATTATTTTCAATTTTCAGGGCTTCTAAAATAATTTTAATTAGCTTTTTACTTAAATATAATTGAAAGAACCGATGAGTGAATGTGA
This sequence comes from Stegodyphus dumicola, assembly GCF_044657685.1. Classification (NCBI taxonomy): domain Eukaryota; kingdom Metazoa; phylum Arthropoda; class Arachnida; order Araneae; family Eresidae; genus Stegodyphus; species Stegodyphus dumicola. The sequence goes on from NC_140772.1 coordinate 33,692,992, forward strand.
TTACTATTCGTCAGATTTCTGTTCGAATATAAAGTCTAGAGGAAAGTGATCATTCCACTTGTTATCAACACACACACAAATTTTATTTATTATCATAATTATTAGGAACACGCCTTCGATATGATTACGCTTAACACCTTCTTTATTCCCTTTATTCCCAGGGAGGTTAGAATAAATGGAGTAAGCCTTTCCCATATGTCCCGTGCAATAAAAAGGAAGTCATGAAACGTCACGACTTATCTTGGCCGCTGCCAGAGGCGGACTTCTAGTTAGTTTTGTTTACATTCTAATCTGCGTTGTCTACATGTTAGCTATTCGTTATGGAACGTTTATAAGTCTCCCGTTCTAATTTTAGTACTTAACATAGATGATTTTCTACTTAGTAGTATATAGGAAAATCACAAGGATTGCAAATAACTATTTCAAATTTAATAAAATCTAGATACGTGATATAATTATAAATCAAATGTATTATAATAATATAATTATAAGTCAAATGTATACATGGTAAAACCTAAAAGAACAGTGAAAGTTACAATGGTATTTTACACAAATTATGAGATTAATTTATGCCTTTGATAAAGGCATAAATGATTTATGTCTTATTCAGTTGACCATGGTCTGCTCCCTTCACGAACATCACAGCTTATCCCACCAAAATGATTCTATTGGAGAAAAGGATTATGTGATGGCATGGAAATTCTTCTCATGGGGCACATTAGAACAGTTAGCGAGTCTTGTAAAATATTTAAATAATGCTAAAGACACTTTTCTAAGCCTGCGGACGTTGATATTTGCTCTTTAAGCCAATGTTAACTTTATTTAATAATATATTTCGTAGTTCGTACGATGTAAGACGGCTATGATAAGTCATGACGTCACGTTGCTGACATCATGGACCTTGTAAGAAATAGACCAACCCAAATAGCTTTTTCTCCCTCTTCTGACGCATTCCCGGCGGTCACCTTGACCACATCCGGAGGAGTAGGGACGATTTGCAGAAACTTACAATTGTTGGCTATTGCAGTGTGTCAAGAAAAAGTTGGTTGTAGCATCTCATTTTACAAATCAGAATTTTTAGATACACTCACTTCCAAAAGTTAAGCACGAAGATGTAAAATGCGAAAAAATCAACAAATACTGCTTTGATTGACACATAATTCGGCAGGAAAGTAGCATATATATTTATGCATAAAACAAAATCAATAATTTTATACAGAAATGAAAACAATATTAAATTTTTGTAAGTTATCAGATAATGACATACTGGAGACTTAAACAGAATTATGTATAAAGTGAAAATAAACAGCATAAAATGTAAAAACAGGACATTAATAGGGTATGTGATCCCCCTCATCTGTATACAAAGTTTACACTTTGTGACCAGTCTTTCAATTAGGTGGTCAACCACCGCAGAATTAAGCAATCGCCATTATTCTTGTAGAGCAGTTTCCAGCTTAATAAGAGTGGCTGGAGGTAAAAAACGTGAAGATACAGCACGGCCGAGAGCATCCCAAAGATTTTCAATGGGATTAAGGTCGGGCGAATATACTGGCCACGCCATACGCTCAATCGCTTCACTCTCCAGGTAGTCATCGACGATGTCAGCTCTATGGGGACGTGCGTTATCGTCTATTGAAACAAAAGTAGGGCCTACTGCTGCAGCGTACAATCTCACAATGGGTTCTAGGACTTCATCTCGATACCATACAGCCGTCAAAGAACCCCGTTTAAAGATGTGCAGGTCGGTGCGGTATCCTAATGAAATCCCTGCCCACACCATGATGCTTCCGCCTCGGAATGCGTGATGTTTTGGGACTGATTGCGTGTTCATTGTTCACGCCATATCCTTATACGCTTGTCATCTGGCTCCAGAGCAAATCTTGACTCATCAGTAAACATGACATTGCCCCAGTCAGACACATTCCAATTGATATGTACCCGGCACCACTGTAATCGTACCTCTCTTGATTGGACGGATAGAGGAACACAAACCGAGGTACCTGGGCGTACAGTCCACTCATATGTAATCTTCGGTGTACAGTAGCTGTAGATATCGCCTTACCAATGGATGTCACACGTGTGGAGGTCGATTCCGCTTGGCTACAATAGCAATATATCGATCTTCCGCGAGGGTTATATCCCTTGGGCGACCGGCTACGGGCCTTCGGACCATTGTCTGTGTTTATTTTTAATTTATAATTTCCTTGTTATTGCAAACATATATGAAACTAAACAATGAAAATAAATATGTACTTAAATATGATAGTGAAAATCATAAATTCAAACGTGCATATTTATAACGTTTTTCTTAACATCTCTTTCTATGATATCTTAACACATATACTTCATTATTATTCCTACGCTCTTGAATAATATTTAATTACCATGATCACTTTATTTAAAAAATATTGTTTCTAAAATAGGTAGCCTTTCTTTACATATTTTACTCTGAATAATATACAAAGTAGCAATTTAGGTACTTTAAATTTCGTTCTTTGTTAAATAGTATACAATGAAACTTAATTTTTTTCATTTATCATGACATTTTGTTGTCATAAATTTGTAAAATATTTAAGCCATGAAAACAAAACATATTTTAATTACAAAAAAACCTAAATTCTGACACTCATACAATAATAATAAGATCATATACATATAATAAGATCATGACTTAACAAGCAAATACATATGACAGTAATTTAAAAAAAAATACAAACTATGAGGTGTTTGGACTTACAAATACTATAAGGAAAGAAAACATAAAACTGTACTTTACGATTCCTATCATAAAAATACTTATGGCTTTTTTTTTTTTTTTTCTGTTGTTGCTTTGTAACAGAAAACTTACCGTCAGCTAAAACTTTTGAATAATAGTTTAAAAAAATATTTGGAAATGTGTTCAATATTTTCATGACAATATAAAGAATTCTCAGTTGCAAAACTGGCTAATTTCATTACCAAGTAATCCACTATTAATTATGTGCACTTTTAAAAGTGAAATGAAAACTAAATTTTGATTTTCACATTTCTGACAATGCGTTCAATATTTTTTATATGAGAACTCAAAAAATACAGTAACTATGGATTATAATATTAAATATTACTGCGGATGATTTTTTAAGACCACCTCTATTTATCATATCTAAATATTTGCACTTATCTTTGGTTTATGCTGTTTGACATAATGGAAGTTTGTTATAATCTTTTCCTTCAATCAAAAGTTATCCAAACTTAATAATTTCTTTATAAATTACCTGCAGAAGTTTCAAACAATGTACACAGTAACCAGCTGTGTATATTAAAACTTACAGTTCATTCATTAATACATTTAAATTCACATCTGCATATCATCAAATACAATAAGATCACATATCACTAAATTTGTAACACATGCTGATTCATCAAAAATGCACTTAATTGGCACATTTTCCAACATACATTATTGTATTGTTACGTTATTTTCTTCCTTCACGTTCGTACGGGGTTCGTAGATTTGGAGTGAATAACGACGACACTCGCTAGACGAGGCACACACAACAAATGACTGCAGACCAGCAGGGTTTATATAGCTTTCGACTTGCGTTTGAGAACATTGTGGGCTAAACTGGTAAGAATTCGTTCCAGAAAGTTCTCCATCCGTCCATGGCATACCGCCAATTTTGTCGCCAAATGGGCGATTTCTCGCCAAATGTGGCAACCATGCCTTCCTTTGCTATTTTATGGCAACCCTAAACCTGCTTTGCGGGAAGCCATGCGCCTATACATTTCGTAACAATATGTTAAACTAAGTGCAAATGTAGTGCTAATGGACTTTTAGTTTCGTCTTTTAATATCGGTCGTTTTCCTGGAATTCTCAAAATCATCTCATGTTTATCCGTGAAGACATCTCGTACAATCATGTTTTCGCCGTAAAAATGCTTTTCGCAAACAACATCTCTTTTAGATGAAACGAAATACGCTCGAATAATCATTCAGCAGCACAAATGCTTTTCGAATCATCCTTGGAAATTTGTATAAATTCACGTAACTCTGTATTGCAACATAGAGTTAGACTTTGGTACACAACAGTGACAAGATACCAAAATAAGGTCTTGCTACGGATGGTTAGTAGCAAGACCGAGCTTCGAAAAATGATGGCTGGAAAAGATGACTCATTCCTGAGCTGATGAGTGTCACGACCTTTGTCCTTCACGAAGGCAACGGACGAGTTCACAGCCTCAGATTATGAAAGTCATATGCTCATCAGTCAAATTCTTAGAATGAAATGGAACTTACTTGACTATGCAACTCATATAGACTCGGTATCATTCTGCAGAGTGGACTCCCATTTTGTTGTTTGCCAATTTGGTGTCCTTTCAAATTGTTTATGCAGTGAATCCTTTCGCGAAGAACACATTCCTAATACGCCATCTCTGAAAATGACTAGTAGTTTTGAAAAATAAATAAGCTTCGATATTGAACATTCCTTCTCCAATAAGATTATCAGCTATGTAAAAGACGAAGATCATCTGAACCGTGAGCCGTCATTTCTTGAGACGGTTCACTGTATTTTTAATTATTATCCCCCCATTCACTAATGAGGTTCTGAAACAGAGGAAATGATAAACATGATGAAACCAATTAGATAGCTCATGTGTGTGCTTATTCATACGCAAATCAAGTAGTTAATGAAATGGATAAGAAATTGAAAATGCAACTCATCAGTTAAAGCATTTTGAAATCAATAAAGTATTTTAAGTTTTAAAACTTCAATAATTAAATGATCCAGATTAAAATGTAAAATTTATTTTAGTTAACACGCTGTTTTTAATGCTGAATCTTTCGTATACTTTCAATGCTTCGTCTGGTCCACCAGATTATATTAAATGAAAACTGAGTTTTAAATATGAGCTAGAATCTAAATTTATGAGAGTGGATTGGCAACCTCAGCCTGCCACAGTGAACCTCCTTTGTTACTTTCTAACTAACTTACCAAGCCTCACGGATTGGAGGAAACGGCGTTCGCCAAAGTCCTCATCTTCTTTCTTCTTGCTTAAAAGCAAGATTGCTAAAGATTCTATCTCTAACACCATTATTACCAGCTGATGAATGAGTCTCTGATTGAAATTAAGTTAGTAGCTATAGTGGAATAGCATAGCCAGGCTTGTTAGGTTTTAAGTTAAGTTGTAAATACTTTGAATCACGGTGTCATTACAGTGGCAAATAAATTTGTAATCGTTTAAATTCTATAATATGGAAGATGGATTGGGAACGTCAGCCCGCCACGGTGAAACTTCTTTTGTTACTTTCTGTCTTTAACAGCATTACCAGCTGACGAATGAGTCTCTAACTGAAAATTAAGTTAGTAATTGTAGTGGAATTGCAAGGCGAGGTTTTTAGGCCTTTAAGTTAGCTTGTAAATACTTTGAATCAACGTGTTAATCCATTTGCAAATGAATTTTTAATCATTTGAATTCTATAACTTCAAGTTTAAATTTAACTAAATCTTTTATTTCTAGTTCAGTGTTGTACTTAATTAGTGTTGACAAGTAACGACAGAACGATAAATTAACTGGCAGTATAAGAAAGTTAGACTAACTAAAGTTAGTGTTTAGTATAAATTAAATTGAGTTTAACATTATAAAATATTACTTAATAAACATCATTAATAATCTTGACTATAATTACTACTGTACAGCAAATGAAATTTTATTTCTAAGCTTTTATTCGTATTTTGGTTTTATAGATGACACATATTTTAATTTATTGTGATTCATCTCTTGAACAGAGCGTTTTCTCATCATTTTGTAACCTTCATTCTGTCTTATCTTCATTCTGTCTTATCTCTTATTTTCTAAAACGTGCCATCTGTTTATGTTTAAGAAACCGCAATCTGTTCAGAGTATATGTTCTACTTCCCCTTTTGCCGGCTTTCGAAGGAGAACTAGGTAAAGGGTCGGGCACCCTTATTCAAGTCATTACACACTGGAATTACAAGTCTATCTGCAGAGGGCCAAATTCTCTGTACCAAAGACTTTCTTGCCATAGTAAGTAAAATATGAATGGTCAGAATACACAGCACTGTACTGAACATACTGTTGCAAATACTCAACTTTCGCATTTATTTCTTTATAATGTTTATGTAGTTTTGTAATATTATATATAGTTTTGATTTATTTATTTACTTTATTAATACATTTTGTGCATTAATTTTATATTTGTTTAATGTGTGTTGAAAGTTATTACAGGTATTACCTTTCAATAAATCTCGAATGGTGACTTTCTTTACTAATTTTAATAAAATTTTAGGCTAATTGGAATACATAAAGGTAGATTTTAATAAAATATCTATGTAAAGAATGATAAGCAACTTTAATCTGCCTTAAAAGCATTTGTAATTTCTCTTCATTCCTCTCTCTCTCTTTTTTATTTTAATTCTTTTTTAGATCATTCACTGGTGGTTAAAACTAAGGTATTTTCGATCTTCTTTTCAATCTGAATGTATTATTTTGGCCGCTACTTCTAGAAAAATTCAAATCTGCACAAACGATTACATAGTAATTGTTTGTATTTTGAACCTCCTTTAAGAATTTTAATGAACTGCCTAAACTTCAGATGATGTCTTAAAATAAGCTTGTTGAGGTTTTGATTCCACCATTCTACAATATTTTTTATTCTATGCTTCTCCTATAACAATTTCGCAATTCCACCGGAATAATTTTGTTATCCAGCTGCAGACAGAACAAATTTACAACGAATTCTCTTAATTTATGTTCCTTTGGGCAATATTCTATCATTAGTCATCCTTCATCGACGAGTTATTGAAGTACTTGGGGGCTGCGGACTACGGTAAAGCAACCGATGGTTCTATACTTAAGGGGGGAAACAAGTGTTTTCATAAGATTTTTTAATGGAACTATCTCGTATTCACATTATAAACAGGAAAATTTATGAAAACTCCATTGCAAACCGCGTGTTCGTCCAGATTTTAACCCCCGTCGAATTACCAATAGTCAGCCTTTTACTACTCAAACCCACTAGCAGCTAAAGTCACTTTAACTGGTAGTTAGAACTGGGCTCGATTTCGGCGAACGAGTTGGCTGCAAAGGAGTTTTTTTTTTTTTTTTTTTTGACTATCGTACATGTAAGACGTACATCTGCTCGCTCCTGATTTTGTGATATTAGAACTCTTCTTTTATTATACCTGATCAGAGTGCATGCCGCTGTAACAGTAGGTCGTCATTGCAATAGACTCTGGTTGCTTTCTGCGCTGCTTCATTTTCTGCCATCCGCTCCACCATGGATCGAATGATTGATTTTATTGCCTCTGAGATTACCAACTTAGAATGCATCAAAAAAGCTGATGGATCTCTCTCATCTAAGGACGCACGAGACCTTAAATTCCTTCGACGCCTCAAACTTTTCATTGACAGAGAACAGAACGCTGATCGTTCTTCTACTTCTCTTCCCAAACCAAACATCCCTGCTCCTAAGGTTAATGACAGTGATTCTTCAATAACTGGAATCAACAAAACTAATGTCAGACGAGCCAGCAGCCCTGCGCGCTCACATGAAGAGCAGTCGAAAAAATATAAAGCACTGAATGAAGACAGCTCCGACACGGACTCAGGTCCTAAAGGAGATTTTACTAGAAGATTAAGAAAACCCTCTCGAAAGCCTACTCTGACGGATTCCTCTGTTTTGTCAGAAGTTTCGACAGCTGAGCCGACCACGGAAATAACTTATGATAATATGGATACAGCCCCAGACGTGGATAATATGGATACAGCCCACGCTAATGTGGCGCCATCTAGTGAGATCCCCGAAAAGCCGGCTGCGAGTACGTCTCAGACGGAAAGCATGGTGCGGCCTATCGGTGCTGCAGATGAGGTCACGTGCCCGGCTGGGCTAATAGGTGATGCTCATGATCATGAAACTGGTACCAATTCTGCCAAAAATAATGAGCAGGATGTGGATAAATTCATACATCCAAATAAAGTAAGCAATAAAGCTCCCCCGATTATTATACAGGATGGTAAATACTCCTGGTCAAAATATAAGGAAATGTTTAAAGATGCAGGAATTAAGCTAAAATCAGGTATAATGAAAGCTCAAGACCACTATGAGCTAAAAGTTGACAGTATAGAAACTCATAAGAGTTTAACTGCATTACTTAATGCCAAAGGAGTGAAATATCACTCATTTATTTTACCCGAAAACAAGAAGGTTAAAGTTGTTATACGCAGCTTACCGATCGACACGCCAACCTCAGAGATATCTGATGAACTGATAGATAGAGGTTTCCCAGTTGAACGAGTCTCGCAATTAGTAAGACGCAGAAATGGAGAAAAATTTAATCTGCCCCTGTTTCTAGTTATTTTGAAGAGGAATGAAAAAGCGAGAGAGTACATAATATAACTAAATTATGTTTGCTGAATGTTAAAGTAGAAGCTTACAAAGGAAGGAAAGGGCCGGTACAATACTTTCGGTGTCAAGCATTTCATCATGCCCAGGCAGGATGTATGCATGACCCGAAATGCATGAAATGCGCTGGCGATCATTATTCAAAAGACTGCCCCAAGCCAAGAGAAGATAAACCTAAGTGTATAAATTGCCAATTAGATCATACAAGCAACTACAGGGGTTGCCCGAATTTTCCCAAAATAAATACTCAAAATCCGCCTTTGAAGAATTTCAGTGATAGAGTAATTATCAATAAATCTTATGCCGCCGCTGTTGGCGGGCAAACAATGAATACTCTAGATGAAGCTAGAAGTATTTTTGAAGGGCTTAAAAACCTTGTTGAGGCTATTAAGGCTTCCGGCATTCTACAAGTAAATTTAGCTCCTAGCGCAAATGCTAGTAGTTTCAACGCGGTCAATAATGAACCCAATCATGGATAGGAAAGATAATAATTTTAGGCCAATCAAGATGTTAGTGTGGAATGCTAACAACATGAGAGGAAAGAAAGATGAGTTGGAGGACTTTATGTATGAGAACGACATTGATATTTGCCTGATCTCCGAGACGCACATCACCCCAGGAGACAGAGTTAGCATCAAAAATTATAGAACCTACCGATGTGATAGGTTACATCACAGAGGAGGTGGAGCACTCATCTACGTTCATTGTAAATATTCATCTTGTTTAATTTCGACTGAAAGAGACAAGGGCTATGAAATTGTGATTGCCTCTATTAGCTTGCCTAAGATTAGAGATACCTTATTTGCGGCAATCTACAACCCCCCTACTAATAGGCTAACTGAGGAAATGTTACAAAATATTATTCCGGATTCCTCAATAATGATTGTTGGTGGCGACCTCAATAATAAGCATAAAGATTGGGGCTGCCGCAGCACCAATCACAATGGTAAAGTACTGAGAGAGTATATTAGTAACCACCCAGTTGGTATATTTGCGCCTGACGTGCCGACATTCAGGCCCAGCAACATCAGGTACACTCCTGATATTCTAGATATCATCTTGACTAATACAGGAATTAATATGGTGCTGGAGGTTGGAGACGACTTAAGCTCTGATCATACTCCTGTGATTGCTACACTAGGGGTCACCAGTATTAATTATACGAATGTTAAGACCCATACCGACTGGAGAATGTACCACAATGTTGTGAAAGTGAGGCTCCCTAAATTAGGTGATATGAAAAGCCCTTCTGATATTGACAAGGAGATTGATAAGTTTACTACATGTCTTAATGACTCTTACTATGAGGCCACCAAGGTTACTCAAAGGTCTTGTAAAATCGCTAAGATTCCAAGGTACGTCAAATCTCTCATAGCCGAAAGAAACAGGCTGCGAAGGAGGTATAATATCACCTGGGACCCAATTATTAAAACGGAGTTAAATAGGATCAGTAAGCATATTAAGCTTGAAATGCATAAATTAAAGTGTGAGGCTTGGAATGTTAAAATGGAGGAGTTAAACTTAGACAGTGATGCCTTCTGGCAGTTTACAAAAATGTTAAAGAGGACGCATCAGTGTGATAGGCCAATTATTGCCAACGGCGTGACTGCTTATTCAGATACTGACAAATGTCAGATTTTCGCTTCACATCTTGAAAAGCAGTTTTCTCCCAATCAGACACCTCGTAATATTCACTTTGAGACCCAAGTCAGAATGAAAGTAGAAGAATGGCTAGGTGCTCCCACGGCTCTAAATGCCGATGGTTTAACTAATCCAAGAGAAGTTACGGATATTATCTCCAAATTGAACCCCAAGAAAGCCCCAGGTATTGATGGAGTTACAAATTTAATGATCAGGAACCTCCCGCGCGGTGGAATCACAAGACTTTCCAGCATTTTTAATATATGCATTACGTTATGCTACTTCCCGGACTGCTGGAAGTACGCAAAAGTTTTCCTACTACCGAAGCCTGCAAAAGACATCACTAAGGCGGAGAATCACAGGCCCATAAGCTTGCTCTCTAATATAGGCAAGATCTTTGAACGAATAATTTTAAGGAAATTCCAGCCTTATTTACAAGTACTTCCGGAAGATCAGTACGGATTTAGGAGCGAGCTTTGCACATCTAAACAACTGATTAGGCTTGTGGAATTTATCGGCTCTGCTCTGCATCATAAGAGTTGTACTGCAGTGCTCATGCTGGACGTGGCCAAAGCATTTGACCGTGTCTGGCATGAGGGCTTAATATATAAATTGATAATGATGAATTTGCCTAGAGAACTGATCTTACTCACCAGATCTTATATTGCAAATCGTTACTTTACTGTTAGCTGCAAGCAAAGTCATTCTGGATACAAAACTATCGCTGCAGGCGTCCCCCAGGGGTCCTGTCTTGGCCCAGTACTCTATCTTTTCTATGCGGCTGATTTCCCGCGGGATAAACTCAACAGAAATATGTTATGGTAAAATCGTCATGGCACCAATATGTTATAGAGAAAAATCATGGTACCAATAAGGTTTCCTACTCTGTTGACATAACACTTAAAATTTTTTAACAGTAATATACTAATATCAATAAGCCCTGTACATTTGCGTTGTGTTTTCGGATTAACCCTGAAATCAATTTGAGAATGAGACGGGTGAAAATCATTGAGCACACACACAAAACGAAATAAATAAACATTGACTGATCTAGAAAAGTGAGCCTATTTATTAAAATTTTTAAGAGTTACTTAGTCCAGTAATTTGTAAGCAATTAATATTCAATCAGTATTGTTAACATATTGATTATTACACAGTGCAGAATTAACTTAGTAAGCAAATCATATTCAAGCTGAACTGTAAAGTATTGCTTTCTACAAAATGCATACCTCTACAGAGTAATATTACTTCTATCTTAGACTCAATAATATCAAACTATTATGGCTAGTACATTCAGATAAATATGATCAGATAAAACTTTGGATAAATTAACAATACCCTCCCCGGGGAGGAAAAAAAAGAATAATTAACAAGTTATACATTCCATAAAAAACATTTCACACAGAGTAATCAATACCAATGTAATTCAGGTTATTGCACATAGTAACTTTCTATTTTCAAAAGAATGATTTAACCGGGTAATATGTTAATTAAATCAGGCTATTACATCCTACAAGCAATTTAAGTCAGAATAATCAATACCAATGTAATTCAGGTTATTGCACATAGTAACTTTCTATTTCCAAAAGAATGATTTAACCGGGTAATATGTTAATTAAAATCAGCTATTACATCCTACAAGCAATTTAATCCCTAAGAGGAGCAAAGAAGCTCAACTAATGACACCTTTACCAATCAATCTTCACCAAGAAAGAAATTCACAAGTTCAATTAAATAATTTAATGAAGAATAAATTTCCTTAACCAATCTGACTAATTTACATTCACAGTTTCAATTAACTAATTTAAATAATGATATATTTCCTTGGCCAATCTAATAATTTACTTTATGGACAACAAAATGATTTCATTAGAATTAGGTTAGTTTACTCAACTACAAAATTTTTAATTCAACTAATTAAGTTATTTCAATCACTATTAACTATTTTAGTTGTTAGAATTACTTATTAGAAATGTCTAGTAAACTTTACTATAAGAATTGCCTATTATAAATTTTTTCCTTTTTTTTTTTTTTTTTTAAATTACCGACCAACAAATAAAAGAAAACAAATAAAAGGAACTTATCTTATGAAATACAAGCTGCAGATGAACAGGAGGAGGAGAAATGCCCTCATATTTAAAAATTATCAAGATGCCAAGGAGGACGGCTGCTGAGCGTAGTAGAAAATGAGAAGAGTTCGTGGGTGGATAGTTTTCAAAAAAGTCCGGCAATTTCCATTGATTTAAGAAGCACTACGAAGGTTCTCTTTGATGTCCAATCCAATATTGAAGTTAGCATTTTTGTCGTGGGACACCGGAGCTAGCGATGCAGAAGACTCTTGATGGCGGCAATTAATTCTTAAAGATTAGGAAGGTCGAATCAGATGGAAACTATTCATGGAGGAGAGACTGAAATTTCTTCTTAACGGCACTAGAACTAGGCATCACTAGCGATGCAGAAGACTCTTGATGGCGGCAATTAATTCTTAAAGATTAGGAAGGTCGAAGCAGATGGAAACTATTCATGGAGGAGAGACTGAAATTTCTTCTTAACGGCACTAGAACTAGGCATCACTAGCGATGCAGAAGACTCTTGATGGCGGCAATTAATTCTTAAAGATTTGGATTATCGATGTAGATGATACTCTATTCATGGAGGAGAGACTGAAATTTCTTCTTAACGGCACTAGAACTAGGCATCACTCTTCTTTGCATTTTCCTATTTTAATTATCTTTGAGTAACTTACATATTAAGGCACGGCAATGAGGAGCCTATAATTTAGTCGAGGTCATAATTCGTGCAACTAAGTCCCTCGTTCAAAACTCCAGGGCAAGAGGCCCGTAGATCCAAAGGCGGAAAAATGCATTTTCCGAGATGAAATTCTGCTGCCAACGAGACAGCGTCAGATGGTAAGTAGAAAGTGCAAAAAAGTGTAAAAAGTGAGCTCGTCCCCTAAAACAACCCGTTAAAAGGGAGAGCGCCGGACTGCCAAGTTGGCGCAACCCATTTTTCGCCGAAAGTTGAAATAGTTGCAACCACAGCATACCCTCATGTTATCAAACTCGCCAAAACCACTATTTTGAAACCTCAACGGAAAATCTATGTCGCCAAACCCTCGCAAATTACCACCACCTGCGACCGGGGGAGATTAGGAATTTCAACAACCCTGCAAGGGTCCCAACGAAAGAACGCTGAAAACTCGCAAAAAGTAACTTTTCAACCGGAAAGAAGGCATTTCATCCCCCTTTAACTAAATCACAAGCGAAACGAAGAAAATCTACTAATTAAAGCACATAACTGAAATGCAATTAAAGTTAGAAAAATGAAAGTTATGCCAAATTAAAGAGCTAATTTTTCTGCAACTAATGATATTAAATACTAAGAAATCAAATTAATTTTTGACATGAAAAACTGAGTTTATTACGTAGAAACAAAAATACTTATCCATTGTTTGCGTGTACAAGATTGAAGACGCAGTTCGCGTAAACTCGGAAAGCCAAAATATATTACACTAGAATTAATAGGCCCAAAAAGAATATAACCAACTTGTGTAGCTCAAATTTTGAATAATTACAACTTAAAATTTTGATTTTTACGAATCACTTAATTAAATTAAATTCGCTACACAACAAATACATTGCTGGCCTGCTATGCGGATGACACCGCTGTAGCGGTCAGATCTATTCAGCCTAACAGGGCAATTTCTGTTATGCAGGATATAATTATGGACATTGAGGAGTGGTGCTCCAGGTGGAAGATTTCCATCAATGCGACTAAATCACAGCTACTTCTTGTTAGAAGGAAGAAAATACTGGTCTCAGTTCAGCCACTTTACCTATTCGGCCAACGTGTCCCGATGGTAAACAAGGCCAAGTATTTAGGTGTTTACTTGAATCGAAGACTCACGTGGAGTACGCATGTCAATTACATTGCAAACAAGACCAGAGGAATTGCTCAACAATTACAAGTACTGCTAGGGCGCAGCTCGCAGTTAGATCTGAGAAGGAAAAGACAGATTTATATTTCCATTTTAAGACCAATTATGTTTTATGCGTCCCCTGTCTGGGCGACTGCTACGAGCTCAGATATCAACAAATTGCAGGTGACTCAAAACACAATCTTACGCACCATGACAGGAGCGCATTTTTACATCCGTAACAAACTCCTGCACGATGATTTACAAGTTGAATATATTGACAAATATCTTCAAAAACTTAACAGCAAGTTCTTTGACAAAGGCTTGAATTGCAGTAAAGGAAACTTTAATGCTGTACTGAACTATGTCTGCATTCCTGAGGACTACAATATCAGGCCTTTCACGGCTCACAGAATGAGGGATCACAATTTTGTCACTTAGCCCACTCGTTTTTAAATATGTAAATAACACATTTTTATGCGTACATTACTTCACTTTCATTTGTTTATTACATGTTCAACACTGTATCCTATGCACATTTCATGTATTTTCATTTCTTTTGCATCTTCATAGCTCCATACACGTGATTATTACTCTTGTCTCAGGGGTAAGAGTTAAGTTACTTTGATGATTGGACTTTGTCACTATGGCCGATGGGCCCTCTTTTCCTTACCCGCTCCGATTTCCTGGCTGGGAACTAGCTGATAGTTGACATTCTGATTGTCCTTAGGGGATTAGATCAATATAGCTTATTAAAGCCCAACTGGGCTAATATAAGCATAAGCAATTAGCATTTAAGCAAGCATCCAAGGAGATAGGCAATGAGAGGTGACAAGAGAGGACCACAACACATCACAGGTCTGAGATACACAAAATAAACAAACTCACGGATGAAAATAAGTACAGGTACAAATAAATTAATCACAAGTTACCGTAAAATAAATAAAGTTATACTATGTTAAAAATAAATAAAGTTACACTATGTTATACTATGTCAAAAATAAATAAAGTTATACTATGTTATACTATGTTAAAAATAAATAAAGTTATATAGCCTTATGTTATACTATGTGGCATACGAAAAGTTAAATAGACTGGTTATCATAAATTACGGAAAAATCACAAAAATAGCGATAACTCCCTCAAAAATAAGCCAAACCGTGTAAAGTTTGAATATGTTGTTAAGTAAGAGTAGCTGAGTAAAACTCCAATATGCAAATTAGTGGCGCAATAGGTTATCTGCGAGGAGCATAAAAGTCCATATTTGAGAGCAAGCCCACATATTTCACTGTGATAGTGACATCAGAAATCTGAGATAGCCAATTCGTAACAATGATCTCCAGGCATCATTTGCCTGCAGAACTACGACAGAAAGCCATTGGGAGACTAGAGGCAGGACAAAGTCAAACAGAAGTGGCCAGATGGCTAAATGTGAGTCCTTCTGTGGTTCATAGACTTTAAAGGCAATTTCAAATCACAGATTCGGCACCTAGGAGGTTCAGCCAAGGACGGCCAACTGCTACGACGAGCGCCGATGACCGATATTTGATATTATGTGCACTCAGGAATAGAACCGCTACTCCGACTCTTCTTAGATCCTTCCTTGCTGCAGCCACCGGAAGATTGGTGTCAACGTCAACTGTGCGTAGAAGGCTTCACGAAGGTGGTCTGTATGCGAGGCGAACAACCATTTGCATGCCGCTCAAGTCACGCCATAGGAGGGACCGTTTGCAGTGGGCACGACAACATGTCCACTGGACGCCTGAGCAATGGAGGGCTGTTCTCTTTACGGATGAGTCCAGGTTTAGTCTAGAACGCAATAGTAGGCGTTATTTGATATGGAGAGTACCTGGTACCCGTTATCATCCGTCAAACATCCGTGAAAGAGATGCATACGGAAGAGGTAGTGTCTGTGTTTGGGGTGGCATCTCTTTGGGTGGATGCACAGACCTCCATGTTTTTCCAAGGGGAACCGTGAATGCTCATGTTTATAGAGATGACATCCTTGATGCTTATGTGCGCACATATGTCCGGGCAATAGGTGATGCTTTCCTGTTACAGGACGGCAATGCAAGACCACACAGGGCTTGCATCGTATATGATTATCTTCAACAGGAAATAATTATGCGCATGGAAAGGCCAGCTCGATCCCCGGACTTGAAACCTATCGAGCATGTTTAGAATGCTTTAGGGAGACGTCTAGCTGCTCTCAATCCGCCCCCTCAGACCCTTGTCGCGCTTTCAACTGCTTTGCAAGAGCAATGGCTCTCGCTTCCTATGGAACTGATAGACCGCATAATTGAAAGCATCACATGTCGCTGAATGTGCTGCATTGCTTCTAGAGGCGATTATATTCCATATTGAAGGTACTTTTACTATAGCAAACTGACATCTTCGATTTGTTCCTTTTATACATGTGCTAATTTCTATACTACCATAATTGTCTGGTAATTTCTTTTTATGTTATTTGATACCTTACTATGTGTTGTATATTGTGGGCAAGTTTCATAAAATTCTATATGTAATTTTTGCAGTAATCGTGATTTTTGTGATTTTCCCTTAAATTATGATAACCAGTAAAAAAATTAAAACATCCAATGACCACTTTTCATCAAACGAAATACATAACTGAAGGATTTAATTATAACTTTGATACTCGGATCTCTTTGTATTTGTTGCGAAGAAAATTTGCATTATTATATTTACACAAAAACTCTAACAAGCTGAATGTTTATTTTATTTTTAGAAAATATTTGAATCTCGAACTGCAATTTCTGTACAGGTCTATTCATTCCGTTTTGTACTATTCTATCCAAAGCAAAAAATCGCTATCTCATGTTGAAAGAAAATCTTCTTTAGTGCAAAAAATTAGTACAAAAACCTCTACATCTTCTTGCATTTTTCTGTCTACTCCCATTAAAATCAGTCGATAGTTATAACGAGAAGGTTGGTTGGTTTGGTTTATTTGATTATGGCAAAGCAGTCGAGGGCTATCTGTCTAAGGGCAGAAATGCGTTCATGGAGAATGTTCTAAGAGAAACTGGCACACATGGGGAAAACCACGAAAACGCCAATGCAGGTAACCCGTTCGCGGAGTTCGAAACTTGGGCGGAAATACCAGTATTCAAAGACTTTACCGCTCGGCCGCTCGTGGGCCGATATATTCTGAGAAGGGAGGGAGAAGGAAATTTGAAAACTAAAAGAAAATACCTTGTTTTATCTTTGATGAAAGGATATCACGGAAATGTTTTAAACTTTTAAAGCAAAGGAATTTATTCTCTTGAAATAAAAGAAATGTGATGTTTCTTACTTGTACGTTTCTTTTTACTGTGCAAAGAACTATTTTGTTACTTTTATAAAGATATAAAACTATAGTTGGGTCTGTTAGACAATCTAGTTGCGGCTATTGAATGCTCCTGCATTGTATCGTGAGTATTCCTGAATTTCCATCATACCTTGAATATTCCTGAATTCTTCAACAGGTGTAAAATTTAGCCACCCCTGGTACATAAACTTTTAAATATAGTCATATAAAGTTAAAAAATTCAAACAAAGTACTACAAATAAACACAAAAATTGAAACATAAATTCAAAATGAAATCCTAAATAAAAAATTACCATATTTCATATTAATATTACAGTAGAAGTCCGATAATCCGGCACGTTCGGGACCGGCTCGGTGCCGGACTACCGAAAATTCCGGTCTATCGGGAGGTAATTATAAGAACAATTAGGTTAATAATTAAACTAAAAATACAGTATGCAAATCTGTTCAGGTGTTAAATCATTATCAGCCACGATTTTCTCAAACTCGTCTTTGTACTATTTTTCTGCGGAGTTTTGGTTTGCTGAAAGGGTTTCTCCAGTTACATCAAGTCTTCGAATTCCATGCCGAAACTTAAAGTTTCTGAGCCAACCATCAGAATAATTACATTCACTTTCAGCAACTCCTAAATCTTGGCCGAATTTCTTTGCCTTTTCAACAATCATTGGCCCTGTTACCGGCTTTCCTTCAGAACGTACTGCACTAAACCATTTGAACAATACACTATCTAGCTGTTCCAGTTTTGGTTTTTTTAATGTTTGTCTAGAAGCCAATTTTTCAGTTGTTACCGATTGAGAAGCAAACTTCATTAGTTCATCTTTTTGTTTTTTAATGTCATAAATAGTTGATGAGCCAATATTAAACTCATTCATTAAAACATTTCTATTCTCGCCTTTTTCTAGCCGTTTGATGATTTCTAGTTTCTGATTGAGAGTCAGTGTTACGTGTTTTCGTTTCTCTCCTTTTGAACTCGAAGGCTTAGGTTTTGAAAACATAGTCACTGTACAGTTAGAACGAAAATCACTTTTTTTATAAACAGTTTCAAAAGTTACGTTTACTGCGATGTGAAAGGACACAAAACAACAACGCACAAAAAAATGGCGAAGACGCTTCGTGATTGATTAACGGAGCTGCACTGCACCTGAATTTGTTGTGACAGCTGAGACTAGCCGGCCGCTAATTGTTTCCGAACAATACCGAGCGCTTCCGGATGATCTCGAACTACCCCGAAAACTTCCGAATAGCTCTCGAGCGGTTTTATTTGCTTTAAAGACACACTTTTGGAGAAAACCAAAATTTTTACAATTTTCCGGAGCGATGCCGGACTATCGGGCATTCCGGACTGTTGGATGCCGGACTAATGGACTTCTACTGTACTATATTTCACAGAGCAATAAGTATAATCGTAGTATACTTATTATATCATAAAATTTCATATAGTAATATGTATCATATAGTAATATATATAATATAGTATTACTATATTTCATATAGTAATATGTATAATATAGTATTACTATACTTCATATAGTAATAACTATAATTCATAAAGTAATATGTATAATATAATATTACTATAACTTCATATCGTAATCAATAGAATAATATGCCTCTCACTTAAAAACTAGTCTTATTTAAGTGGCTAAAAAAGAAAGCCGTATTGACAATTTTTCATTTTCTTGCATATGGCTCTTTCTCTTGCAAAAGGGGATTAGTATAGAGTTTGGTAATAGTAACAGTATTATATGATAAGTTAGCAGTATATACATTTTGTTCTCTTCTCCAGGTCTTAAAGACGCTTTGACATTTTTTCAGTGAAAGATCCATCGGCATACATCACATTCTATGGACTAAGGACGTATGGATATCTGGGTAATAAAATAGTAAGTGTCATTTTTATGTATTTCAGCAAATTAAAATGCCACCATTCCGAATTATTAGATTTACTAATTTGTGTTATGTAATAACTCATATTTACATTATTAATTTTATGGTTTAAGTGCGAAGAAAGTGATATATAATAAATAAGGGTAACAGACAAAATGTTAAAAAAAACTCCCCTTTGGACGTAATTTAAAATCTGAAACCTTTCAGTTTTTTTTTTTTTTTTTTTTTTTTTTTTGAAATTATTTGTTTAGATATAGAAAGGGGCGGCAAATTCAGGAATCGCTCCAGGTGACTAAAGTTTTAGCTGTGCTACTGCAGTCGAAGATGCCAGTATCTTTATGCAAGTCAGCTAATTCTCCGAGACAGAAATTTTGATAAAAGTGCCACTGTAGGAAGGTGACCACTTCTTAGTTAAGATCAGTTTTGACTTGAGGAAAATAACCTTCATAAGGATGAGAGCATCTCTGTGCCGAGGAGCTACTGTGCAGAGGAGCAGGATTTTCTTTCACCTTATGTAGAGTTTTTTTTTTAACCGATGCTCCGCCAGAAAGGTGCCCGCAGAAAGGCCTTCCTTGGTCAAAGAATTTTCTCGTTCTAGGAAGAAAATTCTTATCTTCAAACAGATTATCTAATTTTACAATCTTTAAGTTATACATATTTTCGAATATTTATAATCTTTGCATTTCTTGTACCATACAGATGTCATAAATTTTAATTCTGTTCATATTAAAATTTTCCTGAGTACAGATGGTGTTCCTTTAACTGTTCGATTTCTTGGTGGTAATTAATTAACGAGTATAATTGTTCTTATTCTTGTGTGTATGGAAACATTTTTCTCGATTTGCCATCATCTGTCTAGGAATTACTACGCAATTTCGGGATATTACTCGACTCTTTTTTGCAAATAAGACATTAATCCATCCTGCAGATAAAATAAATACATTAAAACTGTGATTATTGATAAATACTAAACCATATTTTACGGCAACTGGCGAGGATCAAGATAAGGACTTTGGCAAAGAATGACGCCAAGTAAAAATGAGTGCAATGAAATCAACGTTAATTCACCCAGATTTTTATTTTAGCTAAAGCGCTTTGAGAGATTAAATGCTATCGTCGTCTTCCTTTGCAAATAAATAAAAGCTTCTCAGACAAGATTCTTATAAATACAAAAATATATCGATGAATTTACGAGAACTTAAAAATAGTTAATAATGAAGCCCTTTTCAATATAGAGAGAAGGAAAATTATGCAAAGAAAATTGTAAGGGACTAATTAGTTACTACCGAGCTCTTATGCTAGTAAGCAAATTAACGGCATGCTAGTAAGCAAATTAATTAAGCAAATAGTTAATTAGCTATTAATAAGTTCTCGAGAATTCGTTGAACTCTCTATTCCTTACATTCTATTTTCATTCAGCTGCAAATTAAGATGAGAATCTATGCCATTTTAACCTTGTTTTTTGTATTTTCACGTAATGACTATGTTTCATAATACAAATAAATCATGTAAATCCATTTTAACATCTATATCTTCGTATGAAAAAGACATCAGTTTTAATTAGACTGTAGTAAATTAAATAAAGATAATTTGTTTTCCTTCTTATTTCATTTATGTTAGTATGCGGACAGCCATGCTTCGAAAGATCAGCGATGGCTATTCGTAATAAATTGGTATGATGAAAATCTTCCGTCTGATTCAGTCAGTATTTCAGGTAACAGAGCTTATCTACGTGCACAGCAAGACTATCATCGTCGACGACACAGTGGCTATTATCGGATCCGCCAACATAAATGACCGAAGTCTTCTGGGCAGAAGAGATTCAGAGATTGCCGTATTGGTTCGAGACACACATTTTTTGGACAAAGAAGAAGGAAGACCACACAAAGCTGGAAGATTCTGCTACTCACTTAGAACTGCACTTTTCAGGTGATACAACAAAATTTGCCATTCTTTGCATAAGATGAGATAGTGTGAACTGAATGATGTGACATTACACAGGGTTATTATATATAACCCATGTGGATTCATAATGTTGCATTTTATAAAATATTGCAAACAGGAAATAAGTACTGCATAAACAAAGTAGAAACTTTGAAATTTTAATCAAAGAACTACAAATGTTTGATATTTTACATGACACATGTCCACTCTAAAATCCATTTCTATCCACATTCACTGATGATCACCAAAGCAGCTATAACATGATCCTGAAGCTCTTGCAATGGGCAGTGGGATTATTTTGCTTTTTACAAAACCTCAAAAGAAAGCATCACTAGTCGTAAGGTTGGAGATCTTGGAAGCCATCTGAACAATGCTAAATCATCTTTCCCATGTCGATGAATATAATAATCTCCGAATTCCTCATCGTTAGTGATGTCCCTCACTGTGGCTGCGAGTCTGAAAACCACATTTCTGAAATATGAAATTTTAGAATCATCTGTCATTCGAGGAATAACCACGATTTAAGCATTTCAAAATAAGATATGCCTATCAAAGTGTTCTCGAAAAGAGGAAAAAAGGCCCATTCTTTGTGAAATGGAGCAGAAGACATTTAGTTTTAGAGAATTCCGCTTCGATTCAGCAACCCTATGATAATTCCCCATGCCCTAAATTCGGATATTATGATGTTTACCATTCCGCATTAACGAAGCATCGTTTCGTCACTGCATACAGAGCTAAATCTTCCTCTTTCAACGTGTCTTACATCCGACTATAAAACTTTTATCGCTTAAAATCGTTCGGTTCTAAGTGTTTCCAAATCTCAATATGTTGGGTTTCAGTTGTTAATCGCCATTGCAGAATTTCCCAAATGGCCGATTCCGGATTATCAAAATCTTGGCTAAAACAGTCTGTTGATTTTCGTCAGCTATGTCCGAAACTTTCACTAGCTTTCTTCACATTTTCGTTCAAAACGCTCGGCCGCCCAGAACTGTTTCATTTACACATTACATCATAGAACTTCAAAACCTATTGAATCATCTGTAGCAATCCTGTGTAAAAAGTATCTACAGCAGATATTAAAGCAATATGAAAAAAGTGTAAAATTTTAAAGCTGAATCTTTAAAAATCTTTCCTTTTAAAACTGATGCATTTATAATTCCAATATTATTCACGTGATAATTCCTCCAAAATTTATCAGGATTTGCTTTACGAAGTTGTAATGCCAGTTAATGAAGCTAAAGTTATAATTTGGTGGATATTACCTCTTTTATTACTTGTAGAGACATTAGGTATTTTTGGAAGCAGGCAAGAGGAAAAATTAGCAAACGCCTTCGCCGAAAATCGAAGCACGGACCTCTGGAATACCGGCCCAACGTGCAGAACCACTACACCACGAAGGCACGCTAGAAAGGCGGGAGAAATACTTATATACTGTTAAACCGAATGCTTTTGAAAATAGACATAAAAACTGTGGATGCATCAGTAATTTGACCAATTCATTGCACTAACATTCTTCTGAATTTTTTTAATTCTTGCAATGAACAATTCCGAGGGCAGCACGGTGAAATGTGGTGACAAATGTGTTGTCCAGAGCCATGACTAATCCTTTACAATGCACGTGCGTTAAATCTTTTCTAATCAATTCTCTTGAGGTGTTCAGGCAGCGAATTTAGCATAACTTCAATAATTTCCTGAAGATAGTCTACATAAGGTTATGGTCGACATTCGTGGTTGAGTATTTCAATAATAAGGGTAACACCAAAACGGGCAATATTTAAAATAGGAATCACTCACAAAAGTGGGTATTATTACAATGGTATAATATCTCTAATTTTATTGGAAATGATTGGAAAATATACACTCACATAGAAAAGTCAAAAGTGTTTATTTTCTATTTATAACCAAATTGTTTTATTTTATCTATTCATTTATTTATTTGGACCTCGTTAAGGTAAGTGGATTTATTTTAACGAGGCTGTCCCAAAGCAATCGACAAGTCTAAGAACTTAAGAATCGAAATTATGCTGTGTCGTATTACTTAAAAATAAATAAATGGAAACAATTTATTCTGCGAGTGAAATACTGTTAATTACTATACTACTTACTGTTGATTAAGATACAATTTCTTCATTTTGGCTTTAGGGAACACTTGGGACTTATGCAAAGCTCTGAGTTCCTTGTCGACATTAGAGATCCAGCCAGTGATCGCTTCTACAGAGAAATTTGGCAAAAAACGGCTACTGAAAATGCCGATATTTACGAAGAGGTTAGCAGATCATATGTTTACGTGTATTTTCATCGAGTAGTATTTTTTTATGGAAAAAATTACATCCAAAGATAATCCAAAGAATGTCCTTGTTTAAAACTCGAAAGAATAACCATAAAAATATTTTAGAAAATTTATCAGTATTTTTGTAAAGATGCCAGAAATCCCATTAGAAGCTACATCTAATTTTTTAATGCAACTTGTATCACTCGATAAGAGGAAATATTATTTCAAATTAAATTTTATACAAGAAGTTAAAGGGTGAACCGCAGATTCTAAAAGACAATAATGATTTTCGTATTTTTGCAACAAAAATAAAGTGCCAGTTACCACCTTATTGAATGTCGCTCATTGACCTAAGTTTACTGACTTTCTTAGAAAGATATCAGAATTGACATGGATCTAGGTTCACCTTGGGGAGATAATTAGTTTTTTGGAACCAGGAAATGCGGTAAATCATCTGTATTGTCTCCGAGTTTCGAAACATGGATCTTACAAAAGTGAGTGACTAGAGTGACATCCACTTGCATTACTCGGAGGATAAATTTAGAGATAATAACAGAACTCAGAGAGAGAATAAACTCCTTAGAACAGTGATTTCAAACTGAAAGTTTGTAAGGCGAATCAAGTCCTCTAAGCAATTTCACACGGCCCGGGAGAACATTTTGAGAAATTTCCTCGTCGCCGAGAGCATTGCCACATACACTGACTACCAATAAGTATTTGGACACCTATGCAAATGACGATATCTACGGTCCCAAGGTACGCCACGGACTCCGCCGGTATATATCGTGTAGGAAACAGCATCGGCTTTAGTCGCATGCAAGATGCCTCGCAGTTCGGAGCTCTCTGATTTCGTGAAAGGTATAATTATCGGGTATCACAAATGTGGCCGATCCTTAAGGGACATATCTAGCGATCTGAAGTACACAAAATCGACAGTGACCTATGTGATTAAGAAGTGGAAGGTGAGCGGGGATTGTCGGAATGTGCCCCGAATCGGCAGACCAACGAAACTGGGAGATAGAGACCGACGAGTGCTGTCCAGAGAAATTCGGAACACCGCACCCAACCGATGGCCCTCATCCGCGAAGAGTTTCAACAGGCATCTAGGAGTACTGTTTCAATGAATACCATCCGTAAGGAAACACATCTGCTTGGTTTTCATGGTCGTGCTGCTGCCCATAAGCCTTTGATCACAAAGTCCAACCGCGCTGCCCGGTTAATGTGGTGCAAAGCACATCGAAATTGGACCGTAGATCAGTGGAAACGGGTTCTTTGGAGTGACGAATCAAGGTTCACCCTTTATCGTTCGGATGGCAGGGTCTGGGTCTGGCGTCTACCTGGAGAACGTCTCCTGCCAGAATGTATTGTGCCAACAGTCAAGTTCGGCGGAGGTGGAATTATGGTCTGGGGGTGTTTCTCCTGGTATGGGCTGGGACCCTTGGTCCCCATTCATGGTAAGCTCCACTCCGATGCCTACTGCACTATTTTGGATGACAATGTGCTTCTACGTTGTGGCAGTTTTACGGGTTGGACCCATGTTACTTTCAGGACGACAATGCCAGTTGTCATGTTTCGACGTTAACCAAGGCTTGGTATGCTGCCAATGGAGTTCATCGAATGGACTGGCCTGCCCAGAGTCCAGACCTGAACCCTATCGAGAACCTCTGGGACGAGTTGCATCGCCGAATTCAGGGGTGCACTACCCGTGCAAAATCGGTGAAGGAACTTCTATGTCTTCTCCAAGCCGAGTGGAAGAAAATACCACTAGCTGTCATACAAAGACTTGTGGAAAGTATGCCCCGGAGGGTCCACGCTGTAAATACCTCTCGTGGAGGCTCTACCAACTATTGATTTTGAATTAAGTTAGTTTTTCTTTTCTATCACAGGTGTCCAAATACTTATTGGTAGTCAGTGTATTTTCTCAAA
The DNA here is from genome assembly GCF_044657685.1 of Stegodyphus dumicola. NCBI lineage: Eukaryota > Metazoa > Arthropoda > Arachnida > Araneae > Eresidae > Stegodyphus > Stegodyphus dumicola. The sequence continues at coordinate 33,718,309 of NC_140772.1, forward strand.
ACTAAAATACAGTATGGTAATCTTAATTAATCTCTAAATTGGTACTTGGAAATAAAGTTCCCTCGCTAGCATTACAAGAATACTTATGTAGCTGACAGAAAGTAGACATTAAATTCATCTATATTTTTTAAATACCTGAGTGGGTATAACTAAGTCAATCAGAATATAACTAGAAAAGATATATACCAAAATAATTATTTTTCTAGGTAGGGAGTGTTATGTTAATTTTCTCTTTGTTCCGTCCCCTCTATTGATTTCCCTACAACGTTGTTGATGCTTCTCCGACTTTTGTAAGAATTTTGTCCTTTTTTTCTTGAAGAAGAGAAACTATGTTCGATCGCCCTCGAAGTCCTATATATAATATTTGGAGTTCTATTTTGTACCTAAGCAAATCCTATCCATTCTTAATTTTCTTTTGAGTTATTCTAGGTATCCATGAATAAACAGCGTGAATTGTGTTCCAATGCGAAATACTAAGTTGAGCAAAGAATGCTACAAGATTCCCTAAAGACATTTACATAAAACACGATGGACAAATCTTACACCAAGAAAACAAATTTTTATAAAACCAGTAATTAAAAAGAAAGAAGGAAACGGTATCTTCTTAGTATCAGGAAACGAAGCTGTGCATCTTTACTTTGTTATACATCCCCTCGAAAAGAGAACATTTCTCTAAATTAAGAAAGCGAGAAAAGAAGCTGATCGTTGGAACACACTTAAAGATGGTCGAACACACTGAAAAGAAGTTGGAACACGGGATTCGTGGCCCAGAATGTTATTATTATATTTTATCCCTAAAATTTCAATTTTGTTTTATCTCGATTCAGGTTTTTTTGGGGGGGAGCGACAATTTTTTTTTTTTTTTTCGTCAAGAATCATCAAACGTATGCATCAGAGGGGAGGAAATGAACAGCAATGTAGCTTATAAAAGATAAAATATCATACATATCTTCTTTGCAGAGCGGATGCTAAACTAAAGATAGCTGCAGCTTCTTTCTCCGTCTACGGTGGATTTTGTAAACCTTACTTGCTTTTCTCATTAAAGGCTTAATTGCTAAAAGAGAAGGAAAATTAGCGAACGAAACTGACGTACTGATACTTTGATACTGACTGATATTGCCTAGACTGCTACTGTTGGCGTTTTCTAGGGTAATTAACTGAATCCTTTGTTTGGGAAAGCTTCACATATAAAGTGTTAATTTTCTGCTCTCTTATGAGAAAGGAAAAAGAAATAGTATAAGAAAGACAATAAAAACAAAGTAAAATCTTCATCTCAAATGCACTTGAGAAGCAATACAGTCAAGAGGTCTCCCTACGTAATCTAGGCGCATACCAATATATAAATAAGGATATCCCTTTTATGCACAAAGCAGAGATAAGAAACAGATGGTGGTTTCTAGAATCTAACTGGAAATGTTCCGTCATCAAAAAATTGTCTCCAAGAAAATTTGAGCTGCTATAGTACTCGTATTTCTTTAATAATTCCATTTATTTCTTCCTAGGTATTTCAGTGTATTCCCACGGACACAGTACGTAACTTCCACCAGCTCAGGGAATACCAGGCAAAAGCCTCTTTAGCCAATCTGAACGCTGTTGCAGCAAGAGAGAAAGCAAAGAAAATCCGTGGACATCTCGTTGCATTTCCCATGCTCTTTCTCTGCGAGGAAAAGTTGAAACCTACATTATCAGTAAAGGAACATTACCTACCCAATTCCGTATGGACATAAATTATAATTACATAATAACAGTGTACAAAGAGACTACAATCTGTTACTGCAAATATTATTAGGGCTTGCCATAAAACTGTTCATTGTAAATTCGATATCGAATATGAGCTGGCGCTTTTCCATTTCAGTTTTAGCATATTAAGGTAAAAAGATGTCTTAAAAATAAAAAAAAGAATAATAAGATACTACGTAAAGATGTGAACTGGTTATTTAAAAGTGTTTGTGACCTCGAATTTTCTTTAAATCATAAATAATGTGAAATCCAATTATATGTCTCTGTTACGGTGAAACACCGAAATCTGGAGAATGTCACCGGTGAATGTCAACATTCACATAGTCGCTTGGTGTTATGTCCGAAATATTTTCCAAATACTCTTATTTCTGACTTACACCGGTGAATGTCGACATTCACCATGTACTAAAGGTGAATGTTGAACATATAACAATATTATATTTCCTTCTCCGTAATTCATTCGCGAAAAAACGCACTTGAAACTCAGAATAAGAACTTAAGAATATAAGAACTTAAAACACACAGTACATTCAAAATGAGAAAGGAAAATAATAGAAGTTATAAACTTACCAAATTATGTGATTCAAATCTTATTTATTGCAACATCTTAAACTATTAGGACACTTTGAATTGCACAAGAGGCCCTTGCTTTTACAACTGCATTTCTTTGTGGAACACTTGGCAGCGTGTACATATACTCCTCTCTTTTCGACCTACACCAGAGCATATCTGTGATTGTCGACATACACCGGTGAGGGTCCGAATGTACACGAATGTAAAGAACTATTCGATCTTTCACCGACGTATTTGATGAAAGTTGACATTCTCCGCTGAAAGTCGACATTCTCCAATTTCGGTCTTTCACGGTAACATCTCTATGATGTAGTGTTTTTATGCAACTTCTGAAAGGCTCGGGATAAAATTCTCCAGATTAAGTCTCTTAGAAAAAAAAAAAAAAAAGGGGGGGGGCTAAACGAAACAGTGTTAAACGAGGTCATTTTAATGTGCAACGAACCGGGATATGGGAACATACACTCATATATAAACCAGATTTACTTTAATTCTATTTTAACTTTCAGACTTTCTTGAATAATCATATGATTAACTATATTTACATGCATAAGAATATTCAATAAACCTGCTCTGAAACGATCGTCTATATTTCAGAGGATTGTGGTCTTCCATGGAGATGTTTGTCTAAGGTACTGTGTTTACTCGCGTAATAGTTGCCCTTGCGTAACAGTCGCAGCCCCTTTTGAAGGAGAAAAAATCGTCAAAAGTGTACAATATTGTGTAGCAGATTTCTCCGCATAATAGTCGCACCTAGACTTTCACAATAAAAAATTGGGGAGAAAAGGGCGACTATTACGCGGGTAAATATGGTACCTAATGTTAGGCATCGATGTTTGTTTATGTACCCAAAAATACCAGAAACTTTCAGTCGAAATCAAAAAATATCATCTGCTGCTTTGTACCATTAAATCTAATTGACAATTTAATTTAATACTGGTTTAACTTTCCTATACTATAAACAACTTATTGTTCTCTAACTTAAACCTAGAATTCTAATGAGTACAGGATACAACTAAAGACTAAATGAAAAGTTTATTTCCACTACGGTTTATAGGCGCAAACAAAAAATTAACAAAATCACCGCTCTTTGCGGGATGTTACAAAACTCAATTTGCTATTTCTCGAAAATATTACCTTTTAGGATTCTCCACTGTGTATTTCTAAGTTACAGTTGAAAGTGAAGAATCTTAAGAACTAGTAAACGAATAATCGCTTGAATTCATGAGGTAGAAAACAACAAGTAAGAAAGGTGAAATAACCCTTTATTATTCCAACTAAAGTTTAACAGAACTCCGTCTTGGAGTTGTACAATAAAGCCGACACTTGAGCTTGAACTTAAGAAACTAAGAATTAAACTAAACTAATCTTAACTAAAGAGATATAGCCGAAGCTATCAAAATTCTAACAGAGTTGGTCCCTTAACGTTAATTGACTGCGAAGCTATCAAGGGCCTAAAATACGGCCGAGAGTAATAATAGCTTACGAGAGAGTAGCCTAAAAAGGCGGACGCGTGCAGCCAGAATATCTGGTATCTCTCTCACTAAGACTGTAGAACTTCGCGGTTATATACCGTTCTTCCTCATTAGCATTCAGACGTGATTCTAAAACTACGTTCTGGCCGAAAGTGGTAAGTTGAAATTAAGAATCGATAGGAAAGGAAGTTTAACTCAAAATTTAACTGTTAATAAAATTAACGTAATCTATACAACCTTTAGCAGGCCTAAAACGTATAGCAAATTGTCTTTCAGACAGCCATCTAAACAGTGCCGGATTAAGCCCCTAGGAATCGACCTGTACAAAATTTAATTTATAGCCCCATATCAAATAAGTTGTTTCTAAATAAATCTTAAATAATGTCACAATAGAGAATATTAACACTAAAGCAATAATAATTGTGTAATATAAATACAGTAAGACCCCGCTTAACGCTGTTTCGTTTAGCGCTGTTTCGGTTTAGCGCTCTTTTATTTCAACCCGTGGATTCTCCGAAATTGTGCGCAGCGCTAGGTTTCCAAATAACACATCCGAAACAGTGTAGTTGTGTTTCTTGCTTTTTATCATTTGAAACATTTGTTGACATTATTGTAAGTTTAAATTTGTATAATACTATAACGATTAATACAGTGACAAATATTATGATCTTTAGTTTTTATCATGGCTGATAATAAAAAACAAGAAAAGAAAGCAACCAGAAAAAGCATTTCACTGGAAACTCAAATGCAAGTGATTAGAAGGTTAGATTCTGGTGAACGTCAATCTCACATTGGTGCTGCATTGATTTTGGCAACTTCAACAATAAGGACAATTCTTAAGAATAAAGAAAAAATACTGTCATCGGCAACTGCAACTACGTCAAGCTCTGCAACTAAAATTACCCTTTCTAGAAATAACATTATAGAGGAAATGAGAAAACGACTGTCTATATGGATTGACGACGAAATTGAACGCAATATGCCATTAAGCCAATCTATCATAATGCCTCCTTAACAAAAAGGCAGAAAATTGGAAACCCAGAATAGACTGAATGATCTGACTGAGAATTTTATTTGTTTTTAAAAGTATATGCGTTTACATTGTTTTTATTTTTGTAAGAAATAAATGTTTGATTTTATTTTTATTAAAAAAACAGTATTAAATTTAATGCCTAACCATTTTTTATCCGTCTTCCCCTAACCCTATTATTTACATGTTAAGATAGCCTCGCTTAGCGCTGTTTCGCATTACGCTCTACTTCGATGGAACGTATCCTCCGCGTTAAGCGGGGTCTTACTGTAATGAAAAATATATAAAAATGTACATAATTATAATCATTTATACCTTTAAATATTTTAAAATTTTCATTTGAGGAAACTGATAAAATAATATTTTCATAATATAGCTCTTAAAAAGCCTTTTCTTCTATGGCAAGCATTGTTAAGAACGTGAACTTTTCTTGTCTTATATTGAATTTCTTGAATAATTTTTAACTCGTTTTAAAACAGAGAAAGATTATTGTCATTTAAAGTGCATTTTTTAGATTTTATTTATATAATCCAGTATATTCTTTTTTTTTTTTTTTTTTTTTTTTTCTTTTTTTTTTCAAATTCTGTAAAAGTTACTCGAAATAGTTTGTTAAGTTCTTAATACTTTTTGTTAAATTTTCTGAATATTTTATCAAGTGTAACATAAAATTTATTTGTTCTAACACTTTATCTGTCTGGATTTCTTTATCTGCGTGTTTTCGTCAAAAAATCCTTTCCGTTTTCTAGATCTTTCTCTATTATTAGAGTAGAATTTTATTGCGGATATTGCTAATACATGATTTTCAATTTCTTTATATTTATCCATTAAATCACTTATGCATAGCGATAAACTCTGCAACAAACTTATACACGTCGTCAAATTATTACTAGGGTCTTGTATGCATATGCGGTATACATTCCTCCTTGTCAGTATTTTGCCCCAAGTAACAGTCCAACGGAACAAACTTTAATTTTCTTATCCCGCCCCCGCCAGTTAAGCCCAAGGCACTCTGTGTTTTACTACATTTACTTTATTTCAGATTGATTGTATTGCATCTGCTCGGTATAACCATCTACTTATCAATTTTATCTCATCTTTATTATCACTTTTATCTAATTTTTGACAAATTTAGATTCCAGAACGTTCCAACGGCTAGTAGGCTAGGCGGAGGGAGGAACAATCTATGATTCTTTTTACTAAACTTTGAAGAAAAAAAATTAATGTAACTTCCAAATAATAACGGTACAACGGTATTTCCAACTAAATAAATTTGTTGCACAAAGCCAAATAAATTGTTTTATTATATTGTAAATTTTATGGCTTGCAGACCTTTATAGAGATTAAACATGTTTGCTTCCTTATCATAGCTTTAATCTTCAGCAGATTTATATCTAATAAATTTAGCTGATCCAATACAATAGTTTCCAGTGACGTACTATGTGTGATAATGCAATGGTTTCCAAGTCACGGTAGCAGAGGTAATAATATAGCATTGGATTTCCAGATTCGCAGTGCCTCCTCAGTTACATTCATTTCAAAGAAGAAATTTTACCTTGGCTGTAATTAAAAAAACTCTGAAACTCTGTAAGCTACTCGGCATCGACTAAACCCAAACGATTTATTTACATCCTCTATCAGACAGCATGGTAGAGAGGTTTAATCAAACCATCTTTAACAACCTCTTGCTGATGGTTTCCAGAAACTAACAGGACTGGGACTTTCCTACAAAGCCTACAAGAAATTATCTCTGTTTTTACTGGTCTATTGTAGTGCTGTCCACGAGACTACCGGCTGCTTCCCATCCCAGATGCTCTTTGGTCGTGACCTTCGTCTTCTTTGTGATCTCTTGTTTGGTCGTGCCTTAATCACCTGAGAAGTACATCCAAGATTTCCAGGCACGGTTTGAGGTGATGCACAATTTTGTGCAAAAGCGAATCAACTTGGCAATGGAGAAGATGAAAACCCAGTAAGACACAAGAGCTACAGGACACCTCAATGAAGGTGACAAGGTGTGGTTAAGGAATTCGATTCGATGGGAAGAACTATCTCTTACTACAGTCGCCTTGGGACGGTCCTTACACAGTCCTAAACAGGCTGAAAAACGTCGTAGTTCGGATTCATAACTCGTCGGATTCAACATTAGAATAAAGTCGTTCATTACGGTAGGCTTACTGTGGCCATAGTGTGTAATCCCTATAGTATATATAACGTAAATAGCATATTAAGACCCATTGTCATAATAGTACATAAATTTATAAATTTATGCATTTGTTTATTAGTTAGTATTTGATTTATTTTATACCATTTATTGTAGTTACTGATTAAGTATTTGCATTGATTTGCCTTAGCTGTAAGTATGGGTTCCTGTTCAGGAATTGTACTGCCCGGGACAGGTAGTCCTTGTGAAGGAGGCGATGTTAACAATTTTGTTCATTGATAGATAATTTTAGTGAACTTGTCGTATTTTTCTGTATAATGTAACACGAAAAGCTGAAAGAAAAGATGCTGTGCCAGAAAAATGACAGTACGGGGGGCAGTCAACAATAAATGGTTGTCTCGCTAATTTGGCGAGAAATCACCAAAAGTTTCTAGACTTGGCGAAATTTTAGTCCTATTGCTGTATAAGTGTAATGAATATTGTAAATGAATAATTGCAACTGATGCTTTGTAATCGTATTCCGCCCTCATATAAGTTCGAGAAGCAGAAAGTACTAGAAATATCTCGGCGGCCGGGTGAAGCTATATAAGACCGGAAAGAGCATCTACTGTCAGTTGCGAGTTGTTCAGAGCGACTACAGAGTATTGAAATATCTATGAAAGCTTCGTCTTTTGGATGCACTTTGCATTGTGTTATGGTTAACTCTCTAAGTAGTTTGAACTGTAACTCTGTGATATTGTGAACACCTGTGCGAGTATTTCTGTAGAAAGTTTAAGAATTCTGAAGTAATCCGCATGTCTGAAAGATGATCACAAATATAAACATGAAGGTAATCCACGTGGCTGTAATATGATGAAACTGATGCACGATCCAATAGACACGATAAGTAATCCAATACACATAAGTAAAAAATATTGGTTCAGCTGCATTTTCACACATTATTACAAGGTCTTGTTTAAGCACAAAATTTCTGCTGTACTATAAATTTCGACGATTCATTTGGCTTAAGCCTCACCGTCCCGAAGTCACCATTTGTTGCACGTGGTTGCGGCTGTGTGCAACAACAAACTGCGTATTGGAATTTGCCAGTGCTTTTAAGGATGAATTCATAACATGCCATAAAAGCCAATTTTTGATAACAAAAACATTTAATCACATCACAATATTAAAACTTAATTACTACAGTCGATAGACAATCACGTTGGAGGAAAACGAGCGACCAACCGCACCGACGACGAGACGTGACTGTGTGTCGCCGAAATCACCTTCGGTTACAGTTAGTGATAACGGCGCGCGGTTGGCGAGTACAACACATGTTTACAGAGTCGCCACACTTACTTTTGATTAAATAAATTTTATCAGCTTATCATTGCTCCGTTTTTGTAAGCTTTCTCTTTCTCACCGTACAGAATATGCGAGCTATATAGCGGTAAACGCCCTCACCGGTCGTAGACCACTTAACAAGCGACGATCCAACAGATGGGAAACCAGTATCTACGCATTTATAAGCGGTAATTCAAAATGATTGAGTTCCACGTTGTAGTGAACAGAAAAGGGTCCTTGACACTTAATAGACAAGGCTCTTAACCAGAAAACGATAGAACCTTATTTGAGGGTTAAAGACTCATAAATCTTCTTGCACAGCTAGGAAAACTTTTTTAGCAAATTATCCTGCATAGACTCTAGGTCTATGTCCGCCCGGACAGTTCGAATTTCGTCGAAATCTCTCGACTGCGAAGCAATTTGTTCGTATAGGTAAATTGGGGGGGGGCAGCTCTGCAAAACAAACATAATACTGCTGTCCTTATGCTGGACATGGCTAAAGCTTTCGATCGTTTATGCCATAAGAGGCTCATTTTTTAAGTCATATGAAATGGAAAATTGTACTCCTGATCTGGTCATTTAAAATCATTCTTTTAATCCAAGGAATAGCCGCCCTGGTTTGTATAGTGGCGCTCGCTGCAGTACTTGATAGGCATCAAAGATTGTGATTGTTACTTACATTCTCTTCCTTCTGAAGGGCGACTAGGGAGAGATTTGGGCCTCAGTCAGATGGAAACGAATAATTATCGCCACCCTGCCCTGTTGTCATGGTAGAAGCAGAGCCAGCTGCTATTGCTTTGTGACCAAGTTTGAATCCTGAAGAGAGCATGGATGTCTGTAAGTGTATAGTGCATGTGCGGCATTTAAAATACTGGCGAGCCGAAAGTTCCCTCGAGTGCTTGATGAAGAGAAGTGGGAGACCTCTGGATCCGTCTTAGAGTTCTTCATCAAAACTGGAGATAATTAGCTGCATAATTAGCGCGGTAGGGCTCTAATTTGTATGAAATGTTAGTGAAATTTTGGTGTCCTTTCCTCTTCTACCTATCCAAGGAAATGATACTTCAAATATCAAAGATAAGTGTATAGGTGTATTTCAGGCTCAATTCACTTCCCGATTTTGTATCCTTATAATGTAAATGATTTCTAGAAGCCTGAATCCCACAGCTTTATTGGTGTATTTAATTATGGCAAAGCACATGAGGGCTATCTGCCTAAGGGGAGGGATGCCTTCGTGGAGGACTTTCTAAGGGAAACTGGCTCGTATACACGTTACACATGGGGAAAACCACGAAAACGCCCATGCAGCCAGCCCGTTCGCGGGATTCGAACCTCATCCCACAGCTTTATTAAAAGCGTAAAAGTTGCAACTATTCGCAGGAAGAAATGTCTGCCTCCAATTAAACGCGCTGAATTCTCCTCGAAAAGGTTTGGTTTCAGGAAAAGAAGGGTGGTAGACTTCAGATCCGTCTTCTGGCGTAGTCTCTATTAAAACTAGAACGGAATTTCCTAATTTCGAGGGTGTAAAAACGATTGTCCTCTATAGTGCGTCTTGGGCAAAGTTAACAATAATCAGATGGCTAAATATCCGATAATACTACAAGTTGAGCGAGTAAAATTACAACTGTCTGCCTGTTGAAAAAACAAACAACAATTATTACTCTCGTAAAAATCGTTAGTTTATTTTGAATCTGCTACTATTATTACTGCTGTGAAATCTCGGTTCGCGAATTTAATTTCCTTCCTGAGCAATTTGTCAGCAGAAACAATTTTCCCATAGGAATTAATATAAAATGGATTAACTTGTTTCTGCACCACAGTACAGTCCCACTGCACCACAGTACAGTTCCTGCACCACAATGCATAAGTTCCTAACCCAAAACCAATGAAAATTATTAATTATAAAACAAAAAAGATAAGCACAGTATTAAATAGCTAAAATAAAGGAAAACGTAATTTTACTGCACCTGAAAGCGCAGAGGATGACGTAAGTGGAAAATGATAAGAAAGTGGTTTTGTTTGGAAATGTTTAAAATTCAGGTACTTAGCCAATAAAGGAACAGATGTCGGTGCCAAACGTTAATATAGGTGCAAAGTCTAGTCCGAATAGCTGCGCAAATTCTAACAATAATTCAAGATGCATCACTACTCGAAAATATAATTCGATTATTTGACAAAATGAGAAATTCCTTTTCCTGAATGAATTTGATGTCAGATTCATCACCACTTAGAATTGTAAAATCCCCCAGCTTCTTCATCACACACGAAAAACATCTCTGAATCAAACTATGTTTAGTGACAATGTTTGGTAGGTTCGCGATAAGAAGTTGCTTTATTCGTTCTTAACTGTTAATTACAAAAATTGCAGTTAGCCGCAGTCTTTCTTCAATAAAACGGCACTGGCTTATCCTTTAAGTCCGCTTGGGTTATATTATTTGAATACAGCGAAGCCACAAGGGATGCCTTCATGGAGGATTTCTGAGGGAAACTGTATTCACCTTACGTAAGAAAAAACTATGCAGTCGGCTCATTCGTCTCTGTTCGAATTACCAACATTCAACGATCCTAACCACCTGGCCACTGGTGGTGCTGTTCCTAACAGAAGTTTTCCCCATATGTAAAGTGAATACGAGCGTTTCTTTTCGAAAATCCTCCATGAAGGCATTTCTACCTTTACACAAACAGCTCTCGTGTTTATCATAATCCAAATTAATCTTTAGCTATAGGTATATAAGTTTACTAATAGTGGTCAAAATATTTACTTAATGACAGTCTTAAAAGCAATAATCAGCAGAATCTAATAACTGTTTCAATACTAAATGAGGAAACCTGTCGATAACAGCTTACAAACATCACTGAACTCTCCGCATTTCATCAGCTGCAGATATTCGGTCTCCTCTATTTTAGGAAGGCTTTCAACAATACTTATCTTTGAATATTAGGCCTAAAACACATATAATTTATTTTATTACAAATGTATGTAGTTATCAATATTTAACAATTAAATATAACTATTCAGCATCCTAATAATAATGCAAATATTAAAAATCCTGAATTTACAACTCCAAAAAATACTGAAGAGCTATTTGAAACTAATTTTAAATACATGCACAAAAAGAAAAACAGTCATATTACATAAATTTCCACAAACTTTTAAATTGTTTAAGAAAGTTTCATAAATCATATGGCAGATATTCTAATGCTTTAATCAAATATTTATTCTCATGATGACATATTTATTAGAATTAAACATTCTGCTAATCAAACACTCTGCAGTAATTGAGGAACTAAAGACAAGGAATACTGGTGGTTTTTCTAATCAGTTAAATCACCCTTTTCTCGTGTGTAAACATTATCTAGTTTCTTTTGACAACTTGCCCAAAAAAGCATTATTAACAATGTTGCCGTGATATATCCATCATCAATTAAGGCAAAGCACTTGATGCACATAGCTTTTTAATGTTTGCTGTAATATGTTAACTAATCCAATAAATTTGGTTATTGATCAGGATTAGATTGGATTATCTTATTTAAACACAGCAAACAGAGCAGCTGTCTGCTAATTCCAAATCAACTATGATCAGACACCTCAAGAAATGAAATCTATAGATTTTTTCCCTCTCATTCTCTTGAAACTAATCTCCTGAATTTCAGATCAAATAGATTTTACCATCTTCTATTCCACAAAGATACCACAGACACAAATGCCCATACTTTGACCAGAATTTAAACCCAGTTTTAAACAATGGGTGCAGTCAGTCTTGACCAATGAGCCTAGTATCTACTATGGCAATTAGTAACTAATAAGTTACATATTTATAAAATAAATACTCAGGTACTGTAAGTCTAATATGATTTAATTAAAATAAATATCAGTAATAAAAAAAGACAAAAATAAATATCAGCACTGAAAATAAATATCAGAATACAATAAATTAACAAGGCTGAAAAAATCAAGGCCAAAAATAATACAATTTACAAATAATTTGGTATATTTAAAAAGCTTTAATGAATAACAAAATATTTTGGCAAGTTAATTTACAATATATATTGCTAAAATAATTAGCAATACAAAATTAGAAAAAAATTTTGGATCTTTTCCAACATAGGACAATATGCATTAAACATTTTCCTGTAAAGATATGCCATGTGTACCAACTTGATACTTCTGGTAAGAAAATACACTTTTGTCATCAACTCATTTCCACTGTGATAAATTTTTTTTACCCTAAAAATTATATCGCTTAGGTTAGTTATTTCTTTAAACAATAAAATAGAATGAAACACTTTAAATTTAACAATACTCTCTTTGAAAACAAGAACACCATTATATGAGATAGAAAAAACATATATAAATGCTGATCAATAAGCAATGCTACAGCATATATCTTCTATGGAAAATTATTTGGTACATGTTACCCTACAATGGAAAAGATACAAATTTTTTATTGAAACTTTGTAATGATAACTTTGTATGTAACTTTAAATTATATAATATTATTTTTAAAAGATATTATGCATTAGATATAATCATACACATACAGATCTATTTAAAATATAAATATTCAAGTATTAATAAACTTTGAGTCAATAATCATTTAAGTGTTTACTGTCAATTGAGATGTTTACACGATTTACAAATCATTGTAAAAAGCATTGTACAAGCACATCTAATTAAAAAGTGAATAAATATAAAAGATATAACTATTTAGGAAATAATGGAAAAGCAAAGCACAGAAAAAAACTGTATTTATGACTGTACTATAATCATCCCTATAAAAATAAAAAGTGTGTAAGCAAGCACATACAGCACCATATAAAAAGCGACACATTTCAATATTTTTACAAAGCTTTCAGAACATATTCTTGAAAATCTCAGAAAATAAATTTTAACATACTGTAAGAATTGCTACTATTATTCTAAGGCTACAGTGCTTTCCACAGTGTTCAAATTGTATTGCTTTCTGAATAACAACATTTTGGCTTAAAATATTAAAAAAATGCATATCATACATTTTAACACAAAATACAAAAAAGGATCTATTAGCTTTCCATAAAGAAGATTTGGCCAAACTAACTGATTTACCTTCAAATACAACAATTACAACATTTAGAATATTTTTATACAAAAATTTACACATTGTACAAGATCAATTACAGCAACATAATTAAGCAATTATATAACTTGCATAGTAATTAATACCCATATAATTACTCTATTCTTACGAACAAGTTGCATTATATACAAAATATGGGTTGATGGCTCATTATTTACATTTTATTAAATTTCTAATATGTACAAATAAAAAAATTTAAAAAAAAAAAAAAGAAATCAACACATTGCTAAATTTAAAGAATATATCATTCCGAGTTCACTTTGAATGAGCAATACTTTCAATACACACTTGAAAAAAAATTACACACACACACTTTTCTAGCTTGCACATAAAAAACAATGTTTACTTTCTGTATGTTCATAAAAAATATAAAATAAATATGGTGAGCAAAATTTGCATCACAGCTTTATCACTACTTTTTAACAGAATTTAAGATTCTTCTCAGAAAGATCATGCTAACGAAACTTAATTCATTTTGTAAATGGTTTCTTTTTTCAAAGCATTATGCAAATAAATAATATCTACATAAATAAGTTACTGTGGTTTACAACTGTCATTAAAATGCTAAATCCAAAAAGAGAATGGTGAAATGTCTCATGGCAAATATCTCTGACTATAACCAAAATTCCTTAGACATAAATACATATTAGCATAGAACAACACTTCTTAAGGTAACTGCTTTCACAATGGACTAAACTATATGAGAAGTTATCTTAAGCACACTCTACTGTAATTGTATCTTTACCTTTTGTTAACAAATCCATTTATTTCCTTTTCTAGAATAATTAGGTCATCCTGACAGCAATCAAACAACAATAAAATAATTTGCAACAAATGTTAAGATTGAATTCTCCAATTTGCTGTTCAACATAAAGTTTCATTACATTAATATAGTTGGATCACTTACCAGTATTATTAGATTTATACTTCTTATAAATAAATTCATTAATTTTCATTTTCAGGTTAATTTCATTCACACATTTACCAAATTACATTACTCTAAAAATTCATCTAAAAGTATGTGATTAAAAAATGCTGAAAAAATACAAATTTGTAAGTGCATTTTTACAAAAACATTGATAATTTTTTAATAGTTTAAAATAAAATATAATTTATATGTCCAAAACATACTTGCAGTATTTATCCATACAAAACTGAATTTAATACATCTGAGAAAGGCTTAGATAACAGATTTATATTCGGTTAAAAAACATACATCAGGCATTAGTTTCATTCCTACATATTTTCAAAGCTCAGAGTATTAATACAAATGCAATGAACTTTCTTAGGGCAACTGCCTCTTAAACTTAACAGTAGTTCTGACATCATTAATAAAGATCATTACTAAACAGTGGCATAGCTAGGGTGGGGCAAGAGGGGACATCTGTCCCCGGGCGCATCATTCAGGGGGCTTCAAATTGATGCTACGAAATTTTTTAATGGTATGTTTTCCATTCTTGGCACACAGAAAAGAGCGCAAATTCTTCAGTTGTCTCCGGGCGCTGAAAACCCTAGCTAAGCCACTGTTACTAAACATCATTTATTAAAGGCAACTATCCTCATAAAAGAATAAAATGATCTAGAAGCAATGACGTTTGTCTTTGAGATGTTTTTAATGTATATTATTTTTATATATCTCTCAAATTTAGAAAGCTTTACTTATGACCAAAATTTCTTGAAGGAACAGAAACATTTTTAAACTAAACCAAATTTATAAATATATAAAAAATTAACAAATCAATTTATCTTTTTATTAATTCCTTTTTTAATTTGCAATTTGGTAATTCAAGTTTAGCTTAATAATTGAAAGGCTCCAAAAATTAAATTTGCCGTATTTAACATATACAGTGCGAAAAAAAAAAAAGAAAAAAAAAAAGGGGGGACAGTTCTATATCTCCCGTTCTACTGGGCCAATTGAAACTCAAATTGTGTTCCTCATGTCTCGAGAGCGCGACTTAGGTTATGTATTAAATTTATATATAGCATTGTTCTAATATAGGTATTTTGACACAAAATTGGACTTTTTTTGAAATGACATGCTAATTTTTTTCCATATTTTGACTCTACGACTCAAGTTTCGCAAACATCGCATAAGTAGATTAAAAAAATTAGCTCCTCAATGTTGATTGACTTTGGCATACATTTTTAATATCTCTTTTTCTATCTAACTTATTTGATTCTTCCTTTCACATTTCGAAATTTAGGTTCATTCCAAGTAAAATTAAGTCTATTTTTTTATGATTTACTTTTAAAATAATTTTTATGAATTTTTCAAAAAAAATTTGAATTATAATTTTTTTACCATCGTCTTAAAGTAGATGTATTTTTAAACATTTCATACCTGCAAACAATTGCGGTTTTTTATTCAATATTTCCGAAGATATACGTGAATTTATATATTAGCGTGTTTTGAAATTTGGCATAATAATAACATCAAATGTGGTTTAGGCACTTTGTTTAAACTATTTGAAAGTAGGAAAAAAGTAACTTTTTTTCCGCTCCTGCAATGGAAGGGAAAAGAAAATAGGTTGTCATATAGACTAGAACTAGAAGAGAAACACGCTAATGTGACAATCAAAATCGTAAAAAACAACCTTATATTTAGCGTAGGTATAATGAAACACTCAATCGATTTCGAGGGCAGCTAAAGGTCCCTCCTCATCAGGAGAAAGAAATACATAGAAAGAAGAAAATAGGAATCACAGAAACACGTGGTGCTTATCAGCACTGCACGTGGTTTAAACTAGATTTTTAATCAGAGTTGCACTGGCCGCCTACTTTTACTGAGCCAGGCTGTCTGATCAAGCATAAAGAAATATTAGCGAAGTTAAAACAGGGAGCGAGGGCAAATGCACATTACGCTCAAAATCTGAACTTCAAATAATGGAAAGCAACCACTGAACGGATTTTTATACCCTCTGGTAGTACCAAGTGCGAGGAGGTAACGTCATCTATCGGCAAAAATAATTGAATTAAGACAGTAGAATTTTAAAGGCATTAGGAAGGACTGGATTGGACTTCAAATCATTAACTAAACTTTTTAAATCTTTGTGAATGTGAAAAGCCTCAAGAAAATCCAATTCGCCTATGGAAGAAGCCTTTTGGATGATTTTTGCAGACCCAAAATCAAAATTATGGTTAAAAGTCCAGCTATGATACGCTATTGAAGACTTGTTAATTTCCCCTTTTTTGACATAAGATTCATGTTCCTTGATACGAAACTTCAACGCTCTTTTTGTTTGGCCAATATATCTTAAACCACACTGACATGATATACTATAAATTCCCCAAGAATTCAAGACAGAAATGCAATCTTTTAGAATCGAAGGGTGAATTTTATTAATAGGGGAGAAACCGACTTGAAAATTGAATTTCTGGAGAATCCGTGCAATTTTATAGCTAACAGAAGGATAAAATGGAAGCACGACAAGGTCATTGATATTATTTCTAACAGTGGAATGTCTTCTTTGATGGGAATCTGAAAATTTTTTGACGGCTTTATCAATAATCAAGGGAGAAAATCCACGGTCAATCGCAATAGGTTGCCATAATCGCAAAGGTTGCCATATATTAAGAAGTTCGTCAAGTGAATTATTCTTGGCGCAAACTGAAAAAATTGTGCCAAGATAAATCTTTGAATTTTCCGTAAATTCCGCACCAAATTCTACAGAATTTAATATTTAGGCATAATTTGAGCATATATAATATTTAGGCATAATTAGAATCGAAATATAGAAAAAAATTGGTATGTTATTTGAGAAAAAGTCCGGTTTTGTGTCAAAATACCTATGTTAGAACAGTGCTATATATAAATGTAATACATATCCTAAGTCGTGTTCTCAAGACATGAAAAACACAATTTGAATTTTGTCAATCGGCCCAGTAGAATGAGAGATATAGAACTGTCCCCCCCCCTTTTTTTTTGTGCGGTGTACCTATTCCAAGAGAAGGATTTTGAATAAGTAAACCTTAAAACATGGGATACAGAAGTTACACCTTCACTTCCTATCAGCTAATATTTGAGAAGGAACCCTTACTCATTTACAATACCTTTAAAGAAATGTCTTTATTAAACTTAAAAAAAGGAAATTCTGCAGTTCTGAAGTCCATAATAGACAAAAAACTCTGGAAGGAGCATCTCACATGCACAGGGATCAGGTAAGGATAAAAAAATTTGGGTCAAACCCTATTTATTGAAGTACCACATATCTGAATAATAAAGTCACGGTCTACAATTCATTAATGTCGCCCAGATGGTATAGTGGTTAGTGGAGCCAACCGTGATAACAAAGAGCACAGGTTCCAATCTCGAAGAAGACATGGCTGTAACTGTATGTTCCTTCATAGGAGACAAAGGTGGCCCACCTATTAGAAGCCTCCATAATAAAGTTACCATCACTTCTGACTTAAGCCAAGCAGTCAATTGAGTCAATTGTAGACAAGGCAGTCAATTGAGGGCCTGCCATTCGTAGAGGGAAAAAAATTGTTAAATGGATGAACTACGAAAAGCTTTGATAAGTAAGATATTCTGGCACTGGAGAATCAGTCTTTTGCCAATCTCAGTTTAATATGTGGTGTATTTTCTATTCTGTTTTCGTTCCTGAAAATCTGAACATAATAAGTGGATGAGTTTAAATAAGTGACAGGTACTGTATGTTTCATTAAATATATCGGTATTTTTGTTTGCTGTGTTTTCGTTTTAATGTATTTGTAATCTCTCTGCTGATATACACAATTCAGGTCTAATATCAAGAATAGCAAAGAATGCCACCCTCAAAATAAAAAAATAAAAAATGCTGGCGACTACTTTGTACCCATCTAAGGAAAATGTATGTTTCGGTACTTCCTGTTTATTACAGCCCCTGCTAGTTAAATGCCTTCAAGACCTCTTTAAAGAACTGCATCAAAATGGCAAAGCTACTTGGAGCTTTCGCAAACAGTTAGCAAATTGCCAGCAGTTTTAACTACAGTCTGTCCATCATAAGGACAGCTTTGAGTAGTACTTCTATTTTAGTAAGTCTATTAACAAAAGGGCTCTTGGAAATGTTTAAATAATGAGGGCCATAATATTAAAGAACTCAATTTTTCATAATTTTTTTTTCAAATTTCTATAAATTTCCAAATATTTTTTAATATATTCTGCATTCACATAATTCAAGCAAATATAATGAAGAGCCAAATACAAAAGCAAATAAACTGAAGTGTCTCAGAGTAAAGTCTGCAATTACGTATTAAAAGTTACATGATTAACAATAATTTTCTTCATACTTTGTGGGTAATTGCTAATAAATTCATTACACTTCACTTTACAACTAGCAATAATGACAGCAATAACAAAATGCAAACTGCAGCTATACAATAGTTTGAAATTTAACAAATTATTAAATTATTTCAATTTTTATTTTGATATGCTGCAGTTTACATTTAAAAATGTGGCAACATACAATTTGATGTAGCCAGATGAGGTTTATTCCTAAGATCATAAGAAAATAGTCCAATATTAAAATTCTCATATATTGAATAAATGATTCTAATTTTGTTACACTATTACAAATTTTAATCACAAATTAACAACCACAGAAAACTTATAAAGAAATATTTATTTCTGAATACTTGGTGCATGACTAAAAAAGTATTGCAGACTTCTTAACTATTTTAAAACTGCAATCTTAGCCTGCAATACTTTCTCCCTGTCTCTCTTTTTAATCTTTTAAAGAATACTATTGTTGTCTCCAATTAAAACATAAATATTCCATGCTTTTTTCTGAGAAGTAACACAAAAAATTAAATGGAATATCTTTTGATAATGATCTCAAGACTTGATTTTCTTTTAGTAATTCTCAACTATGATATCAGTACAGTTGAGCAATACTGTAATGCAAGTAACATGATTAAAGCAGTATACTGAAATAAATAATTAAAAATTAATCCATCTGTTGTAATTTGCTGTAATTTCTTCAAATTACAGCAAAATTTTTTGTTCATGATTGCAAAGCTTGATATTTCATTGCTTGCTTTCTATTCACAATATTATTCTCTCATGAACACAATATAATTCTTATTGCTTCTAGATGTTCACATACTTAAGACCATATTAACAGCTACATCTGCCAAATGATTAATGTAAAATTATAAATATAAATGCAGTTATCAAAAGCACCAAATTTCAATATAAACTTTTAACATTCAAATATGGCACACATGATAATTTCAAATGGTAGAGGTATGCACAATTTCCTCGATTCCTTAGCTGATTATCCAACTCATGATAATTTCACTATGATTTCTATTACGTAACTTGATATATCATTTCACATTAGAAAATTAGCTGCAGAAAAATTAGACTAAACCTCTCATTATAATATCTGTACATGGCTTCGCAATTCAGAATCTGGGATTGTGAGCATTAAAATGATGTACACAACTCAGAAGTAATCCGCTCACACCACTCTAATTAGAGTGGCAGAAAAAGATCACTAATTTTCTTTCTTTTAGGCATTCACATAGTTCTTGCACAGGAACTGTAAGATCATATTTAATTCAACTCTTCATATGCATACATTATAGAGCATATCCACTCAAAACTTCATTATTTTCCAAGACTAATTCATTATCTCTGTTCAAAGTTCTAATCTATATCCTTTGATGAAAGGCAGGCCTGTGGGAACACGACGCTGATAATTAACATAATCTTCTCCAAAAAAGTTCAAAAGAGTTATTTCTTCTTCGACAACTCTTTGTCGAAAAAATCTCCATGATGCTACAGCATATATAAGTGTGCAAAGAGGATTGCACAAAACAATCTGAGTACCCACAGACCACCAAAACCAACCCACATAAGAAGGGTGACGACACCAAGCATAAAGACCATGAGATACTAATACATGACCTTCCTCCCGATGGCTCTGTATAATATGATTAAAATTTGTTCCAGCAGTAAACATTGCTCCCTTCCTCACTAACTCTCCCACAATACATAAAAATAATCCAACAGCTGTAACCCACCGTAATTCTTTCCAATGAGGGAAAAAGTACCATTCAACAAAAAATTCCATCCAACTACATAAAGCAGCAACTCCATACTCCTTGCTATGGTTTAGTAAGAAAGAATCCAAGCTCAAAGATTTGGGGTTGATGATAGCGGTGGTGAGGTATTCAGAGAAGTGAAAAAAACTCAGCAGAGACATGTAACATCCGAAAACACACCAGGATGAAGCAGCAAGACCAGTAATAAGTAAACCAAGTCCGAAAAAAAATCCCAAAATCCCAGATCTCCAGGCAACTTTGTATGCATAGCCTCTTCTTTTATAAACTAAGTATAAATGCGCTTGTATTCCCAAAGAGTATACGACTGACATGACAATCCAATAATCTTCCACAACATTTTTCAGCGTTCTGTTTAAATATCCAAGACATGGAACCAGAAGTACAGTCAAGTTTACACAAAAACAATACAAACTGATTCTGCCGTTCGTACTAATGGCCATGATTTTGGCAGCAGTATGAAGATTTTGTACCGCAGTTTGGAAATAAACACTTCGCGCAAACCGTATTGCCACAAATATTTTCAAATATAGTAAGAATCTCAGCGATTTCGGTCTTTCCTAAACAACGGATCTTCAAAAATTAAATAACTAAAATCTAACTAATTTGAATGAATTGAGAAGTGAGTGAAACCAATTAAAAAAATAAACAAGTTCTTGAGACTTTGGACACTTTTTTTTAAACAGCAGCTGTCTCCACTAAAATATATTATTTTAAGTCAAAGTATTCATTTCATATACATTTAAAATAGTAATAGACAGTGGCGTAGCTAGGTGGGGCAAGGGGGGACACCTGTCCCTGGGCGCAACATCCAAGCGGCTCCAGATTGATGCTACGAATTTTTTTAATGAAATGTTTTCCATTCTTGGCGCACAGAAAGAGGCGCAAATTCTTCAGTTGTCCCCGGTCGCTGGAATTCTAGCTACGCTACTGGTAACAGACATTTGAAAAAGTAATGAATCTGTTTTATTAAAAACTCTGATAGTATAAGTCTTCGTATTAAAGTAGATTTAGCACTAGTCCAGTCTTCAAAAATTTTAATAATAATAAGCAATAGTGTAACAATAATAAATTTTCAGGAATTTCCGCTATTAGAATGAAAATGTTCTATAGTCCTGTAGTTTACCAACACCGACTCTACTGCAGTTATAGTTGAATCGGTGTTGAATTTACCAAGGTTACGCCCACCCCAAGGCCAGGCCTTGTCTCCTCCCCAAGGAGGTTAGAATAGAAGGAGGGAGGGTTCGCAGTTTCCTCCACTATCGGGAATGAAACTTCACGGAACAAGCGGCGTCCATGTTTGTTACTTCAAAACATTGCGATACGGTAGTGAAACGTACGTGTTTGTAAGTTCTATGCATGAATTTTCCAGTAAAAATATCTTAAATTTATAATGAAATGCTTTGCTATTGTTAGTTTTTTGTTTTAAAGTTATAAAGATGATATCTGTAATTTACTAAGTACAGAAAATCATTAAGAAATATTTCGAAATCTAAATGCATGTGCATAACATTAAAGCCTTTACAAATTATGTTTCTGCATAATTTCAAGAATTTGTTTAGGTTTTATTAGCAACTTCTCTGGTATACTTTCCAATTGTTTCTTTAAGAAGTGATATTTCTGATTTATTCGCAATATTATTATAATTTATTAAAGAATCATTTTTACCTGAAATTAATAGCAGATAATTATCTAAAAAAATGGTAACACGTTGCTTTTTTTTTTAAATGAAAGTTTTAAATAGATTCTTTTCACAATCAACAACCTTATATCAACAAGAAAATAAATATTAATAAAATAAAACAGATTTATGTGAATTCAATGATTTCAGTTTATGCGCGTTTCATATTTATGAATCTCAAAGAAATTACCTTGAATTAAGCTGAATTACAGAAATATACCTATATAAATTTTTGGATATATCTTTTCACATGTTCAAATGTGTAAATATTTTACTTATGTTTATCGCTATACTGCCCAGAAATTTGTAAGCTTATGCAAAAACATTTTAACAACAGAACAGTTTATCTTGATCAAATGCACAAATTATATTCGTAACAGTTCACAAAACTTAAGAATGAATAATAATTAATACATAAAGAAAAGCATTGCTTTATTTAACACCTTTACAATTCATAAAAATAGTAACAATTGATTTCTTACTTTTCATGAAAATTATAAAACGAATTATCTAAGCGTTCAAATTATACAGCAAGCATATAAGCCTAGCATATATCATTGTATGTTAAGGAACGAAGATACCAGCTGTAAGCAAAAGCATTAAAATGTATTGTATTTAACATGTTTCGATTATTATTAAGTCTTTTTTGTCACATCTGGAAAGAAAACAACATGACATTGTGACATTTTTTTAACATATTTATGAAATAACATAAAAAAAAAAAAAGAAAATACTTACGAGTGAACAGTAATCCCAGGAATATTTTTCGAAAATCTATTTGTGCATCCCTATGCAATATAAGCAGACATGCTTCAAAAAGAAAAGGGAAAAAAAAAATGTTACAATTACAGACTTCCTTGCACAAGTCACAGTGATAACAGTAACATGGCCGCCAAGCTTCACCGTTTGAGTTGAACCTTCCCTTCTTCTATTCTAACCTCCTTGCTCCTCCCTCACACACCTCTAATTCTTCAACATAGTGAACCGAGTTGTAGCTAGTGTTTTCAGCGCCCGGGAATAACTGAAATCTCGAGCCCCTCTTGTTTGCCAAGACTGGAAAACATTTCATTCTAAAATTCTTTACATCAGTTCGTCAGCACTCGGTGCTGCACCCGGGACAGATGTTCCCCCTTTAGCTATGCCCCTGATAGTAAATGCTATTGATGAAAATTATATTTCATTTAAAATGTTCTGCGACATAATTTTAAAATTTAATGTGTATCGTATAAAGTTATTTGAACTATAAAGTGTATTTCATTCATGTGTGAGTTTTAATTACGTGGTTTTCCGGCTAATATTATACAGTTTCTTGTCAGTTCACATTACAATAAAATGCAACTTATACTTACACTTTCTTGGGAAACATTACGGTCTGTGAGGCTACACAGAATTCGCTTTATTTATTGCATTCATTGAATATGTACTGATAGATTGCTTTCTACATTTCTCGTTCTAAATCTAAATTGAAACCTTTTATTTTTTCTCTCTGTTAGAAACTTAATATAGACACATAATCTTTCAATTTTTACCCCATCTTTGTTATATGACCTCTCAAATGCGTATAAAAGTGCACAAAACTTTTTCCTCTGAAACCCGAAATTCCCTCTCCTTTACTCCCAAGATTGATTTTTCTCCCTGCAGGCAGAAAGACAACAAACAGACAAAACATTATTATCTGTCTGCTTTGTCAATTGCCGGATCCACGGATACTCCGTGGCCGGATCATATCGCGATGATGGCGGTTCCTTGTAATAAAAATTAAGATATTATTAACGTTAATTAATATTCGTGCTTCTCAATGATTAAAAGAATTTAATTAAAATGAAATAACAAAAGAAACTGAAAAATAAATGAAGAGCGTAAAAAATTCTTACTTTTTTCTATGACAAACTTTAATTACAGAATTTTGAAAAAATTAATGTTATTTAGTTATCTGTTGCTTTAGTAACCACGGAAGTGAGTGAAATGTAGAAATAAAAAAGTTGGTTTCTTTCAAATGTGGAAAAAATCATTTCTGATAGGTAATTCTGTTCAGGTATTAAAACCTAAAACTGGATGAAAAAATGCCATATATTTGTGGAATTGCTTGCGGAAATGAACAGCAAGGAACTGTGCATCTTTCATTCTCTTCGTGCTGAATGAAACAAAGGAAGCTGTAAATTTAATTAGTTCTTATTTCGCCTTTCTTTCCCGTGTTTATAAAATAAAATATATCTTTATTTAATAAAATATATCTTTATTTAATCATCTTTAGATTGTCTTAAAAAAAGGTAAGAGTTTGAACGGTATTTTTTCATTAGCTAGGTACCACAACATTTGACCCTATCCGACTTTAATTTTTATTACATTTACTTCACATTAATAAATTAAAACATACAGAAAAAAATAACAATGAAATTAAAGGGGGGAGATAAATTTACACACCAGACATGAAATTGTTAATTTCGTTATCAACTGCTGAAAATAAATTTGTCTTAATATACAAGCGTCACCATAAATTTAATTAAGTAAGACTAAATAGTTTCTAGTTGTTCCAGCTGACAATTATTATGCCATTTTGCAAAACCTCACAACTGCTCGGTTACAGCCAAAAACATCGCGGCAAAAACATCGCAGACGAAAATGTCGCGGAGAAAACAACGCAAGGCGGAAACGTCGTGCTACAAAACATCGTGGGAGAAAACATCGCAGTTCTAAAACATCGTGGTCCAGAACATCGTCGTCGAAAATAAAGCGGTTCAAAAACATCGCAGTTTAAAAACATCGTCGTTGAAAATATCGTGGTAAAAAATAAAGTATCTACAAATCATCGCATGACGATAACATCGCAGACATGCTTTTTTCAGGCATGCTTTAATAAGTGTAAATGGATATTCCCATAATGATTCGTGAGCGCAAGATGCAAAGAAGGATAATTTTTACTTTCATATTTTTTATTAATTAATAAATTTTTGCTGAGAAAATAAAAAGGAAACTTAAGCATAAAAAATTAATGCAACTTATAGCACTTAAACCGACATAGTTAACTAACAAAGGCCATTAATAAATCATTTTTATAAAGTTTTTACTGGTAATATTTCATGAAAAGTATAATCTATAAGTTACATTTAATTTTCTATGCTTAAGTTTCCTTCTTACGTTTTCAGCAAAAATTTATTAGTTAATAAAATATGTGAAAGTAAAATTTATCCTTCTTTACACCTTGCGCTCAGAAATCATTATGGGAATATCCATTTACAATTATTAAAACTTGAAAAAAGCATGTCTGCGATGTTATCGTCATGCGATGATTTGTAGATACTTTGTTTTTTACCACGATATTTTCGACGACGATGTTTTTAAACTGCGATGTTTTTGAACCGCTTTATTTTCTACGACGATGTTTTAGAACTGTGATGTTTTCTCTTTGCGATGTTTTCTCCCACGATGTTTTGTAGCACGACGTTTTCGCCTTGCGTTGTTTTCTCCGCGACGTTTTCGTCCACGATGTTTTTGCCGCGATGTTATCAGCGGACACCCAACTGCTCTATTGTATGGATGTGGCATCTGGTTTTTTGGTCTAGAAAATTATATGAGTGTCTGACTGCATAATGTTTGAATCCAGACATTTTCAGTTCTCCAGTTTTATATCCTTTTCAATAGTCGAAAAATAGATACTACCATCAGCTGTATGTTCTACTCAGTGGCGTAGCTAGGATGGGGCAAGGGGGGACATCCGTCCCCGGGCGCAGCATCGAGGGGCCGGCAAATTGATGATACACATTTCAGAATGAAATGTTTTCTATTCTTGGAACACAGAAAGGGGCTCAAAATCTTTAGGTGTGCCCAGGCACTGAAAACCTTAGTTTTGCCTCTGGTTCTACTCTTGCTGTTGTCTTGGGCTGCAACAAGGAAACATTCTTTAGTTTCATGACATAACCCACAGAAGAAGAATGCACCTGATATTGTTTCTTTTACTCTGTTGGCTCCTCCAATGTTTTGTTTTTTCTATAACACCAAGATCAGAGAAGGCCAATGGCTATACCAATGCTATATCAGAGAAGTGTGAAGCATTTACACAAACTTCGCTGATATAGCCATTCTAGTCGGCAGCCGTATTGTGGTTTATTTGAAACTGAACTTCACAAAATTCTACACACGTTAACTCTTGATACCATAGGTATATAAAAATGAATTGCATAACCTCATCAGATGATCATTTGAACATCTTTCTTTATAAAGAATCTTATTCTAAAAAAAAAAATAAAATAAAATAAAAAAAAAAAATTGGATGCTTGCTTCATCATCTTTAGGCAATAAACACTGAAGATTAGCTCTTTAAAGGTTGTTACTAACAGTTTAAGATAATTAACTTAGCTGTAACTATACATTTTTAAAAAGTTTAGTTGTAGTCCACCAAGGTCAAATATTTTGGTACTCAGCTAATGGAAAAGTACCATTTTAACTCTAATTCTGCTTTTTTTGCATTGATGGCCACAGCATTCAAATAATATCTATACTCACTATGCACATTCTGAAACTTAAGGGCTGTTTACATTATCTGAATGCATAAAATGTCAGCATAAGTAATTAGAAATGAAGAAAACTTGCATAAAATATCCACTAAATAATTGACAAAGGATAGCTAAGTATAACTTCAATAGTGAAATGAAGCTGCTCTAGTTTACATATTGTGTATTTAAAAATGGAAGCAATAATGGCTCCAAGCTGCAAAAATAGGTACTCCCAGAGCTGAACTAACCAATAAGAAAAATAAACACGTGCTTATGGCATCAACCACTAAATTCCCCTTTGTCAATTTTTCCATAGAATTTATGGTGCAAGTAAACAAAGATATGGTAAAAATGCAGACATTTATGTTCGGACACCAAAATCTTTTAAGTGCTTAGGACCTCTAAAAATTTTAATCCGGCCCTGTGTACTCCATTGCAGAACTAAATAATAACAACTAACAACTATGAAAATATAAATTTAAAATATTTTCAAAAAAGAAAATTTTAAGGAATTTTTACCACCAAATGAAATCACTGCTGAGTGGATAAAACAAGAAAAACATGCACTATCATAGTTTACTCATAGAATATAACCAAACCATACATACATATTAAAAAATAAAACAACAGCTAAGTCATATGGACAGTAAATAAAAGAAAATTCACGAAAGGGGAAAAAAATTTGCAAGCAAACTTTGCCTTCTCAAAAAGCTGTGCATGATAAAAGCAGAAAATAAATACAAGCTTGTAAAATATATCAACAACGCTTGAGATCACAGGCGAATTACAAGGAATTAGTAAAGATAGTCATATAGTGGCACTAAATGGCTTGCTAAAAAGATATGAAAATATTATAACATTTTTAAAGACTCGAACTCAACACAAAATACAAATGTTCAAATCAATCAAATGCAATTATCGCAAACAGTTAGGACATACAGAAAGGGAATGTAGATTGCTATAAAATAAAATGTATTATTACTTAATCATGTTTGAATACCTTGTTTTGATTACCTTCAGAAAGGTAAGAGTTTTAAATTCCATATTAAATTTTACTTTACCACATCAAAGATTTCATTTCACTTTTTAAAAAAAATCAAAATCTTTCACAAGCAAAATAGTATAAGAAAAGAAATAATCATTATATGATAAACTTTCTCTTGACAACCACCTCTGAAAATGACTATCTTTCTCAGAACACTAATAGACATCAATAGTAATATTCTCTAGATAATAATCATCTAACTCAATATGCAATACAGTAGCCAACAAAATGGCTAATTTTGCAATTAAAATAAAGTACCTTATATATTGCATAACTAAAAGGTCGCATATCCAAATTTTAAGGAAACAGAAAAATTATTTTCGTGGAAATATAAGTCATTAATCATACGATTCATTTAAATATATATGAGAATTACCATCAGAGTCATAAAGCATAATTCAGCACATTGGCTTATTTTGAATTATGAAACAGCGTTCATTAAATCAGTATTACATTTCCTGTACAATTAATGCTAACATTTTCATTTCCATTATGAATAACTAGTACTAACAATCAGTGTTGAAGTGGCATCAAAGTAATTCATTTTTGTTTTCAATCTACTGCAATGGGTTTATTTCAAAGTCGGAATTTCAGTAAATTTACTTATTTAACTTCTTATATTAAAGAGATTAACCTCTATTTAAAAATACTTATACATCAAGTGACAAAGAGAGATTAAATTTAGAAACTTGATTAAAAGCTATTGAAGATATCACTGGTGATCTGTTTTAAAAGAGACTGGCAGGCTTCAATTGATGAATATTTAAATGACATGATGATGAAATTTAAAGTCATTTATGAAATTAAAATTTAGAATATAAACTTTTATTTTTATATAAAGACCAATTTTCTGTATCTTAAAACTAATATAATGTTATTTCATATTTATTTATGCTATAATATTCACTAATTGTTTTAGTAATTAATTCATAATTTTATAAACCCTTTGAAGGTCATGAACGAGCTCATCTCGCATTCAGTTACACACTGCAATGGGTGAAAATGTTCAAGCTCCCATTACAAACTTATTACTGACAAATAATGTGTGTATTCAAGAAGAAATAATTGCTTAACCTTGCAACTACTGAATGATCAATATAACAGTATTAACAATACAATAAAACACAATTCTGTTTCAGTATTTTCCTTTAACAAATTCAAGGAGCCGTAAAGAATCTAAATTTACTATCACCTCTACCAAATTATCTGGAAAATTTTGAACACCAGAATTATCTGGAGCTGCAGGTCATCATCTTAGAAAGGGTTCACTATACTTTATAAGTGAATAATTTTAGAGCATACTAAACTTTTAAAAAAGTTCTTTAAAGGAAGATATTAAGGTCAAATATGATATATTATATGAAGATCTTATAACAGCTTTAAAAACTCGCCCAGAAGAACTAATGCTGGAATATGGTAAATGAAATTAATCAATGAATGTTTATATTTTATTAATGCTGTTTTGTTTATAAAATTATGAATTCATTACAAATTATACAATCTAGAAGAAGCAAGAAAATTAAAAGCAAGAATAATCTGAAAAGTACACATCCCAAATAAACAGAAAATGCATGCATATAATAGTTCCATCCTCCAGAACTGCGCTAAGCGGACTCAACAGTAACAGGTTGAATAGTGGGAAATGTAGGAGGCTACTGTAACTATATTATATATACAGGGTTGCCACTCAAACAGGAGAAAGAAATTCCCTGACTTTTCCAGTTTTCCAGGTGCGTTTCAAGAAAATTCCAGTCTATCCGCGTAATGTACGTTGGCTACGCTAAGAGGTAAATTATGGTATTAATTGTATTGTGTAGCAAATTCACTTAATTATTCAATAAATCCCAGAGGACATTTATTCTTAATTATTCTTGGTATACTTTGTTTGATAATTTTGTTTACTTTTCCACTTAAGAAACTTAATAAAATTTAAGATATATACATTGGATAACAAATGTATGTTTTATTTAATTATTACTCATGATCATCACCAGTTCAACACGAGGCTAATCCGGTCCTTATAAATCACAACGCAATGCTAAATACGTAGTTAGGTTAGATTTTAGTTAAATTTAATTTGTGTGAGGTATGTTCTTAAAAAGCACCTTAACACTTGAAAACACAAATTATAATAGTTCTTGTTTTCTCCATTGAAGATTGAGATTAGAATCTTCCCAATCAGGAATAAAATAAGGCTTTTTTTGCAGACATTCTGCAGCTAAACGAAACAAAGAAATCTATTTTAATAAATTGAGGTATTTTATATTTAGTTCGCAGCATACATAAGAAAAAAATATGTGCATTAAATTTCTTGATGGTATGTCATCATACTGCTAGAATTAATTTCAAGATTATGCCAGAGAAAATTTCCTGAAATTTAGAAATATTATTTACTAATAATTAATAAATTTAGAAGGAAGAAGCATCATTAAATTATACGAATAACATAAAAATAAAGATAATTACTTAAAAATTGAATTAGAATAATCAACGATATTTTAGCGAATATAGTTATATTACATGGTTAGCCTAGATGACAGATTACTATTTTTTATTTTACTGCAAAATGGCAAGATATTTATTAAAAAGAAAAGTTTAAAAAGATTTTGCGGTAAAATTCTAGTATACGGTAAGGCTTTGGCACGATTTTGAAAATTGTCGCCAAGACCAAAATGACCCGTTTACTGCGCATCATCATGTCGCCAAATCCATACATGGAGATTATTTTAACCAAAAAACGTCTATCCAAAGAATCTCTAAATTCTTTGGTCTATGTAAAGAAGAAAATTTTCCATACAAGTAAAATGCTATTACGCCGCTAAAATGCGGAGGGAAAATTTGCCAAGGGATTTGGCGACGGAACCTGGCTCTCCGCGATGTGTACCGGAAATTGAGAAACGTGTTAAGAAGAAACGTTCTTTGACAAAAAGAAAGCTACGAAAATCCGTTTTTAAATTATTGCGAAAAATCCAAGAAGAAACGTTTTATCAAAGGACGTTTCTTCTTGGATTTTTCGCAATAATTTTAAAAACGGATTTTCGTAGTTCCCCCCCCCCTGAAAATTACTAACCTATGAATTAATTTACTTGCGCCAAAAAATATTTTCTTTTAATTTAGAGTTTAACTACTTGCGCTAAGACTAAACTTCACGGTTGCGGTGCAGTGCGCTACAATATAGCAAGTGGTAAAGTGTCTCATTTACGCCGCTCCGCATCTGCGAGTGCAATCCAGAGCTGTAACTCGAGAAATAAACAATCTCGTTGTTAGGCGACGTGTGCACCATGTTATTTTCATTTTTGCGATAAATGCTTATCGACGTGGTGTTCACGTCGCTCGCAGTTTGCGACAAAAACATCTCGACGTGCGCACGTCTTTTTAGCGCAAGTGGTTAAAGAAATTTTAAAGGATATTCATTTAATGAACTCTTGATAACGTAACCTTCGAACTTCGACACCGGTTTCCAGCTTTGGCGGCAGATATATCACGCATGCACGGCTGTTTCCCTCTATGATGGAACGGAGCCATGTCTGTTGCAGAGAGGTTTTCCTTCTTTACAATACATATTCTTTGATTCTAACCTCCATGGTACCGTATACTATGATTAAACCCATTTTGTTTTATACGAGAACAGGTACTTTCTTTAGTTCATGCACTGCACATGCGATTCTCGAGAATACTGGAAACCAAAAGTTGCGGGAAACTAAAAGGCAATCAAATTGGAGCTGCGAAAATTGGCTCTATGCCAGCAGACACTCACGTGATAGACAATTCGCCAAAAAAGTTATCTCTTCCGCCGTCGGCGCAAAAATCGCTTTTTTTGGCGGGATCATTGTATGAACTTCCCTGACTTTTCCAGATTTTGACAAAAATACTTAAATTCCCTGACTTTTCCCTGAATTTTTTGGTCAATTTTCGAATTCCCTGACTTTTCCCGGTTTTCCAGGTAGCGTGGCAACCCTGTATATACTATTTTTAATAGTATAGGCTACAGGATATAATGGTTCTTTGCTTGTACCACTACATTAATAGTTTTCATCTGCTTGCCCCAATGTTTAATTGTCAAAATTTACCCTTTAATCTTGATGACGTGAAAGTCTTAATGTAACAGTATGCTTGATTGTTAGTTGTCATTTTTCCAACCATATGGTTTTTGTAGGCAGTTTAGATATCTAGCCAAACTGTTATAAACCTGCACACTCTTTCAAAACTAAAGTCATACTTTTATTCCACTACTGAATAAAGAAATTTTTTCCCTTCATAAAAATTAAAAAATCTCAACCTTTTTTTTTTCCCCCCCATAAACTGAAAATGGTACTAATACACAAGCAAGGCCCAAGAAAGCTGGCCACTCCTGACAAGAATATGACAAAATGTACACCATCTTCCTGACATGATATGCACAGGTGTAAACTGGAAAGCAAAATAAAGCTGTAACACTGCTTTATTTTGTGATATCAAATTACCTGAATAGATGAACAGTCAGCAGACAATACAGCAAAGGGCTACAGCCTCCTCCAAAGAAAATATGGTATCCTCCATAAAAGTAATGTGGTGTAAAGCCAACTTTCTTAAGGAAAGGATAATTATATTTGTTGAAATTTTTAATTTAATGAAATTATTTTACGCATAAAGTAAATATACTTCAGTGGTATTTCATTTTTTTATTTCCAAAAGTATAACTTTCAATAAAAATATTGTTAGTAAATCAAACACTCCATCATTCACACCAGGTTATATAATACTGGATCAAATACATAAAAGAGATATACTTAAAATACACAAACAGTAATATAATATAATATGACTTCACCAGTCCTTATGATAATTGCATGGTAAATTATTTAAATCATTAATTAAAAAAAATTAAAAATGGCAAATATACAAGACAAAATATATATTTTTTTTCAAGTGATAAAATCCCCTTTTTGTTAAAATTCTGATATAGTTACAGACTATTTAGGAATTTCCATTTATTTATACAAAAGAAAATTCTTACTTTTGAATATAGTGAACTTTGCTTAATAAAAAGGAAGGGAGAAGGGGCATCATTCTTTATAACTTAATTAATTCCCAGGTTTCTTTTTTAAAATGATAATATTTTCCAAAGTTGTCTAGTTAACTAATTAACAAAATAAATTTATGCATCTAGGTAGCTGCCAGAAGGACAAAGTAAAGTTTAGAAAGCTAACACTATGCTTCTTCGTGATTGTTATACCTATTGTGCACCAAAACCAATAATTACTTATATTAAAAGTAAATTTGTAAGCAATTATTATCACATAAGCACAGGTGAAGCTATCTCAATAAAACAAAAGCAGAAAAAAAATGAAAAATATTTCATATCATTTTGCTCAATGATTCATATTCATATAACAATATCTGAACATTTAGAAGTTCTCTTTAACAAGATCAAAGTGACAAAATACATAGGAATTCATTCAAACATGCTTATATATGATCATTTATATTCCAAATACACAAAAATATATAACACATATAATTTCTTTTCCAAAAGTTAATCTCATTTTCAAACATTTGGCATTAGAAATTGGGTTCTAATTAAAGAACTATTAGCCTTAAATACAAGCAAAGATTTCTCCCTCACAGTTCTTCAACAACACAATTTAACACCAATAAATAATTCAATATTTCAGACTTTTAATAAAATTTTTCATCAGTAAGAAGCAATAAATTGTAAACATTTCTTATACAGAAACAGAATTTGTAATATATATCACAGATACAGTAATATTTTTTCTCTCTCTCTACACTTGTTATATATATATATATAAATGTAAATGATTATTATAACTGTCATAAAAATCTAAAAATTGCAATTCACATATGTAATCCAATTTCAGATAAATAGTAGACTAATAAAAGGCATATACTACATATATATAATCTAAATGAATCAAACACTAATTGTCCCCTATCATTACTCAGTTATGATTCATTGAACAAAGCAGATTTACAAATGATATTTTTTTATCAGAATGAAACGTAAAAAGAGATTAAGCTATATAAATACACTATATAACATTTTCTGTGTTAATTTTGAGACTTTTGGATAGATATATAAATTGCAGTTGACTTTTTAAATGCATTTAAAAATACATTCATTATAGTATGTTTGTATCATATAAGTAACTGAAATAGAACAACAATAATACAACACACTTGAATAATGATATTTTAAACTTTCACAAGAATGATTTTTTTTGGGGGGGAATGTGTGTATTTTCCCAAATAAGTATTACTGAGTTAATGCATTGAATTTTCATTAGATAATTTCTTTTATTTCTAATAACATAAACAAAATAATTTCTCTTATTTTGAAAGCAGATTTTTTTAAAAAGTTAGTAATTATGTACATTAAACAGAATTAGACTTTTCATTATTCATTTGCTTTTATACCTTCGCATGAAAACAAAATGAATTAGTTCAGTTTTGCTTAATGAGGATATACTTTGATAAAACTTATACTGTGTCAATTGTTTTCCTAATATTGTGTTTGACTTTGAAACATTAAGATAACCGCTTTGGGTTTTTGATATAGATAGTAAAATTCAAATTTTAAGAAAGTTTAATTACAGTACGATCTTGTTATATATAACAATCAATTTTAAACAAAAAATTTTATAAATATGGTATCCTTCAAAAAATTATTTGAGATGATTCATAACATCCTTC
Source organism: Stegodyphus dumicola (assembly GCF_044657685.1). Lineage (NCBI taxonomy): Eukaryota > Metazoa > Arthropoda > Arachnida > Araneae > Eresidae > Stegodyphus > Stegodyphus dumicola. Next base: position 33,752,675 of record NC_140772.1, read on the forward strand.
AGGAATTTGAAAGTTTCTTGTACAATAGTTAATAACAAATATAGCAAAAAATTGCAAAGCAGTGCGTAAAAAATACCTTAAATTTTGTACTCATAACAAGCCTTATCACATCACATATTTAGCTATTAGTTGGAAATCATACTGTAAGCTTACTGCATCCTAAAATTCTCTAAATGTCAGCTAATTTTAATGGTACACTTACAAAAAAAAAAAAAAAAAAAAAAAAAAAAAAAAAGGTGGGGGACATTTCTATATCTTCTGTCCTACTGGACCAATTAACAAAATACAAATTGCGTTTTTCATGTCTGAAAAGCGCGACTTAGGATATATATTACATTTATATAAAGCACTGTTCTAACAGATAGGGATTTTGACAAAAAAAAGGGGGGGGGGACTTTTCTTGAAATGGCATGCCAATTTTTTTCCATATATCGATTCTGCAACTCAAATTATGCCTAAATATTAAATTTTGTAAAATTTGGTGCAAAATTTACGAAGAACTTAAAAAATTATCCTGCCGTTTTTTTTTTTTTTTTTTTTTTCCAGTTAACGCCAAGAATAATCCACTTGGCAAACTTCTTAATTTATGGAAACCTATTTTCGTTTCCCTTTTTATTAAATTAATGTTCTAATAAAAAGAGTTTAATGGAAACAAATTTCCCCCAGTGGACAAAAAATAACATTTAAATACTGATACACAGTTGTATTTTATCAGTTTCTGAATGATACATAATACATCTTTTTCACCTCTAGAAGTATGGCTTGTACATTACTTTTACATATTATGGCTGAATACTTTCAATTTCATACATATAAACAAGGACAGAAGTATACAAAAACCAAAGAAAGAGGGGAAAAAAAGTAAGTACAACAACCCTCTGTGGAGTTTTAATCTTAAGTGAGGATACAGACTAGAGTACGAGTTAGACTAGAAATACATTAGCAATAAAGAAAACTGAAATAAACTATCAAATACAGAGCATAAAACAAACAGCAAAACCAAAACATTGGCAAGAATGTACATAAGAAACTTAAGAGTGTTTGTTAAGTGTATTTAATCATATATATACACAGGCTAATTTTAAGTGAAATATATGTTGTTAATAAGAACAGTAAACAGATATTTATAAAACTTTTCATTTAATACATCCACAAGCACTACAAATAAAAATTATTCTTCTATTAGCTGCCTGTGTTACATTTTGAAAATAATGGAATACATGTTAGTACAGTTTAGTATTTAAAATGACTATTCAACATAATCTAATAATATTGTAAAAAGTACACTGTTATAAAATAAGATCTTAATAAAGGTTATTCATCCAGACTGAACATATATATCTGTATATAAGTTTAGGTTTAAAGTTGAATATGTGTATTACGCACATATTTATTGCTAAATATTAGAAATATTTTTCAGAAAAAGATGAAATTATGTATACTTATGAAATGAAATAAGGAATAAATACCCCAATTATAAAAATGAGATTCTTACATACTTTTAGAGTAATATAAAATAATTTATGTTTTTAATGAAATTTATTAATTGCAAGAAATAATAAAACAAAAAAAATGTTTATACAACTATGCAATATTTCTTTATAAAAGTATTTTTTGTGCTTGTTTTCTTTTAAATCTCTAACATTAACAAATGATACAATTTCTCACTCACATATGTATATTATTATCAGCAATTCCAAACCAAGAATCTGCATTTTTTTTTTTACTCTTGCCACTTCTTTTTCAATAGCTATAATTGTGCCAAAATAGAAAAAATGTATATTAATTTTAAAATGTGAATTATGATGTAAAATTCATAACTCAGTTTCCCTTAAATATTATTCCTCATATTCCTTATAGTTTTCTCCTCAAATGCTTATCTCTCGATCCGCAGATTTGTAGTTTCAGAATAATGTGAATAACATTTAAAGAAAAAGTAAGCACCATATAATTTTTTCACCAAATCCTAAATATACAATTAAATGAAAAACATCATCATATATCACAAGGATCTTCAAATATATCATTATGGTATACAGGAATCTTTTGCATTTACAAAATATGAATGTTTATTATGAAATTAGAAGTCAGATCCAGGGTATGCCTCATTCGAAACTTTTAACTTTTGAATTCTGAACTTAAAAAAAGACACGGCATACTATACTTAAAGATGTTTTAGTTAAAAAAAGGTTTAACAAAATTACATTTTCTTTTTTTTTAATTCTAAACTTTAGAAAAATTAAATAATTAATGCACAATATAAAGGAAACTATACAAAAATATGACAATTTTACATTCCTGCCAATTTTTTCTACAACGACAAGAACAAATCCGTTTATTGCAGGAGAAAAACAAATATTTATAGCTAAACTTATGTAAATGCTCCAAATGTTTGAAAGTTTACAGAATAGTAAGAAAATTATACATAAATATAATTTATAAATAAAGAAATATATCTAAAAATGTACATGCTTATATTCATCTTATGTCATAGCTGGCTGTGATACTGAAATTATAAATCAGTTGTAAAAACATATTTTAACAGCACCTTAAAGGATTAATAAATATATTACTTTTTAAACATAATGCTTGAATAAAAATTGAAATTTAGCATTATTAAAAAATTGCTTAAATTTTGAAGATCATAATATGAGAAAAACTTACTGCAAATTATAATTAGGCCAAAAAATTATGTAAAATTTGTAGGTTAAAATTTTTTAGAAAGGCAAAGATTTTGTATGTCATCCAATATAGTTATGAAAAGATTCAATAAGCATTTTTCAATACAGCTGTGCTAAGAAATTTGTCATCAAACTGCAAAATAGAGTGAAATTTAAATTCTTCTCTCATTCAAATTTTAAAAATTTACAGAACCATAAAAATTTGCCCCTTATCATAAAAAAAATTAGCACCTAGCATACCTCAAATAATCTGACTTCTCCTTTACATACGTAAGATATGCCAAATTAGAATAATAACATGTTCAGAAAGTTAAATATAACGAATGTTTCACAGACATATGTGAAAAAAAAAATATTTAACATTTTTCTTCTTTTATAAAAGTTTCCTCTAATTGTTGCGATATTTTAAAAAAATAGTATTTGTATATCATTTCTTCACAATTTGTGAAACAAAAAAACATTCTTACAATGGAACATTTGTAAAAGTGTATGGATGATTGTATAAATAACGAATATGTAAAGTTAAGTGACAAGACTTCTTAGCATGGCAAAACAGGATTGTAAACATTTATCCCAAAAGTAGCTTTAATTAATTTAATTAAACATTTTAGTGTATTACCAAAACTTACTTCACAGTTTAAAATTTTTTATGAAGTTGAAGATTAAAATATCAAGATGCATACATATGTATATATAGTCAGTACTATTTGCCATGTGTGCGCTTTAAAATGCAATTATTATTTACATGTTATATAAACATATCTTATATAAAATCACTCTTGAGGAACAGGATTAAGTACATTATTTGATTAGTCCAAACTTGCAAATATCCAGAGACTTTTCCAGTATCGAATGATGATTTTGTTCTACATCACGTATTTAGATCCAAAATAAAACTCTAAATTATGGAATGTAATTAAGGCTATATACAGAGAACTGCATAATAAAGCAATGTTTAATTAGTGCAGAACATTTCATTTTTAGTGGAAGACAAATTTGGTGTAGGATTTAATCAAAAAACATGCCAAAAAAGATATACTTTTAAAAATAAACTATTGTTTAAGTTGCAAGTCAAATTTTTGTAAAAATAATTAAAAAGGAACCTTGAAAGGATATTTTTAATATTTTATTTATTTATCTTTTTAATTACAAAATTTTTAAGTGAAGCCTCTTAAATTTAGGGTTCTGAAACCAATATTGCCCCTCAAACAATTTGATTTTTTAATTTGAAACTTGGCTTGCTCAAAATTAACTACAATTCTCCAAACAGAATTTAAAAAATATTTTTAGCAAGCCTGGGTTTGAATTCACGTTTTTAAACATTCTGGCAATGTCATACACAGTTTCTATTTTCACATACAATGATAGGTGAAATTAATGCAGGCTGGAACAGTTTAAGTATTTATGATTTTTATTACTTTGAAATAAAAATAAAATAAATTTTTATTTATAAATTTTTATATATTAAAAGAGAAAGTAATTTTTAAAGAACTGTTTTTCCCCGAAAATGAGTATTTCACATTAAAACTATCTAGAATTACATAATAAATTTAGATTTCAAAGAAAAGCATAATTCACAGAAATTAATAATCTTCACCTTCTTGCAGTTAACAAGAATTTGAGCTGAAACTAATTCTCAGATATTCACACTGTTTTCTAACATATATGCTGAATAAACCTAGGTCTTAAACCTTCCGTTAAAATAAAATAAATAAAGGAAGGGAGATTAAATATATACTTCAAGGAATTCTTTCTTTACTGCCTGATCTCAAGTTAGAATGTTTTGAATTATGAAATAGTGCATTATTGTTCAAACATCTCCAGGCTTTTATATGAAAAACAATATGAAACACAATCATTAGATTTATCATACCTATTACCTGTTAGAAATAATATTTAGTCTAATTAGCAATGCTCTTTAATAAATTCATTGCAAAAATTTAAACATTATTTTACATATTTTCAAACAGCATACAAACAGTGGCCCACATCAAAAAATTATTTTACATTGAGGAACACTTTTATTTGCTATATGGCCATATAACTAATTACTGTTTATTTAAAAACAGTAATAAAATTTTAATAACAAAGATTTAAAAAAAATTGCAGGGAGTAAGTACCACATCAATCATTGCTACTCCTAACCATTAAAAAGTTATTAGCCATTCCAATGAAAAAAAGCTTTATGAAGAATATTATGAACCTTTAAATTCTGTATATAAAATTATATATTATGTTATACAAACCCTACATATAATAAAAATAATTTAGAGGAAATTGTTTGATTTTTCAAAAACTCTATTAAGTATTTGCAACTTGGCAAAGAGAATTTAAGAGCTACATTCCTAACCATTGCTATTCCTTTTGATACGGATAAATAAAATTAATTAACTTTTAATCTTACATTTAACTGCTTGTAAAAATTTTTAAATGCATCTAAATCAAATAAAATGTTTATTAAAATATTTTAATCAAAATGCATTACATATTTTATTCTTGCTACTCTTTCCTTATAGAACAGGGAACACAAATAGTATGGGCAATGTGGTTTGATGAAAGATAACCTTTATGTATGATTGAGCACCATGCAGTTGGAATTACAATGGAAGAAGTCTCTGAGATGCAAAACTACAGTTGAACAAACTAGTTACGTATTTAAAAATTACATACTAAAATTATACATAGTTACAAAATTTATGTTACATTCTTTTTTTTGTACAAAGCTCTGAACTTTTTTGCATTTGATATTTGAACAAAATTTGACAGTTTCTGATACAAATCTAAATCTAGGATTTACTAAAACATTCCTTTCTGGGCATAAAAATGAAGCTATATGATAGTTACTCGCATATTTCTTGCCTTTTTCCTACTAGTTTTACCACCCGAAAAACAGAAGGAGAAAAGTATGTCGTGTATACTATTTCTAAACAGATGGCTTAAATGATAAACACAGTACATTAGACAACACACATAAAAATACACCATTTTTATTATTATATTATATATTTCAAAAGATTTATCAATTTGAAGAATATTCTTTTACTCACATGAAATAGCTTCCTGTATGTGCATACATTTTTCATTGTTACCATAAATCAGAAATTTCAAAATCATATGTTGAAAGAATTAGGAGGGAATACGTGAAAAGGAGAAATATGCGAGTAAATATGGTATATATTTTATCATGATAAAGCAGATTAATGAACTGAAATTCAACAAAAATAAAAAAAAATGCACATAATTCAAAAATACAGCTTCACATTTACAGATAACCTCCAGAAGAAGAAAAATAGTAAGTGAAAAATGCTTTTAATAACAAAAATAAAACATGAAATAAAGACTATTAAGACGCAAATATACCCAACATTATACTTATACCCATAAAAAAAAAAACACAACATGAAAATTATGTCCATAAAGAAACAGGCATAAGAGATTCCTTAGTGCCAGGTGGAGGTGTTAAGTTTTCATTACACAAAAAGAAAAATGGCAGCAAGACTAAATGCCCTTGAACATTGCTGAGCAGTTTAGATGCAGATTCTGGATCTGTTACAGACATACCTGGTTTTAACAAATACTCTTTCAGCTCAGAAAAACAGCGCACCTCATCAGTTGGAATGCAACGAAAAACCTATACAGAATAAAATAATTCCAGTGATTTCTTCAATACAAATTAAAAATATTTCACTACAAAAATGCTTATTAAAAAAAGTTTCTCACTATAATTAAAATTTTAATTTCTCTGCATTTCTACAGCCAAATGAAACAAGTGCTCTGACCAAACATAATGAACTGCAGTCAATTTCCACTATAATGAACTTCAAAGTACTGAAAGTTTGGTTTGCCCAGTGGTTCATTATATCTAATCTGATATGGTACACATATATGAAAAAATAGATCATTTCACTAAATAGCATAACTAAATAATAACTAAATAGCTTATTGATAAATCACTAAATAGTTTATTGATAAATCCAATAGAAAGAGTGATTAATATTGTCACATTTCCAAAAAGAAATTAATTGTAGCTTTATTTAATAAATAAAGAAGAATTCTTTGTTGAAATTACTAAACTTCTTTTTCATTGTATTTTAGTTTTACCAAATATTAATAATTTCACATGAAAAACTACTTTGTATACAAGTCAAATGATCCATCCCTCCAGATGACAAAATTCTATTTAAAATATGCATTTATAATAATGAATTAGCATCAGCCTTGAAGCAGAACATTTCTCTGACAGCTCATTCAAAGACCTCAAAGGAATCAAAGAACTGATTAAAGCTCTTAGCCTCAACATAATCTCCTAAGGCAGTGATCTCAAACTGAATTTCGATGCAGGCTGAATGTTTTCGATGCAGGCCTAAAAACAGCTGACAAGCCAGAATTTTTTGTTTTACTTTGTTTTTAATAAAATCAAAATTTGTTATTCACAAAATAAAAGATACTTTAATTAAATTTTCAATTTTGCTTATTAAATGTTTATCGAAATATACATACATAAACAAAAATTAATAATATCACAAAGAGAAATAAATTGCTGTTTATTTTTATTTCCTATCTAAAATCTAAAGTGTGTACCTGGAAGACACTTCTATTGAGTATACTTTACTATTAAAATATGGTGATAGCTAAATAATAAATGTTTAGACTGGTATTTGTTTAAAATAATTCTAACATGTTTAATTAACCATTGAATAACTTACTTTAATTTTACCTAAACCAAATTATGGAAACTTTCTAACTTTTCAGAGAAAACTTGTAGGACAAAACTTGAGAATAAATAATGACATACCAGTCTCCTTCTCTTATTTTTCTTCATATAAATAAAAATACACATGTTTGTATGTAAATAATTATAAACTTCTTTTATTTCTTACTACAGCTTGATAGTTGATGCTGCTTGAATTCTTAAAGTTTATAGTCTCACTGAAAAATTACTAGAAATTATCTTCATCATAGATTACAGATGCTGATCGGTCAACCATTTTTTCCACCATAATTTTTAACTATGAAAAACATTTGTTCACATATAAATATATTCTCAAGCACTATTTTCAGTGCAAAAATTCAAATTCATAATAGAGCTTTTTTATTTTTTAACTATTAATAAAATCTGTATCTTGAAATCTTTCAATAAGATTTAGATCACACAATAAATTAATCTATTTTATTGATTTTCTGGCATATTATTCATGTTTTTTTCTAATGATGTAAGCTCCAACTAAAAAACCTAAAATCTCTGCAAGACTGTATTTGCAGGCTGCATAAGTCAGTTTAAGACTACTGTTCTAAGGTATGCTGCTACATCTGCCTTGTATAGCCTTTGATTTAGAACACAAAGAAAGGTAAAGGTGAAGAAATAAAACAGTAACCTAAGGGTGTTTTGCGAGAAATTCTGAAAAAAAGTTTGAAAAATACGAAGCCATTTCAAGATGTCCTTGAAGTTTGTTACATTCAATTTTTATATATTTGGAAGTTCATAGCCCTATAAAATCACCTTAAATCTATTGGAAATTGGACAGGACCCCCAAAATTTTTATACTCAGGGAGTTTGACTGTAGTTAGCAAATTAAGTATGAATAACTGAATAACTTTCTGTATTTATTACAAAATATGATGAAGTAGCTAAGAATGTTATATAAATTTCATTTATTTTACTTATCCTTGTGAAGAAAATGAAAGGATTATATATCTAAGAAAATCTAAGCCATTTAAAAAGAATTCCGAGTAAAACTTCATTTTGCAAAAGAAATTTACAACAATAAAATATTCATAATAAATATTACTTCTACAAAGCTCCAAAATAAAACAGAAAAAATAAAAATTATTCAGGGTTGATTACAAGTGTTTAATTAACATAATCAATTATTAAAACATAATTACAGAGTATAGTGACTTATCATTAGCAGGTGATGCAGAAAGGCATGTGTTCATATTGCTGTTTCAAATATTAACTAAGTACTTTGTGCACGAGAAACAAAGATTACAGCAACTCTGTGCTTTTATTTATTTATTTATTTTTGTACAAGCACTATTGTTTATAGGTTTTTGTTTTAAATAAGAAATGACTAATTTACTTGAGGGGGGGGCTCCCTGACTAAAAAAGAATTTCACATTTTCTCTGGCTTTTTGAAAGAAAGTTTATATTTTCAAAAACTTTCCCTGCCTATATTTTTAATTCTCTGACCTGCTATAAACTTCTCAATATGTTTAAGGTGAATGAGAATCCTAGAAAAGCTCAGCAAAAGGCACTGATTATTAATAAAATAAAATAATAAAAAAACTATAATAAATTCAGAAAGAAAAACAAGACTTAAGTGTAAAAATAATAATAATAATATTAAAAAAAATAAAAAGAGTAAAAATGAAAATATTCAAAACTATTTCAATCAAGTAACTCATTTAGCTAACATGTTTTATTATTGAGGGGGGAACATATACTTTAATATGATAAAAACGCTTACTTTTTCATATATGGATGTATTTAATGCAGCAGTTTTAACCCACACTTCCTTGTAAAAAGACTCAATAACAGGATCTCGAATATCAATGGACTGATTGGCTTTATCTAACAATCCTAAGTGTTCTCTGTGCCAAAATAAAATCATCATAAACATCAGATATTCATAATTTGGTAATAAATACTAAATTATTTTTCATGAGCTATGCCATTACTTTTCATACTTGCAAGAAAATGTCAATGCTCAACAAAATGAAAATGCTTTCCAATCTGAATTTAGCAGAATACATACTGTCTATACAAGTGAATGAAAATAATATCATACAGTTATGTCATTTACTTTATATTTCAATACACTTCTGAAAAAGAATGAACTAAATGCTACTGAAAAAAGTGCATATTTAAATCTTAAGTGCTAAGTAAAAAATAATAAATAAATTAATTAAAATTTCATTTAAATGCTTCAAAATAAAATTTTCAAAAAACATCAAAAATGGAATTTATACCATGACTTCCCAGCAAAAATAATTTGTAAAGAACATTATCTGATAAAAATGCAAGATAAACAAAGCAACCTATAATTAATTTTTTCATTGTTTACTGATAAAATTTGACTCCTTACAAAAGTCTGACAAGAAAATTCTTCTTTAGATATGTAACCGATTCACGCAAAACTGAAATAAAGTAAATATAGTGAACATTCTCTAAAACAACCATCCATGTTACAGACGATTTTGGTCTGTAGTGGAAGTGGTCAGTTTCAAAAGAGAGATGTTATAAACACAACTCAGAGTTCATACACATTTCTGCACATGGAAATTAAGTACTTTTAAGGCCCATTAATGAAAAAATATTAAGGACCTATGGGTAAATCGGAGCTAAATAAATTGAATTAAAAATATTATCTATGCCTGAATTTCACTTTTCTAATACCATCATAAAAATAAAATAGATCTCTAAGTAGTATGCATTATTACTAAACATGAATAAATTAACATAATTATTAATAAGTTTGAGAATAAAATAAACTTCATGGAATTTATCATGTAGCATTAAATATTTTACACTTATAATAGCTGGACATATTTGAAAGAAGATAAATGACATTTATGTTTTACTAACAGTTAGCTTTATGTTGAATTTTTTATGTCTCATTTTGTCACATACTTGGTCAGTCTAGAGGTTTAGCAAATAGCAGGTATATTTTATGTCAAACGGCATAGGTTAAAATGAGAAGTAAGATCATAATCAGAATGATTCATAACAAAAGACTGAATGTTGTCACTGCTGCTGCTTGTCTGGAGAGAAACCTGTTGATTAGAAACTGAAAGGCCTGATGTAGGCACGGTTGGTAAGTGTTGAAAGTTAGTCAGGCTCTGTTTGATGCAGTTAGTGTCGTAGCTTCATGTAGAGTTCCAGGGGTTGCAACCCAGTTAATATACTTTAAAGTTCCAATAAGTCATTAAAGCACTAGAGATGATAAGTTCTTTTCCATTCTTTTAAGTCTCACTTAGATGCAAAGAATAAGTTTTACTTGAATTTTTACATTTTTGTGTTTTATCTTGTGACCACAGTGAATATTAATGAAAGGCAATAACCCGCTTTATTATGTAGAGATAATTTTTAAGCAGTTAGTTATCAATAATTAAATTAGGTAGTTAGATAACCTTAGTCATAATATATTTACATGGCCACTATTAAATTTTATTTTTTAACAATATTTGTCAAAAAAGCCCTATTAAAATCTAAATTAATAAAATTTCACAGTTTAAAATACATGTAATTTATGACATTAATTCTTAAACGATATTAGGATAATTATACATTAAAAGCTACAAAACATTTATGTTTTGTAACAACAACACTCAATAAAATATTTATCCATCATTTTAATTTGAAGCCTTCCCAAACATTTTGGCTAGTTTATATCGATTTATTTTTCTATAAGCAACTTGTCTAACAATTAGAGATTTGTCTCAATATGCAAAAGCCAATGCTCTAGCTAGTTTCTGCATGGTTTATCTCCTAACTTGTCAATCTCTCCACAATGTACCTATGAGGGTTTACTTGATCTGGGAAAAAGTTAAATAGTCCAAAACCCCTGAGAGATGTGAAGCAAATTATCGCTATGGCTGAAAGTAACTACAATATCAGACAAAGGTTTAAATAAGCCTCTTATTTAAAAAACAAAATCAGTTACAGCTCACAGTGATGTAATTATACAAGAACAGTCAAACTCAAAAATGTGGTTTAGTGGTCAAACATTATACAATTTGATTTTAATTTCATCTGGCTCAGTAACTCTATCATATGAGGAAACAGAAATGGGGAATTTTAGGAAGGTTGAAATCATAAACATAATAATAACTGAACATATTTTTGAAGAATAATTTTCTTTATGTATTCAGTTTCTTTCTTCAACATGTTCCATTTTAGAATTTTTGGATTTAATTAAGGATTTCTGTTATTCTAAAAAACACTAATATCATTTAGAATGTATATAAAAAGTGGCTAATTTTATTTCTTTAATAATAATTAATAATATGAACATTCAGAAGAAATATGAAATATATATGGTAAAGAGCGGTTACAGAGCTGGTGTGGCAGAATTTTTAGAATTTAGTGACACACCGAACAACAAAATCTAGAAATGGCAAAACTTTTAGAATTTAGAGCAGGCATTGGAAGCAGAATTTAGAAAGGCACTAGGCAGCAGAATTTAGTATCCGCAGAGATTGCATCAGGTTAGGAAATGCCTAGTGCCAGCTCTGTGTACGATGTATTTAGGCATATTAGATGAATCTTTTAAATTGCAAGTTTTCAATTTCCTTATTAATAAAAAAATCCCTTTCTATAATGCCTGCCCATGTGATAAGATTCAGTGAAAAGTAGAGTCTAGTGAAGTAGAGAAGTCTAGTGAAAAGTAGAGAAAATAAAAGGAAGATAAACACATTAAGAAAATGATTCTAGTATCAGAAGTAAGCCATTCAAATATTATGTTTTCATTGTTCTTCAAGACGTTCTCCAAAATTTCTATAAAATACATCGATTACGTGTTGATACCATGGAGGAATTTTCCTTTTGTCACATATTTCTTGGATCTTCTAGAATCGTGTGTCTATAAATCTTGCCTTCAAATCTTTCTAAACTTTCCAAACTGCAATGTCTAAAACCCTAAAGAAAAATTATCCCTACCAATTCTGTAACAGGAAAAAGCCAAAAATATTTTTTTGGGGGGGGGGGAGGAGGGAAAAGGGTAAAATTAATTTTATAGAAAAAACTGAGTATATTCTGAGAATTTAGAATATTCTCAGACAATTACATGGGAAAAACTTTCACTATGAAAAAGTTAAAAAGAAGACATTTTTAATTAATTACAAAGCTAATTTTGCTTCTGCGAAGAGCTGTTTCGTAAATTGTGCTTTATAGCATTATACTTTGTTTACTTTTCAAATTCAAACTACTGTATACTAAGTTGCCAAAATGAAACTTTATAATATGACAGCAAAAAATAAAAAATGTTTTATTAGTCAAAAGAGGCTTTGTCCCTGAAAGACTATTGTTTCTGTTTTGCGATTTTGTGTTGACTCACTATAAATGTCCGTTTCACTTTTCAAATTGTTGCCACCAAATGTTAGAGTCCTGCATTATATTTGAAGAAATTAAATAATGAAAAATCTGCATAAATGTATGTATATTTCTCACATTGTGATAAAACATGTTACATAGAGCCATTGAATTTTGAATCGTAATCCTCCTACGAATATGGGCATGTGGAAGACCAAATTTGAAATTTGTTTTATTATTGATTTCATATTTTGTAAAACTTTAAAGAATTTTTTATTAACAAACTCAAGGATTTCAAAGCGAGCAATGGCAACATTCTACGGGGAGGGGGGGGGGGAATTTATCTCCAGCACGAGGAACCATGTATCGAAAATTCTAAAGATATGCTCATTTTAAAATTAATTTGGAACATTGCTATTGAACTGAATTTTATGGTTTAAGTCCAAAGAACATGATATTTAATAAATAAGAATAACACACAAAACGTTACAAAAACACAAATTTGGAAGTAATTTAAAATCTGAAACCTTTGAGATTTTTTTCCTTAATGTTATTTTTTAAATATAATTTCAATATATCACCAATACTAATTCAGAAGTCAAACAACAAAAATCAGCGTTATATTTTCAAATTTGAAAATATAATTTGAAAATATAATGATTTTCAAATTTGAAAGTATAAGGATGATTTTTGTTGTTTGACTTCTGAATTAGTATTTGTTCGACGTGTTATTGTGTCTTAATTATATCACTATTATTTTAATGATATTTATCAATGTTACGATGTTTTAAAAAAAATCGTCAGAAAATTCTCAATCTCGGAATTAAAAATTTCTATAGAAACTGATCTTAAAATCGCCAAAATGTTGATAAGTCGCCAAATTTAGAACCGTTTAATAAAAGAATTCACATCCCCAAAAGTGAATTGTTGTTTAAGAGCTTTTTATTAGAAAAAATGAATTTTGAAATGCTGCAAAATTCCTCTAAAATGCTAATTCACACTCAAAATGGCAGTTGTAAAAACAGACAGAAATTTCAGATGATTAAAATTAAGGACCTTCTGCTGATTTTGGCCAAAATTAAGGACTTTTAAGGATCGTACGAACCTTGAAACTACAAACGAGCTTTCATGCTTGATTATTAATTAAAAATTTATTGAAAATATTTAATTTATATTACCTAAAAATTGTTCTTCTTAAACTGCAAGCAAATTTACCAGCTTCATATGATTTTCCATTCATTACAGTTTTCTCAAAATCAACATCTTCAACAACCATGCAAATTTCACTATCTCTATTTCCTAACAAGCTCCTATCATTGATATTTGCAGACCCAACGATAACCACTCTATCATCAGCTATCAGCAACTTACTGTGAACATAGACAAGTTCAGTAACCTGAAAAATTATTCATAAATAAGTAAATAAATATTAAGCACAATAATTGATTAAATGAATAAAATTTCTCATTTCAATATAAACTTACAATTTTTTCACTCAATACACCATGGGTCCTTAAACCATAAAAAGTTATATATGCATTGGGATCTCCCACTGCAACAGAAAAGAAACTTTATAATTTTTAACATTGTTCATTCAAATATACTGAACTTTTTTTATTTGCACAGATTTTTATTTTAAAGAAACATAAACAGCCGGAAACATGTAATACTTGTCAAAATTTTATTTTTTATTCAGCAAATGCATATTTTTTACGTGAAACAATCCTATTTAAAATTGCTGGAAAGATAAAATATAACAAACATAATCTGTAACAAATGATGGAAAAAATGAGAATTTAATTGGTATATTTTTTATGTGTGTTACATACAGTGCATCTATAAAGTTGTAAGGATAACCTTTTAACAAATTCCACAAATTTGCAAAATAATAATCAACAGTATTTATTACTACAACTTCTCAGCTTGTTTTTGATAAAATATTATCTGCTTACAGACACAGTTTTCTATGCTGTTATTATATGTTTTGATCCAGTAGGCATCTGCTGTCATGGATTCCATAGCTAAGAAAAGACTAGGAATAAAATTTTTCTATGAAGGGATAAATAGCATGATATAAAGCACACAAGGGTCAAGTATCAACAGCATCCAAAGCTTTGCACTGCTATGAATGATTTCACGGTGGAATGAAGATGTCGATGATGAATGCAGGATTGGTCTGCTTTTGCAAGCTCAAAGAGTTGAAAATATTGTCCCTTTGAATGACAGCTAATACACTTAACATAAATAAAAACACAACTGGCAAGGTGAATGTTGAAAATCTTTTTAAAAAAAAGTCCTTATCTTGTTCTTTATGAAATGATTGCAAAATAGGAAGACTGAATATATGATTGTCATAATTTCACAAAAATGGCAGGCATAAATTCTGATTATTTAAAACAAATTATAACTACAGAAAAATTAGCTGAAACAGCTGTTAGTGTTTTGCTTATGATCCTGGAATAAAATGGCAATAATGTATTTGGATTAGAGAAGGTTCACCTCACCTGCAGAAACTAAGGTTCAAGAAATCTCAAATAAAAATGATAATGAATTTATTTATTGGAAAGGAATTGTGAACAAATTCAGAGAATTGTATGAAGAAATTAAGCAGCTGATCATGCCAAGCCCTGGACAAATACAAAGTCTGTAAATTGAAAGTTAAATAAGAACAATATTTTTAGTTTTTGATTTTGTATGAACTAACCTCCTCAACTTTGCAGTCCTAAAATGGGAATAAAAATGGGGGTTTCACTGCATTTTAGGATCATCTACAATGAACTCTCACAAGGTGATTGATTACCACTGAAAATGATCAGTTTTTCTGTGAACATAAATAAGTGCTGGTCTAGTTATCTAAGATGACTAGCTTCATAAAAGATCAAAATATTTTTGAGCCACAGATGGTTATATTAAAGAGAATTTTCTGCATATGAAATCGTCAAAATCATTTACAGAACAAATTTTTCGCTGCGATATTTTATAAAAAAAATTTTTTTTTAAATGTGCTAATACATTAAAATAATAAAAATACATTATACGAAATAAAAACAGTATTTTTTCAGAATAAAACGATTCATTATAATTTTAAATAACGAAAATTTACATTGTTCTTACACAACACAGCATAATTTTTAAATAATTAAGTAAGAGGCTGAAATTAAACAAACCTTCTTTTATTAGCCTTTGATACAGTGAATCAGGTCCTCTACATATAGAAGCATAATTCCAATGGGTTATAGCCTGAATAGCTGTGCCTGTACCTGTTCCAATCTCACCTTCAAAAGCAGGCAATAAAGGCATCACAACATACACACGGAAGGTCTCTCTTTCTCTAGTAAAAAATTGGTTTACAGTAATTTAATCAGAGAAATAATTAAATAAAAGATGTATCATGATAAATCCACAAATAATCACTGTGCATTGATCACAGTTATAAAAGGAAGGACACATGGGGGAAAAAAAAAATAGAAGTTGGTGCATATTCACAGCCCTTTACCAGGAAAGAAATAATGCTGGAAAAATATCTAAACAGAAATTTTCAATGCCAAAATCCTTGATCACTTCTTAGACATTTTTCCAGCAGAAAAAAATGCTTCTTCTAAAATAGCACAATACCACTGCTATCGATATTTTAGAAATTAGAAAGCTCCTCCGTGAGTTAGACAGTGTTTTCTGATATTCTACCCACCAATATTTAGTTGCTATGTAATAAAAGGGGAAAAGAAAGAAGAAAGAAGAAAGAGAGAAATTTTGCAATAAGAAATATAATAAACAAATTCATATAACTTGTAGAGACATTAGAATTTTTTGAAGCAGGAGTCATGAAAAACGAGCAATGTCTTCACTGGGACTTGAACCTTGGACCTCTCTATACTCGCCGAGTGTGCTGGCCATTCCATCACAAAGGAATGCTAAGAAGGTGGGAGAAATACCTTATAACTCCCCCCCCCTTTAAAGAGCGACTGGGGATTACAAGACCCAAACGCCAAATCATGGTGGCTAAGAATCACCATTCACCACCATTTTTAGTTCGGACACCACTGTAGAAGACATTAGGTTATTTTTTAAGAAGGGAAGTGAAATTAAGCAATGCCCTCGCCCGGACTTGAACCTCGGACCTCTTGATACACGCCGAGTGTGCTGGCCATTTACACTATGAAGGTTGCTGTGAAGGCAGAAGAAATACCTTATAAAATATTAACAGTTAGCATATATTTTTTCTTAATATAAGCCAATCCACATGTAAGTTGAAAAAATAAGATTTAGTTTCAAAATTCAGTTGAAACTGAAAACCTTACATAAGCAGAATTTAAAATTACCCTAAAAATACAGCTATATATCACCAAGAGTGAAAATAACTTACTGTCTTATTTAGCTATGGAGAATGTCAAGTTTTCACTGTTTTAAAAATATATTAGATATGATTGCTAGGGTTAAAACAATTCTGCATTAGTAATGTTATGGATGGAACTGAAGATGATATTCTTTATGACAATAATGTAAATGGTGAAATGGAAGCTGATGATATTTACACAGATTTACCAGAAGAGGTACTTTCCAAAAATCACTACAAAATTCTGAACTGTAAAACTTTTGCTAAAAATGCTTGGAATACATGAAAAAAGAATCAATTTATTATTTCAAAAGAATTAATAAATAATTATATACAGAACAAGAACTTCAAAATTGTCATTTAGCTTATGTTACCTCAGTGCCAACAACTTAAAAATCAGTGTTTTAAAATAAATAAAGGAACTCAAAGCTATGAAAAATAACTGAAATGAATTCATTTTACATAAGCAGGTATCATCTATTTCAATAAGATTAAAGGCTAATTACTTGTGTGCTTTCACAATACGTCTGAAAAGTGCTTCACCAATTCCATTTGAAACATCCTTATGCCCAGCAGCTTGGCTAATAAAAAACTGATTCTGAAAGAAAAAAATTAAATAAATAAATAAATAAAACATAAAGTATTTAATCTTATACATCCAAGAATGTTTTTACATATTAAAAACTTTACATTTAAACAAGCTTAAATCACTACCAATTCCATTTAAATTGAAAAATAATCAAAATATATAAAAACTTGATTTTCAGTTAAAAGTTAAGCCTTTCTGGTTGCTACTGATTTGATTTGAAAGGCCCCAAAATTTCGATTATTGAAACACTTAAAATTTTCTTCTAAATTCTTTATTTGCTATAATTCAGCAACTGCATTTTTAATTCTGAAATGAGTAGAAACAGATAAAGATTCTTAAAAAAGATAAAATTTTTATACACTTGTATCATATTGGATCACGAATAATAATTGTTAGAAATATTAAAATCTTGCTAAAGGAAAAAAAAACTAAGTATGCTAAAGAAAATAATGTATATAAAGTTTGTAACACGACTTAAAAATTTAGTAAGCAAATTGTTTAAGTATTCCTTCCAATTTAATGCTTTGATTCAGAAAAACACTAGTCATATCAATTAGTAATTAACTACATTATCTAGCTACATGTTTACATGTAAAAATCAGTTATTTTATATGCAAAAAATTAATAGAACTATAAAATTAGTTACACGATATCAGCAAGATCTTACCTCAAAGGAAAACCAATTCTACTAGCAAAGCTTTACATACAATCTTAGATAATGAGTAAAGACTTATGTCTAAAAAATGGAAAATCTTGAAAATTGATATTAAAGTTTGCCACCCCCAGGAATTCTATTTAGAATTGAATTACGAATATAAAGTGGTTCCATGTTTGGGTGGAAGACTACGTTATTCAAAATTTGATGCCTCTAGGTACCATTGTTTTTTCACAATGCGAGATGCAAACACACATTCATGTAGATTCTTCATTAGTTAGTTTTTTTACATATAATACAGGCTGATAATATTTGGCGGCAACAATTTTAAAAGTAATTCAACACAAAATGCTGTTTCAAGACTAATAGCCCTTATGGGCTAACCCCCATTTGGGTTATCATTGTACTTGCTTGCAAATACCATTTAACATTCTCAATAGTTCAGTCCTAAGTTTCCTCAAAATAAATGGCTGATAATGCCTTATATTTCCAAATATTACTATCAGCAATTAATATGGGCAGTAATTTTGCTATAGACTTTAATAGGCAAATTAATTTAAGCAAGATATTTTTTGTGGTGCAAAATTTACAACATTTATTGGAATAACTGTACATTCATCAGTTCTCATGTTACTTTTGTTACTAAGCAGATATTACTAGTAGTTACCACAAACTTTATTATCAATGGATGATCTACATACTTTTAACATAACATTATTCTTCACAGCTTTAAATATACTTTTACAATATTAATGCAGCACTGACTATACTATACTTACAGCATTACTATTAACTTTGGGTAAATAATAATAAAACAATTCAATTAATAATGAATGTAATAACTAACCTCAATATATATATAATGTTTAGAATTATCAATAACAGAAACATATGCAT
Organism: Stegodyphus dumicola; assembly: GCF_044657685.1. Classification (NCBI taxonomy): domain Eukaryota; kingdom Metazoa; phylum Arthropoda; class Arachnida; order Araneae; family Eresidae; genus Stegodyphus; species Stegodyphus dumicola. The sequence goes on from NC_140772.1 coordinate 33,771,860, forward strand.
CATGTATAGACTGTTCCATGGTTTTGATGCCAGCAGACCATGTGCTTACACTTCGTAACACCTGCAGAAAATTTAAGGATCAGAAAAAGAAGTAACACCACATGATCTAAACATATAGGTTAAGGGAAATAAATTTCTATTCTCTACACAAAGACACAGAAATAGTGGTCAGAGGAAGAAACAGAAATTCAAAAATTAATTCAATATTTAGCAGATTTAGATCAAACGACAGTGGTAAAATTGCACAGATCTTTAGAAATGTAAGTATAAATTAATACAAGAGTGACAGCATTTATCAAGCACTAATTTCAAATAAAATTTCTCTTACACAATACTGTACTTTATCTTATTATTAAATACAGTTCAGATAAAACTACTGAAAAAATTAAAACAATTATTATAATCAGCTAAAACATATTTTAAAAATAAATAGTATACAATATGATAATAAAGTTCAGCAGATCAGATTTCACTTCAAAGTGGCTAACATTAAAAGAGAAAAATGTACAAGTTACACACATCGTGTAACATATTTGAATACACAATTACACAATTAAATTATTGAACAATAAGTAAAATTTGATAAAGAATTTAAATATCTTCATCAAACTAAGTAATTACTGAAATCTAAATTTTTTCAATTTTTAGATTTAATACATGAAAATATAAATAAATAAAACAATACATGATTATGATGAAAATATACGAAATATACCAAATTTTTATATATTAATTTCAAATCAATAACAATGTAAAAATTTTTACTACAAATAAATAAACTAGAAACAAAAAGCGAAAATAGTAAGTAAATAAAACTTAAAGGCGAGAAGTTACAAACCTGGCAGTTGGCACAGAACAGCTTGTTGGTAGCACTGGTGTGTAAAGGTGGAACACTCTCACAACCTTCATAAGACTTAGGTAGAAGCCATGGATATGTGTCGTAATATTTTGCTTTTTCAAACTGAGAGACACATAAGTTTCATTACTGAAATTGAAAAGTATCTCTTTTTTTTATGTTAATACAAAGCTACTTTCTTCTATTTTAATTTAACTACAGTAATTTTTATTTAAGGTTTTCTATAACACTATATTTTAGTACAGATTATCTAAAGAGCACTGACACAGTTCTACAATATTTTCATCCAAATTTATAATGAAAGAAATTTCTACATCACTTATATTCACCAATATTAGCTTTAATATATAACAAAACCTCCCCAAGATGACTACATAATGTTAGAGATAATTTCAGTCTATGTGGAAATCCTTGTCTTAGAGAGGTGACATTCAACACCAGTGTTTATACATGCTTTAATCACTTTATCCTACAAAACTAAAATAGTGGCTTTTTTTTCCTTCTTTCCCTCCAAAAATAAACTTTTTCACCTAAAACTGGCATGTGAAATGTTTCTTTTCTCCTTTAACCTGCTGTCAAGACCTGTTTAGAGAACTATCCATTTCTCCCATTCACACTGTTGAATATCATTTCCATACCCATGAGAAAATATCTGATATGGACTCCACATGACTTCCTTGTATGACCTATTAAATTATACCATTTTTTGCTGCATTTTATTTAAACTTATTTCCTCAAATTTCATTAGAAATATATTTCTCATTCAGTCAATTCAGTTCTCACTTCACAGCAAGGCAAAAATACATAAAAATTCAAACCTTCATTAAAACTTGTAAAACACAGAAAAATATAAAACATTGAATACAATTAAAAAAAAGTTTTAAAAAAATCTGAAAGGTTTCAGATTTTAAATTACATCCAAAGAGGCGTTTTTTAACGTTTTGTGTGTTAAATTTATTTATTATATATCATGTTCTTCACACTTAAACCATAAAATTCAGTTCAACAACAATATTGCAAAATAGTTTTTAAATGAGCATATCTTTAGAATTTCGGATACACAGTCTTGCGTAATGGAAATAAAAATGTTTTTTCTGTACAACGTTTTCAGTGCTTGCTCTGAAATCCATGAGTTTGTTAATAAAAAATTCGTTAAAGTTTTACAAAATATGAAATAGATAATAAAGCAAAATTCCAAATTTGGGCTTCCAGATGCCCATATTTGGGTGGAAACGTACCTTATTCGAAATTTGATGTCAGTCTCTAGGTACCATCATTTTACCCTAATGCAAGAAAGATATATTCATTTATGTAGTGTCTTCATTATTTGATTTCTTTAAATATAATACAGGGCAATAAAATTTGCTGGCAACAGTTTGAAAAGTGAAACAATGTAGAAAGTGAATTAAGGCAAAATGTCAAATCGGAATTAACAGTCCTTCTGGGAAAATTGTCCCTTTGGACTAAAAATCTTTTTTTACGATTAAAATTAGTTTCTATTCAAAAACAAGCAATTTGGTCTCTGGGCAGAAAGACAAATTTTTCAGTGCACAAAACTAAAAATTTACTTTTCGTCCCACTCGGCGAAAAGGCACTGAAGTTGGTGCACATACTGATTCAATTCCCTATTCTATTAAGAGGTAATGTAAACAAATGGCCACTTCGTTAGGCTTAGCATCACTTAAAAGAACTTTTAAATCATTGATAATTCTACAACTATTACATACACATTAACTAAAAGCATAAAAAGTTAAACTGAAACATAAGATCATTTTTAAAGCAACAAATGTGCTATTTAGCAACACATAAAAATAAAGAAACTGAGCTTACATAGAATATATATATACACATATACACATTTGGTGTGGCCAATTGCAATGAAAAAGAGAGGTGCACAACTACATGCTATAGCAGTCCCATACATAAAATTTCAACATTCTCAGGCTACTCATTTTCAAGTTATGCGAGAGATATATGTACATACCTACGGACAACATGAAAAATCTCTTCTGAATCCATTTTAGAGAAGAAAAAAAAAAGAGTCCTTTGTTCCATCCATACGTACAGATGTCACGCAAAAACATCGTTCAAATAGATGACAGATGTCAAAATGGATATTTTTGTCAATATACGATACCTGAAATTTTTCACTATTACAACACTTCCTGTACCTCATACAATGTAGTGAAAATCCTTTTGTGTTGCCTAGTCTCATAACTAAAAATGAAGAAAGACAATGCCCTAAAAGGCACATTTTCAAATGAGCAGTAGTTCCATTGCAATGCCAGCTGAAAGGGAATTGGAACTGCATTCTTATTTCCAGTTTTTTTTTTATGTGACTTCTCTTTTGTATGATCCTGATATAACCCTGCTGTACATAAAGCATGACCAATTAAGCCATCGATCACCTCTTCATTTTAGTTGCCTTCGAGAGAACTGGAAAACATGAAGTGAAAAGTTTCTCTCGGGAATAACAATCCAGACCACATTTAACCCCAACAAGTGTGTGCTGTTGTTAACAGATGATTAAACTTTTCACATTGACTAATCTGTCTTAAAGAAAATCGTGAAGTGCTTAAGAAATATTGAGCACTTCATAATGACAGGTTTCACTGTGTTAATGTTTTTTTTTTTTTTTTTTTTTTTTTTTTTTTAAACTAAGCAAAACGTAAACTAAAGAAAATGTAACAGTGACAAAAATCTGTTCATCACCATTATTTATAAAGAGATATCACATGTTTATGCTTGATATGTTTGGTTACCAAAATGAATGGTTTGATCTAAAAGGCAATCAGCCAAATATTGTGCCTTTTAGAAGTGCCTACGGTGGCCAAATAACTAAAATAAATCATTTTTAATAAATTAAAACAATTTTAAATTAGTTTCAATAAATTTAATTGAAATTACTACATTTATTTTTTAACTTTGATACTTTTGTTGGTTTTTATAGACCAACACTGGCTAAATGGGAAAGTTCATCGTCAGTCTCCAGCGAGAGACACCAGCCAAATGAAAATTTCTCTATTTGCCATCAGGGACCAACACTGCACTCAACATATTAAATCTTCTGTTGCCATTTAGCACCACACACTTATGTGAAACTACTTTTTCCACTTTAATGTTTGTTAAATCCAAATATCATTCAACACTAAAAAAAGATAAAATGCTTTACATTTAGCAATGTCAAATGTTGCATCAATTTGTTTTGCAGCAAAAAACAAGCATATACGTCTTATTAATGCTTTGAAGGAGAAATAAGCACATCTCTCTTATTTTCCAATTTTCATCCAAGCCAATTTTTATTCAATAACTTTTGTATACATGAAAATCCTAAGACTAGTAATTTTCATATGTATACTATTTATTAAAGAAATAAAATAGTTATGGGAAAATATTTAGTTTTATAGCTTCATTTTATATTTAATATCTGAGGTCATGAAAAAAAATCTCAATGAGAAAGAGGGCCATGGATGAAAAACCTTTAAGAAGTGCAGGTTTAAAGGTATGCACGACTGTTTTTACTCTATACTTCCACTGGATAGATCATAAATAGTGATTTAAGATTGTCAAAATCTTGCTCAATTAATTAAAACAGTGACAATGAAACTATTTACAAACTACTGAAAATTATGTGTTTGAATTTTAAAAAAATTTTTGGGAGATAAATCCTCAATATACTAAATATTAAGATACAATAACACGCACCATGAAAATTTGAAAACATAACGCTGATTTTTTTTGTTTGACTTCTAAATTAATACTAAATATTGTCATCAAATGCAGTTTTCAGACATATCATACTCAAAACTTCCAAATTTTAATCCCCCTTTTTTTTAGTCATTTTATCAAAAAAAAAAAAAAAAAAATATAGCATGCAATGTTTCGTGAATATTAGAAAATTCCTAAACACATTTTACATCAACAAATCCTACTGAACAAAATTCATTGTAAACTGCCAAAAGAGAAACTTCACCCAACGCAGCTTTTCAGTAAACAGTGAGCTGTTAACGTATTTACGTCATACAACTATATATTTTCGAATGTAATTAAAGTTTATTTATCATTTGTTTTTCATGTCTTTTGAAACTGAATTATTCCTTAATCCACATATAAAACTACTTACAAAACATCTTAATTTTTACAGAATTGAATAATTTTTTTCCAAACTTATTAGCAGTTTTTACAAGGTACCATACTTCACTTATGCTTTCATATCAACTTTCCGGAATACTAGCGAAGATGTTTTAAAAAGCTTTTAAAGCCCTTTTAAAAGAGCTTGCTTTCTGAGATTTTCTTAAAAGACAAAATTCACTGTATAGTAAATACCTTGGATAGTTTGGCTTCAATATGGTTTTAAAAATTTCAAAAGTAACTGAATTGAGCAAAATAAAAATAAATTCTAGAAAATTAGTACAGACTATTATTTTTTGATTCATAAATGATCAGTTTGTTTCCCCTTTTTATACAATCAAGTCCTTTTTTGTGTGGTTTATTTTTATACAGTTTTAAAGTTATATGATACCATATATATTCATATTTTTCTGAGGCTCGCTATAGTACACCTATACTCAGGTCATTTGTTCTTGAAGCCTGCAAACGAACAGTTGAACAAGCAGAAAAAATTATTGAAATGATTGGCACCTTGTCAAGAGTACATTTACGGAAGCTAATCCCAGTCCTCGACATAACCTTACAATTTGCAAAGCAATAAACAGTGCAATTTGTAACTACAAAAGTAATGTATGCAGAGTAAAAGATCAAAATAGAAAAACGTGCAGACACTGATATTGCAAATTTCAGAGAATAAAACAATAATTATAAAAAACATGCATTTTTAAAAATTACTTATAATAAACAAATCAAAATTTAGTAATCACATTTTATTTAATGAAAAAAGGAGGAAAAATAAAATTTTGATCTGTTATTTTATATATGTATTTAGTTGCCAATGTATGTATTTAGTCTACTTTCAAACAGTTTGGGATATTGGCAGAATCAGTTATCCAGATTATGGAAAATATTGCTGTACTATAACAAGCATTTAACTTTTTTTTTCAAATAAATACGACAGGATGAAGCAAATGGCAATATAATAACATTAAAAGCTACCATATCAAAATCATTCTATCTATTAATGATAAGAATTCTGGATGCAAGTGCAGTTATATTTAAATTTCATTGCTTGCAGAGAAGAAAATAAATATCTATTTTCACAGAGAAAGGTTCATGTTTTATCATAGTAATATATTCCAGAAGATCATTATGATGTGATTTTGATTGACTGATAGGTCAGTGTAATAAGAATTAGATAAATGAAAGACTGGTGGACATTTTCATGAAATACTATATCAGTATGGATCATTTCTGAGGATCATACAAACAGGAGTTACCTGTTTTAAGATGACTTCACATTATAATTTGTCAAGGTGACATAATGGTTTTCAGTCAACCCTCCCTCAAGTCCTCTCCCTTGGAATTTCATTTGAGTTAGAAGCTTAACAGTTAGTAAGGCCTGGAGTTACACAATATGCCCCAGATGAGCACACAGGTGTCAACCTCACTTCAAACTGTATATGTCTATACATGTTTATAAGTTAGATGCTTAAAATAGATTAAGCGTATATTATTCATTACATATATTCCACATAATTTCACAAAGAAAAAGTATGGATAATGCAGAGTTATTAAAAAATGTAACTAATTCACGGTGATATATTTTATTAAGGGGGGGAGTACTTCAAATTGTAACCAGGCAAAAAATATTCTATCAATAATGAAGATTTACTCCTTGTAAATGTTAAAGAGAGTTAAGGAATCATAAGATTGAATTGAAGACTACACTGACTCAAAACCAAAAGTACAGATATATATTTTTAATTTTTTGGAAGAGATATTAAAAATACTGAATGATGAATGTACCTTAGTAAAATTCCATCTTTGAATGAAGTGTCGAGCCACATCTCTTGCAGCAGCACCCTGTACATAAAGTCCAATATCATGCCATGGCATTCGAGGAGTAGCGTATCTATCAATCAAATCTATTATGGAAGAATGATTGATTTTTTCCCACTTTTCAAATAATAACAATACATTTTAAAGTGTAGCTACATTATTAAATAAAATAAATAATGTAAAAAACTGAATATTGAAACAAAAAAAAATAGATTTGACTGTAATGTATGCACACATGGGGCATTAATACGTAATACAGCACTCTCATGAATACAAATATCATGATTTTCTGAAATTATATGAACTGGTATTGCCGGATGTTATGTAACATAAAAGAAATCATAAAGAAGGTAAATATAAATTTTTCCACCAATTTCTACCATAAGACTGTCACTTTAGTATTCTAGCCAAATCAATCTCTAAATTACGCCTTCCCTAAAAGGCAGAAATCAAAATGCAAAAAATATCCAGTCATCTGAAGAGTTCTCCAGTTTTTTGATGATGAATACAAATGAAGCAGTACAAAAACATACGAAACTTTCATCAAATCCACATATAAGATCTAGTTTATTTTATGATTTTTTGAAAAAAGTGGAAAATTCCTTTTTTTAAAAAGTCATTATATTTATTTGTAAAGAAAATATCAACATTCTATTCAATAGTCTCCAAAGAAGCGAACTTCAATGCATTCAGAGAATTCTGAAGTGACTTGAAGAGATGAAAATCTAAGAGAGCAAGGTGTAGTCAATATGGGGAGAAAGGGGGTACAAAACATCTTAGCCATATGCAGTAAGTTTTTGCCTGACATTCCGAGAAATAATGGAAGACGAAAGCTACTCAAAGATGGGTCAGTTCTGGGCACACTGCTTCAATCTCTTCTATTAAAATTGCTATGTGGAAACAATACATAAAAAATAAATAAATAAAAATTTAAAAGAAAATCAAAAAATATTTATTATTTGATTTGATGAAAACAATTCACAATATACAATTCCTTTGTAGTTCCACTATTCACAAAGCATTAATTTTTGGGATGCAACCCCCCCTTCTTGGATGTTATTAAAGAAAATTCTTTTGGTTTATCTCATAATGTTTTTCTTGTAGCATTACCATATAGTATACACTTGTCATATCCAGTAATGGATTGCAGCCCTCTTTTTTTTTTTTTTTTTTTTTTTCCAGCAAAGAGTCATACACTAAAACTTGACCAAAAAAATATTCTGCTCTCTTAAAGAATGGGATAACCATACATTGTAGCAGCTTACATAGCCAGGCTTCTTCAAATGATCACATACTGTACTTTTGGGAATACTTATTCTGTCTGGTAGTTTCTAAATTGTGTAACTTAGACTTTCAACAATAGCTTTTTTTAATAGGTATTTGTTTGAAGAAAATGGTCATCCAGAGTAGGCATCATCTTTGAGGCTGAAATTTCCCTGAAGCTCAAACCACCTCCGAATTGCGACATTCGAAACAGCATTTTGCCCATGTGTGGTACATATTTTAGAAATAGTCCGATTAGTATTTTCCCCTTTCTTAAAATAAAAGAGCATAAAATAATAAAAATGAACTTTTGAGTTCTACGATTTTAGCACTGCAGTGAAAAAAAGAGTAATGCCATAAAACACGTTAATTATGCAACATGCGCAAAGATCTTATTTAAACATCCATTTCGATCAAGATCTTTCCTTACAAGCAATAAGAAAATATTTACGGGGGGATAAAAAAGCATTATGATTTGAAAAAAATTGCAGAAATTTTAAGATGACCCCATATTTAAGCACACTTTAGACATGTACTTAAACAATATTTGACATATTTGGAGAGATATTTCTGATACTAATATTAAACAAACATTAATAAAAAATAATTACACATCATCAAATTATATATTATTATTTATTGGCAAATTAAAGATAAAAATTCCTCACTTAAGATATTTGTAACTGCTTGACAATACTATAGTATCATTTTTGTAAATACCATAGTTACACAGATACATTTCATGCACAATATGGGAAATTTGAAAAACCTTATTATGTTATTTAATAACTGATAAGAATACTAACAACATAATATTACATCAAAGCATTGAAATAGTGAATTTTTTCTAAAATTTTTTAACAATACTAAACATTGATAAGCATATATTTACTCAAAAAAAAAAAAAAAAAAAAAAAAAAAAAAAAAAAAAAAAAAGTATTTAAAATAAAGCTAATCAAATGTTTGAATATGAAGCAATCATTTTTGCAACATTTATATAAAGTCTGAAATACTTTTTATGCGTATATTTATGAAAGTCAAGCTCTTAATTTTATTCTATGAAGTTTTTATAATGAAGCTTAATAGTTTCTTCAGATATAGAAGCCTAAAACAGAGCTTTGAAATGGCAGCATATTATAGAGTCCTTACATTAAATTAAAACAAATGCTTTACAGATGAATGGATGTAATTATCAGAATTCCATCTAAATAATTTAGGATGGTAAATCAAGCTGTTACGTGTTTTTTCTAAAAATGCCAAAAGATGGAATGGATTTTACAAATTATCAGATTAACAACATTGTACATTTTCAAGATGACTATTACAACACAGGTGGAATTAAAATAATGGCTATTAAATAAGGTTATTTGATACACAGAAAATGCATATTTTAATTTTTTTCATTACACCGATTTTTTTTAATTTCTTAAAATATTTACATCTATGCAGGATTAAAAATTTAAAAATTGTTTTAAATGCCTTTAAAATTCAATTAATTAGCTACAAAAATAATCAAAATTAAACTCTGAAAAACTGGAAGCTTACCCTGATAAGGCTTGTGCAAATGCTCAAAATCTTTAACAATGAAATTGATGTAATCTTTACCAATCCACAACTTTGGACTTCCTTGCAATCCTAATTCATTCAGAGCAATTTCGCTGCTTGTTTTTCGCATAGCTATATCAGGTATATCCAGACTGTGAAAAGAAAAAACAAACTTCAAATATATACAGAGGAACATAATTTAATATTTTAAAGCCACTGTTAAATACTATAATAGTTACTCTATTTCTGTCCAAAGAAGTTAATCAGATTACGCTGTATAGTTCTGTTCATGATATTCCAGATATTATTTAGATTTTATCATAATTCAGGGTCTTTCAGTACATATTTTACACTAAAATACAGTTACATATCAGTATCTCAAATCTCTTTAATTCAATTTCTTCATTTATACCAAAAAAATTATTCCTTGAATGTTTAGCATTAAACTGACATAATTTTCCAACGATAACCTTTGCCACTTCAAATAACCAATATCTATGTCAGAGTAAATGAATCAGTACTTGGATCTCCACCATTTTTTCCCAGAAGCCCTCAGTAGGCCCTAGCAACTTGATGGCTTGCCTAACAGCACTTTCCTGTGGAGTGGAGAAATTTCTATGACCTTTAGCCCCTAATGCAATGATGATCAATCAGGGAGAACTGTAATTTACGGTCTTCCTTTTTTCACAAAAATTACGTCCTTAGTAGGGTTTGGTAAAGCTCGATGATTTGAAGCTCGGTTAAGCTCGAGCTCGATTGTTTTTTCGGGCTTTCGAGCATTTGAAGTTGACATACTTACATTATCAAAAGATTTATAATGGACTTAAAATAATTGTTAGCATCAATTGTTAGCAATTAATATTTTTCAGAAATTTAAAAGAAACTTTTTCTTTACTTAACATTTATTTATGCATTTATATTAATGAAAAAATATTTTAAAAACACCAGTGCATGTAATGTTTATCTGATAGCTTCGACCTAATTTTGGTGCAAAAATTGTTGGCCATGGAAAATGCCCTCTCAGAATCAATCAACGTTGGTTTTATACTGTAAATAGCTTCAAGTAACAGGGTTCGTACACATTTCTGCCCACGGAAATTAAGTACTTTTAAGGACCATTAATGAAAAAAATTAAGGACCTATGAGCAAATGGAAACTGAATAAATTCAATTAAAAATATTATCTATGCCTGAATTTCACTTTTGTAATACCATCCTAAAAATAAAATAGATCTTTAAGTAGTATGCATTATTACTAAACATGAATTAACATAATTATTAATGAGTTTGAGAATAAAATAAACTTTATGCAATTTATCAAGTAGCATTAAATAGTTTACACTTATAATAGTTGGACATATTTGAAAGAAGATAAGTGACATTTACGTTTTACTAACAGTAGCTTTATGTTGATTTTTTTATGCCTCATTTTGTCACATACTTGGCCAGTCTACTTGGTTTCGTAAATAGTAGGTAGATTTTGTCAAATGGCATAAGTTAAAATAATAAGTAAGATCATCAGCATGATTCATAATTAAAAGACTGAATGCTGTCACCCCTACTGCTTAATCTACAGAGAGACCTGCTGATTCAAACAAACCTGAAAGGCCTGATGTAGGCACAGTTGGCAAGTGTTGAAAGTCAGTCAGGCTCTTTTTGATGCAGTTAGTGTTGTAGCTTCATATAGAGTTCCAGGGGTTTGTAAATCAGTCCAATAAGCCATTAAAGCACCAGAGGTGATAAGTTGTTTTGTATTATTTTAAGTTTCACTAGATGCAAAGAATACGTTTTACTTGAATTTTGACATTTTTTTATTTTATCTTGTGTCCACAGTGTGCATTGGATTATTTATGGCAAGGCACACGAGGGCTATCAGCCTAAAGGGAAGAATGCCTTCATGGAGGACTTTCTAAGGGAAACTTGCTCATATACACGTTACACATGGGGAAAACCACGAAAACACCCATGCAGCCAGCCCGTTCACGGGATTCGAACCTTGGACCGAACTACCAGTGTTCAGCATCTTTACAGCTCGGCTGCTGGTGGGCCTAACCACAGTGAGTATTAATGAAAGGCGATAACTCGCTTTAACATGCAGAGAAAATTTTTAAGCATAAACAGTTAGTTATCAATAATTAAATTAGGTAGGTTAATAACCTTAGTCATTATGGAATTACATGGCCACTATTAAATTTTATTTTTTAACAATATTTGTTAAAAAAAGCCCTATCAAAATCAAAATCTAATAAAATTTCACAGTTTAAAATACATGTAATTCATGACATTGATTTTTAAACGATATTACGATAATTACACATTAAAAGCTACAAAACATTTATGTTTTGTAACAACAACACTCAACAAAATATTTATCTGTCATTTTAATTTGAAGCCTTCTCAGACATTTTGGCTAGTTTATATCGATTTCCTTCTCTTTAAGCATCTTTTCTAACAATTAGAGATTTGTCTCAAAATGCAAAAACCAATGCTCTTGCTAGTTTCTGCGTGCTTTATCTCCTAACTTGTCAACCTCTCCACAATGTACCTATGAGAGTTTATTTGATCTGGTAAAAGTTAAATAGTCCAAACCCCTCGACAAATGTAAAGTATATTATCGCTATGTCTGAAAGTACTAACTGCAATATCAGACAAAGGTTTAAATAAGCCTCTTATTTAAAAAGAACTTAAAACATAAAGGCATGTTCTGATGCTAACAAAATCAATTACAGCTCATGGTGACATAATTAAACAAGAACAGTCAAATTCAAACTAAAAATGTGGACTAGTGGTCAAAGATTATACAATTTAGTTTTAATTTAACCCTCTAAGCGGCAATATATATTAACTAAATATTTTTTTATATATCTGTAAGAATGTATATATTATGTACATATTAAAATATGTCAGAGAAATTGAGGCAATATATCAAAAGTACACAAATCTAGGTATGTAATACCAGGAGAATTTTTACATTAAAATCAAAAACATAATTTGTTCTCATCGTAGTTTTGGGAAATTTGTGCTTTCTTAGCAAAAACCCTGACCGCTCAGATTGTTGGCTCAGTAACTCTATCATATGAGGAAATAGAAATGGGAAATTACAGTAAAGGCTGAAATCATAAATAATTGGGTAATTTATATAATAATAACTGTGCATATTTTTGAAGAATAATTTTCTTTATGTAATCAGTTTCTTTCTTCAACACGTTTCCTTTCCATTTTAGAATTTTTTGATTTAATTAAGGATTTCTGTTATTCTAAAAACACTAAATGCATTTAGAATGTACAGAAAAAGCGGCTAATTTTATTTCTTTAGCAATAAGAATATTCAGAAGAAATATGAAATATATATGGTAAATGCCAGTTACAGAGCTGATGTGGCAGAATTTTTAGAATTGAATGACACACCAAACAACAAAATGTATAAATGGCAAAACTTTTAGAATTTAGAGCTGGCATCGGATGCATTTAGAAAGGCACTAGGCAACAGAATTTAAGATCCACAGAGCTTGCATCAAGTGGGAAAATGCCTAGTGCCAGCTATGAGTATGGTGCATTAAGACATATTAGATTAATCTTTTAAATTGTAAGTTTCAATTTCTTTATTAATAAAAAAATCCCTTTCTATAATGCCTTCCCATGTGATAAGATTACAAGCATTTTTGATATTTTCCATGCTTGTGTCTAGTGAAAAGTAGAGAAAATAAAGGGAAGATAAACATGTTAAGATTCTAGTATCAGAAGTAAAACATTCAAATATTATGTTTTCATTGTTCTTCCAAACGTTCTCCAAAAAATAACAAATTCATTGCAAACTTTCTGTACAATACATCAATTACGTGTTGATACCATGGAGACATTTTTCATTTTGTCACATATTTCTTGAATCTTCTAGAATTTCTATAAATCTTGCTTTCAAATCTTTCTAAACTTTCCATGCTGCATTGTCTAAAATCTTAAAAAAAATTATCCCTACCAATTTTGTAACAGCAAAAATCCAGAAATAGTTTGGAAAAAAAAAGGGAGAGAAAAAGTGTAAAATTAATTTTATATAGAGAAAAACTGATGCATATTCTAAGAATTCTAAATACTACAAGACAATTACATGGAAAAAAAAACTCTTACTGTGAAAAAATTTTAAAAAAAGACATTTTTAATTAATTACATAGCTAATTTTGCTTTTTCTAAGAGCTGTTTCATAAATTGTGCTTTACAGTATTATACCTTGTTTGTTTTTCAAATTAAAAATATTGTATAATAAGTTGTAAAAATGAAACTTTATAATATGACAGTGGAAACATAAAAATGTTTTTAAAGTTATTTTTTAAATATAATTTCAATATATTACCATTATTTTAATGAAATTTCTCAATGTTACAATGTTTTTAAAAAAATCGTCAAAAATTCTCAGATCTCGGAATTAAAAATTTTCTATAGAAGCTGATCTTAAAATCGCCAAATTTAGAACCATTTAATAAAAGAATTCACATGCAAAAAAGCGAAAAGTTGTTTAAGGGCTCTTTATTAGAAAAAAATGAATTTTGTATGCTTATGTTTCACTTCTTGCTTAGAACCTCGAGTATCGCATCACTCTTTTATTAGAAACAGAAACAAATTATAACCCATAAAACCATTCAAAAGATATGTCAGTGAATCGCCAAAAATATTCCTCTGAAATGCTAATTCACACTCAAAATGGCAGTCGTAAAAACAGATAGAAATTTCAGATGATTAAAATTAAGGACCGTCTGCTGATTTTGGCCAAAATTAAGAACTTTTAAGGACCAAAAAACGATTGCAAAAAATCTAAGGACTTTTAAGGACTGTACAAACCCTGAGTAACCACTTTAAATTTACAGTCAATTCACCATTACTTTTTGACAAATTAAATTCTTGACTTAATTTTTTAAAGTGGTCACCTTCTGGTAGTTTGCTAGTCGGGGTTTCTAATACAGCACAAAGTCTGCAATCCGGACTCATCGGGACTTTCGCGATTCCTGATTAGGGTTTTTTCTTTTTCTAGATTATAGATCATCGATTTAAATCTGGTAAGATGGTATGCAGAAATTATACAGTTAAAAATATTTAAACTGTAATTTATGAAATAAAGAGCAATTATGATCTAAAGGGTATCAAATTTTACAAAAAAAAAAAAAGCTTAATATTTATTTGTTTACTTTATTAAACATTTCTTTCAATGTGCGTATGCGTAATGTATGCGCATTCTTTATGCACATGCGTAAAGTTTGTGGCTTTGAGGTCCGGATAATAGATCATTCTGGATTACGGACTTTGTACTGTAGTACTCTAAGTGTTTCTTCAAGAGAAGCACCAACTTTGGTAGTTGTTTCTGCTTCACTGCTTGATTTTTCATTTGATAAATTTGGTGATGAATCTGGTGACGGAAATAAACACTTCATCAAAGCAGCTGTTAGTTCTATAGAAGCTTTTGATGGCGTTTTATTTAAGTTGTTTAGTGAATTCATCAAATCTATGATGTTTTTGTTGATTCTGCTATTGATGTAAAAAATCAATATTTTCAGAAAGAGAACTACTTATTTCAGATTCTTGTACAGGTAAATTCTCTCGCATAAAGTTGATAGAAATATATGCTATTCGTAAAGTGGCTTGTTTTTCACCCATAGCCTTAAGTGCCACTTCAATTGGTTTTAATGCCAAGACTATCAATTTTATTAATTCCAGGTTTAAATTTGTTAAAATATGTTTAGATCCAAGTTCAATGAGTACATCCTTTGTAACGTCATACAATTTTACAAATGTTTTAAGCATTTTCAGCATTGAATTCCATCTGGTTTTACAATCCAAATAGAGTTGTTGCTCTATCTGTAATTTTTCTTTACATTTAGACTTGAACAAATCTGAATGCACAACAGAATTTTTGAAAAAAATTACAACTTGTCTCACAATATTTATGTTTTCCTTGAACGTTTCATTCTGTAATTCAGTTTCATTAATGCTTAAACCATTATCAACATCATCAGTCTATACTGAACTTTCGTCTATACTTTCTTTTGTCCCTGATTTTTCATTATAAGAAGTTTTTGTAACAGCCAAATGCAAGGCATGCACAAGACATGTTTGATAAAAAGCAGGTGTTTCTTTTTCGAGCTTGATCATAACACTTGCTCCATCCCCAGTAGTGGATACAATATCATGCTTAAATGATAGACCAAAAGATTCAAGGTGCTCTTCTACAAGTTCTTGGGTTTTTTTTTTTTTTTTATCGCAACTTTCAAAAATTCTTACCAGTCCAAGATTGATGTTTTTTTGGCAGGTAGTATGCAGATTTATATTCAGGAATCCCCGGTTACCAATGCTGGTCCATTCATCTATGGTAATGGAGAATTTCTTTGATTCGCCAATATCTTTTTTAATATCATTTTTGATTTTTTTTCACAGTTTCCATATGGTTATGAACAAGAGCCATTGCAGATTTTTTTGTTGGCTGGAAGCTTCAATACCCCTTAAGGCCAATGATTGCCGAATAAACTCTGACTGAGTGATTTGACGAATTGATAAGCATCTACTGCAGCCATTTTTGCAACAATCTCTTCAATTGATGTTTTGATTACGAAATTATCCAAAGTTTTTGTTTTTTTAGCTGTCGTTTCTGCCTCTGCTTTGTCAACGTCAATGTTATGAACGCTGCTTAGATGACGACACACTGTTGATGTATTTCCATTTAAAATGGAAATTTTTTTATTGCATTTATTGCAGCATGCATAATTTTGGTCTGCCTTGGCGAAATGACTCAAAACGGTTGATCTTTTGTTTTTCGGCATGATTACTATTCTAGAAAAAAAATAGAAAATACTACTCTAGAATATGCATGTATTCACGGCTGTAACTCCAATAATATTAACCATTTTTACCAAAATACTGCTAAAATTTTGACTTAATTTGTGTTGAGATATTAGTAATCGCATTCTTATTGGTTAAAAGGAAGCATAGCTTTCTATCACGTCCAAGCTTTCTGTCAGGTCTGAAGTATTTCAAAACTTAATCCCATTCTATTTGCTTATGATTTGTTAAAACATGATCTGCTTGTGTCTCTGCGTATTACTCTGTAATAAATGTTTGTTTTGTAAAACATGGCATTTTCAATGTTCAACAATTTGTAATTTTGTTTTTTTACTGATACTAAGAAAATCATTATTTAATATTTCATACACGTTGCTACTTAAAATTAAAAGTATATTGTTTCTATCGGTAAAGATTTAAAATCCTTGCATTTCTATGTACTGTACTGTAGGCGGCAACAAATTCATCTCTTTACCAAAACAAAGTTTCAACACTGTTCAGGTAAAAGTACTGATAAAAGTAAAAGCATTTTACTGTATATATCCTTGAACTATTTAACATGTTTTATTAACTATAAATATTATTATAAACTATAAACATTATTTTACTGTTATAATCCTTTTATTGTTTAACTTTACTTATCTGTAATACAATTATAAAAGTTTTAGTTTTTATGTACTTAAAAAGGAGCAGTTATGATACCAATAAAATGTCTTCTAGGATTCTTAAGAAATATGTTGACAAATAAATTAAAACTAAAATGCAGAGCGAAAAACATTTTGTATGTACAGAGCTAGAAAGCCCGTCGGGCTTTGATTCGAGTATCAAGTACTCGAAAATGACCAAAAATTATCGAGCATCAAGCTCGAGCCTAAGCTCGTTCAAACTCTACTCCTTAGAATCCTGATATTTTGTTTTTCAGAAGTTGACATTTTGGTTGCTACACATGGGACTTTTAATCTAATAGATGCCAAAACTGTGGAAAATACAGAGTTACCATGCCATTACTACTTACATTTTTAAAATGCATCGAATTAACAAACTTTATAAAACTTTTATTTTTTGTTCAAAAGCTTAAAATGTAAACTAATAACACTGCATGTTTTTATTAACGTTTTATGGTATTAACATTATATGCACTGCTGTTCAATATTTAATACGAAATTAAAAGCTCATTAACTTGAATCTTTTCCACCTTCCTGCGAGATTCAAGATTGAGGTCTAAATATATTCCAGGTTGATAAAAATTTTTAATATATTTAATATACTTTTGGTTTTAATTTAATGAATAGATTTCTGTAAAAATATACAGTAAATCTTCTGTGGTGACTTAAGATACCAATTGCTTGGGGGGGAGGACTTGTATTTTTTAGAACAAAAATAAATACCTGTATATGATTCCAATTGTGCAATATTACCTAAAAAACCTTCAGACTCTATTAGACTACAAGTGAGTTTGTCTGAAAATGTATGGCAAAGCCTCATGAAAGCTTTAAATAACACTTTTTTTACGCTTGAATTGAATAGAAAGCAAAACTCGTACATACACTCAAAACTCTGCCCCTTGCAGGTATTAAAATAACATAAAATTGAATTTACAATATGAAAAAGATCATAGCTAAAGACTATATAAATTTAATAAGCTGGCTCAAAACTTATATCATGTTTTAACTTTGGCTAGCACATGACTAATGCTGATATATTAATTGGCAGAGTTGGATGACAGCAAAGTTGCAAGCACTGCTACCAACAGCTCTATATTTAAGACATTCAAAACCCTCATTTTAAATAATACTTTTTTACTTATTCACATCCTGGTGGAGGCTAACTGAAAGGCGAAATTACAGCCAAGATCCAAATCATAAAATTCCATAATTAACATAAAATATTCTATACCAGCATTGAACATTACCCCAATAAAAGATCAAAATCATCTAGAATAATCGCCTTAGAGAGAGGTCACTTCATTTAATACATTTCCAATTTTAATCTAACAAAATAATTAAATCCCAACCAATTCAAATGCTATCAAACTGCTGGTGTTTCTATTTTGTATTTTATTTACAAAACATAAATGTATAAGAATTTACATTAAAAAATGAACATTACAAAATAATTTAAATATCAAAATTCATCAGGCAAAAAAATTAAAGCAAATTTAATAATAAAGAATTTACATATATCTGCAGTGCACAAACATTTTCAGCATACGTTGAGTTTGAGCATGTGATAAAATGGCAGGAAAAAAGAAATGAAATTCAAAATCAATTTTAGTGCCACCATCTAAAAACAAACAGCTTACTAAAAGTAGTAGATCGCATAGTACATGATTACCAAAGCAGCAATACAGACACATACAGAAATTAAAAAAATATCATGAAAATTATATAAACTTCTTACTTATCCAAACTGGTATTTAAAGAATCCATCGATTTATTAAAAGATTGCTTTTTCAGTCCCTGTAAACGCTAAAAAATATTTTAAAAAAATCTATTAATAAATGATATAATGTACTTCTAAAAGAAGATATAATACATTTTTAAAAGAATAGTTTTCTTTCCAAATACTACAAGATATGTCATGCTATATATAATATTTTTATTAAAATAATCAAATACATCGAAGTGCAACTGAATTACGGATAGCTAGTCAATAACGAGTTGGGCCTCCTCTGGCCTTTATAATGGCTCCCAAATGATGAAGTATAGATTCAATAAGTTTCTGGACGCATTCTATGGGAATGGCTTGCCAAACATTAGATAGAGCTGTCTATAACTTAGGAAGAGTCGCTAGTGTTGTGTGATAAGATTTTAAACCTTTCTCCAAAGTGTCTGAAAGATGCTCAGTAGAATTTAGGTCAGGGCTTTTAAGTAGCCAATTTATGACAGAGAAATTTAAAACAACGCTCATCCAAACAGACAGCAGTAAACCGGGACCTGTGAGAAGGTTCAGTTATCTTGATGGGATACTTCATTTCCATGTCAATGGAGGACAACATAAATAAATAGATGTAGATGATCACCCAGTAACTCTATGTACTGAATCATATTGAAGGAGGTTGGTACAAGTACCAAAGATCCCAAACACTGCCAAGAGAAAACATCCCAGACGATGATTAAGCCACCATGGCCTTGTACAGTTCCAAACTGCCATTCAGGGTTCATGGCTTCATGAGTCTTATGCCATATTCTCAGCCTCCCATCGGTATCAATTAGTCAGAATCAAGACTCATCACTCCATGCTACTCATATCAAGTCCACTATAGTCTATTTTCTATATTCTCTTGCCCAGGCAAGAAGTGCAGCTCAACGGCATGCATTCGGCAAAGGTAATCTCGTGGGTCTACGGCTTCCAAAGCCCATATGATGAAGCGAGAGCTACACGATCCTTTTACTGACTGTATGGCTGTTGCTCTGATTCAGATTTGAGCTAATGTTTGGCTTCATTGACTATGCATAATGCATCTGAGCCGTCTCACACCATGCTTGTTCTAGGTTAATTGCCCTTTGCAATTTGCTTGATGGCTAATTCTTGTTCCCACCATCCGTGTATTCTCAGTATACTCTTGACACTGTCGACCTTGAAAATTCTAGCCCACTGAGGATTTTGGAAATTGAATGGCCCATGCGCCGAGTGCCTACTATCTGTCCGAGATCGAAGCTGTCTAAATTAGAAGTTTTACCCATACTGGCAATTGAAATGACTGATTAACAACAACCATAGTACTAGCTGTATGTGCACTTACCACAACTTCCTCATGCGAGCACAGATGCCACGCAGCACTATAAAATTTGCATAGCCATATCTATCCCTAATTCAGTGTACTTTTCTAATAACTACAAATAACAATTTGACATAAGTAGAAAATACTAAAAATTT
Source organism: Stegodyphus dumicola (assembly GCF_044657685.1). NCBI lineage: Eukaryota > Metazoa > Arthropoda > Arachnida > Araneae > Eresidae > Stegodyphus > Stegodyphus dumicola. Next base: position 33,792,176 of record NC_140772.1, read on the forward strand.
TATTAATGTAATACTTTAATTGAAAAATACAATTAAAACAATAAAAGCAAAAAATGTATTTTGTAATGAACTGCATCAAGAAATAGTATGTTTGTAACAAACTAAAACATGATTTTAAGATCATTTATTTTCATTTTGCACCCCTTAATCATCACTGAATTTTTTTTTTCAGAAAAAGAAACAAAATATGTAAAAATTAATTTAAAAAAATGTCCCAGCATAATAACCCTTACTTAAATTAGTAAATTAGAAGAGTACAGATTTAAAGAAAAAAGCAACTCATAATTATTCTTATTCATCTTCCTTCAAATATTTCAATTAAAAAATTAAACATCAGTACCATTCATATTGCATAATTACAGTAAAATTCTATACTACAATTACTGCCTTGGGTAATTTATACAATACAGCCAGAATATACTGAATTAATTAACAGAACTTAATAATATTAACAAGGGGATAGGGAAGGCTCATGCTCAGGGACTGATTAACAAAACTGAAGGTCTGGAACAAAACCTGCTGTAGAAGCTCCTTTCTATTTAATTTTTGCTATGCAGCAGATATCTCTGATATCAATTACATAAAGTGCTTCAGGAAATAATCCAAGAATATTTTTTATTTAAAGTTATTTAAACAAAAAACTTATTTTCTGATCATTCGAACCTAAATGAAAAGTTGCCAACTCATTGTCACATTAATGAATTGGCAGAAAATGCTTACTTAGCTAATTTAAATAATTTAAAAAAAAATAAATATTATACTTACAACAACAGCTTGCATAACCCGCTTTGCTTTAAGTTTTCTGGATGTGAATCTCTTTTTAGCACATTCATCATTATCCATCACTTTCAGATGAGGATATTCTGAATCGGTGGAGATATTCTTTGCTTCTGATGATGGTGTTAAAATTTGGGATGATGATGGAGTTGGGCTCTCTATGTTGATTTGAACTGCATCACAACTTCTGAGTAAATCACCACTACTTTTGTCTGCAGTAAAAAAGGGAGCTGGCTGGGGAAGGAGAGAAAGACGGACAAATTTCCAAGGCTTTGTTAGTAATAAGGAGGTAGTTAATTCAAAGCACAAAGGGAAGGGGAATCAGATTAGAATTTTAGAATTTTCACTACATCATACAAAAAACATTTTTGACAGTACATTTTATAATAAGAAATGATCAGTGTTGAAACAGGATCAGAAAAGTCTAACTAAATTTCATCTAAATAGCAAGTTACAAATTGAGAAGTTTAGAGTTATTTGCTGGGTTAACTGTTTAAAAATTATAAGAATCAGTTAAATATACATATTCACACAAAACATTATATTTAAGATTAATATATCTCACTAAGCACTACTTGCTAAAATTAGCAATGCATAAGTTTTATTTGGTATATTAAATACTGGTGGGTCAGTGATGTGGTATCCACAAAGCAAATTTAAAGTGCCCATTGTTCGAATATCTAAGTTCAGAATTTTAGATTTTTTGAAATTTTTCTTCTTCATTTTACAAATTGTATGAATTACATAATTAAACTTTTAATAAAAATCTTAATGACATCTAGATTACACTACAAAACTAGATGAATAAAGTGATTACTAGAAACATTTGATGTCATGCATGGTGAACTATTTTCTGCTCACAGTAGCTTTGTGTACTTTGTCCAGGATGCGCTTTACATCTGTAACCTTTTCTTACATAAACATATCATTTCATGAATTTGTATTTCGAGTTATAAGCAGAGTACTGCCATGGAAAAAAGAATAAGAACCAGAAGACATTTTATTATTGAGTGGGAAGAATAATTTTGCTTCACTTATTATTAAAAAAAGTGCACATTTATTATATAATTCAACCACAGAAAAATTCCAAAAATGAAAAAACATGACTTACATTATTTTTTTAATAATATTTTATCAGTTTCCGCAATTTTATGCCATAATTGTATGTTGGGATGAAATAACAAGAAATTGGCCCATAACTTCCTCACATAATTATTCCAATTGATCGTTGTGTTGGGATTCATTTGAAGAAAGTTTTGGTTTGTAAAACTGAATAGATGTAAACTTCTGACACCATAAGTAAATGAATCAGTAGTAATGAAAGGAATGCACAAAGGCTGCATAGCTGTCTTGATACTAAGTCACATTTTAATTTATGGTTATTCGAATATATTTAGAAAGAATGTTGCACCTTATTTGTGCCCAGACAAATCTCAAGTCATGGAATTCACTGCAGTTAAAAAGGAGCAGAAAGAAAGAAATGAAAACACTAATTTCATGAAAAATGTGGTTGTGTGAGTGATAATTATTAAAACAATTAAAGAAATCAAAGCAAACTAAGAGCATCTGATGCCGATGGGGGACAGTGACTTCGCTTTAACAGAAAAGTAAACAATTCTTCCAAGAAAAAGATACCACCCCAAATGAAAGATTTTGTATCCCCCCCCAAAAAAAATACCCACAAAATGGTGTTTTACTGCCTGGAGAATTAAAATGGTGCTGCCACAGGAGAAGAATTGTTTGCATGTTTAAGCATGCCAGGAGAAGAAGGTTCACAAAACAGATGTTGGCTCGAAGATCTGTACATTGGTTTTCAGAAAGCCATTCAATGTATTTACTTCTAGTGTCAAGATCTCATATTATTATAGTCAACAGATATTAGGAATAAAGCATAACTGTTGGCTAAAATATTGGGTTATGCTTAAAATTCTGCAGTTTAATGGCATATATAAATGAAGCCGTACAAAAACATATGAAAATTTTATTCAATCACATAAGCACCATTCATGAGCTTTTGACATCCCTCAGGAAGAATAAAAATCCCTTTTCAAAAACATCATTATTCATTAAAAGTCAAGAAGTTATTTGACAGTCTCCAAATAAGTGAACTCGAGGTTATTCAGATAATTTTGAAATGGCATGAAAAAATAAAAATCCAAGAGGGCAAGGTCTGGTATCTGTGGTGGTGGTGGTGGTGGTGGTGGGATAAAATATACCAGCTATACTCAGTGAGTCTAATGGACATTCATTGAAAACTGGGCCCAAGCACTGTCATGATGGAAGACAATACCTCAAACATTGGTTAATTCTGACCAACTTGCTTCAATTTCTGCTTTCAAAACTGCAATTTGGGAACAATATTTTTCTAAATTTATTGCCTGACTTGGTGGCAACAATTCATAGTACACAATTTTTTTTAATCCCATCATACACAAAGCATTACATTCTGGGAATGCAGCCCCCCTCTTAATGTTACCACAGGAAATCCTTTTAGCTTACTCCATGAACTTTTTCTTGCAAAATTATTTATTGTACCTATTTCTGATCTCCAGTTATAGGTCATTTAAAAAAAAAAAAAGAGTTTCTTTATTTCTTTTCACAAAGAATCACAATAGGAAACTCTAGCAAGCATACTTTGCTCTTTTAAAGTATGGGTTAGCCATACATTGCAGCAGCTTGCATACTTAGTCTTCTTTAATTATCATATACAGTACAAAGTCTTTAATCTGGACGTCCATAATCCGGAATGATCTATAATCCGGAACTCAAAAGCTACAAACTTTCTACGCATGCACGTTTAATGTATAACGGACAATATAAGTTAGGCCAAAATTATCTATTTCAGTTAATGTTGCAGATTGCATTGTTCCTTAATCTTCTAATTGGATCCGGCTTATTATTTTTTGCAGACTGTTAGAGCAATTTTACAAAAAGTAAGCTTGAACTTTCGATTACGTCAAAAAGAGTTTACGATTCTGGAGTTGGCAAAGGATGTACAAAGTGAAAGCATGTTTCGATGTCCATCAAACAAAAAGTGGAATTTCTGCAAAAAATAAATAAAGGCATGAAGAAAGTGACAGAGAGGTTAGTGAAAACGAAAAAATTTCGGTTGTTAGTCAGTATTCTCGGCACAGAAATCACAGGACTTGAACAGCTGAACTTAGTAACTGAACAAGAAATTATGTCTGTTTATAGAATTAAAGAGAAAGTATTAGCACATAAAACAAAGCAACTTAAACAACTTACATTAAAAGAAATGTTTAATAAAGTAATAAACACTAAGCTCTTTTTTTTTTTTTTTTTTTTTTTTTTTTTGTAAATTTCGATATCCTTTAGATCATAATTGCTCTTTATTTCATAAATTACAGTTTCATATTTTTAATTTTATAATTTCTGCATGTCATCTTACCAGATTTAAATTGATGATCTATAATCCGGAAAAACCCCTAATCCGGAATCGTCGAAGTCCTGACGAGTCCGGATTAAAGACTTTGTACTGTACAATGCTTTTTAAAATGTTTGGTGTTTGGTTTATTTAATTATGGCAAAGCAAACTAGGGCTATCTGCCTAAGGGGAGGGATGCCTTTGTGGAGGACTTCCTAAGGAAAACTGACTCATATACACGTTACACATGGGGAAAACCATGAAAACACCCATGCAGCCAGCCCGTTTGTGGGATTTGAACCTCGGACCGAACTACCAGTGTTCAGCGAATTTATCTCTCAGCCGCTGGTGGGCTGCTTTTTGAAATGTTTGGTTTTTTAACCATAGCTCCTTTTAACAGGTTTTTATTTACAAAGGATAGCTGTCCAGAGCGGACATCAAATTCAAGACTAAAATTTTCCTGTTTAAACTTCTCACACTATCTTCAAACTGTGACATAAGAAAATGCATAAATTTTATGAGCAGTCTGACAAGCATTTTTCCTTCTTTAAAATAAAAAAGCAGATGAGAGTTCTTCATTCTTAGCAATGCACTAAAACGAATGTTACGACACAGTATATGTTAGAATGACACAGCATAAGAAGAAAAAACTGCATTTAAACACCTACTTCAATCAAGGTTAGTAACAAAATTCGTACTTATTTTCTTCAAAACCGTAACACAATAATTAGAAGATAACACAGATTTTCTTTTATGATCCAATAATTACACGCTTGTTTACCCACACATTTCTATATTTGCCTTTGCTTTTGATATTTATTTTGGGTTTCACAAATTATCTATTCTTTTCATGAAGCTCTGTATATATATATATATACATCTTTAGATTTGCAATTCTCATCTTGTCAGATTTTGGGTCAATCTGACTACAGCAAATTTGGCAACAAGCAGGTCCTTTTAGTCAGAAAGCGCCAACTAGTTAACAGCATTTATGTTTTGCTTCAATTTGTTGATAATGTGCAAAATTTTGAGAAATAATACTATATTTTTTTATTAAAGTGCCAAAATACATTAATGTGATTTATATGGCACAGAAGATAATTTCAGTGACTTTGCCATTGCTTCTAGGGTGAGGTTAAGTTATTTTCATTATTACCTGACAAAAGGGAGCAATGCTTCTCACAAATTATGTGTTTTAGTACAATTAATGGATAAGTATAACACCTCAACACAATCAAAATATCTTTATCTTGGTTTTATGTGGCTAATTAACCCTTGATAAGACTTAGTTTTTGCAAAAAAGAGTATAAGATAATTGCCATCCCTTTTTTTCGCCTTGTACTTTGAATAAATAATTATCATTTGGTATCCTTCTTCTACAAGAGGAGTATTTTCAAAGTTACAGGATCTAAATAAATAAAAAGCAATCTGTTCTTCAAACTTTTGACTAAATGACTGGCACAAATTTATCAGGATCTCAGCCAACCTCCATGGTCAAAGTATGTAAATACTGATTTGTAAATGAAGAGATGGTGCATTTTGAGAAGGAAACTGATGAAGTTCTCTTGAAAAGGCAGCAAGTTTTCTGTTTCCCAGATGAAGAGATACATCAGAGTTTCTCTCAAAATACAATGGCTTTTTTATTTGGAAACCAATGTCCATGCTAAAGCTAAATTCTGTTTATTTTCATTTCCTATTTGTATTAGTCTTAATATGTATTAACTCAGATGCTAGATTAGACAACTATCACTATAAAATGACCACTTTAAATGTTTCATGAAAGAAGAAATATTCAGTTTCTGAAAAATTGGTATAGTTCATAAAAAAAAAGATGATACACACTTTTGCATACAAATGACAAAAATTGTTGAGATGATTGTTGATACAAATGATAAAAATTGTTGAGAAAAAAGGGAATTTTACATTATGAAATGTAGCAAACACTGCAAAACATTAGTGTACGTGGAATTATTTTCTTCTTTACAGAAATAATTTATTCCTAGATCTGTAGTAACAGAAAAGTAATTTTTCAAACAAGAAAATCTATACAGCATACTTTTCATTAAAAAAAAAACTATAAAAATAATGCATTTAATTAAGATAGTTTAGAACTACAATTCTAATTAAGACAGTTTACAAAAACTAGTAATTTCATATAAAATAACTTACCTCACTTTGCAAATTAGTACCAAGTTCTGATGCTATATCTGATAAGGAGTGAGACCTGCATAATTCTGTAGGACCTTTAAGTAATGGAGATGACTTCATATCAGCAGTCAGAGTTACTTGACTTAGTTTCTTACCAACACCTCCAAGATCAGTCAACCTAAGTATATTACCATTTCAGTTAGTTAAATCTAGTACCTCTACCATTTTATTTAGGGTAGTGTACCATTTTATGCATTAACTTCTAAAGCATATGACTGCAAACAGTTCAGTTACTGAAGAATTTTGAAACTGAAATGCCATTTTTAGGCTGCATACCTATTACTGGAATTGAGGCAAACCAGTACTACACAATGTGCAACTGAACATATATATATATGTTTTTTTTCCCTGATTGAGTAAGCCTCAAACCTGTTCTTTTCTCGTAACATTTAGTAAAGTTACAAAATGAATGGCTATTCCATATCATTACAATAGATATTTTAGAGCCTTTCATTTTACCAAAACATACAGAAATATGGCCAAACTATAATATTTCACTTCCCATTATAAACAGAGAAATAAATTCACTGATGCTGATTTGTATCTGCCATAGTTCATTTTATAATGCATGTAAAAATCAAGATTCAAACTGAAATTACTCACATCATAATTCTTTAGTTTATTATTATATATAGTAAAATTATAATATTTAAAGTAAATCCAAAGTAATTTTCACAATAAATAACAAATATCTTAAGATGACTTAATTGTACCACTTATGTTGAAATTTATTTATTACTGTCATACAAAAAAAAAAAAAAGAAAAAGAAAAAGAAAAAAAAAAAAAGAAAAGAAAAGAAAAGAAAAAGAAAGAAAGAAAGAAAATACTATGCTGATGTTTCATGCACAAAAACTACAGGAAGTTTTACAAAGTGCCCACCAAATTATGTATTAAAACCATGATATTCCATAATTAACCAACTTACATGATAATTTTTAATCAAACTTTTTTTTTTTTTTTCTGTCTAGTTTTATTTGATAACTTTGTTGGTGCAAAAATGCGTTATATGAAAGTGTTTCAGCACTGTACTCTAGGTCTTATGGCAAAACTATATCATACAATACAACGTACTTTAAATCATATTTTTTAAAAATTTATTTTAATTCTAAGCTTTTACATGGATTCGTTCTGTCCAGTGCACTATTGGAATAGCTGGGGGGGGGACTAAAAAATTACAGCTGATTTAGTTTCCACTGCATTTCATGTTTCTGACATCCTAATGATTGGTAATAATGAGTACTCATTTTTTTAAGAAGTTTAAATCACATTTTAATATTTCTGTTACCTGTGTTGATAATCATCCCATCTTCCATAGCAAAGGTCAAGACCACCAATAAAAGCATAAGTCTGATCAACACAAACTATTTTTTCATGGTGTGCCCACAGCAGAGTTCCATTTGTAACATGATCAGGATGGCGTAATACCTATAACCATCAAATATTTTTTTTATTTAAATAAATGACTTATTTACCAGGGTGAAAAATATACAATGATGCTTTTATAGACAAAGTAAATATTCATGAGCACAGCATTTGTAATATGTACAGTTGCTTTTAAGATTAAAAACATGATAAGGCATACCAAAAGCAGAATTTATTTCATATGACTCAAAAAGGTTATTAACAACACTAATAAATACAGTGAACCCTACTGCAGCAACCACCTTTAAAAGAAATAAACACCCCTCTGATGAACACACCTCTCTAAATATGACCATTTCTTTATAAAACCGAAACCACCTGGAACTGTGAATAGTTTCCTTGGAGAAAGTTCACTGTATAAATCTAACATGCACACAACTATTCTCTCGCCTCTCCCCCCAAAAAAAAAATAATTAAAATATTTTAATAAGCAGTATTATTGCTCTTAAAAATGACAAAATTTTCCACTAACAAAAAAATCCGATGACTTCCTTATACAGATTATTAAGATACACATTTTGCACTGCACAAAGACAGACATATTTTTCACTGCAACAAACTTACATTAAATACTATTAGGTATTTCCTGTTAGATTAACTCCATATACACTTAAGTGACAAAAGTCATGGGATACCTCCTTATACTTTGTCTGTCCTCCTTTTGCCCGGCGAAGTGCAGCAACTCAACGTGGCATAGACTCAACAAGTCGTTGGAAGTCCCCTGCAGGAATATTGAGCCATGCTGCCTCTATAGACGTCCATAATTGTGAAAGTGTTGACGGTGCAGGGTTTTGGGCATGAACTGACCTCTCGATGATGTCCCATAAATATTCGATGGGATTCATGTCCGGCGATCTAGGTGGCCAGATCATTCGCTGGAATTGTCCAGAATGTTCTTCTAACCAATCGCGAACAATTGTGGCCCGGTGACATGGCGCATTGTCATCCATAAAAATCCCATCATTGTTTGAGTACGTGAAGTCCATGAATGGCTGTAAAGTGATCTCCAAGTAGCTGAAGGTATCCATTTCCAGTCAATGATCGGTTCAGACTCATCTGACCAAGCCACAGTTTTCCATTCATTTAGGGACCAACCGATATGCTCACGAGCCCACGAGAGTCGCTGCAGGCGATGTCGTGCTGTCGGTAAAGGCATTCGAGTTGGTCTTCTGCTGGCATAGCCCAAGGAAGACAAATTTCGCCGCACTGTCCTATCGGACACGTCCCTCGTACGTCCCACATTGATTTCTGTGGTTATTTGACACAGTGTTGTTTGTCTGTGAACATTGACAACTCTATGCAGACATCGCTGGTCTCGGTCGTTAAGTGCAGGTGGTCGGCCACTGCGCTGTCCATGGTGGGATGTTATGCCTGAAATTAGATACTCTCGGCACACTCTTGACACTGTGGATCTCAGAATGTTGAATTCCCTAACGATATCCGAAATGGAATGACCCATGCATCTAGCTCCAACTACCATTCTGCATTCAAAGTCTGTTAATTCTCCTCGTGCGGCCATAATCACGTCAAAGCCTCTTCACATGAATAACTTGAACACAAATGAAAGCCCTGCCAAAGCACTTCGCATTTATACATTTTCTACGTGATACTACTGTAATCTGTATATTTGCATATTGCTATCCCAGGACTTTTGTCACTTCAGTGTATAAGCTGTTATTATGTATTAAGCTTAGTTATTTGTTGAAAAGATTAGTTAAAAGTTTGATTTTGTTATTTGTTGAAGATTAATTTTTTTTTTTAAAATTTGACATCATTTAAAACACTTCTCTAATTGGAAGTATATGATTTAGTATTTAATAACATGTGCAAATAAAAATACAAGGCAGCTTTTGCTGTTTTGGTTATTTAAAACTAATTCCATTTTGGAAACTAGTTTAAAACTATACAACATCACCAGATAACAAAAGTAAAACAAATCCATTGTTTAAGAATTTTTTACAAGTAGAAAAAAGAACATGGAACAAAGCTGCTAGAAAGAAAACTCCATAAAATAAAAAACACTGGAACCCCCATTACTATTCCTGCAATTGATCTTAATAATAATGTTTTAAAGAGGTATATATATATATGTCAATAAAAAGGCTGTTGGTACAGTTATTGTTTATATGCAAAGAAGAAGCATCAAGTTTGTGTGCTTGCTATTAGGTCACTGATTATTAAGATAAAAAGCAGATTCACAAATTGCAAATTAATTACATTAAATCTTTGTAATTCAGTTTTCAGATATCTGAAACAATCTGCTCATTTTATTCATCCTATAATCCTAATATTAATTTTTTTTGTTTATTCCCTCCCCCCCAGCCTTAAAGCAAAGTCTAACTGAAATTCAGTCTATGGTTTCACTGAATCAGTTGTGCACTCCCTTTCTCTAATTATTTATGGATGATTTGAGGTTTATGGAGTAATATTAGACAATAATAAGTTGGGCAGATTCAAGATAAAGAGATGCAGAAATGGAGATACCTTATTAGAGACATTGTAATGTTAATATTACTTTGCATTCTTATCAAAATGTTTCTGTTAAAAAAATAATATTGCAAAAGCTATCTGTAGTTTACCCATGACTAGTTTTCATTTGTCACGTTCTAAATGTAATCACATTCTTCAGAAATTAAATTATTTGCATAATTTTCCCTTCTTGATTTTTGGATGATAAAATCAATTAAAAAAAGGGGGGAATACCTCCTTTTAATTTTATGCGAATATAACTAACTTAATGGAGTGTTTATGAATGAATTAAAAAAATACTCAGAGGGGAAAATAATTACCTCTAAATATGACTGCAAGTATTCTTCAGCTCTAGAGCCAGTTGAAGGATTTTATGGCCTATACATAAAGATGCCTATGGGACCCAACGTACGTCCCTGTTTGAAATTTTATTTTCTGATGCCCATTCAGAATATTAATCATTCAACAATCATTTCACTTTGAGGGGGGGAAAGGATATTTAAGTAACATTTTTTCTACATTAACAATTTTCAAAATTCTTAATTTTGTGTTACAAATGCATTAAAGGCTGCAAAGCAACATTTGTGCAATATTAATTCAAAAGCATAATAGTTTCAGTTGAACAAGACTTAACATACAGTTACTTAATTAAAAATTACAATATATTTTCTAATTCTGCATGCAAAATTTTAAAACACCCCCCCCCCCTCCAAAAAAAAGTATTTTCTTGATTTACATTGTAAATCTTCTCTTAAAAATACTGTACAAAGTCCGAGATCTGGACTCATCAGCACTTCAGTGATTCCAGATGTGGGATTTTTCTGGATATCAGATAATCAGTTTAAAACTAGTAAGGTGACATGCAGAAATTATAAAAATAAAAATATGAAATCGTAATTAAGAAATAATGACGCATTTATGATCTAAAGGTATCAAAACTTATTTAAAAAAAAGGTTAAGGTTTATTTATTTACTTTATTAAACTTTTCTTTCAATGTAAGTTGTTTAAGTTGCTTTTTTTATGCTAATACTTTGTCTTTAATTTGGTAGACAGACATAATTTCTTGCTCAGTTACAAAGTTCCATTATTCAAGTCCTGCAATTGCTGCATTGAGAATTCCAACTAACTTTTCAATCAAAAATTTTTCATTTTCAATAACCTCTCTGTCACTTTCTTCACTATTAATAGCAGCATTTTCTGGATCTAGAATCATACTACAGATTTCGCCATTCGTTAATTGATTAATGACTGGGGCATTGTCGTCGCAATAGAAAACTTTTATATCAGGGATGGGCAAACTTTTTCGGTCGCAGGCCAAAAATCGAAAGAAAAAAGTTTGGCAGGCCAAGATTAATTTTTCAAAAATTTTAAAAATAATATACAAGTACCGTAATTTCGGGTAGATAAGCTGCCCTGGTGATTCCCGCACACATGATAATTGACTGAAAACAAATAAAAGGTCATTGAATAAGCCGCAGCCAAGCATTCCGAAGCATGGCAATTAATATTCAGTAATTCAATAATTCCCTCCCATATTGGTGTAATCATCATTGATAACATTTACAACATAAATATAATCAGTAATATATTAATAAAGAAGAAACAGCTTATCTTGAACTTGACGAAAATGAACTCTGATGATTTCTAATATATTATTTTTACGTTTTCAGTAAACTCCACTTATCAGCATAAATTACCACGTTATGAAAAAGAATATGTAAATTAGATAAACAAACAGAATTTTCTAATAAAATTAAACTACATTTATTTATACAAAACCTTCAAAATCTGACTCATCGATGTCTGATTTAAATAAATTTAACAAATGACCATCAAGGTCAGTTTCATCATTCTGTTCTAAATCCACTTCTTCCAACATCACAGTCTTCACTTTCATTTTCTTTTTCAATGATTTCCGATTTAATGAAAGCCGATACGATCATATCAGCTCGGACTGATTGCCATGCTTTATCGACCCATAAGGCAGCCACCTCATACGAAGCTTTTCTCATTTGTCCGGAATTCGTGAAGGAATGGAGTCCGCTTTGCCTCCATTCCTCCGACTGCTTTCGTAGTTTGTGCTTGAAAGTTCTACTGATAGTGAGATCTAGCGGCTGTCAAATTTTTGTAAGCCCACCTGGTATCACTGAGACATCGGTGCTAAGTTTTTTTGCTTCAGATCTTACAGTAACAGCTAAATGGGATCGCATTGAATCCAGAACAATGAGCCCTCGGGGTTGGCAAAAAGCATCTTTTCTTTTCCGATAAATTTCTCTAAGCCAAAACAACATCACTTCTTCACACATCCCTCCTTTTTTATTGGCACAAATAATAACTCCTTTTGGGAAGTTTCCTTTCGGAATTGTTTTTCTTTTGAAAATTATCAAAGAGGTTAACTTTTCTCCATCGGCGGCACAATACAAAACACTAGTAAAAGAAGTCTTTTCATTCCCGATTGTTAACACTGATATAGTTTTTCCCCTATCGAATGAACAGTTCTGCTCGGAGGACAGTCAAAAGTAACGGGCACTTCGTCCATATTAATTATTTGCCCTCTTTTCAAATTTTGTTTTTAAATTTTCTTAGACGTGTACTCCAAAAAAGCTATCTTTTTTTCAAGCCAGTCTACTGGAAGCTTTTGTCCAACCGTTGTTTTGGTCTGGATGGATAATTTCTTTTGCTTCATGAACCTGAAATACCAATTAGGTCCTCTAACAAAAATTTTAATGCTCATTTGTTGAGCAAACCTTCGCTTGACGGCGAATTCTAACTGTTGATACTGATAATTCACTTTCTCTCTGCTGTATTGTCCATTTCTTTAAATTGTCTTTCAAAACAGGCAGGCTATGACACCAGTTCAACGAGATCTTTTATTTTTAGGCATTTTCTCTAATTCTTCTTGTTCAGACTTCTACTGCCGAATGCAACGCTCGTCAACTTGAAATTCTTTAGCCGCAGCACGTTTTCCAATTTTGATGGCTTTCTTCACTGCCGAAAGCTTAAATGCAGCTGTAGAAATTTTTCTTTGAGTAGGAGCTATAATAATAATAATATTTTTAAAGTGCAAATGATAAGGCAAACAAAAAGCAAGCTACAAAGCAGTAAAAACATGTATGAATGAACACCGCACTTGGCAAGTAAACGTAGCTGTTGCCAGTAAAATAAAAACTCATAGGAAAACAAGAAAAAACCCATGGAGTTTAGGAGGAAGTACATGCATTACAGTGTCTTTACAGAGAGCGCCACCTACCTTAGGGGAGTTTGGACTCAGTGCACCGCCTTAGCGCAATCTGAGGTTAGAATATTGCAGCGAATTCTGCGTTACTTACGATCTGAATTAGCAAAGTTTTAAGGACAGAATAAAAATAAAATTCCCTCAGATACGCCGCCAACCTAAATTTTCAACTTTTAAACACATATAAGCCATGGCTTATCTACCCGAAATTACAGTATTATAAATTAAATATGTTAATTACATGAATGAAATTGCGATTTCATTTTTAAAAGTTCCTTATATTAAGGTTCGAAGTAAGATGTGCTGATTCTAAGGAATGCGGCTAAATGCTCATCTCTCAGTCTACTTTTAAAATAATTCTTTCTTAGGTTTATAGTTGAAAACACTTGTTCACATATATAAGATGAAGCAAACATAGCACTGATTTTCTGGGCGTGAGCTATTAAATTTGGGAAACTTACCTTCAATATAGATTTACAAAACTCTAACTTAGGCATATTTAGAAACAACTGCTTGAGATGATTGTTAGATTGCAACTCAATTAATTCAGGCTGCAAATATGACCTCACTGCTTCACAATTTACATTGAAAGGTATGGTAAAAATATCCAGTTTTGATTGAATGGCACTGAAATCTGTATTCGAACACAAAATGCAGTTTTTTCAAGCCATCTTCATAATTCATAAGCTTCTCTTCATTTACTGAGGGTATAGAATTTAACCTCAAGAAATGAGACAAGTCGTTCTTAGTTAGCTGCCCAGCAAACAGATTAAGTTTTAAGTTAAGATTAAGTTTTTTATAAGAGGTCTAATTCACCTATATTGGATTCCCATATGTCTGTTCAAGAAAGAGATAACGCTTGTTGACGCCAATCTACAGCTATAACTTAACAAAGAACTTCCGCTTTTAACACTTGCTGCCTGAAAAGTTGTCTGTGCTTGCTATTTCCGTCGATTTATGTTTTGTAGAACAAAAATAGAGAAAGTAAAAAGATCATCAGTCCTTTGAAAAAAAGGATGAAAAAAATAATATTTAAACAAAGTAGAAAAGGAGATGGATATATAATATATAAATATATACTTCTTTTAATTTGCCTCACCGGCAAATCAAAATTCTATCCGCGGGCCAGATAGAAACTTCCGGAGGGCCGTAGTTTGCCCACCCGTGTTATATCATCTTCATTTATTACTGCTTCTCCACATTAAGTAAAGTAAAGTATAATTTTAGTCTAGCTTAATAGCATATGCTATACTGTCTATGTATCATGAGACTGGCGCCAAAAGACAAGTTGTTCCGCTCAATTTTGTCTTGCTTTTATTGTGCACAGACAATTCGATTGCAAGATCGAACTGTATTATTTATTATACTTAGATCAATTTCTTGCACATGCTTAAGGCTTATCTGAATCCTGAATAAATAAATTTCAACATATACTTAAGGCTTATCGGGGTCTGCCCTAGATATCTTACCACCTGATGCAGTCTCTGTGGGTCCTAAATTCTTTTACCAGGCTAAATTCTAAATTTCTGCCACCCTAAATTTTGGATCCCAGTGCTTTCCCTATATTCTAAAAATTTTTCATTCCTTAAATTTGTTGCTCGGTGCTTTTCTAAATTAAAAAAAAAAAAAAAAAAATTGTCTTCCTTAAATTCTGCCACCTGGTTATTGTTTCTTCAATAATGAGGTATTTATTTAGAGTCAAAGTGAAATTAAGAATCGGGACTATCCAAGTTGTATTATTGGGGGGATGAAATGCGCATGTATAAAGCATACAAAAATGGGGGGCTGTTAGTGGTTTTCAGGTCTGGATTTTAGATCATTCCGGATATTGGACATTCAGATCTCGAACTTCGTACTTTATATAGCTTATTTCTTTTTTTTTTTTTAAATACTTTTTTGAGCAGTTTTTATAAAACCAACCACTGTCTTGTGCTTTTATAATTATTACATAAAATTAAAAATCATACTTTTTTTGGTTGTTTCCAGAGTCCACCCGTCCTTTTCTAAATTAGTAATTTAAATATTCCTATTTTTTAGTTTTTGAGCAGCTAACTGATTTCTTAGTGCCCAGTTTGCCTTTCTGCAGTTGATATAGAAAGATTTTTCTTGCTTTCTTCACTCACTGAGGATCATCAAGTAATAACTTATTAGTTTTAACTTCAGAAGCTGGACAGGGGAATGCATTTGCATAATTCAAGTTTCAATAATCCAATAAATTTCATTATTTTTTAGAAACATTTCTATTAAACAGTAATGGGAACGATGAATTTATGAACACTTATACCTTTCACAATGCAATTTGATTACCTAGTTGCATTATTTACAATTATATATAAATTTTCTAAAGAGCATTATTTAATCTCTTTTTCTCATGAAATATGTAAAATTATTTTCCTTGTTTTACTTCGTTAACGATTTCCAGAAAACATTTTTTAATGTATATATTCTTAATCTTTTTAGTCTCAGTGACATGTTATTAATCAGATTATTCAACTGAAAAATTACTTTTAAAAAATAAATAAACATCCTTCTACTTTCAACAATTCTGTCATACAAATCAAACTAAGGTTTTTAATTAATGTTTTGATATATTCTGACAGAAAGACAAATTACCTTATTCTGATGATCTGAATTTTATAAACTGATTTTAAAAAGCAGAATGATGGAAATTATAGTTTTTAATAAAATCAACAAAGCTATTTTACCTGAAAGTCAAGGAATTAATTGAATGCTCATATAAATTGCTATAGAACAAACAGAAATAGCAAATGATACTGCTTTAAAAAATTCTCTGTGTTGAATTCCTTTGACATATCATACTATGCAAGGAAAAATGCCAATTTTTAACAAAAACCAAAAAACAAAGTTACCTGTGAGGAACCAGCTTTGATAAAATAAATAAATAAAAACAAATATTTAAATCAAATTGTTGCAAAAGAATTGAAGTATTTTCAACAGCAACAAACAACTGTAGAATTTCATAGAACTTGCAATTTTTATTCAAAAATTAAATCCCAAACAGGAGACCAGAATTTGGACAAATTATTAATTTTCATAATTAATGCATGTAAATGAGGAATTTTCTCAGCGTTCTTGTGGTAATGGCATGTTTAAATGTAATTTGTTACCATACTACAAATTTTTATGAACAAAATTATGAATTTATAATAAATTGATTTTTTATGCTTATGTTTCCTGTTTCCTGTTCAGATTATATTTTTTTCTTTATATTTCTATAATGCCCAATAAATTTTGAATAAACCATTTATTTTTATCCTTAATATAATTTTAATTATTATTACATTTTCAGTAAGTTTTTTAGAAAGTAAAAACACCAGTAAACTGATTTTAATCCACAATTTAATTCAGTTACTGGTAGTTGTAAATATTGCTAAATTTACAATTCCTAGTATAAATCGGAAATATAATAATGGGAAACTCTGTTTCAAGATTTTTAACACACTGTAATCAATCTATCCCCTCCAGAGGAAGAGGCTTATTAGTTGGCAAGGCCTGCCGATACTTAATGTGCCTAGATGGATGCAAAGATGCCAGTCTTGTTTCAACCTATACCTGTGATCAATATATAATTATAGACTAAAATTTCAGTGCTTGAAAGTTTAAAAAAATTTAAAGCAGTAACAATAATATTTTTTCAAAGAGAAATTGTCTTTTACTAATACTTTCGTATTATACCTCCCTCTACAATATGGGCCAACCTGCAATTGTAAGTGCTGCGGTGCCTCTAAACTGGCCTTATCCAGTTCACATTGTTTCAAATCATTATCTACTAAAGGATGATCTTCACATGTGATGTATTAAAAAAAGGAGTCATATACAAAGTATACTATTGGATTTACAATACACTAAAAATAATTTCAAACTTTTTTAGAAGAAAGGGCTTTCTGTATTGAACTATACACACAGAACACAATTTCAGAGAGAGAAGCCAATATGATTAAATTCAACTACAGGCATAGGCATCCAAACTGACCCTCTTTTCAAAGGTACAATAATGTATAGAACGCAGCAAGAAGTAAGATGACTACCCACAATTCCAACAATTTGATCTTCTGTGGAGGTGGTAACTTTAGAAAAGTAAAGTTCGGTACTAGTGTTTATGCTCTTTCCTTACGTATTCTTTACTTTTCAAAGCGGCCATCACAACAGGGTTCACTGTGTACCCCAATACAGTTGTTCAATATATGTTACGTTAGTTCATAACACAGCATATTATGATAGTTAATAACAATATCTTCAGTTCAAAAAAGAAATATGAAAAAATGAAATACCTTGATATTTGGATGCATTTGTACAAGCTGTTGTTTACTATATAAGCTATTAATCACAAGAGCCAATTCAACTTCTTTATATAACAGAACAAAAACTTTAACTCCTTGTTGCTGAGGAAGGGGAAAAACAAATATAATTTTCACTAAAAAGTCAGTAAACATGCTAACTCATAAAATATAAATTACTTGTCAACAACTTTTATATTTCCTTGTCATCAAAATTTAATTTAAGGGAAGTAAAAAGACAAAATTTTACTCTCATGAATTTGCTAAAAGGTGACTGTATACATATTTTGGCAAAGGGTGCACAGTTAACACTCAATATTCTAATCTTCACAATTAGCCCTAACAGTCTTTAGTTTACCAAATTATTTGACTGCTGAATTTCTTCCCATTTTCTAGTCATGTACAAGGGAAACTGAACAAACGTATTTATGTGAAGGAGAATTAGGTTCTGCTGCTATATACCCAATTGTTTTCAATTTAAGAATAAATTAGCATACAGTAAAACATCTCAATTAAGAAACCATGCAGGATACATAACCTAGAGAACTGCTTTTCTTAATTTAGAACTTAAATTCAAATCTAGGATGAAAATTTTCTTTCTAATTTCTTATACTGCAATGCTTTATTTATACAGACCTTATATAACAGTTAGGTTCATTTAATAAGAATGCTTTATTTTCACAATTACCTGCTTTGAAAGAAATGAAATTAGTTGGTAAGAAAAACAGAACAGCAATGTATGAGATTTAAGTTTATGCTTTTGCTACTCAAAGAAAGGCACATTAATTTAACATAATAAAGATTTTTTATATAATTCAAACATAAAAGTTCGGAGCTTTTATAGACTACTGAAATTTCAGTTTAGTTACTTACATTAAATATATCAATCTGATAACTTAAGTTTTCCATTGATTTTATTTGCTTAATTGAAAAGAAACAACCATTATTTTTAATTATTTTTTAGAAACAGACCTTATTTCATTAAAAATGTAATATGGTATTAAATCATATTAAAATATCTTTATCCTTGTCTCAGCTGCGTGCTAAAATTATGCATGAAACATAATACATCTCATAATGCATTTTAAGGGGGGGTGAAACCAAATCCTAGCTTTTGGTAACAAATAATTACTAATTCTCGCTTTTAAAGGAAACCACATACTAATATTTTGACATCTAAATGTTATGTCCATGAAAATAGTTGTATTTGCTACTTGCCATGTAAAACAGAGTGCGACCCATTTGCTACATCTGTATTGTATCTGTTCATAGATAAGGCAATTTTGACAAGAAAAGGAGCCCTCAACCAACACAAAGCTCATCTGTGGGCTTTTGAAAACTCCCATGGTATGTGAATACATGTACCTCAAAGATGGTTCTCTGCCAGTGTTTGGGCTGACACAGTTGGAGACCATCTTCTTAGACTGCACTTTATTTACCCCCTTTATTTGGATGAAAAGGCATACTTGATTTTCCTGCATCAAGTCCTGCCCAAATTTGTTGAAGAAGCACACGTTCCTCAGTCACTGCACAACTCAATGTGTTTCCAGCATAATGAGCTTAGGGATGAAAGATTAGACCTATAGAGAGATAACATCCTTGATGCTTATGTGTGTCCTTGTGCTGGAGTAATAGGTGATAATTTCCTGCTTCAGGATGACAATCTGTGTCACGTTGCTCACATTATAGATGATTATTTTCAGCAGCAAACAAATTCAGTGCATGGAGTGGCCAGCTTGATCCCCAGACCTGAATCCTATCGAGCATGTTTGGGATGTTTAGGAAGACGTACAGCTGCTCTCAGTCCTCTACATGAGACCTTTACAACTGCTTTATAAGAGCAATGGCTCTCCTTTCCTATGGAACTGATAGACTACATACTGTAAAGGCCCTTATTCTCGCGAGCCCATCGTTATTGCGAAAATTTAAGTCTCAGGAAATACTTTTTTTTTCTGCCTCAAAGAATAATAAAAAATCAGAAAATTTTCACTTACCCAAAATTTAATGATTTATTGCACAGTTATAAGCTTTTTCTTGACAACTTTCATTCTTATAATTATTTTTTGAATAATATACAACTAGATTTCTCAAATATAAAACAATAAAATTCATAGAAGGCAGCTCATTCACTTAGAATACTATTTATACATACCAGCTTCTTTGAAGCCATTCAAAATTATCTCATGCTAGCCTTCAATACCGTTAAATACGCGCAAGCCAAGATGAGTGAATCGGTTTTAGTCGTGGTATTCGCAAGTCCACAGATTCTTTTTCCTCTAGAAATTGAAGCTCATTAGAATACCACTCAAACTCATTCTTGAGCAAAACGCTTGAACTCACCATTTAGACGGGAACGGGGGGGGGGACGAACTTTTCGAACAAAAGGAAGTTTCTTAAAATGCTTTACGCAAAAGATGTACTTTTGGAATTTTTCAACTTTCTCACTTTACTTATGTACTTTTGAAAGTTTTCAACTTTCGGTTCTGTTCACATAAAATTAGCGAAATTTTCAGCTCACAAAATCACTGATATATTCATTTTCGTGAAAATAAGGGCCTTTACAGTAATTGAGAGCATCATGCACCACTGTATATATTGTATTGCTTCTAGGGAAGATTCATATTCTATATTGAAGGTAATTTTCCTACACCAAACTTGACAAATCTGATTTGTTCATTTTATATGTGTGCTATTTTTTTTTTTTTCCATGTTATTTTATACCTTACTATTTGCTGTCTACTGTGGACCAGTTTCATTAGTACAAGTACTTTTCAAGTACTGTATTTGATGGCATATAAGACGCACTTTTTTTCCTAAATTTGGTCTCAAAAAAGTTACCTGCGTCTTATACATGAAGGGCGCAGTCTTACATGTAAAGGTAACTGCATTCAATAATTGCTTATTTGGCTTTTAAGAAATGTGGGAACTAAAAGAAACCACGCTATTGAAACTTTTTTTTCCTTATGTGTGGCCGTCTAAATACGGGTGCGTCTTATATGCCGTCAAATATGGTAATTATCATTTCTGCTGTTTTTCCTTAATTAATGATAACCAATGTATTATCTATGTGAAGAACAAAATAAAAGTAACTTAGAAAGAGTAAAAAAATAAAAACATAAATATATAAGAAAACTCTTACTGCTTTTCGTCTAAGAATATGATCCAACCGCCAAATTTCTCCTTGAATGACAGGACGTTTCATATACAATTCAGGACTTAACCACCAGTCAGCTATAAAAATCTCCTCTTTTGCCTTTTCTAATGCATCAGCAACTGCTTCAAAATAAGTCGCTCCATCAACAAACCTAACATGGGTTATATTTAGCATCAAATAATGATCATAATAGTGGGATGATAACTACAACACAAATTAAATATGTTAAATAAACATTATGCAGTTCTCTAATATAAACAGCTATCAGAATTGATATGAATTATATTGCTTGAGGTAATTTTTAACTGCAAACAGATCATCACTACAATTTATCAGCCATTGCTTTAAAACAGGATTTTAAACTAAAGGTTTACTGATTACTTTATTCGTTGCATTCGACCATTTTATTATTTCATGCATTTTTAATGTCTACATAAAAGCTTCACTATGCAATTTAAAGTTATTAACACACTCTTTCAATACTAATACTTCAAACACATATAAATGATTTTAGAAACCCTGATACTTTAACGACTTAGAAAATCCAATCTTACATAAGCAAATATGTAAATAATGATAATACATAATCTTAAAAAAGAAACTTTTTTTTTTCAGGAAGGGGATATGTAATTAATCTGAATCAAGTATTTTCAAAACATCTAGTAGTCCTACTAAGAATTTTTTTAGGGGGAAAGGGAATTACTAAAACTGTACATTATTATAGACAATTAATTCATACTGACAAGAATAATAATGCATGTGTATCAAAGAAAAATTATTCAAGTTTCAACATGCCAGTACATTAGATTCAAATATACAATTACCATCTACATTCATTGTTAGTCCTAACAGGAGCAAAAGCTCCATAACGATTTGGCTGCGTAAAATCTCGACCTGTCGTTTTAGCTGTATCGGCCAAGCATTCTGTCCATTCTCTTGCTTTCCTTCTCGTCCAGCATCTCACCAGTAAACGTCTGAAATTAATATTAAATTAACACTAAGTAATAATTAGTATACAAAAAGTTAAGTCTTGAATTTAGCAGCCAGAATGATTTTAAAGAACTACACTGATATATGACTTAACAAATACTTAATTCCAAGATAGGCATTAAAAAGAAAAGAATGTATAAGTACCAAAACAACGTTAGGTTCTATTAAAAAGTCTGTCCATATGGGAACTGTCTGTCCATATGGCCAAAACATTTTCCCTTACCTTTTTTTTTTTAAGTTACTTAGAAGTTTTAGTTTACAAAAGACTTACTTTCTATCTAATTTTTCAGTGCAAAGCAATCAAAAACTAAAGAATACTAAACAGATATCAAGAAAATAATTTGATGAGAAATCTTAAGATCATTACTATCCCATTCAAAAAATAATTTTAATATTATCGAGGAAAATAATAAATTTTAAGGCTGCCATATTTCATATTAAAATATTTTATTCAAATACATTTTTAAACTTTGAAGTCTTCAATCTAATCATCTAACTCAACACAAATGAATTTCCTAGTTATTTAGATACAAGCTGAGATCAAAATAAGAATACAATATTAGGATGTTTAATAGCTACGAAACTAAATATATAAATGCACATTAAAAAGTTTAGATTACTTTCCCATTGATATTTCCTTTAATTAAAACAAGTATATTTACTTAGTAATAATGGATAAGAAATTATAAAGAAGAATTAACTCAAAAATCCCCATAAAAATACATTCTAAGGTTATAAGTCACCTGACAACTTTTAAAATAAGGCAAAAAAAGCAACCTCAGTTTCATGCAGAAAACTGTGCTGGACTAGTTTTTTTCTTTCTATTTTTAGCTCTAAGGGTGTTAGGCCAGAAGGGCTATTAATTTCATTTTGGCATTTTGCGTTGAAAATTTTAAATGCCCATTTCATTCGTCAAATTGTTGCCACCAAATATTATCGCCCTGTGTTATATTTAAAGAAATTAAATAATGAAGAATCTGCATAAATGTATGTATGTTTCTCGCACTGTGATAAAGCAACAGTACCTAGAGTCATCAAATTCTGAATAACATAATCCTTCACCGAATATGGACATCTGGAAGCCTAATTTGGAATTTGTTTTATTATCAATTTCATATTTTGTAACACTTTAATGAATTTCTGATTAACAAACTTAACGATTTCAAAGCGAGGCAACAACAACAATATACGGGAGGTGCTAACTATGCAGTTCTGCTCCAATTTTGTTGGAAAACAACTTAGACAGTGAATCCAAGGTAATCTTTCATTATCAAATCAGTTGAAAGAATTTTTGACTTGCCAGTATTTTAAATGGTTCATTTGCCGCACAGATACTACAGACTTACAAACACATATGCCTTTCCATGATTTAAACACAGCCCAATGATATAGCAGCTCACATTGTAAACTATTACACTGATCAGGGGTGGCACAACAGTTTGTCAAAAATATATGTTGGTACAACCATGGCAATGAACCAAGCTAGAAGTTATGCAATAGTTTGAAGAGGAACTGCTTCATATATTAATCAGTTTGCTCCCAGATACAGATAAACTTTCAGCATTGATATCAACCCAAGTCTGTAAGATGAATTAAATTAAAAAATAAGGATTTTAGAATCTATGCTTGCTAAGCATTGGCTTTGGTCCAGAAAACATATTTCTAAAGGGTTAGCAAAAACTTTTCATAAGCATGCCTCATATTGCATAATTACATATTGCAGATAAAACTAGGCTAACAACATGCTATTATATCACGACCAATAAAAGACGTTCCTCTTCTAAGTATGTAATGGCTTTACATATACTGTATACTAAAATACAATACCCATGTAGATAAAATACATGATAAACTGGCAATATATTAAATTAAACTATTCTTGTTATAAATTTATACTGTTTATGATAATTATAATAAAAAACAATATTTAAGCATTTAAGAAAATTTTCATCTGCCTAAAATTTTGTGAGAATATCTGAAAAAATTATTTTTTATAATACTTTTTACTTATCATGAAATTACAGGAGCTTATATATAATCCTGTCAGAGGAAATGTTGCTGTCACTGTTCAGTGATCTGCACCTATAATATACTGATAATATATGTATATATATGTAAAAAATAAAATATCTATCTTTCAAAAACTAAATTAATAATAGCTCTTTAACTCGTATTTTCATTCTATATAACACAGCAATAATTTTTTTAACTCCCTGCAATTCTGATGCATACTTACCATCAATGAAATATGAACCCAACATCTGGACATTTAAGTGTCATGTGATATGAAATGTAATCCAGTATAAAAAGTTAATAGTATGCCAACTCTTTCTTCATTCTTCACCTCTTCTTCTTTTCACTGAGTTGCCTTGTCCCTAGTTTTACTTTTCTAATTTTGTCCATTGTTTAAGAAATGTAAGCTGAACAAAACTGAGGGGTGCATAGCACATCCACAGTGATGATGTGCATCATCAATGAATAAAACTATGTGTGGAATTTACTGTTATGTGTGTTCTTCATATTATAATGCAGAGAACCACCACCAGTCCATTGCAACTTACTTTCACCAATGCATCTTATCACAATAATGGCACAGTCTTATTATATATATTTGCACCTATAATATACTAAATACATATATATATATATATATATGAGAAATTGTAGAGAGCTCTCCATAAAGTTACCAGGAGCTGTGGCTCCAAATGCACCTATAATATACTAAATATATAATGTTTACGTCATAAAATGAATGTGAAATACTATATTTCGACAACTTTGAAAAGGGCCTGGTATGTATAAAAGTAATGAGCTTATCTACATGGGAGTAAATGCAGTTAATAGTTGAAAGGGGCAAAAAAAAAAATAACATTAATTAATGATTGTCGGAGCCAAAGGTTTA
Organism: Stegodyphus dumicola; assembly: GCF_044657685.1. Taxonomy (NCBI): domain Eukaryota; kingdom Metazoa; phylum Arthropoda; class Arachnida; order Araneae; family Eresidae; genus Stegodyphus; species Stegodyphus dumicola. The sequence goes on from NC_140772.1 coordinate 33,817,018, forward strand.
CCATCTTCTCCCCCCCCCAAAAAAGGGCACAAATTTAAAACAAAATCAAAGACTTTTTAACAGTTGAAGAGATAAATGTTTTTAAGCATTAATTCTAACCATAATTTTATTCATCCCCAATTTTTTCCATTTTCAATCAATTGTAAACATATATATGTTTCCAAGCTTTTTATATGTAGATTATTATCATTTCAGAAATTAAATGTTATTGCTATTCCAGCTGCCATTAAGAATATCTGCCAACTATATTGTCAACAGCAAAATCTTATCACAATTTTTCAAGTTAGTTTTTCCACTTACAGGATAATATTATAAAACTAAATTACCTAATTTACAAATGAGAATACAAATAACCTTAAAAAATCATATCAATTTCATTTAATATAACACCTTCAAAATATAAAATGTGGTTCTTTATATGATAAAATTAAGAAATTAGCATTACACGAATACTTTCTTACCTAGTAAGGTTAGAGATTTGAAGCCCATGATGTATGCCAGTGGCAACAAAACCACAGTCAACTTTAAACCCTTGATCCATCAATAAAATGCACCTCACACGACCATCTTTGGGTTTCATATATCCTATCCAAGAATCTTTAATAATCAGCCACCTAAAAATATATAACAATCAAAGGTATTTTTCCGTTTCGCCGGCGCAAATCTCGCCAAGCGGACTTTATTGGCGACAACAAACAGTATACACATAAAAAATTTTAACAAATGTTAGTTTTAAGAATTTTTTATTTTGAAGGCATAAACATTTTAATATAGTTTAAAAATTTTTAAAAAGCCAATAAATAAAGACAATAAAAAGGGATTAATTTAAGAATTTACTATGCTTTCATGTTTCAACATGAAAAAGAAAAATTCAAATCTGATTCGCCGGTTCATATCACGTGACCCCACCACATAAACTAATCTACAAAAATCTAATTCTCTCAGTAATTATCTACATTAATTTCAAGTTAAATCTTAATTTGGAATACAAGTTTAAATGCAAGAATTATTTCAATTCATACAAATGGCTTACTCAGAAATTATGTAAAACCTCGGTGCTTTACTTCGCTAGTGCATTTTTATTAGAATTGATGAATTTAACCCTTGACTTTGCCTTTTCTATATTTTCGCCTTCAGGAGAGCAGTGTAATTGCATCCTAATTGACTTAATTACCGCGAATGTCCTTAGTACATAAAATTGAACTATCTGTAATCTATGTAATTGTATGTCTGTAATCTATGTAATTGTATGTTGGTATCTATGTAATTGTATGCCAATATTGAAAGAAAAATCAATCTGAGAAGAAATGACTGCAACTTGTTTTGAAAATGAGGCGTTAAAGGCTACCAGCGAGGATATTCCGTTTGGCATCGGTTGTACCATTACTGGCGAATTTATTGCTTGCACCGGCAAAACGGAAAAGTACCCAATCAAATGAAATAGTGCAATAAATTAATAACAAATAAAAAAAGTAATTGTTTAAAATGCAATTATGTAATATCGGAATACTGGCAGGCTCTTTACTAATTAAGACACCATTTTGCACTGCCCCATAAAGGGGCATCAGGATGGTTCTTATGGGGTTTCATTGATTTGGATGGTAGTTTTGTACCTAGTTTCTAGGTACCCTAAAGAAACTAGGTACAACACTACCATCCAGATCAATGAAATAATATGAACCATTTGTCATAAAACACTCAAAAATAAAACAAAACAAAAAAATCTGCATAATTTCAGATTTTATATTATGTTCAAAGGGGTACTGCTCACTTTGAAATCGTTAAGTAATTAAAAATTCATTAAAGTTTTACAAAATATGAAATAGATAATAAAACAAATTCCACATTCCAAATTTGGGATTCCAGATGCCCATATTCGAGTGGAGGACTACTAATTCAAAATTTGGTGTCTCTTTTTTCGCAATGCGAGAAACATACATACATTCATACATATTCTTCATTATTTAATTTCTTTAAATATAATGCAGGGCTCTAATATTTGGTGGCAACAATTTAAAAAGTGAAATGTCACAAAATGCCAAAATGAAATTAATAGGCCTCCTGGGCTAATAACGTAATTCATAATTATTGTTAGTAAAGGCAACAATAACTTTAATTAGACAAAAAATGCATTTGCACAAACAGTAATTATAAAGACATTACCATCAGGAAAGAAACCAAACGCAACTGATGACATATGGTATCAAGGAAATAAGCAAAAAGGGGGAAAAAAGCACCAAATGGTATGGCTTCAACAGAAAAATACTGAAATATTTCTCTTAGTTTAGTTACTTCAATAAACAAAGTCTATTTGGCCTACAAAGAAAAGATCTTTCTTTTGAACTGAAAAAATACAAAATGTCAAAATTGTTAAAATAACTTTTCTATGCTTTTAAGGATTATGCTACAAAAATCCATTTAATTTTTTAATTTCATGGCGAATTCAAATGTAGGTAACTCTGAAGACTATTCAAGACAGGGGCAGGCTTTATGCACTAAAAGAAAATTATTTGTTATGTAAAGTTTGAATTATTTTATACCTACAGATCCTGAAACAACAACTGTGTTTTACCTATCATAGAATAAATTTTGAAAGAAATAAAATGGAGTTGACTGATAGCTGTGCCATGATTTTTTCTGATTTTAAAGTGGGGCAAAATAAAAATAAATGACTTCAACATCTACAATTAACATATGGCTATGAAGTACCATCTTGTGCCATTGTATTCAAGCAGTTTTAAAAAATTTCATAGTTGATAAAATTCTCTCCTGGATGAAAAACATAAGCCCTCTAGTAAGAAGAGTCCCAGAAATATGTAACAGCCACACAAAAAATGTTAATCCATGATAATCGCTGTGCCTAACAAATTATAAGAAACTTAGTACTGGATTTACAGGTATACATAAAATTAGCCATGGAACACTGCATATGAAAAAAATTAAGTTTGTCAATGTGTTACTAATAAATTAACAGAGCACCAAAACACACAGCATGTCAAAAATCAGTAAAGAAACCTAAAAATTACTGAATGATAGTGGACACTGCAAATATTTCTAAAATATAACTAGTGATGAACCGTACATACCATTTTTTTTTAAGTTCCACTTTGTCAAGAAAGTAAAATATGAGCCTTTGAAGATGACCCCAAATCAACAATGGTGAAAAAAAACAACAAGAAATGAAAAAGTAATCTAGTCTGTTTTTTTTTTTTTTTTCTCCAACAGTACAGAGCTGGTCAAAGCAATTAAGTTCGAGGGACAGAAATAACTAACTAGTTCACCACTAAGTGTCTTCCAGAAATATTTTTAAAAATGAAAGTGAGGGTTCTTATTGCACCATGATAATACATCTTCTTATTCAGCAAGATGAACAGACAAATTTCTTAAGCAAAAATGCATCAAAGTGATAGAACATCCACTCTAATCACCTGATCTTGCTATGTGTGACCAACGTATATTTTTTAATCTAATACAAAATTTACTTGGCCACTGTTTCGAACTGAAGAAGCTAAAAAAGCATATTTTTCATCGATTCTAAAAAATGGATGGCTTGAAACATTTAATCTCTCGAAAATTTGCTTATAAAAATGAATTGATGTTGAAGAGAACTACAATAAACACTCCTAAGATTTGATAGGTTTTAACTCAATGATTTGATAAGTTAATATTTAGCTATATCTAAAACATTTCAGTGTGACCCTTGAATGACGTTTCAATAAAATGACTGTCGAAAGAATAAATAAATTTCTTACTGCATAAGCAATTTTAAAGTTAAAAGATTTTTCACTATAAAAGATTAAATGGAAATGTAAAATAAATATACACATAAGAGATATCAGCTATCAGGTTACACACCTCCATCTCCATCTACCACACCAATCTATTAAACCTCTTCTAAGACGAAAACATCCCACTGATGTTCGATGGCCGCCAGAACGTTTCTGAATTACACCTTCTTTTCGTTTTGCTCCTAAGCTACTTATAAAAGATAAAGGGCAGATTTCCAAAAAGTCCATCTATGGATTAGTACAAAATCAAATTTTAAAAGTTAGCTGTTTATAAAACATAATACACTCAAATAACAGCATTAAGGTAATAATATTGAATAGTGAACAATTAAAAGTGCATGCAAACTACAAACTATGCTATATATTTTTTTGCACAGTTGATCATTAAGTTTTTTTATGTAACCAGGAATATTCATATAATTTTAAGAAAGTTAATTCTTACACTATATGTGACTACAAGTATTTGAATGCCATTCACACATTATGTTATTTTAAATAATAAAAATATTACATTATGCAAAATTTAAAACACATACAAAAATTTTCAGATAGAAAAGGTGTAAGTCGTGTTACTAATGTTATTAAAATGATATATAATACCAATGAAATATGAGTAGATAAAGTACAGTCAAAAGTCGTTAATTTGGACACCCATAATTCGGAATGATCTATAATTCGGACCTCAAAGATAAAAACTTTCTGCGCATGCGCCCCGTTGACACATGCGCATAGGCGTTTACGCATGCGCGTAAGACTTCTTGCGACTGCAAATATGAGTGTGCGCAAGTGCAGAATACGTTTTCGCGCGCACTTTTTATGTATACGGGACGTATAAGCTAAAATTATCTAATTATCTATTTCAGTTAATGTTGATGGTTGCATTGTTCCTTAATTTTCAAATTGGATCCGGCTTATTATTTTTTGCAGACTGTAAGAGCAATACTATAAAAGTAAACTTGAACTTTCGATTATGTCAAATAGAATTTCCGATTCTGGAGCTCCCAAAGGATCGTACAAAACGAAAGTATGTTTCGATGTTCATCAAACAAAAAGTGGAATTGCTGCAAAAAATTGATAAAGACATGAAGAATGTGACAGAGAGGTTAATGAAAACGAAAAAATTTCGATTGACAAGTTAGTCGGTATTCTCGGCACAGCAATTAATGGGACTTGAACAGCAGAACTTTGTAACTGAACAAGAAATTATGTCTGTTTATAGAATTAAAGAGAAAGTATTATCACATAAAACGAAGCAACTTACATTGAAAGAAATGTTTAATAAAGTAAACAAATAAATATTAAGCTTTTTTTTTTTTTTGTAAATTTTGATACCCTTTAGATCATAATTGTTCTTTATTTCATAAATTACGGTTTCATATTTTTAATTTTAGAATTTCTGCATGCCATCTTACGAGATTTAAACTGATGATCTATAATCCGGAAAAATCGATAATTCGGAATCGCCGAACTCCCGACGAATCCGGTTTAACGACTTTTGACTGTATATCATTTATAAAATGGGTGTTAATGTAATATTAATTGCTCCCAATATTTTTATAAAAATATTTAAATACAAACTAAAAAACTTTTCTAACCAAGTTCCACATAATTAAAAGATAAAAATGCGAGTATTTCATGAAACAAATAAATAAAACACAACACACCATTTCATGATGATTTCTATATAATGGTATTCTGAGCACATTTTTCAAATATTCTTCTAGTTGTTGCTGAAAAGTAAAAACTCTTAAATTAAAAGTGTTAAATTTTAACAGCAATAATGAATGTACGAGTACTGTCAAAACTAAGAACACATCATATTCTTAAAGAACTAAGGTAATTTGTTATAATACACTTTTTTAATCTATATTAAAGGCATTTAATAAAATAAATTAAAAATAGTTAACACAAGGAATTATGATTAAAAATTTTACATACTGCACGATATTCAATTTTATCATGAGTTAATAAAGCATCCGGTCTTTTTGGAAATCTGGGAAGACGGCGTCTTTCTATATTTCGGCAACTTTTCCGTCGTGCTTTGTGCCTGCAAGAAAGATTTTTTTTTTTTTAAATGTGATAATATCTTACAACATATAATAGAAAAACACATAATAAAACTTTCCAAGTAACCGAATTTGAAAATTTGAAACAGGTGATTTCAAACTTTCTGATAAGCCAAGTTCTGGGCGATCATCTTTGATTGGCGATGGCGTTATTATGACCATGTTGGAGCAAGATCGTTTTGTGACAACATCGGAGATCACAGAAAGGCTTAATTCAGCTCAGCAAACCATTTTGAACCATACTTGGAAGATAGGATTGGTGTGGAAATATTCAAGATGGGTCCACATGAATTAAGTCAAAATTTAGATGATCGAGTCGTCATATGCACATCTCTGGTTGCTTCGAACAAAATGAAGCCCTTCTTGAACCGGATGATAACTCGAAATGAAAAGTGGATCACCCATGGAAACATCATAAGGGAAAGGGCATATTGTGAACCCAGAAAACCTAGCCCTCCCACCTTTAAGCCAAATTTGACCCTGAATAAGGAGAATGTTGTGTATATGGTGGGGCATTCGAGGACCAGTACATTACGAGCTTTTACAACCGAACAAAAAGCTCAATTTGGAGAAGTACTGTCAGCAATTAGACAATTTAAAGACAACAGCCCAAGAAAAGAGGCCCGGAGATTTTCAACAGGAAGGACATCGTACTACATTATGATCATGCTAGGCTACATGCTGTTTTTGGGACTCGTCAAAAAATTGCAGAACTAGGCTGGGAAATTCTGTCACATACACCATATTCCCCAGACTTAGCACCCTCTGACTATCACTTGTTTTTGTCCTTACAAATATTTTTGAAGGGCAAAAATTTCGAAAATGAAGTAGATATCAAACAAACACCAGCTCTATTTTTTGCACCAAAAGTTGCATTATTTTTCAAAAATCGGATATACAAATTGCCCTCACACTGGCAAGAAGTCATTAATAATATGGCAATTATATTATTTTAATAAAGTTTATTGACAGTAAGAAAAATTTGTATTTTGTTTTTTTTTTTTTTTTTTTTTCCAAAAATGGACAGAACTTTCTGGTAGACCGTCTATTTGTAATATAATTATTTTATAAATGTTACTGAAGTTTATATTTACATTAGTACCATACATATTTTGGACGAAATTATCCCCCCCCTCACTATGTACTGGGTAAGACATATAGACGATAAAATTATTTTCCTTTTCCATATTTTTCAGAGGAGCAAAACTGGCACTCTTTGACCAAACATTTTGAAATCTATTTCTGTGTCGAAAATTCCTCCAGATGACAAGTATAAATGCAAAGCTTCTGACTGAGGATAAAAGTGAACATATTCAAAAAATATAAAATGTATGTAGCCAAATCAATATCAGTCAATTTATCCAAATCTGCAACTGGTATCATATGAAAAAATCATAACTCTATAATTTCTGCTCATGGGAAAAATTTGTATATGAGGAAAACGTTGAGAAAGTAGGAGGATAAGAATGTTGAAGAAGCACTGCTGAAATGGTTGATCATTAAAGAAGCTATAATCTGTGAATATCTGAATAAATGCTTCAGATAAAGGCCAATGAATGTGTCAGACATTTTACAGAGATTGAAAAAATAAACAAAAATGCTGTAGTGTGTGCAATAACTGCAATCAAATCTTAATATATTTTTTAATCAGATTTATTATTCACTGGCACATGCGACAATGCTAATCAGTTTTTTTCCCCTTTATTCATCATTCAAATTTTACATGCGTTCATGAGATAAAGAATTTTACTTATCAGATCAGATCCAGCAAACCAAACATCTGATTCCTTGATATTCGTTATAGCGGCAGAGGCACAGCCAGGATTTTCAGCACTCGATGGTAATTAAATATTTCGCACTCCCTCTTACTTGGCAAAATGCAAAGGAGACGGGGAAAAAAATACCCTCTGAATGATGCACCCAGGGACAGATGTACCCCCTTTGACCTCCCTATATCAGTATGGAGTGGGATCCGACTGTGTATGCAATACAGATTTATTAACTAAACCAAAAGCAAATGGAAAATTTAAGTCATATATGGTCTTTTGTAATTATGAATTAAAAAAAAAAAAAAAAAAAGAAGTTAAAGAAATTTTATTTATTCTCTCTCTTATTCATCAAACTTTTCTTTATATAACTTAAGTCTGCAGTTATGTCATAAATAATCTTTTGTAGTATATATTCAATTTCAAATCTATGGAATAGCAGTATCTCTGTTAAATTACATATGGTGTTCCAATACAAAAAAGTTCTAAATTTTATACTAATCTATAGTTTTTTTTTATTCTCATATTTATCAAAAATACAAAATTCATATTTAACTCATTCCAGCTCTGAATCTGAAATGAATCACAAAGACTAATTAAATTCTAATGCAAAGAATTTCTAATATTTCACTTTCTTAATAACTCGTAATTTTTTTTAAAAAGAACTCCTAACATAACAAATCACAAATTATTAAAACATGGTAATCAAATAATTTGTCCAGTCCCCATTTTGTAGTTTTTTGCCAAAGTTTTATACATTAAATGATAAAAATGTGAATATCAAAATATAATCAATCATTTAAAAACACATTCAAAACAGAGGACTTAGAAAAGTTGGTTTGAAATTATGAGTATGTAAAACATAATAGTTTATTCTCATTAATTAATAGGAAATAATCATGTGCCGAGTTCATAAAACTGCTATAATGCATTTTTTATAAGGAGGAATGCTTCATGAAGAACTTTCTAAGGGAAACTGGCTTAAATGGCTTTTTTGTATGAAATATATCAAACCTATATACGTCTAATTCTGCAATACACTTAAATTACAACACTTAATTACAGCAAAAGTTAAAAACTACATTATGTGACCCATAGTATGGAAACAGTTAAAAATATTCCTAACATTCATTAAAGGTTTTAAAATCCACACACCTTTTTGTAGGAATAGGAATCGAAAGAGCAGCTCGGAAAAGTCGAAGTTGTTGATGCAAATGCTGAAAATGTTTGTAGCGTTTTCTGACAGTCCATTCGTAAGGTCCATGCTGAAGCTGTAAAACATACCTAGGAGGAAAATAATTATAGATAAAATTCAAATATACAAACCATTTTTAACAAATTCTAACTAATGAGATACATGAAGTTCTCATCTGAAAGGGATGAGGTCAGCCTGACTGTACCTGCTTATTTCTGTGCTGTTAAAAAATAATCTAAATCTAAATAAATATATATGCATTTTTCAGATTTTAGAAAGGAAAGGGGATGATCTTCTAGAAATAGCGAAAGGAATGCACAGAGTAAAACAATAGGTTGAAAACCACTCATTTATCATAATATCACTCTTTTTAGCACTTTAATTTAAAATAAAAATTATCAGAACTTACAAATTTGGATTGATTATATGTGTTGCAGGGCTACGTTCAATATCCACAATTTTAACATTGATAGCGCAACCAGGTATTAGCATCCTGAGAAAAGGATCCTTGAAGCCCAAAGGTGGATCATGGATTTTTGAAAATCTAAGCTCAGTAGGACCTATTAAATTAAAGCATTTAAAGATATACAAATAATTTACACACAAAAAAAAAAAATAAATAAATAAAGATACAATTTTTTAAATCACCATTTAATAGTTACGTGACTAAATGCTACCACGGAAGGATTCCAATACATTTTGCAGTAAAAAAGTTAGAAAATACTTGAAAATTTACATGACACATCTGCTAACTTGAGAAACTTACTAACAGGGATACATTTAAAAAAAGAGTTAAGTTGATAAAAGTTATATTAATACATTTTTACTCGCATTTCAACATGATTTCAACATAATGTTTTCAGTATGCACATTTATGTGTAAAAGATACACATTTTATACTTGAATAACAAAATTGCCTTAAAAGTATATTATAGTTACAGAAGCAAACATCTTTATTTAATAACTTATTTGATAACTATGAGTTACACTTATTTATTTCAGTCTTTGCAGAAATGCCTGTGGAGCTACTGAAGCTTTCTACTTACTGAAGATTCAAAATCAATGACTGTTGTAACTTCAGTTCCATGTCTGATCTGATCTAAAGAATGCAATGATCTGATCTAAAGAATGGAATGAAGAGACTCTTTAATAAGCAAATAATTTTGTTTATTCAGGATGAACAGCTTTACTCTTCTACTGTAGCATCGCCCACCCAGTGATGGAAATAAAGGCAATAACAGGATTAAAAACACTTCAATCACTTATCAATCAGTAGTCAGCCATTACATTCAGCAGCTCAGTTAGCCGACAGGTTTTACTCCAAGAGATACAGATACAGAAAACCTGTGTTTCAGATGTACTGAGGAAGTCTTCAATTGTAAACCTCACCTTCAGAAGACAAGGTGGGCACCTAGGGACACGCAAACTAACATGCATGGTCCGCAGGACAGTAACACACTCCTCCATCACAAAAGAACTTCACAACAGAGTATGTGTAAAACCAGTCAGACAAGTTCTTACCAGCAGCAGTAACCATATCTCAACAACTGGCCAGTATCTCACCCCTGCCCACAGACCTAACACTGCATATAAACGGCCATTCGGAAAAGCCAGAACATGAGAGGAAATGAATGCACTCTTCATTGAAGAACTCTGTGAAATGCACAAACAAATATGTCACATCTGCTTCGGAGCCAGAGTGGTAGCCAAACCAAGTACAAGAATATTGCTTCTTCTTGAAGTCTTTAAGGTACACATTGTGCATGCTCCCACTGTGCCAAGTTGCTACTAATATTTACATATTATTTTTGTTACATCTTCCCTGGAGATGAAGAGGTTCATTGGGAATAAAAGTTAAATCATATGAAAATAAAGTAAAAACCTCTAAAGTTCTAAATAATAATGTAGTTGCACTGGTCTCAATGTTCCAATTGAAGTCATCAAAATGCAGCTATGTACCTTACCATCTCACCCTACTCAGAATTTCTATAATTTCTTGAGTCTCCCCACATGGCAAGGTAACTTGTCATTTAGAATTAATACATCTCAAGTCTTAAATTCGTGTGATACATCAATAATTGTTACATAATGAACACCTTTTAATTGTAGTAAATATTCCTTGCAGCAGCTGTGCCAAAAACTATTCAGCAGACCTTGACACCTTTATTTTATCAAATTATTATAAATTAAAGGATAAAATGCTTTGATTATTATACTACTAATGTATTAATGAACGATTCAATAAATTCTAAATTACTCATATTTGACTGAATTTTAAATTCTGTCTCCAACTTATTTAATTCATGATAGCTCATTATGAGAATTAAAAAAAACTATAACAAGTGTTCAACATCTAAATAATAATAATAATAAACAGAAAGAATATACAAAGTTTGTTAATTTAAGTACAACATTAAGAAAAAAGTAAATTACACTATAATGCCTTCAAAACAATTACTTCTTTTAGTACTGTTTTGTTATTGAAACTGGATTCAGACATGTATGAATGTGTGTTTGTATGTATCTGCATATATGTGTATATATATACACACACACACATTCGTACTTGCACACATACATGCATACAATACATAACAGAACAGTACCCTTTTTTCACTATATATTTTTGCTAGGTATCATAAAAAGCAAAAAGAAATATAAAAAAGTAACTAGAAGTAATCATTAAAGATAATTTTATTTTATAATTATTATAAATAATTTGCTATACAAGTGATCCTCTCAGAATCTTTCAGTTTCAGTCCTTTCAATGTAAATGGCAAAATACGAGAAAAATTATCTGGTGACAAAGAAAATATGAAATATTTCCCATGCTGTAAAATTTTGGATATTGGTCAATGCAGAGCTATTAATATCATGAAAGAAAACTATGCTTTTCTCTTTTGAGTGCTTCAAAAATAGATGCTGAAGATTATAAACAAAGATTTCCTTTTTAATCCATCAGGATATCAGGAATAAATTTTCAATGTATTTTCATTTCTACTCTGAAATCAAGATTCTAGCCTTCAGAATACAGAAAAATAAGACATTAAAAGTTAAATATTTTTTTTATTATTATGTATAGGAAAATGCCTAATAGGAATATCATGCTGCATTCTCTCAGATATTTCAAATTCTGATACGATTTCTTTAGCAACTGTTCTCTTGTCACTATACAAACACACATTTTCAACAGCTGTTCAGGTACAGGGCTGACTACTAAGTAGAAACGTTAACATTAATATGACATGCACAAAAACAAAACAGAAATGGAGAAATTAAAAGCTAGAATACATGATTGCATTAAAAAAATAAAATACTCAAAATGTATGTTATGATTTAACAGAACTTAACCTTCCAGCACGCACGCTTGGCAATTTTATGTGAGAACGCGCACGTCGTATTTATTACGACATCCATTATTCTACCGTTTTTGGCACGAAAAACAACAGAAACAAGTGATAATAAATTTGTTAAGAAATAAAATATTAATCTTATTATTGCAAAATACAAATGATATCAGATTCAAATATAAGAAAATTATTTTTAAGTTCTTATTTTAACGAGATGGAAATGCAATGATGTATTTCATTATAGAAAATTTTAAATTTATTATTTAATAATTGTATTTTAAAATCGAAGTTAATTTTAATATTCACCAAAGACAAAAATAGACAATAAAAAAGGAAAACACCTTGGTAGGAAAAAAAGTAATATAATATAATAAGTTTAGCATTACTTACTTCTGCAAGGAAATTTACTTCTTACAGGTTACATAAACTAACTTTAATGTTTTTATTTATTTCTAAAAAATAGAAATGAAAGAAAATAAGGAATTAAAATCGCCATTGTTCTCCCATCTAAAGGTTTCCTTGTCTTCATCAGATAATTCTTGAAGATTCCGAGCAAAATCAGCTGGTTGCACATATTTTTTTTTTTTTTTTCCCATGAAAACTGATATAAAATTTACAGAGCCAAATGTATTCAAATTAAAATAATACACGGCAATTAATAACACAAAATTACAAAATATTTGAGAAAAAAAATATTTTTCGAATTTTAAAACACGACCACGTACATGTCTTAAATTTTACGAAAAAGCTGCCACATAGCAGAAAAGCCCAGTTTAAAAAAAAAAATGACTTCTGTTGGCACATTTTATGATGTGCCGAAGGGTAGAAAGGAGGAATAGAAATGACCTTCAGACAGCTCAGCTTCGATATACGAAAAATGTGCATTAAAAACTTGAAAAACTAAATTTGTCTCAAATTTTGCGCACACACGTGTGCTGGAAGGTTAATCTTTTAAATGCAACATTAACAGCATAAAATTAAAGAATAAAAAATATTTAAGCAACAACTGTAACATTATAGATCACTTTTAAATATTATACATACATATTTCTTGATTATGAATTAATATTTAGTGTAGTTTTTTTTTAATAAAAATTTGCTTTACCTTCTCCATGTCCTGCTCCATCGATTTCATCACATTCAATGTCAGGAGAAGGCAAATCTTCATAATCAGAATCACCATCTGTCATATTTGATTATATTTGCCCTAATTGCAAATAATAATGAAAAAGACACTAAATGTATGGATGAAAAGTTCTAACCCATAAAAATAACAGCCATATTTTAAAAGATAAAATAAGAATAAAAAAAAAAAAAAAAAAGCAGATACTGCTTATTTATATACACACACATACCACGTCCACAGAAGTTCTTCCGTGCCCTTTATTTTCACAACCATTAGAACCATTAAATTGAAGTGTAGACATACACTTCAATTTAAAAGAACACTTTTAATGATATATATACTCTCATTTTGGCATTTTTAAATTTAAAAGGGTCAATTTTATAAAAATTATGAAATCTAACTTTTTATTCATTTGCCCAGTACTTACACTTAAATAGTTACGAAAATGTTATACTTAATATAAAGAAGAAATACAAAAAGCACAATTTCCATGCAACAAAAACTGATACCAGTATATGTGTGATTAAAAATGGAGATCATATTCAGGGGCCATATAAAAATTGAAGAGCAAAATGCTTGTATAAACATGTAATTAAAAACAAAACAACAGTTTATAAAAATGTTTCTGATGTTTAATAGATTAAGTGACAAGCATGCCTATGTAGATCGTGAAAGGTAATTGATCAATACATATACAGTACAAAGTCCGTAATCCGGACTCATCGGGAGTTCGGCGATTCCGGATTAAGGGTTTTTCCAGATTAAAGATCATCAATTTAAATCTGGTAAGATGGCATGCAGAAATTATACAATTAAAAATATGAAACCATAATTTATGAAATAAAGAGCAATTATGATCTAAAGGGTATCAAAATTTACAAAAAAAAGAAAAGCTTAATATTTATTTGTTTACTTTATTAACCTTTTAACTGTCAAGTTATTTTGATGGTTTGAGTGCATAAATTGTCAATTTTTTTTTTTTTATTTCAAAAATGAAACATTTGCCTCGCAGTCAAAAAATCAAAAAAAATGCCGCACATTTTGAACTTTAACCTCTATCCTTTGAAACCTTCAGTAAAATACTGCCATCTGTTGAAGTGAAGCCGAAATAAACTTCTCATAATATATATTTGGGTATAACAATACAATGCACTCAAAAAAAATTTAGCCCGAGGAATATTCGGGCGTGACATTTTGGAATACCAGTGCTGTGCCCGAGATTATTTCGGGCATGACAGTTAAAAGGTTAAACATTTCTTTCAATGTAAGTTGTTTAAGTTGCTTTGTTTTTTGTGCTAAACGTGCCTGCGTAAACATTAAACGCACATGAGTATATGCATTATGCGCATGCGTAAAGCATATAAAAAAATGTTTGTAGCTTTGAGGTCTGGATTATAGATCATTCAGGATAATGGACATAGTACTGTACTTGCAAAAAGAATGTTATTCACTGAATTAAGAAACACTAGAAAACGCTGGCAGAATTCAGTATTAGCACATAGACAACCGTAGTCTTTTTTTTAAATAAGCACTTAAAGGCCATTGCCCGATTCCCTTCCACATTTGCAAATAAAACATGTGTATCATTGTCACATGGCATTTATTTTCTCCACCTCAATTGAGACTATAGTTCAAATCAGCCTTCATTCACATACTCTTCATGAAACAAAACACATTAAATAAATAGAATTAGAGTGGAAGAAAAATTGGAAAACTTGAACCATCTGTCACAGGCATTGTCCCCATGGTTTTGAGGCATGTCAAAAGGCAGAAAATGATCTTGAAGATTCTATTTTAAAGTGCAAACTGTAGTAATGGTATTTGCATTAATTCAAAATTAAAATGATTTATTATTTAATTAATTTTATATGAATATTAGATTACGATTCTAAAGTAATAAAACTGCATGAGAATATTAATAATGTATCTTAAGCATCTGAAAATTTATATAGTATTACTTGCACAAAAATTCTTGGGGAAAATGCAGAATCACCCACTGCTTGGTACATTTTTAAGAATTGCACATACTCGCTATTCAAGTACACATCGGCCTATTTTCACTTAAAAAAAAAATCCCAGAACTGCACAAAAATGGCATTGCACACTCCCTTGGCTTTATCCATATTCACATCAACCTATTTTCACTTAAAAAGTTAAAGAAAATTGACAAAAATTCAATTTTCTTACTCTTGTAGAAGACGCCAAACAAATATGTGGGCAATTTTGCACTTCACCAAAATTCTTTGAGTTAACCAAAAACAACAAAATTATAAATTAAAGACACTAGTAAATCACAAAAGCAGACCACTGAATAGCATTTAAAGTGGAAAAATCAACCTTGAATTTATCTAATTTATATAACAACCAAAAGCTCAATAAATATTGAAAATGAGATAAAAAAATCTTAAATTTTGAAATCAAATATTTTAGTCATATTTTGTCATACAACACTCGAACTTTTTACGTTTTATTAATCATAGAGTACCATCAAACCTGTTTTCGTGACATTTACAAGCAACTGACCAAATAACTGTTGTAGCAGAACCTTATGGTGACAAAAGATAAATCAACTGTAGTATCTTCAAGTGACGAAAGCAATTTTAAACCAATTCATCACAAGAAGATGCGCATTTTGGACTACTACAAGTAGCAGTGAATTATGAGCATTTTGAAAATTTCTCCATATGTAAAATAAAAACTTTAATTTTTTTAAATGTAATTTATGTGTAATTTAATTATTAATTTTGTTTAAAAGCACTTTCTCACTATTTCGTAAATCTTCGACATATTTTCCAAGTGCGACTTTTTTTATGCGTTCCCTCTCCACCGCATAAAAATTTTTCTTCTCTGATATGTTGTTAAAAGTTATTTGTTATGTATATTTCTGAATAGTTTTCTATGCAGTTCCTATCTACTGCACAAAAAACTGTATTTACCTAAATATAAATATAGCAACAGGGGTATTATATAAAAGTTAGATTTTTCATGTTTTTTACAAAACTGTTTTTTTTTTAAACTTAAAAATGTGAAAATGAATATCTGCACTAATGTGATATTCAACAAAAAATTTATGTATTAAGAATACTAGTCATTTTCATATGTATCTGTTGTGGGAGATTTCAATAAATTTATATTGAACATATGGAAGACTATGAAAATGCCCATGTAAACAGCATAATTTCAGCAAAAAAGGTCCTCCACATCCAAATACAAAGTAATCAAAACACACTTTCTATGCTTCTTAATTACAATTTAGAACGATTGGTTGATCTTTACATTATGGTAACTTGGCGATTTTTTGGCGAAAATTTTGCAACCAAGTCTCCTACAGCAACCCTCTATTTTTTTTTCCCGCTGCCATTTTGTCTTCACGAAGTAAAGACATGTTTCTTTTCTTTTTATCTACTGAACACTTCTTCCAACAATCTAGTAGCCGAATTACACTTATGCTAGAAATTTTATCAAACAAAACTGCTTAATCATGACAAATATTCACTGCAAAATTGGGAAAAAGTGCACAATACCATACTCCTTACGCGTTTTTCAAAATAACACATACACATAAACCATGTACACGCCGACTTATTTTTACTTAAAAAAAATCCCAGAATTGCACAAAAATGGCATTGCGCACACTCTTCACTATATCCATGTACACTGCTTTTTTCTCATAAATTAGAAAAATTTCACGAAAATACATGACAATTTTCTCAATCTTTAAACCCGGTAAAAAGAACATATATGAAATTACCTGATCGCGAAAAAGTATTTACCTTTTACAAATATGAACATTTCCACATATAAAATAAATAAAATATCCAAAAACCTTTACCTCTAAATCATCTATTACATTATACACGTCACCAACGAATTCATACCGCAAGCATTACAAATACTTAGTATCAAATATTTAAATTATTTCCATGCACATTTATTTCAACTTAAACGTATACCAAATTCCTACAAACATAAAATTCACAAAATAACTATCATTTAATTAAAATATCACTAAACCATGTACATGTCGACTTATTTTTACTTAAAAAAACATCCCCAGAATTGCACAAAAATGGCATTGTGCACACTCTTCACTATATCCATGTACACTGCTTTTTTCTCATAAATTAGAAAAATTTCACAAAAATACATGACATTTTCTCAATCTTTAAACCCGGTAAAAAGAACATATATGAAATTACCTGATCGCGAAAAAGTATCTACTCTTTACAAATATGATCTTTTCCACATATAAAATAAATAAAATATCCAAAAACTTTTACCTCTAAATCATCTATTACATTATACACATCACCAACGAATTCATACCGCAAGCATTACAAATACTTAGTATCAAATATTTAAATTATTTCCATGCACGTTTATTTCAACTTAAACGTATACCAAATTCCTACAAACATAAAATTCACAAAATAACTATCATTTCATTAAAATATAATTAAATTCAAAAACACTTCTTAAAATATAAATGAGCACATACATTAAATTAATAAAAATTACTTTACAATCCTAATTACTTTAAACTAAATCATTGCTAATAACAATTTTCCCAATAATACCAAATTCCTTTCCACCTTACATTTAGAACAATGCATAAAAATAATATCCTCAAATAATTAAAAATACTAACTTACCTAATCTTCTTCAGAACCTTGATTACGTGGCGGATACACTTTTCTAATTCATTCAATAAAATTATTGAAAGATTTTTTCTGCGAATTTTTTCTCCATACTTCCTCCGCTAAATAAAAAGCAAACTTCTCTTTATCACAATGCCTAAATACCCATTTCGAATTCACTTTAATTAGGGCCATGGGATCCAAAAATTAAACAACATTGTTTCACACAACACAGAATAAAGCTAAATACAAAATTTCCACATTTTTTCCCGATTTCCCCCCTTTTCCGATTAAAGAACTGTAATTCGTCCATTAATATCACAAGACATATCCCATGATCTCTCATTTCCCTCACGCAAAATAATGCGTAATCGGAACTGAGTACTGCTCACATTATTACCAAAGTCCCAGGTAGTAACCTTTATCGCCTCCAAAATGTCACCAAACTACCAGTTACCATATTGTAAAGATCAACCTAACATCTCAATAAAATTATATATATAATTACAATACAACCTCTCGTAAGCATCCGCATACAGATGCAACCAATACTTCTAACAGCATAATCAAACATCTGTATACAGTATCACCTTATTAAATTGAACACTTCTACAGGAGACTGAAATCGTCTGGAAATCTAAAGTATCTATTAATAAAATGACAAAATCAAACTTTTTTCATAGCTATCTTGCTAAAATCCTATTTTACGGTACAGCCTAGCCGTGATTTTTGAAAATTACTGCAAACATCACAATGACCTGTTTCCTGCTCATAATAATGTCGCCAAATCCTGTGCGTACCATATGCTAGGATTAAACCACTAATCTTCATATATTGCTTCTAAAGCTACACATCACTTTGAACATTTATGACTTCTAGACCAGACGGTCTTAACAGACGGTAGAGGAAGGGAATTTTAGTATCAGAAGAACATAATCAACCTTTTACTTAGCTGTCAAATATTTGGTTTTAATTCATGAATATAAGAGGCAGTTTTCGGATAACCGGCTCTTGGAGGTGGTTAAAACCGGTGGGGGCAATCAACGACAGTGATAATTCAACAAAATGAATGCAAGAGGAATGGTTGCAACCTTCGAACAAGCGAAGAGGATGAATCTGATAAGTTACCACGTTTAAAGTATTATCGCGAAAGTTGGCGATGTTTACATTTACCAGGTTCTCGATGTATCATTCGACAGCTTAATTCAAAATATTCAATAATAAAAATTTCTAAATGCATTATGCATGCAGGATACTATAAATACTTAAAAACAAATTAGGTTATTTTGTTAAATTAATTATATTATATGTCACATATTCTCACTAACTTAATTTATAAGAAATAATATGATAAAAATAAACTTATAACCATTTTATGTAGAAGTTAATTTATACATTATGACATTTTATGAATGTGCAAAATTAAAAAATAATAATAGTCATACAAACATTATGAACTATATTTTTCATGGTATCACATTTGTAACAAGAATAAGTTTTATTACATTATAAATTTCATACTGAGTTCAAGTTGCAGCTTCTCAGCAAGTTGATACTGAAATCCTCACATTATTAACATTAAAAAAAAAATCATTAACTGGTCTATAGCAAGGAAGAAGCATAAGATATTCACGACTGCTTTATATTACAGATACATAGTACCAAATTGCTGTAACTCAGAAACTGCCCTGGCATGGCTGCATTATTCTGTCTTATTACGCATTTATTCATGAGCAAAAAGGTTACTGACAGAAAGTAAAGTTACATGAGAATTCATTGCATATGTTCATGTGAACTCTCGATCATAAGATGTTTAACAATTAAAACAAAAAAAAAAAAAAAAAAAGAACCCAGAAAAACTTCGTTTAGCAATAAAAATTAAAGCTTCAAATTTTGCCTTTTATAGTTTAAAGAAATTAAATACTTCCTCTCATCTGGACCACCAAATCCAATCAAAATAAATCACTTTACGTTATTACATTAAAAAGAAACATACATTCGGGTATTTTTAATGACAGATTAAAGATTCTCATTTACAGAACGTGAATACTATATGTGATGAAAACTCACTTCGGTAAACAATTTCATATCGCTAATTACAGAAATTACGCGATGTCACTCGTTATTTCCACAATGAACAATCTGCCTGTAGTAACCTTGACCCGACACACATGACTTCAGCAAATCACGTTGCAATAAGCAGAAAAGCATCCTAAAACGTCAACTTCCGGGTTAATTTTACTTCAGTTCACTTGTCCCTTTAAATAAGTTTCCGGTTTTAACTTTAAATTTAAGGTCTATTTATTTACGCGATTACGTGAAATCTCTTATATGATAATTTCAGATAAGCATTTTTGTAGAAAATATATACTTGATAAGAATGGAATTGCTTTATTATTTCTAATAAAATAAAATAACGATTCATGAAAATGATATTATTATTATGAAATGTTGAAAAAGTCCAAGATTAGAGAAAAAATAGTCCTTATGCTTTTAAATTATTTTTAATATGATACAATGGATTTACTTGTAATGTGTTACCTTCTTGTTTTTAGTATTAATTCTTTTGAAGAATGACAACACATGAAGTAGAGGAAAAATACTTTTATGTTACATGTGTTGTGTCATCGCTTACGTTACATGTCAATTTATTAAGATGCGCTTCATTACCAAGCCGAGTATATAATTAATTCGTAAGATGGACGCATATATATATATTTTCCTTTTAAGATCATGTAAGGTAGGGAGGGGTCTTCAACCCGTGGCCCGCTGAAGACATTTTAGTGGCGCATGCGCAGAAAGTTTTTAACTTTGAGGTCCGGATTATAGATCATTCCAGATTATGGGTGTCCGAATTAACGACTTTTAACTGTACTATTTCTTGTCAGTAATGCAAGTGTTTTTCTTTTTTTTATTGTAAATGTATTTATAACATCGTTCTGTACAATAATCTTTATACTTTTTTTCATAGTTAAAAAAAGTTGCAAAACATTTTAATTCGATTTCCATTTGACTTTTTGAAACCAAAGCAATTACAGTACAAAGTCCATATTCCGGACTCATCGGGACTTCGGCGATTCCGGATTAGGGTTTTTTCCAGATTATAGATCATCAATTTAAATCTGGTAAGATGGCATGCAGAAATTACACAATTAAAAATATGAAACTGTAATTTATGAAATAAAGAGCAATTATGATCTAAAGGGTAGCTAAATTTACAAAAAAAAAAAAAAAAAAAAAAAAAAAAAGCTTAATTTTTATTTGCTTATTTTATTAAACATTTCTTTCAATGTAAGTTGTTTAAGTTGCTTTGTTTTTTGTGCTAATACTTTCTCTTTAATTCTATAAACAGACATAATTTATTGTTCAGTTACAAAGTTCCACTGTTCAGGTCCTGTAATGGCTGTGTCAAGAATATCGATTGACTTGGCAATAGAATTTTTTGTTTTCAATAACCTCTCTGTCATTTTTTTCACTATCTGAAGCGGTATTTTCTGGATTTAGAACCATACTACAGATTTCGCCGTCCGTTAATTGATTGATGATTGGGGCATTGTCGTCACAATGAAAAAGCTTCTGTTATATCATCTTCATTTATTACTGCTTCTATACAGTTCTTTACAAAATCCAATAACTGGAAAATTTCACCTTTATTTTGCGATGTCCGAAAACCTTCAAATTCGCGCCTATCATCTTCATCGCCCTCACCATGAAATATGGTAGTTGGCCATAAATTATGCGAAGCATTTTTAACGTATCTGGATACACATCCTCTTACAATCTTGCAATGCCCCACACAGCAAATTTTATGCTAAAAAATTTCAAAACTTCTTGAATAGTCTTGCCATTGTTCAAGAAATTTAACATAGATTTTAAAAAGGCTACTTTATATTTGCATTTCAGCGCATGCACTATTCCCATATCCATAGGCTGAATGATAGATGTACAATTTTCAGGGAAAAATAATACGGATACATTATCTTTCACTAAAACTTTAAGTAAAGTATGCGCCAAACAGTTGTCAACAATCAGGACTATTTTTTAATTCATCAGGTAAACCAACCGAATTCAAATGTTGCTGAGCCTCGGGTATAAAATGATTTTAAAACCAATCATTCATCAACGCTTGTGTCATCCATGCTCTTTTATTTACATGATATATAACGGGGAAAATCGTTACTCCTTTAAATGCTCGAGGTCGTGCATGTTTTCTGATTATGAAAAGTTTGCACTTGTGCATTCCTGCAGCATTTGCGCACACTAAAATTGTTAGTCTCGCTTTGGAATCTTTGACATCAGTTGGAGACTTTTCTGTAGAGGTTGTATGTTGCAGATTGCGTTGTTCCTTAATCTTCTAATTGGATTCGGCTTATTAGTTTTTGCAGACTGTTAGAGCAATTTTATAAAAAGTAAGCTTGAACTTTCGATTATGTCAAAAAGAGTTTCCGATTCTGGAGCTGGCAAAGGATCTACAAAGCGAAAGCATGTTTCAATGTCCATCAAAGAAAAACTGGAGTTGCTGCAAAAAATGGTTAAAGGCATGAAGAAAGTGACTGAGAAGTTAGTGAAAACGAAAAAATTTCGATTGACAAGTTAGTCGGTATTCTCGGCACAGAAATTACAGGACTTGAACAGCGGAACTTAGTAACTAAACAAGAAATTATGTCTGTTTATAGAATTAAAGAGAAAGTATTAGCACATAAAACGAAGCAACTTAAACAACTTACATTGAAAGAAATGTTTAATAAAGTAAACAAATAAATATTAAGCTTTTTTTTTTATAAATTTTGATACCCTTTAGATCATAATTGCTCTTTATTTCATAAATTATAGTTTCATGTTTTTAATTTTATAATTTCTGCATGCCATCTTACCAGATTTAAATTGATGATCTATAATCCGAAAAAACCCCTAATCCAGAATCGCTGAAGTCCCGACGAGTCCGGATTAAAGACTTTGTACTGTATTTACAATCACAAGTTAAATTCTATCCTAACACAAGGCTCCTTAAATTACTCCAACTGCCAAACGTGCAGCTGCAAAAATGTTACTCTCTAGACCAGGTTTCCTAAATGCACTGGCTAAAACACAGAGCAGTTTACTTAAAGGTGACAGCTGATGTTAATCTATCTTTCCTTTTTTAAGATTCTTACTTTGTTTAAACTACTGTCATTATTCTCGTAAAACAGAACAGTAGTATACAATAGATTTTTAATAAAGACATAACTTGTTAATTAAAATAAACTACTCCTGGTTTGATCACACCATAGTAACTGAAATCAATATCAGGGAACACATGTGTTGTGCTTCTCTTTAACTCACAATTGATTCATTGGGATCCCGTTTTTTATTTGATAATATTGTAGCATGCCTTTAATTTAGAAAATAAAAATGCCACATTTTCCTAATAGAGATTTATTATGGCAAATTCATTATTTAAATTTTACGATGAGGTAATTCTTTTCTTGTTCAGACTTTTTCACTTTCAATTAATTACATATTGTTGATTTCTTTCCTACATACTTCTGCTCAAAAAATGTGCAACAAAGGCAAAATATGGAAGTAAAACAAAAACTATTTAATGGATATGCACGAAATTGATCCAAGAGGTTAGTTTAGCATTACTAGACTACATTAGCAAACAATAAAGCAAAGATTTAGAAAAACACATTAATTACAACCATCATATCAAGGAAGACCAAATGGGACAGAAGAATGCAATGGAAACATCACGCTAATAAGCATATGATACCCTCTAGCTGAATGCATTCTTGACAATGGCAAGGCAAGCTGGCAATAGTGTTGTGCCCATTCCTATAATAATACACGTCAGAACTCGGTACATTTGATAGCACATTGCAATGTGCTATTTGTCATCTCATCATGCTGTATGGCAGGGTTTCTTAAAACTTTTTTCAGTCATGACCCCTTTTTATCAGTGAGATTTTTTTGAGACCCCCAGGACCCCATAACATTTACAAAAATTTTGTGGGACCCCATACGTATTCTGCAAATCCGACACATGCGTAAGTGAAACTCAATTTTTTCTTTTATACAGTACAAAGTCTTTAATCCGGACTCCTCAGGACTTCGGCGATTCCGAATCAGGGGTTTCTCAGATTACATGGAACTATTGCTGCTTGCAAACTGACACATAGGTTCGGCATGCCCTATTAAAAGGCATTGTAGTGTGACTGTGGGATTGCGTTTTATGCTGAATTTGGGCTCAGCAATGCAATCTCTACTTCATATGTAAACTGTATATTTTGAGTCTCGTTTTTTATTTTTTGTAACATGAGTGTATTCTGAAACCTTCTTCCCTCGAAAACCTATAAAAAATCAGTAAAATCAGTTGAAGCTCTCAATAAACAGTTACTGATTGTTCTGGGGGGGAGGAACGATATTTTAAATTTTTCAATTCATATTCTGGTTTTTAAGTTACCTGAATTTACACCATGTTCTTCAAATAAAGTGTTAAATAACTGTTATCAATAAATATTAAAACAAAATATTGGGAAAAAAATTTTGTGAAAAATTCTTCACTAAAATAATGAAGTCAAAAAAGAATTTAAAAATTAAACTAGTATTTCAATGGCGTCTTAAGAATTAAAGAACTGTATAAACTTACACCATCCGAAATCAGCACGTACGCTAGATTTGGCGCGCTGTTAAATGGGCACGTTTGCTAGATTTGGCGCATAGATTTTCGTTGCAGTTTTTTTTACGGTTCTCAAAACGGAAAAATAATCCTGCAAATATTTGGATGCATTAGACATTTTGGTTTAAGAAAATATTTTGAATGTGTAAAATGAAATAAAGGAGCCAAACAAAGAATATCGTTGAATTCCAGAATAAATATGAATGCATTTATATGATAATATATTAATGCATTTATGTTATAAATGAAGAATTGTTGACATAAAAAGCTTTCTCAAAAATAATTCTTAAATGCTTCAAAAATCACTTTCAAAAACGGAATTACTTCTGAGTGAGAAGCATTAGAAAAAGCTTGATTTACTGAATATTTCACTTAAGAAATTTTAATTACCAAAAACAGTTAAAAGCAAATGGATCTAAAATCTGCATTTTTCCTCTTAATGACATTTTCATGATCGCACAGAGTCAAATATACATCAAGATCTTAGAAAAGTTAATAGGTAGTACATAAATATAATGGACTCAATTTTTTAAATTGTTTCAAAATTCACTTCTTTTTCTTATTACATATCTATGTATATGTAAATAACTATTGTTTAATATACTTCAATACATTTTTAAAGCAATATCTCCATGAAACTAGCATTGTGAATTTAAATTATTTTAGTAGCTGTTATTTACATAACAATGCTATCTCATGTAATTATTATTGTAACATGTTAAAAAATGTAATGATGATAAAAGTGGAATAAACTTTTAATTTGCAGTAAATTACAAATTCTTTCTTGACTAAACATGTACTGTTATTTGTGAAAAAATTTCTATTTACTCTATAGAACAATTTAAAATGCCAAAAAACATCCTGGGTTTTCATCCACAAAGAACACGTTGCAGTTTTACTGGCCAAGTTCACCAACGGGTTGATTGACATCGAAGATGATCGGTGTATGCAAATATTAAAACATATCGAAATAATCCAATCAAAATAATTAAAGAATAAGTAACAAATTTAATTTAGCAGAGAAAACAGTATATTAAGTATATGGAAGTGAAAAATTCAAAATCAACTGGATAAATGTGATATACGAAGTTTGTATTGAATTCAAGTTAGCACAGAAAACAATACTATATAATACTTACCTATTTTCTCAGGAAAAGATGTTTTAGTTCAGTATTAAAATGCTTCCTTAAATTTACAGTAACAAATCCTATTCTTAAACTGCAAACTCTAAGCACAATGTTAAAATAGTAAGAACATGCCTTAGCTAGCATGTATTCATGTTTTATCTGCAAGAGATGAACCAAAACAGTATAACTTATCAGGCTTCAAAAAACTTCTAATTCTTCTGTAAGAGATTAACCAAAATAATGCAACTTACCAGTCTTCATAAAAACTTCCAATTCCCTAACAGTATAGCTAAATTTATGTAACAAAAGACTAAGTTAACAAAATAAAACTTTATTGATGATGGATATACAAAATGAAAATTGTGTATTATGTACTGGTAACACATCATATGCAGAATTGTACTTTGTACATGCATGCATTTTGAAACATTTTTACATGATTTAATGTGCGATATTTGTTGAAGTCACACAGGCATTGTCAAAATTCAAGATGGAAATATGAATAATATGCAAATCATAAATATTTAGTTTTGATACTGAATGTAAGGAACATTTGCTAATAAATTTTGGTTAAAAGCTGGTAAATCAGGCACATACATTCATTAATATATTTACGAACACTTCCTTGAAATTTTTATCATACTATTTTTACACTTTATAATCAAACTAAAAATAGAATTACAATAAATTATATATATATATATATATGAATCTTGGTATTCTTAAAAAGTGCTAGAGAAAAAATATTTACACATAACACTCATTTCCTTTGACAAATGTATAAGATAGTTATGAAAACATATTAATAATCAGCTCATATATTTAAAACATGCAGGACAGTCAAATTTTCTGGATCGTATCAGTTTTCATTAACATTTTCTTTAGTATTAAAACAAATCACATTAGCTAAAATCTTTTAAAGTGGTAGATCCTTATAACATGAAACAGCTTAACACACATATACTCAGCGTCATGAAACTATATATAAATAAAACGGATTAAATCATACCACTGGTTAAAAAATCCATTTTCCGATAAAACAATGAATTGAGCCCTATGTCAGATCAGTAGTTCAATTTCCTTGTCACAGAATGAAGAAAATTTTTAGTTGGTTATCAAGTTGTCATTCGAAATGAGTCTACTAGCACATAACAGTATGTACAAAAAGTCCACGAAAAATCTTATTTACAGTTTATGAAACACTGATGATAGAAGTTTACTTCTTCCCTTTTTTACCAGCTGCTTTCTTGGGAGAGGCTTTCTTCGCCTTCACTTTCACAACTTTAGCTTTCTTTGCTGCAGGTTTACTCGCGGGCTTTGCTTTTTTGGCTGGAGCAGCTTTTTTCGGTTTCTTTTTCTCAGCTACTTTTTTCGGTTTTGCAACTTTTTTCGGTGTAGCTGCTTTCGCTTTTTTCGGTTTAGGTGCCTTCACCGCTGCTTTCTTCGGCTTGCTGACAGATTTTTCTTTGCTTCCACCAGCACTGCTACTTATCCTGAAGGAGCCCGTTGCACCCTTTCCTTTCGTCTGGACAAGACCGCCAGCAACAACAGCTGACTTCAGGTACTTCTTGATGAAAGGCGATAATTTTTCAACATCAACTTTGTGTTTGGCAGAAATGTATTTCTTGATAGCCTGAAGTGATGAACCACCTCGTTCTTTGAGTGAAGAAATCGCATCATTTACCATCTCCGACACTTTAGGATGAGAAGGTGCACTTTTAGGCTTTTTGGCTTTCGCAGCACCTTTGCTTTTCTTTGGCGTAGCTGCCGGTGTCACATCGATAACATCTGCCATCTTTCAATAAAGTGGAGAATCAACTTTATTTATATTAAGAAATGTCAATTTGATAAGTGCCTCACACCAATACCAAAATCGAGAATACCGCCACACCGCTGTGCCAGGTATATATATAGACTCGTCGCGGACGTCGTGGAAAGCTGTAAACGGGAGCGCAGCTCGGCGCAACTTCTCTTCGAAACGATCGTATTTTAGGTCAAAAGTTGTGTTTCTTCATTGATTTCGAACGCTTTTAAATCACTTAATTTCGTGCAAATTACTTTAGGAATGGCTTTAAATGAAAGTTGCTATTTCAAAAATAATACGTTCTTTATGAAATTCTAAATTTCGGTGTCTATCGTGTTTAAAAAACGTTTTAACTAGCGTATCTGAGGTTCGCAAATTTCTATTATGTCTGTTCTTTTTAAGTTTTCTGGAAAATAGAATCCTCTCAATGCATTTTTTCACGTAAATTAGAAACTTTGAAATATTTCGAATTCGCAGATGAAATCCTGTAAAACCTGGAATAGATCTAGAAACCAAAAAGCGAACTTTTTTTAAGGTCACCTAGCACACTTGACTGCTGTCAAAATAAATCTGTGCCGCCATTGCTCTAAATACTAAAATATTTTTATTTTTTAAATTATACATATTTCTCTTAATGATTAATTAAAAGAACTCCAGAATGAACCTGTTAATTCATTTTATAGCTTCAGCGATGTTAGACAGTGTATTCCTTCAGTAATCCAAGTTTTAAATGGATTGGCTTTATATACTAAGGCTTTCAGAGTTAAACGTGCCCTGAAGTATAGAGCGTAAAAATTGCATGATTTAATTAATAATAACAAAATGTATCCACATATTTCTGTTAATTTTATATTTTTAGAATGGCTAATCTCCATTTCTTGAAATACATGTATGATTTAATTCGTTTCATATGTAGATTGTTTGTAAGAAGTAATGGCTCCTTTTATTTTTTAGAAATATTGGCTCCTTTTTTTTAGGCTTCTTTCTTTTACAAAAAATATTATGATTTTCGTAATTTTTTTTTCTGTTTCTATTAAAATTTTTAATTTATGTTCATTGTTACTTAAAAATCTGTAACTTAAAAAATGTATACGAATTATTATTTGTTTATCATAATTGTATATTTCTGTGCAACAGTCTACAAAATTTTGCTCTACTGAAAATTCTTCTTTTCAAAACATAATTATGTAGGGATTTTTACACTGTCTTCTACAGATAAAATGCTGTAGAATATTTTTTTTAATTTCATACTAAGTTCATTAAACTTAATTTAATTAATGATTGCAAATATTTTTCAAAAAATACCCCCCCCCCCATTAAGCAAATCTAACCGAGATGGGTACTTGCGTTTATTTTAACTATAAATGTACACTGTCGAATAGTATTTCAACATAACGTTAAAATTTAAGCAAATTAAAACCTTAGACTGACAATAGTTTTAAAGAAAAGTTATATGCATTTCGACGGAGTCTGATGCAAGTCTCGCTTCCTCAGAAATAAAAGTATTACTCGCCACTAAATAAGAAATAGATCGTTTAAACAGATGAAGTGAAAATATAAAATAATAAGACTGCTGCTTACGTTTTTGACTATTTAAGTAACGCATTTCTGGGAAAATGATGCAGAATATTTTTGCATCTTGAAGAAGCCCTCGAAATACAAAGATTATCCTAATAAAAATCTAACGCCAGTTTAAAGTGAATTTTGCCTAATTTTAAAATATTCTTTACCGAGATTACATTGCGCTGCTTTACTGCTGATTATTATACTGAATATGAACACAAGTCAATATGTTAATTTCAAACAATTTAATTTTATTAATCATCTGAATTATACGTCAAAAAAATTTGCAATCTGGACAGAATATAAATGCAACTAATTCAAAGGAATTAAGCTGTTTACGGTATAACAGACTTCGATCTCTTTTAGTGAAATATAAAGTTCTGGGGCATTTCCCCTTTTTCGAGTTAAATTTAATTTTCTGTCAGAAGTATCATTCTCATTTAGTCATAGAATTTCAGAAAAACTAATTGAAACCACTTAAAATTCAAAGACTCGTAATGAGAGGGGAGAAAATTTCTTATATTCTCCTTCGATTAAAGAGCAGCTCTTAAGGAAGGGAACCCAGTCACCAAAATCCTGATGTTGACGAATTATTGTGCACGACATTTTAGTTGGGCGCCCTGTAGAAGGTATATACTATAACAAAAAACAGAAAAATCAATGAGTCCCTCACCGGGATTCGAACTTTGAACCTCCCGATTTCTAGCCAGACGTGTTTCCAATTACACCACAAATGCACAGTGATTAAGCAGAATATTACTTATAAATGCGTAAAGGCACATTTTTTTGGAGCAAGAAACATCAACTGTATATGTTTCGAACCATGGATTCGAACCAGGATTCGAACCATGGATCTTCTAACTGCTAGCTGAACGTGCTAATCACTTACAGCAGGAGAGCACGCATAGAGCAATGCGATAATTCCCTCTAAGCAAAATTTGAGGAAAAAGCAGATACAAAGTTATTTCTTGTTGACATTCGAATGCAGTGTAAAGAGATATAAACAATGAAGGCAGAATCCTGCGAACTTACTGTCCAGGAAAGGTTAAGTTAAGGATCGGGTAATGAAACACACCATGTCAGACAGATAAAGCGGAGAATGTGCAGACACCGGATGAAAAAAATGCGAAGAAAATTGGAAGGTAAACATTTCTACAAAAAGATAGGATTAGGATATGAAAAAAATTACCACATAGCGATGAATCTGGAAAGCGTGTATATAATATCTGATTCAGTAACGGAATTGTGATCCATCTGAAGAAGCCATACGAAAGGCCTGATTGAATAATTCTCGTATAGAAGCATTGTAGCTGCGGTTATGACATTGCTTGGCGAAATGGCATGGCCGTAGCTTCAAAGCGTTGTTCAAAATTTTTCTTTAGTCAGATTATATTCCGAATTAGTGTCCATTTTTAGGTTCCTAATAAAATATGTTATTCCTATAAAGAAGTGAGCATTTGTATGAGTATTTTGGTTGTACTATCTGTTTTTATAAATGTCTGCTTTGATGATAGAGCGCCAAGCGGTGATGCGTAAAAAAGATTGCCTTTATGCAGTGAGATAAATCCGACGCTTCCTACTGAAACTGACTGCTAAGTTCAGAACCGGAAACAGAAATAATTTGTTTTCCATTCTGCTATCCTTACCAAAAGAATGCTTAATTTGATTAGTTTCATAAAAGTCTATGGTCCATATAATTTGCCACAAACACCATATAGCAATCCTTACATTTGTTTTCCAGGTAGGTTCAATGGATTAGCAATAACTAATTAACTTTTTCGTCATCTAGTTATAGCAACTGCGATTTTATTACATTAATCCATTAATGCACCAATAAAAATTCATAAAGTGGTTTTTTTTTCACCAATTCTTTCATTCTAACTTTAACTCAATCTCTTTTAACCTCTTTCTTTATCATTCAGGTGCCCACCAGCGGCAGAGCGGTAAAGTCGCTGAACACTGGTAGTTCGGTCTGACGTTCGAATCCCGCGAACGGGCTGGCTGCGTGGGTGTTTTCGGTGGTTTTCCACATGTGTAACGTGTATACGAGCCAGTTTCCCTTAGAAAGTCCTCCACGAAGGCATCCCTCCCCTTAGGCAGATAGCCCTAGTGTGCTTTGCCATAATTAAATACACCAACACCAACACCAACTTTATCATTCAGAACCGCAACGGATTTATTCTACCATATTGATATTTGAAAAAAAAAAAAGTCTTTAATGTATTTATTCGGGTGCTAGGAAATAATTTAGTTCAGTGTGTAGAGTCATTAGGTTAACTGGAAGCAGAAAAGATGAAAAATATGCAACCGCCTTCGCCAGGAATCGAACCACGGACCTCTGGAATACCGGCCCAGCGTGCTACCGTTACACCACGAAGGTACGCTAGGGAAGTGAGAGAAATACCATATATACTCCCCTTTTTAAAGGGCGACTAGGGTTTTAGGGAACCCAGTCGCCAAATCATCAGTGCAGAGAATCATCATCCACAACCCCCCCCCCAGCTCGGGAGCCACTTGTAGAGTCATTAGGTTAATTGGAAGCAGAAAAGATGAAAAATATGCAACCGCCTTCGCCGGGAATCGAACCACGGACCTCTAGAATACCGGCCCAGCGTGCTACCGTTACACCACGAAGGCACGCTAGGGAAGTGGGAGAAATACCTTATAAATGTACCCGAGTTAACTCGGTTAAGTGCTTTGAGAGGTTAATTAATACACACCCTCTATCTGCTTCATCAGTCCTCAGTTTTGAATATAACGTTTTGTAGTCTTTTCAAGAATGTTTGTATCATTTTTGATGGTATTATTTATCTAAAGCAATATAATATGAATGTCATATCACCTATATAGCAAACTAGTAACATATTTCAGTGTAGTTTCTGATAAGTCTTTCCGAACAGAATGGTAACTAACCATTTGATCCATATCATAGGTTTATTTGTAAATGTAATCTTTGAAATTAGGTAAAAAAGCTACTTTATTTTCGCATAGGTTTTGAATAAAATCTCGTCAATTTCTAGGGCAATCAGACACGTGTCCCCCTTCTTCAGGAGAAAAACAAACTGCAAAATAGGAATAGAATCAAATCGATGAAATGTAAGCCGCAAATAACGCGCAGAGAGCAACCTGTCTGTCTCGGTGACTTTATAATACCCAAGGTACTTCACATGAATGAGTCTGAACAGTAGTTCCCAAGCGGAATACTGGATGCAGGATTTGGTTTATTTGAATATGGCAAAACACTCGAAGACTATCTGCCTAAGAGGAGGGATGCTTTCGTGGAAAACTTTGTGAGGGAAACTGCCTCGTACACACGTTAAACATGGGAAAAACCATGAAAATGCCTATAAAGCCAGTCCATTTGCCTGGAGACGAACTTAGGTCAAACTACCATAGTTCAGCGGTTTTACCGCTTGGCAGCTGGTAGGCGGATGTAGGAAGAAAGGAACTCGATTTTCTGCAATGAGCTGGAATGTGAGTGGAATGAGTATGAAAACACCTAGTAAGATGTAAGAACATCTGGACGTCTGGATAGCTATCAATAAAACTTCCACAAAATACGTTACAATAATATAGTAGCATAAAAATAAATGGAGTGAGGTATACTACTGCGAAGAAAATGCCAATATTTTGCAAAGAAACACAAAATACTAAAAATTATCCATCGGGGAGAAAACTGTGCACAATACGTATAAAATAATGCAAGACTGCAGCAATACAAATACTAAATAGGAAAATTATTGTCATTCCTAAAAAGTGCAGCGAACGTTCGGAGTCCTCTTCATGAACTTCATAATCGAACAAGTTAAATTGATTGAAATGTTTGGAAGATATTTTATTAGTTCTTTTATGCAACTGCTAACAAGTACGAGGGCTATCCAGAAAGTAGATTACGTTTTGGAATAAAAAAATAAACAAAGTATAGGAAACAAATTTTATTATATACAGATGAAAGCCACACTCAAATACTACTTTTCTACATAGTCACCATACAAATTAAGGCATTTATCGTAGCGATGTACGAGCTTGGAAATTCCTTCGTCGAAAAATTCGGCCGCCTGCGCCTTCAACCACTTCGTTACCTCTTCTTGCAGCTGTGCGTCGTCATCAAAACGCTGCATAGCCAGCCACTTCTTCATTGCTGGGAATATGTGGAAGTCGCTCGGTGCCAGGTCGGGACTGTACGGCGGATGAGGAAACAACTCCCACTTAAAAGATTCAAGAACTTTACGAGTGACATTTGCCGTGTGGGGCCGGGCGTTGTCGTGAATCAACAAGATCTTAGAGCTCAACATTCCTCTGCGCTTGTTTTGAATTGCTCTTCTGAGTTTTTGGAGAGTTTGGCAATACCTTTGAGAGTTTATTGTAGTGCCTCTTTCCAGGAAGTCCACCAAAATTACACCTTTTCTGTCCCAAAAAACAGTCGCCATCATCTTCCTTGCCGACATTGTTTGCATGCATTTCTTGGGTTTTTGGGGAGAACTTGTGTGCCCCCACTGCATTGATTGCAATTTCGTTTCACAGTTCACATGTTTCACCCATGTTTCGTCACCAGTAACGATGCGATCGAGTAAAGAGTCACCATCCTTATGGTAAGCGTCCAAAAAGTTCAACGCTGCAGCCATTCGCTGATTTTTGTGGTCCTCTGTCAAGATTTTTGGAATCCATCTTGCACAAAACTTGTGGTAACCAAGCTTTTCGCTGATGATTTCGTGCAACAAACTTCCCGAAATTTGTGGAAAACTCAAAGAAAGTTCCGTTATTGTGAAATTTCGATTTTCACGGACTTTAGCATCGACTTTTTCGAGAAGTTCGGCGGTCACTATGCTGGGTCTCCCACTTCGATCTTCGTCGTGAACATTGGTTCGGCCATTTTGAAATCTTATGACCCACTGACGCACTCCACCTTCAGTGATAATGTTGTCCCCGTACACTTCACGAAGCTGCCGATAGATTTCTATCGGTTTACAGTTTTTTGCAGTCAGAAACCTTATTACTGAGCGCACCTCGCAGCTCGCGGGATTTTCAATTAACGCAGACATTTCAAACCGTCACAGTATCTGAACGGAGCACAGCACGAACCTCTCACTAGCACGGCTAGATGCAGACTGAGCTGCGCAACGCTCTGACCCCAAGATGGCCGCGCTAGCCCCGCCCCTAGCGGACACAGACGGAAACGTAATCTACTTCCTGGATGGCCCTCGTATTTTATCTTCCTCTTACTGGCACCTCAAATAACCTCGATTAAAGGCTACCACACTAAACATTTCTTTTTCACGCATGACACCAATTTTGGTGAACTGCAGGGATTTAAGAAAGAAAGTGAGTCTCTAGCCTGTGGACTTTTCACGTTGCGCGTGATGGGAAAATGTTGATATTAGTATTAAATAGATGTAAAATGAATGCAATTCCGTAGCAGTCAAAACACTTAGAATTTATGGGTGAGAATAAAATAATTTTAATGTATGAGATCCCTCTTGTACATTAAAAATAACTTTATGCTGAACTAGTGTAGCTATGCTGTTGAATTTTAATCGGGCTGCTTTGATTACGAGCTCGGATCGAAAGAAACGTGAGTGATCACTCACACTGACTGATGAATAACTTAATGCTGAAGGTCCAATGCTTAATCCGTTCAGCACTCTGTCCTTGCGAACGAGGTTGGAATAGTACTATGGGTTCAGATGAGACTAATAAAGTTAATTACTCATTACAAGGATCCTAAGTTAATGCGTATTGTCTAATTTTAATGTCTATATTAATGAATTCATATCTGAAGTTGTTATTATTTATGGTTTTAAGTAGAAATTTTTGTAGAGCTTATTGATGTTTTATGGTATGGTATGAAGTTTGTGAACGAACCAGGGGCTCCGATGATTTTCCAAAGAAAATTATTTGAAAGGTTTGGACCTTATAAAAATCGGTGTTGGATGCCATGCTCCATGACGGAGAGGCATACATGAGAACTCGTGTTAATATGGAGATATAGATGTATTTTCCTTCGTAAAGTCCAATGTTGATCGGTTTAAAATGAGACAACCGAGTTTCCTGTAAACTCCTCTGGCTTTTCGAATTACGACTGAAATATGTGCATTCCAAGTTAAGGTGGTATCACTCTAAGTATGTCGCATTCTTAACTTTTGGAACTGCCTCATTAAAAAGCTCCTCATCCGTTAGCTATTTTTTCTCGTATGTCGGAAATTTAGAGTAGAAGAAGAGTAAAGAGTAGAAGTTTTGATTTTGTTGCTTTGATGCAAATTCTCCACTTCTTTCATCAATTCTCTTATCTCATGCATATGATTTTCAATGCGTGTGATAGCGAATTCGAATGTATTGCTGTGTGTTGGCGTAGAATGTTATCACAAAGTCAGTTTTTATTATCATCAAACATTGGAAAGTCCATTACATAAATGAGATATAAAATCGGGCCGAGGATAGAACTTCGCGGAACGCGAGCCCTGATGTTAGTGTCAGCAGAATAATAACTGTCCTGCCTGATGTTAAATTTTCCAGCTTTAAGGAATGCGTTTATTATGATAATGGTGTATCTGGTGAGGTTCAGAGTGCTTAGTTTATAGATTAAACAATTACGCCAGACGCAATCAAAGACCTTTGCTATGTCTAGCATAAGAAATGCGCTAGTTTGGTAGTTGTGAATCGTAGCATTTATAAATTCAACTGCCCTAACTAGTTGCACTGTAGTCAACAGGGCTTTCCGAAATAAAAATTGCTGATTGGTAGTAATGATTAATTATTGCTTGATTGGGTAATGACTGCAGCACTGGATCCAAATATTTATAGATTATTCGTTCCAAGCTGTTTCTTAACGATGGGCTCATTAACATGTACATCTCTATACAAAAGCGACCTTCACCAGATTTGTGTATTAAAATTACAGTAGCATGTTTCCACGTTATCGGGAAGTAGTTTCCACATAGGCTGTCGTTGAATATACTACAGCTTTTTTTTAGCTTCGTTATGATACTTGAGCATGTTATTTGAAATGTTATCTCTTGTTATACCTTCCCGGAGCTTTTCTTTTATGTAGTTTAGATATTATATTTCTAACCTCTTTAGGCGTGGAAAGGTTGGCGACTTTGGGCTTATGTAATTAACTGAATTACATCAGATTATCAACTGAATTGTTAACAAACTGAACGTAATTTGGATCAGAAGGTTATCATTTGGTTAAAATTGTTCCGATAAATGCTGCGCAGATGCGTTAACCTTGTCCTCATAAGTGTAAATGAAACCAGTGTTATGGTATTCACAAGAAAGGCGATGACCATTATTATACTGAAAACAAAGAACGGAACAAAAGAAGCACAAACTTAATGCCATCTGTTGAGAAAAATGTCAATAAAACTTGAAAAACTGAGTTTAGAATTCTGAAAGCGTTTCAGACAGTACTGAATTAGAAATTATGTCATTAACTTAAGATGATAAATAAATTTCTGTGCATGCGAAAACCTTCAAGGAAATCCAGTTCATCAAGTGGAAAAGCTTTACAGAAAATTTTCGCAGAACCAAAATCAAAATTGTGATCAAGCATCTAACTATGGTTGGTAACGGAGGAAGGGGACGCCTGATGTCTAACAGAGGTAAACAGGCATGTGTCCCGCGCCCTTCACTAACCAGGATCAACTCCCTGAGGCTTCAAGAGGCCGCCTCGGGAGCTTTTTAGGATATTAACAAAAGCATTTACATGGCCATACAAGGGCAGTAGCTGTCGATAATTTATTGCCGGCTATGTGACATACCAGCATTTAAAATACTGCCAAACCACAAATCCTCTGGAGAGTCTTGGCGGTAAGGAAAGAAAGGTGGGAGACCCTCCGATCCGTTCTCGCGGTGTTCTTCATCAAAACTGGGACTGAACCTCCCCTTTTTTGCGAGTACAGAACCTCTTGTCCCCTGTGAAACATCCTGAACAGTGTTCTCGCTGTTGAAATGGCTAAATACCTGATAGGTTATAAGGTCTCGTATGCTTTGCTATCATAAATTAAGATTGGCGTTAGAAGACTGTTTGGTGAAATATCACTAAGTACAGCAAAGTCAGGGAAAGGGTCTAAAGAGCCTTTTATTAATTCAAATAAAGTTCTTCACAGATGGCACCAACTCATGCTTACAAAAGCCAGCACTTTTGGCTTAACTCAAAAGGTAATGAATAACTTAAAATTAAATGAAAGTTAAGTTAACCTAACAGCTTCACAGGTTAAATATCGCGAGCTGGCTCTGACACGAAAAGGTCAGCGTAAACAACCCTAATGGCAAGAATCGCTCAATGCCGCATAAATATAATCGTTATAAATTCAAAGCTATCAACGTGGCCTTCAAGCAGGCAGAAAATGCTCTGATTTCACCTTCCAAAAGCTTTCGTTAAATACTAGCTCTTTTCTACCTCATTTGAATACACACTCGTTAGACAAATTTAAAATCTGGCAAGAAAGTATGAGTTGAAAGCAAGAGCGATAGGAAAGACACTAAAACATAAAATAACTGTTAATTAAATTAAATAAATCCCCGCAAGATTAGCAATTTCCGACGAATGCATAATCCTGTATGTGCAAGACGTATGGCTGTTTGAAACAACAGCATCGGAAAAACAATGTTTTACAATCCACTGTTTCAAATCACCACTTATAAAAGGGCTTACAATTAAAAATCTCACATTTAGTTAAGTTCAGTATTTCATGACTCCTTAATCGCGCTAATACTTCAAATGTTCTTCTGAATTACTGAATTTTTTATGACTAGAGACATTTTTGAAATGAACCCCTTTATAGCTAAAACGGCTATAAAGGCTTTCGTAGGTGTCTTTGGAAATGACTAATTTGCCTGTCAGCAACGATAGAAAATATAAGTTTTCTATGATAATCACCATCACAGATGTTAAAACTCGTTTGGAACTTTGGGTGACCATGTTAGAGAAGATTCAATGTGATTACATTACACATAGCGAAAATTTAAATAAAATTTTTCTAAATAACCTTGAGATATTTTACACAAGCTCATTTGGAATACACAAGTTCATCATATTTGCATTCTAAAAAATCTTTACCTAATTATTCAAAAAAGTAATTTTTTCCACCCCTAATAGTCTCTAATTTCCCCCGCTCACGCTTAGTTCACTTCTCTGCCTGCGTTAAGAATTTGCAAAGAAACTAGTTTTACAGGGAATACAGTTTCCTTTTCTGATACAAAATTTTATTCCTTTTTATTTATTTATTTATAATTATTTCTTTTATTTCATTTACTTTGCAAAGTATTTGCAAATCATTACTTTGCATTGCTGTAAAGTGTATAACACGGTACTTTTCTTCATGTTACAAAGTAACAAAGACAAGATTCAGGTTCAGAAATGTTTGACAGTCATTTAGTCATTCACAAAAACAAATTCTAACAAAATTTTATGAAAGAATATTGTACGTAAACGTTCCTTAAACTCAGAATTTCCGGAAAAGGTTTGGATATGCTAACATTTCATAAGATAC
This sequence comes from Stegodyphus dumicola, assembly GCF_044657685.1. NCBI lineage: Eukaryota > Metazoa > Arthropoda > Arachnida > Araneae > Eresidae > Stegodyphus > Stegodyphus dumicola. The sequence continues at coordinate 33,855,592 of NC_140772.1, forward strand.
CTGAAAAACAGTTTTCCTATTACTTTACAATACGCAGCAAATTTCCGGATTTCACAATTTTTGTAAATAAAAAAAATGAATGAAATGATATAAATAATTAAAGTAAAACGGAGTATAAACAATTTTAATTCAGGAATTGTATTCCCCGGGAAACACCGTCTTTAACAAACTTTCAATAAAGACAAAGGGAAGGTTCACAAATTAGAGGTCACGTAGTAATTCTCGTTCCTCATCTAGGCTTTTAGACACAGGGCATAATTTCTAAAGTTACAAATACCGGTATTCTATAAAAAGGTAAGTAAATGTAAATAAATAAACAGAAAATGTAAATAAATAAACAGAAAATTTAAATAAATAACCAGAAAATGCAAATAAATAAACAAAAAATGTAAATAAATAAACAGAAAATGTAAATAAATAAACAGAAAATTTAAATAAACATAAGTGTGAAAAATTGTATCTTTCAAATAGTTGCAAACGTATGTTATTATTAGTCCAAAGGGGCTTTGTCCCTGAAGGACTACTGTTTTCGTTTTGCGATTTTTCGTTGAATCACTATAAATGTCCGTTTCAGTTTTCAAACTTTTGCCAGAAAATGTTAGAGTCCTGAATTAGATTTGAAGAAATTAATAATGAAAAATCTGCATAAATGTATGTATATTTCACGCATTGTGATAAAACAATGGTACATAGAGCCATTGAATTTTGATTGACATAATCCTCCTACGAATATGGGCATGTGGAAGACCAAATTTGAAATTTGGAATTTTTTTTTATTATCGATTTCCTATTTTGTAAAACTTTAACGAGTTTTTTATTAACAAACTCAAGGATTTCAAAGCGAGCAACGGCAACACTCTAAGGGCGGGGGGGGGGACGTTTTCATCTCCAGCACGCGGAACTGTGTATCGGAAATTCTAAAGATAAGCTCATTTTAAAATTATTTTCCGACATTGCTATTGAACTGAATTTTATGGTTTAAGTGCAAAGAACATGATATTTAATAAATAAAGGTAACAGACAAAATGTTAAAAAAAAAAAAACGCCATAATTGGACATAATTTAAAATCTAAACCCTTTCAGTTTTTTTTTTTTTTTTTTTTATATATTTTATTTTTACCTTTGAATTATGCATGCTGAATTTCATTTTGACGTACTTGTAATTGTACGATTTTTAGTAGTTAGGTTCCGGCAACATTAAAAATATTGCTAATACTAATTCTATTCTATTTCTGTTTTATTTTAAGAGTGATTTATGCTGTGTTTTTGAGATATAAGAAAAAAAAGCATCTTTTTGTGATACTTAAAGATGCGCATATTGAGTATCGATGTGCTTACGTGTAATAAATGTGTTTTATCAAACAACTTGGAGTTTTAATGAATCGTTATTGACTTTGGTTTATTTTTGAGAAGCAATTATTTTTCAATAAGGAAGATCAGAAAAGGTAAATAAACATAAATAAATAAGCTAACAAATACGGAATAATTAATATGTAAAAAGATAAAAAATTTTTAAAAAGTCTAAAATCTTTCAGATTTTACATTACACACAAAGGAGAGTTTTTTTAACGTTTTGCGTGTTACCTTTATTTATTAAATATCATGTTCTTCACACTTAAACCATAAAATTCAATTCAACATCAATATTGCAAAATAATTTTAAAATGAGCATATCTTTAGAATTTCCGATACACTATCTCACGCGCTGGAGATAAATTTTTCCCCGTATAGTATTGTCGTTTCTCGCTTTGAAATCGTTGAGTTTGTTAATCAAAAATTCTTTAATGTCTGGCAAAATATGAAATAGGTAATAAAACAAATTCCAAATTCCAAATTAGGGCTTCCAGATGCCCATACTCGGTGGAGGGTTACGTTATTCAAAATTGGATGGCTCTAGGTACCGTTGTTTTATCACAGTGCGAGAAATATACATACATTTGTGCAGATTCTTCATTATTTAATTTCTTTAAATATAATACATAACTGTAATATTTAGTGGCAACAGTTTGAAAAGTGAATCGACGCAAAATGCCAAAACGAAATTAATTGCCCTTTTGGGCTTACGCCCTTTGGTCTAACAATTTAGGTTAAGTTAACGACATATAGTTTAATAATAAATAAATAAATAAATAAATGGCGCTCACCTTGTCTAAGACTATGGTTTAAATTATGATTTCACTTAAAAACTGAAAATTGTGGGAGCCAGGTCCGGCGGACTTTGGCTAAATTCAAACCCTAAAGGACTGCTTACCAATGGTCGTAGAAATGGTAAAGCAAAATTTTTTTATATGTATTCCATATTGAGTTCGTATATTATAAAATATTTCAAGCTTATTCCTAATGATTTCTGAATAACGTTTATAATTCGTGTAAAAACATTATTTTATAAGTGCATTGAACATTCTTCTTGTGTCGACATATTCCTAAGAGAAATAATATAATAGAAAGTGACCAGTATATTTGAAAGCATAAATAAACATCGGTATTGAAAAATCACGTCTTTAATACAAATGCCTACACAAAAGACTGAAATTATCTGGAAAGATGAATGATCTTCAATAAGATCCGTAATAAAGTTCCTGATCTGCACCGTGAAGAGATGATATTTGTAGAACACCGACAGTTGAGTTTGCAGTTCTCACTAATTTTTACTCTTTAGTTTAATTTCGTGTAAGTTTGTCTCTTGCTCACTGCTTCCATAAATGCACTTCACTGCTGCAGGTCCAACATTTTAATTCATTAACACTGCTATCTTGAGATTTTACTGTCTCCAATTTTTTTTCACCAGTTCAGTCATCGCTTTCAGCACCGAGTCCTCTGCGCAGTTGTCACTCAATACAGGATCAAAATCTCTTCTGCTGGTCTTCTACGCAACCTCCACATTCATGGCAACCAGACAGTACTCTTCAAATTTTTTTTGTCTTTTATTCCGAGTGTCAGCTCTTTCTCAATACGTCTAATAACGTCTACAAATTATCGTATGATTTATGTGTCTTCAACTACATGTCCATTATTCGAAAAGGCGAGTAGAGTTAATTTCTTGAAGTCATTCGCTAGTTCTTGAAGGATATCTTTTGCTTTTTTGCTTGTCTGGTCTTAAGCTGCAGTCAGTGATGGTTCTTGAGAATTTTTTCTCAAATCATAACTGTCAAGCATTATCTTAGGCGGCTATAGCTGAACGTTTTCGGTTGGAAGCCTGTTTGCACATTCTTCTCGTAGAGAAGGAGCAAAATTTAAGCTTTCTGAACGGAGTCCCACTTATTTACTTGAAACATCCTTTCAAATTTCATTTTGTATACATTCCAAGATGATTTCTGATCATATGGCAAGAACTATTTATAGGACGAGATGATTATACTAGAATGTTATTCATGGGAACATAGCAGGATTTACTTATAAGCTATAGCTTAGGGCCCCCACTTTCTTGGGGACCCCAAAAATTAAAATATAGTACAACAGACTTATAAAGCGCCCTATATATCAAGTAGCTTACGGCCTTATCAAATCTGAATCCGGCTTTACATAGGAAAATGAGACGGATCATTAATCACGGTAGGCTGAGCCGGTGCAAAGTATACAGATGAAGCCGGTTCTAGAGATTTCTTTTCCAAACTTTGAATTTATTTCTCTAGTCTCTAGTTCACCCCCCCGGGGGTCGACGGAGATAACTCTGCGAAGCTACTGGCTAGGATCTGTACCTAGGCAGTCTCGGCCACGGGGATAAAATCTATGAACTTGGTGGTTCTGAAGCCCCTGGGAAAGGTCACTTATTGGCCGGCCTCGGGGACTGGCATGTCCTGAGCGGTGTGGAACCGTAGCCGGAGGGCTAGTTCCCCTCGGTTTGCTGGGTAACGGCCCACTGCGACGGGCTCGCTCATGCGACTGGTAGGAGCAACTTGACGACCGGTGCTGCCTGGTGTCTTATCCAGGTGGTGCGCTGCTCCCTTGGAAGGGTAATAGTGGAGGTTGAACCTCCACGAAGTGCCCAAAGGGGGAGTGGACCTGTAGTTTGATTAAGTTCAAGAGGCAGGGAAGCCTAAAATTTGTTTGTTAGTCTCTAGTTCACTGCAAACATTTCTTCGGTGATATTGGTGATTTCTTCACTTAATTTCAGCTTAATGTGCTTACAGTCCCTATCTCTTTCTAAAGTTTTTTCTGCAGCTGCTTCTTTCTGATTAAGAGCATTCATGATTGTTCCTTTGACTGCGTTCCTTTGACTGCGATCAGAAAGTGTTCTTGAATAACAGCAGCATTTTGTTTCTAGCTAGTTCTTCATTTCTGTCTTCATTTGAGCGGCATTGATTACGTCCTTTCGTCTTACGTTGATCTTCATTACGTCTTAATATGTATTAATCATTTCCGTAATCGCTTTCAGCTGTTCTTTCATCTCTCTGTAGACTGGTGGTTGTGTCTTTAAATGATCCCTTCGGATGAGTAAGAATATATTGACAATTTGCATGAATAATAATGACAAGATATAGAGTTGTAAACAGCTCAAGGGAAATGTGGGTATACACAGCACACGAGAAATATCACAAATTCCTAAAATCGCTTAAAGAATGAACTATAAGTTTTACTCTAGCTAACTCTCTTTGAACTTCAAAATCTCAGAACTCATTTATAATTCACTACTCCCGGCTTTGGTAGCCGTATTGATAAAGCGTTGCACGAGTTTCTGGGAGTTTGGGAACACTGTGTAGAGACATTAGGATTTTTTGGAAGAAAGAGAGATGAAAAATTAGCAACCGCCTTCGCAGGGAATCAAACCACGGACCTTTGGAATACCGGCCCAGCGTGCAGAACCACTACACCATGAAGGACGCTAGGAAAGTGGGAGAAATACCTTATATACTCCCCTTTTTAAAGGGCGACTAGGGTTTCGGGGACCTAGTCACCAAATCCCGGGTGCGGAGAATCATCATCCACAACCCTTTTAGATTCATTAGGATTTTTTTGGAAGCCGAAGAGATGAAACATTAGCAACCGCCTTCGCCGGGAATCGAACCACGGACCTCTGGAATACCGGCCCAGCGCGCTACCGTTACACCACGAAGGCACGCTAGGGAAGGGGGAGAAATACCTTATAACTGGACCTAAGGCTTCGAAAATTTATTTTCATGAAACCTTGAATTTTATTAAATTATATTAAAAAAATTACGAAAAAAATTGAAAGGTTTTCAGATTTTAACGGTCGGCTAAAAGAGTGTTTTAGCCCAAAGGAACGTTGACTCAGAGTAATTTCGTTTTGTCATTTTGCGTAGAAAACTTTAAATATCGGTTCACTTTTCAAATTGTTGCTACTAAATATTATCGCACTGTATTACATTTACAGAAATTAAATAATGAAAAATCTGCATGAATGTATGTATGTTTCTCGCATTGTGATAAAACAACGGTACCTAGAGCTATCAAATTTTGAATAACGTAATCTTCCTGCGAGCAACTGGAATCCCAAATTTGAAATTTGGAATTTGTTTTATTATCAATTTCCTATTTTGTAAAACTTTAACGAATTTTTGACTAACAAACTCAAGGATTTCAAAACAAGGAATGGCAACGTTGTACAGAAAAAAAACATTTTTATCTCCAGCGCGCGAGATTGTGTATCGGAAATCCTAAAGATATGCTCATTTTAAAATTATTTTGCAATATTGCTGTTGAACTGAATTTTGTGGTTTAAATGCGAATAACATTATATTGAATAAATAAAAATAACACGAAAAACGTTTAAAAACGCCCCTTTGGACGTAATTTAAAATCTGAAATCTTTCAGATATTTTTTTCCCTTTATCTACGACATTACTACATTCTCTCGTCACCTTTTGGATCCGCATTCGTCATTTCTCCTCGCTCACCACAACTTTCATCTCTCTTCCAGATATCTTTATAAACTTCCCGGCTTAGAGATATCACACACACTTGACCCTCGATTATAAATTTCAAAATGGAAAAACCACACCATTTTTTTGAAGCTGTTTTTCTTCTGAATATTTGAATATTTAAGGGAAGCTACTCCATTTACTGATTCAACTATATTAATGTCTCCCAAAATCTACAGCACATATCTCAAGATGAGATATGGGACTTTGTTTAAATCTTTCCCTGATAGAAAACTGAAATAAAAAATAATAATATCATATACTTCAGCTTTGTTTTTCATTTCGAATATGAGTCTGTCAAAAGCTTAGAACACTCATTTTGAAAAAACGTTCTTGGCTGAAAGCAAATAACCTGGTTGTCTTGGCTGAAAGCAAATAACCTGGTTACGATATATAAGTTTAATCCATCGATGAAGCTTTTCTGTTAACGCATTCATCTAATTTTAAGAATTTTGTGTTTCAGTTTTAAACACGATTACGTTATTTTAGTCCAAAACACTCGAACGAATAGAATATTTTGGCTCGAATAAAAATCAAACAATAGCAGCTATCGTATACGTCTGTGGAAAGTTTGTAGATTAGGTTATTTCGAAACAGGAAGAAGTGAAAAATGAGCAACACCTACGCCGGGAATCGAACCACGGACCTCTGGAATACGCGCCCAGCGTGCTGACCACTGCACTACGAAGGCATGCTGAGAAGGCGGGAGAAATACCTTATATACTCCCCCTTTTAAAGGGCGACTGGGGATTTAGGGGACCCTAGTCGCCAGATCCTGGGTGTGGAGAATCATCATCCACCACCCTTTTAGTTCGGGCGCCACTGTGGAGTCATTAGATTATTTTTGAAACAGAAAGAAGTGAAAAATGAACAACGTCTTCGCCGGGAATCGAACCACGGACCTCTAGAACACGTGCCCAGCGTGCTGACCGCTACACTACGAAGGCAGGCTAAGAAGGCGGGAGCAATACCTTATAAGTTAAATTAGGGTTTTCAATTAAGGACAATTGTAAAACTTTAATGTGTTCCTGATAATGTGTATTGTAAATGAAAAGCAAAATCCTAGCATGTTGTAATGACTTAAAGTGAGGCTCTCTAACCAACACTTAACAAACACTTTAAGTCTAGAAATTTTGAAATAGGCCGTCGTGGATCAAGTACGTCTAATGCTTAATGTACCATAATGTACAAATTCGGTTAAAAGGTAATTGTTGAAAGTGCTGCACTTTTACACGCAGTTTCACGTGCCGGATAGCCGGGTGAAAGAAGAGTTTAGAAAGGAAACGTCAATTTTAGAAAGTTTATTCTTGTGTCTGAATATCATGTAGCATAATTATTTCCATAGCTGAACTATTTTCTTTTCATATTCCTGAAAGGAGATGTGATATGTAAGAAGGTGATCAACCTGAAGAGATAATTCAACATGAGATTTTATAAAATTTTAATTTAGCGTTTTGATTAAATAATTGTAATGCCTGGTTCATGATTTTAGTCTGTAGAATTTAAAATCTTCATCAAAATCATTAAGATCTTCGTTTATGATTTATTTAAATTCTGGTGGGGAACAATGAAAGGTAATTTATTTTAATTAACCGATTATTAGGATTCAACCTTTTACTGTATATATTTTTACTATTATCTTTTACTAACCATTTATGATAACTTACTTTAACCTTTTACTATAAACTTTTACTTTCCGTAGTCTTCACCAGAATGCAAATTAGTTGTTCGAGTATTCTAAAGCTGTTCAACCAAAAATGCAATGAAACCTTGGTTCGCGAAAGTAATTCGTCTTTGAAGGTCGTTCATCCTCTAATGTCTCTACATTGGCGCCCGAACTAAAAGGTGGTGGATGTTGATTCTACACCACCAGGATTTGGCTATTGGGTCCCCTAATCCTCACTCGCCCTTTAAAAGGGGGGAGTATATAAGGTATTTCTCCCGCCTTCTTGGTGTGGTGGTCAGCATGCTCGACGCGTATTCAAGAAGTCCGTGATTAGAGTACCGGTGAGGGCATTGATCATTTTTTCTGCTTCAAAAAAATCCTAATGACTCTATAATTTTAAGGAAGTTTCATTGCATAGTGACACTTCTCATGACTTCTTTTGAAGCTGCCAGTTTTCCTTAGAATGTAAACGAACTTTAATATTGAAGATCAACTTTCTAAGAAAACCATCTTCATAGATGACGAAAATCATCTTGGACAGTGGGTAGTCGTCTGTATTTTAATTCACTGTATGTAAAAACTGTATGTAAATTTGATAGAAACCTAGATAAGATTTGAATTTGTTTTTCCTTAAGTATTTCCGCTTGAAAGAAATATTTGTAGCAAAACTAGTGCGGAAGCGTTCCATCGAAATAAATGCATAATAACATCTTGAATAATGAAATTTTTTCTATATTAACTAAATGTCCAAGTCTCTATGTGTCATTAATTTGCGACGAAATAATATTATAGCAATCTTTCCCCTGTCATTTGGAGCAGATCTCTTTGAACAATCCGTCTATATTTTGAATTCCTGTTGAGTTAAAACTTTTGAAACTTTACTATTAAATTGAAACTTTACTATTATAACTTGCAGTGCAAAGTGAAATTTTCTAATTGCAATTTTTTTAATTTATGTATCTATAACCTTCGTTGTAATAAAACAAAATAAATAAAAAATAGGATTTACGCTTAGTATTACGCAGAATGACCAGACTTCCCGGATTGTGTGGTACATTCTTACAACATTAGTACAGTGTATTCTGCTTCAAGGCATGTTCCAGAAATAGTATCCGATTACTAAATATTCTTGTATTTTGCAAACACAATTGAGACGAATCTAGTTAGTATCGCTTTTTCGGTCATCGTGATGTTTTTATGGGATTAGATATATTCAGTCATCAAATAACCGTGCTAGAACGCACCCTTATTTGATGATTGATTATATCTTTTTAGGGATATACAGTGTCTCACAAAAGTGATGGGACACTTGGGCTTTACGAAAGGAAACTGTAGTAAAATAAATTTTAAAAACACGTAAAAATTTTTTGTGGGTGTGTTTCATACTTAAATTTAGTAACAATTATTACATAACATACATTTTCTCAAAATATTAAAATATTAATTTAATAAAAATACAATTGTTTAGAGCGGAGCAAAAAATGGCTCACATAAGTGATGGGACACTTACTTTTCCATAAAATATTTATCCAAAATTTTACTTCTTAAAATGTTTTAATATTTTGTTGAATTTCCTTTTACTTTTAAAACGTGATTTAATCTTCTTGGGATGGATTCGACTAATTTTTTTGTGATTTCTGGAGTGATTTTACCCCATTCTTCTTGAAGCAATGATTTTAATTTTTGTTTTGAAGAAATGGTGTGTTTGCGAATTCTTGATTCCAATTCTTGCTAAATATTCTCTATGAAATTTAAGTCTGGAGATTGTGGGGGTGTTTTTATTATTTCAGGACAGTTATACAACAGCCAGAGTCTAACGTTCAAAGCAGTGTGCTTGGGGTCATTGTCCTGGTAGAATTTAAAATCGTTATGAAGGGTCAATTTTCGTGCTGAACATTTCAAATTTTGATTTAAAATGTCAATATACTTCTACTGATCCATTATACTGTGAATAAAAACAAGATTACCAACTCCAGCGGACGACATACACCCCCATACCATAACTCCTCCTGTACCATGTTTTACTGTTGGCACCAAGTTCTGTTTGCGAAATTCTTTTCTGGGTTTTCTCTACACCAAGATTCTACCGTCAGAACCAAATATATTAAATTTACTCTCATCAGAAAATATAACTTCATTCCAGTAATCAGAGTTCTTATTTATGTTGGATTTTGCGAAAGCCAGTCTGAGTTTTCTATTCTTTTCACTTACGAAGAATATTTTCCTGGCTGCTCTACCGTGATATCCAACACATCGAATTACTATTCTAATAGTCTCAGGATTAACAATTACTCCATATAATGCTTGTAAATCAGCAGCAACTTTAGGAGCAGTCATTCTTCGATTTTTTTAAATATTTTGAACAATAATTCGCTTTATTCCATTGGATAGCTTTCATGGTCGGCCAGGTCTTCTTTTATCCTGAATCATATGATTCTTTTTATATCGTTTAATGATATTGAAAACTGTTGAATGACTCATGTTAACTATTTCAGCAGTTTCTCTAATAGATTTTTCACGTTCAATATGCAAATTAATAACTAATTTTTGAATTTCAGGCAGAGTTTCTTTTCGTTTAGCATTCATGGCTGCACAGAGCTAAAAAACACAAAAATTCCAAAACAAACTGGAGAGAAAGACTGCAGACGATTTTATAAATTATTGCTAATTGCTTTTGAGTAAAAATAAAAACCCCAAAAAATAGTTTTATTGTAGTACATAGTAGTATCTAATGGTGTCCCATCACTTATGTGAGCCATTTTTGCTTCGTTCTAAAGAATTGTATTTTTATTAAATTATTATTTTAATATTTTGAGAAAATGTATGTTATGTAATAATTGTTACTAAATTTAAGTATGAAACGCACCCACAAAAAATTTTTACATGTTTTTTTAATTTATTTTATTACAGTTTCCTTTTGTAAAGCACAAGTGTCCCATCACTTTTGTGAGACACTGTACGTTTTAGGGAATACGCGACGTTACGAAAAAGAATAGTTTGTAAAAGAATTTCTGGGTTTATGTTCCATATGTGTTAATTACAGATAAATCGGGCATTGTTACTTTTGTACGTAGAAAATAAAAATGATATTTTTAAGGGTTTTAAATTAATGAACTTCTGAATATATTTTAACTATAAAAACGCTGCGAAAAGCTTAACTTCCAGAAGAAAATGTTCTAGCGAAATTATCGGATGATAAATTATTCGATGAAATGTTTCATTTGAAGAGCTATAAAATATGTATTTACAAAAGTGTAAAATAAGTTAGCCAATTGTCCGAGAATGCAAATAAAATTAAGCTATAGGGAGCGAGACTTTTCTCGCAACCAAAATTTTCATGTTTCTTTCAAATGTTTAAATTAATAACTGAAACCCGCTTCCTTGTAATTACAATTTCAAGAATAAGCGCATACTTTGATTATAAATACAATGAAATCTCTGAAAGCGACAACGACCATCTCGAAAAGCTGACAGCATCTCAGCGAACATAAATCAACATTACCCACAGTCATATTCTTCAAACAAAACAGTAATTGTTTGGAACCGTGGGGTCTGTTTGAGTAGTTTCACTGTAATACATGAGCAGCTGAAAGTCGAGCTGAATTTAATACTTGATTGAAGTACAGTCAATTTTAGCCGAAGCCAGATTAAGTATACTGCTGAATGACTTGCCCCGATCTAAGAAAAAGAAAAGAAGAGAGGAAGTTAAATTGATTTATTTCGATACTAGGAAACATTGTTGTCACAAACCAGCAACATAAAACAAAACTGCCTACGTAAAATACAGAAATAATTATGCGTAGAATAATAGCAAAGTTTGAGAGTTGTTTTTATTCACAACTAGCGGAAGTACCCGATGCCAGTTAAGTTCGATTGAGAGTTATGTATCTAACAACAGAGAGAACGATACCGATGTAATCCTTCTCTTATAACGATGCAAAAATTACGATTCATACTCAAAACGTTTTTCCGACTGATAAGATACGGAACCCACATAAAAAATTTCGATAGAAAAATAAACTAATTCTCTCCTATTATATCAGCAACCATGGCACGCAGTTTTTAATGATTTTCGTCTTTCTAAAGAATTGGTAGTAAAAGCTCAAGTTCCATCCGATATTTCACCTATATTTAATTTTAGTCGATTAAATGTAGCAAAACATTTATCATAATTGATCAGAAATAAATAAGGCGCAAACAGGCATTTTTCAGAAAATAGAGAAATTTTGAAAAAACTTAAAAATTTTTGAATAACAAACTCTAGAATTTGAAAGCGAGCAGTAGCAACACTTTTCCAAATAAAGCATTTTTATCTCCAACGCGTGAGACTGTTGCCACTCGGAAAAATGAGTGCGAAAATTAGTGTTTTCAGAGTTTCTAATTAATATCTCGGCTGATTAAAGTCATACGAAGAACAGAATAGTCGAAATGGCTTCCCACGAATTTTTGCAATCGGGACTTATGTATTTAAATGTTCGGCAATGCTATTTTTATTTCATTGTAAAACTTAGAAATTTTTTATTAACAAACTCTACGATATGAAAGCCAGCAGTGGCAACACTACTCGACATAAAGCAGATTTTTATCTCCAGCGTGCGAGACTGTTGCCACTCGGAAAAATGAGGACGAAAATTAGCGTTTTAAGCGTTTTGAATTAATATCTCTCATTTTAGTTTTTTTTTTTTTTTTTTTTTCCTCAAAAAGTAGACGTCGACCTTTTCTAGGACCCAGAAAAGAGTTATAGAGAGTTTGGTGACGATAGCTATAGTAGTGAATGAGTTAGCGAACAAACAAACACACAGACCTTCTTTTATATATATATATATAGATAATTTAATTGAAGGTAATCCGGAATAATAAACAGTGCTAAATCATTCGTTAAAAATAAATTGTTCAGTCATAAAAATAAATCAAGTATACGCACTTAAGATTGCTGTATATTTTCTCCTTTATACATATTCTGCCCAAAACATTGCAGTTATCCGAATGAGCTTTGTCCCATTCAGTCCGGTTAACTGCAGTTGTTGCTTGTATATTGTTAATAAATAGGATTTCATATTTATCTCTACATATAATAAAACAAAGAGTCTGCCTGTGTGTGTGTCTGTCTTTTGTTCGCGCTGAGCGTAAGGTAATAGACCCAGGCCTACGAAATTTGGTGCATAGGTGTATCTAGACAAGAGCCAGTGCACCTCGAAGCGATTTTTTCGAAATTCGAAGTATTATTTTTTTTATTTTATGTTTTGTGATGAAATCGCGTCATTTTGAGACATAATGGGCTATAGGAAAGCGAGATTTTACTCTACACACTCCATTTTCACATCGTCATGAAACGTAGGCACTTAGCTATTTTACGAACTTAAAATAAATTTCGTGCTTCAATAAATCGATTGAATACGAATTTATTTAACAAAGGGAGCTTAACACCTTTTCAACGGGATTTTCATCCTTGCGACTGCTTTTACAAAAAGAATTTTGGAAAAATGCTAATATTTTGTATTTTTTAAATTTTTTTAAATGAAGCTTCCGAGTACACTTCTCACATCTGACATCTTTAAAAATGTGATTTTGGCAACAATTTTCCTGTCTTATTGTTGTTGATAGATTTTTGATAAAATCGCATCATTTTGAATAGTTTCATTCTTTTAGAAATATGGGTTTGGCAACCATTTTTCATCGTATTTCTTTTGTCACTGTTTTTAAGAGATTGGCATATTTCATTGTCATTTTTATACATATATTATACATTTTTATTGATTTTTTTTATTAAGTTGTTCTGCAGAGTAAAATTCTGCGCGGAATTTTGTTTTTTGAGTTGCTTTCATGTTATTTTTTGCTTATTTCCCTGTTTGTAAGATATTGAAACATTTTGCATGATTTTTGTTCTTCAATGAAAAATTGGTTAATTTTTTAATAAGATAATTAATATTTGTATTAAGGGATATAGCTCATTTCATTGTAATTTTTTTCTCTTGAAAATATAAGATAAAATATCATTAATTATACTTATTGCTTTTCAGAATTTTTTGTTTTTTGTATTCTTTTATGTTATTTATTGCTCATTTCACTGTTTTTAAGATATTGAAAAGTTTCGAGTGATTTTTTTAGGAAAAAAAGTTCTTAACCTCCTTTATACCATTTGAGTTCTTAAGATTTTGCAAAGGGAAGTTGGTTAAATCATTTATTAGGATAATTAATATTTGTATTAAGGGATATTGCTTATTTCATTGTAATTTTGTTATACGTAATAACTTTTTTTTATGAAAGTGTTCTGCAGAGTAAAATTCTACGCAGTTTTTAAATTTAACGTTTGGTGTTCCCTTCAGCCATTTTCCCGGTACATTTAAAAGCCAGACGAAGGCTGGCAGCGAAGCTGCTAGTTAACAATATACAAGCAAATCTTTGTCCATGAACTTCAGCAATTTCTATAAGATTTTCCCAAATCTATTACATAATAAATATAATATACTATAATTATAATACTATAATACTATAATTATAATACTATAATTATAATACATAATAAATATAATATACTATAATTATAATACTATAATTATAATAATTTTCAAATTTTCATGTTAATATAGTAACGCATAGTAAAATATATATTTAGTCTCTGTTTACTCTCTCCAATTATCTGTCAAACAGTATAGGTATCTTTGAATGTTGTACTGCGTTTATTCAATCGGCCATGCCAAATGCTTCTCTCACCGGCTACGTGCCTTCTCGAAGCGAAAACTTTCGGGAGCGCGTAATGCATCGCGCATGCGTCATGCAATTGATTTACGTACTTAATGGAGTAAGTATAGATGAAAAACTAGCTATTTGTTGCGCTTGTATAGTTTATAGGGTCAAAGACCGGATAAGTGGAACATGAGCTAGTATAATTTTAAAAAAGCTTTGAGGCTGTTCTGTAAGTGAGAAGCAACGAGGTCGTTTAGACAAAGCATTATTAGTATGTAGTAAATACAGCTGTCGGAATACGTAGCCTTGGCTTACTTTTGTAGCAAACATTGGAAAGCAAAACATTCGATGTACAAATGGCATGAAGCCTGAATTTTATTTCCAGGAATTAATACAAAATAGATAAAAATATATGTAAAAAATTACCTCGTCCTATTTAAGTAATAAAAAAACCTGCTCGTATAAGCAGAGCTTAAATTCAGCTGGAGCCCACAAATACTCCGGTTCCGCTACGTCACAATTTTTGAACGGATTCCCAAGTTAGATAAACTCCTCTACTTTTCTCTTAACTGAATCGTAGTATAAACAGAAAAACCGTGTAAATAATGCTCGTGTTTCTGCTCTTCTAGACTCACCCAGAAGCTTAGATTTTCATTTCGCATCTCTGCCGCCATTGATATAATCACCCATGATACGCCATGATATGCAATTTAGCAAAACTTATTTTATGAGTTCTCTCATTCATTGATCTCGCCTTCGGGCGCGGTGTATTTTTAAATACACCTCTTAAATTTTTAACTTTATGGCCTATGGTATAATGATAATATACTGGTAAGAGCTCCTAGTAGCTAAAGCCAGCAGTAAAGATATGATCCAAGATCCAAGAATGCTCATTTTTTTAAGTGTTGTCCGGTGGAGTAGCGAGCATGACTGGCGCTCGGGGCAAAATACCTTTTTGGCGCCCCCCTTCGAAAAAAACACAGTGATATGATGAAAATCTTGTTTGGAGACCATTTCGAACCCCTCTGCGAGCGGCGCCCGGGGCATCACACACACCCTTGCCCCCCTCTCGCTACGCCACTAGTGTTGTCCGTAGTATATAACAGGATGGTCAAACCTTTAAGATGACCCGCATGATAGACTTCATGAACGTTTGAGAGCCGCAAATCCAAATTTATAACTTTTCAAAAATAATGAGAACAAGTCTTGAATATAAAGAATCCTTTGAAGTAAATTAATAAGAATTTCGCATTTTAAATATGATTACATATAAATGTGAATAAATGTATCTTACATCTACTGCTCTGTGTTCAGAAAAGTTAAATACAAGAAAATATAAATTTGTAACTCAACTATACAACTGAGCGTTATTCCTTCAAGTAGATAAAAACCAAATATTTTCTTTTAATTTCCTTTATTCCCTTCGTTTATGATTACTATTTTTTTTTTATCTTAGTAGAAGTAAACTGAAGTCAGAAGCAGATGCATTGGTCTACAATTATGTAAAAAGCTTTTTTGGAGTGGATTATAAATCTTTTTTTTTTAACCTCACAAGCAGTTTTTTAAAAAGAATGAATTAAATGGTACAGGTCAACGCACAATTCAAAGAAACTGTTATTCGAGAAACAAAATTCATTTAAAAATAAGCTCATATATGAGCTATTTTTAAGGATATAATCTTTTTAGGATTTCGTATAAAAATTAATTTTGTTTTTCCACGCAATTAACATCAGGACCAACAAACTGAAATCATTCGAATCTTTGGATTCTAACCTAAGAAATCGTTAAACATTTTAACCCAAATCTTTGACTAGTGTTACTGATGCCCTGTGTAGTAGAATTTACAGAAAAAAAAGAACATGATTGCAATTTCAGTGGTATCTGAATCATCAGTATCATTCATGACGGCCGTAAATGATACAGTGTTTCAGTATGACATCCAGCAAAATTGCCCAGAATTTTTAAGTAATCAGTACACTCCGGATCAATGAAGTTTCTTGAAACTATACCTCGAATAACTCCGATAATTCTGAACATAGATAATTCATTGATGATAAATCTAGCAGTTCATGTCGGATTGTTTGAGACGCTTCGTCGAGCACATATTTCAGCAATAGTTGTTGAACGAACTTCTCAGCCATAGTTGTTGAATTTTGAGCTTTTTTCAAATACATTGTAAATCAAAGCAATGGAACAGAAAGCAAAAAAAAATATCTGTGACTACTTTAATGAATTTATTTCACAAATACAAGTATAACATAAGCATACAACTTTTCATATTTCTATGGACATGACATATGTTTGATGTGGAAGCCTTTTGTGACACGGCAGACGCCGACACGCTAGTTTATTTCCCGAATTTTTGCCAAACAGCTGTATGGATCTACCCTATTGTAGCTATTAACTACTGGATCCATAAAGATGGTCGAATGACCTACCTTTTCATTTTAAAATTCCAAGTAAATTAACTAAGAAAAAGTGTTTAAAATAGATACTTCCGCATTTTATTGCCAGTCTAATGATTGAGAAACCTGCATGCAGAAAATAAATCTGAACTTGAGTTTGAAATGGAGTTTGTAGGCATATGAAATTACTTTAGGAAATAAAAGATCATACTTAACAAGTAATATAAAAAAAGTAAAATTCAATACCTGCTTAGGTCAACAAAGAAAATTTTTATTTTAGTTACTTTTTATTAACATTTTTTCCCGCTCAGAGGGTTAATAAACAATCAGTTTCTTTTAAAAGGCTTTTATTGATTTCTACTACTTTGTTAGGTACCATAATTTTACAGAAAGCTCTGTTTAGAATGCCTAAGTAAAAATTTCCTGCGGGTAATTGTTCCTATCTATTATTGCTTTTTTGATCATATTGTGTCGATGAAATCACACATTTTTTTAATTTCTGATGCTAATGGTGGTCTATAATATCTCATTCTATCCATCTCTTGTAATATTTCATTACTGCAACGAACTTTTCCAGTGAGTATTGAGCAGTCCAATTCTTCAACTAATACTCCGTCTAATGATTTTACACGACACAAGGTGACATATGCTTGACCTGCTGTAAAGAGTTTTCGTCCTAGATATACGTATTACTATTGAATTTTCGCTACATAATGGGCCATTACATCCGCTTCATCCAACTCTATAAAACTACAATTCTTAATTCCATACACTTTAAAAATCTTTAAAACTCTTTCCTACTGTTGCCACTTATTTCTGTTAAATATTACTATCCCATTTATCACAGTCGTGTACTATTATTTACAAGTTGTTATAAAATTAATTTTTACAGCACGTGAGAATTCCTAATAAACTGTCATTAGTCTTATAAAATATTTAAAAAATCTGATGTGTACACCACATGACTTCCTTGTACGGAATATTAAATTACACGCATTTTTTTCATTTCATTTAAACTTATTGGCTTGAATTAAATCTACTTCATCGATAGCACATAAACCACTTTAAAATAAATGCACTCTTTAAAATTCACTATATTTGTTTACTATAGCGACACTCTGGAGCTAGGTTCACTTAACAGCGTTACATTTCGTCCATATTATAACTCAGAATGCATATAAATTTATATCATTTGAAGAATTATCTAATCGTTGCCACATGTTCTATTCAAATATTATAATAAATTTAAAATGATGTATAAAAGAAATTAAGCAAACAAAACAACAACAAAAAAAAAAGAAACAGTTTTTCACAGACGCTTCAATATTTCTCATTCAATTAATTCAATTTTCACTTCCCGACAAGGCAAAAGTACATTAAAACTCAAAATATCTATATTAAAAATTACGAAGTAAATCTGAAATACTTATTTCCTCAAATAAATTCCAGAAAGGATTAAGCATGATTTAATTGGCAATAATAAATGAAGGCACTATCTTTGTTGTTGCGAAGCTTAGTTTCTCTAGATTGGCAACAAATCTACTATTCTGCTGTTTCAAATGTAAACAAATATGTCCGCCATGTTATTTAAAAATTAGGCTTAACCGTACTTAAACAGCTTTAAAATTGTTGATAATTGTACAAATATTGCTTGCCGATTCACTAAAGGCATAAAAACCTTACCCGGAAGATATGAACAACATAATTCAATCATTTTTAAAGCAAAAAATGCACAACTAACAAACATATAAGGATAAAGAAACTGAGCTCACTGAGCCGAGTAACAAAGTGGATATATATATATATACATATATTTATATACTTTTGGTGCGGCCGACTGCAACCAAAATACGAGGCGCCCATCTACATGTTATAGCGGTCCTACATACAAAATTTCAACGTTCTGAGGCTACTCGTTTTTGAGTTATGCGAGATACGTACGTACGTACATATGTACCTACGCACAGACGCCCCGAAAATTTCTCTTCAGAATTCGGGGGGGGGGACAAGAGTCCTTTATTCTGTTCTTACTTGCAAATGTCCCTCAAAAACATCATTAAATTGCAATGGATAGTGGTCAAAATCGGTATTTTCGTTGAAATATGATACCCGAAATTTTTCGCGATTACAGTACTTCCTTTTTACTTCGTACAAGGAATTAAAAACAGCATATCTTTAGATCCGATAAACAGGAATAAATAAGTAGGAACTGACTTGAAAAAATATGTGAAAAAAAAACTGTATTAACATCAAGTGTCATCCACTATAAGTTTAAAAAAAATGTATTTGAACTTGAGTGGATGAATAAAAGGTATTTTATTAACGATTGAAAATTTGAACAAGATATAGGAAGAGTGTGAGCTAATAGTAGGATTTAAAAAAATCAATGTTTACGGAACTAAAATCCAACAAAATTTCACATTACTGCTTGAAATTTGAAGTGATCAGGCAATGAATCATAGTACAACTTTTCGATCGGCTGATAATCTTTTGAGAAGGACGTATCAGATGTGCATGATGCTTAAATATTAGGAAGACAAAAAGAATCAACAGATCAAAGAAATGCAATGCTAACATCAGAGCCGGTACAACTTGTACTGAGCGGTAGTATTAAGAAGTGAAGCTTTTTAAAAGTAGCGGGCAACAAAAGCCTAGCACCAGATCTAACCCAGTGCGATATTTGTATCGAGCTAGAAAGTTAATACACAAACAATATACGAGAAAATATCATAAGCTAAAGTTATTTCAACAACATCAGTATGATGTATTTTGACAGAGACTTTGGAGAACAGAGATGTTTGTGTTCAGCTTATCCTTCACTGCTTGATGCAACGTTATTGATATGAATATTTGGTGATGAAAGATTCTATCTCGAATAACAACAACTGATAACAAATGAATAAAAAAATTTTACTAAAATTGAAATCCAGTCATTCCGCTCACGATCCCAAATATTTCAGCATGCATCCATTGCAGAGGATTACTAAGGAGAGAAGGTTCACTTACCAAAAAACCAAAATTTGGCTCAGGCGCACGCAGTTTGTTCTAAACGGGTTCCCGCGCAGGAGCGCTGTAGCAGCATAATACAAATTTTGAAGATTTTTGAACATGTATGAGTTTCGAAAAATAGTTCTCGTGAACATCAGGTTACGTCTATGAACAAATAATAAAAAGATGGCAGAGCCTTGTAGTGAGTTCATAAAGTCTTCCATATAGGAATATCACAATGTCGGAGTCAACAAAGACAGATAAAACAGCTTAACCCAAATGCTAGTAACCAAACGGGGCATAAGATGCAAGTACAGGCAGATGAGGTGAGGGGCAGTGCAATAAATAAAATCTCGGATTTACAATTCTTCCGCAAATTTAAAAAGTCCTGCAGTTACTCAAGGCATCCAAGGACTGAATAAATGTAGTAACACTGCAACGAATAGTAAATCTTCTAATTGGGTTATAACTATTGTGAAAAATGGAATCGCATTGAAGGATTGTAAGTAGAAACTGCCTGAAATAAAATTAACTTGAGAGAAAAAAATATTAAAAAGCATTACTTTTTAGATTAACTTCGTATTTGTAAATTTTGCGCTATTTCGATGACTATTACCCTATTACCTGCTCAAAAAGTAACATGGCCGGAATATTAGTTTCCAGAAATCGAATTATTAGCAATTTAATTTGTTACTTTGACGATAAGCCTGTGGTGGACAGTTTGAAATCAATTAAATTATTACATACATAATATATAAAAACTTTAATTAGCTATTAATAAAGAAACTTATAGTTGCATGATTTCTACCTCAAATTCCATTTCTATTAAAAACATTAAAATACTATTTATTGAAAGCAAGTCCCAGTTCAAAGGTCAAAGGGTCGCAAGTAGCTCACGAGCCGCAGTAAGGTATCCATGAGCTGCAGCTTGGATATTAGTATACTACTATTAATTACTATCTAGTAGGGCTAGTATCAGTGATATATATATATTACTAGCTTGAGATTATATATATATATTATATATATATATACATATGTATATACTGATACTAGTACTGGATACGGATACTAATATTAGCTAATGGCTTCTTCATATCTCCTCAAAAGAGCAGAATACTCCAGAAAATTAGAGCACCTGAAGATAAATCAATTTACCTCTTCAGGAAAAGGAATATTTATAAGCAAACATTAAATGAATTTCAAGAGACAAAAAGGAAAAAATTGTCTTCTCGGGAAGGTTAATGTTCAAAATATTTCCTTTATCTTCGATATACATTTTCTCCAGTTATCATTAATTTAATCACCTTTTCTTACTTCATTTAATTTTTAGGATGCATAAATTTAATTTATTGTTCCTCCAATTATAACAGTTTATAATGATTTATAAGTATTTTTATTATTTTTTATTTATTGCTTTATTTGTTATAATCTTATGTATTTATTTTTTATACTTCTCGCCAGATGACCTTCCATAATGGTCGGGCACTTTTAATTATTGAAAAGGAACACTTTATATAGGATAAGATAAAAACGAGATTTATTTTAAAGAATTTAATTTAATATCTGGTATTCTTATAAGGTATTTCTCCCGCTTTCTTAGCATACCTTCGTGGTGTAGTGGTCAGCACACTCGCCGCGTATTCGAGAGGTCCGTGGTTCGAGTCCTGGCGAAGGCATTGCTCATTTTTCAGCTCTCCTGCTTTCAAAAAATACCTAATGTCTCTTCATCCTTAAGCAAATAAGTCTTCTTATGGTATGACTTAAGCAAATAAGTCTTCTTATGGTATGACTTAAGTAAATAAGTCTTCTTATGGTGATATCTACTTGCAAACAGTCATTTCTAAATGATAAGTACCTCTAGAATATAAATCTTGTTAAATATTAGCACTAAAGATCCGCTTTCTAAAACGAACATCTCTACAGAAGGCTAAAATGGTTTGTAAACACTGGTAAGACCACCCATAAAGGGAGTTTTGCTATGGTATTTACTTAGTCATTAATAAATCTGAACAATAAAATACAGAGAACCATTTAATGACGACCATCTCTGGAAGCGACCGGTCTTTGAGAACGTTAAAAAAAGGAAGGAAACGATAAGTACTATTTTAAAAAAGAATAATTTGAACAATAAAATTATTGCCAATTATTGTCTCACAATAGGCAATAATTTTATTGTTCAAATTATTATTGGTCGTCATTAAACGATATTGAACTTCGCTTCTATAAGACAATCAACTTCACAGTAGATTAAAATCATCACACAATGGGTAATTATCATAGACACAGTGTTCGCTGTATATTCATAATAATTTTGAAAAAGAACATTAGAAAATCATTACATCCAAAAAAATACAATTGTTATCAATTAACTAATACAGTGGACTCTGTCTAAGAAGATCACCCACTCTTCCAGATGATTTTGATCTTTCGTAAAATGTCGTGTTAGACAAACTGTCGTCACAACTGGCAAATGTTTGCAACCTTCATCGGTCTAACACCCAAATGCATTTTTTAAAATTTTATTTCATTTATAACCAACTTTCACACTGATTTTTATTTACTTATTTTTGACGCTTACAGCTTTGTGCAAAGACTGGAATACATGAATTACTTCCAACTCACTTTTTGCATTAAAGTGATTGAATTTTATGAATATATGATATGAATTTTATGAATATATCAATATGAAAAATAATTTTATGAAAAAAAGTCTGAAAGGTTTCAGATTTTAACAGTCGGCTAAAAGGGTTTTTTTAGCCCAAAGGAGCGTTAGCTCAGAAGGGCTATTAATTTCTTTTTGGCATTTTGCGTAGAAAATGTCGGTTCACTTTTCCAATTGTTGCCACCAAATATTATCGCCCTGTGTTATAGTTAAAGAAATTAAATAATGAAGAATCTGCGTAAATGTAGGTATATTTCTCGGTGCGGGGTTGTGATAAAACAACGGTACCTAGAGCAAAATACCCTTATATGCGGTCAGGTCGTAAATTTACAATCCCTTTTTTCACGGAGAGAGCAGACAAGGAGCGGAAAATCTCGCTCAGGATCTTAAGAAATTGTGGGGGTTGTTTAAACATCTAACTTCTCTACATTCAGTTTTATACAGAGGAAAATACAAATTGAATTCTTCGAATGAATGCAATTTTGTACAATGAAAATGTATTACTTAACGATAAACTGTAAGATAAATAACATCTTTTTTTAAAGCCATAGGTGTAGAAAGACAGATATTTGTTACACGAATGAATTTGTAGTAAATATTGAGTTTTTCATTTCGAATGTTATGTTCCATGTATGCGAAGTAACTGAGTATGTGAGATAATAGTCATAACCGAATGGCTTTCAATCTTTTCACGGCTAAGGACTGTTTCTCAATTACATTGTGGTCGCTGCTTTTTGGTTAATTTTCTAATGGCATATAAACAATAATTGTTTTTATTTGAGACTTATGAATAAAATAACGCAAACTAGACTGCAGAAAATTCATAAGAATGAAGTTAAATAATACTGAGAAATACATTATTGATGCACTTTTGTGTTTTATATGTAGTAGTATTAACTACTACTATAATCCTTAAATGGAATCCTTAAATTATATAATATCTATGTATAGGTATATATAAATGGAACCAAATATAGAACAAGGTATAAAATATCTTTATTATACAATGTTCATAACCATACGTATATTTACGTAATATCAATATAAATAGTTAGTTAGGTTTCGTACATATATAATTTATTTTTATATTTTGTATTTTTTGTATTAGATTCAGTATTGTATACGTATCTGAAGTTTAATTTGTTCTCTTTTTGGGTTACGACTTTAAAAGAGAAAGAATTGTTAGGGCCTTCATAGGGATTACATTATATACAATCAGTTAGGATCCGACTTTTCCTTTCTTTTAATCATTATATATATTGAAACACTACTTAACGAGTATACATAAAATATAGCAGTTTTTAAGCTACTTATTTATATATCTATTGTTTGGTCTCGTTTGTTTGATTATAGCAAATCATTCGACGGTTATTTGCATAAGGGTAAGGGTGCCTCGTGGAGAACTTTCTAAGCAAAACTGACTCTTATGCACGTTACACGTGGGGAAAACCTCGAAAACGCCAATACAGCCATCCCCGTCGATCCGGATTCGAACCCTGGATCGACCTGCCAGAGTTCAACGACTTTACAGCTCAGCCGCTAGTGAGCCACACACACATCCACACATATACATTAAATAGTATTTACATGTCGTTTATAAAGTATAATTGAGTGCAATTTAATCATAAAGAGTTAGAAAATATTCTACAGAATTACTTCACTTCGTAGACTTTTTGTTAAGCTTCACCATATTTCTTAAAGAGAATCTCAATGCTAGTTCCATTTCCAAGCTGTTTATGTACCTTATTTTTCATGCTTTGAATTATATTTAGAAAATTATTTCACTTGGTTATAGCTGAAAATGCAGCTTTTTTATTGAAGAATATAAGGATAAGAAGAGAATTATGCCCTTTTCTAATTAATTATTTTTGAAGCATTTAAATTTTTTTTAAAAAGCGCACATTAATACGGATCACTGAACTAAAGTGGTGGACACAGAACAGATGAAAAAAATAAAAGAATTACAAAATATTGCAGAAATTACATAAAATAGCGAATAAACTTATTCGGCACAAGCTCGCTAAATGTAAAACAGATTGTACAGTCAGAAAGCTCGCCTTGTCACAGAAATATACTGTTCATCGGGTTTAAAGGTTATTCAGACTAACGTGCGAAGTTCAGTGAGTAACTTGTATTTTCCTTTGAATGTATAAACTAGCCAAAAAAAAATTGAGCACTTGACAATTAGATGCAAATTTAACAGATGGATTGAAGGAACCCTACTGCAACGTACCACTTTGTGTAAGCATTTTCGTGGATTTCCTTAAGGTATGTAAATATGAGCCCATTTTCCTTAGAAAATTCTCCATGAAATCATGCCTAGCCAACCCTCATATGTTTTGCCATATTCAACACAAAATCATTCTTAAGATGATTAATTAATTAATTTTATGTTAGATGATACGAAGCTTTTTCAAAAACTAGGATGCTTTCCGTAAACAATTAATATTAATAAGCGCTGTTCAACTGGAATCGGGTTGGATTATTTGTTTATAGCAGTGCTTTTCAGCCGACTTACATGTACCTGTATGTATTGCTCAGAGGGGGGTGGAAGGAAATTCCTGAACGAAAACAATGTAATAATGAAATGTTAATAAACAAATAAATATAACTTTTCGTATCGTATGTAATTTGTCTCCATTCTGATACCATGTGCATCATTTATTTCTGATATACTGATACTGAATGAGACCTAAAAACACTTTTTTTTTAAATATATCTCCCCTTATGATCCCTGACACAGCCGTTTGCTTTTCCCTTCCGTAATTAACGTCAGTCTCCTGCTCTTGACCGCATTTGCCAAGCCACCCCTAGAGCCATCAGCTTTTGAATAACGTAATCTTCCACCGCATATGGGCATCTGGAAACCCTAATTTGGAATTTGGAATTTGTTTTATTATCGATTTCCTATTTTGTAAAACTTTAACGAATTGTTGATTAACAAACTCAAGGATTTCAAAGCGAGAAATGTTAACGTTGTACAGAAAAAACATTTTTATCTCCAGCGCGCGAGATTGTGTAGCGGAAATTCTAAAGATATGCTCATTTCAAAATTATATTGCTGTTGAATTGAATTTTATGTTTTAAGTGCAAAGAACATTTAATAAATAAAGGTAACACACAAAATGTTAAAAAAGGGGCCCTTTGGGCGTAATGTAAAATCTGAATTCAGTTTTTTTAATTATTATTATTATTATTATTATTATTATTATTATTATTTATAAGAAATTAAGACTTTTATTTTTCTTGTTATTTGCGATATAAATGCCAGCGTTATTTTATGATTTTTACTTCTTGTTATTTGCGGTATAAATGCTTGCGTGATTTTTATGTACTTTCATAGTAGCCTAGCTGATCATACGGTTATAAATTTCTGTAAATATTTGAATTCATTTGATTGTACTTTTTTTGTGCGTTATTATAACGTTGTATATTGTTTTTATTTATTTATTTGTTAGTTGTTGATACTTTAATGCTTTGGTTGCATATTCTGGTTTACAGCGGGAATTAATTCCGCTCTTACCAGAGCTTATCACAGAATCCCACGAGGGGTCTCACACATAAGGGCTCGTCAAATTGGTCCACCATAAAGGTGTGTACCTTAAGATAAAATACAGAAAAAATAAGAAAATATTGAGATGCATTGTCTCTGAAATCTTCCTGCCGGGTGAGGATGCGATGAGAGAAGACTAGTATTTTCCTATCAGGGGTGTGGCGGGAGTTCCCTGTGACTACTGAACTACTGATAATTTTGAAGTCCAAAATTTGCAATTAAATTAATACGAAAGTTAAACATTTTGATCTTGTCCTTGCGTGTTTGCGCCATCTAAGAGAAAAACTGCAAATGGCCTATTATTCCTATCTTCTTCAAGTGTTTCGTAAGCGAAAATATCTGCAAAGCCGGAGGACGTGTTATCATAAAATTTAGCACTTATTCTGTGCAGAAAATCAGAAATTTTCAGGTCAGCATGCAGGTTTTTGTTTCTAATGTAGTATAGAGCCCCGTTGATTATCCTGAGAATCGTGTTTTGAATTTTTTGTAGGAAATAGATGTCACTTTCGCTGGCGCATGCCCAGGTAGGCGAGACGTATGCAAGAATAGGCCGGATGACTGAGGTGTAAGTTTGCTTTTTACGATTTAGTGACAGAAGCTGATCTTTTAGAACAGGGTTTCTTAAACTTTTTCCACTCGCGAGCCTCTTTTATCTCTGCAATCTTTTCACGACCCCCAGGACCCCATAATATTTACAAAAATTTTGTGAGACCCCCATAAGTATTGCGCAAATTCGACACGTAAAAATTTTAAATAAGTCTTTGTCTGAATTGTCTTATCTTTATCTATTTTCAGATACATTTGTAAAATAAAAATATTTGATAATTGTAAAATTATTATAATAAGTTAAAGAAATATCAAAACTGCTAAAAGTTTTGGCGACCCCCTGCTGCATGTTCCGTGACCCACTTAAGGGTCGCGACCTACAGTTTAAGAAACCCTGCTTTAGAAGGGGATATAATCTCAAGGCTACTCCCCACGTCGTGTTGCGCACTCGTTTGATGTGAGAAGACCGTGTGAATGAGCGATTTAATGTTACTCCAAGGTATACTGCATGCTGCTTGAGTGACCTTTGGAACTTGATGTCCGGAGAGGTTGATGCTATTGGTGATATTGTCTTTGGTATGAAATTTTATGATAAGTATGATTCGCGACTTCTCTGGATGAACGCAGGTCTTCCATTTAACGCGCCAGTCCTCGATAACAGGGATTTTTAATTGTAACTTGGCAAGAGGTTTGTTGCGTTTTATGCAATAAACTTAGGGTGTATTTTTGTATAATTAAACTTGTGGCTATATATTTCATGGGAAGACATTTGTTATTTTTATAGACTCATATAGATCTTATTCTGAATTAATTAATAATTTAACTTGTAAGGCTGTTCTTCCTGCTTAAGGAGTGCTTTCATGGTGTAAATGGAAAGCACGTCTGGCTAACATCGGGAATTCCGGAGTTCGAATCCCGGCAAGGGCACTGGTTATTTTTCTCGTGTCTTCTTTCGACAAACCTAATGATTCTATAAGTGACTTCCGAACTGAAAGCTGGTGGATGATAATTCGTCATTTCTAGTATTTGGTGACTAGATTCCTTTCATACCGTTTAAGTGGGGGAGAATGTAATGTATTTTCTCCCTCTTTACTGTGTTCCTTTGTGGTATAATTGAAAGCATATCCAGCAGGCAATCGGGAGGTTCGGAATTCGAATCCCGCGGGAGGCATTGTGCATTTTTCATGTTTCTTTCTCTAATAAACCTAAGAACTCAGCAAATTTCGAAAAATAACTAGAAGCTGAATAGGCAGAATCTATCTAGGCATGTTTTCGCAACAATTTGTGCTGCCAAATTGGCGACGTTTAGCGATTTCTTGCCTACTAAACGACTTTTTAGTAGCTTGCAGAAAATGTATTCTGGAAGCTTCCAGAAGGCCAGGCTACACCGACAGTTGTCACCTCAACAGCCAGACAGACAGTTGTCACCTCAGTTTTGAGTTATTTGAGAGACTAATGCGGTTCAAATAGTTTACTTTGTGAATGATACTTGCAATCTGCGGTGCTCACCTATAGCCGCCAGTAAAATTGCTCAACACTGTTAGTTCGATCCGGGTTGGAATCCCTACAAACTGGTTGAATGTGCGGAGATTTCCTTCATTTTCCTCTGCTGTAAAGGAAATAAGAGCTAGTTTCCTTTCAAAAGTCCTCCACGAAGGCAATCCTTTTCTTAGGCAGATAGCTATCGTGTACTTTGTCACGGGCCTTTATGAATCTATGCTTCATAAAGTACGAACTATGCAGTTAACCTTCGCTAGCTTTCAGTGCGGGATTTACGTATTATCAGCTGCACAAGCTATAGCTTATTGCCTCCACTTTCTTCGGGGCCCCGAACAAATTAAAATACAGTATAAATATAGTATAGCAGACTTATAAAGGTCCCATATCTCAAATAGCTTAGGGCCTTATCGAGTCTAAATTCGGACCTGCTAGCTTTTAAAGTCTTTTACACACGCTTTTAATTTGCGCAACGTTTCCGTATGATTAAATATATGCGATGTGAATCAAACGGAAGCTAGGGCAATGTTTAAATTAGGCTTAACTGCTAGCAAAATTTAAAATAATTGTTATAGAAGTCAGCAAATGGAAGGTCTTTGTTTCAGTTCTTGGCAAGGGTGTGGGATCTAATTCTCTTCTCCATCATAAAATGTAACTAGATCTACCTCAGTGTTAATCCTTCCGAATTCGCGCACAGGCTTGAAGATGAACACAACCAGAGAAAGGCTGTAAAAGACTGTTTATTGAACACAGCATAGTTTACAGACGGCAAGGACTTACGTGCTTACAGTGTTGTGTAATTTGAAGAAAAAGGCTAGAGGGCGCTGTTGCTCGCTTAGCTGAAGAGAATAAAGTTTGTTCATGTTGAAGGCGGCGGCCTAAGAATACGCTCTGTATATAGTAATTAAAATATTGTTTAAAATGTAAAAGTGTTAAAATTAGTAAACCCACTGAACCACCATCATCTGATTTGGAGATGCACAAAATTATTAGATGGTGCATCGGCGTAAGGAATTAAGGCTTTGTGAAGATTTTAGGTGTTCGATCCAAGTGTTTCGATTTCAATGGATATTTCATATTCAAGTGACAATGGAATTCCAAATAAAGGTAGGGAAATCTTAAATTAATTATTTAGTTATTATTTGTAGTACATTAGTAAGTATTTATTATTGCTGTCGTGGGTGTATTTAAATTAAATAAAATGGAAGAGAAGTTAGATAGATTGAAACGTAAACGTTCCACATTGAGATCGTCTGTTACTAGGTTAATTAAAGTGATTGAAGATAAATTAAAAGTTGAAGGGGAGGAAAATTCGATTAAAGAATTACGAGAATTGTTTGAAATATTAACCGAAAAGAAAAATAATGTAAGAACGCTTGATGATGAAATACAAGAGTTAATTGATGTTAACTTAATTGAAGAAGATTGTAGTATAAGCGAAGAATACAATGACAAATGTATAATTGCTTGTAGTCAAATTAAGCAGTTTCTAGGTGCGGTTACCGCAGTACCGCCAGCGAGGAATCCCCAAAGTTCTGATTTAAACCAGTCTAGTGGTAATGGAATTTTGCATGTAAGTTCCAGTTCTAGTGGGAGTAGTACGCTGAAATTACCAAAATTAATGATTGATAAATTTTGGGGAGACCCCAAGCAATGGAATGAATTTTGGAATAGTTTCGAAAATTCGATACATAAAAACGAAACTCTTTCAAAAATACAAAAATTTGTATACTTAAAAACATTCTTAACGGGACAAGCTTCGAATGTTGTGTCAGGCTTTGAGTTAACAGAAAGTAATTATGATAGTTGTGTAGCATTACTAAAGGACAGATATGGTCGAAAAGACCTGATCATTAATTCATTCATGAATAAAATTCTCAATTTAGAAGCCGTTAAAAATTCTGCTAACGTAAAGGCTTTACGTAAATTATATGACGAATTAGAAGTTTCGATTCGTAATTTGGAAACTTTAGAAGTAACTTCTGGCTCATATGGACATTTATTAATTCCAATATTATTAAAATTAATTCCGGACGATTTAGTTTTGGAATTTAATCGGCAAAGAGGATCGAAAGATAAAGTTGAAGTTTCGGAATTAACACAATTTATTAAAACGGAAATAGAATGCAGGGAAGTTTCAAATCTAGTATTAAGCGAAAGGAAAAATCCTGTGCCTCCGCGAGTCGATCAATCAAAATATGAAACTAGAAAATATGTAAAAAATACACCCACGGCTGCATTTCATACTGCAGTTAACCGAAAATGCATCTTTTGTGATAATTTGCACGAGTCATTTAAATGCGAAGTGAATGTTTCTGATAAATTAAAGAAACTAAGATCCGAAAACCGCTGCTTTTCTTGTTTTAAAAAATTCCATACTTCAAAAAGGTGCAGAAATAAAACTAAATGTAATAAATGTGGCGGTATGTATCACAATGAATCGATTTGTACTAATAAATCCCTTGTAAACAAAAAGTTGGAACAAGGTTATTCCAAAAATGAAACTGAATCTCTGACTTTGAATTCTGAGGAAAGAAATAAAGTTCAAAACTTAAAATTGATTGCTTCTGTTCCTCAAGGTGATAATAATAATGACTGTAATGCCAGGGAAATATTATTACAAACTTGTACAGTTTATGCTTGTTCTAAGTATAAATCAAAATTAACTAGATTAATTCTTGATCAAGGCAGTCACAGATCCTTTATAACGAAAAAATTGGCCGACCATTTAAAACTTACTCCAATCCGTTATGAAAGACTTTCTGTTTATTCATTTGGTGCGACGAAGGCAATGAATCATTCCTATCCGGTTGTTGAAATCGAAATTCAGAATTGGAAACAAAATAATAAAATAAACATTGAATGTTTGATCTCGGATGTTATTTCCTCGGCTTCCATCAGTGTGCCTAGTAAACAAATTGCAGACTTCATGGAGCATATGGGGTTGCAGATCGCCGATTGCGCAAGAAAAAATAACATAGATGTTGAGATATTAATTGGAGGGGATGAATTCTGGAATGTAGTTTATTCTGAAAGAATTAAAATATCTGAAGGGTTGTACGTAGTCAGTTCTGTGTTTGGTTGGGTTGCCGCAGGAATCGAGAAAAATAAAACAAACAAAAATTGTTCTGAAAATTTAGCGGTAATGACAAACACTGTTGTGTTGAAAGATTTAAAAGGTTTTTGGGAATTAGAACATATGGGAATTAATGATTCTGATGATTATTCCGATATTGACTGCGAAATAGTAGACCAGTTTGAAAGAAATTTGCAGTTTAAAAACGGAAGATATGAGGCAAATTTAATCTGGAAATACAGTCCAAATAATTTAGGAAATAATTTTGAGGTAGCTAAGAAACGATTCGCAAACCTTCACAATAAACTAAGTAAAACTCCGGAGATTTTTCGGGAATATAAAAATATAATTGATAACCAGATATTAGAAGGAATTGTGGAGGAATGTCCAAATAATGATACAAATTTGGGATATTTTATGCCGCACCGAGCAGTGATACGACCTAGTGAAACTACTAAGGTAAGAATTGTGTACGATGCTAGCTCAAGGACAGAGGACACGAATTCGTTAAATGACTGCCTTGAATCGGGACCTAATCTAAATCCAAATATACTAGACATTATGTTAAATTTTCGTAAGTTTAAGATAGCGTTTCGTGCAGACGTTGAAAAAGCCTTTTTGATGATAGGAATTGCTGAAGGTGATAGAAAATTTCTAAAATTTCTTTCGTTTAATGAAAATAATGACTCCTTTAAGATTATGCAAATGTGTCGCGTAGCTTTCGGCTTGACTATATCTCCTTTCATTTTGGCCGCCACTATAAAATATCACATTCGAAAATATAAAGATAAAATGCCGGACAGTTTCCAAATGTTAAATTCTTCTGTCTATGTCGATGACCTATATTTTGGAGCAGGAACGGTTGAAGATGCATATCGGTTATCTGTAGATGCGGTTAATATATTTAAGGATGCTGGGATGAATTTCAGAAAATTAAGAACTAGTTCTAAAGCATTAAACGATTTATGGGTCTCAGATGGGATTAAGGAATCAGACAACAAATTAACTAGTGAATCGAATTTGTTAGGCATGATTTGGAATTCCATTGAAGACAATATAAAGTTAAATTTAAAAAATTTAATTGACTTTTCTACTGGAAACGATTTTGCTACAAAAAGGAAACTTTTGCAAAGCGTCGCCCAAATATACGATCCATTTAGATTTATAGCACCCTTTGTTATTCGGGCGAAAATTATTATGCAAGAAATCTGGTGTTCCGGTTCTGACTGGGATGAGGTCCTTCCTGCAGAGATTAAGGACAAATTCAACATTTGGGAGGAACTCAATGATTTAACTGAAATATCGATACAGCGAAATTTCTTTGATAATGATCCAATGAATATAAGCCTTCACCTATTTTCGGACGCTAGTCCTAAAACATATGGGGCCATCGCATATTTCAGATATTGTACGAGTGATTCTAAAATTAAAACTTCCTTTATCATGTCGAAATGCAGAGTTGCACCTTTAAGATCAATCACGATTCCTCGTTTAGAGTTAATGGGAGCACTCGTGGCTGCTCGAATGTATAAATATTTGAAAAAATTGTTTGGTGATTTAATTGAGGATGTTTATTTTTGGAGTGATTCCGAAATCGCCATTACTTGGATTAAAGGTTCGCCAAATAATTGGAAACCATTTATCGCCAATCGTGTTACAGAAATACAGAGTATATGCAACAAAAAATTGTGGAACCACTGCGAAGGAAAACAAAATCCTTCCGATTTACTAACTCGAGGAATTAGTGCTCAGTCACTAGTTAAGAATGATCTGTGGTGGCATGGGCCACACTGGTTACGTTTTCCTATTGAAAACTTTCCAAAACAAAAGAAATTAAAACCAAATTCAGAATCGTTGGAGTTAAGCAAAAGTATTATTTTGACTGCACCTGTAATTAACAATGAATCCCCAATTTTGCATATAGAAAAATTCAGTTCTTTAGGAAAATTACTTCGAATTACTGCCTATGTATTTAGATTTATTGGGAGGCTTCGGAAAAGGTCTACAGAGAATGGACCTTTAAGTGCTTTTGAGATTAAAGCAGCTGAACATTATTGGGTAAAAATTACGCAACGAGAATCGTATCAAGCGGAAATAATTAAGTTATCAAATAAAAAATCAATTCTCGATTCTTCCATCTACTCCCTTAATCCAAGGCTTGATGAGGAGGGAATTCTTCAGTTGAAAGGTCGCATTCAATTTGCAGACTGTCACGAGAATTTAAAACATCCTATTCTATTACCCTCAAAATGCAAGTTTACCGAGTTGATCATCATGGACTCGCATGAAAGGGTATTCCATGCTGGAGTTAATTCGACACTAACTCAGATCAGAGACAAATATTGGATCAGTAAGGGAAGACAGCGTGTTAAGACTATCATCAGCAAATGTGTGATATGCAAACGATATAGTGCTCGTCCTGGGGTACAGGATATCGCTCCACTTCCTCCAGACAGAATCCAAGAGGCGCCTTCATTTGCTGCGACCGGGTTGGACTTCGCCGGTCCATTTTTTACGAAAGACAGGCAAGGTAAAGTTTACATGCTGTTGTTAACGTGTGCGGTCACTCGTGCCTTACATATAGAGATAGTAACTGATCTCAGCACTGAAAGTTTTTTGCTAGCTTTCCGAAGATTTTTAGCTCGCCGAGGACTGTGCACCACCGTGTACTCCGATAATGCCAAGACTTTTAAAAGAGCTGATAAAGAACTAAAACATATTTTTAAAACTTTGAGTGATTCATCTGTGAAAGAATTATTTTCTGCTAGAGGCATAAATTGGAAATTTATTATTGAGAGGGGTCCATGGTGGGGAGGGTTTTGGGAGCGTATGGTACGAACCATAAAATCCAGCTTGCGAAAAATTATTGGTCGATCGTCACTTACTGTGAAAGAGCTTGAAACAGTGCTCATTGAAATCGAGGCAATGATTAATTGTAGATCAATTACCTACGTATTTACCGATCCCAATGAACCTTCTCCACTAACACCCTCTCATTTTCTGGTTGGTAGACAATTGCTATCTCTGCCTGCTAATAAAATAACATCAAATAATTTGATTGGGTCAAGAAATTCAATTATTAAACGATATAAATACCATCAAGATATTTTAAATCATTTTTGGAAGCGTTGGAGATCAGAGTATCTTTTTAATCTGAGATCTGCCAATATTTGTCCTCCACACTCTAACGCATCTCAGTTTAAAATCAACGATATTGTCTTGATTCATGACGACAAACATCCCAGAAATCTTTGGACAATAGGTAAAATTTTGGAATTAATGCCAGGCAGAGATGGTAAAATAAGATCTTGCATAATTAAAACACCTACTGGTACCTTAAAAAGGCCTATACAATTGTTATATAATATGGAACTTAACTAATGTTTGTATTTGTATTTTTAGGTTTGATTCTCCTGACCTTGCTGATAGGTATTATTTAATGTTTTGTAAAATTTTATGTGCTTATAATTATGTATGCATGTTTGTTATATTTAACCATTTCTCCAGGATTTATTGTCGAAATATTAATTGTATATTCTAGAATATATTATTGAAAGATGAACTCTCCACCGAGTTCAGGTGGGGAGTGTTGTGTAATTTGAAGAAAAAGGCTAGAGGGCGCTGTTGCTCGCTTAGTTGAAGAGAATAAAGTTTGTTCATGTTGAAGGCGGCGGCCTAAGAATACGCTCTGTATATAGTAATTAAAATATTGTTTAAAATGTAAAAGTGTTAAAATTAGTAAACCCACTGAACCACCATCATCTGATTTGGAGATGCACAAAATTATTAGATACAGACACCGACCACTTCCAGTGAGAACTTAAAATATACGTAATACTGAATTTAAAGGTAGGAGTGGTACAAGACTTTACAGTTTAAAGTCAACTCAGAACCTACATCAGCAGGAGAATAATTCGACGGCAAAAATGCGAACCCGATATTCAAGGTTAACAGCTGGAAGAAATAGTAGCCTATGTTCACACTAGCGAAACCATGCTCTAACTAAAATCTTTTCACTGCATTTCGTTTAAATACAATCATTCACTCTAGATAATTTTCATGCAGCCAAGGAAACGCGAGGGGAATAAGAGGCTGTAAAGTCCATAGCTATTTGGAAGCATAAATTTTCAAAAGGACTCTTGAAGAATTATTTTCTAGCCTCGTGAAACAAAACAAAAATAAGAAAAAGGGTGTGTGAGACTCTTTTAGTCAATTATAAAATTAACAATGACCGAACTTGGGTTACAAGAAGCCACGCACTTCTGGCTTAGAAGAATAACGTAACAAATACTAATTTCAAGGTGCGGTAGATTAGACTAACGGCTCACAGAATACCTTAACGCGTAGAAAGAACTCTGGTTTGCAGTAAGCCGGCGAGATAAGCCTACTGGCGAAACGCCGCGAACGCAAGTCGCTAATAATCACAACACAACGTGGCCTTAAATAGGCAAACACGCTCTAACTTCCGAAACTTTTGCTTAAATAGCATTTCATTCTACTTTAATCGGAGTTAACTCTCGCTCTCGTATCTTTGTTGTTGTAAAGCTTTCTTTCTCTAGATTGGCAACAAGTATGATATTCTGCTCAGTTTCAAATGGAAACAAGCATAGCCGCCATGGCAAAAATAATTAGGCTTAGCGGCAATTAAGCAACTTTTTAAATTGTTGATAATTCTACGCATACTGCATGCAGATTTACTAAAGGCATAAAAAACCTTAACCCAGAGGTGGGCAATAGCCGGCATACGTGCCGAATCCGGCCCTTTTGCTTACTTTACCCGGCCCGTTGAAAAATCCTGCATGCAATTTTTTTAATCTCTTACATGCCGTAACATCCTCTTAAAATATATCTTATTTAATCTCTTATATATGTAGTATCCGTAAGTGCGACACAACCACCAGAGGGCCTCACCGATGCGCCAGCAGCGAGGTGAAAGAGGAGTATGACAGAGACTCTTCTGCTATCCCACGCGAAGGTGGTGAGATGTCTGTCTGCAGGTGAAGGTGTAGAATAAGGAACTGTAGTTTTCCACGCGAAGGTGGTAAATTGACTTTTTAATACGTACATCAGCAAGTGCGAGTAGACACTAATCGGTTATGTGGTAAGACTGGTAAAACTATACAGAATCCTGTTTGTATCAAACGGCACTTATATTTAATATAATTTGTACCTTTTCTGATTATCTTTATTAAATGTTCTGTGGTGTGGAAAACAACGTTGGAATTGTTATTTAGCATCTTCAACTCCCCCACTACATATATATGTCTTATTTCTTAATAATATATATATATATATATATTATTTTATTGTAATAATTAAATTATTTATTTGTAGGCCTTTGTAAAATGAGTCAATCTAATAAAAGAAAAGTTGATTTGGAGTGCAGAAATTTCAATGAAGCATGGACGGTAAATTACTTTTTACAAACATTGATAAGAAATCAGTTTGTTTAGTTTGACAGGAAACAATTGCTGTTTTCAAGGAATACAATTTAAACAGGCATTTTAGATCAAAACATCCACTTTCTTTAAAAGAACTTAAAATAAATAAATATCAAAATAAAGTGCAGCAGAAAACATGACAAAAAACTTGAATAAGCAACAAAATATTTGTACCAAACAAAGTAGTATCGAGAAATCTACAACAAAAGCAAGTTATGCTGTTGCACACAAAATTGCTAAGTTCTGTAAACCTTTTGCTGAAGCAGAATTTGTTAAACAATGCATGATACAAGTGTCGGAGATATGTTGTCCTGAAAAAAAAAAAAAAAAAAAAAACATATTTTTGAAAATGTAAGACTTTCGAGAAAAACAATAGTACGATGGATCGAAAATCTACACTTGGTATTAAGGATTACTACAAGTGATTTGGATCCAAATCTTGAAGAAATAATATCAAATGAACATTCCAGATTTCACGTTTCGCATTAACTAAAACTATTCTATTTTAACGTTTGATGCTTGTCTTTTCTTTTTATAATTCTATTTACTATTATATTTACAAAATGTAACATAAATATAAAAATGTAATAACTCTGATCAAAATAAAATACCGTAATTTCCGGAAGAAAGGCCGCATCAGCGTAAACGCCGCACTCGAGAAAAATGGCGGGAAAAAATTTAAAATTACACAGAAACGCCGCATCAGCGTAAACGCCGCAATAGATTAAATTGCGCGTGACATACATCGTCTTGGGCCGTATAGATGCAAAAACTCAACCTAAGTCCTGGTATATGACGTACCAGTTAAGAAAAATGCATGAAATGAAACCATAACTCAAAAATAAATTAAA
Source organism: Stegodyphus dumicola (assembly GCF_044657685.1). Taxonomy (NCBI): domain Eukaryota; kingdom Metazoa; phylum Arthropoda; class Arachnida; order Araneae; family Eresidae; genus Stegodyphus; species Stegodyphus dumicola. The sequence continues at coordinate 33,892,846 of NC_140772.1, forward strand.
GGTAAGAAATGTATAGCTTCTGTGCCGTTTAGAGACATTTTCAAAAATGTTCCGCTCCCTAATTAAAAACTATCCAACAAGTACTTGTACTCAAATTGATGGGATCTGTATTTGGCAGAATGCCAAGAAAAATCCATTCAGGCTGAAGGGGAAATACGTCAGAGTTCGTTATTGCGAGGCAGGTGGAGTCGTGTCCGCCTTTGAAAAAAATTGCAGAAAAGGCAGAGGTGGGGAGAGGATGGGTCCTGGAAGATTCATGGAATGGCAGAGGAGAGAGACTATTCAAACTGATGAGAATGTTGATTTGAAAGAGGGAAGAATGTTATTGTTCTGAGATCTGGTTTAGGGTGAATAAGGCATGTAGGTCCGTTCATGGGAAAGAATGTAAACAAAATAACGTTCGCAAAAAGCAACTGAGTGGTCTTTTGTGTGGGAACAGCACCAGTTTATGCACAATGACAAGGCCATCCAAACAATGTACAATGACCATCATAGGAAATATTTTATTTTTAGTGCACCTAAACGCCGCATGGGTAGAAACGCCGCACCCACTGAAAATTTAAGTTTTAAACACGTAAACGCCGCGGCGTTTCTTCCGGAAATTACGGTAATTTGTATCGTTAAGATGTAAATAAATAAATATCAAAATAAAATCTTTCATTAACCAATTTATTTAATGACCATTAATTTAATATAATGGGTCATATTTCTTTAAAAATTACGTGACATATTTTACTGGGCACAAATTGTTCGCATTATACACCTAAGTAAGACAATTTACTATTACTCTTATCTTTTATTAACTGTCAAATTTCTCTGTCCAAGTGCTTTAAATTTTAAAGTTTAAAATGATACTTATAGTGTTTTTGTCAAAAAAATTTCTTGGGCAAGGAAAAAACTCCACCCAAAACATTCGTGTGTGCACAGCGTACGCGGTATAGTCCTCCAGCCCGGGAGACATTTTGAAAATTTCATTTAGGCCCGCGCTTAAAAGTATTTGCCCACCCCTGCCTTAACCGGAAGATAAGAAAAACATAATTCAATCATTTTTAAAGCAAAAAATACACAATTTACAAACATATAAGAGTACAGAAACTGAGATCACTGAGTCAGGTAACAGAGTGGATATATATATAAATATATTTATATACTTTTGGTGGGGCCGATTGCAACCTAAATACGAGGTGCACATTTACATGTTATAGCAGACCTATATCAAAAATTTTAACGTTCTGAGGCTAATCGTTTTTGAGTTATGCGAGAAATGTACGTACGTACGTACGCGCAGATGCCACGAAAAATTAGTTCATTTTAAATCAGGTTTATAATTTTTTTTGGGGGGAAAGAGTCCTTTATTCTGTCCTTACGTACAGATTTCACGCAAAACCATCGTTAAATTGCATTCGATAGCGATCAAAATGGATATTTTCGTTGAAATATGGTACCTGAAAATTTTCGCGATTACAATACTTCCTTTTTACTCCGTGCAAAGAAGTGAGAAAACTGAGCTCATGGAGACGAGTAAGAGAGTGGGTATATCTATATATGTAATGATTTCAAATGCGTAGATAGAAGCAGTGGAACTCTTAACAACTTAGATACTGCGTAGATGACCGAGAAGACCGCAGTGGCTTGAAGGTGGCAGAGTGAAAAGCATGATGACGCAATTTAGCACAACATATCTTGAAAAATCACAATCTTCATTTTTTCCATGCATATCAAATAATCCTTTTTCAGACAAGATATTTCTTAATAATATTTGAATAGAATAACTCTCATTTTGAAGTACGACGTCACCTTAAGCAAGTAAGCGGCAGCAGCATGGATGAAAAGCGTCTAACCAACTTGTCTTGTCTTGTCTTTTGAATGGTTAGGAGGCAATTAGCAGCCTCTGCTGCTTTAACCACCGCTTTTGAAAAAATGCCTTTAGGCGTTGGTATTGCAAAAATGGGCGTGTAACGCCGCGCCTACTAGGCGAAGCTGAAGCAAATACAAAGGTATGTAGAATGAAAAAGCATCTGGGAGCTGTTCGAGCTGTGACGAAAGATATAACTAGCTGAAAAGTTTGCTTAATAAAGCATTTGAAAAAATAAACATTAAGTAATTTAAATTAAGTATGCTTTTGAAACAGGTTCAGAATGAAATGGATCGTAATTATACTGGTGGGAGCGGCTCAAATGAGGAATAAGTCAACAGTAACATATTTCTGGTGAATTTCAAGAGTTCTCGTACGAGAAATGTTAAAGTCATATAAATTAACAGTATTCACAAACAGTTCACCCTGTACAAAGTCCTGGAATAAACACACTTTTTAAGAAACACTTGTAATTTTAAAAGACACAATATTTCAGCATAAGTCACAGTTTAGAAGGCGGGGAGAGCTCACGCGGAAAAGGGCAGAGTATCGTAGAACTTCAGAGGAAGAAGGGTGGGCGGCGGAAAACTTTCGGTTTACAATTAATTTGATTGGACGCATCTGCATTAAAACGTTACATAAGATAGAAAAGTCTGGAACCTGTGAGAAGAGATGAATTTAGGGGCAGATTACCAAATTCAGAATGTTAATTTTGAGGTCGTCATTTATTTTTTTGAAACAGTTATCATATTTTGTTATATCTTACATATCCCCCCTTCAAAAGAAAGGTTGTGTGAGCAGAGTGGAAGAACAAGCATTAGAGCAGCAAAATGTGAAAGATATAATTTTGAAAATACAAACATATTAACTTTTAAACAAAAAATTATTGTCATAAAATTTTGACCGATATTTTGAATCAATTTTGGCATTTCACTGAATATCATAAAATTTTGAATTCAATAATAATTTTAGACACTGTACTCTTTTAAAACAATTGCATATTTTAGTGTTCTGAGATAAGAATGTCCAATGAAATTTTGTAAAGTTCTTGATAGTTCCACATGGTAAAAAATCAAATTTTTTCACAAACTAAATGTTCAAATAAAATTCTTTCAAATTTTTGTTGATGAAAATTTCTATTATAATACAAATTAAGATGCCAACTTTCATGTTATTTAATTATGTTTTTTAGGGAAGGTATTTTAAAATATAAAAATTTTGTAAAACATCATTCATAAACACAATTTCAAATTTTTCACTCATATTAAGACATTTAAAATTTACTTATTCATTACAAAACTTGAAGACTCCACAACTTTATCTAAATACTAGCATTTCCATCATATTGGTTTATGAGTTGAGCAAACTGGTGTTTAATATTCTTCACCAGTGGCCAAAAGATTTGCCAAATTAGCAGTTACTATAGAAAAGGTCTCCGTTCCTTCTGTAGAGGCAACTGGCCTTTTTCGAACTGTCATTCCATATGAATATTAAAAACACACTCCATTTTATGAAAAAATAAAAATACTTAGATTAAAAAAATTTATTTTTTCATAAGGTGAGAGCCTTCAACGTTTATCATAACAACATTAAAGAAATTCCTACAACTCAAAAATATCAAACAATAATTTCATTCTTAGCATACAGTAAAAATTCAAAAAAAAAATTTAAAACAATAGTACACAAATATTATTCGCATTAGAAACCTTCCCTAAGTAAAGCATTCCTAATTTTTACCAAATTCAATAATTTCTTTTTCCCAATGCTGAAATACAAAACTACATTTTAAATAAATCATAAAATGTTTGAATTATTAACATTGATCTTAAAATGATTAAAGCAAAATATTACCATCAATAAATCATAATACAATTAACTTATAAATGCCATTTTTTAAACGTAATATACTCAATTTGGAAATTAACATCACTTCCCTATCATATTTGATGACGTATGATAATATAGCGTTCTTAGAATATGAAGAATTAGCCGAATAAAGCACTGAACATGCAAGAGAGCATAAAATACTATTTAGCATTTCTTATTTCACTGATGAGGTTGATGACCTTCAAAGCACTTTGGATGTATAATTTTCTTTCTACGCGATGATCGGAGATGCATAAACATTGGGAATATTCGAAGCGAGCAAGGAAGATTAACCATATTTCACTATGTTGGCCACTGACCTTGATTCGAAATACTTTTCACTTTTGCACTCACAGATACTCGATGATTTCAAAACACTTTTAAAATATGCCGTTAAATCACACACCGGAAACGAATTTGATGATTCACTGGAAGTTTGAGTTAGCGGAGTTCGAAGACCATTGGGGAAATTTGCACCAGATTAATCCTGTCTTGACTTTATATATATATATATATTTATTTATTTACTTCTGGCGCGGCCGATTGCCACCAAAAAGAGAGCTGCACAACTATATCCTGTAGCTGCCCTATATATAAAATTTCAACGCTCTGAGGCTACTCATTTCTGAGTTATGCGAGATACATACATACATACGTACGTACGTACGTACAGACACCACGAAAAAAATATCTTCTGAATCCATTTTTAATCAGTTTTATAATTTTTGTTTTGGGGGGAAAGAGTACTTTATTCTGTGAATACGTACAGATGTCATGCAAAAGCATCGTTAAATTGCATTCGATAGCGGTCAAAATGGATATTTTCGTTGAAATACGGTACGTGGAATTTTTCGTGATTACAATAGTTCTTTTACTTCGTAAAAGGAAGTAAAAAAGAAGCAGATAAGAAAATAAATCATCTGGCAGAACAAATGGAACTCTGTTCCCCAAGGCAAGAGAACACATGAACTATTCAGCGTAATAAACGGTATATCTCAGGAACCCCCATTTAAATCAATTCATATTTGGACATAGACCCTTTCTTACTTATTACTATGAGAGAAATATCTTTTCCTCAGACAACTCTGTTTGTTGTGAAAGAGGATCTCCAGAACTCTACGCAAGTACCTCACAGCGTTAGACGAACTGCAAATAAACTCGTAATTAAAATTGTTTTATATTCCCGTGCAATGCAGGACGAGACTTATTTGAAGAGAATGCTACGCCGGAAAAATTAAAATACAGAAGCACGCGCATTTAATATATTAATGTGGTATCAGTTAGTTCTACACAGCAACCAGAGGGCATTGCTAGAACCCAGCCTCATTTCTTATCGTTCTCTCATACCTTGTCACTGTAAGAGTGGAAAATATGTGAGTTTTGTTGTAGTTTGTTGTACTTCTACGGAGTTTGAAAAAAAAATATGACGCTTTGGAATTTTATATGTAAAATTATTTTAAGTTTGTTAGGAGAAAGGAGAACGGTTAGTTTTTGCGAATCTCGAACAATTTTGGTGACGACGGAAGTGATCGGTAAAGCAAATCAAGGTAATTTTACTGGTTTTATGGAATTTAATTCTATTTGACTTTACTGAATTTATTTTTATTGAAATGGAATCGTTAATTGAGAAACGAAAACCTGCGAGAGCGCCTTTTACGAGAACAATTAATGCAATTTTACAGGAATTAGAAAAGGAAATTCCTGGTGAAAAATCTCTAAAAATGAAACTTGTTACTTTAGAACTTTTATCTGTTGAACTTAATGCGTTTGATAATCAAATATTAAATTCGGAATTTTCTTCAAATGATCAGTTTGAAAAGTTGAAGAATACAAAGAAAAATTAGATTTAATACGAGTAGAAACGGAATTATTCTTCAATCCCCAAATGTACAATCTACTAGCAGTGTACCGCCGAATTCGAACAAACGGAAATTAAAATTACCTAAAATAGAGTTAAAACAATTCGGTGGCGAAATTAAAGATTGGTTACCGTTTTGGGGACAATTTTCGCGAATACATGAAGAAAAAGAAATTCAAAACGAGGATAAGATGCATTATCTCGTTCAAGCGACCGTACCCGGCACGAGACCACGTGATATTGTAAATAGCTTCCCTACAATTCACGAAAATTATGAAAAAGTTATAGAAAGCTTAAAAAATAGGTTCGGCAGGGAAGAATTGTTAGTAGAATTCTATATTCGGGAATTATTAGGTTTGATTATTAAAAATGTCACTGATCAAAAGGGAAAATGCAGTATATCAGAATTGTATGACAAGTTAGAGTTGTATTTACGTTCGTTGGAGGCAATAGAAATGACAAGCGATAAATATGCTGCAATGCTGTTTCCGCTAGTGGAATCTTGCATTCCCGAGGAAAATTTACGAGTTTGGCTTAGAAATCATGCATCAATAATTACAGCAGAAAATTCTCACTCTGAAAAATTGAAACAATTATTATTGTTTTTAAAGAATGAAGTGGAAAGAGAGCAGAGAATTCCTTTGGCAAAAGGTGGATTTAAATTAATTGATTCGGGTGCCAAGAAAGAAAGTAGAAAAGATAAAAAGTAAAGAATGAACATTTCGTCCCTACAACAACTGATTTATTCTCAGGTCATTATAAAGCAACCAATTATAGACAGAAGAATTCTTGCATATTTTGTGAAAAAAACTCATGAAAGCCGAGATTGCTTCGTTGCTCAGAAGATGCCTCTGAGTCAAAAGAATGTTGAAATTAAGAAAAAGAAGGGTTGCTTCTTCTGCCTCAAAATTGAACACAGAGCCAAGCAATGCAAGACAAATGTACGATGTTTGATATGCTCGAAAAGGCATTGGGGTGTCATGTGTCCGGATTTGCCCACCAATCAAAATAACAATGATACTGAAAAGATTAAAGAAGAGAAAACACAAAACGTATCACTTGCGAGCACCTGTTTCCTAGAAGAAGTGTAAAGTTTCAAACACTATTAATTAACATCGACGCAAACAAAAAGCTGAATACATTAAGGGAACTTATCGACACAGGATCGCAACGTTCATACATATTAAAGGTGACTGCTGTAGACATAAGGTGCCATGCAATTGGATCCGAATCTTTAATTCATGCACTTTTTGGAGGAGTGACAACAAAGAGAGAAATTCACAAACGCTATGAAGTGAACGTTAGAAGCCTGAGAGGTAATTTTTCTAAACGACTAATCTTGTTGGAACAGTCGAAGATTTGTGGACCAGTAGTCACTTTATAGCCTGGACCATGGATAGAAGAACTAAGGCAAAAAAATATCCATGCATCTGATGTAGGAAAAAAGGATTTGAAAATAGAAGTTCTTATTGGAGATGACGTCGCAGGTGCTCTGTTAACCGGAAGAATTCAGAAATTAGAAAATGGGCTGACTGCTGTGGAATCACTACTTGGATAGGCAATCATGATCTGCTGAAAATGGACTTTTATATTCCTAACCTTAGAAAACGAATTGAACAAGTTATCTCAAATTGTGTAGAGTGTATTTTGTGCGACAGAAAACGAGGTAAGGGCGAAGGGTTGCTGAATCCCATTACCAAAAGATAGTATAGAGCACTTTTCATATCGATTTTATAGGACCTCTACCTTCGACAAATAAGAACTACAACCATATCTTGACCGTGGTTGACGCATTTACAAAGTTCGTGTGGCTCTATCCAGTAAAGTCTACATCAGCTCAAGAGGCATTGCAGAAGCTGAAACTGCAACAATCAACTTTCGGTAATTCTTTGAGGATAATAAGCGATAAAGGTACGGCTTTTAACTCTAAAGACTTTGAAGATTACTGTAGTTAAGAGAAGGTTCAGCACGTATTTATAACTATAGGCGTTCCTAGAGGAAATGGACAAGTGAAAAGAATTCATCTCACTCTAATTCCAGCCCTATCCAAATTATCCACAGATGATCCAACCAAGTGGTACAAATATGTTGGAGATGTACAACGGTTCTTGAACAGCACCGAGAGCAGAAGCACAAAGATTCTCCATTTAAGCTCCTCACTGATGTTAAAATGAGAAATCGAGAGGACTTAAAGATTATGGAAATTATCGAAGAAGAAGAAAATATTATGATGAAAGATCGAGAAGATATGAGAGAGGAAGCAGGGATAAACATTCTAAAAATTTAGGAAGAGAATAGAAATACGTACAACAAAAAGAGAAAAGAGGCACAGGTATACAAAGTGAACGACCTAGTTGCCATACAAAGAACGCAGTATGGAGGTGGTCTAAAGTTAAGGCCAAAGTTCTTCGGTCCGTACCGAGTAACAGCGAGGAAATGCAAAAACCGGTACCAGGTGGAAAAAATAGAACAACATGAAGGTCCTGGCTGTACCAACTACAGCAGTTGATCACATGGAAGCCTTAGACTATTCCTGTTTAGGAATGTGTGCGGTTCTTCCGAATTTCTGTCCTTTTTTGTCCCTTTCCTTTATTTATTTATTTATTTATTTATTTATTTTCAGGTGCCGTCTTGATGTACCAGTGTCGCTGATCCCTGTTTTCGAGGCCGAAAACAGAGTCAGGATCGCCGAGCTGTGGTATTAGTTAGTTCTACACAGCCACCAGAGGGCTGTGTACCACCTGTGCGCCATATGCATATAAAGTTCTGATTTTTGGCTATGGGGTTTTACTGGGATTTTGTTTATAGTGCCTACAGTTCTACAGGTTTCTACAGAGATTTGGCCTATTCGTATCCGTACAATTGTACAGGTTTCTGTTTACAGGTATTTGGCCTACAGGTACCCGTACAGCCATGCGGGTTTCTTTCTATGGGTTTTTACGGGTATTTGGCCTATGGGTACCCGTACAACCGTACGGGTTTCTTTTTATGGGTTTTTACGGGTATTTGGCCTACGGGTACCCGTACAACCGTACGGGTTTCTTTCTATGGGTTCTGTACGGGTACCCGTAGGCCAATTCCCCGTAAAAAAATTTTATGGGTTTCTACGGGGCATTTTTAGCAGGGTAGACAGTCCAAAACAGGCTGAACGACGTCGTGGTTCGGATCCGTAAGTCATCGAACTCTAAACCTAAAGTCGTTCATTACGACAGGTTATCTCCTTCTATGGTCTTATTATGTAGAGTATATAACTGTAAATAGTATAAGACCATGGTCCTTTCTATTTATAAATTTAGTACTTGATGTAACTTCTTTTAGTATTTAATTTGTATTTGATGTGATTTGAGCTACTTACTGTAGCTATTGTTTATATTGTTTGTTATTGTAACGTTATGTTGCATTGATGCGTTTGGCTTCCTGACCAGGAATTGTACTGCCCGGGGCGTGCAGTCCTTGGAAAGGGAGCAGTGTTATAGTTTTTGTTTTCAATTTGCTATTTTTAGTAGAATTTGTAATTAAAATTGTTTCATATTCCCGTGCAATGCAGCACGAGACTTGTTTGAAGAAAAAGGCTACGCCGAAAAAATTTAAATACAGGAGCACGCGCATTTAACATTTTCGTAAATAGATATCTGATAACTGTGTAGAGACATTATGTATTTTTGGAAGCAGGCAAGATGAAAAATGAGCAAACGCGTTCACCGGGAATCGAACCACGGACTTCTGAAATACCGGCCCAGCGTGCAGACCACTACACCACGAAGACACGCTAGGAAAGCGGTAGAAATGCCTTATATACTCCCCTTTTTAAAAGGCGACTGAGGTTTTTAGGGGACCCAATCGCAAAATCTGGGTATGGAGAATCCTCATCCAACACCCTTTTAGTTCGGGCGCCACTGTAGAGACATTAGGTAATTTGGAATATGAAAAATGAGCAACCGCCTTCGCCGGGAATCGAACCACGAACTTTTCAATTACGCGCTGAGTGTGCAGACCACTACACCACGAAGGCTCGCTAAGAAGGCGGAAGCAATACCTTATAACTGTACTCTTTTGCTATCAAGAAAAATAAAAAAAATACGATAATTTTCTCGTGCATAATTAAAAAGCTTATAAAAGCTGGAGAAAAACATCTCAATTCCGTTGTTGAATGTAGCGAATTCGCGTTGAGATCGGATTAGCTTTCTTTGCTTTGAGTCATGTTCTGTAAAACGTTTTTGTAGTTTAAAATATAACTACTGTGAGATATTGCGATATTGCACGAATATATCTGAAGAAATTTTAGCATTTTGTCTTATTTCTTGGAATAATAATCAAGTTTAACTTCTTATCGACTTATGCATTCAATTTATTATGAACCCGTACGCCCGCAACAGTATTATAAAATACCTCTCGGAACAAGGGCGAGATATTTATGATCTATAACTGTTATGAAAAACAGTTTTATAACAGTTTTTTTTCAATATGAAATACCTTATATACTCCCCTTTTTAAAGGGCGACTGAGGTTTTTAGGGGACCCAATAGCCAAATCCTGGGTGTGGAGAATGCTCATCCAACACCCTTTTAGTTCGGTCGGTATACATGAAAAAGTCAATGTATTAGTATACTAATTCTTCTAAATAATAACTGCACGAAAATATTTTGGAAAGTTAGCACGGAGCTTGTGTAGAATGCTTCACTGGATCAGTAACATCACGAGACAGTCAGTACCTGTATCACCATATAATGTCTCGGATGCTTATTCCTGTCCTGTTTACATACACTGAGTCCAGTCAGTACCTGAGACGCAGTCAGTTACTAACTGACACAGTGTACGTAACCAAGAGAGGAATAAGCATCCGAGACATCATATAGTGATACAACTGGACACAGACTTTCAACAGCTACTACAGCTCTCATGACGACAACCTCTCATTGACAAACTTTAATGATTATCAATTTTAAGATAATTGCCTACAGTGACGATAAAAACTGTTTGGAAGTGTGGACATTCACCTTGGAGTGTTATTTATATTTAAAGAGGTTCACGTTTGCCTCTACCTTTATATATGTGACGACAGTAAACAGAATCCAAGGCTTTTTCTATATGAGTACCGAGATTTTTTATGTCAAAATGTTTGCTCCGACTATTGGCCGCCATTTTTTTCGGATTTCATTCTATGTAAAGATCCTTTGTCAGCATTGTACCAATTTATTAATATCTCTTCATTTACATGTTCTTTCTCTTATAATCCCCCTCCGCTCTTCTTTAATATTTTATTCAAAATCTTCATTTCAATCTTGTTGTTCTTGAAATTTCAATTTCGTTTTCCTCATTGCAGCTGTTAGACTGTAGATTGTAGTTTACAGATACAGAGAAATAATTTACATTAAACCAAAATTTAAACTGCAACCTGAGGACTTTATGTAGAGTTTACCTTTACATATTTCGAAAAATGTTTGAAAATATTAAAAACATTAAAAATTTAAAATGTAAAAATAAAAAGGGAAAGCAAACAATTTAGCGCCACTACATAACGAATGGCATTAGAAAAGTCTGTTATTAACTACAACATAGTTTCAAACATTCTTAAATAATAATAATTATCCTAAACAATAATATCATCTTAAATATAAAATGTGAGTTGAACATATCCTAACTAAAAATAAGTTTAAATTATTAAGAAGTGCATTTATTATTTTTAAATCGTTCAGTTTTTTAATTAATAACATATTTCTTAAATCTGAAAAATAAAGTTTAAAATCTTATGCTTTTTTGAATGTGTAAAGGGGCATGGAAGGTTATTTAAAATTCTTACGTTATTGCGCAGGAGGAACATTTAACAATAGCTGTTTCTATATTCTTTCCGTCCATCAGTTCCTTGGAAATGATTATGTCTATGGATTATAACTTAGCAAGAGAACATATATAAGTACATACATACACATGTCCATACATGACATACATTTCTGAATTCGGTCCCGATAACAGAAGAGTACCAATATATGTATGAATATTTGTGTAAATATTTCTCAGTGTATGAATGAAATGTGAAATATTACAGTTTTCTTTTTTTTTATCATAGTTTTTAGAATCCTTCAATTTAACTACCTTCAATTTTTATTGCAAAAAATTAGCCTTATAGTTAAGAAAAAAAAAAGCATAATAATACAATATCAAAAAATTTCAGTGCTGATAAATGTGGTTGCTTTTGCTCCGGTTTCTGACGAAGTCAGATAAGGTCCAAAAGACCATTGATTCTAAGAAAGTCGAGAACTAGGAGGAGACTGGAGTAATCCTTTTTATAGAGGCCTAAGCAGCCTAATATATGCTCAGCAGACGCCTGATGTTCTCGACACTTGGAGCATGTGGCAAAGATTTTCATGCTGTCTTTGAAACAGAGGCTGATACGTGAGAGCGCAGTTCGGGAGCTCCTGTGATACTCAAGGGTTAGAGTCCAACTAGGCTTGCTACCCAGGTACCAGAGATGGGTGGGGGGGGCACTAACCACTCCACCATGATTTGTGATGCTTTCAGAGAATTTAATTGCAGATAGGTAAAGGCGGAAGATGAGGGTGTTAAAAGGCCACAAACCTTCTTTGCTAGTTTATCTTAGCTATATTCATCCTAGCCACTAATATGTAACTCCAAGATTATTCCCTCCAAGAAGATTCCAAGAAATTTCCTCCAAGATCTCCAGCAGATTCTTCACTTCGCCAAGCCATGTTTTTGGGCCATTTTCTTTCTTTTGAATGCTGATATCCCATTTGGGATCTACTCATATAAACCTCATCACCATGCCCTTCGTGGAAACATTTCAGGTTGCAGGGAAGCAGGGCTTAATTTCTAAAATTAGAAGTGCCGGAGCCCTATGAAAGACCATCACGAATGAGGAACAAGAGTAAATAAATAAACAAAATCACTACTAAAATCATTAATAATTTAAAAATTAAATAGTTAACGAGTATCAAATTAATTAACACTTATTTAATTGATATTAATAATTAATATTTATTAATTATTGTTTAATTAATTCACAATTAATTTATTTTTATTTATTAAAATAATTAAAGTTTAAAGTAATTAAATAATTTAAATTAAATTAAATGTAAAGAGATAAATCAAAATTAAATAAGAGATTTTTTATATAATTTTACTGCTAAAAATAAAATTTTCTTGATCAAACTTCTACTAAAATAATTGTTCCGTTACATAAAAGAGTGCCGGAGCCTTCTTATTTAGGGCTTCGGTGCGCTCCGACTAGAATTAGAATATGTCCCCAAAACTAAAAAGTACCGGAGCCGGACTCCTGTGGGCTCCGACGCAATTTAAGCTCTGTAGGGAAGTACTGCTGCCGCAGTAGAAACCTTGCATAATCACGTTCGTATCAAAGTATGCTAGTTTCCGCCATTTCGTTGCCATAAAGATCCACGTGAGATGGGATCCACTGAAAATAAATATGATGATGAATGGAGAGACCGATACAAAATTCGATTATTACGATATGAAAGTCTGAGAGCTATAGTATTTCTATATACAGACATGTTTTTTGAATCAGTGAGAGAATAATGGGCTCTTCTGCAGAAGTTAACTTAAAACATTAATAAATATCTCCGATATGATAGAAATGTGAAGAGGTAGTTATTTTATTAGTCTATAGATGGCAGCACTAAATTAAAATTTTGAGAAATTTTGTGCATATTTCTAGACTAGAATAAGAGCAATATTCACTTTTAAACATACTTTAAAAAGATTTCATCTTACTTCAGTGAGTAAATTATTTAGTTTAAAAGATTTTTACTGGAAAAGTGAAAACTATTTCTATAATTAAAACTCATTTCCTATCTTAACCGCTGCGCTTAATATTGCTTAATTTTGCTTAATTTTTATTCTGAGAACAAAAGAACAACAACAAAAAAAAAAAAAAACTGAAAGTAAATTTCGGGGTAAGATATCGCATCTGATGAAATGGGTACAGTACGAATTTCATTTAGAATGTAAAAACACCGTGAAAGGAAAATTATATCAAAACTGATTGTAAACAGAAAAACACTAAACAGAAGTTTCGTATGTGACGTGTAATAAGTATTTAAATGTAAATAATACTATCAGAATTTTTATTTTTTTCGATATTTGTTGATAGAGCATTAATGTACTGTATAATAATTAATGTACTGGCAGTGCTGTAAAATTTCAGGATATAGAAAAATCCTCTTTTATATTTGAATATCAAAACTGTGGTATTTGAACACCACTTTCTTTATTCACATGAACGAAATTATTCGTAGGTAACAGAACAATAGACATAAAAAAACAGTGATTTAATTACGATATTGATAATTGAACAAAAACAGAATGCTAAAAGTAGTCTATACTGAAAACAAAACGTAGTAACATTCTTCGTGGAAATCAAAAGTTTACTATCCTGGAGGTGCCGGGGATCGAACCCGGGGCCTTTCACATGCAAAGCGAACGCTCTACCACTGAGCTACACCCCCACGTGTGAGACTTTCCTAAAATATACTAAAAATTTCCAACTAATACTTCTGTATCAATCTGTTTTAGACTTCTCCAGAGAACCCCGGTAAATATAAACATCGCCTACTTTGGCGATAATAGTTCAACTTCTTATCATGCAGTTTTTTAATTTGTTTAATACTTTATAAACGACAATTAGAGTCAAAAATTTTGTAATTACAGACGTACATCATTTCTTTTTCTTTTCTTTTTGTGTGTGTGTGTGTGTGTGCAAGAAGAAAGGAAAATTTTGAAGTTTATGTATGTAAAATATTCTTTTTTACCTGACAGTGGATTATTCAAAAGGGGGTATTTACGCATTATCGCAACCACTTTGGCACAGTCTGACGAAATTTAAAGAAGGAAAAAAAAGTTATTTTTAAAAAAGATTTGAAGCATTATTTCTTTAGCAATTTTGCGGCAAAATACTTAGAAATTTCACCTCTTTCTTCTATTATAGGAAAATCTCACAAGCACAAATTTTAAAATCATGTTTAAGACAAAAAGTGATCATAATTTCTGTATAAACACCATTGGAAGTTAGTTGCAGTACAGCAAAAAGAGCACATACGAAAATTGTTATAGTGGAAACTGAATCTTTTCCATATGCATGATTGCCTAAATAATTGTTATGCGCATGGTTAACAGAGTTTAAAACATTCTGAAACTTTGGCCACTTTTACTAAAGCGATTGCGATAATATGCGAGTACCCAAAATGGTTTCATCATAAATTTAGATAATCATATAAGTTCCCTGTACACTTTTTGCCTTTTAATACATCTTTCAGATTTTGAGGATCACAGCAAAATTGCTTTCATTCTTAATCTAGAAGTCCAAAAATATACCTGATAAATGATAAAATTTTTAATTTTTCTATAGGCTGTATGCTGGCATATAATAGTGAAAGCTCTCACAGCAACCACCTTCAAAACTAACCAGCATTACCAGGAAAACAAATAATGCTATTAAATATCTCTTTTCTACGATAATCATCTCCATAGAAGTTAATTTTCCTTTAATAAGTACTCAATGAAAGCAGCCATATCCCTTATGTAATATAATCTAAATCCACATAAGACCAAAATCATCATAGAAGGCCCACCAGTGGCTGAGCGGTAAAGTCGCTGAACACTGGTAGTTGGGTCCGAGGTTCGAATCCTGCGAACGGGCTGGCGGCATGGGCATTTTCGTTGTTTTCCCCATGTGTAACGTGCATACGAGCCAGTTCCCCTTAGAAAGACCTCTATGAAGGCATCCCTTTCCTTAGGCAGATAGCCCTCAGGGCTTCGTCATAATCACACACACACACATCTTAGAAGAGTTGATTGTGTATGATTTTAAGCATGACGGTCAATGGTGGAGTTTTTAAAAATTCATTTTATCCTATATATATATATATGTGTGTGTGTGTGTGTGTGTGTGTGTGTGTAAAGGGAATATGTAAGATTAAAAAATATGTAAATCAAAATTACAATTTAAACTAATGGTAATTTGCCACATACTGATCCAAGATTTAGATATGTGCAAGCTGACTACTTGTTGGGTGCCCGTTTGCTCACATTAGACAGACGTTTATCATGTTAAAAACTAATAATCGACTGGATATGTACATTTAAAGGTACTCCTTCTCGAATTTATTTGAAATGCAAAGACTGTTCTCAGAATAGTCAGATACTCATTGAGGAATTTATTTCATCTGTTGAAACTATTCCTACAATACCAAATGAATTCTTTGATGTATTGGAAGGCAATTTCCATAAACCCTATCTTGTTTGTGATCTAGAACATCATGAAGGCCAAATGATCAGTTCATTAAATAAACGTGATATTCCAAATAGGATTTTTTGCATTTAAGTCTCCAGCAATAAGTGCTGAATAATGTGCATTTATGAGGTTTTCAGTCTTACTACCAAGGAATAGTAAAAGAAACAGTTATTACAGCGAGTACATTTTATTAGTATGCATTTTTCTGCATAGTGAAGTTACCAAACAAACACAAACATGTCCAAATAAACATTTGCACCAGTTGTTGATGCAATAAATCGGAGTTTTTTTTTTACGATTAATCATTGTAAATGAAACTTAGACTCATCATTACAGTCCAGAAACAAAAACACAGTCAAAACAGTAGACCACAAAGGAAGAGTCTGCACCAAAAAAGGAAAAAACTGATCTTGCTGCTGCAAAAGTGATGGAAAGTTTTCTGGAATAGCCATGGAACTGTCTTAATAGATTATCTTAGAAAGGAAAAAACCATTACTGAAGCATACTATTCAACATTACTTGACAAGCTGAAGGCAGAAATCACTGAAAAATGGCCACATTTGCAAAAGAAAAAAAATTTGTTTCACCTAGACTCCGTCTTGGACTTCAGTGAATGCAATGGTGAAAAGACATGAATTACAGTTTGAACTGCTTGACCACCTGCTCTACACACCAGACCTCACCAAGTAACTTTTTTTTTTTTTTTTTTTCCCTCTCTCTGAGCTAAAAGAAGCACTTGGAAGACAAAGATTTTCATCAAATGTGATTATGAACTTCGTTAATAATTACTTTGGACAGAAAGATTCCATATCTTTCTGTCCAAAGTGTCTGTTTTTGGATGGGTTTAAAGGATGGGAGCATTGCTGGAAGAAATGTATAGACTTGCAAGTAGGCTATGTCAAAAAATAAAGGTAATTTGAGGGGGAAATATCTTTTTTAGGTCGAACTTTTCAGACAGCCTACGTATATTTATTTTTGATTCGAGCATTCACTTGTTCATTATCCACTTGTTTCTCTTAAATCATAATCTCATGCATGTAAATTCAGTGAATTCTCTCCTGGTAATCACCTTTGAATGTGACCAGTATTTCTGAGAATATAATCCACAGTTTCCCAAATATAAGCTACAGGTTCTTGTTCTTGGGAACAAGTTTTGTCTTGTTCCCAACAGCAAGACAGTAGCAAGTCCACAGGCAAATGGGAGAAGCGTTAAGACAGTCAAGAGGGGCGGTTCGACCTATTTGGAAAATTAATATAATAAAATACTTTGAAAATACTTAGTTTTCATGGATAAATATTTATAAGCTGAATAAAATTTTTATCTAACTGTTATTGCATAAGTAAGCATTAAAAGATATAAGTCCGCATTAGTACATGTATTTCTAATTCAGATTAGCACCAATCTCTGCAAGTTGGTATGCAAAGACATGCTTCAAGCAATTAACCATGTTTCTTGACAAAAATGTGAGAGCTTGATCACCAGCATCGCAAATAAGAAGGGCATACAAGTTAATATGTGCATGAAATCAAATCTAGAGAAGGCAGGGATAGCTCTAAGAATGTCTTATTTTTATGTACTTCACCAATAATCCATATTCATGAGAGAGGGTCATAGAAGTCATTATTTTTATAACAATCAATAAATCTGTTATAAAGTTAATTTATTTAAACTGTGACAAATTTTGTAATTCAAAATGTCTGACTGTAACAAGAAATATCAACAGTAGAGTAATGAGTATTTGAAACATGGATTTATGCCCTCTCCTGCAAACTAATCATTACCTCTCTGCTTAATTTGCTAAAACATTTTTTTCGAATGAAGCCATCTTGGTTACAAGAGTATTTGAATAAAATGCATGTTGATGAAAAAGACAAAGATTTATCCTATTTTTAAGGCCTGGAAAAGAAATATTTAAAATAGCCAACTAAATCGAACCTTTTTTCATCATCTTCTAAACAAGAAGATAATGGACTACCAGCCTTATATAATGTATTTCATTATTAGTTGCAAAAACGGAGAAACCTCACACATATGAGATAGCCCTTGAGGCTTTGCCATAATCACACACACACACACACCTCACACATATGGAGAGGAATTAATCTTGCCCACAGTTAAATTAGTAATAACAACATAAGAAATCTTCAGATATCGTCAGAAAAATTCCTCCAGGTAATAATTTGGTGTAAAGAATTATAATGAAATGGCCAGACACTGAAATATTATTACGTGATTATTAAAGATTTGTAAATTTTCCATTCAACTTGATGAGTTAATTCTACTAAATAATCAAACACTACTCTTATCATACATTCAATTCATAAAAGAAGGAAAAAAAATTGTCAAGAGTTATTATTTGCAAAAATTTGGGAATTGATACAAAGAGAGAAGCAATATAAGATAATAATAAATATAAGACTTTGAACAAATTTTTTACAAGAAATTTCTATTCGCGATATTTTGTCAGCTGCTACTGATAGTGCTTCAGAAGTAACTAGCATCATACCTTGGATTGTGGGCAGCAGTACAAAAATTTTGAAGTGCTTTTCCTTCATATCTGGCTCAGCATGAGTTCAGTGTAACGGCTAATTTACTGTCTAAGAAAAGGAACAAACTGTATATCACTGAACATGACAATTTGCCACTGATGTTAATGAAATCGGAACCTGACAACTATTAAAACTCCACCAGCCTGAACCATCTCATTAATTTTTTTATTTATCATTTTTATTTTATTTATATTATTATTTTTAATATTTTGTTTATTTAAAAATTTTTATTAGATAATTTTTTACTAAATTTCATGGTTGTTTTAATTAGTTTTTACTTTATAATTCTTAATAGACAGATACAGATAAAATAGGTGTCAATAATATACAACAATATTTTAATATCTGGCATAATTAACTATAGTGGAAAAGGGAACACTATTTTTTTTTTCCCTTGTAAAGAGGGCGGCAATACGGAAAAGGCTGAGCATCTCTGATATCAACAAACATCAGAATTAGAATATTGCCTCTCTGATTAGATTGGGTAAGACAAAGCACATGTGTGTTGCCCGCCTAAGGGAAGGAGTATCTTCATGGCTTTCTCCTGAAAACCAGTTTGTTTTCATGTTACACATAGGGAAAACAATGAAAACACCCATGCAGCCATCCTATGCTCAGGTTTGAATTATCAATATTTAGGTGTCTTGATGAAGACTCAGCCAATGATAGGGCCTTAATGCCTTTTAAGACAACCACTTCCACAGAAGATCATAATAATCTGGAAGCACCATGAATACCTTATTTACTCATGTACCCCTCTTTCCTACTAATTTTACTACTACTATGAAACTAGGACTGAAAATATATGCAGTGTAGAACTGTTTCTGAAGAGATGTCTTTGACAATAAATATTACACATTAAAAAGCAAAAGCAAAAATACACTAATACTGTTATAGTATTATATATTTCACAGGACTGATCAATTTCAATAATATTGTTTTTACTTACACAAAATAGTTTCCTATTTGTGCATATATTTTATATCGCAACTATAAATCTATGCTGTTTCAAAATCATATGCTGAAAAACCTGAGGAAGAGAAATATGCGAGTAAATACAGTAGTTGTTCAAGAGAGAGTTCACTGAATATTTAAATCATACTTGATTTTAAATTTATAGCAAGCTTTTGGTTATATCTGTCCGTGAATTGTTTGATTTCACCGAGTTTTAAAACTAATATCATGAAGAACATATAATTTCAGTTATCATTGTTGAGAATTATTGTGCAATGTTTGGCTTTTTGGACAATATGTAGTATTATCTTATTATGAATAGATTCGGCTAAAATATTATTTCATTTTGAAAATTCTGCTCCTAAGTAGTGTTGAATATGTTGTTTGTTATCTCTGCATTTACTGACAATATTAAGGTGTTCTGAAATAATTGGATCAAATTTGGCCAACACCTCCACTGCCTTTAAAAAATTAGTTATCTCTATGATACAACTTCGTATTAGTTCATCTGAATGTCAAATTTTGACTGGCTAAAAATTGTACTAAATTTGGTACACATATTCTCAAATATATATAGGCTATCTAAAATGGACATTTTACACTTATATGTAGTGGGTTTCGTTTTATAGAAATCATATATCTAGAAATAAAATATTCGATATTTTGTATCATGTATATATAGTGAGTTTTTTTTTTATGTGCAACATAGGTGTTTATGTGATAAAAACTTTCTCTCGTGTTAATGACTTTATATTTTCTGGAAAATATTGAAACGGGATGAAGCTGGTGATTAATATTACCAGTACATTTCTGCAATTGAAAATCTTTAATAAAAAATGTCCATTTGAAATCCACAAAAATATTGTTTTTTTCACTCCTCTACTCTATAAGTGATCTTTAATAGTTTCATAAATGTCACTTAATTTTTAATATACAAAGAAAGGTAAAAGTAATAAAACCAGAAATATAATTTTAAATAATTTTTTATTAAGAAATTAATTATTTTTATTTCAAATTATCGTTAAACCTGGAAAGCAAATTTTTAAACCTAAACACCAAACATTTGTATCTGAAATATGTTGAATTGATAAAAAAAAAAAAAACTGTCTGTATAAACAGATTTATTTCCCACATATCTATAGCCAATTTCTAAATGCAGAAAAAATTCTAATTATATTTTAAAAAGTATTTAAATTTGTGTATGAATAAATATATCTGAAATTCTAAGTGAAACGAATAAAATAAAAGGATGATCTGACCAGATAACCAAAACAGACAATACACAATTCTGTTACTAAATTTATAAATCAAAGTATCAGGCTAAATATTTGGTGACAATTCAATCTTAAACCTGATGCATACAGGAGGTGTTATGAAGAACCATCAGATAAATAAACACTGCTAATATAGAGAAAATAGTAAAACATGGTGAAATGGTAAAGGGCTAAGTGGACTATAGATGATATGAAATTACTCTTCTGGAGTATACATGTAAGCAGGCAGATATACAAGGTGTGTGGCTATTAATTTCCAGGACTGCTCTAATAACACCAGAACAGATCATGTGAAAAACGTAACCAGCAATTTTTTTTTTTTTTTTAATATAGTAGTAAAGTATCATTAAGGACTTACATAAAATAAAATTTAGAACTTCACTAACATTAATATGTTTCAAAGTAATCCCATCTATTGTAATACACTTCTGTGCTCAGCTGTGTAAGTTGTGGACACGAATTTTAAAGTCCTCTTTCGGAAGGCTCATCAATGTTCATCACGTTGCATGACAACGTCCACCCTCGCATTGCGTTCCCAGTGAAGAGGTTTTTGGCCAAGCATGAGGTCGTGGAGCTGCATCATCCACCATACTCTCCTGACTTGGCCCCCACAGACTTCTTTTTGTTTCCCAAACTAAAAACTATGATCAAAAGAACACGCTTTGTGGATGTTGAAGACATCAAGAAGAACGTGACATTGACATGAAGAGCCTTCCCAAAGAGGACTCTAAAAGTTGTTTCCACAACTTATACAGCCGAGCACAGAAGTGTATTACGCCAGATGGGGATTACTTTGAAACATATTAAAAGGTTACGTTTTTCACATGATCTGTTCTGGTGTTATTACAGCAGTCCTGGAAATTAATAGCCACACCTTGTATATATATATAGAGAGAGATCTTAACTGTTCATTAATAGTACAGTCAAAAGTCGTTAATCCGGACTCGTCGGGACTTCGGCGATTCCGGATTATCGATTTTTCTGGATTATAGATCATCAGTTTAAATCTCGTAAGATGGCATGCAGAAATTCTAAAATTAAAAATATGAAACCGTAATTTATGAAATAAAGTATAATTATGATCTAAAGGGTATCAAAATTTACAAAAAAAAAAAAAAAAAAAAAAAAAAAGCTTAATATTTATTTGTTTACTTTATTAAACATTTCTTTCAATGTAAGTTGTTTAAGTTGCTTCGTTTTATGTGATAATACTTTCTCTTTAATTCTATAAACAGACATAATTTCTTGTTCAGTTACAAAGTTCCGCTGTTCAAGTCTCGTTAATTGCTGTGCCGAGAATACAGACTAACTTGTCAATCGAAATTTTTTCGTTTTTACTAACCTCTTTGTCACATTCTTCATGTCTTTATCCATTTTTTGCAGCAATTCCACTTTTTGTTTGTTGGACATCGAAACATACTTTCGTTTTGTAGATCCTTTGAAAGTTCCAGCATCGGAAATTCTATTTGACATAATCGAAAGTTTCAAGTTTACTTTTATAAAATTGCTCTTACAGTCTGCAAAAAATAATAAGCGCGATCCAATTCGAAGTTTAAGGAACAACGCAATCATTAACATTAACTGAAATATATAATTAGATAATTTTAGCTTACACCGTCCGTTATACATTAAACGCGCAGGCGAAAACGTATGCTGCACTTGCGCACACGCATATGCGCAGTAGTCAAAGTCTTACGCGCACGCTTAAAACACCTGTGTGCATGTGCCAACGCGGCGCATGCGCAGAAAGTTTTTAGCTTTGAGGTCCGGATTATAGATCATTCCGGATTACGGGTGTCCGAATTAACGACTTTTGACTGTATATGTTTTCTTTTATTTCTGTTTTTTAGTGCTATGTTGTAATCTCTTGATTCACTTATTTGATTATATGGCATCTTGTTGCATTTAGAGCTTTAAAAAATGCATAAAACATGCAATTTTTTTAATATAGTAGTAAAATACCATTAAGGACTTACAACATAAAATAAAATTTAGAACTTCGCTAACATTAATAATACTATGTGAATATTGAAGTGTTTTTCAAGCAGGTTTTGTAATGAAAATCATTAAATCAAAAGAAGCTGCAAGATTTTTTTCTCAAATAACTTGATATCAAATAAAACTACAAGAGACTACCTTTTAACAATAGTAGAACAACACTTGCACTAGAAAGGAAAATGGGCATTGTTTATAAGTGTTGCAAAACCATAGACACAAAAATTACTTCTTTCTTCTGTTTTGTTTTTCAACACTGTGAGGCTATTATTAAATTGAAAACATTTAATTTTCTCAAATGCATATTGAATTTAAACTCTCCTATGTCTCAGGTAATATTAATCATATTAGATATTTTCGTAAGGAAACTTTTGCAAAAATCACTTTTGAGACACTTTTGTTAAGCACTGATCAACACTGCACCACCAGAACCGCTGATAAGCAAAAAAACCTTTCTTTTGTGGTATTGGCAGCTCTGCCACGAATTTTCTGTTAAATGAAGAATGCGTGTAAAGAGTAGACATTAATGAACAATGGACCAACAGACTATGCACTAACATTCTATTTTTCTTAAACTATGTTATGCTTTCAGGAAGTCTGGACTTATTTTGATTTTTCAATAACTATTTAAAATTCAGCATATTTATTCAACTTAATTAAAAGTTTTATTTTGAGAAATTTTTAAAACATTTAGCTTCATTGATAAACTATATGCGGCTGCCCCACATACATTGCACGCGCTGCACACCTGCTAGGATCATCCCCGATTTCAGAATATTGCACGTTTTTTAAAGTTCACCAATTCAGTAATAATTATATCAATACATAATATGATATAGAATACTGTTATTTACACTGTATTGTTATGTAGAATATTATATGCAAAGTTCCAAATATTGCAAGTTGGAACTATATCAGAGGGATGACCTCCATCATTCGAAAGGAGGGAGAGTTTGAAGTGATTTGGGCAAAGGGGAATTAGGAGAGAATTATGAAAAGAAGCTTGAAGGGGACCGGCAATGGGAAAAAGAATTTTAGAGAGAAAGAGCACAGCCACAGGAAATTTTAACAGAAATGCATAGGTATGAAAGAAAAAAAAAAAAAACTTTCTGAAGCACAACACTTCTCGATATAATTTTAGCTGTCAAGCAGAATCTAATAGGTATAAAAAATGTTCTCCGAAGTTTGAACTAAGATTCTGCACAAATAGCATTCCTCTTATCTAAGTACTATATCCTTCTAGAAAGTTCCACAATGAAGCATGGGAACAAAAATTTTACTTGCTCTCATAAATTCATAATACTTCCTGGAGAAAATGGCCTTTGACAAAATTTTCAAGATATAAAGAATTTTCAGCTAATCTTTCCCCTTGGTTTTTTTTCTGAAAAAAATCGCCAAGTGGTATTGGTTGTTCATGAAATCTGGAAGATTAATGCGTTTTTTTTTTTGTAATGTCCTTCATATGGACCCAGATTTTTGGTTCTTACTATTCTTTTCAGTTGCTGTGTTTGCTTGCACGTGCGTGGTATGGTCTTGGGCTTTGAACTTGTTATTATTTTGTGTGAATACCATAATTTGAGTATGTCTGAGGTGGGTAAGAGGATGAATGTTGATTAACAGCGTATGAGCCGAAAAAATGAAAAATTTAATTGATTGCTTATCTGAAGGATGGAGGAGACTGTGGTGGGAAGCCTAAACGTATGGAAAAAAGGCATGTTAAAAAATTGATGTTTCATTTATTTATTCGTCTCTGTGTATTATTTTTTGTTAAAAGATTTGTTATTTAATTTTTTATGTTAGGAAATATATATTTTTGGTTATTTGTTCGTCTCTAAGTGTTAAGACAACAGCGAATTTTTTTCTGGTTACCATGATAGTTTAACATGATAGCTTCCTGTTTTTGTTTAGGTGAAAATAGATTGATGTGTACATGGACAAATTTAAGGCAGTACACAATGCCTAGTTTATGCAATGCTCTGATGTTTTTTTAAGTGAAAATAGGTTGATTTGTACATGGACAAAGTTAAGAGTGCTTAGTTTGTGCAATTCTCTGATGTTCTTTTAAGTGAAAATAGGTCGATGTCTACATGAACACCGAGTTTGCGCAAATCTTATTTTGGTTTTGTGTAGTGGCCATTTTGAAACTGCCTCCGATCTTGGCGTCAAAAAAGAAACGATTCACCAAGGAGTACCGTAAATTTTTACCAAATTTTATGCTCAGGTTGGTTTTCAGTTATATAAAAGTACTAGAGCCCTCTTCTTTAATGGCTCCAAAGCACTATCTCAAAAACTGAGAAGTATCAGAATCAGATTTTGGTAAAATTTAAGCTGTGGGTTAGCCATGGATTGTCAATGCAGTTGAATAGCAAGATTATGAATGGAGATGCAGAATTAAATTCGGATAAGAAATGGTTTTTACATTATACAAAGAAATTGTTTTTCCAACACACACACGTTCTTGCTAAATGTTCCTACTCCATCAAAACTTTTAAAAGAAAAAGTTAAATATCAACTAAATTATAGTTATAGTGACATTAATATGGAAGAATTCCTAACTGAGAGCAAAATATTTAAAGTTTTATGCCCATTATTGCTAGTGAAGATGAAAGAGGTGATGCTGAACGGCACATCCTTCCAAAAGTTTGCAGAATGTTCTAAAATAGTCTCCAAGACAAAGTTCCAAATATTGCAACACTACTGTGAATTTATCTCGCAATAATTCCTCTAAAAGTTGCCGAGAGAAGTCTTCTGAATACAAATTATTTAATAAATACTTAAGACCTACAGATAAATATTTTGTAAAGAAGTCTTTCAGTACCATCTATAAAACAGCAACTGCAGCAATGAAAAAGACCTGCACACATTCATAACATGAAACATAAAAGTAAGCAAAATAGAATTTTAAAATAACGGAAGAAAAGTTGAACTCCAAAAACAAAGAGAGGAATTTTATTTTTCTACATCTTAGTTTTCATATTTTTCAGCTTTTTGCTTGCATACTGAGAGGAAGGCAAAAGCTCCAACTATACCATTGGGTTATCACCATTGGTTAAGAAGTGCTTTGGCTTTTTTCCCAAGGCATACCAACCAAGTTGATTACATCAACTTCTTATGACAAAATATACATAGGCTATTTACCTTTAAAAATACATTTGTGGAGGACTCTGTAATGAAAATCAGCTTGTATTCACATCACAAATGGAAATTCCCAAGCTAAACTATGAATATTGAGCTGTTTGAGAAAAATGAACTGACAAAAGTAACCAATGAAAAGAAACTATAAAAATACTTAAGTACATGTTCTTCCATTTATAATGCAGCTGGGCACAAAACTACTCGCACATGTTGTGTCAACCCTGCACCAACAGGCTTACATTTAAACACAAAAACACATGAAAAATGAAAGAAATTGTTAAAAATTACATGAAAAAATTTAATTCATATAGTGTTGGTAATACTAATCCTGATTATGACCATGTTTCAATCATTTAGAGAAGAGATTGCAGAAGACAAGTTGTACAAGTTTATCATGTTTTTTTAAGAATATTTTTTTCAGAGCACCAGTATGAGTGTGAGTTGCAATAAAGCACAACAATATGTATGTGAATTATATTGGTTACTATAACTAACCTAAACGTTTAAAAAATTGACCTACTTTGGCTCATATCTTGCATTGTGTAAACATTAAGCTTTTCATACACTCTTCCTAAATCTGAAGAAAAACATCAAATGTGTTATCAAAAGATTGATGGCAGATATGCCAGCAGAAGTTAAACAAGAATTACTTTATCTAAATATTCCAGTCTTATAATGTCATCAATTACAATGAATGAGGAATGGAATTCCTACACTACTGCCAGTATTTTACGTAGAAAAGCCAAGGAACCTGGAAGGGGGAAAAGTTTACGAAATGACTCATTTACTGAACATGAGAATAAAAACTGTCCCATAGGAGTCACCCTGGGCTGATTTAATGCTTCTATTGTCAATGTTAAGGGCACACGCAGAGACCTTGCTTATGTAAGGTGCTCTGAATCACAAAAATGCCCCATAAAAGAGAAAAACTCCAGGAGTACTTTATGCAGGACAGAAAAACAAGACAAGGAAATGATTCAGTTCTTGATGAAAAAAAAAGAAAACAGTCAAAATGCAGAAAAGGTCACTCTAAACATGACACTGACACTCAAATTATTATCCAAGTTTCTGAGTGCCCGGCAGACAGATGGTCTTATGCAGCGACCAGCAACTTTTCCCATGATCACAAGTACGATCCCAGGCGAACTTGTAAATATAATTTTTGAACTTGTATATTTTCCTACTTCCATCTTGTTTGCTATATTTTTTTATGTTTGTGAAGATTTACAGTATTTTTTATAAGATTTTATGCACGTTTTTTTAGTATTTCATCACGTGATTACTTGTGCTACTCTTGCACTACCTATATGTCATGTCAAGCATAATTGCTTGCCTAAAAAGAATTCCTTATTCGAATTATTGTCATCAACATAGAAGTTTTTCCAGACATTCATTCATTCAATCAACAACCTAGAGGAAAGACGAGAGTTGCGGAAGTACAGTACCAAAAAGTTGAAGACTTCTCCTAAGAACACTGATCTACTGAGCAAATCTCGGTGTAGAGAAACATCCCATTTATGCCATTTTTCTTGAATATTATACAGTACAAAGTCTGTAATCCGGATGTCCATAACCCGAACCTCAAAGCTACAAACTTTATGCACATGCGTAAACATGCTCATAATGTGTTTACGCATGCACGTTTAATGTATAACGGACGGTGTAAGCTAGACTAAAATTATCCAAGGCATTTCAGTTAATGTTGCAGATTGCGCTGTTCCTTAATCTTTTAATTGGACCCGGCTTATTATTTTTTGCAGACTGTTACAACCATTTTATAAAAATTAAGCTTGAACTTTTGATTATGTCAAAAAGAGTTTCCAAAGGATCTACAAAACGAAAGCATGTTTCGATGTCCATTAAACAAAAAGCGGATTTGCTGCAAAAAATGGATAAAAGCCTATCAGTCTCAAAATTATGCGAGAAGTATGGCATTGGAAAGTCTTATATGACACAAGAAAAAGGAACTTTTTGAATTTTTTCTGGAAGCACCTTAAACAACTTACATTGAAAGAAATGTTTAAATAAAGTAAACAAATAAATAAGCTTTTTTTGTAAATTTTGATACCCTTTAGATCATAATTGTTCTTTATTTCATAAATTACGATTTCATATCTTTAATTGTATAATTTCTGTATGCCATCTTACCAGATTTAAATTGATGATCTATAATCCTTAATCGCCAAAGTCCCGATAAGTCTGGATTACGGACTTTGTACAGTCAAAAGTCGTTAATCCGGACTCGTCTGGACTTCGGCGATTCCGGATTATAGATCATCAGTTTAAATCTGGTAAGATGGCATGCAGAAATTACAAAATTAAAAATATGAAACCATAATTTATGAAATAAAGAACAATTATGATCTAAAGTGTATCAAAATTTACAAAAAGATAAAGCTAAATATTTATTTGTTTACTTTATTAAACATTTCTTTCAATGTAAGTTGCTTCGTTTCATGTGATAATACTTTCTCTTTAATTCTATTAAACAGACATAATTTCTTGTTTAGTTACAAAGTTCCGCTGTTCAAGTCCTATAATCGCTGTGTTGAGAATACCGACTAATTTGTCAATCGAAATGTTTTCGTTTTCAATAACCTCTGGGTCACTTTCTTCATTATCGGAAGCGAATTATAATGACGAGGAACTTGATTTAAATCATATCAAACATGGAGTACATCGACATGAAATACTACACTTAGTAAGGAATTATAAGCCAAATTAAAATAAAAACATCTGCCCTGAAGATAAGGATAGTGCTGACAGATCAACTTCCAATCCTCAGCGTGAAATTGATAAACAGATTTCGGATTTCAAAACATACTTTCGCTTTGTAGATACAAATTACATATTAGTAAATATATATTGGAAATTCTATTTGACATAATCGAAAGTTCAAGCTTACTTTTATAAAATTGCTCTAACAGTCTGCAAAAAATAATAAGCCGGATCCAATTCGAAGATTAAGGAACAACGCAATGTGCAACATTAACTGAATTAGATAATTTTAGCTTAACTTACACCTCTGTTACACATTAAACGCGCATGTGCACAAACATATTCGCAGCCGTAAAGGTCTTACGCGCATTCTTAAACACCTGTGCGCATGCGTGAACGCGACGCGTGCGCAGAAAGTTTGTAGCTTTGAGGTCCAGATTATAGATCATTCCGGATTATGGGTGTCCGAATTAATGACTTTTGACTGTACTGTATTCTCCATTCATAGACTATGTAAGTGGCACGGGGAATTTTGCTTATTTATTAGTTTGGTGGTGGACACCCGGATTTCGGACTTTATAATAAAGCCTCTGAATGATCATTACCCATGCCTCCAGATAATTTTGATTTAACTGTATTTCATCCTTAACATTTATTTGCAACCTCCAAGTCATTGCCAGTATGTATCGAAATAGGTTTTCGTGAATTTTTAATTAGTCATTATAATCAAGATATTACTGTACAGTCAAAAGTCGTTAATTCGGACACCCATAATTCGGAATGATCTATAATCCGGACATCAAAACTAAAAACTTTCTGCGCATGCGCCGCGTTGACACATGCGCGTAAGACCTTTTACGACTGCGCATATGAGTGTGCGCAAGTGCAGAATACGTTTTCGCGTGCACATTTTATGTATAATGGACGTATAAGCTAAATAATTATCTATTTCAGTTAATGTTGATGATTGCGTTGTTCCTTAATTTTCGAATTGCATCCTGCTTATTATTTTTTGCAGACTGTAAGAGCAATTTTATAAAAGTAAGCTTAAACTTTCGATTATATCAAATAGAATTTCCGATATATATTTGTTAATATGTAAAGGATCTAAAGCGAAAGTATGTTTTGAAATCCGAAATCTGTTTATCATTTTCACGCTGCTCGGCGGGGGGCGCGTAATGAATTGGAAGTTGATTTGTCAGCACTATCCTTATCTTCAGCGCAGATGTTTTTATTTTATTTGGCTTATAATTCCTTACCAAATGTAGTATT
The DNA here is from genome assembly GCF_044657685.1 of Stegodyphus dumicola. Classification (NCBI taxonomy): domain Eukaryota; kingdom Metazoa; phylum Arthropoda; class Arachnida; order Araneae; family Eresidae; genus Stegodyphus; species Stegodyphus dumicola. The sequence continues at coordinate 33,922,587 of NC_140772.1, forward strand.
TCATCTCGATATGCTCCGTCTTTGATATGATTTAAAACAAATTCCTCGTCATTATAATTCGCTTCCGATAGCGAAGAAAAGTGACAGAGGTTATTGAAAACAAAAAAATTTCGATTGACAAATTAGTCGGTGTTCTTGACACAGCAATTATAGGACTTGAACGGCGGAACTTTGTAACTGAACAAGAAATTATGTCTGTTTAATAGAATTAAAGAGAAAGTATTATCACATGAAACGAAGCAAAATTTAAACAACTTACATTGAAAGAAATGTTTAATAAAGTAAACAAATAAATATTAAGCTTTTTCTTTTTGCAAATTTTGATACCCTTTAGATCATAATTGTTCTTTATTTCATAAATTACGGTTTCATATTTTTAATTTTGAAATTTCTGCATGCCATCTTACGAGATTTAAACTGATGATCTATAATCCGGAATCGCCGAAGTCCCGACGAGTCCGGATTAACGACTTTTGACTGTATTTGGTTAGTGGCCGATTAATTATAAAAATTTTAGATACTTTTCCGTTATTCAGACGCAAACAAAAAATCGCCAAATAATGTAGAATCCCACCAAATTTCTTACAACTATAAGGAGAATGTTCATTTGGGGCCATATGCTTTATTCTATGAATTCATTCAAAACAAAGCATGTTTTTCCTTTTTTTCTTCTATCTTAATTTTTGTTTTAAAAAATTATGAAAATTTAAGATTCAGTCAGAACTGAAGAAGATGAAGTCTCTTTTTTTTCAAGAGAAAGGTTTATTAGCAAAGAATGCAATATCAGAATCATGAAATGAAACTGTCTTTTTGTGATAGAATACGTTGGCGGTGCAATCTTTCAACATGCCACACGAAGTAGAGCATTCACAATGGTATGTGGTTCAAATCGTCCAGACTGAGTTTTCTAACATCTTTGAGGTTTATTTACAGCTGGAACGCAGAGATGACAGTCAAATGGTGTGAAAAACAACTGGGTATGAATCATAATACAGTTGTAGATTGGAACAACTACTCAAGAGAATTTTCTATAAAAGTATTAACGGAATGCGAGGGAAAAAAAAAAAAAAAAAAATGGTAATCCTGAAAAACACAGTTGAAATAGGCGAGAGAAAATGAAACAAAACGAAAGAATACAATGCCAGTCGAATTCCTCCAGAACAGTAGACATTTGATGGCATTTGCAGCAAAACGAACAAATGCTCTCTGGTTAAAGTTCCAAACCGTTCTTTACCTGTACTGTTACAAGTGATAACAAATCACATCAAAGGGTCATTCATCTATTCCAATTCCTGGAAGGGCTGCTGCACAACTAAAATGGAAGAAGCTGGTCTACAACATTTCATATCACAGGTACTATTTTGTTGATCCCAACACTGATGTGAACACTCAAAAAATCGAACGACTTTGGGGCACTGCCAAATGGAGAAATCAATTCTCACCATCATTACAAGTCGTACTTCGCTGAAATTATGTGGAGACGAGGAGTAAATGATCCATTTGAGCAAATTCTCAAGGACATCACCGTATTCTGGAAAAATCAATACTTATAGGCATTCTTTTTGATAAAACTGTTTTGTTTACAATTCATTAATATTTGTTAACTTGTTTTGTTTACTATTAATAAATATTTGTTTATAGTTAACTTGTTTTGTTAATAAATATTTGTTTATAGTTGAACTTTTCCGACTTTTATTCCATTGACTGTTTTGTCATTTACTTCGCTTGGCAACTTGTCTCGCTTGCGTTTAATTCACAATTGTCAACATTTGCACCCCGCTAACGGAAAAGTACCAAATTTTATCAAAGCTTTTGCTCTAATGAATTCATTTACATAAATTTCCATTTAGTTCCTTATAATGTTTATGAATCTTACTTAACAGACAGCTTTTAGAAATCTGTTATATACATTTGCTTGTAATGCAAAATACTACTAGTTGATCTCAAACATGACCATCGTGAACTTTCACAGTTTCATGTTTGAATCATAAAGCATTACATATACACAGAATGAAAAGATTCTGTTCTTTGAACAATTTTCTCATTTATTACTCTGCCGTACAACATTTAACTACATTTTAACTATCTCAGATCAGTAAATCTTCAATATGAAAAAAATTCTAACATGCTTCCTTGAGTAAATCTTAAGGGTAAATATTACTTCTAATATGAATGGAATTAAATACATTAATCTCATTTAATACTCTTAATATATTGAAATGAACACAATTTAGAATGTATTCTTCAGATTAGAATATATTCAAGATTTAGAATATACTCTTCAGAATATATTCTTGGGACAAAAACTTAATCATTCAATTTTTAACAGATATCATGTAAAGTTAAAAATCTTTAAAATTTTCAACAAGAAAAAATTGTACATTATGCAGAATCCCATAAGTCACAGAATCAGAAAGACAATTAACCACCAGTAACTTAAGACTGATAAAAACTATAAATTTATTCACATAGTGGTTTGGTTTGTAATATAACTAAGCAATAAACTTTTCAGAAATTTACTGCATTTAGATAAACATCAAGCCTGAAAATGTTTGACGATTTGGTTTGTATTATAACAATATATACTGTTAGAAATAACCTTTTCAGAAAATTACTGCATTTAGGCAAATACCAAGCTTGAAAACTTTTTCACTTTGTATGACAGTATGCTAATTAAAATGCCTTTTGGTGTCATCACAGCTATATGTTTAGCTAACTAAAATGCTATTAGTTTCAGAAAAGACCTTTTATAACATACTGTAGTACAAGGCAAATGTACTTTAAAACACTTATTTCTAATTATTTGAAAACTACATTTTACAGAAATGTACTGCTAATTGTTTAAAATGCAATTTCCACGCAATTCAACAAATCTTATGTCCCCCACCAAAACATCACAGTGGAAATATGTGCTTGTGAACAATATGACACAAAGGTATTTGAATTACATAATCAAAAGTGTACTACTTCAACATACATTAATAATTCAAATTGTGTGCTTTCATTTTTTTCACAATCGAATTTTTCAATCGTAATTAGGCATGCAACTATCAAAAATTCTATTTTTCCAAGTTTTGGTGAATTTTATCTTAAGAAAATGTATTTATTAGAATTACTGTTTACAATAAGAACACATTTTTTTTTTTTAGCATCAAATTTTATTTAAACCATGAAATTGAAACATGAAATTACACAACACTTGAAAATGTACATGAATTTAGAAATTATACCTTTCAGAGAAACAAGTGACATTTCTAAAAATTTTGTTAATAGCACTTAATTTGAAGTACACGTCAAATTTACAATTAAACATTTTCAGAACTAGCAAGTTATATATCAATAACTAAGCATAAAAAATGCTTGCATCAATGATATTACTATGCAAAAATTAATTTTAAAATACTACTACTTCTGCATGACGTAAGATATACTTAATTTTAAGAAAGTACTAGCATACAAAATATACCAAACTGCGTTCAAGAGCACACTGAAAAATATTACGCAAGATACAATAGTCCTGTTCGTTGCAAATGCAAAAAACTAAAGGTTTTTCCAGAGTTATTATTTCGTTACTTGAAGAATCTTACTTTTGCATATTCACATGTTTCCATCTAGTCACTTGTCATAACAGACACGTAGCCATGAAAGGTAATGAGGCTGCATGGTACGAATAATATTTAAAACACTAGTTAAGAATAATAAAACACGATGCTTTTTCATATAAGTAATACTTAACCCAAGAACATGTAAAAAAAATGGAGCCTTTGGAAATGAGTATGTTTACTTGGAGCTAGTATACTTGGTCACAGCTTTGGTTCCCTCGGACACCGCATGTTTCGCAAGTTCTCCGGGAAGAAGTAAACGCACAGCTGTTTGAATTTCTCGGCTGGTAATTGTTGAACGCTTATTGTACTGAGCTAGACGAGACGACTCCGCAGCAATACGTTCAAAAATATCATTAACAAAGCTGTTCATTATAGACATAGCTTTGCTGGATATACCGGTGTCAGGATGCACTTGTTTCAACACTTTGTATATATAAATGCTGAAACTTTCCTTCCTCTTCTTCTTCTTTTTGCGTTTATCACCAGTACGAACGGCTTTTTGAGCTTTCCCAGCCTTTTTCACAGCTTTACCACTTGGTTGAGGCGGCATAATTACAGATCACTTTAGCTGAATTCCTTACTAACGCGTTACAAAACTGAGCAAAAATGGTGTTTTTTCTTCTAACAATAATGCACTAGACTCTGCTAGGATTATCTCAACAATTTCTCGAACTTCGTAGAAAGCTATGTTTCGTTCCACCAATGGTTAAACTCGATATCATGAAGTTGACCAATCACGTTGCAATGACGTCACCGACGGCTACTACATTTTATTTTATTATTTTTTTTCCTACAGTGACGTCACCGCGTCTCTTTGTTTTCGAAAATGGTGGAAACAGGTTATGCGGTATGTGAGTCAAATCAATATGCTGTGAAGATTATTAAAAATATTTTTAAAACTATTAATTTATACGATTGCACAGAAAAATTTATTTTAAAATTTTAGCTGTGTTGATACAAGATATTTTATGTTTTATTAGTTTATTGCGGTAGTCATGCCGAGATAAGGCTGGGAAATAATAACGCCACTCAAAGAAAGAATATAACCTTTGAATTGAGAGACAAAAAGAGTGTGACAGCGCGCGACCAAAGAATTTCTAAGGGCACCCTACAGATTCTTTGGCGCGAAAATATTTCATGTAATTTTGTTACGATTAGATTAGAAATCTTATTATTAAAATTTCATTCAGAAAGTTTACTTTTAATTAATGGATAGAGCCCTATTTCAATTCTAATCATAAGTGTACAAACACTTTTGGGAGCCACTGTAAATAATTATACTACAAAAAGAATGTTATTTAACTCATGGAATAGTTAAACTTTTATTTAACAAGGAAGTTCATTTTAAAATTTAACGAATGAATAAATGTTTCCATATCCATCTTTAATATTCTCTTTCGTTGCAAAATATTATTACTTAAACATTGTATAAAGATGTTTTCTGTTCCAAATTAACACTGTCGACTTCATAAACTCTCGACGTCTTCGACTGATGATGTTACTCATACATTAGAAGATCTGCTATTTGAATTCTAAAGAACTAAAATAATAAGTACGTTGAAAAGCATCCCAAATTTAATTTTAAAACCAAGCAAAATTTTTAATTTGCTGATTATTTTATAACAAGTTTGAATGCACTGGTACGGCATAGTCCGTTTTCGTAGAGTGGCAGAGAGCAAGGACGGTTTGAGAGTAGACAAAATCTCAAGTTCGACTGTAGATGAATAGAAATCGTAAAAGCATAACTGGAAATTATACAATGGTATGAAATTATTTTTATGTGGAAATCTCCGTCAGTTTGCTATCCAGATTTCCAGGTAATTTTGCTGTACTGTGAAGGCTGGACATTAGAGCATATACCGTATATTCCAGTGTATAACGCGCACTTTTAATACAAAAAAAAAGGAAAGAAATTTATGGGTGCTCGTTATATGTCGGATATAAAAAAAAAGAAAAAAGAAAAAGAAAAGAAAAAAATCAGCATATAGAAATTAGATTTTTAGCTGTACCAAAAGGTTTTTTTTATTTAAAAGAAATTATATGCAGTCAAAAATCTTTAATCCGGACTCGTCGGTTTTCAGTATTATAGATCACCAGCTTAAATCTGGTAAGATGGCATGCAGAAATTATAAAATTAAAAGTATTAAACCGTAATTTATGAAATAAAGAGCAATTATGATCTAAAGGGTATCAAAATTTACAAAAAAAAAAGGTAAATATTTATTTGTTTGTTTACTTTATTAAACATTTGTTTCAACGTGCGCATGCGTAAAGCATACATTACGCATAGTCGAAATTAGAAAATTGCAACTGGAAAACTATTTGATGTATATTCATGATATTTATAATAACGAGGAATTGGATTTAAATCATATCAAAGACGAAGTACATCGAGATGAAATGCTACATTTAGTGAGGAATCGTAAGCCAAATAAAATAAAAACATCTGCCCTGAAGATAAGGATATTCATTGCGCGCGCGGTGTTGTCCCCCTTCCCTGCAGAGCAGCGTGAAATTGATAAAGAGATTTCGGAATGGTTAGAGAAACAAAGAATATGCCTTTATCCATTTTTTGCAGCAATACCACTTTTTGTTTGATGAACATCGAAACATGCTTTCGCTTTGTACATCCTTTGGCAGCTCCAGAATCGGAAACTCTTTTTGACATAATCGAAAGTTCAAGCTTACTTTTTATAAAATTGCTCTAACAGTCTGCAAAATATAATAAGCCGGATCCAATTAGAAGATTAAGGAACAACGCAATCTTCAACATTAACTGAAATAGATAATTTTAGCCTAGCTTATACCATCCGTTATACATTAAACGTGCATGCGTAAACGTATTATGCACATATGTAAATGCATATGCACATGCATAAAGGTATTATGCACATGCATAGACGCATTATGCATTTACGCATGCGCAGAAAATTCGTAGTTTTGAGGTCCGGATTATAGATCATTCTGGATTATGGACATCCGGATTAAAGACTTTTGACTGTACCTTATAAACTTAAAAATTTTCATTATTCAGATAACATGAAAAGTTAGGCATGTTTATCTTCTATTATATCTTCAGGCATACCGAGTTCTGTTTCATCTTCACCATCATTTACTCTCTCATTGTCCCAGCTTATTAAAGCCTTCGATTTTCATTTCAAAATCACGGCATTAACTGAGTGCAGCTGGCTCATAATTTCTAAAATTCATTCTGGTTCAAAATCACGGCATTAACTGAGTGCAGAAAGAGAAAACATCTGGCTCATAATTTCTAAAATTCATTCTGGTTGGATGTACATTCTTACAATTCGAGAAAAGAGGGATTATGTTCCCCTTTTCTCAAAACTCTAGAATAATATTCTTGTTCACATCTCTATTGAATACGCCCCTCCTCTTTGCAGAATTATTTCCTCTCATTCGCAAATTATTCTACTAATTGCTTGCCTATTCAGTATGCCATTGTTCGAAGGTTTCTTTGTAAAGATATCTAAAAATTATAAAATGTATTTTGGAATTGTAGGTGCATGTTATACACCCGTACGCATTATGCCGGAATATACGATAAATATTGCAGATATCAATATTGTTTGTTTATGCTTTTAGCATGGCAAACCCAAGCCTGTAGTGCCAGATTTTTAAGGAACTTCAAATCATCCTATAATTCCCATCTAGTTTTCTTTTATAAAAACAAGAAAATCAATAATAGTGGCACATGAAAATAAAAATGTAAGAAGATTAAAACCACTGAGGAAAGGATTTTACTTGCACTTAGTATTGTAGAATCGATTGCTGAAGCAGAATTTAAAATTTTTACTTTCTAGTAAGGTGGATACTGCTTTGGAATTTCCTTGTACTCTCTTTTCCATCGTTTCCCCACTAGAAAGTTATTTGACGAACTTTTTGCGTGAAGTGCTAATATAGCACTACTTTATTGAGCCAAACACGTCGCGCTATGCGCGATATTCGGGGCGGAAATTGGGATAGATAGATGTCTTTTGTGCTTCTGTGCTTTGTTTATTATTGTTATGCTTTGTTTATATCAATGCTTTTTTTTTTTTACTGTCTTGTATGAAGTAAAGGAAGTAGTGTAATCGCAAAAATTTTCGGTTACTATATTTCAAAGAAAATATCCATCTTAACCTCTATCGAATACAATTTAATGACATTTTTGCGTGACATCTGTATGTAAGGATAGAATAAAGAACTCTTTTCCCAAATTTTACCATAGCAGCCTATTTATTTATTTACATTTATTTATTTACATTTATTACAATTTATTTACATTGGAAACTTAGCAGAATAGTGAATTAAGTTAGTTTCTACACCTTTAGTGCCTTTTTGACGAATGAGACCAAAACTAAACTTTCAGTTTTGTGCACCAAAACATCTGCCTTTTTGCCCGCTGGCCGAATTTCTTGTTTTTGCGGAGAAACTAGTTTTAATTGCACAAATTTTTTTTTCAATTGTTTTAATTGTATTTGTTGTTTTATATTTTTCTATATTCTTCAATTTTTAATAAAGTATTTTGAAGTTTTATGTATTATTTATTACATTGCCGCTTAGTGAGAACTGAATTAATGAGAAATCTATCTCTAATGAAATTTGAGAAAATAAGTTTAAATGAAATTCAGCAAAAAATGCGTATAATTTAATATTCCGTACAAGAAAGTTATGTGGTGTATACATCAGATCTTTTAAAATTATGATCATTGTGAGAGACTTCAGTACAGTACTACAAGGTAAAAGAAAATCCAAAATACGAAAAAAGAAAAGAATTATTAATCGAATATAAAAAGAAAACATGATATTTCACACCATGAAGGTCATATGCTTTTTGTTAAATCTTTAAAAGCGAAACTAGAGTAGCAAACAATGGGAAACAAAAGAATCTATTCCGTTTAAATCGGATAATTATACGAATGTTAAGAAGTTTTGCCCATTAGCCACTAGTCGTTATTTTTGGGGGTGGCATTTGTTATGACTTTATTAAATCCAGAGCTTAAATTCTAAAATTAGAAGTGCCGGAGCTCTATGTGAGAATGTCAAAAAAATAATAATAATAATAATAATAATAATAAATAAATAAATAGAAATTTGAAACGTTTCAGATTTTAAATTACGCCCAAAGGGGCGTTTTTTAATGTTTTGTGTGTTACCTTTATTCGTTAAATATCATGTTCTTCGCACTTAAACCATAAAATTTAATTCAACAGCAATATTGCAAAATAATTTTAAAATGAGCATATCTTTAGAATTTCCGATACGCAGTCTTGCGCTGGAAATAATATCCCCCTTCCCCGTTTAGTGTTGTCATTCCTCACTTTGAAATCGTTGAGTTTGTTAATCAAAAATTCGTTAAAGTGTTACAAAATATGAAATCGACAATAAAACAAATTTCAAATTCAAATTAAGGCTTCCACATGCCCATATTCCATGAAAGATTACGTTATTCAAATTTTGATGGCTCTGGGTACCGCTGTTTTATCACAATGCCAGTAACATACATAAATTCATGCAGATTCTTCATTATTTAATTTTTTTAAATATAATACAGGGCGATAATATTTGATGGCAACAATCTGAAAAGTAAAACAACGCTTATCGTGAATCGACGCAAAATGCCAAAACGAAATTAATAATACTTCTAGGCAAATTGCCCCTTTGGACTAAAAATGGCTAGTAAAATAATTAATGATTAAACAGTTAAATAATTAATCATTAAAATTAAATAATTAATGAAAATCAAACAACTAAAAAAAATTTAATAAAATTCAAAGACATAAAAATACAATAAGTTATAAAATAAATAGTAAATAATTAAATATTAAAATAAAGTACTAGACCTTGACCTATTTGGAGTTTCGGCTGGAATTACAATTTCATCCCCCCCCCAAAAAAAATAAGAAATAGCTCAACTGGTTTTCGGTTAAATTAAGCTCTGAATGTAATGTATTACTTCAAGGAATGATAGAAATGAAGATACCATTCTTTTTCCAGCACACAAATAAAAAAACGCTAAAACGGTTAAAGCGTCACTAATGAAAATATAAAGAATGTTATAAATAGTAAGAGCACATGGAGAAAATTTTAACGGATGACCTGTAGAAAAAAAAAAAAAAAAAAAAAAAAAAAAAAAAAGAAGAGTACAACATTTTCTGAGCAAGATCTTCTCTCAGCATAATATTAGCTGTCAAGCAAAATATGACAGGAAAACAAATTTTCATCGAATGCGAAGGTTAGCTGAAATAAAAGTAATAACTGACAATTTTCATCCCACCCATCTTTGGTTACATCGTTCCAAAACGTCTGCAGGTCCTCCTTTCCGCGGGATCACCACACTAGCGTTGGAACGAAAAATTCGCCCGCTGTCATAATTTCATTGTTCTTTCTGGAAAATAAGCCTTTGTCATGTGGGTGGGGGCTTCTCTTTCCTTAAAAGTCTCGACTTCCATTCAAGAGTTTGTTTCCCAAGCAAAGAGAAGCATGTATTCAGTTAGAATCGATTTTTAATAGACTTTTACTATTAAAAATAAAATTTTCGAGATCAGATTTCTGCTGAAATTGTTGTTCAGTTATATTAAAGAAATGCCATAGCCTTCACATTTAGGGCTCCGGTGCGCTCCGGCTAGAATTATGATTTATCCCCGGACCAGCTCTGGTGGGGTCCGGCGCAGTTTAAGCTCTGGAAATCTGTATATATCTACAGCATAAATAATTCTAAAATTTCTGTAAATGTATAAAGCTAAACTATACTTTAGTCTTTCTTAATAAACGAATTTTTAACATGCACAGTTTGAGGTAAAAGAGGTGAAAGTCGACTTTGCCAAATTATTTTTTCTCTGCGTAGAGGTGTTTCCTACAAAGGAAAAATATACTTAACCTTCTCTCAGCGACCAATGTTTTCAAGCATTTAGTTTAGATAATAAATTCATTCGGTTACACAAATTAAATCGGCAGCGAAAACAAAAAGTGTCGAACAACGGAAGGAAAAGCATTATTAGAAAAGGAGACTTTAAGTTATACAGTCAAAAGTCGTTAATCCGGACTCGTCGGGACTTCGGCGATTCCGGATTATAGATCATCAGTTTAAATCTGCTAAGATGGCATGCAGAAATTATAAAATTAAAAATATTAATAATTTATGAAATAAATTTAATTTATTTCATAAATTATTAATAATTTATGGCGTAATTTATGAAATAAAGAACAATTATGATCTAAAGGGTATCAAAATTTACAAAAAAAAAGCTTAATATTTATTTGTTTACTTTATTAAACATTTTTTTCAATGTAAGTTGTTTAAGTTGCTTCGTTTTATGTGATAATACTTTCTCTTTAATTCTATAAACAGACATAATTTCTTCTTCAGTTACAAAGTTCCGCTGTTCAAGTCCTATTATTGCTGTGTCGAGAATACCGACTAATTTGTCAATCTAAATTTTTTCGTTTTCAATAACCTCTGTCACTTTCTTCGCTATCGGAAGCGAATTATAATGACGAGGAATTTGGTTTAAATCATATCAAAGACGGAGTACATCGAGATGAAATACTACATTTAGTAAGGAATTATAAGCCAAATAAAATAAAAGCATCTGCTCTGAAGATAAGGACAGTGCTGACAGATTAACTTCCAATTCATTGCGCGCCGCGGCGTTTCGGCGTTTCCCTCCCCCCCGGGCCGCAGAGCAGCGTGAAATTGATAAACAGATTTCGGAATGGTTTGAGAAACGAAGCATATGCCTTTATCCATTTTTTGCAGCAATTCCACTTTTTGTTTAATGGACTTCTAAACATACTTTCGCTTTGTAGATCCTTTACATATTAATAAATATATATCGGAAATTCTATTTGACATAATTGAAAGTTCAAGCTTACTTTTATAAAATTGCTCTAACAGTCTGCAAAAAATAATAAGCCGAATCCAATTCGAAGATTCATGAACAACGCAATCTGCAATATTAATTGAATTAGATAATTTTAGCTTAGCTTATACCGTCCGTTATACATTAAGCGCGCAAGCGTAAAGGTATTACGCGCATGCGCACACGCATATTCGCAGCCGTAAAAGTCTTACGCGCATGCGTCGCGTCATGCGCAGAAAGTGTGTAGCTTTGAAGTCCGGATTATGGGTGTCCGAATTAACGACTTTTGACTGTATATGACTATGACATTATCTGATGTTACTACTGATATTCGATGCAGCCACGCAGACGGGATAATGGTTAGTGTCTCTGACTGCTGTACCAAAAAGTCTCGGTTTGAATACCGAGAAATGCATGGATGTTTGTAAGTGCATAGTGTCTTTGAGGCAAGGGGACACTCAAAATGCACTCTTTTGATAAAAAATAGAAGCACCGTGAAGGAAGTGCTTGTTTTTGATTAAACTGAATTTGTGTATTGCTCATACACAGATAATAAAATGATTAAAAAATCAATTTCATAGTACCAGTTCACAATCACCCATTGAGTGTTCAAATTAGTAGTTGGTTGAACCGTCCCTGGTGGCAGTGCATACTTGAATTCTTCGAGGCAGGGAGTGTGTTAGAGGTTCCTAATATCATCCTGCAACACATTCTGCCAGGCATTCATCAGTTGTCGCTCCAGATCTGCGATATTTTGTGGTGCACGAATCTGACGGCCTACCATGTCCCAGACATGCTCAATTGGTGAAAGGTCTGGTGACCTTGCTGGCCAAGGAAGAGTATCAACCTCACGGAGACAGTCCAGAGATATGCGAGCGGTATGTGGCCTGGCATTATCTTGTTGGAAAATGGCCCCAGGATGGCGTGCCATGAAGGGTAATGCAACCGGCCGCAGGGTGGTATCAACATATCCTCGAGCTGTTAAAGATGTACGGAGGGTGACTAAAGATGGCCTGCTGTCATAAGAAATAGCGCCACACACCATCACACCAGGGAGTTATGGCTGTATGCCTTTGTAAAACAAAGGCTGATTGGGACCGCTGGCCCCGTCCTCTCCAGACACGAACACGGTGGTCATCTGCTTCAAGAGTGAAGCGGGATTCATCGCTGAACCCTATACAATGCCAATCTGATGGCAGCCATGATGATGGGCTGCGACGCCACGCCAGACGACTCCACCAATGTTATGGGGTCAAAGCCAAACGTTTTAAAGGCCTCTGTGAGCGTAACCCCGCCTCAGACAAGCGCCGTGAGATAGTGGACGGTACCACAGGAGGTATAGACGTGGCTGTAGTGCATTGAATAGTCGACAATTATACCGTTGGGGCGGTTCTGGCCTGGTGAACAAACATCCTATCTTGCCTCACATTTGTGCTCCTTGGCCTTCCAGAGCCTTCATTTCGTCGGCAATTTCCTTGTAGCAACCATTGCTGCCAACATCTTTGCACAACAGTGTCTGTACGCTGTAGGTGGCGGCCTATTGCTCGGTATGACCACCCAGCTTCACGCAACCCTACAATGCGACCACATTCAAAGTCGTTTAGTTGTCTGTAAGGTCGATATCGTCGTAATGGCATGTTTAGTTGCTTCTTTATGGAATTACAATGGCAGTAACAAAAAAAGATAAATTTTCCGCCTCTGTTACTGGTTTTATACTTTGTGAATTGCGCATTAGAAATGCGCGCAATGATCGCAATTCCTGTTTATTTGCCTTGAAGCTTTGATCATTTGTATGTTCTATCAAGATGTTTTTGCATACTAAATTTCATCACGATGGCAAAAGTCCTTCTTGGTGCTCCGATTTTTTTGCAAAAGAGTGTACAAAGTGAGCCGATTCTCTCGAGATGTTTGGGTGAGAGAAGAGGGGTAGGAGACCCTTGGACCGCACCCCAAGTCTCTCAAAATCCAGCCGGGTGAAAAATTAGCAATTAGCAAAGACCAGCGATACTTAATATACCTACCTGGAGTACATAGATGCAGACCTTGCATCAACTTGTACCTGTTATTCCATGTATTTCTATTTCCTTTCCGTATAAGCAGATGAGGAGCTGTATTTTAATCACCCAAAAGGATCGATCTACCTGCATTCTGCCTCAACTGTACCAGACTTGTAGTGTCCTAAGACTGTCAACATAATGTGCACACAGGTAACTGTATTTATCAGAATGATAGTAATTTATATTATGCATTGAATTATGTATTTTACACTATGTAATGGCTTTTGTAATTTATACTATTATTGTATTTAATACAAGGCATTGACTACGGTTCACCGTAAGGGTGAAAGATATTAATATAAAAATCATTATTTTCTAGAGACTACGTATTCCTCTGCTCTTGAACTGTGCATTTCTTAATAATTACCTGGCAATTAGTGTGAATGTAATGACACTATATTTAATGATACTGTGTAATGACTTATTTATACTATTTTACTATACAGTAATTTATCATAATTTATTTAATACTATTACAGCTATTACAGTAATTTATACTATTACAGTAATTAATACAATCAAAAGTCGTTAATCCGGACTCGTCGGGACTTCGGCGATTCCGGATTATCGATTTTTCCGGATTATAGATCATCAGTTTAAATCTCGTAAAATGGCATGCTGAAATTCTAAAATTAAAAATATGAAACCGTAATTTATGAAATAAAGAACAATTATGATCTAAAAGGTATCAAAATTTACAAAAAAAAAAAGCTTAATATTTATTTGTTTACTTTATTAAACATTTCTTTCAATGTAAGTTGTTTAAGTTGTTTCGTTTTATGTGATAATACTTTCTCTTTAATTCTATAAACAGACATAATTTCTTATTCAGTTACAAAGTTCCGCTGTTCAAGTCCCGTAATTGCTGTGCCGAGAATACCGACTTACTTGTCAATCGAAATTTTTTCGTTTTCACTAACCTCTCTGTCACCTTCTTCATGTCTTTATCCATTTTTTGCAGCAATTCCACTTTATGTTTGATGGACATCGAAACATACTTTCGTTTTGTAGATCCTTTGGGAGCTCCAGCATCGGAAATTCTATTTGACATAATCGAAAGTTTAAGTTTACTTTTATAAAATTGCTCTTACAGTCTGCAAAAAATAATAAGACGGATCCAATTCGAAGATTAAGGAACAACGCAATCATCAACATTAACTGAAATAGATAATTAGATAATTTTAGCTTATACCGTCCGTTATACATAAAACGCGCACGCGAAAACGTATTCTAGGCTTGCGCACACGCATATGCGCAGTAGTAAAGGTCTTACGCGCACGCGTAAACGCTTATGCGTATGTGTCAACGCGGCGCATGCGCAGAAGGTTTTTAGCTTTGAGGTCCGGATTATAGATCATTGCGGATTATGGGTGTCCGAATTAACGACCTTTGACTGTATTATGCATTGATTACGGGTTAGAAGTAAAGGTGAAAGATATTAATGCAAAGAATATTATTTTCTAGTGCTTATGTATTCCGTTACTCTTAAATTGGACATTTCTTAATTATTACCTGGCATTTAGTATGAATGTATCTAGTTTTGCATACAATGTACTGTTCTATTAGCTTTAAACAAACGTATGTACTAGTTTGTAGACAATGTAACAGTTTTGTATGCAGAACGCAAAATAGGCTTCCGGAAGGGTACTTTCTACAAACTAATTAACGATCTAAGTCGGTTATAATACTAAAATTAGTAGTTTATTATTTATCAAATGCCTGGCCATTGACTGTCAGGTCATTAGGCACCGAGCTCTCCAATACTCCTTTACAATACAGTCCAAACTCTTAAGTGCAGAGCACACATCCAGATAAGCAGCGTCCATGACTTGTCCAGAATCACATAAAGCACATAAAGATGAGGCAGTCAGATTAAAACAACACAAATGAGCACCAAGTCAGTCATGTCCAGTCAACAATCTAAACTCAGCCACAGCAGTAGCATGAGGAGAGGTGTGTAATGTAGCAGGCCTCCATGTGGTGCATCCTGGGTACCCAAAATTTGCTACTTTGACTGCCGCTTTCCTCGAATCTTCTTTTGTGATGCATTCGAACTTTAGTGCCAACCGTCCTTCTAAAATTGGTAGTTAGCAGTTTTATTAGACATGTTTTTATTTAGACACGTTGTCGTAGTAAGACAGAACATGATGAAAAAAACAAATTCAGACGTGTCATAAAGCAGTCAGCTCTTCTAGGTCTTCCGAGGTTATGGCGGAGTGGAAGTAGATAGCGTATGCACAGAGGATGTTTAAAGGCTGTGAGGCTGAAATCTTTTTTTTAGCAATAGGGTCAGCAGTCCTCTTCTGCAACGTACTTGTACCTGTATTTTCCAAAGATAATTTTGTTTTGCTCTGTTAGTTTTCTATTGTTCCTCAGTAAATAAATAAAACTTTTTTTTAGACAGGGCTCGGTTAATCGAGAGCTCATCATTGAATTTATTTGCTCTACAGGGTGTCCCATCAAGACCGCCCAAACTCTGCACAGTCAGATTCCTCGCTTGGAATACATAAAAAATGCACAAAGAACTGTACTTGTGCTACCCATAGTTTTCGAGATAAAAGCGAAAAAAATGTATGATGTCATATTGTTACATCGCCTGTGGTTTCACCATGATGGAGCTCTGGTGTATTTCAGCGCTTCTGTACGTGATTGACTGGAAATAGAATACTCAGAACACTGGATTGGATATGTATGGCCACCACAATCGCCAGATCTGATACCTTTGACTTTTCCCTATGGGGTTATCTGAAGGAATTGGTCTAGTTACTATAGAAAGTGACTTAGTTGCTCATCTTAATGCTGCGTGTACTTTGGTGTATACCAACAGGCTGCTGCAACGTGTGCAGCAGGTGCATACACGCCCCGATATGAACGGTGGGCATTTTGAACATCTTCCAATGCAAATATCGACGTTCATCTTCAAAATAAAGCTACTTTCTTCATGCACTGGATATGACGTCATAAAATTTTTCTCATTTATCTCGAAAAGGAATCTGGCTGTGGAGAGTTTGCGCCGTCTTGATGAAACATCCTGTATAGCATCTTATCAGAACAATAAAATTTGGTGACCATTTTCTACCCATCCTTTAAATTTATACAGTAAACCATCTCTAAGCTGACAACCAGCGCTTTTAAATGATTTTAGTCTTCTGCATAGAGGATAATCTTAGGGAATTGATATGAATTATATTCAGTAATAGTACTTATTTATGTTCTCTGAAATAGTATTCATTTTCAGAAGTGGTTATAGTAGGTAAATGATTCTCGAAAAGGGTTTACTGAATTTGTGTAACTTTCAAAATATGTTTGTTTATATTATTTATAAATATCATTTAAACAAATGTATTTTCGTTACAGTAATAGTAAAGACGATATCCGCCCTTTCTTTAATTACGTTTTAGCTTGATTTGAGGGGAGGTCAGATGATACTAGCGAAAAAGAAACAGTATTCTCTTGAATGTTAATACAAGACAATCTAATATATTTTTGAAGCTTCCATTATAAGTTCGAAATATGCCTTTGTAGGGTCCAGTAGACAACTGGAGTAGCAGGAAACTACACAAGAGAAGGATTGAAGTACCCTTTATTAAATCTTTGAAAATTTACAGTGCGTCAATCGACGCTAACAAACTTCGCCACTGCTTGGGCGGTAACTGAAAATCAAGTAACGAAACTAAAATTTGAAGATATTAACAAACGATAGAACTACAGGGGTTGGACAAAAATATGGAAACACCTTTAAAAAAACATGTTTCTTTGCTTAATATGGTGTAGGAAACCCGTTGGCATCCAAAACAGCTTGCAGTCTTCTCGGAATGGATAAATACAGTTCCTTTATTGTTTGCCAATGGAATATTATACCATTCTTCCTGCAAAACGGTGGCAAGTTCAGATAACGATGTTGGCGGTGGATAACGAGAACGCACTTTCCGTTCCAATGTAGACCACAAAGGTTCGATAATATTCAGGTCTGGTGACTGTGGTGGCCAGGGGATATGGGACAACTCATCCTCGTGCTCAGAAAACCAGTCCTGGACAATGTGAGCTGTGTGAACAGGGGCTTTGTCGTCTTGGAAGACACCATCACCATCGGGGAACAAAGTTTGTACCATGGGATGAACTTGATCGGCCAAAATGTTCACATAAGTCTTGGCAGTCATGTGCCCTGACACAGTTATCATGGGGCTAGCAGAGAACCACGATATGGCTGCCCAAACCATAACAGAACCCCCGCCATGTTTCACTCTTGGCAACAAGCAGTCTGTATTATAGGCTTGAGATGGCGTTCTCCAGACGTAAACTCGGCCAGAAGTGGGAAACAATGTGAAAGAAGACTCGTCAGACCATATTACTCGCTTCCACTGCTCTATAGTCCAGGCTTTATGACTTAAACACCACCTTTTCCTGTTACGGGCATTAGCATCACTGATGAGTGGCTTCTCAATTGCAGCACGGCCAGCAATTCCCTGTTTTTGAAGCTCCCTTCTAATTGTTTTGGTACTCACAGGGTTCGGTAACACAACATTCATTTCAGCAGTAACTTTTGCAGCTGTGGTCTTCTTATTTTTAGTCACAATTGCCCTTAATGATCGTCTGTAACGATCACTCGGGACACACTTTCGTCCGCGCTGTGATTTAGCAGATGATGTTTTTCCGCTTTTCAAATATGCGGAATAAATCTTCGATACAGTACCTCTTGAAACACTAAACACCTCGGCTACCTTGCTTACGGAAGCACCTACCATACGTGCTCCAACAATTTGCCCACGTTCGAAGTCTGTTAACTCTGACATAATGCAATGACAACCTCACATAACAGTACTCCGACAACAACTGAACTGTTTAGCACATTTACGAAGTTGTATAGGTGGCGTCAGTAGTCAAAAACGCCAGCGCCACCTACATATGTCATTAAAATCAATCTTTCTTTTCAAACATGCATTTCACAAGGTGTTTCCATATTTTTGTCCATCCACTGTAGTTACAGAGCTTAGCGAAATCCCGTAAATTAAACCCCTTCGAAGCTAGTGGCAGAGTGGCAGCAAATAAATGCAATTAAGCCACTTGAACCAGCAATAAGCAAACGTATTTAAGGCAGAAGTGGCGGCTAGATCCTAACTCTCTTTAACTCCTACCGAAACTCAGCTTTTAAATACTTTCTGCAAAGTAGAAATTTGCATTCCTTCACGCGCACTACAACATTTAAATATTCTGGCACTTACAATCAGGGGAATGGAGGCTTATAGTTGACAGTTGAGAGCAGAATCTGGACACCCGTGCGGCTTACGTAGATTATTCGGGTCTAGTCCAGGTTCCGCAACTATCCGGGGCAACACCTCATGGGCCTATAAGGGCATACATTGATTCTGTATACATGCTTACATAGTTCATATTATATACTTATAGTTACATAGTTCATAATATATGCTTACATAGTTACATAGTTCATAATATATGCTTACATAGTTACATAGTTCATAGTACATACTTATATACAAGTAGTTCATAATACATAGATCTTTCATAATACGTGCTTACATAGTTCATACATATACATGCTTACATAGTTCATAGTTGCTTACATAGTTCATACTTGCTTAGATAGGTCATAATATATTGAGCCTGTTACATAATACATACATAGTTCATAATAGTTTTCATTGGCCATAATACATACATGTTTCATAATATATACAGTGGGCCGTAATACATACATGTTTCATAATATATACAATAAAAAAAAAAAAAAAAAAAAAAAATCTGAAATGTTTCAGATTTTAAATTACGTCCAAAGGGGCGTTTTTTAACATTTTGTGTGTTACCTTTCTTTATTAAATATCATGTTCCTCGCACTTAAACCATAAGATCCAGTGCAACAGCAATATCGCAAAATAGTTTTAAAACGAGCATATCTTTAGAATTTCCGATACAGAGACTCACGAGCTGGAGATAAAAATGTTTTTTCTGCACAACGTTGCCATTGCTCGCTTTGAAATCCTTGAGTTTGTTAATCAAAAATTCGTCAAAGTTTTAAAAAATAGGAAATCGATCATAAAACAAATTTCAAATTTCAAATTTGGTCTTCCACATGCTGATATTCGTTGGAGGATTACGTTATTCAAAATTCGATGACTCTATGTACCGTTATTTTATGACAATGTGAGAAATATACATACATTTACGCAGATTTTCATTATTTAATTTCTTCAAATATAATGCAGGACTCTAACATTTTATGGCAACAGTTTGAAAAGTGAACCGACATTTATCCGTCGGACGCAAAATGCCAAAACGAAACTAATAGTCCTTCGGGATTCAAATGCCTTTGGACTAAAAAAAAAAAAAAAAAAAAGAGAGAAAGAAGAGAGACTGTCAGGGAACTATTCCACCCTGCACAAATCTGTTCCCAATTCCTCCAGTTTCTGCATTATCTTGCATATTTTGATGCGAAATGCTGGCTGTTTGATCAGATAACGCTTATGAGAAATTGCCTGTTCCGGAAGCTTTACATGCCACTGTGCGGTTAGAGGGCATTGGGTCAAGTAATGGTCTGGTTTACTAATGCCTCCACAGACACAACTTTCGGTATTTGTAATTCCTCGCTCATAGTAATAGGAGGGGAAAGGCCCGTGCCCCGTCACAAATCTCGTTACTTGTGGGGATGACTCGAGACAATCGAGCGAAACTTTATGGTAATATTCATATGTTTTCCTGCTTTGTTCGGTAGTGTCCCATTCCCATTGCCACTGGTGCTGAGCTGCTGTCCTTGTCACTTTTTTAAGGTGAGACCAGAGGTTTTCACTTTTTTTAAGGAGTTTGATAATTACGCATTGTGCATCTATATTGTAAGCTGCTTCTTTTGCTAGCCTGTCGCTTCCTCATTACCTTGAATGCCGGCATGCGCCTTTATCCAAGATATGAGGATATTCATTGTCGGTGAACGCTCCTTCAGCATGTCCTGAATCTCCGCTATGATAGGAGAAGGATGTCTGGGATTTCGTAAGGCATATATGACCGAGAGGCTGTCTGTAAGAATATTAATAGTGGATCCAACTGGGGGCTTGTTAACTCGATAGCTTAATGGAGGCTTGGAAAGTGTTTAAAATTAAATTTTAACTTGTTAGTTAAAAAAAATATAAATTCCCTACACCTTAATACAGTGATCTGAAACTAGTGGCCTCCGAAGCAACTTTATGCGACCCGCAAATGTATTTCTCTTACAAAAGTATTTCTCTTACAAATGTAGTCTCTTACAAAAGTGAATATCAGTATTGAATATCACTACTCTTAAATGATTTTATCCTCAATACAACAAAATCATCATAGATGGAACAATGAGTGGTGATTTTAAGGTCTCACTGGAAGTGTGGGTGGTCATTTTAGAGTTGGAATAAAGATGAGAACTTGCATTTATATATGAAAATTTCGAGAGGAGCTTTCAGGGATAAATCCGCTTAATGTATTATAAGGCAAGCTCTCAGCAAACTATACTCATTTCTAAGCATTTAAAAAGTAAAGTTCTCCACAGGAGAACCATGCAGTGCGTGGACTGAATGAATCACTTGCCTCAGGTTAAAATGAGAGAGAGAGAGAGCACAAAATTAAAGCGTAATAATTAAATGTATTATAAATCATTCTATGGTTATAAGCATGTATAAACATAAATGTCAAACAAATTTCAAGAGATTTGGGAGTGCAGTTTGAGCTTTGCCACAAATGTTAAAATCTCGCATCATAGCTCTGTCACAGGTTGGGCTGGACCGCTCGCGTCTGAAATTAAACCTAATGAATTATGTTTAGGATGATGTATTGCGCAAGACTTCAGAGTTTTAGTTTTTTTCCAAAAACATACCAAGAATTAAAAAATGAGCTTAAGGAGCAGTGGAACTCACTCTGCAAAATCTTTGAACAGAGTTCTTCTCATTTATAATTGTTGCCAGTTTTGTGTTCTATAATATCAAGCTAATTCCTAGATACAAATATCGTTTCATGTCGCATGATCTTTGTATTTAATATCTTTTTTCCGCGTTTTTCTTCGTTTTTTCATTCGAAAAAGTTTTATGTTAAATTTAGAATTATGTAATACAGTAAGCATTATCGCGGTGACCACTTCCGTATGATAACGATTTCCGGAAGTGATCAATATTTCATATACATAAATAAGTATTCTTATTGAAAATCATCTCGAAAATCATCTCTCTAAGATCAGTGCTCCGCAACCTTTTCTCATCTGCGACGCACAAAAAATCCTTCTGGAATTTCGTGGCACACCAAAGAGTTCCCAGTTATCCAGGAAGTGCCGAAAAAATTCAAATGCTGACACACTTACAATCACACACACAACCACACAACAGTGAAATATATAAAAACATTTAAAATAGACATTATTAAGGGGAAAAAATTGTCATTGTGTATTAAATACATGATAAAAAATTGCAAAATGTCAAATACATGTATTTGATTGCGGCACACCTATATCCTACTCATGGCACACCGGTGTGCCGCATTCACAGAAGAACAAATGTGCCTGGATTTAGGGGTACTTTTCTTAGATACGGCTCATTCCGCTTAGTTTTGCATTTCAAGATTTACAAAAATTGAAAAGTTTGATGGCAATTTCATGATTATTTCAGGACAATAACAGGAGTTATGCATCATTTTTTTTCAGTTACATATATTTCTTAATTTTTCAGTCTGGTGTTATTACTATAATATATGTTTGAAATGGCAACGCATTTTTGTTATTAATCCTTCATTTGCAAACTCGAAGTCTTTTTGCATAGACGTTTAGTAAATTGAGTCAATTCTACTTATATCCAGCAATAATCAAGATAAATTTGTATTTGAACAAACCGAAATATAAGAAACAGAGCACCAAAGAATATCACGTGATTCATTTAATTAGCTAAATTCATTTGTAATTCCTCCAAATGCCTCAGAAAATATTAACTTTTTCCTTCCTTTTGTCGATTTCGCGTATTTCTCAATAGTTAATATGAGAAAGTAAGTCATATAGATGCAGAATTCGTTAATTTTATTGAGTACAAAAGCTTACATAAAATTTTAACTTCATAAAATAAGAGGAAGCACTAGGAAATTATCCAAAATACTACATGCAGTCAATCGTCTCTGAGACAACCACCCAAGGCGCAGGTGAATTTCATCTTTTCTAGTGTTCGTCATCCTAAAGGAATGATTCTAAGTAATTTGTTTCTTTATATTACCAGAACTATTGGTCATTTTCAAATATCATCGTTTAAGACGATGCTAAGTACGAAAGAGTTCATTGTACTGTTTACTTTCAGAGGTGTTCGTCTTAGGAAGGTATTCATGAGAGGGTTCAAGGTATATTAGTTACTAATCTAGGGATTATCAAATTTTAAGAAAGTAAAATGTTCGAAAACATACAAGAATTGACAAACACTACTGCTCCAAACGATTTGTGTCTTCTAGGAACACGGTTGCCTTAGAAAGGTGATATCCAGTTCCAATTTTCGTTTATGTTCTAAGAGACACTCGTCTGTATCAAATGTCGTCGTCTGTGGAAGCTGGTGGCTATGAAAGATTTCTCCGCATTTTAAATTTATAATTTAAGCATTTATATAACTTTCTTCAGCAGTTTAATACTATTTGCAATCTCATAGCGACAACTCATTTAAGAACATGAAGTAACTAATGTTTTAAAAAACATAAATAAACACTGGTATTGAATATGCACAGACGATCAAAAATCATCTGGATCCGTGGATGATCTTCTTAGAGATGGCTCTTGGTACATGCATAATGAAGATAACTAATAAAACTTTTTATTTAGAAAAATGTTTCTACAGTAAAATCTCCTTAACTTGAACATCCACAGTTCCAGCTGACTTTAAGTCATTTGTGAATATAATTCCTTAGAATAATAATGCCCATTATTGATGGTTATTAATGTTCTTATAATAAATAATGGCCAATCTGATCGGCGGTCCTTGAAGATCGTCCCTTTTTTTTTAAATTCCTATTATTAGCTCACACTCTCCCTATATCATGTTAAAATTTTCAATCGTTAATAAAATACTTTTTATTCATCCACTCAAGTTCAAATACATTTTTTTAAACTTGTAGTGGATGACACTTGATGCTAATACAGTTTTTTTTCACATATTAATTTTTTAAAATTTTTAATTAAGAATATTTTTTGTTGTTGACCTAAGTAGGAATTGGCTTTAACTTTTTTATTTAATTAATTATTAATTAATTAATTTTCAATCGTTAATAAAATATTTTTTATTCATCCACTCAAGTTCAAATACAATTTTTTCAACTTGTAGTGAATAAATAACACTTGATGTTGATACAGTTTTTTCACATATTAAATTTTTTTTAATTTTTAATTTAAATGTTTTTTTTTAATTTTAAAATTTTTTCTTTTTTGACCTGAGTAGGAATTGACTGAGTAGGATTTTTTTTATTACTTGTTTAATACGCATACCTCATATAACTTAAGATACCTTTATCATTTTCAATGATCATACTGAGCATATTTCATCTGAAAATAAAATCACAGTGCATCTTCTCGTGGAGCCACCTTTTTAGAATTGACCATTTTTTCTGAGAACATACACAAACATCAGTATACGACACCGTTTCTCTTAAAAGAACACTAATGGATATCATTTCTCTTTTCCTGTGTACACAGGGTGGGTTTCCTCTGGACACAGGGTCTTCACAGGAGATTATAATCCTCTGGAACCGTGGTGGGACGTGCTAGAAAGGCTTTGTGTTATTAATATTTTCTATAAATAATTGGTTGGGCACCTGACAAACTGAATGAATGTATAATTGGTTGGACAACTTAAAAACTTAAAAGTATAATTTGTGTATCCCTAGGAACCAAGCATACAAATTTTTAAAAGTGCATGAATTTCGCAAAGAGTAAGAAACTAAGATTAATTTTCATCAAGTAAGCCTTCTCTTCTAACAATTAGTCCTCGGGAAAACGCTTATATCAGCGGCGGGAGTTAAGAAGCGAAAACCCCATCTTCCTTCTTTACCTATCAGGCCTACCAGCGGTCGAGAGGCAAAACCGCTGATTCATGTAGTTCGACCCGGATTCAAATCCCGAGAAATGGGCTGGTTGCATGGGAGCTTTCCTGAGTTTGCCTAAATGCAACGTGAATACGTGGGAATTTCCATAAGAAAGGCCTCTGGGAAGGTATCCCTGCCCACAGATAGATAACTGTCGTGTGCTTCGCCACCAAATTTACCAAAATTACCAAAATTACCAAAATTACCAAATTTACCAAAATTACCAAAGCAACAACCTTGTGTTTGGCATAGGTTTTAGTCAAGATTTCAAGGGCATCGATTTCAAGGGCGAACAGGTATAAGTCCCTGTTCATCACGCAGATTTCTTTGCTTGTGATGAAGAGGGACCTGTACCTATATGCCCTCGAAATCGGTATAGAGTCTTGACTAAAATCTACCCCAAACACAAGGTTCTTGCTTTGGTAATTTTATGTTTTACTTTGCTGTGTTTCTCTTCTTCCTTAAGTCAATCTACATCCATCAGAGAACAGGTATTACGGTCTTTTAGAAAAACTCGTCTAGGTACAGAAGTGCATTCTCCACGAAAACTGAAATTGTGAACTTTACAAGTCATTTAGAACTTTGTGAACTTTATTTGTTGTTTAAAACTTTAAGTTGTATTTAATATTGCAAAATTCCCATTTTTCAAAATGGGGAGAATGTTGAAAATGAATACTATTACATCGCTTTAAATTTATATTTTGTAAAATGACGGCGAAAATATTGCTTACTTGGAATAATATTTCTTTTTAAAATGGGAATTGAATTCTAAATGTTGAATAAAGATATGATCTTGTCCATGCTACATTTAATATTTATTTTACAGTCAAAAACCGTGGTATTTAAAACCTAAGAAGTGAAATTTTATTATTCAGGGGCCATTTCGACACAGCAGTTAGCATGTTTTCATACGCATGTGAATAGTTTACAGGATCTTACCGAGTTCCTCCTAATCTCGCTATCTACTACCGCGCGTTGTTTATGGTAATATTCTGGATATTAATATGTAATCACATTAATGTGATTGGATTACCTACAAGGAAGAGGGTAAACTGCAATGAACATTCTCGCTGCATCCATCTCTGATCTGACCAGTAGTTCTGAGAATGTAAGTAAAAATGCGTATTAATCATCATTACTGTCTAGAGCTATCTAGCACTGTGGGTAGGAGAAAATTCACAGCAATATGAAAATGGAGATAGGATAGTTAGAACAAAACAAGAGAATTAGAAATGAATTTTCAAAAAATATGAAAATTTCAAAAGTTTTACTAGTAACTTTTTCTGCTCTCATTTCAAAGATTTACATTGCAGAACAAGAAAGTGTGTGAGAAATAATGCATTTGTGCTCTCAGAAACCATAGCCTTCAGAAATTTCATTGCATTTGGTTTGTTAAAAGTTCTTAATTTTTTTTGTCTTGAAGCATTTGTCCTTTTAATAAATTTTCACTTTTAGATCGCTGTTTCACATTTCGTTTAATCTCCAGATCCTGCTTTTCACTTTGTCAATCACATTCGGATTTTCTATTTTATGATCCGCTCGCTGTTCTCCTTCCAGCCTCCATATTCACCTAGAGAAGTTAAAACGAAAACTAATTATCATGGTTAAGTTTATCAAAAAAAATCTGATGTGTACACCACATGACTTCCTTGTACGGAATATTAAATTATACGCATTTTTTCTTGCATTTCATTTAAACTTATTGGATTGAATTAAATCTACTTCGCCGACAGCGCATAAAACACAATAGAATAAATGCATTCTTTAAAATTCACTCTAGTATTTGTTTACCATAGCGACACCCTGGCGCTAGATTCACTTAACAGTATTAATAATTATATAACAGTTAACTTATATATTTTGTTCATGTTATAACTCATAATGCACAAAATTTATATCATTTAAAGAATAGAATTATCTAATCGTTGCCACATGTTATATTCAAATACTCTAATAAAGCTAGAATGATGTATAAAAGAAATTAAGCAAACAAAACAAAAAAGAAACAGCTTTTTACAGACGATTTAGTATTTCTCATTCAATTAATTCAGTTCTCACTTCGCAAGAAGGCAAAAATACATAAAAACTCAAAATATCTATATTAAAAATTAAGAAGTAAATCTTAAACACTTATTTCCTCGAAAAAATTCCAGAAAGAATTAAGCATGATTTAATTGGCAATAATAAATGAATGCGTTATCTTTGTTGTTGCGAAGCTAAGTTTCTCTAGATTGGCAACAAATCCACTAGTCTCCTGTTTCAAATGTAAATATCAATGGCCGCCATTAAAAAAAGGCTTAGCAGCACTGAGACAACTTTAAAATTGTTGATAATTCTAAAAATATTTCATACAGATTTACTAAAGGCATAAAAACCTTAACCGGAAGTTAAAAACAACATAATACAATCATTTTTAAAGCAAAAAATGTACAATTTACAAACATATAAGAGAAAAGAAACTGAGATCACTGAGCCGGGTAACAGAGTGGATATATATATAAATATATTTATATACGTTTGGTGCAGCCGATTGCAACCAAAATACGAGGTGCAAATCTACATGTTATAGCAGTCCTATATACAAAATTTCAACGTCCTGAGACTACTCCCTTTTGAGTTATGCGAGATACGTACTTACGCACGTAAGTACATACGTTCGTACAGACGCCACGAAAAATTCTCTTCAGAATTAATTTTAAAGCAGTTTTATAATTTTTTTGAAGGAAAAGAGTATTTTATTCTGCCCTTACGTATACAGATATCACGCAAAAACATCGTTAAATTGCATTCGATAGCGGTCAAAATGGATATTTTCCTTGAAATATGCTGCCTCAAACTTTTCGCGATTACAATACTTCCTTTTTACTTCGTACAAGGAAGTAAAATGTTAGAGGTGGGAAAGAGACATACATCCCGTCACGCTTTATCATTTCTTGGCAATTGGTTTCGTTGCTTAGGTGACCAAGCACGTTATTTCAAAACCGCTTCTCTTACAGGCACAAATTCTGATGTTTGAATTGTCTGATGTCGTGTTGGAAGGTGCAATATTTTACACGCTGTTTCAACAGCATTAGTGTTAAAATTTTGACAGGACTCTGCTGTGGCTTGGAATTAGTATTTTTGAAGTTTTTAAAAGCAGTCACAATTCCAGTGGAAAAATACCAACGAAATACGAAGTCCTAAAATAAATGAGGGTCCCGAAACACCTATATTTTGAAATGAATCGCTATATGAACAGAACGTTCTACTATTCGAACAACATTTCTTTTAGCTACGTGTAAGACTGATGTTGATACAAGTGACTAAAGCTGTGGTAATCAAATTGTTGGCTTAAAAAAACTCATAAAACTCATTTTTACTTCCTTGTACGATGTAAAAAGGAAGTATTGTGATCGCGAAAAGTTTCAGGCAGCATATTTCAACGAAAATATCATTTTGACCGCTATCGAATGCAATTTAACGATGTCTTTGCGTGATATCTGTACGTAAGAACAGAATAAAATACTCTTTTCCTTCAAAAAAATTATAAAACTGCTTTAAAATTAATTCTGAAGAGAATTTTTCGTGGCGTCTGTACGAACGTATGTACGTACGTGCGTAGGTACGTACGTTTGTACGTACGTACGTATCTCGCATAACTCAAAAACGAGTAGCCTCAGAACGTTGAAATTTTGTATATAGGACTGCTATAACATGTAGATTTGCACCTCGTATTTTGGTCGCAATCGGCCGCACCAAACGTATATAAATATATTTATATATATATCCACTCTGATACCCGGCTCAGTGATCTCAGTTTCTTTACTCTTGCATGTTTGTAAATTGTACATCTTTTGCTTTAAAAATGATTGTATTATGTTGTTTTTATCTTCCGGTTACGGTTTTTATGCCTTTAGTAAATCTGTATGCAATATTTTTAGAATTATCAACAATTTTAAAGTTGTCTAAGTGCCGCTAAGCCTTTTTTAATGACGGCCATTGATGTTTAACTTTTGAAACAGGAGACTAGTGGATTTGTTGCCAATCTAGAGAAACTTAGCTTGGCAACAACAAAGATAACGCATTCATTTATTATTGCCAATTAAATCATGTTTAATTCTTTCTGGAATTTTTTCAAGAAAATAAGTGTTTAAGATTTACTTCGTAATTTTTAATATAGATATTTAGAGTTTTTATGTATTTTTGCCTTTTCGCGAAGCGAGAACTGAATTAATTAAATGAGAAATACTCAATCGTCTGTGAAAAACTGTTTCTTTTTTGTTTTGTTTGCTTAATTTCTTTTATACATCATTCTAGCTTTATTATAGTATTTGAATAGAACATGTGGCAACGATTAGATAATTCTATTCTTTAAATGATATAAATTTTGTGCATTATGAGTTATAATATGAACGAATGTTATATAATTATTGGATTATATAACAGTTAACTTAGTTTCCGTTACATAATTATTAATACTGTTAAGTGAATCTAGCGCCAGAGTGTCGCTATGGTAAACAAATACTAGAGTGAATTTTAAAGAATGTATTTATTCTATTGTGTTTTATGCGCTGTCGGCGAAGTAGATTTAATTCAATCCAATAAGTTTAAATGAAATGCAAGAAAAAAATGCGTATAATTATTATTCCAATTTAATATTCCAATACAAGGAAGTCATGTGGTGTACACATCAGATTTTTTTTAAACATTTTATGTGAAAAAAATTAAAAGAAAATTCTTACTTCATTACAGCTGATCTCCTTTATATTATTTTAGATATCAATAGTAATAGAAATCAAAATACATGTAATTTATTACCTTAGACCTTTCAGTTTCGAGTCACATGAAATTCAAAAGTTCCTGCTAGTTTTCATTTTCACTTGTGCAAGAGCACATGAACTACTAAATGCAGATTGAAGACCACTGCACTAAAACCATGTTCGCTTTCCCCGGAAATGAGCAGGCAGAGTTAATATTTGGAGAATTAAAACGACCCACCTATAAATCGGAATAGTATTCTTTCAAGGAAGGAGAATATTTATGAAATGATTTGAGAATGGGTAAATTTTTTGCTCAATTAAAATGTTATTGAATGGAAAGAAGGAGAATTTATAGATGAGATAATTTCCATATTTTCCAATAAATGCGAATGAGAACATTTCAGTTATTTTTATTCCATCAGAAAAATCTGGAATTGCAACTCTGAACTGTAAAATGATGAAAAATGTTCGAATTCCAATATTTCGAAATCGTTAATATGTTATGCTATGTTAAAATGTTATAAATAAATAACAGACGATTTAGTATTTCTCATTCAATTAATTCAGTTCTCACTTCGCGAGAAGGCAAAAATACATAAAAACTCAAAATATCTATATTAAAAATTAAGAAGTAAATCTTAAACACTTATTTCCTCGAAAAAATTCCAGAAAGAATTAAGCATGATTTAATTGGCAATAATAAATGAATACGTTATCTTTGTTGTTGCTAAGCTAAGTTTCTCTAGATTGGCAACAAATCCACTAGTCTCCTGTTTCAAATGTAAACATCAATGGCCGCCATTAAAAAAAGGCTTAGCGGCACTGAGACAACTTTAAAATTGTTGATAATTCTAAAAATATTTCATACAGATTTACTAAAGGCATAAAAACCTTAACCGTTAATATGTTATAAATTTACCCATTCTCAAATCATTCCATAAATATTCTCCTTCCTTGAAAGAATACTATTCCGATTTATAGGTGGGTCGTTTCAATTCTCTAAATATTAACTCTCCCTGCTCATTTCCAGAGAAAGCAAACATGGTTTTAGTGCAGTGGTCATTGCATACTATGTAAGATAAGGAAGAAGCGAGGTAAAATTCTAACTTTAACTTGTACCTTAAAGTTTTCTTTTTAATTCGATAATTTCTCTTTTTGATTTTAAACCTAGTAATATGCTTATAATAAATCGTTCTAAACTATTATTTCAAAATCTTCTAAATTTTTATTTAAAAATTAATCCCTATCATATGATTCTTATGCAAAAACTTATGACGCATATGTGATAAAATTAAAACCAAAACTTTTGTAGAAAGAATTATTTAATTTCTTGTTTCCATTAATTTATATAATAAATTATTTTTTTCTTTTTAGTTTATTGATGATTTTATGAGCTTTAAATAAAAGCTTGTAAGAGATTATTTTAAGTTTCTAACAGTTATTTTAATTTTTAAACATACTTTATTTCCATTCTCGTTTCCCACCTACTATTCCCAGCCATAATAAGTTTTTAGTACCGCGTATCATGTAAATGAGGTAGAAAGAGTATTTAAAAGAAGGTTTCGCTTACTTCAGGAGAAGAGCATAGGAGTCATCAGTGGTGCGTGTCTGCCGTCAGGCTGCTTCGTTCTTTAAAGCCGACTACGATTGGCCGTATTGTATGTGGCTGCTGATATTCGCCGGTTAATTTAATTCAAGGCCAAATACGTTAGATAATTTTGTACAGCTTCGGCTAAGTTAAGTTCAGATTAACATTAGATTAGTTTCTTATTTTCTTATATTGATTTAATGCCCAAGTGGAGGCTTTTCTATAAGCCCGAGAAAGGGGCCATCTGTATTCTTAGTTTGAGATAATAAAGGGTGAGGTTAACCCTTCTCTGGACTTTGTCGTTTATACACTTGGACTCAGCGATAAGTCGCTACATAATTCAACTAGGTTTCTTCGAAGTCAAGCATACATAAAGTAGCTAGAAACATTAAAAGCTTGTTATAAAAGCTTTTTAGCCCAAATGGGAGTTAACCTAGAAAGGCTACATTGACTACCAATAAGTATTTGGACACCTGTGATAGAAAAGAAAAACTAACTTAATTCAAAATCAATAGTTGGTAGAGCCTCCACGAGAGGTAATTACAGCGTGGACACTCCGGGCCATACTTTCCACAAGTCTTTGTATGACAGCTAGTGGTATTTTCTTCCACTCGGCTTGGAGAAGACATAGAAGTTTCTTCACCGATTTTGCACGGGTAGTGCACCCCTGAATTCGGCGATGCAACTCGTTCCAGAGGTTTTCGATAGGGTTCAGGTCTAGACTCTCGGCAGGCCAGTCCTTTCGATGAACTCCATTGGCACCATACCAAGCCTTGGTTAACGTGGAAACATGACAACTGGCATTGTCGTCCTGAAAGTAACAGGGGTGCAACCCGTAAAACTGTCACAACGTAGGAAGCACACTGTCATCCAAAATAGTGCAGTAGGCATCGGAGTTGAGCTTGCCATGAATGGGGACCAAGGGTCCCAGCCCATACCAGGAGAAACACCCCCAGACCATAATTCCACCTCCGCCGAACTTGACTGTTGGCACAATGCATTCTAGCAGGAGACGTTCTCCAGGTAGACGCCAGACACAGACCCTGCCATCCGAACGGTAAAGGGTGAACCTTGACTCGTCACTCCAAAGAACCCGTTTCCACTGATCTACGGTCCAATTTCGATCTGCTTTTGGACTTTGTGATCAAGGGCTTATGGGCAGCAACACGACCGTGAAAACCAAGCAGATGTGCTTCCTTACGGATGGTATTCATTGAAAAAATACTTCCGGATGCCTGTTGAAACTCCTCGCAGATGAGGGCCATCGGTTGGGTGCGGTTCTTCCGAATTTCTCTGGACAGCACCCGTCGGTCTCTATCTCCCAGTTTCGCTGGTCTGCCGACTCGGGACACATTCGGACAATCACCGCTCACCTTCCACTTCTTAATCACATAGGCCACTGTCGATTTTGGGTACTTCAGATCGCTAGATATGTCCCTTAAGGATCGGCCACATATGTCACACCCGATAATTATACCTTTCTCGAAATCAGAGAGCTCCGAACTGCGAGGCATCTTGCATGCGACTAAAGCCGATGCTGTTTCCTACACGATATATACCGGCGGAGTCTGTGACGTACCTTAGGACCGCCGATATTGTCATTTGCATAAGTGTCCAAATACTTATTGGTAGTCAGTGTATTAGTCTCGTTTCGGGTCGAAACGCCTTAAATGTCCGAATGACTATTCAGATTGTTGCCACCAAATATTATTGCCCTGTATTATATTTAAAGAAACTAAATAATGACGAATCTGCAAGAAACATACATACATGCATGTATGTATGTTTCTTGCATTGTGAAAAAACAACGGTCATCAAATTCTGAATGACATAGTCCTGCACCCGAACATGGATACCTGGAAGCTCGAATTTTGAATCGAGAATTTCTTTTATTGTCTATTTCATATTTCGTAAAACTTTAATGAATTTTTGATTAAAAAAAATCAACAATTTCAAAGTGAGCACTGGCAACACTGTAAGGGATAAAACATTTATAAAATAAAAAATATATATGAAATAAAACATTATTTCCAACTGAAATTCTAAAGATATGCTGTTTTTAAATATTTTTAGCCTAAATGCTCTTGAAACGTGTATGTGCCTATAAATGAGGGGAAAAAAATGTTTGGGCGCAATATAAAATCTGAAAGCTTTCATTTTTTTTAATTACGATTTCTATATGAATGATGCTTAAAATAAAGATGCGTATTCAATAGCCATAGCTGAATCTAACTGAAAAACATCTCCAACAGAGTTTCCATCTATACGACAGCTTCCAAGATTTTTCTTATTGTGGACATGTAACACAGATCTTAAGAAGGCAGCGGAAGAAAAAAAAAAAAAAAAAAAAAAGACTAGAAAGTAGAATTCTTTTCTAATATAATTACTGAAACGAAATTGTATCGTTTTTTTTTTTTTTTTTTTTTTTTTTTTCCCCATTCACTGTATATAAGTGATACGATTTGACTTTTTACCCTATTAGTTCAAAAGGAAGTCTGCCTTTATTAACGACTAACTTATGCAGCAGCTCTTGATATTTGGCTTTACAACGCAAGATTTGACGAGATCCTAAGCTATTTGAGATATAGGGCCCTTTATGAGGGATATAAGTCAATTTTTTTATATGGGATATGGTACAATTTTTGGGAGGGGCCCCCAAGAAAGTGGGGGCCCTATACCTCAAATAGGATATAGGCTATTTGAGATATAGGGCTTATGTATAAGTCCGGCACTGTTATAATATAATCCCAATATGTGCAGCTTATACATGAATCCGGCACTGTTACAACGAAATCTATTTATATCAATAAATTTGTTTACGTTGTGAAACTCATTGTCACGACTTCCATAGCTCTAGAAAGGCGTTTTCCCAATCAGAAAAGCAATATTCATCATTCTTAATCATCTTGTTGTGATCGTCTCCCTAAGATGGCCATCTCTGAAAATGACTAGTATTTTTGAAAACAAAGATAAACATCGATATCTTTGTTTTCAAAGATATCGATGTTTATCTTTCATAGATGTCGATTCGCTCTCTGTAGAAAGAATTCCGTTCATTTGAAATCTTGGTTACAGTCGTTTCATTTAGATAAATATTTGCAGTCGTTTCATTGGATAAATATTTGCGTCGTTTGGTCAGCTGCAAACTATAATTTACTCTCATTATAAACCATCAGGAATTATTACATTTTGGTTGTATTATAAATTAATTAAAGGCAATTAAATGTTCTCAAAAATACTTATTTTCCACGAGTAGAAAAAACATCAAGAAGTCTCAGTAACCCTTTGAAACAGGAAGAACTCTATTTCTCAAGAAAGAAGCCCCAAGTTCTCCAGA
This sequence comes from Stegodyphus dumicola, assembly GCF_044657685.1. Lineage (NCBI taxonomy): Eukaryota > Metazoa > Arthropoda > Arachnida > Araneae > Eresidae > Stegodyphus > Stegodyphus dumicola. The sequence goes on from NC_140772.1 coordinate 33,956,845, forward strand.
TAATTTCCGGACAAACACCTTTCTGTAAAGGTTTCTTGGAAAAATCTTTTATCGGGTCAATATTTAAAATCGGCGACTCCTTGGTCACGTGTACGTGATGAGTAGTCATGGCAACCGAATTTTCCCTCTCTCCGCTCCTTTTAGCGGGAGAAAGCAATAAAAAGTTCAGTCTGTTCTATTGATTTTTTGGGGGTGGCTGTGGATTCTTGGGATCGGGGATATGAAGAGAAATGGACAATTTCGCCTTTTAAGCTTAAAACTGGATCTTGCTTTTATTTGAAATCGCATATATTTGAAATCTTAAGAGTTCTTTTATATTTTAGGGCAAAAACGGAACTGACGCGGGATAATAACGCTTTATTTATTTACATCGCTACAAAATTCAAATTCAAATTTTAAATGTAACTTTGTGAAATTTAAAGTATGTCTTTATTAAAAATAGAATACTATATACTGAAAGTAGTGAAATATTAAGTACTTAAAATGTAAAATTTTAATTACGGAAAAAAAGTCATGATAGAATTTGGGTCAAAGTCACTTTCGCCTTTGTTCGGGTAAAAGAAAAGTGCAGAGAATCTTCTCTCAAACGACCATCCACGTTTCCAGATGCTTCGATTTTTTGCTGAGGTAACTATCTTAAGGGTACTCATACACCTTAAACCCCTTGTGATCTCCGAATATGTGACTGTTGCAAGAATTGGGATATTTTATTTATTTTAAAAGCAATTACTTCCAACTTTTTACAGCTGACTACATAATATAGCTGCTTTGGAAATAAGTAACCAGAAAGTTTGTGTTGCCACAAATATTTTTGTAATTTAATACTCTTTGTGACAAAATATTTCGCCGTGTTTCCACCTTGCGCGCAGGATATTTTAAAAATGGCTAATGGTACATACTTGAAATTCGATGGAATTCTTTATATTGGCACTACTTTCTAACTGAACCAACAATATTGAAAAATTGTATGGACGAAAACATTAAAAATTTTGTTAATAAAATTCATTTTATAAACTTAACTCAAGATAAAATAAAAATTGAACATGAAATTTTTAGAATTTTAGGTTCACAGTAGTTTCCAAATGTTATAAAAGCTATATATTAAATATGGAATTAAATTATGAAACAGAATGTTTTAAACTGTGCGCGCAAGTTGGAAACATGACGAAAAATGTTGTCACAAAGCGGATTAAATTATAAAAATATTTGTGGCAACACAAACTTTCTGATTACTATTTCAGAAAGCAGCTATATTATGTAGTCAGCTGTAAAAATTTCGTAGTAATTGCTTTTAAAATAAATAATTTATCCCAATTCTTGCAACAGTCACCTATTAGAACATCTTATGGGTTTTAAGGTGTATGAGTCCCCTTAAGAAGGTTACCTCAGCAAGACTATTAGGACTATTAGGCAATTTATTTTGGAGCAGGAGATGTAAAAAATGTGCTCTTGCCGAAATTCGAAGTTCAGACCTTCAAGTTAATACTAGTCGGATGAACTTTCCAGTTACGGGTACAGGTTGAAGCAAGGACAGCAGTTGTGCGTTCCTGTAGGTAAATATAAAGTATTGCTGGTTCTTGTTGCCACAGTTTTAAGGGACAACACCCAGTTACTCCACTGGGAAAACTAGATCCAGTACGCTTAGCTATCATAAAATGTAACTAGATAAGTTATCATAAAATGTAACTAGATCTACCTAAATGTTGTTCCTCGCGACTTCTTGCACAGGAGATAAAGCCTACCCTTTTCTTTCCAACATTTTAAATACACTTGTTCACCCTACTTCATTTACATTCTGACGAAGAAACGCGAGGCGAACTTGTAGAGACATTAGGTTTTTCTCGAAGCAGTAGATGTGAAAAATGAGGAACGCCTTCGCCGGGAATCGAACCACAAACCTCTCGAATACGCGCCCAGCGTGCTGACCACTACACTACGAAGGCCTGCTAAGAAGGCGGAAGAAAATAAAACTAAAAGAATTGAGAATAAACTAAATTGAGAAAAGGCTCACAAAATAAAATAACTGTTAGTGTAAGGGGGTCGTTTTGGATGGGGTGATAAAAGAGTCTTTTATAGTGTAACAATTTATTAACGGGTTTAAGTTACACACAGACATCACATTTAATTTTAAGAATATTACAGAGCAAGAATCTGATACAACCTAACAGGTTCATCGCTTGGCTTTTACTGAAGTATTTGTCTCGCTACTCACCAGAGGACACCTCGTTGCTACAGTTAGTCCAACATAGTTTACATTAATAGCAGAGTTTATATTAAAGAATTGGTTACTTTAGTAAAAATAAACAGAACCCCACAGAACAGCTTATAAAATTAAACTTTTTTTTTTCGTATATACTGTGTCAAAAATCCTAATACTCTCTAATATCTTAGGAAGTTAGGTTTATTTCTTCATGGCAAAGCACTCCAGATCTGCAAGACAAATCTAGTAAAGGTAACAATATTAAAGTTAATTAATTAAGTTTTTTCGGTGGTTTAGGTTTAAAACAATAGATGATAAAAGTCAAACTTTAGAAACAAAACAACAATTTATTTACAGGTTTAAGTTACTGTAGCCCACCAACGTCCGAGCGGCAAAAACCGCTGAACACTGGTAGTTCGGCCCGGGGTACGAGTCCCGGCGAACGAGCTGGCTGAATGGGCGTTTTCGTGTTTTTCCCATGTGAAATGTGGATACGAGCCAGTTTCCCTTAAAAAGACCTCCCCGGGAAATCTCTCCCTTTTCGTGTGGTACCTAAGGGCGGAGTACGTAATAAGTAAAAAAAAAGCTACTGAAATAGAGCATAAATGCTCTCTGGCCGATACTTATTAGGTCAGACGGCTCTCTTTCAAACATTCTATACATCTAGTTACGGTTCATAATTTTAACTCGAAGAAATAGGGAAGTTAGAGCGCCCTCTATAGGCGTTTCATAACATGCCTAAAGGAAGAGATGCATTCGTGGAGGATTTTTTAAGGGAAACTGGCTCGTATACACGTTACACATGGGAAAACTACGAAAACGCCCATGCAGCCGATCTGTTCTCCGGAATTCGAACACCAAACCAAACTACCATAGTTGAGCGACTTTGCCACTCGGCTGCTGGTAGGCAATACCTTAAGCAGATGATGTTCAGTACCCATGTTTATTTATGTTCTAAGATGTACTTATCACTTTTACGGGTGAAAGTCTACATGAAATGATTGCTATAATTCTCAGCAGTTAAACATGATACTGAACAGTACTTTTATGTATCGAAATTCTAAAAATCATCTGAAAACGAAAACTTATTAGAGAAACTGAACTGTATTTGTCTTCCCATTTCATTATCCGAATTGTGGTAAATAAAGGTTAAGCGGAATTTTAGTGTATCGCTGAATGTCTTGAACAAATGCAATGAAGCCTTTATTGTCTTTTCTAGATGACTATCTTTGCTTCCAGATCATTTTGGTCTTCTGTATAAGTGACGCTCAGTACTGATATTTGATATGTATCAGAAATATTTATTACTTTCAGAGGGGGTTATTTTAAGAAGCTCGATTTAGAATTTACGTATTAACGCAGCTACCATAGGAAACCATAGTAATACCATTACGTATTAGCGCAGCTACCATAGCAGCTACCATAGTAATAGTACCATAGTAAACTACCATAGTACCATAGTAAACAGCTACCATAGTAACCATAGTAATTAGCGTAGCTACCATAGTAAAGTACCATAGTACCATAGCAGCAACCAAAATTTTCACAGTGCTCCAATTCTGGCAACTATGCACATAACAACAATTCGATATTAATAAACAGTGTTGCCATTGTTTTTATGCATTGTATTTTCTTGTATTCTATGTTCTAACAATTTTCACAAATTAACACTAGTTAAAATATACGCATGGGGGATATGCCTGCATTAGAAGAAACTGCGCCAAAATTTTGCAGGAACACAGTATTTTGCTGCAAAATTGCTGAAGAAAGCAATTGCTTGAACTTCTAAAATTCCATATATAAAAATATATATGTAATACGATGTATATAATAAATAAATTTTTGCAATCATAAGTCAACATTCTTTTCTTCTCTAAAAAGATAGCCAACCAAGGTGGTTTCTCAAATATGTAAGGAACCAAATGACATTTAATTATTCATTTAGAAAGGAAGCCACCTCAGTTCTCTTAAACTAGCCTTTTTCTGCCCCACCTTTTTTTTTTTTTTCCTTTTTGTTTGGCGCAGATGAAGAGACTGTAGAGACTATTTAGCCACCCCTTTTTTTTTATTTTTTTAAATTTATTTTTTATGAAGTGTGGAAATACGAGAAACCGAGCGATACTCTCGCCAGGATTCCAGTAGGACCTCCAGACCCCTAGCCTTAGATACTCCCAATTACACTGCGAAGACACTCAGTAAGGAGTGAGAAAATACCTTACACTCCCCTTCCCCTACTTAAAAGACGAGTTGAGACCCAGTCGTCAAATCCTGGTGGTGACGAATTATCATCGTCCACCACAGTTTTAGTTTGGACGCCACTGCAGAGTCATTTTGATATTTTAGAGCCGGGAAACATCAGACAGCATTTGCCAGGATTCGAAATTCATACCATCTGATTACTAGTCGGACGTGCTTCCCAATTACACCACGAAGGCGCGTGGTAAGAAGGGAAAAAATAATTTCCAACATGCAGTGGAAGTTCCCTGATACGGCACTGGTTTACTGTTGACTTTGGCTGTTCAATAGTGTTTATTTATACTCTAAGAAATACTAGTCATTTTCAAAGACTAGATTGCTGGCAGATATGAGAGGTTTCGATCATAAAATCATTCATAAATCCTACAAAAGAGTTCGAAATATATGTAAATTAATTAACAAAATGCTTTATTTTAATTTCCTAGAAAGAAATGTAAAGAATATCTTAATTCTCATAGTGTTTATTAAATCTTCCTGGTGCTTCTATTTCTTCCTTCAGCTCTACCAAAAGAGTAAATAAAATGGCTATAGCGAGTGGAAGTGTAAGTTGGAAATAGAGAAAATCTAGCCACGGGAAGCAGAATGCTACTTCTTTCGGGATCTTCGTATCAATTGTCCACGTAGATTCTGATGAATGCTTTGTGATTTTTACCCATGTTTAGTATGAATACAGAAGTTTGAAAGCCCCAACGTATCCCTTTCCTTACGTATATAGGCCTTTTGTTATTAGCTACATTCAAATAACCAAACCTGACTTGATGAGTGCAATCTGTCTCTTTGCTTTTGCTATTTATAGTACTAACTAGAGTTAGAAGTGGCGTATTTTAGGAGCTCAGTTGCGAGGTACTACATGTACTGCTGCCGCCTAACCGATATGGTGGTTAGCTTCGCTGACTGCCGTGCCGAAGGGCCCGGGTTCAAATCCCGGTGAAGGCATGGATGTTTGTAAATGTATAGTGTCGGTGCGGCATGGCAGCACTCTAAATAAACGGCGAGCCGAAAGTCCTCTCGTGTGGTTTGGTGAAAGAGGAGAGGGTTGGGAGACTCTCGGACCCGTTGCCTTCCCCACGAGGTGCTCATGGAGATAGGAAAGGGAGGAGGGGCCAACCCGCGTTAAAAGTGCAGTACTGCTTTGAAGCTTGGGTCACCAGACGGGGTGTTCTTTGTTTACATTCAGAAGCTCGCTTGACAAGATTCTGATAGTATTTCGACACACGACAGTTCCATAGAAATCGAAAAAGGGACACTTTCGCATGAAAGAAACATTCATAGTGGGATGGATAATAGCAATTTGTATAGTTTAGTGACATTTACGCAAAAATCACATCTTGGTTATTTTTCGATAACTAACAACAGCGATTTTGATTATGAATTTGTTTTATAAAATTCTAAGCTGTTGCACTACGAAAATATAGATTTTAATAAAAATGTTATGCTTAAAGAATGAAAAATACCTTACGGTACATTTAAACGAAAAATATAGTGAATGCACAGAAATTAAAGATTTGCACATGCCGGAAATGAAAAATAGGAAATATGTATGGGTATTTATGCATGTGCTTGCAAAAAACATGTATCTGCCTTTGACAAAATACTTAAATATTCATTAAATTATTTATAAATGTATTTGAAATGAAGAATTTATTCAGTTATAAACAACTATGAAAGTACTGTGAAGAAATCTAATTATTAAATGTATTTAATTTATAATGATTATAAATGTTATCTAAATATATAATAAACTTAATATTGAATTGTAAACATAAACTGAAATCCTGTTGACAAATACGTTATAAAACTATATAAGCAAGAATTGTTCGCATTGGAAAGCAATCTGTTAAAAGGTATTGTAAAGCAAATGCTATGAGATACGCACTTAAGAACGTAATAAAGAGTTTTGGATTATGTATTGTTGAAATGAAGGGTAAAAAAAAAATCTGATAAGTATAATTAAAAGAATTATTCCCCTTACATTTTATAATAACTCAGTTACAAGTTTTAAATAATACTTAAAAAAAAAAAAAACTTATTTTATTCCCTTTCAGAAATGTTCAGAGAAAGTCAAGTACTATTTAATACCTATTTAATTATTAGGAATCTCTAATTTAAAATGAACCGAATAGAGCATTAATTATAAATTGACTTACATTTTTCGATTTAAAAGATGCCTCAGGAGCCAAAAAATCATGTCATATTTAAGAAAGTATTTTAGGAAGAAGCTCTATAAATAGAAAAGAAATAATGCATAATTTTAATATTAATAATACAATAAACTTTGATCTTAATTTTTGTACCTTAACCGAATAAAATCGAATTACCTCATTTTTTTTTTTTTTTTCTAATGTAATTAACGAAAACTTGTGAAAATATTTCATTCAAATTAAACCATTCTGAGAAAACTGTCCTGTGAAAAGTATAGCATTTAATTCCGTTCAGAATGAAATGTTGTTTAAAAATATGTTGTTTTCACATACTTAGGACTTTGAAGTGTTGTAGAAAAAGAAAATATATACATTTATATGTATATTTACGACGTAATTACAAAATATTTACATCCGAACGCGTCAAATCCCATAGAACTCAATGGTAAATGACCCAATGTTTTGGTCACCACGTAGGGATCGCCGGTGCTTCAGAGCAGGGTACGGGAGTAACTTGTTTAGGGCGACTCCATCTTACTTCCTACCTCCATGGGGGTGCTCTCCATTACAAATGGAGGTGGAACTGAGCTAAATTGCACTGTCACCTGTAAGGTGCTCAAGGCTGTTGCAAACGGCAGGAGTAGCTTGCGCTCCCTGCATTTTCGTGAGGATTTTCGTGGGCTTGAGCTGATGTTACTGTCAGACAAGTGAGCATAAGTAACAACAACTCTACTGCTTTATCTGCGGAAATATAAACTTGTATTTCTACAAGGCCGTGAGGAGCCGTGATTAACTTTTACTTTTTTAATTTGTTAAAAGTCGTAATACGAATAAACTTTTAGTTGTATTTTATTAATTAATGTTCTACACTGGAAGGCGTAGGATAATAGGCCTGTAGCAAAAGAAAACTGATTGAAAGCATAATTTAAGCGAAAATTAAGTTTAACATTATTCAAGAACAATCGATCTACAGAGGCTGTTCGCACATTTTTTAGACGATTTTGGTAAGCGGTAATAAAAAATCGTTTGCTGCAAAAGAAGTAATTGCTATGTTTTTAGAAGTCAAAATTATCGTCTGTGGCTTGAAAGTTTTGTTTTTATTCAAAATGGCGAATTTAACAAAGCAGTGGATCGAAGGCTACATTTACGCTCTTTCCGAAGAGAAATATGCATACTCCGTTATCCAAAAACGATGTGAGAGTCATGGTTTTTGTGATATCTAAAGCGCGGATAAGTAATATCATCAACAAGAAAGGAAAAAAACGTCAAATTGGAGCTCCAAGTGGGACAAAAATTCCAAACAAGTATCCAAGGAAAAAACGGACATCAACTATTGCAAAGGTACATTTTTTAATGTTAAAAGAAAATCCCCCTAGTCAAAGGACAGTTGCAAAATCATTAAAATGCTCGGTGTCCACTGTAAACAAAATGATAAACGTTGATTTAAATCTTAAGAAAGCGAAAAAACGCAGTGTGCATCGTCTTCTTCCAAAGCATATCGCTTAACGCAGCACACGCTGCAGAATTCTATATGAGAAACACTTATCCAAAGAAAAATGGAAAACAACTGTCACAATAGATGAAGCATGGGTGTATTTAAATGATTGTACAAAAAAAGAGCCATTTATTATCATAAAAGGGGAGAAAAAAATTTAAGTACATGGTTCAAAGAATCGAAAGAAAGTTTTTCTAAAATATTCATGATTGTTGCTGGTTTTTATTAGAACGGCAAGTTAAAAATAAAGAGAGTGCAAAAAAATGTCAAGATTAACTCCAAATACTATCAGGAACATATTTTATCGCCAATTTTTCTGAATGAAATACCATCGCTTTACCCACAGTGCCATCCATCTGTGAGACTCCATCAGGACATCAAAGCTAGCAGTCGCGCATCAAAATCCACTGTAAATTTCCTAAAAGAAATGGAACAAAAAACTAGTATCAAGGCCATACCCTTTACTGATATCCCTACTAAATCTCCCGATGTGTCACCACCTATGGGTTTTTGTGCTTTCTGACTTTTAAAAACTGCATTATCCAAACGTTGTCCCAAAACCCTAACAGGACTCTGGAAAGCTGTTCGGGAGGAATGGGATAGAATACTTTTTCTGCTACTTCAAAAGGCATTATTATCCTGGAAATTGCGGTGTCGAAAGATAGTTCAGAATAAAGGATGTCAAATAGAACATTTAAAACACAAGAATTTTATGTAATTTAGTTTTGTGAATACAATATACATCGTCTAAGAAATGTGTGAACAGCCTCTATATATGAAATTAGAGTCGGAGTTGTTAGAATTTATAATAATATTTAGGTAAAGAAGCAATCAAATGATAAAATAACATCACATCAATATAGTAGACACTTTAAACAGGATCGGGGCCATACACGGCGCAACCATTGCGGGTATCCTCTGGACAACAGAATTTAGCAACGGCAAAATTTCGGGTTGGTTTCTTTTCAGTCAGTCGGTGGAGGATTTAGCCGAAGGGCAAAATTTCTCCCACGTAGAAGGGGAAACGAAAATAAACGCTCCCATTTATCCAAAAACTCTCAACTTTCCCCTTCTTATTCGTCTATAGAGGAACGAACGTATTGTTGAAGATATATACGACAAACTTTAGGACCCGCAGAGACTGCACCGGGAGACAAATGCTTAGCGTCGCTTCTGCTTTTACAATCACTTGAAGTTCAGAAAAATAAAAATAACGATCCGCCTTTGATTTTATCATCCAGTTTTTAAGTGGTTAAGAAATCATTACATTGTTTCTTTGCATATACAGTTAATTCCGGTTTATGGGGCTAATTCTGGGACAACGTTCAATATTAATTCGAAATTTCTATAAACACAAAGGCAATTAAAAAAATACAGAAAAGAATATCTACACTATAATTAATAGAAAATTGCTATAAAACTTTACCTCTATGTTAAAGAAGCTTAATTTGGAAAAAAAGTGCATTTAGTTTCCCGAATTAAATCAATATAAAAAAAAAGTATATATAGTAAGTGATTGTTATATTAAATAAAGTATATATAGTTGGGTGTTCTTTAACACAAACCAAGTTCAAATTCTGTGCAGACGTAGAGCGAATTATCGCTGTGTCGGAAGATAATGGCAAGTCTTGAGAAGGTTAAAAGTAACCTTTTTATTACATAAATCAGAACTTTAAGTATAAATGACACTTTTCTTGCTCACGTAAGCAACCACAACTCGCGGCGATCGCCACAAGTTACAGTTAAATTCAAACTAAACGCAAATCTAGTAACGCGAAATTGGCTCAAACATTTCAGCGGCGTAACAATTTAAATGTCGGAAACTATAATGCAAAGCCGAAGGATACAAATCTTACCTGAGCTAACAGAAACCTTCTAACTCTTCACCTAATTTGCATTCTGGCAGGGAAACGGAAAGGAGAAGAGACAGTAAAGATTTAAATCGTAATAAATGGTTAAATTAACATAATGGAACCTTACAAGAATACACTGTAATAACAGATGTACAAACATCACAAGAAATGATGAAACTGATTTATATTTGACACTAAAGAACAATATTTACAACAGAACTCGAATTATGTCTTTGAGTTGAATAGTTATTGAGCGATGCATGATAATAATGGGTGTACTCCAACTGCGCCAATGAAAACTCCCCCCCCCGGGGGTCGAGCTATAGTCCAACTGCGACAATCAAAATTTCTTCCCCCTGCTGCCTACAGGGTTACAATTTAACTTTTCGAAGCCAATTGTAGCCAAGAGGAAAATAAAAAACAAGCAGGCTAATTACTTGAATAACAGCAATAAATGCGAGAGCTAACAGAGAAAATAAAAGGTATTGGTGAACATACATATTAGCATTACAAACATCTTTCATTTATTATAATAATATCATAAATTAAATAATTATAAATCATACAAATTATATTTTTAATAAATTACATCAGTAATAGTCAAGATGTTTGAACTAGACTGGAAAATTTAGACACTTGGATATGGAATAATTTTTTGCCCTAAAAATGTTTTTTTGTTAATTAAAGTAATCATGTAAATGTTTGCAAAAATTAAATTTAGTTAAATTTAAAAAACGCTTAGCATGAAATCTGTTATAACAACATTACTATGCATTTAATTAAATTTTAAAAAAAATTGCAAAAATTAAATTTAATTAAATTTAAAAAACGCTTAGTATGAAATCTGTTATAACAACATTACTATGCATTTGGAACACTGACGTATAAATTGTAAATAAATTTAAATTATTATGCTAAGAAGTTTTTCTAAAATTTATCTAGAAGAAAGGAATTAGATAAACAATACTGCAAATTAATATAATCAATCAGGCCTCTCAATAAATAAAAGTTTATTATTTTTAACCAAAAATTAAAAATTTGGATGCAAAATTTTGAGTAATACACTTGGAAATACCTCATCATATAATTAATTAGAAATGTATAATTAAATTAATAACAAGCTAATTAACAGTAACATTAAGCTTAATTTCATTCAATCTAAAACAAACAATCGATCAGGCTCCGCATAACTGAAGTTTTAATGCTATTTTACGTAGATCTGAGTATAAAATAAAAGTTGCACTTGTGAAACAAGTGTTTTCGAAATAAATAAGCTTAACATTTTTAAACAGGGCCTGGATAACTCGCTTCGAGTTAATTGGGAACTGACTGTCTGCATAGTGAGAAATAAAGATAAAAAATTCTGAATCGTTTAAAATACAAAAAAACTAAAATTATTCAACTTTCGGGCCGCAAGTGAGAATATACCATGGAAGACAACGAGACAACTTTGCTCCGTAGTAAACAGCATTTATACACCCCCCAGCAATTATTTTAGTCTGTATAACTAGCACACAATCGACATTTTTCACACTTTTTTCATTTTTGGAATAACCTTGAACGTAATCCGCATCAGTTGTTGGCACTGAGCCATTTAATGATTGCCAAAAAGTAACATTTTTGTGATTTGGCAACTTACTTAGACACTTTATCATCGCAGTTTCAAGCGTAACTAATCGCAGCTGTTCTGTAGGTGAGTTCCGTAAATACACTTCACCTGAGTAATTTAATTTGGGAGGTGGGGGGGGGGAACGTAAAGATTATTAATTGCATTAGTCATTTAACCTAACAGCCAATTCTAGATTACATCATCAACGCTTTTCACTCTGGACTGACTACAGTCGCAATAAATTAACTTTCTAAACATTCTGAATTATTTATTACAGAACTTCTAAAATATTTCGTTATCTGAAACTTTTCTCTTTCTTGTATTATTGCAAAATAGAACACAGAAGAACCTTTCAAGTATAGCGCATTGCGAATTAAAATTATTTACAACTTGGAATAATTAAATTTTAAAATTTTAATAACTAAACCAAAAAGAATACATCTAAAAGTTTCGCTTCCTGAAGTTAATTTACTGTGAATCCTTTTTAAGGCGACCGCTTACGTTGCTAGTCTTCGTGATTATCTTGAAGAAATAATATTAACTGCGGTGTTTATTCACATCTTAGACATCTTACAGAAAGAAGTCTTAGAAAGGCAGTCTTCAAGGGAATTCGTTGATTTTACTATCCTAATGATGGAAAAAAATCGCCAACCAATTACAAGCATATCTTTAACGAATTTCACTTAAAAGATTACTTTTTCAATCTGTATGATGACGTGCTCATCGAAATCTGTTGTGCTCATTGTGATCGTTAAGAAGAATAGGTGAAAAATCGTTAAAATGATAACTTTAATGGCTTTATTAGATATTCGATCGAAGCCGTGTGCGTTTTTTACATTCAAATTTTAGATAATTTTTATAATTTTCCTGGGAGATGATAGCTGAATCCTCTAGTTCTGCGCATAGTCCGTTGTATAAGATGAGCTAAATTTTCAAAACTGCGATGTGTATATTGCATAGGTAATGATGTGTGAATCAAATATTAAGTCTCCATAATTCCTTTATCCAATAATTAAATTATGTTGAATTCAGCCATGTCGGTCTGCAATTGTTATATCTTATCTTCTAACTACACAGTAAAACTTTGCTAAATTACATCTACGTAATAAACCATTACCACTGACGGGACGACTCAGTGTAAGGATTGGTAACTGGTTGGTTGCATTTGTTTAAGTTGCATATTACTTATTGCATATGGAACTAAAATACATTTATTATAAATCGATGCGAATTTCTATTATGCATGACGACGACTCGCAATTAATATTGAATGCATAAGTATGGATAAGAATTGTCCTCGTTATGTAAGGATTTTGCTAGTGGCAGGAGTCCCTCTAGTCGAGAACATGGAGGTAGGAAGTAAGATGGAGTCGCCCTAAACAAGTTTCTCCCGTACCCTGCTCTGAAGCACCGGCGATCCTTACGTGGTGACCAAAACATTGGGTCATTTACCATTGAGTTCTATGGGATTTGACGCGTTCGGATGTAAATATTTTGTAATCACGTCGTAAATATACATATAAATGTACATATTTTCTTTTTCTACAACACTTTAGAGTCCTAAGAATGTGAAAACAACATATTTTTAAACAACATTTCATTCTGAACGGAATTAAATGCTATACTTTTCACAGGACAGTTTTCTCAGAATGGTTTAATTTGAATGAAATATTTTCACAAGTTTTCGTTAATTACATTAGAAAAAAAAAAAAAAAAAAAAAAAATGAGGTAATTCGATTTTATTCGGTTAAGGTACAAAAATTAAGATCAAAGTTTATTGTATTATTAATATTAAAATTATGCATTATTTCTTTTCTATTTATAGAGCTTCTTCCTAAAATACTTTCTTAAATATGACATGATTTTTTGGCTCCTGAGGCATCTTTTAAATCGAAAAATGTAAGTCAATTTATAATTAATGCTCTATTCGGTTCATTTTAAATTAGAGATTCCTAATAATTAAATAGGTATTAAATAGTACTTGACTTTCTCTGAACATTTCTGAAAGGGAATAAAATAAGTTTTTTTTTTTTTTTTTTTTTTTTTTTTTTAAGTATTATTTAAAACTTGTAACTGAGTTATTATAAAATGTAACGGGAATAATTCTTTTAATTATACTTATAAGATTTTTTTTTTTTACCCTTCATTTCAACAATACATATTCCAAAACTCTTTATTACGTTCTTAAGTGCGCATCTCATAGCATTTGCTTTACAATACCTTTTAACAGATTGCTTTCCAATACGAACAATTCTGGCTTAAATAGTTTTATAACGTATTTGTCAACAGGATTTAAATTTATGTTTACAATTCAATATTAAGGTTATTATATATTTATATAACATTTATAATCATTATAAATTAGATACATTTAATAATTAGATTTCTTCACAGTACTTTCACAGTTGTTTATAAGTGAATAAATTCTTCATTTCAAATACATTTATAAATAATTTAATGAATATTTAAGTATTTTGTCAAAGGCAGATACATGCTTTTTGCAAGCACATGCATAAATACCCATACATATTTCCTATTTTTCATTTCCGGCATGTGCAAATCTTTAATTTCTGTGCATTATATTCACTATATTTTTCGTGTAAAGTAATTTACACTAATTTAGCATACACCCGAAAGTTTTACATAAAAAATATATATGAATATAATTTGAATAATGGATTGCAGCATTTGATGGTAATTTTATTTTTAATTAACCCAAATAAGTAAAACGTGTAAGCCCAAAGTGATTATTTTTCAGATATATAAAATTAAAACGATAAGTTTAAAATGAGCAGCCGTAAACCTCTCCTGTAAAAAATTTTAAAAGGTACATGTTACAATAATATATAGATGTGAAAAAAATTTATTTTATTTAAAACATTTTGTCGTTTGGAACATAAAATAAAAGTAGCGAGTACTCTATCAAGGGTATCGAAAGGCGTAATACAATTTTAAAGGTACCGTAAGGTATTTTTCATTCTTTAAGCATAACATTTTTGTTAAAATCTATATTTTTGTAGTTCACAGCTTAGAATTTTATAAAACAAATTCATAATCAAAATCGCTGTTGTTAGTTATCGAAAAATAACCAAGATGTGATTTTTGTGTAAATGTCAGTAAACTATACAAACTGCTATTATCCATCACACTATGAATGTTTCTTTCATGCGAAAGTGTCCCTTTTTTGATTTGTATGGAACTGTCGTGTGTCGAAATACTATCAGAATACTGTCAAGCGAGCTTCTGAATGTAAACAAAGAATCTGGTGACCCAAGCTTCAAAGCAGTGCTTCACTTTTAGCGCGGGTTGGCCCCTCCTCCCTTTCCTACCTCCATGGTCGAGAATATGATATGTCAAGGTCATCATTATTACGTAGTCCTTACTTCACGACTTGCTGCTACATGCCAGAATAACCAGCAAAGTATCAACGTTTCAAAGAAACCAAAGAGTCAGATAACAAGTTCGTGATTTATTTCTCCAGAATTTTATGAGGATCATTCTAGCAACTATAAATATTCATCATGATACAAATAACCTTGTTTTACGAGTTGTTTACCTTCACTGTTGCGAATGTTTCCAACTCGAATGGAAATTTATGGGAGTGGTTAACTCGAACGAATGCATTTCGAGGTCACTGAACCACCACTATACTCTAAGCTCGTCTGATAGGAGAAAACAAACACACACAATCGCTTTCTCTCTGCTTTTCTATTACTCTTATCTGAGAGTATTTGTGTGCAGTCAATTAGTTCTGTTTGCTAATACTGAGATTGGCGTTGTTTTTCCGTTCTATGATAAATTCAGAAACATAAACATCCGACATTTCTCTCTTTTGAGAAATATCCACGAATGTATCTTATATATTGATTAAGGTTGGTTAATACCTAAATAAAAATGTAATTTGCCATAATAGGTGCTATGAAATACTTTTTCTCCGCCGCTTTAATGTAAATTACGATCTTCCTGCAGTTTCACGTAATTTGAATCTTTTGTGGAGATGGTCACATTGAGGAAGTGGTTGATGCTCAATATCTGTGTTTTTCCATGTTGTAAGAATTATTGGTCACTTATACATATAGTAATAATATATAATCTTGTTTTCGAACTAAATGAATTTAAGATCATACAACATATATACATGTCATAATAAGAGCAAATCAAAAGACGGAACACTGTAGATGCGTGATTAGACCCATATTGAAGAAGATGTTGATTGCGTACTCCTATTATTATATGGCATTAAAATATAATTTCTCAATATGAAAATTAACATCATAAATATTTATGTGCATTACATTTAATTATAAGTAATGATTATGTAAAAGTTTATTTTGTGATATTCTGTGATAACAAGAACCTTACCTGAAGAATTATGATTATGTGAACTCTCAAACAAAAAAACTCTTGGACTGAAATGCTGAGAAATTCAATAGGACTCTAAAAATTAAAAATTTATTTAAAAAAATTGATATTTATAAATTATACTTTACAGGACAAAAATTTTATGATTTATGGTTTTTTTTTTTTTTTTTTTTTTTTTTTTCCTACATTTGCTAGTGTTTTAACTCTTTCTCTTTTTCTTTTTGAAGGGGGGAATATGTAAGATAAAATTATATGAATCAGAATTATGATATAACTATAAACATTAATTCTTCCTCTCTATTTCTAAAATCGTAATAACCTCTCTGCATTGCGTCATTTCTAGATCACTCTATGGCCCGCGCAGCTCTGATGACGTAATAATTGGAAACTGAAACTGCCTTTGTAAACCAAAACTTTTCTCTTCGCCTGCTTCCATCTTGCATAACTACGCACTTCAGCTTTTGTTCTCTACTGTGCTAAGATGTAATTTCGCTGGCTTGCTTTCTATCTCAACAATATCAAAAATGTAAATCTTCTATGGAAAGGTACGACTAGAGTGCCAAGTGATTGTGGCCACAAATATCAGTTGCCTATAAAAATAGAATTAAAACTGCCTCGACTGCCAAGTTCTTTAGATATTACAAGAATAGAAATTGCGTAGTATTTGATTGATTGCGTAGTATGCTAGTAATGCTAAATCAACATCTTCTTCAATATGGGGCTAATCACGCATCTACAGTGTTCCGTCTTTTGATTTGCTCTTATTATGACATATATATATAATGGAGTACGCGAGGTGATCACCACGAGAGATTTCATACATTTATTTTTAATAGCTAATTAATTACATTCTTTAAAAATATTAGTGAAATTTATTAATTACAAAGAACCACTCGTAGCGACGGCTTCTGAGAGTGGCTAGTACTTTTTTTTAACATAAATAAACTTTGGAACTTAACATCAACTCTCCTAGTTGACAAAATCCCCAGAAGACCCAACCACCTGGAATAGCAAGTGACAATGGCGAATTTATGAAGTGGTAGACCCATTTCATTCAACTTTAGACCCCCCTTCTTTTTAAGACACAGTATTAATTATTAATTGTTTTAGTTTGGAAACTGATTCAGGAGCCTCTCAGAACGCATAGATCCTCTGAATGCCGTCTTAATATGCTTAATATTCGCAACCCCTATCCGCGTCTAACGGACGGTCGTCTTAGAGAGAGGCCAGTGCAATTAGTTTCTCAATAGCGCTCAACATTTTTAACAATGGAAAAACATTTCTCAGCTAACATAGGCATATAATTAGGATTGCAATAACCTGTAATGTTCCGAAATTCCACAGCGTCATTTTGTGCGATTGTCCAAAAGATTTACAAAATTTATTATTATTGCAGTAATAATAAAATGTAGACTCGTACTTTAATAGCTAAAATAAAGTAAACCGATACATTAATCACGTTTAATTAATCAAAAAGGATATATAGCAGGGAATGCCAATAATCATGCGCACATTATCCTCTAACGGTCTCTTGAAGATTCTTATAAAATATTTTTATTCTTTCAATCTCTGGAACGCAGAGCTACACCTTATGAGCAGTGCCTAGCGTTACTGATATCTAGATATTCTAAAAACCATAGCAACTGTTTGTATTGTTTGACAACGAAATTCTTGATATGTGAACCCTCTCTAAGATGAACTTTCACGATTCCAGGTGATTTTCGTCTTCTCTGCTAAAATATGAGCTTAGAAAGGTAATATTCAATAGTGATGTTTGTTTATACTGTAAGGAATACGGGGTATTTGTTTCTAAGACTAAAAAGGTGAACGAAGGAAGACAGTTTACTCTATTTTTTTATATTTCTTTACAAGATAAAGCATGCATACTGTTACGAATTTTGTACACTGAGAAATAAAAAGTAATAAAATAAAAATCAGATTTTATATTACGCCCAAAGGAGCTTTTTTTTTTTTTTTTTCTTTTTCCTACGTTCTGGTGTGCTACCTATATTTATTAAATATCATGTTCTGTGCACTTACATCATAAAATTCAATTCAAGAGCAATATTGCAAAATAATTTTAAAAGGAGCATATCTTTAGAAATTCCGTTACACAGTCTCGCGCGCTGGAGTTTTTTTTTTTTTTTTTCCGTACAATGTTGCTATTGCTCGCTTTGAAATCGTTGAGTTTCTTAATCAAAAATTCGTTAAAGTTTCACAAAATATAAAATAGATAATAAAAAAAAATCGAAATTCGGGTTTCCAGATCCCCATATTCTTTCTAGTGGAGGACAACTTTGATGTTTCTAGGTACCAAAATTTGATGTTTCTAGGTACCGTTGTTTTTTCACAGCGCGAGAAACATTCATACTAGGGGACAGTTCTATATCCCCCGTTCTACTGGACCGATTGACGAAATTCAATATTTTCATGTCTTTTCATGTCTTGAATTCAATTTTCATGTCTCAAGCGCGACTTAAAATATGTATTAGATTTATATTATTATTATTATTATTATTATTATTGTAAGGGCACAGCCCTGATCCTAATAGCCGCCATAAACCGGCCGTATGATCAAGAAATGGGACGCTAGAAATTAGATTTACTATAGCAATGTTCTAATATAGATATTGTGACACAAAATCAGACTTTTTCTGAAATGACATGGCAGTTTTTTCCATATTTCGATTCTACGACTCAAATTAAGCCTAAATATTAAATTTTGTAAAATTTGATTCGAAATTTACGGTGAAATTCAAAAATTTATCTTGGCGCATTTTTTTCACTTTGCGTCAAGAGTTTATGCAGGCATAGAGCAACTTTGATACATATTGTTACAAACCCCTATGCACACAAAACTTAGGCTTACAGTTCCACGACCTACGGATCCGAACCATATTGTTACCAATTTTGTCTAAGAATAGATAATTTTAGTGAAATTATATGTGAAATCCTTGTATGTTTCTCTGCAATGTAACACGAAAAGCTGAGAGAGACAATGCTCTACCGGAAAAATAAGAATACATTGTCATGTCTGTTTAACATTGAGTGTATGGCTATCTCGCTAATTTGGCTAGAAATCGCCAAAAGTCGTCAAACTTGGCGACATATTGAAACTGAATAACTGTAATTGATACTCTGTGTAACCGTGACCATATTCGGCCCTCATATGCTCTCCGCTTATTTCGAGAAGCAGAAAGTACTATAAATATCTCGGCGGTCGGGTGAAAACTATATAAGCAGTTTCTGAGTAGTAGTTATAGTTGTTAGTTCAGCGTGAGTTCAAAGTACTGAGATATCTCCGGGTTAGCTTCGCTGTTTAGATGCGCTTTGCAGTGCGGTGTGTTTAACGTTCTTAGTAGTTTGAAGTGTAACTACTGCTTGTACTCTATGATACTGTGAAGAGCTGTACGAGTGGTTTTGGGAAATGCTCCATTATTATGAAGTGCTTCTTTTGTAAAATAAATTTTATTAAGCTATCATCGGTTCCGTGTGTATTCAATTTATTATGAACCGTACTCACGCAAAAACACATATTTTTTATACTTTCTGCTTTAGACTTCTTTCTTTACCGAACAGCATTGTACTATATACATATACTATTTAAACTTTCAGTAGACAGATGATTCAGTGTAAGCAAATTTATTTTACGTTATAACGTATATGCTAGTGTAAGAAGGCTTATAAAATGTGACAATATGGAATAGATGTAGTAAATCAAGACAGTTTTAAAAATAACGGCACGAAGAGTCTTTAAACCGTTGTCATAGATGCCGCCTGAAATAAGCGTAGTTGCTTTATTTTAAGAAACGGTGGAATTGTAACAGTTATTTCAATAGATTATTTTTTATATTAAATCTTACCTACACGTCTACTGTTTCATCTGCTCTTTCAGAAAGTGTTTGTGTGTGATTGCGGCAAAGCCTCGAGGGCTATCTGCCTAAGGGAAGGGATGCCTTCGTGGAGGACTTTCTAAGGAAAACTGACCTCGCATATGCGTTACACATGGGGACAACCACGAAAACGGCCATGCAGCCAGCCCGTTCGCGGGATTCGAACCTCGGACCGAACTATTAGTGTTCAGCGACTTTACGCTGGTATTCGTTTCAGAAAGTGAAAATTGAGTAAGTTTACATAATAAAAGATAACCTAAGTTAGAAAGGAAGCTCTGACTGTTGATGGATTAGTTACACGAGAAGATGCACAAGCTCGGGAGCAAGGATCTTAGCTTTTAATATTTGATTTGTAAATGGCCGAGTTATTGTATTATCAGACAGCAAGCGGCGAAAGTGAAATTTTGTTATTATTTCTAGTTGTAACTTCAAGCTAAAATATCAATAAACGTTTTAGTTTATACGTTTGTTGTCATCAATTTATCTCTAGGGCAATTCTTCTGCCCCCAAAATTTAAGTGTAATCAGATCATGACCGTCGGAACAGTTCAGAGAAATCACACTGCATTAGCCAACAAAAAGTAATCGGCGGAAAAATTGTTGACGCGAAGAATGTTACGAAAACACTTATGAAGTGTGCGAACTTCATTCTCTCTCTTTTCAGTTTGGAAGATTTATAAATCGTACATGCTCGGCAATGAATTACTCTAGGGCCATCATTTAATCTTTTTCCCACTACCAAATATATATATATATATATATATATATATATATATTAATTTTCTAATTAGAGTTATCTGTTGGGAAAGAAAGCGAAAAACTATTGCTAACTGAAACTAAACACTGTTAAATCTCGCAAAGACAGAAAAAATATTAATAAACAAGCAAAAACTTAGAAGCTTAAAGTCTGCTTGGGTAATCATCAAAAACGCACTTTTTAAAATGAGATAAAAAATCTAAAGCTTTCAGATTTTATATTGCGCGCAAACGAGCCTTTATTTAACGTTTTGTGTGCTATCTTTATTTATTAAATAACATGTTCTTCGCACAAAATTATTTAAAAAGAGCATACCTTTAGAATTTCCAATACACAGATTTCCAATACACACACGCGCTTGAGATAAAAAAATGTTTCTCCCCCCCTCCCTTACAGTGTTGCCATTGCTGGCTTTGAAATCTTTGACTGTGTTAATCAAAAATTCGTTAAAGTTTAACAAAATATAAAGCAGATAATAAAAAAAAGAATTCTAAATTCCATGTTCGGGTTTGCAGAGGCCTATATTCTAGTGGAAGACAACTTATTGAAAATTTGATGTCTCTAAATACCGTTGTTTTATCACATACATATATTCATGCAGATTCTTTGTTATTTAATTTCTTTCAATATAATACAGAGCTCTTATTATTTGGTGGCAACAATTTGAAATGTGAACCAACATTTATAGTGAATCAACGCAAAATGCCAAAACGAAATTAATAACCCTTCTGGGCCAATTGTCCTTTTGGGCTAATAATACATGCATAAAAATAAAAATAAAAAGTCGCTCAGCCGGGATAGTGGTAAGCGACGCCGACTGCCGTACCGAAGGGTCCAGGTTCGAATCCCGGAGGAGGCATGGATGTTTGTAAATGTATAGTGTCTGTGCAGCATGGGGCACTCGAACGCATCTCCCGAGTTCCTCTCCATCAAAATACGAGGCGGAACTGAGCAAAACTGTACTATCACCTCAAGGCTAGAGGTAGAATTCTTAAGCAATATTACTTTGCTCTTACAGCAGAACATTATGGTTATGGTGCTGAAGAGGACGTCTTAGAAAGACTACTTCTGGTTCCTCGTCGGAACGACATTGGAGCCAAAGATGGAGGCTGCAATTAATAAAAAACTGTACAACTTTTCTGCCCACATTCTGAGGTTAACTTCTCGGAGGGACTTTGACCTCCTCTCCTCTAAGGCAGTGCTCCGCAACCTTTTCTCACCTGCGACGCACAAAAAAATCTTTCTGGAATTTCGTGGCACACCTAAAGCTAATGTATATATGTATTGATTTATACACAAAATTTACAATAAATTTTTGTTTTTAATTTGAAAAATATACAATTATAAAACCATAACATATTTATTTATATGCAATCATAATAATTATCAATGCGATACCTGCGCTTGCTTCAATGAACACAAAAGTTTTATATTCGGCTCAATATCTGACAACGCAATCAAGTAATTTTTGTATACCATTTTTTGTTATTACTGACTGCGAAATTTTTTTAAAAAAATTGAAAAACAAAAATTCTTCAATTTGATTGGTTTATTTCAAATTAAAAAAAAAAAAACAGTTTTAGAGCTATTATTTTTAATTAAAATGGTCTGAAACCAATACATTTCGTTTAAATTTATGTTTAAAAAAAAAGTTATATATTTTTGAGTTCCGAGTTATCAAGGAAGTGCCGAAAAAATTCAAATGCTGACACACTTACAATCACACACACAACCACACAACAGTGAAATGTATAAAAACATTTAAAATAGACATTATTAAGGGAAAAAATTATCATTGTGTATTAAATACATGATAAAAAATTGCAAAATGTCAAATACATGTATTTGATTGCGGCACACCGGTTGCGGAGCACTGCTCTAAGGTTTGAATTTTCATATGCGCCCCCTGGTGGATAGAAAAAAGACGATTGCGCAGTTATCTTCTGGAATCACGATGGCGTAACGTTATGTAATCCACCTCGAGCTGTAATGTATCTGCTTTATAATTCCTTTTGTAGTATTTTTAAAAGTAAATATTTAAAAAAAACATTTGTCGAGTGCTTTTTATAAAGAAAGGAAATTTACATTTCTGGTACAAGGATAAAATTTCTATTGAATTCATAAGCTTAAAAAATCCAGGTCAGTCTCTAAAAGAACTGCCGAGCGTTTTGTATTTTACCATTTGAAAAGCTGTACGAAAAGGTATCTTAATGAAAACTGATAGAAATACAAACGAAGATGCATATTCGTATGTCGAAAAATTATTAACATTCATTGCCCAATCTCTTCTTTCGAGGGAAAGAGTGAAGTCTTCTCGGAAAAGCGCCGATTCTCTCTCTTCTCATGTTCGAGTGACGCGTGCGAACCTTCGAAAATAAACTATCGCGATGCAAAAAGTTATAAAAAAGAAAAATCCGCTTTTTCCGCTTCAGAATTAGTCAACAGGTGTTACGAGAGAAAAGGTCAATGCACGCATTTCGCAACGAATTATCACATCGTAGTGAATATATTGCGTAACTGAAGTTGTTTATTAAGGTGTCATACGAGTAAATATTAATCTCGATATGGTTACCAGCGTGTTGCCATTATGTGAAAGGGAATTAAAAATTCCCGAGCAAAACAACTCTAGTTTGACCTGAAAATAAAGTTGTTCTTGAAATCGACAATAAAATTCTTTCAAATGAGAATAATTATCCGGAAGTGTATTTGCAAATGTTAATTGTAGGAATATCGGGAATTAGTGTAAAGTATTATTTAAAAATACTGATAGATTCTGGAAGCCAAAATTCATACATAACAAAGTTAGGCTAAAATTTAAAAAGGTACGAAAAATATTAACATGTTTTTTTTTTTTTTCGGCGAGGTAGAAATAACGGAAAATCATAATCTTTACCGATTCACTCTGAGTAGTTTAGACGGGAAAACATAATTTCAAAACTGAAGCCTTATATCAAACAAAAATGTGCTCCTCGGTACTAAGGGTTAGGTTAGGTTATTTAATTACGGCAAAGCCTCGAGGGATATCTGCCTAAGGGGAAGGATGCCTTCGTGGAGGACTTTCTAAGGGAAACTGGCTCGTATACACGTTACACATGGGGAAAACCACGAAAACACTCATGCAGCCAGCCCGTTCGCGGGATTCGAACCTCGGACCGAACTACTAGCGTTCAGCGACTTTACCGCTCGGCCGCTGGTGGGCCTCGGTACTAAGGGATGAAGATAACGTATTGAAGTACTAAAGAACCAGGGAATGTATTGCAGTACTAAAGAACTAGGGAATGTGAACCAGCGATGTCTGTCAGAATGGGAATCGCTGTTTGTATAAGAAAAATTTTGAAGAAAATTGTTAGGCGCAGACATAACCGCACGTCTGTTTACAGGAAGAACGAAACTTCTTCATGGGCTACGAGTCAGCCTTTAACACTAATGCTGGACTTTAATGAGAAGAATAAGAAATGAAAACGCGGGTTTAAAGAATTCTCTGTCTATTCTTTGTCTTTGCGCGTTTCCGATGTAAAGTTGTCTGACTTACAATGCTCAGGCACCATAGGAATTTCCAATTAAGGAAACAAAGCAAAAAGCATATTAAAGGAATAAGCAAACTCAGAAACACTTTTAAGACACTTCGAAAAGAAATGGCGCGGATATATAAAGTAACCATAATCTGGATTTTTGACGATTTACGTATAAGCTACATAAGCTATAGTTTAGGGCCCAAGAAATTAAAATATAGTATAAGTATAGTATTAAAATATAGTATAAGGGCCCCATATCTCAAATAGCTTACGGCCTTATCAAGTCTAAATCCGGCCCTGATTCTGTACCTATTAACCGATCTGTAGCAGAAAAGTCCTTCTGCAAAACAGAAACTGATTTATTCTATGTTGAACTGCGGTGCTTAACCACCAGGGTGCCTGGGCGCCATAGCCCTACCCCTCATCGAATAACATGATAAAAGTTTCGAATTATGAGAAATATAACTGAATGAATGTGCTAAATAATTAAATGAGCAAGAGTTTAAATTCATATTTGCTAATAGTTAAATACAAATTTTTTTCCTTAAGTACCTAATTACTAATCCATACATAATTAACTATTTTTTTAACAACTATTTCACAGAAGAATACATGTACACACAAGAGAAACAAAAATACGAAGTGCGACGCCTTAGTGCCACTAGTAAAAACAAAAAGCAAGAAAAAAGAACAATATACAATAAAGAATCTGAGCAACAATTTGCATAACACATATACAAAATTACACATTACTAACATTTAGGATCGCCCTTGGGCGTTTACTGAAATTGGGGTCCCTAGTATCATAACAATAGTTAACAACCGCAGGATTGTCCAGAAGTTCCTGTTTATCATAAAATGCCCTAGATAGGCGGCAATAAAAATCAAAAAGATCCTCTATTCTTAACTCTTTACGAATTTGGCTATTCCGAATGTACCAGGGGGCATTACATATCATACGCAATACCCCGTTTTGGGCAGCTTGTAACTGCCTTCTCAAACTTTTGCACGAGTATGCCCAGACGGGGCATGCATAACTAAGAATTGGACGCAACATGGTTTTGTAAATGAGCAACTTTATCAATAGATAGAACACTGTTTCGAGCAATTAAGGGGAAGAGTGAAGCTTTACTAGCTCGAAACTTCCTGAGAATATGTGTAACGTGTGGGTTCCATGTAAAAGATTTACTGAGGATCACCCCAAGATAAGGGACCTGCTTGACCCAGGGAATGTCCACACCATACATTTGCAGGTGAGTCGGGAAATTCTTCTTAGTAGTAAACAGTATGGCATGTGTCTTGTCGACATTCACTTTGACTTTCCATTTGGTCAGCCAAGTCTCTAGCGAATGGATGTGGTGTTGTAGCTGTTGTATTGCTGAACTAACAAATGCACTTTGCGTTAGGATCTCTGTGTCAAACACTAACAATAGAAAAGAATACAAAAAAGTATTTGACTGTTCGGGAACCTAATAAAATAATTGAAGTAATAACAGAAGAAAAGAAACAAGGGATAAATTTTTTGCCGCATAATTCTGTAATTAAAGATTCAAGCGAAACAAAAAACATTGGACCAGTTTTAAACGCTTATATACGGAGACAAAGGTGTTTGTCAAAGAGGTGTTTATTGTGAGCGTAATAGCTGAGCCCCCAATGACAAAAAGCTGTGGAAGTAATGGCGAATTCAGCATTTGATAAAGATAGCTGTACCATCGCCTCTTTGACTTCTGCCACCAGAATGAAGATATACAGGACATTGTAGTTTGCAACAAAAATTGGATGATAAGGCCTACGTTTGTGTTCTTGTAGGAACATAATATCAGGGCAGTACTCATTCATAAAATCTCGAAGTTAGTTAATCTTGTGAGGTAAACGATTTGCGTTCCATGTAATAACATTTCGAAAATTATGCAAATTATCTAACTTTTTAGAAGTGTTATAATCCGGGATTTGATTTTTTACAATATTTCAGTAGGAAGTACACAGAGGTATGGTAGAAGTACTGGCACGAGGTTTAATCTCATCCCTGTATAGCTTGACTAATAGGAGCTTTATTATTTGCATTTTTAACTCCTGAAGGAGTTGTCACTGTAATTGGCCATATGTCCAATTTGGTCACAATTGTAGCACTTCAACAATGTCTATTTTTTTTAGCAAAACAGTTCTCCGTCTTGTGTGGCCCCGCGCACTTCACGCAATATGGTTTGAGACATACTTCAGAAAAATGATTGAAGTATAACTTTATTTTGTAATCATGATCATATTTTTGTAAAACTTTAACGAATTTTTGATTAAGAAACTCAAGAATTTCAAAGGGAGCAATGGCAACGTTATACAGAAAAAAACATTTTTATCTCCAGCGCGTGAGACTGTGTATCGGAAATTCTAAGGGTATGCACAATTTAAAATTATTTTGCGATATTGCTGTTGAACTGAATTTTATAGTTTTTAAGTGCGAAGAACACGATATTTAATAAATAAAGTTAACATACAAAATAATATTAAAAAATCTGATGTGTACACCACATGACTTCCTTGTACGGAATATTAAATTATACGCATTTTTCTTGCATTTCATTTAAACTTATTGGATTGAATTAAATCTACTTCGCCGACAGCGCATAAACCACAATAGAATAAATGCATTCTTTAAAATTCACTCTAGTATTTGTTTACCATAGCGACACTCTGGCGCTAGATTCACTTAAAAATTATTACTGTAACTAAATTTGTATTACTGTCAGTTTGCGCGCAGTGCTTCAGTACAAATTTTAAATTTTCGGAAAATACTGTTAGTTTTTTCTTTATAAAACAAATTCTTATACACTATTAAGTAAAATAAATAAAGAAAGTTAATCATCTATGTATAAAGATGACACACGGAAAATTTCATATATGTATGACAAAAACAATTTGAATTATTAAAACTCGAAAATCAGCTAAAATTCTCACTTTTTATGTTGCGCAAAAGTGATGACTCCACTTCAGTATTATATTTCGTTCATATTGTTGCGTGCGTACGGGTTCGTTATGAAATGAATGCACAAGTCCGATGAAAAATGAACAAAAATTTATTATTATCACAACAAAAATGGGAACAGCTTTAGTATAGCCCACCTTCAAAGTTTGGCGAATTTGGTTTGGCGCCAAAACATGAAATACGTTGTTTTGAAAAATGGTTGCCATCCAGATTTTCAACGAAACTCCGTGTTTCAAAAAATGGCGGCCATCTTGATTTCACCAGAAATCGTGGATAATAGAAATAAGTTTACGACTATTATACACGATTTTAAGAGAAAGAAATATTAAGAAATGATTAATAAAAATGATTAAGGTTAAAAGGATGTAATTTTAAAAACAATACCGGAAACCTTTAGCTATTTCACCTTTAATAAATAATTTGGTGTGACGTCACAATGTATTCTCCATGCTACGCGTAATTTGTATTTTCTCTTTAAAAAAAATAATGAATTGTTTATTATTGTAAATTAACATCAAATTCTTTAAATTTACATTTCTGAGCTTAGACGTAACTGAAAATAAGTATAATAAATTGTTTATATTTAAAATTATCATGATACAATAAGCGAATTCTACCAGTTATTACAACGATAAAGAACGTCGCAGTCTCTCATACTTGTATTTCATACAGCTTCCATATTTTCAAAGATTTTTAAGCTTTAGCATTTATACAAATAAAAAAAGTTTTTATAATTAATACTCTGGAACATATCAATTTTATCATATTTAAAAATTAACGTTTTGCTACGTAACAACATAATCCCTTATATACCAGTAAGTAGACAATTTTCATTATTTTCTAAAAATTTTAAACTTCACATTAATGAAAAACAGGTTCTTAAATTTCTAAATCACATTATATTTTCTGTAGGCAGGCATACTAGAATTCTACACAAAAATAAATAAAAAATTTAATTTCTCGCAATGAAAGATAATATTATAAGAAAATAAATACTACAAATTAGGAACACTAAGCAATGCTTCACATACACACACACATACAGTGTCTCACAAAAGTGATTGGACACTTGTGCTTTACAAAAGGAAACTGTAGTAAAATAAATTAAAAAAAACATGTAAAAGTTTTTTGTGGGTGTGTTTCATACTTAAGTTTAGTAACAATTATTACATAACATACACTTTCTCAAAATATTAAAATATCAATTTAAAAAAAATACAATTTTTTAGAACGGAGCAAAAAATGGCTCACATAAGTGATGGGACACTTAGTTTTCCATCAAATATTTATCCAAAAATTTTACTTTATAAAAGGTTTTAATATTTTGTTGGATTTCCTTTTACTTTTAAAACATGATTTAATCTACTTGGGATGGATTCGACTAATTTTTTTGCGATTTCTGGAGTGATTTTACCCTATTCTTCTTGAAGCACCGATTTTAATTGCTGTTTTGAAGAAATGGTGCGTTTGCGAAATTCTTCCCTGGGTTTTCTGCACACCAAGATTCTACCGTCAGAATCAAATATATTAAATTTACTCTCATCAGCAAATATAACTTCATTCCAGTAATCAGAATTCTTATTTATGCTGGATTTTGCGAAAGCCAGTCTGAGGTTTCTATTCTTTTCACTCACGAAGAATTTTTTCCTTTTCCTGACTGCTCTACCGTGTTATCCAGCAGATCGAATTACTCTTCCAATAGTCTCAGGATGAACAATTACTCCATATAATGCTTGTAAATCAGGCAGCAACTTTGGAAGCACTCATTCTTGGATTTTTTTTAATATTTCGAACGATAATTCGCTTTAGTCCATTGGATAGCTTTGATGGTCGGCCAGGTCTTCTTTTATCCTGAATCATATGATTCTTTTTATATCGTTTAATGATATTAAAAACTGTTGAATGACTCAGGTTAACGGTTTAAGCAGTTTCTCTAATAGAATTTCCACGTTCAATATGCAAATTAATAACTAATTTTCGAATTTCAGGCAAAGTTTCTTTTCGTTTAGCATTCATGGCTGCACAGAGATAAAAACAAGAATTCCAAAACAAACTGGAGAGAAATACTGCAGACGATTGCGATAAATTATTGCCAATTGCTTTTGAGTAAAAATAAAAACCCCAAAAAATATTTTTATTGCTTACTTCAGACAATTTTTGTTGCATAGTACGTAGTAGTATCCAATGGTGTCCCATCACTTATGTGAACCATTTTTTGCTCCGTTCTAAATTTTTATTAAATTAATATTTTGAGAAAATGTATGTTATGTAATAATTGTTACTAAATTTAAGTATGAAACACACCCACAAAAATTTTTACATGTTTTTTTTAATTTATTTTATTACAGTTTCCTTTTGTAAAGCGCAAGTGTCCCATCACTTTTGTGAGACACTGTATTATCAAAGAACTCATATTATCAAGTGCGATTACGATTGCAAACACTACGTATTATAATAATGAGGTAAAAGTTACTTATAGGGTCAAAGTTTACAGTTTTGCTACTGTTGAGTAGATCGTCGGGCTATCGATATATATAGTAAGTCGGAAAGCATTATAAACATATCAAAACCAAAAAATTAAAAATACAATTTAAATGAAAAATGATGTCTTAAATATAATTCACAATTAAAACAACAATACAAATTTAAAATACACAAACGATATGTTAAACATTGCATATAAAATACATTACATTACAGCTCGTCATCACAGATTATCTCGTTTTCCTTTGTACACAACGATCCGTATTCGCCCGAAAAACATCAAAGCTCGGTGTCCATGTACACATCCATCTATTTCCACCTTAAAAATATCAGAGAATTGCACAACCTCGGCATTGCGCACTACATTGGCTCTGCCCATGTACACATCGATCTATTTTCACTTAAAAAAACATCGTGGAATTGCGCAAACTAGGCACCGCGCACAGCCTCGGCATTGCGCACTACATTGGTTTTGCCCATGTACCCATCGATCTATTTTCACTTAAAAACATCCTTTAATTGCTCAAACTAGGCACCTTGCACAAACTCGGCATAGCGCACTACATTGGCTTTGCCCGTGTACACATCGATCTATTTTCACTTAAAAAAACATCGTGGAATTGCGCAAACTAGGCACCGCGCACAGCCTCGGCATTGCGCACTACATTGGCTCTGCCCATGTACACATCGATCTATTTTCACTTAAAAAACATCCTAGAATTGCGCAAAATAGGCACCGCGCACAACCTCGGCATTGCGCACTACATTGGCTGTGCCCATGTACACATCGATCTATTTTCACTTAAAAAACATCCTAGAATTGCACAAACTAGGCACCGCGCACAACCTCGGCATTGCGCACTACATTGGCTCTGCCCATGTACACATCGATCTATTTTCACTTAAAAAACATCCTAAAACTGCACAAACTAGGCACCGCGCACAACCTCGGCATTGCGCACTACATTGGCTCTGCCCATGTACACATTGATCTATTCCCACTTAAAAAAACATCCTAGAATTGCAGAAACTAGGCATCGCGCACAACCTCGGCATTGCGCACTACACTGGCTCTGCCCATGTACACATCGATCTATTTTCACTTAAAAAAACATCCTAGAATTGCACAAATTAGGCACCGCGCACAGCCTCGGCATTGCGCACTGCATTGGCTTTGCCCATGTATATGGCAATCTCTTTTTACTTAAAAATCAGAAATTGAATAAACTCTGCATTGCTCATATACTAAGAAATCTGCTTTCACTTAAAAGAAATCGGAGAATTGCAGAAATTCGCGCATAAGCAACTCCATTGATTCGCATTAAAAAAAAAAAAAAAAAAAAAAAAAAAAAAAAAAAAAAAGTTTCTAGAAAAATTGAGTTTACTACAGGCGAATCAAGGTCCTAGCCTAATTGATTTCTCAGCCGTACATTTCTTGCAAATACTACCATTCGATGACTTTTTCTGACTAACTAACCAGCATGGTATCTTACATTTTTCACAGAAAACGTTATCCTTCAATAATCGACAATCCATCAAAAATCCTCTAAAAAGTTCATACTATTGTTAATTCATACATAAAATATCTGTTCCCAAAATTTTACGCTTGTTTGAAAACTCCCACCTTAAATTTTCCTTTATAATCTCCTGATATTTAATTACAACATCACTAACAGCAGTTTTAGAGCAAGCAATAACTAAACGCAAAAATATCACCTCAAGTAGCCAAAAATATATATACAAAATAGTATTCACGGTATCTGAGCGTTAAACAATCGCCAATAACTGTGTTACGAATTGTGTATTTAGATATTAATTTTAGTAGAATTCTAATTTAAAATGTTGTATTTCCTCCTGCAACACAGCATAAGACAAATTTTAAGAGAAATCTATACTGGAAAAGTAAGAATACAGGGCACGTGCATTAAACTTTGAGTAAACGGATATGTCCGTAATTTGTTTTGAAATTGAATAAATGTAACTGACTACTAAATTAGCTGTAACCGTAATTCCCTCCTCTTCTTTACATTGCGTTTGGCGAATAGTATGGGTTACCAGATCATATCATTTATCGCCGCTCTTGGCGATATTTTTTTTGTTTAAAATTCCGGGTGGGCTATACTAAAGCTGTGCCCAAAAATGCTTAAATTTTCTCAAATTATCATGCAGTATTACAATATCTCACAGTAGTTATCTTTTAACTACTCAAATGTCCAATAGAAAGTAATTCAAAACAGCTAAAGAACGCTAATCCGCGAGTTCGCTACAATCAACAACAGTAGTTTTCTAAACAACAACAAACTAAGCAACTACTACAAACTGAGATGTTTTCCTCCTTTTATAAGATTTTAAAATCACGCGCTAGAATTTTCCAGTACTTTCTCGAAATCAAAAAGAGATATTTATTTATTTAATGCACGCGCTCTTGTATTTTCAATTTTTCCGGCTTAGCTTTCTTTTTTTGATATTCGTCACGCGCTGCACTGCGCGAGAAATAAAACCATTTAATTTATAATTGAATTAACATTAGCATTTTAAATACCAAATTCGTAACACTGCCCGAAGGACTGCACGTCCCGGGCAGTACAATCCCTGGACAGGAAGCTAAACTTACAACTGTGGCATAAATGCATTAATAAGCATTACATTACAATATTAAACAACATGAACAATAAATGCAATAAATAAAACAAATCAAATGCTATCAAATACAAATCAAACACTAAATGCAAATCAAATACTAAATACAAATCAAATCAAATACACATTTAAAAACAAAATGGACCATGGTCTTATACTATTTACAATTATTTACATTATGTACTATGGCCATAGTAATAAGCTAACCTGTCGTAAGAGTTCGAAGACTCACAGGTCCGAGCCACGACGTCATTCGTGTTCAGCACTGTATATGGACCATCCGAAGGTGACAGTAATTTAGGACTCAGTCCTTTTCGTTGAATCGGGTTCCACAACCACACCTTGTCTCCTTTGTTGGATCTATGTCTAGTAGCTCGCGTGTCGTATCTGGTCTTCACTTTCTCCGTCGCCAAGTTGGCTCGCTTTCGTGCAGAACGGTGCATCCCCTCAAACCGGGCCTGGACATCTTGGATGTGTTCCTCAGGCGATGAAGGCGCATCCGTAGGGCGACCAAACAGGCGGTCACAAGGCAGACGATGGTCTCGACAGAAGAGCTTCTGAGATGGAGAATAGCTGGTAGTCTTGCGTTTCGTTTCGACCCTAGCATGATTTCGGCGGCTTCCCGAGCTGGGTCTTTCAGACAAGGCGTCGGCATTTCCAGGTGAGGATCTCTTCTGAGGATGGATAATCATGCCACCAGATGCTGAAAGCAGTTTGTTGTTTTTGAAGTCTAAGGAAAAATTGTATTTCCTTAAAAAGTCCAATCCGAGTATGCATGGATCTGTGATATCCGTCACATATGCCGTGTGATGGTAGGCGGCACTTCCAAACGTGATGTTTACGTTTAACTTCCCAGTTATGTCGATCTTGTCACCAGACGCAGTCTGAAGGGTAACACAGGATGGCGTCCAAATAAGTTTATCTTTAAACTGTTCAGCTAAATCTTTCCAAATGATGGTAACATTAGCTCCTGTGTCAATGATCATATTGCAAGGAACTCCATCGATATTCCCATTGATGGACAGTCCGTTATTGTTGCCACTCACTATAGAGATCTTAAGCGCTTTAAAACAGGGTTTTTCATTATCTGGCAACCTCCGTTCCTTGATATGGTCATTAATTTGTTTCCTGCGTCGTTGCTCAGAAATTGTCTCAATTTTCGTACCCTGGGGTGTTCTGCAATTCTTTCGTACGTGGCCTTCAGCTCCACAGTTCCAGCACTTTGGTTTCTTGTCAGTCCTTTTCCTTCCCGTGGCATTTAATTGTCTGTTTAAATCGTATGCCTTATTTTCCGTGCTCTGGGGAGTTCTGCAGTTCCTTCGTAGGTGGCCTTCAACACCGCAATTCCAGCACTTTAGGGTCGGTTTCGTTTCACCACTATTCCGTCTTAAAGCATTCACTGGTCTTGTCAACTCATCCGTTTTATTATCCGTGCCCTGGAGTGTTCTGCAATGCCGTCGTAGGTGACCTTCAGAACCACATTTCCAACATCTTACAGCCACTTTGTTCTCACTGCTACTCCGTATCAAAGCATCGACTTGTCTGGATAAATCATCTAAACGAACCATCAATTGGTCCCCTCCCTGGGTCGTGGACTCGCACAGCTCTGACTGGGTAGCGATCTCTAAGAGTTGCATGCTGGGCTGCCTCCAATTTCACGGCGTACAACAGAGCACTTTTTACATCCTTTACATCTGCCATTCGTAGAGCCTTCTGTATTTCGGGATCCCGGATGCCATCGATGAAATATTGCAGGGACAGGATTTCCCTTGTTTCTGTCGGACACTCCGAAAAGGCGTGATGTGACAGCCTTTCAACATCCGTGGCGAGCTCCTGAAGTGTTTCGGTGAGCTTCTGTCGACGGGATTTTAATTGGAGCCTGCTGTAGTCTTTTAAACATTTTTCGCCGAAGCGCAGCTCCAAAGCGCCGGATAGAGCTTCGAAATCTAGCCTTAGATTTTCGGGAAGCGTCTGCAGGATATCCGCTGCGTCTGCTCTCAGAGAAGCGGCGAGATGACAGGCCTTAGCTTGGGAATCCCATCCATTCGCATCCGCAACGATAGAAAATTGTGTCTTATACACCTGCCAGGAGGTCTTCCCATCATATGTGGATAGCTTCAGAGGTGGAAGAGCAGGCATTGGTAAGAATTTAAAATCATCACTCCTGCTCCCTGCCGACGCTACGAATTTCTTTAAAGTATCCATTTCTTTGGCAACTGCAGAAACTCTCTCATCAATTTGTTGTTCGACGGCAGAAACTCTCTCTTCTATATGTTCTTTTACAGAAGAAATTCTTTCTTCTACTTGTTCTTTTACCGAAGAAACTCTTTCTTCTATTTGTCCAACTTTAGTTTCAACCGCGTCTATTCTGCCTTCCATAGCCTCAAATTTATTTTCTATTACGCAGGTAATTTCTCTTTTCATTTCGTCCTGACCTGCTTTCAGCTCATTTTTAAGAGATTTCATCTCTTCCTTAACGGATTCCTGGCCCAATTTCATTTCTCCTTTAACGGATTTTTGACCAGCATCCATTTTCTCTTTAATTTCTTCTTTAAAAGATGTTTGGCCAGCTTCCGTCTTTTCTTGTACAGCTTTTATATCTTCCTTAACGGAGTTGACGGCTCCTTCCATCTTTTCTTGGAAAGCAGCAAATGCAGTCATCATTTGCCTGAATTGTTCTTCCATCGCTCTTGTTATTGGCATTCAAACCCCACTCCTGACACCAAAAATTGTTGCGTGCGTACGGGTTCGTTATGAAATGAATGCACAAGTCCGATGAAAAATGAACAAAAATTTATTATTATCACAACAAAAATGCTTAAATTTTCTCAAATTATCATGCAGTATTACAATATCTCACAGTAGTTATCTTTTAACTACTCAAATGTCCAATAGAACGTAATTCAAAACAGCTAAAGAACGCTAATCCGCGAGTTCGCTACAATCAACAACAGTAGTTTTCTAAACAACAAACTAAGCAACTACTACAAACTGAGATGTTTTCCTCCTTTTATAAGATTTTAAAATCACGCGCTAGAATTTTCCAGTACTTTCTCGAAATCAAAAAGAGATATTTATTTATTTAATGCACGCGCTCTTGTATTTTCAATTTTTCCGGCTTAGCTTTCTTTTTTTAATATTCGTCACGCGCTGCACTGCGCGAGAAATAAAACCATTTAATTTATAATTGAATTAACATTAACATTTTAAATACCAAATTCGTAACAATATTATAACTCATAATGCACAAAATTTATATCATTTAAAGCAGTGCTCCGCAACCGGTGTGCCGCGGAACACTGGTGTGCCATGAGTAGGATATAGGTGTGCCGCAATCAAATACATGTATTTGACATTTTGCAATTTTTTATCATGTATTTAATACACAATGACAATTTTTTTCCCTTAATAATGTCTATTTTAAATGTTTTTATATATTTCACTGTTGTGTGGTTGTGTGTGTGATTGTGTGTCAGCATTTGAATTTTTTCGGCACTTCTTTGATAACTCGGAACTCTTTGGTGTGCCACGAAATTCTAGAAAGATTTTTTGTGTGTCGCAGGTGAGAAAAGGTTACGGAGCACTGATTTAAAGAATAGAATTATCTAATCGTTGCCACATGTTCTATTCAAATACTATAATAAAGCTAGAATGATGTATAAAAGAAATTAAGCAAACAAAACAAAAAAGAAACAGTTTTTCAAAGACGATTGAGTATTTCTCATTCAATTAATTCAGTTCTCACTTCGCGAGAAGGCAAAAATACATAAAAACTCAAAATATCTATATTAAAAATTACGAAGTAAATCTTAAAACACTTATTTCCGCGAAAAAATCCCAGAAAGAATTAAGCATGATTTAATTGGCAATAATAAATGAATGCGTTATCTTTGTTGTTGCGAAGCTAAATTTCTCTAGATTGGCAACAAATCCACTAGTCTCCGTTTCAAATGTAAACATCAATGGCCGCCATTAAAAAAGGCTTAAAAAACTCTTTCTTCTATTTGTCCAACTTTAGTTTCAACCGCGTAAACAACTTTAATTATTAAACAACCGGCAATTAAACAACTTTAAAATTGCTGATAATTCTAAACATATTGCACACAGATTTACTAAAGGCATAAAATCCTTAACCAGAAGATAAAAACAACAAATTCAATCATTTTTAAAGCAAAAAATTTACAATTTACCAACATAAACTGAGAAAAGAAACTGAGATTACTCAGCCGGGTAACAGAGTGGATATATATATAAATATATTTATATACGTTTGGTGCGGCCGATTGCAACCAAAATACGAGGTGCACATCTACATGTTATAGCAGTCCTATATACAAAATTTCAACGTTCTGAGGCTACTCGTTTTTGAGTTATGCGAGATACGTACGTACGCACGTACGTACATACGTTCGTACAGACGCCACGAAAAATTCTCTTCAGAATTAATTTTAAAGCAGTTTTATAATTTTTTTGAAGGAAAAGAGTATTTTATTCTGTCCTTACGTACAGATATCACGCAAAAACATCGTTAAATTGCATTCGATAGCGGTCAAAATGGATATTTTCGTTGAAATATGCTGCCTGAAACTTTTCGCGATTATAATACTTCCTGTTTACTTCGTACAAGGAAGTAAAAAACGCCCTTTTGGACGTAATTTAAAATCTGAAACATTTCAGATTTTATTATTTATTTATTTATTTATTCTCGCCCTCTGTATTGCAGCAAATCCTCTTCAAATTACGGGCTCTTGACATTTGTCTATTGAGTAATTCCAACACTGCTCTCAGATTTGACCTTCTTAGGAAGGAGGTCGTCAAAAGAGGGTTTACCATACTTCAACATTTCTGGCGATCCACAAAAAATTATCTGTCTATCTACACTTTTGATACGAACTACCACTTGTGATTAGCTTTCCTAAGAATTGGTATTGATCATCATCTCTATAACACGCTCACCTTCACAGAAGACGTAAAATCGTTTGGGATCATGGCTTGCGCTCGTAAGTCGGAGATTTCAAATGCACAAAGCTATGCGCTTACGCAGTGGAAAAGCAAAGTGAAGTTAACAGCACCCGTCTAAAGTGATCAAATCTACATATAAGATAAAAATTATCTGCAGACGCGACTTGCGGTCTAAGAAAAGATAAAAAGATAAAGTTGATCAGTTTAAAATTTACAAAGTTTCATTTCTTTATTCAGTGATTTTAAATGAATAACAGACAGCAACTCTTCCCATCTGTACTCTTTAATAAGAGTACAGGCAAGAAGAACTTAATCCACGGTATCTTACCCACACAATGATGTTGTGTTGTGGCTTATCTGACTTGCCTGACAGTAACATCAGAACAAGCCACGAAGCAAAGTTGCGCCTGTCGTTGGGAAACGACTTCGCTCAGTTCCGCCCTC
This sequence comes from Stegodyphus dumicola, assembly GCF_044657685.1. Taxonomy (NCBI): domain Eukaryota; kingdom Metazoa; phylum Arthropoda; class Arachnida; order Araneae; family Eresidae; genus Stegodyphus; species Stegodyphus dumicola. The sequence continues at coordinate 33,994,435 of NC_140772.1, forward strand.
AATTTTGATGGACAGCACGCCCGGGGAACGGGTCCGAGGGTCTCCCACCCCTCATCCCCTACCAACAACCTCTCGAGAGGACTTTCGGCTCGTCGCATATTTAGAGTGCCCCCACGCCACAGGGACACTATACACTTACAAATATCCATGCCTCCTCCGGGGCTCAAACCCTCGCCCTTCGGTATCACAGTAGGATTCCCTAACCAGTATACCGTATAGGCGGTTCCTCCACACAATGATGGGTGCTTTAACAACTAAGTTTCTGAAAAATCGTTTTTTAGGCGTATATATCAAATACACATGAGAAGAATTTGATCACTTCATTGCAACGGTGATTCTTGTTGTATGATGATTCAAATAAACACTACACTTTATTTTTTTCAACTACTTTACGAAACATAACCTTCTATGTACAATATTTACAAATTTAAAATGACATTACATTCGTTCATTGTTAAACTTTCTCTCACCGCATCTCGCCATGGCCACACCTTTCTTCACTCTCAATCAAAACTGAAACATTTTATATTAATTACATAAAAGTGCCGCAGTGACCACCACTACCACTTTCTCAACAGCAGCATCACATAAGAAGGACTACCTTAAGAGACCACTTTTATAACTAATCAATTTTTCACAGAATGCAAATTGCGCATTGAACCTCTTTAAGACAACCATACTTGAAAAGTTTAAATAATGATAATAATGTTAAAATGATATTTTTGAGTTTGATAGGAAGCTAACAAACATATTCAAATTTTAAAATAAAAATAATATTTAAAAAAACTAATGTATATATTTAAAAATGTCTGAATAAACGGTATCTTACCCACACAACAGCATTGTGTGGGTAAGATACCGTGGAATCAAATTTTTAAACTACGTCCAAAGGGAAGTTTTTTAAATATTTTGTGTGTTACCTTTATTTATTAAATATCATGTTATTCGCACTAAACCATAAAATTCAGTTCAACAGCAATATTCCAAAATAATTTTAAAATGAGCATATCTTTAGCATTTCCGATACACAGTCTCGCGCGCTGGAGATAAATATGATTTTTCTGTACAACGTTGCCATTGCTCGCTTTGAAATCTTTGAGTTTGTTAATCAAAAATTCGTTAAAGTTTTACAAAATATGAAATCGATAATAGCACAAATTCCAAATTTTTAATTTGGGCTTCCAGATGTCCATATATGCAGGAGGATTACGTTATTCAAAATTGTATGGCTATAAGTATCGATGTTCTATCACAATGCGAAAAACATACATACATTTATGCAGATTCTTCATTATTTAATTTCTTTAAATATAATGTGGGGCAATAATATTTGGTGGCAACAGTTTGAAAAGTGAAACAACGTTTGTAGTGAATCAACGCAAAATGGCAAAACGAAATTAATAGTTCTTCTGGGCAGAGTGTCCTTTTGTTACTAAAAAAAAAAAAAAAAATTAATACAGCAGTGAGTTTTCCTGTGTCAACACCTCTCTACTATGATCATTTTTTAAAAGATCAGCATTTCTGAGAATGCATGCAAGTATGGAACTGAAACATCACTTCTCTAAGACGACCACTTCCACCGAAAATCAAAATCATCTGGATCCATCGTGACAGTCTTATAAAGGCTTAATCATATTTAATACGCCTTTTTCTTTTCATTTTTTAAGTCCAAAAAATTATCAAACCACTATCAACGCTTGATTTTACCTGGATAATGCAGGGACGAGCCCTGCGTTACTACTTTATCCGAAGACTTGTACAAAAAACAGAAAGAAAGAAAAACCTATTTTATAATTCGCACAAAAGCATTGTTGTGTAAAAAAACAATTCTTAAAATATTCTAAAAATAATCAGATAAAATTGCTTACTTGTCTTCTTCACCTAATCTAAATGGTCTAAGGATTAAGCAAGTGTAGCGTATCGTCTTATTTTCCTAAAGGCAGTACTGTGGATTCAAAAGCAAAATGGGTGGACATGTTTCAGTGAAATAAAAATTTCAGTTAATCTTTAAGCAAACGGTATTTTAATACACTATTTATAATACTTTATAGCAGTGCTCCGCAACCTTTTCTCACCTGCGACGCACAAAAAATCTTTCTGGAATTTCGTGGCACACCAAAAGCTAATGTATATATGTATTGATTTATACACAAAATTTACAATAAATTTTTGTTTTTAATTTGAAAAATATACAATTATAAAACCATAACATATTTATTTATATGCAATCATAATAATTATCAATGCGATACCTGCGCTTGCTTCAATGAACACAAAAGTTTTATATTCGGCTCAATATCTGACAACGCAATCAAGTAATTTTTGTATACCATTTTTTGTTATTACTGACTGCGAAATTTTTTTAAAAAAATTGAAAAACAAAAATTCTTCAATTTGATTGGTTTATTTCAAATTAAAAAAAAAAAAAACAGTTTTAGAGCTATTATTTTTAATTAAAATGGTCTGAAACCAATACATTTCGTTTAAATTTATGTTTAAAAAAAAAGTTATATATTTTTGAGTTCCGAGTTATCAAGGAAGTGCCGAAAAAATTCAAATGCTGACACACTTACAATCACACACACAACCACACAACAGTGAAATGTATAAAAACATTTAAAATAGACATTATTAAGGGAAAAAAATTATCATTGTGTATTAAATACATGATAAAAAATTGCAAAATGTCAAATACATGTATTTGATTGCGGCACACCAGTGTGCCGCGGCACACCGGTTGCGGAGCACTGCTTTTAGGACTGATAGTTTAATCACATCTGTAACAATCAGGGCAGTTTCAATGGTCTTTATAATACCAACTGGTATTTACGGTACCGAATTGGTACTTCACGGTACCGATCACGATTACATGCAAGCTGAGGCTTACCAATTCGCTTTCGGTACCAATTCGGTTTGATGCATGATATTATTTATGAGCTTAAGGGGACTCATACACCTTAAAACCCATAAGATGTTCGAATAGGTGACTGTTGCAAGAATTGGGATAACTTATTTATTTTAAAAGCAATTACTACCAACTTTTTACAGCTGACTACATAATATAGCTGCTTTCTGAAATAGTGATCAGAAAGTTTGTGTTGCCACAAATATTTTTATAATTTAATCCGCTTTGTGACAACATTTTTCGGCATGTTTCCAACTTGCGCGCACAGTTTAAAACATTCTGTGTCATAATTAAATTCCATATTTAATATATAGCTTTTATAAAATTTGAAAACTACTGTGAACCTAAAATTCTAAAAATTTCATGTTAAATTTTTATTTTATTTTGAGTTGAGTTTATAAAATGTATTTTATTAAAAAAAATTTAATGTTTTCGTCCATAAAATTTTTCAATATTAAAATATTCATCAGATTGTTTGTTCAGTTAGGAAATAGTGTCCATATAAAGAATTTCATGAAATTTCAAGTATGTACCATTAGCCATTTTAAAAATATCATGCGCGCAATGTGGAAATATGGCGAAATATTTTCTCACAAAGAGGATTAAATTACAAAAATATTTGTGGCAACACAAACTTTCTGGTTATTAGTTTCTAATGCAGCTATATTGTGTAGTCAGCTGTAAAAAGTTGGAAGTAATTGCTTTTAAAATAAATAAAATATCCCATTTCTTGCAACAGTCACATATTCGAAGATCATGAGGGGTTTCAGGTGTATGAGTCCCCTTAAATTCAGCCTCAGTCCGATTTCTCTACTTCTCCGTTTGTGAATGAAATCATAATTGAAGATGCAGCCCCAGATAAGGTGAGCTCTGATATTTTTATTTAACTATACATAGAATTTATTACTTATCTCTACCTTTATTCTTTATTTAATTTTAATTATTAATTAATTTATTTATTTTTGTCTTTTCGAATGGCCTTCGATAGGGCTCCAGTACTTCTAATTTTAGAAATTATTTCCTCTGTGTACCCTACGAAAGTATTCATAATATATGTGATCTGATTTATACGCCAGCCGATACTACACAATACGCAAAACTTTTCATAACATTGCTTCTCATCACAATACCCACAAGCTTTATAAATAACTATCTTTTTCACGGTTGAGGAACAACAATAACCAGGATCACGTGAACAGCTTGTTTGAAATAATTCTGTCTGGACACCATTTTTCCCCCCTCCTTTTCTTTCCTCTTTGAATAAACGCTTGAATGCCTACGAATTTTACTTATTAGTAAAAAAGTCGTGCATGACGTCACGGCTTGGGTTAACTACCACTGCATGTACTCTACGCCAGTTAACTTTCAGGCACCCGTTTTTAATGCTCGTCATTGATTATTTTCCACTCTTTCATTTGCACGATGTGTAATAAGACTTCCAAAACAACATACACCAGAAGTAGGAAGACTCGGAGTTACTTTCCTCAATAAAGTAATTTATAATAGTAACATTAAATTTAAAAACTGCACAGGTTTACTCTGCGGAACAACTTTATATATTATATATATATATCAATAAAAATGTATTATATGTAAAAAAATTACAATGAAATAAGCAATATCCCTCAATACAAATATTAATTATCCTAATAAATAAATTAACCAACTTCCTGCTGCAAAATCTTAAGAATTCAAATGGTATAAAAGAAGTTAAGAAATTTGTTTCCTAAAAATAATCATGCAAAACCTTTTCATATAATTAAAACATAATATAAAAAAATTACTATGAAATAAGCAATATTCCTTAATACAAATATTAATTATCCTAGTAAATAAATTAACCTACTTCCCGCTGCAAAATCTTAAGAATTCAAATGGTATAAAGGAAGTTAAGAACTTTTATTTCCTAAAAAAACATATTCGACTATAACATATTCGATATAAACATATTCGATATAAAACTTTTCGATATCTTAAAAACAGTGAAATAGGCAATAAATAACATGATTTAAAAAAACTCTGCAAAGGAAAGTATAATTAATAATATTTTATCTCATATTTTCAACAGTCAGCAGTCCAGTATACAAAGCATTGACCAAAAAACTGTTGCCAAAACTACATTTCTAAAATAATGAAACTATTCAAAATGACGCGATTTCATCAAAAAAGATAAAATTAAAAAAAAATCTCATTCGAATTTTGAAAAAAATCGCTTCGAGGTGCACTGGCTCTTGTCTAGATGCATATATGTACCAAATTTCGTCCTGGGTCTATTAGCTTACACGCACCACGAACGAAAGACACATACACGGACATATTCTTTCTTTTATTATATGTAGAGATAACTCAAAAACAAACTTTTTGAATTTCACTTTGACGTGTTTCTCTTCTAATTTATGTAAACAAACATTCATACGGAACATCACCTCTCTGAGAATGACTATTTACACAAGATACCAAAATCATCTGGAATGAAATAAATTTTGCAAAGTACGAAGGCTATCTATCTAAGGGAAGGGATGTCTTCGTAAAGGGTTTTGAAACTGTCACACTTTCGAGTTACACACGGAGAAAACTACGAAAACATAGTTATCGTACGCGAGGATCTGAACTAGAGTTGGACTAACAGTTTTACCATTTTGCCGCTAAAAGTCATCTGAAACAGTAAGTGGTCCTACGAAAAGTTTCGTAATATTAAATAAAACAAAACAAAAACAACATACCAAAAAAAAAAAAAAAAAAAAACAGTGAATTCTTTGTAATACGATAGCTCATGATTCCAAACGAATTTGGTCTCTTGTGAACATGGTAGTCTTATAAAGGTTGTAGAGACATTAAGTATATTTTTGGAAGCCGGAGAGATATGGTCACTTTACTTAACCTGTTCCGCCAAACTAAGTTAATGGCACTACAGGGTTAGGAAGTCATCCTAGTCATTGCTAGCAATCTGACGGTTAGGTCGCCTTTCTACATTTTACATTAATCTTTAAATTCTTGGATATAATTATTTTCATTCACTTGCTTCATTATCTCTAAGATGTCCTTGTTGCAGTAATAGTCCGTGAACAGTCTATTCACAGGACATGTGATGCAGTCGGAAGGATAGAACTGCTATCGAAAGTGCTCTGTCAGAGGGCAGGAGAGCAGGTAATGAAGTGCGTCCGCATCTAAGCCGGAGAGATGAAAAATTAGCAACGCCTTCGCCGGGAATCGAACCACTGACCTCTGGAATACCAGCCCAGCGTGCAGAACCACTACACCACGAAGGCACGCTAGGAAAGTGTGAGAAATACCTTATATACTCTCCTTTTTAAAGGGCGACTGGGGTTTTTAGGGGACCTAATCGCCAAATCCTGGGTGTGGAGAATCCTCATCCAACACCCTTTTAGTTCGGGCGCCAGTGTAGATACATTGGGTATTTTTTGGAAGCAGGCAAGATGAAAAATTAGCAACGCTTTCGCCGGGAATCGAACCACGGACCTCTGGAATACCGGCCCAGCGTGCAGAACCACTACACCACGAAGGCACGCTAAGAAGGTGGGAGAAATACCTTATATACTTCCCCTTTTAAAGGACGACTGGGGATTTTAGGGGACCCAGTCGCCAAACCTGAGTGCGGTAGAAATCCTCATCCACCGCCCTTTTCGTTCGGGCGCCACTGTAGAGACATTAGGTTAATATTTGGAAAAGCCCAACGAAGGCACGCTAGGAAAGTGGGAGAAATACCTTATAAGGTGATTTTGTGTAGCGGCCATGCTCATTCTCTGTATCGTTCCAGTTTTAGTATATGTATGTACTGCTGAAGCAAATGCCCAATGCCGATGTTTATTTACATTTTTATTTTCAAAGAAAGGTTTTCTTAGAATGTTGGCCGTCACGAGACAATTATGCATTGTACCCCATATTTATTCGTTTCCAGGACGCAGCCTTTAATTTCAAAAACAAGAACAGAGAGGAAAGATTTTATGTTTTGATGTGGCTAGCACACAATCTCCTGCTAATTCCATGTTTTAAATAGCAACGAGATTTAAGTAACTTTACTTAAATCCAGTTGCTTAAATCCAGGAACTGGTTGATCGTTTATAAATAAAATCTTATATGTTTACAAACTTTATGACTCAGTGTTAATTATAAACACTATTCGTTTTTTATTATTCTCTTCTCCCATAAAACCCGCCAATAAAATACCTCCAATTATTATTTCTGAAGAAAACGTTAACTGGAAAGAGTTAAAAAAAAGCAAACTAAACCATTTTGCAAGAAATTTATAATAGGATATATAAAAGAAGAAAATTTAAATATGGAACTTCACGATTCTGAGGATTATCGTAATGTTACGAGATTTTTCAACGAAAGAGGCATTTCATATCATACTTAAAGCGTTCAAATCTAACAAACCAATCAAGACTGTGATTAAGAAATTGCTGTCAAAAACCGATATTGCCAATATAGAAGAAGAACTACAAGCTCAGAACACCCTACGCATCAAAGAAAGACAGAATTTAAAAATAGTAATGTTAATCGTCGTCTAGTGTTTCTGGAGGAAATCCGTAGAAATGAGGAAGGGAAAGGAAAAAATGACTTAACGTACTTTCTAGATATGAAAGTTATTGTTGAAGCTTATCGCTAAAACTAGGTCCGATCCAATCTCATAAATGTCAAAAATACGGGGGTAGACAAAACACATGTTATAACAAACCAGTCTCATATCCCCCCGCATACAGTGTGTCCAAAAGACACAAAAAATATGGTCAAACTTTCACAAGAGAAAAACAAATTCCAGAAATAAAACATAATGGAAATGAATTTCCAAAATTAACTTAAACTGTGGAAACCAAAATTAATCCAGGACGTAAAAATTTGAAAGCAACCCGCAACGAAGAAACTGAAATGGCAACCAGTCACGGATTATTACACCACAATGGGACAGGAAACTATTTTATTCAAGCATGCTGCTTTAACAGTTCCTTCCATGCCAATGGAAGCAAAAAGTAAATTTATGATTTGTAAGACTTTCTTAAAAAACAAAATGTGAATGTACTTTCTCTTAATGAGACTCATCTAAGATCCTGCGATCGTTTCAAGATCTAATATTATCAAATAATTCGCAGTTATCGTGCCCCATAACTGAGGAGATGGTACTGCGTTATTTATTAAAAATCATCTTAAGTTTTCCAGATGCATGCTCCTTACTCCACTGTACATAGAAACTACAGCAGATCTGATTTACAAGAAAACAAATTAAGTACACATAAACCTGTGCTAACCTCCCAACCTTAATAGCTGGGGATTTCTAACTAAAAATAAACCTGACTGGAATTCTAGACATCTCAACACAGATAGTAGAATTCTGAAGAATTTTACTGCACAGAACAACATAAAAATTGTAGGACCAAATTCTCTCACCAGAATAAATTACAGTGCTTCGACAGAAGTCTTAGATGTACTTTCATAAAAGGGTTTCAATATACTCTACACTTAGAAATAGAAATACGATCAGACAACTTTCCAGTGAATTTCTCCTTTTATGGATTCCATAGCAATGACAATGGTCCTAACTGTGTTCATAACTCATTACTGTGTGTGGCAGTTATGGTACTGATTTGGGTCCTAGTGATTTTAAAAAATTCTGCAAAAGCATGTAAACTCATTAGGCTAGTTAAGTTATAGATTAACTTGCCTCCTTCATTGCGCTCAGTCTTAGCGAGTAACACAGGAAGAGGCTGACTCTTCTTCGATTATTTTTATTAATTGTCGAACAGTTTTCGCTGGAATTTCTTTATCTAGTAGTACCTGTTTGATATAGGGTTTGTGTCTTTCGAGAGTTTTTTATGACCGTATGTATAGGCTTGTTTTTCAACAGCGGAAACGAATAATATAAGTTTTCTCTAGCATCAAAGTCAACAGTTACTTTGCATCTTCATTGAAAACGCTAATAATCAGATTCATTTCTTTAGGATTTCCAGTGACATTCTTTATCCCTAGAGCCTCTATTTGGTCATTTAGGATTTTCCAACCTAAAGATGCAATTGGAGGAATTTTTCCGGCACGTTTTCGTGCTTTTATAAATCTATCGTTTGAGTCAGGAAGATCTCTAAATATGCGCAGATGTCGCAATTCTAACCGGAAGTATTCTATTTCACGTTATGGGGGGTTGTGATATTTCCTCCCACCTTATATTCTGGAGAAAGAACGCAATTAAAATCACAATATGTAAAGTTACAAGTTCAGTCTTTAGAGAAACTTTACAATTCGTCCATGTCTGCGTCTTAACAAGGGACGTTCTGGACGGTCTTTTGCAGGGATTGTACTACCAAACACATCTGGAGATTCGGGATGTCTGTATCGAAGATGACATTCTTTTTAAAAGATATACGAGTTGGTGAACTGTTTGTTTGTCCTGAAAGTGATTTCTAGCTAAGCTGAATTCTCCTCTCATCTTCAATTTCAAGGGGGTTGGTACGGCCTAAAGAGTTCGTTATGCATCGTCTTTATTCCAGCAATACGAATATTTTTGTCTTGTCCGGGTTTAAGTATTTTGGCCATGAGCCATTCTACTTGTTTACTGTTGTCACTTCCAAAGAGAACATCTTGAGCTACTGTATAGGTGGTTTGGTGTTTTCGACTGGAGTAAGATTTCAGTTGACCCAGGTACTCTATACGAAATATTTCCATTAGGTCTTGTTTAAATTTTTGATTATAGCGAAATCTTTTTTTAAATTATTTGAAAAGGTATAATTCAGATAGAGATTCAGTAAGTATTCTTTTAAAAATAAAAATGGCTGGTCAACGTCTTCCGACAGATAAGTCAAGAAACGGCCATTAATTATATATTCTGCTTCGCACAAGATGGTAATCAGCTCATCATAATGTAGTCAGACTCGCCATAATACTTTTCTTAAAGTTCTCTTCGCCATTCTAGTTAACCACTCGCACCATCCTCCCCGCCAGGTGACGGTAGGAGGGATGAAAAGCCACTGAAGCCAATCCCTGTACCTTTTGCCTTTCTATACAACGGAAAACATAGTTGCTCCCCACAAGATTCGTACCGTTATTAAAATATATGTACAAGATTCTCCGTCATCTAAACGAGAATCCTCGAGAGGCCGACAGGAAAGTTTCATCTTCGGTGAACATTGGAAGAGAGCTCCGTCCTTTAAGTTAGAAGAGGTCTCCGGACCCCCAAAGAAGAGGGCTCCGGCGTCTTTTTATGTAACTGAACCACACTTTCAGCAGAAAATTCTTTCCATCTCGAAAATTTTATACTAATAAAAAGTGAGCCTTTAAATCGATTATAACTTCTGATTGCATGCCTAGGAAAAAAGCTTGTACGGAGGTTGAAACTTTTAAATACTCCTTCCCACATTAAGGGCTTCTTGGCTATTTCCCTAGGGAGCGCTTTAATTTATGCCAGGGGATGAATTTTTCGACCCCGAAAGTACTAGAAGTGACCATCCAGGTCGTACACATCTAAGTCTAGTGACTTTGATGACTAGTGACTTAGACGACGAAAAGACAGCCCTCTTGAAAAGATGTAAAGAAATACGGGAGACGAAACTACAATTACATCGGCACAGAAATTGTGGTCAGAAAGTGCTGGACTCTTCTCTTTTTGATTTCATACCAACACATCCTCCGTTAAAGCTTCCTTTATGCTCTATTACTGTATAAGGTATTTCTTCCGCCTTCCTAGCGTGCCTTCGTAGTCTAGTGGACAGCAAGCACACTGAGCAGGTATTTCAGAGGTCCGTGATTCGATTCCCGGCGAAGGCGTTGCATATTTTTCATCTCTCATGCTTCCAGCAATTAACCTAATGTCTCTACAGTGGCGCCCGAACTAAAAGGGAGTTGGATGACGATTCTCCTCATCCAAGATTTGGCGATTGGGTCCCCTAAAAACTCAGTCGCCCTTCTTTGAAAGGGGGGTATATAAGGTATTTCTTTCTTCTTCCTAGCGTGCCATCGTGGTGTAGTAGTTCTGCACGCTGGGCCAGTATTCCAGAGATCGATGGTTCGATTCCCGGCGAAGGCGTTGCTAACTTTTCATCTTGCCTGCTTCCAAAAAATACCTAATGTCTCTACAACTGTTTCTAGTATTTTCTCTATTCTCATTAGTAGCGCTTTACAGTTTTATCTTTCGTTCATTCGTGGGCTGGAAGGAAAAAGAATGGCCTTTGTTTCTGTCATCTTTGAAACAAAGGCCATTCTGTGCCTTTTACTGCACATTCAGAACATAAAGTCAGCCGCCCCAGCTCCGTTGTTCCTTAGTTTTTGAGTTAATTGCAATTCCAACCAGAACCGCAAATAAGACGAGGCCCAGTGTTTCATTATTTAACATTGTCATTAATTTAATAATTTATTAAATTTTCATATATCTCAGAATTAGGCATAAACAACAGAATTCATTTTGTTTCTGAAGAGGTATCTGTTTGACTGCCTTCGAAATCTATAGTTTTGCTCAAAATTTAAGCCAAAATACGATTTCTCTTTTACCTAACTTTGAGTTTTACAATGGCGTGCTTCTTTTTTAATTTTTGTTTACCTGCTTACATTTTATTAAATTTTAATTTCAATTATTTTAATTATAAATTATTTAGTTATTTAAAGGATTAATTCTTTTAACATTTAACTGTTTATTTTTGTTCTCATGACGGCCTTCCAGAGCACCGGCACTTCTAATTTTAGAAAGCCTTGGTCGAACAGAACTTCTCGACGAAATATCCGCTGAATTATGATTTCTAGGAACGTGATGCTGCCAGTCATCAGGATGAGACAACTCTCTTATTTCCTGTACCTTATTGGTGATAAAGATTCCCAATGTTCGTCTCTTTTGATCCAACAAGGTACTGCTAAAACCAATATAGTAGTAGGTTACTCACACACACACACACACACACACACACACATACATTAAAAAAAAAAAAAAAAAAAAAAAAAAAAAAAAAAAAAAACTGAAATGTTTTAGATTTTAAATTACGTCCAAAGGGGCGATTTTTAACATTTTGTGTGTTACCTTTCTTTATTAAATATCATGTTCCTCGCACTTAAACCACAAGATCCAGTGCAACAGCAATATCGCAAAATAGTTTTAAAACGAGCATATCTTTAGAATTTCCGATACAGAGACTCACGCGCTGGAGATAAAAATGTTTTTTCTGCACAACGTTGCCATTGCTCGCTTTGAAATCCTTGAGTTTGTTAATCAAAAATTCGTCAAAGTTTTAAAAAATAGGAAATCGATCATAAAACAAATTTCAAATTTCAAATTTGGTCTTCCACATGCTCACATTCGTTGGAGGATTACGTTATTCAAAATTCGATGACTCTATGTACCGTTATTTTATGACAATGTGAGAAATATACATACATTTACGCAGATTTTCATTATTTAATTTCTTCAAATATAATGCAGGACTCTAACATTTTGTGGCAACAGTTTGAAAAGTGAACCGACGTTTATGAGTCCGACGCAAAATCGCAAAACGAAAACAATAGTCCTTCAGGGACAAATCCCTTTGGACAAAAAAAAACTTTATATATATATATATTTTTTTAATATTAGCAGCTAAACCACAGTTTAAATTGCGCCGGTATTTCTTAGTTTTGGGGATAAATCCTAATTCTAGCCGGAGCGCACCGGAGCCCTAGAACAAGAAAGCTCCGGCACTTCTTTTATGTAACTGAAAAACAATTTCAGTAGAAGTTTTATCCCGAAAATTTTATTTTTAGCCATAAAAGTCTATTAAAAATCGCTCATTAAATTTTAATTTATCTCTTTACACTTTATTTAATTTTAATTTCAATTATTTAACTCTTTAATCTTTATTTATTTAATTATTTTAATAATTAAATAATTAATAAATATTAATTAAATAATTTTTAATGAGTTTGGTAATAATCAACTATTTAATTTTAAAATTATTATTAATGATTTTAATAGTCATTTTATTTACTTATTTACTCTTGTTCCTCTTTCCATGGGGACTGGTGTTCAGTTTGCAAAGTCCCATTGTGTTTAGTACCCTGTTTTGCTGGATATCACTCCACAGCAGGAATTTAAATTCTTATTTTTATATTTAATTTATTGCGTTTTTAGTTTAATATGTATGTAATATATGCTTATGTTAACCAAATAAACAAATATTAGTAATAAAATTTTCAATTTTATAAAATAAACCCATCTTTTTCATGAAATATCTTACCAGCGCAACTTACTCTGTGATTGACGAATATACTCGTTACGGCTCGGTTCTGGCGACACAAAACGGTGCGCACTCTTCAACGAGGGCGCCATAGTTAACTGGTTAAATGAGTTAGTTACAAGGGTAATAAGAAAGCAGTTTTATCTGTATGCAAAGAAATACTATTAAAAACTTTTCTTTTATTCTCGCTGCACAATGGTTAACTTTTAGTCCATTTTCAAGTTTTAAAGTTTTATTTCATATTTAGGAAGCTAGTTTAAATTTATTATTCCTTCGGTTTATAAATATTTGTATTTACCCTTTTGCATTTTACATAATTATTTATTGTTTTTATTTACATATTTATTTCTCTTCCTTCTTTTCTCACGGTCTCTTAGAGTTTCGGCACATCTAACTTTAGATAATTAAATCCTAGTTATAGTGACTTATAAGGATTCTAAGACTATATGATAGATTCTGACTTCGTGCTGTTAAACGAATCTCTTTAGCAGTTGTAACGGATTCCCAACTGAGCACCACCAGATTTCTACACCAAACAGGAAGAGAAACATGCCTCAGTGTGAAACTTAAAATTAAGGAAACCAGCAACCTATTTTGGCGTAGGTTTGGAAATAATAATTTCGATGGCGATTAAACTGAAGCAAAAAATATTTTTTCAAGAACAAAGTTTTCTTTTTTTTGGCTTCTGAAGAATAAGGGCTTGTGTCTGATTGCCATCGAAATCGAGAGAGTTTTATTTGAAATCTATGCCAAAATAGGTTGCTGTTTGTTTTAAATGTTTAGATGTACATGATTTTGATCTTCCGTGAAGATGGTCGTTTTAAAGAGGTTATATTCAGTGTGATATGTGTGTTGTTAGAAATACTTGTCGCTTTCAGTGGCAGTCACAAAGAAGCGGTTCACGATATCCTTGCAAAGAATGATGTCTTGAAAATTTTATTTTTAAACTAGTTTTTGAAATCAAGAAACTGAAGGTAATTTAATAACAAAACAAATTCTCCCTGTTTGTAAACACAATTTAGGTATTTCCAAACTGAATTAATTTAGTTTTCCCGATTTATTAGTTAACGAAACTGAACTGTGCAAAAGAATAAAAAAATAAGAATGTCACTCGTATACAAACTTCCATCATTAATTTTATTACTTTATAAGGGTTTCACTCCATTCGAAAGAAAGAAGTCATAGAAAGAATAAGTTTGCCAGTGAAGTAATCAAATACGAAAAGCTTTTCAGTTGCCTTAAGTAGTCGGTTTTCTTCTTATTTTTAAATTTTGTTGTTCTTCTTCTGTCATTTGGTAAATGTGGCCTCCTCATCCCGCTGCTCCGCAATCCCGTGGCAAAGGTCGCACACATACGAAACAAAGAACTTAGGTCTAAGACAGATGTCCGCAACCTTTTTGTCCCTAAGGCAGTGCAGTGTTTACGTATTAGCTATACAAGCTATAGCTTAGACACCCGCTTTCTTAGAGCCCCCAAACCCTCTAGGTATCCAAAAATCATATTTTGCACAGATAATATCTGGACTTATAAAAAGCCCTACATCTCAAATAGCTTAGGGCCTTATCAAGTCTAAATCTGACCCTGGCCTAAGAGCACATTCTAGAATATTTGTTGGACGGCGGGCACCATTTACTTTTTCAAGAGGAATTTATAGTACACTCACGTTTGTGAAAATTGCAACACCATGAAGGACTTACGCGAGTGAGCTGAAATTTTCAGGAAATGCAAAGTAGCGCATAATATGCAAATGATTAGAATTGCAAATCCGTAGCGCATGCGTATGCTGAGCAGCGCCCTCTGAACGGTTGATGGATCCGAATAGATAGACGGCTGTAGCGAGGCGTGTATGGTTATCGGTGGTTATCTGCTAGTGGTAAACGTTAACTCAATCTGTACTTATGCCTCGTCGACGAAAGAGAGCGAGATTTGAACAACTTACAGAGTTTGAACGAGGGAGAATCATCGGCCTTCGTGAAGCTGGATTGTCGTATCGTGCAGTAGCCTCTCGTGTGCAGCGTAACAGCAGCACAGTGATGCGCGTTTGGAAGCAGTGGACGGACGAGTGTCGGACAACTCGGAAATCCGGGAGTGGACCCCGAAATGTGACGTCAGCTCGCGATGATAGACACCTGGTCCGCATGGCGCGGACGGACCGTACAGCTTCCTCTAGACAATTGGCAGCACTGTGGTCAATAGCTACAGGTGTTTCATTGTGTGCTTCATCAATTCGTAGACGTCTGCTGCAGTGTGGACTGCGCGCACGGACTCCTTTATACAGGATCCCCCTAACGCACGACCATCGCCGCCTGCGGCTACAATGGGCCAATCAGCATAGAGACTGGCGTGCTGATTGGCAGCATGTCGTGTTTTCTGACGAATCCCGCTTTAATTTGTGGTACCATGATGGCCGCATTCGTGTCAGACGCTATGCCGGTGAACGCCACCTTCCGGAGTGCATTATCGAACGCCACAGTGGACGAACACCCGGAGTTATGGTCTGGGGCGCCATAGCATATCATAGACGATCTCAATTGCTACGAATTGTGGGCAATCTGAACAGCAACCGGTATATCCGTGAAGTTCTACAGCCCGAAGCTGTTCCCTTCCTTCAAAGCTTGCCAGGCGCTGTATTTCAACAGGACAATGCCCGCCCTCATACTGCTCGGATTGTTAAATCCTTCTTTGCAGCGCAGCAGGTACAGCTTCTTCCTTGGCCTGCGTGTTCCCCGGATATGTCGCCAATTGAACATGTGTGGGATGTCATTGGTCGGCGTCTTGCTCGTGATCCTCGTCCTGTTGCGTCTGCAGACGAACTTTGGGTACGCGTACAAACGATATGGAATGCTTTTCCTCAGTCAGACATTCAAACTTTGTTTGACTCCATGCCACGTCGTGTAGCAGCACTTATTGCGGCGCGTGGTGGCCACACAAAATACTGATTCTGATCTCTTGTTCTTGTTTGTTTGCTTTGAACATTTAATCATTTATTTGTACCACTACCACTCAACTGTGTATTAAATTGCATTCAATTATGACGATTCCTTCTTGATGTTGCAATTTTCACAAACGTGAGTTTAGTTGGATAGAGTTAATAATACGTCGCATTTCGTTTTCTGCCGATATCCGTGCTGGACGCAATTTCTATTTCATTAAAAGTGAGAAAACTTTTACATAGAATTTTACTAAAAATTAAACCATTTTTATTGTGATCGCTCATGCGGCGTGCACACGTTAAACGATCAGCGGGCGCCATGGAGCCCGCGCGCATAGGATTGGGAATGTCTGCTCTAGGAACTCCCCCACCTTCTTTGTACACCCAAGTATTGGCACAACTCTTCAGATGATGGGGTTGGCAACATAGTTTGAAGACCCCTGTGACCATAGCGCGCAGTTCAACTCGTGGTAAAGTGAGATTAAAAAAGTATTTAACATTCCGGTAAATGACATTTGAATGCACAATTAAATCAGCGTCTTACAGTGACACTTGGAATATGCTCATTGAAAATCTTTCACGTTGCAGGCAGAATCGCTGCCATATTACCCAAATAAAGTAATCGTTATCATTTCCCAAAACGTGTTTCTTTGTGCAAGTGCAAGAGTGTCCAGCAAAATTTAAAATGAAACTGAATATTCTCAAGTATGTGTTATTTTTGCCGTCTGCATTTAATCCTTTATAAAATTTTAATCAGTTCGCAGCAGAATTTCCGTTACATATTTACCTTTATAACATTCAGTAAATTTCAGATTTAATTGTTTACTATTCTTAAGTCTTTGTTTACTGTCATCGAATTTTGTTTTGTTTAATTCAAAGCTTCAACACTTTTTTTACTATGATTAAGAAATTGAGAGTTTTGATAATCAAACTCAAATATTTAATAAAAAATATAAAATTAGATTTAGGAATTCTAATTTGTATATTCTGAAAAATTTGATAATTTGAAACTAATGCCATAAAAGTGGATTTCATATAAACTATTTGATAAAAATGTGTAATAATCCTTAAATTAACTGTCGAAAAAAATTTGTCTTCCTAGTAGAACCCTGTAATGTGTGAATACAGCTATTTCAGAAAACACAAGACAGTTATTTTAAGAATTAAAGAGAGAAATAAAAAATTGCAATTCCAAAGATATGTATTACATAATATTCATACTTCTATACAATGAACTAAAGTGCACCCTAAAAAAGACAACCACTTAACTGTTAAGATAATTATGGTCTTTCCTGAAGGTGGTTATGTTAGAGAGATAATGTTCAATACAGATGTAATAGGTTTGTGCTTTTGAGAATTCAGAGAAAGAGTTTATCATAAAAAAGAATTTTGCATCTAAGTGATAATATCTTGTGATTTCTTATCATTTTCTTCTTTATCTATTCATTCTTAGTCAGTAGAATTAATTTTTCGGCTATTTTATCTGTTTAATGCTGCATTTATCCATTTTTGCTTTATATTTACAGATTTCCACTGATTGAGTTATGAACTTGTGTGTAAGGTACTGTTGTTAGATTTTAAATAACCAATCATTTATGATCCAGGAACAAATTAATCAATTTAACATTTATTCATAGGGAAATACTGTTTTGATTTATGAAGTCTTCAGGAATGAATTTAATGCAATGTGAATAGAAGCCAGTATACCACAGAAAGTTCACTAGAAAGGCATCCCTAATCTTAGGTAGATAGACCTCATGGCTTTGCCATATTCAATTAACCTAACCTAGAGGTTCCCTCCTTACATTTGGATTGTTAATGCTGCAATTATTTTGAGTTGTCAAGTTTAATTTTTGAATTCATTGTTTTTTTGCTTTACTTCAATTGTTAACAGTTGAATTTGATTTGCGGTGTTACTTTTTAAGTCTTCAGAACTTCAAATAACCTTAGAAACTATGTTTATATTTTATTTTTCATCATAATTATTTATACCAGATGCTTACACTGTATAAATATAGTCTCAGATTATGTATTTTGTAGTGTTACTTACAAATTTTGTTCTAACGGCCGATGACCATATGGATACATGTCAAGCAACAAATGCATAAAGTTTTCAATTTAAATTGATTTACACTGTTCATTTTTGAAAAGGAACATTTTTACATTCTTCTCCGACACACAAAATGGTAGTCATATTGTGCATACAATGTCAAGCATTTTGAAAAGTAATGCTGAACTTTTTGACGCTATTCATAATTCACACTTCAATACAACAGCTACAATAATATGCAAAACTATTCATAGATTACTAAAAATTAAAGAAATAAATTACATTAAAATACTAACGACTACTGCCAAACACTGCACGTGCAATGTGCTACAGTTGTACCACTGCCAGCTGCTAACATTTATTTAGGCCTAACATTAATTACTTTTTATTATAAATTGATTTTAATAGATACATTGTTGTAATAAATACATCTTTTCTTTTCTGATATTTAAAAAATTAAAACAGCAAAATGTAACTTAAAATATGTTAAGAGTAACAAAACAAACTTCAGTGGAGTAGTGAGTATAACTGGCGCCCATGGCAAAGTACCTTTTTGGCATCCCCCCATCCCCGAAAAAAACACAGCGATATGATGAAAATCTTGTTTGGAGACCACCATTTGGCGCCCCTCTGTGAGCAGGGCCCGAGGCATTATACACCCCCTTGCGCCCCTCTCACTACGCCACTGCTTTTAATATCAAATTTGTGCCAAATCTGACAACACTGGCCATATAAGCTGCTAATTTCGTTCTTTTTGCTTTCAAGTGCATTTTGCTCAAGTTCCACTGTATTTGTCACATAGAATGTGAAAAATAAAGCTAGGCCTGAGTGTGATAATTTCAGAATGTCGTCTTATTGTAACTTTGACATATAATGTTCTAGGAAATTAAGTTGTATTTGTGTGTTTTCTCATAAGCTGAACAAATGCCTCTGCCGATTCCACTTATCAATACAAGGAATATAATGTATAGTCTTGAACTTGATTACAATCAAATCAATAACTGCAATGTATTAAACAGCTAATATCTTAAAAGCTATGACACTACACTACACTACAGTGGCAAAACACTGTAGTTCATTTTTGCAATGCCAATATCTAATAGTTTGAATTCTATTTTAAGATGCAACACAGTTGAAACTTTTCAATTTTGTGACGACTCGACTTTAAAATTCTTCCCTATGTATCATTGGTTTCACTCTGCTGCTTATGCTGATACATGCATATATGTAAATAGTCTAGTATTTACATCTTCTCCCACTCTTTCACTTCCTGTACTTGTTCACCTTTTATTTACATTCATTTACTGTATTTTATTTAAAGAACTGACACAAGACTGCTTACAGTTTAGCAGCTTCCTATCGGACAAGAACTTCATGTGACCTATATGCCTGTCTTAACATGATATTTGAACTTTAAAATGACTATGCATCCATTTACTATTTTATTTAATATCACATTAAAGAGGCTGTTTACTATGTTCTACATGTGATTTTTACTGTTTTTAACTTAGACTACCTTTTGACTCTGCAAATTTTTCCTCGGTTTCTTATTGGCTCACCATAATCATGTCTATGTACCACTGGCAGAGCGAAATTGGAACTTTTCAATACACTCTGAACTTTTATTGACCAATTTCCTGCAATATTAACTCCTCTGTGTTTAATTCTACACTGGACTTGCCTTCACATCTCTCATGACAAATGGTCACTCCCCTTCCCCATTATCATCAGTCTCCCAACTTCTGCCACGAATTTCACTTTTGCATTGCAATTAAGGACAATCACTTCATGACAACCAGCACACAGCTTGCATAAATGCAAGTTAGTCTCGGTATGCAGAGGAACTAGAAACTGCACTAAAATTAGATTCTGTTGAGAAAATTTGAGCATTTCATAATTTTTTTTTCAACAATTTAAAAAAACTTTTTCTATATTTGATTACGTAATGCTTGCACACACTTTGAACAATCTTAGCAAGAAAATTCTGTTTCAGCTTCTTTGGCACATTTTTGACTTTTTCTCACCGTTCTAACATTTATTTTTTCATGCAAAATTTTGAATTAGATGAATACCAATTACTATCTTAAGAACAAGGTACATCTTTTCCCTAAAATGGGTCCAGCTAGTTGCATGACTACTTTCTGATAGATTCATCACTTGCTTAAATTTTGTCTTATCCTATGTAAATTTTATTAAATCTATAACAATACCCAGAATTAGATTCGCATAATTTACAAAATTTAATTCCAAATCTTGCTTGTTTGGATGCTATGAATTGGACATAATTTAGTCACCATTAGAATTTCATTAGGTTACAAATATCTATTTTGATATATAAATCATAAAATAGATTGTTTTGTCATGGAATATGCACCTGTTGAAATTTCTTATTCAATTAATCCACCAGGCACTGAAACTTTCAGATTTTGTCTTCCTTAGAAACCATCACATTATGCACAAAATAAAGACCAAAAAAACCTTTACAAGGCATAATTTGCAAAAATAAGAGTGTAATATATTTCATTTTGACCAATACATGCCTATTTTAGATTTTTTATTTATCAGCAGATACCTATATTCTTGTTCATTTTTTTTCATTCTGCTCCATTTTCATTTGTACTGCATATCTATTCACTTCTCCATCATTTCAAAAAAATTCATTATATACATTGCAGTGTGGAAACAGACTGCTAGTTTTTCACTTGTACTTCTGGCCTTTTTAATTTTTTCCATATGATCAATGATGTTGCTTATGAATCTTCGAGTCTCGTAACCATGACATTGCGTCATTGATTTCTGCCGGCATTTTCATAATTCTTCCTTGTACTTTTTCGCTGAATAGCGGCTTGTTTGCTCTTCTGCTTTCCTTTTTATTCTCTTCTGCTAACTTTGGAAAGTCATCTGTTTTCTCTACGGACTCTCTTGATTTGGTCTGGATATTTCTCCTTTCGATTTTATCAAACTTTCTTCTGTATTCTGCACATCCATGGTAGTTACTGACGTGGCTTTCTTTGCAAAATAGGCAGATTGGACTTTCTTCCTTCTTTAACCCTTTGCAGTCAGATTAAATTTGGAGATGGGTCCAAATTAATTTCCGTCGATAGAGCAGGGATACACAACATGCAAGTTTACAATGGATAAACAAGATTTAGTAATTCTTTTGTGAACTTTAAATATACCTTTGTTCAATACACTCATCTAGTGATATAATTCTCCTTGTGTGATATTTTTCTTCGATACCGTCGGAAAATTAGTTTTTTATTATGGCTGATCTGTGAACCTAATGTCTCTCCAAGTAGTAAATTCGTTTATATTCTCATTTTCATCATTTTCTTCTGTTTCACTGTCGCTGGATATTGTTAACTGCCTTACTCGTCGCTTCACGGGAACTATCTCACTATCAGAGTCACTGCAATCGTTATCACTTTCTCTATCAGTCAGTATTTAGCCAATATAAAACTCAATCACTATTGTCAGTTTCACCGAAAACTTCTTGCGGTAACTTTTTGCCATTTTGGGAATTATTTTGGAATATTTTAAGAAGAGAGAATGTCTAATTACTGTTAAATTCAATTTATAAAATATTCTTTAGAATTCTACAAGGTATTGTCAAATTCATTACGTTTAAAAGACGACCAACTCGCATGCAAATTTACGATACTCGCATATGACCAACTCGCATACAAGTTACGCAAGTTTGCGTCTTGCATGGCGAGCGCTGGGTCACAACTTTTGTTTAGATTACGTTATCTCTAACCGATGGAGCACCGTATTGGTTCGTGAATATGTTCTTTACGCATTGAGGTTCGTACAAGAAAAGTGTAAACTGATACATGAATGCATACAGTATAAGATTCGTATAGTTCCTTGCTGTGGTGGCAGAGAGCAGACATACGACCGGAACGGTAAAAAGGCTTTGGTAGCTGAGAGTGGACATACGACCACAAAGGGTTAATGGACACATATTACTCCGATGTTCTTCAATGCACTTACAACACTGTTATTAGTACATAGATGAGAATGACCCCACTCTTAACATCTAAAGCACTGTGTGGGTCTCCTTGGTTTATAATTCTCAATCTTTATATTGAAGCTGAACATATTATTTAATGTGTGAATCAGATATCCACTTGTATTCTTCTTTATCTCTAAAAGCCAAATGGGTAATTTTTCAAAATGTTTCTCTTGCTCCTTCTAAACTGTTTAACCTTCATGATCGGAACCTTTCGCCTTTCCAGGTCATTAAAAATCACTTCTTCGGCAATTTTCTTAGGGACATCTTTCAAAATCACTTTGTGGTTTTTTATGCTACATCATGAATGTATGGAAGGGGATTCCTCTCTCTTTCATCAGTTTTGTTGATTTCTGAAAATCTTCTGATGTTTTAACATACACAAAAAATCATTTGATTTCATCTGAGTATCAAATTCATCTCGCAAACTTTCCTTAGATCTTCTTTAATTTTCATCCAATCCACTTTTTCTTGTTGAAATACAATGGGAGGAGGTTTTATATCAGCATTTGTTTCTATTTCATCCATATTCTGTTCGTCTAATTTCTCCAATCTTGTTTTCGGTTACTTCCATTGGTTCTGTGCAGTTTTCACAACTTTCCTTGTGGAAATACACTTTTCATTTTCCTACATATTTTTTGAGTCATTATTTCTTCCAATACTTTTGGCACTTTCAGCTTTCTTTTTCCATACTACTCGTTGTTTCTCGCAGGATTTATAACGTTTTCAACACGTCCTCTTTTCCAATTATTTTTTCTATCATTCTGTCATTTCAAGAAGATGAAGTCCTTTACCGTTTAAGTTATTACACTTTTCTTCTGTTTCATTCTCAGACAGTTTTCATTTTCCTGTTCTTTCTTGGTGATTTCGTGAAATCCTCTTTACGCAGTGGTAATTTCTTTGATCTCATAAAACGTGCACACAGAGGTGCTGCATTTATACTCAATCTTCATAGAAGTAAACAATCGATACAAGAAGTTCCAGTAAATTGTTTTATATTTACAATTTTTTCTTCCCAATTACATTCATCCTCTGCTATATCAAAATTTTCACTGCTTAAAATAAGTCTTGCATGTTTATGCATATTTTGTTGAAGAGATTTCACTTTAATTTGAAGCATAACTTTAAATACTCTACAGTATAAATACTTTTGTTTGAGTAAGACCAGCTACAACTCAACTCTGTTCAAGTTTTATGTTTTTTAAAAAGTAAGTTCTATCGTTTCTGTCAGAAGAACTGCTTTTAAAATTTTTGTAAATACCTGCAATTAAAGTTTTTCCATATTAAAGCCATAGTTATTTTCGAATCCTTTAAAAGCTTTGATGACCATTTTCATTCTCCTACCATCACTACAAACATTCATATAATATGTTCAATTCAGACATGTTGGGAGGACTATTTTTAATTTTTACTAGAACTCAAATATATACTATGGTGTTTGGCGTGCAAGTTCACTGCTATACTGACTACCACTTTCATTGCCCTTTTTTTTCTTTACTGGTTTGGCGATGCGATTTTGTTTATTGGTTGAAAGGGAAAAAGCATCTTGAACAAACTAAACAAAACAGCATCGACATATGACTGAAACAGTTAAAGAATCTAATGATACACTGTACAGTGTTCACCGAATACAGTTCTTAACGCCTCTGAGAAATCGAAGTCTAGAAGGCACATGAATGATGTCTCCTGAACATAACTGCATGTCAAGGGGTTAATGGAAAATATTTAGACAGCAAATCAAAAGAATTTCCAATAGAAAGCTAAGCACCATCACACACTTCATCTCGTCTTTTTCCAGGCATTTAATTTCTTAATTAGAAGACCATCTTTGTCTGTCGAATATTACTTTTTCACACTTGCACAGAGTCAGTGCTAAGCATTTTGTCACTTTGTTGCAAAATAAAATCTCTGTGGGTCTCAAAATTTATTTTGCTTGGCACCTCATCGAATTCTAAGTTTTGTCATCCCTAGATTCTGTTGCCCAGCACAAGAATTGCCACCCTTAAGTTTTGCTGCATGTTATTTCTATAAATTCTACAAATTTTGCTACCTAGTACAACCACACTGGTTATGCCAACTCTGGCACCACCCCTGCATTTACATCACAAAATTAACCCTTTAAGTACTGATTTATTTAAAGATATTTATGCCCATGGGACTGAATTTGTTGCTATATGGATGAATATGTAAAATACATTTTATTTAAAACATACCTATACTGGTAATATAAGCACATTTTTTAAACAGTATTTTAGTTATAACACTGATTACGGTGGATGAGTCAGGCTTGTCCACGGTAATTTCGCCCAAGCAAGCAGATGACGAGTTTTACTAATCATATGTACCCAAAAGGTTAAATAACAAATTCACAAGATTTTTAAAATCAGCATTATCATTAGAATTCCTAGTAAAATGTTAATTGTCATACTTTTTTTATATATGCTATATTATTTCTTTAAAAATAAACATTTGGTGACCGTCTTTTTATTTGAAAAGTGTCGACACTTATTAAAATAAATATAAAATTAGCTATGGCTAGGTTTATAAATTATATTACATATTCTGGTTTGACATTTATTTGCTTCACAATGAACACATTCTCAGTGCATTTACCACAATTTTAAGATTACATTTATAAACCTTGAATGCATTATATTATCAATGATATACAAGTTTTAAATACCAAATTTGAAAAGTTTTAAATAATCTCATATTTCTCACAGATGTGTTCAGAGCTTTAAGAGAGTCAGTACCATTTTCAGTTTATCAAATTTAAGCCTAAATCTAATATATTGTTTCCATTGACAAAAGTTTTAAATACTGAAACTAGAAAGTTTTGGATTATATAGATTTTTATAAAAAATATCACAGTTATCCATCAAATACTTAGTCTTCATAAAATGTACCAATTCTGGCAGTCTAATTTTACTTTATTATAATTTAATTAAATCTTTATATGAATGCAAAAAGCTTAAATGTAACAAATGAAAATTTCGTGAAAGAGTTATGATTGTCACATGCATATACACACAGTAAAACATCATTAAAAATATTAAAACTGTATTAAAACCTTAATTTGTGCTTTTTCATTACTATCAAGTTTGTACATTACTTCTTTTACCATATGTATAGGTTGATCTGAGGTTTAGAAAATAGTTTACAGTAATCAGAAGCACAAGTGACATTTTGGAAGATGTGTCAACAGATACCACGTAAGTAACAAATGCCTTTCGTTTCTCAATTTTCATTCAGTTTTGTTTTTCTCAATTGTATCTGTCAGTATATGTAACTTACACTTACCATGTTTTTTAAGCAAAAAAAATTATATAGTCTGGTTTGGCAAGTCTAATCTGCTAAACTAACATCACTGCTATGAAAATCATAAATAACCATATATTTAATCATGTGCACTTTAAATACAAAAACTAGGATGGGAAGTTACAGGTGTACATCATATGCAGGACAAAAATGATTTTAAAAATAAGGAAAAGATAAATATATAAAAATTTATTTCTACTATGCACCTAAATACTATTTAAAAGCAATAACATTTTAAAAATTTTTCGTTTTCAGATCATGAAAAGTTAATCATATTTATCTTCTATCACATCTTCCAGCATATCATCAAATCAGTTTCATCTTCATTATTACCGTTACTTCGATCCAAAAATTATCATGTTCCATCTAGATTGTTAGACATACTACATTTTTTAAAATGACTTGAAATATGTCAGACTTAATTTCATTCCATACTTTTGTTATCAATTCCATTATTTCTAGATTAGCATGATGCATTTAGCCTCCTTCTGTAAATGTATTTTCACCTTCTAACATCCACATATTCCACTGTTGTATTTTCTTTAAATGGTTTATTGATACACTATCTAAAGGATTAAATCTGCTTGGAACAATTGTCACATCTGTATTACACTCTTTAAAAAAAGAATTTATATCTGAACATATTTCAAACTAAAATACTTTCTAGACTAACGCAAGATATTTTTGCGAAACATTTCTTACTCACAACATTTTTGGCCGAATTTTTTCCTGTAATGAATGAATGCCACTGCATGCCAACTACTGAAAAAGGTAATACTGTTCCCCCCCCCCTCCCAGAAATATGGCACTCTGCCTACTAGAGAGCAGGAATTCATGTCACATAAAGGTAACTTGTACAATTCTTTACCTTTAAGTTAAAACAGGTCAATGTGAACAGAGCAGTGCTGGCTTGCTGTGTAAAGCCAAGAGTTGTGCTAGTCTCCAATTTTTCAAGTTAAAGACTATCATTGTGCAGAGACAGAAGACTGAGAAAACAAATACAGTACAAAGTCTAATTCGGACTTCAGCGATTCTGGATTAAGGGTTTTTCTGGATTATAGATCATCAATTTAAATCTGGCAAGATGGCATTATAAAATTAAAAATATGAAACTAATTTATAAAATAAAAAGCAACTATGATCTAAAGGGTATCAAAAAAGCTTAATATTTGTTTATTTTATTAAACTTTTCTTTTAATGTAAATTGTTCAAGTTGCTTCGTTTTATGTGCTAATACTTTCTCATTATTTCTATAAACAGACAATTTCTTGTTCAGTTACAAAGTTCCACTGTTCAAGTCCTGTAATTGTTGTGCCAAGAATACAGACTAACTTGTCAATCGAAATTTTTTCGTTTTCATTAACCTCTCACTTTCTTCATGCCTTTATCCATTTTTTACAGCAATTCCACTTTTTGTATGATGGACATTGAAGCATGCTTTCGCTTTGTAGATCCTTTGGCAGCTCCATAATCGGAAACTCTATATCCTTTGTTTCTCTAACCATTCCCAAATCTGTTTCTCATTTTCACACTGCTATGTGTGTGTGGGGAAGGGGGGATGTTGCAGCACGCAATGAACTGGAAGTTGATCTGTCAGCACTATCCTCATCTTCAGGGCAGATGTTTTTATTTTATTCGGCTTATAATTCTTTACTAATGTAGTATTTTATCTCCATGTACTCAGTCTTTGATATGATTTAAATCAAATTCCTCGTCATTATAAATATCACGAATACACAGATAGTTTTCTGGTTACAATTTTCTAATTCTGACTATATGTAATATATGCTTTACACTTGCACACGTTGAAAGAAATGTTTAAACAAATAAATATTAAGCTTTTTTGTAAATTTTAATACCCTTTACATCATAATTGCTCTTTATTTCATAAATTACAGTTTCATATTTTTAATTTTATAATTTCTGCATGCCATCTTACCAGATTTAATTGATAATCTATAATCCGGAATCGCCGAAGTCCCGATTCCGAATTAAAGACTTTTGATTGTATTAACTTTGACTACATATGGCATGAGACTTTCTAAAAATTAATTCAACTTATTCAACTAACCAAATTCTCATTTTTTTTTCATTTCTACTTAATTTTTGTCACACAACAAAACATGCGTAGCAAGACAATTCATACCTGCATGCCATATACGTATAAAAATTACTGTATTTCATTCCTTATGTAAAATTTCCCAGGATTTGAAAATAAATAATTTATAAGCCTGCTATATAGAAGATACCAAAATTTTATCTAAATTAACAGGGTCCAGAAAGAACATAGGTCAAAATATTAGAAGTATAAACATTCTGTACAAAAGATTAAATCACAGAAAAGTCAAAATTTCTCATGACTTATTAACACAGGCAAAAGTTACTATCACAACAAATACCTCTTCACTAAAAATTCTCTTGTCAAGATAGAAAAAGTGTCTTAAGATCACTTATAGCAAATTTTTTTTCAGATGGATGCATATAAAAAAAGGTTGCTGCTAAAGCATGTGATACAATTTTCAAACTTGTATTAATTGATAAATTTTAGCCACAAGACATTTTTAGATCTCAGCAGTTGGGCTTATTGGGATATACTCTTCTGCTGAACAAATGCTCATAATGGATACATCTTCATTCTGCAGAAATTTCAGAATACTTTCCTTAGGATTATTACTGATTTACTTTACTATATCAAAACTACTATCCTACACAAAGATCTGAAGCTCACTATTATTTATGAATTTATTAAATAAACAGAAATTTCTACAATAAAACATGTTCAAATAACCTACTCAACACTGTCGACAATTTGGAGTAGTAATTGTAAGGTGCACATGTAAGGCCTCTTTCTCGATTTGGTTCCAAGATAAGCATCTCATTTTCATGCACAGCTTACGTTTAAATTGGACCAGTGTGGGAATGGAGACAGAACACCAAGATGCCTGGTCGAACAAGAAATTGTGCTTTTCTTAATCATGTCAAAAGTAAATGGATAAATAGTTTAAGGTCATAATTTAGATACACGAACCGAGTTCAACAAGTTAGCCTGGCTCTAGTGTAGAATTAGGTGCCCTTTTGATTAGCGACAAATTAAATTTTGGCGATGAAACCTCGCTTCTGGTTACCATGATAGTTTTAACTTTTAGCTTCCAGATTTTATTTAAATGAAAATAAATTGATGTGTACGTGGACAAATTTAAGGCAGTGCACAATGCCTAGTTTGTACAATTCTAGGATTTCTTTTCAAGAGAGACCATATCAATGTATACATGGACACAGAGTTTGTGTCATTTTTTGACTCTTATTTTGGTTTTGTGTAGCGGCCATTTTGAAATTGTGCATTCCTGGCACCGATCTTGGCATTAAAAAAATTGCCAAAAACAAGAGGCACCCAATTGTAAATTTTTACCATTAACCTAAACTTAATACAAAAAGGTATAGCTTCATGGGAATTTATACTAAACTGGGTAGATATTACAAAATGTGCTTGGTCCAAGATTGATAGACTTAAATCAAGCATCTGGTAAACCGTTCAAGCTAATGACAAAGTGCTGCAACAGATATGCATAAACAAATACTGGGAGTACACATCTGTTAGTGAAAAGATATGAACTAGAAAATGTGAGAAATTTAAGTATTCACAAGTAAGACACTGATATGAGCAAGTAATAATTTACAATATACAATAAAAATATTTAAATAAGTGGCGAAATACCTATAAATTTTTGCAAAGGCACAGAAAAAAAGCAGCAAGCTGAGCATTTAAATATTATGCTTATATATTTGTAAAGGCATAGTTGCTAATATAATTTTTTAAAAATTTATACATATACAAGTATCTTCTCATTAGGAATTGTTACAGTCACATAAAGTACTTTCATTACTATTGGATACATTTTAATGTTTAACTTTTCTATTGCATTGCCTGTGCATCACATTTTAATGTTTAACTTTTCTATTGCATTGCCTGTGCATCACATTTTAATGTTTAACTTTTCTATTGCATTGCCTGTGCATCATTATCCCCAAGTTCTTATGTAAATATTCTTACCAAGTTTATTCAATCATCCAGCAATTCAGACCTTTGTACACTACAATCTTATTGCACAAACCATTATAAATTACAATCTTATTGCATAAACTTGCTTCAGTAACATTATGAATTATAAATATCTGTTTTAAATATAAAATTGTTCCTTTTGTTAACATGTTCAAAATTTATTTTTCAAACTGCTTTCCTGTAAACTATTTATATAGGCAAGCTGTCTTTGTCTGCAAAGTCTAGGTATCTTTAAATTTGACATCTGTCAATTACCTCAGGATTTAAACTCAGGTTAGCTTAAATTTAATAATATAAATGCCAATATAAGCAACTTTAGTGTCCAAATCCATAAGTCCAAGAAATATTATTTTAATGCATATATTACATTTAATAAAAAGTATTAACTATATTAATTTAAGATTTTAATTCAATAGATTTTTCCAAAAACTTAAGTGCACAGAAAAAATCTATGCAGAAGAAAATATAAAAATTTTAACACACAAGTTAAAAATTCAATTTTTAAAACTGATAACGCATGATCTAATTGGCATTTTTAAAAACACTTCCTGCCTATTTTTATACTTCCACAATGCTAACTCTTTTTTAAATACTTTTTATTTACTTAAATTTTGACTACACAAATTTAAAATGCAAAAGCAAAAAGAAATGATAAAATATCTCTTTAACTTAGCAGTAGAGATTTGGAAATCATCAATCATGTATTTAAATAATTATTAGCTAAATTTACTTAGATTCATGATGTTATTATAATGTTCATGTGTCTATTTTCATTAACTTTCATTTATAAAAGTAACATTTACATTATTAAAGAAAGCAAGATATAAGCTAATATAGGCACTCAGAAGGTTAAATTATCAACTTTATTTGTTTACTGCTCTAATACCAACACTTTTTTACATCCTTAGGAGAATTTTGAAATAACTACTTAATACATTAACAACTTCATTGGTCAATACTACTGCAAAAAAGGAATTGAGTGTAAAATTGGGGAATAAATAAATACAATTTAGTGGTTTGGTTTATTTCATTACGGCAAAGCACTCTGGGATTATCTGCCTAAGGCAAGAGATATCTGTGTGGAGAGCTTTTTAAGAGAAATTTATCTGTATACATGTTACATATGAGAAAAACTACCATGCAGCCAGCTCATTCGTGAAATTTAAACCCCAGACCAAACTACCAGTAAGGGTAAGTGCAGAATCACCAACTGCTTGGCACATTTTTAAGAATTGCACAAACTTTGTATCCATGTACACATTGACTTGTTTTCACTAAAAAAATAATTGCACAAACTCTGCATTGCATACTCCCTTAACTTTGTCTATGTACACATCAATCTATTTTTCACTTAAAAAGTCTAAGGAAATTGACAAAAATCCGATTTTTCTTACTTTTGTAAAAAGCACCAAACTAAACATACCAAATAAATGGGCAATTCTGCACTTCACTCCTACCAGTATTCAGCAACTTGGGTACTGGTAGACCAAAATTACTGAACAATCAAAATATTTCCTTCATATCCTACTTCAAAATTTATAGTTTTTAACAGGCATTTATATTATAGTTTATTGTCAATCAGCATTTACATTTCTAGCCTAGATTCTTGCATGGAATTCATGGTGAATATGAATTCTCAACAAATGAACTCGGCTGAAATGGATATGGAATTAAATGATATTCAAATGGAGCTACCAAGGAACATGGTTTTGGCAAGGTGGCAACTGCAATCCAGCTTAACAAACGACTCGACGCAAGAATCCTCAACAGTTTTGCCAAACAAAATTAAATCAACATCGTAGGAAATATTTCTCAATTTCTATTATCAGAAAGCTACAGTCTTCTATAAAAAGTCATTATGAAAGGTAAACAAGAGTAACAAAGCAAGTAAAGTTAATGAAAATTAGATATATAAGAAAGTAATGGATTATCACATTATTGGGAGTGACAGCTAAATTTAACATATGTACATGTCTAAAACCTTTTTCAGCAATTACCGCATATTAATCTTGTTTAAACGATTGCCATTTTAAATCTATGCATTTACATCAAAGCAAGCATGGCTTTTACATACTGAACATCTGCAAAAGAGTAAATTGCATTTACACCCAAATGTAACTGCAACTACAAGCTGCAGAAACATTTGGAATACAGAAGCTAGCATTAGTTTCTGAAAATATTGAACTTACGGCAATTTACATAAAAAGTTTTCATAACTAAGCATATTACATGTATAATAGTTTAGGTTAAAGGCTGCACATTTCTACTATAAAACCCACAAAGTTCAAATTGTAAAATTGACTCTTTTCATCATTTTAACAGAGTTTATTGATTACATAACTATAAATTGTCAGATTTGAATAATTCTTATTTCTTGTATTAGCTGAATACTAGAAATTATATCAGCACATTTCATTAAAAACATTAGAAATATCACCACTTTAATTTTATATGGTTATTTCATGTGAAATAGTGAAACGGATCAAGTATTGCACAATGTGACAGACTTCCACAATTAAAGGACCCAAAAACCTGCAAGTTATTCTCTGGTGTACATCTTTTTCGATTCCACCCTTCCTAAAAGCTTACTGTTCACATTTCATACTTGCTGCCAGATTTTAAATCCTGGAGAAGAGATCTTCATTTATAATGTGTCAACTATACATAAAGCACCAAGGAATTGCACTAAAAACTTAATTTCACTGTTTATTACTTTATTATCTTTCAGTATGAGAGAGAAGTAACTTAAAATTCATCGTAACATTATAAAACAGTCGCCAGAAAAATCTTTCAGCTTTGACAAAACTAATGAATCAATTTTTTAGAAATAAAAATGCATTGAACAGTTGTTACAATTCAAGTACTTTGTCAAAATTTAAATACCAAGTTTACCTTCAAATATCTGCCACCAGTACAATTCATATTTTAATAACTCCACATTACAAGAGAAGCAATGTTCATTTTCTATTTAAATATGAAAAATAACTAAAATTTTTTTTGACATTTTCCCAACGTTGAACAGAAAATATTACTGAAGTAATCCCAGTTCGACACTTTACTAAACCTTTTTCATATACTTTATGCAAAGCTCCCAAGGAAATTTCTAGTTAAACAAAAGCAATATTACTTACTTCCAACACAAATTTAAATTTATCGAGACTATTTTACACATAAACACAAGCCACAAAACGTCAAACACAGCGACCGCGTTCAATGTCAATGGCAGACATGCGTGAAAAAACTAAAAACAGCGCAGTTTGGAATGGTACATTTCATTATTACAACTGAATTGTCTCCAAACCATTTTAAGTCTTTTTCTCAGTTTTCTTCGGCAGGAGAACAGCTTGGATATTCGGCAATACACCACCTTGGGCAATAGTCACACCCGAAAGAAGTTTGTTCAATTCTTCATCATTACGAATAGCTAGCTGGAGATGGCGAGGTATTATACGAGTTTTCTTATTGTCTCTAGCAGCGTTGCCAGCCAATTCAAGAACTTCGGCGGCAAGATATTCAAGAACAGCAGCTAGGTAGACAGGAGCACCCGCACCAACGCGTTCTGCATAATTACCTTTGCGTAAAAGTCTGTGAATGCGTCCAACAGGAAACTGCAGTCCTGCACGACTAGAACGAGTCTTGCTCTTTCCTTTCACTTTACCTCCTTTACCACGACCAGACATTTTAAAACAGAAATAAAAGGTCAACGCACTATAAAGAATAGAAAAGTCTGCAACGCTGCAACCTGGGATAAAACAAGTTCACAATAAAAAAAAACAGTTCTGCGCATCATTATATAACCTCGGTTGAATTGTAAAAGCAGCCAATCAGAGTGAATTGCGTGTTGGCCAATTGGAAGAAATCTTCAGTCTCGCCCTCTTTAGGGGTTTTTACATATGTAAATGAGCGTCACCATAATAATAAAAATAGACGTTATGAAAAATATGAGAAAATAATTACAGAGAAACGTATAATTTGAAATTCTAAAACACAATTTTTAGTTTTGTATCACACTGTAGGGATGCCGTAAAATTATAATGAGGATATGATTTCATATTTTGCTTAAAACAGTTATAATCAATTTAATCAAATTTAATTAATGGACTGCCAAAAATTACGTGGCACATGCAAATTTTCTAGGTTTATAATAATTAAGAGTTAACATTAAACCCCGGATGGTAAATAAAAAGCATAATTAAATTAAAACTCTTGCAGATTTTTAAAACAATTAAAATATTGCCCCCGAAAACTAATTGCTTAAACATGGTGACTTGTCCCGCATCGCTTTCCATCTGATTCAAACAAAATTCACCAAAAAAAAAAAAAAAATCTCAGTTTTTATTTGTTTGCTTTATTGTATATTTCTTTCAATTTAAGTCATTTAATTTTTTCGTGTTAATAGTGCGTAGTGCCTCTTTAATTCTATAGACATACATAATTTCTTATTCAGTAACAAAGTTCCATTGTTCAAGTCTTTTGATTGCCGCATCGCAAATTCTCATTAAACTGTCAGTCGCAATTTTTTCATTCACCGATAGTGCTATTTTCTGGGTTCAGAATTATACTATAGGTTTCGCAGTTCGTTTGTTGACTGATGACTGAGGCATTGTCATCGCACAGAAAAACTTCTATCGTCTTCATTTATTACCACTTCTCCACAAATTTCATTAACTGGAAAATTTTACTTTTTGTTTCCGATATTTTAAAACCTTCAAATTTGTGTATATCATCATAAAACTTAGTTAGCTTCTGCTGCACATTATTGGTGATTATCATGAGATTAGCTACTTAGAAATGTATTCCGCTAACTTCTGTCTTGCTTCTCTCGAATGCTGACCAAGTTAAACATGAATTATATTGGTTTATTTTTTATTATATTTATGACTATTTCCCGCACATGATTAAGACTTATCTGAGTGCCAAATAAATAAATTCCCACATATAATTAAAACTTACCTGCTAGTCATTTTACAGCCCAGTGCAGTCTCTGTGGGACTGAAATTCTGCTGCCATGCAGCTGCCTAAATTCCAAAAGTTTTGCCACCTCTAAATTTTGCATCCTAGTGCCTTCTCTAAACCAGCTCTTGCACCAGTCCTGTGCTTAGCTGAATACCAAATCAATTAATACCATTTCAGATAGCACTAAAGGTAATCTTGTGATCTATGAGCACCGTTTATAAAATCTATTTTTTTCATATGGAAAGAAATTTCTGTTAAAATTCTCCTTGTCAGCATACTCAGCACTTCGGAGCAGAATTAGCTGAAGTATGTAATCATTGTCAAGCATAAATTCAGCTTTAAAGTTTACCATGCTCTTTGGTATTCAATTACTAATACTCTTTGGTATTCAATTACTTACTAATTAAAAAAAAATTAAACATTGCTACATTAGTCATTCTCAGGCTGCAGTGTGGTGATAATCATGGGGAGATGAAAGTAAAAGTAGTAAAGAATGATGTCTGTGCTGAAGTGAAATTGAGAATTAGGACTATTCACACATTTTATGATGAAAACCTATCAAATGGACAAGCGTAGATCATACAAAGAATTTCTTCAAAAAAGGGGGGAAAAAAAGAGATGTGAAAGTCTGGATTTTAAATCATTCTGAATACTGTACGTCTGGATTTGGAACTTTATACTGTATTATATTGTTTATTTTTGTCACTGAACTGTACTTCAAACTTTGCAATTTACTGCCTATACATGGCTGACTTCATTAATTTTATGACTTTGCTTTAGTCCTGCACATGCTATAGCCCTTCTAGTCTGATTTGCAATGTCTTGATCGTTCCTCAATCCTTCCGGCTGTCTTGCTTTGCTACCTCCTTTCCTTTCAGTGGTCATGACAGTTTCACATGATCTGCGTTAATGGCCTTATTCATTATTGAGACAGACACATCGTGCTTCACACAATATTCCCGGCATAACTTGTTTTGACTTGACTCGTATGTCAAGGCTCCCTCTGGGGTCACATTAGCAACTTCAAGAATCTGTATCTGTATTACTTATACAGGATACAGTTTATAATATCTTCATTAATATGTGTATTATTAATGAGTATATAATTACAATACTTTTTCTACAGAAAGCCATTTCTTTAAATGAAAATATGATTTTAAAGGCTATTTGCTCTGTTCTTAAGTGTTAATGATTTTATCTTTAGGATAGATTTGTATGCCAATTAGCCAAGAAGTGTTGTATTTTAATAAAATAAAATTTATAAATTACTTTAAAGACATCAAAAGTTGTGTAAAATTTCTAGTGTAAATACTGAGATTTTATGAGGGCATAAATACAAAATATTTAATTTATTTTGCTGAATACCAATTATTTAAAAAGTTCTATTAATGGATAGAAGTTAGCATTATATGTACTCAAAAGCTGGCTACAGTTTTTACATATTAATGTTCTTCAACACTGCATGCCATATAAAATAAGAAATGCATGTAATACAATTTTTAAAGTCTGAATTGGAAATCTTTTCATTTAAGGTTCATAATCAATTTTTTTTATCAGAATCATAATTTAATTTTACTTGGTTTATGTAGAGAGCATTATGTATTATAATTAGTTATAAATTACCGATTCACCTTGATAGTACTGATAAAAATCACCTGTGGTAGAGTTGATGCTGATATTGGCAAAATTAGAGAACCAATCTCTCTCAGTTTTAATTTACAAACATTGCTGGTGTGTGGTATAAATTCACATACAAGTTCTATTTCACACAGAGAACATTCAACTTAAATAGTTTATGAACTCAAACAATTCACAAGACTAGTGTTAATTTTATTTAACACAATTTGGGAAAAATTGGATATGGAAGAAAGACATTTCTTTATATTCAGAAAGTTCATAAATTTGAACTTGGTATTATAAGAATCAGGCTTTTCACATATTTATCTGGACATATTACAGTCTCAAAATACAATTATCTGATTTCATATTTTTGCATGCACATTCTGTTTGGAGGAATAATCAAATGTATGTAGCATTATCTAAGTGTAAAACCAGCAAACTGATCTAGACCTCCAAACGGCAGCTGTCTGTTTATGAAATAATATATATAATTTACAAGATCGTAGTTACTACTGAGTGACCTGAGGCCCTGAGTCGGGTGGCAAAACACTGGAGATTTTATTTTAAAAGACTGCAAAATTAAACTTCATTAATGATACTACTAATACTTTTATTTTTCGAAAAGAGCATAAGCTTGACAATGTATACATAACATACTAACTTGATGTATGCAATGTACTTAATAGTTCCTGTGAGTGCAGCTAAAGCTAAAAAATCATTCTCAAAACTGAAATTAATAATAATGATAAATTATTTGTGAAGCAGCTATGGGATAGAAACGGTCAACAGTTTAGCCTTGCTCTTGTTTGAGAATTATCAAGCTCAAAAAATTAACCTTGATAAAGTAATTAATGAGTTTGCTTCCTTAACAGTTTGAAAACAGATTTTTTTCTAATCCAAGTGTAAAAATAAAACATACTGAATAATTTGCTAGTAAAACTTTTACTTTAATCATGCTATATATATTTCATATTATGCTGTGTATGATGTCAAATAGCTTCAGGTATCATATTTTGGTAGGTACTATTCGGTTTCGAGGGCCGTAAAAAATCGCCAAGCTATTGTTAATGCCAATGCTGCCAAAAATAATTGCGGCAACCCTAATAATTGCGTCAAGAAAGGAAGTATTATAGTAAATAACTAATTAAGATTGATGTTATAATTTAGATGAAAGGTTAATTTCATATAATACTTTTTTATTATTATAATTTATATGAAAAAGGCTAAACAGGACTGAATGAAAGCATAAGAGTAAATAACTATTTCAGATCATTATTATAATTTATATAAAAATTGCTAAACATAACTGAATGGATGCCTGTATCGCTATTTCGCTACCGACTTATCGCTAAAGCATAATTTCATCTCGCTGGTTGTTCAAACGTAATTTTCTATAATGAATGATGCCTTTTCTTTGAAAATATTCTCGGTAAAGTGCAGAATAGCTCACTTACTTGTTTGCCGCTTTTTACAAGGGTAAAAATCAATTGGATTTTTGTCAATTTTATTTTACTTTTTAAGTGAACATAGGTCGATGTGTACATAGATAAAGTCAAGGGTGTGCGCAGTGCCATTTTTGTGCAATTCTGGGAATTTTTTTTCAAGTGAAAATAGGTCGATGTGCACATGGATACCGAGTATGTGCAATTCTTAAAAACGCGTCAAGCAGTGGGCGATTCTGCACTTTACCCAAAATTCTATTGCCGACTTTTCGTCATGGCAATTCCCATATTGTTAAATCCATAGGATATCAAAAAAGGATTTAAAATCAAAAAATGATTTAAAAATTAAACTAGTATTTCAATGGCGTCTTAAGAAATACAGAACTATATAAACTTACGCAATCTGAAATCAGCGCGTACGCTAGATTTGGCGCGCTGTTAAATGGGCGCGTTTGCTAGATTTGGCGCTTTTGCGCATACATTTTCGCTGCAATTTTTTTACGGCCCTCGAAACCGAATAGTACCCATATTTTTTTTTATAGAATTAAGGAGAATAAAAAATAATGCATAGCAGCATGCATCAAACAGGCACATTTTTTCATTTAAAATCAAGTTTATAAAGCTACTTTAATTATTAATAAAATAATCAGTCATAACTAGGGGGGGGAAGTGGTTAGGGTTAGGAGAAACAATGAAGAGATTGCCTCATTGTCATCTGTTTTCCTGGGGTCCCCAAATCTTTAGTAATCAAAATCCCAAAACTCTGATAATTTATCAATTAATTAAAAAGTTTATTGCTTTATTAGGAATACTGGAGTTTTATGGAAGGCCACCAGTAAGGATATATAAAAATAAATGAATAAAATAATGATAGATAAAACAATAAATAAAATATTAAGGGATAAAAATATTTATAAATAAAGTTAAGGTAAATTAAGTCAATAAAGTTAAATTGATAAGTAGATACTAAATTAAATAAAAATGAGTAAATTTAAAAATTAATAAAAATTAAGTGAAATAATATGAATGAAAGATGAGTAAATTAACAGAATCAAAACGTGATACCTGTGATAGGAAGAAGGTAAGTATTTTTATCATTCTTCACATACGGATAAAATTGCATGCTTGGCAGTGTGCAAAAATTGCAGAGTGCAATTTTTTGTTTTAAATTTCTGATTCCAAATAAAATGATTCATTGCAAAGATGTATAATTAAAATAGTTAATGACTATTTTACTATTAAACTTAATGATTTGGTTGATAGGATTTAAGTTTGATTTAATTTAATGATTTGGTTAAAACTGACTCATTTTTCATAAATTAAAATTTTTAAGGTAGATGCTGCATGCTCTAAGATTATGTTTCTGCAAAATTTATAAATTTTACTTTCATTTATGCGCATAGTATGGTAACTATAGAAAATTATACAGTCAAAAGTCGTTAATTCGGACACCCATAATCTGGAATGATCTATAATTCGGACCTCAAAGCTAAAAACTTTCTGCACATGCACCACGTTAGCACATGCGCACAGGCGTTTTATGCGTGTGCGCAAGTGCAGAATACGTTTTCGCCTGTGCGTTTAATGTATAACGGACGGTGTAAGCTAAAATTATCTAATTATCTATTTTAGTTAATGTTAATGATTGCGTTGTTCCTTAATCTTCGAATTGGATCCCGCGGTAAAATCCTAGTATACGGTGCAGCCTTGGCGCGATTTTGAAAATTATCGCCAACACCAAAAATTATTAAAAGAACGGATATTCAGTATGTTTTATTTATTGCTGAACACTGGTAGTTCGGTCCGAGGTTCGAATCCCGCAAACGGGCTGGCTGCATGGGCGTTTTCGTGGTTTTCCCCATGTGTAACGTATATACGAGCCAGTTTCCCTTAGAAAGTCCTCCACAAAGGCATCCCTCCCCTTAGGCAGATAGCCCTAGTGTGCTTTGCCATAATTAAATACACCAAAATACACCAACAGTTTTAACAGTCACTCTTCTCTTTCCTCACAAGAAGTCTTATTAATCCTTTGTAAGACTCTTAATGGCAGGGCATGTTGTGTACGCTTATTTAATTCGAAACAGCGTTATTTCTTGATTGACTAAAATAAGATTTCATTTCCCTGCCTACCATGACTTAGAACGAAGCCGCGGAAATGCATTATTTTCTTGCACCAGTGGTCAGGTTTGGTATAAATATCGTAATTTATAGTCATCTGAATTATAATGTTGACTACCACATTCTCCGGGCCTAAATTCCTGTAATGAGATTTCTTAATGGTAAGATCTATTAAAGAGCTGTTCAAATTATCTCGATTTTAAAAATCCCATCGAAGTTGCTTTTCAAGCAACTGCAAGTGAAATATTAACAAATATTTAAAAAAATGTTGAAACCAGATATCTCAGTGTTATCTGTCATGGATGACAAACTCTGAAATCTCATCCCTTGATGGTTTTTTTTTTTTTTTTTTTTGTATTCCTTTTCAATAAACCCAAACAAATTCGGCTATCTTGAGTCTTTGGATCATTCCCATCTAACAATGAGCTCACAGTATACATGTGAGAGTGTGCATATGCTGCGTGAGGGTTCTCGCTTCCTTTGAGTAAAATTTTCAAAGTGTTAATCACTTAAAGCCTTTCCGTGATAATGCATTTTTTTACATTCTTCCCTCTGTATGCTTTTTACGTGGGAAATACTTATTACATAGCATGAAATAAGGGAGAGATCTTTACACAATGCGCCAAAGTAGCACGCGAGGGCTTCTTGCCAATACACGCGAGTTCTTCAAACATT
Source organism: Stegodyphus dumicola (assembly GCF_044657685.1). Lineage (NCBI taxonomy): Eukaryota > Metazoa > Arthropoda > Arachnida > Araneae > Eresidae > Stegodyphus > Stegodyphus dumicola. Next base: position 34,034,725 of record NC_140772.1, read on the forward strand.
TTCTTCACTCAGAGTTTATCAGACACAGTGCGATTACCATATAAAAAAAAAAGGAAACTGGCTGGTGCAATGTGGGGCTGTCCCAGGACACTCTAAATCTCACTTACAACACCTGTATAAAACCAGTTCTTAAATATGGCAGTGAACTTATGGTTTCAGCTGCGCAGACCAAGTTGGAAGTCCTGGAGAGAGCCCAGAATAAAACTCTTCACTTGATCACAGAAGCGGTAGACTTGTGTCAAATTTGATAGCAGCTTTACAATCCTTTCATTGCTGTTGAGATAAAGAAACAGGCAGTTTATATATAGTGATAGTATAGGCACATTTTTTCACATATACTATCACTATATACATATTATATACTATGTATAACTATATATATTCTTTGAATACCTGTTTACTACTCATCGTATATGTCCCGTTTTTACTGCTCATCATAAAAGTCACCAAAAGTAGCCAAATCCCGTGTGCAGCGAATACTAGGATTAAACCGATCCAGCTTATTATTTTTTGCAGACTGTAAGAGCAATTTTATAAAAGTAAACTTGAACTTTCGATTATGTCAAATAGAATATCCGATGCTGGAACTTCCAAAGGATCTAAAAAACAAAAGTATGTTTCGATGTCCAACAAACAAAAAGTGGAATTGCTGCAAAAAATGGATAAAGACATGAAGAATGTGACAGAGATGTTAGTGAAAACGAAAAAATTTCGATTGACAAGTTAGTCGGTATTCTCGGCACAGCAATTAACGGGACTTGAACAGCGGAACTTTGTAACTGAACAAGAAATTATGTCTTTTTATAGAATTAAAGAGAAAGTATTATCACATAAAATGAAGCAACTTAAACAACTTACATTGAGAGAAATGTTTAATAAAGTAAACAAATAAATATTAAGCTTTTTTTTTTGTAAATTTTGATACCCTTTAGATCATAATTGTTCTTTATTTCATAAATTACGGTTTCATATTTTTAATTTTAGAATTTCTGCATGCCATCTTACGAGATTTAAACTGATGATCTATAATCCGGAATCGCCGAAGTCCCGACGAGTCCGGATTAACGACTTTTGACTGTATTCTTTATAAGCTTTCTTTTTTTCTTAATAATGATACCTGATAATAAACTCTTTTAAGGTTATTTTTCTTCCCTATGCAGTTGACTTGTGTAATCATGCTTTTAGAAAATCATCCCTTAAAATCTGTCTTATAGAATTTTTTCTTCAAACAATATTCTTCTTTTTTAAATTATATATCATTTTTCTTTTTTTAGCATAGAAATTTATGTAAAATCATTTTTTTCTTAATACCATATTTATTCAAGTATTTTTCTCCTTAGTACTTTTAGAATAGGATGTAGAATTCTTTTAATTATTCATATAATTTTTGACTTAATCTCTGAATTCAGAAAATTGACTCTGTCAATATAGAATGATACATTCCTGGACTGGACTAACTGGCAGATTCATTTCACAATTTGGTAAAGTTGCTGAACACTGGTAGTTCGGTCCGAGGTTTGAATCCCGCGAACGGGCTGGCTGCATGGGCGTTTTCGTGGTTTTCCCCATGTGTAACGTATATACGAGCCAGTTTCCCTTAGAAAGTCCTCCACGAAGGCATCCCTCCTCTTAGGCAGATAGCCCTCGAGGCTTTACCATAATCACACACATACACACACATTTCACAATTTGATTTATATTTGGAAAACACAAAACTAAATGGAAGTATCAGGACAAAATTCCTCGGGGTTATAATGGACAGTAAGTTAAATTTTTCGGAGCATATCAGTCACAGTGTGATTACCATATAAAAAAAAAGATTGCCTAACTTAAGGAAACTGGCTGGTGCAATGTGGGGCTGTCCCAGGACACTCTAAATCTAACTTACACCTGTATAAAACCAGTTCTTAAATATGGCAGTGAACTTATGGTTTCAGCTGCGCAGACCAAGTTGGAAGTCCTGGAGAGAGCCCAGAATAAAACTCTTCACTTGATCACAGAAGCAGTAGACTTGAGTCAAATTTGATAGCAGCTTTACAATCCTTTCATTGCTGTTGAGATAAAGAAACAGGCAGTTTATACAGTTGCTAGACTAAAATTATTTCGGCAGGCAAATTGGATGCAAAGCAGACAAGTGGGCATACCCAGAACTCAGATTTCTCCAGTTGAGGTTTGTGAAGATTTAAATCTCAATATTCCTGTTTAAAATACCAATATTCTTGTAGACCCAATGGAGTTTTTGGAAATACCATATAATCTAAAAGTGGGTGAAACGGGAAAAAAAAAAAAAGCACACTAGATATTATTCTAAAAAACAAATAAAAAATGCCATGTCACTATTGGACAATAACTATCCTGAACCAAAATGGATACATGTAGTATTTACAGATGGCTCTAGAATAAATAATGCTGCTGGTGCAGGTATACATTGTAAACTATTTTTACAGTATGCCTCAATGGGTTAATATTTTTCAAACTTTGGTGCATAAGTTCATGGGGTCTTTTTGGTGGCATCTGATTTTAAATCTAAAATTGAGTTTTTTACAAAGGCCATCATTCTTGTTGATTCTAAGTCAGCCATAGAGGCAATAGCTCTTCAATACCATTCTGGGCCTCCTCTTGTGTCAAAAATAAAATGAGATATCAGGGAACTAAATAGGAATGATAAAACAGCAGACTTTCAGTGGATACCATCCCATGTAGATATTGATGGTAATGAAAAAGCAGATCTCTTGGTAAAGAGGGGTACGAAGTTATTTATTGAACAGAGTTCCAGTCCTTTGCTTTCACAACACAGAACTATCAATTAAATCTATGGTAAACTTTGAGAGAATATCAGGAATGACTGGTATGAGTTCACTCACAGGCTACATAGAGAGGCTGTGGCTCATTTCGGACTGCATATAGGGCATGACTGCTTAACTGAACATCTCAGCAGAATAGACATACGACTGATAGTCAATACCCCATTTGTAAAACAGACACTATGAATAGGCAGCACTTGCTTTTGTCTGTCTGGATCTTGACCCTAAGTTATAATAAAGTGATGATGTTCTTCAGCTGGATTGAATGGCCAAGGATCTTATGTCCTGAGTACATGGTTGTTTCACTTCTAATCACTGAGGATTTTTTAAGGTTTTAATTGTGAAATTTTTATGTCTTAATTTTTTAGTATTGTAAAAACTTGAATTTTAGTGCTGTAATTCTCAAGTGTTTTAAACATTTTTATGGTGTAATTTTGAATTTTTTTTTAGAGGGAGGTTGAGTGACCTAATGTAATAATGTAAATAGACTGATTTCTGAACTAAGTCATAAGAAACAACAAATATTCTTAGGTATGAACTGCATACTGCATTTATTTAAACATAACAATAAATTCTTCTGATTATTCTGTCTACTATTCTTCAACTTAAGAATTTTGAGAATATATGATTATATAATATTTATTTCTAGTTCACTCTTCTACAGCAGTGGCTCTTAAGCTTTTTAGCGATAGGCATTCCCTTGAATCTAAACATAAGTCCTTGCATCCCCTTGAAAAATGTGTTTCTATTTTTTTTAACTAAGAAATTATATTTATTGCAAGATAATTTATTGGAAAGCGAATAAACACATATAAAAACAATATATATTTTCAACGGCTGTGTCGTTGTTTTTTGCATAATAATTCTTTTGATGTGACTCTATTTTTGAAAGAGCCATGCATAAGTTATCAATAATGTTTAAGCATTTTTACTTTTGCTTTTATGTGCAAATGTGATAAAAATCATTTTACACATAAGCAGGTGGCAGCAAATGGTAAAATTATCTGCAATGCTGCATTTACCTGCTGTGGATAAGGTTTTAAATGTATACACCATAATTTTTCCAAATCCAGTTTTTCATTTGAATACATGTATTGGCTTGTATTTCAACAAAATTATCTTTTATTAAATTGTTATTGTCCACTGAATTGTCAAACAGAAATTAATCCAGTATCCATCTCTGAACTTTGCTATTTCCAGTAGTGAAGTTACTTTTAGTAGTAAAGTTATCATTTTTGTTGGAGGTGTATTGCAATTTCAGACATAATTACTATTTTAATCATTTTCCAGAATAATCAAATAAGAAAAGAAAAGTTTTGCAAAATTCCAAATTTAAACTTGACTCCAGATTTTTATAGTTTTTATATAAATGAAGATAATTTTTCACTTGTTGTTATGTTCTTGCCAAATCCTTGCATTGATATATTTAATGCACTGAGGTGACTAAATATATTTATTACATAGTCTAGTTAAAGTACTGTTTCTCATTTTTGAAAAGACTAAACTACATCACAAATTATATAATTTTCTTCGTCAAATTAAAAATGCATGTGGTCCTTGAAAAGCTTCCACAATTTTGTGTAATAACAAAGTACAGTATGTACAGTATGAACAGTAGTGATTTCTTCACATAAAGCTCGAAAGATACAATGATCAAGTGCTGACATACTTTACTATATGTACTGCAGTAGTTGAACATTCTTTTGAATTATCTAGTAAAGTTTTATATGCAAACATATAATAGTGCATCATGCAATGCATTATTGTAACTTGCAATGTTTTGATATATGAAAACATTTGTATGAAAAAAAAAACATTGATTTTTGCCCAGCACTGCAGGGGCACTTTTAGTGTAAATTGAGCCTATCCACATTTATGGTTATGTGATGTTTTCAGAAAAAGGTTTTTAATATGATTAAAAATATCAGTCCTTTTTGTCATCAACCTTCAGTGGTTCATAAAATAAAGTCTTCCTTTATTTATTTACCTCAGAGCAACAAATAGACTGAAACCTTAGATCATGAATACATTTCACAAATTATTTGAACAGAAAATGCCTCTGATGACAAATGGTGTTTAGAATTACAAATATTCAAGTCCGCAATGTATGATTTTTCAATGATGTTTTGAGGAAACTTGTGACACATAATTAACCCTCTGAACACAAAATGTCGTAAAGTTCCACAAAAGTTGTAAATAAATGGCATTTTCTTGATTATAATTAAAAAAGAACTGTCTCACTTTGTAACTTAATTCCTTTTCTTCTAATGTACATCATACCCCCCCCAAAAAAAACATTAAAATCTGTCAGAAATTTTTATGTGTAATGAATAAGAAAACTACCCTTCTATACAGAATTTTACATCCGGTTAACAACCAGGTACTTCTGTAAAGCTTATTTTAATATTTTCTATTCCTTAACTCTCAACAAAGTCTGCCAGCAAGGATTTACAGGATACTGAATTCAGCCTGAAGGAAACCGTAGTTAGATTAGGTTGGAGGTAGAGACTTTGAGGGCTTTGACACTTTTAACTTTTTTGCATACTATCACATTTACCTGCCCAACCTTGACAAGAATCACCGGACAAAGTGCCATGTTGCCAAAGTAGGTAACCCAAATTTTATGAAAATGCGTTTATCTGACAACCCACTAATGGTCGCACATGCATTACACCAGTGTGTGATGCTGCCATCAATCACAATAGTAATTTGTATGGTTTTCGTTTGTTGTGATTTGTGGTAGTGGTTTTTTTTTTTCTTTGTAATAAATCTTATTGCCACTGTGTACCTACTAATGAAACAGAGAACACTGCATTTTTCTAGAAATAAGGCATCTTGCCTATTACGAAAAGAATGTTCATTCCATGAAGTTAATTTATGCAACTCTGGAACTTTTTTGAAGTTAAAACAAGTCAGTTTGTACACGGTGAGCAGTGCCATTTTGCTATGTAATACCAAAAATTCTGCAATTCTTTGATTTTTTTTTCTTTTTAAGTTAAAACAGATCACTGTGCACGTGATCAGAAGACTGAAAAAATGGAAAGTTAAGAGTACTCTCGAATTATACGCCCAAACCTCCTGCAAAGGCACCAGTCATTGAGGACTAATTTTTAGCCAACCTAATACCTGAAAACAATAGCCATTTAAAAAAAATGGTGAAACACTAAAAATTGCATAAACCAGCAACTACTTAACAAAATTAAAACACACGAAAAATCCATAATAAAACGGTACAAATTACATAAAACAAACATCCATAACAAAACACTCAAAATTTCATAAAAGAGTAACAGATTAACTAAATTAAAAAATGCAATAGACATCCATGATAAAACACTTAATTTGGTACTGTTGTATTACATTATTCGCCTAACTTTGACAAGAATCACCAGGAAAAAGGCTATGTCGCTAAAGTAGGCAACCCAGAATTTTACGAAAATGTATTTATCTGGCAACCCAAGAATGATTACATGTGTATTATGTCAGCGGGGATGTTTCTTGCATTTTTAATTTTGTTAATTCATTGCTGTTTTATGTAATAATAACATGCCATTATTTTTTTAAATGGCTACTGTTTTTCACAACTTTGCGGAAGGGTGAATAATAAAAAGAGTACAGATTTTTAAAAATATTTTATGTATTAATGTACTTTACTAAAATAATAATTTTTCATTTTCTTTTATGATACAGAGTTCAAGAAAATTGCAGTTCAAGAAAAGGGTGAAAGAATCGTTATCTTTTGAGGATGAAAAGTCTGATAGTTATTCTTGTTTAATACATCAATATAGCAGATTTATGCGAGTTTATTTATATAAACTCACATAAATCTGCTATATTGAAGAAATTTTTAATGTAGCAAATCATATTTAACACACACACAAAGAATCTCTTATATGTATTGGCTGCAATGTCATACTTTCTCTGCAAAGTGCTATACGTATTTCATTCTTGGTGTTATCCTGAAATATAAGAATGGGTAAGGACATCATACTAATCACATCCTTCAAACCATTATCTCTTCAAGGACAAATTTTGTACAGTGCAAAAGAATTGTTTAATTTTCTGTTTGAGTAGCTTTTATTCATTTTATATTAGCAGCATTTCAGTAAGGGGGGATGAAGAAAGAAAAACTAAATTACATATTAAAATGTCTACATATATGGCCACTGAACAGTAATGATATATTATGAAAGAAAAGATGCTCAGGACAGAGGATATTCAGGGCATACAGGTTCTTTACGTTTTTTTACAAATGTAACAAGTTTCATCTTATTCAATTTTGCCATTACATTTTGAAGGATTCTTGAAGATCCACTTTCTGAAGATAGTAACTTATACAGTCTTGTTCAATTTCAGGAAGTTGCTTACCTCTTATCTTTTAAATAATTGCTGAATTAATATTTAAACTAAGAAAGCCTCTATAAAAATATTATATTGTGTTGCAAGAAAGTAATTTGGGTTTGCACAAATATATAGTGTTACGTTCATTTTGTTATTCTTCGGTCAATCTTATATATATGTATATTTGTTTTGAGATTTGGCAGCTGACACTTTTAAGTTGCTATAGAAACTAATTCTGTGTATTTTTGTTTACAACAGTTAGTTTACGATCCATAACATACTGTGCAAAAATAAACATTTTCAACATATTTTACTTTATGAAACTATCATAAAGGCAAGAAAGCAGCTAAGGCTCTCCTTAACAGAACACATCTGCTAGAATAGATTTAAAAAAATTCGTCCTGGATATTTTTTACTTGAAGATGACCAATGTTCTGGCCAACCTTTTGAAGTTGATAATGACAAAAATTAAATACATTTATTTAATCAAATTATCATATAACTGTGCCAGAAATTGCAAAAAGTTAAATAATCACACGCAAATGAAAATCATGCAAGATGGTTTGGAATTGTTAAGAAGCTCATTATTTGAGTCTCCATGAATTGAAAGAAATTCATTTAACACAATTAATCAATATTTGTGATGCATATTTCAAACATAATGCTATCGACCGTTTTTAAAAATAAATTATCATCGGTGATCAAAAATGGATGATCTACAGTAACATTAATCAAAAACTATCATGGTTCAAGCATAAAGAATCAGCACGAATCATTTTAGATTTTAAATTACAGTAATTTAACAGTAATTAAATGACATAAGAATTCTGTAATTTAATTACTGGCAAATTATTTCTCTCAAAATTTGTAGCATTTTAATCCTATCAAACAAATTTTGTTTCCGTGTTGGTGCATGTTTCTATATAAACACATACCGAATTCAATTCCAAAAATTGGTTTAAAATCTCAGTCAAGAGACACAGAAAATCCAAATAAAATAAAGTTAAAAAAATATTAAAAAAAAGTGTCATGGCTTAACGTTCCTTGTTTCCATGATATTCTCTTCCAAGGCTTAACACGGTTGTGTGAAATAGTAGATACTGTCAAAAGTCGTTAATCCGGACTCGTCGGGACTTCGGCGATTCCGGATTATAGATCATCAGTTTAAATCTGCTAAGATGGCATGCAGAAATTATAAAATTCAAAATATGAAACCATAATTTATGAAATAAAGAACAATTATGATCTAAAGCGTATCAAAATTTACAAAAAAAAAAAAAAAAAAAAAAAAAAAAGCAAGCTTAATATTTATTTGTTTACTTTATTAAACATTTCTTTTAATGTAAGTTGTTTAAGTTGCTTCGTTTTTTATGTGATAATACATTCTCTTTAATTCTTTAAACAGACATAGTTTCTTGTTCAGTTACAAAGTTCCGCTGTTCAAGTCCTATAATTGCTGTGTCGAGAATACCGACTAATTTGTCAATCGAAATTTTTTCGTTTTCAATAACCTCTGTCACTTTCTTCGCTATCAGAAGCGAATTATAATGACGAGGAATTTGATTTAAATCATATCAAAGATGGAGTACATCGAGATGAAATACTACATTTAATAAGGAATTTTAAGCCAAATAAAATAAAAACATCTGCCCTGAAGATAAGGATAGTGCTGACAGATCAACTTCCAATTCACTGCGCGGCGGCGCCGCGGCGTTAAAGATAAACAAAGTTTAGATAAACAAAGGATATGCCTTTATCCATTTTTTTTTGTATCAATTCCACTTTTTGTTTAATGAACTTCGAAACATACTTTTGCTTTGTAGATCATTTACATATTAATAAATATATATCAGAAATTCTATTTGACATAATCAAAAGTTCAAGCTTACTTTTATAAAATTGCTCTAACAGTCTGCAAAAAATAATAAGCCGGATCCAATTCAAAGATTAAGGAACAACGCAATCTGCAACATTAACTGAAATAGATAATTAAATAATTTTAGCTTAGCTTATACCGTCCGTTATACATTAAACGCGTACTCGTAAACGTATTTTGCGCACGCGCACAAGCATATTCTCAGCCGTAAAGGCCTTATGCGCATGCATAAACGTGATGCATGTGCAGAAAGTTTGAAGCTTTGAGGTCCGGATTATAGATCATTCTGGATTATGGGTGTCCGAATTAACGACTTTTGACTGTAATAGCAATCATTATTATCTACAATAATAGCAAACATTATGCAATGCAGGATATTTGCATAATATACATAATTACGTTTATTTTAATTGATAACTTACGCAATTAAGACATTACTTACATTAAACAATGTAACACTAAAATATTTTATACACAATACATGATGTACTAAAAAATAAAATAATGTAAAATAGTGTATAGTACAGCAGAGTATAATTCTTCTTGTATCTATATGATTTAAAATAATATATTATTTTATATTAATTATATTTATTATTAATATATATAATATATATAATTTAAAATAATCCACAAAAAGATATGTAAAAAATGAAGAAATATAGTTCTTATACTGTACAGAACACTGGCATTAATAATACATTAGTAGTTTCCAAGCATCACAAATATTCTGGAACTTTTGTTATGGTAAATAGAACTATAAATGGTTGAAGAATTGTGTCTAAAAAAGATGTATGCATACAGAAACCAAGATAAGTCAAATACTCTTTACTGACCACTTAAAAATATACTGGTAACAAACACTGCCTATCAGTATATTCATAACCATGAAGAATATAAAACTATAAAACTTCCACATACTGTTTCTCATATTTAGTTACACTAACCCTAAAGTAACATGTAGAAGCATGGGAAGAGTGTGTTTGAAATGCTGTAATTTTGACCACGTTACAAAAAGTTGTTACTTCACTACCTTTTCAAAACATAATAGCATTCTTCCAGTCTACTGTGGCTCTAACTTATGTCATACATTTATCGGATTGACTTGGAAACATAGCTTTTAGTTAGCTATTTGTTTGGATAATGGTAAATTTTTGGTCTATGATTTTTTTTCATTACTTTGTCAAAACAAAATGTTTTTTTAGGGGGGGGCTACACAATGTCTAGAAAATTCTTAGCAGCTTTTATTGATTCTTGAAACAGTTCAAAAACTAAATTTATTCAGTCTCCTTTTGCCAATTAGGTCATATTATCAAAATCTTTTATGCAAGAGGTATTGCACTATAAAGTGTATTACTACTCTATATAGTAATTAAGGCATAGAGCACTCATGTGCTTTGCCATGATTAAATAAATCAAACCTGTTTGGTAATACAGTACATAATGTAGCTAGGATCCGAGCTACAGGGGTACAAAGGATCTTGTACCAAGAAAACATATAGAACTGAATATATGCCTTAAACTCATGCATCAGCAGTCAAAACTGCTGAGCACTGGTAATTTGGCTTAATTGCAAACCGGTTAGTTACATGAATGTTTTCATGGCTCTATTCGTGTATTATACTGTGAATTCCAGTTTCCCTCAGAAAATTGTCCTCTTTAGAGGTTTAGAGCCCCCACGCGCTTAGTTGCTATCAGATAAACGGAAAAAAATAATAATGGATTGGAATGCATAAGTTTAAGCACATTGTTGAAGTCTGGAAAATAAGAACGAAGAGACTGCAGAATTTTTTTTTTTTTAAAAAAAAAAGTCTTTAAACTTACATTACAATTTTTCTTCTATCTGAATTAAATATTTAAAGAACTTTTTCTGTTCCTATTCGTTCTTGAATAAGCTTTTAATGCATACTTAATATAAACAACCTATTCAAGTGATTCTCTGTCATTGTTGAGCACAACCAAATTTTTACTCTGCGAAGGGTACTAAAGAGTGTTCAATAGTACTCGTAATACATGGTTGAGACAAAATTATATGAAAGGCATATTTCAATTAAAGAAAAAGGTTGTTGCTTCTTTTTCCCAAACCTTCCATTGTTAATTCCTTTATATTGTTGATCTTTGGTTACTTTTCAGAAATTATTACCAGATTTATCTCACAACCAAAATTTTCCTAATTATGAAAAACATGAAAGCACTGCACCTTTTTGATAAATTCTTCCATGATGAGAGGAAGGGAAGGATCTGCCCCCGTCTTAGAAAGAGGTCATGGGTTCCACAAAATATAATTATGAAAATTAATGACACTAATACATACTGACTTTTTGACACAAAGAAATAAACTTGATATTTACAAGTTTAGAATATACAAAAAATTCTTAGCTATTGTTGATGCTTTGCGCAATTGATTTGAAAAGTGGTTTTTACGAGCTTTACATGAACAGTGAATAAAAGCAGTTTGCTGGCACAAATCGTCGTTCCCAGTGCAAATTTTGAGTGTGCACTTTATTTTGACCATAAAGCAATTTATAGATAACTAGCATATAAAGCAAGCTTGCCTATATGCATTTTATCTAATGGGTTCAGATAAAATGAAGCAGCTATTCAGAAGAGATGCAAAGAATAATTCTTGAATACCTCCTTTACGGAGCTGCTGTGTTTTTGTCTGCAGACTCTTAGAAAAAATATATGTTGGTGATATCTATGTTCACGATATTTTTGAATCACACTGTGTATAATTCGGAATGATCTATAATCCGGACCTCAAAGCTACAAACTTTCTGCGCATGCGTCAACGAATCAGCATATGCGTCTATGCATGCGCATAATACGTTTACGCATGCGCGTTGAATGTATAACGGACGGTATAAGCTAAGCTAAAATTATGTAATAATCTATTTCAGTTAATGTTGCAGATTGCTTTGTTCCTTAATCTTCTAATTGGATCCGGCTTTTTTTTTTTTTTTTGCAGACTGTTAGAGCAATTTTATAAAAGTAAGCTTGAACTTTCGATTATGTCAAAAAGAATTTCCGATTCTGGAGCTACCAAAGGATCTACAGAGCGAAAGCATGTTTCGATGTCCATCAAACAAAAAGTAGAATTGCTGCAAAAAAACGGATAAAGACATATCCTTTGATTCTCTAATCATTCTGAAATATGTTTATCAATTTCACGCTGCTCTGCGGGGGGGGGGGGATGCGGTGTGCAATGAACTGGAAGTTGATCTGTCAGCACTATCCTTATCTTCAGGGCAGATGTTTTTATTTTATTCGGCTTATAATTCCTTACTAAATATAGTATTTCATCTCAATGTACTCTGATATGATTTAAATCAAATTCCTCGTCATTATAAATAAAATGAATACACATCAAATAGTTTTCTGGTTGAAATTTTCTAATTTGAACTATGGATAATGTATGATTTACGCATGTGCGCGTTGAAAGAAATGTTTAATAAACAAATAAATATAAAGCTTTTTTTTGTTAATTTTAATACCCTTTAGATCATAACTGCTCTGTATTTCATAAATTACGGTTTCATATTTTTAATTTTATAATTTCTGCATGCCATCTTACCAGATTTAAACTGATGATCTATGATCCGGAAAAACCGATAATCCGTAATCGCCGAAGTCCCGACGAGTCCGGATTAAAGACTTTTGACTGTAGTAAGTATAGATGGTTATCGATGCCTATTAAAACATAATATAATGATAATTATCTCAAAAGGTGATAGCCAACGGCCAAGCAGTAAAATTGCTGAACACGGGTAGTTCGGTTCGAATCCGAGCGAACGGGCTGGACGTTTTCGCTATTTTCCATTGTGTAACATGTACAAGAGCCATTTTCTCTTAGACTGTTCTCCATGAAGGCATCCCTCCTTTGGCAGCTCACCAGCAGCCGAATGGTAAAATCGCTGAACGCTGGTAGTTCGGTCCGAGGTTCGAATCTCGCGAACGGGCTGCCTGCATGGGCGTTTCCGTGGTTTTCCCCATGTGTAGCCAGTTTCCCTTAGAAAGTCCTCCCTCCACTTAGGCAGATACTCCACTACTGTGCTTTGCCGTATTCTCAATACACCAACACCAATACACCCTCCTTTGGCAAACAGTCCTAGAGAGCTTTGTCAAGTTAACAAACCAAAAAGTAATATTTCAAACGAAGCATAGATATTAAATTTTAAATAGACCCATTTTGTTCTTAATTTCAAGAACTACATACACATATTGACCTTTTTAGTAAAACTCCAATCATAAGTATTAACTAATGAATTTAAAAATAAATGGTAATCAGTACTTAATTTAACATAGCTCATTATCAATTACCTAATTTAGCATAATATAACATACAATTTAACAAAGCTCGTCCTTTGTCATAAATAATGTCCACTAGCGGCTGAGCAGTAACGTCACTGAACACTAGTAGTTTGATCTGGAATCGAGTTTTCCCCACCTGCAACGTGAATACGAGCCAGTTTTCTTTAAAAAGATCTTCCAAGAAGGCATCCCTTCCCATACAGAGACAGCCCTCCTTTGTTTTAATGAATTAAATGTAGTCGTAAATAACAAATTGTTTTCCCTCTGGAAAATCATGCATGAAAAGTTAAAGTTGTCTATCTTTATCCGAGCATCTAATTGTGTCATTTTAAATCTTGATATAGACAAAGAATCCGAAATTTTTATTTCCTTTTTTGAAATTTTTTGCATCACCCAGATTACCATCATATTTTTTCCACCTTCGTATAATGATTGCGACAATTTTATAAAAAGCTACTTATATTTTTCTTCTACTAACAACTATTTTTCATAAATATTTACTCTTACCTGCTGAGAATTTTATGTCCCAACCGTTTGGAAATAAATGCATTTTCATAACAGTAAAAATATTCATAATCACATATCATTTAGACCTTTTTATTCGATTGCTTAGGGTAAAAAATGAAGCATACGATTCCATGTACTTTATTTTATCAACGCCCAAAGCAATTTAACCAAATATATTATTTACAAATGATTTTCATATCATGCCAAGGAAACTTCTCAGTAGTTCGTTTTAAACAAGAAATCAGAAGAGTAAAGCACATTTTTCTTCAAGGAAATGCACCTTGTCTTCATATTTCAATAATAAATTGTCCATACTTCACATTCACAAAACTAAATCAATTTCAATACAAACATAAATGATGGTACATTAGTTTAAAATGGAATTACATGATTTAAACTCATTCAAAAATCTCATTTTTATTTCAGAACAATTATTCAAAATATATATTGAAGTAACTGTTTGTGAACTGTTATAGTAATTTAAAAAATACAGTATTTTTAATCAATGCGAACAGCTAAAATAAAAATTATATCAAATTTCTCTGTTTCTACAGTCATTGTAAGAAACCTGTTTAAGTAATACTTATTCTATGCTAAAAGAAATTATTTGTAAATTAGGCGATGCTAAATTCTTTAAAAGTTATTCATGAGTTCTTTGCAGATTACATTTACTATTGCAGGAGAAATTTTGTTTCGCATTCACAAATGTTTCCGTTGAAGGCTTTCCAGTTTCCGCACGAAATCACCCTCAGGTCAGCAGATGGTACGGCCGGATTTGACGTTTTTATTTATGACTATCCCTTTATAACATCTTTCTATCTAACGATCACTGTTTTCCCACTACCAATTAAGTTCAACAGCAGATCAGGGGAATTACAGTACAGAATATCCCGTCCTCAACGATTTCGGTGCGGAAAAGTCGTTTGAAACGATTTCGGATCCATCAAGATGTGACAAAATAATCCGCGTGTGACGATTTGGAAAGCCATCTTTCAGTACGGACTAATCCGTCCGTAACACTGAGAGGGTTAAACAATAGCTCTTCAACAGATTACTTGAAACCATGCCAACACCTCAAGACTCTTGGCAGAAACTGGATTAATGGTGCTGCCAGTTTGAGAAATTCAGAAATATCAGTATGATGAAAATTAATGCATACAAATTTTTTAAAGCCGGGGGAAAAAATAAAATCACAAAAAGATTTTAAAGTTAAAAATCATAGTGATCAAGTCTTAGTTTAACCTGTTGTTTATTGATAAGTAGCACAATAAAAAATCAGAATCATAATTTAGATAACATCTTTGAAGACACCTTTGAAGGAATTCGAAGATATAAATTAAATTTTAAAACCGCGCGGAAATGCACAAATTGTCAGTAACCAATCAGGGAGCTGATTACAGCTCGTTAATGCACAAATATTCTATAACCAATCAGAGAGCTTATTACATCACGGCTAGAATTAAAATTTAAAAATTCATACATAATAAAATCATTTTAAAAAAAAATGCAAAATTAAATTGTATTTTAATATTTAAAAGCCATAAATAATGTTTAAAACATTAGATTAAATTTATACATATTAAAAAGAATTATTTTTAAAGTAAGGCTACGTCATTGATTACATCATCCACAACATAAAATTTCATAAAATATGATAAATAATAAAATTTTTATTTCAAATAAAAATGCAAAATTAAATTGATTTTTAATATTTAACAGCCATAAATAATATTTTAAACACGGAATTTATGCACAATAAAACGCATTATTTTTTAAATAAAATGACAACAAAGTATTGGTTACCATAAATAACTTATCCAGCAATGGGTTTACCATAAGTTGTATTACTCACCAAAATCCGTGCAACCATCTACCAAAGTAGCACCTTAGTTTCATTATATTTCAAAGTATTGGCTTATACAAAGATTTCAAAATGAAACGCATAGTCGAACATCAAATTCTTATGTAGTTTTCAATTTCTAAGGCATAGGGCATTCAGCAATGTTCCTTGGAATTCTACTTCCCAAATTTTGAGTAACCTTCACTTAAACTGAGCACGTACAGAAAAATTGGATATTTAAGATAAGATGCATTAGCTATTAGGTTTCAAATGAAGGCAGCCAATATTTTATTCTAAACATTAATTTTAATTTCAAAATTTAAGATTACACCTAAATATTAAAAAATTTCTCTTAACTGAAAATATCTCAACCCTTCTAGAATTTAAGAAATAATAAATCAGAATTAAACTACATATGAAGCATACAGCCTAGCAAATATAAACATCACTAAAAATGGAAATGATCAACGTTGATAATGCCATGAACGAATTTGCTCACGGGTAAAAATTTCTCTTTCTTTCATCGCCGATTGCAATTTACATATTACAGTATCACACTCATTTTCATCTTTACACATGCAATTTAAATTTATTCACTTATTTCTATATATCTTTTCAAAAGTGAAGTGACCAAAAAGTAGTCTTAGCAAAGAAAATAGATTTTGTCAAAAATTTATGCCAATGTGCCTTTACCTAATTTTTATTTTATACCAAGAGGTTACTCTTTAATCAAGTCCCATTAAAACAAATGCAGTTAAAAGCTTTTCAATCTAAAGTTGCTGTTGATGAAATGAGACAATTATTAACATACGTATTTCGGCCATTTTCTACCAACGAGATGATATACTGAAAATATAAATACATAAAATTCCTGTCATGTACATATTAAGCGTATATTATACACTCAATACTGTCAATTGTTTTTACACTGAATGTATTTAACTGCATTAAAAATTCAGCACACCAAAGCATGAATAGCGACATTGTTAAATGTTAGTAGTTGAAACTAAATTCTAATTCTGGAAAAATAAGTTTTTGCAATTCTCTCCCATGCACGATATAAAGTTAGTTTTCCTTAAAAAAAGTCCTTCATGAAGATATCCCTCCTATCAGTTTGACAGACCTTGCATGCTTTGCCTTAATCTAAAACGTTGAGCATTCCTTATATTTTATTTGTGATACTCAATTTAGCTGCTCTAAGAGATGATTATTGCTTAAATTACTTCTACCTTTAAGCTTGGAAACATGGCAATGACAGTATGTTATCGTGCTTTAGGAAAGCTGATCCAAGCAAACTCTGAAAATTTAAAATGTTTAGAATATAATCAAACACGTTAAATATATGTTTTATAAATAGTCATGAAGAAACTAATTTAAATATACGAAAACAAAGATTATGGAAGACTTTACACATACACATGAAAAAAAAAAAAAAAAAGTGAAAAAAATCCATGGTGCAGAATGATGGAAAACTTAAAAGGAGCATAACAGAATTTTAAACCTATCGATGAAATTATTTACGTTAAAGCGACGATTACCCACAAAAACCAATGTATATAATCCTTTTTACCTTCAGATTATACCAACTCCTTCAGTATTTTAAATATTAAAAAATTTACAACTTTATCAATTAGCAATAGTGGTTTTAAAAGATTTGTATGAAAATATAGTTTTTAAAGCTATGTTATTAATAAGAATTCCAGTTCATTATAACTTCAGACTACTTTTCTTGATGATTTTTCCATTTGCCATGCATGGACACTATTTCCATTCTGTTAACGATTAAAATTTGCAAAAAACTTAATTTTTTCATCATAATTAAAAATAGAGTAAAAGTTTACAATTGGGTGCCCCTTGTTTCTTGAAGATTCTTTTTTGACGCCAAGATCGGCGCTTGGAAGGCACAATATCAAGATGGGCATACACAAAACCAAAATAAGAAGTCAAAGAATTGCACAAACTCTGTGTCCATGTACACATCAATCTGTTTTCACTAAAAAAACATCCTAGAATTGCACAAACTAGGCATTGCGCACTACCTTAAATTTGAGCATACACACATCAATCTATTTTCATTTAAATAAAATCAGGAAGCTAAAACAAAGTTAAAACTATCATGGTAAACAGAAGCTAGATTTCATCCCCAAAATTAAAACAAAATTGTCACTAATTGAAGGGGCACCCAATTCTACACTAGAGCTAAAAATAGTCAAAATTTTTAAAATTATACGGAAACATGTAAATGAATTGCAAGGTGGTGACTAACACAATATAAACAAATGCAACTAACTGCATAAGAGCCAGTAGTGTAATCAAAATGTACTTAGAATACATTATATATAAAGACTGCAATAGTAAAAAAATATAAACAAAATTCATTAAAATGCATGACTACTCCATAATTATACACGGGTTCGAAATGGCCATGAGCCTCTTTTGACATTATCATTAATCATAGTTCTAAATTCTTATCTCTGAGTTGCTTAAGGTTCTAAATTTTGCAAGGAAGTTTTTTTACCGAACTACAGTAAAAAAGTTCCAAGTTGACATTTTTTCAACTCTTCATGAATTATGCCATTTCTAATATACCATAGAGTCATTAACTTTCTGCAATATGCAATCGTTTCTTTCTTTGTTTTCCTTACGTGAATAGGCACAGCATGGGACGCACAACTTATTACCTATAGATAAAACACAGACTGTTCCACGCAATTAAGGGGTAGAGCCGAGTTTTACGCACCCAAAACTTGCTAACAATAAAATATATGCATGGGGACCATGTTAATAGAATTTACAATTATCACCCTAAGATTGACTTGCTTAGATCCAGGTGGACATGATTCGGCATGCATGTATATACGCACTCTTACACCTACGAATAAGGTCCTGTTAACAGAAAAGTACCATTTTCTTTTAAACTAAATGGAATACTATGGAATGCTAGTTTAACATGCATACTGACTGCAATTTACAAAATTCCTGGGCTCAATTTAAACTACAACAGTTAGAAGTTACAGAATTCAAAAGTGTCAACAACATTAGAGTTAAAACATGCTAATAACTCCATACACCCAGATAACATATTTCCTCAAATACTTTTGCAAGTATTACTATTTACTGCTTTCACTCATGTACTTCAACGTGTCTGGAAAAGAACATTAATATTGGAAAATAAAATTCTACACTTGTGAAATTATTTCAAAATTAGTTACTAAAATACTTTTACACATTTCATTTTATATAGCGAAGCTTATGAAAACAAATTCACATTTTCTGCTTAACACTATATAACAAAATTCATAACATACTTCTAGATTTTTAAATTACTTAAAAAGAAGATTTAGAAATTTACCATAACGGTCGAGATTTTAGGTTCTCCTCAATTTTGTACTTTGAATCAATAAGATACAAAAACGGGAATAATTATTAACAGTTTCTGTACCAAACTTTAAGGATCATAAAATTAGAAAGACTGATTTTAAGGACTTCAGTAATACACGTATACATAAATACTCGGTAAAGCATACACTTAAAAAATTCAACTATCACATACATACTTAGTATGTCATTAAAGATTTCTAAAACAGTAAGAGATGTTCATTTCCTGCAATCAAGTTTCTCATACCAAATGCATGTATTACATTAAATATCAGTTTAAAATGCTAACATGTATATATAAATGCAGTTACACTGCTGAAACTAAATAAATGAATTATCAATGATTCTTGGACAGCACGGAAGGAGAAATCCAATACAGAACTTAACATTTATGTTATCATAACTAGAAGGAAATTAAAAGCCATTAATATTAAATCATAATTATTTATTAAACATTACACCAACAAATGAAACAGAGCTCTGGATTACATTGTTTCAACACAGAACACTGAAGAAAGTATTGAAATGTGAAATTATACACGTTCCACTTACACGTTTTACATAAAATTTAGACAAGTAAAGATATTAAAAACGCACGATAATATAATAGTTCGAAACTTGACAGAGGGGGGCAAAATCCGCCCAATAAAATCGATGCAGGAATGAATTTGCAGCATCCAAGAGCTCGCGACAAAAGGAAAATTCATCCACCAAAACCGTACAGAGTACGGCCCTGGCGTTTCAAAGCATAGACAACATCCATAGCTGTCACAGTTTTTCGCTTGGCATGTTCGGTGTAGGTAACGGCATCACGAATCACGTTTTCTAGGAAAACTTTCAAAACGCCACGAGTTTCTTCATAAATCAAACCAGAAATACGCTTTACACCACCACGACGAGCAAGACGACGAATAGCAGGTTTGGTAATACCTTGAATATTATCACGAAGAACTTTACGATGACGCTTTGCACCTCCTTTTCCTAAACCTTTGCCACCTTTACCACGACCAGACATTGTTATGGAGAGAAATTAACACTTCTCAAAAAAACTAAAGGTACAAATTGTACACTCAAACGACGCTAACACAACTCGCTACGTCTCAACGAACAAAGCAACTGACACAGACACTGCCAATAGCATTAAAAAAAATTTTGAACCGAATTCGAACCTGTGAGAGAGCTAAGGAGAATGTCCGCTTTCAGCCAATCACAATATTTTAAAATAATGATATAACAGAACTTGTGAGAGAGCTCTTCATTTGCATAATTTTTTTTTTAAATTGAATGTGTTGCCATACTCTAAACTAAATATTCATAATTTAATTTAGTCAAGTTTTGTGGTTTTGTTTTCCCGATTAGTAGGATTAATATTTGTAATGTTACAAAAATTATAAACAATTTGAAGCTCTGTAACATATGTCTGGTAAACAAGTTTCTCTCATTTCAGAGATGGATACATAATTTTTGTTAAATTAGCAAAAAAGCTCAGCTTTTCAAATTCTTATAAAAATATGAGAAATACAGCATCTGTGGAATGAATATTTTGCGATGTGAACAGTGACTATTTTGAGATATAATCAAGCAAGAAATCTATGTTAAGCAATGAAAGCTGCACAAAATTATTATGCTGTTTTTCGATCTGTCGAAAGTTATTAAGTTTTATTACAAGGTATCAGGCTCTCAGTACTAGGAATTTTGCCTAGACTCGGTGCACTATCTGCCGATCCTAAATTCTATTGGGCAGGGCTTTCTAAATTAAAAAAAGAAATTGTTCTCCACTGCCACCACAATTAACTTTTGTTATTATTTTCCAAGAATAATAGAAAAATTTCTTAGTACAATTTATTTTGGCATCACTTATTGCAGTAATGTTATAATTGGGGGTCGTTCGTTGGAGAAAACGGCATTACCCAAAATCCTCATCTCCTTTCTTCTCGCTTAAAAGCAGGAGTGATAATTCGTTATGATTGTTTGTATATTGAATTTGTTCGTACTTTCCTGTTAAATCTGTTATCTGTTAAACATGTATGTGTGCATAATTTTTTTCATGAACTTCTTTATAGCAAAATATTTGCTGAAGGGCTTTATATTTTGCAAGCTATATAATCCCCAAAATAAGGTTTTTATATACAAGGGAGATAATGCCATAAAACAAAAATTTTTCCTAGGAATTAGTCTTGGAGTTATTATAGCAATCGCCATCCTGTTTTTTGTAAATGTTTCATATTGCATAGTGTATACTGCATCATTAATTTCTTGTTCATATTATGAATGTATATGGAATTTAAGTGATAAAGAAGTTTTGAAATTTTCTGAATATAACAGATTGAGTTTAGGATACGGTGCCGCCCTAGCGTATTACAAAAACTATTTGAAACTTTTCATACCACATAAGCTAATAGAGCGAATAAAAATTTTTGAATCGCATCATCATGTTCAAGTTCCTGAAAAACTGTACATATTAGTTCCAAAATCATGTATAGTGCCGTCATATATAAGCAATAATGATTATATTGAGAGGTGTCGCGAATTGCCAGCATACAAAAAAGAAGTAGCTGGAATAGAAGGAAGAGTTTACAATATTACTGTTTATCAAATCAGGGCTGATGAACATGACATTGGATTTCGCTGTGCCCTTGAATATGCCCAGCCGTTAAAAAATCTGTCAGCATATAAAAATGAAAAAATTATAACAGAAGAAGAAATGCAGCATCAACGAGAATTATTCTGTTCATATCTGGTAGATTTTTTAAATGATGAAAATCAGTCTTGTAAATATTGTACAATTTTAACCTTTGATGATGAAAAACAGAAAGTGCATGAAGTTTTACTGGAACAATTTTCAAAAGAGTAATATAATTATAAAACTGACATGTATGGGGAAACTGATAAATACAGTATTGCTTTCACCATTGGATTAACTGGGATTTTGAGTTAACCATAGACCTCAACCAAGCATTACTCTGGCTAATCTAGAGTTGATTGCAATTTTCTATTTCAACTAGAAGTAATGTTATAAAATTTCTGTTATATGTTATTGCCAAATTGCAGAATAAAGTTTTAATTTTATAAAACTAAATAATTTTTTAAACTGTATGATGTAGGTTAGTGCTGCAGTTGCCAAATTGCATTCATGGAATATGTGAGAAAGAATACTGTACAAGAATAGGTTAAAGTGCAGAATCGCCCACATATTTGTTTGGTGCTTTTTGCAAGAGTAAGAATTGGATTTTTGTCAATTTTCTTTGACTTTTTAAGTGAAAATAGGTTGATGTGTACATGGATAGCGAGTATGTGCAATTCTTAAAAACGTGCCAAGCAGTGGGCAATTCTGCACTTTCCCCCAAGAATATATAAAATGCTTATTATTTGATTTCAGAAGTGTCCAAGATGTAGAAATTGGTTTAAGAAAGCACATACCAGGTTTGTATGAATAGCTGTGTTGTGGGCCGAGAGATGAATGACTGGATGTTCACTTTTACAGAGATTTTGAACACCCATTTTATCAGAAAGTTTATTATTATAAACATATATTTTCTGCTTTTATTTCATATATGAAATTTAAATGAAAATCAAACATTTCTTGACAGATTTAATTTATAATATTCTGATCCACATGGTTCAAATTAACTTTTTGCTGTTTTATGATTATTCTAAACTTCAGTTTTATAAATTTTTATTCATTTCTTGTTTTAAATGTCAATCAGTGAAATTTCCCAGAAGTGCAATTTACTTCATTTTCACTTTTTATTTTAAATTTTTGTTATTATTTCGTAACTGACGATTTGGAATTTTGCTGTTGTTGTTTACTTTGAGTAATTGCTTTTATTATTATTTAAGTGAAAATACAATTTAAAAATTTTACAAATATACTCGTATAAAAAAAAAAATGGTATACCCAAAGGGAGTGTCTGATTATTGGAAAATTAATGTTACTTGTGAAACTTTTGCAGTCATGAACAATGATTAAAAAATGACTGATGTGACAAATATTTATTGTACAACTGGAACTGTTATGGTTCTCAAGATAGACTAATTATTTCTAATGAACATGTCCTATGTCACGGCATGGACTTATTGATGTCCTTAATAGTCATGTGTTAGCCTATCCCATGTAAATAGAATTGTGTGAACTTATCTGTGTGGATTTTGTGGTGGCAGCAGCTTTAAAAAGTAACCTATAGCATTTAGAAGTTTTCCATTGCGGATTAGTCTGGCAGTGAAGTTTGCTACAGCAGAGCATTTATGATTGTATGGAAAGTTTTTTAAATGCCAGCTTTATGAAGATATTTGGGTCTTCTAGAAACAAAGTGCTGGGAGGAGGCATTCACAGTGGCAGGAACACTGATCAGGTCTCATTATTACCATTGTGCTGTCAAAGAGATAAAGTCCAACAACAATAAGGAGTCCTATGAAATCAGCTTCCATACTATGACAGCCATCCATCTAAACATGTGATGATTATGTTACTATTCAGCAAGGCTTTCTTACAGTCTGTATTCATATAGTACAATGGCAGGCAGCTATCTACTAGTAATACTGGCACTTATGAGAAGTTACAGGGAGAGGATCACTGCTTGCTTCAAGTCAACCATGTCATATAATTCTACAATCATCCCTCATTGTTTTCTGTGCAAGTCCCTCCCAGCATGCATGTTGGAAATGCACACTTGTTGGAAATCCAGTGCCGCAACCAACATGCATTGGTGACATCTGTGCAACAGGTATGATATCAGTACAATTAAATAAACACCTGCAATTCATGCAATCCTAATGATGCAACCTTTCTTGAATGTGTCCAGTTATTGAAATTGCTGTTGAATTTGTCCCCAAAGCATAATATGCTTTAACCCTTTGCGGCACAGTGTGTCTGGTCTAGACACACCTAAAAATTTCCTCTGTATGCACAGAAAAATTGAATGAAAAAGGATTTATAGGTTACTCTGAACCTTCTTTATTTATAGTAGATGGCAGCTCAACACAAACCAGTCCATATATTTTAGCCATGTTTAGTTTTTTAAGACCCTCATTTTTCAAAGAAACCTTCCAGATTTTTTTTAGGGTATAAAAGGAATTCTTTGAAAAGGAATTTCTATGTTATTTTTTTGGCTGTATGCTTATCTCCTTATTCTATATTAGTTTTAAATTTTTACTTTGAAATCTTGCCTAAAATCAAACGGCGAACCCTAGGTGTGCCCAAACCGGGCTCACCGATAATCTAGGACAACAGAGTCTGTATTCTTTGTTTCTCCGCATCTTATCGGTCAGTTCATTGACAACAATGCTCGTTTCAGCACTCTTTTCGAAGCTCTATTCTTACGAATTAGAACGTTTTCTGAACCACCTTATTCTTGTCCCCTTCGAAAACAACTAAATAGAGCTAATTAAGATTAATTTGTTGTATTTGTTTTTAATAATTCAAAGTTATTTATACTTTAAATAATCCTTATGTTATTAAATAAAAAATAAATCTTGGTATTGACATTAATGAGCTTGCGAATTCTTGTACAACTGTTTTACATATAATAATTTAACAGTGAGATTGGCATATGCATCGATTTCTGTCCATTGTTGTTAGAGTTAGTAATGAAAACCCTTTCTTACACTAATATGTAGAAACAGAAAGAATTATAATATTTTTAAAGTACAATTGTACAGTTCCCCATATTCCACTTTGACTGGCAGTAAGCTAAAGAAATAACCACACCTTCTGCTTGGAATTTCATATTAAGTCTGATGCATTTAATTAACTATTCTCTTTCCTTCAATCATAGTTAACAGGTTATTATCAGAATCACAGTGGAATGAATCAAGAACCTATATGAAAATGCCTTATATTTACCACTTGGAAAATAAGTTCTAAATTGAAACTTCAGAGTTTCAACATGCAAACATAGGTCACTATATCTTTTCCAATAATGACATAATTTTCTACTAAAAATGATCCTAAGATTGGAAATGGTGCAGAATTTATCTGTTTTATACAATTAACCTGTGAACCAAGTTCTCTCTCAAATTTCTTTAATTTCACATGGCTTGAAAAAAGTCAAAGAATTACCTTGTAGACAGAGATTTAGTTTATTTGGTTTTAAGAATGAATGAAATTATATGAAAGGTATGCCAGTGTCACCAACAGCTACAAGAAATGATATAAAAATTTCATTTACAGGACATTTTTGCTAATCTATGAGGACTATATTTTGAGGAATGCTGGTTTAAACTACTAGTCAAAATAAAAATTGCACATAAGGATGTACATTTATAGTATGGAAAACACAGTAAAGACAAGTGCAAAATTTTAATGATTTGATAGTAAGAGAGAGTGACATACTTGATTTTATTTAAATAGATTGCTTCCTTTAGGCTGAATTATTTTTTTAAAATTTTAAATGATGAGTATATTTTGGCCAATTTTTAATTACCAAACATGTCATCAAAATGCATGCTTTACTGAATTTCTGCTTTAAAATACATTTGCATTGTCATTTTCTCCCCTTATTTATTTAGTTCATATTGACAAAAAGAACATACCTTTTTGCATGAATTGTCTTAAAAGTGTGAAAACAATTTGTAAATAACTAATAAACAAATTATAAATGAATAGAATTTAGATAAGTAAATGCATACAAATTAAAGTTCTGCATATATCTATTTGTTCATTATTTTGTATTTTCATTGCAAGAATCGATCATTTAGGGACTTGGAAAATAACATTTTAAAATTCTGGAAAATTGTCAAGTGATGCTGCATCATCGGATAGTGTACAAACCCTTTTTTTTTTTAAATCAGTATGTTTTTGAGCTCTTACATAATCTTGATGGAACATTTCCTTTTTGTGCCGGAAATTTTTGATGTTTTCTTTGATAGCAGTGTCAGCATAGACTAGCATCTCGCTGTACACCTTACTGTTGAGGGTTTTACCTTTTTTCAGATACTTTTTATAGATAACACCATGACAATTTCACCAGATACAAAGCAGACCAACCCCTTTTTTGGCCTGTGTTGTTGAAATAACTCCACTTTTCATCACACTTGACGATCTGGTCCAGATCTTTTGATATTTGAGTAGATTAGTACAGGCCCGACCACGTCTGTCCTTATCTGTTTGATTTAGCTCATGCGGCACCTAGCAATTGAACTTGTATGTCGAGTTTATTCGGTGCATAGCACGACTAGTGGCATGGCAATTATCGATGTCTTAACTCCTTAGCAAGGTCTCGAATGGTTGCATACTGATCATCTTCCACAAGTTCTCGAAGGCTGGCCAGAGCACTTTGCTTCTTGAATGTTATAATCCTTGTTTTTCAACTTTCGGTATTAAATCTTCATAGTGACATATGATACAACACTAGTACCTAAAGCTATATACATGATTTTGAAACAGAACTGGAAGTAAATGATGATTCTAATATGGTAGCGTGACAGTTCCATTTCAGACATCTTGTACTTGATGATAGTGATATTTTTTTTTTTTACAAATTTCACAACACAGTGTTCTAAAGGAAGTCTTTTTCTTTCAAATGCCAAAAATTGTTTGACAAAATATGATTAAAAAAGCCAACATAAACTGTTTGTACAGACAATATTTGTGGGTGGTGGGAAACTTTCATTAAAACCCAGTATGATGTGATATTACTGTTACTGTATAATATATTTTGTGTGTGTGTGTGTGATTAAGCTATAATGAGTCAATAGGAGAAATAGACAATGCATTTGAAATATGCATGAGTTGACACTGAGGAATTAGATAACAGATGTATTACTGGAATAAAATTCATTAAATAACAATTGTATGCAATTTATAAATATTTAATTTATTATAATTTAGACTTTAACAACCAATTACATTTTTATAAATTCTTAGGCAGATATTTTGAAAGCAGTAAAATTATTAGATTTAAAAGACAGTATAAATTTGTTGATTTTTGTGTTTCTTCACAGTGTCAGAAAAGGTTTAAAAAATATTTCAGCTAAAAAAAAATCTTGCATTTAATTTGTTCTATAATTTTCTTTTTGATGCAAACTTTATGAATTAAACTATTTCAAATAATGTTTCTAATTGTCATTAAATTCATAACAAATTAAGTTTCTTGAAATGCAAATATCTGTTTTTAAGAGGTATAACATATAAATATTGAATTTTAAATATTTTATAAATTAATATAATCTTGAATATTGGCCTAGATCTGCATAAAATTAGTAAAATTGTTACATACTCCACTGGTTTGGTGTACGAACTCCAATGCTAAATTTGAATTATGGTTTAGTCCTATTCAGATGCTTGTAGAGATAAACTGAATGAATTTATTTGTACAATAACTCATTTATTATAAACAAAGATTCTGGACCTACTTTTTGTGAAGCTCAGGGTTCAAGCTACACTGATGTTACAGTTATTGGTTCAGATCTTCTCAAGGATATTTCGATTTGGTGTCTGTCTGATCATATGATGACAGAATTAGAATTTTGTTTCTCTATGGTCTCACGAGACACTTCAAACGTTCCATTTAAAATCTTCAAACCCATTTACGTAAATTTGGTTGTTTTCGGGAGTTTTGCTCTTCTCATGTTACTCATATCTGATATTTTTAACAGTTGTACTAGTGGTTCTTGCCTAAATAAAACTGTCCTTTCCCAAGTATCTTTATTTTCAGTGCCTGTTAAGAATCATGGCATGCATAATGTTCCTTGGAGGGGATTTCCATCAAGACTCAGTTTCTGAAATTACTCTTCGGAAAATTATTATTAATGATCTCCTATCAAAGGATAAAAATAGCATTGCAGATGATATCTTGGTTTTCTTCCAGAGTAGGGATCTTCCTGCTATGTTTTGGTTATGATTGCATTTTTGCCTCCATCAGAAAGAAATGCTGTTAATGTTATTTAATTTAGAAATAAAATGGATGATTTCCTTGTAACTTGCTATACTGATGGCAAAGTTAGTTTTGCATTTATTGTCTTTAGAAGTGGTCATGAATTTGAGCACTTTCAATTTAAAATTCAAGATGAATGCAAGGTTTTTATAGCTGAACTTTTGTGTTCAAATTTTGCTGTCAAATGGATCACTGAATAAAATAGTGCTGTTTCAGACTTTCTCATTTGTATTGATTCTCTTTCATCCGTGGAGATCCTAAAATGTACTCCTTCTTCTGATAACATACTTGAAGAGATTTCAAGACAACTTAAAAAACAAAAAGATGAAAACATTTCAGTTTCTTTTATGTTTGTTCATAAACATATGGGTGTTTATGTACACGAATGAAATTATTGTGGACCCACAGAATCATGAATACATTAGTTCAAGAGATTTTTCCCTTCCATCAAAATGAAATTATGTCAACTTTTTTTTACAAGTTATAAAATGACCCACTTCCTTACTGGCGATGGAAACTTTAAAAGTTATTTGAGTACATTTAAGTTGGGTCCAGATACCTTTTGTGATTACAGCTAATGTGGCAAAGTGTGTTTCAAATTTGACTGTTAAAGAAAGATATTAAAACTGGCACTTAAAAATATTAATAGTAATTGGCCTCCTGATTTCCATCAGTTTATTTCTGAAATGCCCTTAAAAGATTAAAAAAATTTTTTCCCCCCTTTACTGCTTATTTTTCTGTATTGTGTTTCAGTTCTGTCATATTTTTGTTGACATCAGTATAGATACACACCAGTATATACTAATAGACTAAACAGGAATATTCAAAGATACTATAAGTTTCAAGAATGTGACTTTTTATTTACAAGTAAAAATATGGGACACAATTATAACATACAGAAAAATTAAGATCTGAACTGTTGAGAAAGTAAAATATTTACTTTAAAATTAAAAGAACTTTCAACCATTTACTGTTTGCAGAAGTCTTAAAATTGTTAATCACTGTCAATTCAGCATGCTAATAATCAGAATTTGCTGACAGATTTAACACTTGAAATGTATCGAGCAAAGTAGCATGGTAATATTTTACAGAATTAACATGTTTGCTGCCACAGTTGATACGATGCATCTGTTCACAAACACCACGATTCTGCACGTTTAAGCTTTTAAGTTATTTTCTTTTGTTTTTATTATTTAAATATAGATTACTTTTTACAAGTATACTCATGTTTGGCATATGGAACAGTTTTGCTCCTTGTGCCAACTACGAGATAACTCAAAACTAGATACGCAATACTCATCTGTTCTCTGCATTGATGTAAAACTCCTGCACATGTAATATGTTATTTTCCATTATTCTGAATAAGAATTCAAGCAGTTTGTCTATAGCATTTTTAGAAATAAAAGATCCATTTCAGTATGTGAAGCACATAAACATTACATGCATTTGCTATAGCAATACTAGTACTCGGTGATTTAGGTAAGGTGACCAATAATGATTTACTTTTTAGTGGGCAAGTAAACTCAGCTTGCCAGCTACACAAGTATTGTCATAGATGACAATGAACATGTTAAGGAAAGCTGTCACACTCATGTATAGGAGAGTTTGTTGTGATGAGACTTCAGTGATATCAGAATGGTTTTCATGTACACTCCAGTGCAAAATTTGATTTACAATGCTACATATATCTGCTGTAGTAAGGCAAGTAAACTCTGCTAACTGTGGGCAATTTCATAAATTGCAGCAAATGTAAATCAGAAATAGTGAATTTAAATATTTTACATTTTAAATAGATGAAAAAAATTACATTTCAATAACATATAATAATTATAAAGAACTTGAGTTTGAAATTTTAAAAAATACAAAAATAATTTAAAGTATTTTTACAATACTTTGTATCATTCTGTTACTATAATAATACACATTTCCAGAATTTACATATTTCAAGGACTAAATGTACATTGATTTGGCATTTATTCTGTCTCATATATACACACTTTATGAAACTTAATTAACTTAATCACTTTCTTCTGATTTAAGTTTCATTTCTTCATAGAAGCCATTAAAGTCCAATCTGGAAAAATAACACAAACTGTTTAGTCATCAAAATTTTAATATTTTATGCAATTTTTAATGCCATGAGGTGATGAATAAAACTGCATGCAAATATTTTAAATAAATGCTTATTATCAATTCAGTTTTCATTACAAATATTTTAAAGGAGAATATTAAACAAGTGCAGGTAATTATTGTATTTCCTTCTCCATTTTGTTAACTTTATCAAAAAGGAGAAGATTACGCTATATATACTAATCGGGAGGGTTTGAACATAGAAACTGATAGATTCAAATATACATGTGAAAAAATGTATTAAAGGTATTAAATTTTGTTTTCAAAGATGTTGGTTACATTTGATATTTTTGATACTATTGTTTTTATTTATATGATTTATTATGCTATCTATTCACAGACTGAAGTCTACTAAATTAGGGATACCTGCTTAATAACTAGTTGCTGTTTCATTAATCTTGGTAACATCTGCAATGTATCCAATAAGTTTATTGAGAATTGGCCTGCTACACATTTTCTAAAATTTCCAGTAAATCAGTTAAGAATGATGGTAAATGATGACATGCTTTTTCCAGAATACTCAAAAGATATTCATTAAAATTTAAATCTGGACTTCTCAGCAGCGATTTCTGCAGGGAGAATGAAGTTCAAATGGTCTTCAAACTAGGCTGCAGGCAATTGGAATCTTAAGAGCAGTTTTCCTATTCATACACTTCATGTACATTTAGGTAACAAAAAAGCATGAATGCTGAGCAGGTCTGCATAGAGAGCCTATGCCAATTCTGTGCATTGATGATCTAATACAATTAAACAATAGCTTCTATAAGGTTTGCCTAGGTTTAGCCTAGCGTCAACATAGTAACTTAGCCTAGCGTCAACATCCATGCATTTGGAATTTAGACTCACCATTCCATGCCATTTGCTTACAATCACTAATGGTCCATTCATGGTTTTCTGGCCCATGAAGAAAACTAAACATAGCGAGAAATGGTACTCTGATGGATCTTCGGCTTCTTAAGCTCATTAAAAGCAAAAGTGAGTGCTGCACAATCCATTTACTGGTTTGACTGGACCCCTCTTTCAGTTGGGTGAGCATTTGAGCTAAGGTTTTGGTGTCACTGTCTACTCATGATATGACTCTCTTCAAAGATCACAATCATTTAATTTATATTACCATCCATGATTACATGTTCTTTGTATTACTATCGATGTGCTCTACCATAGGTACTTAGGAATTCGAAAATTCCAATTCTCAACCTATTTCTGAAAGTCAATAATCCATACAACGTCTGTTATTTGTCCGCGAGTGAAAACATCTAAATCGTGAGTTTTATCAAACTAACCAGAATGTCAGTGATGATTAGATGATTAAATTCATGATTTTATTCAGTCATTTAAACAAGAAAATAAGTTTCCTTCTTTTATAATAGACTCACATGTAATTTTTACGTTTACTGCTAATGACTACGGAATCTAAGTTCAAACACACCAGGAGGAGAAAAATGTCATTCTGACGAGTTGAGCCTTGAAATGTGGGGAGGGGAGAAAGCTAAACAGTTTTTTGGTTTTCTACAGCAGATTAAAAAACATTGAATAAATTAGAGAGTCTCCTACATTTTCTAAAATCAAAACCTTATAATAACTTATAATGCTTTTACGGAGGTTTTAATTTCTGAATACAAAAAAACAGAAGCTTCGAGTAGAATTGCTTAAAATATTTTAAACAAATCATGACAGTATAATGCAAGAAAATGCATGACTATCATGTTTTTCTAACCTTTAAGTATAAATCTGATAATTAGAACTCTAATTAAAAACCTATGGAGCATGATCTAACTAAATGTATTGCTAAAACAGCACCATATCATGCAGTTTTATAGCATATTTACTTACAACATAAAATTAAAACAGCATCAAGCAGGTAATTTTTTTTATGTTGCATATGCATTATTTCATAATGTATAAAACCCTCATTTAATAAAATTAATGAAAATGCTGCATCCTGGATATAAGTCACATTTTAAAATGAATTTAGTAGTTAATCATTGAATTATACATATGAAGAATAAACAGAAAAATACAGTAATGCTTTAGTTAAATAATATGTGTGATGCTAGATGATTGGTCTTATAAAATCACAATCAACAAATAATTTACATACATGTTTGTACAATAGATAGAACTGCATATTTACTGAATTTTACTGATACATTTTTAACACCACGTACAAGTGAAAAATTTACTTTTTCTTTATGCTAATACCATTTTAAAAGTTAGAAAAAAATAGTTTTCTAGTCAATAATGCAGCAAATATGGCAACTGCATTTAGTGTTGTTTGAAATGAGAATAACTGATTTGTTATTCATATAAGCTAAAAGTTACTGCCACAGCTGGTACAACCGCAATGGGCGGCAGAATTTAGGAAGCGAATATTTTAGGATTTAGAGAAGCACCAAGCAACAGGATTCAAGGAGATCAATCAAGCAATTATGAGAGCTCTGTACCTCCTGAGATGCCACCGTTGCTGAGAATAATAATCATCTACAATTGCTGTAGAAAGTCTTATTATTGAAATAAAGCAGCTCTATTCTCACAAGAGTTATTTCATTGAGATGCAGACAATACTTTCCAGAGCCAAGCACAGCATGCCCTTAGCTAACTTTGATTTCAAGCAGGTGGGGAAAAAAAAAAAAAAAAAAAACACCTAACTACATTTTTTATCTTGCCAAATGCCTGAATTTGTTTCTATTTTCAATGCTGGGCACTGAAGAACAATGGTTTCAGCTGGTGATACCACTAGTAACAATGCATACTTGCATGATGCAAGTACGCAAAATAAAGAAAATAATCCAGTCGGATTCCCTTAGTCCGTGCCAGTTCTGAGTCGGCTGTTAGTTGCCAGCCGAAACGGTCGCTCCGAGCTTTCTGCCCGGTGCGCCGCGCAGCTGAGGCATTCCACGGGAAGGCCCCGACGCTGGTCCGGGCAGGACCGGACTGCTTTCATGGCCAGTCTCGCCCAGTCCCAGTGCAGTGCCACACCCGCTTCGGACCCCAGCCCGACGGGCCCAATCCTCAGAGCCAATCCTTGTCCCGAAGTTACGGATCGAACTTGCCGACTTCCCTTACCTACATTGTTCTATCGACTAGAGGCTGTTCACCTTGGAGACCTGCTGCGGATATGGGTACGGTCTGGCACGAAAATCATAATCTCTCCCTCGGATTTGCAAGGGTCGACAGGAGCGTATCTGCTAAAAAAAAAAAAAAAAAAAAAAAATCTAAAAACAGCCAATTCTCCTAATAGAAAATGTAAATCAGTAATCCCTAACAAAGCTAGTAATAATTTAGAAAAACGCTAACAAAAGAATTTGAAAAAGTGATTCTGATGGTTTCATTTAGCCTCTGCATCATCTTGTTTGAAAACTGGAAGAAATGCAGTTTCAAATACAACTTTTTTTCTTTTACCACCATCTTGGAGTAAATACAGCAGCAACGAGTATATCCCCTCCAGGGAATCAAAAAACCAGTATTTCTCCTCCTTCTCAGAAGATGAAAAATGTATATGGAGAAATTTTGGAGCAGGACCAGGTTTGTGACAAGACATTGTGATTTTGTATGAGTGGGAGGAAAGACAAGAGTCGTTCCCCCACTCATACACAGAAAGAAAATTATTCCATATTTCTTTATGGAACCAAAGGACTGGGAATTTCTGGTATGTGTGGTACAACATGCTGTTCCCAAAGCCCAGTGCAGTATGAAAGGAAAATATCTGAGGATTTATATTGAATCTGATGACAAATATCATCCTTTAATTTGAAACAAGATTGGCTGGTGAAAGTCATTATTCCTGGCTTCCTGGTCAAAATTCATTCTGAAAGAATTCAATGAGCTAATCTTGATGGCTTATTCTGTAATATTCATAAAATTACCTGTGTTAGAAGTACTGGCACCCTACGCCTTTGTTCCTGGCACAACTTAATCTGACCATAACCATATTTTACATCTACAAATAGATTTTCATGATGGGACTGGATATCATCATGGAGAAGCATAAAGGCAAAAAAGTATGCAACCAGTGTTGGAGAATCGTGGCAATAAAAACAAATATCTCCAAACACTAAATCTGAACTTCCAGGGAGCTAGAAAACCAAAATTTCTTCTCACTCCTGGTCCATTTAGTTGCACAGTCCCCCTTTACTTGGGGTAGCTTCCGAGCGTACTAATCCTCCTGCCACAGCTGTAGATGGCAATTCCTGTATAGTCGTACTGAGGAGTATATCTCAGAATAGACAAAAGCATCCAGCTCCATGCATTCCAGAATGCTCTACCTAGGCTCTGTACTGTTTCCATGAGGCCTGACAGAGCATTTTACATCTACGAGAGTGAGACTGTGCTCTCACAAACTAAGGCCTAACATTCAACTGTATCAGAGGAGATCATCTTAATGGCTTCTGGAATGTGAATGGTGTTAAAAAAATTTCACTTTGGGATTATATCAGTGAGTACTACTTAGACCTCTTCCTCTTTCAGAAGACAAATCTATTAGAGGAATGTAGTGTGAATATTTCTCATTATATCTGCTACTGCAATGACAAAACAGCTAGCAGCAGTGATGTTATTTGCACTAGTGGTGGTACTTGCATTAATGTAAAACGTGCTGTCAAACATAGTAGAATTCCAGTTCTCAAACTAGAGGCTTTAGAAGCAACGATCGTCCAAATTTATGTTCTTGATTCACCCCCTTACAGCAGTAGCAGCTTGCTATATGCCTTCAAGACAGGAATCTCTCTTTATTCCTGACCTCAAAAAACTCAACTCAATGACGTACACAACCACCAAGGGTTGATCTTGCACTTTATGCAGATGACACAGCCATCATCTGACAGCACTCTTCACTACACCTTACTCTTTCATATCTCCAGATTTAAAATGCTTGCTCATTAACTGGAAAATCAAAATTAATATCATCAAGTCTGCCGCTACTGTGTTCTTCAGAAAGAGCCAACACCAACCACTCAAGTTCTATGAAGAAGATGTATCTTGGGTGGAATCATACAAGTACTTGGGAGTGCATCTGGATGTGAAACTACTCTGGGGACTATACATCAGTTATGCAGTATTTAAAGCGAGAACTGTCTGTCCGCACTCAACTTCTGAACCTGATTTCTGGCCTAGTCATTTATCTCTGAATAATAACCTCCTACTGTACTCAAGCACAATGTGCCTTATCTTCACCTATGCTGCACCCATCTGATCAACTGCTGCAAACACCTATATAAAGGAAATTCAAATCTTCCAGATAGTGATGCTTTAGATCTTCTCAAATGCTTACTGGATGTTTGAAATAAAGACTTCCAAATTTTCATTGTGACTTCGAAATTCAGCTTCTAGACACATATTTCCAGGAAAATTCTTTCAATATTCACGCAAGACAGGGTTATATAAGATAAATAACCCTGTCTTGCATTCAATTTCCTATTATGATACTGCAAACTCCTACCTAAAGGAAATTCAGATCTTCCCGAGTGTGAAGCTTCAGATCTTCTCAAATGCTTACTGGTACGTTCAAAATAAAGATTTCCCATTCTGACTTCAAAATTCAGCCCTGACACATATTTCTGGGAAAATTCTTTCAATATTTACAGATAGGTAATCCTGTCTTGCATTCAATATTCTATTATGATCCTGAAAATCTCAGCTCTGCCAAGAAGCCCAGATTTGTCATGAGCAGACTATTTAACATCTCCCCTCTAACATCATCTTTGCTTGATTAGAGTTACTATCAAACTACCAGTACTTCACTAGCTTAACCCGGCAATATCTTAATTTGTTTTATCATTGCTAAAAGTAATCTAAAACATTTCTTGGTAAATTCTCCCTTACTGTAGCATAGAGAACACCTTCACCTTTTACTTTGGCCTCTCCTTTGACATGCCACACCAGAAAATGTTTAATTCAGTTGTTTTTAACTCTCAGTAATTTAATTTTAATGTATCATAATCATGAATTGTTCTTATCCATTAAACTTCTTAATTAAATTTATTCATAACGTATGTTAATTTATTCTTAACTAATTGTCAAGACTTAACTTTTTGAATTTTTATTTTAAAACTGCATTCTAATCTTATTTAGCTTTCTTAAATTCCTAATTTAATACACTCATTCAGAACTCACTTTATTCACAGAACTGTGAACTGACATCTTCCTGCAACTCTTCCAGTTCTAGTTTCTTTCACTTTAGTATCAATGAACCATTCCTTTTCAAAAGACCACTAACTAAGGCTGTTGATGAAACCACATGCGATAGAAGCAAGAAAAAATTTAGAAGAACAACATAACTTTAGTTGCTTATCTCATGATATCTGGTTGTAAGGATAGTTTTGCACCAAAAAGCATTCTTAATAAAGTTAGGTGGGGAACCATGAAAGCAGTACCTTGAGTGTAGGTAGTAATAACCACCCAAATCCTATGATTTTCTACCAACATTTTGGTAGTTAGACTTCGGCCCAGAAATTTGGTGGCTGCAAGTCGAAAAACAGGTCAACCTCATTTTGGACATCCTGTGCAGAATAGAAGATAACACCAGCAAGATGTAGCTGCAGGTGTGAAAAAAAATGGCAGAAGTCAAACAGAGCGATGTTTGGGCTATATAGTGAGTGTGGGGAAAGATCACATTTGAGTCCATACAGAGTTCAGGCTGGTGAATGCAGACACACATGGTCTTGCATTATCTTGATGAAACAGTACCTTCTTGCACCGGAACTCAGTTCGATGTTCTTCCTTGATAGCAGTGTAAACAGGGACCAGCATCTTGCTGTACACCTTACTGTCGAGGGTTTTACCTTTTTCCAGATACTGTTTGTGAATAATAGCACATAAATCCCACCAGATACAAAGCATGATCTTTTTTGTTAGTCAAGTGTAAACAGGGACCAGCATCTTGCTGTACACCTTACTGTCGAGGGTTTTACCTTTTTCCAGATACTGTTTGTGAATAATAGCACATAAATCCCACCAGATACAAAGCATGATCTTTTTGTTAGTCAATGTGCACTTTGTGAAGCTGCCGATAGGCTCACTGGGCGCAGATCAACCCCCTCTTCACCCTATCTTGTTGAAGTAAATCCACTTTCATCACAATTGATGATCCAGCCCAGAATTTTTCCATTGCATTGATATTTGAGCAGATTAGTGCAGGCCCTAATATGTCTGCCCTTATCTGCTTGAGTCAGACCATGCAGCAGCCAGAAAGTGAAGAATGCCATGCTCTCAGTGCTAAACAACGTGTTAAAAGGCAGGACAACTTCATGTTTAGGAAAAATGTTAAAAGCATAATTCTTTGCAAAGGATTCAAATTTGAAAATGAAAAAGATACAAAATTCATAGTATCATCTGGTTCAGAATTAGTCTTAAAAATTTTTAATTAACTTATGGAAAGTTACAAATTATTGGTTTAAAATTCTCAAAACAGAGCTCAAAATTCATCTATACCTGCACTGACATACAGGAAGTGCAAATAAAATATTTTTCAATATATGCCACTGGCAGAAATTCATGCATAGTTTTTCAGATTTATAAAAGTGTTTTGAGACATCTTTAAGCATTAACAAATCTGATTTTGAACAGAAACACAAGCTTATATTAATAACTTAATGATAGGAAAGTGCAACGATTGTTTGAAAATTTCAATGCCCATTTAGTTAGTGCCTATCAGTCCCATCCAAAGGATATTTACTATATCACTATTGTAAGAATAGGAAGCAGTGAGTGAAAACAATCTTCAAAAAGGAGGCCGACAAGTTCCAAAAGAATGGGAATGTTGTACATTTAAAATTAAGTTTTCAGTCATGTTTTGGGCACAATTCATTACATCTACATTTAATCAAAACTGAAATTTAAAACATTAATATATATATATATATAAATTGAAATAAAATATATTCCATATTGCAGCTATATGATTAAATTTAGCCAAACACCATTCACCTATCACTAGAAAACATACACATACCTGTAAGACATATTAATTATTCTGGAGGTTTGCTTTTTTTGGTGAACATTGTGCAAGATATTCAACATGCTAATGATGCCTTCATCAAATTTTTTCTGAAAAGTTTCAACTTGCTGTTGAAAATTTTCTAGTGCTGCCGGATAACTTGATACCTAATGAAGATTAACATGCACATCAGATGTTAAGAAAAATACTAATTGTATCATTTAGAAAAACTTACGAATATTAAAAATTGAAATAAGCTTATATAAAACGTAATTTTTTAGGGTTCTTACTAAAATTTAGTTTCTAATTTCTAAGATCTTCATCGATCAAACATATTAATTTCCCTGACCAAACATAATGGAGTAGTTATTAAATTAAATAAGAGCAAATGAATAGTTTTAGAAATATGGGGTGTCAAGGTAAAAAATGATGAATAAGAATGACACATATATCTGAATTCAGTGCATTTATCACATTGTGGTTAAAATTGTGTCACATTGTGGTTCAGTTAAAATGAAGTAGTTTCAGAATATCTATATTCACTATTTGCAGCTCAGGCTATGTTTAGATCATTGTTTGTCAACCGCCGGTCCGCGAAATACCCAGCTATCTGTCCAAAAATTGTGCCAATAGGTCGAATTATTAAACTTACAGGTCCACGAGAACGTACCGAAATATTTTACCAGTCCTTGGAGTAAATCCAGTTGAGAAACACTGGTCTAGATGACACTCATTTCCCATGTTTGAAAGTATCACTAATGAGAGCAGGCCTTATAACCTATGCAACCTGGGTCCAAAAATCAGCAATAGCAGCTACAGACATTCAATATATTCTTTCCAAAGAAACCGCCATAGAAAAAAATCTAAAGGGATCAAGTCAGGCAAACATCAAGAAGAGAAATCTAAAGGAGTTAAGTCTGCTCCGGACCAGTCTTTCTGGTAAAAAAATCATTTATTTCTTCTTTTCTGCTAGATTAACCACAATGCAATTAAGACATTAATTTAAAAATACATGTTGCTCTTTTTTAACACTTTTTTCAGAGACACACTATATACATACATGTGTGGTGTGTGGATATATAATATACTAATTTTAATTTCCAAAGCCCCTTAGCACTTCTAATTTAATTCCCCTTCTAGCCTATAAACATTAACTGCTAATAAATCTCTAAATTTAATAATTTCAAAATTAACTGCTGTCATGATTCTTACATATTTCTAATAACATAGGTCATTACATGACACAAACTGCAAAACCATTTTTTTTTTTTTTTTTCTATAATATTCACATAAAATTTTGACTTGCACTATCACTTAGAACAATAATAAAAATCTACAAACAACTCTGCTTATTCCCCCCGCCTCTTATTTAGATTTAGCAATTTTACCTGTTCATGGTATCAGGAGACTGATCAAAATCTCTAAATGGCAGCTTTTGTTTTTTTTTAAAGAAAGTTTATGATTTATCAGCTGGTTTAAAATTTAACATTTATGTATGCGAAGCTCTAAACTTGTTCTAATCTAGAAATGGATTTTTTTTGTGTTTTAAAATAGACAGTATTACAGATTTTGTACATATGTAAATAATTTTAATGAGATTATATGCTTTAGTGATATAATGCTTAATATTTTCTTTAAGGAATACTGGTCACTTTCAGCAGCGGTCACCAGGAGAACGTTCACTGCATTCTAATAGCAAAGGAACTTTTTAAAAAAATTTTAAAAACAGTATTTGCTTAAATTATGTGCATTAAAACTTTAATGAGAAGATTATTTCAGAATTTTAAATCAAAAATAAAATTTACCTCTGCAAAAGGTTCCTCATTCATAGAAAACAGCATACTGTCAGGCATCACAGATATGTCCATAGAACATCTCATGATTCCCTAAAAGAAAAAGCATACATCAATTAAATACATAAATGATGCCCAAATTAGATAAACTTCTAAAATAATTACTTTGAAAATAAAAATGTTTTACTCAATACTGATTTGAAATAAAGTATTTACAGCAGAATTAGAATTTTGAAAACATGCACTACATTTCATAAAATACTGCATATGCCCTCTTCATAAAGATCTAAACTGCAGTTGTCTGAACATATTTTTCTTCTTGATGAAAATATATTTCAAAAATTTTAAATTGCAGATATACTGGAGAAAAACACATTGAACAAAATTTTTATGTCTGTAGAAAAGCATTTTTTTATACCTCACAGCACAGTTTACAAATAATTTGACAGCTATACTATTATTCAATAAGGAGATTTCCCTCTTTTTTCATTTGCATGGATTGATATTATTTTTTTACCTAAAAATTTCAATTAAAGTTGCAAATTGTGAAAAAAATTAAGAAAAGAAAAAATGTAAGAAGTTCATAGAGAATAATATTTTTATGATCACGTAGCATAATGTAAAAAAATAAGATCCTTCCTTCAGGTGTAACTTTGAAAAATTTGCAATGACTATATAATTACATCACCTTTTTTATAATAATATGTAACAGTATATATGGTATAGGTATTACACTTTCAGTTTTCCTTATCATATTCAGAAAGATTATTTGAACTTATTCTTGGGAGAACAATTAAAATTTTAAGAATAAAAAATATATTCATAGACTTCAAATAATTCTTAAGAACAAAATGTCAGTCACATTTTTCACATTCACCATAATGGAACTTAATGAAACTCTATTGACTTAGTGACCAACACTTTAGATAAAATCTTTAAATTACCTGTAAAAAGTTTGAAAAATCAGCACATAATTTCATTAGCATTTCTAATAATTGAAGAAGATTGGGATTTGTAAGCATGCAGTCATCAACACAATTATCAAGGAAATCCTGATGGCATAAGAGTACTTCATCTACATTTGTGACCTAAAAAGAATAAGGTTCTAATCAGGATTTTTTAATTTTCAAAATAAATTAGAAATAAAACTTCAGTAACAAATATTTTAATGTATTCTTTTGAATTCTGTTTAATACATATGTACTATAACAGTGATTGGGAAACTGTGGCTTGTGAGCCCAGTGTGGCTCTTCCACAAAATAGTACATTGCGGGTGTGCCCGTGTAAAAGAAAGAAAATCTTACAAAGCTCATCAAATTTAAAAAAAGCATGAAAAACACTGAAAACATCTAGGAAATTTTTTCGTACTGATTTTGGGGTTTTAATTGTACTGATTATACATCAAATTGTGCTGTTGTAGTGCTAAATTTTAACTAATGAAATGCTTTGAATTACTACACCATTGTTAACTTGGCAATGTTAACTTAAATGAGAACCTAATAACATAAAAATGAAATGCAGTTTCAAAATATCAGGATTTTTAGCTTCTAGACCTTTTAAATTTGAAGTGTTTTCCAGTTTCTGAAATAAAAATTTTCCTAGCAACTTAATTTAGGCAGCATAAACTACATAGACAATGTTTGGATTGCACATAATATGAAAAAGCTTTATACTGGAATGTCTAAAAACTAAAAACCAGGGCTGTGGAGTCGGTAAGGAAAATGACCTACTCAGACTCCTGGAATTTTAAAGACTCCAAAGACTCCAACTCCCTAATATATATATATGTAAACATATACACATGGGTTACAGCTTATTTTTTTAATATGGAAGAAGTAATAAATGCTACAGGAAAAAAAAAAAAAAAAAAGGAAAGAAAGATGGCATAGCAAATTATTTATATTAGCATTTATTATGAAATAGAAAAACTGGCATTATTTATTTCTAAGAAACAGTATAGCTTCAGCAAGACCCCCTTTGTTGGAGGGCCATAGATCTGATTTGATAAACTTCAGAGTTGAGAAGAGTCTTTCCACACTAACCTGAGTAGGAGGAAGAGCTGTTACTGTTAGGGCTACTTCTTTTAACTTTTCAGGATAGATTCTTTTAAGTTCTAAAACAGGTGTCTTGCAAGCACAATCATGTTTCTCTATTTTTTCAAAGGCCATGTAGAAATCTTGTTTGTATTTTTTCACTTTTATATCTAAGGGCTCTTGGTTCTTTATTTTCATTTGCTTTGCCTTAGCCTTTTCAATACTAACCAAAAATATTTCTGAAAATCTAATCCATCTTTAAAAGAGGATGATAGA
Source organism: Stegodyphus dumicola (assembly GCF_044657685.1). Lineage (NCBI taxonomy): Eukaryota > Metazoa > Arthropoda > Arachnida > Araneae > Eresidae > Stegodyphus > Stegodyphus dumicola. The sequence continues at coordinate 34,076,820 of NC_140772.1, forward strand.
GACTCAATTGCAATGTCTGCAGTTTGACTGTCCTGATTCGAATTCTCCAATTGTTCTGAGAATAATTTCATTCTTAATGAAAGTTCATAGATGGCTTTCTTTGCCTTTTTAATTTGTTAATCATCCAAAAAAATTCGGTGTTTCAGATCAACATATATTGAACCCAGCAAGATCTCATTGTCTAGCAAATTAATTTCTCTTTTCTTCATTGAAGAAATGATTCCTTCTGCAATAAACCCTCCATTTCAGAACAAATTTCACATTCTTCCATACTTGCCTCCTGTCAATTCGAAACTGCAGCCTTTTTGTGGCTATATACAGTGTAGAAAGAAGAGTTTCCAATTCTGTAAGATCATTCCACAGTCTTTCTGTTAGTGAAACATTAGGGTTATTTACATCTTTTAAAAAAGTTCTTAATTCTAACAACCTCTTTATCATCAAATATGTACTTCCTTATTGCGTTGCTAGATCAGTAATTGCTCTTTTTCCTGCTCACTTCCTAAGAATAGCATCAATTTTGGGAGTTCTTGCTGTTATTGCTGCTTACCTAAATTTACCAGCGAGATCTGTAACTAAATGAATCAGTTTAATCACTAATGACAAATATTACATCCATCCTCCTCCCTATATTTATTTATTAATATGTCAATAAAATAAAAAATAACTATGTATTAATGTATATAGTCCATAAATAAAAATAATAACCCAGCTTGTCATTAATTTTTTCATTTCAAACTGTCCAACAAAAACTGGAGTTAGAGTCGACCCGTTTTTAGCGACTCCTTATACTCCAAAATCTGCCTGATTCTGACTTACAGCCCTGTTTATTATTATTTGTTTCACTTCTTATTCTGTATATGAATCATAAAAATTATTAATTTTTCAGCTTAAAGTATGATTTGGAAGACTGCTGAGCATGTTTTTTTTTAAAAATAATTTTTTGATTATGTCTGTGCAGCTAACTCTTATTTTTTGGGGGGGAGGATTATTGTCATAATTTAGCAAAGGTGAGTTTGTTTGGTTATAGTAACAATTATTGTTTCAACCACTTCTGGCCTGAGGCTACATGCAGCCCCCTACATCTTTTTCTATACTCCATGAGAAGCTTACAATACGAGTCAGCATACAAGTACCCTAATTAAAAGAATAACAATATACCTAACTATGTATTAATGTATATAGTCCATAAATAAAAATAATAACCCAGCTTGTCATTAATTTTTTCAATTCATTTAAATTTCATTTCATTTCAAACTGTCCAACAAAAACTGGAGTTAGAGTCGACCCGTTTTTAGCGACTCCTTATACCCCAAAATCTGCCTGATTCTGACTTACAGCCCTGTTTATTATTATTTGTTTCACTTCTTATTCTGTATATGAATCAATCATTGCTTTTGCTCATAAAAATTATTAATTTTTCAGCTTAAAGTATGATTTGGAAGACTGCTGAGCATGTTTTTTTTAAAAATAATTTTTTGATTATGTCTGTGCAGCTAACTCTTATTTTTTGGGGGGAGGATTATTGTCATAATTTAGCAAAGGTGAGTTTGTTTGGTTATAGTAACAATTATTGTTTCAACCACTTCTGGCCTGAGGCTACATGCAGCCCCCTACATCTTTTTCTATACTCCATGAGAAGCTTACAATACGAGTACCCTAATTAAAAGAATAACAATATACCTACCTGTATAATTTTAAGTTTAAAAAACATGGTTTTCAAACGAGATTTTAATCATCTAACTGTTGATAATTGGCTCCTGTTGACTAAGTTTGCTGATCACTATACTATTACCAAACAAAATAAATTAAAAATTACCTATCATATTAAAAACATTATATCTCACTTATAGATCAAAAATCAAAATCACAATTAAAAAGGTTTTTTGATAAATAGGATGATTTGAGTCAAAATTTACCGGTAATAATAATAAATTAAAAAAGTATATGAACATAAATTGGTTGTAGTTTTGTTGAATCAAAGATTTATTTCAATATAAATTAACATGAAGACAGAAATATAAACAATTCTTTTTTAAAATAATATTTTTACACTTATGGAACTATATGAAAGATTCATACCTGTGACATTTTTTTGAAAAAATCATTCCAATGGGGTTCAATAACTTCAAGAGTTAAATAGTAATCCAAGTTCTGAATGAAATTTAGCATCCTTTGACGAAGGGCAAATGCAGAGGCATAGACACACACTTTTGAAGGAGGGAGAGATTTAGCTCGTTTATTTAAAGACCACACACTGAAATATATTTGATATGGATTATTGAATTTATTACATACATCTTAAAAGAATGGTAATACTCAGAATAAAAAGAGCCACAATGAATTGCAAAAATTACATCTGCAATCACAGGAGTTAGGTATCTGAAAGTGTATTATAAATTAACTGAAAATCAAACTTAGAAGTATAAAAATTATTTTCTTTAAAAGTCTAATACAATGACACCAGATAAAATAATTAGTTAAAATATATTACTAGATATAAGGAAATCAAGTTTAATTGGATACTAAATATTGTTATCTCACAGATTAGGTAAAAATTTTAACCCTCTAACTGACATGTTCCCACCCGTGTGGTGACCGGGTGTGAAAGAATAGTCCCAATGTAGCTAATGCATGTCCTAAAATGGGTACCCAGCATCTGGGGTTATAGCCGGGCACCCTGCCCCTGAGGATTATATCAGGGGACTGGTCCTCCAGGTTGGGGGTTGGGCATGGGGCTAACTACCCCAGCCCATAAAAAAATCTTACTGTTAAGAAATCCAAAGATAGAATTAGTTGGACTGCTTCTACCGGAAAACGACTTGGAAATGGCCTAAGGACTTTTCGTTTTGGAACCTGGAATGTCCTAACACTGTACTACAGTAGGGGACTGCAATTTCTTATAGAAGAATTTGACAAATATAATATGGATCTACTTGCCATTCAGGAAATGTAATGGCTTGGGGAAGGTACCATTGAGAAAAGAAACCACACGGTTTACTATAGCTGTGATGTGAAAAAACATGTTTTTAGTACTGGTTTCTTATTGAACAAAAGTTTAAAATACTTAGTAATTGATTTTGTTCCTAAATCATCCCGACTTCTGCAAAATTCGGCTAAGGGGAAAGTTTTTAAATTATATTATTATCAATGGACATGCACCTACAGAGGACAAGGAAGAGGAAAAGAAGGAAATTTTTTATGAGGAGCTTTCTATGTTATACAGATTTTGTCAAGCATGACATTAAAATTGTTATGGGAGATATGAATGCTAAATTGGGTAAAGAGGATGAATTTAGAACAACAACTGAAAAGCATGGCTTATCTGATAGTACTAATGACAATGGACAACAACTAGTACTTTTTGCTGCTGAACACAACAAGATAATTTCAAGCACAGTGTTCAGCCACAACAGAATACACAAGATGACTTGGTGCTCACCTGGAGAAACTTGGAATCAAATTGATCACATACTCATCGATTCTAGGCATTCTTCGGATATCCAGGATGTTAGAAATTATCGAGGCGCCACTTGTGATTCCGACCCCTTTTTGGTTATTGCTAAAATTTCAAACGCCCGAAAGATACAAGGAGAAAGGCAAAAAAAGTTTGATTGTGAAAAGCTTAAAATTGAGGCAATTGAATGAAATTTCCAGTCCTCACTCAGGGAAGAAGTAAGAACTAAAAACATGGTTGAATTGGAAACCGTAAAAAATAAGTGGAGCTTGCTCAAAGACTCGATCATACGCTCAGCTGACAACACACTGGGATATATGGAAATACCCAAACCAAGGGATTGGTTTGATAATGAATGCTTCTTTGTAACACAGGCAAAAAGAGCTGCTTGTAAAAATATGGTCCAAAAGCGACATTCAAGACTCTCTGTTGAGGAATATAAGAGATCTAGAAAACAGGAGAAGATCCTTTAAGAAAAGACTTTTTCATGACGACCTATTTAAGGATGTTGAACATCTGAGGGGTCCCAATGAAAGCCATGCTTTCTATCATGAGATTAATCTTGGCTACAAAGATTTTAAGCCTAGAACTACTGCCTGTAGAGACAAAAAAAAAAAAAAAACATCATCCTAAATGACAGAAAAGAGGTACTCCACAGGTGGAATGAGCACTTTAATAATTTGTTAAATGACCATACACGGGATCGGTCTTCAACCCACCCAACTACCTCTGTAAACACCAATAGTATCCTGCCACCATCTTTAGCAGAATTTAGAGAAGGAATTAAAAAGCTCAAAAATAACAAGTCCTCAGGCCCTGACTTAATTATTTCAGAACTCATTAAAAGTGCTGCAGGTCAAAACATTGAGGAAATACACCACCTCATCAAATCAGTTTGGAACCAAGAAGTTTTGGAAGATTGGAAACTGAACTTCATCTGTCCTATACATAAAAAAGGAGACATTTTGGAATGTACCAACTACAGGGGAATCAGTCTCCTTTGTGTTTTCGACAAACTATTTTCCAATATACTTTTTAGTAGACTAGTAACTAATACAGAAAATATTGTAGGTGATTACCAATGTGGTTCTGCAAAGGAAGATCTACAACAGAACAAATCTTTAACATTAGGCAAATTTTGGAAAAATCTAATGAATACGGCATTGCAACGCACCACCTTTTTGTTGATTTTAAGACTGCCTACGATTCAATAAACAGAAAATATTTAATTGAAGCTATGAGAGAATTTGCAATACCCGAAAAACTTATAAATTTGGTCACCATTACTCTTATTGAGACAAAACTTAGCATTAAAATCCAGAATAATCTTTCTGAGCCTATTGTTGTTTCAAATGGGCTCAGACAGGGGGTGATGCACTGGCCTGCTTGCTTTTTAACCGTGTCTTCCAAAAAATCATAAAAGACTCCAACATTAATACTCGTGGAACTATCTTTAACAAATCTGTTCAGATTTTTGCATTTGTTGATGATATTGACATAGTTGCACATACTCCCGAGTCACTTAGAGAGGCTTTTACATCTCTAGAGGCTGCAGCAGCAAAATGCATCTAGCAATCAACCAAAATAAAGCTAAATACATGTCATGTGGTAATAACAGCAGTCGCTATTTTGAAATTGGGAATTACAAATTTGAAACTGTTAGCAAATTTAAATATTTAGGATCAGAAGTTAATACTCTCAATGATATAATGCTCGAGATCCGTAGTAGAGTCACAGATGCTAACCGATGTTTTTTTTCGATCTCAACAAATACTTGAAGTCTAACTTCACTAGCAGAAAAACGAAGATTTTAATTTACAAAAGCTTAATCAGACCCATTCTTACATACTCTGCTGAGACCTGGGCAATGACAGAAAAGGCTAAAAGTATCATTTCTGTCTTTGAAAGAAAAATTTTGTGAAGTATTTTTGGGGGCATAAAATGTAACAATATCTGGAGAAGAACTAACTCTGAACTCTATGAATCCTTTAAAGAAATAGATATAGTAAAATATATAAAGATTCAGAGAATTAAATGGGCAGGACACCTGTGCAGAATGGATGAAAATCGAGTAACTAAAAAGATCTTCTCGGCCAGACCATTCGGCACCCGAAAAAGAGAGAGACCTAAACTTAGGTGGCTAGGCTGTTTGCAAACAGACTTAAGAATTTTAAAAATAACCAATTGAATGCCCATGGCCAGGGATACAAGAGCTTGGAATTCAATTCTGAGAAAGCCAAGGGCCCATCCTGGGCTGTCTGGCCATTGAAGAAGAAGAACTGACATGTTCAAGAATACTTTTAATGACACTTCTAAATATTTTGTGTACATGCATCTTAAAATACGCCCAAATAATTGAGGTTATTTAAAAAAGTCCCCTTTCAAAGCATTTTTGGAAATTTTTGGCTTTTTGAATGGTTGAGGGGTTAAAGGAATATCATATAACACACACAAACACAGAAGGGGGGCCATTTTTATTGCAGCCAAAAATTTGGATGCCATTTTCCACAAAGTGTACATTTTGAGCCCTAATTATTTAACCCAATTCTTCAACTCTGAAAGTTATTTTTAACAAAAATATATCAGTTATAATATTAGCTGAAAATAATAAAACACTTACCGTCCTAAGATATTTTCTATGTGTTTGCAATAAAATAAATGACGAAACAGGATCTGGTAGCAAGCCAGTGCCTATATAAAAATATCATAATTAAGAGAAAAAACTTTCCCCTAAAATTATAATTTAGTATTTCAAAAATCTCGTAAATGAGAAAATTTCTTAATTACAAAGTGGTAACTTAGAATAAACTTTTTCATGGCAGAATTATAAGCAAAATTCTTTAACTAACACACTGAAATTTTTATAGCAACCAATACATGAATAACTTAGCAAGTTATAATTTTTTCTTATACATAAATTATTCAATAAAATTCAATACATATCTTATAAAATTCAACAAAATCTATTACATATTGAACATAATCTAAGCCTGCCAAAACTGTGGGTGGCCGCTTTAAGGAAGTTATAATACAAGGTAAAATCTCCCGTAAGGGACGGCTAATTAATCAGTAATACCAAAATAATGACACTTTTGAAAGTTTAAATTTAAATCCAAAACTTAGAGCTATAAGATAAATAAAATAAGAAAAGGGTAACAATATGGAAATTTAAATGTAGAAAACATTTTTGTTACCTTATCCAACCAATAAACTAAGGAATAATCCAGACTATAATGATGAACTACTGATCACTTTTTATGCATAAATGAGTGAACTTTATAGGTAGCATTCATGATTTTTAGAAATAATTTTGAATATAATTCACATCGAAAGATGCTATATTTACTTTGTCTCTTGTTTGGAAAGATAAAAGAATATTACTTTATGTCACTGTTGGCATAACATAAATTGAGGCTTATGATAATGTTCATAAATAACAAAATGAATGATGAAGATTCTCTTGGTTTTAAAACACAACTGCATCCATGACCAATATCAAATTTTTAGTTTAGAGAAAGTTAATATTACGGAAGAGGAAGTGCAAGGCTGAGTTGAGTCAACTTGACGTAGGGAATTTTCTTTACATCAATCCTACCCTGCACCAGAACAAAGACGAGTAAAAGAGGGAGGATGAAGGTAAAACACACAGCAAGAAAGCTATGTAGAAGCTGATGAAGGATTGTAGATTTTCGTAAGATTTGTTGAGAAATGTTTATCTATATGCCAATGATAGATAGATATATGATATTATGAAGCTTTGCTGTATATACAGTGAATTTTTAAAACTATAACGACAATATTGTAAACAAGCAACAATTAGACACTATATGTCATCACACTAAGAAATTCACAACTTTAAACTGGTAACATATATGGCAAATGTGCTTTAAATTTTAAATAATCTGCATACTTTATTATATTATTTATTCATCTGTAAACAATAGGTTATTTAAAAAGGGGGGGAAGCCTTTATACACTGAAATGCCTACATATAGCATCACAAAACATGAACTGGTAAAATCTAGAAATATGTATTGTTATCTGGAAAAATCTCTTAGTGGAATCAGCGAAGTCCTGAAATTGCTGCCGGTCAAGAGAGATTCTATCTACTTATGATAAATTTATTATAAAAATCCAACCTTTAATTTTAGATTATAGCTCTAACATCTCAAAATGTTAAACATATTTAAAAAATTAAAATCACAGATTTTTAAAAAACTACAGTCTAATCTTTGTGTGCTGATTCTTGTTTAATTCATAAAATAATTTTAAGCTAAGAGCTCAACCTATTAGTTTAAGAGAATTACTCTCTCCGGAATTCAAAATATAGAAATCATATACTTAAAACAACTATTAAAAACAATAATGCGAAATAGTAAAATAGTATGGGGAAAACTAGCTATTGTATTATTTCATCATTGCCATGTGGAATTTTATGTACTTATTCAATAAACTTAAAAAAAAAAAAAAAAAAATAAATAAATAAATAAATAAATAAATAAATATTCAAAACATAGCTGCACATTTATTTCACTAGATTACTTGTTTAAAAGAGATCTGCAACAAGTATTTCACTTGAATGGTGGTACCTTTATTTCACCAGAATGGTAGATCCACTCAATAGAAACAAACATTTTAAAAAATGGTGTTAAAATAATAATACAAAATAAAAGATATTAAGGTTGAAGAGTGAAAACATTTAGCACTTCTAGATAAATTTATTTTTATTGTGAAATTAAGAATCAGGTGAATAAGGCACGTAAAGTTTGGGTGTAAATTCAAATACACAAAAATAAAAATATTTTGTATGTATTTTAAGAAAAATAATTGACATGAAATAACATTTGTGACAAAATAAATACATCATACATCTCAAACTAATACTGTGTATAAAATCTGATGTTTTCAACATGTCATCAAAAATATATTTTCAAACATGACACAGAAAAAAATATTTAAACAGCCTATATGAATGATAGTCAACTTCCTTATTCTCAAGGGCCAATTTAAGCTGTCCCTTGGCCTAAAGGAACATCATTCGTACCATATTTAGCAAACACACTGGCAGGGAAAAAAATTCAAGGAACAAAAGCTCAAATAACTTGAATGATTTTGCAGCTAAGGAAAAGGAACTTGCACAGGTTCTTTGTCATGCCTGACATATTTTCAAAATGCAGAACTGCACAATTAATAAGGCGTGTGGTCACTCAGACTGAAGTGCAAGCATTGCAGTGATTTTGCATGCTGTATACTGGATTTTCAAGGATTCCTGCAGTAACAAAGTATGGTAACATGAATAGTGCCTTGAGGCTCCTGGAGTGTGCTATGTATGCAGATGGTGTTCTGAAGTGTCCCCACAGATGTTCTCTAGGATTTAAATCCAGAAAATATGTGGACCACTCCATTTGCTGGATTCCACTGTTCTCAAGGTAATCATTCATTCACTAGTGAAACATGATGGGAGATGAGCATTATCATTCATTAAAAGAAAGTTATTACTGACTGCATCCTAAACAACTTGACATAAGGATAAATAAAAAAAAAAAAAAAAAAAAAAAAAAAAAAAAAAAAAAAAAAAGCAATAACAACAACCTCCTTTTTTTTTCATTTAAAGTTGCACTCAAAAAAATATGAAGGTCAGTGTGGTTATTCAAAGTGATAACTGCTGATTCCATCATCTTTGTATCAATGCCTTGCTTTCAGACTATGCATGCATTTTGCTCCTTCCAGAGTGCAACATATCTGGAATCTCAACCCCTTCTCAAATTGACTAAACACTAAGGAAACTTCATCTCCAATCCACAATGATATCACTATAACCAAGTGCATTTCACAACCCAAGTTAGTGGGACACAAAAATTTCCTTGCATACAGCCATCTTTTATGTAGCTCAGCATTCATGGTATATTTAGATTGTCAAGTTCTTGTAGCTACAGAAAATTCCTGCAATCTGAGTGGATATCAAATGTCTATTTCTTTCAGGTGCCATTGCCAAATAATGATCCTGGATGTATTTTGTGGAACATTTTTGACTTGTCTGCATACATCCTCAATGTGTTTATACCATTTTCAGATACTTGACATGATACTTTTGGCTACTTTTATGTCTTTGCAGACATATGTGCCTGCCCATTTCTCCTTCACCCAAATGACTCTCACAATCCATTAAGGACATTTTCTACAAGAGAAAATTTTATCCATGTACTCATACAATCCTTGAAATTAGAATTTGAAGCATCTCTTGCACACTTTTCCACATGCGTCAAAAGAATGAATGCAAATATTTATCTACTCCTGTGCCATATAACTTTTGCTGAATTTCATGTAAGATTAATGTAAAGCACCTTTGCATAACTGTTTCTTTGATTTTTCTCACTAGTGTACTTAGGAACAAGACTAAAAACCGAGTATTTTAAGATTCCTGTGGCATTTATTTCAAATAATCCTTGCAAACAGTTTGAGCTTTTGTTAAAATAAGTCTGAGACCAAATATAAGATCCCACTAAGACATTTAACATGCTTATTGGATTATACTTTACAGGAAAATATTTATGTGCTTAATTAATCAGTGTTTAAAATATAATTAAATGTAATGAGAACACTGTGAGTGCTGATCCAAAGAACCGATTGGCTTAATCGGTGTTATTTTTAGCAAATCCTTAAGATAATTCTAAGATTGTTAAACTATGAAAATATACACAAATTTGTTCAATAACAATACATTTTGCTGGCCTACTTGAGGAGAATAGTTGGCCATGCACGATACTATAAATATACAACAATCATTGGACGCCTGTTGATAAAATTGAAAGTTAAAAGAAAACTCAGTTTATGAATTCTCATTCTATTTTGTATATGACAAACATTTCATATATTTTCTTAATTATAAATGCAGATATTCTAAACAATAGAAATAAAATTATTTTCACCTTTCCATTTATAACAAGTGAAAGAGGCCACTTGACTTCATAATCAAATGCAAAAGCTTCTAATCCTGTCAACTGCATGTCATCTGCATTTCTGTATTCTGCAAGACATAATTTTAAGCTTAATTAATGCTTTCAAGAAAACATCAATAATGTTGAAACTATTAGGAGCTTTAAAATGAAAAATATTTCTTTACTTTATTAAATTAAACTATCAAAATGACTTATGGTTTGTGACCCTTCAAATTATAGTTTAAGGTCTAAAAATATTGTTGCATGTGTACAAGTTCATAATGTACTGAATGCACACAGAATCGATGACAGCTTGATAAAATTTATTTTACCAAAAGAAACACTTCACAGTTCTGGAACTTTCCTTAAAAATAATCAAACAGCTCATCTCAGCATCACAGTGCAATTCATAGCGCATCTAAAATGTGAAGCTCCCAGAGTGATATCTCATTACACTAAAGTGATGTTGAACTAAACAACTGAGAAAATGATGCTCTCTCTGGTTTTAGTTTTATATGGTGCCCCCCGGCTACAGAGAAATCTCTAGTACCTTCACTTCTCGAAGTTACTGGAAGGCATATTAAAGGAGGGGCGGATATGACTACAGTTACATATAAGGCTCAATTATAATTATTGCATAAACAACAAGAGTCAGTGTAATGTTTGTAAATTTTGCAGGCATCTTGTTCATTTGCACTTAGGCACTCAAATCGCACTTAAGTTTATCTCATTCATTTACATTTAGGTAGCTGAAGAAGATCGTTCTGTAGTTAAACCATAGAAACTGGTCCTGCAAAATTTACAAATATTCCACTGATTACTGTCATTTGACTTCTCCAATAATCATTATTCAGTGTGTTATTTTGACCCAATTACAGATATTTAATTAAAATACCAGTTATATAGTTATACACGGGCCAGACAAAAATGTCACTAAGTTTGAAGACTCCTGGCGATTTCTAGAGAAATTTGGTGACAAAAGTTAGTCACCAAAACCATCACCAGCTTGATGATATCTCACCAATTTAGTGTGATAGCCATTTACACCAATGTTAAATAGACTTACCCCTGTAATCTTATTTTTCTGCCAATGCTTTGTCTCTTTCAAGCATTTCATGTTACGTTATACAAAAAAATAATACAATTTGACATATAGTTTCACTAAACTTATTTACATATATACAAAAAACAAAATATTTGTATTTTTATTCCTTAATAATTCCATATAATGGTCAGTGCTAATTTACATGTTTTCACATCTTGGTTAAATCCTACTTTTACTTCAAAATTTATTCTAGTTAAATTTTCTTGTTTTTGATTTGCCAGTAGATCATGTATTGTTTATTTTAAAAATTAGCACAAGAAAGTGAGTTAAGAAAAGTTAGCCAATGAAATGAATTTCCAAACTTGTTTACTTACAAACAGTTAAAAATATGATCTAAAACACAATATAATGTTAAAACTGCTTACTTAATACATTTGAAGAAATTTTATATAATAATTATAAACTTTCATGAATTCTATCAAATTGCACAGACGATAATTTTAAGGAATGTGTACACTGAAACTCATCACCTGCATTTTAACCCTTCAGTGGTTGTGAGATTAAGTAATTGTGTTTTCTCAAATACATGCAATCACAAATTTATAATTAGTTTGTTTGCAACCACTGCAGTGCATAGCAGGAATGCAAGCTGAGCTCACTGATGATCATCAAAAGGTTAAAACAGAGTATAGTAAAAGACAGATAATCCGATATCTAATCCATGCACATACCCATTATCAGAGTTATCATACAAGGCTACAGATGTATCCTATGTGAGTAACTGGAGGCATTCAGCATTTTCTTTGGGCCAATATCATGACTGAATGCTATAAGGCAAAATTTTGACAAAGAAAGCAAAAATATTGATAACCTTGCAATTAACTGTTCTGAAGTGAACAACACAATTCAAAGTGTTCCTCCAAATAATTCTACAGCCACACTTGATGAAATTTGCTGAATTGATTAAGGAAGCCAAAGGCATACCTGCCAACCTCTAAAGATAAAAATTCAGAAGACTTCTCCCCCAAATTCAGAAGATTTCTCCAAAATTCAGAAGAACACGAAGAATTAATATCATGCTTTGATATTAACAAAATAACAATTTATAAAAATAGAAAAAAGAAAATTGTACTTACATTGGTAAATCTCAATTAAGTAGTAACTAAAAAATTTATTAGGAAACATAAAACAAGAGCTTAATGTTACACAAAAAAATTATTGCAATGAATTTAGACTGCATTTTTTGCACTCTAAAAGCGAAAAATTCTTTGGAAATTCATAGTTATTTCCTTTGAAGGATTCTTTAATTGTTGGAAATTCGGCTTTGTAGGCAGGCCGAAAATATTGAGAATACGGTTTTTTTTAACTCATTTCGTAACAACGACGTATTAAGAAAATTCGTAGCACGTGCAAACAAAAAACAAACAGAATGCGACAATCCACGCTTGCTGAGTAATTCCCTTGCTGCTGAAGCGAACGCGAAAAAAATAATCTGCCGCCCACAAAGAAAAGAGTGGGAGAAACAAGTTCAGCGCATTGGATTGGCTGGTTAAGCGGCGAGTTGGGAGAACCCGCAGGTTACTGGATTCGAAGTAGTCGGTAGTTGGCGGTAAAACACGATGCAATTGGCGAAAAATTTTTAAATTTCGACAAAAATCACTAAAAACACTTGAAAAAGGAAAAAAATGGATTACGATCGTAAAATCGTAAAGACAAACGCATTTTCGTAAAAATTACGAAAAATTAGTAAAAGTTGGCAGGTATGCAAAGGTAAAACAGATATGATAAACTTCTTCAAAAGAAAAAGAGAACGTCAAGAAAGTTTAATTATTACTATTTGCCGCAAGGCTTTTGAAGCATTAAACAAACCTGTAGAATTTACAAGCAAAGTAAATGCAAAGCAGTGGAGAAATAAAGAAACATCTTCATATTCTCCTCAATGATATTTTAGGGAGGGCGGAAAAGTAGATTTTCGAGATCTGAAAAGTCCGTGCAACAGCTACATGTAATTTCTGAAACAAACTGATTAAGAATAATTGATTGTGCTTATTTTATAGTTTATCCTCTAGTATGCTTTCAATCATTAAGCGTTTTTGTTGTGTTGATTTTCATTTCTATTTACATACTCATTTTTCTTCACGCATTCTTAGAATATATTGAATTACATTACAAAATCAATTTCTTTGCTTGTTTTTGCTTATAGTAGTATATTACCTTGGTAGGCCTATTAATTTGGAATATTTAATAAACTCACAGTACTCATGTCTTGAACTATTTATTACTAGCAATAGAATCTTTTTTTTTAAATTAATCATTTTTTAAAAATTAATTAAAAGAAAAATCGCTGATAACAAACGGAACTTGCTTTGTTTTAAGTTTCACTAAAAATGATAATAAGACAAAAGCGTAGACTTTTTTTTTGGGGGAGCCTATTATCTAAATTTCTTCACAGAATCACTTTTTTCTTTGATACTTAGTGAACCATATTTACAGAAGTCTAAATTTAAACGAATAAAAAATTGGGAGATTTAGCAAATACCTGCAAGATTTGAAAATGTGATAAAGATTCACTAATTAGGAAAATTGATAACTCTACAATATGAATTAAAATTTAATAAATTTTTTCTAATAATTTATGCAATCTAATGCCATTCCAAATAAGATTTTAAATAGCACAAAAAATTATTTCTACTGTATTTACAATCAAATTTCATTCAAATTCAATTTAAAAAACAAACTCCACTCAAAATGCCTGTAACAAATACTAACCATTCTGGACTTCGGGTGGAATCATCAGTATTCTGAACATTTGGGTTAATAGATCATAAGGAAGAAGTTCAACTCTAAAAAAAGTACAGAAATGATTTTACAACTGGTAGGAGTAATAACAGAAAAATACAAGTCATACAAGAATAAAAATAAAAACAAATGAAAGAAAATAAGTAAATAAAAGAAATAAATTCAAATCCAATTATTCACTGCCAAGCGTAATGCAGTTGTCTTCAAGATTACAACTGCATTACATTAAGAAAATATTTATTTAGCATGAAAAGTATATATAGCAAGAACAACATTAAGTTATTTATGCTTTACACAAATACTTTAACAGAAATTTATTCTGCATTCAGTTTATGTATTTGTAAAATGTATAGAAAGAGGAGAAGAGAACATGAAATTTTGAAAATAATACATTTTGATACTACAGATGGTATTTACACATCTTCAGAATTTTGAAATGTTTAATGTTCCAAATGGCTGTTTAATGTTCAAAATGTAAAAAAGATTTTTTTTTAATGTTTCATCTGATAGCCTTTTTTTCTGGATTATAAGTCTGCATTGTGATTTCCATGATACAAGGGCTTTTCGTTAAATTTCCTGGAGTATAGATTTCCATTCCTCTTCCACTACTTTCCACAGTCCATCAATTACTTGGAAAGATCTCTTTTAAAGAAAGACCAAAATCACAATAGTTCATAGGTAAAATGTCACAAGAGCTTTGCAGGAATACGTTAAAAAGGTATATATATATATATATATATATACAATACCTGCATCAGACTTAATTTTTTTTAGGAACGAAGTGGCATTTTTTGGAGTGTGACTTCTTGCTTTATTTTGATGAAGTTTTACTCTTTGAAAATCATTGTGATAAAGTAATGGAATTTCTTTTTTGTGAATATCGGGCATAAAACTTTCTAATTCAGAAGTCAAACAACAAAAATCAGCATTATACCTACAAAATTTTCACAGGACTAGTTTCGATGGTTTTACCGAACCATCATCTTCAGCTGCAAAACCGCAAATGAACAAGATAGGAAATAATGATTAGATAAGATAAGAAAGCCTGAACAAGAATAAGCAAGTGGTGCCATCTGTTGGCGAAACCAGAACTAAAACATAATTTCTTTAAAAGCCGAAGGCAAATTTGGATTGGAATTAGGATCGTTAACTAGAACAGAAAGATTTTTATGAATGTGAAATGCCTCTAGAAAATACAGTTCTCCAATGGAAGATGTTTTTTGAATAATTTTGGCAGCAGAAAAATTGAAAGTGTGATTTTCGGACCAGCAATGTTGAGCAACAGAAGACTTCTGTGTTTCCTTTTTTCTAACATATGCCTCATGTTCTTTGACACGAAATTTTAAAGCTCTCTTAGTTTGGCCAATGTAAATTAAACCACACTGGCAAGGAATCCTATAAATACCCCAGGAATTCATATCCGGAATGGGGTCCTTGAGTATAGAAGTTGGAATTTTATTGATGGGAGAATAAACAACCCGAAAGTTAAATTTCTGCAAAATATGTGCAACTTTATAGCTAATTGATGGAAAGAAGGGAATGACAACAGAATTTTTATAATCTCCTAAACTAAGAGTGTGGCTTTTAGTGTGTTGAGATGAGAATTTTTTAACTGCTTGATTAATAATGTTGGGTGAAAAGCCCCTGTCAATAGCTATTGCTTTTAAATAATTTAATTCTTCATCAAGGGCTAGTTTGGAGGAGCAAACTTGAAGAGCACAGAAAACATAGGAATAAAATGAAGCTATCTTTTGTTTAGTCGGATTTAAAGTGTGGTGGAAGGCAAACCGATGAAGGTTTACGGTAAACCGCAGTACTGAAGTTGGATGTGTTACGTGTGACCAGAATGTCGAGAAACGGAAGAGAATTGCAAGTCTCAAGTTCAAAAGTGAACTGAATAGCAGGATCAATAGAATTCATTGTTGAAAGAACTTTATTTAAATCATCTTTATTACCTTCAAACAGGGTAAAAGTATCGTCTACGTAGCGGAACCATGCCGGGAAGTTTAAAGTTTCAAACAATTTTGATTCATAATAATGCATGTAGATATCAGCCAGGATGGGACTGAGGGGGCTTCCCATGGCTAATCCCTCAGTTTGCTTGTAATATTTATTTTGGAAAACAAAATGTGTTTGTTTCAAACAGAGTGAGAGAAATTAGCTCCTCAATTTCGATGCAAGAGAAATGAAATTTGCGAAGTCTGGTTTCTAGACATCTTAATGCATCCTCCACTGGGACATTGGTGAATAATGATTTTACATCAAAAGTACATGAGTAAATTACTAGAAATGTTTTTAACCTTTTTTACAAACTCTATTGAATTTTTTATGGTGTAAATGTTATTGTCTAATAGAGTGGAAAATCTAGAAACTAAATATTTAGCTAAAGGATACGAGGCAGTACCTAAATTTGATACAATAGGGCGGAAAGGAATACCACTTTTATGAATTTTGGGAAGAGCATATAATCTGGCACAATTCGCAACAGATGGTATAAGCGAATGTTTTAAGTTGCTTGAAATGATTTGCGAAGATTTGATCGCAGTTTTTATTTTGGATAAGTCCGAAGGTGAAGGATCTTTAGGGATCGGATTATATGGTCCTTCGTTTAAGAGTTTAGTGACACCATCGATGTAAGTGTTCTTATCCATGACGACTATCTGGCCACCTTTGTCGGCCTTTGAAATGATAATATCCGGGTTAGAATTAATTTTGCGCATTGTAGCTCTTTCTCTCGCAGATAGATTTGGTTTCAAAGGTTTATTATTGAATTTCACATTATGAGCGATAAGATGCCTAATCATTTCTTTCTGTGAATCTGAAACTTTACTGAACTTGAAAGCTTTTTCGATAGGAGCCAAAATCTTTGGAATTGAGGGTTTACAGGTTTGTGAGAAGTTAAAATTATATTTTAGAATTCTCTCTTGTTCTTCTGAAAGACTAACATTATAAATATTAACTATTGGCTTGATGTTTACAATGGGAAGATTTTTTGAACTACTTGAACTGGAAGACTGTAAAAGAAGTTTTTCGAATTTAACTGCAAGGGTGTTTTTATGACGGTTAACTGCATTCTCCGTTCTAGACCAAGAATTTTGTTCAAGGGCAGTGAATTTTGGATATGATTTAGCGAGTTCCAGATGAAGCTTATAGAGTTCATGTTCAATTTTGGACAATTGTTGACGTGTATCCCTTATCACGGACCGAAGTAAGGCAAGCTTGCAATTTAACAGAATTCTTGAAACGCGACTCGAAGGTTTTTGATTAGATTTGATTTGAATAAAATTGGGGATCAATTTTTTACATTTACATTTAAGTAAAAAGTCAAGATGATTCAGGAATTTTTGCCGTTTCAGGCGTAATTTAGTGAAACGATTAACGGATGAAGGCATGATAAACAATGCAGAAAATCAAACTAAATTAACTGAGCAATAATAAAGTACACACAAAACAGCAGAAAAATCCCTCAGTGAAATGAATAGGAAACAAAACGTTTGTAAGCAAAATGCATGAAATCAGACAAGCAAAGCACAATATCCAAATGTACAAAACATAAACATAACTTGAAAATTGCAAAAATGTACTCACCGAAACTCCTACAATCACAAAATGGCGGCCACACCACGTGCAAAAAAGAAAGCAAAATGTAAGCCTGTTTGGGGCTTCTATAATTAAGACACAATAACACGCCGAATAAATACTAATTCAGAAGTCAAACAACAAAAATCAGCGTTATACCTACAAAATTTTCACAGGACTAGTTTCGATCGTTTTACCGAACCATCATCTTCAGCTGCAAAACCGCAAATGAACAAGATAGAAAATAATGATTAGATAAGATAAGAAACACAGAAGTCTTCTGTTGCTCAACATTGCTGGTCCGAAAATCACACTTTCAATTTTTCTGCTGCCAAAATTATTCAAAAAACATCTTCCATTGGAGAACTGGATTTTCTAGAGGCATTTCACATTCATAAAAATCTTTCTGTTCTAGTTAACGATCCTAATTCCAATCCAAATTTGCCTTCGGCTTTTAGAGAAATTATGTTTTAGTTCTCGTTTCGCCAACAGATGGCGCCACTTGCTTATTCTTGTTCAGGCTTTCTTATCTTATCTAATCATTATTTCCTATCTTGTTCATTTGCGGTTTTGCAGCTGAAGCTGATGGTTCGGTAAAACCATCGAAACTAGTCCTGTGAAAATTTTGTAGGTATAATGCTGATTTTTGTTGTTTGACTTCTGAATTAGTATTTATTCGGCGTGTTATTGTGTCTTAATTATAAAACTTTCTCTTGATAGCATGTTGATGAACTGATTTTAACATTTTTTCCTACTGATCTTATTTTTAATTTCCCATTGTAAGAGAATCCTGTGACAATTATACACCTCTTACTGAAACATTTTTTATATTCATGGGACCAGAGTTGTACACTTTTTTCTCTTCGTTTTCGATAATAAATAGACCTTTTCTATTGCTGTCATTTATGTATACCAATGCTTTATCAAGGGTGATAATTATTTCTATTTCTCTCTTGCTAAACCGTTTTCATATAGGGTGCTACAAACTGTTCTGCATTGAGCCACAAGCCTCTGAAAAATTGGTGAACATTATGATTCCTAGCTTTTTTTAAATTTTAAATCTTGGTTTATTATTTTATTCATTGTTGCTGAAGATATATTTAAAGACTTAGCAATTGATCTCTACATTGGCGGATTTTATCTCATTACCAATGATTTAATTTTAGAAACAGAAATAGTACATACTTTTTTAGGTATTGATTTGGAGTCTTCTTTCCACCTAAAAGTAATGCTTGATTGTTTTTCATTTCCTGATTAATAATGGTGCTTATTTTGCACTTAGAAATTTTAATATCATGCTTTTTGCAATGTTTTTGAATAATGGAATAAGAATATATCTTTTTGGAAAGTGCAAAAACATGTCCTTCAGTCCATAATTTATCTACATGCGGCAGTTTAAAAGAAGAATGAAACTAAAAGTAGCAGACAATATTTCCCATTTCAAATAATAAGCTGTTAGCAGAAATTTTTATTCCAAAAAATTTGCGTATTTAATACTCTTTATCGAAATCATTCTGAAAACTTATAAACTCTGTATTTTTAGCTTAGGTTATGATAAAGAATTTCCATTACTTCTGGCAATGTATGAAATTTACATAAAATAAAATCATTTAATATTTTGTTTTTTACATATTTTCCCATTAACCATTTTGACAAAAAGACATTGTTACTAAAGAGATTGTTGCTGATTTAGTGGCAATAATAAATGAACATAACATAAAAATACATTCACTTGGCTTTGAGTAACTCCTATGAATGAATTCTCGATTAGCTACCATAGAAGTAATAACCCAATTTCTTTTTGAACTACAATTGTTTCAGACTGGAAGGTCTACAAAGCTAATAAATTACAAGCTGTAAGATTTGAACATTTTGGCAAAATGGCATAATAATAAGAATTATAAAAAACTGACACCATTTGTAATCTTATATTTATTATTTAAGTGATTTCTGACTATTTTTGTTACTTAAAATAACATTAAAAGATTTTGGTTGAAAGAATAAGAACACATTTTAATACATCTGTTAGATAATCTCAAAGCTTGATGCTATATTTATTGAAATGACTGACAGGATCTTTGCCAGCTTTTATGGTTGATGGTAGAACACCAGTATTTTTCTCATTCTCCTCCCCCATAAACAGGGTTATTGTGCTAAAAATTTGATTTAATGCCAACGCAGACTGCAAAAAGAAAAAGGCCAAAAAGCAAAAGCACATGTTAATTTAAATATGCAGTAAACTTTCTCTAAAATGACTACTCAAATGTTTTATGTGACTATTGTCTGTTATGGAGGTGGGTCTAGGACGTTTCGCCTTTGTCATTTCACCAACAGATCAGTCCGTCGACAGCTGATTCGCGGTGGGCCATTTCATCACCAAGTAGAAATGAAATACGTAATAAAGGTTGCTTACGACCTAATGTTTTTACTGTAACCTATTATACCTATACAATATACCTAATTATCAGACTGAGAAAACCCCTCCAAATAAACTCTTTAGCTGGTATACAAATCATAAGCTCTAGGTAATATTTTAGCAATTCTAGAAAACATGTTTAATTGCAAAAGATTTTTCCTTTTAAAATTTAAGACAGTCAGATGTATACAATAGATAAACAAAAGTATTAAACTATATAAGTTTAATAATATAATATGCCAAGCTTAATATAATAATATAGGCATGTAAAGAAAAATACATCTCAACTATAAAATAAGTAAACAGAATAAACTCAATATGATATGGCAAGATATAATATAAGCATTTAAAGAAAAATATGTCTTGGCAGCTAATTGATTCAACAGCGAATAGTCCCATTCCCCATGGAGGTAATTAATGTTTACTTATGTTTTTAATGTCTACTTTCAGAGGTGATCACTATGAAAGGGTTCACTATATAAATAAAATAAATATATTAGTTTTAAAAAGAAAAGAAAATGTTGCCACACATCACTTATGTAGTAATTTTTAGTGAAAGGTGAGCTGAACTATGAATAACATACATATGAAAACTTGGAAATTTAGAATTTTATTCCTTATTTAAAGAGTTGAGTGATCAGTAATTCTAAAACTGCATTTAAAGAGATACACTAAATATGGAATATAAAATTCTATCTTCAGGAAATTTAGAGTATGTGACTTATGGAAGTGATACTGATCCAGGTCCATTGAAATTGCAACACTTGCATTCTTTTTCATATGCTGTCAATAAAAGTAACCTTTTCAAAGTTGTGAGGTAAAACACTTTACAGCTTTTAAGTTAGGATACGAACAATTTGAACGATAAAAAACTTACAAAGAATTGATTTTACAAAGATCTAATGTTTTTCAAGAGCTTGTTCAAGAGCATATGAGATTTCATAATTGGAATATCCCTTCAGTACTAAAAAGAATATCATAAAAAATTTAACTACACAAATGAAATCCTATATTTGTATTTTATATTCTCCCACTGAGAGAAATATCAAATTCCAGAGAATTTTGTAAGTACTTAGCTCCATACAGAAAAATTTGCAAAAACAACTTAAGAAAATGCAAATAAACTTTAATTACAGTCATTTCTTTTTTAAAGCAGAATACTAAAATCAAGGTGCTGCAAAAGAACACCTAAGAGATGAAGTTAATTTGGAAGGAAGAAAATGCTATTGTTTTTAGTAATTAAATATATACAATTTTGATAATCTGCAGTTGCTTAGCTCACAAATGCCTGTAATACACTTTTGGATGCAGATAAATTTTTTTTGGATCATTTTTGAATGCAGAGAAAAATTGTTCGAAAAAATTCAATGGAAGAAAGAGAGGAAATAAATTTGGCAGGAAGAAAATGCTTGCTTATTTAGTAATTAACACATATATTACAATTTTTATATTCTGGACTGTTTAGTTCACAAATGCTTGTAATCTATTCTTTTCAGATGCAGAAGGGGAAAAATAATAAAGTTTTTTTTTTTTTTTTTTTTTTTTTTTTTTAATTATACATGTGGTTGTATTTAGAGTTACTTTATTTAGACCTAGTATAACAACAAGACCATTCTAGTATAACAATTTCAATGAAACTTGGTATATATATTACATGGACCATGGGGGGGGAAGAAATCTGCAATAATCATAGTTCAAATTTTGACCAACAGATGGCACTTTTCATGCAATGTCAAAAGAACATTATGCAAATTTGGAGCATTTTAAAAAAGCAAGTAGTCAGTGATTTAAAATCAGTTTTCACCATACCTTTAGAGACAAAAGATTGATTACTAATGAAACTGTCTTTGCAGAACAGCACAAACTTTTGAAATGTAATGTGAGAAAAATTGCAGTGCAGTAGACTTGAAAGACCTATAAAAGGGGTCTAGTTGAGGCAGATTTTGAAAATGATGATTACTAAATTTGAAAAACCTTGGGAGCTGAGTGTGCTGCAAGGAAGCAGACAGAAATGGGTTCCATATGAAACTGTGAGAAAAGGTCACTCTTGCTGTGGTCGGAAGAGCATCCAGATAGCAATATTCTTCGACAAATGCTTCAGCAGTGTCATGTGATTTGTCCCTGCCTTGGTTGACAGTAAATAGTTTCTGGTATCCAGAGTAAAGTTCTAATCATACAATATCCTAGTTCTGCAAGAGCTGCATCCTGCTGACCCGGACAAAATGCACTGGTTTTGCTAGCCTTTTTTTTGGCCAGAATAGCCATTGGAAATTCACACCTTTGAAATATTTTGTGGTCAAACGAATTACATTTTACCCTAGATAGTGCAGCTAATACTATAAAATCTATCACATGTAAAGTACTGCAAATTTTAATGTTGTGCATAGTTAGGTTCTGCATCCTGATTACCTTAATTTATGGTGTGGTTAATGCTGATTTCATTCCTGGTCACCTTTTCTTTGAGAAAAACAGTCCTCAAGGCCCTCAAAGGTGTTCCATCATGGTTGTTTGTTACTGTGAACTACTTTAGCAGTAAGTCATTCCTGCCTTGCAAAAACAAGAACGTTTAGAGCTTGTCTTCCTGCAAGATGGCACACCACCTCACATAACAGGACCAATGAAGGCACTGCTTCATGTTGACTTATTGGATTTGATCATGTAATTTGGAGAAGTTTTCCTACTGTTTGGCCTCCTCCAGGAATTAATCCCTATGACTTCTGGTTAGTGGGATTCCTGAAGGATTGTTTCTATGTAGGAAGCACACATACTATGCATGAATTGAAAGCAAGCATAAGATGTGATGTTGCTGCAATTGATCAAAGATCCCTTTGCACTACCGTTGAACATGTTATAATACACTTTGAGTGTGTGACTGGTAAAAATAGAATGCACACTGAAAAAATGCTGTGATTTAATAAAATTCCGTGTTTCCAAAAATTTTTCATGCTCTCCCTTCTCACCTACTGGTTGAAATTTGAATAATGACTTTTCATTGCAGTTCCTTCCCCCAAACAGTCCATACAACACATAATTTCCAATGAAATAATGTACCAGAACCAGCTCTGTGTAGCCTAAATAGGGTAGTTTTAATTATAACCATCCTGTATGTATATGCAAATATATATTTTAACAAAAAATACATTATAAAATATTTCAGTTAAAAAAATTATGTACAAGTATCAGTGTTCTCGTTTTATAGTAAACATAAATCAGAGACTCTACAATTTTTTGTTTTAGATAAAACACTCGTTTTGGATATGTATTCTGATGTCTTTTAAAATAAATTTTGAGTTTATATGGTTAGCTTATGAAAAGAATTCACTTTTCCCTCAAAATTACAAGCACTAAGTTCTAATTTAAATGCATTTTATAACTGGTTGTTGATTTGTTTATATTTTGAGGAATAAGTAAGCTTGCATTTGTTATTCTTTTATATATACAAGCATGGTGAACATACATATTATTAAAATAGCAGTAACAGAGGTGGGCTTTGCAGCTTAAGAGAAGAAGGTTCTCAGGACAGGCCTGAGAGAATTAAAGAAAATAAAATAAAATTATGCCATGCACTAAAGCAGACTTCAAAGACACTCAGAAACTGGAGAATATAAATTTGAAACTGTCGATAGCTTCACATATTTAGGTTCTGAAATTAATAACTCAAAAAATATTACTACAGAAATAATAATAATAATAAAAAGAAAATCAGTGCAGCCAATGAAAGCATCAATGGAATATGAAAATATATGAAATCAAGTGTAATTCAAAGAAAAACAACGATTTTACTGTATAACAGCCTTGAAAGATCAATTTTGACATATGCATGTGAAACTTGGATCATGATGCACACAAATGAGGACATGTTGGGCATTTTTGAGAGGAAGGTTTCAAGCAGTATTTTTGGAGGAATACAAAAAGATGGCGTGTGGCTTAGAAGATCAAATTTGGAGCTATATTGTTTATATAATGAACCTGACATCACTACTTTTACTAAATGTCAAAGAATAAAATAGGCAGGCCACGTTATTAGAATGGATGATACTATTAAAAAGGGGGGGGGTTAACGCCAGATCAGTAGGCATATGGAAAAAAGGCAGACAAAATCTACAATGTTTAGACTGTCTAGAAAATGACCTACTGCTCTTAAAAGCCCCAAACTGGAAAACGCTAGCAGGGAGAAGATTAGTCTGGAAAAAGCTTCTTGAGAAGGCCAGGCCCACCCTGGGTTGTCGTGCCATTGAGGAAGGAAGGAATAGCAAAGGTTTTTCTGATATCATAAACAAATGGAAAATATGGTAAAAAAATAGAACAGAAATTCTTAATAAATCCAAAATTTCAATTCTAGTCCCTTTTTGTTAATTGTTAATAGAGTTATTAATATAATTGCAGATACATGGAATGTAATAGTGGAATTAGCATATGGATTAAATTTATTGTAGTTTTTTTGTTTTTCCCTGGTAAACAAAGTATTTAATATTTACTCTTCCTTTCATTTAACAGGATAAACATTTCTTTAAAACTAATTTCACGAGTAGATATGCCAATATATATTTCCGTGAATTTTTACAAAGTTTTCTTTAACTTTTTATTTCAAACTGTTTCTTTCTCATTTATTTTTTTTCCCTTTCCATTATGATTTTCCTTTGTACCAGTATTATTTTCTATGCATATAGTTAGCTGTAGTACAGAAACATAAAATTTTTGTATTCTATTACTCTTGACTAAATAGCTTCTAAGTTACAGGTGTGTTTTGGTAGCTACATAAAGTATAGACAATCGAAATTTAATGTAAAAATTAGAATGAGAAAAATGTAAATAAAACTCAGAAAGATATGCCCTATAATCTATACAATCTCTAGTCCAAAAGTGTTCAAATTATCTGAATTTTACAGTAACATACGGCTGTTCGGTTGCTTAAGGTTGAGTCAAAACATTCAGGGAAGCTGCTTTGGAAAAAATTGTTTCAGCTGATGTGTAAGAAAATACTACTATAACTTCTCAGTATAAAGGATTAAAATTTGTCAGAAAAAATTCTGTCTCGGATTAGGTTACAAAGGCAGACTCTTGAGCCTGCCCATTAGATACAGATAATGATCTGTCTATCCTTGAACGTTGAAATGGCTTTAAATACACATTAGAAAAAATATTATACTGTTCTTAATACTACTGCCATTTCATAGTGCAACTGGAGGAAAATGGAGATAAGATTGTGACATGCAGACTAATAAGAACAGACCTGACATCATCTTTATACTTGTCTTCATTCACTACGCTTGTACGTAAAGCTAGTTCTAAGAGAGATTCTAGTCTTGAAGGCATGATATCATCAATATCCTTCTGTAACTCTTCTTCTGCCATGTCCATGAATTGAACAATAAAATCTCCTTGATCCAAAAGAAAGTAGTGCTTCACTGATCTGATTATGAAAAAACAAATAATATATCACAATAATTTAAGATTTAATATTTAAAAAAATCCTGCAGATCATCTATTTAGAATAAATAACATATATTTTATATATTATAAAATGTTTATGTGCATTAATTAGGCACAATTCTCTACTTAAAATTTTTATCAAATTTTTTTATTTATTTTATCGTAATGTTAATTAACCCATTAATTTTTTTTATCATAATAAAAACAAATTATAAGCATATAGACAATAATAAAAGTGCAAAACTAAAATAACAATAATGTTTAACAAGTACTGCTCTTTGAAATACTCATATTTAAATATTTATTTTATTTTTATTTATTTATTTTTTTTTACAAAAAGTGTCCACTTTCAAAAAGTAAATAATTACAAAATTTCAATAATAAATCTGTTATTTACATTATGGTCAGAAAATCAACTGCACTGTATTTAATTTTACAAAAAGTTTAGTATCATCAACCTCTAAAATGGGAAGAGTGTATTTTCTCATACAAAAGGGTGATGCTTAATAAAGTAAATTATGATACAGATAATCAAACAATGAGGGGCCTTGTTTAAATATTCAGTCTTAAAAACTATTCATTTAGTAAAAAATGACTTTAATTGCATTTGTTTTGATATTAAAAGTCTTGAAGAAAAACTATTCTTGAACATAACCCACAAATATAAATTTCTGTTTCATATCAAATGTTAAGAAATTTAAGAGCAGAATATTGCTTCCTACAAATGCTAGTGCAATAATTATTATACCTGGGATTTGTGAGTTGTAATATTATTAAAATATTTGAAACATTCTAAGGTTGATATATTTATTGTATTCCATAATTAGCATGCCACGGTACATGTTTCCAGCCAAACAAAAGCACTTAGGCAGTATCTATAAGATAATATTTGGAGATTTTAAAACTTCATTTATGTTAACTCCATTGATTATGCATGAATAGACCACTAATTTTAAAATATATTGAAGATAAAAGTTGTATACTTCCCAGAAAAGGAAAACAACTTAATTTTTTGTAAACAATAAGTCAGATTTAAGATTATTTACACATTTTATTAAAATTAAAAAGCACTAAAATAAAATGATATAAAACATTAGATTTAAACTTTAAACATACATAAGCCTTCCTCGTAGATCAGCATCATCCATTAAGAGATCTAACAACTGTTTGCTTGCAAAATGATATGCAGGTTCAATGTATTCTACATATTTGCTTTCACGAGAAGTGTACATAATAGCTTTAGCATCAGGGCAATCAATTGTTTTACCTAAAATAAAGTAATTCAAAAATAAGCTATTATACAGATTTAAAATATATTGCTTAATGTAACTTAATGCAGATATAAATCAAAGAGCATGGTAAAAACACTGAATTAAATATTACTCATGCAAAAGATTTTCCCTGAAAAGTTTTATGTAGGATTCTATATGATTTTATCTCTGATTATTAAAGTAGCCAAAGAACCCTGTTGAAGAGTATCCATCCATCACATTGCATCATGAATAGAGAGATCAACTTAACCCATTAGTCCCTGAAAGATACCTGACACTCTCTAGTTATAAATCTGTGAAGAATTGAAATTTCAGTTGGAACTTTGTAGAGAAGCACACAAGGCACCAGTTAAGGGTCCTGTACCAATTCAGATGGATATTTTGGAAAAAAAGAATGGTATGTGACATAGTGTATATGGTTTATCTGTATAAGAATCCTACTTATAAAAATAAACCCTTCTTTTGAAACTGTTGTAAATTCAAGATTGAGTTTGTGAAAGCAAAAAAAGGAAACTTGCAAAGATTTGCTTAGCAGTGGACTCTGCACCGTGATTTGTAGTCAGAACTAAACAACAGCTTCTCAGTTTATTGAATCAACATTCTCGACTTGACTTTGAGTTATTGTTTCAGTTTCAGTACCTGTTTCTAGAGAAACTTGCATATAAATGGCAAGTCATCATGTTTCTTCAGTATAAGAATGCCTTGCATCTAACTGCTTTTAACCTTAAAGTGGCTAACCATTATTTTATACACTTAAACTGCAACTGAGCATTTCCTTGATAGTAAAAATTACAGGTTGAATGCTTTGAAACTGAATTCAGAACATATCAACATATACCGCCTTCAATGAAAGCTAAAATAATTTTGATTGAATATTTACGATGACAGTAACTCAATTTTCTTGAAAAAATATTTATTCAACTTTATATTCTTTGATAAAGGCTCGATTTTCCTCAGCATATTTAACTCTGAATAATCTCCAGTTTTTTTTTTTTTTTCACTTAACTTTCTTTGGTATTAACTAGGAAAGCTGGCATTCTAGAAGATTATTTTAATTCAAATTCAGAAGCTTGGTCATTGCAAGTTGGCATCTAAAACTACTGTTTGATTACTGGTTCAAAACTTTTATTAATGAAAAAGCTAATTTAATAAACTAATACATATTTTTGATTCCAGTATGACTGGTGATTTAATATTATGAATGCAAGATGAAATGATATTATTACATAAATACAATGAATCTTCTCTACGATGATCATAAGATTAGAACGTTTCTTAAGATCCACACAGAACAAGCTAATTTAGTGAACTAATACATACTTTTGATTCCGGCATGACTGGTGATTTAATATTATGATTTAACATGATGAAACAATATTATACAACTACAATGAACCTTTCCTAAGATCCATGGATCCAATCAATTTTTATCTTCTGCGAAGGTGGTTTACTTTAGAGGTGATAATCAATACTAATGCTTATTTCTGTTCTACATGCTCATTTTCAGAGGTGGTTCACTTAATAAAGTGGTTGCTAAAATAGCATTCTCTGTAGAATAAATAAAAAAAAACACTTCATTTATATCATTTTGGAGCATCACATAGCATCAAATATAAGTATTGGTGGAAAATCTAATCAGATGGCAGCAACTTTAATGATACATAAAGTTTCATTAAAATTAAAACAACGGCTATTTTTATTAATTCTAGATTGGAAATAAACACACATGGAAGGGGGGAAGAGAGAGAGAGAGAGAGATTTTACAAGCGTAATTTTAAATTTAGGAGGCATAAAACTGCTGATTTCATTTAACATTTCTAAAAATATTTGTGTCTTTTCATGCAACTGTCAGCACATGAATTCAATGAGGTAAGGATGTTTATTTTTCTTTTTCTGTATTATCAGGTTTAATAATAATATTGCACTTGCGATTAATTTGCAGATGTTCATAACAAGAAGCTGTCAACTCATCTGTTTAAGTAAACAAAAATCTAGAAGAGAAAATACTTGGATTGATGCACATTCTTTGCAATAATGCACAGCTATTCATGGTGTGAAATAAATAAATAAGCTATTATATTTGGCTCTTTGGTGACTAGCATCCCATAAATAGATAAGTATGAGATTAAATTATGTTACACATAACAGTAAACTCTGTTATGGCAGGTCCCCCTGGATGACCAATCTGGGAAATGAACTATATTTTTTAGAACACTGATAAATATTGGCAATAAACATAAACTCCCAAGGGTGACCATGTTCACAGGAGAATAAATCATCTAGAACTATTGATAATTATATTGGAGAAGATCATCAAACTTGACTGATTATAATTTGTTTTATGTATTCAGATATTATGATGTTTAATATCATATTGCCAGAATTACAAATGTATTTATCTTTGATTTATAACAGTCTGAAATATTTAAGCACCAATTATAACTAAATAATGATTCACTTTTTCGGTAAAAACATCATAAAAATAATTACTCAAAATCCCACTTCAGAAGATCATTCCCTTCTCAAAATTTCTAAACTGGAGAATTGTATTTTGTGATATGTTCAAATATTATTATTATAAATATATTATTATAAATACAGGGTGTTTATAAAGTCACGGACCCATTTTGATGTTTAATAACTCATAAAATAATGAAGATATAAACAAACTTATGGCATTTATTGATGGAATAACTTATATATTTTCCTTTTCAGGTTTGAATAGCTTTACTTTTGTAAATATCGTCTGCGCATACAGTTAATTTCAGATAATTTCATTTTCCAGTCTAAATATCATCTGCTTATTAATTGCATTTTTCTCTCTTTTGTTTTTGGCAACTATTGCAATGTTATTTACTTTTTCCTTTGGGGATTCGTAAAGGACAATGTTTACAGAAGGAGAGTGTCGAACATTGATGACCTAAAAGCCAGAATTACAACCGCAGTAGCCTCTGTGGATGCCGACATGCTTGCTGGTACCTGGCGTGAAATTGAATATCAACTTCTCCGTGTGACGAAGGGGGCACACGTGGAAGTTCATTGACAAGAGTCATGAAACTTTTGGAGTCTAACTATTTATGTTATTAATTTCAATATAATTAATCTATCTTTATAATTTTATGAGTTATTAAACATCAAAATGGGTCCGGGACTTGTATATCTTTCTTAAAAAGGTGCTGTTTATGTATGTAGCTTCCAAATAAATTATATTCATATAAAAGCATACATTTTAAGTGAAATAATTTAATATAGTACGATTCAAGAGAAAACACACAATTCAGTAAGCTGAATTCAGTAACATAATTTATAATTTAAAATTTTATTTCAAACTTACCACACTGACGAATAACATTCAGGTATTTTCCTGTCCTTAAAATCATATCAGCTGCTTTTTCTAAGAATACAGGAATCTGATCTTTTCTAATAATGTATCGTTTTTCCCAATAACTGGAATTAGTTAAGGAAGATAAAAATAAAATTACAACTACTAAAAGTAAAAATATATGATATTTTTTGGTAAACAAAAAACCATAATAGTGTTTGTTTAAAATTTTTTCAAATGTCAAACTTAAAGTTCAGTATTCTCTCCCTTCCTGTTTCTTCCCTCTCCACTTGTTACCTTTTATGATTATAAATTTGAATATGCACACATGTACATATAAATGTCTGCATATCCATGAAAAATATATTTCAAGTTAATCCACAGTTAGCACAGTAAAAAAATTGGAAATGTTACATAATGTACTAATAAAAATGCACAGTAAGTATGCTTTCTTGTTCATACTTATCTAAAAAAGAATTCGACGTTTTACATTAATCTTCAACAAATAAAAGTAATGAAAAAATACTGCACTTATGTTGTACAAGATTAAATATAGTTTTAAGGCATGATAGAATACAAGAATTATCCTCTACATTAAAACACAGCACAAGACCCTCAAAATAAAAATTAAAATGCTTCAAATTTCATATGCATTTTAACCAAGCTTAGAATCAGTTACATTCAGCAACTAAGAAAAAAAAAATATTTTTTATGCCTGCCAAAAGGCCAATGAAACTACAGATATGGAAAGATGACCCCATATAAGATTTATTTTTAAAAGACTGTATTTAAGAGAATTTATAAGTTATTACAGTACTATTATGTTATCATGACTAGAATTGTTGCCAAATGTTTCACTAAACTTGTCAAGAGATTGGTTCACATGAAGTTGCCAAAATTTAGTTTTAAAGTTATTATAGAACTAAACTGCTTTTGCGGTTTTCTTTTTTCTTTTAAAGTAAAAGCATGCATTTTCAAATTTGGCAACAAGAATACAAGTTCTAAAGATAAAATGGTCACTTCTGTTTTTATTACTGTTCTGTTTCCCAAGGATATAAAAATTTGGGACTTTCCTAAGGATGAAACATCTGCCATAAATTTTTTATAGGAACGAGGAATAATTTACTTTGAAAGAAAGTGCACGAAAAACCATACAATGAAGCTGTATTTCAATTCAAAGGAAGCACTGAAATTGAGATACAGTTTGTTAATAGCAGTTCGTTTTATTTATGCAGAGTGTTTCGAACTAACTTCCCTTGAATTTTGTCAGTATCACCTTGATATGAATCATTGCACTTTTGCTGACTGGAATAGTTATATGAAGGAAGTCTGTGGCCATGCATTAATGTCTAGACCATCAGTTAAATCAGGCGGCACCGTATTTCCAAAATTTTCGTGTAATAAAAAAAAAAAAAAAATAAAAAAAAAAAAACACCACCATTAGTTGTATCTTTCTGCCCCAGTGGCTGAACGGCAGGACTTGCCAAGATACAAAAGAATGTTTTTTAGTTGCTGTGTCTAACTGCTCTGCCAGAACTTTGCTTAAAGTTATTCAAGAAAATATTATTGATGGTACTACAATATACTCAGACTTAGGATCATTTTTATAGTATGATTAGCGAGTTCACTCACCGGCCTTCGCAAAAATGCAGAATATATATATATATATAATTAAAAATTACAAAAAAGTTTTAAATCATAAATCTTCCCCCCCTCCCCCCCCAAAAAAACTTGAATTTTCCTATCCCTAAACTTTCTCGGGCTAATGTAGCTTCCTCTAATGTGCATCATGATAACCAATTATGCAATTTTCCTATTTCTGCTCACTACTTATTTTTCTGATGTGGAGTTTGAACCATTGGCACTCCGTAACATATAATAATCGCATACTCAACCAAAGAGGAAAGGCTGTTGGAAAGGGTATAACATTAAAGAACTAAAAGAGGTCGAATTTGAACATTTCTGTATTAACTATACATATAATTTTGTCGATCCCAATACTGGTTGTCACACACAAACTATTGAAAGGTTATGGGGCAGTGCGAAATGACAAAACAAGTGTCATCGTGGCACAGACCACAACCAATTAGACTCTTATTTATTTAAATTTATGTAGTGGCCACGTTTTGATTTGTCTAAAACGCAAATGTTTCCAGACATTTTGAATGATATCCGCAGTTTCATACCTTCGTGTTAATCTTAATACCCTAATCGATTTTTTTGGGTGCAATTTCTTTGGCAAGCTGTATTATTTACATTAAAAAAATTGCTATTTGTCGAATATTTGTTATTTTTCCTCTTAGATTTTTCTTGAACTTAACAACACAGTAAATATTTTAGTATTATTTTTATGCTTCGAATTTTTCTCCAAATTGCCAGCTTTTGGCAATATCCAGTCCTGATAACAGAACAGTACTGCTATTACTTTAAAAACAATTCAATTAATTGGTTTAAAGATAATTAAAAAAGTCTGCAGGGGTATATTTCTATATGTGTCTCATTTATTCTTTTTTGATTTTACAGATATAAATTTCTGAAAATTAAAAAAAAATAAGCATATAAAATAACAGAAAAAGGCTCCCTCATCTTGTTACTTAGTTATATATCTATATGAAAAAAAATTCACCAACTTTTTAAACTGCATACATGAGCAGAATTGCCAGAAATTTTCAACTGAAGTAGCAGAAAAAGGATCCAAAAGTAAGAAGAAAAAAGTAGCACATGAGGTCAGAGATCATGTTATTTTAGTGATGTCATAGTTACATATGTTCACATGATTTCTGACGTTCTTGAATTCAGTTTTCATTGGTTCTTAAGTTACAGACCGTAATTTGATTTTTAGGCTTTTTAATTACATCATTTTAGTTCAGAAGAAAATTTTAAAACTACATTGCTAATTATCCATTGTTTAAATATTCATTTTTCTTTTAATTAATGCTCAGTTAATTTAAGGTTTTATTTTAAAATTAATTTGTTCATATCCATTAAGTGCATCCTCACGTTTCGATTATTAGCATATTAATCTTTTTGAGTTGGCAGTTCTAATTTTTGATTCATTATTATTATTATTATTCTTTTTTGCTTTTTTTAATTCTTAAGACTTTTCAGTGAATTTTCCGTTCTGCTCGGCTGACTTATTTTATCAGATTCTAATTACTAATAAAAACATTGTTCCTTCATTGTTAAATTTCTTTATGTTGTTATTTAAAAAACTGATTTTGCTTTGATTTTTAAGTCAACTTGATTGTTTAGTTCTCAGAAATATAATCAGAAGAATGAATTTCATTTCTTTCTCTGTATGAATGCCCAATATGGCATTCAGGCTCAAAATTGTTTCCTTATCACAATAGAATTGAGAGGAAAACTGACAGAAAAAAATTTGTAAAGCAATGAAATCATCAGTATTAGTATTAAGGTGTATAACTTCGTTTTACATTCTTTTGCAATATTTTTCCTTTCATTAGTCTTGTTTTTATGGAACTCATCTATTTATCAATAATACAATAATTTTTGCTCCATGAGTTCAAAGAAAATTTTTAAATTGCTTTTTACAGAGGCAATTTTTTAAAATATATTTAGTATTAATTTTTGAAATAATCCCCATAATAGAATTTGTTAACATGGAAAAGAGAAATGTTACTAACATATATGCTAAATAAATAAATAAATGATGTCCTTCAAACTTAAAATTGAATTTTTTCTCACAGAATTTTAATTAAGAAAAAATACAAATAATGATGTCTTCGTATTTTATAGATATTGAGATAGTTATTATAATTTTGAACAGGCATTCATGTCTTAACTTCTAAAGTTTTAACTCTGTTTTGCTTAAACAGCATGTATCAGTTCTGAAAAGATTTCATTTTAAAATTAATCTAACTTTTGAAATAAAATACATTATTGAACAAACACAATGAATACTCTCCAAGTCTCATGATTCCAGTAAATTTTGATTTTAAGAAACTGTTACATGCAGCTAATGTTAATTTATATTCTTGTAAATACAAACTATTTTCAAATGTGATTATCTCAAAAAAATCTGCTGTAGTCATATTCCACTGCACTGTGAAGATAACTTATCTAACATGATTGAAAAATAAATTTTTCATAAGAAATTATTCCACTTTGTTTGATCCACATAATTAGTTCTGAAAAATTATTTCTTCAATTAAAAATAAATTAGTGTTTTAACTCAAATAAAATAAATTACAGAACATATTAACGTAACACATTTCATAAATTTACTAATGCTTAGAAAAAAAAAAAAAAAAAAAAAGTAAAAATGCCCATTTTTTATTTTAAAGTTATTTAAAAGAAGATTGAATTTAATAGCTCTTCGTCATCCTATTAATTTCCTTGGTCTGTTATCCTCATTTCTTTCTTTATATAAATATCTGAGCTATATGTATGCATGAGTGGTGAGTGTACAAAGTAAATACAGCAGAATTTCTTTTTTTCCAATGACACCTTCATATAAAATATGGAATCTCGGAATTCCAAATGCATTCAATTTTGATGGTTTGGTTTTTGTCAAACAGACTCTTGAGAATACCATTTCTACAGTTGCATTGCTTATTGACACATTTTAAATATTAAACAAAACAATCAATCAAACACATAAAAACACCAGTTGTGTGTTTTTTACTGGTGCTGAAAATTGCTTGCACTTGGTCTATGATATTAGGACAACAACCTCTATTTAAGCCTGAATAATTTTATTTTATTTATTTATTACAAATTAATTTTAGTAGGTATATTATTTTAACATATAAGCGTCTTATGATACACTAAATATTTTAAAATCCCAAAAGGTAGCACAAAGAAATGATCAACAAAAATATCACAAAATCGTATACACATAAATTTTAGTCGTATAGGTTCGTCAAGTCCAGCATATTTGCGAAAAATCACAAAATCTGGCGGCACTGTATAGCTGTGTTAATTACACCATGAACACTTATGAAAACACATATTTGGTGCGCATTGCAGTTGTTGGCTCTCAAATTTTGTTATTATTTTTATTGTAAAGATTTTCTTTTTCATACCAATGTGGGTCAACCTGACTTTTCTGGATGTAAGTAGTGGCAGCAATTAAGCAGTGAAGATATAGTGACAGCACTTGATTTAGTGTATCTAGTGATATTAATTTTCCAAAGTAAGAGAGACTTCAAATAATGAACATTATTCAAGTTTAGACTCTCATGTTCAAGAATGATTATTGACACATCAGAATTCTTCAGATCAACCCTTAGAAAAACGGTTCTCAACCTCTTTTAGCCTCATTCACCTCTTTCACCACTGCTAGAAGATCATCTGCTTCCTTTTTAAAACTCAAAAAATACAAATATACATTTATTTAGATGATTTTTTAACATGCTAAATTAAACAACAAAAAGTAGAGAAAATATTGATAAATACCAAAGCTTGAATAAAAGTAGTTTTTTATATTCATAAACTAAAATTAAGTACTTAAGAACTAAATAAAAGGCTGACCACATTCCTCTTTGGTTGAGAATCCCTGCCTTAGAAAAGGCCTTATTCACACCAACACAAATCATCAACCACAATATGAACTAAATTTAGAATGTAACAAACACTGCATATCTACCTTGAAGATAAATATTTCTATATAATATTTGAAATTACTTGGGAATAATGATGGTGTTCAGAAGACCATACTCACAGAAGCTAACAAACATGTTTCTATGCATTTATTCGAAGTATATTCGATTTCTATGCATTTATTTCAAATTCTTGAAATTTGAAGTCTTTCAAGAGTAAGATCTTGAAAGGTCCAGTCGCGACAACATCACAGATGACCAGCAATAGTTACTGGGAATATACTCGTAGAATCAGCTTGAAAGTGGATTTCCACATACAATAATTTTACTCTGAGAGCCAAAATATTTTTTTTTACATGTAATACTGCTTACAGTTCAGCCAATTCGAAGGAAAGCTAAGAGATTTCTAAATGATGTCCAAATCATGTTACATTAAGATGGAAATTCAAGTATTTACACAAAACAAGGAAAGGTTGAGAATGCTATCGAATTTAAGAAACTGACAGCTTGGACTCAATTTGGATAAAAGCACCATTCATATGGCCTGTGTATAGGAAAATGTTAAAAGTAAAGGGAAAAACTGTTCTTTTCTTATTGAAATATAAATTTACTTTACAGAGTATTAATTCTGAATAAAAATTTAAAAAAAAAAAAATGTCATCAATTGAGACCATTTGCTATCACTAGATAATACCCAATTTTTTTCTTAACTGGTGGCAGTCAATACTTAAAATTATTTGCAAAGACAGAATATTACTGACAACAGACAGCAAATCTAATTTTTTAATAGTACTTGATGTTTGCTAAGTGTTCAATTTTTGTGGAAGCTAAACAACACTTTTAAAATTTAGCAAACACTTTAAATTTATTTTTTATTTTTAAGGGTTCTTATGTAAAGATTATAATAAATTTTTATTTAAAGATTTTCAAAGTACCAATAAAGGTGACACACACATGCACAAAAAAGGATACGCATTACTGCATTCCACAGGTAATTCTTCTTTTTTGATTAATTCGTTATCTTCAACTAAAAACTACAAAAAAGATGAAAATACAATAAAAATGGTGATAGGCATGAACATTTCAAAATCAAATAATTATTATTTATGAAGGAAAACATAAAAAATCTGACCTCTGAATAATAATCAGATATGATTCCTTTATAAATCCACTTTTCTAAAATCTCAAAATAAGGTAGTGCTGCCTGTTTAAAAAAAAAGTTCAATCTATTAAATATTTAATCAGGTTTTAATTCGTTAACTACTTACATATCACAGAGATATAGCATATTTAATACAAGGGGTAATCATAATAAGAAAATGCAAACTATAACATATATTTCCTTCACACACTTTCACATTATATAGCTTTTGCTGATGTTTCAAATACATGTCCAGAAAATGTCCATTTATCCAGTGATTATGATGTTCAAAATAACAGCTGGAAACTAGTGTGCCCGAATTTCCCCAATTGATGAATTTCCTTGCAAAACTACAAATGCACTTATTTCTTGTTGATTTTAATAAATTGCACATATGAATTAGAAACTGCCATATTGAAATCCAGATGTACACATTTTAGTGATACATGTAACAGTGAATAGTATGGGAGCAGCTGATCTTGTGTATTGACTCTTGCATGTATTTGTTGAAATCCTGAATACTATCTGGTTTGGTAAGATATTGTTGCCTTAAAAAAAAAAAAAAAAAAAGTAAAGTTATTCAATAAGAGCTCCAATAAGCTACTGGCCCACACTACAACAATATGAAAAGACCTAAGGTGTAGAAAAATTTATCTCATTGCCAGTACTCAGTGAATATTCTGGCCAGACAAGATATCTGCAGTGGTGAATACAAGAATTCCTGTTCTGGAATAAAACATGTAAATTTTAAGATAAAGAAAATTTTCAATATGTTTTAAACAGAAATGTTAAATAATATTCATTCAAAATCTAATTTTACGGTTACATTTAAAAACCCACTTCAATATCTTGAACATCTATTTATTTTGTGCAATTTTTTATAAAGAACAAAATAATGATCTTTTAAAAAAAGTACTTAAGATGTCTTTAAGATACAATTATTGAAGTAAAATCTTTTTCAGAGATTGGGCAAAATTATAAGAAATGATTAAAACAAAAACTTAACTACAAAATTCATTTTTAAAAAATCACTGTATTAATTTTATTAACAATATTTACAACTAAGGGTGTTTGCACAATATAAGAGCCAGTTTAAGATGTATGCTTGTTGAGCAGACTGCATCATATTTTTTATTCACCAATAATTAAAAACAATCTATTGCATACAGGTAAAAATTCAGAATTATTAGCCCAGAAGGGCTATTAGTCTCGATACAGCATTTGGCGTAAATTCACCATAAATGTTTGTTTCACCTTCCAAAGTGCCACCATTAAACATTATCACTCTGTATTATATTTAAAGAAATTAAATAATGAAGAATCTGCATGTATGTATGTATGTTTCTCGCTCTGTGAAAAAACAATATTACCTAAAGCCACCAAACTGCGGACATAGTCCTCCACCTGAATATGAGCACCTGGAAGCCTGAATTTGGAATTTGTTTTATTGTCTATCTCATATTCTGTAAAACTTTGTAAAACAAATTTTTGATTAACAGAATTTACGATTTCAAAGCAAGCAATCGCAACATTGTACGGGAACCCCCCGCCCATTGTTATAAGCCATTGCACAAGACTGCCATCAGAAATTCTAATAATGTGCTATTTTTAAATATTTTTAGCCCAAATGTTCTTGAAATGTGTATGTCTGTAAATGGGAAGGAGGGAACACACACACACACGCCCCCTTTGGATGTAATCTAAAACTAGAAAGTTTTCAGAATTTTTTGTGACAAATTTTTAAATAATGGTACAGAAATTTTTTATTCATTGCCAATAACATGCCAACAGCTAAGTTCTTAGAACTAACAATATGTTAAACAACAGCACAAATCAATATGCTCATTATTATTATTTTGATAGCTTCAAATGGCAACTCACTGATAAAATAGCTGCCATTTAAAAAACCATTCTGTTATTTATTTTGGAAAATAGGTTGACTACATGAGATTCTTTTGGTTTTCTCCATATTATACATGGATATAAGACAGTTTGTCTTAAAAAAGTTTTCACAAAAGTATCGTTCCTCTTAAGCACATAACACTCATTATACCTTACTTTAATAGATTTATAAAGAAGCTTTTTCTCTACAAACATAAGAACTGCAGATGTTTATGTTTTTTAAACGGTTTCATGTAAAATAAAGAAATTAATACAGTAATACATGTTATTATTTTAAAAAAATGACTTGCTTGAAACATTATTATTAATGGACAATGTGTGATACAAACGAGATGCACATCACCTAACTGAAAGCACAGTGAAGTTTGCTTACCAAATACCCTATGCGAGCAACTTCAGTAAGTTGATACATGTCAAAACAATAATCAATTTCATGTCAATTTTAACTGTATAACAGTTATGCAATAATGGGCTGCAACAATTTGCAACTAAATTTCTTATCATGATGTGGGTAAGGGGGCATAACATAGCACAGTAAATTCTATAAACTTCTCATAGAAGTACAGAAACAGATGTAGGGGGCTGCATGTAGCCCTGGACCAAAAGTAGTTAAAACAATAATTGTTACTATACCAAACAAACTCACATTTGCTAAATTATGACAATAATTCCCCCCACCCCCAAATAAGAGTTAACTGCACAGACATAATCAGAAGATTATTTTTAAAAAAAGTGCCCATCAGTCTTGCAAATCATACCTTAAGCTGAAAAATTAATAATTTTTATGAGCAAAGGCAATGGTTGATTCATACACAGAATAAGAAGTGAAACAAATAATAATAAACAGGGCTGTGGAGTCAGAATCAGGCAGACTTTGGGGTAAAAAGAGTCGGAGCTGGAGTTGCTAAAAACAGGTCAACTCTGACTCCAGTTTTTGTTGGACAGTTTCAATTTGAAATGAAATAAAAATGAATTGAAAAAATTAATGACAAGCTGAGTTATTATTTTTATTTATGGACTATACACATTAATACATAGTTATTTTCTATTTTATTGACATATTAATAAATAAATATAAGGGAGGAGGATGGATGTAATATTTGTCATTAGTGATTAAACTGATTCATTTAGTTACAAGTCTCACAGGTAAATTTAGGTAAGCAGGAAGAACTCCCAAAATTGATGCTATTCTTAAGAAGCGAGCAGAAAAAGGAGCAATTATTGATCAAGCAACGTGATAAAGAAGTACACATTTGATGATAAAGAGGTTGTTAGAATTAAGAACTTTTTTAGAAAATGTAGATAACCCTAATGTTTCAACTAACAGAAAGACTCTGCAATGATCTTACAGAATTTCTTTCTTTGATCTTACAGAATGGAAACTCTTCTTTCTACACTGTATATAGCCACAAAAAAGCTGCAGTCTCAAGAATTGACAGGAGGTGAGAATGGAAGAATGTGAAGTTTGTTCTTTCTGAAATGGAGGGTTTATTGCAGAAGGAATCATTTCTTCAATGAAGAAAAAAAATCTAGTTTGCTAGACAATGAGATCTTGTTGGGTTCAATATATGTAGATCTGAAACACCGAATTTTTTTTGATGATGAACAAATTAAAAAGGCAAAGAAAACCATCTATGAACTTTCATTATGAACGAAATTATTCTCAGAACAACTGGAGAATTCGAATCAGGACAGTCAAACTGCAGACATTACAATTGAGTCTCTATCATCCTCTTCTAAAGATGGATTAGATTTTGTTGATAGCGTATAAACCACAATAGAATAAATGTGCTCTTTAAAATTAACTATATTTGTTTACCATAGCCACACTCTGACGCTAGGTTCACTTAACAGCCTTATATTTCGATCTTATAAATCAGAATGCACAAAATTTATATCATTTGAAGAATTATCTAATCGTTGCCACATGTTCTATTCAAATACTCTAATATATCTAGAATGATGTATACAAGAAATTAAGCAAACAAAACAAAAAAGAAACAGTTTTTCACAGACGATTTAGTATTTCTCATTCAATTAGTTCAGTTCTCCCTTTGC
Source organism: Stegodyphus dumicola (assembly GCF_044657685.1). Classification (NCBI taxonomy): domain Eukaryota; kingdom Metazoa; phylum Arthropoda; class Arachnida; order Araneae; family Eresidae; genus Stegodyphus; species Stegodyphus dumicola. The sequence continues at coordinate 34,117,739 of NC_140772.1, forward strand.
AACAAGGCAAAAATACATAAAAACACAAAATATCTGTATTAAAAATTACGAAGTAAATCTTAAACACTCATTTCCTTGAAAAATTTCCAGAAAGGATTAAGGATGATTTAATTTGCAATAACAAATGAAGGTGTTATCTTTGTTGTTGCTAAGCTACGTTTCTCTAGATTGGCAACAAATCCACTACTCTGCTGTTTCAAATGTAAACAAATACATTCACCATGTTATTTAAAACTTAAAGCTTAACCACACTTAAACAGCTTTTAAATTGTTGATAATTATACAAATATCGCTTGCAGATTTACTAAAGGCATAAAATCCTTAACCGGAAGATAAGAACAACATAATTCAATCATTTTTAAAGCAAAAAATGCACAACTTAAAAACATATCAGAATAAAGAAATTGAGATCACCGAGTCGTGTAGTAGAGTGGATATATATACAAATATAATTATATATGTTTGGTGCGGCCGATTTCAACCAAAATACGAGGTGTACCTCTACATGTTATAATAGTCCTACATACAAAATTTCAACGTTCTGAGGCTACTCGTTTTTTAGTTATGCGAGATACGTATGTACATACGCCACAAAAAATTCTCTTCAGAATTTATTTTAAAGCAGTTTTATAATTTTTTTGAAGGAAAAGAGTCTTTTATTCTCTCTTTATATACAGATTTCACACAAAAAACATCGTTAAATTGCATTCGAAATCGGTCAAAATGGATATTTTCGTTGAAATATGCTGCCTGAAATTTTTCGCGATTACAATACTTTCTTTTTACTTCGTACAAGGAAGTAAAAATACAAACAGGATTTCTACATGGTCTTTGAAGAAATAGAGAAATATGATTGCACTTACAAGACACCTCTTTTAGAACTTATAAAAATCTATCCTGAAAAGTTAAAAGAAGTAGCCCTAACAGTAACAGCTCTTTCTCCTACTCAAGTTAGTATGGAAAGACTCTTCTCAGCTCCTAAGTTAATCATATCGGATCTATGGCCCTCCAACAAAGAAGATCTTGGCGAAGCTGTACTGTTTCTTAGAAGTAACTAATGCCAGTTTTTCCATTTCATAATAAATGCTAATTAATATAAATAATTTGCTATGCCATGAATTTTTTTCTGTAGCATTTATTACTTCTTTTATAATAAAAAAATAAGCTGTAACCCATGTGTATATGTTTACATACATACATACATATATGTACATATATATATGAGAGAGTCGGAATCAGAGTTGGAGTCTTTAAAATTCCGGGAGTCGGTCATTTTCCCATCCTACTCCACAGCCGTGATAATAAACTTAAAACAATGCAAAAATATCAGAAATGCACATTAGCAACATCTTAGGGAATCTTGTAAATTTAATGTTTACCAAAATTTATGGGGGAAAAAAAAAGAATATATTTGATTTATTTAGAATTTTTTAGCACTCACTGCTCGAGTTAAAGCATGACATATTTCTTCAGCTTTGCCAGATCTAGAAAAGTTAAAATAATTAATTACAAGGTACGACAGGGAAGAAAATTTGATATTCAATATGTAAAATACTTCTAAAATAAATCTTTTGTTTTAAATAAATCTTTTATTTTAGAAAGGGCAAATTAAATAAAAATTTAATGTGCAAAAAAAATAAGATAAATCACCCAGCCAAGGATGCAAGATTCTCATGAAGAACAGAGAGCACATTTCCACCAAAGCATTTTCCCTAAAATAGTTTAAAGTTTAAGTTATTCATATACACATATAGGACAAAACACATAAAATTAAGTCATTACTTATTAAAAATATGAAAAAATACCTAAGTGTAATAACAGGTATTATATTATTAGGGGTAAAGTAAATAATGAATTTCTTTACCTTTTAATTTCAGTACTTGGAAATGAGATTATGTACAGTGTAGAAGAAACAGTAACCAATAATGATGCTCAGAGCAGATTTGCACGTTACTATGTTTCTCATTAATGTCAGTAAGTCATCTAAATTGCATTTAATTGTTTACTTTTAATTTACATTACCCTGTATTTACAAGATAACAAGCTAACCCATATATGAAGCAAACAATTGAATGTAGTTTTAAAAAATATTTCTGGTTTACAGCAGACATCAGAAAATTAAGAAAATAACTGACTTTTAAGAAACTAGAATGCTTGCTCAGTATAGGCTTTAAGTGACAATTGCAACCTCGTGCACAAATACACATGTAAAATGCTTCATTGATTCTGCAGCACTTTGATGGAAAAGTAATATTTTATTTCGACGATATCTCTTATATAGTAGAAGCACAATATTTTTGTTCATGATACTCTAAAGCCCAGGTTCAGCATTTTTTCAAGATTAGGGTAAAAACTATAATTTCTTATTCTTATATGTATATAACAGACAGAAAGAAAGCACATTAAAAATGCACATTGTTGCAATCAGTATATTTATTATTATTTTATTTCAGTTAGTAATATCTTAATGTATTTATTTACCAATTAAGCTTTATCGTATTCATATATATTACATGAATATGACATTATGTATAGCTTTCAGCATTATATGCAGTTTTACATGTGTGTGAAAGGTTTTGGAATACTTTAATCACAGACATAAAGAATTATTGCAATTTTTTTTAAACAATGATATAATTTAGAAGGATAATTCAAAGTACACACAATTCAATATTATAAATTTTACACTGGAATTATATTTCACATTCCCTCTCAGCTTCATGGAATGGGGAAATCCATTACCACAGAAAGAACATGGCCACCACCCTGGGATCGTGACATCACTAGCAGCAGGTAAAGCAAGTGCCTTGGTAAGCACTAGTGCCATAAAGAATGCACTCGCATCTAGTTAATGCCATATAAGTTCAAAATAAACTGTTTTGGTTGTTAAAATTCCCATTTTTTCCTCAATATCGAAACAAATAGTGTATTAATTGAGAGTGTTTCCTTTTATATCATGAAATTTAAGACATTTACTGAATGAAGATTTTCTAATGAATTGATGTAAATTCGTTTTTTAATTTTAGATTGTTTTGTAATTATTCATATTTTGTTGCAATACATGTACTTGATAAACATAGCATTATGTGATTTGTGAAAAAGTTTATTGAAACAGCTTCATATTTAAACATTTACTTCCATTCAAACATTATTTATTTCAAACATTGAACATTTTCAGTATAATAAATAGTAATTAGAATTAATAAATAGAAAAGAATTTATGCAGTTTTGAACTTTGAGTACTAATTTCAAAATTATCACATAATTAAGTTAATCAAGAATACTACCTAGTCATACACTAAAAAAATTATTGCAAAATGACCTTCAAAATTTTTAGGCATTTCAGAACCATTCATAATCTGTATTGCTAAAATTGATATGCATACAAACAAACAGAATATAAAATAGTACAGCAAGTATAGACATGTGATGAAATAACAAATACATTGCTTTTTAAAAATAAGATTTGAAAGTTTTTTTATAATAAATGATAGTTTTCTGCTTATCACTATCATCATTACTAATAGTTTCGAATACAGAAATAGATATTTCTAGAACATCGAAAAACAAATTTTTTTTTTTTTTTTTGCAGCAATTTTTGTTTTTAACAAAGAATCTAAAATTTTATGAAAACTATCATTTATTACTTTAGGACAATAGTTTACATATTATTTTTAATTCTGAGTTGCCAGTAAGAATACTACACTTTAGGTTTTACGTTACAATACTATAGAAGCTTCGATAATCAGTGCAGAATGTGTATCAATAATAAATATCTGATGTATGCACCACATGACTTCCTTGTACGGAGTATTAAATTATAAGCATTTTTTCTTGCATTTTGTTTAAACTTATTGGATTGAATTAAATATACTTCACCAACAGTGCATAAACCACAATAGAATAAATGCATTTTTAAAAATTCACTCTATTTGTTTACCATAGTGACACGGGCGCTAGGTTCACTTAACAGTATTATATTTCATTCATATTAAAACTCAGAATGCACAAAATTTATATCATTTAAAGAATTATCTAATCGTTGCCACATGTTCTATTCAAATATTATAATAAAGCTAGAATGAAATTAAGCAAACAAAACAAAAAAGAAACAGTTTTTCACAGACAATTGAGTATTTCACATTCAATTAATTCAGTTCTCACTTCGCGACAAGGCAAAAATACATAAAAACTCAAAATATCTGTATTAAAAATTACGAAGTAAATCTTAAACACTTATTTCCTCGAAAAATTTCCAGAAAGGATTAAGCATGATTTAATTTGCAATAATAAATGAAGGCGTTATCTTTGTTGTTGTGAAGCTACGTTTCTCTAGATTGGCAACAAATCCACTACTCTGCTGTTTCAAATGTAAACAAGCAATGGGCACCATCAAAAAAATCATTAGGCTTAGCGGCACTTAAACAACCTTAAAATTGTTGATAATTCTAAAAATATTGCATACAGATTTACTAAAAGCATAAAAATCCTTAACCGGAAGATAAGAACAACATATTCAATCATTTTAAAGCAAAAAAATATACAATTTACAAACATATCAGAGTAAAGAAACTAAGATCACTGAGCCGGGTAACAGAGTGAATATATATATAAATATATTTGTATACGTTTGGTGCGACCGATTGCAACCAAAATACGAGGTGCACATCTACATGTTATAATAGTCCTATACACATCTATATACATGCTCTCTCTATCTATCTCTATCTCTATTTCTATCTATCTATCTATATATATATCTATATATATAGATATATAGATATCTATCTATCTATCTATCTATATCTATATATAGATAGATAGATACTTTAATTTATATATATATATATATATATTACTATATATATATAATATACTTTAATATATATATATATATATATATACTTTAATTTAATTAGTTTTTTAAAACTGTGTTAAAATTTCCGAAAATATTTAACATATAGTTTTTTATTCGAACTTGTAAAAACTACTGAATATGCATATGTTGTATTTTTCGCTCTTACAACTTTTCTTATTATAATATATATATGTTTGTATGTATGTATGTATGTATATAAGTAGTAAATTAGGAAAAACTGTAAGGAACATTTGGATAATCCTATTCCAGAGATTACATGTTATGCAAAGTTCAAACTATGTTAAAACAACAAATTGTACGAGGAAAAAAACCCTACATATTATACAAGGACAATTGCACAGCAAACTCAAAATAGGTATGCGAAAAAATCGTTGGACAGGCCCATTGAGACTGCAATTGGCTTTCCTAGTATTAAATGTAAGTAAAATTTGGAAATTAATTTTTTTTATTTACTATTAACGATGTCTCAAATGATCTGTCCCTTTTCCCAACATGGCCTGCGCGTCAGAAGACACAGAAGTGAACTTAAAAAGTTAGAAAACAGTATTTTAGATTATAAACAGTATTTTAAGGGACTAGCCCCTAAGCACGAAAAATAAAAACTATATTCTATTGAAAAAAAAAGTAATGAAGAGAATGAGGGGTCCCGTAAAGACCAAAAAGCTAAGCATTCGTGATGAAAATGAATGAACAAAAGAGCCACATACCTGCGTCCTACAAGATTGGTTTCCAAAATGAAACTGAGCGAAAACTTATTAAAGGGCTGCAAGAAAGTAACGAAGTCGCCTTACGAGTGCTACCAGAATTAAAAAACAGTCACTCGGAAGCGCCATTGAAATGAAAAAGGAATTTGAAATATGTATGTATTTAAAATAAAGTACATACATACATACATACATACAAACATACATGCACGCATGGATGCATACATACATACATACATGCATGCATACATACATTCATACATGCATGCACGCATACATACATACATACAAACATACATGTATGCATGGATGCATACATACACATACAAAATTTCAACATTCTAAGGATACTAGTTTTTGAGGTATGCGAGATACGTAAGTACATACGTTCGTACCGACGCCACGAAAAATTCTCTTCAGAATTCATTTTAAAGCAGTTTTATAATTTTTTTGGAGGAAAAGTGTCTTTTATTCTGTCCTTATGTACAGACATCATGCAAAAAAACATCGTTAAATTGCATTTGTAAGCTGTCAAAATGTATATTTTCGTTAAAATATGCTGCCTGAAACTTTTTGCGATTATAATACTTCCTTATTACTTCGTACAAGGAAGTAAAAATGGGGACTTCTTTGAAAATAATTGCCCAAATATTAGGAAGTTTCTTGTTTTATGTGCCCTAAAAAGTGAAAATGTGTAAAAACTTTTTTTTTTTTTTTTAGATCATGAACTGTTTTGCTGGTAAGACTTACAAACTGTAAATTGTTTCCATTAATTCTGCCTCTGCTCTCAGCACTTTCTCTAGAAGCTGAAAATTTACTTGATAAATATTTTGGGCATTCAGGCAGTTGTGAAGGTAAATCTGCATTCAAAGCCTCGGTTGACCGCCCATTTTTTTTTTTTTTTTTAAATAGAAGTTATTTTCTTACTAAAATGCTTGATCACTAAATGTCAGGTTCAAGGTAATATTCTTCCCAAGTTAAGGAAAATAAATTCAGCCTTGACTATCACTACAGAATTGCAAAGAAATCTTACAAATTGATTATGTAAAATCAAAATTCAGGTTCTGTATAAGCTTTAAGTTTACATTTAAGATTAAATTAATGGATCTGAAAAATGGTATATAACTAACTGTATTCCAGGATATGTACCTATTATCCTGATATTTTAAAAAGCTTGTGAGTATTCAGGAAAAATTTAGTTCCTTCTCACATATTATTAACTAAAATGTTATACTTTAATTAATATGTCAACATATTTCATTACAGATTTAACTAGATACTTTCACAAAGAACACTAACTGCAGTGTTATTTGTTAGCAAATAATTAATTTCAGATTTTATAGAATTCAAAATATTATAAAAGTCTAATAATATCAAACATGAAATAAAGCCTAATTTTGGGATTATTGAGAGATACATAATTTTTTTAAATACACGAATTGCTGTATCGATTATAGTACCTTCTGAATTAAAAATTTATAAAGTATAAAACACTGTCAATTATCTCTATATATGAATACAATATATAAAATATTACATTGTAACTACCAGTTTATGGTATCAAGGTACGTTAGTTAAGCCTACTAATTCCCTTGCCAGTGACGTCACTCAAAGCAGAAGAGAGAGGCCTTGTTCTCCCAGCGGTGAAAGGAAAACAGGCATTTTACTTTTTCATTTGATAGTAATTTTGATAAGTTTTATTACACAAAATGAAGAATAACTGGGTAGGGTTGGCATTTTTTAGGCCAAAGATTTTTTGGGACTTTTCGATTAAGACGATGCAAGTCACAAATGTATGCCAAAAGTGGAAAATTGTTTACCTTCACTTCATAAGTTGATGTGTGACATCATTATGAATTAATGCGAAGAAGAAACTATTAATTTCCCAGTAATTTTCTTTTTGATATTTTCAGTTCTTTATCATTACTATCATCATCATCATCATCACTATGGTTTGATACCCCCCCCCCCTCTTGAAGAAGCACGTGTGCCTGATCGCCCTTATAATTGATGAAATTTTTTTCAACATCTACATAAACAAAGGCCCTAATGTTTCTCTTCCATTTGATGGTTTACATGACTTGGCAATTGCCAAATGACTAATAATTGCAATTAAATTTTTTCAGAATAAAGGTATCATCCATACCAAAATATATTCAGAAAAACAAAAGAAGCTGTACTTTACTACTACCAAAGCTATGAGCTTGTGCTGCAACAAAAGATTGTATCACAGAAAGAAAGATTTACAAACTGGATGTTTCACTTTGTAATCTGATGCTGAATCAGGTATTTCTTTCCTGATAGGAATTCATTTCATGTTTGCTATCAAAAGCTCATATTGACAGAATTCTAGTAACTGCAATTACGAGGGAATCACTGTACCAGTGTTAAATGGAATAATTATATGCATTTTCACTTTAAATTTCTGCATTTTTCTCCTCTCTTTTTATTTATTTTAGATTTGATAAAACAGTCATGAAGTTATACATATTGTTAGGGTTGCCATTCCTACCTGTAGTTAGATTTCACATTTATGCAAAATGTCTTCATAAAAACTGCTTAAAAATATTAATAATAAATAAAATTCATAAAAATACCTACAAATAACTTAAATTTGCACATATCAAAAAGTGTTTGTAATTATCCAAACCTTACTGTTCATAAAACACGTAACTATACTAATAAACTTAAAAGCGCACAGACAGCAAACACTTTGAAATAAATCATAAAAAAAAATTCCTTTTGAGACTATATTGATAGAACAGAGTAATTTTTAAGAGAAAATAGCTTAAATGAGTGAAATGTAAAATGAATGAGTTACTTAATTTAATAATCAGTGTATAGAGAATTCTGAATTGGAAAAAAAAAAAGTATTACATAATAAAAAGAAAAGACTGAAGCATTAAATCTACATGAATAATATCCTAAGAAACTTCTGAAATGACCCATACCTTAGTGAGAGTAGAAGCAATATTAGCAATAGTTTCCATAGTTGTCATTGAAGGTTGTATGTAAAACCATAGCTTCTGAAGTGTTAAATTTTTCTGTAGATGTTGATTTTCAAGTTGTGACACAAGAATAAAATAGTCTTTTAAGAAAGTACGCATACCAGCAGCAAGAGCATGATTGATCAAACCTTCTTCATAATGTAAATTATCTAAAATGAGAAAAAGTATAAACTCAAGATAAGAATAATATTAGTATTTTAATGCAAATAAGTAAAATTTATTCTATGGTTGAAAGGGAGTTTAGTTATCGAATATATAAACAATTAAAATTTTTTAAATAAAATTTATTTTAAAACTAAATTTAGTTTAAATGCATAATCAAAAATAAGCTGCTAAGAATTATAAATTTGTAGTACATTACATTTCTGTCATGTAAAATTAAGAATATTTACACATCTAAAATCAAAATTTGTTTAAAATTATAACAGATGTGAAAGATATGACTTCATTTAAAAGTATATATCATTAAGCAATATTAAAAAATATTTCAAAGAAGCTTTATATGAAGTTCAAAGCACCTATAGAACTTATAACGAATATAAAGTAACATACATATGTTACTGTAAAAGCCTAAAGTGTGGTAAAATCTAACTCTTACCAAAGTGGCTTGGTAAAAGTCTGAAGTATGCTTTAATATAATTTCATTTAGGCCTTTTACCAAGCCTTTGGGGTATAACCTAGCAGTTAGCAACGCCTTCCGGTTAAAAGGCCGAAACAAGAAATTTAAATCGAGTTTGAATAAGCCTGAGCACATAAATTCTGTCATGACACTTTTTTGTTCCTGTCCCTCCACATTTGCATCATTTGCAGGCTTCGAGTGAATTCAAACAAATGTAACGATCTAAAGCAGAAGCAGTTTGTTTCCATTTTAACATATGTTGCATTTTTTTATTTTGCTGAAAGGAAATGAGTGATGCTATGCAGAAAAAGTTTTACGGCACTTTGTCTGAATCTGTAAAAAATAAGCATTATTTTTATTTATTAAATAAAAAGTACAGTTCTTTAATAAATGAAGTGAAAGAAGCAAAATGTGCGAAGGAAAAACAAACAGTTCATTACAGAAACTTGAAATGCTATGATATTCTAAATATTGGAGGAGAGGACAAACTTACAGCACCACTATTAGCAGAAAAAGCAGAAATCCAGTATTATGTTACCATCGTAGTGAGTGTGGTTTAGAGCTTTGGTATAATTAGACCAATTTGTAATAACAGCTCTTTTGTCTGGTGTGCTGTGGTAACCAAGGAAATTAGCGTTGAGGAGTTTTTTTTAATACTTTTAGAAAATAGGTTGGTTAACAAACCTGGACTACATAGACTGTACAAGGAATTTCGTTATGGATATTTGTATTTGAAACACATGAAAGTCATACTTGATTCTGAACCTGTCCCTCCAGTCATTTATTACTTACCTCACCACCCAGTTTTTAAGCCATCAAGTACTAGCACTAAAATAAGAGTTGTATTTGACACATCAGCAAAAACGTGATGAAGTCTTCAACATCATACATGATGCTCATATTACAGTTGTCCATGGTGGAAGAACCCGTACATTAAAGAATTGAATTGCAAATACAAGAACGTAACAGTAGAATGTATCATCAAAGTATTTGAGACTATGTGAACCATGTCAGAAAAAACAAAAAATTCTATTTTTATGTGTCATTTGTGAATTGTCCCTTGAAAGATGTATAAACTGGTGATCCACTATATTACTATTTTTAAAAGAACTCCTGCTATACCTTTTAGCAATACTTCTTAATCCATCAATTATGTACAGTACAATGTCCAGACGTCCATTATCTGGAATGATCTAAATACTTAAAGTCATGCAAAACTGGATTTGTATCTAACCAGCGTGAGAACGCGCAACGGTACTGTTATATAATTCCAATCTGTAGCTTTTCGATCATTATTCATTAAATGTTTTGTGGTGTGGACTTGTGGAAGTGTTATTTTCTTAAGGATATCATCTTCAACTCCCCACCCACAGAAAATCTGGGGGCTCGGCCAGGATCCGACCAACAAACAAGCGAGGTAAATTATTGTTTTGCATTAATTTACTTTTGTAATCATAAGTGTATTAAATAATATCAGAAAACAAGAGTTAAAAATAATCGCAGAAGACTATGTTCAAGAAAGATTTAACTTCTAAAGTGGCGAGATGGGCGTTACTTCTAGAAGAATTTGACTATGAAATTGTTCACAGATCTGGGCAGCAAATGAAGCATGTAGATTTGTTAAGCAGAAATGCTGTCATGATGGTTACCTGTTCTCAGGGAGAAGTTACAGCCAAAATTGCAGCTGCGCAAAGAAGTGATCAACATCTCCAGTTGCTAAAATTCTTAGTTGAGCAAGGACTAAAGAAAGATTTCCTAGTAAAAAATGGTGTATTATACACGTTCAACAGTGGTTGCGAGTTACTTGTGGTACCCGAAGCATTGGAACTAGAAATCATACGTAGTATCCCCAACAAGGAACACATCGCAGTGTCTAAAACAGAAGATCTGCTAAAAATAGACTTTTATATTCCTAAATTTAGAAAAGGAATTGAACAAGTTATCTAAAATTCTGTGGAGTGTATTTTGCGCGACAGAAAACGAGGTAAGGGCAAAGGGTTGCTGAATCCCATACAAATAGATAATATCCCTTTGAACACTTTTCATATTGATTTTATAGGACCATTACCTTCGACAAATAAGAACTACAATCACCTCTTAACAGCATTTACAAAGTTCACGTAGCTGTATCCAGTAAAGTCTACATCAGCTCAAGAGGCATTGCAGAAGCTGAAATGGCAGCAATCAACTTTCGGTAATCCTTCGAGAATAATAAGCAATAAAAGGACAGCTTTTACCTCTAAAAACTTTGAAGATTACTGTAGTCAAGAGAAGATCCAGCACATATTTACAACTACAGGCATTTCTAAAGGAAATGGGCAGGTGGAAAGAGTTCATCTGACTCTGATTCCAGTTCTATCCAAATTATCCACAGATGATCCTATTAAGTGGTACAAATACGTTGGAGACGTACAATGGATCTTGAACAGCACTAAGAGCAGAAGCACAAAGAGTTCTCCATTTGAGTTTCTCACTAATGTTAAAATAAGAAATCGAGAGGACTTAAAAATTATGGAAATTCCCGAAGAAAGAGAAACAAATATTATGATGAAAGATTGAGAAGATATGAGAGAGGAAGCAAGGAAAAAGATCCTAAAAATTCAGGAAGAGAATAGAAAAATGTACAATAAGAAGAGAAAAGAAGTACAGTTATACAATGTGAACAACCTAGTTGCCGTACAAAGAACGCAGTATGGAGGTGGTCTAAAGTTAAGGCCAAAGTTCTTCGGTTCGTACCGAGTAACAGCGAAGAAAGGCAATGACCGGTACCAGGTGGAAAAAGTAGGACACCATGAAGGTCCTGGCTTTAATGCTACAGCCGCTGATCACAAGAACCTTTGGACTGTTCCTGTTTAGAACTGTGTGCGGTTCTTCTGCACTTCTATCTGTTTTTTTTTAAATTTATTTTCAGGTGCTGTCTTGATATACCAGTGATGCTGATCTGTGTTTTTGAAGGCAAAAACAGAGTCAGGATCGCCGAGCTATGGTATCTGTTAGTTCAACACAGCCACCAGAGGGCATCACCTATGCGCCGACAGCAAGAGGACGCAAAAGGCAATAATGTCAGATAGATGTTAATTCCACACGAAGGTGGTAACTAAAGAACTGTATATGATAGCGAGTACGAGAAGGCGCTGAGTAGCTATTTAAATACTTAAAGTCATGCAAAACTGTATTTGTATCTAACCAGCGCGAGAACGCTCAAGGGTACTGTTATTTAATTCCAATCTGTAGCTTAAGATTATTATTCATTAAATGTTTTGTGGTGTGGATGTGTGGAAGTGTTACTTTCTTAAGAATATCATCTTCAACTCCCCACCCACTCACCCACCCACACACATATATATATATATAAGCAATAGTAGGTAAAGGAAATATGATTAATTTAATTGAAAAATTCCTGCATTTGAATCTTAAAAAATTTTTTTGGTAAGGTTTCTTATTGTGTGTGTGTGTGCATATATACGCAGGTTTAGCCATAAGCTACAAACAGTTCCAAAATTAATAAAAATTAAATAGATGGGCAAAAGGGATTAACTTTCTTGGCTTTTGCCATCATGGAGAAAAAATGGTATTAAAACTGCAGTGAACACTATAATAGATGCCAACTTAGATTTTTTTTTTTTAAATCCAACTTTCAGAAGGCATCTTTTTACAGTACCAGCGTTGACACATTATGATCTTCCCATATCCATTTTAATTGTGCAAGTGATAATCTACAATTTTTCAGACAAGTTTCCTTTCTGATTCAGAGGATGCTTTTTTTTAGCTCATATTTGGCTATACATTTTGTGAAAAATCTTCATTTTTAGCACCAGAAGTGTTATTACTGTTAAATTTCACTTTTCTGCACATATCACTTTTCAAATAAAAGGATGCTGTCAACCATATGTTATTATTTTTAAAGAAACAACATAGCAAATATAAAAAAAGTATGGCAATATTTAACATTTTATCAAGAATTTTAAAGATTTGTTGTTTTTAAATGTTTTGTGATTTTGCTGTTAAATTTTATATGGCATATGTGTGAAGAAGTGATGTTTCATAAATGAAAGTCAAAGAGACAAAACATTAATAATAAAAAACGAAAACTTTTTGCAAGTCACCTTACTAAGAAAAATTAACATCGATATGATAACTGAGAAAAGACTTTGGAAAAAATATGGCAACACTTAACACTCTATCAGGAATTATGTGACATAAGTGTGAAGAAAGCAGTCATTAAAAATAAATTTAACAAGCTTTAAAGTTGTGTTAGTAGGAGTGAATCCAACAGCAGTTGGGGAAGCTGCATTTTCATATTTCCTTAGTTTGGGAAATTTTCTGCCTTTTATCAAAAACATGTTTTACTTTAATAAATTTCTTTTCAATGCATTAATTTTCTTAAAAATTCCGACTTGAAATATTTTACTTTAACATGTTTACCAATGTTTTGTCACCAGATTTTAGTCAACAAACTGATTATTTGTGTGTGTGACATAGCCTGCATATTCCTGCACTTAAAATTCCATAAAGCTTGCCTGGGATGTACCGGGCAGATGTATTTCTCAAAAACAGAAACCTTTTTCGATCCTACAGAAACTCAAAATCATACCGACAGACAAATGAGACAGATTCTTCCAAGCTTTTTTCAACAGTTTAGGACACTATTCATAACAAATACCAAACATGCACTTAGTGTCTGAGGAGGTCACAAGCTATACTGATGGACTCGTATAGCTGTTCTTATTTCAAACAGAATGAGCATTTTCCATAACAGTTGAAAAGAGTTCTAAGGAGCATAATTTTTTTCTTATCTTGTTTGACTGTGTGGTGATATCTATACCACTTTTCATAACAATGATACTTCAAGACCTCTGTTAAAAATATGTGCCAGATCCCATTTCTTTAAAATATGCCGATCATCAGTCATGATGAAAAATGACTGTTTAGCAATTGTCACACAGTGTAGGAAGATAAATAATACTCTGCATCACTTTATATTTGCTATTAGGTTATACAGCATACTATGATTACTAGAGGATGCTCATTATTTAATGAGAGAGACTAAGTTCACCTCATTTTAAGATTGATTTGGTTGAGTGTTATCTATCATTCATCTATGAGCATGATTATCACTGCGAGATATTTCCAGTGATGCAATAGTTAAACAAGAAGTAGATTTAATCATAATTCACAGTAAATACCAGTACCCAGCTGTGATTACAGAAAATATATTTCTACAGTGTACTTCTTCCTTTCTACTTTTGGCTATGCATAGTATAACTCTGGACATTAATTTTGTAGCATAATAGGCAAGAAATCCTTATTTTTTTGTTAGGAAGTTTTATTGCTAGCATATTTTATCCCTTTAAAAACTGAGGTGAACTACATTCCATTATATTTATTTGCTAAATTTTTATAAATTTCTGATATCTTTACAAAATTTTTGTGCTTATATCATCTTTTAAATGAAATGAAAACCCATAAATCTAACAATAATTTTACAGAAATATTTACAGTATTTCTATGTATATAAATATTCATGCCAATCTAAGGTTGAATTTCTTGTGAATGTAATGTAACTTAGTCTGAGACCGAACTTCAAAATTAAAAGCCATCAAGTTTCTTTTAAATGATTTACAATAAACAGATTTTTAAAGCAAGTTTTGTGCAATTTAATTTCAAAAATAACAAATTTTTGTGCATGGCCAAGACAATCTCATTATAAATAAAAGAATTTCTTTAAGTCAATAAAAAGATGCACAACAGTACTCTGCTTTTTAGTTGTGCATTCTATCATTTTAAATGCTACTTTCAGATGAATACAGAGGTAATTTTATAATCAAAATATGAACGAATTGTATTTGATAATAAATGTAGCAAAATAATTGTGTTATAAAGAAGTTATGAAAGATGAGAGTTCTTAAATTAAATATTATAATCAGTATAATCTGAAAAGGAAGCAATATTGATATTAAAAAAGACCAAAAACAGATATGATTTGCATAGAAAATGAAATGACTGCGTCTTCTAATTTCATAAACACACAACATAATACAGCAACTATGTATTGAAAATGCAATGTATTTACACACATACTGAAGAAAATTTTTTAGATTAATTGCAGATTTCAAAAATATCTCAAACTAATGAAAATAGTCTATTTTGAGAACCAAAATACACATGGTAAATGAGTTAAGTAATAGTTCTTAATAATTACTTAATAATTAATATTAATACTTAATAATTAATATTATTAAGTATCCATACCTTCAACAAAATGAATTATTGTTGAGTAATGGGAAAACATTGGAAGCATATTTTGTACTAGTAACTTTAGGGCAATACCTATAAGAAAAAAAGAAAATTTAAGATTACAAACACATATGAATTACAGCAATAAAATATTAAAAATGGAATTATTGGATCTACGAAAATATTGTGATTAAAAGCTAGAATGGAAAATTAAGCAATGCAGTCACAAAAAGAGAAGGATTTGATATTATTTTATACTTTAAGCTGCTCTTTAGTACAGAAGCAGCTTTTCAAAAATCAGGTACACTTAGAAATCTGCAAAAATGGAATTTATAACTAGATGTTGATTTATGATCTTACATCAATAATGGTTATTAAAAATAATAACTCGGATACAAATGTGAAAACTTTTTATAATGGCATTTATATTTCTAAATTTAATCTCCCTCAAGAGTGACAGATTAATCCTATCTATTTATAACTCCGTGTCTCAATATAACATTCAAGCAGATTGTATATTAAATTTATTCCATGTATCTGACAGAACAAAACTCTAAACACTAACTAAAATTATACAAAACAAAAGACTTACACTTTGTTTTTCTTGTACATAACATTTTTCTCGCAAATCTATGATTTATTACAGATCATGTGCACACAATTTTAAAACCTGCAGGTGCCAACAGCATCATTTGCTCACAGCTGTATGATATGATATGGGTGATATGGACATAAATGTGAATGAATCAGAAAGGATAACTAAACTTCCTGATGTGCTGTATTTGCTGAAATTGTTTTGGAACCATCTCTTAGAAAAGAATAAAGAACTGTATTTATTATGCCAACCTTTTAATAAATGATGAAATAGTGGGAGTTGAGAAAGAAAAAGCAATATCTCTAACTAACACAAACTGTGAGAAATTAAATGCATGGGTGGATACTCATAAGAAAAATTCAAGCCATAATATCAATGTCAGAAAAGATATCCATCAACTGCTTTCTGAAATCAATCTAATATATAGTGATATAGTTTCTGAAAATGATGAAATCAGTGAATTCCATGCAAATCTGAGATGAGAGATGCATTCTAAGTATTAAGAGTAGGGGATAAGTAATGGTCAAATAATTTCTGAAACATCATGAAAAGTTGATTAATGAACTTTGCATTTTTGTTGATTAAAATGGTAGGAAAGTATGCATTTATAGGATTTTAGTTAATTTATAACAAATTAAATTCTCTTATTCTCCCATCAGTAAAATTCCGAGTTCCATACTCAAGGACCCCATTCTGGATATGAATTCCTGTATAGTATTCCTTGCCAGTGTGGTTTAATTTACATTGGCCAAACTAAGAGAGCCTTAAAATTTCGCATCAAGGAACATGAGGCATATGTTAGAAAAAAGGAAACACAGAAGTCGTCTGTTGCTCAACATTGTTGGTCCGAAAACCACACTTTCAATTTTTCTGCTGCGAAAATTATTCAGAAAACATCTTCCATTGGAGAACTGGATTTTCTAGAGGCATTTCACATTCATAAAAATCTTTCTGTTCTAGTTAACGATCCTAATTCCAATCCAAATTTGCCTTCGGCCTTTAAAGAAATTATGTTTTAGTTCTAGTTTCACCAACAGATGGCACCACTTGCTTATTCTTGTCCAGACTTTCTTATCTAATCATTATTTCCTATCTTGTTCATTTGCGGTTTTACAGCTGAGGATGGTGGTTCGGTAAAACCATCAAAACTAGTCCTGTAAAAAATTTTGTAAATATAACGCTGGTTTTTGTTGTTTGACTTCTGAATTAAATTCTCTTTCTATTTTGAAGGATATTTTTTCTCATTGCTTACTGTTATCATTTAATGAATGCTATTAAAATAGCTGAGGACAATTGTGAGCATATTAAGTGGCACCTACTGTATATTATATCCTTTACAACATTGATTTTGAAAGTACAGGGCGTGTCCCCATAGGAGGCAGAACGACATCTAAAGGGGGGCATGGGCTAGGCGAGCAGTACTTTGCTACTTGTGCCTACTGCACCACCCTGTCTTAGTTGGGCAAAAGAATGTGTATGTTAAGAACGAAAGCTTTTCCAAAGCAGGAGTGGCTGCATCAGATCGCAGAGGGAAAAATATATTCCAGGTTTACTTTACACGGGCTATCCATCGAGTCTTAATACTTTTTGTGCATGCAAATCAAAGAATAGCTGTCACCTTTAATACCTGTTTGTGCACATAAGAAACAGTAGTTGAGCTGGTGTAGAAGGTTGAAGGTCCCATTTGTCAAGAGTTCAGAATTCTGCGATACCATTCATTCTATGTGTACTTTTAATGCAAAAATAAACTGTCGATTTGTTAAATTCGTTTTTCTTCTCTGTCATGAGTTTGGCAAAATAAAGCAAATACAATGAGGGTTATATTAAATATCGTTTTGTTGTTATACAAAAAAGTAGTGTCAACCAGCTGCAATGTGCTATTTGCTACGAAGTACTGAGCAATGATATTATGAGACCTTCTAGTCTGGAGTGACATTTGTCAACAAAACATAGTGCTCTAAAAGACAAAAGAGTGCTTTAAATACTTGGCTTTTTATGGCCTTTTGTGAAGATTTGGGAACAGAACATAAAACACTGTTATTTCATATGGAAGTAGGCTGGCTCTCAAAAGGAAATATATTAACAAGATTATATGAACTTCGAGATGAAGTGATTCAGTTCTTGGAAATTCAAAACCAAACCAAATTGTACGTAGAATTCAAAAGCCAAATGTTCAAGTTGTATTGGCTTATCTATGAGATATTTTCAATTTGTTGAGGTCAATGGAAATTACAAGGTGGAGATTTGAACATAACTTATCATCGGGATGCCATCACAGCGTATACTGATAAGTTGCAACTCAGGGAACATAAAATTTAAGACTGCAACTATTCCTGCTTTCCCAAATTATTTCGAATTCTGGAAGAAGGGCACATTAAGGAGGGCTTTAAGCATATTAGTACTAAGAATAAAATATCAAATCATTTGCAGCACATCACAGATGAATTAAAACATTACTTCCTTGACTTATATGATAAAAATGTTTAGAGAATGGCGACAGACCCTTTTCACATTGACATAGATGTGCTACCTGAAACGCTGCAAGAGCAAGCTTTGGAAATTAAAAATGATTCTGCAGCTAAATATGACTCTGCGAAGGCTGGACGAGTCATTATTTTGGGTAAAATATCTCAAATTTTATCCCAGCACAGCAGGGCAACCACTACAACTGTACTTACTGTTTTCAAGCACTTGTGCGAAAGTGCACTTTCAGCAACCATAGGAAACGCAATATTGCTAGTGATTTATGTTACACACTTTCTTCTATTCAACCAAGAATTGAACATCTTGTCCACAATATGCAAGCACATCCATCTTATCGATCCATCTTAGCTGTTTCTTTTTCTCCTTACCATATGTGTCTGAACAGCATATTTCTATACTAAAAACTTTATAAATTATGTTTTTAGTGTCTGATTACCCTTATAGGTATATATTGTTATTATTATGGGATACGGGGCATGGTAAATTTCATTTTTAGCAATAGGGAGGCATCACAAAAAAACCTTTGGAAACCCTTATGGCAGAATAAGTACACCCTTTTTCTTTATTGCAATATACATATCTGTTTCTAACATTTTTAAAATTTCAAATCACTAGGAGCTTGTGTGGACAGCCTCACAAAACAGTTATAATAATGCATATATTATGATTTTAACGAGTTCAGCTAGCATAATTTCATAATATATTTAATATTTCTAATTAGACATCTCATAATTTAAACACATTTTTATTTAAATCAATCAGATTAAAAAGTAGAAAAAATATACTTAAGAACTGCATTTTATTGCTTATTTACTTTGATTGAATATCAGACAAATTAAATTTGAAAGTTAAATATCTTAATGCTTTACTGAATAGCAACACGCTGGCACATCGAAGGCAAAAGTATTTTTATTCCAAGCTATAAAGGCACTAGCAACACACTGCTTTTAAATAGCAGATTTTGTCAATTAGTACTGAAAGACATTTTGCCAAACGGTTACATTGGAGATAAAAATGTTCTATTTCGAACAGTACTACTACTTTTTGTTTTCAAATCACTGAGATTAATAAAAAATTGATTAAATAAATTGATTAATAATTGATAGATTAAAAAAATTAAAAAATTAAAATGTGGGTTTTCAAGTGCATACTTTTAGGTGGATGACTATATGTGTTTAAAATTTGTCGCCATTTTTTCACAACGACAGGAGCATACAAACATACAGATTCTTCATTCTTTAATAGTAGAAATAACTGAGCTTGATTAGTTCAATAGCAGTAGTTTCATCATTTACTGATTTCATATAATCTAACATGACTAAATTCAGATAAAGCCCATATAAATCATCTAACTAAATTTCACTAAGTATGCTGCATGATGCAATCTAAGGGTTCCATATTTCACTTTCTACCATCAGTCTCTTCAGAGTTCTTTCAGATCAATATATTTAAAACATCACCATTTGATAAAGACCTCCAAAACACAAACTCCACCATTATTTAAGATTAGAACCTGACCCCAGAAGCAAGGAAATCAATCAATATCCACTAAGTACCATACATTATACTTAACATGAAATTTTCTAACATAAATTAGACTTGAAGTAATTTAATCTGATATGATATTATGTTGCATAAATTAAACAACTCCAAATCTAATTTTAAGGTAAAAAAGCTCATGGAAGCTGCATGTAAGATTTTATTTGAAATGTTCTTAAAAAAGAGGGGAGGGAGAGGAAAAAGCTGCTCAGTTATTGTTAAAGTAACAATAATTGGAATACACATAATTGCTCCAACATTTGAGATTAATGAAAGAATGCCTCTTTTGGTGTTTATGATAGCATTTTACTGCTTTGGATACCTTGCATTGCCTGAAAAGATTAAATCTGAAGATGTTTTTACTGATAAAAGAGAACAAATGGGTCAAAGGATGAAAAATCCAGCAGTGCACAACAGAGATCTGCTTCTGATAAAGGAAACCAAAGTTTCTCTTTAAACTTTAAACAACTTTTTTGTAACCATCCATGCACTTTTAAAGCAACATAAAATATTCTAAAATACAACTATTACTCACTTGCACTATCATCTATTGTAAAATTTCTTCTAGAATCAAAGTTTGAGATCTTCTGTGTATGAATATAATCTCCTTCAATTCCCTATGATAGCATTTATCACATATTAAATTAAAGATTTAAATTAACATCTGTTAATATTTAAATCAAATAAAGTAAACACATTTACAAAATTTAAACTAATGCTTACCACAAGACAAAAGAGAATATCATCAATAAGACGACTTTCCTGCACATTTGGAGGTAGAGTTCCAATTGGCCCACTCTGTATTTAGAAAATGGGAAGTAATTAATATTTTTATGTATTTAATAAAATACTGTTACTTAAAAATACAAGAAAGGAAAATTAAAAAGAAATAAGGAAACTACATCAACACATAGAACACTTATATTGCTGGTAAATTATGTGTTCCCGTTTGTTGAGATTAAAAATATATCTATGTTTAAAGAAATCATTGATAAATTGACAAAAAATTAGAATGATGTGTTCATTTCATAACACAAGAAATTATTATATAAGATTAAATTACTTTTTAGACATTCATACACTAATCATGACTACACCATAAATTTTGCTTCTGTAATACAGAACAATATGCAATTGTTTCAGAAGTATTTCTTATATATTTACAGAATGAAAAAATGAATTATCTGCAAAGACATATAATAATGTACATTATTAAGAAAGCACAAAACATGCATACATGTATAAAATCGGGCCTGGATTCAGATACAAAATCCCAGCTTAAATTTGGCCTTTCTCTCACCCATTTTGGCAAAGCATAGATACCAGGAGGAACTGAAAATAAGAATATTTAAAATGGTTTAGTGAGTTTTGAAAAATACTTTTAAGTAGAAAAAATTTGGTACAGCAGCACATAATTAATTAATTTTATTACATTACTTAAACCTAAAGTGCTAAAAAAACTTTGAGAAGTTTTTAGAGCTGGCAGGCATGCAAAACTTTCTCAACAGAACTTTACATAACACAGAATTTTAAGTTTCCAGTGCTACTAAGTTATTACATCAGGTTCCTAAACATTTTTCGTAAACAGAGTTTCTCTACAGTGCTCAAAATTAGAACAAAGGCCTATGAATTACACAGTTTAACTAACGGGATATGACTGATTAAATAATAATAATAATAAACATGCATTTTATCTTCAGAGATACAAAAAATGCATATTTTCAATAATTATATCACTAAAGAAATTAATCACAATTAGTGAGATAGGTGAGCCCCTTTTCAATAGCACTTCTTCTGAAATCTTGGAAGCAAACTTGTACAAAATTTTCCAGATCAACACATTTTTTCTTTTGATGCTTGCTTTTTATCATAATCATTGCTAAAAATTAGTTTGCTGATTGCTAGTATTAGAAAAAAAATCCCACATGAACTATTCTATTTTTTTTAATCACACCCCAAAATCAATTAGCTGCTTGCTATCGAATTCTGTCTCCAGTGTATTATCACAGGACAATTCAATAAGATTCCATCCTATAGAAGCAAATGCAGATGAAATTTTACCTCAGAAAGGGTCTTGAATCCATGATGAATAGAGAGATAATGATGACAAATTTGTCAACATTATGTCTCTGAAAATAATTTCCAAACCAATCAATAAGCTATTCAAAAACAGTGGTTTGCATATATGCTAAATAGTCTTCCAATTATGGTACAAATATATTGATTGTTCCATTTTAAAATCACATATCAAGTATCATATTTGTGAAATGGGCAGGAATATTTTGCAATGCCTCGAGGCACTACAGTGCACAGACTGGGAACCACTTCACTAAACAGTTATACATGTATAAAATCGTTATGTATAAAACATAATATCCATATCTTCTTTACTACTTGGATAAGTGCTCAGCGATTTAAGAGTGGGCTTTGATAATCATATTATATGAGGTGACACATCCATTGATAAATGTTTAAAAAACTAAAAATTCACTAAAAATTCAATAATCATATCACATTCTAAATTTAAATTTAATAAACATTCTCTATTCCTAAAAAGCAAATTTAAAGTTAATTAAATTTTAAATGAAATTGAATTACAAAAAAATGATTAACTATTGCTGCAAAATAATCTATAATATCATTTAAATTTTGAAAGCATATGTAAATCAAGTGCAAGTATCAAAATCTATGAATAAATATATAATTCCAATAATTTTTTAAAATTTAACTTTACTATATTCTTTTGAAACATTCTAAATTAATATATTTACAATAAATTTAATAGCATTACAAAATTCCCTTCTTGACTAGGAAAAGAATCCTTGTGTTTTATTACTCTCAAACATTTTACAGCCAACAATCTAACATTTATACAAATCATTGTTTGAGGAACACAAATATATATCTAAAAATATAAGTATTACTATTAAATCTTTATTGCAAACACAATTGATGCATAAAAGAAATCATAAAAGTCTAAAATTTACTATTCAAAAAGTTGATGCTACTATACATAAACTTTAACTGCAATATTTTAATCAAATTTGAAATTTATGGTTTACTATATAATTGTTGCAAAAAATGGGAAATCTCACTACCTTTTACTTCTTTTTATATCCAAGTGAAATGCGGCAGATTATGATTCCTAAACGATATCAACTTTCTTTACAACAAATGAAAATGGAATATGTGTGAAGTTAAGAATAAAATAATTTAAAATTTTGAAAGCAAATAAAAATTAAATACAATACAAACCATTCCTTTTTGCAGAACTTTCTTTTCTTTCATTCAAAAGAACAGAAACTGGTACTTTCTGACGAATCTTTAACAAAGAAGAATTTAATTATGCACATATTTTAATGTAGTAAAACAGCACTCAAACAGTGGTTTGAAGAAAACTGAATGATGATATTCTATATATAGGTAACATACTACAGTGGACTATATACCTATTAATTCAGTATGTGAAGTTTTATTTATCTGCAATGCAGAGTATTAAAGGGGGGAGTAGTACATTTCAAAAATAAATACAAAGTTGCAATAATCCGCGACTTACAAGCTTGAGCCCAGCTGATTTTTTGTTTTCCATAAATCTGTAAATTCATTTTGAGCCGACACACTGATAATGAAGAGCAAAAAAGTTATTTGTAGAACCTTATAGGCACTCTCAAGTTATGCAAAATACCTAAATATCTTAGTTCATATATTAACCCTTTAACTGACAAGTTATTTTGATGATTTGGATATATAAATCATCAATTTGTTTTATTGCAAAAATCAAATGTTTGCCGCAAAAAAATAAAAATTACATGCATTTTGAGCATAAACCTCTATCCTTTGAAACCTTCAGTAAAGTGCTGCCATCTATTGAACTGAAGCCGAAATAAACTTCTCACGATATATATTTGGGAATAACAATATACAGTCAAAAGTCGTTAATCCGGACTCGTCGGGACTTCGGCGATTCCGGATTATAGATCATCAGTTTAAATCTCGTAAGATGGCATGCAGAAATTCTAAAATTAAAAATATGAAACTGTAATTTATGAAATAAAGAACAATTATGATCTAAAGGGTATCAAAATTTACAAAAAAAAAAAAAAAAAAAAAAAAAAAGAAAAAGCTTAATATTTATTTATTTACTTTATTAAACATTTCTTTCAATGTAAGTTGCTTCGTTTTATGTGATAATACTTTCTCTTTAATTCTAGAAACAGACATAATTTCTTGTTTAGCTACAAATTTCCGCTGTTCATGTCCCGTCAATTGCTGTGCCGAGAATACCGACTAACTTGTCAATCGAAATTTTTTCGTTTTCACTAACCTCTCTGTCACATTCTTCATGTCTTTATCCATTTTTTGCAGCAATTCCACTTTTTGTTTGATGAACATCAAAACATACTTTTGTTTTGTACGATCCTTTGGGAGCTCCAGAATCGGAAATTCTATTTGACATAATCGAAAGTTCAATATTACTTTTATAGTATTGCTCTTACAGTCTGCAAAAAATAATAAGCCGGATCGAATTTGAAAATTAAGGAACAATGCAATCATCAACTATAACTGAAATAGATAATTAGATAATTTTAGTTTATACCGTCGGTTATACATAAAATGTGCACGCGAAAAAGTATTCTGCGCTTGCGCACTCATATGCGCAGTCGTAAAAGGTGATGCTAAAGCAAAGTTTAAAGTTTATAAAATTAAACATTTTAGCATTAGTAGCAATAAAAGCTTCCTGAGATAATATGTTGTGCAGACATTGAAGACAATAAAAGGTTTCGAACTTAACCAATTTATTAACAATATAATAAAGAATAAAAACACAGAAAATAAGTTTAAACAATATCAGAGTCTTAGGAAAATATAATATAACCATCATTCATCAAATAATATTTTTACCTGGTCTCCAAAAGCACTGGCATTCAATACAAACAAAAATGTCCTAAACAGTAATTATGCGGCCTAAAAATGAAGTTGGCTACACATTCAAAAAGTCCATGATCAATGGTCGAGAAAACACCTGAAATTTAAATCAAGTTCTTGAAAGCACTCAAAACCGGCCTAACTCCGTTTGCATTAGTTGAACACGAGGAATTGCCGGTTACGTATTTTAAATGCCACCTTCATTGAAGAACATGGATGCCACCCGCGGCAGTCACTCCCATGGTAGCCTCTGGAACCAAGGAATTTATTCTGGAACAATCATCTTGTGGATATGAACCAAGGAACTTTATTCAGGAACAGCCATCTTGTGAACAGGAACCAAGGAACTTTATTCACCGGACTGCATGCATCCTTCTGAAGGGGCTGGAAACCGCACACCCAAGCGCCAGGAAAGCAGGAACTAGAAGGGTTGAACCAGAGCGACGCGAGATACTTATAGCAGAAGTAGGCATGACGTCTTCTCGCGGCAACCAATCAGCTATCGGCACGAATCGGCTTTCCAGATGACGTAACATCACGTTTCGTTTTTGCATCTCAATTAAGTTGTAACAGTCCATTCTCAACGCAAACAGTGACAATAAGAAAAAGAAGTAGAAGTAACTACTATATTACATTAAAATAAGAATTAAACTAAATAAACATTTCAAGGAGGAGAGATGATGCAGTAAAAGGTTTACAATAAGTTACATTTTCCAACAAATGGTCTTACGCGCACGCATAAACGTCTATGCGCATGTGTCAACGCGGCGCATGCGCAGAAAGTTTTTAGCTTTGAGGTCCGGATTATAGATCATTCCGAATTATGGGTGTCCGGATTAACGACTTTTGACTGTAATGCGGGAAAAAAAAAAAAAAAAAAAAAAAAAAAAGGGTGGCTTCAGGTTTAAATTACGTCCAAAGAGACTTTTTTTTTTTAACGTTTTGTGTGTTACCTTTATTTATTAAGTATCATGTTCTTTGCACTTAACCATAAAATTTAAAAATTTATTTATTTATTAATTTTAAAATTTAAAACCATAAAATTCAGTTCAACAGCAATGTTGCAAAAACTTTTTAAAATGAGCATATCTTTAGAATTTCTGATACACAGTTCCGTGCACTGAAGATAAAAAGATTTCTACCCTCAGTAGAATGTTGCCATTGCTCACTTTTAAATCGTTAAGTTTGTTACTCAAAAATTTATTAAAGTTTTACAAAATATGAAATTGATAATAAAATAAATTCCAAATTTGGTCTTCCACATGCCCATATTCATAGGAGGATTACATCATTCAAAATTTGATGGTTCTATGTACCTTTTTTTATCACAATGTGAGAAATATACATACATTTATGCAGATTTTTCATTATTTAATTTCTTCAAATATAATGCAGGACTCTTAACATTTGGTGGCAACAGTTTGAAACGTGATTCTCCGTTTATATAGTCATGTTATTTCGGGCATGTCAGTTAAAAGGTTAACTAGATAGAAGATCATAAACATGTTGGTGGGGAGTCAACTGTCAATGTTCAGAGTGCATTTGACCTATTCTCATTTCCGTACCCAAAGTATTACTCCTTCTACTACTTTTTTTTTTTTTTTTTTTTAATTTAATTTTATGCTTGTTTCTAACATTCACTCTGTTCTCAATAGCAGTATGAACAGGGTAAATGTTATCAGACTTTCTTACTCTTAAAAATCTTATGTCCAACAATAAAGATCTCAAAACATAACACGAGTGATGTTATTAGTGCTAGGAATATGAATTATTCTTATTTATTCATTTTTTATGTTATGCTGTATAGAATAAGATTTGCATTTCTTTTTTGCCTTCATGTCATCGATGAGACACTGAATGCCAGAAAATACATTGACACTATTTTAGAACCAAAACTTCTACCTTCCATCAGAGATCTCTTTCCCAACAAAGCTTCGTTTATATTTCAGCAGGATTCTGCTCCTTGCCCCACAGCCAAAATATCGAAAGAGTGGTTTCGTACAAAGAGCATTAAATTGTTGTCATGACCAGGAAACAGTCCTGACGCAATCCTATCGAAAATTTGTAGCACCGTTTGAAAACTCTTGTCCGAATGAGGCGCCCATCAAATAAAAGGGAACTAATTGAGGCTATAATTGTTTCCTGGCATCATGTAATAACGAAAGAAGAGCTTAAAACTCTTCTCAGCTCAATGAAACGTCGATGTGAAGCTGTAATAAAAAATAAAGAGTACCCTACTAAGTAATGATAACTCACTGCAATCATCACTATCTAATGTATATCGATAACTTTTATCGTTTAACTTTTCTTGTATTGCAAATAACTGAATTTTGTATTGAATTCAGTAATAAATTCTCTTTAAAATGATATACACAAGTTTGCATTTTGTGAAACGTAACATTTTCTATAAGCATACAAAGTTCAAAAACATAAAAATTTCCAAAAGTATCCACAATTTTGGCCACCACTGTACTATATTCTCAAAGTTTATAACTTTAAGTTTTGTTTATAAATACTAAAATGGGAAAAATGTTACAATTAACTTTGCCAGCAATCAAAATGAAAGGACAAAAATGAAACTCCACACACAGAGTCAAGAAAAATTCTGCACCTTATAGCAAGAAACGCTTTATAATTAAAAGTACAAGTCTCGAATTAATAATAATAAAGTTGGTAGCAACTTTTAACTTATTACACCGTTTAATTCATGGAGGTAGGAAGTAAGAGGAGAGGCCCTAACTGGTTTTCCCCATACACTGTTTTGAAACACTGGCGATCCCTTCATGGAAACCAAAACATTCAGTGATTTACCATTAAGATCAATGACACGATTGGATGTAAACATTTTGTAATTAGGTCATAAATATACATATAAATGTAGATATTTTTTTTTTTTCTACAGTATTTTTACAGTATGTGAAAAGAATACATTTTTAAACAACATTTCATTCTGAACAGAATTAAATGCTACACTTTTCACAGAACAGTTTAATTTGAATGAAATTATTTTCACAAGTTTTCATTAATTACATTAGAAAAAAAATTTAAGGTAATTCAATTTTATCTGGTTAAGGATTACAAAAATTAAGATAAAAGTTTATCCTATTATTAATATTAAAATTACGCATTACTTCTTTTCCATTTACAGAGCTTCTTCCTAAAATACTTTCTCAAATATGACATGATTTTTTAGCTTCAGAGGCTTCTTAATAAAAAATCTGAGTCAATTTATAATTAATGCTCAACTCAGTCTATTTCAAATTACAGCACCTTTTATTTTAATAGTAAAATACATTAAATATTTGTGTTGATTTCTATGTACTTAACTTTCTGAATATTACAGAAAGGAAATAAAAAAAAAGGATTTTTTTAAGAAATATTATTTAAAACTTTTAACTGAATTATTATAAAATATAAGGGAATAATTCATTAAATTATTTTTTACCCTTAATTTGAACAACACATATTCTAAAATTCTTCTTTTCAACTTCCTTAAGTATGCATCTCATCTCATAGAATTTGCTTTATTATACCTTTTAACATACTGCTTTCCAGTACGAACAATTCTTGCTTGAATAGTTTTATAAACATATTTGTCAACAGAATTTCAATTTATGTTTACAATTAAATGTTAAGGATACATTTAAATAATATTTATGATCATTATAAACATGAACAATCTGGAATCAATAAGCAGACCATTCATGATCAGACCTCCTTTGGCAGGATACAGAAATGTTTTCACCTCCGTCGATTAAATTCTTAATAAGCTGTCTTGATGATGTGGCACATTCACATGGTTACATCATCTTGACCGCAGATGGTACTTCAGCAGAATTCGCAAATGTATCTCTCTTCTGTTCCACACATTTGTACATAATTTTACACATAATTCATGTGTGGTTACAAATCAAGGAAACGTTATCTTATTGGCATACCTGTCTGTATATTTATTAATTTTGATGAGGATTGCAGTATTTGATGGTAATTTTATTTTTTAGTTAATCCAAAGTGATTATTTCAGTCATATAAAAATAAAATGATGAGTTTAAAATGAGCAACTATTAAGCCTCTTCTTTAAAATTTTTTAAAATGTATGTTACAATAATATGTGAATGACAAAAAAAACTTATTTTATTTAAAACATGTTGGTATTTGAAACATGAAATAAAAGTAGAGAATATTCTATCAAGGGTATTGAAAGACATATACAATTTTAAAGGTACCATAAGGTATTTTTCATTCTTTAAGCATAACATTTTTGCTAAAATCTATATTTTTGTAGTTCAACAGCTTAGAATTTTATAAAACAAATTCATAATCAGAATCGCTGCTGTGAGTTATAAAAAATAACCAAGATGTGATTTTTGCATAAATGCCATTAAACTATACAAATTGCTATTATCCATCACACAATGAATGTTTCCTTTATGCGTAAGTGTCCCGTTTTTCGATTTATATGGAACTGTTGTGTGCTGAAATGCTATCAAAGCTGTGTCAAGGGAGCTTCTGAATGTAAACAAAAAACAACCCATCTGGAGACCCATCAGTGCTTCACTCGTAGTGCAGGGTTGGCCTCTCCTTTCATTATTACCTCCATGATTTAATCAAAATATTGCCCTTTGATCACTTAAAGATAAGGAATGAAAAATACTTGATTCAAATTTCAATAAAGACAAAAATTTACATTAATTTCACTCATTAAATATCAAGTGCATGTAAAAAAATTAATATAGATTATGCAAATCACTTACTGTTTGGACTTCCTTCTGTGAAGCATGCCCATTTAAACCCAGTGATGATTTGCTACTCATATTAGCTGCTTCGTCCACCTTTCCAGATGCACTTTGTTTAAGAATATTTTTTACCTGTGCAAAATATAATTACTTTATTATTTACATGCATGTATCATTCACTTAAACAAATAGATTTTGCCAATATTTAAAGATAGAGAAAGCTTTATGGACTTGCATGAAAAAAAGAAAGCCAAAACCAATATAAACATAAAAAACTACTAAAAATTTAGGTCAAGGAATCATTTCTAAATTTAGATGCCTTGCCTAAATTGTTTCTGTAAATAGTGAGAATATGAATTACCCTATAAGGAAAAAAACTTACTCAAAACAAATAAATACATTCTAGAGTCAAAAAGAATATTTGGCATATCTTTTTATGGCACAATACCTTGAAGAAAGACATCAAATACCATGTATGGTATTTGATGTCTAAGAATGTCTTAAATGAATCAAAAACAGAATTTCATGTATCAGAAAAATTTGGACCTTTCACATTATAGGATAATATGTGCCAAGCAATTTTTACAGAAAAATACATGTGCCAACATAGCCACTTACTGCCTACCATTACATTAAATATGTTGTTACCTCTTACTTATTCTGTTATTTTCAAAATAAACATTGTCAACAAAGAGTAAGTATCATCCTACCTGAATTTCCATTTATTGAAATAATTAATCTAAAAGATATGTTAGTAATTTATATTTTCTAGTGAAAAATGAAGTCACGAAGCTTTACTTCATAAGCAGAAGCAAATATATGCAAAGCATTTCTTTCTAATACTCCTTGCCTTTGAGTTTACTCTCCTTCCTGTTTCATTACACAGACTTTAACATTCCATTCAGCATTTCAGTGCCCTCAGTTTCTGCATAGGAAAACTAAAGCTACCAGATTATCTCGGTATTAAAGCATGTGCTGTTACCAATACCCTTCCCTTTTTTTTTTTTTTTTTTTAAACGAGAAGAGGAAGCAAGATTGATGTCAGCACTGATGCCAAAGTTCCTATATGGAACAAATGTGATGCCAACAAGTGCTGAACAAACCACTTATTCTTACTGACCTTTTCTTTCTTGCTCCCATCAAAATTATAGGGTGAGATTTCGCTCTCTATTTCTCATGCCATGATATTTCTGGGCTGGAGTGTTCAAAAGAAACACACCAAAAAGTTTAAAAAGAATCCATTTCTTATAACCAAAAATACTTTTTATTTCTTACTTTACATATTATCTTGATTTTGAGCTAAAAAAGTTAAAAAAAATGGATATATAAATTGTTCTTACTCTTACTTTTAAATAATTTTCATGAATTAAAAAAAATGCTCTTTTATTTACTGTTTCTTGAAAATTTTATGATCACTAAGGGACCTTAAGATTGCGTAAAAACAACATACTCTTTATTATGTTATGAATCGCATAAAGTGATACCTCTTTTTTTACTTATTTTCCCTTTTTCCTAACAAGGTGTAATTATATTTAGAAAAGTTTTTACCATAGTTCAAATGAGCTATTTTTCTTAACAGAAAGAAAGTCAGCACATATATCTTTCCATAGAAAACTGCTTGGCGCATGTTGTCCTAAAACGAAAAGATCCAAAATTTTGTACGCCTATTTATAAATTGTTATTGGATGGCATTTGGAGGATACTGTTTTGGAGGAACTGTCTTTAGTCCAACACATACACTAAAAAGGAATCAGATAGGCATACAGCAGATAATGTAAACAACACAGTATTAAGAATATTGGAATATAAAAATAATTACATCTTTTAAAATCTGATATGAGGAACACATGGAGGAATATTTAATTCCACAACTTGAGAACAGCATTGCTCGTAATGAACAAAGGCAGTAATTTCATATCATACACGTGCGAGGGCTTGTTCCTTTCAACACCAAAAAATAGTCCTATCATCTCAACCTCATGAACTCTGAGAATGCTTCCTGTCAGAACAGAGACAGTACCACTTTGGGGAGTGAAACTAATACTTCAGGAGTACAACACATGTAACAAGCCACAAAACACGTGGCTTTGATTCTAATTCCTTTCATCTATAATTTAATAGCATAAGTAGGTGTTCAACTTTTTATGTAAAGCCATAAATTCTTTTACATAAAGTTATCTGTATGTTCAAACAGTGAATTCAACTAAATAAAACTGTAATTGTCTTTGACTACTTATTATTCACCAAGCGACAGCACTTAAAATAAGGAGACACCACATACACAATCAGCAAGTTAAATGTAAACTTTAGCATATGAATTTTAGATAGTATTAAATGGAAATCAGTCTGATTTTTAATTTACCTTTTCATCACTTTGAATTTTAGAGAGAAGGCATACTAGTGGATCCACTTCTCTAGAGCTAGAATAAGTAAATCAACATAAACTAATATAGGATTTCTTAGGCAGAAGCACTAATGACACAGATTTATAGGAGAGTAGAAAAAGAAATAGTTATTATGTACAACTTAAAACATTAAAAAAACTTTTGATTCTTCCATTTTTTTTAAAGATACTTTAAAAATAACTAGTATTAAAATTATTTAAAACATATTTTTAAAAAAATAATTAAATCAAATTTTATTTATTTATTTTTTAAATTAAAAGTACCAATAGAAAATTATTTTAAAACTTTTTGAATGTGACTTATATTTAGCACGATTTCCAGAAAAATGCAAATTAATAGCAATAAAAAGAAAACAAATGCACATCTTATTTTTCGTCTTACCCTCAATAAAACAAATTTCTCAGTTATTACTTACTGTTTGAGTTTTAATTCATCATATTTTTGAATAAGTTGATCTGGATAAGGTGACAACTCTGTTAACTTCTTAATAGCTCCTAGCGATGAAGCCTAAGTTTAGATAAATAAATACAGATGCAGATAAAATGTTCACACAGAAACAATACATAATATTTAAAATATAATTAGTGACAAACAAATATTTTCTTTTTGTACAGCAAATTGTAAGATTTGTATTTTTGTTCAGACTACTTGATAAGTTATGCAATAGGAACTTAATGCATTAATAACATTGTAGCTTTGATAGGTGATGCCAATAATTAAGTTCTAGTATTTGTTTTGCTACCAGCTTCCAAATGGCTGGTTAGTTTTTAAAATCAGGTATATTGCAGCTATTTTCTGTCGTTTGAACAATTATAAGTCTATTATATTTGTTTTGCAGACATTTTTTCAGTTTCATTATTACAATGTATTTAGACTTTAGATATGCCCCTAGAGTATTTTCATAATTATACATCGCAGAAAGTCACAAGATCTGAGAATTGGGAAAATACTTATTTATGAGGGCACACTAATGGAAGTGGGAGCTGATAAATTAAACCCTGATTATACTGATAAACTCAGCCTTCATTTCCTAAAGGCTCAAGGTTTTTGGACTTGCTGAATTTGTATTTAATATTTTTCACCATGACTTAGTTACCTGAGATTTTAA
Source organism: Stegodyphus dumicola (assembly GCF_044657685.1). Taxonomy (NCBI): domain Eukaryota; kingdom Metazoa; phylum Arthropoda; class Arachnida; order Araneae; family Eresidae; genus Stegodyphus; species Stegodyphus dumicola. The sequence goes on from NC_140772.1 coordinate 34,150,979, forward strand.
ATGCTACCTTGTTCATCATTCAGAATAAAGAGGGATATGTTTGGAGTGTTAATAGAGGCCCCTGTTTTTAAAATCAATTAGAATCTACAGGACATTCCATTTTTAATACAAACATTTTAAGAATACTGCAATGTAAGATAAATAATCTGTGCATGAGTTTCCCACAAATTTAACTAGAAAAGTTATTTGATTTTCCAAATAAACACAATGTCCAAGTTATTGTTATTCAGGTGACTACATCAAATTAATCTTAAAGATTATGGCATTCTTCCCAGACAGATGTTCAAATGGGGGTGGAGGTTATGTTTTTACTGATAAATGTAAACTATAATAACAAGATAGTGAATACTCTCGAAAATAACGAATTTGAAATTCAAGCTACAAAGATTTAATGGGGGGGGGGGGAGAGGGAAATTTTTAAACATTCAGTCTTTTGGGTGTCACCTATTATGCACTGATTTACTGATAGCTATGGCAACGAGTCAGCTTTTCTAACGGATGATTTAAATTCAAAGCATTTCTCTAGGAATGTTCTACATCAAACAAGAGAGGTGCATCCTTTCAAATTTTATAGATGCGATGCTTCCTGTTTTCTGAATGATAGGTTTCCAACAAACAGCTCTTATAGCTATAACAGCCAAAAAGTTTTAGATATTACATGTGCCAACTTGTATTTATTTCTATGAAGTTACTAGAGTCTACTGGAAATGATCACCTGCCTGTATGAATTGAGCTGAAACATTCTGATAAAAAACTAAACACCAGCAAAGACTTTTGGAATATCAATAAAGCAAATTAAGATTTATTCAAAAGTTCATTGGATAGTTTTTTGCACCACAATCTCCAAGTTGAAGATCTTGAAAATAAACAGCAGTATTTTAAAGGATGGCCATTCCCAGAGGCAACAGGAAAAAGCTCAAACCCAATTTTAACAATTATTCAGAATTTTTCCCCCCTCTCTTTAAGCAAAAAAATGCTTTTCAAGATAATCTGTTAGCCTCTCCATCTTCTTCTATGAGTACTGCATTCAGTGCAAAAATGTATGCTAATTTTACGAAAAAGGGGTAGAATGATGTGAAAAATTTGACTTTTGAACAAACAATTCAAAGCTTTGGAAACTAAGAGGTAAATCTAGCCTCAGATCAAGGTGACTTATTTTTTTACATACTCGATTGGCAAGATGCTCTTATCATTCCAATCAGAAAACAAGATATGCAGGCCACAGACATACATAGTTTTAGACTTACTGCATCACAAAATATTTTATGTAAACTCATGGTGAAACTTATTTTGTAAAGAATTTCACATCACCTTAATGTAAACAACAGGCTTCTGCAAAAATGGAATGGTTTTAGAGCAGGACATTGCACAATTGATCAGATATTCTTCTTCTGACAAGATGTCTCAGATGTTCAGAATATGATATCTACCAATCACACAGTGGCCATATTTCTTGACCTTTCTCAAGCATTTGATAAAGTATGGAAAATAAGCTTCTAGCAGAGTTATACAGAACTTTGATATTAAAGGAATGACCTTGCTGTGGATCTCTGAATTTATAAAGCACAGATTATATCAGTGAAATATAATGACCTTCTTTCAAAAAGATACAGACTAAGCCAGGGTATACCTCAGGGTTTAGAACTTATTCCTATACTGTTTTCCCTCTTTGTTGTAGGCACAGAGGCAGAAATTAATTCTAACTGCTATATGGGATTGTATGCAGATGATACTCTTATTTGGAGTAGATATTCAAGTGTTTTATCTGCTCACAGGGATATTAATTTCTCTCACTAATGTTTCAGAATTTTTCCCAGAACCACAAGATAACTTTTAATCCTTTAAAAAGTCCATCATCAGTAATTTTACTAATAATAGAAATATATAAAACTTGGAGCTGGATATCTTCCTTCTGGAAAAGAGTCTTAACTGTGAGAGATATCCTATATACTTCAGATTTATCCTGGACTAGAATATTCTCAGCTATGCTCAAACTGATAATTTGATCAGGGATTGGAAAGTAAATTATTACTGCCCTTCATAGTAGTGGGTTGTTTAGAAAGTAATTGTTTGTTTTTCCTGTCGGGAGAGAAAGAGAGAGAGAGGGGGGAAAAAATTTCTTATAATATATAAATACTATTTTATTCAATTATATATTGACCACTTTTACTATCTTTTGCCATCTTCTTGGTAGTAGCATGATTCCACGCATATGAAAGTTCTGATCTCTGCATATAAAAAACCGATCCAAGTCATTTTTGAAAGACTTATTTGAAGTAAATTTTCTTTGATGATATCACTCAGTTTGTCCAGATGATGACAGTACTCCTTTGACTCAATTGTGGAACTGTCTGGTAGGAGCTTAAAAAGAAAGGGGGTGAAAGGGAACCCTTAAAATCCTATCAAATAGACAGCAGCACAATTTTTAAAAAATGAATATTGGCTTTCAAAGAGCTGCTCATCTCTTCTCTCAATGATTGTTTGCATTCAACATTATGTAATAATTCAACTTGAAAAATGGATCATTTGAGAAGCAAATTGCAGATATCAATACAATGGGGAAAATCTCTGCATTTTTGTTTTTAAAAAAAAAGTGGAACCCACATACCAAGCTCTGAAACAAACCAAATCGTTTTATGTGATTATAAATGGTTGAATTCAACAAACGCAATCTCTTTCTTGTGTTATTATTTGGTGGTTTGTTTCATAATACTTTCATTTTGTCTTCATAAGTTACAAATGAAATTTTAGAATGTGGTGCAATTTCAATATCAAAAGTGCTAGAATGAATTTTGTGATCCAGCTTTGGCAGTGGCATTTTGTCAACATATCTTTTCTATGCAAGTCATATCTCCCACCCCCATTCTTACCTTTTCAGTAATAGAAAATGCTGCTTTTGATTTTCCATTCTGATAAGACACACACATACACAATCTCGCAGAATCAAACAAAATATTTTACAAGTAAGCCTTGAAATGTTATTTTGTCAAAATATATAATGACAATACACTTTCAAATGAAGTTGACTAGTTAAAACTACAACTAATCACTTTAGATAAGTTAATGAAATCATTTTTGAAACAGCCCAGTAGCAGCCCAAGTAACATCATCTTGTACAAGGCTGATTTTCAATCTCTTAAGCTCAGATGTAAGTATCTCTACATCATCTACTACTTAATAAAGATTAAAAGTGTGGGAGATTAGCACAGAATTTCTAAATTAATTCAAAACTGGATCAACAGCTGCTGCCCCAAGAGATACAGCCCACTTAATCATGCTGAGAATGAGGGTTTGCAGCAAAATAAAATGGAACACGCTTTTCCAGTTTGCTGTCTTGATCCTTATTTGACCACGTACTTTCAACTCTAAACTCGGCCTACTTATCAGTAAAGGCCCTCATTACTCAAGGTAACTCAGACAATTGCTCCTAGAAGTTATTTATACAAAATTTGTTAATACAGTAGGGCAACAGCGCTATTCTGGGTTGCAGAATTTTTATCAAGGAGAGTAATGTTATTAAAATTAATTTAAAAATTCCGAATTACTGCTAGGTTTGAAGATCAGTTGATACAGACTGATAAAACTTTAAATTATTGCATCACTTAATAATCTTGGCGAAGATATTTTGATTCTGAGTAACAGCCATAGCTCAATTCAGCATCTAGCTAAATGGTTGGAAACATGGTAATTATATTACTGTGAACAATGTCTAAAATTAAAATCTATCAATGAATATCACAGGATGTTTTTACAGTGGTTCTATTGCATGTAGATACCCATGGAAGTAAAATGGAGCTTGCTTCTAATTTCAGGCTTGAGATCAGTTCATTCTGGAGTGCTGTTTTTGTTGCCTGAGGCAAGGGGTAGACAGGCCCAAATGAGAAATACATTTCCAATAACAAAATTTATTCTCTGTGCTCCAAATATAGCTTCTCACAGGCCACTTCTTCAAAAATCCTTTACTTTTTACTAGTATTGCAATTTCACTGAACAGCAATGTATTTTGTATGCACAATAGTTTTATTTTACTGTCAGTTATAATGGTAAAGCACTTAAGTGTAAGTCTTACAGAAAATACTTTTATGGAAGATTTTTGAGAAAAAATTGGTCTGTATTCATATTACACATAAAAAAAAAAAAAAAAAAAAAAAAAAAAAAAAAAAAAAAATGCCTATGCAGCTAACTTGTTTAAATCCAAAACATCAAACATGATTGAGATAAACTACCAGCATTCATTGGTACTTTGAACTTGCTTATTTGCAGGCTGCAGTAACTTAACCGAGCATTTATCAACTGAGGTTTCAGTTAACCAAGGTGGCAAACAAATTAAAGAAATCAGATTTAAAATGTAGTACTATTAGAAAAAGTGCAATAAAAATCCATAACATTCATGAATTTTCTTATCAGTGATTGATCTTTCAGCCTTTTTGTATCAGTTATAGATAATTAAACGATTTTTCTATTGAGTAATATAATAAAAGATGCGGTTTACATGTGTTAAACATGAAAACAACATTAAAAATCAGACAACTGATAATAATATTGTAAACATGATTCAAAGCATAAAAGGATTTAAAGGCACTGCTGAAGAGTTTTGGAGTATATAATATTAGAAAACTGTGTTTAGATTTTCATGTTTTTAGTGATGAAGAAATCATTCATATCATAAATCCAGAAAACAATAAAAACTGCAATGATGAGAATGTTGCTGAAGATGACAAAGAAATGAAAATAGGCAGAATAAAAATATAGCCATCCTGCACCCTTTAGGAAAGCATGTGCTGTATTTAGAATAATGGCTCAGTGCTTCTTCTATCCTTTGGATCTTTTTCAAAACATTGCATAACTGAATGATGGCTGATAGAAATATAAGGTAATCACGAAAAAATATCACAAAATTTTTTTTCAAAAAATTATCTCATAAATATGTATATAAGAAATCTGTTGAAATTTTCTAACTTGCATAAATTTTGATGTCATGAAATCTTATATGGATTACTTGTTTAATTGAAGAAAACAAATTTTATAAAAGAATTTATTAAAGTGTTAATAACAGTTCTTGCTAATGGTGTTAATAGTTTTTGCCTTTATGTTTAAAATTTTAAATAAACTCCGGAAAACTTCATTGAAAGAAAAACTGGTATGATTTAAAATTTAGTCTCTACTAACCTAGTTTTCTTTAACAGTACGTAGTGATGGCTCAGTTACCTTGGATAATCGAGTTTCTATTGTATACTCACAACACTACTCCCTTCTTCTCTTCAATTACATTGCATTAAAAGCACAAAAAGTTTTGTAATTAAAAAACAGGTAGTTCCCTGTTTAATCACTCAGCCCAGTTTAGCTACATATGTCTACTTTAATAAAGTCATGTCAAAAATAATGAACCATATCAATCGGCCATGATTGTGTCTCCATCTTTTCGTACTATAACATCAACCTACATCAGACCAAAATTTTCATTACACATACACACACACATATATATATATATGTGTGTGTGTATGTGTGTGTATATATATATATATGTGTGTGTGTATATATATATATATGTGTGTGTGTGTGTGTATATATATATATGTGTGTGTGTTTATATATGTAAGAAAAATAAAGAATATGTAAAAGATTAAATTAGCAATGTAAACTTCCATTCTCTATTCTAAAAATAGTAACCTCTCTCTGCACAGTGTCATTTCAAGACTATTCTATGCCATATGATTCTTACGTACTTATGATGATGTAAATGGAATTAAAACTTAACCAGCCAATAGTAATTTTAGAGCAATATTAACTGTCCAATCAGAATGTATTGAGAACCAAAACTCACTCAGTTTGACTTAAGATTTCATCCTGAACATTACGCGCTTGCTTTCTACGCTCTGGCCTAGCTCACTTTAGACTTGTGTGTAACTGCAACATGTTGCTGAAAATAAAACTGAAGATTTAATCGGCATTCCCCTCCAATTTCCTAGTCGATATGGATCAGCATTTCTATGCCATCCAAATTCCTGCTCCTGGTCATTGCTTCTGAGTTTGAATATATTACATATATATACATACACACACATTTAAAAAAATCTGGATTTAAACAAAGTAATGAAAGTAAATACTGATATATACTTTTGTGACTGGACACTGTGAACGACTTTTCTCCAAAATTTCACTATAATCATCACATGAGGCACCTTCACTCATTTTCTCTGTAAATCTGATAAAAAAAAGTGGAAATAAATATTTTGTCACCAATTAACTTGGAAAAAAAAAAAAAGTGGAATTAACTCTTTAGATGGAAATTTAACCTTTTTGCTCCCAGCATATCAAATATGATACATCCCAGCTTCCTCTGTGGGTCCACTACATCAAATGAGATACAGGAACAAAGTGTCACTGGCAGTCCACTGTATCATATTTGATATGCTGGAAAAAAAAAAGCATGCATAAAACATGTCAAAATGCTTCAAAACTTTATTCAATTGAATCTCTTCAGTGTCAGCTTTTTATTATGAATATTATTTACTATCTTATTCTATAAATATGAAACTCATGTTAACCATGTGTATTCAGAATTCAAGCAGTTTCAGGTTTTGTATGTAAATAAGAAATAAGTAAATAATAATGTAAATAAGGCTGATATAAAAAGAAATGATTTTTTAAGTTTTTACTTCATTACTGTACAGGAATAATTTAAATATGAAAATACAATCATTCTGATTATACTGTACATTAAGTTATTTTTAATTTTTATTTCATTGTGAGTATTAGGATTTTTCCTTTATATTATAAAAAAATAATATATGTAAGAATCCAAATATTTCCATAAAAAGCAGATTTTATAGAAATTATTTTAGGCTTCATTGCAAACCACACTTGACAAAATATTGAAGTTCAGGACTCCAAGGTAACAGGTGCAAGGAAAAACTTTAATCTCTTGACTACTTTGGGAGCAAAAAGGTAAAAGGAAGAAAAATAAGCTTTGTAGGGATTTATATTTATTTTAAATAACCAAGTTAATTTAATTTCACATTCTTTCCTATAAGCGTCCAGTTACATTTATTGCTTTCAGTAACGATGTTTTCACTTATACATTAAATTTTGCTACCAATTACAAATTCATATCTTTTGCTGTTATAAAAGAGAAATTTCAAAATAATATGCTGAGAAATCCAGACAGAAAATGTACAAGAGGGAGGAATAAGCAAACTAACACAGAATTATTCTCTGAAATTATCTCAAATCTAACAAATAACTTCATAGATATGAAATTTGCTATACTTAGCTGGTTATATACATAATGGAAAAGAGCAATATATCAGCATATTAGATCATCTAAAAAAGATTTAATTAGGTATACTGCAGTTCCTTGCACATTTTTACCTTTTTTGACTGATTTTATCATCTGAAAATGATAAGAGGAAAATTATATGAGTAATTTAATTTCTGAAGAATACAGTTAGAGTAAGAACATAACAAATGAAAAGGAGCCATGGATAAATTACAGGTAATTATCACAATATTATTTCTTTCATAGACACCTACATTCCAGTAAGAATATATAAGAGCATTAATAACACAATATCTTATATTGTGCCAGTATCTGGTGGTAACAGAGATAAGACACCCAGGGGCACCCTACATGAATAAGCCTTGACTGCAGTTCTCAAGACAGACACTGGAGAAACAAAGGGGTGAGGCAAACAAATGACCTAGATTTTTAAAGATCGAAACCATCAACAGCAGATAAGACTACAATGAGCTGAAACATAAATAACAGGTGAAGTGATGAGGTGAAATCTCATCTAGTAACTTTAATGAAGAATTTTCACAAAATATATTTCAAATAATAGACACAAGAGAAAACAAAATGCATGGTTGTTAATAAAAAAATGGAAATACAAATTGAATACACTGAATAAAAATTAAAATAATCAAAGGAATATAGTTTACCAACAAACTAGCCCCTCAGATGGAAAATTATGTACAACAAAGGAAGGAAAAACAAAATGTGAATACTTTTAAAACCTTGTGCTTAAAAGCTAGGGGGGGAGTATGCAAGGAAATATGATAAGTAAAATTTATTATTAAAAAATACTTATATTTTATCAGTAAAAAGTGCATTTAATTTTTGTGCATAAAAATTTTTTAAATATAATTTATTTAATATGTGGCTAATATGTCATTAAAGTAGATATTTATATTTTATCAGCAAACTCTCATAACTTCCCAAATATAAGACCAAAATTTTTTTTGCTTATACAAATTATTTTGCTTAGATTTACAATACATTTACTGATTTTTGCAGTTGTTAATCAACTGGTGAGATATTTATGCAATATAAATTTTAACTCAAAACAATGGAAAGGTGAGTTTTTAGTCACCAATCCTATTTTTTCATAAAAATTTTTCCAAAGCATAACATTTAATCGAAAACTGATTCACTAATATATCAGAACAGTATGATGAATTACTAATCTCATTCAAAAATGGAGTCTTTATAATCCTTTTATTCTTAATGAAGTTATGTATGACATACACAATCCTTAAACTACACTCTAAAATGAAAATATTTACATATACAATTTTCTGCACCAAAATAATATTCAAATTCTATCAACAGCCTCCTCACTGGCATCAAAAGGCATTCTGAGCAAGCAAGAAGAATTGTCATAACATTTGGCTCCCTTCGAGTACCACTATAAATTTCAAATACTTCACATAGCATGAAGCCAAATTTGATTAGTCAATAACCGACATAATAACAACATTCAGTTTTGCAAATGAGATGCTACAAAAACAATTAAATACAGCATAAATAATTTTTAACAAAAAGTTATGCATTTATCACCTAAAAATGAACTTATAGCTATATTGCTGGAATTATAATTATCATACTGTTATATAATAATATTTTCATAAAATTCTTTAGAATACAGAACATGAAGAAAAGATGCGATTTTTAAAAATAATCTATTCGTAAAGTAATTAATTTACTACAGTACAAAGTCTAAAATCCAAATCATTAATAATAATATTAATAAAAAAAAACCTCTTATGTCTAGAAACGGAGAATGTCTCAAGAAAAAGCAAATTCTCTAAGCGATTCTGGCTAACTAAGATTCCCATGTCATTTTCAAATACTTCCTGGTTAGGGAATCTCATCCTGGCTAATGACAATACATTGATTGATGTTAGCCAGGACTGCACTTTCAGACATGTGTGATGGGATTAGCATTTTTTCTACCCCACTTAACCCTCTGACCGCTCAATTTGTGGACCAAAATCGCTTCCAAAATTGTGTATTTTTTTTTTTCTTCCAAATTTTAAATCTATATATATTGGAGAATTGAAAAATGCACTTTTTCTTTCTAGAAAATATTTTTTATATAGATTTTTATCATGAGAAACTAAGTTGCCAGAAAAACCAATTTCAGATGTTATCACAAAAACAAAACAAAAAAAAAAAAAAAAAAAAAAAAAAAAAAAAAAAAAAAAAAAAAACTTTTTTTTAAAAATAAATTTCAGTCAAATTACAGTTAATTTCTATTTATTACATACTATAAAAAAGTAAAATGTATACAATTTAAGAAATTATAAAGCACTGAGGGGAAAATACCTTATAAATGCAGTTTAGTATGATAGAGTTCAAAACAGGGTTCAAGGCAAAGTCCAACTTCACAGTCTTTGCACCAGATTCAATAAATCTAATTATTAATCTAATCAATAAATATGACTCTTTAATCAATAAATTTTACTCTTTCCATGACACTGTACATCTGTCAATCAGCCAATGGATATAGGTATTTTATGTGAAATGAAATGATTGCAGTGATGAAGTAGCTTTTTAAAAACCAATGCAGCATTAAGATCATTCAAGAAATCAAATAATATTTTATTATAAAATCTGATACGTGTGGCAATGCAAGATCCTGAGAGGAGATGCCTGCGGATATTTTTAGAAATGCTTGGTATAATTAATAACTAGATTTCATCAATCAACAGATGTAGTATAGTTTAAAATCCAGAAAATATCGCCATTTTTATTTTGAATCACATTTTAATTTCAAGTAGTGGTGATTAAGAAAAAAAATTTTCTTTTTGCAGAATACTTCTTTCTTAAAGAAATATTAATAAAGGATATTATTTATATTTTTCATTAAATATAGCATTTCTATATGTCATTTTACTATTTTCAGATTGATGATCTAAAAACTGGAAATATCCAAAATCTGGTACTGCTGAAATTTCGACGATTCCAGATCTTGGATTTTGTACTGTGCTAACCTTTAATTTCATTATTTCTGATGATTAGCAGATTATTATTAAAATTACTTTCCTTCAAATTTAAGCTGTAACAGACTTTTAATTAAAAAAAAAAAAAAAAAAAAAAAAAATACTAACAACTTTCGAATTTAAGTCCAATAGGATTTTAAATTTGGGAGAAAAGAAAAGCTTTTATAACAGGTAACTGAAAAATAAAGGAACAAAATTAATTTTTTAAAAATAAAATTACTAATATAAATACAATAAGCTACTTGGGAAATAAGATTTTAAAATATTCACTTTATATTTTAAACAGTATCCTAATTTTTGCATCTTAAAAATTTAAATGAAGAGTGCAGCTTAGATTTGAGGTAATGTGTTACCTGAAGGCAAATTTATAAATAGATTGAAAATTGATGTCTACACAAAATTAACAGTATAAATTTTAATTTAAATTTAGTTATGATATTTTAATGTAACTAGATACAAACTGCTCTTAAATATACACATATATACATCTGGAACAAATATATCCATGTTCTCATGAGATATACATATATTTATTAGCAATTTATATCAATAGCCTGCAAGGCTTTCTTTGTTACCAGGTAAATAAATTGGTACTTTCTGTTATTGGGACTAGAATCTGGTCAGAAAAGCACAGAACAGAAAGAGAATACAGAACATAAAAATAGCAGCAACATCAACAATAACACCTACACACACACACACACACACAAAACAAAACAAAACAAAACAAAAAAAAAAAAAAAAAGTACCATTACAAATTTTTAATATATGTAAATAATTTTAATGAAATTATACATGAAACTGTAGCAGCTTTTGAATAATGTAAAATTAAAGGCTTGAAAGAGACAAAGCTTTGTGAAAACATTAAGGTTACAGGGGCAAGTCAATTTAAAATTGAGGCTATTTCGCTTAATTGGTGGGAAATTTTTTTTTTGTAAAGTTTGATACCCCTTAGATTATAAATGCTTCATTATTCCACAAATCACCATTTTATATTTTAAATTTCATAATTTCTACATGCTATCTTACTAGATTTAAACTGGCTGCAGAAAAATCCCAAATCCGGAATTACGGAAGTCCCGACAAGTTTGGATCTCAGACTTTATACTGCACTCATAATGAGCATTTGACAACGTCACCAATAGATGGCATTGTTCCAATTGCTGGTTTCCACACTGCTCAGATGCTAATCAAATTTGCTAAAAGTGAAGAATAAAAACCTGTTTATAATAGACGAAATGAATGTGCAGAGATAGAGTTCAGAAACAGCTCTTTTTTCATTTTGGTAATGGGTTCGGACCTAACTACAGTGATAAACTAACTACATCAATATCACAAAAAGAATGTAAACAGCTTTCAGACAATAAAAGCTCAGTAAGTCAAATTTAAGTAACAAAACAGATGCCAGATGCAAATAAAACAACAGAAAATAATAATAATAATAAAAAAAAAGAAACATGAATCTATACATTAAGACTTCAACATTTATATTGCTTAATAATTAAAAACAGCTCTTTAAACTTATTATTTACATTTATACATTCCTTTAAAAATCTAAAACTTACAAAAAAAAAAAAAAAAAAAAAAAGTACTTTTCCATTTTGTTGGCGCAGGCGATAAAGTCGCCAATAATGGTACAACTCATGCCAAACGGAATATCCTCGCTGGTAACCTTTCAAAACCTCATTTTCCAAACAAGCCGTGGCCATTTCTTATCAGATTGATTGTTTCTTTCAATACTGTCATACAAATACATAGAATTTTTACCAGATAGTTCAATTTTATGTTCCAAGGCCATTCGCGGTAATTAAGTCAATTAGGATGCAATCACGCTGCTCACCCGAAGGCAAAAATATAGAAAAGGCACAGTCAAGGGCTAAATTAATCAATTCTAATGAGAATGCTTTAGTGAATTAAAGCACTGCGGTTTTACATAATTTCTGAGTAAGCCATTTGTACGAATTGAAATAATTCTTGCATTTAAACTTTTACTACAAATTAAGAATAACTGGAAATTAATGTAGATAATTAATGAGAGAATTAGATTTTTGTACTGTAGTTTACGCAAGATGAGAATACTTGGGGTCACGTGATATGAACCGGCGAATCAGGACATTGAACCATGAAAGCACAGTAAATTTCTAAATTAATGTTCCGGTTGATCTTTGGATTATGGTAACTTGGCGATTTTTTGGCAAAAATTTGGCGACCAACTCTGCTACAGCAACCCCCTATTTTTTTTTTCACCGCCATTTTGTCTTCACGAAGTAAAGACATGTTTCTTTTCGGAACTACTCTGATATGCACCCTCAAGTCGCCAAATATTTTTGGCGAGAAACTTCACGCTGCCATATTACTACAGTCAAAAGTCGTTAATCCGGACTCGTCGGGACTTTGGCGATTCCGGATTATCGATTTTTCCGGATTATAGATCATCAGTTTAAATCTCGTTAGATGGCATGCAGAAATTCTAAAATTAAAAATATGAAACCGTAATTTATGAAATAAAGAACAATTATGATCTAAAGGGTATCAAAATTTGCAAAAAGAAAAAGCTTAATATTTATTTGTTTACTTTATTAAACATTTCTTTCAATGTAAGTTGTTTAAGTTTTGCTTCGTTTCATGTGATAATACTTTCTCTTTAATTCTATTAAACAGACATAATTTCTTGTTCAGTTACAAAGTTCCGCTGTTCAAGTCCTATAATTGCTGTGTCAAGAACACCGACTAATTTGTCAATCGAAATTTTTTCGTTTTCAATAACCTCTGTCACTTTTCTTCGCTATTGGAAGCGAATTATAATGACGAGGAACTTGTTTTAAATCATATCAAAGACGGAGCATATCGAGATGAAATACTACATTTGGTAAGGAATTATAAGCCAAATAAAATAAAAACATCTGCGCTGAAGATAAGGATAGTGCTGACAGATCAACTTCCAATTCATTATGCGCTCGCCGCGGCGTTCCCCCCGCCGAGCAGCATGAAATTGATAAACAGATTTCGGATTTCAGAACATACTTTCGCTTTAGATCCTTTACATATTAACAAATATATATCGGAAATTCTATTTGATATAATCGAAAGTTTAAGCTTACTTTTATAAAATTGCTCTTACAGTCTGCAAAAAATAATAATCCGGATCCAATTCGAAAATTAAGGAACATCGCAATCATTAACATTAACTGAAATAGATAATTAGATAATTTTAGCTTATACGTCCATTATACATAAAACGCGCACGCGAAAACGTATTCTGCACTTGCGCACACTCATATGCGCAGTCGTAAAAGGTCTTACGCGCACGCGTAAACGCCTATGCGCATGTGTCAACGCGGCGCATGCGCAGAAAGTTTTTAGTTTTGAGGTCTGGATTATAGATCATTCCGAATTAACGACTTTTGACTGTACCTAAATTTTTTGTCTACATTTTGAACTTACAGCCTAAAATGTCTCCAAAAACGCGGTTTTTGCACGTGCAAAAACTACGTTTTGAACACACAATTTAGCTAAAAGTCCGAAACAAAAACAAAAAATTTAGATAGCAAAAACGTAAAGTTTCTAACCAAAAATATTTGACAAGAATCCATGTACACAGCGACATATTTAAACTTAAAAAAACATCTACAAATTGTACAATGTAGGCAACGAACGAATCTACAAACTACGCACACCTCGCTTTAATAAATTAACATAACAACATTAAATTTCAAAGAATACCATGTACACAGCATCCTGTTTAAACTTAAAAAAAATTCTACGAATTGCACAATTTAGGCAAGGAAGGAATCTACGATCTACGCACTCCTCGCTTTAATAAAATAACATAACAACAATAAATTTCAAATAATACCATGTACACAGCATTCTGTTTCAACTTTAAAAAACATCTAGAAATTGTACAGTCTAGACACTAAACAACAAAATAAACTAAAATAAATTTCAAACAATTTAAAAAAACAACAATAACGATAGAAATTCATACTAAAGAACCAATGAACATAGCATTCCACAAAATAAGAACAAGGATAAAATAAAATGCACTTACCATGAATTAATGCGTTTTCGAATAGCAGAAATATAAATTTCATACTGCCTTTAACATGCCGCCACATAATCACTATCGTATTTACATGACAGCCAGACACACTATCCAGAAAATTTATACTATGGTTCACAAATAAATAAAATCACAAATCCCTACTTCTATCATGCACTGCTATTAAAAATAATATCCCTGACCCTCTTTCCACACTTCCAAATACCAACTACTCCTCAACAGGATAGCCACAATCATATTTCCTTTTGCCGAACATCAATTCAACAACTACCATTTTATCTTTCCCTCCCATCTTCTCAGACACAGAGGCGAACCAACGAGCTCCAGCGAAAGATTTTTCAACGTCAACAGGGTTGCCATAGAACACACAATCGCACCAAAAACCAGCGCAGAACACATATCGCCACATTTGGTGAAATTAGAGCGTATATTAGAGTTGTACCTTCTTTTCTTTTTATTTACTCAACACTTTTTCCAACAATCTCCTAGCCGAATTACACTTATGCTAGAAATTTTATGTAACAAAACTGCTCAATCATGACAAATATTAATTGCAAAATTGGGAAAAAGTGCACAATCGCAAACTCCTTGTGCGGTTTTCAGAATAGCACATACACATAAACCATTTACACGTCGACTTATTTTTACTTAAAAAAACATCCCAGAAATGCACAAAAATGGCATTGCACACACTCTTAACTTTATCCATCTACACTGCTATTTTCTCATAAATTACAAAAATGTGCACGAAAATGCAGGAAAATTTTCTGAATCTTTAAACTCGGTAAACAGCACATATATGAAATTACCTGATCGCGAAAAAGTATATACCCTTTCCAAGTATGAACATTTCCACGTATAAAATAAATAAAATATCCAAAAACTTTTATCTCTAAATTATCTATTATATTATAAACGTCACCAACGAATTCCTACTGCAAACATTAAAAATGGTTACAAATACTTAGTGTCAAATATTTAAATTATTTCCATGCACGTTTACTTCAATTGAAACCTATACCAAATTCCTACAAACATAAAATTCACAAAATAACTATCATTTAATTAAAATATCACTAAACCATGTACACGTTGACTTATTTTTACTTAAAAAAACATCCCAGAATTGCACAAAAATGGCATTGCGCACACTCTTCACTATATCCATGTACACTGCTTTTTTGTCATAAATTAGAAAAATTTAACGAAAATGCATGAAAATTTTGTGAATCTTTAAATCCGGTAAAAAGAACATATATGAAATTACCTGATCGCGAAAAAGTATATACCCTTTCCAAGGATGAACATTTCCACGTATAAAATAAATAAAATATCTAACTTTATCCATCTATTATATTAAAAACGTCACCAACGAATTTCTACCACAAACATTAAAAATGGTTACAAATACTTAGTGTCAAATATTTAAATTATTGGTTGATCTTTACATTATGGTAACTTGGCGATTTTTTGGCGAAAATTCGGCAACCAACTCTCCTACAGCAACCCTCTATTTTTTTTCCCCGCCGCCATTTTGTCTTCACGAAGTAAAGACATGTTTCTTTTCTTTTTATCTACTGAACACTTCTTCCAACAATCTACTAGCCGAATTACACTTATGCTAGAAATTTTATCAAACAAAACTGCTTAATCATGACAAATATTCACTGCAAAATTGGGAAAAAGTGCACAATACCATACTCCTTACGCGTTTTTCAAAATAACACATACACATAAACCATGTACACGCTGACTTATTTTTACTTAAAAGAAATCCCAGAATTGCACAAAAATGGCATTGCGCACACTCTTCACTATATCCATGTACACTGCTTTTTTCTCATAAATTAGAAAAATTTCACGAAAATACATGACAATTTTCTCAATCTTTAAACCCGGTAAAAAGAACATATATGAAATTACCTGATCGCGAAAAAGTATTTACCCTTTACAAATATGAACATTTCCACATATAAAATAAATAAAATATCCAAAAACTTTTACCTCTAAATCATCTATTACATTATACACGTCACCAACGAATTCATACTGTAAACATTAAAAATGGTTACAAATACTTAGTGTCAAATATTTAAATTATTTCCATGCACGTTTACTTCAACTTAAACGTATACCAAATTCCTACAAACATAAAATTCACAAAATAACTATCATTTAATTAAAATATCACTAAACCATGTACACGTCGACTTATTTTTACTTAAAAAAACATCCCAGAATTGCACAAAAATGGCATTGCGCACACTCTTCACTATATCCATGTACACTGCTTTTTTGTCATAAATTAGAAAAATTTCACGAAAATACATGACAATTTTCTCAATCTTTAAACCCGGTAAAAAGAACATATATGAAATTACCTGATCGCGAAAAAGTATTTACCCTTTACAAATATGAACATTTCCACATATAAAATAAATAAAGTATCCAAAAACTTTTACCTCTAAATCATCTATTATATTATAAACGTCACCAACGAATTCATACCGCAACCATTACAAATACTTAGTGTCAGATATTTAAATTATTTCCATGCACGTTTACTTCAACTAAAACATATACCAAATTCCTACAAACATAAAATTCACAAAATAACTATCATTTCATTAAAATATAATTAAATTCAAAAACACTACTTAAAATATAAATGAGCACATACATTAAATTAATAAAAATTACCTTAGAATCCTAATTACTTTAAACTAAATCATTGCTAATAACAATTTTCCCAATAATACCAAATTCCTTTCCACCTTACATTTAGAACAATGCATAAAAATAATATCCTCAAATAATTAAAAATACTAACTTACCTAATCTTCTTCAGAATCTTGATTATGTGGCGGATACACTTTTCTAATTCATTCAATAAAATTATTGAAAGATTTTTTCTGCGAATTTCTCCTCCATACTTCCTCCGCTAAATAAAAAGCAAACTTCTCTTTATCACAATGCCTAAATACCCATTTCGAATTCACTTTAGTTACGGCCATGGGATCCAAAAATTAACCAACACTGTTTCACACAACACAGAATAAAGCTAAATACAAAATTTCCAGATTTTTCCCCGATTTCTCCCCTTTTCCGATTAAATAACCGTAATTCGTCCATTAATATCATATGACATATGTCATGATCTCTCATTTCCCTCACGCAAAATAATGCGTAATCGGAACTGAGTACTGCTCACATTATTACCAAAGTCCCAGGTAGTAACCTTTATCGCCTCCAAAATGTCGCCAAACTAACAGTTACCATATTGTAAAGATCAACCAAATTATTTCCATGCACGTTTACTTCAATTGAAACGTATACCAAATTGCTACAAACATAAAATTCACAAAATAACTACCATTTAATTAAAATATCACTAAACCATGTACACGTCGACTTATTTTTACTTAAAAAAAATCCCAGAATTGCACAAAAATGGCATTGCGCACACTCTTCACTATATCCATGTACACTGCTTTTTTCTCATAAATTAGAAAAATTTCACGAAAATGCATGAAAATA
Organism: Stegodyphus dumicola; assembly: GCF_044657685.1. Taxonomy (NCBI): domain Eukaryota; kingdom Metazoa; phylum Arthropoda; class Arachnida; order Araneae; family Eresidae; genus Stegodyphus; species Stegodyphus dumicola. The sequence continues at coordinate 34,168,866 of NC_140772.1, forward strand.
CTCAACGTATACTACTCAAACGTATTCCAAAATACTACAAACATATAACTCACAAAATCACGATCATTAAATTAAAATATAATTAAATTAAAAAACACTACTTAAAATATAAATAAGCATATACATTAAATTAATAAAAATTACATTACAATCCTAATTACTTTAAACTAAATCATTGCTAATAACAATTTTCCAATAATACCATATTAATTTATTTACTCCTTACATTTAGAACAATGCATAAAAATAATATCCTCAAATGATTAAAAATACTAACTTACCTAATCTTCAGGATCTTCATTATGTGGCATGCATACTTCCTTACATAAAGAGTTCCAATCGGCTGCAGTAGTACTGCTAATTTCTAAATCCGAAATCCAGTAGTCAACTGACAGTCTATTCACCCAGTAATAAGAAATTAATAAAATTTCACCCATACTCAAACTACTTTCAGGAAACCACGTACCCTTCCTTACACTCCGTTTCACAAAATGTCCATTTTCACCAGATTTCTTGCACCGCCATTCAAACTTATCTGTAATATCCTTCCTTTCACACAATCTCAACTTATTATTATTATCAGATAAACGCATTAAAAATTTAGAATTCACTTTACATAGCGCCATGCAATCCGAAAATTAATCAACACTATTTCGCACAACACACAATGAAGCTTAATACAAAATAATATAGTAATACAGATATTTTTCCAAATTTACCCCCTTTTCCGATTAAAGAACTGTAATTCGTCCATTAATGTCACATTACATACCTCATGATCTCTCATTTCCCTCACACAAAATAATGCGTAATCGGAACTGAGTACTTCTCACATTATTATCAAAGTCCTAGGTAGTAACTTTTATCGTCTTCAAAATGTCGCCAAACTACCTGTTACCATATTCCAAAGATCAGTCAATGTTCCTTTACAAATTTATTTGTTTTTTTACAAAATTTTAAACGATATTAAAATGTTTATGCCTTTAAAATAAAAAATTCTTAGAATTAACATTTGTTATGTCCATACTGTATGCTGTCGCCAATAAAGTCTGCTTAGCGAGATTTGCATTGGCGAAACGGGAAAGTACCCAACGTTTTTATTGATGTTAAATTCACGTAATACACGGGAATGTTGACAATTTAATAATTATCGTTTACAACCGATCACCAATAAATGACACTGTACCAACTTAAATCACGTAAGCTCTATGTTTCCTCAGAAGTATAAATATACAGAGGAACCCGCGAGCTGCAGTATCTTATTTTAAGCGTTTGGTTGGCAAATTAGTTTTCAGTTGAAAGCTGATCTTTCTGTACTAAGTGATTATGAGTTCAATAGGATTATTGGTCAGTGGCTCAGTCATTTAACACAAAAAAAATTACAGTGCTACCTGATGGAAGTTGTTTATTCCATTCAATTGCATTTTTGTTGTATGGTTCTACTAATTTACAACAAGCGAGTAACGTGCATTCAGCAATAGTAGAACATGTCTATCGTAACTGGAATGATTTCAGCGCATGGACCTGTAACCAGCACTGTGATCCTTACGATTCGGTGGAAGAGTATGCTTCATTCGACGACTTATGGACCTGCAGGGGACTTGTATATGTTACCAGCAAAGTATGAAATCTAGGCATTGTATATAATGTATAAAACTAGCCGGCAATGTATCAAACGATTCATATTTCACACATTTCCTAGGCATTCTATAGAATGCCAAATGACAAACTGGCAAAGTATGAAATACATTTCCGATTTGTTTTGAAGAACCAAATAAATGATGTAAAAAGGCCAAAATGACTACTAAGAAGGGACTACTGGCCGCCAAATCGGTAGGTTGCGATGTTTGTGAAAAACAAAAGTACATTCATTTATCCTGTTAAAGAAAGCGTCAGTACTATGCAGTATCACGTCACAGACACCGAGTTAACTTCTGTATTTCATGAAAACTCATTCGAATACTGCACGGGAACAACATGACAGAATGTCGAAAGAACTTTCAACCAATTACAAAACCGTTACATGTAATGATATTGAACTGTAATAACAGTTCAAAAAACAAAAAGTATTAAAAAGGGCATCGATGTGAAACTTATGATTGTTTCTGAATTTAATTTCTGTTGTCAGGTAGATCTTACCGATTCTCCGTCTCAGCCAGATAGAAAATACAAATTTATTACGTTGTATCAAGATCACCTCGCTCTTTTTTTTTTTTTTTTTTACAACATATTTCGAAGAACAGTTTTTTAATGGCACTCTTTCATTAATTTTTCAAAATAACATTTGTATTTTAGAGGAATGAACGTCTTTTACATAATAGCCATATCATAACCTTTTTTCTTCATACTTTGCCTAAAGAGCATTTGTCATTCTATAGAATAGCTAGATATTATAAGTAATGATTTTCTTATTTCATACTTTGCCAAAAATCGTCCAGCATTATATACAATGCCAAGGCATTCTATAGAATGCTAGCATTTCATACTTTGGTGGTAAAGGCATTACAATGTTTGTATACCAGTAGATCAATGCAGCATAAATTGTCCGAATATTCCTGGTGTCAAATTTACACAATGGGATGCAAACTTATGAAAAGGGTGTCCGCCAAAACGGAAACAAGATTGGCCCAAAAATTTCGGATCAAGTAGCTGGCGTTTATGTATGAAAAAAAGGAAGATAACTTGAAATTTCATGCTTTCTTTCTAAATAAAAATATTTTTATTAAAAAAGAAATGTATAATTGACTACTACAGATTAAACGTTTTTAAATTTTGCATATAAAAAGACAATATTTGTTTCTGGTACATTTCTGCTCATTGCAAACATTGCAAAGTGTAGCAGAACAGTAGCGCTATCTTGCGGTCAGTAGATATTGAATGGAGGCCACCAAAAACACAGAAGAATATTATCACACTGACAGGCCTTGAGTATAAGTTAACCTTGATAATATCAAGATATATTATAAGATAAAGAAGGCACTAGAGATTTCTCGGCGGTGATTTATTATAATGTAAAGAAGGTACTGGAGATTACCCGGTGGCTCGGTAAAAATTATGCAAGACTGGAAGTGACTAGTTTCACGTAATATGAAAAGCTTAAAAGAGACTTTGGAGTAAGTTTTATCGTTACTTTCGAAATTTTGAATCGCAGAAAGACATGTGATATAGCAAAATCGTGGCACTTTTGTTCACAGACGTTGTGTGACTGGCGAAATTTTATTCCTGAATGTATTATGGTAAGTGCACTTTATTTTATTGTTTTTATTTTCTAGAATGTTATGTTCATTGTTTTTTTACAATGAATTTCTGTTGTTATTGTTGTTTTTTGAATTGTTTGTAATTTATTTTAGTTTACTTTGTTGATTTGTGCGCAATGCCTAGATTGTGCAATTCGTAGATGTTTTTTTAATTTTAAACAGAATGCTGTGTACCTGGTATTCTTTGAAATTTATTGTTATGTTAATTTATTAAATAGAGGTGTGCGTAGTTCGTAGATTCCTTCACTGCCTAGATTGTGCAATTCGTAGATGATTTTTGAAGCTAAAACATATTGCTGCATACATGGATTCTTGTCAAATATTTTTGGTTAGAAACTTTACGTTTTTGCTATCTAAAAATTTTTTTTTGTTTCGGACTTTTAGCTTAAATTGTGTGTTCAAAACATGGTTTTTGCATGTGTGAAAACCGTGCTTTTGAAGACATTTTAGGCTTAAGAAGACTTTTTTGAAGACATTTAAGTTTGAAATGTAGACAAAAAATTTATAGTAATATGGGGCTATGGAGTTCCTCTCTAAAAATATTTGGCGAGAATTTTGTTGCCAAGCGAGGGCGTATGTAAGAGTAGTTCAGACAAATTTTGTTCAGTTTTGGTGATGAAACTTCATTTCTGGTTACCATGATAGTTTTAACTTGGTTTTAGTTTCCTGATTTTTTTAAAGTGAAAATAGATATATGCGTACATGGACAAAGTCTAGGCAGTGCCGAGTTTGTACAATTCTCTGATTTTTTTAAAGTGAAAACAGATTAATGTGCACATGGTCACCGAGTTTGTGCAATTCTTTGACTTCTTATTTTGGTTTTGTGTAGCATCCATCTTGAAATTGTGTCTTCTTGGCACCGATCTTGGTGTTAAAAAAGAATTGCCATGAAAACAAGGGGCACCCAACTGTAAACTTTTACCTGATTAAGAAAATCCACATATAGAGTAAAACAAATTATTTTGCTTAAATTAGTTTTTATGTTCATAATAAAAATGAAATTTATTGTTATTACAGGGATTTAGTTTGGACATTACTACAGCTTTGAAATAGAAATTGACAGATTTGTTCTTTCATCTGATCAGATCAAAACAATTTGCTCACTAAATTGAGTCTTTTTTTTTTTTTTTTTTTTTTTTTTTTTTTTATGACTGATAGCTCAATATGCAACATTGATGAATGGGATTAGGAAGAATACAAAAATGGAACAAAGAGCAAAATGTATTGAAAGAATAAACTCAAATGAACCATTAATTCCCTGGATTAATTTCTTTCCACTGTAGTTTTGGGATTCTCTAAAAGCTCTTTTCTACCCAGAACTAATAATAAAATTCTGGAATAAAAAGAATATTAAAAAACTGAGAATTTTTTTTTTGGGGGGGGTATTGGGAAAGTTGGCAAACAAATTAAACGATTCCCATTTTAGAGGAGAAACATTCCTCTCTCACCCAAAATGAGAATGAAACTTTCTTCACATGCTACCAGTATGAGTTCTCAATAAAGCTACACCTGTTTGTTTGCTCATACTATCATTGTTTGTTCACTCAGTAAAGTTAATCGATTCATTGAATCAGTTTGCTAGTGGATCATACATACTTATTTTGATGTGATCTAAATTTTAAGTCAATAAATATCTCTTTTAAATTCTATTAGAAATATATGAAATAATCACCGCATATGTTATATTATCAAATAAACGGGTAAGAAAAAATTATTGCACTTTTAATGAAAATTATTATATTAATTTTTTGGAATAAATACAAATGTGCAAAAAGAATATAAAAACAAACAGCTGATCTTTATTGTACGGTACCCCTTGGTTTCTGTCTGAAAAAATTGCCAAGTGGTATTGATTGTTTGTGAAATCTGGAAGCCCGCTGCATGAAATAGGTTTTTTGGTAACCCTAATGTTGATAATGTTGGAGAAAATTCTGGATTTTTTTTTAGTTTTTGTCATTAAAAAGGCGTTATTTCCACGAATATCACCAAACGTGTTGTGATAAATTGAGATTAGGCTATTTTTTGTAATAGTAACCCTTTTGTATGGACCGGGATTTTAATCTTACCATTATTTTCAATTGCTGTGTTTGGTTGCATGTGCGTTGGTGTTGTATTTTGACGTGGATAACATCATTTGAGTATGTCTGAGCTAAGTAAGAGGATGAAAGTTGATGGTTTGGACACTATAATATGCATTTACCCGTCATTAACAGTGGATGAGCCAAAACGACCAAAAATTTAATTGAATTGCTTACGTGGAGGATGAAGGAGATGGTGCTTGGGAAGCGTGAACGTATGCACATGAAAAAAGGTATGTTAAAAAATTGAAGTTTAATTTATTTATTCATCTGTGTGTGTTAATTTTTGTTAAAAGATTTGTTGTTTAATGTTTTTATGTTAGGAAATATGTATTTTTGGTTATTTATTACTCTCTGTTTGTGTACTTTTGGTTATTTGTTCGTATCTGTATGTTAAGACAGCAGCGAATTATTTTGGTTAACATGATAGTTTTAACTTTGTTTTAGCTTCCTGATTTTGTTTAGTGATTATAGATCAATGTGTATATGGACAAAGCTGCAGTGCACAATGCCTAGTTTGTGCAATTCTCTACTTTTTTTTAAGTTAAAATAGGGCGATGTATACATGAACACCAAGATTGTGTTAAGTCTTTAACTTCTTGTTTTGGTTTTGTGTAGCAGACGGAAGAATTTTCATCATCTTGAAATTCGTGCCCATCCTTTCTGATGCCGATCTTGGCGTAAAAAATGAAATGATTCGCCAAAGGTAAATTTTGGAAGCATTTCCGCAGAGAACCCAGTAAATGTAAACATTGCCAACTTTGGCGATAATAGTTCAAACCTGGTAACCCAGCGGATTTATCCTATTCGCTTGTTCGAAGTTTGCAACCATTCCTCTTGCATTCATTTTGTTGAATTATCACTGTCGTTCGCATTTGCAGATTTATATTATTCTTCCCTTATTTATTATTATTTGTTCTGAATTTTTTAACAACGAATAGATATATTTTTGTAGATAGATGCCGGTTCTCGTAGATAGTTCTTTCGTAGATAGATGGCGGTTTCATCTCGGTTCGGGATGAAAGGAAGAAAATAGGGTGGGAGGTGTCAATGCTAATTTGTAACACGGCTGTTTACGTAGTGTTCTTAATTATTAACAGCTCTAAGAACCATGAGGTTTCTAACTTCTAAAATAATTTGTTTCCATAGGCAGCAAAAATGTGCATGTGCATTTTAAATAATTAAGTAATGCTTTTGTTTTTATTATTGGTTATTGTCATTTAAAATTATGAGAATAAATCAATTTTTATGGTGTAAAATTATAACAAGGTAATATACCGTTAATGCTTTTCTAACAATAACCTTTCAGAGGATGGCAGGTGTGACATAAATAGATGATTAAATTGAAATAAAAAATATTGGTTGATCTTTACAATATGGTAACTGGTAGTTTGGCGACATTTTGGAGGCGATAAAGGTTACTACCTGGGACTTTGGTAATAATGTGAGCAGTACTCAGTTCCGATTACTCATTATTTTGCGTGAGGGAAATGAGAGATCATGGGGTATGTCATGTGATATTAATGGACGAATTACGGTTCTTTAATCGGAAAGGGGGGAAATCAGGAAAAAATGTGGAAATTTTGTATTTAGCTTTATTCTGTGTTGTGTGAAACAGTGTTGCTTAATTTTTGGATCCCATGGCCCTAACTAAAGTGAATTCGAAATGGGTATTTAGGCATTGTGATAAAGAGAAGTTTGCTTTTCATTTAGCGGAGGAAGTATGGAGGAAAAATTCGCAGAAAAAATCTTTCAATAATTTTATTGAATGAATTAGAAAAGTGTATCCGCCACGTAATCAAGATTCTGAAGAAGATTAGGTAAGTTAGTATTTTTAATTATTTGAGGATATTATTTTTATGCATTGTTCTAAATGTAAGGTGGAAAGGAATTTGGTATTATTGGGAAAATTGGGTTGATCTTTACATTATGGTAACTTGGCGTTTTTTTGGCGAAAATTTGGCGACCAACTCTCCTACAGCAACCCTCTATTTTTTTTTCCCGCCGCCATTTTGTCTTCATGAAGTAAAGACATGTTTCTTTTCTTTTTATCTACTGAACACTTCTTCCAACAATCTACTAGCCGAATTACACTTATGCTAGAAATTTTATCTAACAAAACTGCTTAATCATGACAAATATTCACTGCAAAATTGGGAAAAAGTGCACAATACCATACTCCTTACGCGTTTTTCAAAATAACATATACACATAAACCATGTACACGCCGACTTATTTTTACTTAAAAAAACATTCCAGAATTGCACAAAAATGGCATTGCTCACACTCTTCACTATATCCATGTACACTGCTTTTTTCTCATAAATTAGAAAAATTTCACGAAAATACATGACAATTTTCTCAATCTTTAAACCCGGTAAAAAGAACATATATGAAATTACCTGATCGCAAAGAAGTATTTACCCTTTCCAAATATGAACATTTCCACATATAAAATAAATAAAATATCCAAAAACCTCTAAATCATCTATTACATTATACACGTCACCAACGAATTCATACCGCAAGCATTACAAATAATTAGTATCAAAAATTTAAATTATTTCCATGCACGTTTACTTCAACTTAAACGTGTACCAAATTCCTACAAACATAAAATTCACAAAATAACTATCATTTAATTAAAATATCACTAAACCATGTACACGTCGACTTATTTTTACTTAAAAAAACATCCCAGAATTGCACAAAAATGACATTGCGCACACTCTTCACTATATCCATGTACACTGCTTTTTTGTCATAAATTAGAAAAATTTCACGAAAATACATGACAATTTTCTCAATCTTTAAACCCGGTAAAAAGAACATATATGAAATTACCTGATCGCAAAGAAGTATTTACCCTTTCCAAATATGAACATTTCCACATATAAAATAAATAAAATATCCAAAAACCTCTAAATCATCTATTACATTATACACGTCACCAACGAATTCATACCGCAAGCATTACAAATAATTAGTATCAAAAATTTAAATTATTTCCATGCACGTTTACTTCAACTTAAACGTGTACCAAATTCCTACAAACATAAAATTCACAAAATAACTATCATTTAATTAAAATATCACTAAACCATGTACACGTCGACTTATTTTTACTTAAAAAAACATCCCAGAATTGCACAAAAATGACATTGCGCACACTCTTCACTATATCCATGTACACTGCTTTTTTGTCATAAATTAGAAAAATTTCACGAAAATACATGACAATTTTCTCAATCTTTAAACCCGGTAAAAAGAACATATATGAAATTACCTGATCGCGAAAAAGTATTTACCCTTTCCAAATATGAACATTTCCACATATAAAATAAATAAAATATCCAAAAAGTTTTACCTCTAAATCATCTATTACATTATACACATCACCAACGAATTCATACCGCAACCATTACAAATACTTAGTGTCAGATATTTAAATTATTTCCATGCACGTTTACTTCAACTAAAACGTATACCAAATTCCTACAAACATAAAATTCACAAAATAACTGTCATTTAATTAAAATATAATTAAATTCAAAAACACTACTTATAATATAAATGAGCACATACATTAAATTAATACATACATAAATACCCATTTCGAATTCACTTTAGTTACGGCCATGGGATCCAAAAATTCACGAACACTGTTTCACACAACACAGAATAAAGCCAAATACAAAACTTCCAGATTTTTACCCGATTTCCCCCCTTTTCCGATTAAAGAACCGTAATTTGTCCATTAATATCACATGACATATACCATGATCTCTCATTTCCCTCACACAAAATAATGCGTAATCGGAACTGAGTACTGCTCACATTATTAACAAAGTCCCAGGTAGTAACCTTTATCGCCTCCAAAATGTCGCCAAACTACCAGTTACCATATTGTAAAGATCAACCGAAAATTGTTATTAGCAATGATTTAGTTTAAAGTAATTAGGATTGTAAGGTAATTTTTATTAATTTAATGTATGTGCTTATTTATATTTTAAGTAGTGTTTTTGAATTTAATTCTATTTTAATGAAATGATAGTTATTTTGTGAATTTTATGTTTGTAGGAATTTGGTATACGTTTTAGTTGAAATAAACGTGCATGGAAATAATTTAAATATTTGATACTAAGTATTTGTAATGCTTGCGGTATGAATTCGTTGGTGACGTGTATAATGTAATAGATGATTTAGAGGTAAAAGTTTTTGGATATTTTATTTATTTTATATGTGGAAATGTTCATATTTGTAAAAGGTAAATACTTTTTCGCGATCAGGTAATTTCATATATGTTCTTTTTACCGGGTTTAAAGATTGAGAAAATTGTCATGTATTTTCGTGAAATTTTTCTAATTTATGAGAAAAAAGCAGTGTACATGGATATAGTGAAGAGTGTGCGCAATGCCATTTTTGTGCAATTCTGGGATGTTTTTTTAAGTAAAAATAAGTCGGCGTGTACATGGTTTATGTGTATGTGTTATTTTGAAAAACGCGTAAGGAGTATAGTATCGTGCACTTTTTCCCAATTTTGCAGTGAATATTTGTTATGATTAAGCAGTTTTGTTTGATAAAATTTCTAGCATAAGTGTAATTCGGCTAGTAGATTGTTGGAAGAAGTGTTCAGTAGATAAGAAGAAAAGAAACATGTCTTTACTTCGTGAAGACAAAATGGCGGCGGGGAAAAAAAAATAGAGGGTTGTTGTAGGAGAGTTGGTTGCCAAATTTTCGCCAAAAAATCGCCAAGTTACCATAATGTAAAGATTAACCAAAATATTATTGATTCTCTAAGATGACAGAATAGTTACAGTCTTCTGAATCTCGGTCACTGTCTGCTCTTCGTAATACTTTCCACATGAAATAGTTAACGTAAAGCTAGTTTCTTCTTTCCTCGGGTATCTCAGTCAACTGAAGTATAGGATTTGCTAATGACAATACAATATCTGTAACATTAAAACATATCAGGTATTTAGAAGCAAAATGTCAAATACATACCCAAGAAGTCTGATTAATTCACTTACGTGATGACGTACTTTAAAATCTCCCATGATGAGATTTAATATAAATATACCACCTTAGCGCGTCGGAGACGACACCATACCGAATAAAATTTCACTATAAATTTATATATTTTAGTTCATTCTTATCTTATTACAGGAGTAATGAAAGAAACACATATGTTGAAAATACTTTCTAAAAGTAAGTTCTAAAATGTATCTATTGACAACAAAATTATTTTTACAGCGCAGAAATAAAATTATTTACACCAAAACACAAATATACAGTTTAAATACAAGGGCGCCTTAAGATAAAGAGAAGTTGAGTTGTATTATTGACCAGAGTTAGGAATACCGTTACTGAATAAACAAGACAATCTAATTTCTTATATTAAAATATAGATCAAACTAAATTGTTATTCAGCAAAGAATAAGTAAAATTCTAGTATATAATAAGTTTTAATTTTGTGTAATTAATGAATTTTTTTTTAACATTTAAAAAAATTTATAAAGAATTTGCAACCATTAGATAATTTGATGATTAATAAAATGCAGTCTGAGTACATAACAATCTTCGTGTATATTTAATGACTTAATAAATACATGCGAATTTGTAACCTATTATTAGACCAATGCCTAAGAATAAGTTCATGGAAGTCAGATGAGCGCTAAAAAAAAACTTCATAATGTCACATTTGAAATTTTATTTCCCTTGTTTAAAAGAAATAAATAATATATAGGTATTATTCGAACTTAAAAGGAAATCTGAACTTTTAGGCTGGCCACATCAGATGTCTAACAAAAACGACCCTCCGAAGAAGAAGGAAAGAAGTGTTTCTATTCGTCGAGCTCACTCATGGCTCTGTTGGTTTCGTGTTGTTCGTTTAAAGCTCAATGATTTTTTCCCTGTTATAATGCTACTACCGTGAATAGAAATATATATCTATATATATAATAAAAGACATGTCAGATCTTTTTAAATCTGCTATTGGTTATTTTTCCAGCAACACACCAAGAGAAGAGCATGGGTTTGTAGGTGAAGTAGTAGAAATTGAAAAACAAAAATTGCGGGTGAAGAGAGTTATAGCCGAAGGTGAGACGCCCTCGTTTTTAACATATGTAATTTTTTAATAATATTTAATACATTTCATGTATAAAGTAACGTTTAATTTTACTTCTGGGAAAGCTCTTTCGTATATTTAAATATGTATAATAATTGAAACTTTAACTAAATTTATAATGAACTTTATTGCGTAAAAATAGTTTTTCTTTTACATTAGTATTGCATTTAATTTTTCTGAATTCTGAATTTTAATTTACTATGTAAATACTTTATTTTACTCCACATTTTTTTTTAAATGTTATTTTGGTAGCAATCTAATGCTATTCCATTAAAGTTGAATATTTTATAATTTATATAATTGTTAATTAACGTTTAAAATTTATGTGTAGTCTGAATTATATAAAATTATTCAGTTGATAACAGTCTGTAATTGTTTGCCTCCTGTTTTCCAAAGGTATTTTTTACTAATATTTAATATTTCAGTAAGTAAATAAATTATGGACACTTCTCTATGTTTTCATCATTAGTTTCAAATTTTGTTTTATTCCTCCCCTCCAAAACAATTAAGACAATTGAAGTCTACCAGTTTGATCTGTGTTGGAATATAGGCAAACAGGCTGCCTTCAAAATTGGTTTTCAAGGACTGGCTGCTTGTGTATCTTGAATCCATGTGTAACAGCTTCCATCAGAAAGTAGTCCACGAAGGCATTCTTCTCCTTAGGCAGATGGCCTTCATGCACTTTGCCATATTCAAGCACCATCAAAATAGAATTTATTTCAATTTTCGTGGTATCTTTGAAGTTTTTTTAAGGTAAAAAATAAATATTTGAATTTCACTAGTTTTAACTCTAGTTTGCTCACCCAAGTATATAATTAGCCAAGGTTATATAGTTATTAATAAGGACAAAAAGAAAGGTAATCTGTGCACTTTGAGAGAGTTGGACTTTTATCCCACTAGTTATTTTGATTCTATTTTAGTCGTCGGTTAAATAGCGTCGGTTAAAAATGAAGAAAAAATGAGAAAGCAATGATATAACAACATGCCAAATATTGTGGCTCGAGAATTTAACATTTGAAATATCGAGGCTTGAGATTTCTAGTTTTTGTTTGAAATACCATCTCATTATTTCTTTTGGCCGTATTTTGCCATTTTTTTTTAATACGAAGGACTACATGATTTTTTAGTTACCTAATGAAGAAGAGACTGCCATAAGATTCCATTGGGACAAAGGAATAATTGATAGCAGTTGACTTTGTTCTCAAAATTATTCGCTGAAGTTAATTTTTCACTCGAACAAAGCTCCTATATGGTGTTGCATATATTCTTGCTGTGAAAAAAAAAAAAAAAAAAAAAAAAGGATTGAGAAGCCAAACATGGTTAAAGGCTCGTGTCTCTTCTTCGTCAATGTCGTTCATTTTTTCTGTGGTATCAGAAATCGACGCCGCAGTTTGACAGAAATTGAATTTTGTCAACTTCAGTTAGAAATCAGCCATGATACGACAGTAAAACTGGAATAACTACTTTAGGGAGGTATGTGCAAATAGTTTGATGTCTCTTAAAAGAAATAAAATTGGTGAAGATGACAAAAGTCATAGAAAAAGACGAAAGTCTTTTTACAAAAAGTAAAAACAACATTGGATGTGTTCTTTGGAACAATGGGTGTTCGGGGGTTTTGCTGAAAAACAGAAAAAGGGTTTTCTGGTCACCGTTCCCAATCGTTGCGCTACAGCATTGATGACTGCCATCCAGGAAAACGTCGCAGATGGCAGCATGATATTATCAAACTGCTGGAAAGGATATAAGAAAGAGGAATTAAGAAATGCTAGGTATGAACATTTCACTGTAAATCACAATTACAATTTTATAGAGCCCAAAACCAACTGTCATACCCAACTGTTGAGTGATTGTGAGGCAAGGCTAAATGAAGTAATAAACGTCAGCAGGGCAGTGCTCGCCACCATTTAGAGTCGTATTTGATGGAATATGTGTGGTGACGGTTATATTCAAAAATTGGGGTAGAGTAGACTTTAAGGTACCCCTTGTATTATGGCAAAGTAGTTGTTTGCTTTATCGCCAAGTTGTTGTTTCGTTTATGGTAGCCTGATTAATTGAATGTTATGGAAACCCTATTGTGATGTAATCGGGTGCATGATTCTGGGAAATTTTGAATCATGGGATGTTTTGTAAGCGTTTTTGTGGTGTGTGTTAAAACCGTTTGAATGGGTTTGTAGGAAGAAAGGTTCAGATGGTCACTATGTGAAGCATTCGATTAGAAAGAGTACCTGGTTTGAAAAAAGTTATTTCAGTATGATTGATATTTTGATTTTTACGTGGCTCTTAGTGTACGAAGTACGAGTGTACGAAAATCATGGTAAGTGAATATTTGCTTTTGGTAGTGCTTAAATGTATAACATGTTTGGTTGATCTTTGGATTATGGTAACTTGGCGATTTTTTGGCGAAAAAATTTGGTGACCAACTCTGCTACAGCAACCTTCTATTTTTTTTTCACCGCCATTTGTCTTCACGAAGTAAAGACATGTTTCTTTTCTTTTTATTTACTCAACACTTTTTCCAACAATGTACTAGGCGAATTACACTGATGCTAGAAATTTTATGTAACAAAACTGCTTAATCATGACAAATAATAACTGCAAAATTGGGAAAAAGTGCAGAATCACAAACTCCTTGCGCGTTTTTCAGAATAGCACATACACATAAACCATTTACACGTCGACTTATATTTACTTAAAAAAACATCCCAGAATTGCACAAAAATGGCATTGCACACACTCTTAACTTTATACATCTACACTGCTATTTTCTCATAAATTACAAAAATTTGCAGGAAAATTTTCTTAATCTTTAAACTCGGTAAAAAGCACATATATGAAATTACCTGATCGCGAAAAAGTATATACCCTTTCCAAGAATGAGCATTTCCACGTATAAAATAAATAAAATATCCAAAAGCTTTTACCTCTAAATTATCTATTATATTATAAACGTCACCAACGAATTTATACGCAAACATTAAAAATAGTTACAAATACTTAGTGTCAAATATTTAAATTATTTCCATACACATTTACTTCAACTGAAACGTATACCAAATTCCTACAAACATAAAATCCACAAAATAACTATCATTTAATTAAAATATCACTAAACCATGTACACGTCGACTTATTTTTACTTAAAAAAACATCCCAGAATTGCACAAAAATGGCATTGTGCACACTCTTCACTATATCCATGTACACTGCTTTTTTCTCATAAATTAGAAAAATTTCACGAAAATGCATGAAAATACTCAACGTATACTACTCAAACGTATTCCAAAATTTTACAAATATATAACTCACAAAATCACGATCATTAAATTAAAATATAATTAAATTAAAAAACACTACTTAAAATATAAATAAGCACATACATTAAATTAATAAAAATTAGATTACAATCCTAATTACTTTAAACTAAATCATTGCTAATAACAATTTTCCAATAATACCACATATTTATTTACTCCTTACATTTAGAACAACAATGCATAAAAATAATATGCTCAAATGATTAAAAATACTAACTTACCTAATCTTCTTCAGAATCTTCATTACTTGGCTGCAGTACTACTGCTAATTTCTAAATCCTAAATCCAGTAGTCAACTGGAAGTCTATTCACCAAGTAATAAGAAATTAATAAAATTTCACCTATACTCAAACTACTTTAAGTAAACCACGTACCCTTCCTTACACTCCTTTTCACAAAATGTCCATTTTCACCATATTTCATGCACCACCATTTAAACTTAACTGTAATATCCTTCCTTTCACACAATCTCATTATTATTATCAGATAAACGCATTAAAAATTTAGAATTCACTTTACATAGCGCCATGCAATCCGAAAATTAATCAACACTATTTCACACAACACACAATGAAGCTTTTCCAAATTAACCCCCTTTTCCGATTAAAGAACTGTAATTTGTCTATTAATGTCACGTTTCACACAACACAGAATATAGCTAAATACGAAATTTCCATATTTCCCCCCTTTTCCGATTAAACAACTGTAATTCTTCCATTAATGTCACGTGACATATCTCATGATCTCTCATTTCCCTCACACAAAATAATGCGTAATCGGAACTGAGTGCTTCTCACATTATTACCAAAGTCCTACGTAGTAACCTTTATCGCCTCCAAAATGTCGCCAAACTACCAGTTACCATATTCCAAAGATCAGCCACATGTTTTTCCTTTTTTATGTTATTTTATTGTTTGGTTTAAAATGTATTTTATTGAGATTATGTATTTTTTTGTTTGCCTATATTGTAGACTTTGGTGCTCCTTTGACTTTTTAAGTGAAAATATATTGATGTGTACATGGACAAAGTAAAAGGAGTGTGCAATGCAATTTTGTGCAATCCTGGGATTTTTTTTAAGTGAAAATAGGTCGACGTGTACATGGATAAAGTTAAAAGAGTGCGCAATGCATTTTTGTGCAATTTGAGGATTTTTTTTTAAGTGAAAATAGGTCGACGTCTACATGGATAAAGTCAAAGGAGTGCGCAATGCCGTTTTTGTGTAATTCGGTGTTTTTTTTCAAGTGAAAATAAGTCGATGTGTACATGGATACCGAGTTTGTGCAGTTGTTTGTCTTGTTATTTTGGCTTTGTGTAGCGGTGATTTTTGGCGCAAAAATTGCCACTTCGCAGGACAAAATAACGAGTCGAAGAATTGGACAAAATCGGTATGTATGTAACGCCAAATTTCGCCAAGGAGTACCCTAAACTATACTTTTACTAAAAATTGAAATTGTATGATATTCAATGATATTTTTAATTTTATGCCACCTGTTTAGATTGAATTTCAATCTGTTTAGTTATTTTTTACGCGTAGACTATTCGGCTAATCTTTGGAATATGGTAACAGGTAGTTTGGCGACATTTTGGAGGCGATAAAGGTTACTACCTAGGACTTTGGGAATAATGTGAGAAGTACTCAGTTCCGATTACGCATTATTTTGTGTGAGGGAAATGAGAGATCATGAGATATGTCATGTGACATTAATGGACGAATTACAGTTCTTTAATCGGAAAAAGGCATAAATTTGGAAAAATATCTGTAGTACAATCAAAAGTCGTTAATCCGGACTCGTCGGGACTTCGGCGATTCTGGATTATCGATTTTTCCGGATTATAAATCATTAGTTTAAATCTGGTACGATGGCATGCAGAAATTATAAAATTAAAAATATGAAACCGTAATTTATAAAATAAAGAACAATTATGATCTAAAGGGTATCAAAATTTACAAAAAAAAAAAAAAATAAAAAATAAAAAAGCTTAATATTTATTTGTTTACTTTATTAAACTTTTCTTTCAATATAAGTTGTTAAAGTTGCTTTGTTTTTTATGTGATAATACATTCTCTTTAATTCTTTAAACAGACATAATTTCTTGTTTAGTTACAAAGTTCCGCTGTTCAAGTCCTATAATTGCTGTGTCGAGAATACCGACTAATTTGTCAATTGAAATTTTTTCTTTTTCAATAACCTCTGTTACTTCTTTGCTATCGGAAGCGAATTATAATGACGAGGAATTTGATTTAAATCATATCAAAGATGGAGTACATCGAGATGTATTACTACATTTAATAAGGAATTATAAGCCAAATAAAATAAAAACATCTGCCCTGAAGATAAGGATAGTGCTGACAGATCAACTTCCAATTCATTGCATTGCGTGGTGGCGCCGCGGCGTTAAAGATAAACAAAGTTTAGATAAACAAAGGATATGCCTTTATCCATTTTTTGTAGAAATTCCATTTTTTGTTTAATGAACTTTGAAACATACTTTCGCTTTGTAGATCATTTACATATTAATAAATATATATCAGAAATTTTATTTGACATAATCGAAAGTTCATGCTTACTTTTATAAAATTGCTCTAACAGTCTGCAAAAAATAATAAGCCGGATCCAATTCAAAGATTAAGGAACAATGCAATCTGCAACATTAACTGAAATAGATAATTAAATAATTTTAGCTTAGCTTATACATTAAACGTCCGTTATACATTAAACGCGTCAAAGCGACGCATGCGCAGAAAGTTTGAAGCTTTGAGGTTCGGATTATAGAACATTTCGGATTATGGGTGTCCGAATTAACGACTTTTGACTGTACTATATTATTTTGTATTAAGCTTCATTGTGTGTTGTGTGAAAGAGTGTTGATTAATTTTTGGATTGCATGGTGCTATCTAAAGTGAATTCTAAATTTTTATTGCGTTTATCTGATATTTGAAAAGAATTGGTTGAATGGTGTATGAGTGTAGGATTAATTGCGGATAAGTATGAATGTCCAACATGTGGGAATGAAATGAGATTGTGTGAAAGGAAGGATGGCTGATCTTTGGAATATGGTAACAGGTAGTTTGGCGACATTTTGGAGGCGATAAAGGTTACTTATCTAGGACTTTGGGAATAATGTGAGAAGTACTCAGTTCCGATTACGCATCATTTTGTGTGAGGGAAATGAGAGATCATGAGATATGTCATGTGACATTAATGGACGAATCACTGTTCTTTAATCGGAAAAGGGGTTAAATTTGTAAAAATATCTGCTGTACAGCATTAGTTTCATTCTATGTTCTGTGAAACAGTGTTGTTTAATATTTGGATCCCATGGCCGTATACAGTCAAAAGTCGTTAATTCGGACACCCATAATTCGGAATGATCTATAATCCGGACCTCAAAACTAAAAACTTTCTGCGCATGCGCCGCGTTGACACATGCGCATAGGCGTTTACGCGTGCGCGTAAGACCTTTTACGACTGCGCATATGAGTGTGCGCAAGTGCAGAATACGTTTTCGCGTGCGCGTTTTATGTATAATGGACGTATAAGCTAAAATTATCTAATTATCTATTTCAGTTAATGTTGATGATTGCGTGGTTCCTTAATTTTCGAATTGGATCCGGCTTATTATTTTTTGCAGACTGTAAGAGCAATTTTATAAAAGTAAGCTTAAACTTTCGATTATATCAAATAGAATTTCCGATATATATTTGTTAATACGTAAAGGATCTAAAGCGAAAGTATGTTTTGAAATCCGAAATCTGTTTATCAATTTCCAGCTGCTCGGCGGGGGGATCACCGCAGCGGGCGCGTAATGAATTGGAAGTTGATCTGTCAACACTATCCTTATCTTCAGCGCAGATGTTTTTATTTTATTTGGCTTATAATTCCTTACCAAATGTAGTATTTCATCTCGATATGCTCCGTCTTTGATATGATTTAAAACAAGTTCCTCGTCATTATAATTCGCTTTCGATAGCGAAGAAAGTGACAGAGGTTATTGAAAACGAAAAAATTTCGATTGACAAATTAATCGGTGTTCTAGACACAGAAATTATAGGACTTGAACAGCGGAACTTTGTAACTGAACAAGAAATTATGTCTGTTTAATAGAATTAAAGAGAAAGTATTATCACATGAAACGAAGCAAAACTTAAACAACTTACATTGAAAGAAATGTTTAATAAAGTAAACAAATAAATATTAAGCTTTTTCTTTTTGCAAATTTTGATACCCTTTAGATCATAATTGTTCTTTATTTCATAAATTACGGTTTCATATTTTTAATTTTAGAATTTCTGCATGCCATCTTACGAGATTTAAACTGATGATCTATAATCCGGAAAAATCGATAATCCGGAATCGCCGAAGTCCCGACGAGTCCGGATTAACGACTTTTGACTGTATAAAGTAAATCTAAAATTTTTATTGTGTTTATGTGTAGTTGAAAAGAACTGCTTAATTGCGGATAAGTATGAGTGTCGAACATGTGGGTGTGAAATGAGATTCTGTGAAAGGAAGGATATTACAGATAAGTTTGAATGGCGGTGCTAGAAATCTGGTGAAAATGGACATTTTGTGATCTGCCATGCACTCAAGATTCTGTAGAAGATTAGGTAAGTTAGTATTTTTAATTATTTGAGGATATTATTTTTATGCATTGTTCTAAATGTAAGGAGTAAATAAATTAATATGGTATTATTGGAAAATTGTTATTAGCAATGATTTAGTTAAAATAATTAGGATTGTAAGCTAATTTTTATTAATTTAATGTATGTGCTTATTTATATTTTAAGTAGTGTTTTTTAATTTAATTATATTTTAATTTAATGCTCGTGATTTTGAGAGTTATATGTTTGTAGTATTTTGGAATATGTTTGAGTAGAAGTAAATGTGCGCATGGAAAGAATTTAAGTATTTGACACTAAGTATTTGGAAGCATTTTTAATGTTTGCGTTAGAAATTGGCAGGTGAGGTTTATAACAGATAATTTAGAGGGAAAGGTTTTTGGATATTTTATTTATTTTATACGTGCAAATGTTCATCCTTGGAAAGGGTATATACGTTTTCGCGATCAGATAATTTCATATGTGTCTTTTTTACCGAATTTAAAGATTCGCAAAATTTTCATGCATTTTCGTGAAATTTTTCTAATTTATGAGAAAAAAGCAGTGTACATGGATATAGTGAAGAGTATGTGCAATGCCATTTTTGTGCAATTCTGGGATTTTTTTTAATTAAAAATAATTCGACGTGTACATGGTTTAATTATATTTTAATTAAATGATAGTTATTTTGTGAATTTTACATTTGTAGGAATTTGGTATACGTTTTAGTTGAAGTAAACGTGCATGGAAATAATTTAAATATCTGACACTAAGTATTTGTAATGGTTGCGGTATGAATTCGTTGGTGACGTGTATAATGTAATAGATGATTTAGAGGTAAAAGTTTTTGGATATTTTATTTATTTTATATGTGGAAATGTTCATATTTGGAAAGGGTAAATACTTCTTTGCGATCAGGTAATTTCATATATGTTCTTTTTACCGGGTTTAAAGATTGAGAAAATTGTCATGTATTTTCGTGAAATTTTTTTAATTTAAGAGAAAAAAGCAGTGTACATGGATATAGTGAAGAGTGTGCGCAATGCCATTTTTGTGCAATTCTGGGATGTTTTTTGAAGTAAAAATAAGTCGACGTGTACATGGTTTATGTGTATGTGTTATTTTGAAAAACGCATAAGGAGTATGGTATTGTGCACTTTTTCCCAATTTTGCAGTGATTATTTGTCATGATTAAGCAGTTTTGTTAGATAAAATTTCTAGCATAAGTGTAATTCGGCTAGTAGATTGTTGGAAGAAGTGTTCAGTAGATAAAATAAAAGAAACATGTCTTTACTTCGGGAAGACAAAATGGTGGCGGGAAAAAAAATAAAGGGTTGCTGTAGGAGAGTTGGTCGCCAAAAAAACGCCAAGTTACCATAATGTAAAGATCAACCTACTTTTTCGTGATCAGGTAATTTCATATATATGCTTTTTACCGAGTTTAAAGATTAAGAAAATTTTCCTGCATTTTTGGGCAAATTTTTTTAATTTATGAGAAAATAGCAGTGTAGATGGATAAAGTTAAAAGTGTGTGCAATGCCATTTTTGTGCAATTCTGGGATGTTTTTTTAAGTAAAAATAAGTCGACGTGTAAATGGGTTATGTGTATGTGCTATTCTGAAAAACGCGCAAGGAGTTTGCGATTGTGCACTTTTTCCCAGTTTTGCAGTTAATATTTGTCATGATTAAGCAGTTTTGTTACATAAAATTTCTAGCATAAGTGTAATTCGGCTAGTAGATTGTTGGAAAAAGTGTTGAGTAAATAAAAAGAAAAGAAACATGTCTTTACTTCGTGAAGACAAAATATCGGCGAAAAAAAAATGGAGGGTTGCTGTAGCAGAGTTGGTCACCAAATTTTTGCCGAAAAATCGCGAAGTTACCATAATCCAAAGATCAACCGGAAGGATATTACAGATAAGTTTGAATGGCGGTGCAAGAAATCTGGTGAAAATAGACATTTTGTGAAACGGAGTGTAAGGAAGGGTACGTGGTTTGCTGAAAGTCGCTTGAGTATGGGCCAAATTTTATTAATTTCTTATTAGTGGGTGAATAGAATGCCAGTTGACTACTGGATTATTTAATCTATAAGAAAAGTTTATCCGAACGGAGTTGTGGAGATTTTTTATGAAACCATTTAAAAATTATTTAAATTAGTTGTAAAATTTTTCATTTAAAAAAAAAAATTGTTACTCATCAGATTCAGATTGTGTATTCGGCCGTCATGCAGGTTGCGCTTAAGGCTATTGTCTTATTATATGCTAATTGTCTGGCATAGCCTTTGTTTAGAATATAGAGAAAAATATGAGGTTGAAGTAAAAGAAAAGTACCATAAAAATATTTTCCTTTATGGATTGGATGTGAGCTATAATAACCTAAATGTGAATGATTTTAGGAGTTGATAATTTTTCGTTAAAGCTTCTAAAAATTCTGGGAAAATATAAAAAAATACCAAAAAAAAAAGTTTCTGTTGATTATATCTATACAATTTATTATATTTGATTTTCATGCCGTTGGATGTTTGCTGTAGCAGTGTAATAACATTTAAATGTATAGGAAATTGGACAAGACCATAAGGGCTGTTCATTTTAAGCATGCTTTGTTGCAATGGGGGTTCGGTTGTATTTAAATGTGTGCAAAATTGAAATCATAAATTTGTAACAAACTTAAATTTAAATGGCTCTGGAGTTAACTAATGATCTTGATGAATCCTGAAGACTGCTATGACTTGCATTATGGAATAGCACACTCCTTAATTGTGCTAAAAATATTGTCTCTTTATGATGCAGATGAGATCAAGTATTGCAGTTTCAGGCTTATATTTATATCACCATATTTATTGTTTTTATGCATCTGTATGAATTTATAGCAATTCTAATTTAGTAGGAACACACTTTTCAGTTTTAGTAGTTGTAAATAGAAAAACTGATTCAGATTATTAGATTTTCTGTCATTAAAAAAAAAATTCCAAATTTTATAGGTGGTTTTGGATATGTGTTTGTTGCTCAAGATATTTCTACTGGTGTGGAGTATGCATTAAAGGTAAGAATAAATTAATTTTTTATCCTAATTTGTTTTCATATTAGAATATGAGGCTTTAGTGTAGAATTGGGTGCTCCTTCGATTGGCGACATTTAAAAAAAAATTTTGGCGATGAAACCTCACTTCTGGTTACCATGATAGTTTTAACTTTGTTTTAGCGTCCCGATTTTATTTAAATGAAAATAGATTGATGTGTACATGGACATATTTAAGGTAGTGCACAATGCCTAGTTTGTGCAATTCTAGGATTTTTTTTAAGTAAAAACAGATTGATGTGTACATGGACACAGATCTTATTCAATTCTTCGACTTCTTGTTTTACTTTTGTGTAGCGGCCACCTTGAAATTCTGACTTCCTGGCGCCGATCTTGGTGTCAAAAAAGAATCGTGAATAAACAAGGGGCACCCAATTGTAAACTTTTACCGAATATGAAAATAAATTTCTCCTGATAATCCTTTAGTGCATCATGTAGTATTGTTTTTTTATTTATGTTTTTGTTTTAGAGGCTTCTAGCAGGTGATAATGACACCAGCAAGACTATTCTTCGAGAAATTAAATTTTTGGTATCCTTTTTTTTTTTTTTTTTTTTTTTTTTGTGTGTGTGTGTACGTGAATTTTTATATTGTCATAATAAAAATTTAAGTTATTGTAATTATTGCTTGATGTATGTTTTATATTTTGCAAAGGCTATTAATGATTATGATTATTTAATTAACATTTACTATTCTGTAAATCTTAATTAAATAATCATTCATCATTTTATTATTTATTAAGATTATTAAATCTTAATAAATAATTAATAAAATGCATTGCTTCATAATCATCATTAAATTTCTTTTGTTAATGAATGCTTAGATTTTTTCACTATTTATTTATGAGTAAAAGTTAATGTATCCCAGAAAGGGCAGGGTAAAATGTATGACTATTTTTATTGCATTCTGTTACTGATTTAAATCTCTCTGTAGAATCATATTTTAAATTTAGTTACCTTTATTTAAATGTTATAGATACTGTTATATCAGGTTGTAATGAAAGATTTTCACTAGGAAACATTCTTAATAAAGTTAGAAAAAAAAAAAAAAAAAAAAAAAAAAAACATGAAAGCAGGACTTTTATTGTGAGTAGTAATCACCATCAAAATGTATGATTTTCTCCCAAGGGTTTGGTAATTTTTCAAAGCCTTCTGTCCGCTGCAAGTCCAAAAACAGGTCAACCTCATTTCGAATGTCCTGTGCAGAATGAAAGAAAGCACTAGTAAGATGTAGTTGCAGGTGTGAAAAAAGTAGAAGTCCGAAGGAGTGATGCTGGGGCTATATGGTGGGTGTAGCAAAAGATCCTATTTCAAGTCAAGTACAGAGTAAATCCAATGAATGCAGACGCATTTGGTCTTGCATTATCTTGATGGAACATTATATTTGGCTAATCTTTGGAATATGGTAACAGGTAGTTTGGCGATATTTTGGTAAGGCAATAAAGGTTACTAGCTAGGACTTTAGCAGTGTACATGGATAAAGTCAAGTGCGCGCAATGCCATTTTTGTGCAATTCTGGGATGTTTTTTTAAGTGAAAATAGGTCGACGTGTACATGGATGATACCGTGTATGTGCAATTCTTAAAAACGCGGCCAGCAGTGGGCGATTCTGCACTTTCTCCCAATTTCACACCTAATCTTCGTCATGATTAAGCACTTTTGTTTCATAAAAGTTCTAGCATAAGCCTAATTCGGCTAGCAGATTGTTGGAAAAAAAATCGTTAATAATAATAATAATAATAATAATAATAATAATAAAAAAAAAAAAAAAAAACACTTCGTAAAAACAAAATGGCGTCTAGGAAAAAAAAAAAAAAAAAACTAGCAGATTACTGTAGCAGGGTTGATCACCAAATTTTTGCCAAAAAGTCGCCAAGTTTCCATAATCCCAAAATTAATCTTATATTTTTGTACTGGAACCCAGTTTGACGTTTTTCCTTGATAGCAACATCAACATGGACTAGCATTACTGTCAAGGGTTTTACCCTTTTCCAGATATTCTTTCTGGTTAATGCTACGGCAATTCCATCATATATAAAGTATGATATTTTTGTCAGTCAAATTGCACTTTGCGATACTGCCAATGGGCTCACAGTGTAATGACAACCCTCTTTTTGGCCTGTGTTGTTGAAATAAATCAGTTTTTCATCACAAGTGACGGTCCAGTCCAGAATTTTGTTCCTGCATTGATATTCGAGCAGATTAGTGTAGGCTCGAACACGGCTGTTGACATCAGTATGTACATACATACATATGTATGTATCTCATATAACTCAAAAACAAGCAGCCTCTGAATGTTGAAATTTTGTATATGAGACTATAATGTGTAGTTTTGCACCTCCCTTTTTGGTTATAATTGGCCACACCAAAAGGATATAAATGTTAGTATGCATGCAATAGTTGCTTTAGTTAATCTGCATGCAATAGTTGTAGAATTATTAACAATTTCAAAGTTGTTTAAGTGTAGCTAAGCCTAATAGAGCAGCCATAGTTGTTTATATTTGAAACTTGGCAGAATATCGAATTAAATCAGTTTCTGCACCTTCAACATCTTTTTGCTGGGTGGAAGTAAACTTTCAGTTTTGTTCATTAAAAAATCTGCCTTCTTGCCCCTCACCAAATTGCTTGTTTTTACGTAGAAACTCTAATTTTAATTAATTTTTTTTTTAAATTGTTTTATCTGTATTTGGTTTTCTATGTTTTTCTCCTTTTTTCAGTTTTTAATGAAGATATTTTGAGTTTTTATGTATTTTTGCCTTGTCGCAAATTGAGAACTTACTTAATTGAATGAGAAATATCTCTCCATTTAAATTCGAGGAGATAATGTTAAATGAAAGCAGCAAAAGAATGCATATAATTGAATAGGCCATAAAAGGAAGTCATGTGGGTGTCCACATCAGGTTTTTTAAGTATGTGCTTCTTGCACATACTTAAAAACTACTTCTAGCACATAAAATGGTATGTAATCTTGATTTATAATAATGGTGTTGAACGTGTATCTAGAATTTGAATCATTTATTAAATTTCAGTTAAAATATATAATATAATATTTATTTATTACATATTAGTTATATGTGTCATTGCTTTGTTTCTTGTACTCTTCCTTTGCCCTTTCCTAGAATATTAATGCAAATCCTTGACTGTAAAATTGTTAGTGTAAATCCCAAGTTGTTAAATTTCACAAATTTTGACTATCTATTCTGTGGCTGCTCTATAATTCCCTTCTCCTTGATAAAATTACTGGCAGCTTTTTTGAGGTGTTGTTGCTATCGGAGGATTAAAAAAAAAATGATTTATTTAATGTTTTAAGAAAGAAGGAACTTTGAAAAAATATTTTGCTTTTAATCAGCAGGTTTGATGTAGATGATGAGATTCTAGGAAAAATAAACTGCATATTGAATAGTTGTCTTCTTTATTAAATTACTGTACAAGTCTTTATGTATTGTTAATACAATGAAAAAATATATTAGCAAAATTTTTTATTACCATTTGCCATTGCTGTTTTCAATAGTTTGTTTTAAATATATATTAAATATATTTTGTGTTATATTGATTAAGACATAAAAGATTAATTCTTGAATTAGGCTAACTACTGTAACTACTTCATTTTAAATGTTTAGGCATTTTAAACAGAATCTGAAAACAAAGATTTTAGTGCAGTTTTAAAATATATAAAAATCATGATCAGAAAATTATGCTATACTAAAAAGTTGTTCCTATTATGTACATAATTGCAATTTTTTAAAAGTTTGGTATTTAATGACATGTAATTTAATTTTTGAATTTTTTAAGTTGTTAGACTTTTTAGATTATAATAGGTCATCCAAAAAGTTGTGGAGTTATTTTATGATAAATATAAATGAACCAGTACATAAACATAAGAAACTTTCATTGAATCACACGAGTACCATTTTATTCTATAACTTTTTTGCCATCTCTCAAGCAATTGAAAAATTCCTATTGACAAGTGTCGTTAGGTTTACTCATTAGGAAGTTCCTGACCTACTTTCCAAAGAAGTGAACTCCAGGCTATTCAGAAAATTTTATGGTGGCCTAAAGGGATGAAAATCTAAAAGTGCAAGTTCTGGTGAATATGGAGGTGATATAAAACATTTCAGCCATACTTAAAAAGTTTTTTTGGGACATTCATTAAAATGTAGTGCCGAGCTATTTCAAGATTGAAGAGAATCAGGGCTGGGTAGGGAAAACGACCGACTCCGACTCCTGGAATTTTAATGACTCCGACTCCTTCATATATATGTAAACATATACACATGGGTACAACTTTTTTTTTTTTTAATTATAAAAGAAGTAATAGATGCTACAGAAAAAAATTGATGCGTAGCAAATTTTTTTATATTAATTAACATTTATTATGAAATGGAAAAACTGGAATTAGCAATTTTTAAAAAACAGTAAAACTTCCGCAAGATCTTCTTTGTTAGAGGACCATAGATCCAATTTGATAAACTTCAGAACTGAGGAGAGTGTTTCCACACTGACTTGAGTAGGAAGAAGAGCTGTTACTGTTACGGCTACTTCCTTTAACTTTTCAGGATAGATTTTTATAAGTTCTAAAAGAGGTGTCTTGCAAGAACAATCATATTTATCTATTTCTTCAAATGCGGCGTATAAATCTTGTTTGTATTTTTTCATTTTTATATCTAAAACCTCTTTATTCGCTTTGCCTTAGCCTTTTCAATGTTATCCAAATATTTCTCAAAATCTAATTATCAGTGGAAGAGGATGAGAGAGACTCAGTTGCAATATCTGCAGTTTGACTGTCCTGATTTGAATACTCCAGTTGTTATGAGAATAATTTCATTCTTAATGAAAGTTCATAGAAAGCTTTCTTTGCCTTTTTAATTTTTTTGTCATCCAACAAAGTTCGGCATTTTGGATCTACATATATTGAACCCAGCACGATCTTATTGTCTAGCAAACTATTTTTGCTTTTCTTCATTAAAGAAATGATTCATTCTGAAATAAACCCTTCATTTCAGAAAGAACAAACCTTACATTCTTCCAGTCTTGCCTCTTGTTACTTCTCAGATTGTAGCTTTTTGATGCTATATACGTTATAGAAAGAAGAGTTTCCAATTCTTCAAGATCATTCCACTGTCATTCTGTTAGTGAAACATTAGGGTTATCTATACCTAACATTCTCGTCCCCTGTTAATTCTTTAGGTTTTAGTTTTTTTGTGGCTATATGCGGTGTTGAAAAAAGGATTTCCAGTTCTGCAAGATCATTCCACAGTCTTTCTGTTAGTGAAATATTAGGATTATTTACATATTCTGAAAACGATCTTAATCCTAACAACCACTAGATCATCAAATATGTACTTCTCCATTGCGTTGCTCCTTTTCCTGTTTGCTTTCTAAGAATAGCATCAAATTCGGGAGTACTTGCTGCTTACCTAAATACACCAACGAGATTAGTAACTAAATGAATCAGTTATATCAATAATGGCAAATATCACATCCGTCCTGCTCCCTTGTATTTATTTACTAATATGACAATAAAACAGAAAATAACTATTTATTAATGTATATAGTTTATAAAAATATTATCTCAGTTTGTCATTAATTTTTTTTAATTCACTTTAATTTCATTTCAAATTCAAACTGTTCAACAAAAACTGAGTTGGAGTCTATGTGCTTTTTAGTGACTCTGACTTCTTTTATCCCAAAATCTTTCCGACTCGGACTCCCCAGCCCTGAAGAGAATACTTCAAAGATTTTTCAGTTTCGATTTCTGCTTTTTAAACTGCTATTTGGAAGCAGTATTTTACAAATTTACTCCTGGTTTGGTGGCAACAATTTGGAGTGTACGATTTCTTCATAATATCAACATATACAAAGTATTATCTTTGGGGGATGCAACCTTCGTGGTCTTACTAAAGAAGGTTCTTTTGGGTTGCCCTATCTTTTTCCTGTAATGCTATTATATGGTGCTCACATCTGATCTCCAGTAATAAGCTATTTCAAGAAAAGTTTAAAACATTTTTTTCAGCAGAAAATCACATGCCAAAACTCGGGCAAGCATATTCTGCTCTGTTAAAGTATGGTTTAAGTCAGCGGTTCTCAATCTTTTGATTAATGCGCACCATCTAAACAAAAATTGAAAAACCTTTAGTACCAGCACTAAAAAGTACTACTACCACTGCCGCTCTTGAACGAAGCTCATATCGCATAAATTTGCGAGTGTTAAAGAAAAAAAGCTCAGTCAGGATGTTGAGGTTTTAATTTTTGAATTTAATAGTTAAAAATACTTTGCTTCTTTTTGTATCACCTATATTTCTATTGCATACCACCGGTTGAGAAGCCTTGGTCTAAGTATTGTAGCAGCTTACATATCCAGTTTTCTTCAAATGATCATTTACTGAATTTTTTAGAATATTTATTCTATCTGATAGTTCCTGAATTGTAACTTCAATTTTCAGTGATAGCTTCTTTTAATGAGTTCTTTACAGAGGATGATCATCTAGGCATTGTCTTCAAGGCTAAACCACACTTAAACTTCTGAAACCACTTTTGAACTGTGTCACAAGCTTCAGCACTTTTCCCACATATAGTGTAAATTTTATGAGCAGTCTGATTACAGTTTTTTCTTTTTTTAAAATAAAAGAGCATAATATGACAAAAATGAACTTTTGGGTTCCTCATAACTAGCACTGCACTGAATGAAATTATGCGATGCACATGCTAGAATTATGGATTGTGTTTAAACATCCGTTTCAATCAAGGCCACCCTGTATCAGCAGTAACAAAATAATAGGAAGAAAATGTACTTTGTTTTGAAGAACTGTTGAATTTTTTGGATGGCTCAATATAAACTGTTTGCCATCCAAACTTCAACACCATGAAGGAAGCATCTAAATGACATGAAACTTGCATCATGTGTACATGATGCAGGATATATACCACAATGGAATTTGCATATGATTATGATTTCAGTGCATGTGCACATCATAGGCGACTGCACATCATAGACTCCTTACCATCTGTATGTAAAGGAAAGAAAGATGATGCTGTTTTGAATAACGTGAATTATTTTCTCATGAGAATTTTTGTGTGTGCAACTTCAGTAATCTTTATGGAAAAATACAGGTATCATTTGAGCATGTTTCTGAGTTCAACCTAGGCAGAATCGTTGCATATAGAGATGGCGAATTATCCTTCTTGCCAAAGTAGCCAAGCAACAATCATGCAAATATAGAATTAGTGGATGCAGAAAGGAATGACTGATGGATGAGAGCAGTTGCGACCACCTTATCCCATCAACTTTGTGGGAAGACAGGCATATTATTGTGTTCATGGCACCAAAAGAATGCATTGCCACACTCGCAACTATATCGTAATGAATGCAGTCTGTAATAGAACAATCGGTGTCTGCATGAACATTTTGATGTCATTTAAAGTATAGAGGACTGTCATCTTCTTCTTACCTTTAAACAATAGATGTTTACATCTGAAGTGATGCACTGGATGTTGGAAAGGGATATTCAAATAGCATGACATTGTGTTTTCGGATGAACCATGTTTCTGCCTGCAGTGCCACATTAGTCAGATTAGAGTTTAGAGACACCAGATGCATACTAGTTGTATATTGTCATACTAGTCCAGCACATGGTGTTATGATGTGGGCTGATATTGAATTCCACTCCTGCACCCCTAGTACGCATTATTGGTACACTTAATCAGCCAATCTCTGTCTCCTTTCTTATTTTCAGGGCTTGCCTGCAGCCACATTTCAACAGAACAGTATGTGACCGCACATTGCATACAATATTCAAGGTTTCTTCTTAGCCTACCATGTTGCATTATTACGCTGGTCTTTCCTCCATATCTGTTGTCCATTGAACATGTTTGGTCAATGACTGAAGAGCATCTGGTCCAGCATACCACACCTGCGAGTACACCAGATGAATGTGTTATGTGTGGAGACAGCATGGACTGCTATTTCCTAACAACACATCGAAAGACTCTTTTCCTCAGTACCATGGTATGTAGCAGTAGTTATTGACAAGCATGGAGGCAACACTTATTACCGATTTTCTCGTCACCGTCACTTCAAAGAAGTCTGTATTTCCAATCATTTAACATTAATACTATGTGTAATCTCTGAAATAAATTTGGCTTTGATAGCTCTTGTCTTCCTTCATGTTGTATTTTGGATGGAAAGCAGTATATTTAAAAAATATACAGTATTAAGTGTTG
The DNA here is from genome assembly GCF_044657685.1 of Stegodyphus dumicola. NCBI lineage: Eukaryota > Metazoa > Arthropoda > Arachnida > Araneae > Eresidae > Stegodyphus > Stegodyphus dumicola. Next base: position 34,199,534 of record NC_140772.1, read on the forward strand.
AGATCCAGATTAATCAGGACTTCAGCAATTCGAGATTTGGGATTTTTCTAGATATTGGATCATGAGTTTAAATCTAGTAAGATGATATGTAGAGATAATAAAATAGATATAAAATAGTAATTTATGAAATAATGAAGCATTTATGACCTTAAGAGAATCAAAATTTACGGAAAAAGGGGGGAGGCTCAATATTTATTTGTTTGCTTTATGAAATGTTTCTTTCAGTGGCTTCATTTTTAGAGCTAATATTTTCTCTTAATTCTGTAGACAGACACAATTTCTTGTTTAATAATCATGTTCCATTGTTCAACTCGACTAAGTGCTATGTCAAGAATTCCCACTAAATTGCCAATCGACATTTTTTCGTTTTCACTAATCTTTCTTTTTTTTTCTTCAGTATTATTGGTAGTGTTGTTTTGTGGCTTTAGAATGGTATTACAGATTTTGCTATTCTTTAATTGAATAATGATTGGGGCATTGTTATCAAAAATGGAAATTCTATCATATCATATTCAGTTATTACCACTTCTCTACAAATTCCATTAATTGGAAAATGTCACTTTTTGTTTCTGATATCTAAAAACCTTCAGGTTCGCAGCTGTCATCATAAAACTTAACTGCATGTGCTATGCACTATTGTTAGTGTATCCATTAGTGATAAAAGTGCCCCTTTAAATTCTAAAAGTTTGGCAATATCTAAATTTTGCATCCCAGTGCCTTTCCTAAATTCTAAAGTTTTTGCAATCCCATAATTTTCTTTGCTCATTTGCTTGCTTAATTTTCTTTTCTCTAAATTCCAAAAAAATTGCCTTCCCTAAATTCTGCTATCTGAACCAGCTCTGGCTCTGGTCTTAGGCTTTTCAGAATAAGATATTGGTTATTCTTAGTTCAAGATCCTTCAAAAAAAAAAAAAAAAAAAAAAAAAAAAAAAAAAAAAAATTTTTTTTTTTTTTTTTTTTTTTTTTCACGTGAAGCGAAATTTCTGTTAAATTTCAAAAAATCATCATCAACATATTCAGTACTTCTCAGCACAATTAACTGAAGTCTGTAATCATCACAAAGCGTATTGTCAACATAAAAGGTTGCTGTGTTCTTTGGTATTCAGTTACTAACATTGAAAGAAAATATGTTTAGATATTGCTGTGTGAGATATTTCTCAGCCTGCCATACAATGATAATTATGCTGTGATTAAAGCAAAAATAACAATGATTTGCTAGGTTGGCATCAGGGATATAAATTTAAATTATTCATTGGCTGTAAAATGAATGATATTTTGGTGTAGAATGATTCAATTCGAGATGTATGCCAAGCAAAAAATGCAGCTACGAAGCCTAATTATTAATCGTACAGATTTATGCTAATAAATGATTGCCTGTTCATTACGGTGCTATTTTATTTTGTGCCAAAGTAAAATTAAAAATCAGGACTCTCCACATATTTTATTATGAAAAAATATGAAATGCATGCAATTAAAGTATACAAAGAAAAAAAGATTGCTGATGTGCATTTTAGATCATTCGGATTCTAGATATCGCATTTTGTACTGTATTTTAAATAAAATAGGGGCATGAAATGCTACATATAAGTTATCAAATTCAAATCAAACCAGTGTATTTTGATATAAAGCAATATATATAACTCTTTATGTCACAGCTGTTTTGTATCAAGTCATTGTTAGTCTAATATTTTATTTAATTCACTTTGTAAATAAATGGAATAGTTATTAGTTATCTCAACTGTCATTTTTTGGCAACTTCTTTTATTTATCAGGGATATAAATTTTAATTATTCATTGGCTGTAAAATGAATGATATTTTGATGTAGAATGATTCAATTCGAGATTTATACCAAGCAAAAAATGCAGCTACGAAGCCTAATTATTAATCGTACAGATTTATGCTAATAAATGATTGTCTGTAATTATTAGTCGTACAGATTTATGCTAATAAATGATTGTCTGTTCATTACGGTGCTATTTTATTTTGTGCCAAAGTAAAATTAAAAATCAGGACTCTCCACATATTTTATTATGAAAAAATATGAAATGCATGCAAGGAAAGTATACAAAGAAAAATGATTGCTGATGTGGATTTTAGATCATTCGGATTCTAGATATCGCATTTTGTACTGTATTTTAAATAAAATAGGGGCATGAAATGCTACATATGTAAACTATTTTGATATAAAGCAATATATATAACTTTTTATGTCACAGCTGTTTTGTATCAAGTCATTGTTAGTCTAATATTTTATTTAATTCAGTTTGTAAATTAAATGGAATAGTTATTAGTTATCTCAACTGTCATTTTTTGGCAACTTCTTTTATTTATTTATTATTTTTTTTTTATAAAAAAAAAGTGTGTAAACCAGACATTTAAAGTAAACACCAAGGTGAAAATTAGCTCTAAAATCCTGAATTTACTTTAAAAGAACTGCATGCTGTGTACAAAACATAAAAATGAGGTAAAAAAAGAGAGCATAAAACTTATATTTTTACTATTGCATGTTGTATAAAATAGAAAAACCATGCTGAAGATTATTACTCAAACAAATGTATTGTCAATGACATTTGTTATGACACAGGAAGTACTATATTTTTAAATAGTTAATAACAGAATTGCAAAAATCTTACGGAAAGCAATTATAGGTAATGTGGCTGAGTGTTTAGTAATATTTACAAAATGTTGGAAAGAAAATTCAGTGCAGCAAGAAATAAGAATTACCAAAATATCACTGGATATGTGGGGGGAAAATTTGTAGTTCTAAACAAATTATCACCAAGAAAAGCTGATAAATACCATGAATGGCTGTGAATGTGCATCATTTTATTTTTTGTTTGATAAGTTCTAGATTTATAAAGTTTTAGATGTAATGGCTTTAAATAATATGATTTTTTCTTGACTTCATAAAGAAAAAACTTTCTGGTCATCCAAATATAATAAAATTTTATAATGCTGCATCAATTGAAAAGGAGCATTCAGAACATGGGAAAGCAGAATATTTGTTGCTTACAGAACTTTGCACTGGTTTGTATCTTTATTTATATACTGAGTTGAGTTACATTTATTTATTAAATCTGTATTTTCTTATTCTCTATCACTGCCTCAACTTTTACAAACTCAAATTACCATAACTCTAATCTGATGCTAAATATATTTTACCTTAGAAATTGGGTAAAAAAGCAAAAATTAAAATACCATACATAAATTAATTATTAGAAAATATAAAAATGAAACTTTGATTTGTTTCAGAATGTTGCTGTTTTCACCTCATTCCTATGATATTATCTTTTGATATAATACCTTTTAAAAATTGCTGTACATTAAATATTTATAAATATAAATAATTAAAAAAATTATAGGTGCTCTGTGCAGCTTCAAAAAATATTAATGTGGTTAAATTTGTGGAAGTTTTGCATATTACATTTAAACTGCGAGTTGAATGGGGAATAATCCTATTTCTAACTTATAAACAATTTCCTTTGCTAAGCCACTACCATTTTTTTTTTTTTTTTTTTTCCTCTATAAAATTGTCAAAGCTTCATTCTGTAGTTGAGGTTTCATTTTTACTATCAAAGAAAAATATCTACTTCTTTGATTCTAGAAAGAATTTAAAATCAAACATGATTACCTCATTTCCACATTTTTCCTAAGTATAAAAAATATATCTCTTAAATCAATTATCTTAGCAAATGATGAAGGAAATAGAATGACATTATTTTAAGAAAACTACAGAGGCTGTTCACACAATTTTTTAGACGATGTATATTGTATTCACAAAACTAAATTACATAAAATTCTTGTGTTTTAAATGTTCTATTTGACATCCCTTATTCTGAACTATCTTTCGACACCACAATTTCCAGGATAATAATGCCTTTTGAAGTGGCAGAAGAGGTATTCTATCCCATTCCTCTCGAACAGCCCGAATCCTGTTAGGATTTTGGGACAACGTTTGGATACTGCAGTTTTTAAAAGTCTGAAAGCACGAAAATCCATAGGTGACACATCGGGAGATTTAGTAGGGATATTGAAGGGTATGGCCTTGATACAGTTTTTTGTTCCATTTCTTTTAGGAAATTTACAGTGGATTATGATGTGTGACTGCTAGCTTTGTCCTGATGGAGTCTCGCAGATTGATGGCACTGCGGGTAAAGCGATGGTATTTCATTCAGAAAAATTGGCAATAAAATATGTTCCTAATAGTATTTGGAGTTAATCTTGACATTTTTTTGCACTCTCTTTATTTTTAACTTGCTATTATAAGAAAAACCAGCAACAATCATGAATCCCTTAGAAAAACTTTCTTTTGATTCTTTGAACCATGTACTTAAATTTTTTTTCTCCCCTTTCATGATAATAAATGGCTCTTTTTTTGTTACAATGATTTAAATACACACATGCTTCATCTATTGTGACAATTGTTTTCCATTTTTCTTTGAATAAGTGTTTTTCATATAGAATTCTGCAGCGTGTCCTGCGTTGAGCGATATGGTTTGGAAGAAGACGATGCACATTGCATTTTTTCACTTTCTTAAGATTTAAATCAACGTTTATCATTTTGTTTACAGTGGACACTGAGTATTTTAATGATTTTGCCACTGTCCTTTGATTAGGGGGATTTTCTTTTAACATTAAACAACGTACCTTTGCAATAGTTGAAGATGTCCGATTTTTCCTTGGATACTTGTTTGGAATTTTTGTCCCACTTGAGGCTCCAATTTGACGTTTTTTTTCCTTTCTTGTTGATGATATTACTTATCAACGCTTTAGATATCACAAAAACCATGACTCTCACATCGTTTTTGGATAACGGAGTATGCATATTTCTCTTCGGAAAGAGCGTAAATGTAGCCTTCGATCCACTGCTTTGTTAAATTCGCCATTTTGAATAAAAACAAAACTTTCAAGCCACAGACGATAATTTTGACTTCTAAAAACATAGCAATTACTTCTTTTGCAGCAAACGATTTATTATTACCGCTTACCAAAATCATCTAAAAAATGTGCGAACAGCCTCTGTATATTGGCAATACTGTCTTTGAAATTAAGAATTTAAGAATAGCATATTTAATTTAATGGTGATTAATAATAGACAGTGTTGGCTCATGTATATTTGTTAAGAAAATTGTTCAATGCATCTCATAATTGAAAATATGGGAATATTTAAGGGAATATGGGGAAAAATACGGACGATGGAAAATATACCATATTTTAGTACAAACTATAGTTCTATTATATAAATTTGCAATAATTTGCTGCCAGTTAATTTATTATCACTTCAAAATCCCTTATAACTTTTAATTTACATTAATAATCATATGCAGGTGGTAACACTGATGCAAACTCATCATAATTTTAATGTTAAAACCATTGGCTTTCTTTAAATTTATTCTAACAGTTGCTATCATTGGTCTGAATTCTGTTAATTGCAATGAATTTTATACATTCATTTTCTTTTTCTTCAGCTTTAACATAGTTCAAAAATCCTTTACAGTATATTAAAAAAAAATGCCACTTGAGAAAAACCTCGGATTATGAAAATTATTCTTAGCTGCTAAGTAATAAGCTCTATGTTTATGTTTTCTTATTAATGCTTATGTTCATAAGAAATTAAGTGGATAACATAAGGAGCTTACCTGGCTTGTTTCATGGCAGCTGGGTTGGCTGCATATAGTTTTCAAACTTTCCCAGTATGTAACATGAATGAGATAGTTTCCTTTGAATACCCTTCACAAAAGCATTCTTCAGAGCTCATTCTTGAATGAGCTGTACTGTTATTGATTAGTCAACAAACCAGTCTTTGATATTTGCACAGCTTTTATCAGTCAAATGAAATTTCACAGCAAGAAAGGCTTATTTTTAGCAAAACTTCATTTGCCAACTAATTCTTATTAAAATGTGACCAATAGATCAGTTGTCGGATAATATTTTTATCAGTTAATGAGATTACTGTTTTCATCATGTTCTTATAGTATAAGCATAGTTTAAAATTAATGAGATTTAATACTTTATTTTTATACTGCCTCATCAGTTACCTCAAAGCACTTTATTGTCTTAAATTTTGCAGTTATTAGGTGTTCATTAACTTTTATTCTTATAAAAAAACAAGTTTACCATGCCTCTAATTGACTTTGATGTTTTAATTTTTGTTCGTTTTTCAAATTTTGAAATCAGCAGCTTTAGTACTTACAGCTTTATAGCTTTATCTCTTCCTTTATGTTTCAATCTTCTTAATTTTTTTTACAAGAACAGAACTTTTTTAAAAATATTTTTTCATATTGGTTATTTTAGTATCAATGCAATGAACATGAATTTTTAGAAGATTTTCTGTGATATCAGTATCAGTTATATTACAGTTAAACACAACACATTTGTCTTCAATCTTCCACAAAAAATTTGAATCTATCTTTGTCATTTCTTTGCCACCAAATTTATGTTATTGCATTATAATAAAAAATGGAGAAATCATGTCTTACCTTTTGTGCATAGGGGGGGGGAATTCCCAACACAAAGAAAAAATTATTGTAGAGCAATGAAATTTCGGCAATACATTTGACTAGGTAGCATATTTAATTGATTAAATTTTCAAGATCACTGGCTAATGTGAACGCTAGAAGCATCATTTCAAATGTGAAATGCTGTGCTGGTACACTGTGCGAAAAAAAAAAAAAAAAAAAAGGGACAGTTCTGTATCTCCCATTCTCTACTTAGCCAATTGATGAAATTCAAATTATGTTTCATATTTCGAAAGTGTGACTTAGGATATGTATTAGATTTATATAAAGCATTGTTCCAATATAGGCATTTTGACACAAAATCGGACTTTTTCTGAAATGGCATGCCAATTTTTCCATATTTCTATTCTACAACTCAAATTATGCGTAAATATTAAATTTTGTAATTTTGGTGAGAAACATACAGAGGAATTTAAAAATTTATATTGGTATATTTTTTTTTCAGTTTGCACCAAGAATAATTCATGTAGCAGAAGTCATAATTTATAGTAACCTACTTACTTTCCTTTTTTTTTTTTCATTGATGCACGAAGGGAAAAAGGTCCATCGTTCATTCTTTCAAATAATATTAACAAAGTGCATAAACCATATTTTCGTTATTATCACTTATATCAAGTATGCCAAATTTCAATATATATAAATTCATGTATGTCTTAGAAAATTTTGAATAAAAAAAGTCTTAATTTTTTGTATGTATGCTTAGAAATATATCTACTTCTAGATGATGATAAAAATTTTATAGGTTATAATACAAATTTTTTTTGAAAAATTTATAAAAATTTAAAAACAAATCGTAAAAAAAAATGTGTGAATTATATTTGGATTAAGCGTAAATTTCAAATTTTGGAAGAAGGAATCAAGTAAGTTTAATAAAAAAAAAAGAGATATTAATAAATGTATATTAAATCCAATTAACAGTGAGGAGCTAAAATTTTGAGAGTTAATTTTTTAAAAACTGTTTGTGTGATTTTTACAAAACTTGGCAGTTTGGCATAATTTGAGTCGTAGAATCGAAATATGGAAAACATTGGCATGTCATTTCAGAAAAAGTCTGATTTTGTGTAAAAATAGCTATATTAGAAACAATGCTGTATATAAATCTAATATATATCCTATATTTTTAAGGATAGCCAATCGTTTTAAGTCATGCTTTTGAGACATGGAAAACATAATTTGAATTTAATCAATTGTCTCAGTAAAAAGGGAGATATAGAACTGTCTCATTTGTTTTTTTTGTGCAATGTACATTTATAACGAGTACAGCAAGAATTTTAAATGCTAGCATGCAATTCCATACCTGTTTCACTTGGTTAGTCAGTAGAGAGATGGTTAATGCTGGTTGTGGATGACGCTGGAGTTGTCGTCTAGCGATGTTTCATATGTGCTCGATTGGAGAAGGGTCTGGGGATCTAGCAAACCAGGCATTATGTCAACAGTCTGTAGAGGATATTATGTTACAATATGGTATGAAAACGAACATTATCCTGTTGGAAAACACCCCCTTGAATGCTGCTCATGAATGACAGCAGAACAGCTTGAATCACCAGACTGATATACAAATTTGCAGTCAGGGTTCATAGGATAACAACGAGAGGGCTCCTGCTGTCGTATGAAATTGCTCCCCGAACCATAACTCCAGGTGTAGATCCAGTGTGTCTAGACCACAGACAGGTTGGTTGCAGGTGCTCACCTGGCTTTTCCTAGCAGCTCCATAACTACAGTCAAAAGTCGTTAATCCAGACTCGTCGGGACTTCGGCGATTCCGGATTATCGATTTTTCCGGATTATAGATCATCAGTTTAAATCTAGTAGGATGGCATGCAGAAATTATAAAATTAAAAATATGAAACCGTAATTTATGAAATAAAGAACAGTTATGATCTAAAGGGTATCAAAATTTACAAAAAAAAAAAAAAAAAAAAAAAAAAAGCTTAATACTTATTTGTTTATTTTATTAAACATTTCTTTCAATGTAAGTTGTTTAAGTTGCATCGTTTTTTATGTGATAATACATTCTCTTTAATTCTGTAAACAGACATAATTTCTTGTTTAGTTACAAAGTTCCGCTGTTCAAGTCCTATAATTGCTGTGTCGAGAATACCGACTAATTTGCCAATCGAAATTTTTTCGTTTTCAATAACCTCTGTTACTTTCTTCGCTATTGGAAGTGAATGATAATGACGAGGAATTTGATTTAAATCATATCAAAGACTGAGTACATCGAGATGAAATACTACATTTAGTAATGAATTATAAGCCAAATAAAATAAAAACATCTGCCCTGAAGATAAGGATAGTGATAGATCAACTTCAGTTTAGATAAACAAAGGATATGCCTTTATCCATTTTTTGCAGCAATTCCACTTTTTTTTAATGGATTTTGAAACATACTTTCTCTTTGTAGATCCTTTACATATTAGTAAATATATATCAGAAATTCTATTTGACATAATCGAAAGTTCAAGCTTACTTTTATAAAATTGCTCTAACAGTCTGCAAAAAATAATAGCCGAATCCAATTCAAAGATTAAGGAACAACTCAATCTGCAACATTAACTGAATTAGATAATTTTAGCTTAGTTTATACCGTCCGTCATACATTAAACGTGCATTCGTAAACGTATTTTGCGCACACGCATATTCGCAGCCGTAAAGGTCTTACACATGCGCAGAAAGTTTGTAGCTTTGAGGTCCGGATTATAGATCATTCCAGATTATGGGTGTCCGAATTAACGACTTTTGACTGTATATAGTTGATTAAACAGAGTAGAAATATGTTATGTTTTCTGATGAAAGTCGGTTCTGCCTCGGTGCCCAGTGATAGATATGTGTTTGTTGGTGAGGATTTTGCTAGCAGCAAGAGTCTCTCCTAAGCATTCTGACTTCTCACTTTCTCTGGAACAATCTGCAGCCCGAATCAGTCTCGCTCTTTAATTTTTTTGTTTGTATTTTACATCCTCTGATTTGTTATAGTTCAGATAGTATCAGAGGAGCAGCAGGATCATTGGTCTGTCACTCTCCCTGAAATCGAGGATTTTGTTGACACACATAGTGCAGATCGCTAGACTCCCTAGACAGTGGCTATGAAGTTATGATTTTTGTAATATAAAGTGGAACCAAAACTTCTAACAGCTAGAAGTAATTTATATAACTAATTTATATTATGCACAGCTAAATAATTTAGTTAAAATGTCTGCAAAATTTTCAAATTAAAAAGATACATCAATATTTTGTTGTGTGTTATTGCTACAAAAGATACATTTTTTAGCTTTTAATGTATAATTATGCTACATGCAAGTATCTGTTATACATGAAAATGTTCTTAGATTGTGATTTTAATAGTCCTTTTTTAACCAATATTAAAAAATAAAAAATAAATAAAAATTAAGTAACCATGTAAGTTTATAACAACTATAATTACCTAATTTAATTATATGTAAATAACTGCTAAATTAACTAATTAAACTGCTTACAAGTTATCTCTGCATATTAAGACGAGTTATTGCTTTCATTAATCCTTAATCTGGATGCAAGATACAATGCAAAAATGTAAAAACTAATGTAAAACTTTATTCCTTACAGATGATGAGATTTAAAATAATACAAAAAAACTTACCATCTTCAGCAGATATTAGTATGCAGAGTATTAGGTGTAGAGACATTAGGTATTTTTTTAAAGCAGGAGAGGTGAAAAATGAGCAATGGCCTCGCTGGGACTTGAACCACGGACCTTTCAAATACACGCTGAGTCTACTGACTAATAAACCACGAAGGCATGCTAAGAAGGCAGGAGAAATACCTTATAATGGACCTTACATTATATTACATGGGTTACAACTCTAGTAATTCTATGCAAATACTAATGGGTTGTTTGCCAGACACTAATCGGGGCAGGCAAACAAAGCATAATTAATTTTCAGCACTTATCCATGTGTCAGTGTCAAGCATTTAGGTCTGTTCTGACCACTGGATCCATCTTTCTCTCTAGGAAAGCAGGAGTGGTGACCACAACCAAGTTTCTGTTAAGAATCATGCTGATTATGATTTACTCATTTTTAACCTATGCCACTTGATATAAAATTTGCCTAAACCTGCCTAATTTACTAATCCTTTAGACTTAGTGAGTACAGAACAAAACGAGACATTAAAAGAAGACTCAGCATAAAGCTAATTGTTAGTAAAACATAAATGAAATATTACTAATCTTTAAATATATGGGACTATTATAAACGTCAAATATAAATATTTCATGAAATTTTATAACTTAATGCTAATTTCTTGATAAGTTTTATGAAGTTGATTTTAACCCCTTAACTGCCGCGGGCGTATATATACGCCTTGCTCAGCCGATGCGTTAACTGCCCCAGGCGTATATATACGTCCTTCCAAACTGCTATCATTTGCTTTGCGCTGCTACACCTAAAATTATTCACAAAGTTAACGCATCGGCTGAGCAAGGCGTATATATACGCCCGCGGCAGTTAAGGGGTTAATCTCGAATATCTTTTATAATTATATTTAATAATAATGCATCCTATTTACAGATCTGTTTAATCTTAGAATTGTAACTGTAAAAGGGAAGCGTAGATCATCAGCATTGGCGTGACAGCCCCTCTTGGGCCCTGGCCTTCTTCAGAAGCCTTTCCCATTTCACTCGCCTTCCAGCAATTGACCTCCAGTTTGTAATTTTTAGAATGGCAAAATCCTCATCCATGCAATCCCTCCATCTTTTCCAAGATCTTCCACAAACAGGAGTTGTATTAAGTACTGTTAGTTGCATTAGTACTGTTTGGAGTTGCACGAGTACTTTAAATATTGTTCTCTCTACATTTATTCTCAGGAGGTAACCTACCCATCTTATTCTTAATTTTATGGATACAGCATGTATAATTGCTGTAATTTATTCAATTTCCATTTGCTGGTAGGTCTTTTAATTTTTTTCATTGATAATCTTTAAATGTGCTTAATTTCCATGAGCAGAAATTCAAACCCTGAATTAATATCTTATGTCTCCACTTTTAGCTGCATTTACAACTCAACTATCTGCAACATTTTTTTAAACATTATTCCTTGCTATTTTCCCAAAACAGCTTTTGGCCTTTTTTTATTATTATTATTGTTATGTGACATTATGGTTTATCTAGTTTACAGCTGTCATTCTATTTCATTCCAGAGATGTTCTGGGGGGTATTAGCTTTTTTCCAGTTCATTAATAATTATGTAATCAAATCAGTATTACACAGTGTTGTATATATATAAATATTTAAGTCATTTTTATTGCATTGTTGTATTACATAGTTATTTGTTTTGTATTTGTGGCCGTATATGTTTGCATATAAGTATTGTTTCTTATATGAAATTGTTGATTTTATTCTGAGAGTGGCAATGTTCAGAATGTAAAATTAGCTTAAGTGAAATATGAGACATATTTCTTGCAGGGCCTGGCTTTCCGTAAATTTACAGAAGCTCATGCTAAACGATATCTGTTTCTGCATTTGTATAAATGCAACTAAGAGAACTCAGATTTGTTATTTGTTGCTGTTTTGGTTATTGTTCAACTGTGAGATGTGGTTGAGCTGTGAATTTGCTTGGCGAATTTTTTGGGAATTGCCGAAATTTGTTGTGCATTAAAGAAGAATTGTTTTATCTGCATTTAGTCTTAAGCTATTTTAAGTCATTTAGTGTTCTGTTTGTAATTAATTTTTATAATAGATTGCTAGTCATTCTTTCTGTTAGTCTGTCTGTTGTTTTTAGTCTTTTATCCTTGAAAGACCAGACTTCATAGCTTTTGCTCCTACTTTAAACATTCTTCTGAAAATATGAGGTGTTGCAAAATTTATGCTTCCGGCAAAAATTGAATTCTGCTGTGTACCATTTTACAGTTGTATGATCCCATTTACGATGTCTGTGCAGAATTTTAGACAGTTGGGATAGTCTGGGAAGATGATCATTTTAGAAGGAAGATGTTCAGTATCATTCTAAGGTGACTATCTTCTAAGTTTAAATCCTCAGAAATGCTGGTCACTTTCAAAAGGTGGCTGCCTATACTTAATTTCAGCATTTTTTATATTCTATGAAAGTTGTGTGCTTGATATAAATCAGTGATTATTTAATGATATTTCACACAAAGGGTTAATGAATAGGAACATAATAATGGAAATTTTTATTTCTGATATTAATAATCTGCTATAATTTTAATAAAACTTCACAAACTCAAATTTATAGAATTCTTGGAGATTTTCCGTATACTTTTGATGAAGGTAATAGTAGTAATATGTTTTTAAAATATTTTTTAATTTGCAGTTTTGTTTTAAATATGTTTTAATTTATCATCCAGATCTGTGATTTTATAGGTGGTCCACTGGTTGATGCAATCAATGCACGACAAAGTCCTTTATCTTGTGCACAAGTCATCCAAATCTTTTATCAGACATGTTCTGCAGTTCAACATATGCATTCTCAGAAGCCACCAATTATTCATAGGGATTTAAAAGTATGTTTCCTTTTTTTTTTCTAATTTTAGTTATTAAAAAGCTTGCTAAAATTGAAAAATTGTGAGGGGGATTGCATTGTTATCAGTTCAAAACTTTATTTATTCTTAACGAAATGTTATTCATATTGGGTCACTTGTTAAATACCTTGGTATTGTAATATTACTTTGAATAAAAACCTTTAAAGAAATTATTTCTGCATTTAGTATCAAAAATTTAAATTCAGAATTTTATTAATTTAATGAAAGAACTTAAAATTCTTAGGTTCATATGTATTTAAAATCCTACAATTTTTGCAATATACACTGAACTTGTAGAGCTTCAGACCTTTTTTTTTGTGTGTGTTGGGGGGGGGGGTTATTTTTCTATTACGTACCAAAAATCATGTGGTCAGAATTCTTGAACACTGGTAGCTCAAGCCAGGACCAGATTTTGGTGAAAAGACTGGCATTCATGTGTTTTCTTCCATATGTACCATTAATGTGAGCCATTTTCCCTTGAAAAGACATCCATCCTATTAGATAGCCATGATGTGCTTTGCTGTATTGAGATTGTGGTGATCCACATTTTGAAAATGGATTTTGAGTCAGTTGGGATTCATGCAATAACCTAGTGATTCGCATTAGAGAGTAAAGAACATCCATGTTACAAAAATATACGTTTATTTACACAGCGAAAAGTGTGCAGCAACATTCTTAACGAAAACTCATTCTCTTCCAACATACTTTTTTCTACACTCAGGTAGTGCATGCACATTGGCGATTACCAAAGGAGCTTGGCAGATACTGCCATCTGTTGGATAAACTATCCGGTAATCTGGAATCGCCCGACGAGTCCGGATTAAAGACTTTTGACTGTATTAATAAGTTATTTTGTCTCACTAAAACCGAATTTTAAAAGGCATCTGTTTTAAAGTACAGAGATCTAAAAAATATGATTCTACAGTCATTTTGTGTTATTTAGAGGTAAAAGATCAGTAATTCATCGATTTTCACTCAAAAATTTCGGAAAGAAGAGGAGAAAAAAATTCAAAACTTGGGGGTTTCAGGGTGTGGCCACTATGCATAAAGGGTTAATGTCTTCAGGAGGTGGTAAAATCAGGTCATGATACTACAACCATGTCTGATCCACTAGATATGCATCTGTCTAATCCTAAATTAGCAGAGGGAAGTTTTTATATTAAAATTTTTTGCTCTCCTCAAAATTATGGACCCTTACACATATAGTATACCCAATTAAAATTAAAACCATGATTCAAAATTAAATATTAAAGATATTTTTAATAATATAGAGTAAAATGCACAAAAAAATGGCTAAAAACTGTCAAAACTAAAAATTTTTTTACACATGGAAACTAAGTAAATAGCAAGTAGCTACCATAAAAAATGAGAAGATTAATTTAACATTATGCAAAGTTCAAATTAATATCCACATAATAATTAAAAAAATTTTAAAGCACAAACTGGCCTAGTTAAAAAACTTAGCGCTTTTTAGCTGTTAACTCAAAATGTCCGTTGAAAAAAATGAGGTACTTGTCTCTTCCCTCATTTTTTTCCAAGGTTTTTTGTGGTAACAGCTAAAAAGAATAAGTTCCATTTTAACTAGGCCAATTTTGTTTTAAAATTTGTAATTTTTATACAAATATTAATTTTAACTTTGTATAATGTTTAATCAATCTTCCAGATTTTTTTGTAGTAGCTATTGGCTATTTACATATTTTTATAGTTTTCATGTATGTACAATTTTTTAGTTGTGGCCATTTTAAGCCATTTTTTGTGCATGTTATCCCGCATAAAAATATCTTTTACATTTCAATTTGAATCTTGGTTTTAATTTTTGTTTGGCAAACTAAATATATAGGGGTAGTGTCAGCAGCAAATAATTTTAGTATAACATATTTAGTTACCTCTGTTAATTTAGGATGGACAGGCACCGCCTCCTGAAGGTGTTAAAAATCTGAGAATGCTAATTCAACTATATCAGTTTGTGTTCTTTCATTTTTTAATGATTTTCATGACTTTTATTTATTTTGAAATTTTCTTTCAACTGTCAGCGAAAGGCTGTTTGTTGACTATTAAGTCCTGCATTTCCTATATTTGTAAATAATTTTTATTTTCTTTAATAATTTAAAATTTTTTGGAGGGTCTTGGTTCTAAATTCAAAAAAATTGCCTGTGGGGCTGCAATATATATATATATATATATGTGTGTGTGTGTAAGATATAACAAATGCGATTTGCGACCTCAAAATTATCTATAATAATTTTGTAATGGTGTTCTTCTCCCTATATTCATCTCTTCTCCCAAATTCGAAATCTTCCCATGTTACATAACGCTGCTTGAAAAAGGTAACTAAAATTAACCTATCACAGCTTGGAGTACTTTCTGCATCTACTGTAAATACTCTTTGCAAAACGACTACATTATTCGTTTTATTATAAACTTGAAAGTAAAACATCCGATCCGATTATGAAATCCTGCCGAACATGAAAATTGGAGATGATGCTAATCATTTCTGCAAACGTTTAAATAATCAGATTGTTCTTTATTTAGTTAAGTAATAAAGAGATACAAATTATGGATATAGCATATGGAAAATTTAAATCATGTATTATAATTTTTCATATTACTTTGCCATTGTGTATCTGTTTTCAAAATCGTGCATTGTGACTCTTTTTGATGCCTGGATCCTGTAACTTTGAAAACATTCCGCTTCATGCAGTCCTCTATATTAAATATTTTTTTTTCAAAATGTGAGGAAGAAATAGCACTTATATTCTTCTTTGTGAAAATTAAACCAGTTATTGAGATTAACTGGATTTACATAAAATCAAAACAAACATCTTATGATTGTGTTGTGAAGACATTTTTATCCATTATTGGCACTAAGTCACCCTGTTTATCAGCAATATATATGCGTTAATAGCATTTTGAGCTCTATAATGATATTACAAATATCGGTACTATTCGGTTTCGAGGGCCGTAAAAAATCGCCAAACTATTGTTGATGCCAGTGTTGCCAAAAGTAATTGCGGCAATCCTAACGCAAGAAAGGAAGTATACCCCTCACTTCTACATAACATAACATAAATAACTATCTAAATATTGATGTTTTAATTTAGATGAAAGGTTAATTTCATATAATATTTCGTTACCGAGTTATCGCTAAAGCATAATGTCATCTCGTTGGTTGTTCAAACATAATTTTCTATAATGAATGATGCCTTTTCTTTGAAAACATCTTCGGTAAAGTGCTGAATCTCCCACTTATTTCTTTGCCGCTTTTTACAAGGGTAAAAACAATTGGAATTGTGTCATTTTTCTTTTACTTTTTAAGTGACAATAGATCGATGTCTACATAGATAAAGTCAAGGGTGTGCGCAGTGCCATTTTTGTGCAATTCTAGGATTTTTTTTTAAGTGAAAATAGGTCGATGTGCACATGGATACCGAGTATGTGCAATTCTTAAAACCACATCAAGCAGTGGGTGATTCTGCACTTTACCCAAAATTCTATCGCAGACTTTTCATCATAGGCAATTCCCAAATTGTTAAATCCATAGGATATCAAAAAAGGAATTAAAAATTAAACTAGTATTTCAATGGCGTCTTAAGAAATATAGAGCTATATAAACTTACGCAATCTGAAATCAGCACATACACGAGATTTGGCACGCTGTTAAATGGGCGTGTTTGCTAGATTTGGTGCTTTCGTGCATACATTTTCGCTACAATTTTTTTACGGCCCTCGAAACCGAATAGTACCCAAATCTCTGATTAACTAAATTTTTCGTATTTTTCTGGAGGAAAAGTTTTTTTAAAATTGTAAACTATTCCAGATACTTGCTTTCTGGTTGGTTAAATGCTAGATGGCTTGGGTTTACTGTTTATGTTTTAGATCCAGACCAATAATATGCATCTGGAAAACTTTATATATCAGAAGTTAGTGAAAACAGCACATTTCATTATCAATCATTATAGTTTTAAAAAATGCATGGGTCTGTTTCTGTAACTTTTGTCAAGTATTCACCCTGTATTTTTGCGAACAACTGATCTGCAGATCATCAAACAACTGAACAACAGATCATCAAATCAACTGAACAACAGATCATCAAATCAACTGAACAACAGATCATCAAATCAACTGAACAACAGATCATCAAATCAACTGAACAACAGATCATCGAATCTGCAGATATGCCTAAATGTAGTGAACAATAGTTTTCTTATTGAGATCTTCAATAAGGTTTATTAATGCATGTCAATTAGATAGCAAACTTTGAAGAAATTTTAACTTTTTTGTTATTGTAAGTAGAGCCTTGACTGCTTGTCTCCAGTCGTTGCAGTATTTCTAAATCATACTGCTGTCTCATAAACTTACACCCGTGTATCATTCCAATTTTGAATGAAATTTGACATTTATTATTTCTTATTTATTTATGTATTTTTATACTCATCTCAGATATTATTGTTTCTGCTTCTGTGATTTTTTGCTTGAATGTTATATTATTTTGAAATTCACATGTATCAGAGAAGAAAACATTATTTTATATGATACAATAATTTATTTGCAATAATGTCATTTTGATGTGAACCATATTAATAGTTCTGAAATAATATTGCACACTATATGTTTATAGAATGTTTTATTTATTCATTTGAAATTTATCATTATCATTAATGTATTTCAGATTGAAAATTTGTTAATTGGTACAGATAAGAAAATTAAATTATGTGATTTTGGCAGTGCTACTACAAAATCATATTCTCCTGATAATACATGGACAGCTATTCAAAGAAGTTTAGTTGAAGATGAAGTAAGTGGCTTAATTTTAAAATTTGATTGATGTAAAATTTGTATTATTTTAAATTTTTTTATAAATTAAAAAATTGTACTTGCATAAACTTTATGTAATCATCTATTTAATATGTCTGATTTTTCAGATGTGTAAAAACACTACTCCTATGTACAGGCCACCAGAAATTTTAGATACCTATAATAATTATCCAATTAATGAGGCAATGGATATATGGGTAAGAACATATCTGTGAAAAGCAGATAATTGTAAATGTATTCCTTTTAATGTGAAACAATCACAAATTAAAATTTCTAGCTGAGATATGACTTATAGAATGCTGTAAAAAAAACCATGCTGCTTTTAAAAACTGTACTGTGTTCAAATCTGTGTATTTATAAATTATGTTATTTATTATTTTATAAAGTAATGATTTTTATTGCTGATGTTTAAGGGTGTTTTCTATGTATTTTTGTTGTCTGCTTAATCAATTTCTTTATAAATAGTTTTAAATAATACAATGATCTTAAAAAATAACTTCTACTAGCTTTGTAAAATTGACTCCACATGAATTTAGTTGTAATAGAGTAAAATTATATAGGCTAAAAACTGTAAGCAGGTCTTATTAATGTAATTTCGATACATAGTAACTTGCATGTTTTTGTACAGCTGGTGTACAGTCGTATTTCTTTCAGCAAATCCAGCTCTATCCCCCAGAGCTGAGTTGACTACTTTTGCTGAACTATGTGCTATATCATTAAAATTTCCAACTATCTTTGTTTTTTGCTATCTAAAAGCCTTGGTGCCTTGAGTGTTTTATAACATTATTTTGGACCTGTAATCGCACAATTTAATCACTCACACTCGAACACCTCGGTAGGTTTAGAAGGATTTAAAGCCAAGATTTATAGACCTATGATTCCACAAAAATGACACAAATGAAAATTCTCTGCATTCTCTTATCAGAAACTTTTAATGAGTTTGTAATTTTTTCGAGACTTTTTGAAAGAACAGTGAAAACAAATTTATTCTGTTTTTGATTCTGGAAGTCTTTCTCTGAACATGTTTATTTTCTCTTCTTTTCATTAGACTTAAGCATATAAAATTGCAAAAATGGTTCGAATCTTCTCAGGACAGGTATCTGTAGAATTTTTTTATTATTATTAAAGAACTTGAAAACTGACAAGTTAAAAGATTCATCTTTTTGTCTGAATGTAGTGTACACAGGAATTTATTTATGCTAGGTGTTTTGCCACCTGGTGCAATTTCTGTGGGGTCTAAATTTTGCTGCTCAGTGTCTTCCTAAATTCTAAAATTTTTGCCATTACTAAAATAAGGCAAAATAGCAAACTTAGTTTGGCATACATTTTGAATAATTTTATCTTCTATCGGTTTTGAGGATGATCCAGACACAGGAAAACTTGAAAACCTCCATGCTAAGCTAAAGTTGCTTTTTATATAATTTAAAATTTTATGTTGGTATGTTCTCTTAAAATAAATTAGGGGTGTTCTCTGAGTGTTAAGATTAGAGGTATAGCATCAGTCAAAGTAATTTCCAGAAATGTTATGAGCAGTTCATAAATGAACATTTGCATTTTCCTAATTAAAATGCTGTGAAAGTATTTACATATTTTTAGTTATTATATTATATTAGTTTTGCTGTTTTGAAGGATTGCCCATTGCTGTTTTGAAGGATATTTTTCTTAATCTTTTACTGTCATTCAGTTAGTAGTATCAAAATAGCTGTGTGACAAATGTGATCACAATAATAATATATTCACATTATAAATAAATCAGTAAATTGATTCACGCATTGTAAAGGGAATTTAAGTCAGTGTGGAGTATTTTTTTTTTAAATGGAAGTAGCATCATGCACCATGAAAATCTTCTGGAAGCTCCTCGCTTTGTATGAAAATCTTCTGGAAGCTCCTCGCTTTGTATGAAAATCACCCAGTTTTTCAAATTTGAAAGTTGGCAGCCATCGTTTACATTTGAAATTTGAATATTTTGTATTTATTTATTTCTCATATAATTTTGTTCTATAAATATAAGAAATATTTTATTTTGATTTGTAACTGAGCAGAAACCTGATAATAAATATTTTAGTATAATTTGTTTACTTCTGTTACGTTTAATTGTATTTTAAAAATTTTGTTCATGAAATGTATGAATATAGTTATTTAAAATATAGACAAACTTTTCTTCTTTCTTTCTTTTTTTTCTCTTTTTAGGATTTAGGATGCATTTTGTTTCTGCTTTGCTTTAGAGAACATCCATTTGAAGATTCTGCTAAATTGCGCATATTAAATGCTAAATATAACATTCCAGCACACGTCACAGATTATGAAGTCTTGCATGATTTAATATGTAAGTTAATTAAAAAAAGTTTTAACTTTTATATTTACATTTCTCTTTTAGTAACAGGTGCTGTTAATCTTGATCTTGATTTTTTTATCTGTATCACTTAGTAAAAGGATGTTGCTACAAAATATTATAACCATGTACTATTTTTAAAAAAATAATGCATTGGAACCTCTATATACAAGAAATTCGAGATACGAGGAAAGTATGAGCGAAACGAGCATTACCTCAAGTAACGAGCCATGAGCCAGGCTGTAAGTATGCATGGTGCCATTTATCGGTTCGGCTCCCCTCGTCAGATCATGATGTGCTTTAATCTACGTGATCCTTAATAGGCGTGCTTTATTTGGCGTGCTTTAATCTATGTGTTTGTGCACTTGTCAATTAATTGTTTATTACATTTAATGTCAAAATAATTATTTCACAATACCTCCCAAGAAGATTGTTGCCTCAGATAGTGCTGCATAGAAAAATAAGGAAGCCATGTCCATTGAAAATAAGAAAGAAATCATAGATAAACGTAAGCGTTGTGTAAGAGTGACAGAATTGGTGAAAACTTGCGCCTTTTCGACATCGATCTGCACTATCCTGAAGAAGAAGAAAGAAACTAAGAATCTTGATGTAGCCAAAGGAGTTACCGTTACTTCCAAGCACTGTCCAAAACTTCTAGAAGCTGTTGTTGTTGTGTGGATTAATGAGAAACAGTTAAGGTCGGTGGCGAAAGCTATCATTTGTCAGAAGCTATCATAAAGGTAAACTACGGTTATATCATTTACCAGTGTTATTTATTAGAAACATTGATTTTTATGTTGATATTTTTAGGGGTGTGGAACGGATTAACTGAATTTCCATTATTTTCAGTGGGGAAGTTTGTTTCTAGATACGAGAAATTTGTTATACAAGCTCAATGCTGGAACGAATTAAACTCGTATCTCGAGGTTCCACTGTATAGCAAATATAAAAAAAAGTAATATTTAAATGTAAATAAAAGGATTTTGCTACCAAATATTATCACCGTGTATTATTTTTAAAGAAATAATATAACAGATATAAAAAATATGGTAGCATTTAATATACTTTATTAGAAATTCTAAAAATATTCTTTTTTAAAATGTTTTATGATTTTGTGTGTGAATTTTATGTGTGAATTTGATGCACTTACAAGTGCAAAGAAAGTGATTTAAAAAAAAATTAAATTAGAATACAAAAAGTTTATAATAAAAATACAAAAAAGTGTTGTGTAGCTCAGCTTACTAAGAACACTGGACATTGATATGATGAATCAAGAGAAAGCTGAAGAAAGAGATGATGAAATTTAATAACACTTAACACACAGGAATTCTAAATTTATGCTCCTTTTAAAAATTTTGCGATTTTGCGAATATTACATATTGTAAACATGAAGCAGTGTTTAAGCATAAAGGTACACACACACAAAATAAATGAATAAATAAATAAAATAAAATAAAATAAAATAAAATAAAATAAATAAATAAAAGGGGGGGGGGGAGTCCAGAAGCAGATAGGTAAACTGTAAGCTCATTGAAAGCATTAAAGCTTATCCATCTAGTGCAATGTTAAAATCTAAATTCTTTCAGATTTTCTTCTTTTTCTCTCTTTTTTTTTCTAGTAATTATATTTTAAACTAAGTTAATGAACTCGATGTGATTCATGTATTTTGACTACTCCTGCAGTAATTTATTTTAAGTATTTAACACTTAGAAGACTGGTGACCTAAAAATATAATAAGATAAAAATGTTTTTTTCTGTACAATGTTGCCATTGCTCGCTTTGAAATCCTCGAGTTTGTTCATCAAAAATTCGTTAAAGTTTTACAAAATATGAAATCGATAATAAAACAAATTTCAAATTTGGTCTTCCACAGGCCCATATTCGTAGGATGATTACGTTATACAAAATTCGATGTCTCTATGTACCGTTGTTTTATCACAATGCAAGAAATGTACATAATAAATAATGTAGATTTTTTATTATTTAATTTCTTCAAATATAATGCAGGACTCTAACATTTGGTGACAACAGCTTAAAAAGTGATTTTCCGTTTATAGTGACACAAAATCGCAAAACGAAAACAATAGTCCTTCAGGGCTAACCATACTAATATGCCTGTGCATATGATATATACATATGTAAATGAGGGTATGCAAGCATATACTAGAAAATCACAGATTTAAATTGAAATATTATATTTATATTTTTTTGCATTCGGCATAGTTTTACTAAAAAATACGAAAGTGACAAAACGGTTCTAATTAATGGATATTTTATGGAAAGAGATTAATTCCCCGTATAAAATCAAGACTTTCTGTGAGGGGGATCAGTTGTAATTACTCTTATATATTTGCTTTCTATGTTTCTTTTATTATAAATATTTGCAAATCCAAAATATGGCAAGAAAGCAAAATGTGGAAAAATGTATTAAATTACAGTTTTACAGAATTTACCAAGATTTAACTTGTAAAAAATCTCTCATTAAATTAGCATTTACTCTTTCTTTCTTAGGATATAATCAAAATTAATATTAATTAAAATATAGATACATATGTAGCCTTTTGTTTCAACTTCTTTCTTATTAGATTAATTGTACCTGTATTCCCGTACTGATAACAGTCAGGTCATACCTTCAGTCGATTGAATATCACGTAATGGCATATCAGTGAAGTCTGTATACACTGGTGGTTCTCGAAGGATCTATTCTCTGTTTCAGCCAAATAAAGCTTCTGTTATTTCCTTCATGTTCACACGTACAAGGAATATATGGGCCAGTTTCACACACAAAGTCCTTAACAAAGGCCCCTCAGTGGCCAAGTGATAAAAGCCGCTGAACACTGGTAGTTTATTCTGGGATTCGATCCTGGCGAAAGGTTTCTCTGCATAGGCGTTTTCAAAGTTTTCCTCTCCAAAGTTCCAAGTTCTGGCATACCAGCCAGTTCCTTTAAAACGTCTTCCATGAAGCGCCCTCCCTTTCGGTGTAGTGCCTAATATTTTACCGAGAGACTGAATTAATTTTCAGTATAAGCTTTTTTTTAAATTAAAAATGAAATTGTCATCACTATGGTAAAGTAATAATGAGAAATGCTATTTTAATAATGTTTATAATTTCAATATTCCTCACTTTCTTGTGCATAATGAAAATACGAGCTAAATTTCCGCAAAAGTGACCTGCGCACCAGCTCGACGGGTTTTGCCGCTAGTAGCAGTTTATCATCTATTATGCTACTTTTTCTATCTTGCAGCTTCCCAGAACCAAAATTTATGTAACTGATGTTGATATGTGTATTATGATTTTTGTTGTTTTCACATTTTGTTCGAGGAATTTACTTACATCTTACATCTTTCGAAGCTACCAAGTGTTCTACAAGGGGTAAGGCCTTTGGCCTAGGCACCCTCGTGTCTCAAACACCGTTCTACTGGGAGGCTTTGAGGTCCGGATTATAGATCATTCCGGATAATGGACGTCCGGATTACAGACTTTGTACTGCAGTTTAATACTGTTTCATCAATAGCTCATACACAACCCTCCTCCATTTATTTATTTATTTTTTAAGTTTAACTGTATTAGATTTGTTTTCACACAATTCAAAAGATTGTTGAATGTAGAACATTCAGTTCACAAGCTAATAGAACATACATTAAAAAGAATAGCAACTCAGGTGTATGAAAAAGAAACTTTGCACTTTGTTTCCACACCAATATTCTTTAAGAAATCTATGATTCACGTAATAAAAGGGATAACATTCAAGTATTCTCAATTTTACACAACACATTCTTTCATATCTCACAAGATTACAGCAACTATAGCAACTTTTGTTACAGATAGACTCGGTGAAGTATGAGCACATCTCGTGCTTGCACTGTTCTTTTTGATGCCCGAACAGGTATGAAGAATGTTTTATTGATAAATAATAAGTATCATTTATAAGTTTAAATGTTAAGAAGTAGCATAAAACATGTCATTTTCAGACATTTTAATGAATTATTAAATCGGCCAAACTGGTTTTTAAACTTGGATTATTAATTTTTTGTTTTTATTTTTACTTCTAGCCAACATATGGAAAAAAATATTTTCAGTGAATAAACATGGATCCTCGCAATACATTTTAACTATTTTTAGAATGACATACATCTATTTGTGTTTATGTGTGTGATGATTTTATCATCCTCAGTAACTTTTACATGAAACTTTAAAATTTCCATTTTTCCATATTTAAGCTTTCTGCATAGGTTTTAGTAAATATTTTTCTGCATAGGGTAAAACAACCGGAAGTAATACTTTACATTGAAGCCCAAAACAATTTTTAATGGAAAACTATACTAAATACGATCCAGAATTTTCCAATTTTAGTGTTTAACAATTTTAGTGTATATAACAATGAGAATAGCATATTAGATTTTGTCTTAACCTTCTGAGTGGTGCAAGTTTTTTTGGATCGGTCTAGAAGGCATGTATATAGCATTTATTAGCTAAATTTATACAATTACTTATTTTAGTCTATATTTTCATAAACTTACTTATATGACATTTACATTATTAGAGGAAATAAAGCAAAATATCTTAAATTATAAGCTAATATACCAAGTGACAAACATTATTGGATAAAGCTGGTTATACCACTGGGAGGGTTAATCTGATGAGTCAGAAGTGAAGTTTATTTGAAAATGCTATTAAATAAAATATAATGGAACCAGATTGATTTATAGTATTCTTTTACAGATGGTACTTTGCAACTTAATCCTGCTGATAGGCCCAGTGTAAATGAAATTATTGACCGATTAAAGGAAATCGCTGAGGCAAGGCAGATAAAACTTGATGCACCACTTCACCTAGGACAGCCATCCATTAGTAATCCATCTAGTCCAGGCAAGTGACATTCTGTGATTCCATGTTCATTTTTTAAATAAATTGTTTTAAGGTTTTATTCAAAGACAAATAATTTTGTTTTTTTCTTAATTTTCAATTTCACATATCATCAAAATTTTAAGCTTTTCATGAATCTATGTACTTATTTATGGTACTTGTGGATTCTTCGGACCAACTGCAATAAATAGCCAATAAATAGTAAGTAAATAGGCAATAAATAGGTAATAAATAGGCAATAAATAATAGACAATAAATAGTAAGAGGCATTGTCTTTAGTACTGTAGTGGTAACCTGAGTGGCCTCCAATGTGGCAACCGTCATTTTGTGCATGTGCTTCTTATCTTCTATGTTAAATTCTTTGTTGTAGTGGTATTCTATCTGCTTGTTTTAATTTATATTTCATATATTTTTCAACATATTTTTTGCTTTATGTTAACAAACTATGTAATTGAAAATTTATTGAGATTGACATTTAAGAAAATATTTGCCATAGTCATTTAAAAGAAATAGTTTAATGCATTCAAGACAGCTTCCTAAAAACACTGGCAAAGTTGGAGCAACTGATTTACTTATGATATATTTCTAGATGCTGAGTATTATTTAGAAACTTATGCACCACATTTAACTATTATTTAATTTACTTCAGCCCACAATTTTAGGTCTTTTCCATTATAGAGAAACACATAGAAGACAGACTTCTATAAAAATGTGTAATGTGATCAACATTACATTGTGAAAACTATTAAATGAAATTTATTTTTGTTGTCTTTTATAACAGTATGCTTTGTTTTCAGACTAAGTATTGTTAATTAAAAGTTTTGAAAGTGTGTTATTTTATTTTATTCTTTGTACATAAAGAAATTTCTTACGTTTGGCAGGGGGAATTGTTACCTTCAAAATGAGCTAATAATGAAAGTTTGTTTTCTCTCTGAACGCATCAGGTTGATAGAGATATATAACAAAATATTTGGTATCTATTTTATGATATGAAAAAATATCTGGTATGTGCTACTTATAATGAAAAAGATTCATATTTTCTTATTCAGATTGTAACTTCATTTACATGCTGTTTATGGCTTTATGATCCTTTTTCTCTGTCTTTTTAAAGAAAGAGGTAAGATGAAGAAAATGTAGGCAAATGTATTTATTCTAGTTTTTTTAACACTTTTTTTGCAGTTTTAAATGATAGAAAATATGCAAAATCACACAAACAGTTGTTAATAGTTAACTTTTTGTACTTATTGACTTTGCTGGCAGCCAAAATACAAAGTTCAGATCCACACCAAAAATAGAAAGGGAGGAGGAAGTATTCTAAAATGATGTTATTTTAATGGAAATGGGATAGAAAACTTTAATCTTCCATATTATCTTAATTAACTTACTAATTTTTATATTTATAACTTTACTTAATTATAAATATAAAAAGTAGTGTATGAAAAATATAAATAATTATTAAAAGAGTAAATATAAAAAGTAGTGTATGAAAAATATAAATAATTATTAAAAGAGTAAATATAAAAAAGAACTTTCTGTACTGTCTATATGGGTTATACTTTTTTGTACTTTCTATATGGATTGCATAGTGGTATATAATTTCATTTCATGGCTCTTTTTGCAAGTTTGGGTGAAGAATAAAATACCCCTTTCTTGAAAGCTTTGTTTTCACTTGATGGGAAATTGAAAATGACCATATTTCCTTCCATCTTTTTTTTACGAATTTTACTGTTCGAAAAGCAAAAGGGATGATAATTTAATTTTTAATGGTTGCACTAAGAGCATATGTAATGAAAAACAGTCATTGCTAAACTTTAGGTAACTATCACAATATTATTTCTTTAAAAGAAACCTAAATTTCAGTAAGAATACATACTAATATTAACATTACAATATCGTAATATCTTCATTTCTACTTCGCTGTAACTTGAATCTCGCCTGTTCTTCACCCCAAATCATCCGTAAATAATTAGAGAAAATGAATGTAAAGCTGTAGTCGGTGAAATCATACATTGAATGCCAGTCTGTGATTGCTTTACTGTAATTGGTCAGTTCTTGTGTTAGGCTGTCATAAAGTTCAGCAGTTAGAAGGCAAAGGTTTGGCATGACCTTCTCGGGTAGTTTGCAAGTATCTTTCGTGGTAAGATGAAAATAATCCTTATGTTAAAAAAAATTAAAAATCTATGGGGCCTTGTTATCTGAATGCATTGAGGAAGGAGAAAATTGCATGAATGTTTTTTAAATTTTCAGAACATAGTGCTAAAAAGCTAGGGGGAAATGCATGCAAGGAAGTATGGTATGATTTGGAATTTGGGGGGGGGGGGTACTTATGAATGATAAAAACAATTTCATAGTTTCAATTAGTTGGTTTTGGGTTTGCTAACTGTTAGCCACAAGTAAATCCAATAAGTATTATTTTTTTAGTGCAGAGATTAGTACTCAGATTTAATTGCGGGAAGGGTATTTTAACTCTAGGGTAACTCAATTAATTAGTTTCAAAGAGAAAAGTGAAATAAGTTATAAGTGGATTATATTCTCACATCGCATTGCAAGTTTATTAAGAAATGCCATTTAAGAAAATGAATATAAATTTAAGTAATTTATTTATAATTTCCTTTCACTAATAAACAGTTCTTTAAACTATTTTTAGTCTTTGAGGCTTTTCTGTTAAAATATCTTAAAGGAATATTATACCAAGACAGTTCATAAAGTAAGGTAATGAGCTTTTATAGGTGTACCATCAAACTTGTTGATTGATTTCTTCACCAGGGGAGCAGCTTTGAATCCTGCTAGTAATTATGACATACTAGGATAGTTGCATAAAACAAACTGCAGAAAATGACAATAACTTTTCTCAAAAGGTGTCATGCTGCTACACAACAATACCTGATTGCACACAGTTACCATTATGCTTGATTTATTACAGCATTTTCACTGGGAAGATGCTAGACCAGAACTGGCACTCGATGATCATCTGTTCAGACATTGAAAGAAGTGCTAGAGTGGTAGGTAATTTATAATCAGTGTGTACATTGCAGCATGATGTATCTTCAGAAACTTGAAGCTAATTTTTCTGTGTTGGCAGCAATACTTTGGCGTATTGTTGGAACAAATGTTTGGAGTATAGTGATTATGTTGAAATGTAGTATTTACTAGTGCTTAACTACTGTGTATGAATGTACGTGACTGTGGAATAAATTTTGTTTGTGAGAGCTGCCTTCTTGTTGCTTTGCTTGGTTAACATACTTGCACCTTTGTTTGTATTTTCAAATAATCTTGTGAGGGTAAAAGTTAGTATTATTACAACCATAATTAACTTTTAACATTAAATATTGAATGCATTACTACAGTTTTTAATTTAGATTTACAATTTTCAGCTCATATGGTTAATCAACAACCTCAGACAGCTAACTCTGTACCTCCACCTGGACCTCCTCCACCAAGACCACCTCCACCAGCTCAGGGAGGAGATCTGATGTATTCACAAGCAAATAATATTGCCGCTGGAGCAGGTCTCTTTGGCTCACTGAAGGGTGGTGCTGGAAGCTTTTTAAAAAATCTCAAAGAACAGTCTTCACGAGTTATGCAGACTGTGCAGCAGTATGTCTATTATTTTTTCTGGAATAATTTTATTTTTTTATTCAAAAATAATGTTGCAAAATGTTTTTAATTCATTTATTTGATTTTTAAATAATAATCAGAAGACATTGGTTTTGTTATGTAATATCTGTATGTTTTGAACTTTTTTTTTTCAATTTGTCAGCAATCAATATATTTTTCCCCCAGGTCTATTGCTCGTCAGGACTTAGATTTCAATTATATTACATCAAGAGTTGCTGGTGAGTTGCATTTTCAGTAATGTTTTGCTTGTAAATGCATTTCATTAAAAAATTTTTAAAGGAATTTCACAGAAAAAAAAATTAAATTGAAATAACTTTCTTTTAATGCTTTAAAACAACTACTATAAACATATATGAGATGTAAAAAAAAAAATAGCAAAATCCGCTCCTTTTTATCAAAATTGATTAATATGTTTAGCAGAAATGATATATTCAGTTTCATTCCTGTAGTTTTGTTAAAATGCATACATGTTATTTTATTACCTTCAGAATAAAAACAATAAATAATCTTCTGTTTAGTTATGTCTTACCCTGCTGAGGGTTTGGAATCTACTTATCGAAATCATATTGATGATGTCAGAGGTTTGTTAGATGCCAGACATTCCGGACATTATGCCATATATAATGTGTCTGGCCGTGCTTATTCTTCTGTCAAGTTCAATGCAAAAGTTAGCGAAGCTGGTTGGCCTTCAAAAAAGTCACCTCCTTTAAATACACTTCTTTCATTATGTAGAAATATGTATTTGTATTTGAAGCAGGATCCCAAGAATGTTTGCATAGTTCATTGCATGGTAAGCATTTATTTTTAAATTATTTAAACTTTTGTTCAATTGCCCTCTTTATTAATGTAACCCCTTGCAAAAAAAGCCATTTGGTAAAAAGTATTATTTATATTTATTTTTTATTAAATTTATGTGAGAAATATTAAATATTTCAACATATATACTTGGGGTTTATAAAGCATGTGCCTGAGAGTAGGGATTCTCAACCAGGGGCCATTTTATAGTTTCAGAGGGGAATATGGTCAACCTTTTTTTTAACATGTATTTAGTTTTAGCTTATGAATTTAAAAATAAATTTTTATTCTAAAACATATTAAAAATAATTTTAAATAAAGTACATATATATATATTTCAGTTTTGGAAAATGAGGGGGGGGAGATTATTGTTATCAATAGTGAAAATGGTGCGTGGGGCAAAAAAGGTTGAGAACCACTATTCTAGAATGATGAAATATCCTTTCACCTGAAGGTTGGAGTTATAAAATTTTTGTATTTTGTGGATATTTGGAACAACAAGCTCACCAAAAGAGTGCCATTCTAAATGGAAGAAAATTGGGGCAGCCTTAATTTTATAACTAGAAGCTGCGCAGCCAGCCTTTGTCTGGTTTTTAAATGTATCAGAAAAATGCCTGAAGGGAACACCAAATGTTAAATTTTAAAAAACTGCACAGAATTTTACTCTGCAGAACAACTTCATAAAGAAAAACCAATCTCATTTAAAACAAAAGTATTACATATAACAAAATTACAATGAAATAAGCAATATTCCTTAATACAAATATTAATTATCCTAATAAATAAATTAATCAGCTTCCCATTGCCTTCTCTCAACAAACGTGCAGTATCCAAGAGAAACATTAAATTTAAAAACTGCACAGAATTATTGCCCTTATTTTTCCAAGTGGCAACAATGTTGATTTTCAACAGTCAGCAGTTGTCACCAGTATACAATTGAATGAAAAACTGTTGCCAAAACCACATTTCTAAAAGAATGAAGCTATTCCAAATGATGGGGTAAAATTGAAAAGATGAAAAGAAATCTGATTCGAATTTTGAAAAAATCACTTCGAGGTACACTGACTCTTGTCTTACAGGGTTCGTAGCGGTCCTTTAAAGTGCTTATACGTTCTTATATTTGAAAATAAAATATAAAGGCCCTTATAGGTGCTTACTTTTTCTTTAAAGCCCTTATTTTTTTGTTTTTAGTGCTTA
Source organism: Stegodyphus dumicola (assembly GCF_044657685.1). NCBI lineage: Eukaryota > Metazoa > Arthropoda > Arachnida > Araneae > Eresidae > Stegodyphus > Stegodyphus dumicola. The sequence goes on from NC_140772.1 coordinate 34,230,187, forward strand.
TTTTTTGCTTCTAGTGCTTTTTTTAAATCCTTTTTTTTTTTTTTTTTTTTTTTTTTTAATGAACGCACATTTTTCCGTACCAAAGCCGAAACTAAGTTAACTTTTTTTACTTATATGCAACGTCAGATGGTGAATCATCCTCCCGGAAATTGCCTCCCCCCCTTCTCTACATTAATGTAACCTATGGTGCGCGCAAGAGTACAGACAGGTGCACGTCGTTCTATTGGTCAAAGAATTGGTAGAAAACGGTAGAAAATTCCGGTACATTCGATATTCTTTTCCTCCCACCCAAATACTACACAAGTTTGAATTTCTATCGAGATTTTAATAATTTGCATTCTCGTTTTGCGTGGTCAGTTCATATTCGTGTTTATTATGATCGTTATGCTTATATTATGAGCATTTGCATAAATATTTATAATATAGTTGCAGTAACTGCTGAAGTATTGATAAACTTCCAAAAATGGGTGTGTTTTTACACAGATTAGCTTTCTAAGGAATAATATTCAGAATGGCTTAAATAAAAGGAAAGTAATTGAATAGTCAAAATAATTTTATTTATTTATTTATTTATTTATTTATTTATTATTATTATTTTTTTGTGCCAATGCATTATACAGTATGGAGGTTGGGAGGTTCTCCCCTTTCTCTGCAAAATCTCTAATATTGAAGCAGAGGACTTTTTTTTTTTGTCACTGTCCAATCTGGATTGAATAGGACAAAAAGTTTTTGCGGTCTACCCAACCTAAGCGAAGATTGATTCCATTCCGGAAATTTAACGCAGTCTGTTGAAAATTAGAATCAGAAACACCCCAGATTAGTTAGTCTCTTTCTTTTCCTTTATTTAGTTCTTTATTCTCCGAATACCCGCAACTGTTGATTCTGATTGCGTAATATCACATGTGGAAGAATTACGCCGCATGTCGTGCGCAATAAAGTTTGCAGTATTTTGCAGCGATAATTAATTTTGATGTTCAGTCTGAGATTTGTTTATGAACACTTAAAAGAGTTTTACTGTGCTTTCTAAGCAGAATATTTCTCAGTTCCATTGGTCTATTTTTGTATGATGCACATATCGAAATGTCAAAATCATTTATTTAGCCGAGAAATCTAAAGAACGGTTACAATCTCCCCACTCCTCTTTTTCCAGTTACTATCTGGAATATTCAGCAATTTCCGAGTATGCTGTTTAGTTAAGCTTTTACTGTTAAAGTATGACTGCATGAAGCAATTTCCCATCTTCTGATTTCAGAAATGTGCCTCTTTTTTACTTAAATTACTTTATTTTATTTAGAAATGTTTAATAAAATGTTAAATAAAATTTAGAAAATGTTCAGAATTTTGATTTAAGTTAAATTATTTAAATATTAATATAAGTGGAAAAATAAATTATGTTTATTATTAGGTGTCAAACGAATACAATTAATATGGCTTATTATTATTTATTTTCTATATTTTGAACTGAAATTTAATCATTAAATCTCGTAATATAGTTTAGTTCTGCATAGTTTTTTTTCCTCTCATTGTAAACTAATTCTGTAAATTGAACTGTCATTTAAAAATTTTTTAAAAAAAGTTAATTGTTTTCCATGGTTGATGTAATGCTCATTCTCTTAATAAATATTACATTGCTCATATTTTAAATTACAAGTCTAATTTTTCTTTTAAGGTTATGCAGTTATGTGTAATGTAATTAGACAGGTGCTTATTTTTTTAACTAAAATGTGGCTACGAACCCTGTGTCTAGATGCACCTATATACCAAATTTCGTAGCACTGGGTCTATTAGCTTACATGCAGCATGAACGAAAGACACGCAGCCTCTTTGTTTTATTATATGTAGAGATTAGAATAGCCTTGTAACAGTTTCTTGGCATGCTTACTACATTGTTTTTTGTACTCTTCAGTTCCCGTAATTTATTGAATTCTCCATTTTGGTCTTTAGCATGTACCTTACCAGATGTTTTTAGCAAACCTCCCTGATAAAATTATTCCAGTCAGTGGTCATATTGTTAAAAACATGTGTTTGACATTATCTGACTATCTTCCAACCAACAATAATAATGCAATCAAAAAAGTTTTTGATTCATGAAACCAATTTTCTATCGTGCACGTTCTTTTTTAAGCATTATTTAGCTATGCTAGGTTTATATAACTATTTATGTAAATTCAGTAGGAAATTTATTTTTATTATTATTTTCACTAAGTGTAATTGAATTTCCAGGGCTCTTTTCAACTGATGACAAACTAGAAATAGTTCTATAAATGATGGATCAATCAAGTTTATGGATAGATTGTAAATTAAAAAAATCAAATAAAATATCAATAAAATGAATGATTGAAGATCAAAACCATAACATATAAAATAAGAGGCAGATATGCAGAAAGCACACAAAGTAAGGGTAGCTGTATTAAGGTTCATGAAGATTTACCATTATAGATAATTTATTGTGGTTGTCTCAAGCATCCATGTGTACCAAAATGGCATTTAAATAACAGTACCAAAATTTTAATGAACATCTGCAAGATTTCATGTTTTTTGTTGTATGTTATTTCTTGAAATATTTATTTTTAGGATGGAAAATCTTCATCAGCTGTTCTAGTTTGTGCTTTCTTAACATTTTGCAAATTATTTAAGAAGGCAGAAGAGGCACTACAATTATTTGCTTTACGTAGATGCTGTGTAAATATGGTTCCATCTCAGTTACGGTAAGGAAATACGTTATATAGAATAGTTTCAATAACAGTAGCATTATAATAATAGAATAAATATGGCAAATTATAGCATTGCAGCAAAATGCATTTTGTGAAATTTTTTATGATATTTAAATTCTTATGCAAGTCATATTATTTATACAGAACTTGGCAGTAGAAGCAGTAGTAAATTTAGCTTACTATATTAGTCGTAACCTTTCAGTGGATGCAAGATTAAGGAATTCTTCCCACCTACATGCGATAGCTGTTGGTCATAAATTTGTAATGCAAGCTGTGTTTGTTTGTACCCACTGTGGTGGGTAACTGGAACGTGAACTGAGTTTGTTGATGACCATCAAAAGGTTAATTCATGTAGATAATGTTTTGAAACTGAATTTGCTTTGTTTTTGTAAATGGAAAAGTTATACATATAGTAAAATTTTGTTTAGCTGAAATGAACAATTTTACTTATGTTTCTGTAATTTATTTATTGTTCTATGTTTATAGGTGCTTTCAATTTTTATGCAATAAAAAATTTATATTATTATTTTGTTAATACAGTCAAATACCGAAAATCCGCCGACCTGAAATCTGCGTTGTCTCTCAGAATATAAACATTCAGTTTATAGGTTCTGGAAACTGCAACATTGAGTACGAAATATCGAAGAAAAAAATACTTACCGAATAATGATGTCATAATTACCAAACAATAATGATTCGAAACGGAAATACCAAAGTATTGATATAAAAAAGTTTTAAAAAATAAGATAAAATAAATAAGATAAGTTTTTTTCCCTCTAATCTGCATCGAGGTAAAAAAGCAGACGATTCACTCAACACTTTGTTCAGGTTCACGATTCACGTTGTATTTTCTGAGCTTTGTTATTTCATTTCATGAGATTGTTTAATGCTGCCTTTTTTTTATCCAGATATTATGTGGATAAATTAAGAATATTTTTAATTTCAGCCCTTTTTAATACAATGACCGATAAGAAACACACTCGTGATTTTACTGCTTTCAACGTTGAAAAACGTAAACACATTGCAATGACGGTACCGCAAAAAGTGCAAATTCTGCAAAAGATGGAAGCAGGTGCTACTCTTCGATTTATAGCAGATTGGTATAGAATTGCAAAATGATTATGTATGATATATCATACATCGGAAAAATAAAGGAAAGCTGTTGAAATTTTACAGCAACAGTGATTCTAACACCAGAATCCGAAACTGGAAATCTGCATGAGGCGAAATCGGCAAACCTCGATGCTGTGTACATGTAGTACAATGAATAATATAATCAATTTATAACAGTAATAATTTAATGCATATAATAAATTATTGCAATAATGTATATAATAATTTAATTAAATGTATCTAAAACACCTTATTCATTTTGCACTTTTAGTCCGAATATTATGCTTTATCTTTTCTGTCCTGAAATCCGCAAAATCCTAAAATCCACACAACCTCTGGTCCCAAACTTTGCGGATTTCTGCAATTCTGCTGTATAGGAAAATTAATTGCGGGATCCAGACGATACCCGATTAGTCTACGTAAGCCGTCCGGTTGTCCGGACCTGCTCTCACCTGTCACCTGTATATGAAAATTGTTATATAGTCTTTAGTACAATTTAGAATTTTGGTGTACATAAATATGAGTACAGAAATGGGGGCAGAAGCTGTAATTGAAATTCATGAAATTGTAGATTAGGGAGAATAATAATATATGAGAAGAATGAAATATTGAAAGCTTAATTGAGTACTATATTTATTTCAGTTGCTTTAACAGACCGCAGAACTGTAAGTTGTTATGATTGTACCGACCAAATTGGAAGCTGAGTCATTTGAATTCCAGTGAGGACATAATAGATTTTTCATATTTTTATGACACAGCTGATTTTTCATTCATTGGTCTGTAATATTTGATGTGGTACTTGAACTAAAAGGTGAACAATTATTCATGACCTTTTAGATTTGCTTAACTGGGTCTTGTACCTCTTCCCATTTAAATAAGTGGGAATAAGGAATTACTACATTCTCCTTGCATTTTCTCATGGTATAAGTGGTTAGCACTTCTACTGAGCAAATTGGAAAAACCATGCTTTAAATACTGGCGAGAGTACAGTTAAATATCTAATGGTCTTTTCAACGTATTTTTCAAATATGGGAAAAATGTCACTTTGAAAGTACTTCAGTATATATTGTGTGACCATCTTTATGTAGTTTACAGAATGCTGAATTTTTTTAATAATATGCTTTACATTTAATGCATTTATTTTGTATTGTTATTTAGGTATATACAATATGTTGCTGATATTGTCTCTCAAGTTGTTCGCCCTCATTCCTACCCTGTAGCCTTGCATTCATTAGTTATGAAACCAGTTCCTCTTTTTACAAAGTTGAGGTAGTATGCTTATTAATTTGATTAGAAATATTGAAGGTTAAAGGACTTTCTTATCATATATGCTTTGAAATAAATTAAAAAAATTGTGCTTTTGAAAACTTTGAGGAACTGAATGTATAAATAGTTCATTTTTTAACTTACCTTGAGGGGAGGAAAACTTTTTGGCCCCTTGGTTTTTTCCTCCCCCCCATTCACCAGATATTCTGTACTTAAAATTTTCTCTGAAATTGAACTAGTTTAAAACTCTGGCTTTTGGATTTTTTTAAATATATAATTAAACTGGCTATATAATCTGGTGTTAGTAATTAAATAGCCTTATATATATATATATATATAAATAAATTTAATATTAGTAAAATATTATTTTGGTATTACTTATCTATGTGTTATCATGGAAAATATTACTGTATTTAAAGAATGAACCTCCGTGTAATGTAAATTTTTAAGTAGCTGTGGTATAGCTGTTAACTCTGCTGGTAGATCACAAAATTTCTTTTAATAATTTTTAGCTTAGCAATTCTTCTAGTTTTTAATTTTTAGCTTCTTATTTTTCCATTACTGATGTGGCTGTGAAACCATAGCTGTTATGTAAAGGTGAAAATGAAATTACGGATAGTGCCATTGATAAATTCCAAGCAGTATTTTATAAATTCCAAGTTGAAAGAATCTCTTATGAAATTTTGTAAGAGAAATGTATCGATAAGCAGTGGGTTTTGATTTGTAAACCATGAAATATCTCCAGCAAAGAGAAAATATTGAAGGCTTTCTTATTCTGCATTTTCCATTTTGATTATTTCTCACAGTAATTCTGAATATGCACAGATATCCAGTCACATAAGAAAAATGAAAGAATTAAATAATTTTTCTTTCAAATGAGCTTTAGAAAAATTAAAGAAAAAAGTATTGAAGAAAAATAAAATGTTAAGAAGAAAATTATGGTCATATATTAAAAAACAAAAGAAGAAGAAGTTAGGACAGGAGCAGTCATCTCTTGATGAAACTTAAATTTGACAAATTCTATTTCCTACTTCTAGTCTTTCAGTGTAATTTTCTTATTAATTGTTATTAAATCTAAATTGCTTTAATTTATTGTAGACATTTTTTAAACGTTTTATGAAAATTCATTCAATGCCTAATCAATAAATAAAATATATGTATTTAATCTTTTTTACATCAATAAATGGTACATTACTATGAATTTTGTTCTCATTGTGTTAAAAAGTTCTGAGGTATTTTATTTTAATTTACCAATTACTGTACCCATTACTTACTAAGCTCCCTAGTTAATAAACTCAGACCCTGATTGCATTCAAATTTCCAAGAACCAAAACAAATAAATATTAATGATTAGAAAAATTGCCATTTATTAAACTCCTTGTCATATGCCCATCATGAGGTTGCAGATATAGTTAATGTGGACTTGATGTGAGCATTTGCATATAGCATACATACGAATAGGATGAACACTTTATAATATGAGTACAATGAATATAATTTAGAAACAAATATAATTTACATAAAGTTAGCAACATAATATTCCGCTGGCATGCACCGAGTAACATCAGTTATTGTGGCATTCGCTCTTGTTCTATTATTTCTGTCACGTGAGAGAGAGACGAATACGTGTGCTGTTTGGCTAAAGTGTGCATGCATGGTGTTCATCAAATCATCACACCTCCCCTCTAAAAGATTTGATCAAAACCACAACAGCAGTGGGGGGGGGGAGAATAAATAAATAAAAAAATAAAAATAAATAAATGAAATTAAATTTTAAAAAAAATCCGAAATGTTTCAGATTTTAAATGACGTCCAAAGGGGCGTTTTTTTTAACATTTTGTGTGTTACATTTAATTATTAAGTATCGTGTTCTTCGCACTTAAATCATAAAATTCAGTTCAACAGCAATATCGCAAAATAGTTTTAAAATGAGCATATCTTTAGAATTTCTGATACAGAGACTCACGCGCTGGAGATAAGGATTTGTTAATAAAAAATTTGTTAAAGTTAATAAAATTAAATTCCAGATTTCTAATTTGGTCTTCCACATGCCCATATTCGTAGGAGGATTACGTCATTCAAAATTCAATGGCTCTATGTACCGTTGTTTTATTACAATGCGAGAAATATACATACATTTATGCAGATTTTTCATTATTTAATTTCTTTAAATATAACACAGGGCCATAATACTTTGTGAAGTGAGTTTCAAAAGTGATTCTCCGTTTGTAAATCTACGCAAAATCGCAAAACAAAGACAATAGTCCTTCAGGGACCAAGCCCCTTTGGACTAATAAAATAAAATAATAATTATTAAATTTTTTAGCTTAATTAAACAACTCTTACTTGTTTGAATTAAAGTTATTTTAACATAAATTCAATAATTTTAATCATGAAAAGATGTAACATTCAATTTACTTTTTCTTAAACCTAAATCTTAACATTATCATTTATATCTTCCGCGCACCAGCATATTGCCATTAAGTAAAGCATAAGATACTTTCTAATTTAATCTGAAAGGTTATTGAATAATAATTTTGTCATTGATTTACGAAACCAAAACATTAAATTACCAGAGGATATACTACAATTTGAAAATATCACTGTGATATTTTCAGATCAAAGCATGTGAACTGATGTGTACATGATGGTGTTTAGTTATCACTTTCCACTGTTTGGGAGAATAGAATGTTGAATTAATAGTGTTTATAATTAACATTGAGCCATAAAATTTATAAACAAATTAGATTTGATTTACAATTCATCAACTAAAAGATAACTTATTAATTTTCTGCCAATTCCGTGTCTTAACACAGAACTGGCATGTGCTAGCTACATCAGATTTTTTTTAGAGTATGTTTTAATTAGAGAACACAATGTCCAATGCATATAAACAATGATAAGAGTTTTAAAATTAATTGAAATAATATAAAATTCTTAATTTTAATTAAATAAGTAGTCCAAGATCCCCACTATTTGCAGAGAAATTGAAACTGGCAAATCTGAAGTTTGATCAGCAGGCAGAGGTTTTAAACAAGATTGCATGATTGAATATCTTTTGAGTAAATAGTTACAGTGTTCTAGTGTAGAAAATGCAATAGATTCAACTTAATGTGACTGTAGTAATTAATTTGATAATAATTCAGATATTATTATCAAATTGCTGAAATCTCGTCCATTTGCAAATGAAAACATAGAGAATGCATTGCTTATTGTAATCAATAATTCAGTTATTATTATCAGAATTTTATAGAATGAATTTCACTAACTGGAGTAAATTCTCCAAATAAGGTCAAAACCTATAGTATTAAAATCTGTGCCCGTCTGTCTGTTTGTAACATTATTTGAAACAATATGTTATTGCCATGTTAATTCTTTTATTGATATTGAGAAAAGTTGGAGCCCACCAGCGGCAGAACGGTAAAGACGCTGAACACTGGTAGTTCAGTCCAAGGTTTGAATCCCGCAAATGGGCTGGCTGCACAGGCGTTTTCGTGGTTTTCCCCATGTATAACGTGTATTCGAGCCAGTTATCCTTAAAAAGTCCTCCGTGAAGGCATCCCTTCCCTTAGGCAGATAGCCCTAGTGTGCTTTGCCATAATTAAATAAACCTAAACCTAAAACCTAATTGAGAAAAATTGTTATATTACATTAAATTAAAATCATGATGTTGTACGTATTAACCTGAAATGTCAAAAGTTTTTATTTCCTGGTTTGACAACAAAAAATTATTTATGAATTGGTTATTCCTTGAAAAGGATGAACTGATTTCATTCATATTGTAATGCTTTTATACATTTTTTTTCGGGTGTGCATAGAACTTGGAAATTTATAAATAATTATAACTAATTAACTTGCTAATAAATTTTAGAAATCTCCAAATGACAGAAAAATGTCATCAAATAAAGAATTAAGTCAACAAACTGTTTGGTTTTTGTTTTACCCAACCATTTAAAAATTAGGCAAAAAAAGCAACCTCTTGTTTAGTTTGGTTCGAATTTTTAATAACTATGTTGGTTTCCAGAATGATCAAAAACATGACAGAAGATATCTAGCAGGGTCTTTCTGAAAAAAAAAAAAAAAAAAAAATCCAAGCACATCTCTTAGTATACTTTCCATAGAATATAAGGAATGAATCTGTATGGTGGTCTAAAGAATGCCTTCTGAAGATTAATATTAGTGGATGCCTTCTGAGCTAACTGGCTTATAAGCCAGTTAGAGAATTTCTAGAAACATTAAACACAAACAGTTGCAGACAATCAACTATTAACAGCTTTTTGTCTAGTTAAAATTCTGTTAAAATAGAATTTTATTTGTTTTTACTTGGTTTGAAGGATATTTTTTATGGTTGTTTAGTGCTATTAAAATAGACATGAACAAATGTCATCATATAAAGCGGTACCTACTATAGTCAGATAAATAAATTGATTTTTTATTAAATAATATAATTTTGTTGTGCAACAACACTGCTTCCCTTTGCTGTTATTTGTTTTGATACAGAAAACACTAGATAACCTGAAATTCTTACAAGTCCATTAAATATTTTCACTGTGTGTGCTGTTATTCACAGCAAATCAAATAGAAATAAATGGGTTTAAAATTGACTAAGATGTCTCATCAACAATCCTGTACCTTCAAAATCGTTTCAACGAATTGTTACAATCAGCATTTAGTTAGCATTTCCTTCATTATTAATTTCCCATTTTTGCTGTTGAAGAAGGAATAAAATTTAATGTTTTTGAAATAATGATATGACTGAAGATAAAACACAAACTTGTTAGAAATGGATGCGTTAAATTTAGGGAAGTTACTATTTGAAAAATTCATAGTTAATTATGATCTTTTAATGAATATTTATTCTCATATGTATTAATTTTATATTTCTTATTGTTTACTCTCATTTTGATAAACAGGCAAAGTATTTTTAAAAACATTTTGAAGTTCAAAAACTAATTGAAAAATGTTTTTGAATCAGGGTTGCCACGCTACCTGGAAAACCGGAAGTCAGGGAATTCGGAAATTGACCAAAAAATTCAGGGAAACGTCAGGGAATTTAAGTGTTTTAGTCAAAATCTGGAAAAGTCAGGGAATTTCATACAACGATCCCGCCAAAAAAGGCGAGTTTTGCGCCGACGTCGGAAGAGATAACTTTTTTGGTGAATTGTGTATCACGTGAGTGTCATTCGGGCAGCTGGCATAGAGCCAATTTTCGCAGCTCCAATTTGATTGTCTTTTAGAAAGGCAAAGCAAGTTTCCCGCAACGTTTGGTTTCCAGTAACCTCGAGAATCGCATGTGCAGTGCATGAACTAAAGAAAGTACCTGTTCTCATATAAAACAAAATGTGTTTAATCCTAGTATACGGTACATGGAGGTTAGAATCAAAGAATATGTATTATAAAGAAGGAAAACCTCTCTGCAACAGACGTGGCTCCGTTCCATCATAGAGGAAAACAGCTGTGCATGCGCGATATATCTGTCGCCAAAGCTCGAAACTGGTGTCGAAGTTCGAAAGTTATGTTATCAAGAGTTCATAAAATGAATATCATTTAAATTTCTTTAAACTCTAAAGGAAAAGAAAATATTTTTTGGTGAAAGTAAATTAATTCATGGATTAGTTATTTTGAGGTTAAAAAAAAAAAAGTAAACCCGTTTTTAAAATTTTTGCGAAAAATCCAAGAAAAAACGTTCTTTGATAAAACGTTTCTTCTTGGATTTTTCGCAATAATTTAAAAACGCATTTTCGTAGTTTTCTTTTTTGTCAAAGAACGTTTCTTCTTAACACGTGTTTCTCAATTTCCTGTGCACATCGCGGAGAGGGAAATTCTGCCCGCCAGGTTACGTTGCGAAATCCCTTGGCTAAGGCTCCTCTAAATATATATAGGAGCCTTACGCTTGGCAAATTTTCCCTCCGCTTTCTAGCAGCGTAATAGCATTTACGTGTATGAAACCTTTTCTACTTTACATAGACGTTCTTTGGTTAGAATAATCTCCATGTATGGTACAGCGGGATTTGGCGAAATGATGATGAGCAGTAAACGGCTCATTTTGTTCTTGGCGACAATTTTCAAAATCATGCGAAGGCCATAATAACGTATACTAGGATTTTACCGCAAAATCTTTTAAAAATATTTTTTTCTCTTCTTTTTAATAAATACCTTGTCATTTTGCAGTAAAATAAAAAAATAGTAATCAGTCATCTAGGCTATCCATGTAATATAACTATATTCGCTAAAATATCGTTGATTATTCTAATTCAATTTTTAAGTAATTATTTTTATGTTATTCATATCATTTAATATTGCTTCTTCCCTCTAAATTTATTTATCATTAGTAAATAATATTTCCAAATTTTAGGAAATTTTCTCTGGCACAATCCTGAAATTAATTCTAGCAGTATGATGACATACCATCACGAAATTTAATGCACTTATTTTTTCCTTATGTATGCTGCGAAATAAATATAAATACCTCAATTTATTAAAAAAATATCATTAAATAGATTTCTTTCTTTTGTTTAGCTGCAGAATGTCTGCAAAAAAAGCCTTATTTTATTCCAGATTGGGCAGATTCTAATCTCAATCTTTAGTGGAGAAAACAACTCCTATTATAATTATATTTGTGTTTTCAAGTGCTAAGGTGCCTTTTAAAAAGACACCTCACACAAATTAAATTTACCTAAAATCTAACCTAACTATTTAGCATTGCGTTGTGATTTATAAGAACCGGATTAGCCTTGTGTTGAACTGGTGATGATAATGAGTAATAATTAAATAAAACGTACATTTGTTATCCAATGTATATATATATCTTAAATTTTATTTATTTTCTTAAGTGGAAAAGTAAACAAAATTATCAAAGTGTACCAAGAATAATTAAGAATAAATGTCCGCTGGGATTTATGAAATAATTAAGTGCATTTGCTACACAATACAAGTAATACCATAATTAATTTACCTCTTAGCACAGCCAATGTACATTACGCGGATAGACTGGAATTTTCTCGAAACATACCTGGAAAACCTGGAAAAGTCAGGGAATTTCATTCTCCTGTTTTAGTGGCAACCCTGTTGAATTATAATAAAGGTTTTGTTGATGATTAATAACTAAACAGAACTTCTAAAATTATATTTAAAAAAAAGTTTCAATAATTTTCATGGATGTTCTGACTTACTTGAATGTTTTTAAAAATATTATATTTTATGTCTGTCCTTTTCTCTAACATTCTTCTATCCAATATTAAGTTCAAATTCTCAATCATTCATATGGTGCAGGATTGCGAACATCATATTTTATTTGGTATGTCGCTTTAACACAAACACTTAAAAAAATGTCTTCAACCTTGAATTCTTAAATTTTTTTTGAAACAAATATATACAAATCTGCTAATCTAGAAATATCCAAATGGGGGTGGGATCTAATAATGTGCTGTAAATACAGTTCAAAATTTGTAAAAAAACAACTAGATTTGGCAATGCATCTTTATTTGGCAACTTTTAAAATTTTCAAAATGCAAATTTGAAAATTGCCAAGCTCAATGTTTAATGCAGCGAAAATATAAATATGAATGAAGAGGTAAAAAGTGAAAGAAATATGTTATGGCTGTCATAAACAGTCACTGAAATGTTGAATAAAACCAATTGAAATTTAATCCTTGAAAAAATATGTAAAACTGCAAGAAATGCTGAAAACTATTTTACTGTAGAAAGATTTCATATTTTAATCATTTCGGGGGAATATAAACAGCATATGCTTTATGTGGTGGTAAACATGCTGATTATAGATTGAATGTATGAAATAGATGAAGGCACTAAAAATTATCAAAATAGTAATCAACTTTACACCAGTAGTGATTAGCAAACTCAATCAAAAGATGAAATTAAAAAAAATTCAAGGTTGTTGGTGGTGAGATGTTAAAACTACTGAATGCAGCTAGTTCAATGAGGGTTCAGATCACCAACTGGCTGCTCTAGAGATTTTGTGGTTTTCTAATACAAACTTTTCCTCCTTAAAAAAGATGTCCTTTCTTTTAAAATTAAAAACTTGCAAATATATCTACTGCTTAATTTTATGTTTAACACATGACAAGCTATATTTTATTTTTTAAAATCATGTCTTATATTATGCCAGAATTTTGCTAGATTTTCCATATAATCCTATGATACATGATTGAGGCTTTGCTTCAGAATTTTTATTTAATGTAATTGTTATGAATTTTCTTTTAAATGTTCATTCTTGTTCATTTTCAGAGCTATTCTTTTCAGTTCTTTCAGTTATGTTATTTGGTCAAACGTAATTTCCCTTAGACTGTCGCACTTTTTTACTTCCTTGTACGAAGTAAAAAGAAAGTATTGTAATCGCGAAAAGTTTCAGGCAGCATATTTCAACGAAAATATCCATTTTGACCGCTATCGAATACAATTTAAGGATGTTTTTGCGTGATATCTGAACGTAAGGGCAGAATAAAATACTCTTTTCCTCCAAAAAAATTATAAAACTAATTTAAAATGAATTCTGAAGAGAATTTTTTGTGGCGTCTGTATGAACGTACGTACGTACAATCGTATGTATCTCGCATAACTCAAAAATGAGTAGCTTCAGAACATTGAAATTTTATATACAGGACTGCTATAACATGTAGATGTACACCTCGTATTTTGGTTGCAATCGGCCGCACCAAACGTGTATAAATATATTTATATATATATATCAACTCTGTTACCAGGCTCAGCGATCTCAGTTTCTTTACTCTTATATGTTTGTAAATTGTACATTTTTTGCTTTAAAATGATTAAATTATGTTGTTCTTATCTTCCGGTTAAGGTTTTTATGCATTTAGTAAATCTGTATGCAATATTTTTAGAGTTATGAACAATTTTAAAGTTGTTTAAGCGCCGCTAGGCCTAATAATTTTTTTGATGGCCTGTTTACATTTGAAACAGCAGGATAGTGGATTTGTTGCCAATCTAGAAAAACGTGGCTTCACAACAACAAAGATAATGCCTTCATTTATTATTGCCAATTAAATCATGCTTAATTCTTTCTGGAATTTTTTCGAGGAAATAAATGTTTAAGATTTACTTCGTAATTTTTAATATAGATATATTGAGTTTTTATGTATTTTTGCCTTGTCGCGAAGTAAGAACTGAATTAATTGAATGAGAAATACTCAATCGTCTGTGAAAAACTGTTCCTTTTTTGTTTTGTTTGCTTAATTTCTTTTATACATCATTCTAGCTTTAAAATAGTATTTGAATAGAACATGTGGCAACGATTAGATAATTCTATTCTTTAAATGATATAAATTTTGTGCATTCTGAGTTATAATATGAACAAAATATAATACTGTTAAGTGAATCTAGTGCCAGAGTGTCGCTATGGTAAACAAATACTAGAGTGAATTTTAAAGAATGCATTTATTCTATTGTGGTTTATGCGCTGTCGACAAAGTAGATTTAGTTAAATAAGTTTAAATGAAATGCAAGAAAAAAATGCGTATAATTTAATATTCCGTACAAGGAAGTCATGTGGTGTACACATCAGATTTTTTTTTTTTTTTAAATCTCAGATAATTGTTAAGTTAAGGATAAAATCTGTTAATTTCAAAGAATAATTTAGACTTTGGCAAACAAGCTGGCTTTAAGTTAAAATACATTTTAATTATTTGTAGCTTGCCCCCCCCCAAAAAAAAGGCATTTGCATTCAAGTGAATATATATAAAGGGACATGATTAACCCTTTCAGAACAGGCATCCCATATATGCATTCCCTAAGAACGCCTCTTACAGCCGGGCGTCCCATCCATGCATCGCTAGAGACTGCATTCAGAGGACAGGTGATGCATATATGCATTTTAAGCTGGAACGTTTTTCTGAAGGCCACTAGATGGCATTTTATGTTCATTACTTTTGAAATGAACACAGTTTTAGGTTACTGCCCGTGAGTTTGATATATTCTGTCTGACTTTGGTATTTTACTCATCAACTGTTGCGAGAGTTGGGGAGAAAGCGAAAGCGTAAACAGAGGTGGGCTCTTTAAATCGTCGCCTGCTAATATAAATATTCGTTTCCTCTACTGTGTACTGTCTTTTAGGGTTACTAGACAGCCCGGTCAGTTTTGCATTGACTTCAGATATATTTCCGTTTCTTCTCTTTTTATTTCGGAATGTCTCACCTCCAGTCTATAATGGCGTGAAGGCGCTATTTATCAGAGGAAGAATACCCTCGTATGGTTAATGAACCATTTACTAACACAGATGAGAGTGATGATTCTTTTTCTAAAGAGTTAGAAAGGGATTCTTTTTCTAAGAAAGTGATACTTCTCCGTGCTTCGAGATTTACCACAATCTTCATTTTAAATTTTGTTACTTGTTACCGTAAATAATCTTTATTGTGTTGTTTTATTAATTTTAGATTTTATTGATGGATTTTATCAATTAAAACTTTGGAATGATTTGAATAGAGCTTCCGAAAATTACTTTACAAGATAAGGAAATTTTTAAGTATATTTTCATGTAAAATAAAGAAAAAAAAAATATTATTAAGTGCTAATTTTAACATATATAAGAGCTCAAGTAATGATCTAAAATGATACCAAAAATTACGATGCTAGGAGTAAAGCTTTTTTTTATATATATATATAAAATTAGGTTTAGCGATGCGAAACCTCCGCCCTGTATGGTGACTGCCTTCGATTCCCTTTCGTCTCGCACGAGCGTCTTAAACCAAGATGCGCCATCGCAAAAAGGTTAAAGCATAAGCAATTTAATTAAAATTGACTTTAAAGAACAAATTGCAGTGTTTTGCATCATGAACTTTGTATGAATATTGTGTTATAGAAATATTAATACAAAGTCACTCAATAGGGTTACAGAAAGAAAATAATTTTTAATCCTCTGAGAGATGCAATACAAAAGTTATGAGTTCAGGTGAAATGGATCTTCTAGATTCATATGTGGCATTTGTTTATTCCAATTGAAAATAACTTGTAATCATACATTCAGTTTTTTCAGAATGAAATTTTACTTGTAACACAATGCATTTATTTTGGAAATATAGCAGTCAAAAAATTATAAATCTAAAATGAAATTTTTTGCTAAATAGCAAATGTCTGTCAAATTAAATGTAAAATAAAATACCTAATTAAAAATTTTCAGTAATAAAATGTAATGAATTTAAAATTTATTTTTGGAATAGCTGAAAATGTAGCATTATTCAGAGAATATCTTTTAAAAATATATGTATTTTTTCAAGCATATCCTGAGAAAAAGTTAGCCTTTTTTGACTATTTTTTTTTTTCTTTTGCAAATTAAATTATCTGTCAAATTAAATGTAAAATAAAATACCTAATTAAAAGTTTCAGTAATAAAATTAAACTTAAAAATTTATTTTTAGAATACTTGAAAAGGTAGCATTATTTAGAAAAAATCTTTTAAAAAAATGTATTGTATTTTTTCATGCATATCTTGACAGAAAGTTTGCGTTTTTTGACTGAATTTTTCTTTTCTTTTTTTGCTTCTCTGTTTTTGTTAAATCTATAGGAATTTTGCAGTTAGTTTTAATAATTTTTCTTGAGAGTTAGAATAAGTTATATTTCCCTCCATATCCAATTAGAGTTCAAGCAAGCGCAGATTGTAATTTTATTGGAAAACTAATTAAGATATATGATAAAATATTGAAAGTTTAGCAATGAAAAAAGTACTTTTGCTTATTTAGTTGCACACAATATTATAAAAAATTGGTTTGTAAATTCATTTCAGCATGTACAAATCTGTAACATTCGGCAATGCAGCACTGTTTTGGAGGTTTCTAAAATTTCATCACAAAATTAACACAGTTGCTGATTAAAAACTCTGTTTTTAAAATGTTTTCCCTGATTTATATAGAATATTAGCAGCTATTATGTGTTTCTAGAGACTTCTTTTGCAAAAAATATTCAATTCAAAGTTGGAAAACCTTCCTTATTAGTAAAAGTTGCCAAATTTTAAAAATGCATCAAGCCTGGCAATCATGCACATAACAATTCTTCAGTGTCAAAAATGCAACCTTATCTTTTTCATATGCATTCTTTTTTATGTATTTCAAGTTCCAATGGTTTTATAAACATAGTGTGATATTTTTTGCTTTAAACTCAGTTTTAAACTGTGTGCTTGTGTGATTTGCCAGTAATGGAGGAAATTATCTTAAAATTTCTGCAGGAATATGATATTCTACCATAAAATTGCTAAAGAGAATGAATAATTTGAATATATTTTTTAATGACTATCAAGAGAAATCTACTAGGACAAAACAAACAAAATTCTGTTTGCAAGTAGCTTTATTGATTGATTTTGGGGATAAATACCATAAGCATAAAATATGTATACATAAAGTATAAAATATGTATAAAATATGTATAAAATATGTATACATGTAAAGCATAAAATATGTATACATGTAATAAATAATTTTTTGCAATTTTCAGTCTTTCTTTTTCATCTATGAAATATCACCAAATTCAATTGTGCTAATACATGAGTAACGTTTACTTTGTAAGGTTTATTTTAATTTACTTAACCAGCTATTTTATGGTAACAGATCTGTACTATCATATCTCTCCATTTTCCCATCAACATACAAATTAGTTATGTATTTAAGTGAGGGTTTGAGATTGCTTAGAGAGAGCATACTCTGCTTGCTTGCTTAGAGAGCGCGTGTTCTTCCTGCTGAAACTTATGTTACTAGTTTGCTGTTTTATGATAAGAAATCCTGTCCTCTACATTGATTTATTCTTGCCAGTAGTGCTTTCAACTCAGTATGAGCTAAGAGCCAACTTTCACGTTTAATTTACTCCATAGCTTTTACGTATTTGATACTTAAATTTAGTTTTAAATTTGAATTTTCTGCTTTGCTCACAAAAATTGTTGGCTGATCAGTAAGCACCAGGCGTGCTTTCTGTTCAACTTGCTTAGTTTTAAATAAAAGGGTCTTTTGCACCCTTGTTCATGTTCCTGTTTTCATTTTTGATGTAACGATAAGTCACTTACAGTCTTGTTTGAGGATTAGCCGCAAGTTTAGTAAAAGGGAAATCTAAATATTTCATAGAAATTTTAGCAATTTTTAAAATGTGCTAATTAAAAACAAATCAGTACTTTTTTTTTGAAAATAGAAAAAATGGGGTGGGGGACCATTTAATATTATGTGGCATGGGTCAGTCATAAACTGAAGATGAAAATAAGACAGTTACTATAAATTAAAACATTTTTGTGTGAAATAAATTTTCGGGCAGAACTGAAATTAAGTACCAAATTGTAGATGCAAATAACTATAAAATAATTCATTTTTGCAAAGCTTAGTATTTAGCCATAATTTGAAACGTATTTACAAAAGAGTCCAGGTTTATTTTGTGTTAAAAAAAAAAAAAAAAAAAAAAAAAAAACTGTCCCAAATGGGATATTAATCCTAAAATGACATTTTGTATTGAAACACTTAAATGCGTTCACTTTTAAAATTTTTGCCACCAAGTATTATTGTCCTGTATGGTATTTAAAGAAATTAGATAATTAAAAATCTGCATGAAAGTACATATGTTTCTTGCATTGTAAAAAAATAACGGTACCTAGAACCATCAAATTTTTTATAATGTAGTCCTCTACCTGAACATGGGCACCTGAAAGCCTGAATTATTTATTTTTTAAATTTTTGTATTGTGTATTATCTGTTTCATATTTTGTAAAACTTTAACAAATTTTTTATTAAACTCAATTAACATTTCAATGATTTCAGACAAGCAATGGCAACATTGTATGGGAAAAAAAAAATTTTATCTCCAGTGCATGAGACTGCCTACCAGAAATTCTAAACATATGCTGTTTTTAAATATTTTGTGATTTTGCTGTAGAATCAAATTTTATGTGGCATAAGTGCCAAGAACATTATATTTAATAAATAAAGTAAACACACAAAGCGTTGGTAATAAAAAGACACACAAAAAAGTTTTATAAAGCCATCTTAGTAAGAAAACTGAACATTGATATGTTAAATGGAGAAAAGATTGGGATGGGAACAGAATACTGTATGCTAATACTTAACACTGCATCGAGAATCGTAAACATGTACTGCTTTTAGAAATTTTATAATTCAGCTGTTGAATTGTATGTGGCATAAGTGTTCAGAAAAGGATGCTTAATAATGAAACAAAAAAGAAGTAGGTTTAGTATGAGTGGGTGTAACAGCAGACTGGTAGACAGTGAGCTGAGCGAGAGCATAAAAACTTTTAACAAACCCTTTTGGGTGACTGTTAAAATCTGAAACCTTTCAGGTTTTTTTTCTTTCATTCTTTTTTTTCCCCTTCTTCCTTTCTTTTTCAGAAATGTATATTGATTCAGTGCTAAAACTAAATCTAATATGTATCATAACTCATTTGTTTTAAGGCATGAAAAGAGCATTTCAAATTTTTTAGCTAGTTTCTAGAAACACAGGTTGTGTTTTCCCTTTTTCTTTGTGCATTGTGCATATGTAGATAGTCATGTATTATGGGATCTACCACTTTTAGTTCATTATTAATTTTAAAATAGTTTCAGTAAAAGTGGTTGTGATTTTAGATTACCATATTATTACACCTTCGTATTTTAAAATAGTGTTTTATTGGGGCCATCTAAGAAATAACTAAAAGTAATAGATTGCACACTATATGTATTACTCATATACTCTTTTGCATATGCCTTTACAAATATGTTTTTTCTTGAATGAAACTATGTGCTGATTTGAGAGGTATTTGTTTTCTCCTCAGTATATTTTACCTAATAAAAGGGAAAAATAACATATTATATATATAGTATTGAAGGTATAGCTACATGAAATTTTGTGAATTAACTATTTTTTAATACTTGACAAAGTTTTAATTACATTTAAAAATACCATAATTAAAAATATGGCATTTTAAACTTGACTAAAATTTTTATATGTTAAATATAGTAAAAGATTTGAAATCTGTGCAGCTTCACCCATGTTAACAATGAAATGTGGATTGTTTTAGCTATTTTTGTCAACAATTAGGCATGTTTTGTCACTGTGAGGGAAGCTACCATACTCTATTGATATCACATTTATAATTGTTGGCAAATAAATTATTTCCCCAAATCATTAAATTTTTCTAACTATGATTAACTCTGTGCTGTTTTAATTGAGCAATTAACTTTTTGTTGAGACTAGAACTAAAAATGATGCTTTTTCATCATATCAAAATGATAGGCTTTTTTTTAAAAAAAAACACCCACTCTCAATATTTTTGCAGGTATCTCTTGAATATATAAATTTAGAGTATAAGACTATATAAATAGGAAATCTGCAATTATTGTTACATAGTTGAGGAGAGTGTTCAAACTAAAACACCATAAAGTTTTAAAGCAAGCAACTGTAAACAAATGTAGGGGGGGGTTGTAAAAAATTATTTTTACATATATTTATCCTTATTTTCATTTTAAGTAAAATTATATTTAATACTTATTTCTCTATTAAAACAGTCCAAAAGAAATGAATTGCATTTATGTTCCTTAAAAAATATTTGTTACGTATTTATGTGTATATTTTAATTCTTTCCTTTTTTGATCTACATATAAGAGTTTTCCATTTATGACCTGAAATCCACAAGATTTTAAGATTTGGTCAACCTCATGTTCCAAGCTGAACAGATTTTTGATCTTCTGCTATACTTAATTGGAACATTTTATACTAGTGGAATGAAATCTAATCAATATCTATTTTAATTGAAATTCCAACTGATTTTTAGGGATGGCTGTAGACCATTTATTGAAGTATACATTGGCGAAGACAGAGTTTTCACTACTTCTCAGGAATATGAAAGAATTAGGTAATATATGTTAAAATTAAGTGCATTTCTGTTAAATTGGTACATATGGCTTTATTGAAAAGATCAATCCAAGCATAATTCCTCTGTTAAATTGTAATTATTAACTTTTTGCAGCTGATTTTCTCTGCTCAGAAGTTACTTAAAATTATAAAAGTTACAGGGGAGGGGAAAAAAAAACTGATTTCAATAAAAGTAAACCTGAGTAATGTTTTTTTATTAATTTTATTTTGGACTGATAATTTGGTCTTGAGATCTTTTTATAAAAATTATTGTTCAGAATTGTTATTCATTTAAAAAATTATAACTTTTAATAATTTTCAGAAAATTAAACTTTGTTTTACCATTTTATTTCGAATTTTAAAACTTATATTTAAAGTGAATTTATGTGTGTTATACTCTTATTTTGAGCACAATTTTTGTCATACATTTTAATGAAAATATTTAGCTCAAAACTCATTTTTATAATCATAAAACTCCCATTTCAGCAAGTCTTTATTTGCATCTGTTTTGTTTCAGCCAGAAGACTGATGTATATATATATATATATATAAAGGTAAGATGTGTATATCACACAAGGCCTTTTACAGTCAGCATCAAAGCAGCCATGAATGGTTTTTTGAATCTGAAAATGCTTTATAAAAATCTTAATACATTAGGCAGAACTAGAAAGTTACTCGGAATTGAATTCTTAGAAAATGACAGTGGGACTTTTATACATCAGAAGACATACATTAGAGAAATTTTTGAAAAATTTAGATACTTTCAGATACCAATAACTTCACTTCCCATTGTTGAAATTTCTTGGCTATTTCAATAGTACTAAATCATACAAGTTAAATTTAGGATTAAACATCTAAATGTATATTATTGTTCAGATGCTTATTATATGCAAGTATAGTGATGATCGTGTATATATGGATGGATTTATATTATACTGAGACAAAGTGCCAGTAATTTGAAAAACTTGTAAACATAAAAGTGTATGCTTATCAGCTATGGAGGTAGAGTATAATGCTTTATCAGAAGCTGCAAAGGAGTTGATGTGGACGAAAAGTATCTTAAAAGATGAATTTGAAGTTCCGTTTAAAAGAATGTAAACTGTTTTGTGATAATAAATCTGCTAATGGTTTTTCTAGATCACACATAGAAAATAAACTAGGCACATTAACTTGCAGCATCGCTTTATTGGAACACTGCTGAGTGATGGAGTGTTTGAGTTGTGAGTTCATCTCCAACAAATTAAAGAATGTAGACTTATTTAAGAAAGCAGTAACTGCTATGGATTTGAAAAAGTTTTGTTTAACTGTTTACAATATTCAAGAAAAAGTATTATGTCCATGTTATAGAACTGAAATGTGTAATTTTTTCTAAGTGTATGTCTGTAATTTTTTTTTTACTTTGCATGAGAAAAAGAAGGCTGTTATTGGCTTAATGTTTTGCTTTTCTCATGCAAATTTGATCAGAGGTCAGTTGGTGGTAAACTAAGGTGTTGCCCCTGATTGGCTGTTGATGTAGTATTGGCAGATTGCCCATTGGCATATTGTGATGTATTTAAATGGAAGTCTGTGAGCTCAGATGTACTCACTCAGTTTTTCTTTTGCTTTGGTTTGAATGTAGAGGCTGCTGTTGCAGCCTAGTTGTTTTAGAGTAAAATAAATGTTAGTTTTGTTTATATATGTTCTGGTGATATTATTTCTGAAAAGCTAAGTATGCGTTTTTAGAAATTGCTGCACTTCCAATGCCACACACCTCCATCTCCTGTGCCAGGTGTAGGCATATTTGCTTGCTTGAGTGTCGACTCTTTAACTATGTAATATTTTATATTTTATTTTCACTTCGCATCTTCCTGATAGTGAAAGAGCCTCTAGATTTTGCATTTCATCTGTGCTTAGGTCCCTAGACATTGTACCTGCTAGAACCTGCAGTGCTTCTGCTGATGTTCTAAAAGCTGAGGGCATTTTGAGTAGCAATATTTGCTGGATCTGTTGTAGCTTTTGACACATCCATGCTGTGTTGTTCATCCACACTGGGTTGCTATATAGGATCATTCGTTTTATGGCCTTTAAGTGCAGTTCCTTAGTACAATTCTTTCATGATTCCATATGCTATTCACTGTTCTGCTGTATTTATTTATTACTTGGTTTTGCTTTGTCCCTAACTGAAATTAAATGGGCGACTCAAGTTAATTTCTTATCCAGTAAAGTGTAGGTAGGTCATAGTATTTTGTTTTCTTAAGGAGATCCCCCTGCCATTTTATGCATGGGGGATTATCTGCTAATTTTTATCCTTTCACTAATATGTTCATCTGTCTTTTCTACACTGGTTTTAAGTTTATGTTGCTCTTCAACACAATTTCTGCTTTCTTCTCTATTGTGCTTTAATTTCTTCCACTGATTATCAAGCTAAAATTGTCAGCATATGACTGGGTTTGAGCATTTTCTCCTTGAGAAAATATCCAGCTTTAAAGCTGTATTAGCTATTATGTTCCTGAGTATAGGTCCTATATTCAAATCCTGGGCTTCTTTTGTTGTATTCTGCTGTAACATTTACTGCATTTCTATTGTATGTTTTTTATCCTTTCCTCCATGTAGCTTCTTACTAGTTTGCAGAGAATCAGAGGGCATCTAAATTCTTTGAGTCTTGCTTTCAGCACCGGCTGTAATGGTTAATTAAAAGCTGATGTTACATCCAAAATGGTTATGCTAGAATGCAGATTTTCTCTTCTATTCTGGAGTGTGGTTTCTTTGATATTGTTAAGAACATGTATAGTACTTTTACCTTTAGTGAAGCCAAGTTGTACAAGGCTTACAAGGATATTCTTTTTAAGATGATAGGTCATTTATTGAGTAACCATTTTGTGTAAGACTTTCCTTCCATATTTTTCCTTGAGTTTGGAAAGTACCTTAGCTCAAGGCATTTATTTAGACTCTGAACTAAGAGGTCTTTATATTGCTTCTGTTGTGAGATTGTCTGGTCATGTTTCTTCTAATTTCTGAATATGAAAAGGTAATGCCAAGGTGTAAACCTTTGAACTATTCACCAAAATATGTTGCCTTACAACTGAAACTTATACTTATTTATGCAGCTTGAATTAGTTAAACGGGCAAATTTTTTACAGTGAAAAAATTGATGACTATCATTTCTTTTTGAATCACAATTTTCATTTATAGCTAATGTAGGATATAAATATTGTTTTAGCAGTTGATGAATACTAGAAATATGCTAAAATTTCTAGCTAGATCATGAATACTAGCTAGAAATCTGAATTCCAAGACAAAATTTTCTTGATTAAACATCCGTACATTTTTTATTAATTTATTGTTTCTTTCATTGAAAAATATTATAATTTACTAATGTTACATATTTTTAATTTTCAGACACTTTAATCTTACAGACAGTGAAGTGAATATTCCCTTAAAAACTGTAGTTTCAGGTGATATAACAATAGTAGCATACCATGCAAGATCTACGTTTGGAGGGAAAGTGCAAGGAAAGGTACTATTTTAAAATAAAATTCTTAAACTAAAACTTCATGAATATTGTTTTGTACTTTTTCTTCCGTTATGTACAGTGAACTTTATATTGGCATTTTCCTCTGTGAAACAACCATCATACCAGTAGTATTTTAAATACGTGACCATCTCTAATTGAACGCAAAAAGTGGCTGGAATTATTAGTTATCATCCTAGAAAGGAATTATTGTATTTAGTTCTTTTAGAATTATAATTTTTTTATACTAGTTTTTTTTTTTTTTTTTTATTTTTTTTAACAAGTATAGCAAAACTTATTAAGTTATAGTGACTTTTGGGAAAGCATTGCCAAATTTGGTGATTTTCGGTATTGGTTTTGTTAATTATGGAAAACATTATGTTATCTAATTAAAGCAATTCTTAATGGAATGATAGCATTAATTTAATCTCCATTTGGAAGTCATAGAACTTAGTGAATAGATATTGCAAGAAAACTAAAAATATTCTTTACTTTTGCTTTTGTAAGCAAAATATAAATTGCTGCTGATGTGAGTTAGTTTACTTCAGCATAGATTTTGATAAGAAGCCATGACCATTAGCTTAATGAATTATACCAAACTGTTCACTGTTAAGAAGGATTTAAAAGCTGTGTTTTTGGGGAAAAAAAAAAAAAAAAAAATACTAGATGCACCTGGGAGGGAGATTTCAATATTATAGTAGCTTATATTGTGTTTTAAGTTTTCCTGGTTAATGAAGCTTCTGGTGCCATAATGGTAATGTCCAGTAGCACTTTGAGACCAAAAGTTTATATTACAAAATCGGGGAATGAAAAGCTCTTTTGTCTTATTTTATTGGATCATCATTTAATTTTGCATAAAAGTTAAAGAACATTATGAAAAATAATGTAAATAAAAAATTTCAAGGCTATTAACATTTCATATATTTTATTTATATTAATTATGATTTGTCATGCAAATTTATAATTAATATGAGAATATTTTTCATGAAAAATTTAAAGCATGAAATATAGTTGCATTATCTATATTGAAAGAACAATGACCTCGAATTCTAAATTTGAACAAGAATGTCTTCTGTAGAATTTTAAGTGAAGAGCAAATTTTGTTATCTTTTGCTTATCTAGATGCAAAATAAGCATATGTCAAATTTTGTTCAGAAAAGAAGGTTCAGTTTTCAAGTCATCAAAGCATAATTCTTTACACCATCGTCTTATAAAATGAATTTTTTTATTTAAAAATTTTATCTTTGTTATAGAAACATATATATTGTTAGACTGGCATTAAGAAAAAAAGAAATATAGGAAACTAATTTCTGTTTTCTTTCGTTCCTTATTTCACGAAAGGCTTTTTAATTTATTACCTTTTAAAAATAATGATAAAATTTTAAATGGAATAAAAAGGAGAGACCTATGCCCTGAATTTTCAATTGTTGCTTTAAAGCCTTGTATTTTGCAGCTAAGATATTAATAACCTTGACAATCAAATGAACTCGGATCTTTTTTTTTTTTCTGCTAGTTTTACTATTTTAATTTTCAAGCATTGTATTTAAAACCTCCTCTTGCTGTTATCAATGACTCTAAAGTTGTGTGCTCTTTTTGTTAATGATGCCTAGCATGGGAGAAAGATTATACAGAATTTAATAATCATTTTGAAGTCTAATATTTATATATGTGAGTTTTTAAGTGCTGAATGCTCTGTGTTACTGACTATGTAAAGCTGAATGTATGGAATATATATTCTTATTTATTTGAAAATTCTGGTAGTGTTTTTAATAAGAGTAGAATATATTTAAGTATTTATCTTCAACTGTATTTTTGTAATCACATACATGTAGTGAAGTTCCCCCCTCCACCTGTCAACCTAATTGTTCAAAAGAGCAAATTCCATTTATTAACACAAAACTGGTGATATTTATAATTGATCAATAGCCTTGTGAATAAGAATAAGGAATGCTGGTATTCCATTTTAAGCTTTATCTCATACTAAATAAATGGTTGGCTGTAAGTATATAATAAAAATATGAGCCTATTTTCTTAGAAAGCTTTCCACAAAGAACAGGTAACTTTTGAGTGCTTGACAAATGACTTAACCTAACCTAAAATAGATTCAATTATAATATAATATATAGTTAATTTATTTGATATATTCTTTGTAGAAGCGAGAACTATTTCTGTTATTACAGAAGTTGGGAATTCGTGACTAATGTTATTTTAAATGAGTCAGTTGCATGAAATATCAGAAAACAGCAATGAAGTATCTAAGTGACTTTGATTCAGTAGGTGTGAAGAAAAGTGTCTTCTGCTGCATATTAATTTTCTGCATTTTAAAATTTTTTCAAGCACTTGTTTAGTTGTTATGAAATTTTTCCAAACATTCATTTAAAATATATATATATTGGTTAGAATTTGATAAACTGGTTAACTAGCAACAGTGTGAGAAATCACACACAATAAGTTCAATAAAAGCAAAATGCAGAATAGTTTCTCAGAAGAAAAACTCAGTTGGCATTTTCAACCAAGAACTTAACAGCCTGATTTGCTTTCTTAGAAGTTATTCTTTTTCATATCGTTGCTTTCATTCGTGAGGTGCATTTTTCGAATATTTGGAGTGATCATTTCTGCATTATTTGTAATTGGAGGAATGTTGTATAGTCCTGTAAACTTTAGTTAAAAACATAATATGGCCGAAATTTAGATATTTATGACCAGAATGAGGCATAAACAGTATAAAGGCATTCATATCAGGTTAAGGCATAAAGAGTGTGTATCAGATTAATGATATATTATCTTGTATAGTATCATTATCAGAAGCTGGTAGCTTTTCAGTCTTCTATGAGTAATGTTTTCATGAAACAAGTTAATTCTGTTGATTTCAATAAAGCAGTTCTTGAACATTGTAGCTTATTTGAAAATTGTTGCAAATGAAGTATATCTCTTTTTGTCTTATTTTTCAAATTTAGTCAAAAATGTGTTTTAGAGTAACGGGTATTTTAAATTTATTATTTTTAAGTTATTTCATTATATGCTTATATTGGTGTTAGAATAATGAATTAATATGTGAGAGTCAATTAGAAGTAATGAAAACCGCACTTAATCTGTAAAAATCTGAAGATGTTGAATGGTTGTAAAGAATAAAGTAATGAAACCTAATACAGTCAAAAGTCGTTAATCCGGACTCGCCAGGACTTCGCCGATTCCGGATTATCGATTTTTCCGGATTATAGATCATTAGTTTAAATCTTGTAAGATGGCATGTAGAAATTCTAAAATTAAAAATATGAAACTGTAATTTATGAAATAAAGAACAATTATGATCTAAAGAATATCAAAATTTACAAAAAAAAAAAAAAAAAAAAAAGCTTAATATTTTATTTGTTTACTTTATTAAACATTTCGTTCAATGTAAGTTGTTTCGTTTTATGTGATAATACTTTCTGTTTAATTATATAAACAGACATAATTTCTTGTTCAGTTACAAAGTTCCGTTGTTCAAGTCCCGTAATTGCTGTGCCGAGAATACCGACTAACTTGTCAATCAAAATTTTTTCGTTTTCACTAACCTCTCTGCCACCTTCTTCATGTCTTTATCCATTTTTTGCAGCAATTCCACTTTTTGTTTGATGGACATCGAAACATACTTTCGTTTTGTAGATCCTTTGGGAGCTCCAGCATCGGAAATTCTATTTGACATAATCGAAAATTCAAGTTTACTTTTATGAAATTGCTCTTACGGTCTGCAAAAAATAATAAGTCACATCCAATTCGAAGATTAAGGAACAACGCAATCATCAATAACTGAAATAGATAATTAGATAATTTTAGCTTATACCGTCCGTTATATATTAAACGCGCACGTGAAAACGTATTCTGCGCTTGCGCATACGCATATGCACAGTTGTAAAGGTCTTATGCACACGCGTAAATGCCTATGCGCATGTGACAACGCGGTGCATGCGCAGAAAGTTTTTAGCTTTGAGGTCTGGATTATAGATCATTCCGGATTATGAGTGTCCGAAATAACGACTTTTGACTGTATAGAGGATGTAAACATTCATTTATGTAAAAAAAATTAAGATGATAAAAAATATATGTATTTATGAAAGCAAAGATGTTCAAAGGTTGTAAAATTTAAAGAAATAAAAGTTACTAGAAAAAGCAGCTAATGCTATCAAATATTTCCTTGGTTTCGTAAACATTTAAATATTAATTTTTCGCTAAATAATGTATTTGTACGTTGTTCATAATGATGAATAAGCGTATGCAATATCCATCCACTTCTACATAATAAATTTGATTTATTTTATTTCCATTTAATGTGTCCTTTTAACTTTTACACTAAGTTTATATATATAGAAGCTAGTTTATATCATGTTTTCTTTTTTAATTTGTTGTAAAATATTTTATATTGTGTGTGTAATAGCAGTGAGGAAATTTTTTACTTTATTGACAGCCAGTTTAACAAGTAAAACCTGTTTTATTATTACAGTACAAAGTCCGAAATCCGGATGTCCATTATTCGGAATGATCTAAAATCTGGACCTCAAAGCCACAAACTTTTTTTTTTTTTTTTTAAATGCTTTACGCATGCACATTTGATTTTCTCTTCCATAATAAAATATGTGGAGATTTTCACCTAAAAATTCCGATTCTTGATTTCATTTAGGCATTAAAAAAAATACCTTGTTTTGGAAAAACAATCATGTAAGCATAAATTTTTTAGATTAATAATTTGGCTCTGTAGCTGTCATACATCTCAAACTAAAACATTCACCTATTTTATATCCCTGATGCCAACCTGGCGAGTCATTATTTATTATATTTTGCTTTTATCACCGCATGTTTATCAATACATGACAGCTTCAGTAATAACTCATGCCGTGATGTCTAAACTTCTTTTTTATATTAGTAATTGAATAACAAGAGTATGGCAACCTTTTATGCTAACATTACGGTTGGCGATGATTATAAAATGCTCTAAGAAATGTTGACGAGGAAAAATTCAACAAAAATTTCTTTTCATATGCTAAAAATATATTTTGTTAATTAAACTCATAGGCCAAAAGATTACATTTAGTGCTATTTTAATTAAGAATAACTGATATGTTATTCTCCATAAAACCAGAAGTGGTGGCAGAATATGTCAGCACCGGATGGCAGAATTTAGGGAAGACAAAATTTTCGGAATTTGGGGAAGCACCGAGCGACAAAATTAAGGTATGAGAAGTTTTTTTATAATGCAAACTTTTCGTAATTGGAAAACATGCAGAACCTCGAGCGACGATGATTTTCCCTGTTATATATCATGGAAATAAGAGAGCATACTAGATGACACAAACATTAATGAATAATTGGTTTGAAAATCATTTTATACACGAGAATGGGCAACATTTGAATTCGGTTGGTTTACCTGATGACTCAAAAATAGTCCTGATTGTAGACACCTGTTCGGCTCATACTTCACTTAAAGTTTTAGTGAAAGATAATGTGTCTGTATTATTCTTTTCACCAAATTGCACGTCTGTCATTCAGCCTATGGATATCGGAATAGTACCCGTGCTGAAATGCAAATGTAAAGTAGCATTTTTTAAATTCTTGTTAAATTTCTTGAACAATGGCAAGACTATTCAAGAATTTTTTAAATATTTTGGCATAAAATCTGCTGTGTGGAGCATTGCAAAATCGTGGAAGGATGTGTCTCCATATACAGTACAAAGTCTTTAATCCGGACTCATCGGGACTTCGGCGATTCCAGATTAGGGGTTTTTCCCGATTATAGATCATCAGTTTAAATCTGGTAAGATGGCATGCAGAAATTATAAAATTAAAAATATGAAACCGTAATTTATGAAATAAAGAACAATTATGATCTAAAGGGTATCAAAATTTACAAAAAGAAAAAGCTTAATATTTATTTGTTTACTTTATTAAACATTTCTTTCAATGTAAGTTGTTTCGTTTTATGTGATAATACTTTCTCTTTAGTTCCATAAACAGACATAATTTCTTGTTCAGTTTCAAAGTTCCGCTGTTCAAGTCCTGTAATTGCTTTCATGAGAGTACCGACTAACTTGTCAATCGAAATTTTTTCGTTTTCACTAACCTCTCTGTCACTTTCTTCATGCCTTTACCCATTTTTTGCAACAATTATACTTTTTGTTTAATGGACATCGAAACATGCTTTCGCTTTGTAGACCCTTCGGCAGCTCCAGAATCGGAAACTCTATTTGACATAATTGAAAGTTCAAGCTTACTTTTTATAAAATTGCTCTAACAGTCTGCAAAAAATAATAAGCCGGATCCAATTAGAAGATTAAGGAACAATGCAATCTGCAACATTAACTGAAAGAGATAATTAGATAATTTTAGCCTAGCTTATACCGTCTGTTACACATTAAACATGCATGTGTAAACATATTATGAGCATGCATAAACGCTACGTAAAGGTATTATGTGCATGCGTAAACGTTACTTTCTGCACATGCGTAAACGCTACGCTTGGCATAGCTACAAACTACAGCTACAAGCTGTTTGTAGCTGTAGACTAAGTTTGTAAGCTTAGTCTACTTCTTACTAAGCTTACAAACTTTTTTTGTAAGCTGTAGACTTAAGTTTGTGTTAAGATTGTTTGTAGCTGTAGACTGTAGTTGTAAACTTTGAGAACAGCTACAAACTTTCTGTAGCTGTTCTCAAAGCTACAGAAAGTTTGTAGCTTTGAGGTCTGGATTATAGATCATTCGGAATTATGGATGTCTGGATTAAAGACTTTGTACTGTACTTTAAAAAGTGCTTGGCATAATTTATGGCCAGCTACCATATTTCATGGTGAGGATGATTATGACGATAGCTGCGAATTTGAAGGTTTTCGGATATCGTAAACTAAAGATGAAATTTCCCAAATAAATGGATTTTGTTAAGAAATGTGAAGAAGCGGTAATAGATAAAGACAATATAACAGAAGAGTTTCATTGCAATGACAATGCCTCAGTCATCAATCAATTAAAGGATGGCGAAATCTGTAGTATGGTTCTAGATCCAGAAAATATCACTATTGTTAGTGAAGAAAGTGGATGAAAGGTTATCGAAGACAAAAAAATTTTGATTGACAATTTAGTCGGTATTCTCGACACGGCAATTACAGGACTTGAACAATGGAACTTTGTAATTGAACAAGAAATTATGTCTGTTTATAAAATTAAAAATTGCTCTTTATTTCATAAATTACAATTTCTTATTTTTAATTTCATTATTTCTGCATGCCATCTTACCAGATTTAAATTGATCTAATATCCGAAAAAAATCTCAAATCTGGAATCGCCGAAGTCCCGACGAGTCCGTATTTTGGACTTTGTACTGTATTATTATTTCATTTGATGATAATAGGTTGGGTACATGTTTATTTATTAAATTTTGAGAAACAAATCTTTATTTTATTTTAATCATGTAATTAAATTTTTTATAGGTGACTGCAATTAAAATCTTCCAGCTGCAGCTAAATACTAGTTTTATAAATCCAGGAGCGCAGTCTTTATCATTCAATAGGTATGCAGATGTCTTTTCTGTATAAATTTGCTAATAATCAAGCAATGTTCTTGAATACATACTCAGATTTGTGTTTTTTGTTGTTAGAACGATCTTCAAAATCCTAAGTTTTAAATATCTGTATAAATTTAAAGTTGGGAAAAAATGCAGTCCTTTGTTTGATACCTTTGAAACAAGGGTATTATTAACTTTAAATCAATAATTTTATTCAAAATCTTTGCCAAATTAATTTTTTTGCTCCCTAATTTAAAATTTAGCATTGTCATGTTTCACTGATTTGATCTATATAAATATTCGGCATTTTTTTACTTAGCCATAGCTTATTTTGCTTTAATAGGTTATTTTTATAATATTTAATGTACTGGATTTGAATATTTTTTTGTGTATCACTGCTTAAAGAAAAATGCTCTTTTGCATGAAGACTTTATTATGAAAGTAATTAAAAAAGAAGTATTTAGGTAACTAAAAATGGAGTGCATAAATTTATGCTTTTGTTAATATCAGAGCTGTAAAAATACTAGAAATTAATTCAAAGCTAAATCTTTTGATAGTTTTTTTTTTTGGGGGGGGGGGAGGGAATAATCCTTGTATGCTTTCAAAATACTGTTTTGTAAAATATCAGTTATTATTATTCATGAAACCTATTGATATTCAGTGTTTTATATTTCATTTTAAAATAGGTTACGCCTTATAATTTATTAGTAAGATAAATATTTTGTATAGTATGTACTTGAAAATATTCGTCGTACATTAAGGTTCACTTGGTAGATGTATTATGTATTTATAATTGTTACTGTTTATCTAATTTTTAAACTTATAACTACACTCATGTCCATAAATTAAGGATAATTCGGAGTCGCACGGAAATCAAACTCTAAAATAAATATATCACCTGTAAAATCACTAAATACATCATCAAGAATCATTTGCAAATTTCAGGAAGTAACCAGACGACACCGATGGTACGTCACAATGATGAGAGTGTAAGAGAGTGATATATAAGGAATACAGGCAAAGAAGTAAAATTGTTCGCAGGCGCTTTATAAGCATTTCAGTGCGATAACCGAATAGTTATGACACAAAGGACGCATTTGGATGATTTTTTACGTGGTAGAATTATCGACCGTCTGGAATGTGGGCGTACTCAACTTGAAGTATCAGACGAACTTGGAATTGCCCAGAGTGTCGTCTCCAGGCTTTGGCAACGATTCAAAGATGATGGTAATGTGAGTAGACGTTACAACACAGGTCGCCCCAGAGTTACAACGCCGAATGAGGACTGGTATTTGGTAGTTACTGCCAAAAGAAACAGGCGGAGCACAGCCTCAGACCTGTCTCGTCAGCTCTCTTCAGCCACTGGTATGACAATTTCAAGGCAGACCGTGTACAGACACTTAGGGCAGATTGGTCTATATGCTCGTAAACCTGTCAGATGCGTTCCACTTACTGCAACTCACTGTCGCCTGCAGTTAACCTGGAGTAGAGAGCATGTGCATTGTGGACACCACAACAGTGGGCTTGTGTGATGTTTTCTGACGAGTCCAGGTTTAGCTTGCAGTCTGATTCTCGCCGGACTTTCATATGGAGAGCTCTAGGTACCCATTACCACCAAGGAAACATCATTGAACAACACCGTTACGGTGGTGCAGGAGTGCTCGTTTGGGGTGGAATTATTCTGGGTTCCAGAACTGACCTGCATGTTCAAATTGGGACCATGACAAGCCAAATCTATCAGGACGTCATTCTGGAACAACATGTATGTTTGTTTTGGGCCTCATGGGTGCACAGTTTGTGTTTATGGATGACAATGCCCGTCCTCACCATGCAAACATCGTAAGCGAATGCCTTCAATAGGAGGATATCACCCGTATGGACTGGCCAGCATTCTCACCGGACTTGAATCCAGTAGAGCACGTGTGAGACATGCTTGGCCGACGAGTTGCAGCCCGTCATACTCCTCCTACATGTCTACCGGAACTTCGGAGAGCATTGCTTTTTTAGTGATGTAATAGTCACCAAGATCAGATCGATAATTTGATACTCAGCATGCCTAGGTATTGTACGGACTGTATTGCATCGTCTGGGAGACATACACCAAAAGTCAGTTTCCAACTTACCCCTTTTCCGCACCTAGACCAAGGCCATCTTGATGGGAGAAGGCCAAAGCTAATGTTTGATGACGTCACCGTGATGGGTTTTAAACGAAGTGTAATCACGACTTTCAGAATCCATAGGAATAGCCCAATAACCTCGTTAATAAATCCAGTGTTGATATTATATTATTAAATTGTCCTACTGAATGTATAAGTTCTGCTGCACTTTGCATAGGAAAATCATCAATAATTGTTACAGAATTCAATAATCAACACATAATCAAATTCCCTCCCCATCTTTCTTGTTCACACAAACTATGGGATATGCAATTTCTGCACAGCTTCTTTTATTAAATCAAGTTCTAACAGCTCATCAGTTTGTTCATCGACTCTGGATTTTAAAGTTTCTGGAATCTGGTAGATATGGGACTTTTTCCTTTCTTCATTGGGTTTTAATTTTATTTTGTGAAAACCCATCTTTACAATTTTCACCTTACCCGTAAATAATGATTCATGCTTTCATACGAGTTGTTGAATTTGCTGCTGTTGGTCAGTTGTTAAATGTTCAAGTTGCAGTTTTTGGAGAGCAACTTTCATATCTTGAGACAAAGTTTGCGGAGTTGGATGAATCTGTCCAAATTCTTCTTCGTTTTCTAAAATAACTCCCACAACATTTACTTTAGTGATATACTTTCTAATTTTATTTCACATGAACATGTCTTACTTTTTGAGAGTTTGACTGTATATGAATGAGGTGGACAGTACTTTATAATCTCCCTGGATCAGTCCATCTTGCATAAAGTTTATTAGACAAGTCGGGAGTAAGCAAGTAGACTTTGCTTCCTACTTTGAATTCTTTAGGTATAGCTCGACGATTAAAGTAATTCGAATAAGCTGCCTATTTCTCAGAAGCTATCAAGGATGCGTGATCAGCTGCTCGTTCTAAGTTTATTTTCATTTCTTGTAAATAATCAACAACTGATTGCTTCATATTTAAGGGTATCAGTATTTCACCACTCCAACTAGATTTCAGAACTTTAGTGGACCACGAATCTGGGCCACAACAATATCATTTTTCTACAATTTATTACTTTCAGGAGTAGTTTTATTTTGTGTTTTGCATTTAAATTTTTTCTGACAGTCTTTGACTATATGCTGGAAAGGTCCACAGATATAACAATCCCTTTTAAATGTAGTAATTTTGGCCAAAACATCCGGTTTTTGCATAGGAGGGGGTACATAGCGGGTACTTTTGGTTTCAATATTCGGTGTTTTCTGAGAACAGCTACTGATATCATTTAAAGATTTTCTTTTATAAACGAAGAACGTGTCACATTCCTTTTCGATTTCCATACGATTTAACCAAGTATCGCCCTGTTTTACATTTATATGCATGCTGTTTCATGTTCAAGAGTTTGCATTAATTTATCGGCTACAATTAATTCATGGACTGTATTTAAATCATTCGCATTCCTTAAGGTGCAATAGTATCTCCACTGTGTCATTAACCGGGCTGCAAATTGTGCATGTGTTTCCCCTGTCTGATGTTTAGCCTTTCGAAACATTCTAAATGTGCTTGAGCAATTGGCTGATATTCTTTTAATATTTTATTCTTAAATGCTTTGTAATTTTTGACATCTTCACTAACATAAATCAAAGTGTTTGTTGCATTTTCACCTAAAAGATTTTGGCTTTATCAAAATTTCGGCTTTGTATTCTTCTGACACATTTTTAATCTTAAATGCACTTTCTAGCGAAGAGAAATAAAGTGTCCATGATTCCGGACGAGTCGGGATGGATATCGTTAAAGTTTTTATGCTTTTAATTAAATTTTCTAACGATGTGTTATTCAAAAGATTAAAATTAGATGAAGCTCTAAGTTTCACGATTTCTAATTCGTGGTCCTTCTTTAATTTAAACTTTTCTAATTCTTCAGTTTCAATTCTTCATTCTAATTTTTCATATCATCAGTTATGGATATTAGCATAGATTTAGCAAATTCAGGATCAGTTTTGTAATCATTACTGTTAGTAATTTTATCTTTCAGTTCCGTGAGTTTAAGACTTTGATCAGCATCCTGACCTAGTTCTTTTGCCAACAGGAATAAATCTTGTTTCTTTAGACCTTTAAACGAGAACATTTTGCGACTTTCTTATAACTTCGTAAGTTCAAACTATTATAGTAACTTGTAATTTATCTCATTATACAGTTTACGTTCCTGCAGCTCTGGTCGGGGTTGATGTCTTGCCCGCAATTAATAGACCTTCGATTTACCTTACTAATTTATTCACACAATGTAAACTATATACACTTTATACAAATAGAAATATATCAGTTAATAGATTTGTTAAATTTATAAAATTACCACACTGAGCATTCGGCCTCTTCCACCAAAAGCCAGTCTCCAACTTACCTTTTTTCCCGCCTAGAGAGCGCTCCCTATTTTCAGGGTTACAATTTTGGAGGACCAGGCACTACAGTCCTCAAGTGCTTTGCGTAATCAAATAAACCCCAAACCGCTGACAGTTTAGGGATGTTTCATGTATTTCATATAAAACAACTACAACATTTTACATATGTTATGGGACATTTTCTATTTTCAAAAGACAGTAAAGTGCAGTATGTTTCCTTTTACTTGAATTGTTTATGTAATAAAATTTGGCATCATAAGGATTAAAAAAATAAGTCTAATTAAATTAGAAGTAACTTAGTAGTTCTATTTGTACTTGAACCTGATTTGCCTTCTGTTGTTTTTACAAAAGTTCTTCAATTCTGTGTATTATATTTTACTTCTCTGTTTTAAAGTTCTTTGGCAGTAGATATAAATAATGAAAAATCAATATGCATATTAGAAAAATTTGGCACATTTTTTATTTTGCTTTTGATGTGGTGTCTTTCAGAAGTGAATTAGATGGTATAGAGGAGATTGATAGATACCCAGATAATTTTCATATTGTACTGGGTATTGGAACGATCGAGAAAAATGCCCCTGACATCTTGTCAATTTGCAATGAAATCTCACAGCTGAAGCTAAATCCTCGTTTATTGTTTAACACTGATGAAGAGCTAGAGACCTGTTTATGTAGGTGTAAAAAATTATTTAATTTTCATTTATGAACATTTTCCTCTGTGCATGTTATTAATATATGTATTTATTTGGTTCACAAAAAACCAATATTAATTCCTTTCAGCCCATTTTAATAAGCCCAGTGAATCTTTGAGTACAAAAGGATTGGAGGCTACTCTTGATTGGCAGGAAAAAGAATCCTTTGTAAGCTCTGCATTTGATTTATCACTGCATTGATTTTTTAAAAAAAATCTTGTAAAGGTTGAAATTTTATGCATTAGAGGATTTGCATTGAATATGTGTTTTGTACTCTTAAGCAATGAAATCTTTATAAAGAAACTGAAGTATTTAAAAAATATTATAAACTAGGGGGCCATTGTTATTACCTTTAGCTATTATATTTGGTAAATGTTTAGAGTTCTAACATAACTTACTTTTCCTTTTGAGTAATAACAATAAAAATAACATGAGAGAGTTAGACAAATGAATTTCTAGCTGAACTTGAGCTCAGCAGGAAGATGGTATTGTACAAACCAAATCAGTTAGTAGCATTATAAAAATCCCTTAAGCACGTGCATATCCTCTTTTCACATGCTATCAAAGTAGGAAACCTAAATTTAGATCACTGCTTTGAATTAAGTATTTTTATCTCCTAATTTCATTATCAGAAAATAAAATTAAGTATTTTATGAAAGCTTAATGTATTACAAATACTTCCTGCTGAAAAGAATATCCATCTGACAGTGTTCAGTTTGTTGGCATAGAAAATGTATATCTAAGGGCAAGAATAGATTTGTTTAGAATTAGTTTAAAAGATTTCCAGAAAGAGACATTAAGACTCTTTAAGGTGGAATACTTTTCCATTTATGCTGAATTCTCAACTAAGTTTTCAAATGGGAGTAAATTTGAAAATTTTTCTATTAAAATTTAGTGTTGCTGAATTCTGAAATGAGCAAGTCCGATAATTTTTATTCCATACTTTAAATATGTTTAAATTTTATTGGAGGAAATAACTATGAAGATCTTGTAAAACAATGACATGTATGAGGATTATGCATTCCCATCATGTTTCTCAAAATAAATCTTTGAGGAAGTGATTTTTCCAAAATCAAGCAAAAGTGCAACTATTGTAATTTTTATTTTAAGTAAGCTTTGTTCCTTAAGCTCTTTCTTTATTAACAATATCTTAACATAATATTCGAAGAAAAAAATTTCTCTGAACTCAATTTTGTATAAAATAAAGTTGGTTTAATTTTTCATTCAGAAAACCATTTTTGTCAGTATATATTTTGTACAAAATTTAATTATAATTAGTTTGTAATGCACTACAATGATTAAATAGTGACTTATTTATGCAACTAATGTAAGAATTTAAGGAACTGAATTCTGTTCAGAATACTGATTTCCTATATTTTTTAACACGAAATAATCTAAATGCTGAATTTTTTACTTTTTAGCTTGCACAAGATGGTTCAGAGAGTGATCATTCCACGAGCCCGACTCCAACTCCAAGTACAATTGAAGATTTACAACGAAATCCTTCACCTGTGCCTGAAATTGATCTGTTAAATTTAAGCAATAGCTGTGCTCCTCCTGTTCCTGATCATATGGAGAATAAGGCTGCACCCATTAACCTCTTAGACATTGATTCTGATATCAGTCACTCTCCAAGCAATTTTGATCTCTTAAGTAATCCTGGAACTGTTCCATTAATAGGTTCATATTTTTCTGGTCATTGTTGTGAAAAGTTATAGTTTGATAAGCTTAGGTTTTTGTGGGAGGGGTTTGATCACTAATGTTTCAATGTTATTGCATTCATTATCTCCAGGGGCATTTTATAACACATGTAAAGATTTTTTGTGTATTTCAGCATGATTCTGTCAATTATCATGCAGGCTGCTTACTCTTATTCAACCTATTGTAACCATGTTG
The DNA here is from genome assembly GCF_044657685.1 of Stegodyphus dumicola. Classification (NCBI taxonomy): domain Eukaryota; kingdom Metazoa; phylum Arthropoda; class Arachnida; order Araneae; family Eresidae; genus Stegodyphus; species Stegodyphus dumicola. The sequence goes on from NC_140772.1 coordinate 34,269,243, forward strand.
ATAATCGTGGTTTCTAGTTTATCGTTTATGATCTTTATTGGAGTATTTTGCATGTAGTTTCATTTTTCAATCATTTTTACAATCTCGGGAAAATAAGAAGGCTCAGGCTTCTTATTTTCTCCTAAGATTCCTTCTTATGAATCAGGTCTGTGATATTTGATTGCTTTCTTCTATCCTTTCTTTTCCAGGTATTAAATTCTTTAACAATACTTCTATTAGAATTTTTTGCAAAATATTTATGAAACCTCTTCTGGGTAATCTACCTTGGGAGGGAACTCATCATTTTGATTAATTGGTAGTTCTAGTATTAAAGCTCCATCTGCTAAACATAGTGGCATAAACTTTAACATGTGGCAGAACTAACAAGATCTGAATTGTATGATTGGGATACAAAACTTCAGTTGAGTTGAGATCATCATTTTTGATATATTATCATAGAGATGTGATGTTGGTTATTATCTTGTTGAAGAACATTCTTCCTTCTATTCACTGAAATGGGATCTTTTGTTTAGAGGAGCACTAATTTTGTATATCTTCTGGCAGTAAAGATCTGTGTCGATGGCAAGTTTTAATTGTCAATAAATTGTGTTAAAAAATTTTGACTTCACCGATTAGAAAGGGAGCACCAAATGGAACTTGCCTAGTTAAAAATCTGATATCAAAAAAAGTAATAAATTGTTTTTTTAAATGAATTGAAGAACGCTGTACATTCATTCAACTGTGATTAAAGGAACTGCTATGGAACTTGCCATCCGTTAGATCTCATCTCTTTTGTTGGTGACACCAACTGCACCGTTATGTTGGTTAATTGGCAGCTAGTTTTCAAAACTCATTAGATATTCACTATAAGTAAATGAATTGCATGACACTAATGAAAGGACTGCATGATTGTATTTGTGTTTTGTGTATTTGTGCTTATCTCCCCTCCCCCGACAGGAACATAGGCTGCATAGTAATTTTTAGGTCAGGTTGCATTCTAATTTCATAAGGTGATTACTTGAACACAATCTCTCTTTATGAAAATATCTGTTTCTTGAAGAACCAAAATACCTATTTGGTCATCTCTTAGTAAATCCCAAATTGTGAAATCCATTGCAATATATATATTTTTAAATTGATTATATGAAATATACGATTGCTCGAGCTATGGTTATAAAGACAATTATTGCTAGAAAAGAAGGTAAGCCAAACTGATTACATTTGGCACCAAGGAAATATTCCAAAACGAAAAGGCACCAAATGGTATGGATATGGCTTTATTGGAAAAGTGCTTAATTTTATGATCTATGGAAGTAGTATTAATTGCATTAAACTTAAATAATTCTAACTGTACATTTCCTGAGTTTTAAAAAATATTACCATTAGATATGTAACTAAACTGTGAGTTATGGTTACAAATATCAATTTTGTTAATGTAATTAACTTTTTATGTATTTAGGAATTTTTCTTTATCTTTTTTTTTAAAAAACATGTTTTATTTGTTTGGAATAGGTACAAATAACAACGACTTGAACTACAGTGATGGTTTTAATGCATTTACTGATAATTTATCATCTTCGAAAGTTACAGATTCATCTGATCCTTTCTCCATATTGCAAGATAATAATGCACAGTTTTCAAATTCCAAACCTGTTGGAAATACAGCTGATCTGTTTGATCTCTTGGGTTCAACTAATGGAAGTGGATTTGATAATCTAAAGACAAGTGTTAGTGCTAACAGTACTCCTCAGGTTTGTATTCATAAAAATTCTGAATATTTGATATTAAGTATTGTTATAATGTAATTATGTTTTGGGGGGTTTTATTATGAACTGCAAAGATACAAAAAAAAAAAAAAAAAAGACGCACCAAGAAGGAGTTATCCGAAGGGTATGAAAATCAGTAGAAGTGATGTACAGAAAAACAAATAAATACAGTTTGAAAAAAATAGGATGATTTATTGAAGTAATAGAGCTTTACAAAGTGAAAAAGGTCAGTAATGCATTTGTCCACCAGTGGTCCTTATGCAAGCAGTTATTCGGCTTGTCATCGATTGATAGAGGTTGCGGATGTCCTCCTGAGGGATATTGTGCCAAATTCTGTCCAACTGGTGCGTTAGATCGTCATCATCCCGAGCTGGTTAGAGGGCCCTGCCCATAATGCTCCAAACATGCTCAATAGGAGAGAGATCCGGCGACCTTGCTGACCAAGGTAATATTCGACAAGCATGAAGGCAAGCAATAGAAACATGTGCGGTGGGGGGTGAACATTATCTTGCCAAAATGTAAGCCCAGGGTGGCGTGACATGAAGGGCAACACAACGGGCCTTAGAACATCGTCAATGTACCGCTGTGCTGTAAGGTTGCAATGGATGACAACCAAAGGGGTCCTACTATGAAATGAAATGGCACCCCAAACCATCACTTCTGGTTGCCGGAAGACGGTCAGGTTGGTATCACAGTGCTGGTCATTGGGGCTCAGTTCAAAGCAGGACTCATCACTGAAGACTATTCTACTCCACTCAGTGACATTCCAGTGTGATTGAGCCCAACACCACTGCAAATGGGCATTGCGTTGTACAGAGGTCAATGGTAGTCGGCGCAAGGGGCGTTGTGACCTCAGCCCCCTTTCTGTGAGCCATCTATGAATAGTCCTTGCGGTCACTGAAGCACTAGTTGCACGTACAATCGATGATAATGATGCATCTGGGGCTGTTAGTGCCTCTCTGACGATTGCTCACTCTTCACGTTCTGTCGTTTCTCTAGGCCTACCTCTTCCTTCTTGATGCTGTGTGCGGCCATGCTTCGCCCATTCCTGCCAACATCGTCAAATAGTGGCATCGCTCCTGTTCAAATGTCGAGCTATTCGCCAATAAGATCAACAGTCTTCTTTGAGCCCAACTACACGAGCTGTCACAAATTCTGACATCAGCACATATCGTTCGCGCACCTTTATGCGAGGCATAGTTACTTCTACCAGAGTACACGGAATGAAATTTGTGAAGCCTGGAATTGTAATTTCTCCTCTTAAATATCTTGCCAGTTGCACAGATCAGATGCGCTGTAGAGACAACCATTCGTTCATGGGCAGCCGAAATGTAAAATTTTGCATTTTCCGTCGAAACCTGTCCGCGTATCAATTTGTGTCCAATTTGCTTTATATCTTAAAAAATCCATATTAATACTACTAAAAGGCTTTTATAAAAGAAAATGATTATGTAAATGTTTTTAAAATAATTATTTTGCCCGTATGAATAAGATGAAACAAATGTTGGAAGAATGACAAAAATGAAGTCCAATTAAAAAAATTTGTATTATTTTTTTGAATAATAGGTAAATTTTCTTCACATTCCCCCCTCCCTAAAAATAGATGACATATTGTAAGAATTTTTCATGCTGAAATTAAAAATATAACGAAATTACAGGCATGTGAGTTTCCTTTGTTTCCACTACATATTGATTTATAATGCATATGATTGAGTTCAAATAAAAAAAATATCATATAAATCCTAGTTATTGTTTTATATATCACAAGTGGACATCAAATTAAAAATTAAACAAATTTTAAGGAAGAATTTTAAATCTAGGTTTTAAATAAAGCTCTTGAAAATAGGTAAAGGATGTTTTCCAATTGCTACATGACCCAACTGTATCATGACATTAAAGTATTATATTGAAGGGCAAAACACACTGAAATCACACCAGAAAAATGGAGCGTTGTCTAACTTTCACCATAGAAACCCACTTATCACAAAGAGAAATTGGTAAGCAATTTCATTCAATGTTGTGTGATGTTAAGCGCAAAACCTGAGTTACTTTTGATGAAGCATTATTCCAGATAGCTCATACAAGCAGAAAATCACACAAAATGAAATGATGCTGTGTTTTTGAAAAATGCAAGTTGTCCATCTAGATAATCTTTCTGAAAAATGGTTTTATTTTCATTTGATGCTGCTGTAGGTGATAATATTCTATGATGATGCCTAAAAAATGAAATGAAAACTCTAGTAGCTGTTAATAGATCAAGATCAAGATATCAAGGGGGAAAAACCAGGAAATAACTGAATGGGATATTTTCTGATTAAAAGGGATACAAAGAATAAAATTTATGATGTTGATTCCTTGTGGATAATATAAAGTTTACAATGCTGGTAATAGTAATAGTTGTATTAAGAATTTACATGCAAAAATATTAGTTTATGTTAGAGTGATATCACATTCAATTTGTTCATATGATTATGACTTATCAACGTGTATCCAGAATTTTGCTGTTACAAATAAGTTACTTTTATATCTCTCTGTACCATAAAATTATATTTATTTGATCAGTAATCTACAATTGAAAATCTCATCTAACTCATGTGACATTGTCCAAGTTTCCTGCAATTGAACATCTACATTTTCTGCAAACAAAACTGCTAAGCTCTGTTGTCATGCTCGCTTTGTAAAATAAATGTGAAAAACCCTTGATTTTATTTTTCCTTAAGAGAAAATTAATATTTTCTTCAAACAAAAGCATCACCATAAATTTAATTATTTAAAACTTATTAATCTGGGGTATTAAAATTATTCTGTTATTTGTAGTGTAATCTCTCAACACAGACCTTTCTGTGTTTATATTATTTCCCATATGATTTGTGTATTTAAAATATGCAAGTAAAACAATTTTCAAGCTATAAATAAATATTTTGAATTATTAATATTTATTTATAATGACCACTAGAATTATTTGATGAGGAGTATGTTCAAACTTCTGCCAAGAGGGAAAATCCATCATTTTGAGAAACTAGTAATTTTAGTGTTAAGAAAGTTGTTAAATGTAGAGATGGTTGCTTGAAATAATCTATTCAATGGATCTTTACTGCAATCAAGCTTTTTTATAATGTAATGGTAACCTTGTAATCTTTTTATAATGCAAGGGCCAAACAATGGACTCTATCTGCTGCGTTGAGCTGTAATGTTAGAGGAATCAGTAAGAGTGAAATCATTTGATACAAAAAATACTGAGTTGTGAAGAGCTCCTGCCACATCTGGGTGAAATGATATCTCAGTATACAGTAATAGAAACAAAAATAAATTGAGAGATATGTATAATGCAAAATGAATATCAATACAGTAAAAAAGAATAAAAAATATGAAAAACTAGCCCTTATGAGGGAAAAACTATGTACAATGGATACAAAGACTAAATAGAGAAATTATTGTCATTTTTCAGATATGCATTAAAAGGTCAAGTCCAGAGGATTCTTTAAGAATTTCACGATCAAACAAGTTAAATTGACTAGGCTGTTCACAATTTATAGGCTGTAGTATAAAACTTTTCGTTAATCTTGTAATTATTATCAGTGTAGATGGGCTTGTTGTATGGTGTAGGTTTAGTCTTATTTATATAAGCCAAAAGGAGCTTAACAGTGAATGTTGTCTTTCCATCACTCAGTAATAAATTGATCAATGCTCTTTTTAATTATTCTACTGAGCTGATCGATTTTCTTTTTTTAGCTGTGGATGCTCGTCATCCTTTCAGTGTTATTTTTAGGGATCTTTCCGGAGGCGTTTTGTATGGTTGCTTTAATGCTTTTGATCAATATTTTGACTTCAGAGTTTGTCTTTTCTTCAGTTCTCCAGTGTTTGAGTAGTAAGTTGTAAAAAGAATCTCTAATCCATTGTGTTTCCATTTTCATTAGGTTTTGTGGTATCTAGAGTGACAAGAATAGAAATGCAGTCAGAAGATAGATAACTTGTGTCTAACATTTAATCTCCTTTGAATATTTGTGCTTTAAAGAAGTTAGTCCAAAATAATCACGTTTTTAAAGCCAAATTGGTCCATACATATACTTATTCAATACATACTGTGAAACAGGTTTATTTTAGATATATTCATAAAGAATGTTTCCACGTTTGTTTGTACTTTGGCAACCCCATTCTGTTTGCTTTGGATTTTGGTCTCCAGCAAGAATGACCAACTGATTGTCAGGTAGGAGATTGGATAAAGTTGTTTTGTTCAGGTAGTTATTTTGAGGTTTATACAGTGTCTTTAAACATTTTCATAGTACCGAAGTATTATAGAGACAATAACCATCTTGTAGTTGTTACTTCTGTCTTCTTCTATTACACAAAACTATAACAAATTTCTAACATAAATTGGTTACACCACTGTCTTCATAAATGATGCGATTGCACCTGTACAATCTGTAGTTTATTAATTTTAGAAGCCACCTGCCAAAGATCTCTGTGATTAATGCTGTACTCACATCGTAATTAATGAGAAATTAATGAATAATATTCGATCTGTATTTGAAGTGTGCTTATCTATTAACTGTGGATGAGGAGGTGATATCTTTATTTTTGGATTGTACTTTTTGCTGGATGAGCAGTTGCAGATTTGACTTTTATTCTTAAGAAAAAAGCTAAGTCAGTGAATATTTTTTGTGCTTCGGTTAAAACTTCTGTGTTTAATCCTCTTGTTAGGGCTTGTGCATAATTTTTTTTTCGGGGGGGGGGGGACCTATTTGTCAGAGCGTAATTTAGTTTTATCCTTTTATGCCTTGGAGAATTTATTGTAACTGCAAAAATGTGAAGTATATGAAAAACCACAGTTTGCACAGTAGAGGTCATTGTTTTTATGAGGGCACTCGTTTGAGAAGTGATTTTGCCCACAGTGAACAAACACATTTAGGATTATGATTGTATCCTGCCTGGGTGTAGTGGAACCTTTGGGAAGGATAGCATTGCAAGATCCCCTCCCAAGATAAATGACATCTTCAATTTTGAGGCCACAGAGATGCATTTCGTGGAAAATCTATTTAGACTGTTTGCTCACTTTTTAGCAGAGTTACTAAAAAAAGTGAGAGCTTCATTCTCTCACCTTCTTTTCTGCATGATATTTGCTTGACATTTATTTCATAGTTTTTGTCTTTGAACTCCTCTGTTATGTCTTCTATTTTAGTATCAGTTATTATGCTTCATACAATCAAGCCTCTTATCTTCGGGTAAGGGATAACATTTAAATTTAATGTTTATAATTTTCCGTAACTTTGTCACTTTCCTATATGAAAGTGCTGTTCTGAATGTGACTTTGTCCATCTAGGATTATTTTTACATCACAATCAGTGGTTCCCTCATATCTGAAGAATTCTGTTATTTGTTTCCATGGATGCATATTATCCTTAATGATTATTGGAGGTATTTTTTCATATGTATTATTGATTTTTGTCTCTTGTGAATTTATATTTCTATTATTTTTGCTGTTAGCCGCATTTTTATTTTTCCATGTGCTATTTTAGTTTGTTGGGTCTCATCAATAGTTGTGCTCATGTCATTATTTCAGTATTTAATTCCTTTTTATCTGTCATGAACAATTTTTTTCTTTTCTCCTGGCAAGCTCCCAAAGCTTAAGAGTAACTATGTAAATTGGCAGTCCAGTAAATCCAAGCAAATACGAGGTAACACCAGCAGCGATTGTGCAGACGGAGATAACCTTCAAGCTTGAAAGTCTCCCTCCAAAATGAGGCTGACCTTCTGCCCTGTAGATATTACTCTTTTCTATTTTGAGCCATGTGACACTTTGTAATTGCTTACATTATTCCAAGAAAATATTGCATATTTTCATACATATACTCTTGTAATTTTCATGGTGTTTTTTGGTTTATGGTATGTCACTTGATGCCAAAAGTAAACATTGGCATGGAATCTACCTGGAGATGGAAATAACTCTAAAAATATATATACAACTTCATAAAAAGAAAGACTATTTTATTAACTTGAAAATAAACGCTAAAAACAGAGACAAAAATTCAGAAATAAGAAATATGTATAATAAATTTCACTAGAATAATTTGAGGTTACACAGGATGCTGCTAATTTCATCTAATACTACCGTATGCATTTGCTTCTTCTTGTGCAACTAGTGCCAAATGAATGCAGTTAAATGAAATCCAAATAGTGCAGGGCAGTGCCGCATTGATGCTTATTTCAGAATTTCACACTGTCTTGCGACCTTTCAGCTGTTTGCATATGGCATCCAATAGCAGCATCACTAAAACTGCTGTAACTAATTTGCAGGTATTTATATCTAGCAGCTGGTGATTCATCCACATTCCAGCAATCAGAGGGAATTATATTTCCTTCTGCCATGTTTTCTTGTATTGCTGTAACCAAAGTTTTCATTGAATGGTCCATCACAGCCACTAGGAAACACTTTCTTGATTCATGCCATTTATGATCTGATAACCAAATGAGGCTCCAAAACTTTTGTCAATTTAATTTGCAGTTATGACAGGCACTGTATTAACAAGAAAGTACTATTTTTATTGTGTTATGTGTCATTGTGCCTTATTTGAAAAGTATATTGTTAAAGTTATAAATTTCTTTTGTAATAACATTTTTTTAAACCATACATAATTTCATTATACAATTTGCAATACTTAGTACCTAAGGTGTCAAAAGTTGAGCCAGGTAAAATATAGAAACATACAAAGTGTGTTTCTAAAAGGTTAGTAAGCAAGAATGAACTCAGTTTACTATTTGAAAGCTTACTAAAGCAGCTGTTGACAAGTATAAATTTTGTTATTTTTTTTTACTTAAGTTTTACAATATTTTTAGCATAAACCTGGGATGTCATCTAGTGCATCTGCATTCAACATGAGCGCTGCAGCAAATCAAGATTCTTCTCTAATGGGTAGTTGGGATTCTGTATACCAGTCTGGAAGTACAACTAATAATACTCCATTGGCAGCACCTAATGTGATGGGAGCTCAGAGTTTTCTTGGTCAGAGACTTAATCCAGGGGGTATACCACGTAATGCATCAACTCCCAACTTAGAAGCATTAGCTAAATCAGATCCATTTGCAGATTTAGGTATGGATTAATTTTTTATGTTGCATTTTATACATTCAAACTAGAACTTTTCATTCGTATGTAATGAATTGAAAAAAGTGGATTTTGTCTTTCAATCTTAAAATATTAAAACTTGTGGCTCAATTCTGAGCTCCTAAAAAAGTTTACTTATGTGTTTATCTAAATATATTTCCAGTAATATTTTCAAATAAAGTAATTTTTTTCACATAAATTATAGAATTTCTAATCTAGTTATAGCTTGGTTTTTGATGACTCCTAGAGAAAGTCTGATTAACAGGTACCTGATATTAATAGAATATTAATAACTTTTCCTAAAATTGGCTGATGGTGACTATTATGAACAGCATGGGTGCATGACTTTACATACATTTCTCTTACTGCAATTTTAATACACATCAGTTTCTAAGAGAAGAACCTTCAAAAAGGCAATCCTTTTAACTGACAAATCACAGATGCTGTACTATGTTATTGTATTGAATGCAGAAGAACTATGCTAATGAAAAGCTGAAAAGAATTTTAAGATTGTGACATTCTATCTCGTATGGGCACTTGCAGTCTGTGTTAATTTAATTAAATAAGTTTGAGTGAAACGTGCACACTCACATGTGTGCATATTTATTTATTTGTGTATCTGAGTGCATGATATGCATTCACTTGTGAAATATCTTCATGTAGAGGCAATATTTTTTTAAAACAGTAAAGGATTTTGCTTAAAAATTTTTTTTTAATTTGTATGTTCTGCATAAAATAGTTAAGTTTGATTGGGGTTATTTGAATATGGGAAAGCACACAAGGGTTACCTGCATAAAGAGAAAGATTCCTTCATAGAGAACTTTTTAAAGCGAACTGGCTTGTGTCTATGTTTCATATGAGAAAAACCATGCAACTAGCCTATTCATCAGGATTTGAATCTATATTGAATTACCAGTGTTCAGCAATTTTAACCATTTGGCTGCTATTGGGCTTGTACAGAGAGGTAAAATTCCATTTAGTAAAATATTTACTGTTCCCTAATTAGTTAAATTAAAAACTACATATGTATATGTTATATAAAAAACAATATGTATAGTATGTATGTTATCACGAAAGACCGCAATTGGAGAATGTCAGAATTCTCTGGTATGTGTCAACACATACCAAATATGTTGGCGAAAGACCGAATATTGTGTTTGTATGGATTTGGACTATCACTGGTTTATGTTGACAGGCACAGATTATGCTTTGGTGGAGGTCGAAACGAGAAGCCAAGAAGACAGACAGAGAGGTGACAAAATGCCAAATTCTTTATTTTGTCACAATTGAGGTTACATGGCATCCATTTGTTATATTTTATGTATCATTGCATGCATAGCAAGTAATTATGCTGATCCGCTTGTTGAGGGCCTGCCCTTTTCTTATCAAAGTTTATTTTGTTATTATATTTGTTCATTTCTGCTTATTAATTATACCATTACTGTATTATAAGAACATCTGATTTGCCACCCAGACGGTATAGTGGTTAGGGGAGCTTGACCAAAGGGCCCGGGTTCTAATCCCGGAGAAGTAAAATTGTCTGTCCCTTCATAGGAGGTAACGGTGGGTGCCTGTTATAGGTGTCTCCACAATAAAATGGTCACTGCTTCTGGCCCTAGTAGTGGCCAATGCCGTTATAGGCAAGTGCCCGCCATTTGTAGGGGGAAAAAATCCGATTTTGTTTTATGATGAATAAATAAGTAAATATTTTAAGAGAATTTCATGGATGTGTAATATAAACATTTTAGTTTTATATTGATGACTACTCTTTGTTTTTACATGAGACTATAAAATTCGTTCATGAAAAATTGATACTTCAGTTTAGAATATTTTTTTATTGGTTTTTAAAGGTGGGGTGTTTTTGAAATTTTGCTCAAAAGGCTTTTCTTCTATCTCCAAGCTCTTTTTCTCCTTGAAGGAAGATGGAGAATACGTAATATATAAAAATATGAAGAAAAATTATTAAGAAATTAAATATAATAGAACAAATTTCTAACTTAAGTGGCAATTGTCCTTTAAGTTCTTAATTTCAGTGAAGTGCATCCCCTCTTCAAGGATCTGCATTATTATTTCTCTACTATGCAAAAGCTCTTGTCCAATCACTGTGCAGGATTGAAATAGAGAATAAGTTAGTGTGGTGTTAAAAATTCATTTCAGTAACACATTTATTACAACAGAATTCAGTTTACTTCCTGTGTACTAATAAGGTAGTATCACTTTTTTTTTAATTGGAGTTGGATTTTTCTAAGCTGTAAGTGTATGCATCTTATTTACTATTAGTTTATTTGATATTTGAGGTCCAAGTCATTTAAACAGTCTTTTATCTTCATTATTCAGCAGAAACAATAGTAGGATATTTTTATTGAGAAAATGTATCATCAGCCAGAGAAAATGTTGGGGAGAGATTGCAATTATAAGATGTTTTTAAAATATGTGAAAAGAAAACTGCATTTTAAAAATCAAAGAAATAAATTAAAATTCGATTATCAAAATGTATTGCAAATGAAAGTAAAATAATTTAGAAATAACGTTTATTCATATAGAAAGTAAACGCACCAATAAAAGTGTTTTCATTTGTTTTCTGAAATAAAACTTGGTTCATCTTTTTAAAGGTAAACTTTGATTTGATTAATTTTTCATAAGATCAGTCTGTATTTAAAGTTGTTATGAAAAAGAAGGAAACTTTTCAAATCATCTTATATTCGTTCAAATGAAAGAGTTTTTTTGTGTAGGGAAATGCTTGTAAAGTGATATAATATGAAAAGAAACTTGTCAGATAACTCTTTGTAAGGAAAAGTTGATGAGTTTTGGATTATTTGGATGCAATATTCATGCGATTCTGTTATTTTTCTGGTATGAAAAGTCCAAATGTTCTGTTGCATGAGTATTTGTCAATGTCATTAGGATATATTCCTAATGACATTGACAAATGTTATTCATCCTGTGTAAGGTATTGTGTGATCTTTATTATTACACAAATGATCATTAAAATTCTTATTTTGTAATTTTATGTTATTATATAGGTTCTTTGGGTAAAATGAAATTTGGAGCTGAAAACAGTCAACCAACTTTTGAGAAACCCGTATCGAATACTGGCAACCAATTCCTAAATACTAGTCCTCAACATTTTCCTAGACCTCAGTCTTATGGAGGCACAACTAATTCGGCATGGCAGGCAAATGCTGCACCTCCTCCGCCCTCAAAGCCTGACTATAATCGAACTCATTTTTCAAGTGTCTTTGGAGAAAGAGATGGAGTTAAGAAGGGTGGAGGTAATTATTTCTCTTTGTGTCAGGATACTTTAACTTTAAACTTAAATTTGTTTTCATTAATTATGCATGTTCTTAAAATTATCTAGCTCCAAAGCCTAAATTGGGTGAAGATGAATTTATGGATTTGATTGGTAATCAAGGCTTTACAGGTTTTACTGCTAAAAAAAATGAAGGTCCAAAAACAATTGCTGAAATGAGGAGAGAAGAACTTGCTAGAGAAATGGATCCTGAACGTTTAAAGGTTTTTATTTATTTTATTTCATGTGATATTAGAGCAATTTTAAAATTGTATATGGTTTTCAATATGTAATGCATATTGAGTACAAGGTTTATTGAACATTGTGATTGTTCTGGAATTTTTTGAAGTTGAAAATGTACTTCATTAAATGCTTTTTATTGATTTTCAAGTCTGTTTAGTGTAATAAAGCAGGATTTTCCTTTTAGACATTGTCACTTTTAGCCCTGCCTCTAAAAATTAGCAGTGTTTAAATGTCCTTAATATTCTCTAGTTTCCTTTAAAAATGATTTTTTTTACCTTTAAAAGTCCTTATTTTTGGTTGAAGTTTGCATATTAACTTTAAGTTTGATATTTCTATCCCCTTACTGTCATTGCACTTTATATGAATATCAAATTCAAGTCACAGAACTCGTAACAAACTGGTGTTATGAAAATGAAGAGTAATCAGTCACCTCAGAGTGAAAGTTTTTGGGTGCCTGATTGGTTTTTCAGCTTTATATGACAGATGTTGAAAATTAGGATTCTAGGAAAGGTCACATATTTCTGAGAAGAATTCAACTGGTTCCAGCTCCCAATCATTAAAAGTAGAGGAAATTATCTTGAGCAGCATTTCTTGAACTGTGGGTTGCGACCCCAAAATTTAATTCAGATGTATGAATTTAAAGAAACATTAGTTGGAAATTCTTCATTATCTTAAATTTAATATGTTACATTTTTTGTGCAGCATATAATAGTAATACTGCCCAAGTTGAGCTCTAAATTACATTTACATATTGAAAAATATCACTAAATGCATAATAATAGAGGTATTGCATTGCAATGCATGTAAGTTATTTCAGAACTAAAATATGCTATCATTCTGCCCCACACAGGTGTATTGAGAATAAGGTTAGAAGTGCTATGAATACAGAGTGTTGACTTTTCTCCAGTACAATCATTTATTTCTGTTTAATTCCAACAAGAGTGTACATTACAAGAATAATATCATATTGTATCGTACTGCTGTAATCGACTAAGATTGGCACTTGTTTGAATAATTATTATGCAAGATATTATTTTATTTATATTTTAGGATAAAAGTATTTTTTACCCTTGGATAAAAAGCTGAAATTTATTAACAATGGTAAGACACGAATGGTAATGCTATAAAAATTTCTTCAAGCAAGATCTAGTAATCAAAATGAGGTATTTCAGATATGAAGAGGAAAATATGGTGAAACATTTCTCCAGTTCGGCTTAACTCTCAGTAACTGTGATGGTAATGAACAACCTGTTTAATTTGCAATAATCTTTGGGAGAGTATGGAAATTGAAAAGGATTCTTGAATCGGAACATCTTTCGTATGTCAATAAACTGAGAGAATATTTTGAAAATCTGTTAAAATCTTAGAATAATACATATTTTGAGAGTTTTGAAACACATTTTGAAATGCGACATTTTGAGAAATTTATCACTGTTAAGCAAAAAATATTTCCTCACTTGTTATGAAGTTTCATATCTAATAGCTAGAAACAAAAAGCTATACACCTTGGAGAAGATCTTATGTTATCTTCTGCAATTAAAATGGTAGAAATGCTTCACAGATGTAAGTATAGTGATGAAATTTGGAAAATTCCTTTCATACTTTCTTGATAGAATTTCTAAAATTAGTAACAACAAGTTCGAATAGCATATTACTGGACTTTAAAAAAGCCTAAAATTTACAGTTCAGTTGGATAAATTAACCGATATTTCAAAAATAGCTCAGTAATTAATATATGACAGATATATTTATAAAAAAACATCAATGAAGAATGATCCTTGTAGTGTGTCACTATTTCATAGTGCGCCTTTGTCATAGCATGAAAATACAAGATGAAATATATAGTAGTACAGTTGATAAATTTTTCAAAATTGAAAATTTTGCTGGAATATGCACAGCTTGTGCAAAAACAATGGCGGATGAACATTTTAGTTTTGAATCATTCATTAAGGCTTGTAGTAACGATCGTGTAACTATTTCACTCTGCCTAATCCAGCAAAAGGACATCAGCAAAAAAAAAAAAAAAAAAAAAAAAAAAAAAAAAAAAAAAAAAAAAAACTTAGTGATGTGCTTCAGCATGCTGTCAAAATTATAAACTTTAATAAAAGCAGTGCCCTTAACAGCCACTTATTTTCAAGTTTCTGTCAAGTCATGGATTCTAAATGCAAAAATTTATTTTTACATGTAGAAGTAAGACAGATGTCAAAAGAGCTAATTTTATGGTATCAAAACTGTGTTGTTGTCAGATATTTTTGAGAAATTAAACAATCCCAACTTGTCTGTTCAAGGAAAATAGTAATTTATTTACTCTGAATGATAAAATTGAAAATTTTATTACAGAAACTAAATCTCAATGTGTCTGTGCAAGGAAAATAGTAATTTATTTACTTTGTATGATAAAATTAAAAGTTTTATTATAAAGATCAGTATTTTGAAGAATAGAGTAGGATATGATTTATTTGAAATATTCTTGATTATTGACAGTTTTATAATTGAAAAAATTAATTAAAAAAATTTAATTGAAAACATCATTATAGATCAGTTAAAAGCTGTATAAACATAATTATGCAATTACTTTAGATCAAATTTTAATGTAAAAAAGTTATCTTTGATTAAAAAATTATTTTTGATTGAAATTAATGAGATTAATCACCTGTCTTAAAAACCTAAGCAGACCTTAAACTGCACTGGAACCCAGCTCCAGAAGCTCTCAGTTTTTGAGATAAATCTTAAGTCTAGCTGAAGTGCACTAGAACCCTTAAATGAGAGGGTACTGGAATTTCTTTTATGTAACTGAAGCCAAGTTTCAGCAGGCAAATCTTCAGATTTTGAAAATTTTATTTTAATAATAAGCCTACTTTAAAAACCGATTTTAACTTTTGAATATATGCCTGCTATTCTCTAGAAACTGAACTCTTTGATGATCAAATTGAGAGAATTAAAAAGCTCTCACCCACATGTCAGTGGCTTATTCTCCAGAAAGTGCAATGAATTTAAGAAGTCAGATAAATTTTTCACTACCAAAAGTACTATAAATTGAACTATTTGGAAGGATGTAATTAAATATAGAGGATGAAAGCTATCACTTATATGTCACTTGTCACAGGGTCTTAATTTTTCTTGTCTTAGAACTCGTACTTCATGGGACATTTTTTATCTGTCACATTTTGCTTAACAGCTAGAATAATATCAGCAGGGGTCATGTTCAGAAAGTGATGGACTCTTCTGTCTTTGTTTTCACCCCTACACATTCCTGTTAAAATTTCCCATAGCCATGCTGTTTTGCCCAAAATTCCATCCCTCATCCTCGATAACCTGTTGTGGGTCCCTCATCAACCATCCTCTTATGATTTTCTCACCATCCAATATCCTTTTGCCCAATTCACTTTTAACTCTTCCTCCCCCCTACTTCTTGAATTTCATGCATATCTATTTGAAGATTTCTTAAAACTTCTTTGCATAAAATATTCTACATAACAATGCAGCATAAATAACTGTAACATATTATTATGTATTGATATAATTATTACAAAAATCTGTAAATGTGTAATATTCTAAATTTTAATTTATTTGATAATTACCTATATGTTTAGAGCATTTGTATGACTATTACAAAATGAAACTTTCTATTGAGATAAAATTTCAGATTCTGCAATTTAATTCTGAAAATTTAAAGGCAAGTGACTGAATTTCTGTTTTTGATGAATTTTCTGTGAAAAAATAGTTTTTCAGTTCAAGTCTCTATAATTTCCAGTAGAGTGAAATAGTTTCAATTTTAAGGCAGTTTTTTTTACTAAAGCATTATTTATCATGTATCCCACAAATTATGATTTGAATTTATAATAATATCATATTTATTACATTTTGGTTTTTAGAATTAGCTGAAGAGGAAAATAATTTTACAAAAAATGCTGTGGTGAGCTGTTCATAGCCCATAATTGAAGTTTTGGTGATTCTTATTTTAGATATTACTTAATTAGCCTAGTAACATAACCACAGTAAAAGTTTTGGTATACATATTTCAAATATAAAGAAATAATACGATGATAATTTAGAAGATTAATGCAAATCTGATTTAGTATTTAATATAACACTGGGTTTTGATTAATTGCAGGGCACACAGAAACTATCAGCTTAGTGAGAGGATTGTCTTCACAGAATGTTTTTTATCAGAAATTGACTCATCTTTACATTGTACATAGGAAAAAATTCCGTGTAGCAAGTCTTTTGGTTAAAAAGTTACTTTACATGAAACTATAAAAATTTTTCAAGTTTTAAATAAAATCATAGTATTTGTTTAGTAAAAAGTATAATAGTTCCTTTGTGTGATTAAATCGCAATATTCAAAAAATGTTACATTGCACTAATTAAATAGTTCATTCTTCCCTTTAGAGTGTATTTAATTATTCCAGAAATGTTACCCTCCCCAAATCACATTTGACATTAAGAAGGGAGAAGATGCTAGTAAAAAATAATGTCTTATTGTTGTGTAAAAGTTTCTGTACATGGAAGTTTAATTTATAAAAATGTTATTACATTTAGGAGTAGATGCTTTTTTTATTATTACATAGGATCTAAAATTGTGTGTGATATGAAATAAATAAATATCTAAATTAAGATTAAAATGTACATTAAAAAAAAAGAAGGTAAGAAAGTAAAGAAGAAGTTTTAACAATCATGATTTGAAATTCATTTAGAAAATTATTTACTAATTGTGAATATTAATATAAGTTAGTGATGTGAAAATAGAGGTAGGAATTAAGAGATTAAAGCGATAAGGAATGGAAGGGCAGACAAAAATAGAGAAAACGTCCCATCTTTCCAACCCCTCCTCATCCCAAGCTACACAATGGCGAGTGGTAATGCCACTGAACACTGGTAGTTCACCTAGGTTGGATTCCAAGTGAATGAGCTGGTTGTAAGAGCATTTTCATAGTTTTTCCCATATACAATGTGGTTACGAACCAGTTGTGTTTAGAAGGTTCTCTGTGAAGACATTCCTCCCCCCTAAGCAGATATCCTTAACATGCTTTGCCATAATTAAGTAAATCAGACCCATCTTTGCTTCTGCCATGTGGCACATGATGCTGAGATTAAAAGGATAGTGGGAGAACTGTTAAAAGACACTCCGCAAGTAACAAGGAAGGAGGAAAGGCAAATTATCATTTTGGAAAGAACTATGTAACCAAATTCCAACCTTCTAGCATTCTGTCTATTCTTATTAGTGCCATTTTACCTCTTCTCATTGATGTGCTGGGGGAAAAAAAGCTCTTTTTTTCTACCATCCTCTGAAATATTGCATTATACTGTTCATTCAAGCCTTAAATTCAACTGGAGTCCATTTAAGCTATTCCTTAGTTTATCTTATAAAACTTATTCCACTCACAACCCCAAATAACTTGATGTCAGTTATTTTTTTAATTATTTAACTATTTATCATTAATTTAATAATTTATCTCTTTAAATGTCATTGAATTTAAATTAAAATTATTTATTATTTTAATTAATTTTTATAATTTTTATTTGTTATTTTATTTATTTTTGCCATCTGCAAAATACAACTTCATTTCATTATTTTTCACATAAATTTCATTAGTAGACAAGGTACCTTTTTCTCGAAGAAATAGTGGGACGTATTCCTCTTTTGTCGGAAAGTTCCTAATTCTTATATGAATTAAGTATATTGGAATCTGGTAAAATAATAAAGTTTTGGTTGTTAGAAAATTTGTGCAGAGAATTGTGGGAAATATTTGCAGTGCTGATGATAGTGACTGAAACAGTATCTGGCAGTTTATCACTTGTGGGCAAGTATGGAGAAAATTGTCAAAAAAATGTATCATTTGCAAAACAGTGAGACCAGCACATTGGAAACATTGTTTGTTAAGTCAATTTCTTCCTTTATTTAGAGATTCCACTGTAGTACTGTAAAACGTTTGAAAATGCCATGGAAATGGTGATCACCATAAAAAAAATTATTGTATTTGCATGATAGTTATTAGTTGAGTAGTGCCTTTTGTTTGAATCATTATTTGTATAATCATATTAATACAGTGATTAAATTATTCATAGATTATGGATTGGACTTCTCACAAAGAACGAAATATCAGAGCACTTTTGTGTTCTTTACATACGATACTTTGGGAAGGAACTAGATGGAATGAAGTTGGCATGCATCAGTTAGTAACACCTGCAGATGTGAAGAAGTTCTATAAGAAAGCTTGCTTAGCAGTTCATCCTGATAAGGTATGTTTATAAGTCATTACTACCGAGAGATTTTTTTTAGTATGCATTTTGGATCAGTTATAATAAAAAAAAACTTTATTACTTAATTAATGATTAGTATTTGTGGAAAGGGCATAACCAATCTTTGTAGTAACAATTATTGAGTTGATTTAGTTTATGCCACTTGACTCGTATCATTAAGTAGAAATGGATCACAGTTTAGCTTATTATGCTTATGACAACTGTTTATGAGGTAGAGGAGGGCTTAACCGAAGTTCAGATTCTTAAAATGGCTTCTAATTGAAATAGAATTATTGAATCTAATGAAGTATCTTTTCCTATTTGCAATTGATAGCAGATTCCTCATACCATTATAAAGTAAAATGTGTGATGTGATAGTTTGCATGACAGTTTTGTTAGGAAATGGTACAAAAATATGCATAAATATGATTAAAAGCACATAGGGGATGTTTGCTGCAAGTTATATTCATGGCTTAAAAATTTCATTAAGAAGGGAATTTTTTATTAAAGTTGGATATGCATATTGATATTATGTTGCTGCATGTTGAAGTACAACAACATTATGGCATATTTCACTCATAATATGCTATTTAACTTTATGGATACAGTGGGACTGGATAGCATACACTTTGAATTGGATGTGCCAACACAGAAATATATCTGATTGGCTCAAGAAATCCAAATTGCAAAATCAAGGGTCTGAAAATATTGTTTTGAGAATGTTATTGCTTACTTTTTCAACATATGATATAATGCAGTCTTTTAGAAAGATATGTTAGCATGAGGTGTGTTTGTTACATTATACAAAGTTTTTGTACCTAAGTGCCAGATCAAATTAGTTTTAGTGGAAACTATTTTTTAAGATATGAATATACTTCCTTGAATTGCAGTACATTCTTTTCCTATGTCTAATACTTTTGGTACAACAGAGTCTTTTTGTTGTTTTCCCTTATGTTGGGATAAATAAATGATTGAATGAAAACAACTAAGTGAGAAAACTGTTGTGCATTGTAAATAAATAACATACTGTATTTTAAAATCATTGCTTCAATTGAAAATATGACTTTTTGAGATTTAAAATGCATACGCAGTGTGCATGACTTCCATTTTGTGCATAGAAGAAACCCTAAAACATTTTGTAAAGCTTTGTAAGTCTTAGCAAAGTTTGGTATTATATCTTGTTCATTTTATCTACTCTTTTCTAGACTCTAAATGAAAATTAAACCCTGAACATTAATAGGAATAAACTAGTGGATGGTAAAGAAATAAAATGTTTGCTGCTTGCAGTGCTATAACATAAGAAAATGGTGCTAATATCTTGGAAGCATTTGTGAGGGGCATGCTGGAAATGTTCCTGCATTACCATGTTGACAAGTTTATTGTCCAAAAAGAGGGATACTTACTACATAAATACCTACTATACTCACCCTCCCTAAAAAAAAAAAAATCAATCTGTGGAGGAAGTACTTTTTCAAGAATCTGGTTTACAAACAAGCAATGGAGTAAAATATTTCCAAATGAATAGTTTGGATATTTATGTACTGAGAATCTGAAATGTTGAAAAATGCATATGGGAAAACAGTCATTCAAAAAAAGTAGATTAATATTCTACTGTATGTATTTCTATTCATTCTTTCATAATATTGTCATTGAAACTCTTACATCTTCATTTGCTATCTTATACAATTTTTTAATTGCTTATGATCTTCATTGCAATAAGGGTGAATGGATGTAGACATGGTTCGGTCTGTTGGGGTTTCTAATAATATTTTATTATTTTTAATATGAATTCTAGATTTAGATAAAACTGCTTTAATACATCCATTTGTCTTTTAATTTTTTAGCAAATAGGTACTGAAAATGAAAATCTAGCAAAGTTAATATTTATGGAATTAAATGATGCTTGGAGTGAGTTTGAAAAACAAAATAACCTTGCCTAGTCACACCTTTACACAAGTGCATACACTTCTCATGGCCGTGATGAAATTTTGAGTAAAGTCTTTGCTAAGTGCAGTATAGTATGTGTATACATATTATATATGCTTTGTTACTGTTCACTATTTACGTGTATTATATTTAACTCAAATTTGTATATTATGGCATTAAACTGTAGATTGGATGTACATTATGAAATTTTCGTTGAATTGAGAGACACCTTGTGTGGCCTTATTTTTGGTGCATGAATGTCAAATGAGAACCACAGTAGCTTGCATATGGAAGCATAGCATGTAAAATTTAAAAAAAAATATATTGTCATTTGTACTAAAAGTTGTTGAAATAAAATCTGCATATATCTGAAATTTATGCAGGCTGTTGTGGTTCTCATCACTGAAGACTTCTGGTCTTTCGTAATAGAGATATATTTTTCAAATCTGTAGAATATGTCTGTCAAATCACCAGTAAAGCAACTAGCTTCATTTGATATTCATTGAAAGTTACATGTGTCACTATGCTAGTTGTAAATTTTTTATGCATGTTTTTATTGTTGCTTCTTAAAATTCGTCCATTAATTTATGTTGGGAGATAAGCAATTACATTCTGAAGAGCTATAAAACTGTTGTTGTTTCATTAAATTTGATGTATGGTTTTAGATAAAATCACCAAAGTTTCCACTTGTTTGATAGTCACATTAATATACCTTCTCCTGACTTGAAGAGAATTATGAATATTGCATTTAAATTAATTTTTTAGCATTAAATAGGAAAAGAGTTGGATGCCATTGCCTAAATGTGGTGATCAAACAGGTTCATATTTTTTTTTCTCATTTATTTCAATGTGTGGTAAATGTAAATGTGCCAAATATATGCAATTTTGATGTTTTTGATTATATATGTTAAATATAATCTCCATTTTGAATTTAATCATGAGAACAGATTATTATAAAATGAAATCATTAACTTAATTTTTACATTTCCTTATGTTGGAACTTTAAAAAATTACAATTTAACTTAAAATGTAATAATTTAAAATATAAGAAATAGTAACGTTTTGAGTTCATGAAAAAAGATAAAATATTTTCAAAATTTTATTTTTTTAATTGACAGTACTTAGAGTACTTTAAACAATTATGAATGTTTGGATCTCTTTGTATGCAGTATAGAACTTAATTCCTTTTTAGTTGTGTACTGGTCACTTTTATTGACTTTATGTTTGATCCATTTATGTGTATCAGATAGTTGGATATAAATGTGTATTTTCATTATATATAGACATCTTTTGTAATTATTTTTTATGTAAAGTCAATGAAGTTTCTTGTATCTCTTAAACATTCCTGATTAATTTATCTATTTATGTGTACATATTTATGTGTCTGAAATTTGAGGGCATATTTGAGTTTTATTGTTTTAAAGTAAGTTCCGATAAATGTGCTTTAGAACAATGTAGGATTTATTTTTTTATTCACCTTTTCTTGTAATGTTTATTTATTAAAAGCAAATCATGGAAGTTTTTCCTCCCTTCTCAAAATTCTTTACAGTTAATGTGATTTTTAATTTTTTAAATATATTTTGACTGTGATGAAACAAGTTATTATCTACAAAGTATGATTTATGTTACATTTTGTTTGATAATGAAAATGCCAATCTTGTTATTGTTAATTATTATAGATTTCATAGCCAGAATTCGTGTTAGAAATAGAAAATTCTGAGCTAATTTACTCATATTTCCTTACAAATGGCTTTGGCCATTTTCATACAAATATGCTTCATGGTTTCTTTTTTAATGTCGTAAAATAATATGCAGTAAAAATTGCTAAGCAAACTTGCAGAAAACTTAATGGTGGTCCATTGGCCTATTAATCTTCTACACAGGAATACGTCCAACAAAAATATAGACAGATTATTCATCAAACACATAGCCCTTAGTTCAGAAATGTTTATTTCTAACACTATTCTATTCTAATTTTTATTTTTTTATTTTATTATTATTTTTTTTTTTTTTTAACTTTTAATATAGAATTTTGATGGAGTATTATTGGCTATAGCTCCTTTATTATTTACATTTGTAAATAAAAGTTTGTGTTATCACATTCCATTGTTAAAAGTGCATTATCTTTAAAATTAGAGTGTGGTTCCCTCTATATTTGTGAAATATTTTACAAAATAAATTCTGTGTAGGGTAAGTAGTAATAGATCTGGAATACATTTTTTCTTTTCCTCATTGCCTTCTGGATGTCTTACAACAGGTTTAAAATGGTGTGGTCTGTTGTTGTAATTAAAGTACTTGATCATCTTTTAACCTTTTATTTTGACCCACAATCTTTCTCTTATGATCAGGAAGTAGTCAAATTTAAAATTCATTGTATGAGGCTAGATTAACTATGTTCGAATCATATGATGTTAAACTGCATTTCTGTACATACATATGTGATGAACTGCTATCATTCTGTAGAGAATAAAAATATTCCACAAGTAATGTACTTTTATTTATTTATATATATATATATATTTAAAATACATTATGCAGCAAATTCCAGAAATAAGTAGTGTTGATGAATTGTTGATATTTATAATTAGTAGTAAGCTGTAGTTAATATGTTAAATTTGTCTGTAATTTTAAAGTCCATTATTCTTTTTGTTTCATTGTTTATTTATTTCAAAAAAGCCTATATTTTGTGTGTTATATTCATTTTATATAAAAACATGAAATAAAATAATTTATATTATTTAATTGGCTTTAATAGGAAAGCTGCATAGCAAAATTCATTATGGTATAAATCATTGTGGAGACTATTTCTATTAATAGTGCAAAAGTTTTAACATGTTTTCAGCTCAATTAACAATATTTTTTTCAAAAAGATCTTGTTTGACTGTGTAACATATTTCAGATTTAATGATTATCTCCTTAAATCAGAAATATTTGAGAGAATCTAATCCAAAAGCCTACGTGAAAACCATTTTGAAAAATTATTGCTTAACTTAGAACAGGTTAGGAACACGGTACGTGGGGGCACCAAGGTACATAATGCAATTTTAAAATGCTCACCATTTAACAAGCAGTCATCATTGTAATGAATAATTTCGGGAAAAAATTCTTATTTTATTTTTTATTTTAACAGTTGTACAAATAAACTTTTCACAAAAAACGAATATTGGTCACATCTAGATAACACATATACAGTGAACTATTTTCTGTTCTGTTTATCATCATATATGCTGTTTAACCAAGCATTTTACATCCATAACCTGTGTTTGTAAACTTGTCATTTCATGAATTTGTATTTATAGTTGTCAACAGAGTATGTATTCTTCTCTTCAGATTAAAAGAAAAAGATATGACAGCATTGCTTTTTGATTGGTGTCGTTATTAATCAAATTATCTCATTTCAGCTGATTGTTGTATGTGTACAACATTAGTTACTCAACAACAATTTGAAGTTTTAGTCCAAAGGGGCTTTGTCCCTGAAGGACTTGTTTTTGTTTTGCGTTGAAAACTTTAGAAGGCTGTATCACTTTTCAAATGGTTGCCACCAAATATTGTACTGTTTCATATTTGAAGAAATTAAATAATGAAGAATCTGTATAAATGTATGTATGTTTCTCGCATTGTGGTAAAACAATGGTACCTGGAGCCATCCAGTTTTGAATGATGTAATCCTACTCCTAATATGGGTATTTGAAATTTGGAATTTTGTTTTATTATCAATTTCATATTTTGTAAAACTTTAACAAACTCAATGATTTAAAAGCGAGCAATGGCAACACTCTAAGGGGAAAAAAACTTTTTATCTCCAGCGCACAGAACTGTATATCGGAAATTCTAAAGATATGCCAATTTTAAAATTATTTTGCAACATTGCTGTTGAACTGAATTTTATGTTTTAAGTGCAAAGAAAATGATATTTAATAAATAAAGGTAACACATAAAACGTTAAAAAAACGCCAGTTTGGACATAATTTAAAATCTGAAACCTTTCAGATTTTTTATTTTTTTGCTTGGCTAGCAACATTTATGAACAATGTGTTAATTTTATGATTATTATAGCATGTTCGTATTATTTCTGTACATGTCCTGCAGTACTTGCCAAACTCCTGCATTTCTGAAATATGACCTTTTAATAGCAAAAAATTGTCATCCCTTATCCTAAAAGATAACTGACATAAAGAAAGAAGTTATACATGGCACCTTTTGGTACAAATTGTGCCAGAAAATTAAATTTCCTTATTATATGTAATTTTTGCAATATTTTGTGCTTTTTCATTAAAAAAATATTAATACACAGTTATTTATACTTTTTGTTTTTGCTAAAGTAAAGCATTTAATTAAAATTTCCTGTTTTGCTTTTGTAAAATGAAGTGCGAGCCCTTTGTTAAAATTTCCATACTCACTGCTGTTCATAATCAGTGGTGAATAGGTATTAGAAAATATCAGCTGTTTTCAATCAATTTATTGGTTTATTGTTAGGTGTCAAATTCTTAATTGATATTTGCTGTCATTAGAAGAATTGGAAGTATTTTGTAAAATTCCCGTAGCTGACTGCTATTTTTAATGCAAAAACTGAAAATTGTAATGGTAGGTATCTGTTGAATGTTACATAACTAATTTTAGGAAGGTATTAATATAAATAAGCACTTTTATTTGTATTAATTTCAGACTAATTATGCATGTAAAACAACATTTTTATTGTAGTATGTGAAACAGCTGAAAAGTTAGATTAAATGAATCTAATATAGCTTAATTTATTATTCTAAATATAGCTTTTGCATCATTATAGAAGTCAGTTGATAATTAAAACTGGAACTTAAGATAGCTGCTCGAACTAAAGTTTATATTATGGTAACTTAAGTTCAATTGGTTTCTTTTAATTCATATTTATATCATATGTATTAGAATTCATTTTTATTCTGTGCTTCTCAAGTTATTTTAGAAAGGCATCATCCAAAACTCTTTTAAGATATCAGAAGACTATGGCGATGGCTAAAAATGCCTTACCATAATCACATACACTAACACACCAAACGTAAGAGGGTGAACCTTGATTCGTCACTCCAAAGAACCCGTTTCCACCAATCTACGGCGCACTATTGACGTGCTTTCACTACATTAACACATTGAGCCTGGCAGTGAACTTTCCATGTGGAACTGGAATTTTTGTTTGGCTGCTATCAGTACTAACATTCGCGACCACGAACTATGTCACGCACAGGCAGGGCTTGTATGTTGGTAGCCGGCACAGCTCACCAGTAGATAAGCTCTACTCAGTTCGTGAAGTTCTTGATCGCTTGTGCCGGCTGAACGGAAAGGATAGCAAATTCGGCGCCGGGCTAAATGTGTTAACCAAGCAATGCGGTTAGGATCAAAGGCTTGTAGGCAGCAGCATGACCATGAAAATCAAGCAGATGTGCATCTATACGGATGGTATTAATCAAAAAAACACTCCCAGATGTCTGTCAAAACTACTGGAGTATGTGGGCCATCGGTTTAGGTGCGGTTCTTCTGAATTTCTCAGGGCAGCCCTGTCGGTCTCTATTTTCCAGTTTCTTGGGTCTGCCAACTGAGGGCAAAATCCAACAAGCACCACTTACCTTCTACATGTGAATCACGTAGGCCACTCTCCATTTTGGGCGATTCAGCTTGTTAGATATGCTCCTTAAAAATCGGCCATTTCTGTGATACCCCACGATTACACATTTATTGAAACTGGATAACTCTGCACTTTGTGACATCTTGCATACGACTAATGCTAGTGTTATTTCCTACACGATATTTAACGGCGGAGGGTGTGACATATATCAGGGCCGCAGATATCGGCATTTGCTTTAAGTGTCCAAATACTGATTGTTAGATAGTGTAGATGTAGAGCAAAAGCTAAAATGTCTACTAATGGATTTTTTTTTCTTTTTTTTTTTTTCTTGTTACTGTTGTTGTATGTGTGTATGGATGTGATCGGATTGGAGAAGATTTTTATATTCTTAGAAATACTGGTGGTTTGCAGAAGGTAGTCACTATGTCGAGTTGCGACTTAGAATTGATTGAGGTCTTAAGAACTGGACATTTGCCCGGATTATTGTTTTGAAACAGAAATATTACTGTTAATTAATCGAAGTCTATAAATATTTTCCATGTGCCAAATTTCTGTGAATATATATCTAATAATAAATAGTATTCATATTATTGGAAATATTTGCCATATTTATTTTAGCAACTTATTTACTTCGGATCGGACGTTTTTCTTAATTTCAATTGGTATTGAAATTAAGAGCTGTGTCTTAAAATCATTGAAATACGATATATTTGAATTATTATTTGATTAGCGCATCATTTTCTTGTAAGTTTCTTCTTTCTCTTCTTTTGTTATAGGAATTGTGAGTATGGGCCATGTTAAAAAGTTGTCGGAGGGTGGTAGAAAATAAAATCTGAATTCGTTCTTGGTGCAGCGTTTTAGTTAGAACATAATACAAGTAATAATAGGCCAAAGGACAAAAAAATTAGATCAATGTCACGTCGAGTAGAAAATTACGTTACCTTAGATTTAATGTTGGATTAATCTTGTAATTTTAAATCTTAGAATTTTCCATCCTGTTTCTCACAACTATGTTAACAGCCAATACCTTGGAGAGGTTACATGTTAAATATTGCAAAACAGAAATTAATCGCTTAATGTACCAATAAAAATTCAGAAAATTGCTTTTTTTTTTTTTTTTTTTTCTTTCTTTTCTTTTCTTAAATTTTATTCCAGCTCTTATTTGTACTCAAAAAGAAAAGAAGCTTGAACATATTTACTTGGGTGCACAGAAATAATTTAATTCGGTGTGCCCAAGTTAACTCAACTGAGTGCATTAAAAGACTAATATATAATTACAGAGAAAAGTTCCTGAGGTCTTAAGTTTTTTTAGGAAAACTCTGTGATAGCATGAACTTGCATGTGTATTTAAAGACTTATGATTCAGTTTTGTCAATTTTTAGCTTTTCTTGTGGTCATAAAGAGATCCTAAAAGAGTTAATTAATCATAAAACTTAAAAATTTTGAATCCTGAGGAGTTTTAAGTTAACAGAAATTGTCGAAAGTTTTTTTCAGGATTTTTAAGTGTAACGTGTAAAAAAAACCTAATATTCACAGGAGATGCAAAGAAATATGTTGTGAATTTTGTTGCTGTGTATTCCTTTTGTAGGCTGTGAAAAGTTTACCATGTATTAAAATCTGCATATTCCGAATTTTATAAGAACCACAAGCATGTTACAATAAAAATACAGGTATGATTGGAATATTGTCCATATTGAAGCAACTTTAATTGATGTACGCTATATTTGAAAAAGATAATTAACTTGAAAAATGTTATCAGTTGCGTAGTCTCGTGTTCCTCGTGTCAGTTGGTGAGAGATTGAGGGTAGTTCGGTATATTGTGAAAGTGCTCTTCAACAGATTATTTATTTATTTATTACACAATACAAGGCTGATCCAAAAGTCACATAAATCAAACTTTTAAAGCTTGTGGAAATTCCAAAATGGATATTGATAGCAAATTTTTCAATGAGCTACACTCCGGTATTGTTACAAGTAATATTATCACTTGAAATTTCAGTTGCAGTTTACACTGTTCGCTTTAAAAATCGTTTCTTTGGTGCAAGATCGAGATGAGTGTATCTTAAGCAGAATTTTTTTTTTTTTTTTTTTTTTCACGATTTAACATTACTTTGCTTCGTAGCGCATTCTTACAGAAAAGTTACTGAAATGTTTAATGAGCGTTTCCCAAATGTTCCCGAACGTATCAAAGACAGTGTTTTTCCACTTGGTAACCCGATTTCAAGAAAGTGGAAATATTAACCATAAGAAACGGTGTGGCCGCTCATACCTTCTGAGTTAGTTAAGGAATGAAGTCTGGGATAAAATGTTGCTATCGGCGGAAAAAAGTTTTAAAAGATCGCATCGCAATCAAAGTTATATGCTGCGAACTAATGTTCAATCTCAAAAATTCGTTCTGCTTGTCGAAAGTCACTTTCGTCTTGCACTAAGACTAAACGATTTTTAAAGCTAACAACATAAACTGCAATTGAAATTTCAAGTGAGATATTACTTGTAACAATGTAGGGGTGTCATCTATTGAAACGAATTGCCATTAATATCCATTCTGAGGTCTTTTCGGTTTTTGAAAATTTGATATGCACAACTTTTGCATCACTCTGTATTTCTAAATTATTTTAGCTATGCTGATTGACGCATATCTCCAAGAGCTATAAAGTTGCACATGTTACATTGGAGTAGCCTATCGTGCACTAAAAATATAGCAACAGATTTGAAGAGCATTAACACTTTAGGTTTAAATCTCTAATCCTTTTAATTATTAAGAAGTGCATCTGTTGCTTTTAAATTACTCAGTTTCTTGAAAAGTACAACTGAAAATTAAATAAAGATCTTGCGTCAGGTTGAGTGATGACACTAAGGAAACTAGGTACACACTTTTGCAAAAAAATCGAAGCACCATGAAGGAAGTGGTTGTTTTGATGAAATATTTGTACAGCTCATACACAGAAAATAAAATTATTAAAAAAAACAAGGTCATAGTACCTGTTCACGGCTCACAACTACCCATTGAGTGTTCAAATTAGTAGTTGGTCGAACCGTCCCTGGCAGCAATGCATGCTTGAATTCGTCGAGGCAAGGAGTGGTAGAGGTTCCTAATGTCATTCTCCCAGGCATTCATTCATTGTAGCTCCAGATATGCGATATTTTGTGGTACTCGAATCTAGCGGCCTACCATGTCCCAGACATTATTGATTGGTGAAATGTCTGGTGATCTTACTGGCCAAGAAAGAGTATCAACCGCACGGAGACAATCCAGAGATATGCGAGCGGTATGCGCCCTGGCAGTATCTTGTTGTAAAATGGGCCCCGGATGACGTGCCATGAAGGAAAATGCAACCGGCCACAGGATGGTATCAAAATAATGTTGAGCTGTTAAAGATGTACGGAGGATGACTAAAGATAACCTATTGTCATAAGAAATAGCGCCCCACACCATGACACCAGGGGTTATGGCTGTATGCCTTCGTAAAACGAAGCTTGATTGGGACCGCTGGCCCCGTCCTTTCCAGAAACGAACATGGTGGTCATCTGCTTCAAGAGTGAAGCGGGATTCATCGCTGAACACTATATGATGCCAGTCTGTTGGCAGCCATGATGATCGGCTGCGTCACCACTTCAGATGACTCCGCCGATGTTGTTGAGTCAAAGGCAAACGTCTCTGTGAGCGCCCGCCTCAGACAAGCGCCGTGAGATGGTGGACAGTACCACAGGAGGTATAGACGTGGCTGGTAGTGCGTTGAATAGTCGACAATGATACCGTTAGCGCGATTCGGGCCTGGCGAACAGTCATCCTATCTTGCCTAGCATTTGTGCTCCTTGGCCTTCTAGAGCTTTCATTTCGTCGGCAATTTCCTTGTAGCAACCACTGCTGCCAACATCTTTGCACAGAAGCGTCTGTACGCTGCAGATGGCTGCCTGTTGCTCGGTGTGACCACCCAGCTTCATGTAATCCTACAATACGACCACGTTTGAAGTCGTTTAGTTGTCTGTAAGGTCTCCGATATCGCCGTAATGGCATCTTTATTTGCTTCTTTGTGGAATTACAATGGCAGCAACAAAAAAAGATAAATTTTCCGTCTCTGTTACTGGTTTCATACTTTGCGAATTGCGCACTAGAAATGCGCACTGTGATCGCAATTCCTGTTCATTTGCCTTGAGACTTGAATCTTTTGCATGGTAGTCTTGTCCATCCTCTAATCCGAACGCAGCAACCGCACTGTCTCGAGGAGAGTCTGATTAAATCGTCAAAATTCTTGCTTCAGACTTTGTTTCCAATATGATTTTGGAAATTAGAAATAAAGGAACCTTATCTTATAATATTTCAAGATGCTTTATTGGAAGCACTTTGTGGTGTTTTGCTGTCTTTCTTCGCTACATCATCCAGCGGCCTCGTTCTCTGGTATGGCACATGAGATGGTATCCACTGTAGAAGAATTTTTTTTTAGGATTCAAACAGATATTGGAGAAATAATTAGCATTGCTTCTGTAAGGCAGAGCGAAGGACAAAATTTAGTTCATATTTCTGTCTATCCTTCAAAACAAATTAAACAAAATCCTATCTTCTTGACCGGCAGTTTATCATAAGACTCTCTCAAATATCTGAGGAATACTGAGACGTTTCTAAAACGTTTAAGTTTTAACTGAGACGTTTTAAGTTGGAAATTTGTATCGTGAGCAATGCACATTTGTCGAATATGATGGAGCTAAGAATTGGGTTGGAGTTGTTTTTACAGAGCGAGTAACGTAAGCTTTATTTTTAATTCTTCAAATTCTCAGAGACAGTTATTAGCGGACAGCAACAATATCCCAAAACAAATTGCAATAAGCAATTTGTAAATTGTAAGTAACGTGGAAGCCGCACGTCCCCAACGGATTCCTGCTAGCTCAAACGACTATTTACCTTTAATTCATCGTTCTTCTACCTGAGAATTGCATGCCAACTTCCTATCAAAGATGACTCCATAATACACTCTTGCCCAAAGAATAAGCAATAAACGCTAAAAGAAAAGGTCCGAATGTAAAAGGGGGAAATAAAACGTACAATTTACATATGGGGTAGAGGCTGCATGCCGAATGCAAATAGGTAACCAAAATTAGTACTATAAACGCAATCTCGCAGTCACACCACGACGCCTTAAAAAGGGACATATGCGACATTTCTCAAGCAGCGATACTTCCGTGTAACCCGAGATAGCCAAAGCGGAAAGCATGAACCGAAAACACCATTTGCACGATGAAATGCACTGGAGAGCAACAAGATGTTGTAAGCTGATGCAAAACAATCCGCTGTTGCAGTTCTGAATGTGCATCATAATGTCATCACTAGGCTGTGAAATCGTCACCAAAGGAATCAAAACTCCTGTAGTCGTGGTTCTGAATGCCGGAGGATTAAGACGCCGTAGACCACTAACAGCACAACAGCTGGCGTCACGTCTCTCTCCTGCTGCAGTAAGGCGCATATCTCGCCAAACTGTGTCTCGTCGACTGCCTGAAGATGAACTGTACGGCCGACGACCTATGATTTATGTTCCTTTTCCACATAGCATGTCAGAGCGCGGTTGAATTGGGACGTGAACATCGCAGTTGGACACCAGAGCACTGGGGACACGTACTCTTTACGAATGAGTCTCGATTTAACATTCAGAAAGATTCCCGAAAGGCAATGATATGGCGAGAGCCAGGGACTCGCAATCAGGAGCAAAACGGGAGAGGCCATTTCGTTGAGAGGCCATTATAGAGAAGGAGGCTTATTTGTATGGGCTGAGGTAGCAACGAACTGCCACATCTACCTTTACGTGATTCTTGGTGGTTCCGTCACAGCCGTCCGATATCGAGACGAAATTCTACACACTCTTGTGTGTCCTTTTATCGCTGCAGTGAGTACCGACGAGTTATTTATGGACGATAATTCCTGCCCGCATAGAGCTCGAGTGGTGCGGTGATGGAGAGAAAAACCATTTCATATTTGTTATGGCCTGCTAAATCACCGGACCTGAATCCTATAAAGCATGTCTGCGACATGTTGGGACGACAGATAACAGATTGCAGTGTTCCGCCATGCATTCTGCATGAACACCGACAAGTTTTTCCTACAGGAATGGGCGCAACTGCCACAACAAGAGATCAATGACACTATTACCAGCTAGCTTTGCTATTGTGAAGCTAGAATACCCGTTATTAGCGTGATGTTCCCATTGCAGGCTTTTCCGACCCATTTGGTCTCTCGTAATGTGATGATCGTAATACATGTACTTTTGTATGTCTTTGCTTTATTGTTTGTTATGTGGTCTACCAACCACACCAACCTCTTGAATCATTTTCACGCATCCACTAAATAGTTTTTGTTTTATGCCGTTTTGTCTTTTTTTCCCCAGTAGCGTATTTGTTTGGCATTGAAGCGCACGGGTGTTATTATATAAAACCTCAAGATCACCCATGGATCATGTTTGACACTATGAGAAAAACCAGACAAGCGGTCTTTTCCAGTGTTTGTATACATGCTATTTAATTGATACTCTTAAGTACACAGTTTCTTCATGGCATTATTTAGTATATATTATAAGTTCTCCTGTGACCCGTTTTGGGAGTAGAAGACCGTATCACCAAAGCAAGTGTGTATGAGTACATTTACAACCTTATCTTCTTTTATGAACTTAAAATCGTTGATATACAAGTATACATTAAGAAGGCAATAACTGATCACTGTACCCTAGGGAAGGCTGACCTGAAATTATTTGTGATGAAATATGGGATTCCCATAAACGTAAAGATTTTGGGAATCCCATATTTCATCACAAATAATTTCAGGTCGGGACGTTACGTTCATGGGGACGTTTTTTGGGACGTTCAATATTTCATAACGTTCATACACGTTTATGAATTGGCCTATAAAACTGTTGCTCCATTTTAGCAAATTTCCCGATACTCTAAAGCGCAAAAATGTCTTGAGTAGAAGTGTCTTCAAAATGCTATAACATGCTCTTTAAAAATTAACCAAAACTGCAACTGCAAGACGACCCTTATCGAAATCATCCTTTATATTTTGACTATTAACTGCAATATACTCCGCAATTGATTAGTGATGCTTAAAGCCTGCTTGAGCAGGATGTATTACACGATGAGATTCGAGGTACTACTTATATCTGCTCTCCACCATTTTTTTTTTTTTTTTTTTTTTCCTGTTATTTTTGCGAGAATACTGGTTTATGAGATAAGTCTTTCATACATAAGAGTATCCAGGTAAATTATTTTTCTTTATCCAAGGGAATAATGGCTGACCTTTTTCAAACTAAAGGAAGAATATTATTTCAATTTTTATTGTGTATTCCTAGGAACACTGATCTTGCAACCGAGCCGCTATGATAAGTAAATTAGCAAAAATACTGTCGTTCCCAGGAGACGTTTTCTGAGTAGTATTTCTGGAAAAGTATTACGGTATTTATGCTTAATTTATTCGTCATGTTGGTTCGGTTGCATGATCAATACTCCTACGAATATACGGTAAAATCTAGAATAGTACTGCAAAGAGATAAGCATTCTAAATAAATTAAACTTATTTATTAATATTCCTAACGGATTTGTGCATTTCATAAGGATTAGAAATTGTATTTTCCAGTTAAGTAAGTAATAATAATCTCCAGATGTTTCTTTAGAAGCCAAACAAGAGCTAAAAGCAAAATCTTACGTCTTGCAAGATGTTTCTGATCTCAAGAATGTAAATAAGTATATGAAATTATAAATAGATGGAAGAAAAAAGTTGTGTGCTTGTTGATATCAGAAATATCTTTTATTAATTGCGATATAAGGTATTTTCTTCCTTCTCCCAGCATGCCTTCCGGATGTAACGGTAGCACACTCGGCACGTATTCGAGAGGTCCAGGTTCGAGTCTCGGCGAGGGCATTGCATATTTTTCATGCCTTCTGCTTCCAAATAACTTAGTAACTCTTCAACCATAATGTTGCCATTTTTATGAAAATTGTTAGATGAGTATGTTATGAACTAAACATATTTTGAAATGTATAAATTGGATATTATTACAAAATAAATAAAAATTTAAATTATTGAAAAATTTATTGATTATTTCGAAATCGCTCAGTTTGTTAAGCGTTGCAGGCTGATGAAATTTAAAAGATAAATTAAATATATTTTTCTTTTCAGTACGGCAGTAATCAAAGAAGCTATATCGTGGCTGCGTGGAAAGTAAATTTAAGATCTTACCTTTCGCGCAACAGCAAATGCAATGAACATGACACAGTCTAAAGGTTTTCAAAAGATCTCATCAAAGACATAGCTAGCAACAAAAATAAAATCGAAATTTCGGATAAAAGTCGAAATTTCTTCAAGTGTAACGATTTATTTTTATCACATATTTAATGTGAAATTTGAATCAAATTTTGGAAGCACTTCCGTAGAGAACCCAATAAATGTAAACATCGCCAACTTTGGCGATAATAGTTCAAACCTGGTAACCCAGCAGATTTATCCTATTCGCTTGTTCGAAGTTTGCAACCATTCCTCTTGCGTTCATTTTGTTGAATTATCACTGTTGTTGTTCGCATTTGCAGATTTATATTATTCTTCTCTTATTTATTATTATTTTTTCTGAATTTTTTAACAATGAATAGATAGAAATATTTTCGTAGATAGATGCCGGTTCTCCTCGGGGATGAAAGGAGGAAAATACGGCGGGAGGGGTGAATGCTAATTTGTAACAAGGCTGTTCACGTTGTGTTCTTAATTATTAACAGCTCTTAAGAACCATGAGCAGAATCATGAGGTTTCCAACCTCTAAAATAATTTGTTTCCGTAGGCCGCAAAAATGTGCATGTGCATTTTAAATAAATAAATAATGCTTTTATTTTTATTATTAGTTATTGTCATGTAAAATTATGAGAATAAATCAATTTTGATGGCGTAAAATTTTAACGAGCTAATGTTAATGCTTTTCTAACAATAACCTTTCAGACGATGGCAGGTGTGACATCAATAGATTAAATTGAAATCAAAAATATTATTGATTATCTAAGATGACAGAATAGTTTGATGCATCACCATGGTTATCAAAATTAGCAAACCACTGCTGGTGTAAGAAATATATTGTTTTCTGTGTTAACTGGAATTTAAGACAATTTTTTTTTTTTCGTTTATCGCGTTTAACCGGTTAATTTCAGTACATTAATACTAATTTATATTTTTAAATGAATATATCACGTTTAACCGGTTAGTTTTACATCTACATGCTTATTATCTGTGAATTTTTACTACCACATGCTTAATATATTGTTTTGTTTGCTAACTTGAATTTACATGCACTAAAAATCACGTTAACAAAATATCACGTTTACGGCAAAGAATCTGTTTACAAAGGCTCGGATCATCGTCGATGAACCGCGAGCTTGGCGAGTAAAAATGCAACGGCGCCAACGGGTTCTCTGCGGATGAAAACTCCAAATTTTTATTCCCACACAGTCCCTGATCTCAGATATACTTATGGTGTGACTGATAAATCTGGTATAACAGCTATACGTCAGATTAAAAGAAAAGAGAAAAAGAATTGTTATTAAATTCATTTTGCAATATGCTGCGAAGATTATTAAACGTTTTAAATACGAATATCAAAATGTTAAATTTACATAAAAATATATTAACTTTTTACGTGGCCTTACTTTTCACCATGATATATTTCGATATGAAGCCGCCTAGTCGGTGTAATGGTCAAAGAAGCTGACTGCGATGCCGAAGGGCCTGGGTTCGAATTCCGGAGAAGGCATGGTTGTAACTGTCCGCCCCTTCATAGAAAAGACAATGGTGGCCCACCTATTAGATGCCTCCATAATAAAGAGACCATCACATCCGGCCTTGTATAGGTTTAATTGACTGGGTTACATTTGTAATTATTCACAATCTGCCATTGGAAAAAACAAACGAATATTTCGATATGAAAATAAATTTTATTTAAAATTTAATTCCTGTGGGAATGGCAATATGAATTTTAACCAAACGTTGTTGGAGGTTACCGCGTCATGGAATTCGTTTCAGATACTACTCATGAAAATTGTTTCGATACATTAATATTTCTGATGCATATATTTAATTATTTTGATGAAGAATAGGTTTTTCGAAACCACCTAAGTAAGCGTGATTTATTTTATCATATGCGTATTTTTCTTCTGTTACGTTTTCTCCACTTTTTTGAAATTTTGCAGTTTTTTCAATCTTTGTGGTTCCTATCACAATTCAAAGTTAGTATTCATCACGATGTGCTAAAGCGATCTGTGACTTTACAATTGAATTATGAGAGAAAATTTCGCTGCAGTTTTTAAAGTGGTGTCGGCAACAAGAAATAGCTTTCGTTCCCTTGCAGTTACCGGTTAGAATTGCTGAAACCAATTTTTATCTTAAAATTAAATTTTAGAATTCCTGCCGCTTGCTTTGGAAATTTGCAAGATAGCTCTAACCCGAACATGTACTTCTTCGCATCTTTTTTAAATCGAAGCAATTTGCCTTCCAAACTCTTGAGGGCAGAGACAGAAATGAGAAGCGAGATGTCGAGTTTGGAATCCCTCGTGAGACGAGATCGAATCCAGTGATTGGATGAGAACATGAAAAAAGGTTTAAAAAAAATGTCGGTGGTGCAAATTGAGTGTATGAAATGGAATGACATCATTTCGACTTGTTCGTACTGAACTGAATTTACAAATGCCTGGAAAATCCCAAAATCAGAGAGAGAAGTGGTTGCAGTTGAAATAGATAAAATAAATTTACATGCCGTTATTCCACTGCGGTAAATATGAATGCTGAAAGTTTAAAATATAAAAAAAAAAAAAAAATGGGATAATAACCTTCTCACGATATGACACTAAATCTTTTTATTTCCTTTTTTTTGTAAGCTACTACAACGAATTCTTTTCAGTAAATTTGAAAATGCGTACAGTTTTTTCATTAATATTGTAAAATGTTATTTTACAATATTTATTTATGTTTGTTTTCATTAATATTGTAAAACAGAATAATAAATTCTATAAGTTCTCCTTTGCTCTGAAAAAGTCCTCCTTTAAAATTAAATATTAATAATATTAATTTTTTAGAATCGTTTCTTAGCATTTTGTTTGTTAGCGCACTATACTGAAATTAGTTTTCTTTAATTTTGTTTTTAAAGGAAGGAGACGAATTTATTAATCTTAAGGGGACTCATACACCTTAAAACCCATAAGATCTTCGAATATGTGACTGTTGCAAGAATTGGGATTTAAAAGCAATTACTTCCAACTTTTTACAGCTGACTACGTAATACAGCTGCTTTCTGAAATAGTAATCAGAAAGTTTGTGTTGCCACAAATATTTTTATAATTTATTCCGGTTTGTGACAAAATTTTTCGTCATGTTCTCACCTTGCGCGCACAGTTTAAAACATTCTTTTGCATAATTTTATTCCATATTTAACATATATCTTTTATAACACTTGGAAACTACTGTGAACCAAAAATTCTAAAAATTTCATCTTAAATTTTTATTTTATTTTGAGTTGAGTATATAAAATGTATTTTATTAAAAAAAATCTGTAATGTTTTTGTGCATAAAATATTTCAGTATCAAAATATTCATCAGATTTTTGGTTCAGTTAGAAGATAGTGCCCATATAAAGAATTCCATCAACTTTCAAAGTACGTACCATTAGCCATTTTTAAAATATCATGCGCGCAAGGTGGAAATATGACGAAAACTTTTGTCACAAAGCGGATTAAATTACAAAAATATTTGTGGCAACACAAACTGTCTGGTTACTAGTTCCCAAAGCAGCTATATTATGTAGTCTGCTGTAAAAGGTTGGAAGTAATTGCTTTTAAAATACATAAAATATCCCAATTCTTGAAACAGTCACATATTCGAAGATCATAAGGGGTTTAAGGTGTATGAGCCCCCTTAAAACATACTAGCAGAGTCTACCTTAATATGGTCTTTCCGAAACAGTCACCAGTTGAATTTTGCTATACACTTGGCCAGACGTTTCTTCTTGGAACATGCGCTGAAAACCATCTTTCAAATTCGTCCTTAAAATTTTGTCCGCATTTTTTAAAACGGCTATTGATAAATTGAAAGTTTTTCAAATATAGCAAAGCACGCAAGAGTTATGGGCTTAAGAGCAGAGATGCCTTTGTAGATGATTTCTACGGGAAACAAGTATACGTCACACATGGGAGAAACCAACCTAGGTCGAACTCGCAGTATTAGCTGTCTTAACCACTCGGCCACTAGTGAGACCCTTTAGATGAGAGAATAATAAAGTCGCACGGAGCTAGTTGTGGGATATATGAACGATGCTTCACACATATGGTGCAGACGGTACGGCCTCTGATCTTATAATTTGCCTTTTTTGCAGTTAAAAAACATGGTGATTTTCAGGCTGTGCATGCCTATTTGCTTTCAGGATCACTGTTATGTAAACAAAATTCAATTTTGCGGTATGTTTTTTTATTAATTAGCGTGGCTTGTGACCCAGTGTCACAAAGTGTATATAACGGGGTTCCTGCAATTTGAATATC
Organism: Stegodyphus dumicola; assembly: GCF_044657685.1. Lineage (NCBI taxonomy): Eukaryota > Metazoa > Arthropoda > Arachnida > Araneae > Eresidae > Stegodyphus > Stegodyphus dumicola. The sequence goes on from NC_140772.1 coordinate 34,307,930, forward strand.
AACATGCACAGGATGTTTGGAAACAATTGAGCAGAAAGTGCATTTACAGTCCTGTCAGGTGTAGAATATTTAGGATCACATTCCGTGGTAGAACTACGTGAATTTTGGGGACAGTTGGCATGAACATGACCATAATCTTTGCAGCCATAACAAAATTTGCCATTTGATTTATTTGAACAATTGACGATTTTATGCCCTTTTAAACCACAAGAATAGCATACTGGTTGCGTGTTTGATGTACGTTTATTATCAAGTTTTATGAAATTTCTTCTGAGTATTCTGCCTGAAAGTGGGGAAAGTGCAGAATCACCCACTGCTTAGCTCGTTTTTAAGAATTGCACATACTTGGTATCCATGTACACATCGACCTATTTTCATTTATGGCATTGTGCACTCCCTTGACGTTATCCATGTACACATCGACCTATTTTCACTTAAAAAGGCCAAAGAAAATTGACAAAAATCCAATTCTTCTTACTCTTGTAAAAAGCTCCAAACAAATAAGTGGGCGATTCTGCACATGTCTTGAACTGTTAAAGAGTTTTTTGTAAATTTTAAGTTTTTCTTTGAAATCAGGAATGGATTTACAGCCGTATAAAATTATTTTGTTGTTTGATGAATCAGGAATACCGTTTATAACATACTCAATCAGAGAGGAATCTTCAATAGAACCGTTATGGGCGAGATCTCTCATGGCTAAAAAATATTCTTGTAAAGTTTCGAATGGTTTCATATGACAAGATTCCATTATTTGATGTAATTGAAAGCTATTTATTTTATCCGGAATTCGTCTAACAAATGGTGTTTTAATTGCTCCCAATTAGTAAACACTCTGAGTGTACTTGTCATTAACCGGAAGTAATAAATTTCCAGGCGAGGTATCAATATAAGTTTTCTCTTCCATTTGTTTGCATAAAGATTCATCTGGTGTGTGAGTAATGCTCGCTTTTGCGACGATATCCATGGGGGGTGAACTTTCCTCCAGAAGTTCGTGCTCAACTTCACTAACGTCAGACAAATCTGATTTTAATAGTGAAATGTCAGTAAGATTCGTAAGGATTGTGTTAGCATACTTCTGAATATCGGTAAAAAATTCTAAGTATAGTTTATAGTATAGTATAAGTAATACTATAAATTACATATAGAAATTATATCCCTGAGTGAAAATTATTTTATTATTTTTTGCTTTGTATCTTCTAAGTTAAATGGTTTGGGAAATCCTGAAAATCTATGCTATCGAACTCGATTTTGACTATCGCCATCCGTGCCAAAAATTAAACGATTAAGAGCTTGATCTGTTGTGTACTGGCAATTTTTAATGATCGTGGAATGTTGGGATAATCATTAAAGGTAGCCATTATTTATCAGTTTCAAGAAATTATCATACAAATATTCTTAAAGATATGTTAATAACTATAATAGTATAGTGTTAAACACTCAAAAATTCGTACCTTTAAACAAATTCTAAAATATACCTTAAGAATAGAAAATAAAATTTCACTTATATATTATATCAAAATAGCTTTGAGTGTCTTTAAATAACATCTTATAATGCTTTCAAAGCATCAAAAGAAATGAGAAAAACAGCTTGTTCATTAAAAACGAAAGTATTGAAGATTGAAAGAATTGTCGAACTAGCAACTGTTTAAAATGAAGCATCAAACAATTCTTCAAAATAATACTCATTTAAAAATAACACCTTTTCAAACAATGCTCTTCAATTAAAACTTTTCGTCAAAATTAAATACCTTTCGTTCATTCAATTAAACACCTATCGTTCCCTTTTAATATTTTTTCGTCATATCAACATCAGAGCATCATCAAATGATTTTAGTGTTTTTAAAAATAATATTACTTCATCAAAGAGGCATCAAGTGAGTATCATCAAATAAAATTATCATCAAACAGTTGCAAAGTTTTCCTGAAATAACTGAAACATTGTACTTACAGTTTCTATTCACAGCAATGGCGGAAGTGCAGCATTTTGCTTCTGTTTCGATGAAAGACATCAAATGTTATCTAAATTATGGCATTCCACAGGACTTTAATTAGAGTTTAGGGTTAATGAAGAGAGAGTTCAAAGGGCCGAGCCCCCAGATAGTATGTAGCTGTATTTAGTAGGATGTAGTACCATGTAGGATGTAGTAGTGGTAAGAACAATACTATTGATGACAACAGTAGTGACTAATTCAGAAGTCAAACAACAAAAATCAGCGTTATATTTACAAAATTTTCACAGGACTAGTTTCGATGGTTTTACCGAACCAATGTTAGTCTTTCAGAAGAACAAGAGAGAATTCTAAAATATAATTTTAACTTCTCACAAACCTGTAAACCCTCGATTCCAAAGATTTTGGCTCCTATCGAAAAAGCTTTCAAGTTCAGTAAAGTTTCAGATTCACAGAAAGAAATGATTAGGCATCTTATCGCTCATAATGTGAAATTCAATAATAAACCTTTGAAACCAAATCTAACTGCGAGAGAAAGAGCTACATTGCGTGAAATTCATTCTAACGCGGATATTATTATTTCAAAGGCCGACAAAGGTGGCCAGATAGTCGTCATGGATAGGAACACTTACATCGATGGTGTCACTAAACTCTTAAACGAAGGACCATATAATCCGATCCCTAAAGATCCTTCACCTTCGGACTTGTCAAAAAAAAAAACTGCGATCAAATCTTCGCAAATCATTTCAGGCAACTTAAAACATTCACTTATCCCATCTGTTGCGAATTGTGCCAGATTATATGCTCTTCCCAAAATTCATAAAAGTGGTATTCCTTTCCGCCCTATTGTATCAAATTTAGGTACTGCCTCGTATCCATTAGCTAAATATTTAGTTTCTAGATTTTCAACTCTATTAGACAATAACATTTACACCATAAAAAATTCAATAGAGTTTGTAAAAAAAGTTAAAAACATTTCTCCTAGTAATTTACTCATGGTTTCTTTTGATGTAAAATCATTATTCACCAATGTCCCAGTGGAGGGTGCATTAAGATGTCTACAAACCAGACTTCGCGAATTTCATTTCTCTTGCATCGAAATTGATGAGCTAATTTCTCTCACTCAACTCTGTTTGAAACAAACGCATTTTGTTTTCCAAAATAAATATTACAAGCAAACTGAGGGATTAGCCATGGGAAGCCCCCTCAGTCCCATCCTGGCTGATATCTACATGCATTATTATGAATCAAAATTGTTTGAAACTTTAAACTTCCCGGCATGGTTCCGCTACGTAGACGATACTTTTACTCTGTTTGAAGGTAATAAAGATGATTTAAATAAAGTTCTTTCAACAATGAATTCTATTGATCCTGCTATTCAGTTCACTTTCGAACTTGAGACTTGCAATTCTCTTCCGTTTCTCGACATTCTGGTCACACGTAACACATCCAACTTCAGTACTACGGTTTACCGTAAACCTTCATCGGTTTGCCTTCCACCACACTTTAAATCATGTCATCCGACTAAACAAAAGTTAGCTTCATTTTGTTCCTATGTTTTCCGTGCTCTTCAATTTGCTCCTCCAAACTAGCCCTTGATGAAGAACTAAATTACTTAAAAGCAATAGCTATTGACAGGGGCTTTCCACCCAACATTATTAATCAAGCAGTTAAAAAATTCTCATCTCAACACACTAAAAGGCACACTCTTGTTTTAGGAGATTATAAAAATTCTGTTGTCATTCCCTTCTTTCCATCAATTAGCTATAACGTTGCACATATTTTGCAGAAATTTAACTTTCGGGTTGTTTATTCTCCCATCAATAAAATTCCGAGTTCCATACTCAAGGACCCCATTCCGGATATGAATTCCTGGGGTATTTATAGGATTCCTTGCCAGTGTGGTTTAATTTACATTGGCCAAACTAAGAGAGCCTTAAAATTTCGCGTCAAGGAACATGAGGCATATGTTAGAAAAAAGGAAACACAGAAGTCTTCTGTTGCTCAACATTGTTGGTCCGAAAACCACACTTTCAGTTTTTCTGCTGCCAAAATTATTCAAAAAACATCTTCCATTGGAGAACTGAATTTTCTAGAGACATTTCACATTCATAAAAATCTTTCTGTTCTAGTTAACGATCCTAATTCCAATCCAAATTTGCCTTCGGCCTTTAAAGAAATTATGTTTTAGTTCTGGTTTCACCAATAGATGGCGCCACTTGCTTATTCTTGTCCAGGCTTTCTTATCTTATCTAATCATTATTTCCTATCTTGTTCATTTTCGGTTTTGCAGCTGAAGATGGTGGTTCGGTGAAACCATCGAAACTAGTCCTGTGAAAATTTTGTAAATATAACGCTGATTTTTGTTGTTTGACTTCTGAATTAGTATTTATTCGGCGTGTTATTGTGTCTTAATAACAGTAGTGACATTTAGTAATTTAATGACGAAAATACGTGAACATAATTAACACGAAGATAACACATAAAAAGAAATAAGTCTGTCTGTGGCATCATAAAAACAGAATAACATCATATTAAGCTTAATCACATTATAAAAAGATTCTTTCGGTTTTACAAACTTCATCATCATTCCCGTTTAGCGTCTCGTCTGCTGAAAATGGTCACGTGATCTTGCTGGTGAGCGCCTTGCCATTATTATTTATTAAAAGAAGCATATCCCCACATATATAAAAAAAAATGTAAATTGAATCATTAAAACATGTTCCTTACAAACAGTAATAATAAAAAGAATTAAAAAAAATAATAGTAATGCAGTAAAGAAAAATTAGTTTACTCTACATTATTTTTTATTTTAGCTGTTCTGGAAGAATGTGCTGTTAAGACTGAGTTTTACAATTGTCTTCTGTTAGCTCTAAATGCCCTTGACTTTCAGAGCGTTTTTTGGATATGGGGATTTTGAACTTGTTTACTTTTCAAAATTTAAATATATATAACATAACATGAAGCTAGGCCATTGGTGACTGAGGTATCTCTGAGCTTAGCTAATGTTAATAGAAACGACATCCACCAGGAGGCCCACGAAAGTCCAGCGCCAAGCACCACCTACCCGATTCCCAGGTGCCACCCCATTCGAATGCTGGAGTCCAGTAGAATTGAATGAAACTTGAATTTTTTATTCATGTTAATCATTTGTATATAATTTAATCACATATTTATTAGTTGGAAGTATTTGCTTTGTTAAACTGCTATTTTTTGAAGTGACTTGGCATAGATCTGTCCCCCTGTTCTGAAGGTATTGGATTACTTTGCATATTTTGTTCTTTGGATGCTTTGCGTTTATGATATATTTTTGTATGCTTGCATATTTGTTGATGGATGCCTAATACAGTGATCCTTTGTCAGATTGCAACTGAATATGTAATGACTGGAATCGGCCTTTCCCCACAAAATGCACATTTCTGTGTTGGAATTTTTTTCTGACATAAAAATATGTAGAGAAGGAACCGTGCACATGTTAAACAGTAGTTAATATACGGGTGATTGAATTTTGCTAACTTATTTATTTTTGGGATTATTTCATGAAGACTTCGGCCTTGTTGAGAGTGGTCCCACTCTTCTTGCTATAATTTATTTTACAGTTCTTAATTTTTTTCCCTTTATGAAATATTTTGGCCTTGAGATCTTGATAATTTTACTTGTTTGTAATTGAACCGTTAGCAATAGAATCTTCTATTTCCCTTCCTGCTATGCCACTGTGGGCTTTGACTCATTCGATTCTAAATTTAACTCCAGGATTGGCACTGCTTAGTTTCAGGATGTTGCGTACTATAGGATTTCTGTGGTAAATATTTCAGTATAGGTATTGAAACATTGGTAACATTAAAATGCAAACTGATAGAAATAAGAACATCTAGAGCGTTTGTTATGGTTTTGTAGAATGCGGTAAGGTTTCTTATGATTAATTTTCTTTAATAAAGTTTTCTTTTTATATGTTACTATAATGTGTTTTTATTAGAAGTAGATAATTCTTTAGAGAATATCATTTATACAGTGTCTCACAAAAGTGATGGGACACTTGTACTTTACAAAAGGAAACTGTAATAAAATTAATTTAAAAAACATGTAAAAATTTTTGTGTGTGTGTTTCATACTTAAATTTAGTAACAATTATTACATGAGATACATTTTCTCAAAATATTAAAATATTAATTTAATAAAAATACAGTTGTTCAGAACGGAGCAAAAAATGGCTCACATAAGTGATGGGACACCATTAGATACTACTACGTACTACAATAAAAATACTTTTGGGGGTTTTAATTTTTACTCAAAAGCAACTGGCAATAATTTATAAAATCGTCTTCAGTATTTCTCTCCAGTTTGTTTTGGAAATTTTGTGTTTTTTAGCTCTGTGCAGCCATGAATGCTAAACGAAAAGAAACTTTGCCTGAAATTCGAAAATTAGTTATTAATTTGATATTGAACATGGAAAATCTATTAGAGAAACTGCCGAAACAATTAACTTGAGTCATTCAACAGTTTTCAGTATCATTAAACGATATAAAAAGAATCATATGATTCAGGATAAAAGAAGACCTGGACGACCATCAAAGCTATCCAATGGAATAAAGCGAATTATCGTTCGAAATATTAAAAATAATCCAAGAATGAGTGCTCCTAAAGTTGCTGATGATTTACAAGCATTATATGGAGTAATTATTAATCCTGAGACTATTAGAAGAGTAATTTGATCTGCTGGATATCACGGTAGAGCAGCCAAGAAAAAATTATTCGAAAGTGAAAAGAATAGAAAACTCAAACTGGCTTTCGCAAAATCCAACATAAATAAGAATTCTCATTACTGGAATGAAGTTATATTTGCTGATAAGAGTAAATTTAGTATATTTGGTTCTGACGGTAGAATCGTGGTGTGGAGAAAACCCAGGGAAGAATTTCGCAAACAGAACTTGGTGCCAACAGTAAAACATAGTGGAGAAGGAGTTATGGTATGGGGGTGTATGTCGTCCGCTGGAGTTGGTAATCTCGTTTGTATTGACAGTGTAATGGATCAATACAAGTATATTGACATTACACCATTTCTTCAAAGCAACAATTAAAATCGGTGCTTCAAGAAGAATGGGGTAAAATCGCTCCAGAAATCATAAAAAAATTAGTCGAATCCATACCAAGAAGTTTAAAAGTAAAAGGAAATCCAACAAAATATTAAAACCTTTTGAAAAGTAAAATTTTTGGATAAATATTTGATGGAAAAGTAAGTGTCCCATTACTTATGTGAGCCATTTTTTGCTCCGTTCTAAACAATTGTATTTTATTAAATTAATATTTTAATATTTTGAGAAAATGTATGTTATGTAATAATTGTTACTAAATTAAAGTATGAAACACACCCACAAAAAATTTTTACATGTTTTTTTAATTTATTTTACTATAGTTTCCTTTTGTAAGGTACAAGTGTCCCATCACTTTTGTGAGACACTGTATGCCAATCACAAACCAACATTTTGTAGCAGAGTGTGGTTGTCCCCTCTGTTGATGAACTTCCATATAGAATATTGATATTGTTTAGGCTTAACAGCATCGCTAATTTCTCTAAGAGATAATTAGACTTATATTATAACTAGTGAATATAAATTTGAAAATATGGCATATAATATGATAAATGTGAGTCACATAGAAAAATTAACTGATGATAATTACCTTATATGGACAAACAGAATTGAAAGTGAATTAAGAAGTTTGAAGATATGGAGAAGTGTGATAGAAGCTGATGAACCACCAAAACCATATGAAAGGAATGATGTTAATTTCGAAAGTGAAATAAAAACTTGGGAAATATGGGATGATAATAACGCGATAGCAAGAAATGTAATGAATCAAACTATGACAGCCCCACAAGCTTTAAAATATGCAAACGAAAAGAACGCAAAGAAGTTATGGGAGAAAATAAAAAATGAAATGGCGGCAAGAACAGAAGATATTCAAATAAAATGTAGAATAGAATTAGCTCATTTGAAAATGAGTCAGAATGAATCTGTAGATAATTATATGAATAGAGCTGTAATTCTAAAAAGTAAAAGTATTCAAGTTGGAGATGAAATAAGAGATGAAGAATTAATTTACTTCATACTAGAAGGGCTTAGAAAGGAATGTGAATTTGATGTTAAAATCATTAAAATCAATAAAGAGAACGATCTAGCTTCAATTAGACAAGCTTTAAAAGACATGGAAGGAAAAAATAAAGAGGAAAAGAAATAGAAGTAAGTTCTAAGACAAAAGAAAACTGGATGAAATCGAAATATGAAAGAAGACGCTTTAATTGTAGAAAATTAGGACATTTAATAAAAGAATGTCGGAATAATAATAATATACTAATATATAAGTGCTTTAGCTGTGTAAAATTCGGCCACAAAATCAACTGAATGTAAAATGAAAACCAAACAAGAACATCGAAAGCAGAGAAATTTAACAAATAAAACTTATGGAATGTCAAACAAGGAAAGAGAATATGAATCTACATGGTTATCTGAAGTATCTAAGAAAATAGAAAGCTCATGTCTTAATCAAGATAGAAATGATGGAAAGAATAAAATAAATGAACAGGAGAATAGAAAAATTAAATGGATTATTAATTCAGAAGCCACATCTCACATGGCAACTAGTAAAGAAATATTTACTAATTTTAAAGAGGAAGAAAGACAAATAATGACAGCTGAAAAAGGAGCCATGATCAAATCAGTTGGTATTGGTAACATTAAAATGCAAACTGATAGAAATAAGAACATCTAAAGAGTTTGTTATGGTTTTGTAGAATGTGGTAAGGTTTCTTATGATTAATTTTCTTTAATAAAGCTTTCTTTTTATATGTTACTATAATGTGTTTTTATTAGAAGTAGATAATTCTTTAGAGAATATCATTTATATGCCAATTACAAACCTACAGTACCCAATAGTACAACTAAGACTTTGGTTTTCTCTATGAGAAACAGATTGCAAGCTGTTATAAATGCAAAAGTATGATGCTCTTGCCAATACTTTTATCTAATATGATGATCTTGCCAATACTTTTTTGACATGCAAATTTATGTTTTTATTGTATATTTTGGGCATAGTAAAATGAAAGTTTCATTAGATTTGTGTGTTTATTACTTCCTGTATTCGTTATGTCCAGCTAAAATCGCCAAGCATTTTCTTTGTTAGCTAATATGATCAATTATTGCCAATACTTTTTGGCTAATACAATCAATTGCCAATACTTTTTTTAACCCGCTGTATCACCTACAGCCTTCTGTACCGGTTTTCTTATTTAACAGATTTTATTTATATATCATGCATACAAGACCCAATATTTACATTCCAGAACTTAGTCAATAAAATCAGTGATCATGTATCTTTAAAAGCTCCAAAAAAAAAAAAAAAAAAAAAAAAAAAAAAAAAAAAAAAAAGACTGCAAGTAGCTCTGTCACTTCACCTTTGCATTTCAGGAATCTCGAAGTGATGCTCTTTACTGAACCGCACTTGTGGATGATGCTATTGTTTTGCCTGAAACAGGAAGCAAAACCGCGATTAAAATTGCTTCTATTTAATGTTCACATCTTTACGCTTCACCGATGACTTCTGCTTTTTCATCTGAATTTCGAACTTCATCATAATTCCCCCAAGACCGCTTCGGCCTTCACCGCATATCGAAAAAATAACACTTGTGGAAAAAAAAAAAGAAATCTGCAAAAGGTATGAGAATGGGATGCTGCCAATGCCCTCTAAATAAATTAAGGAGGAGGGGGAGGGACGAGTTAATGGGAAAACTTCGTTCCGCGTTTCTTATGAGGTATTTCACATTCTTTCACTTTTTTCCTTCCTCCTTTTAAGTCTGGTTTACGTTAGTCAACAATAATGAAATATTTTTACTATAATTAATAAACGAATAATGTTTATCCAGTACACTCAAGGTATACATACTTTCTGCATTATTATAAGTGTAGTATCAAACTGATTGAATAGCATACTTTAATGATCGTGTTCTAATAAACAGCAGGTTGATTATAACACTGTAATAATATTGTCATTGTCAATAGTCTTGATTTATTTAAGATTTTCGGTGCAGAAATACAGCGGACCTCTCTCTCATGGTGACCACCTCTTAAAGCGATCAGTATTTTTGAGAAAATACAGCAGCTTACATTTGATTTCAGACATTTGTGTTTTTGAAACATATTTGAAAGGCAAGAAAGAAAAGAAAAACCTACTAAAGATTAAATAACCGACTTCAAATTTTATTACATATGCAGCTGCTTACCTCTTTCAAAACCTACTTGATGCAAAATAAATAAATAAATAAAAAATCTGAAAGATTTCAGATTTTACATTACGCCCAAAGGGGCTTTTTTTAACGTTTTGTGTGTTACCTTTATTTATTAAACATCATGTTCTTAGCACATAAACCATAAAATTTAATTCAACAGAGCATATCTTTAGAATTTTCAATACACAGTCCCGCGCGCTGGAGATAATAATGCTTTTAGTCCAAAGGGGCAATTTGTGATAGCATTTTGCGTTGGTTCACTATAAAGGCCCGATTCCCTTTTCAAATTGTTGCCACCAAATATTATCTCTCTGTATTAAAGTAATTAAATAATGAAGAATCTGCATAAATGTATGTATGTTTCTCGCATTGTGATAAAACAACGGTACCTAGGGCCATCCAATTTTGAATAACGTATTTGGAATTGAATTTGGAATTTGTTTTATTATCTATTTCATATTTTGTAAACCTTTAACGAAGTTTTGATTAGCAAACTCAACGATTTATAAGCTAACAATGGCAACAGTCTACCGGGGGGGGGACCATTTTATCTCCAGCGCACTGAACTTTGTATCGGAAATTCTAAAGATATGCTCATTTTAAAATTATTTTGCGATATTGCTGTTGAACTGAACTTTATGGTTTAAGTGAGAAGAACGTGATATTTAATAAATAAAGGTAAGAAACGGAACGTTAAAAAAAAAAAAAAAAAAAAAATCTGAAATGTTTCAGATTTTAAATTACGTCTAAAGGGGCGTTTTTTAACATTTTGTGTGTTACCTTTCTTTATTAAATATCATGTTCCTCGCACTTAAACCATAAGATCCAGTGCAACAGCAATATCGCAAAATAGTTTTAAAACGAGCATATCTTTAGAATTTCCGATACAGAGACTCACGCGCTGGAGATAAAAATGTTTTTTCTGCACAACGTTGCCATTGCTCGCTTTGAAATCCTTGAGTTTGTTAATCAAAAATTCGTCAAAGTTTTAAAAAATAGGAAATCGATCATAAAACAAATTTCAAATTTCAAATTTGGTCTTCCACATGCTCATATTCGTTGGAGGATTACGTTATTCAAAATTCGATGACTCTATGTACAGTTATTTTATGACAATGTGAGAAATATACATACATTTACGCAGATTTTCATTATTTAATTTCTTCAAATATAATGCAGGACTCTAACATTTTATGGCAATAGTTTGAAAAGTGAACCGACATTTATCCGTCTGACGCAAAATGCCAAAACGAAAGTAATAGTCCTTCGGGACTCAAGTCCCTTTGGACTAAAAAAACCACGCTCCTTTGGACGTAATTTAAAATCTAAAACCTTTTAGATTTATTTTTTGTACAATGTTGCCATTGCTCGCTTTGAAATCGTTGAGTGTGTTAATCAAATTTTTTTAAAAGTTTTATAAAATATGAAATAGAAAAAAAAATTTTTTTTGAAAGGTTTCAGATTTTAAATTACGTCCAAAGGGGCGTTTTTCTTAACGTTTTGTGTGTTACCTTTATTTATTAAATAATATGTTCTTTGCACTTAAACCATAAAATTCAATTTAACAGCAGTGTCACAAAATAATTTTAAAATGAGCATATCTTTAGAATTTCCGATACACAGTTCCGCCGTTCGAGATAAAAAAATCCCCCCTCCTCCGTAAATTGCTACCATTGTTCGATTTTAAATCGTTGAGTTTGTTAATCAAAAAAATTGTTAAAGTTTTACAAAATATGAAATCGATAATAAAACAGATTTCAAATTTGGGCTTTCAGATGCCATATTCGCAGCAGGATTATGTCATTCAAAATTGGTTGGCTCTAGGTACCGTTGTTATATCGCAGTGCGAGAAACATGCATACATTTATTCAGATTCTTCATTATTTAATTTCTTTAAATATAATGGAGGGCTCTAACATTTAGTGGCAACAATTTGAAAAGTGATATGCCGTTTAAAGTGATTCGACTCAAAATGCCAAAACGAAAACAATAGTCCTTCAGGGACAAAACCCCTTTGAACTAATATAATAATTTGGAATAAATTCCAAATTTGGGCTTCCAAATGTCCATATTCGTGTGGAAACGTACGTTATTCAAAATTTGATGGCTTTAGGTACAGTTGTTTTATCGCAATGCGAGAAGCATACATACATTTATGCAGCTTCTTCATTATTTATTTTCTTTAAATATAATACAGGGTTGTAATATTTGGGGACAACAGTTTAAAAAGTGAACCGACATATATATCGTGATTCAATGCAAAATGCCAAAACGAAATTAATAGCCCTTCTAAGCTAACGCCATTTGAGCTAATAAATAAAAGGCAGAAAATTTCTTAAAAATAAAACGTTTTGTTTAAAAATTGCTGGAAATATTCGCGAGACCCGCAGTTAATGTTTAATAAAAATATGCAAATAATAGAAAATTAAATATTTAATTGATAATGCTTTAGCTAAAATTATGCTTTCATGCACACTGGCAAGGATTCAACTATACTTTTTGAGTAATTTTGAACATTGCTCCATTCCTCAATCAAAATCAGGTTCACTTAAGCTTTTGAAGAAACATCCAATTTCTTTGTTCTTTTCTACAACTCATTCCTTACATAACTGATAAGGGTTTTCTTTCTTTCTCTTTTCGTTTTCTTTTTTTTAAAATCCAGACGATTGGGAGAATGTTTGATATCCCTAAGGGCAGTCTTACAGCAATATTAAGAGCTATATACACTGGTTATCATAAATTAAGGAAAAATCACAAAAATCACGATTACTGAAAAGTTACATGTAGAATTTTATGAAACTTACCCACAATATACAACACATAGTAAGGTATCAAATAACGTAAAATAAATTATCAGATAATTATGGTAGAATAGAAACTAGCACATCTATAAAATGAACAAATCGAAGGTGTCAGTTTGTTATAGGAAAAGTACCTTTAATATAAAATATGGTCGCCTCTAGAAGCAATACAGCACATACAGCGATGCGTGATGCATTCAATTATGCGGTCTACCAGTTCCATAGGAAGCGAGAGCCATTGCTCTTGCAAAGCAGTTGCAAGCGCGGCAAGGGTTTGAGGGGGCGGATTGAGAGAAGCTAGACGTCTCTCTAAAGCATCCCAAACGTGCTCGATAGGATTCAAGTCCGGGGATCGAGCTGGCCACTCCATGCGCATAATTGTTTCCTGTTGAAGATAATCATCTACGATGCGACCCCTGTGTGGTCTTGCGTTATCGTCCTGTAACAGGAAAGCATCACCTATTGCCCCGGCATATGAGCGTACATAAGCATCAAGGATGTCATCTCTATAAACCTGAGCATTCACGGCTCCCCTTGACATGGAGGTCTATGTGTCCACCCAAAGAAATGCCACCCCAAACACAGACACTGCCTCTTCCGTATGCATCCTTTTCACGGATGTAATAACGGATGATAACGGGTTCCCGGTTCTCTCCATATCAAATAACTCCTACTATTGCTTTCTAGACTAAACTTGTAAACATAGATAAGTGATAAGTGACGGAGGACGTGGGCACTGTCCCTTTACCTTAATGGTTAATCAGTACCTGGTAAACATAGACTCATTCGTAAAGAGAACAGCCCTTCATTGATCAGGCGTCCAGTGGACATGTTGTCGTGCTCACTGCAAACGGTCCCTCCTATGGCGTGACGTGAGCGGCACGCAAATGGCTGGTCGCCTCGCATATAGAGCACCTTCGTGAAGCCTTCTACGTACAGTTGATGTTGACACCATCCTTCCGGTGGCTGCAGCAAGGGCGGATCTAAGAAGAGTCGGAGTAGCGGTTCTATTCCTGCGTGCTCATAATGTCAAGTATCGGTCATCGGCGCTCGTCGCAGCAGTTGGCCGTCTTTGGCTTAACCTCCTAGATGCCGAATCTGTGGTTTGAAATCGCCTCCAAAGTCTATGAACCACAGAAGGACTCCCATTTAGTCATCTGACCACCTCTGTTTGACTTTGTCCTGCCTCTAGTCTTCCAATGGCTCTCCATCGTAGTTCTGCAAGCAAATGATGCCTGGAGGTCATTGTTACGAATTGGCTATCTCAGACTTCTGATGTCACTATCAGACTGAAATATATGGGCTTGCTTTCAAACATGGACTTTTATTCTCCTCGCAGATGACATATTCCGAGTGCAGCGCCAGTAATTTGCATATTGCAGTTTTACTCAGCTACTCTTACTTGGCAACATATTCAAATTTTACACGGTTTGGCTTACTTCTGAGGGAGTTATCGCTATTTTTGTGATTTTCCCTTAATTTATGATAACCAGTGTATTTAAATATTATTAATCTTAAATATTAAGAGCTATATATTTAGAATTATCTTGACAGAACGTAGCTGCGTTTTGCATTTCAAGCGTTTCCGAGAAGGTAGTTAACACTTTTATACAAAATATGTTGCATTCTGATAAATATTTTTTTGCCTTGGGTTTTGCGAACGCAGAATGCAGCTTCCTCCCCCCTTTACTCGCGAATAACATGAAATAACATTCAATAATAACTGACCAAGTAGTGAGAAGAAAACTAATATTTGTTACTCGGTCAGACTATCCATAAGCTATAATAACTCTTCTAGCAGTTTCAGAAGTAATTTCCTCTACAAACCACTTTTCGGATTCAGCTCAAGTTTGACATTACTAAGCTTTGGATTCTGCTATATTTTCCATGGATTAAATTATATTTATATTTCCATGAATGTCCGATTCCTTAATGTTTCAAACTGTTGCCACCATTGCGATGTATTATTTAAAAAAATAAATGATGAAGAATGTGCATAAATGTATGTATGTACATATGTTCGTCGCATTGTGGTAAAACGACAGCACGTAGAGCTAACAAGTAGTCCTGCACACGAACACGGACGGATCGAAGCCTGAATTTTGAATTTCGAGTTTTTTTGTCTTGATTTATTTTTGGATTATGTGATATTTTGTACAAATTAAACAAATTTTTGTTTAACAAACTCAGCGATTTAAAGCGAGATGTGGCAACACCACTGGCGTACCGAGGAGGGAGTGGGGGACGGGTCCGAGGGTCACCCACCCTCTTCCCCCACCATAAACCTCTCGAGAGGACTTTCGGCTCGCCGCATATTTAGATTTGCCTCGATGGCTCACGGACACTATATATTTACAGACATCCATGCCTTCATCCGAACTGCTGTAGTACCGAAAACCATGCAGTAGGCTCCCGCAACCACTAAACCGTCTTGGTCGGCCCTTTAAGTTTTTAAGTATGTGTACTTATGTGTAAATAGGAATATAAAAAGAAACTTGGTATTATGGGAGAAGGACTGCGTATAAATGTGGAATGTTTAAAAGTTTTAGAAGAGCTAATGCTATAATTTTATAAGATACGAGCAGCTGTCCAAACCTCTAACAATGCGCCAGGCCTGGTTTAATCTTTTAATGTTTCTTTTCCCGCATCACAACTACCAATCTTAAGAAAATTATCCGTTTCTATAGAGTTTATAAGCAATTACCTGTAATTCTTCGAGTTTTAGAGTAAATAAATAAATAACTTGCAGGAAAATTTTTATTGGTGACTCTTTGGATACTTAGAATACATTACTTCATTTTATATTGCTGTCTTCTAAGGATTCGGGAACACATTTTACTGAAGAGTTACAGATTCCCACATAAAGGTAGTTATCCCATGTGTGCTTTACTATAATCTAAATCATACAATCTAATGCAATATGAAGTTTCGGGATATTCTGCCAGAACATTTAAATTTCATGTTCTTCAAAGTTCCCGAATGCATTCTTTAGCCTTTCAACAGAGATAGATATCTTTATCAGTTTACCAGAATCTTTAGAACTCTTACTCCATTAACATAATACACATGCGTCCTCTTATTCCATTAGCATAATACACGTGAGAAAACGCAGAGAAGCCCACTTTATACAGAAATTCTGTTTATACATTTTGATCGAGTTGCACATTTTTCGCTGCAAAGTGGCAATAAAGGTTCATGACATCTTTCAAGTCATGAATATTAAAACTGTAATTGCACTTTTGAAGTATTAAGGGGACTCATACACCTTAAAATTCATAAAATCTTCGAATATGTGACTGTTGCAGGAATTGGGATAACTTACTGATTTTAAAGGATATTACTTCCAGCTTTTTACAGCTGGCTACATAATATAGCTGCTTTCTGAAATAGTAATCAGAAAGTTTGTGTTGCCAAAAATATTTTTATAATTTAATCCGCTTTGTGACAAACGTTTTCGTCAAGTTTCCACCTTGCGCGCACAGTTTAAAACATTCTGTTGCATAATTTATTTCCATATTTAATATATAGCTTTTATAACATTTGGAAATTACTGTAAACCTAAAATTCTAAGAATTTCCTGTTAAATTTTTATTTTATTTGGAGTTTATAAAATGTATTTTATTAAAAAAATCTGTAATATTTTCTTGCATAAATTGTTTTAATACTAAAATATTCATCAAATTTTTGGTTTACGTATAAAATAGTGCCCATATAAAGAATTTCATGAAATTTCAAGTATGTACCATTAGCCATTTTTAAAATATCATGCGCGCAAGGTGGAAACATGACGAAATATTTTGTTTCGTCTAGTTTCTAAAGCAGCTATATTATGTAGTAAGCAGCTATATTTTACTAGTTTCTAAAGCAGCTATATTATGTAGTAAGCTGTAAAACATTGGAAGTAATTACGTTTAAAATAAATAAAATATCCCGATTCTTGCAACAGTCACATATTCGAAGATCATAAGGGGTTTAAGGTGTATGAGCCCCCTTAAGCTAAAAGCTGAGGAACCAAATTGGAAATCCTTTATTTACCTCTACATATTTATAGCCACATTTTGGGCGAGCAGATATGACCAGTGAGCACTGATAATTCGACTCGTTGCATATCCAAGCAAACGAGCTGGCTTCGTGGGGCCTATTCGGGGTTTTCCATGTGTACTCTTAAAAAAGTCCTTCACGAAGGCAATCCTCTCCTTAGCCAAATATCTCTGGCGTTACTTTCATAGTAATCACCCAGCACTGTTTCTTCTCCTAGTGGCTGTCTACTTGTTTGTTAAGCATTGGTCAGGAATGGCTGCGTTTAGTAATCTCATGTCTGAGAAGGTAGTCCAGGGTGCACTGCAGGTGGTTAACAGATAATAACACTTTTGGGAAGGAAGCGGAAATAAAACTGCAAACATGCATGCCTTCTAAAAACTTTCAACTCTAACTGAGCTATATGGCACCACCGTAACTAAATAGGGAGCCTTTCCAGCAAATTCTAAATACTATTAAAAATAATTTACGCTTTTCTGTTATCTTGATGTTCAGAAACACTCTTAATGCTCGATATAATGATTCCGCATAAAAAAAACGGATAATGTAACGAGTGCCGCTATGATCAAAGTGTTACCTAACGTACTTTCGTCAGCTGCGATCTTGTTTTTTAAGGAGAAATTGTTATAACGAATGACTGTTATTGCGAGTGCTGATTGAACTGATACGCAGTCGCATGGACCTCCGACCTAAGGTTCTACACCAACCAGAGTTATATGTCCATGCGACGGAAAAGAATCTACCATCCACCGCCAGCGTACAATAATTGTTACATAATAATCCGTATGAAAAATAAATATACGATCAATTAATAATTACATTGTCATGGATAGGATCTATGTTGTGGAGAGTGGAACTTATATATTAACCAGTTTTTAAACCTATGTCTTCTTAAATACGTCATAACTTCATGTTCTTATCAGTTACACACCTTTATGATGTGTGTCCGTATTATTTTTGCAGTTATCCACAGAATAAGCCAGTCACATCAGTTCAGGCAGTTGATAGTTCCATAGCCCAAAGTATATGATAATGTGTAGGCTATTCTATGTTCATATAAACTGAATTCTAAGTACACTTTTGTTAAGTTCATTGTTCAAGTAAATACTAAATACTACTTGTCCACTTCGATACATCATAACTTCGTGTCCTTAACAGTTTGCACACCTCATTATCTGCACAATTACAGCTTAGATACATTCTATGCATATTCTATGATTAATTTGATGATTTTAAACCTTTCCTTGGCGTAATTACCTGCACTTTTTTTTCTGCAACCCCGAATTAAATTTTACGCCATTCATGAGATCGCAAGACGAAGTCACGTGTCGCTAATAAGTATATCATTTCGCCGAAGAACGTACAAGATTCGGTTATGAGAATAGAATTTCATTCATTCTCCCCGCCTTTTCGCGGCGATCGCCTATACCTACCCCCCCCCCCCCCCAATCTCAGTTCGAGAAATCGATGTCAGCGGCGGCGCTGTTGTCGGCCGGCCGCATTTGTTTCTAAATCGGAGGAAGGTCCACGTTCCGAAATATACGAACAGTGGGTCGCCATGTCGCGTTCGAAAGAGACGTGTTCCTGCCGCTAGGTGTTCAACGTGCAGCTCGTCAAACGTGCTTCGGTTGGATTGCGTTGAAACCAGCGAACGATTACTTTTTTTCTTGACCGCTGCAGAGAGTTGCTTCCGCCTTGTTCAAAGCAGACGATTTTGATAGAGATTATTAGAAATCGCTGTTGGAGAGCAAGCACCAGTTCACTGCGACTGTCGCCTATTTTGATAATGTGATAGTCTTTCCGAGAGGTGAGAAGTCTTGTTTTCTCTGTTTTTTTATTTTTTTGTTCATCGACGTGCCGTCGCATGAGTCAGTCTGTCGTAGGCGACGTGAGCTACCCACCTCCGGCAAGTGATTAAAATATTTTCTCCACCCTCTCGTTTCTTTTGGCGTTGCATTTACCCCGCTCATTTTTCAGTTCTGAAGAGAATAAATTTAAATTACTCTTTTTTAAGAGTACTTCAGAGCTCTGGATCTATACCCATGTTTATTTTTCAGAATATGTATAATTATACCTCAATGACTCACGGAATTTCCAGTTTTTTTAATCTTGCAAAAAATTTTAGCATCACATTGCACTGCTTTACCATATGACTGTCCATTCAGATCCCACACGCGGCCTGGCAAACCGCCGATTCTGACAGCTGTTGCCATTCCGCAGAATGCTTTCGAAAATATGCGTATATTTTTGGGTATATAAATACAGTATACGATCTTTTCCCCAAATGTATGCGTATATGAGAGCTGTCAGAGCAAAATTTTTCACTGCATCGCTCATTTTCCCGCAAAATCTTTAAATCTCCTAGTTTTAAATTTGAATGAATTTAGTTAATTTCTTTCAAATGTAAATCAAATTTTGCCTTAAATTTGTAAATGGTACAATATTAATTTTACTCATATGAGTATATTCACATTAATTATGAATTTTGTTTTCATCGTTGTTTAATAGCATTTTGATAACATTCTTTAAAAATAGATAATAACAGAAAAGAAGATAGAATTTAAAAATAGAAGTATTAGATAAATAACATTCTTTTTCTTCTCTAGTTTCCTTCAAAATAAAATTTTTTAAAAAATTGCAAAATCCAATGAAATTTAAACTCGCTAGCCAATTTTTTTCGTTGGTCTCAGTTTTTATTAAATATAATTTGCAGTTATATCATGTTACAATTATTTTCATAATTTGAATTATGCATTTGTCTTTGAATCAGATTTGAAGTTCATTTGAATTTGTATCACCACGTTATTAAATTATGTTCGGTTTGGAGTAGAATTCAAAGAGAAGTATTTTTCATTATTATAAAAGGAGATAATATCAGAAATTAAACTTTATTATTATTTGATATTGTATTTTACAGTGCATATCAACTATTAAAACTGTTTTAACATTTGTAAATTTTACTAAATTTTCAAATTTCTGGTTTAATTTTAGCCAATTTTAGAATATTTTGGTGTGTACATAATTTTAAAAATTATCTTTTACACTAGCTTAAAAATCTCTTAAAAATCGGAAGGCGAAATCTAGCCAGTATATATAAATTTTGAGGGGTGAAGGGAAAATTATAGAATGAACGCAACAGGTTAAAAAACTTTTGAGTACAGGTATACAGTTAGAATCATTTTCACCGTGTTTTAGCATATTTTCTCTTTCACAATTATATGAAAGTTTTTTCATTTACTTGCTACATCTATAAGTCTGTCTTAGCACCTCAGTATTATCGGGCAAAAAAATAAGTAAATAAATTTAAAAAAAATAAATACACTTAATAAATACTTCATAAAAAAGTACAAAGAGATTGATATTGCTATTTTTGGTCTTGAATACGTGTTTAAAATATGCAGTTTTTTTTCACTAAATCATTTAAGACGTACAGCAAATATTTTCAACGAATAACATGTTAATAATAATTTATATTTTTTCAGGACACGAAATTCGTTCACTGAAAACAATAACTTAATTTCAAGTGTTAATTAAAACAAATGTATGGTATTCCATAAACAACCAAAAGCTCCTCCAGTAGGCGCTACACGGAAAGGATGGGATTCCCTGTGGAGGACTTTTTAAGGGAAACTGGTTCGTATCCACGTTGCGCATGGGGAAAACCACGAAAGCGCCCATGCCTCCAGTCCATTCGCTTTGACATGGAACCGCGGACCGAACTACCAGTGTTCTGTTTTTTTTAGCATTTGGTGCCTGGTGGGCACCTAAGTTTTTTAATTTGATTTTCATTTTCTGACCATGTACAGCAGTATCTTATATAATATCGCTTCTATTAATTCGGATTCACTAAAATGCGGTTAGAAAATTTCAAAACAAACTAAACTTTGATTGAGCAAATTAGAAATATCTTATAAAAAGACTTCACAAAATAATTTTTAATACATAAGTGATAATTTTTTCCGTTTTATAGAGTCTATTCTTTTCTGCGCGGTTAATTTTTATGAGGTTTTTAAAGTTATCGATATGATACGTATTTCAATGTTTTCCTGGAGTTCCGGTTTTATAACTGTGCTCTGACTATTCGTTTTTGAACTCTGATAGCTGTCATTGGAAGAGGTGGAGCCATTAATAATATAGTGGAAATTAACACTGCTCTGGTTTTAGTGAATTAAATTCCATCAATGTAATTGAATGCATCAAACCGAACACTAATCAACTAGTTCAGGGATGACCCCATTTATTGACCCTATGGAGTTTTAGGGGGGTTAATTATGACTAGCAGTTGACAACCGAATATGCACTGGCAATAGACCAGCATTATAAAGATTCCATAAAAAGTAAATAAATAAAAACATAAAAAATTAGCAAATATGATAATTAATTGTTTCTTCATATAAATTTTCAGTTAGCTTCTGTTATTCCTTTAAAATTGATTTGTTTATATCGACACTGCATCGAGAAATATTCCATTGCTTTGGTAACTTAATACTATTGCCACAAAAAGACTGTATTTCCTCAGAAGATATATTGTCATACAGAAGCCACTCACAAAATTAAAAAGATTTTAATGTTCGCTTCCACGGCAATGAAAATTTTAACATAATAGCCATGGTTCATAGAAACGTTGAACTATGATATATCTGATCTTAATATTATGATGCAAGAAGAGTTGACTGTATTAAAGAAGGAGGTTCAGGCACAAGTTTTTATCAAAACGCATGGTTAGGTTAAATTTTTGAATTTAAAAGTCATCCGAGAGAAATATCCCAAAATAAAAGTTATTACGAACCAACATTATTAAATATTCCCTCTTCTTATTTAATGAAAGCAGGCTTTAGTCGAATCAATAATCTGCTATCGAAAACAAGAAACATGTTGAATATTTTTGAATGTGGTGACTTAAGAAATAAGCAATTTATGCAAGTATTAAAACATTTGCATCAATACAACAAGTAGCCGTTTTAGAAACTAAAATCGAACTTACGTGTAATTAGAATCTGTGATTTTGTTTCTGCAACGTTTGTAAAATTGGTTACAGCCGGAAACGTCGCGGAGAAAACAACGCAAGGCAAAAAACGTCGTGCTACAAAACATCGTGGGAGAAAACATCTCAGTCCTAAAACATCGTGATACAAAACATCGTCGTAGAAAATAAAGCGGTTCAAAAACTTCGCAGTTTAAAAACATCGTCATCGAAAATATCGTGGTAAAAAATAAGGTATCTACAAATGATCGCATGACGATAACATCGCAGACAACGCTTTTTTCAGGCTTTATTAATTGTAAATGGATATTCCGATAACGATTTGTGAGCGCAAGATGGAAAGAAGGATAAGTTTTACTTTCATATTTTTTATTCACTAATAAATTTTTGCTGAGAAAATAAGAAGGAAACTTAAGCATAGAAAATTAATGTAACTTATAGCACTCAATAGAATTTTAAACCGACATAGTTAACTAACAAAGGCCATTAATAAATCATTTTTATAAAGTTTTTACTGGTAATTTTTCATGAAAAATATAATAAGTTGCATTTAATTAATTAATGCAATAATTTTATGAAATAATTTAACTTTTTCAGCAAAAATTTATTAGTCAATAAAAAACTGTGAAAGTAAAAATTATCCTTCTTTACATCTTGCGCTCACAAATCCTTATGAGAACCATATTTCCATTTACAGTTATTAAAGCCTGAAAAAAGCATGTCTGCGATGTTATCGTCATGCGATGATTTGTATATACTTTATTTTTTATCACGATATTTTCGACGACGATGTTTTTAAACTGCGAAGTTTTAGGGCTACGATGTTTTCTCTTTGCGATGTTTTCTCCTACAATGTTTTGTAACGCGACGTTTTCGCCTTGCGTTGTTTTCTCCGCGACGTTTTCGTCTGCGATGTATTTGCCGCGATGTTATCGGCGAACACCGTAAAATTAATAATAATATTAATAATATGAAAAATGATAAAACATAAATAGCTTTTTATGATTTATATCTTTACTGTCTTTCCGTTTCCTTACCAGAATGCAAATTAATTCGAAAGTATTCGAAAGGGGGACCTATAATCAGTTCTTATATGCATTTAATTCCTTGACTAATGCTGTTCCGAATAGTCCAGCGCAGTGGTATTCAAACTTTTTGGCAGAGAGACCCCCATAAAACACTTTCGCGACTCCAATCAGAGTGTCGACCCTTAGTTTCATATGATAAATTCAGATTTTTTAGGAATTTTATGCTTTTTGTGACCCTAGTATGAATTTTCGCGACCCCACATCGGGTCACGCAAGTTTTGACCATTGGTACTGGTACTGGTGTTTTGACCATTGGTCGGAACCGAGGCCCACCAGCGGCTGAGCGGTAAAGTCGCTGAATTCTGATAGTTTGGTCCGGAGTTCGAATCCTGGTAAACGGGTTGGCTGCATGGCCGTTTTCGTGGTCTTCCCCACTAATGTATACATGAGACAGTTTTCCCTTAGAAAGTCCTCCACGAAGACATCCCTTTCCCTAAGCAAGTAGCCCTCGAGTGCTTGGCCATAATTAAATAACCTAATTGGCGAAACCGATTATTTAGACACGTGATGTACTGCTGTATTTTTGTAGAGTAGCAAAAATTTGTATGCGGCACATTTATATGTATTATATCTTAATTTCTTTTATTCTTTAAGGAACTGCTTAGTGTTTTTAATAATGTATCCCCTTTCAGAGAGATATTTTGGTACAGCGTAAGTTTTAATTGTTATAAGCGCATCAAAAAACGTAGAGTGATTGCGCTGGGGAATTGCATCATGAGAAATCTTGAGATTTTATAAAATATTTTATGATTCCTGCATCTCAGAAATTGCTGTTCTTCATATTTCATAATGCACAATTCTCGAAAAAAAAAAAAAAAATCCAAAGAAATTTTTAGAAATTTAAAAGGAATGATTTTTGCTCTTCTCACAAATCATGATTTTGCAGTTCTAAAAGCTGTCCCTTTTTACAAAATTTAAACTACAACCTCTTAATATGGGAATAAATTAATTACTTCATATAAAATGTTAGAACAATATTGAACGATTTAGAGATGGAATCTCAGTTATGATTTTATTCTTAAAGTTTCTGATACGATGAATTTTAACCAAAATTAATGAGATAGAATGCCATTATGTACGAGCAGCATTGATTTAAAAAGCATGAATTTCATTACAAAGTGCAATTAAATGCGATCTGATCTGTCTAGCTAACTTCTATCCACAAAATTATGAAGGTACTTTTGAAGGGTAGAAGGAAATTGGACAGAACAACTTTTCAACTAATATTCCGTAAAATCTGTGTTATAGTTCAAGGGGATTTTGTTCTTCTGTGGAAGTGGTCGTTTAGAGAAATTATGTTGAATATGTTTATTTATATTCTTAGGAAAACTGATCACTTTCAGAGGTGATTTTCCTAGTGACGTGGTAGCTACAAGGGATTTCACTGTATTTGAATGATTAAAAAAATACTATTAATTTTTCAATAAAATTTAAAAAGTAAATTATGGGAGGGGGAACAACTCATTATTTTCTATTTATTCTCATTATTCATTTGATTTTTTTGGCAATGCTTCATTTTTTACTTCCTTGTACGAAGTAAAAAGGAAGTATTGTAATCGCGAAAAGTTTCAGGCAGCATATTTCAACGAAAATATCCATTTTGACCGCTATCGAATGCAATTTAACGATGTTTTTACGTGATATCTGTACGTAAGGACAGAATAAAAGACTCCTTTCCTACAAAAAAATTATAAAACTGCTTTAAAATGAATTCTGAAGAGAATTTTTCGTGGCGCCTGTACGAACGTATGTACGTACGTATCTCGCATAACTCGAAAACGAATAGCCTCAGAACGTTGAAATTTTGTATATAGAACTGCTATAACATATAGATGTGCACCTCGTATTTTAGTTGCAATCGGCCGCACTAAACGTATATAAATACTATATTTATATATATATCCACTCTGTTACTCGGCACAGTGATCTCAGTTTCTTTACTCTTTTAAGTTTGTAAATTGTACATTTCTTGCTTTAAAAATGATTTAATTATGTTGTTCTTATCTTCCGGTTAAGGTTTTTATGGCTTTCGTAATTCTGGAAGCAATATTTGTACAATTATCAACAATTTAAAAGCTGTTTAAATGCGGTTAAGTTTTAAATAACACGGCGGACGTATTTGTTTACATTTGAAACAGCAGAATTGTAGATTTGTTGCCAATCTAGAGAGACTAAGCTTCCAAACAACAAAAATAACGCCTTCATTTATTATTGCGAATTAAATCATGCTTAATCCTTTCTGAAATTTTTTCGAGGAAATAAGTGTTTAAGATTTACTTCGTAATTTTTAATACAGATATTTTGAGTTCTTATGTATTTTTGCCTTGTCGCGAAGTGAGAACTGAATTAATTGAATGAGAAATACTAAATCGTGTGTGAAAAACTGTTTCTTTTCTGTTTTGTTTGCTTAATTTCTTTCATACATCGTTTTAGCTTTATTGTAGTATTTGAATAGAACATATGGCAGCGATAAGATAATTCTTCAAATGATATAAATTTTGTGCATTCAGAGTGTCGTTATAGTAAACAAATATAGTGAATTTTAAAGAGTGCATTTATTCTATTGTGGTTTATGCGCTGTCGACGAAGTAGATTTAATTCAATCCAATCAATTTAAATGAAATTCAAGAAAAAAATGCGTATAATTTAATATTCCGTACAAGGAAGTCATGTGGTGTACACATCAGATTTTTTCCTTATAAAATGCGTCTTTTTAAATAGAAAACTGAGAATTGTTGAGAATTTCGAATTACGAGGAAAAGAATCTAGAGAAATAATTTAATTTTTAGCTCAGGAATTTAGAATCTTTAAAAAGCAAACTTTCCCGAAACCCAAACCACTGTAAACTTAGATGTTTGAAATTTATTCCTTGGATTAAGATTTCCTAATTTCAGTGTTTATTACTTTATCAAAGCTTCAAAATACAATGCACGAAAATTATCGAGTCGTTAAGTTTATTTCAGAGCAGGAAACATGAAAAATCAGCAATGCCGTCGTCGTCATTAGAACGCCGGACCGTCTAGTCGGGCATGCTTCCAATTACACCATGAAAGAAAAAATTCCTTACATTTTCAGATTCTATTGTAAAATACAGATTTATGTCTAAAACATTAAATGCGGAAAAATTAATTACGAATTTAGAATTTAGGTTCTTTTATTTGATGGTTTAATGCAATTTAATTTTTTTCTCCGAACTTATTTTATTTCATTTATTTATGTGTGCATTTTTCAAGTCAAAATTTCGGTTAAACCACTTATACTGTAATCCCTCCTCCCCACAAAACCATTCATTAAGGTCACCTTATTTTCGTTTAAATTAAAGATTACGACAACATTAAAATCTGTTCGTGACAGTCAAAATACAAACGAGCTTATCTTAATTGATATTTCGAAGCGATAATGACGTCATCTAATTGGGTTCAAAACAAGCAGCTGAATAAAAGAGGTCGAAGAAAAAGATAAAGTTGACTATTATTCAGTCGCTGTCGTAAAATATCTGTCATGATTAAATTTTTTAACGCTTTTCCATCGACCGCATCCCAGTGCGGATTAACTGTCGGTAGTTAACATCAGGTTTTGCTTCAAGCAAAAATAGATTTAATTAAGTCGTTAAGATTAGAAAGGTAACGTCAATTTTTAAAATTTTATAGGAAGACTTAAGAATCTACCGAAATTTGTAATCCGAAGCACTAATCCGACACTGCATTTGATAAACTATAAACTCAGAAAAATATTGACCAGGCATTCGATCAGATTTAACTGTTTAATCTTCTGAAATCTGAATTTGAAGCCTGAGGACTGATGCTCTTCATTGTTTGGATGTATAAATTAAATATAGTTAAAATTACAGTACAGTCGCTGACGGCCTTTTCTGAAAATGACAGCTTTGTGGAGAACTTACGCAAACACTAGAATATACTCTCTTTAATTCGGCCGCCTCTACAAAAAATCCAAATCATCTGGAACTGTGGGTGCACGTCTTAAAAAGAATTCTCTATATTACATAGTTACACACTTTGTTAAAATGAAATTAAACTGAGGATGGTCATCAAAGCCTTTGGTTACCTGTGACCTACAATTTGACGACCATCAAATTAGCACGCAAGGTAAATTTAGAGAGAATATTGAAGTAAACTGCAAGGTACTGTTATTTGTGTAAGCTTTTAATAAATGAAGACCTACAATTTACAGTTGCTGGTAATCAACCGTTAAGCACCAGTGTTGATCGGTGAAGTAAATTTAAATAAATTACTGAAATAAATTGAAGAATATTATGACGGTGAAGATCACCGATGACTGATGAATTGATGGTCAACTGTTAACCAATACTGTCGTTAAGTGCCATTGCTATCTATAATAGGCCACATAAGAAAATCCCCGAGGCGGAAATGTTTTATATAAAAAATCGTTTGTTTGATATACGGAATCTTTTTCGCCTGTCTGTATAATTAGTTATTTTCTCTGTTTCGACGAGCTTTTGTTGTGGAGACTGAGTTGTGGACTACGGCCAAAAAAAATCACATCAAAGTGCGATTCTTTATTTTGGCTTGTACATCTATCCAAGAAAAAGTCGTACATTTTTAAGTTACTTGGATCATTTTGATTAATGAATTTTAGAAGCTTAAAAGGAATTTTGTTTGTTATTTTCAATTTCTTTCTCTTTTCTAGTTTTTAATGCAGTTTTTTCTAGACATCCAATTTTTAATTATAACCTTGCGACTGAATAACTTGTTTGTGTTTTGACATTCGAATGTAATGATCTGGAAGACTGCCACTGCTGCCCAGGCATGATGGGACAAGTAAATATCATCTAAAAAATGAAGAGATTGCTCTATCTCGGCCGTGTACTCGTATGGTACTTGCTGGCATCAGGACATGATTTAAACAGAACCATCATGACAATATTCTGGGTTATAAGGAATTTGTCTTACAAAATTAGGTAACCTTAGATTTGTATGGAATAATAGCTTTAGGTATATCCTATCAAAATGGAAAGGATATTTTTAACTAATTTATTCCTTTATGTATTTAATTTTCAAACATGGACCTTTTTGGATATATTGCGTGCAATGGTATGCATTACACTCTTAGAATTTGTAGACAAACTGGATGTATGTCATGTGGATTAGCATTAGTTTTTTAATTTGGCACGACAAAATGTTTTCGAAAAATGAGGCAGAATAAAATAATAAAAGTTAAAAATATTTAGAGCAAAGTTATATCTCTTGGTTCTAAGCAAATTTAGCGCAAAATTTAAATTTTCTGCATTTGATCATAATCAAATCATGACCGAAGTAATTATCATCAACTACCGTTTATTGTCATTAAATTTTATTTTATTGCATAAGAATACTGTTTTTGTATAACGTATGAATATTTTTTTTGAGTTAGCTGTTTTGCATTTTCAAAAGTTATATATTCTTAAATAACCATACATAAAAGTATTCCTTCTTTGATGATAACAATAAATCTAATAAAGTCTTTTTTATTTTAATATGTTAGTAATTAATGTCAATTACTTTTTGATTAACTGAAAACTTAAAAAGCCGCTTTTTTACCGCTCCCCTTCAAAAATTGCCTCATTTTGAATAGCAGCCACATTTCGAGCATATTTCCTGTAGGCTGAAAATCATGCAAAATAACTAATAAGATATTTTTATTGTATTTAAAAAGTAGGTACAAGCAAAAACTATTTCAATAGTATTGCTATGCTAATAATATTAGAGGTCTGTTAGCTACTAAACTGGTACACGCTTTTTTAATTATTTTTCTTCTAGAATGCTGTCGCTCTAAATTGAGTTGGAACTAGGCAGGTAGCTCTCGCGTGTCTCGCCTCAATTAAGTAATGCAATTCAATCTAGAAAATGAAGTAAAATACATACCATTATGCTGAGCAACGATGCACTGGAGAATAACTGAGCAAATAGTAAGAAGTGCTGGCTTTTCTAGATCGGTTAGAAACACAGAAAGATGATTAAATAGCCGTTCCTTAGGTAAGCTAAACATAGAGGAAATGTGGAATGAATGCTCTCTAAGACGACTACTTACATTACAGATAATTTGGCTTTCTCTAGAGGTGGTAGTCTGAAGGAGATACTATTAGATAACATTAGTTTTTATGTTCCCAGAAATACTAGTGATCTTCAGAAATGATTGTCTTAAAGAGATGGTCATCTCGGGGTTTCCTGTATGTTTAAAACTTGTGACATATTATCTTGTAGGCACAAAAAACACAACTATGGTTAGCTTGTTTATGAGAATATCATTCAGAATTAATGGTATTTTAGAGCTAATTTTGACTAATTCGTTGAATTATAGAAATGAAGTTTAGAAGTTTTATTGCATATACAATGGAAGCTCGGCAAGTTGACATAAAGTATCATAGAGTAAGTAGTTTTTGTTAAATTACTGAATAAAGAGCAAGTTTAAAAACACTGAAGTAATTTAATTTACATTTTGGAAGAACAGAAAAGAAATTAAATTTGTTAATTATTTCTGACGTTAACGTAAACCAACGTGATAGTTTGTGTTGCGTAATATAATGAAACCACTTACCGGGATGAAACTTGCTTTTTCAAATGGGTTTAAAGAAATCATCAGTAACTGTGGTTTGTGTCTTTTATTGTATATAAATTATCTTCAATACTACATAAATGTTCCAAACTGTTTTTAGCTGTGTTTGTGTCCTTTATTGCATATAAATTATCTTTAATACTACATAAATGTTCCAAACTGCTTTTACAGAACCTGGAATCCGAAAACAATCGTTGAGATTAATTCATAGAATGTTAAGCCATCATCAGTTGCTCATTATCTAAAATTTTCATTCTGTGAATTATTCATGTATTCACTGATCATCATCAGTTGCTCATAATCTAAAATTTTCAATCTGTGAATTATTCATGTATTCACTGATCATCATCAGTTGCTCATAATCTAAAATTTTCAATCTGTGAATTATTCATGTATTCACTGATCATCATCAGTTGCTCATAATCTAAAATTTTCATTCTGTGAATTATTCATGTATTCATTGATCATCATCAGCTGCTCATAATCTAAAATTTTCAATCTGTGAATTATTCATGTATTCACTGATCATCATCAGTTGCTCATAATCTAAAATTTTCATTCTGTGAATGTCAGCCACTTCCTTCTATTAGAAAGAGATGGATCAAGGAAATTTTGTTCGAGGGGATATGAATTTACATTTATATAAACGAATATCCTTTTAATTGTGTCCAGTTAACGAGGTTTTCCTTTGTACACAATTGAGGGAAGTCGAAAAGTTCCTTTGCACAACTTTAAAATTATAAATTTTGCACAACTTCGCACGTCTATGGGTCCAGAACTGCTGTGTGATTGTTTGAAGCATGGTGTTATACGCCCTGCCTTCTGATTGCTCATTCGTAATGACATATCACGAGTAACTCTCTGAAACAGTACACAAACTACGTCTTCCAGCTTCTCGTTATTGAAATACTGTTTTTTTTTTTAATTACAGAACCGCATTAACAAGTTTTTTGGAATGCAGCTAGAGCTTGTGCTTATTGTCCAATCTAATAATTTTGGAAATTTTGGTCTAAGGACCTGCGGGCTCTTACTGCACTGTCCTCTGTCTTGTTGGAATTAAACGGTGCGTCGGCGATACTTTTGAGCTTCAATTCTGTCTCTATTATCAGATAAGTTTGCTGATTACAAACAGAGCTGTTAAAAATTATAACAGTGTAAAGGACTTTTCGTTCACCTTGTATATTATACCAAATCAAAACCAAAAAGTTGAGTTATCCGGAATATCGACTTAGCTGAGGGTCGAAATAACACAGTCCCCTGTACTTACAATTATTTTGCAAAATTATTTCTACTTTATCGATAACAAAAATTATAAAAATGGCTTTGTAAATTTATTCATTTCTAATTTGGTCTCGTAGTGCGTGGATATATGATAATTTATATAATTTCAGTCATCATAATATTATATTATTCATCATAGTAATTATAAGTTCATTATAATTACTACAGTGATTACTATTCATAATTAATATTTATTATAATTTCAGTTCACCTTAGTTGACGGTGCCTTCCATGTGTTCAACGCTCGAGGGACGCATAAATTAAGTACTGGAAACTGTACTTTCTGTTTGAAAATGAGAAACTGCTATCATTGCTGCTAAAACACAGATACTTGCTTGGGCGTTTTAACTTGCAATTTAATGTGAAGTCTTGAGTAATTTAAGATCACACTACTAATTTCTACTAATTTTAATTACAACTAAAAATACTACTGATTTCTACCTGGAGGTATAAAATTAACCGTTACTGTGAATTTTATTCATTCAGGTAGATATTATATAGTGTGTTGAAGGCTTCACCCCTAAGTAGGTAACGGCGCATTCGAAGTGTTAAGGCTTTACCGTTTCTGTTTAATCACTTTGTGCATGACCTTTCTGTTTTCTGAGAGGGGAAAAAGAATTTTCACCGCCACAAGTGATTCACTGCGTTCTCTCGAGATAAAGTTAATCGTTCACCTACAGAGCCTTAACCCGGAATTCTATGACGGGTTTCATTTCTTGCAGCATAGCATTCATAGCTAAAGCTTAAAAACATTTTCCGCTCTTCGCAATGTGGTTGTAGTAAGGTGCAATGTCCACATGTATGAGGTAGATCCGTAAAGCTTATCCGTTTTCTTTTACTCTCGTAATTTTATGTGTTTACTTGTTAAAGAATAATCCTAAGAATTCCGAAATGTTTTCTATTGATTTAAGATACTTTAATAGCATGTATTTAATCTGAAACTAGATAATCTAATAGAACATGTTTATCTGTTGCTTAAGAGGTCTTTTTACTTCCTTGTACGAAGTAAAAAGGAAGTATTGTAATCGCGAAAAGTTTCAGGCAGCATATTTCAACGAAAATATCCAGTTTGACCGCCATCGAATGCAATTTAACGATGTTTTTGCGTGATATATGTACCTAAGGACAGACTAAAATACTCTTTTCCTTCAAAAAAATTATAAAACTGCTTTAAAATTAAATCTGAAGAGAATTTTTCGTGGCGTCTGTACGAACGTATGTACGTACGTATCTCGCATAACTCAAAAGCGAGTAGCCTCAGACCGTTGAAATTTTGTATATAGGACTGCTATAACATGTAGATATGCACCTCGTATTTTGGTTGCAATCGGCCGCACCAAACGTATATAAATATATTTATATATATATATCTATTCTATTACCCGGCTCAGTGATCTCAGTTTCTTTACAGTTATATGTTTGTAAATTGTACAAGTTTTGCTTTAAAAATGATTGAATTATGTTGTTTTTATCTTCCGGTTAAGGATTTTATGCCTTTAGTAAATCTGTGTGCAATATTTTTAGAATTATCAGCAATTTTAAAGTTGTTTAATTGCCGCTAAGCCTGTTTTTAATGGCGGCCATTAATGTTTACATTTGAAACAGGAGACTAGCGGATTTGTTGCCAATCTAGAGAAACTTAGCTTCGCAACAACAAAGGTAACGCATTCATTTATTATTGCCAATTAAATCATGCTTAATTCTTTCTGGAATTTTTTCGAGGAAATAAGCGTTTGAGATTTACTTCGTAATTTTTAATATAGATATTTTGAGTTTTTATGTATTTTTGCCTTCTCGCGAAGTGAGAACTGAATTAATTCAATGAGAAATACTCAATCGTCTGTGAAAAACTGTTTCTTTTTTGTTTTGTTTGCTTAATTTTTTTATACATCCTTCTAGCTTTGTTATAGTATTTGAATAGAACATGTGGCAGCGATTAGATAATTCTTTAAATGATATAAATTTTGTGCATTGTGAGTTATAAAATGAACGAAATATAATACTGTTAAGTAAACCTAGCGCCAGAGTTTCGCTATGGTAAACAAAGTGAATTTTAAAGATTGCATGTATTCTATTGTGGTTTATGCGCTGTCGGCGAAGTAGGTTTAATTCAATCTAATAAGTTTAAATAAAATGCAAGAAAAAATGCGTATAATTTAATATTCCGTACAAGGAAGTTATGTGGTGTACACATCAGATTTTTTTCTATCGCAGATGATGCAATTGTGAGGTTTTTGATCATTCGTCTGTAAGAATGATTTTTAAGTTTTCACCTTATAAATATTATAAATGTGCATTTTTATCAGCGTTGCGTTACGCTACGTTAAAGGAATTTATCATTTATGCAGCCTAGCAAATAGCATCTCTGACGCAAAAATTGTTCCACTATCATCCGCGCTAATGAAGTTATCAATATTTCCAGGAACTTATCAATATTTCCAGGAACAGAATATTAGGAGTATTATCAATGAAAATTCAGAGCTTTTTTTTTTTTAAGATTCTTAATCTTTAAAGTTAACGTTGTTTGTTAATTATCGTTCATATTAGAACAGTTCA
Source organism: Stegodyphus dumicola (assembly GCF_044657685.1). NCBI lineage: Eukaryota > Metazoa > Arthropoda > Arachnida > Araneae > Eresidae > Stegodyphus > Stegodyphus dumicola. The sequence continues at coordinate 34,341,481 of NC_140772.1, forward strand.
TTTCTTAACTAATTGACTGAACGATTAAAAGCAATATGCATATTTCTTAATAACTTAAGTCCTTAATATAGTTCTTTATAGTATCTCGAAGTTTATAATGCACTTTGTAAGAAGGGAGAAGAAACGATCACCTACACAGAAGTATGGAATGGTACATGATTATTTCAAAGAGAGTTCATCGTTTCTTGGTTTATGATTCCGCAAGTTTGTTATGAAATATTGTTTTTTGTTTAGAGCAGCGGTTCTTAACCTTTTGACTAACGCGTACCATCTAAACAAAAATTGAAGACCTTTAGTACCATCACTACAAAGTACTACTACCACCACCACCACTCTTGAACAAAGCTCAGATCGTATAAATTCACGATTGTTAGAGAAAAAACTCCATCAGGATGCTGAGGTTTTAATTTTTGAATTTAATAGTTAGAAATACTTTGCTTCTTTGCGTACCACCAGTTGAGAACCTCTGGTTTAGAGGTTTAGTTTTTATAAACAGCCTTGGATAGTTAAGTTTTATTCGGTATTCCCGGCTGTTAAATCAAAATTCAGTTGGATTTACGTCGAATAATGGAACTTCGTTCCTTCTAAAATCAAAAAGCCAAACGGTTATGGTATCCATCAGTATTCCAAATGGGTAAAAATAAGCTGTCTATAAATTTTTATTCCACTATACTTTCTTTACAAGAGAGATAAAAGGAGGCAAATTGAGAGAGAAAGAGCAAAAATGTTATTTTGGGGGCTTCTTGCGTCGCCATGGCAACATTGATTTCGCATGCCCGAATGCGCACCTCTTCCACGTGTTTCGGAAGCCATCTATAACCACCAGCCCTTAGTCCCTCCATATCTATAAGTTTACTTTTAAAATGATTAAATTATGAGAATTAAAATTGACTAACCTGGAGTACCTGTAGGTAGGGAAAGGAAAATTAGGAATTAGGGGCCATTTTGAATGAAACAATGCACCATTCTGCATTATGTTGAGTCGTGTTTGGATCCCAGTCGAAACACATGCTTTAACTCAATTTTTTAAATTAGTATTGTGCATTTCCATACTGCAGATTAAATGTGGCCACAATGGAGCTTATTTTTTGTTAAAGTCCAGATAGTCATTCTCCTTCCCGATTAATATGTATAAGCGTTTATTAAAAAAAATGGTACTTTTCCGTTTCGCCGGCGCAAATCTCGCCAAGCAGACTTTATTGACGACAACATACATTATACACACAAAAAATATTAAAAAAATGTTAGTCCTAAGAATTCTTTTTTTGAAGGCATAAACATTTTAATATCGCTTAAAATTTTATAAAAAGCCAATAAATAAAGACAATAAATTTATAAAAAGACATTAATTTAAGAATTTACTATGCTTTCATGGTTCAATATCCTGTTTCGCCGGTTCATATCACGTGATCCCAAGCGATCTCATCTCACGTATACTACTCTACAAAAATATAATGCTCTCAGTAATTATCTACATTAATTTCAAGTTAAATCTTAATTTGGAACACAAGTTTAAATGCAAGAAATACTTCAATTCGTACGAATAGCTTACTCAGAAATTATGTAAAACTGCAGTGCTTTACTTCGCTAATGCATTCTCATTAGAATTGATGAATTTAACCCTTGACTTTACCTCTTCTATATTTTCGGTTTCGGGTAAGCGCTGTGATTGCATCCTAATTGATTTAATTGCCGAAAATGGCCTTAGACATAAAACTGAACTATTTGAATGAGGCGTAAAAGGTTACCAGCGAGAATATTCCGTTTGGCATCGGTTGTACCATTATTGGTGACTTTATCGCTTGCGCCGGTAAAACGGAAAAGTACCAAAACAATTCTAGGTATTTGGAGTCTGGCTTACTTAGGGTAAATATTAGACGGCCCCCTCACTTCTACATAACATAACGTAACATAACATAACATAGGTATTTGGATTTTTTTATAGTACATATAGGTATACAGCGTTATCCAAGTGACGGAATCTAATTTTTCGCTTGCCTTATTTATTCCTATTTATAAAAAAAAATACGAATAATCATATTTTTTATAGTTTTGTATACGCCTGTGTGTGTATGTGCATACTTACTGAAATGCAAGTGAAGGTATTTAATTTTTCGCTTGTAATAATTTAAAAAATTCGGTTATTTGGATTATTTTTTCCTGAGTACATATAAATAATTTTCTGAAATGAAATTCAGGAGATTTTAAATTGGAAGAGTAACACATCAATATTAAAATCTTGTCACTGCCATGTGACGCATATCAACCAAACTAGAAGACGATTCAAATTTCGCTTTTGAACCATATGTTTAAAACTTTGGTATTTATTGAAATGCAAACGAATTATCTTAGTTTTCGTTTGAGCTATTTATTAAAAAAATCCGGATAATCGGATTGTCTGCTTTTCTATAATGCATGGAAGGGTTTGTTTGTCGTATTTATTTAAAAAATCCAAATAATCGAATCACTTTGCTTTCTGTAGGACGAATAAGTATTTACTCAAAAAATGTGGCAAGTAGGATTTCTTTCCTATGATACACGTGAGTACTTATTAAAATGCAAATGAAGGGATCCTATTAATTTATTTATTGCAATTATTCAAAAAATCTGATGTGTACACCACATGACTTCCTTGTACGGAATATTAAATTATACGCATTTTTCTTGCATTTCATTTAAACTTATTAGATTGAATTAAATCGACTTCGCCGACAGCGCATAAACCACAATAGAATAAATGCATTCTTTAAAATTCACTCTAGTATTTGTTTACCATAGCGACACTCTGGCGCTAGATTCCCTTAAAAATTATTACTGTAACTAAATTTGTATTACTGTCAGTTTGCGCGCAGTGCTTCAGTACAAATTTTAAATTTTCGGAAAGTACTGTTAGTTTTTTCTTTATAAAACAAATTCTGATACACTATTAAATAAAATAAATAAAGAAAGATAATCATCTATGTATAAAGATGACACACTGAAAATTTAATTTATGTATGACAAAAACAATTTGACTTATTAAAACTCGAAAATCAGCTAAAATTCTCACTTTTTGTGTTGCGCAAAAGTCATGTCTCCACTTCGGTATTATATTTCGTTCATATTATAACTCATAATGCACAAAATTTATATCATTTAAAGAATAGAATTATCTAATCGTTGCCACATGTTCTACTCAAATACTATAATAAAGCTAGAATGATGTATAAAAGAAATTAAGCAAACAAAACAAAAAAAGAAACAGTTTTTCACAGACGATTGAGTATTTCTCATTCAATTAATTCAGTTCTCACTTCGCGAGAAGGCAAAAATACATAAAAACTCAAAATATCTATATTGAAAATTACGAAGTAAATCTTAAACGCTTATTTCCTCGAAAAAATTCCAGAAAGGAAAGCACAATTTAAATAATAAATGAAGGCGTTATCTTTGTTGTTGCGAAGCTAAGTTTCACTAGATTGGCAGCAAATCCACTAGTCTCCTGTTTCAAATGTAAACATGAATGGCCGCCATTAAAAAAGGCTTAGTGGCAATTAAACAACTTTAAAATTGCTGATAATTCTAAAAATATCGCACACAGATTTACTAAAGTATAAAACCCTTAACCGGAAGATAAAAACAACATAATTCAATCATTTTTAAAGCAAAAAATGTACAATTTACCAATATATAACAGTAAGGAAACTGAGAATTCTGAGCTGGCTAACAGAGTGGATATATATATAAATATATTTATATACGTTTGGTGCGGCCGATTCCAACCAAAATAAGAGGTGCACATCTACATGTTATAGCAGTCCTATATACAAAATTTCAACGTTCAGAGGCTACTCGTTTTTGAGTTATGCGAGATACGCACGAACGTACGTACGTATACATACGTTCGTACAGACGCCACGAAAAATTCTCTTCAGAATTAATTTTAAAGCTGTTTTATAATTTTTTTTTGAAGGAAAAGTGTATTTTATTCTGTCCTTACGTACAGATATCACGCAAAAACATCGTTAAATTGCATTCGATAGTGGTCAAAATGGATATTTTCGTTGAAATATGCTGCCTGAAACTTTTCGCGATTACAATACTTCCTTTTTACTTCGTACAAGGAAGTAAAAATTGAATAATCAGTTTTTCCTTCCTTCTCTGTACCTGAGACAAAGGAATGTAAACGAGGGATTTTATTATTTTTCGTTTAACATATTCCCACCCCGAAAAAAAGTGTTTGGAAAATCGAAAAATCTATTTTTCTGTAGGATACATCGAAATTTATAACTATGCGAGAGAGGTTCCTATTTTCCATTTGTCGTATTTGCTTATAATGCTCATATATGCCCACTAGAGGCCTGGCGGTAAAGTCGCTGAACACTGTTAGCTCAGTCCGGGGTTCGAATCTCGGCGAACGGGCTGGCTACATGGGAAATTCCCTTAGAAAGTACTCCACGAAGGCATCCCTTCCCTTAAGGCAGATAGTTCTTGATTGCTTTGCTGTAATTAAAATACTCCAAACCCTAAAATATCCATATAATCAGTTTGCCTTTTACTTGGGCTGTATAAGTGCAAGTGAAACTATAATGCAGGTGAGGAGATATTATTTTTTATTTCTGTAAAGATTATATGTTATAATAAATAATGTTGCCTTTAGAAACTATTTTAGCAAAAACGTTCCACAAATTTTGGACCGTTACGATTACCGCCTAACGGTAGGTACCGGTAAATCCAAATGTGACCTAACCCGTTATCCCATTCACTTGCATCACTTTGCCATATCTAATAGATTGACAACCGCGTCATTTAGCTGAATTTTATCATAAGTGAAGCATAAGATCTTTTATTTGTCTTCTATGCTTCCGGAAAAGTGGCCTGTTTCTAAAATGCTATCATTTGCCGCGACATAAAATCTTTAATTTATTTTTCAAATTATTATTATACTGTATAGGGAAAAATAACAGAAACAAACGCACTTCTTTATAATTAAAATCTTTATTTTTAATAATACAGTAAGACCCCGCTTAACGCGGGGGATACGTTCTAGCAAAGTAGAGCGTAATACGAAACAGCGCTAAACGAGGCTATCTTAACATGTAAATAATGGGGTTAGGGGAAGATGGATAGAAAATTGGTTAGGTATTAAATTTAATAATGTTTTTTTAATAAAAATAAAACCAAACATTTATTTCTTACAAAAATAAAAACAATATAAACGAATATACTTATAAAAAACAAATACAATTCTCAGTCAGTCAGATCATTCAGTCTATTCTGTGTTTCCAATTTTCTGCTTTTTTGTCAAGAACGCATCTAATGAAGTTGCCAAATTCAATGCAGCACTGATTTGAGATTGACGTTCACCAGAATCTAATCTTCTAATCACTTGCATTTTAGTTTCCAGTGAAATGCTTTTTCTGGTTGCTTTCTTTTCTTGTTTTTTATTATCACCCATGATAAAAACTAAAGATCATAATATTTGTCACTGTATTAATCGTTATAGTATTATATAAATTTATACTTACAATAATGTCAACAAATGTTTCAAATGATAAAAATGCGTCCTTACAGCACCGCACCAAACAAGAAACACAACTACACTGTTTCGGATATGTTATTTGGAAACCTAGCGCTGCGCACAATTTCAGGGAATCCCCGGGTTGAAATAAAAGAGCGCTAAACCGAAACAGCGCTAAACGAAACAGCGTTAAGCGGGGTCTTACTGTATATCTAATTCGTAAAATTTAAAATGCATATATTCTGCAAACCAACTAATAATTTCATCAATATTTCCAGCATGACTTATTTATGAAAGATATTTTTAACGCCATGCATTACCTGCTTCAGTGTACAATCATTTTAGTTTCTTTGTCTTTTTTTTTAACTGCACAAAACAATACACAATACTTTTCGTAAACATAAATTTGGACAGTCTTTTGTTCCGTATAAAAATTAAGCAATGGCATATGTTTTTAATTACATAAAGGACTTGAAATTGAACTCATAAATTTGTATTTTTACCGTTCTAAAATTAAGCAAGGAAATTATTTTTATTTGCCTAAAATAAAACTCATTACTTATTCAACAAAAGTTAAACTAAGGGATTAATTATTTTAACTTATTTAAAATTCTAAAATAATAAATTTAACAATGCAACGCATGATTAAATTTGTTCCCTTTCAGATTAATACAATTACATATATAAGAATAAATATTAAAAATGGTCTTATCTCTAGAAATACTTCGATAAAATCAAGTCTCATCAAAGTTAAATTTGCCAAAAACTTTAATTAAGCAAAAATTATAACTCGATTACGCTTTACATTGATGTGGAAGATAACTGAATGTAAAATCACTTTCAATATGCTTCGATGAGCTCGAACATTTTATTCCGTTTAAATTCGCAAATATGTAAGTTAGAGATGCCAAATGCTATATATATATATATATATATATATTATATTGCGTCCGTATAATTTATGCAATTTTCTGTCATTTTTTGCGAAAGGACGTAAGTATTTTGGAAAGGAATTACATTTTCCATATATCAGATCAAAAGCAAACCGACAGAAATCTCTCTTCGGAGAAATTTTACTTTTACATTGCATTTAATGAACCATCGTTGCAGAAAATTAATTTCTTGATAAAAGCAAAACCATGCTCTGATGTAGAATAATCGTTGAAGAAGAGGAAAAAAGTGCATGTATTATTATTTTATCAAGTGTGTAAACAAAGCAGATTAATACGTGCGTGTTCTGTTCTTCAGGGATTTCCGACTACTATATGAATAAATAAGGGCTTGAACAAATGTTTATATAAATTTCACTGGTATTTGATTTGGTTATTCTTTAAATTTTACATTACACTGCAGTTTTTTAATGAACTTTTAATATTGACAGAGAAAGAGGTTGAGAATCTGAAAAATAATTAAAATGAAATTCTGAAAATAATTAAAATTCTGAAAATTAATTAAAGCAACCTTCAAAATTTCTATTATTGAAACAATTATTATTATTATTATTATTATTATTATTATTATTATTATTATTATTATTATTAATTTCTCAGTGGCATTTAGATTTTTTTATTTTTTTTTTGTTCTTTCAACTTACCCTGATTTCATACATAGTATCGCAGTTCTGCGATTTTGGTCTTCTGGGAAGATGGTCACTTTAGAGAGATGATGTTCAACGCCATTGTTTATTTGTGTCCTCATAAATGGTGGGCAATTTTATATATGGTTGTGGTAACAACAGTTAGAGTGGCAATTGTTACGAGAGGCTTCACTATGTCTTTTTCAATTATTAGATTTCTTTGGTAGAAATTGGAGTTATTCTTCATAATAATTTGGAACAATAATTGGCTTTTTGATTGGCTTATTAAATAACAAAACTTGTGATGGATACTAAAAAAATATTTACAGTGATTTTTTTTTTTTTTTTTTTTTTTTTTTTTTTTTTTTTTTTTGAGATTATTTTCCTAAGATGATCGAACTTAACTATCCTGAAAACATCAGTATTTTTGAGAACATAAAATTATCAATGCTGAGTATTACATTTTCTTAGGATATTAAACCTCACAACTTCTGGGCATTATCTTTCTTAAGATAATGTAATTCATAAGAGATCAAAATTGCCTGAAGTATCAGTTGTCGGCTTAGAGATGTTGACAACAGTTAAGAATAACAATAAATTCAAGAGTAAATCTCGTTAACGTTCACGATTAAACATTCAATAAATAGTTAAGACTTCCTATCTGTGGGCGCATATAAATCTACAATAACACTATTATTGTTTCGTTTCTAAGAAACAATTCTAGTCTTATTGCTATGGGGAGTCATTAGGTTATTTTTAAACAGGAGACGGGAAAAATGGGCATTTCTAGCGTTATTATTTTGTAGAGTCATTGGCCTATTTTGAAGCAGGAGATTTGAGAAATATGCAATGCCCTCGCCGGGATTCGAACTCTGAACCTTCCGAATATGCGTCGAAGGTGCTTCCAGGTACACCATGAAGGCATGCTGAAAGGAGGGAGAAAATAACCTCTGAAAATAATGGGTGTTGTGTTTCAGTTCAACCAGAGAAAGAGGTATAATAATACCAATAATCCTTATTGGTGTTTTGATAAAATATTTGTATCCATTCAATAGCAACGTCCTAGAGAGAGATAAGCATCTAAATACGTTAAAAAAGTAATTAGTTTAACACATTATATTCAGTTTCTAATATCTAACATTTTTTTAGTTAACTCTCTCTTCTAATACTAATTCAGAAATTAAGACACAATAACACGCCGAATAAATACTAATTCAGAAATCAAACAACAAAAATCAGCGTTATATTTACAAAGTTTTCACAGGACTAGTTTCGATGGTTTTACCGAACCACCATCTTCAGCTGCAAAACCGCAAATGAACAAGATAGGAAATAATGATTAGATAAGATAAGAAAGCCTGGACAAGAATAAGCAAGTGGCGCCATCTGTTGGTAAAACCAGAACTAAAACATAATTTCTTTAAAGGCCGAAGGCAAATTTGGATTGGAATTAGGATCGTTAACTAGAACAGAAAGATTTTTATGAATGTGAAATGCCTCTAGAAAATCCAGTTCTCCAATGGAAGATGTTTTTTGAATAATTTTGGCAGCAGAAAAACTGAAAGTGTGGTTTTCGGACCAACAATGTTGAGCAACAGAAGACTTCTGTGTTTCCTTTTTTCTAACATATGCCTCATGTTCCTTGACGCGAAATTTTAAGGCTCTCTTAGTTTGGCCAATGTAAATTAAACCACACTCTCTCTTCTAATCTTTGCTTTTGACAACTATATGAAACAAAGCTGAAAGGGGGGGCAGGAAAACATAAAAACGTTTACCCGCTTAATCCTATTTGGTAAACGCGCTGATCACAGTAGCACATGCATGTTTATGTTATACTTATGACTTGATGGTTGTTGATCACAAGGATATTAGCATTTAATTGACACCCAAGCAAAATTATTGTTTAAACTGCTAAGGCGTGGATCTAGGGCTCCAGCTTTAAGATTTCCCAACCAAAATAGTCCCATAATTTTCATTTCTCTCTCTTTCCTCTCTCTCTCTCTCAAAAAAAAAAAAAAAAAAAAAAAAAAAAAAAAAAAAAATCTGAAATGTTTCAGATTTTAAATTACGTCCAAAGGGGCTTTTTTTAACATTTTGTGTGTCACCTTTCTTTATTAAATATCATGTTCCTCGCACTTAAACCATAAGATCCAGTGCAACAGCAATATCGCAAAATAGTTTTAAAACGAGCATATCTTTAGAATTTCCGATACAGAGACTCACGCGCTGGAGATAAAAATGTTTTTTCTGCACAACGTTGCCATTGCTCGCTTTGAAATCCTTGAGTTTGTTAATCAAAAAATTCGTCAAAGTTTTAAAAAATAGGAAATCGATCATAAAACAAATTTCAAATTTCAAATTTGGTCTTCCACATGCTCATATTCGTTGGAGGATTACGTTATTCAAAATTCGATGACTCTATGTACCGTTGTTTTATCACAATACGAGAAATATACATACATTTATGCAGATTTTTCATTATTTAATTTCTTCAAATATAATGCAGGACTCTAACATTTTGTGGCAACAGTTTGAAAAGTGAACCGACATTTATCCGTCCGATGCAAAATGCCAAAACGAAACTAATAGTCCTTCGGGATTCAAATCCCTTTGGACTAAAAAGAGGCTTTTGCTAGCCCTTATCAAATTATCGGAACCTTATAATGCTGAATCAAATTATCGCCGTCACTACTAAACTGGAGTATATATATGCCTTGAATATTTAGTAACTATAGCTACTAAATATTCAAGAAGGAACATGAAGCTTGGAAGTTTATGCTAAGACTTGTAGCATAAGTTGTAAAGACATCAGGTATTTTTTTGGAAGCACGAGAAGTGAAGAATGAGCAACGCCTTCGCCGCGAACAGAACCACGGAATACGCGCCCAGCGTGCAGACCACCACACCGCGAAGCACGCGAAGAAGGCGGGAGAAATACCTTAATAAAGTATGCAAATTAATAACATGTAAAACTTCCTCTGTTTGCAGGGACTTAAACCAAATGTAATCTTGAGAAAATATCAAAATACATTTAGAATACATTAGAATACATTTAGAACATTAGAATTATAAATACATTTAGAACTGTTAATTTCAGATAGTTACATAATCAAGCAAAACCTTTGCTTACCAAATTTGTGAGCCATACTGAAACACCACAGCAAGCTGAAAAAGCGGCGCTTGATTTTGGCTCATTCGCTTGATAAGAATTCGATACTTGGCAATAGTGTTTAGACAACTGGCAATAGTGTTTAGCTGGTAATAGCTGGCAATAGTGTTTAGCTGGTTTAGCTGGCAACTGGCAATAGCTGGCAATAGTGTTTAGACAACTAAATAATTACACGTGCTTTTAAACCTTACCTAAATTGCGTTTTCGTGAAAGTCGAGAAAAATAGAAAAGATTGATTTTTTTTTATTTAAAATAAAATCTTATATATCTTCCTCTTATTTATGATATGAAAGTTCCACTAAATGCTAGTAAACGACACGGAAGCAATATTATGAAAACATTCCTACAATTCTACTAGATGGTTTTTTAAATAATGCCGCCAACACAAAAGAATGTTTTTCTTTACTTGGCTTCGTAATGAAGGAATGCTGCTTTTCAAGATTGTTATTTAAAAACAAAGATGTTTCTTCATGCGCTGATGAGAAAGCAATATTATGAAAACATTCCTACAATTCTACTAGATGGTTTTTTAAATAATGCCGCCAACACAAAAGAATGTTTTTCTTTACTTGGCTTCGTAATGAAGGAATGCTGCTTTTCAAGATTGTTATTTAAAAACAAAGATGTTTCTTCATGCGCTGATGAGAAAGCAATATTATGAAAACATTCCTACAATTCTACTAGATGGTTTTTTAAATAATGCCGCCAACACAAAAGAATGTTTTTCTTTACTTGGCTTCGTAATGAAGGAATGCTGCTTTTCAAGATTGTTATTTAAAAACAAAGATGTTTCTTCATGCGCTGATGAGAAAGCAATATTATGAAAACATTCCTACAATTCTACTAGATGGTTTTTTAAATAATGCCGCCAACACAAAAGAATGTTTTTCTTTACTTGGCTTCGTAATGAAGGAATGCTGCTTTTCAAGATTGTTATTTAAAAACAAAGATGTTTCTTCATGCGCTGATGAGAAAGCAATATTATGAAAACATTCCTACAATTCTACTAGATGGTTTTTTAAATAATGCCGCCAACACAAAAGAATGTTTTTCTTTACTTGGCTTCGTAATGAAGGAATGCTGCTTTTCAAGATTGTTATTTAAAAACAAAGATGTTTCTTCATGCGCTGATGAGAAAGCAATATTATGAAAACATTCCTACAATTCTACTAGATGGTTTTTTAAATAATGCCGCCAACACAAAAGAATGTTTTTCTTTACTTGGCTTCGTAATGAAGGAATGCTGCTTTTCAAGATTGTTATTTAAAAACAAAGATGTTTCTTCATGCGCTGATGAGAAAGAAAGCGTGTGACATTTTAAAAGAAATGAATATTTCATTAATATGAGATGTGATATAATATATCATTTTCAAACCTAGAAACGTGATATTATTAAATATTAGCAAGAAGTAACCAGAATATTTCTCTTACGTTAACATTTTCCATTGATTTTTTTAAATCAAATTTAGATCAATCTTAAACAGCGAATTCTGCATTGAATGGAAATTTTCATATAGATAGCATCAAATCGGAAAATTTCTTTCTTAATTACTTTTACGTTTTTGATATCGCAATTTATTGCAAGTATACATATCTCAGATTAGTGAAAATAGAAAAGAAATCATTCAACCTACGATGCATCGGAAGAAGAAAAATTAAACGCAATACAAACCCATATCTTTTTTTTTAAGTGCAGTAGAACTCCATATATTTTGAATACGATCACATCCATTCGGTAGATGAGAATAGCTGATAATTACTGAATCTTAATGAACACAACTTTTATATAACATGAATACAGTCGAATCCTAATTTAACGAACTTAGATTTAATGATTTTTGCCGTCTTCCTAACAAGGGTTAGAAAATAATCTCGTATTGTTAAAAACTTTCAACTTGCTGTTGCTGTGAATTTATTAAAGAAAAGAATTTTCTTAGAAGAAAAAGAGGAAGAAAGAGAACCAGTTTAGAAACTATCTTTAAACTAGTAATCAAATCTATTTACAAGAAAAAGAGGAAGAAAGAGAACCAGTTTAGAAACTATCTTTAAACTAGAAATTATTTTCGTGTAAAAACCGAGATGGAAGAGTTAATTCTTCTTCCCCAAACCTGGTGTGAATTAAAGCTTTAGGCATGATAAGTGGTAACACATAATTGAATTACAACAGCTGTAGATTAAAATTATTTAGTTATTTAAAATGTAGTGTAGAACACTATTAATCACATAACACATTAAAATGTAGTGTAGAACACTGTTAATATGATGAACACCAAAAGATCCCGAAACGACATTTAAATTAAAAATTTTTTCAGACACTCATGGATGAAATGACTTCAAATACTACAACTGGTTTAAAAGTTGAACTTTTATCAAAAGTTTGCTTCAAATAGCAGCTATTCAGAAACAAAGATGTATTTGAAACTACAGATGTCGCCATTTTCGTCATGTGGATGATATATACTTGTTAGAGTTAAGTAACATAATACGAGGACACAAAAAGTTTTAAAAGGCACCATTAAAAATGCCCCTAACGTTAAAATGCATATTTATTAGTTTTGAATACTTGTAATATAAACTCTGAATGATATGGGTATCAACTTGGAATCCAGTTCAGGAATTTCTTTTCAGAGGACAAATGATGCATTTATTGAACTACCTAAAGGCAAAAATCAGCTCTGGGTAATTTCTACTTAACCATGAGATTAGCGCAATTTAGCTTGATTAACTGAACAACCATAATACACTCCTGCCACAAACAATTTTAACAAAGAAAAAACATAAATAAAACAAAAGCTATTTAATGGATATGCGTGAAATTTGTCCAAGAGGTCCGTGTGGCATTACAACAGCATAGAACAAACAATAAAGCAAAGACATAACAAAAACACATGTATTACGACCATCACAACGCAAAAGACCAAAGGGATCAAAAGAGTGTGCAATGGGAACATCACACTAATAACGGGTTTGATACCCTCTTAGTTGAAATGCATGCCTGACAACGGCGAGGCAAGCTGGCAATAGTGCCTTTGATCTTTTGTTGTGGCAGTAGCGCCCATTGCTGTAGGAAATGTATCTCGGTGCAAAACAAAAGCTATTTAATGGATATGCGTGAAATTTGTCCAAGAGGTCCGTGTGGCATTACAACAGCATAGAACAAACAATAAAGCAAAGACATAACAAAAACACATGTATTACGACCATCACAACGCAAAAGACCAAAGGGATCAAAAGAGTGTGCAATGGGAACATCACACTAATAACGGGTTTGATACCCTCTTAGTTGAAATGCATGCCTGACAACGGCGAGGCAAGCTGGCAATAGTGCCTTTGATCTTTTGTTGTGGCAGTAGCGCCCATTGCTGTAGGAAATGTATCTCGGTGCAAAACAAAAGCTATTTAATGGATATGCGTGAAATTTGTCCAAGAGGTCCGTGTGGCATTACAACAGCATAGAACAAACAATAAAGCAAAGACATAACAAAAACACATGTATTACGACCATCACAACGCAAAAGACCAAAGGGGTCAAAAGAGTGTGCAATGGGAACATCACACTAATAACGGGTTTGATACCCTCTTAGTTGAAATGCATGCCTGACAACGGCGAGGCAAGCTGGCAATAGTGCCTTTGATCTATTGTTGTGGCAGTAGCGCCCATTGCTGTAGGAAATGTATCTCGGTGCAAAACAAAAGCTATTTAATGGATATGCGTGAAATTTGTCCAAGAGGTCCGTGTGGCATTACAACAGCATAGAACAAACAATAAAGCAAAGACATAACAAAAACACGTGTATTACGACCATCACAACGCAAAAGACCAAAGGGGTCAAAAGAGTGTGCAATGGGAACATCACACTAATAACGGGTTTGATACCCTCTTAGTTGAAATGCATGCCTGACAACGGCAAGGCAAGCTGGCAATAGTGCCTTTGATCTTTTGTTGTGGCAGTAGCGCCCATTGCTGTAGGAAATGTATCTCGGTGCAAAACAAAAGCTATTTAATGGATATGCGTGAAATTTGTCCAAGAGGTCCGTGTGGCATTACAACAGCATAGAACAAACAATAAAGCAAAGACATAACAAAAACACATGTATTACGACCATCACAACGCAAAAGACCAAAGGGGTCAAAAGAGTGTGCAATGGGAACATCACACTAATAACGGGTTTGATACCCTCTTAGTTGAAATGCATGCCTGGCAACGGCGAGGCAAGCTGGCAATAGTGCCTTTGATCTATTGTTGTGGCAGTAGCGCCCATTGCTGTAGGAAATGTATGTCGGTGCTCATGGCAGAATGCCTGGCGGAACACTGCGATCTGCTATCCGTAATCCCAACATGTCGCACACATGCTTTATGGGATTCAGGTTCCATGATCTAGAAGACCACGGCAAATGTGGAATGGTTTCTCCCTCCAAATAACACCGCATCACTCGAGCTCTATGCGGGTGTGATTTATCGTCCATAATATCACGTCGGTACCCATTGCAGTGATAAAAGTACGCACGAGAGGCTGTAGAATTTCTTCCCGATATCGGGCAGCTATAACGGAACCACCAGAAATCATGTAGAGGTCGATGCGGCGATTCATTTCTATCACAACTAATACACGTAAGCCTCTTCCTCTGTAATGCTATCTTTCGACAATGTTTGGCGCTCGATAGCGAGTTCCTGGCTTTCCCAATATCATTGCTCTTCGGGAATCTTTCTGGATATTAAGTGAAAACTATCCGTAAAGCGTACATCTCACCACTGCTCTGGTATCCGAATGCGGGCCCATTTCAACCGCGCTGTTACATGCGATGGGGACAAAGGAACACAAACCACAGGTCACCGGGCATACAGTCCACCTTCATGCAGTCGACTCGATGCAGTTTGGCAAGGTATGAGCCATCTGCAGCAGCGGACAGATGTGACGTCAGCTGTTGTTCTGTTAGTGATCTACGGCCTCTTGCACATAACAACAGGAAGCGATTGACTGCGTGGTAATCTTCCGACGTCCAGATCCGGGCCTTCTACAAGAAATTTGATCCCTTTGGTAAGGATTCCACAGCCTAATGATGATACTACGATGCAAGTTGAGCTTTCTCGCAACAGCGGATTGTTTTGCACCAGATTGCAGCTTCCCGACAGCTCAACGCATTTCATCATGCAAATGGTGTCTTCGGCTTATGCTTTCCGCATTGGCTATCTCGGATTACACGGAACAATTCGTAATAGAAAACAGAAAAAATCCACAGCATTGCTCTATAGAGCTCAGAGCAGAATTCATAAGCATCAATAATGAATAATTATGAAGACTAACTCACATATTCAGGCCGTTTCTTAGCTGCATTTTTGTGATTTCAAGTAATCTGATCTCAGTATAATTCAAGTAGCATATAATTATTATACCGTAGACAATTTAATAATAAAGAATTCAATGAAAAATGTCTCAGTACGATTGAAGACAAATAAGTGCAATTTTCAACTTGTCCAGACACTAGTATCATTCCACAGACTGTACAGAGCATTTTTATACTTTTAAAGATAACTGTCTTAGAACTGAAAATCGCATATGTAAATGGCTACTAAGTTTATTAAGTACATTTCAAGTATATAGAACAATATTGTTACGCTTGTTTATATACATATAATACATGTATACTGTTGATTGTATTGAATTAGTTCTTTTATTTAAGTTTTTTTTTCACTTCTACAAATTGTATTAATATACATTTGTACTTTCAAAATTTAGGTATAGGAATAAGGTCTAAACTGTCGGTTTACCCTTACTTAGGATTTAGCAGTTAGTAGATATGTTACCGTGAAAGACCGAAATTGGAGAATGTCGACTTTCACCGGAGAATATCAATATTCACCAAATATGTCGGTGAAAGACCGAATATTTCACTACATTCTTGTATATTCGGACCCTCACCGATGTATGTCGACAATCACAGATATGCTCTGGTGAAAGTCGAAAAGAGAGGTCATAAAGTGCCATAATAGTTTAAGTTGTTGCAATAAATAAGATTTGAATCGCATAATTTAGTAAGTTTTTTATTACTTTTATTTTATTTTCTCGTTTAGAACGTACTGTATAATTAAGTAAGTTTTGAACTTCTATTATTTTCCTTTCTCATTTGGAATGTATCGTGTGTTTTAGGTTCTCATATTCTTAAGTTCTTATTTCAAGTCTCAAGTGCGTTTGTTCGCGACTGAATTACGGAGAGGAAAATATAATATTGTTATATGTTCAACATTCACCATTACTACATGGTGAATGTCGACATTGACCGGTGTAAGTCAAAATTTGGATTATTTGGAAAATATTTCGGACATGCACCAAGAGACTATGTGAATGTTGACATTCACCGGTGAAAGTCGACATTCTCCAGATTTCGGTGTTTCACCGTAACAGATATACTCCGTGGAAATAGCTAAAAGTTCTGTTTGGTTCATACCCGTGGTCAAGGACTATCTCCCTGACGCACAAGTACTACTACTACCATCACACAGGTTTGAAAATTAGGTCCCCGCCTGTCCAGTTATCTTTTAAGTAGGGGAGAATGCAAGGTATTTTCTCCCCTTACCGTGTGCCTTCTTGTTGTAACAGGAAATACGTTCGGCTGGTCCAGTTCCCAGTGTCAGCGTTGCTGATTTTTCTTGGTTCTTGCTCCAACAAGTACTTAATCGCTGTACAACTTCTTGAGACATATCGGCTTGCATTCTCATTATACGGGGGGGGGGGGGGACCGCGGAAACGTTAATGCATTCAGCTTTTTCTCCGGCATTTGAATTCAGGTCGAACTATTTCTGCTTAACGGTTTTACCCGCTCTACGGAAGGCGAGTACGAGTACTAAGGGGCAGTTTGACAATGCAAATATTTTGCCTGCAAATTATTCGGCAAAATCTTATCATTAAATTATTTGATGAAGATACTTTGACCAACAAGATAAATGAATTCTCTTTCAAAACTTTTAGCTACTTTTAGAATTTTATGCATGGCTTTCATTTCTGTCAGGCCTTCAAATTCTGCAGAAGCATATCCACTAATACAATTACAATTTGTATTACTACTCATCATAAATAAGGAACGCATTTGCGTAACTGAGGATAAATATTTTTTGCTTTCTTATTTGTTTTTCCCTCTCTTCTAAAAATATTCGAGCCCCATTTATGCTAACAAATATATCATCTAACTTCCCATTACGGCGGACACCTCGTAACTAAAACTGAACATAATACCGCATTTTTACTAAGAATTTGTAACACACAGTGGAACGATTAATAATTAAAAAAAAAAAAAAAGTCACCGGTCGCGAGAGGAACCGGGGAAAAAAAAACTCCTTTTTTAACAACTTTTCTTTGTACTAATGAAGTGTTCTGTAATCTTTTTTCTTTATAATTATTTTTAACATTAAAATACTACTTTAAATAGGGATGCCGTCTTTTGTTTTAAAAGTTGAAGGGCTTCCGAGACTTTAGCGCAAGTTATCGCACTTTTTAATGGGCCTGATACAAATTGCTCGAGATTTCTTCTCTTCCTTGTTAAAAAACGTGCAATTATGTTACGTCGTTTACAAAAACAAACCAAATAAAAGAGCTCAGAAACCCAAACCTAGGCAGTCTTTAATTTTTTTTATGCTTTTAGTTCTGCGTAGAAAGAATCTTATTTATCTAAGTCGGTTAATTGAAACATTTTAACTCTGACTTGTCCCTTTTATTCTTTGTTCGATGATTAGCCCTATATTTTCTCTTTTTCAAAATAAAGTCCTTCAGATTGAACAACATGTTTTGATGTTTTGCAGCGTTCGATGAATCTCTTCAATACATGACATGAACTGTTCGGAGACATTCGTTCTAAGCACTACGGTCATGGCTTTCATTATTTTCTCATTTGAAATGGACCTTTTCCATTCTTTTCAGCTATGGGAATGTGCAGAAATCTTTTGGTGCGATTGATGGTACTCTAGAGCTCTTCACCATTGATTTCGGGCACTGACAATGTTGCTGGTAGTCGCCATAGCAGCAATGTGTGGTACCAAGTATGTGGCCGCGAGCAGCCATAGCAGCAATATTGTTTTGGAGACAAACCCATTGTATATTGAGTAAATTCGTTACTTTTTCTTATTTCTTTTGTAAACAAATGAGTTTTCAAAACATCTGCTTAATAATCACCGTTTACTATCTGCCGATGAGTTGCTATTGCTGACATTCAAAACCTCTAGAACCTAGTGGATAGCCTTTCTAGTGGATGGTCTCTAGAACGTACTTCGTCGATTACTCGCATAATACCATTTTTTGAAGTGTTTTTATACGGAAGCCTGGCTAAGCGTCTCACCGCCATGTGCATAACGTAATATTTTAAGCATCTCAATACAGTTTTCCAAATGGAGCTCAAAATTTAATCATATCTCTGCCGTATTTTCACTGCTATGTCTTTTTAATCTGGTAGGACAAAACAGATTAGCTACTTCCACTTGGATATGACCAAATATTGAAGGTTATAGTAATCCAGTGTCCAAATATTTCTTTGAGAAACCCAGTACAGAGTTGCCATACCTAATCTCGGGGAAAAGAAACAAGCAGTTTCAAAACTTTTCAGTCTTTGCTGTGTTGTCCCCAACACAGATTCTTGTTTAGCATAATGCTCTAAATTTTACATATAAATATTTATTTAGTAAATTATATTTATGTTCTTTTAAAACGCAAGTGGTAACAGATTTTATCGGTAACTGATAGCAAATTATATCCAGTTTCTCTTTTATGCAATTTTAATTTAAAACTAATGATTGTACTTACGAAACCTTTTGAAAACTTTACGAAACCTTTAAAATTGAAGAAATTACCAGTTTTATGTTGGCGTTGATTTTTAGAGGAAAAAGTGCATTTCTTATCATTGCCGAAATTAGTAGACATGTTGTAATGTTGCGCGCTTCCAACCTGCACGCAACAATAGTGGTGACTGCTATGAACTGGAAAGTGAGTGAGTGAGCGCCACCAAGGAAGACCACTGACCTGGCCTTAGCCTCACAGTGTGTTATCTTCCTTGCAAAAACCATCTACTCTCTGCTCCATCCTGCTCCGGGAACGCAGCCGAATAGACGGCTAAGAGCCTCATATAGTCTACATATAAGCTTGGATGTTGTTGTACGGGGAAAGAGTATCCTGTTAGGAACTACTTAAAATTAAGCAAAGAAGCAATCAAAAGACTGTTAAGAATCGCTGTTAGAATAGCCAGAAACTTGTGTTAGATAAAGTAAAGATAGAAGGACTTTGCCTGAAAAATTAACTGCCGTGGATTTTCTGGACTTGCTAAATGTCTACATGCGGGTGCTTATCGTGACACAACCGTCATATCTTTATGAGGCTTCTGTGAAATCGTTGGTCCTGCATGGAGGAAAGTTGTAACCTATTAAATTATTGCACATAGTAAACTTTAAAAAAATAAATAAAAAATAAATAAATAATAAAGAGAGAGATTAAAAGATGATTAAAAAAATCCTAGCGCCCAAACATAATTTAACGCAGTTTACTTTCCATGTGCCTGACTCTTATGTAAGAACATTTAAAAGATTGTGTACCTGTTATCACTAAGATAACAAATTCCTGCATAATTTAGTTCTTTGTGCATACTTAAACTGTAGTTGTTTTACAAATTGAACCATTCACCTACATTTTCTTTCGTAGTACTTGCAGACAGGATAATACATACATAAGTACAAAACTGAATATTAAAGTGAAAAACTAGCATGATACTGAGTACAGAAATACAGAAAGCTGATCCCTAATGCCTGCATACATAACACTTAAAAATGCATACATAATACATGAAAATTAAAAATAAAACTGATAAGCATAATACATAAAACTGATCATTAAGTACTGCTATGTAGTCTAAATCCTAGCCAAGTACGAACTGACCTTCATAGTACATGCTGAGAAGGAATAAATACAGACTTGAGTACTTTAAAGTGAACATAAACAGAAAAGTACAGCACCATACTCAGTAAAACTGATATCTGATTCCAAACACTTGAATACATAATGCTGATACATAATTACAAAGAGAAACTTACCTACATTAATTCCATAGTTAGTTTTATCACCTTAGAACATGCACATAATTTATACAAAACATAATTAAGCACGTAATGCTGATCACTAGGGAAGAGATTCAAGCATGCAATTGATCACATAAATACAGATATTTCTTCCCTAAGATTTGCATAAAAAGTTGAATATTTATTAAAATTAAGAAGGCAAAAATGCCATACCAATAATAATATCATTCATAAACTTGAGGTGATAACATAAGTTGACCTTGCCCTTCTTGAACCTATTTATCACAAACTTGTAATTTAAATACACGATTAGTAAGTGTAGGAAAAACTCACTGCTGTTGAAGATTTTACTGGCACGATCTGGTCTTGCGAGTCCTAGACCTGTACATTAATTGCAAAAGTAAACATTATAAAGAATATAGGCAGGTTGTTGCCATAGTCCTAATTATCTAAGTTAGTCTTGGGTTGAGAGGTTCGAGGTGTGTGCCCAGATTGATTTAGTGTGATTTATACATTTTATGATTCAGAGCGCTAAGCACTTGATTATTTCTATTTGGGGACACTTATCGTCGTATTAGAGAATACTTTCTCTGACAATGGCTGATTACCGCTTGTAGCTTTGTATTTGCTGCTTTGTTTGTTCTCATATTTGCCGCCCATTGTGGCCAGTCTTGAGAAGGGTTTAAATCCCTTTTTATTCAACTTTAGAAATTACAGATGCGTGCTCTTGACGCTCACAAACTACGCCGACCCGGCGGTAAAATAAAAATAAGAAACTAAAAAGTAATAATAACAAGTGACTAACTACGAGGCTCTCTAAACGTAACTAACATAACCGCGTTCTAAGATACCGCTGATAATTCAGCAAACTTCTGAATATTACGTTGAAAGATTAACAATCTGCCGAGGCAAGCACACAGGCCGAAACGCGTGGTTCTTCAATTTCTAACTAGCCACCTCCACGCTCGTGAAGCAAGAAAGCACACTTTCGAACTCGTTTCCCTTCTACAGGGTGGCCCAGAAGTCACTTTACATTTTGAAAGTTAAATAACTTTTTTTCTATTAATATATTTCTTTTTCTCTTTTCAGAATTAAAAAATATAATCCCTGGAAATTTTTGGCATGGATAAGTTTACAACAGAACAACGAGTGAAGATAATTGAATTTTACTTTGAAAATGGACGGTCAATTGTTGCAACGCAATATATGCGCCATTTTAATGTTCGACATCCCCCTAGTAGGCCTGCAATAAGGAACTTAGTGACGCGTTTTCAAGGTTCAATTAGTGCAATCTTTAAAACCAGCAGACTTTCAGAAACGAGTAAATTATGCTGTCAGGTTTCAGAGAACTGCAAGAAATGACAATGAGTTTATTCACAAGTTGATCATGAGAGATGAAGCTCATTTCCATTTGAATGGACATGTGAATAAGCAAAAAATAAAAAAGAATTAATTAAATACAGTCATTTAAGAAAAAGTTATTTAATTTTCAAAATGTAAAGTGACTTCTGGACCACCCTGTATTTAACTCAGATTACTTCCGCTGACAATTTGAATCCTTGCGCGTTCTACTAAAATTTACAGACTCTGGCATTGGCAATTCCAGGGGAAAGTAAGGCTTGACAGGAAAGATAGTTTAAACTTAAAATAAATCTTAGTTAAAATAAATATAAACCCTACAATGTCAAATTATAATTCCTTTAATTCTTACAAAAATTCCATCTAATCTGTCTATTTGTACACTGCTGTCTATATTAAGAAATCTTATAATCATGTTAAAAATCTATCTTAACACGAATACTATAATTTCGTTAAGACTTCCCTTCACTTTTTATGATAAATTTAAAAAAACATATAGGTGGCATTTTGAGAGGGTATGGTTCTGTTTAGAATTCATTTATTTCTGATTAGAATAAAAGTTAAATAAGAAAACATAATATTTTACTATGGTATTAAAAAAAAATTAGGAAAGCTCAGCGACACAGTGTTACTGATTTGTTTTCAGGCATGCCAGTGACCAATATAGTAGATACGAAATCGCTCAGCTAAACATGACTATTATAATTAGCGGTGTTTATATAGGTTAATTATCTATGTGGTTTATTTAGTATAATTTAAAGGGTAATTATTCTATGTAGTATGATAACTAAATCTTTTCCACTTATTTTTTGATTTCATTTACTAAAATACCTGGTTATAAAACCTTTGCATTGTTTAGTGTAAAAATGTACTGAAAAGAAGGGAGCTTTAGTTTTCAGTAAATGTGGTAAATAATTCGGAAGTACTTTAATATGTGAATTTATTGCATCCTTTAGCAGTAGCTTCTTCACACTTTTTATGTCATAGAATTATAGGGTTAAACCTAATTATCTGTTAAATTACACCCGTTTAAATTTTCTTAGCTTTGATGAAATTTTCGCTTCGCACTTACGCCAAAAAACGCCAAAGAAGTAAAACATAACTAAAAGTCAATTTAACATTAGGTCTTGTAGTACAGCTGAAATTTGTTAGTGCTGTTGTTAACAAAAGTTAGCTACTGCTGTCTGTAGAATCTTAGAAATTCAGATGCTTATAACACAGAAAATAACCTCAAAAGCTTCATTAACCCAGTTTCAGTTACCGTGATTTCTAGCTAGTTAACAAATACAAAAATCACTCACTGAAACGGAGATATACACACTAGTGCCGTCTCAGGAATTAATAACTTATTGGCGGATTGCCACAGCTTCCTCTCTCAACTATATATACGCTCAACTACTTAAACTTAACCTAATTATAATAGAACATAAAAATAATAGAACATTAAAAAGTAGTCTGAAATAGAACATAAAAAGATTTAAAATAAAATTTAAAATAAAATTTAAAAAAAAAATCCGAAAGGTTTTAGATTTCAGATTCTGATTATTTCAAATAAAAAAGTTTAAAATAGAACACAAAAAAGACTTAACTAAGTAAAAATAAATAAAACAAAAATGTTCCGAAAGGTTTCACGAGCGTTTTTTAACGTTTTGTGTGTTACCTTTATTAGTCTGAAGGGGCTTTGTCCCTGAAGGACTATTGTTTTCGTTTTGCGATTTTGTGTTAAATCACTATAAATATCCGTTTCACTTTTCAAACGGTTGCCATCAAATTTTAGACTCCTGCATTATATTTGAAGAAATTAAATAATGAAAAATCTGCATAAATGTATGTATATTTCTCGCATTGTGATAAAAAAACAACGGTATATAGAGTCATCGAATTTTGAATGACATAATCCTCCTACGAATATGGGCATGCGGAAGACCAAAATGAGCATATCTTTAGAATTTCCGATACACGGTTGCGCGCGTTGGAGATAAAAAGGTTTTTGTTGTACGTTACGCTCAAATTCATGTTTAATGAACAAGCTAACCAAAACACAGTTTTGTATAATAAAGAAATTAAGAATGTTTTGAAACACCATATAAAACGAAAGCAAATAAAAAAAAAAGATTTTAAATTACATCCAAAGGGACTTTTTTTAACATTTTATGTGTTACCTTTATTTATTAAATATCATGCTCTTAGCACTTAAACCCTAAAATTCAGTTCAAGAGTAATATCTCCAAATAATTTTAAATTGAACATATCCTTAGAATTTCCAATACATAGTCTCACGCGCTGGAGATAAAATGGTTTTTTCCAAGGAGGTTAGAATAGAAGGAGGGAAGGTTCAACTCAAACGGTGAAGCTTGGCGGCCATGTTCCTGTTCTCGCTGTGGCTTGTGCAAGGAAATCTGTAATTGCAATATTTTTTTTTTTTCTTTTCTTTTTGAAGCATGTTAGCTTGTGTTGTATATGGATGCACAAACAGATTTTTGAAAAAGATTCCTGGGATTACTTTTCACGCGTAAGTATTGATTTTCTTTTTTTTTATGTAATTTGGTAACTATGGTAAAAAATATCACAATGTCATGTTTTCTTTCCAGATGTAAAAAAAGAGACTTAATAATAATCAAAATATGTTAAATACATTTTAATGTTTCTGTTTATAGCTGGTATCTCTGTTCCTTAATATACAATGATGTATGCTAGGATTTAAACTGTATAATTTGAACGTATTAGGTAATTCGTTTGATAATTTTCATGAAAAGTAAGACACCAATTGTTACTATTTTTATGAATTTTAAAGGTGTTAAATAAAGTAATGCTTTTCTTTATGCATTAATTATTATTCATTTTAAAGTTTTTTGAACTCTTAAGAATATAATTTGTGCATTTGATCAAGATAAACTAACTTTTCTGTAATTAAAATGTTTTTGCATAAATTTACAAATTTGTGGGCAGTATAGCGATAAAAGTAAGTAAAATATTTACACAACTGAACATATGGAAAGATGTATTCAAAAATATAGGTATATTTCTCTAATTTAGCTTAATTCAAGGCAATTTCTTTGAGATTCATAAATATGAAACGCGCATAAACTGAAATCACTGAATTCACATAAATATGTTTTGTTTTATTAATATTTGTTTTCTTCTTGTTATAAGGTTGTTAGTTGTAAAAAGAATCTAAAACTTTCATTTAAAAAAAATGCAACCTGTGACTATTTTTTTAGATAATTATCTGCTATTAATTTCAGGTTAAATATATTTTAAATGATTCTTGAATAAATTACAATATTGTGAATAAATCAGAAATTTCACTTCTTAAAGGAAAAACTGGAAAGTACACCCAACAGGTTGCCAATAAAACCTAAACAAATTCTATTTTTAAAGGCTTTAATGTTATGCACATGCATTTAGATTTCGAACTATTCCTTAATGATTTTCTGAACGTAGTAAATTGCGGATATCATCTTTATAACTTAGAAACAAAAAACTAACAATAGCGAAGTATTTCATTATAAATTTTACATATTTTTAGTGGAAAATACATGCACGGAACAGCTTAAAAACACGTACGTTTCACTGCCGTAATGCAATGTTTTGAAGTTACAAACATGGACGCCACTTGTTCGGTGGAGTTTCATTCCCCGATAGTGGAGGAAACTGTGAACCCTTCCTCCTTATATTCTAACCTCCTTGGTTTTTTCTGTACAATGTTGCCATTCTCGCTTTGAGATTCTTGAGTTTGTGAATCAAAAATTCGTTAAAGTTTTACGTAATATGAAATCGATAATAAAACAAATTCCAAAATTGGGCTTCCAGATACCCATATTTGGGTGGAAACGTGCGTTATTAAAAATTGGATGGCTCTAGGTACCGTTGTTTTATCACAATACGAGGAACATATATTTATTTATGCAGATTCCTCATTATTTAATTTCTTTAAATATAAGACAGGGCGATAATATTTGGTGGCAACCATTTGAAAAGTGAATCGGACATTTATAGTGAACCAACGCAAAATGCCAAAACGAAAATAATAGTCCTTCAGGGCAAATTGCCCCTTTGGACTAATGAGAATATGATAGCTAAAATAAATTTTGCAGATCAGGTCTCATTCACTAGCATTTTGTAACAAAAGTACTGGTTTTTGAAGCAATTATTTTTTTAATTTTTTATTTCATACTCTGTTCCATCAATCTCAATGTCGTTTTCTTCCACTTATCACTTCCGCATCTTGTATTATCTAGTATTTTCCTCGGTATTTTATTTAATATTTTATTTCCTCGGTACTAACTAATTATTTCCATATAAAGACGCATCTGTTTTTCCTTGCACGATTGGTAAACAAAAACAGCTTTCTGATTCAAGAAATAATTTATTAAAAATAACTGGGTGAACGAACTAATCTTTTTTATATTTCTGGGTATTAAAAAATTAAAAAAAAAAAATATGGAATCTTAAAAAATATCAACTCTTGAGAATTCTGGTTTGAAATTTTCTGGTAAATTTCAAAGTTTCACGCGATCATATTCGAATACAATCGATATTTAATACGGTTTGGTTTAGAAAGGTTCTAATTCTCTTTTATTCGATTTGTTTTAACGTAGTGAGGCCCACCAGCGGCCGAGCGGTAAAGTCGCTGAACACTGGTAGTTCGGTCCGAGGTTCGAATCCCGCGAACGGGCTGGCTGCATGGGCGTTTTCGTGGTTTTCCCCATGTGTAACGTGTATACGAGCCAGTTTCCCTTAGAAAGTCCTCCACGAAAGGCATCCCTTCCCTTAGGCAGATAGCCCTAGTGTGCTTTGCCGTATTCTCAATGCACACACACACAAAAAAAATTAATGTAGTGCAATTCAGAATGATACATATTTAGAAATTTAGGGATTTAATTCTTAATATTATCCTTTCTCCAAAAAAGAATACTTGTAATCGACGGGGCGCTTACAGAAGATTTTTTAAATTGCTTGGTGAATATACACATTTTTATTCAATAAACTTCCTGGAGTGAATATTGCATTATGAAATTTTAATTTAAACTCACTTAAAAAATAGCTGTTAGTTGATTATGGAGAGAGAAATATAAATTAAAATGGATAGATAGTAAGAGATGGTGTTTAATGAACCTTGTATTGTTAAGAATGATTTTGAAAGTCCTGATGGTTCAGGAACCGGTAATATTTCTTTTGGTACTTCTTTTCATTTTATGAAATATAAATGCCCACAATTTGCCAAGCAGTAAGACCCCTGAGTGCTGATAATTGGACCCGAGTTCAAAACTCATCGATCATTCCAGTTGGATGGATGCTTTTGTGGTTTTTCCCATGTGCAAAGAAATTGCTCCAAATTCTCTGAAAGAAACCTCCATGAAACCTTCCCTTACGCATATATCCTTCGTGTACTTTGCCTTATTAAAAAGAACTAAACATCCTGCAAATACATTTTGCTATATGGTGTGCACTGTGATTTTAATATTTTTTAATGTTTTCTGAACAGATTTAATTTCTTTTATCTTATTTCTTCGATTTTTTTATTGGTTTTTGTCACTTTTTCTAACAATTTTAACATGATATAAATTAAAAACCTTAAATCTGAAATAAGTAAACTCAAAACACTTCCATTTATTATTTAGTTCATTCGCACTGAGTTTTTATTTCATTTAAACTCATATTTATAGTAAGAGAAGGAAACCTCAGATTGCAAGAAGCAGTGTGTAGTCAAAAACTTGGGAAATGTGCAGGCTAAGAAAAGAGAAAAAATTAACAGTAATGATAATTAAAAAAATATCGCATGCATCACAAATCTTTACTATATCTAAAACACTAAAAATTCATTTAAGAAGTTTTTTTTTAGTTCATTGAAGAGAATTTCTGAATTATTTTAAAAAAATAAAAAATATTAAGTAGAAATCAACAAAAATCTGGAAAAAGGCAGTGTTACAAGTCATAATCATTGGGAATATTTTGTTTTGCATTGCTACATATAATACGGTGAATCATCATCTTGTAAGAATTTTGTATCTATATTTGTTTATGTTCTAAAGAATATTGCTAACTTTCAGAGGTTGTAGTAGAAAGTGAATTTACTATATTCTCTCTCACCGCTCGCTCTTGGAGTTTTCCTTTTTTGCACTCAATTAAACATCATTATTCCAAGAATTCGTTTATTGAAAAAAAAATTGAAAATCTGTTGCTTTTTAAATCTTTCAGCATTAAATTTTTCCTGTAAAAAATAGCTTGTGTAATTTTTCCTTTGCCATGTATCTCTTTATTTCGGCCATGTAATTATTTTTACTTTCAATTTCTTCTGCATCATATGATAATAATTTTTATCATATCCATAGCAATTTTATTTACTGAAAATATCGCGCTTGTTCCCAGCCCACGGGGGTGAGCGGCCTCGCATTCGAAGCAGCGTCGATGAATACAAACTTCTTAAGTGTTTTCTTACATCCTTATAATGTTTGGTATAGCATAACATTTTACTCACATCCCACCGATACGCTACGTGGCCAGAATAAGATCCCAGATTTTGTCTCCTTTCCTTTTCCTTTATCTTCCTCTCGCATGCATATTGATAACAGCCTTTGTTTGCCTTTGAACGCTTTTGGTTAGAAGGAACTACATCGTGGAGATAATTTTTTGCAGGTTTTATTGGATTGAGAGATATTTTCTTGCTCTTTAAGCGACTTCAAATTTCTTTATCTTGTGTTTCAGACTTAAAGACCAACTGTTATTTACATTTCATATTAGAATTTAAGATTCTTGTTCTCAGCAGAATTACATTATTTTTTGCTGATTTTGGAACTAAATTTCAGTTTGAATGAACCATATATAAGGGGATCACCAATGATTCTATATGAGTCTCTTATACATATCGTGGTTTTTGAAAGTTATTTTAAACACTGATTTTCAGTGGGGATTGCTGTGACAGAGTCTGTTGCAATAATTTTGCGTTTGGCCAAGTAACCGTAAAGTCATTTCACTTATGTAACATAATGATGTACTTATAAAGAATTATCAAATTCTCTCGTGCGTGCTGTCGTAAGGTAAATGAATGTCCACCTAGCATGTGGAAGCTGCATGGTTCTAAGTTGTTTCTTACAGTTTTACTCAAAGACCGAAAAGTTCTGCAGCCGAGTTCTGGTAACATCCCTCTATAGGCGGTGCTGGTTCTAATGGTCTTTGGTTGAATTAAAGTCTATATTCAATGTTTACACTTTTGAGAAAATCAGACATAAAGCCGAAACCTTGTGAATAATTGTGTCAAAGTTTTGTGAATTTATGTAATTGAAGAAATAAATTTTATTTAGAAAATTTTTAAACATAAAATTTATTTCTCACGAAAGTTTTAAATTGCTCCAAAATTATCTTTGTTATTTACATATAATGCCGTCGATCGTAAAAGCAGGTTATCATCGAATTTTAAACGTTGTCGAAGATCCCGCGAAATCTGCACATGTGGTTTTGTGGAACTTTGAAAAACTGACACATTTTTCTTCAATATACAATCAGTTTTTCGACCTGTTTCTTAAAAAACTTTCGTTGGTTTCTATTATGCCCTTCAATTTTACCGGAAGCTCTGTTTAGAATGCTATGAGTAAAAATGTTACGCAGATAAATGTCCCAATTTATTACAGTCAAAAGTCTTTAATCCGGACTCGTTGGGACTTCAGCGATTCCGGATTATCGATTTTTCCGGATTATAGATCATCAGTTTAAATCTGGTAAGATCGCATGCAGAAATTATAAAATTAAAAATATGAAACCGTAATTTATAAAATAATGAGAAATTATGATCTAAAGGGTATCAAAATTTACAAAAAAAGAAGCTTAATATTTATTTGTTTACTTTATTAAACATTTCTTTCAACGCGCGCATGCGTAAAGCACACATTACGCATAGTCGAAATTAGAAAATTGCAACCAGAAAACTATTTGATTTGTATTCGTGATACTTATAATGACGAGGAATTTGATTTAAATCATATCAAAGACGGAGTAGATCGAGATGAAATACAACATTTAGTAAGGAATTATAAGCCGACTAAAATAAAAACATCTGCCCTGAAGATAACGATAGTGCTGACAGATCAACTTCCAGTTCATTGCTCGCCGCGACGTACCCCCCCCCCCCCCCGCGCAGAGCAGCGTGAAATTGATAAACAGATTTCGGAACGGTTAGATAAACAATGAATATGCCTTTATTCATTTTTTGTAGCAATTCCACTTTTTGTTTGATGGACATCGAAACATACTTTCGTTTTGTAGATCCTTTGGGAGCTCCAGCATCGGAAATTCTGTTTGACATAATCGAAAGTTCAAGCTTACTTTTATAAAATTGCTCTTACAGTCTGCAAAAAATAATAAGCCGGATCCAATTCGAAGATTAAGGAACAACGCAATCATCTACATTAACTGTAATAGATAATTAGATAATTTTAGCTTATACCGTCCGTTATTAAACGCGCACGCGAAAACGTATTCTACGCTTGCGCAGACACATATGCAAGTCGTAAAGGTCTTGCGCGCACGCGTAAACGCCTATGCGCATGCGTCAACGCGGCGCATGCGCAGAAAGATTTTAGCTTTGAGGTCCGGATTATAGATCATTCCGGATTATGGGTGTCCGAATTAACGACTTATGACTGTATTAGTTTGTCGGCCATATTCAGCTGGCCGTATCGTGTCAATTAACATCCATCCTTTTATGATAGGATATCATAACTTGAAAATAGTCCGCTACTTGCTGTTCTTTATAAGACAGGCTTCAAATTTCAATAATTGTTTAAAAGTGAAAAAAAATTCTTGTTCATAAAAACAAAAGGTGTCTTATGAATTAGCTGGGGTTACATCAAACGAAAGCACAAATGTTATGAATGTGTTCTTATGTCCCGCTTATCTATAAATGGCGCCAAATCGCGCTGCTTGGCGACAATTTCACGGTCGGCGAGATAACACGTAATTGCCTGATCTTTAGTTTATCGTTTGTTATAAAGAATTCATTTTTGAATAGCAATTACGTTTTATCGTTTGTTATAAAGAATTCATTTTTGAATAACAATTACGTTTTCTTCGGATTATACGTTGCATCTGGTTAAGTTATATTACCAAGTTGATTAGTACATTTTTTTTTCACCTTTTGTTTTCAGTTTGTAGTTACGAAGAAAACTCTTTCTGCTTAGAAGGGATTTTAAGTAGTAAACTTTTTTCAAGATTTTAAATTATATATGAAAAGATTTATGTTGGATTTTGATGCAGAAGCTTCAAACTAAATTGCTTGTAAAAATGTTGAAAAATGTCTGATTTTACTGTATTTTTACTGACGTATTACAACTCAACAGTAAGTTGTGATAGATATTTATTTACATAACAGTAATGCTGTATAGATAATATTAAGAGTGTTACTTTTCCTGTTCACATGCGCATTAATTTTGTTTTGAAAAATCAGTAATTCATCAAATTCTTTGGAGGAGGGATTTATTCAGTTTTTTAAATAATTACCTCTTTTTGTGACATAAAATCAGAGTTTAAAAATTAAGAGAACTGCGTTATCTATAAAATCTGAATTATCAAAAAATGCTATTTAATATGCTATTTAATATGATTAATATTTATAGTATTAACAGTTTAACTTTGTATTACGTTACGAGTGAAATTATTTCAAATTGTACGCGCTTTTATTTAACTATGTTCCATTTTTTAGAAAACTATGATTGGTTGAAAATTGTAAATAATATTGTATGTAGGACATGCAAATTTGAGAATAAACTTATAAAAAAAAGGAATTCTCAAATACGATATAATTCCGTATTCCGACATTACAGACGATCACTTATCACCATTTAGATATAGTTAACTAGGTCTCGTTCTCGTTCTTTTTCTCAGCTATCCTTTGAATGGGAAGAATAAAGAATTAACTCATTTCTCTGTGAGATAATTAATTAAGGCTGTGTGCCCTAAGAGACAAGTTTCCTTCGTAGAGGACTTTTTAAAGAAAACTGGCTTGTATTCACGTTACTAAATATAAATAAAATATACGGAATATACGGAGAATATGGGAAATATACGCAAACTCCAAACTCCCATGCAGTCAGTTCATTCATCGGAATTTGAACCTTGGTTGAATTACTAGCATTCAGTAATTTTAGCCACTTCGCGGCTCTTATATTACTTATAACCCGAATCATCACATTTCCCTGAGTGTACTTTCGTGTTGTAAGTGTTTAGCACGTCCAATAATGATATAAAGGTGTGGTTCGAATCATGACGAGGGCACCGTCGATTTTTCATCCCTCTTGTTTCAGAAAATCCTATATCAGTGGTGTCGAAACTTTTTGGGGCCCCGTGCCATTCAGTTTAAGATATTAAATTAGAATTATTCATAAGTTACCTCAAAATGCTTAGATCTGAAAATTGGAATCTATTATTTTAATGAAAGTGTTAAAACTCACCGGCAGTCTGCGATAAATTTGAATTCGTTTAGCAAACATTAGTTGCTCCCACTCTGGCGTATTCTTTGCCATGTAACAAGTAATATGATTGGCTCAAGCAATTGAAACGTCTTAAATTGGATCAATAAATATGTATATCATTTCTCTGGAGATATGTGAAAATCTTATATCTAGGCTTAGGCCCTATGCCAGTGACATTATGCGATAAGTTCAAGAAGAGACTAAAACACTTATTTAAATTACATAGTATCATTTTATACTGATTTTTGAATAAGGAAGTAATATTTTTGTCGCGTGCCGGCTGATGAGGTTCTTCGTGCCGACTGTGGCACGCGTGCCGTAGTGGCCCTGGAGTGCCTTGCCACGTAGGAAACACGAAGTGTTTTTACTAAAATGGAAAAATTTTCGGTGCCACTCATTTTTTTGGCAGCGCATTTTGTTAATATCTCTGGAGGATTTTCCGACAATATCATTAAAATATATACAGTGTTTTTAATGCATATATTGTTTTATATAATAAACTCACTTCTTTGAGTAATGATAGTGTCAAACCACAAGATAAATTTCATAATTGTTTTACGATTTAAACTGCTATTCAGATCAAATCACATTTTTGGCTAAACGGTGGCCGAGGGGCTGGGACAGCTGAAATTTGATTGTTCGACCTGGGTTCGAACCCCAGAGAATAAGTTAGATTCATGAATATTTTCGTGTCATTAACGTGAATGCGAGCCAGTTTCCCTTAGGAAGACATTAATGCAGTCATCTCTTCCATTTAGACAAATAGCCCTGGAGTGCCTTGCCATTTTTTATTAAATAACAAACAAATCACATTTTTATTATGTGATCCTTCTGCATTCGAAACATTTTTCAAAATGTCTGCGATGACTCCTTATAGTATCTAGTGTTCTTTACAGAGTTCACGACACATGTGTTTTATAAGGGAAATAAATAAAAAAGAACATCTTAAGTTTAATTATTATCTGCAATAATAAGAATAATTCTTTTAAGATTATGACGTTGTTTGACAACAGCATCATTCACGTAGATGCCATGTATAATGAAAAAATACCGCTCTTTTTGCTATGACTCTGCGTATTTAATGTACTGATTATGCATTACATGAAACCTTATTATCGTGCAATCATTACTTCAAAAATTTTTCTTATTAATGTATTTGAATGTGAGGATATTATTGTTGTCTGAACCATCTGTGCTAATTCCATCTTCTCGAATAAGAGTTCGAAAGAAAGGCTGAAGTATATACAACGAAATATGTACGAAACATAACCTCACATAATACGCTTTATTTACATTCGCAGCTGCGAGCAATGGAAGGTTAAAACACATCGTTGCTATTTTGGAACATTGCCAAAGCTATGAAGATCGAAAAACAGCATTTTTTCTAACATGTTTTAACATCTGTATACGTGAAGGTGATTTTAACAGTCAAGGTATACAAAAAATTATAGTAGTAACTCAGTGAGGAATCACATGATAAAACCAATGACTCATAATTAATGAAATTCAATCTTTATTTGGCAACGATTTCAAATGAAAGGCTTAATACAAAGACACACTCTCTTTCTTTTTCTTCTTCATCAGCAAATTGTCTCTTTTTTATTTCAGTACTATAGGAACAAACTGCTATTTTGTTTCTCTCGAAGAACAGAATCATTTCTTTTGAAATGAGTTGAAGCAAATACTTTTTTATTTAAAATGCTTCAGAAGTCCTCAACAGAGGCATCTTTCCGTCGCGTATTTTGACACGGTTAAGTAAACTACCACAGCGCGTTAATAGTGCGAAGAATTATTCCACCCCCCTTCCCTTGTGTTTAGAATTAAGGCGTGGAGTTGTTCTTTAAGTTGTGGAGAATAACAGGAATTACGCATTTCAACGTACGTGCTCTGGTGCTGTAAATGGTTAATGCATCCAGTTAGCAACTGGAGAATCCGACGTTGAATTCCGACGTAATTGATTTTTTATGTTTTCTGTACAGAAAAACATGCCACAAAAAACTTAGTAGTCCAACAGTTGTATCTACTGGAAATGAGAAAATGTATTATTCATTGATGAGAATAGATTCATTTTACAAATATATTTAATTAATTCTAAAATGACTACCACATTTCCAGATTATTTTAATTTTTTGTAAAGGCCTAGAGACATGACATTCAATATCGAAATTTATTTATGTTTTCAGAAACACTGGTTACTTTTAGAAGTGAAAGGTGGTCGTCACGAGAGGTTTTGTTTTGTATTCTTGGAGGATAATTTAGCTAGTGACAATGTTGCGTATGGCATAATCAAATAAAAGTTCAGAAATGCAACTTCGTTTGTGAAATAAGGATTTCAAGAAGAATATACATCAGTATCACGCCTTTACGTTTAATCACTAGGGCCAACAAGCACGTTTCAATTTCAGATACCAAAATGATATTCTCGATTCTTATAATTCACTTTAGATTTTGAACTAATATTTTCAGAGATGAAGTTGGTCGAGAATTCTTGTTATGTTGACAGAGCCAAGCTTGTATAACAGATATGGTTATTTGAATGTCTAGAAAGCGAGAATATTGTGCATGCTTGCTGTCCAGTGCGGTCAGTGGACCGTAATAATGAGGCACTTTGGGATGATACATTTGTTGCTCGTTGCTTTCCAACAAACCCAAAGGATTTACGGTTAAGATGTTCGAGTGAGTGGAGTTTAATCTTTCGGATAAATTAGCTGTAATCATAATTAACAATGCAAATACTGTTTATTAGCATAACGTTCTCTACCGAAAGCGATATTTTATACGGATTTATATATACTTATTATTCACAATATTTGTTAATTTGCTTCACACTGCCGATCAATATATTAAATTATATCGAAAGAGATTTGCGGCTAAGTAACTGTTAAGTGTTGCTCATAAAGCCGAGGTTTGAGTTTACAAACTGAATCAATTAACCAATTACTGTGGTAAGTTTTGCCAAATACATCTTTCAGAAGGAAAATATATTAAATTAAGATTTTTGTACTTTTACTACATTGAGATATAGTTATCTGCGCAATTTATTTCGCATTAAATTTTTTAAACGTTTTATATAGTTCTTCGGTTTTGTGATGACCCAGTTTCTGGCCTGTTCATGGCATAAAGTTATTCCAGTTTTCCTTTTTAATCGTAGTAAATATCTTGGGAAATTCCTCGCAGTTAGTAGTCCTCTTTTCTTGAGCTGCAACACAGACCGTTTCTTGGTCTCATGTTTTCTACAGACAGTCTTAAGAAGGAGTCTTGAAGGCGTTTGAAAGATAATGTTACTATAAGCTAGAGATTTTATAAATTCTTACATTCAGTTCAGTCTGTTATGCAGCGGTGGCATGAATATTACTCAAGGGTACAGCAAAGGCTCCCATTTGACATCGCGAATCTCAGCAAAGAATTTCATATCCTGTTACGAGGCCATCCTGTTTTTGTCTGCCTTGATGTCCATGCTGTTTCAAAGGATCTCCAAAAGAGAAAATCTATGAAACCAGTATGAAGATTCTTAAAAAAGGCTGTTATGTTTTTATGCCTTTGACTTTACAGCAGTATTCTCTATATTTCGAAACTTATAACAAGTTGTTTTCACAGAGAAGTTCTGAACTTAGAAGCGGAGAGTTTGCACAATTCTGGGCCGCTATGCTTGTTCCGTTAGCCTATCATACATTTATTTTCCATCTGACGTCACGAATAATGCTTTTGCATAAATTATAAAGTCTTTGTTTTAATCCTGAAGGATAAAATGAAGACTATATTTTTATATTTTGTTCTTTGTTAACTTTGCTTTAAACATACCATAACGAGACTGTCAGAAACTTGCAGCAAGATTATATCTTGCTCACAAAACATTACTGAATATCTGTCATAGATTGTTCATAATGAACTAAAGTAAGTTGATCATTTGATCAATAACCATCAGATCACACTGTTATTCTACTTGATAATTCCTTTCTTTGAAAGCATTAGATATGTATAAGCTTCTGAGAAAAAACAATTAATACATAAAAGCAAAACCATATTACGTGACTTTTTTTATAATTCTCAATAACGAGATATATTATGTAACAGTTTGCTGCTCTAGATTATTTGCAAGGCTTTTATACATCAGCGGTTCTCAATCTTTTGAATAACGCGTACTTTCTAAGTAAAAATTGAAAAACTTTAGTATCACAACTACATTTTACAATTATTATTTCTCAATAGAAGTATTTCTATTGCAAACGGCAATATATGTTACGGTGAAACACCGAAATCTGGAGAATGTCGACTTTCACCGGTGCATGTCAACATTCACATAGTCTCTTGGTGTATGTCCGAAATATTTTCCAAATACTCTTATTTCTGACTTACACCGGTCAATGTCGACATTCACCATGTACTAATGGTGAATGTTGAACATATAACAATATTAAATTTTCTTCTCCGTAATTCAGTCGCGAACAAACGCACTTGAGACTTGAAATAAGAACTTAAGAACATGAGAACCTAAAACACACCATACATTCAAAATGAGAAAGGAAAATAATAGAAGTTAAAAACTTACTTAATTATACAGTACGTTCTGAACGAGAAAATAAAATAACAGTAGTAATAAAGAATTTACTAAATTATGTGATTCAAATCTTATTTATTGCAACAACTTAAACTATTATGGCACTTTATGACCTCTCTTTTCGACTTTCACCAGAGCATATCTGTGATTGTCGACATACACCGGTGAGGGTCCGAATATACAAGAATGTAGTGAAATATTCGGTCTTTCACCAACGTATTTGGTGAATGTTGATATTCTCCGGTGAAAGTCGACATTCTCCAATTTCGGTCTTTCACGGTAACATATGTTATTGCGATTTGCAAAGCCTATTGGCTATTAGTATTAAATATTTACACATAAGAAACATTAGATTAAAAATTTATTACCATTTTAATTATTAAGTTTAATTCCAAAATTTAGTTCGAAATTTAGGCTTGTTTAAGAGAGATCAATTTCTTTATGTTTGGTCTTATTTCACTTTGTTTTAAGCGTAAATTAGAATTCATTTTTAATTTTGTTCTGTATTTATTTTTCTAATATAACATGGAAGAATATCTTTGTTCACACAAACAGGTTGTACAAAAGGCAATAAAAATTTAACAGCTTTATTTGAAATGCCTTTAAATTCTTTTTTTCGGTTCAGCTAAAAGTTGATAAGTGAGTTATTTTTGAAATCTTCAGTTAGTTTGGATCTCAGGAAATTTCTATCAATTGCTCTTTTTATTCACGAGAGTTTTGAATTTAATAGTTAAAAATACTTTGTTTCTTTGCATACCACGTATTTTTTTCTTGTGTACCACCGGCTGAGAATCGCTGATTTACATTATTTGAATTTTCTCTGAAGTAATAGTTTTATAACATTGAAGATAATAAACTAAAGCGAAGCTTTTAATTCAGATGTATTTCGTAACTGATATTTTAGTGTGAGAAATAGTATTCGATTTTATGAACAATTTCTTTATATGAAGTATATATTTTATGGATAATTCTTCATATAAAGCTGTACAATATTCTGACATAAAGATATCAGTATCTTAGTAAACTGAAGTAAAACATGGCATGTTATGTAACGACTAACATTGCCAAGGCATTGCGTCATCGCTGAGGTTACTGTTCCACAAATGAATTTGAAAAAAAATAAAGAACGCAGAGGTTTTTCTGCCAAGCCTGTTCGTTACTGTCGACGCCCATAGCCGTCCACGCGAACAAAGATCTGGCTAACTTTGTTGATTGTTTCTTGCATAAGACGATCATGTTACTATTTCCGAAGTATGATGCAATTTCTCTTTGGATATTTATTGTAGATGAAAAGATACTGAAAAGAAATAATGTATCTTCTTTGGAATGCTATGAAAATACTCTATTGCAAGGAATAGTTTGCTGTACTAAATTTTATAAAAAATAAAGTAAGTTAAAATCGAGCTATCATATGTTTTTACTAAGTGTTGAAATTTTATAATGCCATTAATTAATGAATATATGCTTTATCAAAAAATATTACTTTTTAATTTACTATGTTCATTTTTTAGCAACCAATAATTATAATAATGATACATTTTCATTTAGGACACTAAATTTCGCATAGGGTCTATTATCAATAATATTTGGAACGCTGGACCTTTCATGGTGAACACCATCCTAACACGGCCACATTTAAAAGTGAGTGGCATACTTCTTGAGGACGCAAATAAATACCGGTATTGAATATTACGTCTCTGAGACGACTGAACATTACGTCACCGCCACAGAAGATGGAAATCATCTGTAGCAATCGGATTGACTTGGAGAGAGTCCACTGCATTAGTGTAATTATTACGACTAATATGCTTAATAATTAAAATTACTTAATAATGGCAAAACAGGCAAAGGAAGCATTATACAGTTAGCATATTTAACGTGTTGGATTACCAGTGTTTCGTGGCTTTAAAGATTTAATCACTGAAGTCCTCAATAAACCAAGCAAAAACAGAAGGACAGATTTCATTTAAAATACCTCAAAAGTCAAGCGGTTTCTATGCACTAAATTAACGAAGTAGTAAGTGGTTTTGAGTTTTTGTTTAAGTATGAGACTTAGTTGATCCAATCTTGATGTAGTGACTTGAGTAATAGTAGTACTCTAACTGCACGTTCTGGGAGGATTCAAAACAGAACAGAAGAAACCATATTTTGCTGAGTTAATGGAACAGACAGCTGGATTGCCTTGATTTGTACTTGAAGACAAAGACATTGCTCGACCAAGACAAAGTGACCAAAGTGTTGCTACTGGCGAGCTACGTATGTGTCGAATGTTCATGTATTTGACACAGCATTTTTATGTTATTTCCAAATTTAAGTTTCCCTTATAGATCCCGTAGTATCTCGCCAGCAGCCATTTAAATTTTACATATAAAAAATAACCTTAATAAATAACCTAATAGCCACACAATTAAGGGGCTTGACGCTCCAAGCCATACAGTGGAACCTGTGATAGTGAGATTATATATCATACTAAATAGTAAATTCTTTGTGATAAGTGGCAACCGCTTTTATAGATTATGAAAGGGATCGCCCCGAGAATTAACAGCCACTTATTGTAAAACAGATAGCTAAAGGTGTCATAAGTGGAAGGTTATTTATGCCGCACTTGAAGAATTTCACTCTATGAAGATGATATAAGGTATTTCTGCCGCCTTCCTAGCGTGCCTTCGTGGTGTAGTGGTCCTGCACGCTGGGCCGGTATTCCAAAGGTCCATGGTTCGATTCCCGGCGAAAACAGTTGGTAATTTTTCATCTCTCCGGCTTCCAAAAAAAACCTAATGTCTCTACAGTGGCGCCCGAACTGAAAGGGTGATGGATGATGATTCTCCTCACCCAGGATTTGGCGATTGGTTTCCCTAAAATCCCCAGTCGCCCTTTAAAAGCGGGAGTATATAAGGTATTTCTCCCGCCTTCCTAGCGTGCCTTCGTGGTGTAGTGGTTCTGCACACTGGGCCGGTATTCTAGAGGTATGTGGTTCAATTCCTGGAGAAGGGGTTGCTAATTTTTCATCTTACCTGCTTTAAAAAAAAAAAAAAAAAAAACTTCTAATGTCTCTACAGTAGCGCCCGAACTAAAAGGGTGTTGGATGATGATTTTCCTGACCCAGGATTTGGCGATTTGGTCCCCTAAAAACCCCAGTCGCCCTTTAAAAGGGGGAGTACATAAAGCATTTCTCCCGCCTTCCTAGTGTGCCTTCGTGGTGTAGTGGCTCTGCACGCTAGGCCGGTATTCCACAGGTCCGTGGTTCGATTTCCGGCGAAGGCGGTTGGTAATTTTTCATCCCTCCGGCTTCCCCCCCCCGAAAAAAAAAAAAAAAAAAAAAAAAAAAACCTAATGTGTCTACAATGATAAAAATTTTAGTCATCTGATAGATAAATCAAGCATTAAAGCATTTCTGGAATGAAAAATTGTCTATGCCAAAAAGTATTATAATCCCTTATTAAAAGACTGGGGGTAATTAAGAGATTTGAAGCACATTTTGCGTTCCAATATATCTATCTATTCTATGATTTTGATGCGTGAGAACTGATGGTGTTTTCACGCCGTACGGCCATCTCAGGCCACCGTTTCAGAAACTTCTAAAAAACACGTTTTCGAAGACCTAGGAACTGTTTTTCTGGAAGCCCAGAAATGCTAACTCTTTCACTTGAGCTAAAGTATGTATAGGAAGCTGTGTCGGAGCTGAAATTTAGATCAAACTTATGTAAGAATCATGCGAGTGTTTTGCTAATTGTCGTCTTGCTCAGAGATTGCTACTTTAGAATTTGCTCTGCAAGAGATTTTTGTGATCTGTGATATTCCTCGCTAAGGGGAATTTTGCCTTATCTCCATTTTTATCTTTGGTCTGTTTACAGCTTTTTGTAAGAGCTGTTATTCATCTCAATAATAAGTCTTCTTGTTTTTCTAGACAACATTTAAGGCTAATCTTTGGAATATGGTAACAGGTAGTTTGGTGATATTTTGGTAAGGCGATAAAGGTTACTAGCTAGGACTTTAGCAGTGTACATGGATACTTTAGCAGTGTACAAGTCAAGAGTGTGCGCAATGCCATTTTTGTGCAATTCTGGGATTTTTTTTAAGTGAAAATAGGTCGACGTGTACATGGATACCGTGTATGTGCAATTCTTAAAAACGCGGCAAGCAGTTTGCGATTCTGCACTTTCTCCCAATTTCGCACCTAATCTTTGTCATGATTAAGCACTTTTGTTCCATGAAAGTTCTAGCATAAGCGTAATTCGGCTAGCAGATTGCTGGAAAAAAAAAGTGTTGAGTAAAAAAAAAAAAAAAAAAAAAAAAAAAAAAAAAAAAAAGAAGAAGAAGAAGAAATGCCTTTACTTTGTGAAAACAAAATGGCGTTCAAACAAAAACTAGCAGGTTGCTGTAGCAGGGTTGGTCGCCAAATTTTCGCTAAAAAATCGCCAAGTTACCATAATCGGAAGATTAACCAAATTTAATTATTAATTTAATTATTTTAAAAGATCGCTGGGCGATCCTGTATCGCGCATCAGTATCAAGAACCTTTTCATTTGCATTAACTATATTTAAGTTGCACAATTAATTTTCTTTCACTATTAGACAGTAAAATGTGTTGCTTCACTTACTAAATTTTCATGTAGAGAAAAGCAGTGGAAGTAACTATATATATTACAACAAAGAAAGCAGATATTAAGTTTTATCCCAATATATTAGATATTTTATATATTTCAAGTAATAAAGATATCATCATATAGTAACAGCATTACGAAAGTAGCTTTGTTCAGAGGCACCTATTTAATGTATTGATTTTTAACTTTTAATTATTTTCCCCTTTTAATTTCGTTCAAACAGACGTAAGTTCTCTAATTTTACAGTCAACTGAATATTATTCCAACAAGATTGTTAAATAATTTGCTGAAAAAGAAAAACAGTGGACCCTGTAAAATCTTGTCTTTTCTTCACATTATATTGCGCTTGAATAATTCAGATTCATGAAATAGCGGAAATACGTGTATGGAAATTTTATTTGATTAGTCTTTCATCTTTTTTCTTTTTCTTATTTATTTCGCTGTCTCTTCGTTTTTACTCATTTCACCATTTTTAATGCAAAACCTTTATCCCAATAAAATGATTTTGAATAAATTTATTTTTCTATACTTTTTTAAAATAAATTCTGTCTTTTGAAATTAAATATGAATCATTGAGAATGATTGCAGAAATGAATAAATTCAACTTATTTTTCAACTTATTTTATATTTTTCTTTAAATTAGTGAAACGGCAATTTACACTCATGTCCATAAATTAAGGATAATTCGGAGTCACGCGGAAATCGAATTCTAAAATAAATATATCACCTGTAAAATCACTACACACATCTTCAAGAATCATATGCCAATTTCAGGAAGTAACCAGATGACACCGATGGTACGTCACAATGACGAGAGCGTAAGAGAGTGATTGATATATAAGGAATACAGGCAAAGAAGTAAAATTGTTCGCAGGCGCTTTATAAGCATTTCGGTGCAATAACCGAATAGTTATGACA
This sequence comes from Stegodyphus dumicola, assembly GCF_044657685.1. Classification (NCBI taxonomy): domain Eukaryota; kingdom Metazoa; phylum Arthropoda; class Arachnida; order Araneae; family Eresidae; genus Stegodyphus; species Stegodyphus dumicola. Next base: position 34,383,683 of record NC_140772.1, read on the forward strand.
CAAAGGACGCATTTGGAGGATTTTTTACGTGGTAAAATTACCGGCCGTCTGGAATGGGGGCGTACCCAACTGGAAGTATCAGACGAACTTTGAATTGCCCAGAGTGTCATCTCCAGGCTTTGGCAACGATTCCAAGATGATGGTAATGTGAGTAGACGTTACAGCACAGGTCGCCCCAGAGTTACGACGCCGAATGAGGACCGGTATTTGGCAGTTACTGCCAAAAGAAACAGGTGGAGCACAGCCTCAGACCTGTCTCGTCAGCTCTCTTCGGCTACTGGTACGACAATTTCACGGCAGACCGTGTACAGACGCTTAGGGCAGATTGGTCTATATGCTCGTAGACCTGTCAGATGCGTTCCACTTACTGCAACTTACTGTCGCCTGCGGTTAGCCTGGAGTAGAGAGCATGCATTGTGGACACCGCAACAGTGGGCTTGTGTGATGTTTTCCGACGAGTCCAGGTTTAGCTTGCAGTCTGATTCTCGCCGGACTTTCATATGGAGAGCTCCAGGTATCAGTTACCACCAAGAAAACATCATTGAACGACACCGTTACGGTGGTGCAGGATTGCTCGTTTGAGGTGGAATTATTCTGGGTTTCAGAACTGACCTGCATGTTCAAATTGGAACCATGACAAGCCAAATCTATCGGGACGTCATTCTGGAACAACATGTACGTTTGTTTCGGGGCACCATGGCGAACAATTTGTGTTTATGGATAACAACACTCTTCCTCACCGTGCAAATATCGTAAACGAATGCCTTCAATCGGAGGATATCACCCGTATGGACTGTCCAACATTCTCACCGGACTTGAATCCAGTAGAGCACGTGTGGGACATGCTTGGCCGACGAGTTGCAGCCCGTCAACCTCCTCCTACATGTCTACCGGAAATTCGGAGAGCATTGCTTTTTGAGTGGTGTAATATGTCCCAAGATCAGATCGATAATTTGATACTCAGCATGCCTAGGCGTTGTACGGACTTTATTACATCGTGTGGGAGACATACAATGTATTAACAATCATACCAACCATGTAATATTGGTTTTTTGTAAATAGGTTTTTTTTTTGTAATTTGCTCCAGGGAGAAAAATCGCTAATTTTTTTAATAATATCAAACATATAGCATATTTTTTGCTCTTTATCTTTTGTTTAATAAATAAGCTTTACAAATAAGTGAAATTTGTTTTGCTTCTAACTCTTCCTTTGCCTGGTTTTGCATTATCCTTAATTTATGGACATGAGTGTATTATATATCACTACTTTCTTGCTGGAGGCATGTTTGATTTGGTATATGAACCATTTGATAAAATTCTGATACGAAGAGCTTGGAAAAGCTATAAGCGTTACAGGTAGTGTAGAATAAAACAGAAGGGTAACTTAGTATCGCTTTGCCATATAAAAAACTAGAATGAATTCTGTACTTTTATGCTCCCCAATACTCTCATGCATCAGAAACTATGAAGATGAAAGCATCTGAAAACAGACGTCGAAATTAGTTAGATGCTATTCTGAAATCGAAAACTCTTTGTCCCGTTATGAGGGCGAACCTAGGCTTGAAATTTTGGCTAAGTCCTTCCTATGTTGCACTAAGGAGACTATATGGTATATATGGACTTAACTTTAAATCTCATATTCACTGAAGCAGGATTCTTGTTGACAGAACGACTTATGATCGCTATGTCGTCGGTTGCGCTAGGCAGATACGCAGTTATATATATGACTTTTTAATGTATTTTCTCCTTCCTTGCCGCGTGTTTTCGTGGTGGAACTGCAAGCACGTCCGGCTAGCAATCCAGAGGTTTAGAGCTCAAATCGTGATGAAATTACGGTTTATTTCACATTTCTTCTGTTCCAAAAATATAATACACTCCGACCGAGCCAAAGTGGACGATAATTCGTCGACATCGGGATTTGACGATTAGGTCCCCGCTTCTACAGTGGCCCTTTAATTGGAGGAGAAAGCAAAATATTTTCTTCCTTTTTACTCCGCGTGCTTTCGAGGTGTAACTGGAAATACGTCTTACTAGCAGTCGGTAGGTATAGACTTCAAGGACCGGCGAATGCAATACACATTTTTACGTCTCCTGCTTCGAAATAAAGTGCGTAATAGTGTCTAAAACTTAACATCGCAAATGCTTTTTTTTTATGTACCTTGAATCGCTGGTATAGTAGGTATCATATGACATCACTAAAAACCCTAAAGAAAGGGAACAAAGGCATAGCTTGAAATACGGAAAGAAAGTAAAGTTTACAACAGTTCTTTTTTTCTAAATTTCAAAGGGGCTTTTAATAATGCTTGTTGGCCATCTATCTTAAAAATTCTAAAAGATACTGGTATACCACATGATATATATAACCTGCTTAAAAGCTTCTTGAACGAGAGGACCGCTGAGCTTCAGCTTGGAACCGAAGCTAAGATTTATTCTCTGGAAAAAGGCTGTCGTCAAGGCTTTGTGTCCGCACCTACTCTTTGGAACATAATAATAAATTATCTTTTAAGGCATCTCGACGGTTGTTAAAAAACTGCATTTGCAGACGACTTATTTTTAATTTCCCAAGGAAAGACTTTGAATAATAGTCTTTTGAGAGTGCAAGAAGTGCTAGATTTTTATCTCTAATTGGGAGACTTCTCATAAATTCACTTTATGTCCTTCAAAAAGAAAAGGTATGATTGTTTCCAGAAATTTTGACGAACAAATTATTGCTCCTTTGATACACGATGACTTTCCGTTGGAATTTGTAGAAAGTGTTCAGTATCTTGGTGTCATTCTTGACCCAAACTTAACGTGGAAAAATCACATTGAATTCCTTTCTACCAAATATAAAAAAATATTAATGGCTTTCACCGAATCGTCAAAAATACATTTAGAGTAAGCTACTATGTCAAGAAACTCATGTATAAACAGGGTACTGTACCTTTCATTTCGTACGGCTGTCGTGCTTGGGAACATGTTTGTGCAAAGAAGATTAACAAAAGAAATCTCAGAAAGATTCAACGGAGAATTCTTCTTCGTATTATTAGTGGTTATAGAACCTTAAGCTATGAGGCTACTTTTGTTCTTGCAGGAGTTCCGCCAATTGATTTCGAAACTGAATATAAGAATAACGTTTCCGAGGCATCGGCAACCAATACTTTGGAAGACTGCTTCAATGGAAATATCCTCTTCCCTGATCCTCCTCACTCAGCTACTTTAGAGTCCATAAATTTCTGCGATTATATAGAGACTACTTAAATGAGATTTCATATGGTTTCTTTACAGATGGCAGCAAGATGAACAACAAGGTTGGAATTGCTTTTGTTCTCTTTGAAGTCCATTCTGAGGTTTGTTATACAACGTATACGGAATGAATGCAGAGTTTCGAGGCAGACTAGTGTCTCAGAAAAGGAAAACGCTTCATGGTTACTTTCAAGGTTTGCAGACGTAGGCATTGTGCTGGTTCCAGGAAAACTTAGCATTCATTTTGTTTCCAGTAAGAAGAACGAGGCGAGTTATTTCATCTCTGTAACTGAAGAAAAAAGTGAAAATCTATAAAACCGATTTTGTCGATTTGTGTTTAACTGTCGCTACTTTTTATTTCATAGCTGGCTGACTTCCATCCAAGCAACTGTGCAGTTGAATAAGATAAATTATTTCTCTTAGCATTGTATGAAATATGTAAAACGCAAGATTTCAATATTCGGGAAGACTTTTCCGAAATAAAAGCGCCTCTGCTATATAATTAATTACCTATTAGCTTAGTTTCATGTAACTGCTTTCTCTAAACTGCATACTTATGTTAAGTGTATCCTATATTTTGATTATTATTTTTAATGCTATGATCTTATTGTTTTTAATGTAGAAAAACTGTTTATTCCTCAATTTTCGTGCTGGTGCTCATAATGAATTGCCCATTACTTCTAAGCAGTAAAGAATAAAACGCAGTTTGTATTTTTAAAGCTTCCCCTGAGTTATTTCAGTGATTTTTAAAAATTGTTTAGATGCTACTCTTATCATGACCAAAGATCTGGTGCATCCCCAAAGTGAAATTGCCACATGATGTTTTGAAAAAACATTTATAATTTCTGACGACGTTTTGAAGCAGTTTTAATCTGTTGAAAAGCATATTTGCACTACAGAAATGGCAAAGCCATTTAAATAATAATGTTGTTTCCATAATATTATCCATTACTGAGACTCATAATGATTAGTTAATGAAATAAAATAACAAATAAAAATTTACTGTAAAATGCCGCAAAAAAGGTTTTAACACTTTTTGCAGTATTTTCTTGAAAATTAAAGAATAAAAAATAAATCCGAATACGAGCTTTTCTTATGAAAACATTTAGTCGTATTTTGGGAGTTGAGGTATGATGGATCCTCAGCATTCCATGTGAGAAGGTGCGCCTTCATGGTTCAACGTAGTTTTCAAAATCATGCTTTTTATTCATTTGAAATTTTCAAGCGCAAATTTCGCTGGACATTTAGTCTGTTGCTGCGTTTATTATTTAAATAAATAATAAAAATCTGAAAGCATTTAGAGTTTTTTAAACAAATTTTTCTTATATTCTTTCTTATATATTATTATATTACCCCCAAAGGATCTTTTTTTTTAACATTTTGTGCATTACCTTCATTTATTAAATATCACGTTCTTCGCACTTAAACCATAAAATTCAATCCAACAGTAATATCACAGAATATTTAAAAGAGCATATCTTTAGAATACACAGTCTCGTGTACTGGAGATAATTTTTTTTTCGTACAGTGTTGCCATTGTTCGCTTTGAAATAGCTGAGTTTTTTAATCAAAGACTCATAAATGCCTTGCAAAATATGAAATAGATAATAAAACAAATTCCAAATTTCGGCTTCCAGATGCCCATATTCAGGTGAAGACGTAAGTTATTCAAAATTTGATGGCTCTAGGTACCGTATTTTTCTCACAGTGTGAGAAGCATACATACATATATGCAGATTCTTCATTATTTAATTTCTTTAAATACGAGGGCAATCCACAAAAAAAGGTCTCCTATTTTTTGGGGACGTAGAGAAAGTTTTAATAAGGTTGTTGGCAACACTGTTGTGAGTGGTGCCTTCTCCGCTACCATATAAGCACGCAGGCGCTTCGCTCGAATGCTCAGTCTTGGCTTGGCAGCCATTTGAAATGGAGCTCCCGACAAACGTTACCGCCAAGTGCGAAGTGCGCGCAGTTATTCGATTTTTGAACGCAAAAGGCGTTAAACCGGTTGAAATTCACCACCTATTGACGGAAGTGTATGGACAGTCGTGCATGGATGTCAAAAACGTTCGCAAGTGGCGTAGAGAGTTTACAGCCGGTCGTACTGAAATTCATGACGAAGAAAGAAGCGGGAGGCCGTCAATTGCTGACGAGACAATCGCGAAAGTTGAGGAACTCATGCGTAAAATTCGGAGGATCATTCTGGATGCTCTCTGCATTTTGGTTCCTGAGGTTTCCAGAAGCACCATCCACAGGATTTTAACGGAAAAGTTGCAATATCGGAAGGTGTGTGCAAGATGGGTGCCGCGTATGCTGACAGAAGACCACAAACGGCAACGGGCACCCTGCGATTTCCACCTGTTCCCTAAGTTGAAGGAACATTTGTCTGGACGACGGTCACCGATGATGAGGTGAAAGATGAGGTTCAACGCTTCCTGAAGGGCATGGCGGCAAGCTGGTATGACATGGGCATTGTAAAACTGCCACAGCGTCTACAAAAATGCATCGACTGAAATGGCAATTATGTTGAAAAATAAAGTATTCTTCAATCTTTAAAGTGATGTAGCAATTATAGAAAATAAACGGTTCTTTGTATATCTAAAAATATAGGAGACCGTTTTTGGGGGATTGCCCTCGTATAATACAGGGCTCTAATATTTGGTGGCAACAATTTAAAAAAGGTGATTCGCCGTTTATAGTGAATCAACGCAAAATGCCAAAACGAAATTAATAGCCGTTATAAGCAAATTGCCTCTTTAGGCTAATAATATGAAAAGGAAAAGGAGTACATCGTTTCTTGACAACTGTTCGCGCACCTTCTATAAAGTTGTCCCCGTATTTTTTGAAACAGACGTACTACAGCAGTTTGAAATCTATTGAGATAGTTAGTTTTATTCTATATGCTTTGCATTCTTTAGTTTCAGTAAATGGAGTTGTACTGTATTATATACTGTATGCTGTAAGTAATACTTTCAATAACTAGATATTGTAGTTAAATCACGGGACTGTAAATTTCAAACGGCTTCATGCAATCGTTTTTGCCTTAAATTGTAACTAAGAAAAGAAAAAGGATCATTGAAGTTTCAATAAAACAGGAGCAAAAGCGATCCTTGGAATTACAGATTGAATGTACTCATTTACTTCTTTCTCTAAATGTAATTCCTCCATGTACCACGCAATTAGCTTCTTCAAGTAAGATCCCCTCACTTAATTAAGAAGCCGTACCATTGCTTTAATCAGAATGGATGACAAACTGCTCGTTACCTCTAAGCAATAAAGCGTTAAATGTCGATTTGTATTTTTTAAAGCTTCATTTTTCCATTACCTCCGGAATGGGGTACAGAAAGAAAAGATAATTTCAACCTTAACTTAGTTCTGAACTTCGCAAGGAGGCGAAAACGGGTAAGCTCACTTCATTTCCTCAACTATCCCCCCCCAATCCCTTTAATCTGAGTCTTGTAAACCGTTTTGCTTCGCCAGCTGCCGTAATTACTTAAGCAAAGTATTTACCGGTCTCGCTCTGTTAGATGTTTGGTAAGAAACTGATTTGAATGAACACCACCTGCTCTTGAATTAATCCTTATCATTAATTCTGTACTATGTAAATATTTCGCTTGGAATAAGGATTTTGAATGCAAAATATGGCTTGGGGTCATTGTATTGTAAAAGCATGGACTGATTTGAAGTGTCTAATGTATAATATTTTTTCCCACAGTAATGTGCTCGTTGTTTGCAATGAAGAATAATTATTAAATTTATTATCCACTGCAGTTAAATGGTTTTCCTTGTAAAGGCCTTATTTTAACTAATCAGTTCTTAGTTTAAGGTTTGCTGTGGCTTGCTTCGCCTGTCCAACTCAAGGTTGTTCGAGAAGTACGCGAATCTGTAGTTCGAAAAATTATTACTTACCATTCTGCATTTGCTCTTCGGAGATTTCTGAATAATTCTAAGACATCTCTACAAGAGCGAATTTTGAACAACTTATTGGCAACTCAAAAATCTACCAGATCATTTCAGAGATTAGGCAGTTAGTTGCTGTTTCATACTATTTGACCACGGAGATTGACCATCGGCCCATGCCTTTCGATTTGTAACTGCCTTTATGTCGTACCTTCTCTGTAGGGACGCCTCTAAAAAGCTCGTTCATATTATGTTGTCTTGTCTGGTATTATTCCTTACTCCCGGTGCTGGAAAGCGTGAGACCACCCATCCAACTCTTAAATTTTTGGATTTATTCCTGTTTTTGATATAATGTATTTGTACTGTATTTCATTTTCGCTTGTATGTCTTCTTTGTCTAAGAGTTTTTTCCACATGCTTTTTGCATCTGAAGTAAAGTTCGACAAATTTATAATTAACCTTGATCTGAAAAAATTTTCAGAAAAATTAGTCTCCATAGAGAAGAAAGATAAATACAGATAGTCGTTTCTATCTAAAAAAAGGAGTTTCTTATGTATATCCTATTTTTTATATTTTACAGATGATTTTGAAAAACTAATAAATAAGCAATAATTGTTATTAATTCTTCAAAATTATGAAGCAATTAAGAAAGAGATAAATTATACATAATTAATATTCTCATCTAGTGTTAAAATATTTCAAAAACATTTGAAACAAAACTGAAGTAAAGTAAATTAATATAATAAAATAAAATTCACAGAATATTAAAAATTAGTTGAAAATTTTCTAGTCTTTTTCCAAGAAGCAGCCGAAAGAACAGCTATGTTTCTGAATTGTATCTGGATAAAAAACGAAACTTATTCAAGAAAATTTAATTTAAAAAAATGAATTAGAATTATTAAAATTAATTAATTAAATGAGAATAAATAAATACAAAATATTCTCAGCAAAGTTTTTAAGGAACTAAAAAATTTAAGTACCGATAAAGTTGATATTTTTGTTTATTCATCAAATTATAACCTTCTACAACAAACTCAAAATTAATTACACAGTATGCAAAAAAAATTAATGTGAATAGTCTTTTTGAGGAAAGAGGGAAAATTAATTAAACCAGAAGCTTAAAAGGAAAATGTTATACTGGATAAATTGGTAGGAAAAATACAAATGGGAATTCCAAAATTACAGAAAAGGCAAAATTGCTCAAATGCCCTAATACCGAAAATATGGAACTGTAAATATATATAATTTTTTTATAGTATCCGTCATCTATATGTATTTTCTGCGCAGGAAATCTTTAATATCGCCAGTTAATATCGTGCAATGTCATTCGTTTCAGCAGTACCATTCCTTTTCTCAACTTCTTATTTTTCGAACAAAATATTTTTTAAGTGGTCTTCGAGAAATCTGATAATTTTTCATTACGTGATGAATTTTTCACTATTTACCGGCAATGCAACAGATATCAAAAGACCAGCAAGATGAGGCAGCACTACGTAATTACATCGTATTGTATATGTTTTATGTTTCTGACAAACGTTTCAAGTCTCATCGACCATAACATTCGAAAGCTTGTAGCGTTGTACCAGAAGACACCTTTGTTAAGATTTACATGAACACAAGGCTTTAGTTCTTCTTTCTTGCAATAAGAATACACCTGCTTATTTGATCTAAAAAGGATTAATAATTATAAATATGAAATTAAGTAGAACAGAAGAAATTCCTTGGCCTTTGATTTCTACGTTGGACCGTTTTGTGCAGGTTTCATTTTCTTGTTATTGTTACTTTTCATTTTCTAGATCAAGTTCATCAATTCGTCATCGCCGAGTGCTTATTATTGTCTAAACCTTGGTGCATCTTATAGTTGCGGTATGACTTTGTTCAGCTTAATATTAGTTTTGATACTAAACATCTCGAAGGAAGAAATCCAAGGGTCGTATACGACTTCATCTATCATGCGCTAACTATCACATCGGTTAGATGAGCAGAAGTTATTTATTGGACATTTCTAGCTTATTCTGTTGTTATAACTGTAACATGGAACTTAAGTCCCTAAGATAAAGTCCCTAAAGTCCCAAGTTTCATATTGTTTATTCTCTTTAGTGAAATCAGAGAGAGATTTAAAAAAACTTTAGTTCTTAAAGATGAACTTGGAACTTAGTTGAACTCTAGATCTACGTAAACAGATTTTAAAACAAATTCAGAATATCTCCAAAAGGAAGTCACAACTCGCGTTTTCTTTCGTCTGTTCCTCGCTTTTCTTTCCCGCTGTTCGTTAGCAGGGATAGTTTCAGATAGTGCTGGCTTGGTTTTTTTCCTACAGAATGTTTTTATCTTCTAAATTCATTTCTTGCCCCTGGCACCCCATTAAGGTGCTAGAATAGGGATAATCTGTTGGGCTTTTTCTTTTCTTACACCTTTTTTTTATCATGAAGTTAGCCTAGACTCTTGAGTGTTTCGGCGCGGAAAAAGAGGAAAAGAGTCATAATGGAACCGCCAAACTCAACAAATCGAAATGACACTTAGCCAAGAACTATTCCTGTGTAGCCATCCATTGAAGAGGTGCCCAATGATAGCAGCAACGGAAATAGTAGTGTTTTCTCTCGAGGTTGATAGGCTCTACGTTTTCTCATCCCCCTCGATATTTTGCCCCCTAATCTTTGTGAAACTAAAAATGTTTCACTAAATTCCGAATAGCTGTCGGCTCAAATGAAACCTTTTGTTGGTATTTCTGAAGAATGAAGATATAGGCTCTTTGAGGTGAAATATCTAGATATCGTAACGAGTATTCATTTTTTTTTTAAATTTATGAATACTCGATTTCTTTATATGATACACATTCTGTGCGCAAAGTAGATATTGTATGATGCTATTAAATGCTGGGCTTTATTTTCTGTTTGCCATCATTTATATTTAAGTTTTCGGAATGCATTTCTATAATTATCTATGTTCTTAATACGATAAATTAAAAAACTTGTAGATAGTAGCCATACCTATTTTGCTTGTAGTATTATTATTTCTATGCGTTCGTACAATTTAATTTTTACATGGTTTTATTTAATTTTTTTATTTAAATCAAGTCTTGAAATTTTTTACTTCCTTCTATCAATTCTATTCGCTTGAAAATGTTTATTCATTCGCATTTACGATGACAGTTAGATAGTCCAATTTTTAATAAAATGTGTTTCATATATTTTGTTATTTTATTGCTTTTTTTCTTATTTAGATATTTTCTTTTAATGCAATATAGTGTCTTGATCTAACGGAATAATTTTCCGAAATTCAGAAGCAATTTCTTTTTTACTTTTCCACATTTTGTAGATTTTGACAGGCATTTTTTTCAATTTTTATAATATTCACAGTCACATTTATTGTTATATATGTCAAGCATTTTACATCATACATATTTTTACATCATACGTCATATATATATATAATTACATAGTACATAAATCCATGTTAGAGTCCATGTTTATAATCATGATACGTAAGCCTCTCATAGGTCCATGATACGTAAATATTTTACAACGTAAATTTTTATAATATTCATTCAATATCTTAACCTCTAAGTTCTTGGTTTTATATCTGTAGTTATATCTATTGATAGTGACGTATGATATTTTTCATTGTTTTACAAGAGCAGTCTTAGAGTTTTATATAGCACTATATATACTGTTTTAAATACTGTGTACAATATCTCATAATACATGTTCTTTTTATGTATTGTATATACAAATATTATTTATAATCTTCTATTTAGCAATTTAATTATACAAAATCTTTTTATGTAAAATGTATGTTGTTGTATAATTCCTAGTTACATTGTTTTTGTTATACAGTTACAATGTATTAACACGTTTTCGAGTATTTGTACGAAGTCTTCTTTCTATGTAATAGCAATGATCGACTGTTTTTCTCTTTCCAATTAATAACGTTACTTATTTTGTGTTTAGAAATTTTAATCCCACGCATTCCACAACGGTTTTGAAATATGGGAAAAGGAATATTTTTTCGGAAAGAAAAATAATACATCCTTTAATCCATAGCTTGTTCACATGCTACAGTTTGAAAGAAAAATAAATTTAAAAGTATCAGACGATATTTCTCATTTCACATAATAAGCTGTTGCCAGAGACTTTTACTATAAAATATTTGCTTTTTTTACTTCCTGTATGAAATTAAGGAAGTATTGTACTCGTGAAAAACTTCGGGTGTCATATTTCAACGAAACTACAGTGTCTCACAAAAGTGATGGGACACTTGTGCTTTACAAAAGGAAACTGTAGTAAAATAAATTAAAAAAACATGTAAAAAGTTTTGTGGGTGTGTTTCATACTTAAATTTAGTAACAATTATTACATAACATACATTTTATTAAAATATTAAAATATTAATTTAATAAAAATGCAATTGTTTAAAACGGAGCAAAAAAATGGCTCACATAAGTGATGGGACACTTACTTTTCCATCAAATATTTATCTAAAAATTTTACTTTTTAAAAGGTTTTAATACCTTGTTGGATTTCCTTTTACTTTTAAAACGTGATTTAATCTTCTTGGGATGGATTCGACTAATTTTTTTGTGATTTCTGGAGTGATTTTACCCCATTCTTCTTGAAGCACCGATTTTAATTGTTGTTTTGAAGAAATGGTGTGTTTGCGAATTCTTGATTCGAATTATTGCCAAATATTCTCTATGGGATTTAAGTCTGAAGATTGTGGTGATGTTTTTATTATTTCAGGACAGTTATACAGCAGCCAGAGTCTAATGTTCAAAGCAGTGTGCTTGGGGTCATTGTCCTGGTAGAATTTAAAATCGTTATGAAGGTTCAATTTTGGCGCTGAAGATTTCAAAATTTGATTTAAAATATCAATATATTTGTACTGATCCATTGTACTGTCAATAAAAAGAGAGTACCAACTCTAGCGGACGACATACACCCCCATACAATAACTCCTCCTCCACCATGTTTTACTGTTGGCACCAAGTTCTGTTTTCGAAATTCTTCCCTGGGTTTTGCCCCACATCAAGATTCTACCGTCAGAACCAAATATATTAAATGTACTCTCATCAGCAAATATAACTTCATTCCAGTAATCAGAATTCTTATTTATGTTGGATTTTGCGAAAGCCAGTCTGAGATTTCTATTCTTTTCACTTGCGAAGAATTTTTTCCTGGCTGCTCTACCGTGATATCCAGCAGATTGAATTACTCTTCTAATAGTCTCAGGTTTAAAAATTACTCCATATAATGCTTGTAAATCAGCAGCAACTTTAGGAGCACTCATTCTTGGATTTTTTTTTAATATTTCGAACGATAATTCGCTTTATTCCATTGGATAGCTTTGATGGTCGGCCAGGTCTTCTTTTATCCTGAATCATATGATTCTTTTTATATCGTTTAATGATATTGTAAACTGTTGAATGACTCAAGTTAACTGTTTCAGAAGTTTCTCTAAAAGATTTTCCACGTTCAATATCCAAATTAATAACTAATTTTCGAATTTCAGGCAAAGTTTCCTTTCGTTTAGCATTCATGGCTGCACAGAGCTAAAAAACATAAAAATTCCAAAACAAACTGGAGAGAAATACTGCAAACGATTTTATAAATTATTGCCAATTGCTTCTGAATAAAAATACAAACCCCAAAAAATATTTTTATTGTAGTACGTAGTAGTATCTAATGGTGACCCATCACTTATGTGAGCAATTTTTTGGTCCGTTTTAAACAATTGCATTTTTATTAAATTAATATATTGAAAAAATGTATGTTATGTAATAATTGTTACTAAATTTAAGTATGAAACACACCCACAAAAAATTTTTACATGTTTTTTTAATTTATTTTATTACAGTTTCCTTTTGTAAAGCACAAGTGTCCCATCACTTTTGTGAGACACTGTATCCATTTTGACCGCTCTCGAAGCCATTTGAACGATGTTTTTGCGTGACTTCTGTATGTACAGACAGAATAAAGGGTTTTTTTTCTAAAAGGGGTTGTAAAATGCATTTAGAAAAGATTTTTTTAAAGATGCATTTAGAATATACGTACGTACGTATATATATATACATATATAGCTCGCATAATTCAAAAATGAGTAGCCTGAGAAGGTTGAAATTTTCTTTGGGGAACTTCTATAACATGTAGTTGTGCACCTCACTTTTTGGTTGCAATCGGACTCACCAAACGTGTGTATATGTACATATATGTATATATTTGAATTTAACAAACATTTTCTATTCATAAACAGCAAATTTAAAGTTAATTAAATTCTAAATAATGAAATTTAATGCAAGCAAATAAATCATTAATTATTGCTGCGAACTAATCTACAATATCATTTAAATTCTGAGAGCATATGTAGATCAAGTGCAAGTATCAAAAATCCATGAATAAATATATAATTCCAAAACATTTTTTAATCGTAAAAAATTTATAGAAATGCATAAGTGAATAATTGTTGAGCAGGCAGGAGACAGACTATAAAGGGGAAGTTGCCTCCGAACCTAACTTTTCAATTATTCAATGCGTGTTTCGTCATCCACGTAGGCAAGGGTAAAAGTGAAAATCAAAAGTAAAAACAAATGTTGTGAATTACTAAAAAGAAACTTAAGTGAAATTTTGAGAAATTAGCAAATAAATGACTAGAATTAAAATTTAAAAAAAGGTCAATTAAGAGTAGAAAACCAAAGTAATTTAGAAACTCTTGTGTACAGAAAACTTCCCCGACACAAATTATGCATATAAATCAAAAAGAAACTAGATATTATCTATAAAAATACATAAATAATACTAAAAAGGCAAGTAAACAGTAAGTTTTAATTTAACTTACCAACCATATTTGTATTTTCAGAGTGTAGCAGCATTTGCCAAACTAAGTGATGTAAAGTAGTGTGTTTCTGCTAACTTTATAAATAGAGAGCGCTAATATAAGGTTGAGTGTTAAGCTGCTGTCTGTTACAGCTATTTAAAAACCTATTCTGTAAACTTTTAAGTAATGTAAAATGTGTGTTCTGTTGCAAAAATGTTGCTAACTGTGAAGTTTGTAAAAAAATTGTAAAAAATGTAAACTGTTATGTGAAAAAATAATTGCAAACTATTAAGGATTGTAAAAAATCGAATATTTTTTTTGAAAACAAGTACAAAAAACTTTTTTTGAAGTAAAATTAAATAAATTTAATTTTAATTTTTGAAAATTAAAAAAAAATAATGTTTTTAATTAAAGAAATTAAAGTAAGAAACTAAAGTAAGAATTCTTCCACAATTTTCAATGTTTTTGCTTCAAATTTTTTTTATTGTATTCATAATAGTGTTCTTAATAACTTTACGGATCGATTTTTCAATTAATGAATTAATTTCTGAGAAAAAAAATAAAAAACACATTTTTATATAAAAAATTTTTAAAAATATAATTTCAGTAACATTTTTACTTCCAGTAATTTTTCTTTTCACTATTTTTCAAATTCCATCCTTGATTCAAAGAATGTAAACTGTCTGGACGGTCATTAAATCATTTCTAATTTCTTAAAAATTTTACTACTGAATTTCAATATATATTAATATGAATATAAATTACAAGCTTTTGTTTAAAACCTTATCTGGCTAGAAATATTCCAAAAATATCATAAAATGCAAGTAGAATTTTTCTTTACCTGTTTTTGTTTTTTAAAACACGCTCAAAACAATTTTAATGCATGAATTAATTATAATATATTTTCTAAAACGTTTATAATCATTATTAATAATATTAATTTGTCGTTTTATTTATTTTTTAAAAAACAAAATTTGAAATTTTAACGGACTTAAAACATTTTATTTAAAACCACTCAGCAGCTTATGTGATTTCTTCTCTTATTTTAGCCATTTGTTTTCGTATATAAATTGCATTTTAAATTAATTTATGTGCATTTTAATTAATTAAAAAGTTTAATGTTCGTTCCAGCACTATTTCAATAATGCTACGATCAGAAATTTGATCACTTTCATTACACCACCTCTTTCTGTTCGTATCTAATCACAGATAATTTCAGTTTTTGAATAAACATAGCATTTTTGTTGACTGATAATACATATAAAATTATTTGCTGAGCTCAGTATAAATATATAAACTTGCCAGTTTAAAGTGGAAAAAAATTTTTTTCCAACTTAAATTTGTATTTAAATAAATCAGTATATACGCATAAATAGAGTTTTTTGACAGTTGGAGTTATATTTAATTACACTCCTTTTCATTTACACTGATTTTTAGTAAGTTACTGAAAAAAATTAAGAAATAAAAAAAAAATAATAATAAATAAATAAACACTGAGGGGGTGTGGCATTTAAAGGGGTGTCAAAATTTTAAAAATCTTTTTATAGCATTTATTATCGTCAGATCATTTCAAAATTTCTCTTCAGTGTGGTAAGTATATTAAGGTACGTTTTCAGCAAAAAATTAAAAAATCGGTAATTTCATTGATTTTGGGGTACCGAGTCCCCTTCAAAATCCTCGATTACCCTCTTAGTTAAGGTTTAAGGTAATGTTATCATAACATAAAGAGTCCAAAAATTATAAAGAAAAGTTAATGCCTGCCTTTTTAATATACAACTTAATAAAATGTGCCGGGACTTGGATATTAAATTGAACATTAATTAGCTTTATTATTTCATGCTTTAAATCTTCTATCTCAGTACAGGGCCCACCAGCGGCCGAGCGGTAAAGTCGCTAAACACTGGTAGTTCGAATCCCGCGAACGGGCTGGCTGCATAGGTGTTTTCGTGGTTTTCCCCATGATAAAATACTTTTATGTAGGAGAAATTCAACCTCATAAAATGACGTGCAGCAGGAAAATCAATAATATCTGTATCAGAGCAGTGGTCTCATTGCCGCGGCTCGCCGGCCGCATGCGACCTCCGAAGCAATTTTATGCGGTCCCCGAATGGATTTTAATCATGTTTTTGTCGCGATTACGGTGTTATAGTTTTAGAGACACAAAAGATACGGAATGAACTTATGTACTCGACTGCTATTGCAGGAGAAAAGATAAAATAAGTTTCCCAGCCAACAACTGGTGGTTCTTCAATATTCTGATATTTTTGTTTTAAATAGGGGTTAATTTAACACACTGGAATTACCTAAAATGAATGTTAGTCTAAAATTTAATATTTAGCTGTAAGTATGCTTGAATTACAAAATACAGATAATGAAAATTTCTTCTAAAATCCCGATCTTTAGATATCAGATAGAAAATATAAAACGGCTGTGTCGCTTTTCAGGTTGTTGCCACCTATTATTATTACCCTTACATTATTTCTAAAGAATTCAAATAATGAAGAATCTGCCTGTATTACACTGAGAAAAAACGACGGTACCTACAGCCATCAAACTTTGAATAACGTAGCACTCCTCCGGAACAGCTGCAGGCCCCTCGAATTTTATATTTCATATTTTGTAAAACTTTAATGACTTTTAACAAGCTGGACGATTTCAAAGCACGCAGTGGCAACACTGTACGGAATAAAACATTTTTATCTCCAGCACGCACTGTACATCGGAAATTCTAAGGGTATGCTGTTTTTTAAGTATTTTCTGATTTTGCTGTTGAATTGAATTTTATGCGGCTTAAGTAAGAAGAACATAATATTTAATTAATAAATTAAACCTACAAAATGTTGGTAATAAAAATACAAAAAAAGAAATATTTTACAAGCTATCTTACTAAGTAAACTGAACATTGTTATGATGAACTGAGAAAAAAACTGAAAAAATAGAAAACTTAATGCCAACACTTAACGCTTCGTCGGGGAATTGAAGCTGCTGTGGTGCTGTTAACATTTTTGTAATTTTGCTGTTGAATTGTATATGGCATAAGAACGATGTAAATGATGCTTAATAATAAAGCTAAAAAGACACAAAGGAATAGCTTAGCAAGAGTGAGTGCAAAAGCAGGCTGGTAGACTTAGAGCTCAGCGAGAGTGTAACAGACCTTAACAAACCCTTTTGGGCCACCGTTAAAATCTGAAATCTTTCAAATTTTGTTCTTGTTTTTGTTATTATTTTGTTTTGCTTTGTTAAAACTCTTAAATTTTGTCAAAAAAATTGTTTTAGCCCTTCAGCTGAGAAATAAAGGGTAAATTTAACCCTCTGCATTTATACTGTATCTTCTACACACGCAGAAACATAGTTTTGAGTAAACCCCCTGCCCTTACTTAGGTCTCCAGTTATGTTTCCAAAGGCAGTTAGAAGGAACAGAAGTCTTGCCAGGACTTAAAAAAACAAAAGCTTTGGTTTTTGTTTATTAGCAAGTAGTTTATTTCGTGGTTACCTCCTTGCATAAGAGGCTTGAGTTTTAAGTTGCTACTAATAGCTGTTTCCTTACCCTCCCCTCGAGAAAGTTAGGAGTTTCTTGAATTGTAAATCTTATAAACTAGTCGTTTAACTATAAATATTGTTTACGTAACTAATTACTGGATGCTTGGAATTTCATATTTCTTAACAGCTCTTGGAGTCGGAGTTTAATTTGCCTTCCAAGGAGCGGATCGATAATCAACTCCGATGTTGTTATAAATCCATTTCCCAAACTGCTTCGTTAATTGCCCTTCGCCACTGTTTGTTTTCTGCGTCTGGTTGTCGCGAAGTTTGTGTTTGCAATTACTCGCAACCGGTAAAGCACTTATTTCCAATTTATTGGATGAATTTTTTGCCGGCGTATCGAAAACATTTCCACTTTCCCTTGTTTCTGTTTCCTGGCTAGAGTGCCTAAATAAATCTTAATTTAATGGGTCTGCTCTTTTCCGTTATTCCTTGCTGTAAAATGAGGGGAAAATCTGGCTGCTAAATTAGGGGTGGTTCTTACTTATGTACAGAATTAGAGTTATTTTGAAAGGGAGAGAAGCATTTGGAAAACTCGCTTTAACTATGTATAAGCATTAGTATTTTTGGAATATGCTAGCTTTAATTTTTCTCTGACGGTGGTCGCTTTAAAGAATATGACTATCGATAACGACCAATTTCACAGTTTAGTTATGCTCTTAAACAGTCTGATTTTAAAGAATCAACTGGTTTTGACTGAGGAATTGATCCTGAGATCAAGAAAATCATCATTTGAAAAATCAGCCGTGCTTTCTTGAGAGTAGAAGCAATCTTTCAGTCACATTTTCAGTCAGAAAACACATACCTGCGATAATATGTATATGCTTTGTTTTTTTTACCACCATATTTTGTACAATGATGTTTCAAAACTTCAAAATTTTTCTACCATGATGTTTAATAACTGTAATGTTTCATCCTTGTTTTCTTTTCTCCCACGATGTTTTGTTCTGTTATCATCGCAGTCCGCGGTGTCATGATGATGATATCGAAGACAGGCATTTTCTGACTATAAAACGTTAAGTGAATTTTCGCGTAATGATTCGTGAGCACAAGAAGTAAGTAATGTTTTCGATATTTTATATATATATTTGATATTTTTATATTAGCGTTGCTTTCTTCGCTATATTTATGTCCTCGGATATTTTCAACTGATTCCGCCGCTTCCACGGGAGAACTAAAATAGAATTGCGATGGACGTCCTAGAAGCTTTCATTATAATAAAATAACGTTGCCGGATGTTATCAATAGTCCAATACCAATATTCTTAGAGCAATCACCTCCAGAGGTGACCAGAAGTATCTGGAGCCATATATGCTCGTCTTAAGGAAATTCAGTTTACTTGTGATTATAAAAGCGATGGTTATTTATTGCTTACCATGCGTATCGACAAATGAATGGCTCAAGAGACACATTTGCTGCTAATTATACACTTAAGCGTTAGGTATTTTTGATAGGCTCAATCCCACTGGTTGTCGAATCTAGTTCGTCTTATAAGGAATTTTCGTCCACTGCGTGCTTTTGGGGCATAATTGGTACACGTCCGAGTGCAATCGAAAGATCAAGAGTTCAAATACTTTGGAAGGCATAGCTGACTTTAACGTTCGCCTCTTCAAGAAACCAGATAGTTCTACAACTTCTGGTCCATCCCATAACCCTTTTTTTCTCTTCCATTATAAGAGCTTCCAGATAAAGGGATTATACTGTAGAGGACTTTGTAGTCAGAAACGCTTGTTTTACAAGGGAATCAAAAAACCTTGGATTTTCGGTGTGTGAACACTCTGATAACGATCATATAATATGAGCTGGTAAGTTGCAAATTCATTAATTATTCGATTACTGTAATGCCAAAGAATATTTAGAAGAGCATACGCGATGGCTGTTTAGAATTCCATTGAAAACATAGTTTATCGCTGTATGATTTCTGATAGTATGTATTTAAAAAGAAATTGATTGTGGTTTGTTTCGTTGAAGGTATAAAATTATTTTTTTATTCGAAAATTTTTGAATTATGCTGTTCATTTCATAGGAAATTTTATGATTTCTGCATCGAGAAAAATAAAATTGCTGTATTCTTTTGAAATGCACTGAGCATTTGTCAGAAGCTAACACGAATTTAAAATTAAACTTTTCTTAATTTTCAGACTCGGCTGCTTCTATAATATTTCTTCATTGACTTGTCGTCAAAAAAGCTGACGGATGTGAAGAAAAAAATTAAAGAAAGAAGAAAAATGAGATGAAGGAATAAGTAAAATCGCAATGAAAGCAGTTTTAATTCATATCAGGAAATTTTAAAATAAAGGTAAATTTTATCAGTGAACTTTTTTTAATATTTATCTCTTCCTAACATAAGAATAACAACATTTTATTAAAGAAAAAAACCTACATATTCTGCCTACTTCTCCTTAATTTGTCCATTTCTTAGAACTTATTTTAGTTTAATTAAAAATGTAAATTACCACTATCAAAGGAAAAGGAAAGCACATAAGGAAAAGGAGCATATAAGAAAGGAGGATATAAGAAAGGAAGCACATAGAGCTTAAGGAGGAGCAGAAGCATCAGGAAAGCACATAAGGCACTACCAAAGCACATAGGGAAAGCGCAGAGGAAGGGTGTAGCGGGCTACGACGGTAACCTATACTATATTTAAGATGGTGAAACCTTGCGAAAGGGACGAGAACTTGTATTACCTTATAAAGACTTGTCATGTTTTCCCATGTATACAAGCTGTTATGGTGTAAATACTAGCACGTCCATCTGACATTGGAAGATCTGTGGTTGGAATTCCGGCGCACAAGCTGTTATGGTGTAAATAGTCGCACGTCCATCTGACATTGGAAGATATGTGGTTGGAATTCTGGCGTACAAGCTGTTATGGTGTAAGTACTAACACGTCCATCTGACATTGGAAGATCTGTAGTTGGAATTCCGGCGCACAAGCTGTTATGGTGTAAATAGTCGCACGTCCATCTGACATTGGAAGATCTGTGGTTGGAATTCCGGCGCACAAGCTGTTATGGTGTAAATAGTCGCACGTCCATCTGACATTGGAAGATATGTGGTTGGAATTCTGGCGTACAAGCTGTTATGGTGTAAGTACTAACACGTCCATCTGACATTGGAAGATCTGTAGTTGGAATTCCGGCGCACAAGCTGTTATGGTGTAAATAGTCGCACGTCCATCTGACATTGGAAGATATGTGGTTGGAATTCTGTTGTGCAAGCTGTTATGGTGTAAGTACTAGCACGTCCATCTGACATTGGAAGATCTGTGGTTAGAATCCCAGGGAAAGCAGGACTGATATATCACATTCTGAGGTTTCGAAAATTCTAAATTGTCTCTACAAACGAATTCGATTTTAATAATACTCCAGTTTTCTTACCGTTGAAAAGTATTGATTAAAAACAAAATATCCATTGGTAATGCAACAGTATTTTACATTGTTTTTCCCTCGCCTTAGACTCTGATGGTTAATACAGTTAATCCTAAAATTCGAAACTGTTCCAGCCTTCTTCTTATACATAATTAAACATGATAAATTATAACTATACAGAAAATTTTGTATTTACTTTTAAAGTAAAACTAGTTATTAATCTTAAATAAAATTGCTGGTTAAGACCTGGGTGTGGCTTTTGGAATAAAAATGATTAGATTTCACAAATAAGTAAAGAAATAAACAATTCGAAGTTGTAGTTGAGATAATTGTAGTTGCAGTTGAGGGATAATAACCGTAGTTAAGATATTAGTTTCAAATTGAAACACCTGTTGAAGACGTTTTAATCTGAAAATAATAAATCGGCTGCAAAAATTTTTAATAGTTTATATCTTTACTTATTAATAAAAGATACTGAGTTTTATGAGTTTTCTAAATATCGTCAGGTTTAGCCAAAGGCTGTTGACAGAGCTTCACCAACAATTTTATTTAAGATTATTAACTAATTTTACTCATTATTACTTGTTATTTACTTATTATTTTCTAATTTAAAATTAAATAAAAAATTTCCTGGATAGTTAAAATTTATCATGTTTAATTATTTTACGCCAATTTAAACAACAGTTGCGCTGAATTTTAGTTCTCAAGATCCATGTTACAGCCTTTTTTGTTTTTGATTTAATGTATATATATAGAGAGAGAGAGAGAAACTACGTTAAAATTAAAACTAAAAAAGAAAAACAAGTAATAGAATTAACAATAAAATATTAATTGAGCAAATTAATAGTACTGCAGATTATAAATGGGGTGAACTGTAATTTTTTAATTAAATTTTTGTAAATCAAAACTAAAGACTAAAATTAGAATAAAAACCATTTGCCATGACAAATATTTTTGCCAATTTATGTATATTATATATAAAATATAAATTTAGAATTTAAGATGTAAATTAGGAGATTCAACATTTTGCGTTGTTTCATTTTTCATTCGAATCTGTTGCCAGTCAGAAAAACACAAGGTATTATTCTTTCATATTAAATCTGTCTATTATTAATTAACAAAAATAATAGACAAAATATAATAAAAAATATAATAATAATAATATAATAATAACAAGTAATAAGAATAACAAAAATAATCTATTGATATTTTAAAGCAATAGATTCAGTTCTTAAAAATATTTTTTTTTTTTACTTTTTAATCTGATTTATTTAAATAGAAATGTATTTAACTCATGATATATCTAATTGAAACATTACATTTTTTTAGAACTAGAACTACAATACATATGTTTCACTTATTAAATATATAAAA
The DNA here is from genome assembly GCF_044657685.1 of Stegodyphus dumicola. Taxonomy (NCBI): domain Eukaryota; kingdom Metazoa; phylum Arthropoda; class Arachnida; order Araneae; family Eresidae; genus Stegodyphus; species Stegodyphus dumicola. The sequence goes on from NC_140772.1 coordinate 34,405,901, forward strand.
GATGCATAACGTTTCCATGTTAATGCAAATGCGCCTAGACCAGCGGTTCTCAACCTTTTGATTAAAGCGTACCATCTAAGCAAAAACTGAAAAACTTAAGTACCATCAATATATATTACAATGATTATTTTTCAATCCTCAATAGAAATACTGATATATACATTGAAGGGACAAAAGTCATGGGATACCTCTTAATATTTTGTCGGTCCTCCTTTTGCCCGGCGAAGTGCAACAACTCGACGTGGCATGGACTCAACAAGTCGTTGGAAGTCCCCTGCAGGAATATTGAGCCATGCTGCATCTATAGACGTCCATAATTGTGAAAGTGTTGGCGGTGCAGGGTTTTGGGCACGAACTGACCTCTCGATGATGTCCCATAAATGTTCGATCGATCATGTCGGGCGATCTAGGTGGCCAGATCATTCGCTGGAATTGTCCAGAATGTTCTTCTAACCAATCGCGAACAATTGTGACCCGGTGACATGGCGCATTGTCATCCATAAAAATCCCATCGTTGTTTGAATACGTGAAGTCCATGAATGGCTGTAAGTGATCTCTAAGTAGCTGAAGGTATCCATTTCCAGTCAATGGTCGGTTCAGTTGCACCAGAGGACCGAGTCCATGCCATGTAAACACAGCCCAGACCATTATGGAACCACCACCAGCTTGAACAGTGCCTTGTTGACAACTTGGGTCCATGGCTTCGTGGGGTCTGCATAGCCCAAGGAAGACAAATTTCGCCGCACTGTCCTATCGGACACGTCCCTCGTACGTCCCACATTGATTTCTGCGGTTATTTGACGCAGTGTTGCTTGTCTGTGAACACTGACAACTCTACGCAGACGTCGCTGGTCTCGGTCGTTAAGTGCAGGTGGTCGGCCACTGCGCTGTCCATGGTGGGATGTTATGCCTGAAATTAGATACTCTCGGCACACTCTTGACACTGTGGATCTCGGAATGTTGAATTTCCTAACGATATCCGAAATGGAATGACCCATGTGTCTAGCTCCAAGTACCATTCCGCGTTCAAAGTCTGTTAATTCTCGTCGTGCGGCCATAATCACGTCAAAGCCTCTTCACATGAATAACTTGAACACAAACGAAAGCCCTGCCAAAGCACTTCATTTATACATTTTCTACGCGATACTACTGCCATCTGTATATTTGCATATTGCTATCCCATGACTTTTGTCACTTCAGTGTATATATATACATATTTTCCCATTTGCACAACCTATTATTATATACTACCTACTGGCTATTTGTATTCAATATGCGTACATAAAAAATATTAGATTAAAAATTGGTCCAATTTAATTATCAAAAATTAATTTATAAGACTTTAATTCTAAAATTTAGTGTGAAATTAAGGCATGTTTAAGAGAGATCAGTTTTATTTTACATATTTTTAACCGTAAATTAGAATATACCTTTAATTTTATTTTGTATTTATTTTTCAAATATAACATGAAAGGAAATTCTTGTTTACACAAATAGGTTGTGCAAAAAGGTAATGAAAATTTAATAGCTTTATTTGAAATGCATTTAAATTCTTTTTTTGATTCAGTCACAATTTAACAGGTGTTTTATTTTTGAAATATTCAGTTAGACTTCTGTCAAAGAAAATTTCTATCAATTTTCTTTTTCTTCAATTTCAAGTCCATTTGAACAAAATGGGTTTCTAATCGAATTTTCTTTTTCATATTCTCGGGAAAATACATGTTGAAAGTATTTAACAATAAAAAACAAGGACTTTTATGTCGGATGCTAATTTTTCTTTTATTTTCAAATTATTTTCGGTTAGAAAACAGTCTAAAAGTGGTCAAAAGGTTAAAATACTATTATCCAATTCTTTGATTATTAGCTCGAGTTCTTTTATCATTTCATTTATTTTATCTCTAATTGTGAACAAATTATCACTCTGTGCTTGTAATCCTAAATTTAGTTCATTTAACTTTACAAAATTATCAGAAAAATATGCCAAACGCGCAATCATAATTCACTATATAAAATTTTTGCAATTCAAATTTTGAATCACACGGGAAAATTTGAATTTCGGATAGAAGCTCAAAAAGACTTTAAATCTTTGCCTATGGAATTGATTCAAAACGATACTTGGATGTACTTGATTGGATAATAGTTCACCGCAAACAACACATTGAGGTTGAGAGTTCATTTCATCTCTATTCCAAGTAAACCCAAATAATAAACAACTTTCATTATATTTTCTATAAACAATATTTTCTTTCCTTTTCAATATTATTAGTACTAGTAGGTTTTCCTGGTTCCACCATTACCTATGAATCATCACTTATTTAATCCTAGCCATTTTTCCATTTTGGAAGTCAACGCTTGTTTTATTATTTTTTCACAAACATTTAAAAGCACAATACACGAGTTCTTCAAAAACAAAAGACGATATTCTCAAATCACGTGTAAAAGTAAGAATCAGAAAGCAAAAAGACAAAATACCTGCTGTTATAAACAGCAAATCGACATTAAAAAAATTATTCTAATTGAAAATAGAGCAATATGAACCCAGAAATGGAGGCTACATAAAGTATAAAAAAAAACTAAAACTAAACTCAGTGGCGCAAACAGCTCTAATGGGCCAAGGCCTGCAGTGTCCCGAAATCTGCTTTCTTGACTGTGGGCCCCGGTGTGTGTAGGCATACGCCCTGAACAAGTGGTCAGCTTGTCGCAGGACCCCCAGTGTTTGGTCTCCAAGCGAACTTGGTACTCATTTTATCAACCCAACCCAAGGGATGGAAATCAAGGGATGAAAGGCTGAATCGACCTTGCCCAGCCCGGGGTTCGAACCCCGGACCTGTGGTATTGCTGCGCGATGCGCCAGCCACTGCCCCACCGGGCCTCATATTAAGTATAGATATGCTAATAAATCGATCAACTCTAGAAGAATTAATGAGATACTATTATCTTTTATAGGAACTTATTTTTATTTCCTGTTAAATACAACATCCATTTCTGTTACTCCTTTTAAAAACATCATTTGTGACATATTTTGTTATGTCTGTGGCTAAAAGAATATTTCTGAAAATAAGAACGGATTATTTTGCTAAAGCCTATGAGCGGCCGTTGTTCTTGAACAAAGTTCAAATCGCATACATTTACGAGTTTTAGAGAAAAATCTTAAACAGGATCTTGGTATATTTAATTTTTGAATTTATGGTTAAAATACTTTGTTTCTTTCTTGCCACTTATTTTTCTCTTGAGTACCACCGGTTGAGAATTGCTGGTCTAGACCATCTCTATCCATAAGCTCTGGTATACCATATTAAACTTTAAAAGAGACCTTTCAGGCGATCGTTAAAATTTGAACCCTTTCTGATTTTTTTATTTTACTTTATTTATTTATTTATTTATTTATGTGTATGTTCAGGTGAAGAGTGGTTTATTTTCTAATTATACAATCATATATTAATTATACACATACATTACGGACATTAAAATTTAGAGGAAGAATTTAATTAAGGAAAGGTGAATATATGAGGATTATAGCGTATGAGTCGCTATTCGATTATTCCAAAACCTAAGCCCGTATCAAAACGCTTTAACAATGGCTTACTGAATTTGCGATTTAAGTTTGGTGCTGACGGTGTTTTTCAAATAATTGTACTATCTGTGTTTATGTGATTAAATTTTGGCCATTCATGACAAAGAAGAAAAGATGATGATGAGCTGGTGTGTAAAGATTCCATGCGCTCACGTTTGGTTAACAGCTCTTTATTTTATGTTAAGCATTATTGATGTAAACGCGCATATCTGAATTACGCAAGGGAAGCATTCGTTATTCCATGCTTATAAGCATACATTTACATATTCATAATGTTACAACTGATTACATGTTAGCTAGACGTAAGTAAGCATAAGAAAAACGAAAATTATGCTATTGCTCTTTCATTCATAAAAGTTACTATGTTCTTCAGCAGAATGGAAAGTTTTGCTTTGTTATTATTATTGTAAAGTTTAGATTTAATTATAATTGGATAAATATTTAATTTTCACTTTTACTTTATTTAAGCGTATGTGTTATTCCCACGATCACTTAATGTGGTGTAGGAATCATAACGCTATAATCATTTACGGCAAAGCACACTTAAGCTATCTGCCTCAAAGGGAGGGATTCCTTTGTGGAGGATTTTCTAAACTAGGTCCTATTCTTCATACGCGTAAGAATAACAACGTACTAATATGTTACGTAGCCAGTCCATTAGCCGGAATTTAAACCAGAATCAAGCTGCTTGTTCAGGGGTCTTACTGCTCGGCTTGAGGCGAGCAAAATGACAGGGTTTAATTCTGCAAGAGACGCATCTCAAATAAATTTATTATAAATCCTATACTATATATATAGAAATCTAAAAATATATCTTATAGAAAATATATCTTATAGAAAACTTAAATAAACATATTAAAAAGGGCCTTTATAACGTTATTATAGTAAATTACAAAAGATCTTTAGCTAAAATGTTCCTTATATAAATATAAAAACATATATTATCTGTATCTATCCAGTTATATATACGAGACAAACATCAGTATTTGCCAGTTATTTTTCAGAGATGTTACTACATTTAGAACGAATGGATCTGTTTTAATTTATCCCGTCGCAATCATTCAACAAAATCTCAAGAAAAAAGTTCGAAAGAATTCTCAGTATTTGTATGAAAATCCATTGAAAATAGTTATTCTGAAGTTTATCATGTCAAAAAAGGTATCAATAAACGAGAATACAATTTTTGAAATACATCTCCCCTGGTGCAGAACAAAAACCTTAGTTCATGCTCGAGGGGCGTTGCGTAGAGGCATAATACATGCGGGGGTGTTTGAGCAAAGCGATAGAGAGAGTTCGACATGACGCATCGTCTGAGGCGAGGGAGCCCTCTCCCTTCCATCCATCTTTCCATTCTGGGTTCTGTGTCCCCTTGGAGCACCCGAAGAAGTGTTTCTATGTATGACGCATTGTATGTCTTGCACCGTTTGGAAAAGAATGGATCGCGATGATGCATTACTGGTATGCTAGATCATTCGCATTCAGTGGCAGCTTTACGTAGTTTTAGATACCTTCATCTTGACCATCACTTTTATATATCATGCTTTTGATATTTTGCAATTTACGAAATGGAAAATGCATAACTGCGTTATATCTCTCTGTCTTATAAATATCTATGACAGAAATATAAAATCATGAAACGCCCATGCAAAAGCTGTATTGCCCATTAACAGAATTTTAAGTAACAGTACAGGGAACAACATAGACGTGAATTATATAAAAGGTATTTTTTTCTTTGAAAATGTACACACTCTGTGCATCACATATGTACAACTCGAGGCTTACAGAAATAAGTTAACTAAAACATTAAAAGTTACATGCATAAATAAAAGCTCCCGATTCTGTAATGAATCAAATAATGCTTTTAAATGAAAATGACCAATCAATGTACTTGTGTCCTATACAATGTTAAACTCTTGTTTTTAAACCTTAATGACCTGTCTGGAATATTCTTTTTTACTTCCTTGTACGAAGTAAAAAGGAAGTATTGTAATCGCGAAAAGCTTCAGGCAGCATATTTCAACGAAAATATCCACTTTGACCGCTTTCGAATGCAATTTAACGATGTTTTTGCGTGATATCTGTATGTAGGGACAGAATAAAAGACTCTTTTCCTCCCCCCCCAAAAAAAAACTGCTTTAAAAAGAATTCTGAAGAGAATTTTTCGTGGCGTCTGTACGAACGTATGTACGTACGTATCTCGCATAACTCAAAAATGAGCAGCCTCAGAAAGTTGAAATTTTGTATATAAGACTACTATAACATGTAGATGTGCACCTCGTATTTTGGTTTCAATCGGCCGCGCCAAACGTACATAAATATATTTATAAATATATCCACTCTGTCACCCGGCTCAGTGATCTTAGTTTCTATACTCTTATATGTTTGTAAATTGTACATTTTTTGCTTTAAATTGATTGAATTATGTTGTTTTTATCTTCCGGTTAAGGGTTTTATGCCTTTAGTAAATCTGTATGCAATATTTTTAGAATTATCAACAATTTTAAATTGTTTAAGTGCCGCTAAGCCTAATTTGATGGCGGCCATCGCTCTTGTTTACATTTGAAACAGCTGAGTAGCGGATTTGTTGCCAATCTAGAGAAACTTAGCTTCGCAACAACAAAGATAACGCCTTCATTTATTATTTAAATCATGCTTAATCATTTCTGGAATTTTTTCGAGGAAATAAGCGTTTAAGATTTACTTCGTAATTTTTAATACAGATATTTTGAGTTTTTATGTATTTTTGCCTTGTCGCGAAGTGAAAACTGAATTAATTGAATGAGAAATACTCAATCGTCTGTGAAAAACTGTTTCTTTTTTGTTTTGTTTGCTTAATTTCTTTTATACATAGTTCTAGCTTTCTTATAGTATTTGAATAGAACATGTGGCAACGATTAGATAATTCTTTAAATGATATAAATTTTGTGCATTCTGAGTTATAATATGAAAAATATGCTGAAACTTTGTCTAGCTTTTCAAGCCATCGAGATTATTTTGAACTTTGCAGATGAAGATTAATTCGCATCTTCTCTTAAGACAAGCATAGCCGAGCGGCAGAAATCCTCAAGCTGCAGATCCTCACATCGTGGGGCTACGTTTATTCTGTTCTAGAGACTGCACTAGGTGAAAAAAGTACGTTCCATCTTACTGGATTCAACTCATCATTAAAGATAACCTACTTATAATATATTGGTAAAGGCCGCACTAGGCCGATTGCCTCTTATTGTGTTACGACATAGACATAGACATAGCTATAATATGAACGAAATATAATACTGTTAAGTAAATCTAGCGCCAGAGTGTCGCTATGGTAAACAAAGTGAATTTTAAAGAATGCATTTATTCTATTGTGGTTTATGCGCTGTCGGCGAAGTAGGTTTAATTCAATCTAGTATGTTTAAATAAAATGCCAGAAAAAATGCGTATAATTTAATATTCCGTACAAGGAAGTCATATAGTGTACACATCAGATTTTTTTTTATGTGTTAACACTGATAGATGTTAACTCTCGTCCAGTCTTATGGAGAGAACTAAATGTTTTGACTGCTCAATGTTGATGTTAACTCTTCGAGCGCACGGAGAGAAATAAAATTTTTTGACTGCCTAAATGATCACTCTCAGACTGTTTTTGGTTGCTCTCATTTTCGGAAATATTACTTGTAAATGTAAACATTGATCAGCGGAGTGCGTATATAGTGACTTAAAATAGAAATGTCAATTTATTTTTATTTTCTTGCGTACATTTTCATATTTATAAACATTAACTTTTTTATGTTTGTGATATTTTTTGTAATCTCAAATGGTATTGAGATTACAAACATTTTTTTAGAGTCCAGAATGGCAACAACAACAACGAAAAAAAAAATGGTCTGAACCAGTTAAAATGAAACGCATTATTGAAGTTCTTTTTTCGAGCGTTTCTTTTTATCAGATACGAAATTTCTTAATTATTATTATTTTTGGAATAGAACCAGCTGCAGCCACATGTCCACGACACACCCTTTTTTTTCTTTTATCCCTTGTTATTTCTTCGCTATTTTTTCTGTTCGCCTTTCTGAATCAAATCAACCAAGATGCTGATGTCACTGCTAGCTTTAGGAATAATAACTAAAGTAACAATAAGTAATAATTAAAGTAGGCAATTCGGGCCTTAAAATTAATTTATCTCATAATATCTTAAAACTAACCTCAAAACAGTTCATTAAAAACACTGTTCATTCAGAACAGTTCAATAAATAAAGTAGGCAATTCATGCCTTAAAACTAATTTATCTGATAATATCTTAAGACAACCTTAAAACAGTTCACATAATGCAAATCATAAAATTAGGCCATTAATAATAAGGCTTATAACGTCCTACGGATTGTATTATTGTTATCTTAACATTCACAATTTTAAATATATAAAAATAACATATTATCTGTTTTTCAATATTAAAGTTTTAAAACTTAGGATTCCATTTTAAATTGCTTTACAAATCGTTGCCATCCACAGCCTAAAAACAATAAAAAATGAAGCATTTTGATATTTTCCAGTGTTTTCGATGCTGAATTAATATTTTCGTGTGTTAGCTGTTGGTATAAACTTTGTGAATAAACATGACAGAAGAGCAAAAGTGTTAAACAAAAATTTGGATCCTTTTTTTGTAATTGCAGTTTGAAATCCTCCATTTTTAGTAATTCTGTGATGTTATTTTAGCCTCATATGGCCAAGAATATTATCACAGATAGAAAATTATTTTTTATTAGTCCAAAGGGATTTGAATCCCGAAGGACTATTAGTTTCGTTTTGGCATTTTGCGTCGGACGGATAAATGTGGGTTCACTTTTCAAACTGTTGCCATAAAATGTTAGAGTCCTGCATTATATTTGAAGAAATTAAATAATGAAAATCTGCGTAAATGTATGTATATTTCTCACATTGTCATAAAATAACGGTACATAGAGTCATCGAATTTTGAATAACGTAATCCTCCAACGAATATGAGCATGTAGAAGACCAAATTTGAAATTTGAAATTTGTTTTATGATCGATTTCCTATTTTTTAAAACTTTGACGAATTTTTGATTAACAAACTCAAGGATTTCAAAGCGAGCAATGGCAACGTTGTGCAGAAAAAACATTTTTATCTCCAGCGCGTGAGTCTCTGTATCGGAAATTCTAAAGATAGGCTCGTTTTAAAACTATTTTGCGATATTGCTGTTGCACTGGATCTTATGGTTTAAGTGCGAGGAACATGATATTTAATAAAAAAAGGTAACACACAAAATGTTAAAAAACGCCCCTTTGGACGTAATTTAAAATCTGAATTACGTCCAAAACATATTTTTTTTAGAATATTCAATTAAATCCATGCGACTAAAAAAGTTCTTTTTTCTAACATTTTAATATATTTAACTCAAACCTTGTAGCACAAAAAGTTTCTTTACATAATATATTTTAAGCTTGGGTTTGACAGAACTAAATTACACGCCACTAAAATAATCGAGCTCGATATCTGAGTTGAAGGAATGGATAAATTGATAATAAATGTTAATAAGTCCGTCACGTATTCATTGTTTCTCGATAAAAGAAATACAGCATACGGAAGTGATTTTTTTCCAAGTGCATTATACGTCCTAGGCATCGAAATTTTACTGATGCCCAAGAAGGATATCCCTTGTGCATTTTATCGTAATGAACTACCCAACTAATCTCTGGTATTATGAAAAAAAAAAATGTCTTGGATTTTTCAAACATGCTAATGAAATAAAAAACCCTCTCTTAATGTATATTTAAAATGATTTTTCTTTTATTTCTTCTATCAGATGTGATGCAAAAAAAGAGGATTAAATCAAATAAGTGATAATTTTGTCATTTTTCTGTGATCATTATTTCTGCTTATTGTTGCCGATATATTATACGTCTGGAACATATTTATGTCATAAATATAATAAAGTCTATAATGTCATAAATATAATGAAATCTGTATCGTTAAACCATCAAAATTAACATGGCTAATCCTCTTTGATCACCCGTGGTTCCAAATGCTTTTAGTTCATTCTATTTATCTTAGGTATATTTTAGTTTTAACACATTATTATTTTTTTTTTAGTCCAAAGGGATTTGAATCCCGAAGGACTATTAGTTTCGTTTTGGCATTTTGCGTCGGACTCATAAATGTCGGTTCACTTTTCAAACTGTTGCCACAAAATGTTAGAGTCCTGCATTATATTTGAAGAAATTAAATAATGAAAAATCTGCATAAATGTATGTATATTTCTCGTATTGTGATAAAACAACGGTACATAGAGTCATCGAATTTTGAATAACGTAATCCTCCAACGAATATGAGCATGTGGAAGACCAAATTTGAAATTTGAAATTTGTTTTATGATCGATTTCCTATTTTTTTAAAACTTTGACGAATTTTTGATTAACAAACTCAAGGATTTCAAAGCGAGCAATGGCAACGTTGTGCAGAAAAAACATTTTTATCTCCAGCGCGTGAGTCTCTGTATCGGAAATTCTAAAGATATGCTCGTTTTAAAACTATTTTGCGATATTGCTGTTGCACTGGATCTTATGGTTTAAGTGCGAGGAACATGATATTTAATAAAAAAAGGTAACACACAAAATGTTAAAAAACGCCCCTTTGGACGTAATTTAAAATCTGAATTACGTCCAAAACATATTTTTTTTAGAATATTCAATTAAATCCATGCGACTAAAAAAGTTCTTTTTTCTAACATTTTAATATATTTAACTCAAACCTTGTAGCACAAAAAGTTTCTTTACATAATATATTTTAAGCTTGGGTTTGACAGAACTAAATTACACGCCACTAAAATAATCGAGCTCGATATCTGAGTTGAAGGAATAGATAAATTGATAATAAATGTTAATAAGTCCGTCACGTATTCATTGTTTCTCGATAAAAGAAATACAGCATACGGAAGTGATTTTTTTCCAAGTGCATTATACGTCCTAGGCATCGAAATTTTACTGATCCCCAAGAAGGATATCCCTTGTGCATTTTATCGTAATGAACTACCCAACTAATCTCTGGTATTATGAAAAAAAAATGTCTTGGATTTTTCAAACATGCTAATGAAATAAAAAACCCTCTCTTAATGTATATTTAAAATGATTTTTCTTTTATTTCTTCTATCAGATGTGATGCAAAAAAAGAGGATTAAATCAAATAAGTGATAATTTTGTCATTTTTCTGTGATCATTATTTCTGCTTATTGTTGCCGATATATTATACGTCTGGAACATATTTATGTCATAAATATAATAAAGTCTATAATGTCATAAATATAATGAAATCTGTATCGTTAAACCATTAAAATTAACATGGCTAATCCTCTTTGATCACCCGTGGTTCCAAATGCTTTTAGTTCATTCTATTTATCTTAGGTATATTTTAGTTTTAACACATTATTATTTTTTTTTTAGTCCAAAGGGATTTGAATCCCGAAGGACTATTAGTTTCGTTTTGGCATTTTGCGTCGGACTCATAAATGTCGGTTCACTTTTCAAACTGTTGCCACAAAATGTTAGAGTCCTGCATTATATTTGAAGAAATTAAATAATGAAAAATCTGCATAAATGTATGTATATTTCTCGTATTGTGATAAAACAACGGTACATAGAGTCATCGAATTTTGAATAACGTAATCCTCCAACGAATATGAGCATGTGGAAGACCAAATTTGAAATTTGAAATTTGTTTTATGATCGATTTCCTATTTTTTAAAACTTTGACGAATTTTTGATTAACAAACTCAAGGATTTCAAAGCGAGCAATGGCAACGTTGTGCAGAAAAAACATTTTTATCTCCAGCGCGTGAGTCTCTGTATCGGAAATTCTAAAGATAGGCTCGTTTTAAAACTATTTTGCGATATTGCTGTTGCACTGGATCTTATGGTTTAAGTGCGAGGAACATGATATTTAATAAAGAAAGGTAACACACAAAATGTTAAAAAACGCCCCTTTGGACATAATTTAAAATCTGAAACATTTCAATTTTTTTTTTTTTTTTTTTTTTTTTTTTTTTTTTTTGCTATTTCTTTTCTTTGCCTTTTATTTCTTCTGTCAGCCTTCACCAGAATTCAGATTAATTTCAGTTTAAAAAAAGCTTGAGAGTATATTCATATATTTATATAAATGTATTATATTTATATTTAGCTATATAGTATATTATATTATATTTAGCTTGAGAGTAAGACGATAATTGATCAGTAGCAATGGAAGGATAGAAAGGTGTGATTTTAGACAGTTAATTAGGTTTAATTTTACAGAACTTTGTAAAAATACTGCTTATTTTCAGTTATAATCTTTTAATGGAATTGGTCACAGAAAAGGGTTCTCAGTAAATTTCTCAACATCGATGGAACTTAAGGACTAGTAGATCTAAATTAGCTTAAGTCTGATTGACTTATTGAAATTCCTTTTGATCTGCGTTAAAACTGCTTTTGTAATTCTTGAAAGTAAAGGTGTTTCTTATTCCGAAAAAACTATCTGCAATAGTATTTTAATTTCCGTTTAACGTTGTTCTGTCTACAGTGGACTATCTGACGACTAATTCCATAAGATGACAGTTTCAAAATGTGACCACTAGAGTTTTTACTGTATTAGTTAATTATTCAGCTTCCAAGTTAAATAAAATGTAACTGGAATAATTTTCTCTTCCAACAGATCCAAATCTATACCGATTTTCATAACTGGAAAAATCTTTGGTGAATATTACTGGTATACTTTTGTAATTTAAAACAAAATTACGAAATCTTTAAATAGTAATGTGAGAAATAACGTGTAGAGACATTACTATTTTTCGGAAGCAGAAAAGATGAAAAATTATCAACGCCTTCGCCGCGAATCGAACCGCGGCCTTTGGAATACGCGCCCAGCGTGCAGACCACCACACCACGAAGGCACGCCAAGAAGGAGTGTAAAATGCCTTATAAAAGAATGCATACTTTTGAAATATGATATTTTGAAAAACAGTTATTGCACATTACTATGAATCATGGAAATACTAACTGAATATCCGGCAATGAAACAACATTGTTAAATTTTAATTCGTTGTCATAATATTAATTATTTTGCCTCACTCCAATGTCTATCTGAAACCAGCGTCTTACAGAAAATTTAATGTTTAAAGAGTGGTTTATATTTATTTAAATTGAAAATCTCTTCTGGCAGACTGATTTTCGAATGTCATAAACTAACGTTTCCAATGCGAACAAATACCATGAAAGCTAGAATCAATTAAATGTGGCTTGCAGATTGAGAATTTGAGCCACTTAGACAGGAAATGCATCATAATATACATGAGTAATGTTCTTAGTATCAAACTAAGGGTGATTAATGATATATACGCAGCATTTTCCTGTCCGGTTTGATGACAAATGAACTCCGCAAGGAAGTAGGAATGAAGTTTCTAGAGTTCTAAAAATATTAAGTCTTCAATCAGAAAATTTTGTAGGTCAAATCTGAAGGTTATGCTCGCTAATAGCACTGAAAATGAAACTAATGTCCAATTAAATTGATCACTGTCACTGGAAAAACATTTTGTTAACTTATAGTGCATAAAATAAAGATATCATTTTGCCTACTTGCATAGTCTAAGCTTCGTTTGGACTTTAATTGCTACTCATCTACCGGCACAATCAATAACCAGGTTCTCGTAGTTTTCACTTATGACTGCTTTTGAGATTTTGATGTGATTGGTTAATCAATCGCTTGACATTAGTACTTTCTGTCATGTTACTTAATGTGTCTCGTTTAAGTTAATCGTTTGTAAAGTATTCCTGTAGTGTTCTGCATCTGTTCCATTATAAAATTTTACTATAAAATCAGAGCTTCATTAAGTGCATTCCGGTATAAAATTAAAGCATTAACCGAGGCTTGAACATTGGGCGGACGGGGCTTCCCGCGATCATGCACAATACTATGCCGCTTTGGAAGCCGGTAGTCAAACAGAGTTAAACATGCAAGGTGTCAGTTATACTTCATTAGGAGCAACCCCAAATGAAATAACTTAGATTTCTCCCTAACAAGTGGTTGATTAAGACCGGCTAAAGAGAAGTCGACCAAGCTCAGTTAGACTCCATCTATTAGTTCGATTCATTTACTTTTTTGACGATTCAAACGATAAGATGATTTGACAGTTATTACCATGGCCGTTTCCTCCATTAAAGTAACTGTCTTAACCTATGCTAATCTTCTTCATAAATATTTTTGTAGTTAATCTTCTCATATCCAACAGATGTTCGACTAGGCAGTTTAATTTTCTTTCATAGTCTTCTGCCGTCCACTTTTTCTAATATCTTACCTTTTGATATTTAGTATCTTAAGATTTTTCACTCAATTCATAGAGGCGACCTCCTTTCTGAGACAATATATCTGAGAACAGAAACAACAGTAGTGAACAAGACCTCTCTAATGGCAGCGTCTTCACAGAAGACAAAAATCTTCTGGAACCGTGGAAATCTGGAATCTTCTGGCTGTCCTAGGGAGGATTTATTGTATTTAAAGTACCTAGAATGTTCAAAATTAACTGTAACAGAGCCATACAAATATACAGCATATTTAGGAAGCTGCAAAAGTTTTTAAAATAGAAAGCGAAAGCTTTTTACTGTAAATTTTCACACATCGATGGAAAGTTTTGGGACACAATACGGCCCCTGCGCCCGCTTACAAGACAACTAAGTAATTAGCAAGAGCAGTGATCTTCAAAGTCAGATTGTATGAGAGACGAGTGCACGATTTAATGTCAGTTATCGTGGTCACATGGGTTTGAGTGAAAAAAGGGAGTAGCATAAGTATACCCTTCCTCCAGACTCTCATAGGTCAGGATGTCAGCGAAGTTTGCGGGTCGTTTCTTATCGATCTGTTGAAGAAATTTTCATTTATCCTGGTGATGAATTTTTTAATGGATTCCACCTTCAGATCTGAATGCATGCTTGTATTGCGAATGTAATAGGGACGTTTGTGATGACCCTTAGAGCCTTGTTTTGGAGAACCTGCCATTTTTTAATGTCCTTTACGCTGGTGTTGGCCCAGGCGGGGAAGCATACGTCACAATAGGTCTTATCATCCAGAGGTGTAGTCTTCTTTTAAGCTTTAATGTGAGTCTATCACTTTTGAGCAGCGGAAAAAGCCTGATCATCATGCTATAAGCTTTTCCACACACGTTTGTCATGTGATTGGACCAGGTGAAGTCCTTTTTAGGGTGACCCTCAAATAATTAGCAGTATTGAATATAGGAACCTGGGTTCCGAAGAGCGTTACTTCCTTTTCAATAGCATTTTTCGGAATTTTCTGATTAGGAGAATTTTTGACTTCTCAGGTTGGATGCTAATTTTCCACTTGCTGCACCAGTGCTCGATTACAGGGATTTTTTCCTGTATTTGAGAGAACCGAGTTGATAGAGATAGCTGTTATAGCGATTCAAAGCGCAAATCTTTTATTTTACTATCTGGATGCCAGATACTATGCGTGAGATACTATCGTCTACACCACGAGGACATGAGCGGAGAAAGTTATAACTTTTTATACAAGTTGCAGGAGATCCTTTACGTTATAATTTTAATTCTGTGTGTTTATTAGTTGTAGAACTCAACACATATACTAGTTTAATTTTTCTTTTTTTTCTTTTTTATTTGTGTAGTTCTTTTATGTATGTGTGATGAATCACAATCAAAGCAAGGTCCTCTTCTTTGATCTAATAACATTAAAGTACAGAGAATTAATTAGAAGTATAATAATGCCTTGGATATTACATGAAGTTTAAAATTAGGTTTAAAATCTCATTTAGTAAATATTACGTTGGTGTTTAGAAAAAATACAGTGTCAAACGAACGACCTTATACAACGTGATTAATAATTTATAAGCGCATATAGATCTATTAGGATGAAAAAAAAATAACTGGGTGTTAAATACGTGAATAGACAACTAATAAATATGTAAATAATAAATATAAAATTAAAATAATAACAAAGTCTAGTAACGCTGATAATTCTGTCTATGACGACCATCAGCGATGCCAGATAGTTTTAGTATTCTGTAAAAGTGGTAGTTTTAAACAAATAATGCTCTGTTTTGATTTCTGTTTATTTTCTAAAAACCTATTCAGTTTGAGAAGTTTTCTTCTGAATGAGAAACCCGTCTCAAAATGATGAACTGTATAATACAGTAATACATTAGATTGTATTTTTCAAACATATGGTATGGGACATATATTGTATGTAAAGGTGAACACAGGCTTTTTTACCTTAAATTTTGATCCTAAGAACGTACTTCCACCTTCAAAGTTTCTCAAAAGTAGACATTTTCATGAAAACAGTTTCAAGTTGTAATTTACTACTCAGCTTTCGATCCGATTTTGGTCAGATTCGGAGAAAAATCACTTAATTTAGGAGGAAATTACTTATTTCCTGATTCTTGGTAGTTGAATTAAAACAATATTAATTATTGATTTTCCAGTTAACTTCATAAAAGAGTCGTAAGTAATATCTACGCAAATTATGCACGCAGAAGTATGGAATTTCTCGTATTATTGCTTTTTGTATGGCATTTCCTATATTTTGTAACTTATTAAAAGTATTCAGTGGCCTCGTTCATGCCAATAAAGTATTCATCGGTATCTCCAAACAAGCCTGTTATGTATCCATTTTATTACCAAGAATATTACCCACGGTGTTCCTCTAGGGACGAACGTTTTTATATGTGTTAAGAAGTTAGTATAGAAAATACACCTGTAGCCAAACCTTACGCGGGAGTCAAATTCATACCACTGGTTTCGGACTAGGATTCAGCCTTCTTAACCGCTATACCGTTCAGGTCGATTTTTGATTTACCAAAGCATAATGACGTTTGGTGATAGGAAATTCTGTCCTACAAAGATTATATAAAAAGATTTTCATTTATAAAACATTCGTTATCTACGCTGAAAATATTTTCGTAAAATTCTTTGTCCCCTTATATTGAGAAACTTTGCAGTTGCAATCCTGTATTTTTCTTTTTCAAATACATTGTTTACAAATGAATAGAGAAAGAAATTCGGGCGTGTGTTTAGCAGTTAAGGCAGTCAATCATGCTTATATAGAATTCATCCATGTCGATCATCTCCAAACATCATTTCTGGCCCAGAGGAAGGTATATTAATCAAAAGTCATTATCATCTTCATTCCAGAGATGATTTCTTTATGTTTTCAGCAACTATTTCTGAGGTTCTTCGTTTCCAATGTATGAAACCCTCTCTGCCTGCTAGCTGGCGGGTTCATCGCCACCTTTTCCGCATTATTCAGTAATTTGACTCATAATCTACAAACTCAAACATCTATGGTGCCGAATTCTGTAAACGGACATGATCCGAAAATAATAGCATTCTCGGAGCGATTTTCCCACCGCTTGAGAGAGAGCGGGTGCCCGAGTTCAGAATATAATTGACAAATGTTCAGATATGAGTTAAAATTGTTTTTATTTATTTTTTCATGTTTTCTTTTGGAAAACAATATAGGGCGCTTTCCGAAAGTCGACGCGGATGGACGGCTGACTTAAATACGTAAAATTTGTTGTTGACCGATTCTGGATTTGGCGTCACTGCAGCAACTTGGATCTCGCCATGTTTATCGCCAAATTGTTGGGACTACATAAGCTTAAATATTAAAAAAAAAAAATTTATTTCTTTCGAGTGAAGGTTGCGTAATCTGAACTTAGTCCTACTTTAGTTTCAGTTGTTATTTTTTTATTGCAAATGTAGAATATCTGTGGGGAAATACTAGTGATGGGCAACTTCGGTACTTTCTTGTACCCGGTACGAGAGTAAGAGGTACAGACAAGTACCCGGTACAAAATACCCGTTACTCAAGTAACCGTTACTTTGAAAAGTACCGGAAACCGATTTCAAGTACCGAGTACCCAAGTAACGATTTGGAGTACAGAAGTAACGAAATACCGGAGTAACGGTTTGCTGTACCGGAGTACCCTAGTAACGGTTTGCGGTACCGGAGTACCCTAGTAACGATTTGGAGTACCAAAGTACCCTAGTAACGATTTGGAGTACCGAAGTGCTCTAGTAACGATTTGGAGTACCGAAATACGCAGCTAACGATTTTGCGCACTGAAGGAATTCTGCCACGTCACCATGTGTTTGATTTTATCTGTACGGAGTAAGATTTTGAATACCAGAAAACATGTCAACTACGGAAGTGTCTGAGGAGCAGGCCATTCATGGACACAAGGAGCGCATATCACCATTTCGCAAATACAACCAGATACTACTGTCCTCGTACCAAAACCGAAGTGAGCTCGATCCTCCAGTAACGAATACCGAAATACCGAGAAGAGACGCATATTTTCGTTACAAAGTAGCGAATACCGAAAAGCACCAATTTCGATACAGAAGTAACGAATACCGAAAAGTACCCGTTTCGGTACAGAAGTAACGAATACCGAAAAGTGCCCGTTTCGGTACAGAAGTAACGAATACCAAAAAGTACCGATTTCGGTACTGAAATAACGGGTACTTGGATGTACCGATTTTCAGTACCCGTTACAACTAAGTACCCGTTACAAAATACCGGTTCGGTAGTACCGACTCATCACTAGGAAATACTCTTAGGCAGTACTTTAATTAGTTCATATCTAGATTCTGAAGACAGTGAAAGTTGTTCTGACTACCATTATCCGTAAGCGACCACCTCGGAAAATAACTAGTAATTCTAATAATATAAATAAACAGTGGTATTACTCATTACCGAAAGACCAAACGCGTATAGAACCATGGGGTGGGGGTGTTACTGTAAATGTATATTTTCTATTTTTAATGACATGGATTATAATGCGCTATAATTTCATAGAATGCATACATGCAATAACTTTTAACATTTACAGTGAACCTACTTAAAACATCCTTATGGTTTCAAACAATCTTGATAGTCTATAACCAAAGTAATCTTAGTGGTGTTATGGTTACATACAATCTTAGTGGTCTGTAAAGGCAGTTTTTCTTAGTAAACATGAACATCGTTAATATTTAATATCGATATTTATTTAGGCTGTATGAAATAAGTTTTTTTTTTTTTTTTTTTTTTTTTTCAGAGGTGTGCGTTCTATCGGGAAGTTCGTCTTTGGAGATTTCACCGTGTAGGTACAAATAACTAGTTAAGTGAATACCTTTAAATGCTATAATTATTAGAAATTAAAAATTTTACATACGCGAGAATTTACAAACAATTTTTAAAAACCACTTAAAAGGATTCTTTTTTTGTGAAAACACCGGCGCTAATGAAGTGCTGTGGAAAAGATGCTGAAGGTATTACGTTGTTCTAAACACTATTCTAATATTTTTGTATCCTTAAACACAAATCCACAGATGATAAAAGCTTTAAGAAAACAGCTACTAAGTTCACTTTTAGAAGTGACAAGAGCCTTGAATACTCTGATTAAAACTGGCGGTCCCCTTTAGATAACTTTAAGGAAAAGAATTAAATTGACGGCTGGAGGACAAAGACATGTTTTCTACAGTTTCTTAATATTAGCCTATCATTTCTCTTGGTTTCTTTCGAGACGTTGTTAACGAGACATTTATGCATTAACGTTTTTTCCGTCGTTAAATTAGGAAACTAATTTTTAGCTGTAACACCAGATATGGTCAACGTGTTTACTGCGCAGGATGACATAAGTACTTTTAAATATTTCTAATAATTTTTATGAATTATTTTTGTAATAATTTTTTTTTGAAACTTTATAAGGCATTTTCTTTCTCCTAGCATGTCTTCGTGGTGTAATTGGCAGCATACTCGGCGCGTATTCGAGAGGTCCATTTCGATCCCCGGAGAGGGCATTGCGCAATTTTCACTACCACGGTTTGACGACTTGGTCTTCTTATCCTCAGTAGCCCTTTAAAAAGACCCTCTGGTTCTCGAAAGAGAGCGTGCTGTAACGACCTTACGGATGAATAAGGCACCATAAAGAACACGAAACAAACATTTATTAAAAATTAACGTTCAAAAAATAATGGTAAAAAAATTAATGTTCAAAGTATATTGGTAAACTTGGAACACTACCTCGCTCTTACAACATAATCTACCACCTGCCTCCTCTGAGGCTACCATGCAACTGTCGTCTTTCTCACTTGCTGTGCTCTGCCAGGCAGCTGATTGGCTCACCGCAGCCAGATACATGACAGGGAATATATGAGGTATTTCTCCCTCCTTTTCCGCATGCTTTCGTTGCGTAATTGGAAGCATACGCGTATTCGAGAGATCCAGGGTTCGAGTCCTGGCGAGGGCACTGCACATTTTTCACACCTGCTGCTTTTTCAATAATAAAAAAAATACTGTAAATGAAATAATGCGCGCCGTACTGCATAAATGAATTTTGATATTATAAGAATAATTCCACTGAGTAATAATACAGTACAAGAAGGACTGACGAAGTGTCTCAGTGCATAGAAAATTCTTTATGTGAGTACATAAAAGCTGAATTCTCTATACAGCTTGCAGAGTCAGCGTTGCCAGGAAACGGAGCTTTAATTTTAGCTCATATAAAATCTGTAAAGGAAAAAGAAATTTCCCAAGAATTTTTATTTATCAAATGTTTGAATACTGATACGAAAAGTGAAACAATACTTAATGAATAAGAAAGGTTTTTCGATGTAAAATCTATACCCTTGTATAATATCCTCTCCATTGTTTCCGAAAATGCACCAGCAATGTTAGGACAACATCGAGGCTTTCTGGCATACGTTAAACAAGCTATACCGAATATATTGCCTGTACTTCATCCACAACATTTAATCGCCAAAAATCTTGGTGAGTGCTTGCATAGCTCACTATTTATGTCATTAGAGCGGTTAATAAAATCAAAAGAAATGCCTTAAATGAGAGATTATTTATTCACCTTTGTTTGAAAAATGACGAAGATGAGTTGATTAGTTTACCACTTAAACTGGATGCTGGTTGGTTTTCTAGAAGAGCATTTTTGGATTGATTTTATGCACTCTTTGATTCAATGTTGCAATTCTTGGAAATGAAAGATAATGACTTGCTGCTCAGTTTAAGGGGATTCATACACCTTAAACCCCTTATGATCTTCGAATATGTGACTGTTGCAAGAATTGGGATATTTTATTTGTTTTAAAAGCAATTACTTCCAACTTTTTACATCTGACTACATAATATAGCTGCTTTGGAAAATAGTAACCAGAAAGTTTGTGCTGCCACAAATAATTTTGTAATTTAATCCTCTTTGTGACAAAATATTTCGCCATGTTTCCACCTTGTGCGCATGATATTTTAAAAATGGCTGATGGTACATACTTGAAATTGGATGGAATTCTTTATGTGGGCACTACTTTCTAACTGAACCAACAATCTAATGAACATTTTAATATTGAAAAATTTTATGGACGAAAACATTAAAAAAATTATTAATAAAATACATTTTATAAACTCAACTCAAAATAAAATAAAAATTTAACATGAAATTTTTAGAATTTTAGGTTCACAGTAGTTTCCAAATGTTATAAAAGTTATATATTAAATATGGAATTAAATTATGGAACAGAATGTTTTAAACTGTGCGCGCAAGTTGGAAACATGACGAAAAAAGTTGTCACAAAAGGTATTAAATTATAAAAATATTTGTGGCAACACAAACTTTCTCATTGCTATTTCAGAAAGCAGCTATATTATGTAGTCAGCTGTAAAACGTTGGTAGTAATTGCTTTTAAAATAAATAAATTATCCCAATTCTTGCAACAGTCACCTATTCGAACATCTTATGGGTTTTAAGGTGTATGAGTCCCCTTAACTAATCCCAAAACTGACATAGCTTATACGACTGACAGATATGCCAAACTTTGCAAAATTTTTTACTATGAGATGATCTGTTAAACTTAATTAAAACTACCTGCTTTTATTTCAGACTTTAGCGTATACAAACAAAACTTGGAGAGAGAACAATGTTCTCAGTTTCCAAATCCTTCAAAATTACAAAAACGAGGTGGAAATTCGCTTGCTTATTATCAACACTTAACCGGCTCCTCATTTTGACCTCAGTCAAAGATCTGAAAGAATTTCTCTCTTGGTTTATCTCGAGTGGATGTACCCTTTTGCAAGTAAAGCCACAAACTTGGATGAATCCACAGAACAAAGATACCCCAAATTTCTCCTTACAAAAAACAGATACCAATTTTATATCTTGCATTATGGGTCACTTTAAAGAAGCTGTTGATTACTTTCCCGTAACATCCTATATAACGTAGATTTAGTGCAGTTGTGAGCCTCATAACGATATGGAGACTTAATAACGTTACTCGCAGACATAAAAGAGAACTTATATAATTTTAATTTCATATCATCCCATTAGGTTTATCCATCACAGTAGAAAAAAATTCGTTTTTGTATTTCAAAACAAAAGTTATAATTTCTAGAAATATTGCTTTAAATATCCCAATGTTTTATTTATATTTCATTTTTACTTTACCATTCAAGATATCAAAGCTAAATTTGTAATTTTTCTATTGTGTACTTATATAGAATTATTTCGCTTGGGGGTTCATGGTCAGTTTCTGCTGCAAGAAGGGGTCTACGGGCATTGTAAGTTTGGAAACCACTGCTCTAGTCCATTGACGGCACGCCACTGTCGCTGTCCTTCTGATAGTATAGGTAAGTAATTTTTTTTACATCTAGTTTAGACTGTTAGCGTCTAGTTTATATATTATCTAGTTTAGACTGTCTCGATCTTTGAAGAAGGGCGAATAGTTATATTCTTTTTTAAATAAATTTTAATGCAAAATGTTTTGATCTTTTATCGTCACATTCCCTGTGTTGTCCGTAAATTGAGCAAAACAAATTTTGTTTCGATGCATCGAACGGAAGGTCCACCTCCATCGCTTGGAACGATTCCTTTAGGTCAGAAACCCATTTCCTCTCTTCGACATAAGCGTGGAAGAACATTGATGACTCACGCTTTCTCGAAATCCATTCCCGTTCTCCCCATCTCCTCACCCCCATCACGAAGGGTAACTCCCATCTCTCTTCAATATTAACTTTTCCCGCCTCTGACCAAATCGCTTATTACGAACTATTTTCAACCTCTTTCGACGTACGATTTGATTCGCTTTGCACGGGACATTAAATATTTTTACTTCAGACATTATTGTAAATTCGATTTGTGAGGTACATATACGATGGGTCTATATAAAAATTATCTACAATAATCCTATATAAAAATTATCTACAATAATCCTATATAAAAATTATCTACAATAATAAAAAGAAAATTTTGTTTTTCTCAGAACTGAGTTCATAAAATATGAAGACCTTGAAGGAAACATTTTTATCACTACCATATATTTCTTCTAACACCATAAATCTCCTAGCAAGCCCATGCACATTTTGAATGCCTTCTAGGCAGAAATGAGCTGTTGAAAGCCTCGTTACGTTTTTTCCTGAGTTTTTGAAATGCGTTTGGAATAGTATTAAGAGTAGGTTTTTCTTTAGGGAACAGAAGGTAAAATGCCAATAATGATAAATAAAACTTATTTAGAAAATTAGACGTTAGCCACATTTCCCTCCTTGGTAGTAAACTGTTTCACAAGAGTTGCATTGTGCGCGAAAGTTCTATTGCTTTTTATTTCTCAGTCTTTGAATCATAGAGATATCAGCAGCCTAAAATGAAACAGAAAATTCCATTTAAAGCTCTGTCTTGAAAAGAATAATTAGAGATGTTTGAATAAGAATTACATCTAGCGTATTACATCTGGCAGCTTAGCTCAGTCCCGAAACATGCATATTTAACTTTCTCACCAAGATAGAATTTAATGCACAGTGCGCTTAAGAGACGGGAATTCACAACCGATGTGATTTTCCCCAAGTATATTTTTATACAAGGTTGTTCTACTAGCACCGAACATAGTATTCCTTTAATAATTTCTATATTAATGAATGTATTGCAACGAAATCTGAAGCGAGCTTATGTTGTTCTCTGAGAAATGGAATGATATCATAATATACGCTAGAAATGCTCAGCCTTGAATCCACCCGACACAACGCAGAATACCGTATTTTGGAACTTCCTTAAAAGTTCAACCATTGACATCGTTGTCTGAATTGCTTCGTTTATGTTTGAACTAGATTTGTTCTTGGATAATTCGGGGTTTTACTTGTAAATTTTCAAAATTCCCGTATTTGAGCAAGAAAACGTTCTAGTTTGATACATAAAAACCCCTTCATTTCAAACAGATGGGTGCTTTCAAACAGATGTTTGGCGTGATATCACAGTGGCGAATAAATGGTCCAATTCTTAAATGTAACCATTTCAACAGCTGCATGTATGGGAATCTTAGCCCTCTTGTAGGTCAGTGGGAATCTTCAACATTTTTGCAAAACAATTTGACGACCAAGAATTCTCCATTATAGCTGTTCTGCAGGGTAGAGCGACACGTCACACTTCAAGCAGTGCAGTTATTTCTTTTTTTAGTCCAAAGGGATTTGAATCCCGAAGGACTATTAGTTTCGTTTTGGCATTTTGCGTCGGACGGATAAATGTCGGTTCACTTTTCAAACTGTTGCCATAAAATGTTAGAGTCCTGCATTATATTTGAAGAAATTAAATAATGAAAATCTGCGTAAATGTATGTATATTTCTCACATTGTCATAAAATAACGGTACATAGAGTCATCGAATTTTGAATAACGTAATCCTCCAACGAATATGAGCATGTGGAAGACCAAATTTGAAATTTGAAATTTGTTTTATGATCGATTTCCTATTTTTTAAAACTTTGACGAATTTTTGATTAACAAACTCAAGGATTTCAAAGCGAGCAATGGCAACGTTGTGCAGAAAAAAACATTTTTATCTCCAGCGCGTGAGTCTCTGTATCGGAAATTCTAAAGATATGCTCGTTTTAAAACTATTTTGCGATATTGCTGTTGCACTGGATCTTATGGTTTAAGTGCGAGGAACATGATATTTAATAAAGAAAGGTAACACACAAAATGTTAAAAAACGCCTCTTTGGACGTAATTTAAAATCTGAAACATTTCAGATTTTTTTTTCTTTTCTTTTTGGCGATTGCATTATTTCGGAGATTCTTGGAACTTCGCTCTCGCCCGACCTGACACAACCTGACTATTTTTATGAGAATACCTGAAACAGAGAGTTTGTGCAAACAAAGTACGAATCATAGATGTCTTGAAAGCAAGCATCAACGAACGAAGCAATTCAGGCAGTGACAATAAGCGTACTTCTAAGGATGTACCAAAATGGGTTGATCCGATTTCACTGTTGTCTGGGAGCAAATGCTGGACAGTTATGTTATGATGTCATATTTTCCATAAAGAAAGGAAAACATATTTCAAATTTTATTGCAATATTCTCATTAGTGTCAAACTTACTAAGGATATAATGATTTTAATAGCCAGTGGGACATCCTATATAAAAATTATCTACAATAATAAAAAGAAAATTTTGTTTGCATGTGTTCGTGCAATGAGTACTCAGAAATAAAACGCAGAGATGAAATGCCCATAAAACTGTGTATGTAGTTTTTTCAGGAGGTTCCAGGTGCACCTCGAGATAATTTTCCCAAATGAATTCTTTTAATTTAATATTGTGAATTTTGAGGTCTCGCATATATTCTAGCTTAAAAATCAAATTAACTGCTATAGACTTTCAGATTTTGCGTACCAGATAAATCACAAAATAGTCTTCTACATGAAGTTTCGATACTTCTGCGATTTTTCCGGTATTTGTATGTCTAATCATTTTTAATTTCGAAATCAAGAAATCTATAATTCATAGTATTTTAAAGTTTTAGAAAATTACAAGTTTCTTAAAGCTTCCACAGATTCTTCGATTTTTAAACCTCATGTTTCTTCTAAAAATAGTTTTGTTTCTCCTTGTACGAAGAACGGATGTACAGTGGATGGACAAAAATATGGAAACACCTTGTGAAATGCATGTTGGAAAAGAAAGATTGATTTTAATGAAATATGTAGGTGGCGCTGGCGTTTTTGACTACTGACGCCACCTATACAACTTCGTAAATGTGCTAAACAGTTCAGTTGTTGTCGGAGTACTGTTATGTGAGGTTGTCATTGCATTATGTCAGAGTTAACAGACTTCGAAGGTGGGCAAATTGTTGGAGCCCGTATGGTAGGTGCTTCCGTAAGCAAGGTAGCCGAGGTGTTTAGTGTTTCAAGAGGTACTGTATCGAAGATTTATTCCGCATATTTGAAAAGCGGAAAAACATCATCTGCTAAATCACAGCGCGGACGAAAGTGTGTCCTGAGTGATCGTGACAGGCGATCATTAAGGGCAATTGCGATGAAAAATAAGAAGACCACAGCTGCAAAAGTTACTGCTGAAATGAATGTTGTGTTACCGAACCCTATGAGTACCAAAACAATTAGAAGGGAGCTTCATAAACAGGGAATTGCTGGCCGTGCTGCAATTGAGAAGCCACTCATCAGTGATGCTAATGCCCGTAACAGGAAAAGGTGGTGTTTAAGTCATAAAGCTTGGACTATAGAGTAGTGGAAGCGAGTAATATGGTCTGACGAGTCTTCTTTCACATTCTTTCCCACTTCTGGCCGAGTTTACGTCTGAAGAACGCCATCTCAAGCCTATAATACAGACTGCTTGTTGCCAAGAGTGAAACATGGCGGGGGTTCTGTTATGGTATGGGCAGTCATATCGTGGTTCTCTGCTAGCCCCATGATAAATGTGTCAGGGCACATGACTGCCAAGACTTATGTGAACATTTTGGCCGATCATTGTTCATCCCATGGTACAAACTTTGTTCCCCGATGGTGATGGTGACTTCCAAGACGACAGAGCCCCTGTTCACACAGCTCACATTGTCCAGGAGTGGTTTTTCTGAGCACGAGGATGAGTTGTCCCATCTCCCCTGGCCACCACAGTCACCAGACCTGAATATTATCGAACCTTTGTGGTCTACATTGGAACGGAAAGTGCGTTCTCGTTATCCACCGCCAACATCGTTATCTGAACTTGCCACCGTTTTGCAGGAAGAATGGTATAATATTCCCTTGGCAAACATACAGGAACTGTATTTATCCATTCCGAGAAGACTGCAAGCTATTTTGGATGCCAACGGGTTTCCTACACCATATTAAGCAAAGAAACATGTTTTTTTAAAGGTGTTTCCATATTTTTGTCCAACCCCTGTATTTCTAGTAATAAATGATTATATGCGTAATATATAAATGGACCTAAACTACTGTTTGAGTGATACATAATTAATACTGAAGTCGCCTTCAGTATAGAGTGAGTAAATTTTCTGAGCCTTCAACATATTTGCCACCCTGTATAAGATAATCACTTTTTGCTTCATTCTTTCTAGTGCAAATATCGATAGCTTATCAAATTGTTTTTCTCATGCATTTCCGTTTCATTAAAAACTAAGTTTAAGGTCTTTCAGAGCTCCAAAGAAATGTCCTTTAAGTATTTCGATTCCCGGGATTAAAAAGACAAAATGGAGTGAGACGAATCCCATTAAAAAGGTATCCAGATTTCTGTAAAAGAAGCCCTCTCCTGTCCTTCATTAAGGGGGCTCATACACCTTAAACCCCTCATGATCTTCGAATATGTGACTGTTGCAAGAATTGGGATATTTTATTTATTTTAAAAGCAATTACTTCTTAACTTTTACAGCTGACTACATAATATAGCTGCTTTGGAAACTAGTAACCAGAAAGTTTGTGTTGCCACAAACATGTTTGTAATTTAATCCTCTTTGTGACAAAATATTTCGCCATGTTTCCACCTTGCGCGCATGATATTTTAAAAATGGCTAATGGTACATACTTAAAATTGGGTGGAATTCTTTATATGGGCACTATTTTCTAACTGAACCCAAAATCTAATAAATATTTTAATATTAAAAAATTTTATGGAAGAAAACATTACAAATTGTTTTAATAAAATACATTTTATAAACTCAACTCCAAATAAAATAAAAATTTAACATGGAATTTTTAGAATTTTAGGTTCACAGTAGTTTCCAAATGTTATAAAAGCTATATATTAAATATGGAATTAAATTATGCAACAGGATATTTTAAACTGTGCGCGCAATGTGGAAATATGACGAAAAATGTTGTCACAAAGCGGTCTAAATTATAAAAAATTTTGTGGCAACACAAACTTTCTGATGACTATTTCAGAAAGCAACTATATTATGTAGTCAACTGTAAAAAGTTGGAAGTAATTGCTTTTAAAATACATAAGTTATCCCAATTCTTGCAACAGTCACCTATTCGGAGATCTTATGGGTTTTAAGGTGTATGAGTCCCCTTAAACTTGTTAATTTCAAAATCTTCAGTTATGCATCATATGAAACTGTGAAAGCTTCGCGAGACATGTAAAAACATGCAAAGGGTTTAAAAGCTATCGTCTCGTCGAAGGTCTGCTCAGGCCCTGGAAGTCATTTTATTTGCGACGACCTACTTTGCAGTCGGGTGAAACCGCCGAGTTGATAAACTGTGACACAGGAAATTCATTTCATCTCCTTTCGTGTCTGGAAACTCGCTGGAGTCCATTTCCTCTGTCGTTTTATGTCTTGTAATGGGTGAAATCTAGCGAATGCTACATACAAAATATTGTCTGCCAGGGCCAATTCATTTCTCTCAAATAAATATGCGCGGTTGACTATAGTGTGGGAAATGAAACTTTTTAAGCGGGCAATTCTGCTCGGAATTGAATCTTTGTATTTACTTTATTGTAATTCGGAGTATACAAAATATATGATGAGCTAAGGGCTGATAGCGACTCTTTTCTTGATCTCGTCGCCTTTCACGTTAGTCGGCCCACCAGCGGCTGAGCGGTAAAGTCGCTGAACATTGGTAGTTCGGTCCGAGGTTCGAATCCCGCGAACGGGCTGGCTGCATGGGTGTTTTCGTGGTTTTCCCCATGTGTAACGTGTATACGAGCCAGTTTTCCTTAGAAAGTCCTCCACGAAGGCATCCCTCCCCTTACGCAGATAGCCCTAGTGTGCTTTGCCATAATTAAATACACACACACAATACACACCTTTCACGTTAGTCAGGCAGTTTGTTTTATTTTCTTAATTGGGTAAAGTTTATAATTTTAAAGTTATTTTTTAATTAAGATTTAACAGCTTTGATATTAAAAGAAAAATTTCATTCAGTCCTAAGGACTGAGGAAATATTCAGAATGGCAAAAAAGTAAAGATAAGTAAAAATAATTTTAACATTTTAATTTAGAGAAGGTGAGCTGACATTCTATTTCTACGATAATTATCAAAACAATTACGTTACTTAATAATATGGTACATTATTGTTTGTGTCTATTATCGAATCTACATCGAGGTTTGAATTCAGAACTTAACAACTTAATTCAGAACTCAGAAACAAAATAAAGAACAAATATTAACAGCGAAGTCATACAAATCATTTCATTAACTATTCGTAAATTAAAACGTCAGCTATCATTCTCATCATTAAAGTGTTAATGCCAGAACTCATCGATAAATTTCTATGTTTCATAACTTTAACTTTATTTGTAAAGAGTTTTAATTGGGCAAAGCGTAAAGGGGCCTAAAAGGAGAGATGCTTTCTTGGAGGTATTCCTTATGGACTATTTTGAAACAATTATTGGAAAACACACGTTGGCTACCTTCCTTAAAAGAGTTCGGCGAATCGGAATTCTAGAGATTCTAGAGAAATTTGGATTATATTTACGTCACACTTGAAGAAAGCCCCTAAAACTCATACGCAGCCACCCCATTTACAAGCAATGGATTCGGTGAGAGTATCTGATTAGTGCACAAAATTATTTGACTATGGAGAGTGATGCTTTCATGGAGGATTTTTTAAGAAAAACTGGCTCGCATTCAAAGCACAAAGGAACAAAACGAAATGCCCATGCAGCAAGGCCATTTTCTGGGATTCGAACATCCATGCAAAGGAATCGAGTTAGTTATGTTTCATGGCTTTATCCACACATCTACTGATGTGCAGATTTTGTAAAAGAAATTGGGTTTTATTTATATCAAATATTGTATCAGATTCTATGGGTCGCTTCTGCAGATCGTGCTTAAATTAACAAAATTTATTAATATTAGTTAAATTTCCAAATTTGTATTTATTTTTATGCGTCTGATAATCTTAGGATTATTTTTATGCAAAGATTATATAAAACTGTTGCTTCAAGAATCTTGAAATAACCGTTTTTTTTTTATTACACAACATAATCCGAAATATTTGTTAAAATAATATATTAAGTGTCTTTTGACATAACTTCAATTTGCTGTCGTCGGTCGGCAGCTTCTGATTTACATTACTACCGATACATTAGGCACTTTACGGGGCAAGAAATACGATACGTCAACTATAACCTCGCCGGGCCCAGTTGCTACCTAGATGTGCCACCAGTTTCATCACATGAGCAAGCATGGGAAAATGTGATAATTCCTTTCGTTCTTCCTCACTTAAGGCCCACCAGCGGCCGAGCGGTAAAGTCGCTGAACACTGGTAGTTCGGTCCGAGGTTCGAATCCTGCGAACGGGCTGGCTGCATGGGCGTTTTCGTGGTTTTCCCCATGTGTAACGTGTATACGAGCCAGTTTCCCTTAGAAAGTCCTCCACGAAGGCATCCCTCCTCTTAGGCAGATAGCCCTCGAGGCTTTGCCATACTCACACACACACGCACACACACTCTTCCTCACTTAAAAAAAGACTGGGGAGAAGCACGAGAAGCAATCCATCAAATCAAGGTGGTGATAAATTATCATCCACTACATTTTAGTTCCAGCTGTAAAGACTATAGGCTTTTCTGGAGCAAAACACATGATACATCAGCTATGCTATAGCTAATGGCCTCAAGCTGACGAGCGGCATGCGGCTCAATACATTGCTCGTAAATTATTTAGCATTAATATGATATTAATTATTTTGGAAAGGATTTTGAGGAAGGCTTAAGATTTTAATGATTTTTGAGCCCAAATTTTCATTATTTTCACTAGAAGTAAAAAGGTACGTGAACAAAGTTCCAAAAAAAATCTACGAATGGAGCTAATTAATTTACTGTGTAATAAAAATCTTATTCAAAGACTTGAAGCACAGATTTGATGAATCTTTATTCGTACTTAATAAGGTATTTCTCCCGCCTTCTTAGCATGCCTTCGTAGTGTGGTAGTCTGCACGCTGGGCGCGTATTCCAGAGGTCCGTGGTTCGATTCTCGGCGTTGCTCATTTTTCATCTTTCCTGCTTCCAAAATACCTAATGTCTCTACAGTGGCGCCCGAACTAAAAAAAGTGGTGGATGATGATTTTCCACCACCAGGACTTGGCGATTGGGTCCCCTAATCCCCAGTCGCCTTTTAAAAAGGGGCGTATATAAGGTATTTCTCCCGCCTTCTTATCGTGCCTTCGTGGTGTAATGGTCTCCATGCTGGGCCCGTATTCCAGAGGTCCGTGGTTTGATTCCAGGGCATTGCTCATTTTTCAAGTTCTTGCTTCCAAAAATACCTAATGTCTCCACAACTTGTCAAAAGATAAATACCGTTAGTTACGAATTTTTGAAATAAAAAAAATGCTTTGCTTAGAAATGCATTTAAATGTGAACACATTTTTTCCTTCTACTCTCTAAAAAGAGAACCAGACTGACCGATGACCATCTGTAATTATTATAAAGATAGTTTCTAGAAAACTTTCTTCAAGGTTACTCAAAATCGAAGCCCCATCAGGGTTGAAGCTGAAATTTGAAGAAAGAAATAAAAATGTTTATAATTATTTACATAAAACCCTATAGTCTTTCTCATATATGCGTGGAAGAAAAATTTGATAAATAAAAGAAAGAGAATAGATTGCCATTATTTCTTTTCAAGTTTTGTCCCACTTGGAAAGTTTTCGTACTTTGTTTATTTTTATTTTAAATAAATTATTTAGTGGTTTATTCAATGCATTATTTATTTATTTATTTATTTATTTACCATCAGATGAGCAGCTGCACCGCCTTTAAGACATTCAGCTTTTACGCTCAACTGATGGAATCATCTACCAACTGTGTTGCTATGTAAAATACAATAAAATTTTAGAATTTTGATAATTACGTAATAAAAATTAAAAATCAAGAAATAAATATATAAATAATACAAAATAATAAACGTAAATAGATACAATAAATAAAAGTTAAAAATTTAGAATAAGATAAATACTATGTTGTTATATATGAAGTCAAATAAAGTATCAGAATTTTGAGAATTATATAATAAAAATTTAAAAATTAAATACATAAATATACAATACCTAAATAAATATGAAAGTAAATGAAACGTAAATATGTAAGTAAGTACTTAAGAAGATCATTACAAATTTTGAAAATGAACAACAAATATATGAGAATAGTAGAGGCTGAGAATGTAAGATTTGTAAAGAATAAGAGTAAAGAATTTGATAATGGAGAATGAAGAGCAGTAACTGAATAAAAGTTGATGAGAAATAGTATTTGAATGAATTAGGATGACTTGAATGACTTGAATGCTATTCAATGCATTAGAATAATTTCAAATAAACACATTCTAATAATCTCGCATAGTGAATTAGAAATATAATTTTCCTTCTACGTGTGTTTTTAAAAAGCGCCGCTTATTATTTTGTAGTCAACGTTTTCTACGTTAGACAAGTTATCAATTTTTTAAGTATCGTCTCAGATGTGTCAGTTGTGTTGAATGTTATGAAAATTTAAATAAAATATTTAATTGAAACATATATAACTTAATTTACTTCTGATTATATGCAAATTAAAACACACAATGATTCTAGTGTACACATCATATTCCATAATTTATTACTGTTTTTTTTATGTTCCATTTCTTCGTTCGGAAGTAAATGCTGCAATAATAAAACCTTTCCCTTTACTTTATTAAATGAATTAAAATTACTCGCATTTAATATTATTAAAGTATTAATAATCCATACCTTTTTCTTAAAATGCAAATCTTCTCACTGCATTATCTTATTTGTTTCCACAGCTTAGCTTTAACAATAAAATACTCCTAAAATCAATTTCAAAAGTCACACGTAAAATTTTTATTATTCCGATTTCCGGCATTTGATTATCACGATATCTTAGGAGATATTAAATACAATGTACTGCTTCCAAGACAACCACGCTCGATTCCAGGGATTTTTATTTTTTGTGGAGACGATCTTCTAATAGAGGCAATGTTCGATACTAATTTTTGTTTATGTTCTCAAGAACACTAGCCAGTTTCAGAGACGGTAGTTCTAAGATAATAATCGTTTCAAGGAAGTTATACTTTATTTGTAATATTTCTTGCTTCTATTGTGAATTTTAATAAATATTTCGAATGCTTTTTCCATATTTTTCAAAAATTGAGTAATCAAACACTCTTTGCCATAGATGGAGGGATACGTTAGCTTTAAATTTAGGAAAAATCTAATCTTAGTTTATGGCACTTTCCGACAAATGATCCAACAATAGGACATAAATGGACTTCTCTTTACATATTCTATTTGTCTTTTGAAGAAGGGAGACTGAAGTTAACTTCTCTCAAACATTATAGAGCATTTTTCTAAAATAAAAGTTTTTGTCTGCTATGTCTAAAATAATTGATCTGCTTGCTTGTATTTTTTACACGTTCCTAATTTTTAGAAGTTTATTTTACGGTAAACAAAATATTTTTTTTATATTAAGAAAGTGTCAGAACATGCCAGGCAGGGGGGGGGAGGGATTTCGGATGTGTAAAATTAAATTAAGCTTATTTCTCTTTCGATTATTTTTATAAAGTTTGAAATTCTGTTGTATTTTAATTAAGTTCACATAATTTAGCCAGTACAACCTCCTTTCACTATTAGTAGAAACTGGAAAATTATGGTTTTTAAAATTTCAGTAAATGGACAAACACTTATACAGTTTTAAACATTTGTTAGTTCTCTCACGGCTAGCAAGTACTAGGTAGGCTGTCATTTTTGACACTGCTCATGGGAATATGAAATACTTATAATTAGTAACAGAACAATCTTGAGTTTCGTGTAGATTTAATCAAGATCCCAATCGATTTCGAGGGCAAACAGGTACAGGTCCCTCTTCGTCAGGAGCAAAGAAATCTGTAAAACTGAAAGATGAAACTGAATAAATTTTTATTGGTATTAAGATAGTTTATGTTTTAAATATCCTACTCATGTTCATTGTATTTAAATGTTCTTTTCATGCCCTTTATAGTTTAAATTTTCTATCCATTCCCGTGTCACACTTCATTAAAAATAACGAAGTATTCATATTTTAGCTAATAAGGTAACTGCAGTTTCTGTAATAGATAAAGTACAAAATGTGTTAAAGGGCACATTAGGCAGGGTTGAACTTAGGCAGGGTCGAAATCTTATTTCATTTCACCTTTCACCGCTGTTTTCTCACTTAATCGGAGAATTTGTTTTTCAAATCGATTTAGTTTAGTAATAAGCATCTTTGAAATATAACAAATTTATATATTTACTTCCGTGAGCTAACGGGAAATATCACAAAATTTTGTCAGTCAGTTCATTTTGAAAAACATGAATAATGCAACTTAAGTGAACAAATACAAACAACTCATAAAACCTATACCACCAGCTGTATTAAGTGATTTTTTTATCTTTATTGGAGATAATCGTCTTAGAAAATTGATATTTCATACTAATAATAATTTATATTTTCAAAAATACTGGTGACTATCAGATGTAGTCGTCCTAGAGTGTTGTTCTCCTCGAGGGGCTGTATTTCATTTTCCTCTCCCTCCGACACTGGTTCACATTTTACTTTTACTAAGTATGGTAACCCAACGGATAGTCAAGAAAATTTTTCTAGTGAATGCTGTCTAAGACGACCATTTACGGTCCCAAATGGTTTAATTTTGTGAAGGTGGTCGCCTTAGAGGGTTATATTTTAATCGCTATAAAAATATTATTATGTTTAGTTAGTTTAGTTTAGTTTTATCCATAATTTAACCAGGAGATGTAAAAAAAGGCTATGTGACAAAAGTCAAAAAGTGTAAGGATTATGTTAATTTTATTAACAGTTAAATTTTAAGTTAAAGTTCCTTTCCTGTCAAATTCTTAACTTCAACTTACTACTTCCGGCCAGAACGTAGTTTTGGAATCTTGCTGAATATTTAATGAGGAGGAGCGGTATTTAAACCACGAAGTTACTTACTGAGTCAGAGAGAATCAGAGTTTCTGATTTACGCGCGTGTGCCTTTTTGGCCACTCTCTCTCTCTCAAAGCTGTTATTACGCTCGGCCGTACTTAGGCCCTTGCTAAGCTTTGTAGTCAAATAAGTTCAGGGCCAACTCGATTTGAACCTTGATAGCTTCGGCTATACTTCTTTAGTTAATCTTAGTTTTAGTTTAATTCTTAGTCTTTTAAGTTCAAGCCCAAGTGCGGGTTTTGTTTGTACACTCCCAGGCGGAGTTTTGTTAAATCTTATTGGAATAATAAAGGATTAGTTACCCTTCTATCTTGTTGTTTCTTGTCACCGAACTCAAGCGATTATTCGGTTATCAATTCTTAGATTCTTCACTTCCAACATTAACTCAGAATTCCGAAGTGAGAAACTTTACAACAGGAACAACAGAAAAAAAAAAACCCACAATTTCTAACAAGAATGTCGTAAGACGTTTAAAAACGCTGAATTAAATGGATTCTAGTTACATCGATCTCATAATTTTTTATTATTGACTTCTGATATTCTTTTGAGGAATGGGATAGTTATCAAGCCCAAAAGTGACGTTAGTGTCTCAAAACGGCATTTTGCGTCAAAACACTTAAATGCGTTGTAATATCACTTTTCAAATTGTTGCCTACCAAACATTATCGCCCTGTATTACATTTAAAGACATTAAATAATGAACAATCTGCATGAATGTAGGTATGTTTCTCGCATTGTGAAAAAACAACGCAACCTAGAGACATCAAGTTTTGAATAACTTAGTGTTCCACCCGAACATGCGCACCTGGAAGTCTGAATTTTGAATTTAGAATTTGTTTCATTATCTACTCATATTTTGTAAAACTTTATAACGAATTTTTTGATTAACAAACTCAGTGATTTGAAAGGAAGATATGCTGCTTTTAAATATGTTGTGATTTTGCATCTGAATGGAATTTTATGCGGCATAAACCCTGAGAACGTGATATTAAAGAAATAAAGTAAACCTACAAACCATTATTAATAAAAAAAAGTTTCGAAAGATATCTTAGTGAAAAAAACTGAGCATTGATGTGATAAATTGAGAGCAGACTGAAAAAAAAACAGAAAAATATTTATGCTAATGCTTAACACTACATGGGAAATTCTAAACATATGCTGCTTTTAAAATTTTTGTAATTTTGCTGTTGAATTTTATATTATGTAAATGATGATTAATAATGAAGATAAAAACACACAAAAAATGGGCTAGTAGGAGCGAGTGTAATAGCAAACTGGTAGACTACGACCTCAACGAGAGCGTAAAAAAACCTTAACAAACCCTTTTGTGCTACCGTTAAAATCTTACAGAAAAATATTTATGCTTAACACTACATGGGAAATTCTAAACATATGCTGCTTTTAAAATTTTTGTAATTTTGCTGTTGAATTTTATATTATGTAAATGATGATTAATAATGAAGATAAAAGCACACAAAAAATGGGCTAGTAGGAGCGAGTGTAATAGCAAACTGGTAGACTACGATCTCAACGAGAGCGTAAAAAAACCTTAACAAACCCTTTTGTGCGACCGTTAAAATCTGAAACCTTTCAAATTTTTATTTTTTTTTTAAATTGCTCCTGTAAAATTTGATTTAGAAAATAAAGAAAACATTTCTTCAAACTCCTTATGAATAATTTATTTATCATTTACT
The DNA here is from genome assembly GCF_044657685.1 of Stegodyphus dumicola. Taxonomy (NCBI): domain Eukaryota; kingdom Metazoa; phylum Arthropoda; class Arachnida; order Araneae; family Eresidae; genus Stegodyphus; species Stegodyphus dumicola. The sequence goes on from NC_140772.1 coordinate 34,442,367, forward strand.
ATAACTTTACTTTCTCTCATTATACGTTTATTAATCTTTATTTTCTCCTCAAACTTCTGACTAATTATCGAACCCAGCAGTCTCTTTTTACGTACATCTTCGGATTCAAATTTTTTAAAGAAATACGGTAACCTTCTCGCTAATCACGAACACTTTTTAAAAAGACCACCGGGGGGTTTCACATGCTTTTCATATCTCTTAGAGTGATCATGTTAAATACCGATATTTATTATGTTCTAATAAATACTGTTAACCAGAGAACAGGGGCTCCATTACCTAGCTGACATGATGTCTGCCTTACACGGATTAAAGCCCCTGCCTCCAGAAGCTATTTATTATAACTAAGCAGAATAAGTTTACAGTGGCATACAAGGCCTTCAAGAACACAAGAACATAAGTAACATAGTCATAAAAGACCCTAAAGAAAGCATGTTACAAGTAGTACCTATAGCATTCAAACAATAAACCGAGTATACTTTCATAATTTGTACTGAAAATACGAAATACTTTCAAAACTGAGTCCAACTAATTTAAATAAAAACTATAGTACAAACAAAATATAATACATCCATTACTGCATTATACACAATTAATATCAATTAGATTCACAATTTCAAGAAGAACCATTCAATTTAGAAAAAAAAATGCATAAAGATAAACTAAGGCAATAATAAACTGCCAAATAAAATTTTTTCATATGAATTCAGAATTAAGAACCAATAACTTTGATACCTGAACAATATTATCATAAAATACACTGAACCTGAGATATTATTACAATGCAAAACATAAATTTGGTTTAAAAACAAAACCACTCCAAGTAATATAAAAACTCTACATCAGGTTTGTTGGCAACGCGATAGAAATACAATACTGGTTATTTTGAGAAGTTGTCGGTACAAAAAAAGTTCTGATATTATTCGACGCAATAACGATTTTATTTTCGTCTCCCATTCCCTTCGCCCACCAGCGACCGAGCGGTAAAGTCGCTGAACACTGGTAGTTCGGTCCGAGGTTCGAATCCCACGAACGGGCTGGCTGCATGGGTGTTTTCGTGGTTTTCCCCATGTGTAACGTGTATACGAGTCAGTTTCCCTTAGAAAGTCCTCCACGAAGGCATCCCTCCTCTTAGGCAGATAGCCCTAGTGTGCTTTGCCGTAATTAAATACACCACACCACCCATTCCCTTCAACAGTTTTGCATTTTGCAGTTTAGGAAATCTGGCAACCGTACAGATAACCATTACAGTTTGTACAGTGATTCCATGGTTTCAGATGATTTTGGTCATCTTCAGAGGTGTCGTTTTACAAAATTTTGAACACGTACCTGAGTTTGTTTACGTTCTCAGAAATAGTTTTATCCTTCAGAGGTCATCGTTTAAAGGAACTAGTTGTCACAGGAAAGAGGTCCTTTAATTTCATTTATTTTTAATTAATCCGCTCATTGTTCACACGTCTTATATCTCATGGATATTTTTTTATTAATAACAGGGGTAGTAAGCGTTTTACCCATGTATATACATTGATAACAATATAGGAAGTTAACGCTTTAATGCGTAAAGTAATTTATTATAATCTGTGAAATTTATTGTCATTTATGCAACATGAATATATCCATAGGATGTAATCCTCCTGCAGATTTTTGGTTTAGGAGAATAAAAATCCCTGCGAAAATAGTCACCACTGTGACAGCTTTAAATAATATTAAAATCGTGTAGTTTAAATAATTTAAATAGATGAACATTAAGGTATTTGTGAATGGCAATATTTGAAACCAGACTCGAGTGCCTCGTGCGACTCTCGCACGAAGAATGCAATTTATTTTTAAATATAGAATATGTTTTCTCTTCTTGTTTGCATGTCGCCATTTTTGGAGTGTTAAATAAAAGTTATTGCTGTGTTCCATCATTGGAGTTGCTTCATATTGCCAAAGAAGCATCACAGTCATAATTATTTTGGAGGCACCGACCGAGATCGAATAATCGTGTGTATTTTTATTTTATTAGTTCATCACTGAACGTAATATTAGTGATACCAGATTATTACTTCCTGTTGATATTAAATTGCCTTATTTTATTAGTTCATCACTGAACATAACCTCCTGTTGATATTGAATTGTCTTATTTTATTAGTTCATCACTGAATGTAATATTAGTGATATCAGGTTATTACTTCCTGTTAACACTGAACTGCCTTATTTTATTAGTTTATCACTTGAACGTAAACTTAGTGATACCATTTTAATGCCGTCTCTAGTAGAGCTCATAGGAAAAGAAAAATAGCTGAAGAGCAGATCTTTGAACCGATGAAGGAAGAAAATAAAGCATCCAGAGATGTATTTAAAGAAGAAGTTAAATCACCGGAATTAAACGTGGAAGAAGTTCACGAAAATTTGAAAAACGATAAAGAAATTAATATTGAGAATCATTTTGCAATGCAGCGTTATCATCATCTTTCGGCTTTTGATTTAATATCAAAGCCGCTACTAATAGACGAAGAAAACAATTGTCGAAAGCAAATGACAAATGAATATTATCCGAAAGGCACAGATGAACTGAGGAAAGGCTTTGCTGTGAATTATAGCCGAGGAACTGGTCCACCATGGAAGAGATCTAGGCGCCGTCAAGAAAAAAAAAGAAGACTAATTTGAACACGGTTCCATTTTCTTCCTATTTAAATGTGGCGTAAAAATATTTGTTTAAAATTTAAAATTTTCGGCCTGAAAATTTGAAAACTTATGAGAGAAGTTATCTTTTCTCTTTAAGCAATTGAGCAAGCCGAGCTTATAAACTTTCGAAATTTACAGAACTTTTCCCTTCGGTAAAAGTCTCTCCGTTGGGGGAGAGGTTGTAACAGCTTTAAATAATATTAAAATCTTGTAGTTTAAATAATTTAAATAGATGAACATTAAGGTATTTGTGAATGGCAATATTTGAAACCAGACTCGAGTGCCTCGTGCGACTCTCGCACGAAGAATGCAATTTATTTTTAAATATAGAATATGTTTTCTCTTCTTGTTTGCATATCGCCATTTTTTTGAGTGTTAAATAAAAGTTATTGCTGTGTTCCATCATTGGAGTTGCTTCATATTGCCAAAGAAGCATCACACCACACTTTGTTTGAAATTTCTAATTAGCTTCATCCTTACCTCTTGTTAGATCTAGAACTAGATGCATAGGATTTAGGATGTAATTAAATGATAATAAGTTTTTATTATAATTAGCCACTGATATGCATTCCACTTTACAAGTTTTGTGTTAACTGAGTCGGTAAAAGTCAGCTAGCGTGAGGATGTTGAACCTCGTAAGAATGTATAATTACCTAATTAGTAGAGGTTTAGAAGAGTAGACATTTTTCTTTTGTACACTCTTCCCTGACTTTGATTTGAATTACAGCTACCTGCTACTTCTTCGATAAGTATCTTCGAGAGTATTTATTTTAATATTTGTATCGTAACTAAGTTCATCGTATGCCCTGCTTTAAGATATCGAGTTGGACAGATGTCCCGCCCATCGCGTCATTTAAGTTAAATCTGTATTTTTTTTGGTTTGTTTGTTTTTTGTTGTTGTTACTTAACAATAGAACAAATTGTGTTGTTGTTAATTTTGTGCTGTTGTTGTTGTTACTTAATCTGTAATTTTGTGTTATATTCTTCAAAATGGATATATTATGCTTATCTGTCTGACAGCAATATCAGCTCAGGCGCACGAAAATCCTCGTGCTCAAGATATGTCTGTCGTTGGCAACAGCCTTGAGCACCTTACAGGTGACAGTGCGATTTTGCTCAGTTCCGCCCCCAATTTTGATGGAGATGACCCGAGGGGACGGGTTCTAGGGTCTCCACCCTTCTCCCCTTCCACCAAACCACACGACAGGACTTTCGGTTCTCCGTATATTTATAGTGTCGCCATGCCTCACCGATACTATAAACTTACAAACATCCATGCCTTTTCCGGGATTCGAAGCCGGGACCCTTCTGCACGGTAGTCAGCGACGATAACCACTGTACCACTTAGGCGGCTTTAATTTTTCTTCTGGTATGTATAAATACATTGAAATCTCTAATAGCGATCATCTTCCATAGGTAGCCACTTCTAAAAACGACTACAATTTCTTCAATTATAAATTAACATTAGTACTGAAAATAACATTTCTAATATGGCCACTCCCTCAACAGACCAGAATCTGAACTGTGAATGGTTTTATGGGATAGTTTCATTTGCAAACTTTCATAGTGACAGCCTTCTGTAAATGACCATTTCTATAGAAAACTGAAGTCTGAAACCATAGGAGGTTGTCTTATAACTGTTGTTAGCGTACTTTAAAAATAACCTCAAATATCTGATAGTAAATAAAATTTAACAAACATGTAAATACGTAAAAAAGCGTCTGTCTCCTGCCTGCTCAACAGTCATTCACTTATGCATTTAAGAAAACATTTTTTGGATTAATTTTAATTTGCTAAATTGGTGAATTTATTTTCATGTTTTGGTTTTGCACTTGATTTACTTATGCTATCTTAATTTAAATGATATTGTAGATTAGTTCGAAAATTAAATCTTTTATATGTTTGCACATTATTTTAACTTTAAATTTGCTTTTTTACGTATTTAAACGTTTGTTAAATTTTAAATTTCATTCCTTGCAGCAAAGGCGCAAAGAATTAATTAAATTTGTATTTATTCAATGTATTTATTCTTTTTGATAGCAAATAAATATGCTTTCGTCATATTAATAAATCATTTCATTGGAGACGCTTTAAATCAGATCAATAAGAAAGTATGAATGGCAACATTAGTTCTGCAGCATTATTTTGTGTTTTGTACGCCTGGCTGATTGTCGTATGTTTATGTCAGGCACACTTTAATTTTTTTGTCTTAAAATTTCATCATTTTAAGGCTAAAAATTGAAAATATCAAAGGGATGTTCCTCATTTTCGTTCTAATATATTCTTCAAAACGGATATATTATGTATAAGCTAGCTGCACAAAAATAATGTGTCGTCATCATAATGTGAATTTTCCCTTTACTCTTGGAAGTTGTTGCATTAATCAACATATACGTAATCAGAAATACGGAGAAGGCGGAAAAATTTCTTTCTGCTGACAGTCTCGACTCAGATGTCTGCATTTCAGTTATCAATATCAGCTCAGATTTCTGTGTTTCAGTTACAATCACAGCTTAAGTTGGTAAGTTTTTATTTGGGTTCTCTGAACAATTACGGTGAGCCTTTCTTAAATCGGTCACCTATGATTCCAGACATTTTGGTCTTCTGTGGAGACGGTAGTTTTAAAGAGGTATTGTTCAATATACAGATGCTAATTTTTATTCTTAAAAAATGCTGATTGCTTTCAGAAGCAGTCTTAGAAAAATTTTAGTCATACTTGGATATTCAGGTATAAATTGTGTTCGAATAAAATACTTAGATACTCAAATATAAATCGTGTTCGTAGCAAAAATGTCTTTGCGTAATGGAAGACATAACTTTAAATAAATATAATATAAGCGCTTAAAGAAGTAAACCTCAATAAAGGTTCACTGAATTTCATTTTCGGTATTTGTATGCATGCAGTGCAAAATATTAAAATTAAAGTGCATGCATTGAATCAAATTTTTATGCACGTTTGCGCATTTTAATTTTGTTATGTATCATTTTTCACCTTCCAAAATTCTTTTTTTCTTCCTTGTACGAAGTAAAAAGGTTTCAGGCAACATATTTCAACGAAGATATCCATTTTGACCGCTATCGAATGCAATTTAACGATGTTTTTGCGTGATATCTGTACGTAAGGACAGAATAAAAGAATCGTTTCCTCCAAAAAATTATAAAACTGCTTTAAAATTAATTCTGAACAAAATTTTTCGTGGCGTCTGTACGAATGTGCGTACGTATGTACTCAGATGTATGTACGCATGTGCGTACGTACGTATCTCGCATAACTCAAAAACGAGTAGCCTCAGAACGTTGAAAATTTGTATATAGGGGACTGCTATAACATGTAGATGTGCACCTCGTATTTTGGTTGCAATCGGCCGCACCAAACGTCTATAAATATATTTATATATATATTCACTCTGTTACCCGGCTCAGTGATCTCAGTTTCTTTACTCTTATATGTTTGTAAATTGTACATTTATTGCTTTAAAAATGATTGAATTATGTTGTTTTTATCTTCCGGTTAAGATTTTTATGCCTTTCATAATTCTGGAAGCAATATTTGTACAATTTCAACAATTTAAAAGCTGTTTAAGTGCGGTTAAGTTTTAAATAACATGGCGGACATATTTGTTTACATTTGAAACAGCAGAATTTTAGATTTGTTGTCAATCTAGAGAGACTAAGCTTCGCAACACAAAAATAACGCCTTCATTTATTATTGCCAATTAAATCAAGCTTAATCCTTTCTGGAATTGTTTCGAGGAAATAAGTGTTTAAGATTTACTTTGTAATTTTTAATACAGATATTTTGAGTTTTTATGTAGTTTTGCCTTGTCGCGAAGTGAGAACTGAATTAATTCAATGATAAATACTCAATCGTCTGTGAAAAACTGTTTCTTTTCTGTTTAGTTTGCTTAATTTCTTTCATACATCGTTTTAGCTTTATTATAGAATTTGAAAAGAACATCTGTGTGGCAACGATAATTCTTCAAATGATATAAATTTTGTGCATTGAGAGTGTCGTTATAGTAAATAAATATAGTGAATTTTAAAAAGTGCATTTATTCTATTGTCGTTTATGCGCTGTCGGCGAAGTAGATTTAATTCAATCCTATCAATTTAAATGAAATCCAAGAAAAAAAAAATGCGTATAATTTAATATTCCGTACAAGGAAATAATGTTGTATACACATCAGTTTTTTTTTTTTTTTTTTTTTTTTTTTTTTTTTTGTGGAAGGGAATAATAATTTCGTTGAAATTTGATTTCACGTGTTTAATGCAGTGCAGTAGTAGAGACTAATCTTCCTTAACAGTTGTCGTTGTGAGTCATAAATTGTATTGGAGAAAAGATTAAAATTCATGCGAGTGAATACATAAGTGAAGCGATGATCTCGCCAGTCACGAACACCCCGTGCGACTGAAATTCACGGGCGTGGCAACCCGTCCACTTTCGATGTTGTAGGAAGGAGTTCAACAACTCACCTCTTAACTCGAGCCGCAAGTTCAACGCCTTCGCTGCCATCTGAAATCGAGATTTCAGTTTTAACTGTTTTCGATAATGGTGATGGATGGGGCGTGAGACCATTTCTTATAGCTAGTTCTTCATTCAATATTGGCAACGAATATTTTAAAATATAACAAGAACATTCTTTTCGGCTGTTTCTTTTTCTTTACTTGAAGATACGAGTTCTGAAAAGAAATTAAGGCGTTTTCGTTTCCCTTTTTTTCCGAGTTGGGACTTTTCTTTAAGAGGATTAGTTTTTTTTTAGACCGCTGAAGTGCATGATAACTGAATTAGAGATACTTGATTAAATATGCCGAAGACTAGGTATTGTCCGAAAAGCTAAGTCAAAAAGTATATTTCACTATATACATCGACGGTATTTTTTTTATTGGTCAATACATAGGATGTATGCGAAAGGAATCGTTTAAATATCGCACATCGTACATTTAGTAAAAATGGAAAATACAGAGGATTCTGAATAATACGTTGTTTACAAATAAATCATACCAAATCTTTAATTCAAATTTAGTTTAGATTTTATTCATTTGATAAAACCATAGAAAATCGCAACACTTTTCATATTTTGCAAAAACAAAAGATTTGTCTCAAAAAATTGCTTGATTTTTTTTCAATAAAATCATATCGAATTTTCATTAAATCTCAATTTGCTTTTTAAGTTTTTGAATGGAATTTTTATTTTATGATGGCGGCCGAGCGGTAAAGTCGCTGAACACTGGTAGTTCGGTCCGAGGTTCGAATCCTGCGAACGGGCTGGCTGCATGGGCGTTTTCGTGGTTTTCCCCATGTGTAACGTGTATACGAGCCAGTTTCCCTTAGAAAGTCCTCCACGAAGGCATCCCTCCCCTTAGGCAGATAGCCCTCGTGTGCTTTGCCATAATTAAATACACCAACACCAACTATTTTGTGACGTTATGAGAGCGTGCTGACGATAGCACTACGAAGGCATGCTAAGAAAGCGGGAGAAATTCTTTTGACTATATCCTAGCGCAAGAAATAACTTCATGGAGGATTTTCTAAAAGAAGCTAGTTCATATTTACGTTACACATGGGAAAATTTATGAAAATGCCTATGCAGCTAGCTTGTTTGAAGGGGCAGGGGTGTAAATCCGTGTTCACCGGTCTTATGCATTCGACCACTGGAAGCCTACATAAATCACCTTAGGACAAAGTAAAACATGTAAAAAAATAAAACGGAAGGACTGAACTTTGCCCCTGAGCTGTGTTAAGTGAAAACTTATAAAAAAAAGTTATCTATTTTCTTCTGTAATGTTCTGCTTTAAGTAGAATAAATTCTAAGGTGACTCTCTACGATTTCAGACTATTTTGCTCTTGCTGAGGCCGACGTTTTAGGCAGATGATGAGTACCATGCTTACTTATATCCTCAGAAATATTAGTCACTTTCCGCTAGGCGTAGCCACGAGAAAATATGCTGTATATATGATGAAATAATAAGGGCTGAAATTATGCCAAATGTTTAGTTTTCAATTTGTTGTAGATTTTTCACTCATTTCCTGTTTTGAATAAGGCGTAACAACTTTTATGATAAAACGTTTGTTTGTATGTTATCATAAGGAAGAATAACTTCTGATTATAAAACGATAAAATTTAATACATAAAATATTTAAATTTAAGCAATATGCAGCTATAAATCAGCTTTTATTTTTAAGGTATTTCTCCCGCCTTCTTGTCATGCCTTCATGGTGTGGTAGTCTGCACACTGGGCGCATATTCCAGAGGTCCGTGATTCGATTCCTGTCGAAGGCGTTGCATAATTTTCATCTTGCCTGCTTCCAAAAAAAAAAAAAATACTTAATGTCTCTACAACTTTAAAGAATTTATATTTTGAAAGAATTCCACAAACTAGTCTCTCTTATTCAAGCATCAAAACTACTGCAAAAAGACCGGCCTGCTTTCAATTTTAAACTGAAGTTGCTGATCTATTGCTTCTACATTGATTGCGATAGGTATGTCATGTGTCTGGGAAAATATTATTAAATCGATAAACAACTAGTATACTTTTTATTGGTTCTAGTATTACTGAAGAAGAGAAGGAGACAAATAGTTGCAACAGATACGTGATTTTTCTTAATCTCATACTCTCTCACTACCTTTTGATATTACTTTCATAAATTCTTAGAGAAGCTTCGAAGTAATTTTCCTTGTTGTTACTATTTTAGATAGTTTCAGTGACGTAACGTATTTTTGGACATGCTAAAGAATCAGCATGGCAACGAGGTATCACAATACAGTCAAATTCTAGTTTACCGAACATGGATTAACGGGATTTCAGATTAAATAAACCCTGCCTAAAAAATATTAAGTTTGTTTGTGAAAGCACGAGAAATAATTACCGTCACAAATCATCACCATAAAACAAACATTCAAATACAGGACATAAACTATACATATATACTGCTACATAAACAGTAAAATACAGGCTGGGTTATAATTAAAGTTACCGTATTTAGACATACGTAAAGACCCGTTTCGAAATCGAGAAATTGGTCTGGTAGGCCTGTTTCGTTGAAAATTGGTATATATGCTGCTGGAACATGGGAAAAGAAATCTACAATAAAAATTAATAGTTCAAATTTAAACCGACAGATGCTCTTTTCAAGCAACATAATGCAAATTTGGAGTGTTTTAAAAAGCCACACCAAAAAGAGTTGAAAAGTCGTACGGTACCGTAAAATCAATTTTCACCCTACTATTAGAGAAGAAAGACTAAAGTTGTTTTATCAGAACCGGAAGCAATTTTTCAGAATTTCGACGCTTGAAAGAGTCACGAAAAGGCTTATATCCAAGCAGGATTTGAAAAAGATTATTATTATTAAATTTGAAGACATTGGGAAGTTATGCGTGCTGCGAGGAAGAGAACGAAATAACTGGGAAAGAAGTCGCTCTGGTCGAAAACGCGTTCCATTCTCAAACACAACAGCACGGAGAGGTCACTGTGACACTGCAAACGAGTCGCACTGTGACGATTTCAATGTCACAGTGACGTTGTAGGCATGGCTTAATGTCCTCTTTTTGTGACGTCACATTGTGACGTTTATGTGAGCTCATATTGCAATATCAATGTGAAATCACCCTGTGATGTTGATTGGGAAGTTACATTGTGACATTGTTGTGCAGACGCGCTGTGAAGTTGATGCGTAGTCATGCTGACACGTTTTGTGAAGTTACACAGTGACGTTGCTGTCACGTCACACTGCGACTTTAACATAAAATCATAGAGTGACATGAATGTAGGATGTCACGCAACACTGCATTAGTTTTTAAATTACTAGTGTAATGTCGCAGTACTCTAATTTTAGAGAATTGCTTCAATAAAACAGACAAGTACAACCACTCTTCATGGTATTAAAATGTTTCCGTAAATTCGAAATTTTTAAATTATTGAAAATATTCAATATAATCATCTGAAATTTTCTCATCGTACTAAGGCTGTATCTCATCCTATTAAGGTTAGTCCACCAGCGGCCGAGCGGTAAAGTCGCTGAACACTGGTAGTTCGGTCCGAGGTTCGAATCCCGCGAACGGGCTGGCTGCATGGGCGTTTTCGTGGTTTTCCCCATGTGTAACGTATATACGAGCCAGTTTCCCTTAGAAAGTCCTCCACGAAGGCATCCCTCCTCTTAGGCAGATAGTCCTAGTGTGCTTTGCCATAATTAAATACACACACACACACACCTATTAAGGTTATATAACTGTGATCCATTTATGATTTATTACATATCTAAATAAAATATAGTGTGCCTGCAAGTGCAGAACATATTATATATGATCCAAAAGTGATCATATGGTCATTTTTTAAGTATATTACATTACAAATATTTTTGAGTATTACTTGTCTAGAAGCTACATAATTTTGATTTCTTCCTTTAAAATTTAATATTTAAAGACACTTCATATTTTCCCAAAATCCCTAAATTATATTGAAAATCTGAGTTCTTTTTATAGTTTATTAAAAACTTAATATTTCTTAATTTAGTATCCTTTTCCTTCTTTCTGAATAAAAATAAATTCTGTTTGACTTGCAATATTTCTTTAACTGTTTAGTTAATTATGTTTTTTCTCCGTTTCTCTCTTTAATTGCTTTTCCTTCTAAGAAAAGAACTAAATTATTATATTGATAATTAGAATGAAAGGAAAACCATTTTAGTACTATATTTATAGGATATTTACCTCTTTGAATATTTTCTTGCATAACTAAATGTTTTGTTTTAAATAAAAAGCTTTTGTAAATCAACACAATCTTTTACTACAATTTTAGTTTACAAATTAGCGATTTGTTACTTAATCTGTAATACTGAACGAATAGTTATGGGTGCAAAAGTAGTGGCTCTGGAAATTAAATTACAGGAAACTTATATTTTAGTTATATATAGAACTTGCATTCTCTTTCACCGTTATTTCTCTACTGACCAATTGCAATTTTATGCGATTTTTAATCTATAAATTTAAAATAACTTTCTTACGCTGAAGAGCTTCAATAAATTTAAATAATTGTGTCAAGTAAAAATATGGTGTAATTTGTTTCTTTAGCTGATATTTGATTCTTTAGCTTTTTCGATTTAAAATAGCTGTTAATCACTTATTTTAAATATTTCTGCTTTCCTAAATGCATTTTGCTGCTTTCTTAAAAGTTCAAATTTAATACAGTTTTAGACAGTTTATTATGCAAAAGCAAAATAAATTTGCATGAATTAATAATTCCAATTCATAAAACAATTCTTATTACCAAAGCTGAATAACGGAAAATCTGTATTACTCTCATCAGAGAGTATACACTATACTGCAGCCTTCATAGAATTGCTTAAATACTATTAGTAGCTCATATGATAAATAGTATGAAACTCAGATATTTATATGAAAACCTTCATAAAATCCGTATTTTAATCAACACATATGGGGCATAAACACTTATCGTATACTGACGTGAATTATAACACTAATAATTACTGTATAATAATTAAAGAGAAATTAAAAAAAAAATTTTCTTAAGAATGAAGCGAATAGCGTAGAGAAAAATACCAGAGATGCTATTATTTAAGTTTTCCTGTAAACTATTATTCTTTAATGCCATTTAAGACATAATTTCCTTATTACTGAACGATATTTACTTTTATGTTGGTTACGGTTTTCTGTTAGTTCTGTTTTGTTTCGAATAGTGGTTTAATTTATGTTACCAATTAGATTAATTCTCCAGATTAAATTGCTTGAAAGTGCAGATTAATTGGCAATGCAATTTTTCTTTCAATTATAATATGGGTTATTCCTATGCTCTGTATTCTTTTAACTTTCTTTTAACTGTGCTTTTTAGTTAATCGGAGATCTCATCTCTGGTATTATCCTAGTTAATCGGATGTTGAGTCTCCAATTTGACGTTTTTTTCCTTTATTGTTGATGATATTACCTATCGACGCTTTAGATATCACAAAGCCATGACTCTCACATCGTTTTTGGATAACGGAGTATGCATATTTCTCTTCGGAAAGAGCGTAAATGTAGCCTTCGAACCATTGCTTTTTAAATTCGCCATTTTGAATAAAAACAAAACTTCCAAGCCACAGACGATAATTTTGACTTTTAAAAACATAGTACAATTGCAATTACTTCTACTGCAGCAAACGAATTTTTATTACCGCTTACCAAAATCATCTAAAAAATGTGCAAACAGCCTCTGTATATATAATTCTATCTAGATGTATAAGGTATTTCTCCCGCCTTCTTAGCATGTCTTCGTAGCACGCTCGGTGCGTATTCGAGAGGCCCGTGGATCGAGTCCCGTCAAAGGCGTTGCTCATTTTTCACGACTTCTGTTTCGAAATAACCTAATGTCTACACATGTAGAAAACGCAAAGTTGCGATACCTCAGTGTATAATTCTCCTTAGCAATCAAACGCGGCACTTATTTGCTTGTAACCACACAAGTGGAGCAAACACTGCCTCAACCTGGTCAAATATTCAGTGGTTTAACAAGATAACTAAATATAAAAAAGGCAAAAATGCAGCAGACAATGACAGATAAAATTGTCTACATTTCATTATCAAAGAATAACATGACCTTGTCGAATGACGAAATCATTAACTGAGCTACTGAAAAGGAACTTATTTTGTTAACAAAATTTACTTAAACTATTATAATTAATAGCAAGAAAGCATAGTGTTTCGTGTTGTTCTGTATTTTTTTTATTTACTTATACCCAGGTTGCAACCTTCGGGCTGATGTGCATAACTTGTCAGATCCTATGCATACTAATTCGAAAGCAAGTTGCACAAGAGGCTAGTCCAGATAAAATAATACACATCGCCGCTGTTAAAATAAAAGGCACATGATAAGCATATATAAGTAACCTTCGGAATACTTTAGACTCATATTCTGTGCACTTTTCTTTAATCTGTCATATATATGTTACGGTGAAACACCGAAATCTGGAGAATGTCGACTTTCACCGGTGAATGTCAACATTCACATATAGTCGCTGTATGTCCGAAATATTTTCCAAATACTCTTATTTCTGACTTACACCGGTGAATGTCGACATTCACCATGTACTAATGGTGAATGTTGAACATATAAGAATATTATATTTCCTTCTCCGTAATTCATTCGCAAAAGAACGCACTTGAGACTCAGAATAAGAACTTAAGAATATAAGAACTTAAAACACACAGTACATCCAAAACGAGAAAGGAAAATAATAGACATTATAAACTTACCAAATTATGTGATTCAAATCTTGTTTATTGCAACAACTTAAACTATTATGACACTTTGAATTGCACAAGAGGCCCTTGCTTTTACAACTGCATTTATTTGTGGAACACTTCCTTTTGGAATGGCAGCGTGTACATATACTCCTCTCTTTTCGACTGACACCAGAGCATATCTGTGATTGTCGACATACACCGGTGAGGGTCCGAATGTACAAGAATGTAAAGAAATATTCGATTTTTCGCCGACGTATTTGGTGAATGTTGACATTCTCCGGTGAAAGTCGACATTCTCCAATTTCGGTCTTTCACGGTAACATATACATCGGTTATAGAAGACGCGTGCATTATAAAAATATGTGTGTTAAAATAAAATATATAATTAACCCTTTCTCCAGCATGCCTTCGTGGTGTAACGGTAGCACACTCGGAGCGTATTTGATAGACATTGATCATTCGAAGACATTGCTACTTCAAAATAACCTAATGACTCTTACAGTGGCGCCCGAACTAAAACAAGAGTGGGAAATAATTCATCACCACAAGTATTTGGCGATTGGATCCTCCTAATTCCCAACCACCCTTGAGGGGGTATTTTCTCCCTTCTTTCCAGCATGCCTTCATGGTGTAAGGGTAGCATACTCGGCGCATATTCGAGAGCTACAAGTTCGAGACTGGGAGAGAGAATTGCTCATTTTACATGTCTGCTGCTTCAAAATAACCTAATGACTCTACAAATTACTAGCAAGAAAGAGTAAGGTACTGCTTGTTTTCAGTCCAGACTGTTCATTTAAATTCCTACTCACTGATGTAACTAAAATTATTTTTAGTATCTGTCAGTAGTGTCAGAAGTTTATTAAAAGAAGTGACAATTATGGTAGCAGTTTACTTTATAGAAAATTATGTCTAATTCGTGGTGATTATGATTCTACTTGTTTGCGCTAATTAAGATTTCTTTCCGGCGAATGTGGGATCTCATTTCTTCGTTTTCGAGGTTCTTTCTTATTTTACTAAATTCATTTCCTTGAAAATAAAATATTACGCGAACATTTCTCAGAAATATTAAATTGTCTTAAATTTAATTTTTTTTAACGCAATGAAAAGTAAATTTTGGTAAAGGAAAATAAAGTAAGTTATGTCAATTTATTGTTAGATTGAAATAAAAATAAAAAAAATTAAAAAAAATTAGATAATAATTTTAAATTATTGTTAGATTGAAATAAAAAAATAACCCCTTACTACATATAGCATAGTGATAACATTTAAATAGAAGACTATTCCGTACAACTGGTTAGCTGGTGTTTTAATTTATAAGAAATTATCACACTTTTGTGTATATATTCTCATGGTGTAATTTGTTATGGAGTCCAACTAAGAGTTGGAAGGTCTGTGGTTTGAATAACCACGAAGGCACTGTTGAGTTCTTCTATTTCATGATTCAACATACCTAATGAATCTGTACAGGAACGTCCGAACTTCAATGTGGTGGACGATAATTCGTAACAGGTAATGGCCAATTTCCAGTCTCTTTTTAAGAACGAAGACTAAGGCTGCTATCACACGTCGGTTTGTTTCGGAAGAACAACTGTTTGGAACAATTTTTCTGCGTTATCACAACAGCCAATGAAAACAGATCGCTTTGGGGTTAACTGGTTCTCCACTACAAACAAGCTGATAGCTGATTGGTTGAAAACGAACAACCTGCAATTTTTTTGAAAGGAAGGAAAAAGTCGCGCGTCTTTCTTTCAATAGTAAACCAGGCAGAAAAATTGTCCGAAACAGTTGTTCGTGTGAAACAAACGCCGTGTGATATGGGCCTAAGCAATACGGACCAGTGCATCTGCAATTGTACTGGAACTCTCGGAACATTACCTGCCAAGCTGCCCACTGACGTCCAGCCATCACTTTAGATTTCCGGACAATACAGATAACAGTATCTCGTAGTAACGGTATATTATCAAACAAAAAGCACTCATCACAAAATTCAAGGCATCCTGGCAATACACGGGCTGAATCCGTGTGATGTCATTTAATTTCTCCTTTCAAGCAGTCGCACAGTACATCCCCTTACCAATTAGCAGATTTAAAAAAAAACTGATGTGTACACCACATGACTTCCTTGTACGAAATATTAAATTATACGCATTTTTTCTTGCATTTCATTTAAACTTATTGGATTGAAGTAAATCTACTTCGCCGACAGCGCATGAACCACAATAGAATAAATGCATTCAATAAAATTCACTCTAGTATTTGTTTACCATAGCGACAATCTGACGCTAGATTCACTTAACAGTATTAATAATTATATAACAGTTAACTTATATAATAATTATATAACGGAAACTAAGTCAACTGTTATATAATTCAATAATTATATAACAGTTATTTTTTCGTATTTCGTTCACATTATAACTCATAATGCACAAAATGTATATCATTTAAAGAATAGAATTATTTAATCGTTGCCACATGTTCTATTCAAATACTATAATAAAGCTAGAACGATGTATAAAAGAAATTAAGCAAGCAAAACAAAAAAGAAACAGTTTTTCACAGACGATTGAGTATTTCTCATTTAATTAATTCAGTTCTCACTTCTCGAGAAGGCAAAAATACATAAAAACTCAAAATATCTATATTGAAAATTACGAAGTAAATCTGAAACACTTATTTCCTCGAAAACATTCCAGAAAGAATTAAGCATGATTTAATTGGCAATAATAAATGATGCGTTATCTTTGTTGTTGCGAAGCTAAGTTTCTCTAGATTGGCAACAAATCCACCAGTCTCCTGTTTCAAATATAAACATCAATGGCCGCCATCAAAAAAAAAAAAGGCTTAGCGGCAATTAGACAACTTTAAAATTGTTGATAATTCTAAAAATATTGCATACAAATTTACTAAAGGCATAAAAACCTTAACCGGAAGGTAAGAACAACATAATTCAATCATTTTTAAAGCAAAAAATGTACAATTTACAAACATATAAGAGTAAAGAAACTGAGATCACTGAGCCGGGTAACAGAGTGGATATATATATATAAATATATTTATATACGTTTGGTGCGGCCGATTGCAACCAAAATACGAGGTGCACATCTACATGTTATAGCAGTCCCATATATAAAATTTCAACGTCCTGAGGCTACTCGTTTTTGAGTTATGCGAGATACGAATGTACATACGTTCGTACAGACGCCACGAAAAATTCTCTTCAGAATTCATTTTAAAGCAGTTTTATAATTTTTTGAAGGAAACAAGTATTTTATTCTTTCCTTACGTATAGATATCACGCAAGAACATCGTTAAATTGCATCCGATAGCGGTCAAAATGGGTATTTTCGTTGAAATATGCTGTCTGAATCTTTTCGCGATTACAATACTTCCTTTTTACTTCGTACAAGGAAGTAAAAAGTGCCTCACGTCTACTATTTACTCCTTTGCATTTCTTGCCAAACCACAGCGTGAAACGGATTTTAGCACAGCGGGGAGCGTGGTACTACACTTGTATAACTGTCAAATATGACGGCAAAGTACTGGTGTCCCCATCTTCCGTTACTTGTTCCTTGCAGTTTGATTCTTGGCAAAAGCACGGGTCTCCTCCTGTAAAAGCTGATATTGCAATGAAAGTCTTACCTAAGATACGTAATGCAGTTTGTTAACTTTTCACCCAATAATTTTATCTTATTTGTAATAAAGGATCTTGCATTTAGCCTTTGATTTTTGCTTTTTCTGATTTTTGATTACGTTTAAATACAAACAGTCAAATTTATGAACGAATTCACCATTCTATGGACTGAATGCAAGGAAAAAAAATTAATTGGCATAGAATTTAGAAGCGCTTTCAACGATTGAACACTATCGCCTTTCTCAGCTGCAACGAAAATCTATGTTAATTATTGCTGTTATTTCTTATACCTTTTTTTTCCATTATCTGGCTTCTCAGGAAGCACTATATCATTCGGCATCAATTATAGTATCCAAAGATTAAGATGATTTTGTCTCTCATACTCAAATTGTAGAGACATTAGGTATTTTTGGAAGTAGGAGTCATGAAAAATGAGCAATGCCCTCACCGGGACTCGAACCAAGGACCTCTCGAATACACGTCGAGCGTTCTGACCACTACGCCACCAAGGCATGCTAAGAAGGCGGGAGAAATACCTTATAAGCGATAAGAAAACGCGGATAAAATTAGGGCTTGATATAAATAACAGAGTGGCCTTTTTTTTTTCAGTGCATTTTATTTCAAAGATTAAAATAATCTCTCCTCCAAAAAATTAGCTGCGTTGATTTTACTCTTTAACTTTTGAATTAAGTCAACAAAAGTGCTAATTTATTTTAGTAAACATCTCATCTACAGGTAAAGGCAATATCGCATTCTTTCCATTCAGAATTATAATCATTTCTGCCATTTTGATTTTTGATTGAACTACATTTACTGTCAAATAATAAATTTTCTACGTTTAGTGAGCCCATTAGGTTTTGAGAGTAGGAAACACAATAAGCCAAATGTGTCCTCGCTGGAGTTTGGACCACAGATATTTTACTGCCAACTGGATGAGATATTCACTTCGCAACAAAAATACGCATGTGGAATGTGATAGTTCCTTATATTCTTACTCACTTAAACAGCGACAAGGGAGAGGAATGAGAACCAGTACCAGTCACCAAATCCGTGCGGTGACGAGTTATTTTGCACCATGTTTTAATGTGAATTCTTTTAATAAAATCCAGTAAAACTTAATAGGTAAAATGCTGTAGAGACATTAGGAATTTTTGGAAGCAGGAAACTTGAAATATGAGCATCGAACCACGGACCTCTAGAATACGCGCCAAGTGTGCAGACCACTACACCACGAAGGCACGCTAAGAAGGCGGGAGAAATACCACTTTTAAAGGGCGACTGGGCATTAGGGGACCCAGTCGCCAAGTCCTGGTTGTGCAGAATCATCATTCACGACCTTTTTTTAGTTCGGGCACCATTGTACAGACATTAGGATTTTTTGGAAGTAGGAGACTTGAAAAATGAGCAATGCCCTTGACGGGAATCAAACCACGGACTTCTCGAATATGCGCCGAGTGTGCAGACCACTACATTACGAAGGCACGCTAAGAAGAAAGGCACGCGGGAGAAATACTTTATAATTGAATTTGCAATTTTTAATAAATTCCGTCTTTACTCAAATGAGGAAGGTCGTAAAGACATGGAAGTCGTGAAAACCTGCATCTGAATCAAAAGGTATTTATTGCAAATTACATCGCAGAAAGAAAGAAGTTTGAGAAATCGTGATCTAAAGAAATTCAAGTTATATTCCATTGATCCTGAGTGAGGAATGAATTCCAAGAGCCAAAATCCATTAACTAACGTTCGCAGAAGAAATACAATAAAAAAATCATCCTTTTGAAGATGATTAATTTGGTAATTAGAATATGCCGTTTGAAATCTTTGACCTCCGTCCTAGCGGACAAAAAATCAGCATCGATAATTAAGTTCCAGAAACTTGAATATAGCGTGGAATGGAAGCCCTTCGGTCGGCAAATGAAGTTAATTGGTATTAGCGTATATGAGAATTTATTTATGAGTATACTCATTCGCACATTCGAAGGGCGTAAGTTAATTTCTTGATCGACCGCCGAGATCAATTAAAAGTTTATTTATTTATTTATTTATTTATTTTTGTAAATAATGACATTTCGCAGTTAGGTTGCTTGTTAGGGTGTTTTTGCATTGTAGATTTTATTTTTTGTAAGCAAGATATTGTTATAATGTTATTCCAAATACTGAAGCAATAAACACGCGCGGTCCCCTGTCTTTATATGAGCAATACTGGATTTACCTTTTTCTCGCCTTTCGTTTGTACTGTTACGAAATGTCCAGCCGCGTTTAGATAGCTTCCCCGCAAAGCAGGTTTAGGGTTGCCAGAAAATTCCAAAGGAAGGCAGGGTTGCCATATTTGGCGAGAAATCACCCATACGGCGACAAAATTGGCGATATGACGTAGACGGATGGAGAACCTTCTGGAACGAATTCTTACCGGTTTGGCCCAGAATGTTCTCGAACGCAAGACAAAAGCTATATAAACGTTGCTGGTATGCGGAGAGTGAGTCAGTTAAGAGTCAATGAGCGAGTGTCTTGTAGTCTAGTGCTGAGTTGGTCGTCGAGTGCACCGATAGAGTCTCTTAGTGTATCGCGAATTAGTGCATCGTCGAGTTTTATTTTAGAGTGTGTTCTCTAGTGTATCGTCGAGTGCATCACGAGTTGTAGCGTGTCAAGTCTTGAGAGTACGTAGAGTTCCGAGAACGACCGAACAGAATCGGGAGCTGTACTCTAGTGCTATGTGTAAACGTGATTTTGAAGCTTCCCTGAGTAATACTCGCTAATAAACTGTGTTTTTATTCTTCATCAGGTGTTGTTGCCAATCACACCAAATCCACGAACTCGTACAAAATACGCAACACTACGCATTAACCCTCTCTAGGATGTCCACATATGATTCCAGATAACTTTGGTCTTCTGTTGGCGTATTCCTGTTACACAGGTAATGTTCACTATTAATGCTTATTTTTAAGTTTTCACAAACACTGGTTACTTTCGGAGATAATGGCTTTAGGAAGTTAATTTTCACGTGGGCTTTCTGTATTTGATTGCAATATTAATAACTACGTTAATCTGCCTTTCGGCATAAACATACAATTAATTTTTATTCTGATTAATTTTTACAGCAATAATTCGCTGATTAAAGAGTTATGGAATTGGGAAAACTTATTACTTCCTTGTACGAAGTAAAAAGGAAGTATTGTAATCGCGAAAAGTTTCAGGCAGCATATTTCAACGAAAATATCCATTTTGACCGCTATCGAATGCAATTTAAAGATGTTTTTGCGTCATATCTGTACGTAAGGACAGAATAAAAGACTCGTTTCCTACAAAAAAAAAAAAAAAAAAAAAAAAAAAAAAAAAAAAAATTACAAAACTGCTTTAAAATTAATTCCGAAGAGAATTTTTCGTGGCGTCTGTACGAACGTATGTACGTACGTATCTCGCATAACTCAAAAACGAGTAGCCTCAGGACGTTGAAATTTTATATATGGGACTGCTATAACATGTAGATGAGCACCTCTTATTTTGGTTGCAATCGGCAGCACCAAACGTATATAAATATATTTATTTATATATATCCAGTCTGTTACCCGACTCAGTGATCTCAGTTTCTTTACTCTTATATGTTTGTAAATTGTACATTTTTTGCTTTAAAAATGATTGAATTATGTTGGTTTTATCTTCCGGTTAAGGATTTTATGCCTTTAATAAATCTGTGTGCAATATTTTTAGAATTATCAGCAATTTTAAAGTTGTTTAATTGCCGCTAAGCCTGTTTTTAATGGCGGCCATTGATGTTTACATTTGAAACAGGAGACTAGTGCATTTGTTGCCAATCTAGAGTAACTTAGCTTCGCAACAACAAAGATAACGCATTCATTTATTATTGCCAATTAAATCATGCTTAATCCTTTCTGGAATTTTTTCGAGGAAATAAGCATTTGAGATTTGCTTCGTAATTTTTAATATCGATATTTTGAGTTTTTATGTATTTTTGCCTTCTCGAGAAATGAGAACTGAATTAATTCAATACGAAATACTCAATCGTCTGTGAAAAATTGTTTCTGTTTTGTTTTGTTTGCTTAATTTCTTTTATACATAGTTCTAGCTTTATTATAGTATTTGAATAGAACATGTGGCAACGATTAGATAATTCTTTAAATGATATACATTTTGTGCATTCTGAGTTATAATATGAATGAAATATGATACTGTTAAGTGAATATAGCGCCAGAGTGTCGCGATGGTAAACAAAGTGAATTTTAAAGAATGCATTTATTCTATTGTGGTTTATGCGTTTTCGGCGAAGTAGGTTTAATTCAATTTAATAAGTTTAAATAAAATGCAAGAAAAAATGCGTATAATTTAATATCCCGTACAAGGAAGTCATGTGGTGTACACATCAAATTTTTGATTATAGTTTTAACTGCTTAAACGAACTTTCCTGAGTAAATCGAGAAAAAGAGGAGCGCAGAACTTGGATATTAATCCTTTAAAATTATATTAAACAAAATTAATTTCAAATAACTTTCTTACAGGCCTTAACTTCTAAAATCAGAAGTAATGGAACCCTACAGAAGGCCGTTAGGAAAAGGGGAAATATAAAATAGTTTAAAAAAAATTTAAAAGAGAAGAAAATCTGAAATGTTTCAGATTTTAAATTACGTCCAAAGGGACGTTTCTTTAAAATTTTGTATGTTACCTTTATTTATTAAATATCATGCTCTTCGCACTTAAACCATAAAATTCAGTTCAAAAGCAATATCGCAAAATAATCTTAAATTGAAGTATATTTTTAGAATTTCGATACACAGTCTCGCGCGCTGGAGATCAATGTTCTTTTTCTGTACAACGTTGCCATTGCTCACTTTGAAACCCTTGAGTTTGTTAATCAAAAATTCGTTAAAGTTTTACAAAATATGGAATCGATAATAAAACAAATTCCAAATTTCAAATTTGGTCTTTCAGATATTCTCAGTAGGATTACGTCATTCAAAACTGGATGGCTATAGGTACCGTTGTTTTATCACAGTGAGAGAAATAGACATACAACATTGGGTGGAAACAGTTTGAACAGTAAAACGGACATTTATAGTGATTCAACGCAAAATCGCAAAACGAAAACAATAGTACCTCAGGTACAAAACAATAGTACCTCAGGTCTTTGGGCTAATAATTAAGATGAAATGAAATATAAAGAGGCAAATAATTAAGTGAATTTAATTATAACTTTTTGTATAAGAAATTAAATACCCAAGCTAATTTTGATTGGGTCTTCTGGAGCTACGATTTCATTAAAAACTCAGAATTACTGGAACTGAACTCCAGCTCAATTTAAGCCTAGTTTTTTTTAAAGAAAGTTATAGTTCATAATAAAGCTTATATAACACATGGTGAGCCAGTTTTTGCCTTCACGTCACATCTTATACTTTTATGTTGTTTGTATGACTCTGTTAAAAATAACTAGGTTATAGAGTTTGATTGGTTCCCTATGACTTTAAAGCCATCACCTTGTTTTCATAAAACACAAATGGAAGATTACCTCTGCAATTTCTATTTGATTTGCTTCAATCATTTGCTATTTTTATGAAGCCATCTGCATGTAAAGAAACAAAAAGAAATCGTTTCCATCAGCGGTCGAATAGATAAGACAGTTTAACACTGGTAGTTAAATCCTGGGAAATTGGCTAGCTGAATGGGTGTTTCTGTAGTTTAGCTTAATTGAAAGGCATAAGAAACATTTTTTAGGAAGTCTTCCACGAAACCATCTTTTCCGTTAAGAATGTAGCCTCCCGTGTTCTGCCATATTCAGTTGAACAGAGAATAAAAAAATATTATAACAAAGGAAAATTGAGAAAAGCTATTTACTAGATGCTTTCCATAACAAATAACAATGCAGTGCCATTCTTGCTGTTCTTAAAGGATGGTCGGAAACAAAAGAAGATAATCTTGTAGCAACATTAGGTAATTTAGAGGCCGGAAAGATGAAAAATATGCAACGACTTCACCGGGAATCAACCACGGACAGTGGAATACAGTGGTATGGTGTGGTACTTCGTGGTACATGCATTCGTGTACATACCAGTACATATCTTCGTGGTGTGGTGGTGGTCTGAACCACCACACCACGAAGGCATACAAAGAAGACGGGAGAAATACCTTATATACTCTCCCTTTTAAAGGGCGACTGGGGTTTTTAGGGGACCCAATCGCCAGATCCTGGGTGAGGAGAATCATCACCCAACACCCTTTTATTTCGGGCGCCATTGTAGAGACATTAGATAATTTCGAGGCTGGAAAGATGAAAAATATGCAACGTCTTCGCTGGGAATCTAAACGCGGACCTCTGGAATACGCGCCCAGCGTGCAGACCACCACACCAAGAAGGCATACCAAGAAAGCGTTAGAAATACCTTATAACGGGACGCCAGTAATGATAACAGAGGCGATACAACACGATCAGCCATAGAATTAAATGATGCTTTGTTTCTGCCAACTATTCGTAGTTGATCTTGGAGTTCAGCGTGTGATAGATGTCTTGTCTTACTCTGAGTTTCAAGCATTGTTATAAATATGGTGATATGGATATATCAAAGAGGATTACACTATTCCATTAATAAGAGATGCATGGCCTAAGTAACTTACTGGAACTTAAAATTCAAATCAAATAAATCACAATACTCGCTCCAGAAGCTGTGCTTGGTGTCAGTACTGCAATAATTTTATACCTCATATTCCCTAGAACATTCTGGGCGCAAGTGCTTGTTGCCAGTCGTTTGTTTTATAATTTTATTTTAACTGTTCCTAAGAATACTTAAATCAAATTTTGAACATTTATAAAGATTTCTATAAAAATAATTAATTAAAATACTTTCTCTGTGAAATTTATATTTCAGGAAATGAGAATTTTTAAAGCATATTCTGAACGAAATGAGAACAAACTTTTCTGCTTTTGTTTTATACAGAAAGATTCGTTCAAACTGTTATAATTATAACATTTTTTTTTTCAAAATTTAATGACAAAAGTAATATACGAGGGTTGCTATTCATATTTTTTGACCTAATAATGAAAAAACAAATGTTTATGATCGATATTGCTTTTATTGTTTTACAAAATGT
Organism: Stegodyphus dumicola; assembly: GCF_044657685.1. NCBI lineage: Eukaryota > Metazoa > Arthropoda > Arachnida > Araneae > Eresidae > Stegodyphus > Stegodyphus dumicola. Next base: position 34,466,997 of record NC_140772.1, read on the forward strand.
TCTCCATGAAGATCAATACACTCTTGCGTGCGTTTGAACCAATTTTCGAAGCACTTTTTCCACTCCGATTGAGGTAACTCTAAAATATGCCTTTCGAATGCATCAACCGCTTCTTCGAGTGTCGCAAATCGCTGACCACATAATTTCTTCTTGGCGTGTGAGAATAAAAAAGAGTTACTTGGGGCCAAATCAGGGCTTTACGGCGGATGACCCATCAATTCCACCTTTGGGCAGTCAAAAAGTCCTTTGTTTGAGCCGATGTGCGAGAGTTCGCATTACCCATTATGAAGAATGATTCACCTTTTCTTCAGCTTTTTTCAAAATTCTCGTAGTCGTATACCATTCGGATTGACCGTCCTGCGTTGCTCTAACGCCACTGTTGCCATGTGACCGGTAACGCCGAAGAAACAGGCAATCGTTTGCTTCGATATGCTTCTTCCGCGAACACATTTTGTTGAATTTCGCTCGTCTTGGAAGACCCCAAACGCTATGGACACACATAATGAGGTGTGCAAACTGTTAAGGACACGAAGTTATGATGTATCGAAGTGGACAAGTAGTATTTACTTGAACGATGAACTTAACAAAAGTGAACATAGAATAACCTACACAACATCATATACTTTGGGTTATGGAACTATCAACTGCCTGAACTGATGTGACTGGCTTACTCTGTGGATAACTGCAAAAATAATACGACACACATCATTAGGTGTGTAACTGATAAGAACATGAAGTTATGACGTATTGAAGAAGACATAGGTTTAAAAACTGGTTAATATATAAGTTCCACTCTCCACAACATAGATCCTATCCATGACAATGTAATTATTAATTGATCCGTATATTTGTTTTTCATATGGAGTATTATGTAACAATTATTGTATAGATGACATTGTCAATTTAGCATTGTAATATTACTATCATTGATTCAGTGAATGCCGCTGGCGGTGGATGGTAGATTCTTCTCCGTCGCATGGACATATAACTCTGATTGGTGTAGAACCTTAGGTCGGAGGTCCATGCGACTGCATATCAGTCAACTGCTGTTTTGTTTCGGGCTCATATGCATAGATCCATGATTTGTAATCGGTGTAGATGTTATACACAGAATTGATTGCACTTTGAACATATTTTACCAATATATATTTACACCAATCGACACGAGCCTTCTTTTGAGTGTTTGTCAGATTGTGCCGTATCCAACGCGAACAAATCGCTTTTGCTGCCAAATGTTTCATGCAATATGTTATTGATGCTTATCATACTAATGCCCAAAGATGCCTCAATCTCACAGTATGCCACATAACGATTTTGCTTTAGAAGTTCGCGCACAGCATCGATAGTTTCTGGCACAATAACCGATTTTGGACAATCTTCACGGAATTCGTCCTGCAGCGAACGTCGGCCACGATTGAATTCGTTACACCAATTTTTTACAGTGCTGTAGGATGGTGATTTATTGCTGTATAAAGAATTAAGTTCATCGTCTTGATAATCCACGTCGAAAATTATGAAAAATAATCGCATGAAAATACTCAGGAGTTTTCCGTTTCAATTCCGTTTTTTGCCAATTTTTTTTAATTTACTGTAAGCAACAGAAATCCCGCCAAAAGGCAAAAAGTTCTGAAGAAGTTATGATTAAAAATATCAAACTTTCAATTGGAATCGTCTGCGGTCGCCTAGCAACACTTACTCTTACCAAGGTTAAATATATAAATAAAAACCTTCGTATCATTATAAATCTTATCGTGGTTGTAAGATATACAGAAAAAAATTAAATCATTTAGAGAAGATAGAAAAACCACAAGAAATTCCCACTAAAGATGACTTCCCCGAATTTATTCAAGCTTCAGGCCAAATAATTCGCCAAATAATTAATCAGGAAATGCCTAAAAATTAATCAAATGCCAAATAATTAATCAAGAAATGCCTAAAAACCTTTATAGTGACAAAGTTAAGCAGAAAAACCCGCAGGAAAATTTAGCAGAAATCATTAACATTTTCAAAGATCAGAAAACCCTTTTTCTCATGAAATCAATAACCACAATAGTTCAGAGAATTAAATCAGCTAAATCAAATATGCAGAAACTTTGCCTAGCTTTTCAAGCCATTGAGATGATTCTGAACTTTGAAGATAAAGATTAATTCGCAGCTTCTCTCAAGACAAGCATAGCCGAGCGGCAGAAATTCTCAAGTTGCGGATCCTCACATCGTGGAGCCACGTTTACTTCTCTTCTACAGACTCTGCACTAGGTGCAAAAAGTACGTTCCATCTTACTGGATTCAACTCATCATTAAAGACACCCTACTTATAATGTATTGGTAAAGGCCGCACTAGGACGATTGCCTCTTAATTGTGAACATAGACATAGACATCATTATAAATATCAACTAGTACAAATCCTTAATGAGTTATTCGAAAATATATTTTGCGGTTTCCGGTCATTTCAAAATTGCTAGTATTACAGTTTTGGGGATTTAGGAAGTAAAGAAAGTAAAATGAAATTAAATATATACATTAGATGTGAAAAACTTAAAATATTCTAGGCAAGACTATCCATCAGCGCAGGTGTGCATCTCCTGTTTCAATTTGCTTGATGTTTTCGAATGCTAACTTCGTATTACTTATCCCAAATACAAACTACCATTTTAGGCTTTTATCTTTTCAAATAAAATAAACTTTTCACAGTAGGAGGAGGAATTTCATGCGCCTCGATAATCATTTATGAACAACATCCTACGTAAATAAATAATTCTTTGATAAATGAAATTCGGCGTTTCTGTTCTTGCATATAAATTGATTATTTATCTTTTTTTTTCCGTATGAATCAGCTTCCTTTTTTTCGCTCCAGCAAACTCAACTATCATCTGTCTCTTTGACTGAAATAAAATTAGCATTTATTGAGACTACTGGGTGTTTCGAAGTGGGAAGCGTAAAAAATGAACTACTCTATCGCCCGATTCGAAATACGGATCTTCCAGTTTCTGATATACGTTCTAACCTCTACACCGAAATAGCACGCACGGAGGATTGTATTAACTCTTTACGTTCTCTTTCACTAAAAGGGCAACTGGGGAGAAGTGTGAGACATTTTCAACAAAATTCAAGAGAAGCTAAGTTATGGCCCGCCTCTATGGAAATTTTTATCAGCAGGGAATATGAAAAATCAATTCTTTGTCCTCTCTGGGATTCCAAATACAGATACTTCATTTACCAGCTGAGTGTGCTAATCGTAATGACTGCGCGAATGAGGATTGAAATAGTTCCCTACACATTTAATGATTGTTTAAGACTTATTAGTTCAGGTCATTGACAGTCTACCAGTGACTATAGTGGCTAAAGCTGTGGAAGTATCGCCCCAAGTGTGAAGTGAAGTGCCATCAGCGGAATTGTCTACACATGCTTTCTTTCCTCTGCCCATGTTTAACATAAAAGGAGCTAGGTTTTTATAGAAAATCCTTCACGAAGGTATCCTTTCTTACGCAGGTACACTACGTACTGTGCCTTAAGCAATTAACAAAATCAAACTAAGCTATTAAAAGGCCAACTTAAGGACTAGGGTTTTCAGGAGACCCAATCGCCAAATCCTGGGGGGGGGGGGAGAATCATCATCCACCACCCTTTTACTTCGGGCGCCACTGTAGAGGCATTAAGTATTTTTTGGAAGCAGGCAAGATGAAAAAATTAGCAACATCTTCGCCAGGAATCGAACCGTGCCCCTCTGGAATACGCGCCGAGCGTGCAGACCACCACACCACGAAGGCATGCCAAGAAGGCGGGAGAAATAAACTCAGGACATAATTGAATTTCTAGAAATGCTGTAAGCTTACGAATGATTCAAAATCATTTGAATTTAATAGCAAATAAGTGAAGAAGTTCGGTATAATAATTATCAAAAATCAGCAAATATTTATCGATGGTGGCTGTTTTATTGATTTTGTTCTAACATTTTTAAAGCATTTTTGTTACATTGGGGGCAACTTTTATTGCATTGACAACCGTAGCAGCAATGCTTTGGATAAATTGGACTAAACTGCAATCGACGTTATAATTAGTAAAACTGCAATTTTACTAATTATAACGTCGAACATTTTCTTTTACTTACTTATTACAAATCAGTTTGAATAAATTATAAATTAAGTACCACGAAGTAAGAAGATAGTTTTCTTAAGGAAAACGGAATTCTCTCAAAACAGCGAACAGTGTGCGCACCCAATATCGATATTAAATGAGCAGAAAAAAATTAAAAGATTCGAAGAATCTTTTTTTTTATTTTATTAACTCACTTTCTTTGCATGATTAAGGCGGGATTCAGAATAAATTCGTTTCTTCTGTTTGGTTTCTGTGGTTCAATATGTAGAACTACTCTCAGGTTTTCATGTTTAATCACGTATTCGATAGAGGTGTTCGAAATTTTTTCGATTGAGACTGAGAAAATTTTAGAATTTATTCAGTGCTTATTTCATTATTTGAAACCTGTTCTCCGTATTTTACGCCACTCTGATTAGTCTGTTTCTGTTCTTAGTTGAGATTGTTAGAATTTACGAACGCAAACCAAATTTCCTGCCACAAGCAACACAGTTTCATTAATGGTTTGTCAAATTGATCATTTTATTATAATTTTATGGGCTTCACTCTTCGTGGATCCGTTCTTAAAATGTGGACTTTAAAGATGGTTGTTTTAAAACTTTTCTTTTATCAAGTATTACATTTTTCTTTTCTTTTTCGTTTATTGTGTTCTAGCATTTTATAACCACTGAAGATAAATATGAACGATAGTGAAGATTTTTTAGTTACTGCAAGAGAAACCTTGAAAAATAAATAAATAAAATAAAAGGCAAATAAAAAAAAATGTTTATTATTGAATCTATGAGAAATACAAGAAAATTATTTTGCGTGGTATTCGGAAAGGATTAAATATTCAGAAAAATCTGAAAACTTTCAGATTTTTTATTACGTCCAAAGGAGCGTCTTTTTAGTGTTTTTTTTTTTTTTTTTTTTCTTTTGTGTGTGTGTGTTACCTTTATTTATTAAATATCATATTCTTCGCACATAAACCACATAAAAATTCAGTTAAAAAATATTGGAAAATATTTAAAAACTGCATATCTTTAAAATTTTCGATAGACAGTCTCGTGCGATGGAGGTAAAAATGTTCTATTACGTACAGTGTCACCACTGCTCGCTTCCACATCGTTGAGTTTGTTAATCAAGAACTCATTTAAGTTTTACAGAATATGAAACAGGAGTCCAGATGACCATTTTCGGGTGGAGGATTACGTTATTCAAAATTTGACGGCTCTAGGCAACTCTTTTTTTTTCACAGTGCGATAAACATATATATATATATATATATATACATATATATATTCATGCAGATACTTCATTATTTAATTCCTTTAAATAAAATACAGAGGGATAATATTGGTGGCAACAATCTGAAAAGTGAAACGGACATTTATAGTGAAACGTCGCAAAATATCGTTTCGAAACTGATAGCCTTTCTGGGCTACCGCCCCTTTAGGCTAGTAATAGTATTAATAATGATAACAATAAATTAATCAATTAAAGTAATAAGGACGGATAGACGAATAATGATTAAAAATCTTTTGCTTTCGATTATGGAAATTTTGTAAATTCTCCAGACAGTTAAGATCCAAATTGTGCACTTTCTTATTTTATACTGGCTGGCATCACATATATTTGCTCAGACTAGGAGGTTACGCAGATTTAAATCACACACAAACTAGATAAGTACGAATAATTTTTTTCTGTTATAAAAAAAGGAGATTCTGGTTGCTGATATTCTCGCGCATGTTGCTGAACTAAATCTTGTTGTCTGTTTTAATCTGTCTGTGGGAAAGCCTGCCAGTATTGTCTGTCGAATACAAAGGATGGTTTGGCTTGGTTTATTTGATTATGGCAAAGCTCTCGAGGGCTATCTGCCTAAGTGGACGGATGCCTTCGTGGAGGACTTTCTAAGAGCTAGCATACACGTTACATGTAAGGTTTGGTTTATTAGATTACGGCAAAGCACTCGAGGGCTATCTGCCTTAAGGGAGGGACTTTTTAAGTTACATGTAAGGAAAACCCCTTAAAGCCAGACCGTTCGCCATGACTCGAACCCCGGATCGAACTACCACTGTTCAGCGATTTTACCCCTCGGCCGCGGGTGAGCCATGTAAAGGATGACTTCATGAAGCAAAGATAAATTATTTTATTGGAAAACCATTAAAAGTCCCTTCGACAGAATGCAGTTTTGCTTGTTTGTTTATGGGATTGCGGCAAAGCCTTGAGGGTTATCTGTCTAAGGGGAAGGATGCCTTCGTGGTGGATTTTCTAAGGCTCGTCTACACGTTACACTTGGGGAAAACCAGGAAAACGCCCATGCAGCCAGTCCGTTCGGGGGATTCGAACGTCGGATCGAACTACTAGTGTTCAACGGCTTTACCACTCGGCCGCTGGTGGGTTCGTCGCAATTCAGAGTCGGCTAAAACTAACAGTGTTCACTGTCTTATTACTCGACCATTGGCAAACCATTCTAGTTTTTGAGGAGAAGTGCTTAGTTTTGGGAGGTTAAGCTTCCATTCAATTAGTAAACAAAGTCTTAGTATAGCTTCTTGTGAAACATAGTCTAGATTTTTTTTTTGGGGGGGGGGTACGAAATTTTCTGTTGAGTGGTAGGTTAGGACTAGATTCGTACTTTTTATATTATCCAAGTTATTCATGATTGCTTGAAACATTAAAAAAAATCATAATTGATAAACTTCGATACAAAATTTTATTACACTGAAAACTGGCAAACTGATGATTTTTAGTCCAAAGGGATTTGAATCCCGAAGGACTATTAGTTTCGTTTTGGCATTTTGCGTCGGACTCATAAATGTCGGTTCACTTTTCAAACTGTTGCCACAAAATGTTAGAGTCCTGCATTATATTTGAAGAAATTAAATAATGAAAAATCTGCATAAATGTATGTATATTTCTCGTATTGTGATAAAACAACGGTACATAGAGTCATCGAATTTTGAATAACGTAATCCTCCAACGAATATGAGCATGTGGAAGACCAAATTTGAAATTTGAAATTTGTTTTATGATCGATTTCCTATTTTTTAAAACTTTGACGAATTTTTGATTAACAAACTCAAGGATTTCAAAGCGAGCAATGGCAATGTTGTGCAGAAAAAACATTTTTATCTCCAGCGCGTGAGTCTCTGTATCGGAAATTCTAAAGATATGCTCGTTTTAAAACTATTTTGCGATATTGCTGTTGCACTGGATCTTATGGTTTAAGTGCGAGGAACATGATATTTAATAAAGAAAGGTAACACACAAAATGTTAAAAAACGCCCTTTTGGACGTAATTTAAAATCTGAAACATTTCAGATTTTTTTTTTTTTTTAAATCTTTTGCCCATTACACAAATGCTCACTGTTTCCTTCTTAGGTAATACGGTGGACATTCAAATGATGAGCTACTGTGTCTCACACGCGTGCTAGTATATCAGGAACGATTAGCATCGGTGATACAGTACTAAAGTTTTGAAGATTGTCGCCCAGACGGTATAGTGGTTAGGGGATCCTACCGCGGTACCAAAGCGCCCGAGTTCGAATCCCGGAGAAGGCATGGATATTTGTAAATGTATAGTATCTTTGCGGCATGAGGGTACTCTAAATACCTGACGAGCCGAAAGTCCTCTCGACAGGTTGCTGGTAAGAGAAGAGGATGGTGGGAGACCCTTGGACCCTTCCCTCCGGGGTACTCTTCATTAAAACTGGGGGGGTGTAAGTCATAACTGTCACTTGTTTGGTGCTCAACATAGCACAGCACAGATTTGGAGATTAGCCAGGAGTGGAGGCACATAAGTATCCTTGACAAACCCCTCGCAAGGGAACGTCAAGTAAATGGTATCACACTGGAATGTCTACTATGTTAATAGATTACCTGCTTGTTTTCTGCGTCTTATCAACCTTAATTGCAAATTTTGATAGAGATATTTTGCAAATACTCTCTGATTTTGTGCCAAAAGTTTACTAAAACTTTCGATCAAATGGTCTCGATAATTGTTTTTGTAATAGTAACTCAGAGAGCTCTCTTGTTGAAAGAAATAATTCTCCTGTGTTTTCATTCAATTGTGGCATCAATTCCAGTAAATCCTCATTAATGTCTGTCGTAACAAGAAATTAAAACTGAATATAAAAAATTTGAAAGGGTTAAGAGTTTAACGTTCTTCCAAAAGTGCTGTATTGAAGTTTAATACAATTTATTAAGACATTATCCATAGAAATGATCCAGGTGTAACAGCGAAACATTTTGTACGAACTAGATGAATCTGCATTTAGACTAACATCGGAACGTTTTATATATATTCTGCGTATTTGAAAAGGGAAAAATAAATAACGTAATTGTATAAAAATTCTTATGTTTTTTATTAAATATATCATTAATTAAATGCATTTTTGTGCATTTTCGAAAAGCTAAGAGTTTAGCGACTAATTTTTTTGCCACATTTGGCGAGAAATAGGCATCATTTGGCGACGACCTGTATAACTGTAAATAGTATAGTAATTGAATAACAGTAATTGATTAGTATATGTAACCGTAACCGTATACGGCCCTCATATACCTTCCAGTAATTTCGAGAAGTGGAAGATACTAGAAATTTTTCGGCTGCCTGGGGAAAATCGGCGCCAAAAAATTGTTGTGTGCGTACGGTTCGTGGAAAAATTGAATGCACACAGAACTGATGATAGCTTGATAAAATTTATTTTCTGAAAAGAAATATTTTGCAGCTCTGAAACTTTCCATAAAAGTACTTTTAGAGTTTTCCTCAATATTACAGAGCACAATCAGTGTGCTCTGTAATACTGAAAAACTCTCTACTACTCAGTAACTTCAAATTACTAAGAACGATAAACACAACGCAGTGTAAAGCTCATCTAAAGAGCGAAGCTCACACGGAGATGTCTTAGTACTGCGTAGTCGACTTTGAACTTTAACAGTTGAGAAACTGATGATACTGCAGTTACACTAAAGGTCACTAAAGTTATTTACATATATATAGAAAATCCATAACGATGTTATTGGTACGGAATATTAAAAATAATGCGTAAAGGATAAAAATGAAGTATTCGCTCAAAATGCAGTCATTTTTAGCGCAGACAGTTATGTAGCTTGAGCAGTATTAATAACTGTAATAAATAGAGCGCATACTTTTTTCTTAAATCTATTGGGCGAACGGGCTGGCTGCATGGGCGTTTTCGTGGTTTTTCCCATGTGTAACGTGTATACGAGCCAGTTTCCCTTCGAAAGTCCTCCACGAAGGCATCCCTCCCTTTAGGCAGATAGCCCTCGTGTGTTTTGCCATAATTGAATAAGCCTTAACCCGCGGGAAAGCGCGTGAGGTGTATCATACCCCAACCCTACATAAAAGTGAAATATTCCTAACTTGGGAAACTGAAATTCTGTGCTGCTTTCAGTAGCTGAGTTTCTAGTTGTGGTAGACGTTCAGAATCGCTTTTTCTTTGCCTGTGTGTTTCAGAAAAATATTTATCGGTGTTTTGTTGGAACTGGGGTATGACACACCCCACGCTCCTGTCCGCGTGAATGTTTTTCTGATTGAATATTTAGTTCAGAAATTTATTTCTTGAGTGTAACAGTAAATATTTCTACTCGCAAGTGTGGAAAATAAAATAAGCGTTGTCTATTAGAGATGCAATGAAACTTAGAGGCATGATGTTTATTTTTTTATTATTTTCATTTATCTTAATTTTAACTCAAAGATTATTTTGGAAATTAATTTTTTGAAACCCAATTATTATTCACGTATTTATAATACAGGAGAACAAGAAAAACAGCTTTAAAACTAAATAAAACTATTTTTATCATATTTTAAATATTGGGGTATGTGATACTCCACGTGCCCACTCTAGTAACTTTTCTTGGTGCGACTTCCGCCGAGTTAAATCTATTGGCAAAAATTTAAAACCCAACACGAGGAGAAGATTACCACTGAGAAATCATACCCTCTTACGCTATTTTAACTTCTTCAGCACATAAGCTGTAATTATGCATGCAAAATACCACGATAAAATTAAATTGCTTAAATAATTTAAGAAATTTTTAATACCTGTCTTCTGAACCTTGTTTGAAAATGCAAAGTATTCTGTTATATTATATTAGTTTATAAAAACTTCAGTATTCATTAGTGCAGTTCCCTGTTAAGATAAAGAAACGTTGCAATATCCAAAAATATAGCAGACCTGGTAATGCTCCAGAAATAAACATGGCGTAGATATTCTACGACCTCTCTCGCATAAATTAGTGAAGTTTTCATCATATTCATTACATAGTGAAACCATCGTTATTCCCCCAAATCCGTGGAAGTATAAGGTAGAAGGCGTTATTCGATTTATTCACTTGTATAATTGTTTGTGTCGTCATCGTGTTACCTGATGCGTACATTGTTGCGTGTAAAGGAGGGAGATAAAAGCATTTAACCATTTCTAATCCTGTTCTATTAATCTGAATGTCTCCTGCCTAAACTTATCTTTATCATTAAATGATGAAGAATTTGCATGTATGCATATGCATACATGCATACATTTCCACACGCGAGGAACATACCTATATAGGTATGTTCCTCGCGTGTGGAAAAATGATGGCACCTAGAGGAACCACATTTTTAATGCACATAATCCTCCATCTGAACATATGCACTTCGAAGCCCGAATTTTCAATTTTCGGTTTGTTTATTTTATTCATTTTATATTTTGTACGAATTTAATGAATTTTTAACTAATCAATTGAGCGATTTAGAAGCGAGAAGTGTTGCCATTGCTCAAAATAAAACATTTTTATCTCCAGCGCGCTAGAATGTTGCCGTTCACAAAATGTAAGATACTGATCTTTCAACTTTAATTAAAATCTTAGCTATTTAAAAGCAATGTGTTGGCACTGCCTACTTTTGTCTAGCATGCCTTGACATGTTGCCATTCGGAAAAGCGTAAGATATTTTTTCTTTCAAATTTACTGTGTGAGTAATAGAGTAACAAAATAAACGATGTAAAAGACAGTGGTAGTCAGGGGCAACAATACGCAATGAGATGTCCATCAAAAACATTTAGGTTTTTCTTTATGTGAAAGATGGCAAAATTCTACTTTAAAATGATATTAATTGGTATAAAAGAAGAGTATTAGCTGGATACGCTAATACTCTTAACGCTTTTCGCGTGGTCTTGGCTTGTGATTTTGAATTGGAATTATAGTGATTCGATGGTGCTTAATATAGCAGAAAAATAATGAGCTGTTTTGAAAATATATTTTTAATGGTTTCGATTTTGAAATCGATATGTGATGTGTCATTCCTTATAAACCAAGGAGCATTGGCTATTCTCCTAAGGACTTTATTTTGCAGAATTTGTATTTTATTTTTAGACTTTATTTTGTAGAAATTTGTTTTTACATCCTGAAGAGCACTGTTCCTATTCTGAAGAGGCATAAAATAAGGCTGTACATATTGATGTTTTACATAATATCATTTTATTACAAAGAAAAAAAACTGGTAGGTTTTTCCAACCAAGAAGCAGTCTTAAGTTAGCTATGGAAATATTTAATTCATTCTTGAGTTGGGCAAAATACGGTTTAAAAATGAGTAATCAAGTATGATACCAAGGTATGTGTTTCTTGCTTTCAATGTATTTCTTTTTAAAATAAATTCGGAATAGATGGTAAATTGAGTGACTAATTCTTTGCGAAATAGAATTGCATTTGATTAAGCCATGCCTCTAGCAAAGCAAGATAAAAATTGAAGTAAAAATGTATTAAAAATAAAATTTTTCAAGTGCTTTGGCCTTTGACAGAATGACTGCATTGTCAGCAAAGAATGCTAACGGAATTGTGGGATACCATAAGTGTATAGTATATTATACAATAAAGGACTTAGAACTGAAACTTGGGGCACACCTGCTTTAATCGGCCTTTGCGACGAGTATGCATTTCCAGTGCGGACATTTAATGATCTCTTAGAAAAGAAGCCACAATTCGAATTAAATCATCTGGAAAGTTAAGTTTGATTAATTTATAAATGAGGCTATAGTGACAGATGTAGTCAAACGATTTTGCTCCTCTTTTGGCAGTTTGCTATTGTATCCTTTAATAATTGTGTTGATGACGTGAAGGAATTGTTGTGTAGTATTATGTTTTCCCTTAAATCCAAACTGCTGTGTGGAAAGAAGGAGAAGGGTGAAATGGTAGTTTGAATGTAGTGAAGCATGACTTTTTCAACAGTTTTAGAAAGCTGGCTAAGTAAGCTAATGGGTCGATAGTTTTTTGGGAAAATTGCTGTTTTAATTTGATTTAAGAAAAGTTACTATAATTGCATGTTTACAAGAACTAGGAAAGTGACGGAGTTTGAGAATGCTCTTAATAATTTCTGTAATGTAGGTGAAATCTTTTAGTGATATATTTTTTAAAGCTAGATTTTTTTATACTAGCTTTACGAATTTTGAGTTTTCTGCTATTAGTCTTTACTAACGGAGGTGAAACAAAGAGAAAATTTGTCTGTAAAGAAGTTCATATATGTTTGCAAATTATTTTTCTTAAATGTGTAATGAAGTTATTTTCTTTCTTTCTTTTCTTTCCATCGGCGGAACAGCTGGCCCACTGGGTTAGGTGCTTTTCAGCCTGTTGGATCCCGTCGATGGCATTAAAAAATACATGAATAAATATAAATAAAGAGCTTAGTACTGTGTCCTCCGGGGATTGGCCACGAAACGAGGAACATTGAAGTAAGGACCAGAACATGGAAAGAAGGTGCATGGTGGGGACTGCTGAGACTAAGCGGAACACTTTTCACTATTATCGTACATGTTAGGCATACAGTTATATTAAGGATGTGCTATAAAAGTTAGGTACAGATGTAAAGATGACCAAATACGTTACAAATTGTGGAATACATTAAATGAGTTCCGGATTAGTCATAATATTAAATATAATTAAAAACAGCAAAACAAACACAAAAGAAAACACAAGACATTAAGTAAATTAATATATGTACAGAGCAGGCTACTGACGGCACGGTGTCCAAGGAAAGAAGTCACTCCAGGTTGTCAGCAATGCTTTTAGCAATGGTAGCGCAGTCTCTAATACGGCTGAGCGCATGTTTATTCTTAATTGTGTTCTTGTGTAATGAAGTCACTGTTATTATTATTGTTATTATGCTTAAATGTTGTTTCTGGGGAGTCTGTAAGCTTTGTCTTCGTCTCTGTAGTCAAGACTGGCGATGCCATGAAGAAAGGGAGATAGGTGTAAGTTTTTTTGCGTTATATGTAAAATAGGAGATTATTTTCAACTAGGTGACTGTTTAAAAAAATCTGATGTGTACACCACATGACTTCCTTGTACGGAATATTAAATTATACGCATTTTTTCTTGAATTTTATTTAAACTTATTAGATTGAATTAAACCTACATCGCCGACAGCGCATAAACCACAATAGAATAAATGCATTCTTTAAAATTCACTTTGTTTACCATAGCGACACTCTGGCGCTAGGTTTACTTAATAGTATTATATTTCATTCATATTATAACTCAAAATGCACAAAATGTATATCATTTAAAGAATTATCTAATCGTTGCCACATGTTCTATTCAAATACTATAATAAAGCTAGAACTATGTATAAAAGAAATTAAGCAAACAAAACAAAACACAAACAGTTTTTCACAGACGATTGAGTATTTCTCATTTAATTAATTCAGGTCTCACTTCGCGAGAAGGCAAAAATACATAAAAACTCAAAATATCTATATTAAAAATTACGAAGTAAATCTCAAACGCTTATTTCCTCGAAAAAATTCCAGAAAGAATTAAGCATGATTTAATTGGCAATAATAAATGAAAGCGTTATCTTTGTTGTTACGAAGCTAAGTTTCTCTAGATTGGCAACAAATCCACTAGTCTCCTGTTTCAAATGCAAACATCAATGGCCGCCATTAAAAACAGGCTTAGCGGCAATTAAACAACTTTAAAATTGCTGATACTTCTAAAAATATTGCATACAGATTTACTAAAGGCATAAAATCCTTAACCGGAAGATAAAAACAACATAATTGAACCATTTTTAAAGCAAAAAATGTACAATTTACAAACATATAAGAGTAAAGAAACTGAGATCACTGAGTCGGGTAATAGAGTGAATATATATATAAATATATTTATATACGTTTGGTGCTGCCGATTGCAACCAAAATACGAGGTGCACATCTACATGTTATAGCAGTCCTATGTACAAAATTTCAACGTTCTGAGGCTACTCGTTTTTGAGATATGCGAGATACGTACGCACGTACGTACATACGTTCGTACAGACGCCACGAAAAATTCTCTTCAGAATCAATTTTAAAGCAGTTATATAATTTTTTTGAAGGAAAAGAGTATTTTATTATACGTACAGATATGACGCGAAAACATTGTTAAATTGCATTCGATAGCGGTCAAAATGGATATTTTCGTTGAAATATGCTGCCTGAAACTTTTCGCGATTACAATACTTCCTTTTTACTTCGTACAAGGAAGTAAAAAATTTTCCATTTCTCGTGCTTAAATTCATAGGTAACATTTTTGATTGGGTTGCTTAAGGAGGAAACACTGACAGCATAATTAATGGCCTTCGTCAGAATTTCAATTTCATTATAAAATTCCTCAATGCTGGTAATTTGGAGATTTCCTTTGATGATGGACTCGATTTCCTTTGATGGTGATTTTTTTTTTTCGATTAGTGATGTCGGTGCTTTCGTAGACTGGTGGCAAAAAGGAATGAGGATCAATATAAAGGTAAACAAGAATATGCTCAGATAAAAAGTGTTCAAAGTAATTCAATTAATTTCGCTTGGGTTAAGGGAGTAGGTTACAAGGTTTACGTATGATCTATTCCAAAGGTATCTTGTAATATATAACTGCGTATCATATCATCAGTTTTTATATGAGGTATTTTTAAGGGAAAAACATCAATTATTGTAGAAGTATTATAATGACAATGGGTAGATTAATTAAGTGTTATTGCAATGCAGTGTTGATTATACTAAATCAAAACGTTTTCGACCTGTACGATTAGAACGATCCATATTTCAACTACTATGTTTGGCTTTGAAATCGCCGCCAATTATAGTGACCGATTTAAAAGCAATAAACGCAATTATTAATATTTTTCCTGCCTTCTAATCTCATTTATTTACATAAAAATGCACTTAGAGCATGATATGTCTAATTAAAAACGTTAAATATTTTTTATTAAATAACACTTGATGGACTCATTAAAACCATTATGCATTTTTCCTTTTTCGATATCTGTTTTAGGCGGCTGGCTGCTCAAAGGGCTAGTATTTCAGTAAGTATTTTTAAAAGCATGTTCTTTGAAATAATATTCGGTTATCTATTGATTTCCTGAGATATAAACTACTAATAAAATTTTAATTAAAAGGAATTTTGTTTCAAAATACTAAACTTAGAACTGTATATATATATGTGTGTGATGTACCAGCTTTTGCCCGGAATAAATAGATTGGTGAAGAATCATAGACGTAGTCGAATCTCAAAAAAACAGACGATAAGTTTAAAAAACAGGATCCATTTATTATTATTCAGGAGAAATAGCAGTTGCAAAAAATCAGATCTCCGGAGTAAATAAAGAAGAACTACTAATAACTTTTTGAATGAAGTTTACTGCATCGTTACATTAAAGAAAAGAACCCGATATTCATTTGCGAGTCCTTTTATAGCCTCTGGAAACGCGGAGCTTCCAAGAAATTACGTCAGTCTCGTCAGCCATTCCAGTTCGCTTTAAATATCTCCAGAACATTCTATAACTGTACGTGTATTACTAAAATATAAGGCGGGAAAAACAACTTGACTACGGGGCTGTGGATTTAATTCCACGTACTTTCAAGTAAGAGACCGTCGTCATTAAAAAAGCTCAATCTTCTTTAAGCTATACAGGACCAGCCCGTACGTTGTTGTAATTTTTTGACTAATAGCAGACCGCTATTTATTTTATTATATTTTGATTTTGATTTTAATTTTACACTGCTCGGAGTTGCAATTGCTTTTAACACCCTAATGTGTTTTTCAGCGGACGCGTCGAGAAAAAGAAACAGAGCAGTGAAGCTCCAAAAAAGATTTATTCGGGAATATTAATGTTCTTTTATAAAAAATTTTTTCGCATTAAACGAGAGCTTCAATGGTCTGTTTCGGCGAAACGCGTAATGGTATTTAACCTATTTCGACACTCAGTTTTTTTCCCTTGAAAAGCCAATTGAGGGTACGAGTGGGTTAATTTACCATTTTCCGCTATGTAATTATTGTATTTTGTTTTGTTGCAATTTATATTTTCATTTTAATTTTTGCATTTTATTTTTGCATTTTATGTATTGGCATTTTTTCAGTCTATATATTTTTTATATGTATTAACTTTTCATATATTTTTTTCCGTCAATATATTTTTTATGTGAGTTAACTTTTCACATATCACAACGGTCAGCTTAAATTTTTCGTGCATTAGCATGTCTTCCAACATTAATTTTGGAAAAATTTTTCGCGTGTTTACAGTTTTTTTCCAGTTTTTCCAGACAAATTTCTTCTTAGTTTATATTTTAGTAATACAGCGTTAAAATATTTCGTGGAGTTACAACTCCTGGTAACGTTTTAGCAAGATCGCTGCAATGTTTCTACCTACTACTATTAATTCATATCTTTTTGCAGCATTATGCGCAAAATATTTTTCAGACCAAATAGGTCTTACGTCTAATTACTTTTTAGCTTTACAATTTCTTTTTCGATTTATATATATATATATATGAGACAGAGAGAGAGAGATAGAAAGAGAGCAAAAGATTATTTCGTTCAAAAATTAAAAGGAAATGATTATACTATCCTGTAAATTTTTTTTTTAATTTCGTAAAAAAATAACAGTGAGATACTTTTAAATTTTAGAACGCAGTATTAAGCAAACTAAAGTATTAAGTAAAATTATACCGGAATTTTATTTAAACTTTAAAATATAAAAAAAGTTAAATATTTTATGCATTTTTTATAATCGACTTAACATACAGTGGATGGACAAAAATATGGAAACACCTTGTGAAATGCATGTTTGAAAAGAAAGATTAATTTTAATGAAATATGTAGGTGACGCTGGCGTTTCTGACTACTGACACCACCCATACAACTTCGTAAATGTGCTAAACAGTTCAGTTGTTATCGGAGTACTATTATGTGAGGTTGTCATTGCATTATGTCAGAGTTAACAGACTTCGTACGTCGGCAAATTGTTGGAGCCCGTATGGTAGGTGCTTCCGTAAGCAAGGTAGCCGAGGTGTTTAGTGTTTCAAGAGGTACTGTATCGAAGATTTATTCCGCATATTTGAAAAGCGGAAAAACATCATCTGCTAAATCACAGCGCGGACGAAAGTGTGTCCTGAGTGATCGTGACAGACGATCATTAAGGGCAATTGTGACGAAAAATAAGAAGACCACAGCTGCAAAAGTTACTGCTGAAATGAATGTTGTGTTACCGAACCCTGTGAGTACCAAAACAATTACAAGGGAGCTTCATAAATAGGGAATTGCTGGCCGTGCTGCAATTGAGAAGGCACTCATCAGTGATGCTAATGCCCGTAACAGGAAAAGGTGGTGTTTAAGGCTTGGACTATAGAGCAGTGGAAGCGAGTAATATGGTCTGACGAGTCTTCCTTCACATTGTTTCCCACTTCTTGCCGAGTTTACGTCTGGAGAACGCCATCTCAAGCCTATAATACAGACTGCTTGTTGCCAAGAGTGAAACATGGCGGGGGTTCTGTTATGGTTTGGGCAGCCATATCGTGGTTCTCTGCTAGCCCCATGATAACTGTGTCAGGGCGCATGACTGCCAAGACTTATGTGAACATTTTGGCCGATCAAGTTCATCCCATGGTACAAACTTTGTTCCCCGATGGTGATGGTGTCTTCCAAGACGACAAAGCCCCTGTTCACACAGCTCACATTGTCCAGGAGTGGTTTTTCTGAGCACGAGGATGAGTTGTTCCATCTCCCCTGGCCACCACAGTCACCAGACCTGAATATTATCGAACCTTTGTGGTCTACATTGGAACGGAAAGTGCGTTCTCGTTATCCACCTCCAACATCGTTATCTGAACTTGCCACCGTTTTGCAGGAAGAATGGTATAATATTCCCTTGGCAAACATACAGGAAATGTATTTAACCATTCCGAGAAGACTGCAAGCTGTTTTGGATGCCAACGGTTTCCTACACCATATTAAGCAAAGAAACGTGTTTTTTTAAAGGTTTTTTCCATATTTTTGTCCAACCCCTGTATGTATTTATATGAAGTTAACTCAATTTGGCTTACTCTACTCTAACTTTCAAAATTGCTGCATGAATTATCATCTGGTCTTTCCCTTTCAACATCACCGGATCAGTAATTAACTACAATAATGTAAAAAAGTAAATATTTATCCTGAATGTCAACTCGAAGTTACAGAACTAAAACAGTTGTTAGTATTTGTCGTTCCACTTTTTGTATTTTGACTGACAATAGTGATTCAAATAATTTGCAAATAAAAAATTTAGATCTTAATTGATCAACAAACTTTCTCCACTATTCTTCAACTTACAATAGCCAGAAGTTATCTCCATAGCGGGGGGGGGGATTTGAGATTTCTAACCTTGTTAAACTTAGGTCCTCGTTCTTATTTATAACTTACTTCATTTACAGATTTTGGTTGAGTAGACAAAACAGTATAACTGCAGGAAAGTCTGAACATAATAAATAACATAATTAATGTTTCTCGAAAATGTTCAGTATCGATTAGTCATATCCAGTCACTATAGAAGCTTTTATGCATAAAGCCAAAACAATGCAATGAACGTCTCATAACGACCATCTCTCCTAATGGATTTTTACAGAATGATCAGTATTTGTTATAACATGAACAAATGTCAGAACTGAACATTATCTTTCTATGATAAACTCTCCAGAAGACCAAAATATTTGGAATTGTAAGCATTCGTCTTTGGGAGATTTCAGTTTATTTATTCAATGTCTAAAAGGAAAGATACTCTCGTTATTCTATTCTTCATGGATGGCACGATACAACACCTCTTATCAAACGTTATTTCGCGTATTCTAATCCTTTCTATCCGTACCCAATTTCTGGAAAGCGAAGGGCGATGAAGCACGACAGAAGTACCTGTGTATATACAGCACATAAATAAAGTCTTCATGGAAAGGCGTTTCTTGCACATTCCATGCTTTACAAAACCAGTTGAAGGGTTAAAACTTAAACCCAAGAAATTGATTTTACGTGGGTTGATAGGAGAGTAGGTTGCAAGATTTACGCATGAAAACCGTTTCAGAAGTATCTAACGTATGATTGAGCATCATATCGTCAGTTTTAACATCTTTTACCATCAGTTTTGGTAAAGTTAATTTCTGCAATTTTCTTTGTTATCCATTTATTTTATTTTATTTTGTTATTATTATTTATTTTATTTTTAAATTGTTTTTGGTTTAACATGGAAAGATATATGAATTTTTTTAAAAAAATTGAATTAGATATTGTATTTAAGGGGCCTCATACACCTTAACACCCTTATGATCTTCGAATATGTGACTGTTGCAGGAGTTGGGATATTTTATTTAATTTAAAAGAAATTAGTTTCGACATTTTACAGCTGACTACATAATATATCTCCTTTGGAAATTAGTAACTAGAAAGTTTGTGTTGCCAAAAATACTTTTGTAATTTAATCCGCTCTCTGACAAAATGTTTCGTCACGTTTCCATCTTGCGCGCATGATATTTTAAAAATGGCTAATGGTACATACTTAAAATTTACATGGGCACTATTTTCTAACTGAACCAAAATTCTGATGAATATTTTAATATTAAAAAATTGTAGCACGAAAACATTACAGATTTTTTTAATAAAATTCATTTTTTAAACTCAAATCCAAATAAAATAAAAATTTAACGTGAAATTCTTAGAATTTTTGGTTCACAGTAGTTTCCAAATGTTATAAAACCTATATATTAAAAATGGAATTAAGTTATGCAACAGAATGTTTTAAACTGTGCGCGCAAGGTGGAAACATGACGAAAACTTTTGACACAAAGCGAATTAAATTATATAAATATTTGTGGCAATACAAACTTTCTGATGACTATTTCAGAAAGCAGCTATATTAGTATGTAATTAGCTGTAAAAAGTTGGAAGTAATAGCTTGTAAAATAAACAAGCTATCCCAATTCTTGCAACAGTCCAATATTCGAAGATCTTATGTGTTTTAAGGTGTATGAGTCCCCTTAAGACATTTGTTTCCAAATCTTATTGAAGAATGCATTATATTCGACAATTCTTTCTTGTAAAGTAGAGCACAATAAACTGTGCAGATTAAATCTGATGTTTGTCTATCAGGTTCAATGTTCCTTCTAACCTTCTTCGGGAACATGCAAGGACCTGACTCGGAACAGAGAGCTTACTAAAGCTATGTTCAAAACTGTGGGAAGTAAACAGGATACACAAGAAGGGTATACAAAACCCTTTATTTTTCTCTATTTACAATGACTTCCGTACTTCGGAATACACCGACCCGCTACTTGGGGTCAAAACGTAAAAGTATAAAAATAAAACTAAACTCTAATTTAACTTTAGAATAATAAACGTGGAAGATTGGCCTTATATTAACAGGAAGCGTATGTAGTACAGAGAACTGTGAACACTACAATACGTTTAAAATTTATCAAGAGGATTAAAACCTCTGGCCTGGAAGGCAACAAGCAACTGCGTAACTTCTAAGGTAAGCGGCCTGCGTCGACTCACTGCTTCCTCTCTCTCGCTTGGCAAAAGGCCACAACTTAAATACTTGGCATTCGCCAGACAAACTTTGCATAAAAACCTTAACGCTTATAATTCTGGCCGGAAGTAGAAAATAAGAAGTGATAGTAAAGATTTAAAATAAAATAAACGTTAGTAAAACTTAAGATCCTTACATGTCTGTCTGAAGTCTGACTTGTGCAATATAAGATTACTTTCGCAGATCACTATTTCCTGTTTGATAGTTGATGTAGTCTGACCTCTTTATGTTCATAAGTTTAAAGATAACCTTTAGAATCACCAAGAACCGTTTCATCAGAAATTATGACTGATGAAACAAAAGTTTTCAACAGGAGGAAAAGTTGCTATGAAAATGTGAATTTACCGAGTTATATAAACATGAAGCAATTTCAGCAATACTTATCAAAACTAACGATTATACTGAGGATGATTGTTCTGAGTTTTTTTTATCAGAATGTGTTATGTTCGACCATCCGTGATCGAATGAATACGATTGCTCAATACTTATAGTCTACCTGAGTTTGTATTCCGGGAAAAGGGTTGGCTGCATGGATAGTTTCGTGTGTAACATAGTTCTTCATATGTAACATAAATTCAAAATCAGTTTACCTTAGAAAATTCATTCTGAAATCATTTCTTCAATTGGATAGTCTTTGCTTGCTTTACAATATTCGAACAAAAAAATAAATATTTGGGTTCAACACCCTTCTCAACTAAAGCTTTCGTACTATTCAAGCTAACTATTTACTTTTGGCGAATTTTCCTTCTCAAACTTTGATGAAATTGCACCCATCTTAATTTGCAACATGCAAAATAAAACTTCGTGCTAAATAATATTACACAAATCTTTAAGAGCTTTAAGCTGGCTATATAATAAATGTAGAGAAATACAGAATACCAAATAAATTTACTTCTATCTTTTTTGGTCTCAATGCAATTGAATGCAAACTTAAATTGTTTTAGACCTTGAAGACTGTGATAAACGCAAAACCCAAATCATATTTGTAAAATAAGCACCAGTCTATGGGACTAAATACCTCACTTAGACAATTTACGAACTGAATGAATTGTGTTTCTTAGATAACAACAAAGTATATTAACGCTACTACCTAAAGGGGAGTATACCTTATAAGATTCCCGCCTTCTTAGTATGCCTTCGTGGCCAGCACACTCGGCGCGTATCCAGAGGTCCGTGGTTTGAGTCCCGTCGAGGGCATTGCTCATTTTTCATCTCTCTTGCTTCCAAGTAACCTAACGTTCCTGCAGCCTTTATAAAAGATTTGATTGTGTTGTTTAGTTATAGTAAAGCACACTACAGCTAACTGCTTGAAAGAAGGGATGACTTCGTGGAGGACTTTCAAAGGAAAATTGGCTCGTATTCTCGTTACATATGAAGGACGCCTATTCAGCCAGCCTATTTGATAGAACTCGGAGGTTGTGGACGAGTTCAGTGGTTTTTATCTGTTTGCGCGTTGATGAGGCTATTTTTATTTTGAACTTTTCCTAATTCACTTTAAATAAAAATTTATGAACTGCTATAGGAAACTATGTATCTATGAATCGACTTAAAGAAAACATGTAGAAATACTTCTGGTGTTTCCTTTTCCTCTGAATTTCTTACCCGCTAATTCAAGAAATTTACTGGTACAACAACAATTCTTCAAAAAATTATTAAATTGCCAACATTACTTGAAATTAAGAAGCAGATCTGCTTGGAAAATACTAGCTAATTTAATTTATTGATTTCCGTAATTCATCATTTTCTCTTGAAATCTATGTGTCATAAATGGTAACAAGTACATTCACTTTATGGATGGTCTTTAGTTTTCTAAATATAGCAACACCAATGCACTGTAATTGAATGAAGTGACGCTTTTCCAGTAATTAAGCTTCAAACGAATGTCGTTTCTACCTTAAACGTAATCTCTGGTGCGCTGAAATGGGGAAGCATTATGCTAATTGCCTTTACGCCTTTGAAATATTTTAAATAATCGGAATTCGAGTCGCGCTCTCGCAGGTAATTCCTCTGAGGGATACCGAGGAAATTCCTTTCTTTTCTAATGCTTAAAATGTAATACTAGAGTTCAAAACTGTTGCCTTATTTCTTAGAGTTCCTTCGTGTTAAATTGAATTGAACAGCATAAAGAAAATATATGTATAAAAAAATTCTGATGTGTACACCACATGACTTCCTTGTACGGAATATTAAATTATACGCATTTTTTCTTGCATTTCATTTAAACTTATTGGATTGAATTAAATCTACTTCGCGGACAGCGCATAAACCACAATAGAATAAATGCATTCTTTAAAATTCACCTTGTTTACCATAGCGACACTCTGGCACTAGGTTTACTTAACAGTATTATATTTCGTTCATATTATAACTCAGAATGCACAAAATTTATATCATTTAAAGAATTATCTAATCGCTGCCACATGTTCTACTCAAATACTATAACAAAGCTAGAACGATGTATAAAAAAAAATTAAGCGAACAAAACGAAAAAGAAACAGTTTTTCACAGACGATTGAGTATTTCTCATTCAATTAATTCAGTTTTCACTTCGCGACAAGGCAAAAATACATAAAAACTCAAAATATCTGTATTAAAAATTACGAAGTAAATCTTAAATACTTATTTCCTCGAAAAAATTCCAGAAAGGATTAAGCATGATTTAATTCGCAATAATAAATGAAGGCGTTATTTTTGTGTTGCGAAGCTTAGTCTCTCTAGATTGGCAACAAATCTACAATTCTGCTGTTTCAAATGTAAACAAATATGTCCGCCATGTTATTTAAAACTTAACCGCACTTAAACAGCTTTTAAATTGTTGATAATTGTACAAATATTGCTTCCAGGATTACGAAAGGCATAAAAATTTTAACCAGAAGATAAAAACAACATAATTCAATCATTTTTAAAGCAAAAAATGTACAATTTACAAACATATAAGAGTAAAGAAACTGAGATCACTGAGCCGGGTAACAGAGTGGATATATTTATAAATATATTTATATACGTTTAGCGCGGCCGATTGAAACCAAAATACGAGGTGCACATCTACATGTTATAGTAGTCGTATATACAAAATTTCAACGTTCTGAGGCTACTCGTTTTTGAGTTATGCGAGATACGTACGTACATACGTTCGTACAGACGCCACGAAAAATTCTCTTCAGAATTCATTTTAAAGCAGTTTTATAATTTTTTTGAAGGAAAAGAGCATTTTATTCTGTCCTTACGTACAGATATCACGCAAAAACATCGTTAAATTGCATTCGAAAGCGGTCAAAGTGGATATTTTCGTTGAAATATGCTGCCTGAAACTTTTCGCGATTACAATACTTCCTTTTTACTTCGTACAAGGAAGTAAAAATGAATTTTAAAAGTTTAAAATATTTATTAAAATCGCATTTTAAAAATTGTATATGAGCATATTAATAGAAATTCTAACTGCGGTTTGCAATTCTCTACAAGCCTAAGGTTCCTGTTCCTTACCATATTTTGACCAAATTTTGTGGTAAGTAAATTTTTGACAATATTTCACATGCTTTTTTCATCTAGGCGAGTGCTTTTGGCGGAAGGTGCAAGAACTGAATTTGGTGGAACCATATGTAAATAATGAAAATGGGCATTTTATATAAAAATGTTGTTAGCGTTGAGTTTTGTACCAGTGCATGATGTTACCAGAGTATTTGAAGAATTAATTGAAAATTGCCCAAGTGAACTAGACCCAATTATCGATTACTGGGAAAATACGTATATAGGATGAGTAAGATGCAACTGCCGAACACAACCATGATATGCAATACATGTGTGGAATGTTCACGATTGCGTCGTCAATCGTCTTCCGAAGACAAATAATTCGGTGTAGAAGAGTGGCTTAGGACATTGCAGTAAACTGTAGATGCTCATCATCCATCGCTCTACAAACTTATTGATTATTTGCGAAAAGAGCAAGATATGGTGGAAATCCGCTTAACATACCTTCATGCTGGTATTCGCAACATAGGCAACTAGCATTACTAAGTATGTGTAACTGAATCGAGGCCTGGAAGGATTGGTTACAGCCGAAAACATCGCGGCAAAAACATCGCAGACGAAAACGTCGCGGAGAAAACAACGCAAAGCGAAAACGTCCTGCTACAAAACATCGTGGAAGAAAACATCGCAGTTCTAAAACATCGTGGTACAAAACATCGTCGTCGAAAATAAAGCGGATCAAAAACTACGCAGTTTAAAAACATCGTCGTCGAAAATATCGTGGTAAAAAATAAAGTATCTACAAATCATCGCGTGACGATAACATCGCAGACATGCTTTTTTTCAGATTTTAATAATTGTAAATGGATATTCTCATAATGATTTGTGAGCGCAAGATGGAAAGAAGGATAATTTTTACTTTTATATTTTTTATTAATTAATAAATTTTTGCTGAGAAAATAAAAAGGAAACTTAAGCATAGAAAATTAATGCAACTTATAGCACTTAATGGAATTTTAAACCGACATAGTTAACTAACAAAGGCCATTAATAAATCATTTTTATAAAGTTTTTACTGGTAATTTTTCACGAAAAGTATAATCTATAAGTTGCATTTAATTTTTTATGCTTAAGTTTCCTTCTTACTCTTTCAGCAAAAATTTATTAGTTAATAAAAAAATGCGAAAGTAAAAATTATCCTTCTTTACACCTTGCTCTCACAAATCATTATGGGAATATCCACTTACAATCATTAAAACCTGAAAAAAAGCATGTCTGAGATGTTATCGTCACGCGATGATTTGTAAATACTTTATTTTTTACCACGATATTTTCGATGATGATGTTTTTAAACTGCGAAGTTTTTGAACCGTTTTATTTTCGACGACGATGTTTTATATTACGATGTTTTAGAACTGCGATGTTTTCTCTTTGTGATGTTTTCTCCCACGATGTTTTGTAGCACGACGTTATCGCCTTGCGTTCTTTTCTCCGCGACGTTATCTTCCGCGATGTTTTTGCAGCGATGTTATCGGCGGACACCGGAAGGATTAGTGGAAAGTTATGCAAATATGATGGGAATATATGGACTTTCTTGTTAGTAATTCACATAATCTTGGAATGTAATTTTTGTAAAGAATGTGGTAAGGAACAGAAATATTGAACGTTTGTAGAGAACTACCAAATCGCATTTAGAGTATCTATTAATATGTACATATAAAATTTTTAAAATGCTTTTTTTAATAAATATTTTCAACTATCGAATTTCATTTTTTACTAATATTTAGGAATATATTTTAATATAATTAATTTTATATAATTGTATAACTGGACTTAGCTATTACTTCAGAAGGATTTTGTCGAGGTTATCTTCTCGGGGACATTTAGTCTTGGGCTATTTTGTCGGAACTGCTTAGTCGTGGGCTATTTTGACGGGGTACTCTTCGTGGTAATTGGCAGCATGCTCTACGCGTATTCGAGAGATCGAGGGTTCGAGTTCCGGCGAGTGGGTTGCATATTTTCCACATCTCCAGCATCAAAAAGTCTAATGAATCTACAAATGGCGCCCGAATTTAAAGGTGGTGGGTTATTTCCTCACCACCAGGATTTGGCGATTGGGTCCTCTCATCCCCAGTCGCCCTTTAAAAGGAGGTGTATATAAAGTATTTTCTCCCTCCTTTTCCGCGTGACTCATGGTGTAATTGGAAGCATACTAGACGCATATTCGAGAGGTCCAGGGCTCGAGTCTCGGCGAAGGCAATGCACATTTTTGACGTCTGCTGCTTAAAAAAAAAACCTAATGACTCTACAGTAGTATCAAAAGAAAAATACACGTATGCATGAATACGAAACCAAACCAAAGCTAAATATTGCAGTATGCCTCTGTTAAGTGAAACATCAATAAATAAATCGTTATTGAATTTCAACAACAAAAATTGGATTTGATTTATCAGTCGTGGCAGGCTTCCAACCAAGGCATCATTTACTCTTGAATAAAAAATAACTTAAGAGCTAGAATTAAAGGGACCTAAATAACAGGATACACGTAATACACCCTAAGTTAATCTTAATGTTTAAGACATACAATTGTAATGCGGAAGATAGGGCTGATAATTAGGTATAAGGATGAAATAAGAAGTGCTCTGGAAGAACATGCTTTATTCGAATATCACACGCAGGATAAAAATATTGTTGCGTGCTTGTGGTTCGTGCTGAATCTCGTTAACAAAATAAATAAAAAAAAGGAGTAAGAAAATCTGAGCCTTTATTATAGCTCTCCGAAATGATTACACTCAAAATAATCCAGGAAAAAGAATATACCTTCATGAAAATTTCGCTGAAAATTCTCCAACTCAAAGCAAATTCTATGGATTTAAAATTATCATGGCGTTCTTTTCGTATTAAAACTAAAGCGTTTCGCTTCTACATTCAATGATTCCTTCCTAATATCCACTGCTTTAGATGATTTTGTTCAATGAAGTCGTCGCCTTAAAGAAATACGTCTTTAACGTTATTTATAAGTCTCCAGTATTAGTTTAATATATCAATATTAAATCAAATTCCAATTTAATTAATATGTTATTCTTTATATTAAATCTTTCCTACATTTTATTTTCATCAACTCCACTAGAATTGAGAATTAAGCGGACACATACACCTTAAAACACATAAGATCTTCGAATATTGGACTGTTGCAAGAATTGGGATAACTTGTTTGTTTTAAAAGCTATTACTTCCAACTTTTTACAGCTGACTACATAATATAGCTGCTTTCTGAAATAGTAATCAGAAAGTTTGTATTGCCACAAATATTTATATAATTTAATTCGCTTTGTGTCAAAGGTTTTCGTCATGTTTCCAACTTGCGCGCACAGTTTAAAACATTCTGTTACATAATTTAATTCTATTTTTAATATATAGCTTTTATAACATTTGGAAACTACTGTGAACCAAAAATTCTAAGAATTTCACGTGAAATTTTTATTTTATTTGGATTTGAGTTTTAAAAAAATGCATTTTATTAAAAAAATCTGTAACGTTTTCGTGCTACAATTTTTTAATATTAAAATATTCATCAGAATTTTGGTTCAGTTAGAAAATAGTACCCATGTAAAGAATTCCGTCAAATTTCAAGTATGTACCATTAGCCATTTTTAAAATATCATGCGCGCAAGGTGGAAACGTGACGAAACATTTTGTCAGAGAGCGGATTAAATTACAAAAATATTTGTGGCAACACAAACTTTCTAGTTACTAATTTCTAAAGGAGCTATATTATGTAGTCAGCTGTAAAATGTCGAAACTAATTGCTTTTAAATTAAATAAAATATCCCAACTCTTGCAACAGTCACATATTCGAAGATCATAAGGGATTTAAGGCGTATGAGGCCCCTTAAGTCAGTTTTAAAATGAAGCCAAAATGTAAGCTAAAAGGGAGAGGACCAGTAAGCAGTTCAAATGGAAGAGTTCAGCCTGTAACATTGTAACTCTCATATTTCACCTGCCATAGTTTATGGTTTATGGTGAGTTCTCCTTTTTGCTAAGATTTAAGTTTTAGAAGCTGCGTTGGAGCCGGGTTACCAGGTTCTAATTTACTTTTGCTTTGTAAATATTCGAAGTTACCGCTGCATTCTTTGACTGCAAATAACGATGGTTGAGTTCTCTTAGTTGCTTTTACTGTTTTTGTTTTCATTCAGTTAGCATTTTGGATTCTAAGTTAAAGACGGAACGATAATTTATCTGCAGTCTAGAAAATTTAACCAGATATTTAGCTTTTGTGAGATTTACTTCAGTAGTTACTTTTAAAGATGACCCTTTTACAGGAGATGATTATCATAAGAAATTTTACAATACCACTAAATTTAGTCGTTGATCTTCTATACTCAGAGCTGATACGAAGCGCACATCCTAATACTTCTAAATGTGAAGCGTCGTTTATAAGCAGTCACCGATGTCATCACAGCTAGTTAAGTATTTCTTTTGAGTAAAGGCTAGGATGTTATATAATACTTAAGAAATTTTAAAAAGCTAGGTGCTACTTTGGTAGACGGTTGCACGGATTTTTGGCGATTTACGTTGGCCGAATTGTTTGCGCGATTTTTCCAAACGTCAGCCATCTTGAAAAACGCTGTTTTTACGCATAGTAAAGTATTCGAAACTTAAAAAATAAATAAATAAATATCGTTAAAAGTAATGGATTAATTTTTTGTTGAAAATGTCGTTTTTTAAGATGGCAGGCAAGTGTAAATAAATACATTTACTATGAGTATAAAATACTAAAGTAAGGTTATTATTACTTTCATATAGCAAAGAAGAGAATAAAAACACCGCTATAAAAACATTGGGCCAACGTTTAATTAGATTAAAATATTACTGAAATTGAATATCGAATTAAAAACCATCATACCAACATTTAAAAGAATTAGAATATTATTAAATTCAAATACTTTAAAATACGTTATATAGAATATAATTAACATTAAAACATATGGACAATAATTATCTCAGCTATTTCTGAAAATAGTGTATTAATTTTTGTAACAAAAATTGAAGTATACAATTATAAAATAAAAGAAAAATATGTACTTACATTTTTTGAGCGTTTAACCTGTTGTTTACTGATAAGTACCACAATAAAAAATCAGAATCATAATTTAGATAACATCTTTGAAGGAATTCGAAGATATAAATTAAATTTTAAAACGGCGCGGAAATGCACATATTGTCAGTAACCAATCAGGGAGCTGATTACAGCTCGTTAATGCACAAATATTCTATAACCAATCAGAGAGCTTATTACATCACGGCTAGAATTAAAATTATTTAAAAATTCATACATAATAAAATCATTTAAAAAATGCAAAATTAAATTGTATTTTACTATTTAAGAGCCATAAATAATGTTTAAAACATTAGATTAAATATATACATATTAAAACGAATTACTTTTAAAGTAAGGTGACGTCATTGATTACATCATCCACAACATAAAATTTCATAAAATATGATAAACAATAAAAATTTTATTTCAAATAAAAATGCAAAATTAAATTGATTTTTAATATTTAAAAGCCATAAATAATATTTTAAACACGGAATTTATGCACAATAAAACGCATTATTTTTTAAATAAAATGACAACAAAGTATCGGTTACCATAAATAACTTATCCAGCAATGGGTTTACCATAAGTTGTATTACTCGCCAAAGGAAAATCGCCAAAATCCGTGCAACCGTCTACCAAAGTAGCACCAAAAGCTAAATTACGATGGTTTAAATTCAAGGCCTTTGACTGTAGTATAAAAGATGCATTTAAGCCTCATATGGTTTTTTTTTTTTTTTTTTTTTTTTTTTTTTTTTAGATAAAGAATATTAAAATAACATAAAACCGCACTAAGTCCACTCACGGTTTAGATTGTTCTAATCATCTCTGGAGCTGATTTCTTAAGAAATGCTATGCCCAGAACTGTGATTATTTATAAAATCAGAAGAACTGACAACTATCTGAAGTAGTCGTCTTAGGAAGTTGATCACCGTGAAAAGAATCAGTACATAAAAAATTTACATTCTTACATGCTTGAATTTACTTCGAATTTGGAGGGATGAGTTTTATTCAAAAGCATCGAAGTTATTTCGAAATGCATTAAATTTAAAACTTCAGGCAAAATTTCTCAATATTTAATAAATGGATTTAATTTTTTTTTTTTTACTTAACAATCCTCCGTATTGTTAAGAAGGAATCAGACTCGTGGTCGAAAATCTATTCAAGTGAAGCAGGTGTAAATCGTTTATAATTATCACAAATTACAATTTGAAATTCGATTCAATGATGAAGTTTGACGGGCAACATGCTGCATATTCATCTTCCGTTATTCGTGGGTAATTGATTGAAGCTCATGGGAAAGGGTGGCTCACATTCACAGGATCGAAACTGCGTAGAATCGATATGGCATGAAAATGATAACGTGCAGGACAGTTACACGGCGTAGAATCTACACCGGCATATGGCAGACATTAATTACTGGCATACGATCGATGCAATAAAAAAAGAAATTGTAACAATGCTAACGAATAATTAGATTAGTGCACATTTAACCTGCATAGAATCGTTAGAGGCTATGTAGGGTCGACAACGGCATATGATCGGCATGACAAAGGATCGACTGAGGCAAAGAACTGACATCGTTAAATCGACACCGGATGACAGTGTTAAATCTACACCGGACAGAACTGGTATATATAGAGAGATAGACAGCAGCATGCAGTCAGAATTGCCTGAGCATCTACAAGGCTTGCAATAACCAACAGAGCGTAATCAAGAAAGAATGTGATTAAAACTGTTATTGTTAGGATAGCTGCATAAGATACCGGCATACAATGGAAACAGACTTTTCAGTTTCTGGGTCGATTTTGCATCGGCAGAGAAGTTTTCCATCCTCTGCTGCATACATTTTGAAATACTTTGCTCATATCATTTCATATTATTTGCGGTTTCACAAAACTGTCGGTAAATACGGTACACGACAGCTGAAAAACTGGTTTTGATACGGTGTCAATCTGTGCCTGTTTTTATTCTGGGCGGATATAAAGTCTATGCAGTTATCCTAAAAATTATAATTTGCTCAAATCTTGAGCTTTAAGTTATGCATATCTGTTTATTATAAACCTTTTATATTACAAAAATGTCGATTGTATGCCAGTGAACCTATGACTTCTCGATGGACTATATGTCATTTCTACGCAGCGTCGATCGATGATTTTGTCGACTTTGTTCAACTGATAAATGTGCATTAATCGTTTTACTCTTTATTACATTATACATTTTTTTATACTGACGATAATGCAGTGCCAGTATCGACGTATAGACGCTATACTGTGTAGATCCTATGCAGCATTGATACTGTGCAGTATCGAATAAATCTAAGCCAAATGCAGTAGGTCTTGGAATGTATTATCGTCGGAAACAAGATTGTTATTGTACATTATTTAACACGCGTAATGTTCCGACGATTTATATTTTCATAAAAATTCACATAAAAGAAAGAGCCTTATTTTGTTAATCCTCCGAGATAAGAATTACATTAAGAATACCTGTGATGAATGTAGCATTCATACCTTTTAATAACGTAAAGAGTTGTAAATTTCAGTCTACGCGGGGGAACCTCCGTCTCGACTGTTTCCCTTTATCTGCTCCTAATTGGCGGCCTTGATTGCGGAAACACGTCCGGAGATTACATACTGAGAATATTAACAACGTGACCATAATCTCCTGCCTGACAGTCTTGTCCCTGGCACGCTAACGAGCATGCCGCCACATGCCAAGCGTGAATACTTTGGGAGTTCTGGAGAAATCCTTCCTCTACATTGCTCTGCAAGCTCACCGACCCGAAGTCATCACGTGCTGCCCAAGCCACTCCCAACTTCGACTCGCTCAGGGACTTTGAGAGCAACAAAATTTTGACGATGCGAAAAGAGAAAGTAATGATTGGAAACTTAGCCGCGTGAGATTTACTGTGATTTTAATACTTTATAGTCGAAAGATTTTAGTGGTATCGCAAGTACTGCGATGAATTCATTTCGGCACTGTGAAAATTAACCATTCGTAAAAGCGTGGAACATCTGAAGGAAACTCCCTATTAGTGGTGTACCACATCTATCAAACTGTTAACCGAGGGGTAAGTAAAGGTTGTCGACTGGGTCATTTAAATCTGTTGCACTCTGCTAATTACAGTTTCTCCTCGCACGTTGAACACAAAACACAAGTAATAAAGTTAATCTTTCAATCCGTTCTTTCAATCTTGGTTACTATAAAACTTGTTTAATATTTCCAAGCACTTCAAAATTATAAATAGCGATAAAGGTTTTTGTTTCGAGTCGCCCCAAATATTAGGTTTCATTTTTATGTAAAGACGTTCCAATGTCAGTAATGCTGATCCTATACGATATTCACCGTCTTTGGAAGAATATCAAACCTGAAAAGCAGAGTCGTTGATTTTATGGTTATTGTTTTTCTTTCTACTTAGAACAAATTTACAAATGTCCGAATAAAAAGGCAGAAAAATTATATGATTAAAGATTGGTACTGCATTATGGTAAAATTACTTTACTATCCTTTTTGTACAGAATTATCCTTATGAAACTATTCTTTTGCACAGGAAGTTTTAAAAGACTGGTTTCTTTTAATATATGGTTTAGAAACTGTATAACCATAATATGAGATCAGAATGATATAACGAAATCTAACTTTTTCTCCGAATTACAGGCTACAGATTCAAATTAATAGGTCTTCGTTGTTTGTGCACGTTCTTTCATTTTTTCTCGTAGGCGTAATATCGACCTACCCACTGTTGTGCACCCTAGGCAACAGTTTCGGTGGTGAGACGGCAGAATAGCCGATGAGCTGCACCATTTCCGACAAAAGCTTGAGAAATAAGTTTTCGGTCATCTGGGGAAAGGGAAAGTTGTTTTGAGGAGTTTGCGCCTTTCTGTTTCTTTTTATTAAGGAGATACCTGTTGCGATTAAAATAAATTTCACAAGATGTTTCTTAATGTCGAGCTTATCCATTTTTATTGATTGCATCATTTTTGGAGATCATCGCGCTAAAGAAATGAAGTAGAACTCAATCAGTAGGTATAGCAATTTCCAGCTGTTCAATAGAAAAATATGCTATGTTTATATGCCATTTACACCATCTTATGATGAATCTTATGGATAAGATTAAGAGTCCAGGTTCTCCCAAAAAATCCTATATTCATATGTTGCCTGCACTATAATTAAATTACTTCACATATGGCAATAAAACATATGTAACTTTTAACCAGTGTTTTCTGGATACTATCTTACTTCGATGGTTTTGAAAAGTTAAGGGGGCTCATACACCTTAGACCTCTTAACACCCTTCGAATATGTGATTGTTGCAAGAATTGGGATATTTTATTTATTTTAAAATCAATTACTTCCAACTTTTTACAGCTGACTACATAATATAGCTGCTTTCTGAAATAGTGATCAGAAAGTTTGTGTTGCCACAAATATTTTTGTAATTTAATCCGGTTTGGAACAAAATTTTTCGTCATTTTTCCACCTTTCGCGCACGATATTTTAAAAATGGCTAATGGTACATACTTCAAAATTTGATGGAATTCTTTATATGAGCCCTATCTTTTAACTGAACCTAAAATCTGATGAATATTTTAATATTAAAAAATTTTATGGACGAAAACATTACATATTTTTTTACTAAAATACATTTTATAAATTCGACTCCAAACAAAATAAAAAATTTAACATGAAATTCTTAGAATTTTTTGGTTCACAGTAATTTCCAAATGTTATAAAATCTGTATATTAAATACAGAATTAAATTATGCAACAGAATGTTTTAAACTGTGCGCGCAAGGTGGAAACATGACGAAAACTTTTGTCAAAAAGCGGATTAAATTATAAAAATGTTTGTGGTAACACAAACTTTCTGATCACTATTTCAGAAAACAGCTATATTATGTAGTCATTTGTAAAAAATTCGAAGTAATTGCTTTTAAAATAAATAAGTATCCCAATTCTTGCAACAGTCACATATTCGAAAATCTTATGGGTTTTAAGGTGTACGAGTCCCCTTAATAAGAACTCAAACTACTTGAAAGTACATATGTATGTATATCCAGCACAAGGGAGCATATACGGATCTATTGAGTTAGCCATGTGAGTCCACCAAAGAAACAGTAATGGGTCATCTTTAGAGGCTTAACCTCAGATAATCCAAAGCATTGGTTAGTCAGGTTTCCTTCTTACAATGAAATGGCAAATTTGTAACGTGGGCGATTTAGTATAATGCGATTTAAGTCACGTAACAACTATTATGAGTCACATCTTAGTTTCAGTCATAAATAAAGCTTTCCAAAATTATTTTTTCCCTTTATTGCGTCGCTTGGTTAACTAGAAACCTACTATTGCGCCTTAAAGTCACAGCTGGATGAACAGCCAAAGGTTAATCTAATTACGATAAGATTATCACCAATACAGATAGATAAACAGAACTTGTTTCCCCTTTGGGAAGGTAAGAAGGTTCACAAGGCTAAAGATATCAAAGGTGCAACTAAATATTCTTTTTCTGTGGCACCTTCAAACAGCAAGCCGACTAATTATATCGGATACTTTCCAGGGACTGCTTTGCAATCTAGATAGTTCTGTTACTCTAGTCGGTAGGAGATATTTCGGTTGATGGCCCAGTTTTCTTATTTCCCACGCAGCTTAACATTGATAGTCACGGTATTTGGAATATAAGTCACTATATAACATAGAGTCTACCAAGTTCGTGTTTTTCTTTTTTGTATTTTATTTATTTGTCAATCTCAAAGCACCGATAGGGAAAGCTGGATTTTCTTGAACATTAAAAGTAAAGAAAAAATTTTGTCGCGGAGCGATCGGATTGTAAAACTTGAAATTTATTGAAACCTTCCTGGCTTGGAATTTATATTAATAAGTTTGCAAACATTTACATTACATCTCCCTGCATCCAAAAAAGAGGGAAATTTCTATCAGCTATGATAGTAAGAAATAGACATAAATAGTACATAATTAAGTATGTGGTTATAGTTTTTAACTTTATAGTATAATCAACATAGTTGTAACAAAACAAGATTTCCATTTAAATGGGCTTTCCAGTAGTGGCGAATGATTAAGATCTCTTAAGTAGGTCTATTGGTAGTTCGATCTCTGTTCAAATCCCAACAGATTGGGAACGGGTTGTATGGCTGCTTAGAAATTTTAATGGTTTTCCCCATATGTAACTTCTCTTAAGAAGCCCTGCAGAAAGGTATCCCTTCCCTCAGGCAGATAGACTCATGCGTTTTGCCAGGTTACAGCCGAAAACATCGCGGCAAAAACATCGCGGACGAAAACGTTGCAGAGAAAACAACGCAAGGCGAAAACGTCGTGCTACAAAACATCGTGGGAGAAAACATCGCAAAGACAAAATATCGCAGTTCTAAAACATCGTGGTACAAAACATCGTCGTCGAAAATAAAGCGGTTCAAAAACTTCTCAGTTTGAAAACATCGTCGTCGAAAATATCGTGGTAAAAAATAAAGTATCTACAAATCATCGCGTGACGATAACATCGCAGACATGCTTTCGTCAGGCTTTAATAACTGTAAATAGATATTCCCATAATAATTTGTGAGCGCAAGATGTAAAGAAGGATAATTTTTACTTTCACATTTTTTTATTAACTAATAAATTTTTGCTGAAAAAGTAAGAAGGAAGCGTAAGCATAGAAAATTAAATGCAACTTATAGATTATAATTTTTATGAAAAATTACCAGTAAAAGCTTTGTAAAAAATGATTTATTAATGGTCTTTGTTGGTTAACTATGTCGGTTTAAAATTCTATTAAGTGCTATAAGTTGCATTACTTAAGCATAGTAATTTTCTATGCTTAAGTTTCCTTCTTGTTTTCTCAGCAAAAATTTATTAGTTAATATAAAATATGAAAAACAAATTATCCTTATTTCTATCTTGCGCTCACAAATTATTATGGGAATATCTATTTACAATTATTAAAGTCTGAAAAAAGCATGTCTGCGATATTATCGTCACGCGATGATTTGTAGATACTTTATTTTTTACCACGATATTTTCGACGACGATGTTTTTAAACTGCGAAGTTTTTGAACCGCTTTATTTTCGACGACGATGTTTTGTACCACGATGTTTTAGAACTGCGATGTTTTCTCTTTGCGATGTTTTCTCCCACGATGTTTTTAAGCGCGACGTTTTCGCCTTGCGTTGTTTTCTCTGCGACGTTTTCGTCCGCGATGTTTTTGCCGCGATGTTATCGGCGGACACCGTTTTGCCATAATCGAAAGGATTCAATTCATTTCGGTTGAATGCAATTGGTTTGTTAATGTTAAAAAACAACGCAGTAAAAATTTGTAAAGAAACCTTTCCCTCTAAAAGTCTAAAAGTTTGCAGAATTCAGAGGTAATAATTAAAGATTCAATATTCTAGTCTGGATTTTGGCGTGGAATTGCTTTACAATAATCTGTAAAAAATGTTATTGATCGAGAGTATTTAAAAAAGCCATGTGAGATATATAAAAATTAAAAATAACCTAATGATTTAAATGAAACAGAGAAAAATGAAATCCGAAGGTATACCTTACCTTCGCGGGAGGAAAAAATCAATATTTCCAAAATTTCAAAAAATCTCAAAAACTTCGCAGTGTAATAAAATTTTCCCGAATAATATGAAACACAAGATCTCTAACTGATTGTCTTTACTCCACTCTGAATTGCTGAATTATTTTACAGCACATCTGTGCTATCTAAGGATTGGGATATCTTCGTGAAGGACATTTTAAAGGAAATTGGATTGCAAACTGGCTCCCGTAGTTAGAACAGCCATGCCTCTCAAGCATACAGGCCATTCGCTATGATTTGAGCCTTGGTTGGCCTACCCGTGTTCAGCGGTTTTACTTCTCTGTCACTGGTGAGCTTTGACTTCTTGAATTAGTAGCAGTATCTACTAAATAAAAAACCATAGACGTATGCAGATATTTATAATATGAATATGACATAAATAACATGTGTAAAAGTAAATATGATTACAAATTTCTTACAGATTAGTACTATTTTAAAGAAAATATCGAGTCATTATTCTGAATCATCTTCATCCCAAGATTTTTATTATATATTATTGTTATTACAAACTCCGTTAATTCTTGAACTTCATGAGAGTTCTTTAGAGACGACTTCCTATGGCAGAGTGTTTCTTATTTTCTTTTCAGACACAGAATGTGAGTAGAGAACAAACACCTCGAATAGCATCTTCTACGGGGCCTTCGAAAAGGATGGTTATAGACCCTTTTCCCTTCCTGGACATAAACATTAAAAAACATGCTAGAGATAACCCTTCAATTAAAAATTTTCGCAAAATAAAGTAGAGAATTGGTAAAGAATTTTCGTATTCTCATGTGTGTGGTTATGTAAAGACTAACATGTCTAGATATAAGTGGAAGGTCCGTGATTAGAATCCCAGGGCGGATATTTAATTTCTGATATTTCCTGGTTCGGGAAAACTTAATGATCTGTTCTAATTTCAATGCAAATAATTTCATGCAGGATTTGTAAATATAAAATTTTAACTTTGTATATGACCTCAGGAGAGCAAAAATGTCCAATCAGTAAAATGCTTATCGTACTTTAATAGGTTAAATGCAGAACGTTCCATGCCTTGAAAATTTAGAGGTATTGGTAATCAATGGTTTCACGAGACTAACTGCAAAATTAACAAGAAGTCCTTTTCCCCACATGAAACCGCTTTTTTGTGTCAACTTATTAAAACATGGTAAATATTTTACTCGGTGTGCTTTCTGCTGTATAAAAACCATATAAAAATTACATTTTATATTTACAAAACTCTTGCAAAACCAATGCTAAAAGTGCTTCTGTAAAATTCTTCATCTGCTTTTCAGAAACTCTGTAATTTTAAGTGCGGTGAAACCCCTCTAAGACGATCAACCGTTGTTGATCATTACCTTGATCACGCGAAGTAAATAAAATTAAAAAATTTCTGAACTCTTTATTGCGGTTTCAAAATATCAGTATTTTCATAATACTAAAATTAACTCTTCTATTAAATTAAAGTAACAAGAAGATGGATTAAATTTGATAATTAATATTAAAAACTATATATATAAAATCGAATTGAAATGTATAAACTTATCTTCATGTGAACTGTATTCTAATAATGAATGAAGCCAAAAGTTATATTCACTAATTGTGCGTTCGGATAGACGGATATGTGAAGTAAAATTTTTATAGCACAATTAAACACATTTGAACACATTAGCAGACACCTGAATAGACTTCCAAAATGTTTATATACGAGTATTTACAAGACTCGTACATACTTTACTGATTCATTATAATAATTATAGTGTATATATTAACATCTTGAGCATTTTTAAAAGAATAATTTTTCCTTGTTTCTTCCTTTTTTTGCATATAACAATTTTTTTATTTTTAATTCTTCTTTATGAATGATAAAATTTATGGTAATGCAATTAATTATTTAACTTTTAATGTTACTTGTAAGTAGAAAACAATATACGCTTTGTTTGTAGAAGCATGAGGAGTCCATTATATTGATCTCAAAATGGGCTTCTAAAACTAATGACTTGGTATATGGAGGATCTAGTATCCAGTCGTGGACTGTAAGCCCGCAGCAAGTCCAGATAGTGTCTAGAGACATAAAATCTAATCCGGGTCCCGCGGTGGAGGGATTCCCTTTCATTGGGGGAAAGATCGGGCCGTTATCTGCAATCGATGCCTGTCCATATATCATTGCCATGCCTGATATGCAAGGCAAGTTCTTTGTCTCGTTGGCGATGAGGGGGCGGATGCTGCGGTCTGCTTTCCTTGTTCCGATTGCTCACAAAAGATGGTCAAAATGGACGGGTTTCTAGAGAAGAGTATTCTAGCTTTGCAGATGAATAAAGGAAAGGGAGTTCTAGGACTTGGAAATGTTTGTTTCTGTCATTCTGAATTGCGTGAGAAGCAAAATAAAGTTGCCTATTGATCAAGTAATCTCAAGCTATTTGTGTTGAGGGATTTGACTTTTCACGTTATGACATTGTAAGATTCTCACTCGATTATTTCTCAGTTACTGTAGAAAGTGACGAATCTTAAGAACTAGTTAGCGAATAATCGCTTAAGCTCGTGTAACAAGAAACAACAAGATGGAAGGGTAACTAACCCTTTATTATACCAATAAGATTTAACAAAACTCCGTCTTGGAGTGTACAATCCAAGCCGACACTTGGGCTTGAACTTAAGAGACTAAAAATTTAAGCTAAAACTAAGATTAGCTAAAGAGATATAGCCGAAGCTATCAAGATTCTAATCGAGTTGGCCCCTTAACTCTGTTTGACTACGAAGCTTATCAAGGGCCCGAGTACGGCCGAGCGTAATAACAGCTTTCAGAGAGAGAGTAGCCAAAAGGCAGACGCGCGTAAATCAGAAACTCTGATTCTTTCTAACTCTGCAAGTAGACTTCGCGGTTTAAATACCGCTCCTCCTCATTAAGATTCCGAAAGATTCCATAACTACGTTCTGGCCGGAAGTAGCAAGTTGAAGTTAAGGGGAGTTAGAACCCCAAAATCTTCAAAAAATTTTTATTTTGGATTTTTGCATTTTCAAATTCTCTACACTTTTATCTTTCTAAAAATACCATTCTTTAATCTCTATGAAAATTAGAACTGTAAAAAAATCTAGTTTTAATATGTCATCTACTGCTTTGATCAATGAGGAATTTTACATAAAAACGCGTTTTTCTCCAAACGTGATTTTTTTATACTCGATGTACCTTTTATCAGGAACTACTGCTCACAGGTATCTAAACTTTTTATGGCTTTTTTATTAGGTTTCCTAATATTTACTGAAATGAGCTTTTTGTAGTAAACTTAGAAAAAAAAATTAAAAATTTTTTTGTGTGAGAAAAGTGCTAAATTTTACTATGCCTAACAAAATATCCTGTAATTTACTCTAAAATTCAAAATGTTTCAAAAGCTCATTTCAGTATAATCAGATAGGTATACTTTAATTGCAGAAAAAATTTCAAGCTTGTATCTACAGCAGATTTTGAGAAAAGGTACATCGAAAATGGCCAATTTAACGTTGTCGGTATAGGGGTTTCTGATATCCCTTAAGAATTTGACAGGAAAGGAACTTAAAATTTAACTGTTAATAAAATTAACATAATCCTTACAACATTTACATTAATTTCCAAATGTTAAGATTAATTTTTTATGCTGTCCTATTGCTCTTGCCTTAGACCAAAATAATACATTCAGTTTAGACGTTTTACTGTAAGTGTTGTTACTTACCGTGATCATAAGAATCTTTTAAATGTGACTGAAAGTAGAAGATTAGAGAATTATAATATTTCTGCTTGTCTAGTTTATTTGTTAGCTAGTATCATAAATTGTTAGAAATTCTAAGTCGGTTACTGCATTTGTTCGCAAGCTAACGACATTTCATGTTTCTGCATTTTTCACCATTTTAAGTTGGACCACAAACTACAGCTCTAATGTACTTTCAGTTATTTTCGTTTACTTCTTTAGAAGTTCTTTATTCTAGCACTAGTGAAAACTCACTTTGGCAGTGGCACTAGCCAGACTAGCAGACTTGAGTTAGACCGTTAAGTTATACCGAAGAAAACACCTAGAATTTTCAAATATCATAAATGTAGACAGTTTAATGTGCTTATATTAATTTGGATTCAAGGTTTGGACTAGATTAAAATTTTAATTTACATTAAAAAAACGAATATAAAGCCAAATATTTTTAAATATTGTGAAACTTCCATAAAAGAATCAACCAAACTTCTGGAAGACGCCTTCTCTTTTAGAGTAGTTTACCTTACAAAATTAGTCGCCGCTAAAAGTTTTGCCGTATATTTTTCATTGCATTATCAACTAAGGACTGAGAACTATTTAGCACTATTATTTTTAGTAAAGCAAAGAAATCTGGAGAAAAGTTTCATTAAATATTAAATGTTTTGGCTTTTATGGAAATAATTCATAAAGCATTCTTTAAAGTGTAAGAGTTTTGCGTGAACTTTCACAGCGGCTTTAAGAAGATTCATTACTTTTAATATCTTGCTTTTATTTTAATGATGCTCTAAAGCAGAATATCGGCCTTCTTAATGCATGCTTTATGTTTACCTTTAATGGTGACTTCCTCCTGCATGGCAGTATTTTCGGAAGTGAAATACAGGGTTATGCAAATTAAACTTCCCCAACTCAGAGGCCTGTGCAGAGTGCTGTATGGGTCATAATGTGATGAAATTTTAAAAACAGACACTTCAGATCATGCGCTTGAGATTTATTACACACACAAAAAAAAATTAGTACAAGAAGTTGCCGATAGGTGGCACTGTAACACTAGTAATGTGCATATTGCAGCAACGTGATTTGCAGAAATAAAGCTTCTGCGCAACGCATCCAAAAGACGAGCCCTACAAAAGTGGAAGACAGGCCTTGTTTCCAGCTCGCTGATGCACAATGGCGACTTTGAAAGACAAAGCTCTGTTAGTGGAACTTTTCTACCAGAATGACGAGAACTTCTATGCTGCGATAAGAGCATTCCGTCGGCTGAAGATCTTACGCCGAGGACCAATGACACGACGCGCTCTACTAGACATGATGAAGAAGTTCCAAAGAACGGGACAGCTGGGAATTTTACCAGGTAGAGGACGACAGGTTGTGAAATCTGCACGTGTAGAAGACGTTGCTTTGACGGCCGTCTGGCGTGTCATGTGTCGAATCCTCGGTTATTTTCCTTACAAACACCATAGTCGTCATCAACTCTTCGACGGGGATCCTGTAGTTCGGGAAACATTTGCGTTGCAGTTCCTTGCCGAAATGGAAGTCGATGCTACTTGGCCGTGGAACATCCTTTGGACGAATGAGGCCCATTTTCATCTAAATGGTCAAGTGAATATGCACAACTGCCGCATTTGGGCAAGTGAAAACCCGCGCGCTATCCATCAAGTGCCCTTGAACCCTCCAAAGGTTACTGTATGGTGCGGTTTCACTGCAACATTCGTCATTGGGCCTTATTTTTTTGAAGAGGTGACTCCAACAGGGTTCAAAACCTGCTGTGTTACAGGAAAACGGTATAAGGACATGTTGGCAACGTTTGTGATCTCTGAACTGCAACAACGTGGGCGCCTCCAGGACATGTTGGCAACGTTTGTGATCTCTGAACTGCAACAACGTGGGCGCCTCCAGGACACGATATTTATGCAGGATGGTGCACCTCTCCATATTCTTCGTGGCGTTCAACAGGTGTTACGGGCAACTTTTACCGATGCACGTGTGATCAGCCGCTGTTTCCCTACAGTTTGGCCTCCCCGCTCGCCTGATCTCACGCCATGCGACTTTTGTTTATGGGGATTCTTAAAGGATCGGGTCTACCGAGAACACCCAGCAACCTTGGCACATCTGAAAGACGCAACTATTCAACATGTTCGAGGAATTAATGTGGACTTATTGCGTTCCGCTGTGAAACACACTGCTTTGCGAATGGAAAGCGTTGTGGAGAACCACGGCACACATATAGAACATCTGTAGAATGTCTTGTTGATCTGCATCGCCACCTATCGGCAACTTCTTGTACTAATTTTTTTTTTTCCTTTTTTTTTTTTTTTTTTTTTTTTTTTTTGTTTAATAAATCTCGAGCGCATGATCTGAAGTGTCTGTTTTTAAAATTTCATCACATTATGACCCATACAATACTCTGCGCAGTCCTCTGAGTTGGGGAAGTTTAATTTGGATAACCCTGTATATTTGAATATCTCTTCTCGAAGTCGACAACATCCGCATAATAGCATAATCATCTGAAATAATTGATCATGCTCTTAGAAAGATTTCGGTGTATATTTTCCATTACGACTTTAGACTTATTAAACAACAAAATGCACTTATTTTGAAAAGTATATCATTATCGATTTGTATCCTTATAAATAAGACTCAGGAGTATTGGAGATTACAAACGAAGGGTACGAATTTTGATAGCAATGCTGCTAAAAAGCATAGAGTATTTGCAACTGAAGAGATACAGAATTGCGCTTACTATTTTATTTTTGAGATAAAAACACAGCATAAAATTTCTGTCTCTTATTGTTGAAAATGGCATTGAAATTAGGAAACTTATTTATAGTTAATTAAAAAATTTTGGGGATCAGGGAAATCAATTAAAACTTTTTTGTGTGTGTAAATTTGATTGTTCCCAGAATGGTTCAGTGAGTTCCTTCGCATCTAATAAATATTTTGAGATGTTACCAAAATTATCTAATTTTAGTTCTTATAACTTTATTTCTTCTAAAATTAGATGGTAAAAAGGAATATGTAATGTTTTTTGCATTATTTACAACAAAAATTACAATAAAACCAATATATATTTTATTTTAAAATAAAACCAGTACTGGGTTTGGTTTATGTGATCAC
Organism: Stegodyphus dumicola; assembly: GCF_044657685.1. NCBI lineage: Eukaryota > Metazoa > Arthropoda > Arachnida > Araneae > Eresidae > Stegodyphus > Stegodyphus dumicola. Next base: position 34,510,897 of record NC_140772.1, read on the forward strand.
GGCAAAGCCTCGAAAGCTGTTTTCCTGCCTAAAGGGAGGGATGCTTTCATGGAGGACTTTTTAAAGGAAAGTGGCTCGTATACACGTACATGAGGAAAATTACGAAAGCGCACATGCAGCCAGTCCGTTGGCGAGATTCGAACCTCGGACTGACATACCAGGGTTCAGCGACTTTACCCCTCGACCGCTGGTGGGCCAAAAACCCAATACAGTGAGAAATCACCTGCATTAGTTGTCCACAGCTTCAATTTCCAATGATTACACTACAATAGAATACAAAGACTGATAATAATAAACGATTTTAAGTATCATAATTTAATTATACAAAGCGCAAAAATTAATTGAAATTAGTTGTTATAATTTAAAGTGCCATTTGGTTGTTGCATAGTATAATTTATTATTCTCAGCGAAAAATTAGACAATACTCCTTTTTACTGCTTTGCACGATGTAAAAGAAGTACTGTAATCGCGAAAAATTTCGGGTTTCATATTTCGAAGGAAATATCTATTTTGACCGCTCTCGGATAAATCTGGACAATTGTTTTGCGTGACATCTGTACGTAGGAACAGAAAAAAGGGCTCTTTTTTCTAAAACGAGATGTAAAATGCATTTAAAATGGATTCAGAATTTACGTTTCGTAATGTTTGTACCTACGTATGCATAAATCTCGCATAACTCAAAACCGATTAGCCGTAGAATGTTGAAATTTTGTATATGGAACTGCTATAACATCTAGTTGAACACCTCCCTTTTTAGTTGCAATCGGCCGAACCAAGCATATGCATTATATATATACACCCATCCTCTTACCCAGCACGGTAAGCTCTGTTTTTTTATTCTTATATGTTAGTAAATTGTGTATTTTTTGCTTTAAAATTGAGTGAATTTGTTGTTCTTATGTTACGTTTGAGATTTTTATCCTTTAGATAATCCGCGTGCAATAATTTTAGAACTATCAATAATTTAAAAGTGTAGTTTCTCTAAGCCTAATGTGGCTCAAATTTGTTTACATTTGAAACTGTTAGTGTTATAGTGAATTAAGTCAGTTGGTGCACTAACTTCAGTGTCGCTCTGCTAGTGGAGCCTAAAGTTAACTTTAAACTGTGATGCACGGAAAATTTTGTCTTTCCACCCGATGGCCGAATTCATTGTTTTTGCTTAGAAACCCCATTTTTAATTGCAAATTTTTTTTAACTGTTTTTAACTGTATTCGGTAGCTTAGGGTTTTTTGCATTTTATAATATTTAATGAAGATGTTTTCAGTTTTTATGTACTTTTGCCTTGCCTCGGAGTAAAAACTGAGTTGATTGAATGTGAAATATGTTTCTAATGAAATTCGCAGAGATAAGTTTAAATGAAGGACAGCAACAAATCTTTAACAGGCCATGGCTATAATTTAATACGCCAAACAAGGAAGTCATAGGGTTTCCACATCAGATTTTTACTTTCTGGGTATTGCTTGAATATCTTAGTAAGCATCTATGTAGCTTAAGCAAAAAGGAAGGTTTATACTTTCTTTTTCGCATAAAAAGAACAGTCTATCATGCTAAATTCACGCTTTTTTGGTCTAAGCTTCAGTACGTCCATATCTTTAGTTTTTCACTTTTATTATGATTTAATCTAAATTTAGATAAAAAGAATGTAGAGAACCTAAACTATTGTTTTTTATTCTTTTTATATTTTTGTATAGTTCTCAGCTATATTGATGGAATTAAATCACTGAAAATAATCACTGAACCGCAGCAAGAAAAACTCTTCCAATTTTTATTTATTCGATATTGAAAATCGTCGAAATGAAAATCAGTCTGTTATTAGGAACTTTCTTTGTGGAGGGAGGGACGTGCGGAGGATTCCAGTGATCATAAACGGAAAGAAAGCGGAACCATAGGAAATCAATAAAAGTTTGTTTACGCGTTTATCATCTTTCAAAATGAGCGTGGGCCGATCCCTTATCTTTCTCGAATAGGGTCGTTAACGAATGTTAAAAGAAGAATGGGAAAAAATATATCTTTACTAGATGTGAAGAAATCGAAAAGACGTTATTGTGATGCATGAAATGATCGCAAAGCCTTCTATTGGCTCGATCTTTTTTAGTCGTTTCTGTTGTTCCTGCTGACAAAATTGGAATATTGTGCATTTGGAATGAGCAAAAAAAGTTTAATGTTTGTATAAATGGTTAGGAATTCAGTACATCTTTTGTGTTGAGGGAAAACAGAGTTTTTTTAAGCTTCGTATTTCAGTTTTGGAGTTCTAGTAATTGTTCTTTCCTTGTCATTTTAACGATTTTAGTTTTATTTATTTATTTAGCTTTTTGAGTCAGTTTTGGTGGTTACTTCTCTTGTAGAAAGCAGAACAGTTTTGAAATAGCATTTAGAATTCTTATTGTCGTTATGAAAGAGAAATAGGGATCCTTATGTTAAAGAATCCTTTTTGTATCTGATCTCAGAATTATCCTCATTTATGGAGAGGTCTTCTTACATGCTGGGTTATCCACAGCCTATAAGAGGCTCGGAAATTTTCTTTTTAAGGAAGAATTTTAGAATTACATCCATGAATGTAGAAGGAATTTTCTCATTACCCCCATGCATCCTTTCATAATTACAGGGTTAGCATATCCAACTTATTTGATTTGCTATTTTGGACGATTTGCGTATCGAATATCTAAGAGGACACAGGTAATTTTTCATGTTCCCTGTTCAGAATGAAAATGGATTGAAAACTCTTATTTTTCTGGTAATATTTTATGTTTCTGACATAAAGCACTTAATACGTTAACCCTCCATGCCTTTTAGAGGATATTCTTCCTATTCAGTCTAAACCCTTCACACGTAATATATATTAACGTATAATATTTACGTTCTACTGTGTAAACTATCAATAAGTTGATTCACATTAAAGTCCAGAAGTTGCTACGGTAATATTATGACGTTGAAAATTTCTGTCTGCATGGCCAAAGTTGACAGCCATAAGAGAAGGTTTATATTTCTTGCCATGACACATATGGCAATCCAGCGATTTTATTTGCAGCTTATTACAGTTTTGGCTGGTGCAAAGATAAGCTGTTCAATTCGATAATTAACATTTTAGAATATGCTATTAATGTAGAAATAAAAGAGTGCTCAAACCTGCTTTCGTAATGGGAAAATTGTAGAAGCTGAAAGAAGATATTCAGAGGAATGGTGTAGTTTAATGAATGGGAACCATCAGTTTTCTCAAGATTTTTTTTTGCTAACATACGTACATATAACATACGTACGTCTTCTTAGTTTAGCTTCCAAGGGTGCCAATACAGAAATGCCTACAGGTTCAAGTCCCTATTGTTTTAGAATTCGTGGTGCCATATATCACAGAGCAAAACACTTTCATCCACTTCATCCTGGTCAAGAAAGGTATGCCCAGCTCTATATTTTGGATTCAGATCAAACTCTCAGGCAGATAATGAGTATACTTGGAAATGTTACTCTGAATTCCGAACTGCTGACAACCCTGGATGTAGTTTTAAGTAATATGAATCCGGCTCTGTGTAGAAATGGGTTTCCCTTAGACTGGCGCCAAATATCGATGCTGATACCGGTGTTCTGGTAACCCGGAATCGGGTCTGTTTCCTTAATGTTAGGCAACCATTTTTTTTGCTACGTGCCGATGTTTTCCTGAAGTATAATTTAATTGGAACTTCTTAATTTAGTACAGGAAAACCGAAACATTTGCAAAATATTTGCAACAAAAATCGAAATACCAAGGTTTTGTATTCTAATATATTTTCGTGGCGTTTTGGTAAGTGTTTGCTTAACCTAAGTGTGAGTATCTTCGTGTAAGATTATCTAAGGCACAGTATTCCAACTTTTTCTGGCTAATCCACCCCTTTAGGAAGTTTTCTTTTCATTCAAAAATTCATTCGAGTTTGTACAGCATCCTGTCAGATTGCCACAGTTATATATTGCATATCCTTTAAATATAAACTACATTCATGCTACAAAGTAAGCAAAAAAGGCTAAAAGAAAAGGTGCAAATGGAAAAAGGGTAAACAAAACATACAGTTTACGTATAAAGTTGCATCTCCGAATGCAAACAGGCAACCAAAATTGGTTACAGCCGAAAACATCGCGGCAAAAACATTGCGCACGAAAACGTCGCGGAGAAAACAACGCAAGGCGAAAACGTCGTGCTACAAAACATCGCAAAGAGAAAACATCGTGGTACAAAACATCGTCGTCGAAAATAAAGCGGTTCAAAAACTTCGCAGTTTAAAAACATCGTCGTCGAAAATATCGTGGTAAAAAATAAAGTATCTACAAATCATCGCATGACGATAACATCGCAGACATACTTTTTTCGGGTTTTAATAATTGTAAATGGATATTCCCATAATGATTTGTGAGCGCAAGATGTTAAGAAGGAGAATTTTTACTTTCACATTTTTTTATTAACTAATAAATTTTTGCTGAAAAAGTAAAAAGAAACTTAAGCATAGAAAATTAAATGCAACTTATAGATTATAGTTTTCATGAAAAATTACCAGTAAAAATTTTATAAAAAACGATTTATTATTGGTCTTTGTTAGTTAACTATGTCGGTTTAAAATTCTATTAAGTGCTATAAGTTGCATTAATTTTCTATGCTTAAGTGTCCTTTTTATTTTCTCAGCAAAAAATTTATTGATTAATAAAAAATATGAAAGTAAAAATTATCCTTCTCGACATAGTTAACTAACAAAGGTCATTAATAAATAATTTTTGTAATGCTTTTACTGGTAATTTTTCATGAAAAGTATAAGCTATAAGTTGCATTTAATTATTGATGCTTAAATTTCCTTCTTACTTTTTCAGCAAAAAATTATTAGTTATTTAAAAAATGTGAAAGTAAAAATTATCCTTCTTTACATCTTGCGCTCACAAATCATTATGGGAATATCCATTTCCAATTATTAAAACCCGAAAAAAGAATGTCTGCGATGTTATCGTCATGCGATCATTTGTAGATACTTTATTTTTTACCACGATATTTTCGACGACGATGTTTTCAAACTGCGAAGTTTTTGAACCGCTTTATTTTCGACGACGATGTTTTGTACCACGATGTTTTAGAACTGCGATGTTTTCTCTTTGCGATGTTTTCTCCCACGATGTTTTGTAGCACGACGTTTTCTCCTTGCGTTGTTTTCTCCGCGACGTTTCCGTCCGCGATGTTATCGGCGGACACCACCAAAATTAGCATAAAACGCAATTTCGCAATCAAACCACTACACCTTAAAAAGGAAAATGCCGGACAAATGCGTCAGTTGTCAAGCAGTGATAGTTTCTAGTAATCCGAGGTAGCCGAAGACATCTTTTGCACAATGAAATGCGTTGGAGACTGTCGGGATATTGCAAGCTGGTGCAAGACAATCCGCTGTTTCGAGAGAGCTGAACATGTACCATAGCGGCATTAATAGGCTAGGGAATCGTTACCAAAGAGATCAAAACCACTGTAGAAGACGTGGGTCTGGACGACGGAGGTCTAACAACACGACAGCTGGCGTCGCATCTCTCAGTTGCTGCAGGACGGCCCATATCCCGCCAAACTGTGTTGCATCGACTGCATACAGGTACATTGCTCGCGCGATAGCTTGTGGTTTGTGTTCTTTTGTCTCCATCGCATACTACAGCGATGTTGAATTGGGCCCGTGAGCATCGCAATTGGGCACCAGGCAGTGAAGCCACGTACTCTTTTCAGATTAATCTCGATTTAACATCCAGAATGATTCACGAAGTGTAATGATATGGCGAGAGCCAGGGACACACTATCGGGCGCCAAACATCGTCGAAAGAGACCACTACAGAGAAGAAGGCTTACTTGTATGGGCTAGGATAGCGACGATCGGCCGCACCGACCTCTACGTAATTCCTGGTGGTTCTGCCACCGTCGTCCAATATCGTGACGAAATACTATGCCCTCTAATCCGTCCTTTTATCGCTGCATTGAGTACCGAAGCGATATTTATTGACGATGACGCCCCGCAAAAAGCTCGAGCGTGGTGCGGAATTATCTGGAGTGTGAAACCATTCCACGTCTGCCATGGCGTGCTAGATTACCGGGTCTGAATCTTAAACAGCATATGTGGGATATGTTAGAACGGTGGATAGCAAGTTGCAGAGTGCCACAATGCACCCTCTACGAGCCCCGACCATAGAGCTGTAATGTACTAGAGAGAGAAACGGCAACCCTGAAGGGGAACAGGAATGCGAACCACGTGACATTTGGAACATTTCCCAGATCGTATTTCCCGCGAATCTTCCTTCCCATTACAGTTCTATGGAGAATTTGTGAGAAGCAAATGTTTTGCGTGTACGCGCATTGTTTCGGACTTCAAAAATGGTACTTTCGTGCTCCGCATATAGATGAAATTCCAGATACGTGAAAGGTGGAGGAGTAACATTTCACAGCTGAGCTTTTTCTAATGTTTTAAAACGTAATTATATAAAATGTAGAGGTTTTTTTATCCATTCTACTTGCAGTTTTCTAACAAAAAATAGATTTTCTAATTTTATATAATATATGCATACTTGAAATAGCATTTAAATAAAAGTATCTTAATATATATGTATGTTTCTAATAACTGTGTTCCGAAAAAAATGTTAAAATTTTAGTAATACAATATAATTTTAATTAGTCTAGTATTCTGCTTTGGCGACATTTTTCATACGCCAACAGACTGCTTTAAATGCGTTTGTTTATATATTCTTTGTATGCGTTTGCTTATGCGGACATGTGCGAAGTAGTAATGTATGTATTTAATACTTGGTAATGTTGATGTAACACTGTGTAAGAACTGCATAAAATTATGTTTTTTTTGGGGGGGGACATGAATGACTTTATTTTACCCCCTTTTCTTGCATCCAAATATAACAAATATGTTTACTTTCAATCACGTATTTTCTATATCATGTTTCTGGCATTTATTCCAATATTAAGAATTTGTTAAGTATTAAGAAAATAGAAATTATATAGCACTTAAATTTCCAAACTTTAATAGTTTTAAGTTTCTTTTTAAAAATAATGAATATTATTTAAATTTTACCTTCTAAAATTATTTAAAATAAGTGCGACTACATTGTGCAACGTGCATAATATATATATATATATTTGCTAGTAAAAGGAAGTCTTAATTTACCACCTTTTAGTTTCATAATTTAATTATTTACCACTCTCTCTCTTCCTTTTAACTTATATCTGCTATATTGACATTCATTTTTAGTTCAATTAATTTAATATCTTTCTCACTTTGATTCGCCTACTCTGTAGTTCTCTGTAATGTACCGTATTAACATTAAATTTCCTTTTCGTATTAATATTAAATTTCCTTTTTGTACTATTTTCTGTTTTCACTCATTTTTCTTGTGTTATCTATTTTTTTTTATTCTGTCCTAAGTACTAAAAAACCTTCTTTTTTATTTATTTATTTTACTTATTTATTTTTAGCTTGTTATTAGTTTATTATTTAGTTTATTATTTAGTTATTAGTTTATTATTTAGTTTGTTCTCTCCAGTTTTTTTTATTTTATTATAAATTTTGTAGACGCTGAGGAACATATTACAAAATATTATTCTACAGCATGAAAATTATTTAATTTTTAAAAATTAAAATTTAAAATAAAGTTAAATTTTAAAATAAAGTGTCCAATTTTAGGGAAATTAATAATTTTGGCTGGTGTTTATCGATCTAACCTCTTCTGCAAATTCAACGGCAGCTTCTGCGAAATGACATCTTTCCCAGTTCGCATTTCGAACTAAGAGAAAAGGAGAGGAAAAAATCGCCAGCCATGTCGATAGTACGCCAAAGTCTGGGTACAGTTCCATTTCATGCCCAAACTCCTGCAGCTCATTCCTGTGCCGCTTTTTCACCCGGTTTTGAATGGCGATACTCCGTCTAGTATATAACAGTTAATATTAAATATATTCTTGTAGTAATGCTCCGACATGCACTACTACAAGAATGGCCGCTACTGCCAAAACAAGCAATCAATGTCACTATTGCCAGTTTTGTCAAAGATGCATTTCAACTGAAGTGTATCATACCCGTTATTAACAGGATGAATTGGGAGAAGGATATTATGTGGTCTAGTAATGTCACATCAACCTCTTAGATCAATTTCACGCATAACCATTAAATAGTTTTTATTTAAATCTGTGTTTTGTCTCCCTTGCTTACTTTTACCACGTGTGTATAAATTTTGACTGGAACCCCTTATAGATTTATACATGTTTAATGCACTACTTACCTTGCATTAAATTAAATCTCTTTATACAGTACAGAAATAGAATAATTAAATTACCATTCTGTTTTTTTTATTTAAAGACTGTAATTAAAAACAGTTCGATGAAGACTTCTCAAAACATTTAATGTAAGTAACGTGACAAAATAGGGAGAAATTCCTGCCTGGTTCTTGTTGTGACGTATATTAAAAATACATGCTACTTGCAAATACTGATATCGCTGCTAAAGCAGATTTGAGAATATCAGACTGATAATTTGTAGCTTCTTTCACCTTGTTAACAAGAAAATGAACATGCGGCGTTGTATGTGAATGATTACTTCAAGGATGTTTTAAATGATTACTCCAAGGATGTTTTAGACAATCGAATTTTCTAGCTCATTTGCTTCTCAGCGCTCCCTTACTGCCCCGTGGACCAATAAAGCTTCTTTAAATGTCCTCAGCGTCCACCGGTAGGCGATAACGTCCACGTTAAAGAAACTGTTCTTAGAGAAACAACTTACGTATTCCATGGGGCAATGAAACTACGAAAACCTGATGTCTCTAAATGATATTATTAGAAGTCTTGGCTCCTTCTCATGTGTATCTGCTAACTCTGCGAATAGTTGCTCAGTACGATTAGCTCCTATTAAATACCAGAAGCAGCAAGAGGAGCAAGATTCCACTGCCATTGAGTGACGGATGGAGCAGGAGTACATTGGCATCCGTGCAGGTAACCCATAAATCAATCAATGCGCCGAAACCTCAGCACAATCTCTCGCAAATGTGTGAAGTGTGGGCCTACTTCCGTGACGGGGAGGGCAAGAAACAGAGCGCCCCCTGGTGTTTCGGCCACTTCCATTATGTTCTGATTCAATGAAGACTTGTAACTAGGGAGGGAAGAAAAGAAAGGGGAAAGAAGAATGCGGCTAGAAGCGAAAAGGCTAGGGGTTGGTCGGTGGAGGTGTGATTTTTACATTCGTGGCGGTGGCAATTCAAACGGCGCAATTTCCGAAGCGTCAATCAAAAACAGCAGTTGTAGTGCTAAAGTAATAAACTGCGCTTTGTTAGGCTTTCAATGAAAGTTTTTCCCCCTGTGGTGTCGTCTTTTGTAGTCTTCCAAAAAAATGCATGTCGTGATAGTCTTTTATAGCGCGATGGATTAAAAAATATGTTCTCTACGGTTTGTTGTCTGTGTTTACTTTTGAAGCACAGTAGGAAAGCAATTTTCCAGTGCTTGCGTCCGCGAAATAAACATTCGCTCAGCATATCACAAAAGCTACCAAGCACTTTTTAGCTCTTTAAAATGCAGAAAACGTAGTCTTCAAAAGGGTTGTAAATTTCGGAATGGAATTCTTTAATTATTCTTTTTTTAAATATTATCCATGAATGTGTTCATGACTGAATAAAATACCCTGCACGTCTGTATTACTTTATAAAAAAAACCCCGCTTATTTCGATTTATTTGTTTTTTGTTAGTGTTCTTTTTTACGTTCATCATTTTAAAAAGAAAAAGCTGATTGAATAAAAATAATCATGAATTCTTTGCCATCATTTTCTGGATTCATGATAAGTTAGGCTACATTTTGTGAATTTCATATTATATTTGAAAAAAAAATTATATGTAAATTTTGTGATAGTGACGGAGGACGTGGGTACTGTCCCTTTACCTTAATGGTCAATCAGTACAGCACCACGTCCACCATTATCCAGACCCGATGGGGTTCGCTGCCATCCAATTCATTTTGTGATAGGTAGGTGGGTGATAGGTGACGGGCACTGTCCCTTTACCATTAGGTTAATCGGTTTAGCACCGTGCCCACCCCCATCTAGAGCCATATTTATTGAATATCAAAACAACAAATACACGGCCAAACAAGGGCTGGAATGATTATATATGAATTTACATACTGCCATGAAGGGATTACATTTTCATAAATAAACAGAAATAAACGACTGTAACAGGCATGATAAGTTGTACATAACATAAAACAGTACTACAAACCATTTTAAATATTAAATAACTAACTGAAAGAGCAAATGGTACTGGACTCGATTGTATAATTACAATATCTACACAAAGAAAATAATGCAGTATAATAGTAGATTTACATAACAGTACCATACAAAATTATTACAGTATGATGCGAGACTTTTAACAATATGTTGCAGAGTCTAATCCGTACGCTACGCGGCGGCCATGATAACTCGTGACGTCACGTTGTTGACATTTTCTTGGCTTTATTTTTATGACGTCATGTTTGCTCCATCTATTCTAACTTCCTTGACATGGATGGCCATAACACTTCGTGACAACATTTTAAAGTGATACGGCAAAACCATTGACGCTTAAGATTAATAGCACTTCTGATGCTAATGCATAAAAAATAAAAATTTCATTAAATTAAAAAAAACTGAAAGGGTTCATATTTTATCGATGGACCAAAAAGTTTTGTTAAGGTTTTTAACGCTGTCGCTGAGCGCGCAATCTGCCTCACCTGTGCCATTAGTTTTTGTCTTTTTAGCTTTAAGCATCATTTTCATACTTATTGTACAATTCAACAGCAAAATTACAAAATTTTAAAAGCAGCACAGTATACGTGGTTTAAGCAATATTTCATTATGAGGCAACCTATCATGGTAGCTAAGGTAAATTATCTTAATGTGACTGAAAAGACAATATGTTGCCAATTTGAGAAAACTATAAAGACATAAATAGTTGCAGTTGCAGTATTTCTAAATTACACAACCCTATTGAAGAATGATGAATACTACAGAGCATTATGCTATGTTGATAATATGTACTATACCATAATACATAATATATTACAATACAATATATAAAATACAAAAGAATGCCATGCAGATTTTACAATATATGCCATTCTGTGTTTGCATACTATACAATAGTAATTAAATATATAATTTGCACAAGATTATGATACTATACAATAAAATATACTATACAATACACAAAATTATGATACTATACAATAAAATATACTATACAATACACAAAATTATACAGGGTGATTATAATTAAAGTTTAAGTTTCAAAACGCTATAAAAAAAGAACCACTGATGAAAATGATGTGAAATTTGAAAGGAATGTTATTGAAGAAGGCGGAAAGCGTATGGCAGAAGAAAAAAATTATTTTCAAAAGTTAGCAACAGATGGCGCTGTAAGCGGCAGAATCACGACGAGAAACGAGAAATGATTCGTAAAACAATGGCTAAGGTGGAAGTTACACATTAAAACGCATTGACAAATTACAATTGTTGAATAATTTTATTTGCATGACTGTACATATCACATCGAAAGGGACAAATCGGTTTCAAGAGTTTTGCCCCGACATACAGCATAAGAACCATTCATCAAAGAAGTTCGGAACTGTCGCGAGACTGGCGCAAAACATGTTCAATATGGTGTCCACCGTTGTGTGCAACAAGTTGAAATCGACAAACAGCATGTTCCACAACGGATCGCAGTGTCTCCGGGGTGATGTTCAGAATGTGTTGCGAAATGCGTGCCTTTAATTCCGCTAAATTTGCAATTGGAGCACGGAACACAACATCCTTTAGATATCCCCACAGCCAGAAATCACACGGAGTAAGATCAGGCGATCGGGAAGGCCAGGCTGTAGGGAAATGACGGCTGATAATTCGAGCATTTCCGAAATGGCGCCTCAGTAGCTGCTTCACGGGATGTGCAATGTGCGGAGGAGCGCCATCTTGCATAAAAATGATTTCATCCACACATCCACGCTGTTGCAGAGCTGGAATCACGTGGCTGTGCAAAAGAGACGCATATCTCTGACCAGTGACGGTTGCGGTAACAGGACCGGAAGCACCCGTCTGCTCAAAAAAATATGGTTGTAGGATGAATGATGCCGTAAAGCCACACCATACCGTGACCTTTTCAGGATGAAGTGGTACGGGGAGCGTTGCCAGTGGATTTTCTGTTGCCCATATTCGACAATTCTGGGTATTCACGTATCCTGTCAGATGGAAATGGACTTCATCTGTCCACAAAATTTTCCACGGCCATTCATTATCCACTTCCATGCGATCCAGGAATTCTAACGCAAACGTCTTCCTAGCTGTCAGGTCAGACGGAAGCAACTCCTGCACATGACCAATTTTGTACGGATAGCATAGCAGGATGTTTCATACAATTTTCAGCACCGTGCTCGTAGGCCTGTCCAATGTTCGGGCAATTCCTCGTGCACTGCACGGTTGCACACCACCGGCCGACGCCTCCTGTAATGCTGTGGCCACTTCTTCAACTACCGTCGAATGCACTCATTTTCTCCCTCTACCAGATTGCACATAAAACGAACCTGTCGTTTCGAATTTTTGCATCATTTTCTTTAGACCTACGACACTCATTGGACCAACGCCTTCTTTCATACCCTTCAGTGTCCTGAATTTTTGCAGAGCTACTCTTGCACAATCATCATTCTTGTAATACAGCTTTACCAGCAGAGCGCGGTCCTGCAGTGAAACACCCATGGCGAAGTCTGAGACTCGAAATGAGGAACTGCCTGGTACCTGGCAGCTTTATAACACTGAAATTTAACTAACATTTTAATTTAAGTCTTCTTCCGCTTGCAGCGCCATCTGTTGCTAACTTTTGAAACTAAATTTTTTCTTCTGCCGTACGCTTTCCGCCTTCTTCAATAACATTCCTTTCAAATTTCACATCATTTTCATCAGTGGTTCTTTTTTTATAGCGTTTTGAAACTTAAACTTTAATTATAATCACCCTGTACTATACACAAGATATACTATACATAAGATTATGATACTATACTATACAAGAATTCTAGGCTATTAAATTGTGCGGTACTTCATTACATGATACTAACACAATTTCTAAACAAAGAGTACAGCACGATATGAAAATAGGTTTATATAATAATGCCATACCAAATTGTTACAGTATAGTGCAATGCGTTTATATAGTTGCGCTAGGATAGTTATCTATATGTAAATAAGATACAATATGTGGTCATTAAAATAGATTACATTCAAACAGAGAAGACAATAAAAAGGTGCAATTGCAGTATTTCTAAATTACATGACCTTGTTAAGAGAAGATGAGTTTACAATTCAGTATTATATCAAAATACATTACAATACTTTATATGATTGCCAATAAGAAAGATTACCACCATACGGTAGAAATACAAGTAAATGCAATTGAAACATTTCTAAAGTACTGAACCCAATTGTTAAATGATGCCGTACAAATTTTACAAAATATGCCATACATTATTTGCATACAATACAGAAAGATTTGCATGAGATTCCGACTTGCCAACGGCGCACTAGCATAACTATTTCAACATGAATAGATGAAATTGCGAACATCAACGATACCAATATCAGATACGGCGCATTTGACAGGAAGAGTGATTGCCCATAATTCGAATTTCGGCATCATTTGAATGTATATACATTCTTCCTCTGCTTTCCAAACCTGATAGCGTGTTAAGATGAGGCTAGTGAACCTAAGCTTCTGAAATTTTACATCCATGTAGATTTATAAAAGTTACAGAGGACAAGTAACTCTAAGCTTTATTTTCATAAATACTGTAAATACAATTCCAGCTTGTGTCTTTTAACACTTTATGCCTCTTTTTTACTTGATTGTTACCCATTTTAAAATTTAAGATTCCCGTTTTAAGAGACATTTTAAAATTCATCGCTCTTGTATTAATCTTATGTAATGCAAATGATGAAAGTAAAATCTTTTATTCAATTAGAATTAAATCGAAACTTTTACTAAACTAATAGCAATAAAGCAATACTACGCCCTTCTGTTGAGAAATTAACTAACTTTATTATTCATAATCAAGTCTTCCGTTCGCAAACATGTGAAGCTATAGCTTCCCTGTATTCTGTCGCCAATTGGAATCATGAAAAATGTGAAACTGTAATAGCAGAAACGTAGTTTTACTCGTTTCTACGCTTGTATATTGCTTACTGTGTTTTCTTTAACGAATTATGGAAAACAAATAAATAAATGAAAGAAAATCTGAAAGAATTCGGATTTTAACTTCGCATCTTGAAAGTTTATAAATCCCCTGTTGTAATTCTAGTACTTAATGATTTTCTATTTAGTATGTAGAGCAATCACAAGGACTGCAAATAATTGTTTCAGATTTAATAAAATCTATGTACATGAAAATGTATCAGTGGTAACTGTAAGAGAAATTAGTATAGAGCTAAACCTAGAAGACCAGTAAATGTTTTAATCGTATTTTATGCAAATTTTGCTCAAAAACACCTTTCTGCATACGTTGATATTTCCTCTTAAAATCAGCGTAATTTTATTTGACAATAACAATATGTTGCAGAGTCTAATCCGTACGCTACGCGGCGGCCATGATATTTCGTGACGTCACGTTGTTGACATCATGGACCTTATAAGAAATAGACTAACCCAAACGGGTTTTCTCCCTCGTCTGAGGCGTTGCCGGCTGTCACCTTGATCACATCCGGTGGAGTAGGGACGACTTGCAGAAATTTAACATTGGTTGGCTATTGCTGCGTGTATAATTATCAAGAAAAAGCTGTATGTAGCGCCTCATTTCACAAATTAGAGTTTCTATATATTTTTATTTTTGAAATTGAGATTGATTTTTAACACTTTAGCATATTTATCAAGCATAATTAACGTTCCAAATAATTATAAAGCTATTCCATGCTTTCAGGGCTGGATATTTTTTTAGCTTTTCCTATGCTGTAAGGAAATTTGTAACTACTTCTTTTAGAAAATAATATTTTAAATCTGAACTAATAGAAAATTTCAAACAAGCAATTTTTTCTTGCAATTTTTATGCTTTTTATGGGTGTAAATAAGTAAAAAGTACTAAAATATTTTAAAACGAATTTTTGAAAGTTTTGTTTAAAATTCTAAATTGTACTGCTTTTTTTAAATTATATATGAGTATTATAGCACAATTTCTATAAAGGAATTTTATTTCAATTATCTTCCATAATACATCATAGTGCTAAAAACTTTTGCGCCTTAAAAATTTTTATACATTTAATTCTAATATTAAAATTGCATTTAACTGTAATAATTAATTTTGCTTGTATTTTATAGTCACTATTTTTTTTAATTTATTTTTAGTTCTGCATAAGACTTTTTTTATTTACTGTTAATTTAATTCATTAAACCAAAGCGGCGGTCGCCTAGAAAGGCTGTTAGTTTCGAAGCGGAATTTTGCGCTGTTTTACTATAAGTGTCCGTGTCTCCTTGCAAATTGTTGTTACCAAATATTATCGCCCTGTATTATATGTAAAGAAATTAAATAATGAAGAAATCTCCATGAATACATGTATGTTTCTCGCACTGTGACAAAAACGACAGTATCTACAGCCATCAAATTTGGAATAATGTAATCCTCCAACCGAACATGGGCATCTGGATGGCCGAATTTCGAATTTATTTTAATCTATTTCATATTTTGTAAAACTTTATAACGAATTTTTGATTAACAAATTCAACGAGTTCAGAGAGTACAGTTTCACTGTACAGAAAATAACAGTTTTATCTCCAGTACGGAAATTCTAAAGATATACTGTTTTCAAATGTATGTGGTTTACGGGCGAAGAACATGATAATCAACAAATATAGGTAACGCACAAAACTTTAAAAAAAGTTTCCTATAATATAAAATTTGAGTGCTTCTAGATTTTATTTTATCTTTTTTTTTTTTCCTTCATCACGCTTAGAAAATTTTATGCTCCGAATTTTATGAATTATTAAAATAACTAATCCACTTTAATGTTAATAATTTAATGATCATATAATCAAATAAATATGATCGTTTTGTAATGTTATTATACTTTGGAAAATCACTGTCTGAAAATTTTCATTAAATTTAAAAAGAAAAAAAATAGCAGATCTTGTTTAATTTTACCTTATTTATTTCAAAGCATCGCGTACTATCAATCTTATTTAATTTTACTTTATTTTTACGCAAAATTAAGTTCATAAATTTTGTGCTTAGTGTTTTTACCGTTTTACCAAAGTAAAGATGTTTGTACAAGAATTACGCGTGAAAAAAATGCGGGAAATGCAGTAAAAATTGCTTGAATGAGATATATTAAATCCTATTTGGAAAAAACTGTGGCTTTCATAATCTCATCACTATGCAACGTATCACATTTAATAATTAAAAAGAGTTATGTGATACAAACGCCATAGGTTTCACTGTTAAAGTAAACCAGATCGTCCCTACTCTTTCTTGCCGACATGTCTGTGACGCGCGCCCCGCCCACTGGGTTAGTCTATTTCTTATAAGGTCCATGGTTGACATTTTCTTGGCTTTATTTTTATGACGTCATGTTTGCTCCATCTATTCTAACTTCCTTGACATGGATGGCAATAACACTTCGTGACAACATTTTTAAAGTGATACGGCAAAACCATAGACGCTTAAGACTAATAGCACTTCTGATGCTAATGCATAAAAAATAAAAATTTCGTTAAATTAAAAAAAAAACTGAAAGGGTTCAGATTTTAACGATGAACCAAAAAGTTTTGTTAAGGTTTTTAACGCTGTCGCTGAGCGCGCAGTCTGCTTCACCTGTGCCATTACTTTTTGTCTTTTTAGCTTTAAGCATCATTTTCAAACTTATTGTACAATTCAACAGCAAAATTACAAAATTTTAAAAGCAGCACAGTATATGTGGTTTAAGCAATATTTCATTATGAGGCAACCTATCATGGTAGCTAAGGTTCAACTGTTGGCAAAAACCAACGTCTAAATTCAAAACTAAATACCTGGTTGGCTACAATATCTCTAAATTCGTAAAGCATGTACTGGAGACACACAACTAACTAAACTTTAGCTTCTTACGAAACAACAGGAATTAATGCTCAGTAAAGCACAGCGGCTATGTGGTACGAATAGTACAATAGCTTCACCGTTGAGATTATGCTCCTAATTTCAAATACTGTCCAATGTCATTAAAATTACATAACTTAATGGTTAGAGTGAATATTGTGCTTGAGCCAAGAATGATAGGCTAGAACTCAACGCAAATATAATTTTCTATATTAAATACGGTGGGACTATACCTGTAAAACCATACCTGTAATACTTCTACAGGTGCCCTGTCCATTTCTTCCTGTCCTTTCTTGTTAGTGTTAAACTTACGAGTAATTGTCAGAAATCAGATGAACAACATTAAGGAGGTTCGTTCTACAATTGGGGGTGGGGGAGAATACTAAAAAAAGTGGCTTTTCGTAATAAGTTTCTTAATAAGTGTGTTATATATCCTTTTAAAATTCAATGTGCTGTTTCTTTTTTATGTTAGTTGTGGATTTTAAGTTATTAATTTTACGTTAATTAACCAAATATTATGATTTAAACATTTACTATGTATTTTTCTCTTCGTAGACCTAAGAATGCAAATTAGTTGTTTGAGTATTTAAGTTTTGAATGTTTTAAAGTTAGTGCGTTGGTATCCCGTCTGCAGGTTGCGTCCTATCTCCAGCTCTGCCAGAAATTATTCTGGCTTTAGCCGTTCCTGGCTAACCGTCGTTAAAATATTTGAGTTAACTGAAGTATACCATTTTATGCAGTCTCCAACTACTTCACCTCGAATTTGAATTTCAGCTTATGTTATTTTAAATACCCACAAATGGTGGAGGTTATTTGTGTACGCAAGTGTTGTCTTTTGTTTAATTAAAAGTTTTAATAAAAAGGTTATTTTAACCTTCTCAGGATTTTGACATATTACACCAAATGGACCGACAATTCGCACGTCAGTGTAGTAGGATAAGAAGGACATTGATTTAAACTTCTACACAAATAAAACCCTATAAATTATCTGTTGTCTTTAAAAATATTTTCCTCTTGTTAAATCCTCTTGATTAAAACATTCCTAACCTACTAAGTCCATTAAATACTTTTTTATATGTCTTTTACGTGATTGTTCTGTATCTGCTTTCCTTAAGTGAAACTTCATGCTTATATGCGTTCATTTCAGAGCTTCAAAAAATTGCAAAAGCATCAAATTTTGTTTTACATTGTATATTGTTTTATTACTAGAAGTGTCTAATGTGAACATCACATGATTTCCTTGTATGGCACATTAAATTATGCATATTTTTGCTGCACTTCATTTAAACTTATTTCCTTGAATTTCATTTGAGATATATTTATCATTCAATCAATTCAGTTCTCATTTCGCGGCAAGGTAAAGATACATAAAAACTCAAAACATCTTCATTCAAAATTGTAAAATACAGAAAACCTAATACACCAAATACAGTTAGAAACAGTTAAAAAATGAAGTGATGAAAATCAAAGTTTCTACGCCAAAACAAGCAATTTGGCCTAAGAGTAGGAAGGGAAAATTTTTGGTGCATAAAACTGAAAGTTAACTTTTGGTCTCACTGTGCTGAAGTTGGTGCAGCAACTGACTAAATTTACTATTCTATTATAGTTTTAAATGTAAACAAATGGCGGCCTTGTGAATCCTAATGGCACTTAAACTTTTAAATTGTTGATAATTCTACAACTATTGCATGCAGGTTAACTAAAGGCATAAAAAACGTAACCGGAACATAAGAACAACATAATTCAACCACTTTTAAAGTTCAACCACTTACCAACATATAAAAATAAAAATACTGAGTTCACCGAGCCGGGTAATAGGGTGGGAATATATAAATACGCTTGGAGCGGTCGGTTGCAACGAAAAAAGGAAACGCACATCTAGATGTTATAACAGTCCCCTATACAAAATTTCAATGTTTTACGACTACTCGTTTTTGAGTTATGTGAGATACATACATACTAACATACAGACGTGACCAAAAAATTCTCTTCTTAATCCATTTTACAATCCGTTATGGAAAAACGAGTTTTTTATTCTGTCCGTACGTACAGATGTCAGGCAAAATGATCATCCAAATGGATTCGAAAGTGGTCAAAATGTTCATTTTCGTCGAAATATGATACCCAAAATTTTTCGCGGTTACAATACTTCCTTTATTTTGTATAAAGAAGTAAAAATGTACATAAGTTCATATACACTCATGTCCATAAATTAAGGATAATTCGGAGTCACGCAGAAATCGAACTCTAAAATAAATATATAACCTGTAAAATCACTACACACATCTTCAAGAATCATATGCAAATTTCAGGAAGTAACCAGATGACACCGATGGTACGTCATAATGACGAGAGTGTAAGAGGGTGATATATAAGGAATACAGGCAAAGAATTAAAATTGTTCGCAGGCGCTTTATAAGCATTTCAGTGCAATAACCGATTGATTATGACATAAAGGACGCATTTGGATGATTTTTTACGTGGTAGAATTATCGGCCGTCTGGAATGTGCGCGTACCCAACTGGAAGTGTCAGACGAACTTGGAATTGCCCAGAGTCTCATCTTCAGGCTTTGGCAACGATTCCAAGATGATGGTAATGTGAGTACACGTTACAGCACAGGTCGCCCCAGAGTTACAACGCCGAATGAGGACCGATATTTGGCAGTTACTGCCAAAAGAAACAGGTGGAGCACAGCCTCAGATCTGTCTCGTCAGCTCTCTTCAGCCACTGATACGACAATTTCAAGGCAGACCGTGTACAGACGTTTAGGGCAGATTGGTCTATATGCTCGCAGACCTGTCAGATGCGTTCCACTTATTGCAACTCACTGTCGCCTGCGGTTAGTCTGGAGTAGAGAGCATGCATTGTGGACACCGCAACAGTGGGCTTGTGTGATGTTTTCCGGCGAGTCCAGGTTTAGCTTGCAGTCTGATTCTCGCCGGACTTTCATGTGGAGAGCTCCAGGTACCCGTTACCACCAAGAAAACATCATTGAACGACACCGTTTTGGTGGTGCAGGAGTGCTCGTTTGGGGTGGAATTATTCTGGGTTCCAGAACTGACCTGCATGTTCAAATTGGAACCATGACAAGCTAAATCTATCGGGACGTCATTCTGGAACAACATGTACGTTTGTTTCGGGGCGCCATGGGCGCACAATTTGTGTTTATGGATGACAACGCCCGTCCTCACCGTGCAAACATCGTAAGCAAATGCCTTCAATCGGAGGATATCACCCGTATGGACTGGCCAGCATTCTCACCGGACTTGAATCCTGTAGAGCACGTGTAGGAAATGCTTGGCCGACGAGTTGCAGCCCGTCAACCTCCTCCTACATGTCAACCGGAACTTAGGAGAGCATTGCCTTTTGAGTGGTGTAATATCCCCCAAGATCAGATCGATAATTTGATACTGAGCATGCCTAGGCGTTGTACGCGCTGTATTGCATCGTCTGGGAGACATACAATGTATTAACAATCATACCAACCATGTAATATTGGTTTTTTTGTAAATAGGTATTTTTTTTTTTTTTTGTAATTTGCTCCAGGGAGAAAAAATCGCTATTTTTTATAGTATAAAACATATAGCATCTTTTTTTGCACTTTACCTTTTGTTTAATAAATAAGCTTTACAAATAAGTCAAATTTGTTTTGCTTCTAACTCTTCCTTTGCCTTATTTTGCATTATCCTTAATTTATGGACATGAGTGTATTATGCTTATAAAAATAAGATACAAAATGCTGTTTTACAAAATGGAGAGATCTTTTCAACCGATCTTTATAACGCAGTTTTGCTGAATGGGAAGATTTCGTGAAATGGTTGGCAGCTTGTTAACATCTGCTGAAAATTCTGTGGATCGGATGCTCCTTTAGAGTGTTAGAAAACTTTAAAAAGCAGTGTTGATTAACAGCCCAGAAACGTTCAACTCCGAAGACCTGATTTCAGTTTTCGTACTCAAAATTTATGCAGGAGATACCAGAAAAAAGTTGAGTGAACATTCTCGGGACGACAGGCTCCGAAGACGACCACAATGAATTTCTGAATATGAACAATATACATTCAAACAACTGCACTGAACATTGATTCTGTAAGACCACTATTTCGAAAGAAGGTCTAAATTGTGTGGCACCTTAAGTGCTTCACTTAGGAAGTTCTCATTGTACGCTGAGAGATTTATTTTTTTTTAAATGTACCTGTATGTACATATCTCTTAAATTAAATTGAATTGGAATGCCTGATATTAATTGATAGTAACTATTGAAATAATTAAAAGGTTGATTTTCAGTTCAAACATATGTAATTAATTCTAATAAGACGCCTGCCTATGATTTCGGATGATTTTTATTTGCTGTAGCGGTGATCGTCTTAGAAAGTGATATTCAGTGATATGTAGTTTATTTATGTTCTCGAAAGTTCTTGGCACTTTCAGTAATTGCTGCATAATTTTTACTCGTGTAATTTTTTCACTTTAATCATTTCCAAATGTTTTTAAATAACCGCCAAAAATTCATAAAATTTGTATTATATTTTTCATTTATATTAAATTTTTTATTTATTTTTAGCAGATAATAAATCCTCGGCGACCGTGTTTGAAAGTGGAAAGTATTTTCGAGAACATATACAAATTTGAATATTGTTCTCTAAGATGACCTCCTGCATAGGAGATGAAAAATAGCTGTAACTTTAACAAATAGCCTTAGAGAAGTTTTATTGTATTAACAGTATTATTTTTATTTCATATAATTAGCGCTGTCGCAAATGCAGCCACCGCTATCTGCGAATGAAAACATTTATTCGAAAACATGCATAGGTGGGTTTAAATTTATGTATTTTTTTATGATTCGCGTAAAGAGAAAGGCGAAAAGATTTCGAACATGAATTATGCATTTGCACAGGAAAGACAGTCAGTTTTCTCTTATATGATGCGAGGAAGTTTAAATGATGTTAAAGAATGTCATATTTTTTTGGTCATTTTATTTCGAAAGAAATGTATTTTGATATCATATGTAACGAACGAGGATTTTTTTTCTTCCATTTTTCTTTTTCTTTTCTTTCTCCCCCCTTTTTTTGTAATACATTGCGAGGGGAAAAAACTTAAACTCCCTGTATATTTTTTTTCTTTTGATAGCTGAGGTAGCGGAGAAGCTTATTTCACAGGTTTGATGAGTTGGTAAGGTGCCTTAGTGGAGGGCATTCTAAGAGAAACTCAGGTTACGCATGGGAAAACTACAAAAATCAACGAAGCAGCAAACCCTTTCGCCTGAAATCGAACCAAGACCAGCATTCAGAGGTCTTAATCACTCGGTAATTGATTAGGCCTATACTGTATAGGGAATTTAGAGTTATTTGTCCGAACTCTTGTAAAAAAAAAAAAAAAAAAAAATATGAATTGTGTGATTCCTTATTATTCTTTAAAAATATTCTAGTGACACAGAATTGCTTCTTCTTCGGCATTGCTGGAATATATAGTTCCGAAGTTATGATGTTACTACATCATAGTGAAATTCTACATCATATTTAATTTTTTCAATTCATAAGTTTTTGGAATTTTTTTCGATTTCATTTTAAGAGGTAAATTCTTTAATTTTATTAGGGTACGTAATATTTAAGTCATTTATAGAACTTTAAAAATTCTAACATTCAAACAATAAGTGTGTTCATAAAGATTTGAAACAAGTCTGTGTTTCAAAAATAATATCGGAAAGTGCGAACATGGTAATCTAAAGCAGGGATTCCCAACCTTTTCCTTTGCATCGATTCCTCTTAAAAGAAAAATTTTCTTCGTCGAACCCCCTTATATTTTCTATATAACATATAGTATACAGCATTATCATAATGCAAATAATTATGCATACATAACTTAAAGACAACAATTATTAGACTAAGAATATGAGCCAACGTTTTGAATAAAAAAGTAAATTACTTCTAGTCTCACTTGGGTTTGTAACATACACTAAATCAAGTCTCTATGTAGATCTAAGCGACTTGTCACTATGTCTAGATAAGCAAACTGAACGTATGAAGGGATTGAAAAATGCTTATATTAAAAACTCAAATAAGTTGAACAGTGGTACTCCAGGTGCTTACAAAACCAGCCAACATTTATGGCTAGAAATCAAAAGTAAGGATTGGATTGGAGGACGACTCGGTACCCCCTATCAAAAGTACAGAATTCAAATTAAAGCTAAGTAAAAATTAGCCAAGGTCTAGGCAGATATATTGTTACGAAATGTACAGGCGCGATGAGATAGCTTCCCCGCAAAGCAGTTTTAGGGTTTCCATAAAAATGGCAAGGGAATGCATGGTTGCCACATTTGGCGATAAATAGCCCATTTGGCGACGAAATCGGCGATATACCATGGACGGATGGAGAATCTTCTGGAACGAATTCTTACCAGTTTAGCCCAGAATGTTCTCGAACACAAGCCGAAAGCTATATAAACCCTGCCCCTGGTCTGCAGTCAGTTAGTGTGTGCTTCGTCTAGAAAGCTGATAGTCAGTCACTGAATGAGTGTCTCGAAGTCTAGCGCCGAGTGGGTCGTCGAGTGCATCGAGAGAGTCTTTTAGTGCATCGTCGAGTTTTGTCTTAGACTGTGCTGAGTCGAGATCTATACTCTTGTGTATCGTCGAGTGCATCGCGTGGAGAGTCTCGAGAGTATGTGGAGTTCCTATAACGACCAAGCAGGGTTGGGAGCTGTAGTCGGGTGGCTTTGCAGTGAAGCTGTGTCCACCGTTATTGCCTGACAGTGTGAAGGCTGTGTCGCTGAACGTGTCAGCGTGTTTATTAGAGTTCGACGACTGTAAAAGGGATTTTGAAGCTATCTGATTAATATTGGTAAATAAAGTGTGTTTCAGTACATCATCAAGTGTCGTTGCTATTCACTCCAAATCTACGAACCCCGTACGAACGTGAAGGAAGAAAATAACGTAACAATATTTAACACACAAGCTGACTCTAGCCTCCACCGGCGTGAGAGCACAATCCGCAAGAATAAAACAACGTCGTAGACAGGAATGCTAAGACAGAATATCGACTAATAACATAGCCTTCAGCTTTGACACGCTGAGACAAAAACTCTCTCAAACCTTCTCTTAAATACATGCGAGCTAAAATTTGCATTCCAGCAGGAAAACGGAAAGACAGAATTGTCAGTAAAGATTCGTAACATAAAATAATTGGTTAGTTAACATACCTTATATACCAAGTTTATGTTTTATTATTTTTTTATATTCTTATAATTTTCAATTTTACAATTGTAAACAAGGTATCAAAGACAAAATCACAGATTCTAAAGGCCCAAAAGATCGATTTTAATGAGTGTGATGGATGGGCTTCATGCACTTATACAATTTTTTGAATATTTGGTATAAATTTGCTTAATTCTTAAACATGACTCAGAAATATTGAACTTGTTTCTTGTTTTCTGTAATCAGTTGATGTCTTGGCTGAAAAAACAATAATGTTCATCCGGTAACTTTTGCGATATTTTTCTCAAATGACTTTATAAGGCATTCTTAGCGAGCCTTCGTGGTGTAGTGGTCTGCACGCTCAGCGCGTTTGAGAGGTTCGCGGTTCAATTCCCGGCGAAGGCGTTTCATATTTTTCATCTTGCTTGCTTACAAAAAACACCTAATATCTCTGCAGTGGCGCCCGAACTAAAGGGTGTTAGATGATGATTCTCCTCACTCAGGATTTGGCGATTAAATTCCCTAAAACCCCAGTCGCCCTTTAAAAGGGGGAGTATATAAGGTATTTCTCCCGCCTTCTTACCGAGCTTTCGTGGTGTAGTGTGTAATTGAGAGGTCCGTGGTTGGATTTACGGCGAAGGCGTTGCATATTTTTCATTTGTGCTGCTTCTTAAAAATACCTAATGTCTCTGCAACTTTTAAATTTCAAAAATTTGTGTACCTTATTCAAAAACCTTGTATTTTGAATAACCCTTGATTTATTTGTGTGAAAATAAAGCTTTATATCAATAAACAATTTTATTAATACATTTTTACTTCCTTATACGAAATAAAAAGGAAATATTGTAATCGTGAAAAATTTCGGGTATCATATTTCAACGAAAATATACATTTTGACCGCTATCGAATGCAATTTAACGATGTTTTTACGTGACATCTGTATATAAGGACAGAATAAAGGACTATTCCTACCCCCAAAAATTATAAAAACTGCTTTAAAATGGATTATGAAGAGATTTTTTTCCCTGGCGTGTGTACGTACGTACGTACGTACGTTTGTATGTATGTATCTCTCATAACTCAAAAACGAATAGCCTCAGAACAGTGAAATTTTGTATGCGGGTTTGCTATAACATATACTAGATGTGCAACTTCCATTTTGGTTGCAATCGGCCGCACCAAAAGTATATCAATATATATATGTATATATACAGGGGTTGGACAAAAATATGGAAACACCTTTAAAAAAACATGTTTTTTTGCTTAATATGGTGTAGGAAACCCGTTGGCATCCAAAACAGTTCGCAGTCTTCTCGGAATGGATAAATACAGTTCCTGTATGTTTGCCAAGGGAATATTATACCATTCTTCCTGCAAAACGGTGCAAGTTCAGATAACGATGTTGGCGGTGGATAACGAGAACGCACTTTCCGTTCCAATGTAGACCACAAAGGTTCGATAATATTCA
This sequence comes from Stegodyphus dumicola, assembly GCF_044657685.1. Classification (NCBI taxonomy): domain Eukaryota; kingdom Metazoa; phylum Arthropoda; class Arachnida; order Araneae; family Eresidae; genus Stegodyphus; species Stegodyphus dumicola. Next base: position 34,536,650 of record NC_140772.1, read on the forward strand.
GATCTGGTGACTGTGGTGGCCAGGGGAGATGGGACAACTCATCCTCGTGCTCAGAAAACCAGTCCTGGACAATGTGAGCTGTGTAACAGGGGCTTTGTCGTCTTGGAAGACACCATCACCATCGGGGAACAAAATTTGTATAATGGGATGAACTTGATCGGCCAAAATGTTCACATAAGTCTTGGCGGTCATGTGCCCTGACACAGCTATCATGGGGCTAGCAGAGAACCACGATATGGCTGCCCAGACCATAACAGAACTCCCGCCATGTTTCATTCTTGGCAACAAGCAGTCTGCATTATAGGCCCTGTTTATGAAGCTCCCTTGTAATTGTTTTGGTACTCACAGGGTTCGGTAACACAACATTCATTTCAGCAGTAACTTTTGCAGCTGTGGTCTTCTTATTTTTCGTCACAATTGCCCTTAATGATCGTCTGTCACGATGACTCAGGACACACTTTCGTCCGCGCTGTGATTTAGCAGATGATGTTTTTCCGCTTTTCAAATATGCGGAATAAATCTTCGATACAGTACCTCTTGAAACACTAAACACCTCGGCTACCTTGCTTACGGAAGCACCTACCATACGTGCTCCAACAATTTGCCTACGTTCGAAGTCTGTTAACTCTGACATAATGCAATGACAACCTCAGATAACAGTACTCCGACAACAAGTGAACTGTTTAGCACATTTACGAAGTTGTATAGGTGGCATCAGTAGTCAAAAACGCCAGCGCCACCTACATATTTCATTAAAATCAATCTTTCTTTTCAAACATGCATTTCACAAGGTGTTTCCATATTTTTGTCCATTCACTGTATGTCCACTCTGTTACTCGGCTCAGTGAGCTTAGTTTCTTTATTCTTTTATGTTTGTAAATTGTGAATTTTTTTGCTTTAAAAATGATTGAATTGTGTTTTTCTTATCTTCCGGTAAAGGTTTTTATGCCCTTAGCATGTTATAGTTGTAGAATTATCAACAATTTAAAAGTTATTTAAGTGCGGCTAAGCCTAAATTGTTTACCATAGCAGCCATATTTGTTCATATTTGAAACAGCAAAATAGTGGATATGTTGCCAATCTAGAGAAACTAAGCTTCGCAACAACAAAGTAATGTCTTCTTTCATTACTGCGAATTAAATTGTGCTTAATTCATTCTGGAATTACCATTTAATTTATTCAATTATCCCATATATTGACTCAGCATAGCGTCCACAAGAAATCAAGGCAATTTCTACGCCTTCGGCGTCTTTTTGTCGAGTGAGACCAAAAGTAAACTTTCAGTTTTGTGCACCGAAAAATCTGCCTTCTTGCCCGCTGACCGAATTGCTTGTTTTTGCGTAGGAATTGTAATTTTTTTATTACTTTTTTATCTTAGTGTTTTATGTTTTTCTATAACTTTCAATTTTTAATGAAAATATTTTGAATTTTTATGCATTTTTGCCAGTAGCGCATGCGCATTAGGTAAATCGCTGAATCGTCTGTGAAAAACTGTTTCTTTTTTATTTGTTCAATTTCTTTTATACGTCGTTTTAGACTTATTATAGTATTTGAATAGAACATACAGTAATTCGCCAGATGATATAATTTTTGTGAACTCTAAATTATAAAATGAATGAGATGTAATGTTGTTAAGTGAACCTAGCGCCAAAGTGTCGCTATGGTAAATAAATATAGTAAACTTTAAAGAGTGCATTTATTCTATTGTGGTTTATGCGCTATCGACGAAGTAGATTTAATTCAAAATTCGTTAACTGTTAATTCAATATGTTTAAATGAAGTGCTGGAAAATTACGTATAATTTAACATTCCGCACAAGGAAGTCATGTGGTGTACACACCAGATTTTTTATCGATGGGATCTTGATTATGGCAGGCAATTGCCGGTGCATATTAGACTATCAACCCCTTAATCTTTATAGACCCTCCTTTAAAATTCCATCGATCCCTTAGGGGTCCGTAGGGACCCCTGCTGTGAACCGTGATCTAAAGAATCTGATAAAAAATAGTCATGCTTTCGACACTATTCTTAAATTAATGAAAAATATAGTACACGTGATTGTTTATGGATGACAATACAATGTAATGAGCCGATTTTTTAAACTCGATTTACATTTTTTAAAATTTAATGTTTAAGCAATTTATTTTCATCACATCTTAATTTTACGAACAAGCTAAAAATCTCAGAATTGTGCGGTTTACACCACGGGTTAGATAGAAAAAACAAAATCTCTTAAATGAAGTTTATAACAGATTTTAACGTCATTTCTGTTTTGTTTTGACAAAGTTGTCGGATGTTTTTGTTTATTTGAAGTAAGCAAGTAAAAAAGTATTTATTTAAATTGTTGAAAATTAATTTTCAATTTAATAATTTGATTCATAACATATCATTAATATTAAAAAGGTGAAAATTTAAAAAAGAAAAAAAAAATATTTTCATTAAATAAACTTTTATGTTTGTGAACGTTATAAAGAGAATTACTTAATCTCTTACTTCCATTAAAGTGCATGATAAATTAGTTTTCTACTTTTAATTTATTAATTATTTTACGAGTTTTAAATAAAAGCTTATTTTATAAAAACTTAAAAATATTGTTTATCGTAAATTACTGTGGGAAAAAAACGAGAGTTAAAAATTTCTATTATTTACTATAAGTGTTTCAAAGACGTTATTTTGATGAATAGTTTCCGTGAGGGCTATTGTAAAGCTTAACAAAAAGAAGTATCTCTCAGTGATAACTAAACATAAAAAACAAATGTAATTTAAATTAAAATATTTTTAATAAAAACACTTAAAGCAGCCATGACTCTTTGTTAGGGCATTATTAGTAGTTATTACATAAACGTTCATTAATGAGCTGTAAGAAGGTAAAGTAAAATTGACTCTGAATTTTGTAATGATTCGCTCCGTATGATTTAATTACTGTAAATTCAGTTACATTGTTCTTTAAAATCAAAATAAATAAATGCAACAGTAATGGCGTAAAGCCTTTGACAGTTCAAGTTTATCTATTAGAAAATTTATCTTCAGTTGTCAAGAATCAACTGTTTTAATTCAAATACATTAATTTAAAAGCGTTTTTCGACCGGGCTTCCTGTAAGGGCATTATCGATGGTTGTTACATAAGGGCGAATTAATGTACTGTAAGAAGATTAAGAAAATTTGCACTGAATTTTGTAATGATAAGCGACGATTTCCTGTTCTTCTTCTGATTTAATTTTCATGTTATGCTTTAAGATTTATTATCTTCTAAAAGTGTGAAACTAGTTACATTGTTCTTAATTGTCGAAGTAAATGCACATAAAGTAATTGGGAATATATTATCTTTAAAGACTTTTCTTCTGTAATTTGCATCAATTGTATTCTTAATTTTTGTACTTTATTGCATTAGTTACTTGTAACCTGGATTATATATATATATATATATATATATATATATATATGTGTGTGTGTGTGATGTACCAGCTTTTGTCCGGAATAAATAGATTGGTGAAGAATCATAGATGTAGTCGTAGCTTAAATTATCAGACGAGAAGTTTAAAAAAAAACAGGGTCCATTTATTATTGGTCAGGAGAAATAGCAGTTACAAAATCAGATATCCGCAGTAAATAAAAAAGAATTACTAATAACTTTTTATATGAAGTTTACTGCATTGTTACATTAAAGAAAAGACCCCGATATTCCTTTGCGAGTTCTTTTATAGCCTCTGTAAAGGCGGAGCTTCCAAGAAATGACGTCAGCCTCGTCAGCCATTCCAGTTCGCTTTAAATATCTCCAGAACATTCTATAACTGTACGTGTAGAAAAGGCGGGAAAAACAATTTGATTACGGGGCTGTGGATTTAATTCCACGTGCTTTCAAATAAGAGACCGTCGCTATTAAAAATGAAAAGAACATACAGTTAGAATTTTAAGTGTATTCTTGACTATGGAATTTTATTATTACACACACACACACACACACACACATATATATATATATATATATATATATATATATATATATATATGTGTGTGTGTGTAATAATAAAATTCCATAGTCAAGAATACACCTAAAATTCTAATTGTGTGTTCTTTTCATTTTTAATGGCGACGTTCTCTTATTTGAAAGTACGTGGAATTAAATCCACAGCCCCGTAGTCAAGTTGTTTTTCCCGCCTTTTCTACACGTACAGTTTCAGAATGTTCTGGAAATATTTAAAGCGAACTGGATTGGCTGACGAGGCTGACATCATTTCTTGGAAGCTCCGCCTTTCCAGAGGCTATAAAAGAACTCGCAAAAGGAATATCTGGGCTTTTTCTTAAATGTCACGATGCAGTAAACATCATACAAAATGTTATTAGTAGTTCTTTTTTATTTACTCTGATTTTGTAACTGCTATTTCTCCTGACCAATAATAAATGGATCCTGTTTTTTAAACTTATCGTCTGATAATTTAAGCTACGACTACATTTATGATTCTTCAACAATCTATTTATTCCTGACAAAAGCTGGTACATCACACACACACACACACATATATATATACATACTCTTTAAAATCTTGCCGCCTTAATCTGATTTTTATACGCCAGTTTTTAATTATTCTACTCATTAATTATCAACTTTTAACAGATTTGTTTTTGTTACGTTTTGTTTCATTGTTGTATCCCCACGGTTAACTTTCTCAAAATATTTAAATTTGTTTACAATGGAATGTTGGTCGCATTTGCAGTACGTGTTTATTTTTAGTTGTAGAAGAATTGTAATATATGTTGGCAATTCAAAATTAAGAGAATTTTCAAGTTTAGTGGATCCCTCCAGAACGTTTAGCCTAGAACATTTCGTGTTTAATAGATGCATCCAAATATCTTTTTACATCCAGAACTGATAGACCTTTTTTTTTTTTTTTGAAAATTTGGTTATGGTACACACGCAAAAATGGTTATGATATACAAACATGATCATGAGTAAGGCTCATTGGCGGGGGAATGTCTGAAACAGAGTTAGTAGGTACTATGAGCACATCTAACAGCCACAACGGTACTACAAACTGGAAATGAAGCAGATTATGAGAACCCGTGGCATCTGATCCCATTCCTGTAGCAGCGCTGTTTTTAGGTCCTAGAGTCGGAACGCGAGTTGCAGTTGCCCTCTTAAGAGCGTCTCTGAGATGGTCTGAAAAGTTTAAGCCTGAAGATCTGGCTGACCAGTCCGTCCATTTAATATCCTCATTTTCGAGAACATGATCCACCAGATTTGCCTGGAAGAAAGTTGTCCACCAGATTTTCCATCAAATGAACTTAGACCAACAACAGCCCTGAAACATTTGTGGGTATTTTGTCAGCTATGTTAATGGTTTTAATATCTCAGGTCTTGTCAGTGTAATGAATAGCGGATTATGACACGATGCAAATCATATTTGTAAATGTTGGAAGAAATTTCATGCAGTTTTTAGTGAAATTTAAAATCGATTTTTGTGGACAGTAAAGAAGCGGTAGAAACGGTCTCTTATTTAAGCAAGAAGGTACCTTGGCTATTCTGGTCGTGATGTATCGTTTAAGTGAGGACGAAATGGTATCTTGAAAGCGAACACCTCGCGCATAGAGATGGCTCTACGCTGAGGAACTCATTGAGATAAGTGTTTTCTACCCCGCTTTCACTTCCTATTGTATCGGTGCGGTCGGTGATGGCAGCATTAAAGGAGGAGAGTGAGCCTGCCCAGAAGAGGACGGCTTTGAGTCAATTACTTTTCTTATCACTACCCATGAAATGAACTGATAACGATGACTGATTGTGTTTTAACGACAAATCGCTGTTTTGGTGAGTGACTTGAGCCACGTTTTAAACGAAAAAAAAATGTTACGCGACTTTATATCTGCTCTTTTCTTGCACTGACAATAACATTTAGGAAAAACTTGCAAACAGAATCTGGAAGCAAAAATGATTTCTTGGAAATAAATAGGGAACTTCTGTTAGACGATCATATATCGTTCTACGGGTATTTGGTCTTCTGTGAAAGTGATTTTCATAAAAAGGCGAGGTTCATTACCAATATTTATTATATATTATGTGCTTATTTATGTTCTCAGATATACTGGTTATTTTCAGCGGGACCGCAAGGAGAGGATCAACAGCAACTAAATATATCGAGTATAATGCGGAATATCAAATTTGTCAGATTTAAGAGAAAATTTCAGTAAATGCTTCTTAATTATTTTATAAGAGTCAGATGTGAGTATGACTTCACAGAAATAGGTTAAACACTCCATTCCCTGCTTCCGCTCCGAATGATTAGTTCACCACATTTCACTATTCATAATTCGGAACTTTTTTCACACAATCTTGGCTACTGTCAGTTTTTGCAAACAGTGGATTCATAATTAAGACACAATAACACGCCGAATAAATACTGATTCAGAAGTCAAACAACAAAAATCGGTTTGCCTTCATCGGTTTGCCTTCCACCACACTTTAAATCATGTCATCCGACTAAACAAAAGTTAGCTTCATTTTATTCCTATGTTTTCCGTGCTCTTCAAGTTTGCTCCTCCAAACTAGCCCTTGATGAAGAACTAAATTATTTAAAAGCAATAGCTATTGACAGGGGCTTTTCACCCAACATTATTAATCAAGCAGTTAAAAAATTCTCATCTCAACATACTAAAAGCCACACTCTTATTTTAGGAGATTATAAAAATTCTGTTGTCATTCCCTTCTTTCCATCAATTAGCTATAAAGTTGCACATATTTTGCAGAAATTTAACTTTCGGGTTGTTTACTCTCCCATCAATAAAATTCCAACTTCTATACTCAAGGACCCCATTCCGGATATGAATTCCTGGGGTATTTATAGGATTCCTTGCCAGTGCGGTTTAATTTACATTGGCCAAACTAAGAGAGCCTTAAAATTTCGCGTCAAAGAACATGAGGCATATGTTAGAAAAAAGGAAACACAGAAGTCTTCTGTTGCTCAACATTGTTGGTCCGAAAATCACACTTTCAATTTTTCTGCTGCCAAAATTATTCAAAAAACATCTTCCATTGGAGAATTGGATTTTCTAGAGGCATTTCACATTCATAAAAATCTTTCTGTTCTAGTTAACGATCCTAATTCCAATCCAAATTTGCCTTCGGCTTTTAGAGAAATTATGTTTTAGTTCTGGTTTCGCCAACAGATGGCGCCACTTGCTTATTCTTGTCCAGGCTTTCTTATCTTATCTAAACATTATTTCCTATCTTGTTCATTTGCGGTTTTGCAGCTGAAGATGATGGTTCGGTAAAACCATCGAAACTAGTCCTGTGAAAATTTTGTGAATTAACGCTGATTTTTGTTGTTTGACTTCTGAATCAGTGGATTCATAGTTCGTAGCGCTCACGACCAAGACAATGCTGTCCACAGGTATATCTATCTCGTTCCTGTTCACTTTATTTCTCTACTCTAACGTGTACTTGAGTAACGTTGACTTGAGTGTGTAAAGTCTTGAGTGAACGAAACTGCTGAACACTGACAATTAATTACGAGTTTGGTTCTTGAATAATTAATAATCTGATTGCATATGACTCTTCCATGTGCAATGTAAGTACGAACTAGTTTCTCGTAGAAGGTCTTCCATGGTGTCATTCCATTTCAGGTTAGTGCTGTGCCATAACAATAGTCATTACTAGTCATAATTATTTAACTTTGAATTAATTAATTAATAAACTTTGAATTAATTGATTATTAAACTTTGAATGTTTAGTGCTGTTCTATAACATTAGTCAACGGTCTTATAATCTGGCATCTTGATTATTTCTTTTTTCTAGTCCTGCTCTAAATATTATGAAATATTCTAAAATATCGAGACACTATTAGGAGAAAAAAAGCAGAAAATTATCTTCCAAGGTCCATTAAGAATTTTTAATAAAAATCATTACATATTGACTCCCATATTGTAACTGGAATTGTTTGTAATCTGCTGATTGCATTACAGCCTGATGTAAGTTTGAAAACTTGAATTATATTTTTATCGGAATGCATTAGAAATATATAATTTTTCTCAGCAAGATATTATTTTGAATCAATTGTTGGTTCTTCAGAATCCGGATTATGCTGTTCGCGAATTTACATTTTCTGATCCATAGTGAATATATTATAGGCAAAATTTCCTTTCTTTATTTTTATTCTTTTACATAGAAGCTATGTGTCAAACATTACATATTTAGATACAAATAGCATTTTTACGTGCTTGATTACTCTACCTAAGTACCAACAGACTGGTCTTTCCCATAGCACTGAAAGTTAAGAAAAGATCAAATAAAACTTTAAATCTATTCCTTCACAATACAAGATTATTTGTTATACATGCAGAGAGCTTGTACTTTATTTGTAATATTTGGGTACATAAAAAAAATTCACGTTGTCTCACAGAAAGATTTCAGATAACTAGTTAAAAAAATTGTTCTTTTCAAATCTTGGTCATTCACCATCTTCTATACACAGTGAAACCCTTCATGGCGATAACCTGCCTAAAACGACTGCATCTAAAACTGAACAGTATTTCTAAGAACACAAATAAAAACTGGTACTAGAAATAATCTCTCGACGACGACCAGTAGCGTAGCTAGAGTGGGCAAGGAAGAAACATTTGTCCCTGGGAGTAGTTTCCAGGGGGCGCCACGAATTTTAGGATTACATGTTTTCCATTCTTGGCAAACAGGAAGGGATCCGAAATCTTCAGTTGTCCTCGGGCGCTGAAAACCCCAGCTACATCTCTAAAGACGACCACATCTACATAATTCCAAAATCATCTTAAACGTGCGAGGTTATCTTAGAGTGGATTTATTAATTTCCATCAACGCTCACATATTTTACACACAAATCACATATCCTTGTTCGTAACACATAAAATATTTCTTTATCGGGTTATTTAACTACTTCTGGATCAGTTTATCTTGAGTCTTGTAGCTTTTTCATAAGCAATTAATTCAATTTAGATTTATTCAGCAATCATGCCGAAGTTCTGCCGAACTTGGAATAACTGTCAGATACTTAAAGTAACCTCTACAACATAATAAAATTATATACGTTACAGATACAGTTCTACAATGATTACATTTTGCATAACTATCTGATAACATAACTGTTTAAGAATAAGTTCACAAAAAAATGGCGAACTGTATCACTTACTTATTTTGCACATTACTTTGAAATAAAAGAAATGCCATCCACGTGACGACACAGCATTTGATGCACACATCACTCAAAGCAATGTAGCAATAAGAAACAAAAAAGAATAGAACATATAAAATCACATACTTGAAAGGTTCGTTGCCATATAAAATCATAATTGAATCATCAGGCAGTAGCGCCATCTATTGTTGCAAAGACACACTAGAAATTTGTTCGGTAACAAAAAATACTAAACAATAACATTACAGACTACAATAATTACGTTTTACGTTACTGTCTGACAATCTTTAATACTTGGGGGGGGGGGAGAGAATGTCAAGAGTTCTAAGTTTGTGAGGAATTGTGGCATTCTCCTGTACGTGCTTTTGTGGTGCAAGTTAATAGTAGGTCAAACTAGCAGTAGTACGATCGCCATTTCAAATTCCTACAAAGACATACTTTCATGTTTCCTTGTCCAAAATATTTAACAGCCGTTACACGTTTTTCTCGTAAAGTTATTCCAGTTTTTCTCTTCACTGCCATTTATTGCAATTAAAGCATCCGCAATGGTACTTTTCCGTTTCGCCGGCGCAAATCTCGCCAAGCAGACTTTGTTGGCGACAACATATAGTATATACATAAAAAATGTTAACAAATGTTAGTTCTAAGAATTTTTTATTTTGAAGGCATAAACATTTTAACATCGTTTAAAATTTTGTAAAAAGCCAATAAATAAAGACAATAAATTTGTAAAACGACATTAATTTAAGAATTTACTATGCTTTCACGGTTCAACATTCTGATTCGCCGTTTCATATCACGTGATCCCAAGTGATCTCATCTCCTGTAAACTACGCTACAAAAATCTAATTTTCTCAGTAATTATCTACATTAATTTCAAGTTAAATCTTAATTTGGAATACAAGTTTAAATGCAAGAATTATTTCAATTCGTACGAATAGCTTACTCAGAAATGATGTAAAACCGCAGTGCTTTACTTCGCTAATACATTCTAATTAGAATTGATGACTCTTGACTTTGCCTTTTCAATACTTTTGACTTCGGGTGAGCGGTGTGATTGCATCCTAATTGATTTAATTACCGCGAATGGCCTTAGAGCATAAAATTGAACTATCTGGGTTAAAATTCTATGTAATTGTATGCCAGTATTGAAAGAAACAATCAATCTGATAAGAAATGGCTGCGACTTGTTTCGAAAATGAGGCGTAAAAGGTTACCAGCGACGATATTCCGTTTGGCATCAGTTGTACCATTATTGGCGACTTTATCGCCTGCATCGGCAAAACGGAAAAGTACCGAATAAATTTGTACAAAAACAGGTCATTGGAATCAAAAAATATCTTAAAGTAACTGCTTAGAATATTCATGAATTCCAAATATGATATGCCAGTGTTGCATTTCAGCATTCCTACAATTAACAGCTGTACAAACTATGTTTTTCGAATGCAGGAAACGGAACAAATGAAGTGCGCGCTCGCCAAAATTTGAAGCATGAGTCTTCCAGTTGCTACTTAGTTCTGTTTACAACTTACGTCACGAGAGCACACACGAGGAGCTGCAATATAGAGGCTGATCGCACAATTTTTAGACAATTTTACTTTGCTACGAAGAATACGCCTGCTTGCAAATTTTTTAATGCAACTATATTTTTGAAAATATAAATGAATGTGCTACTTAAAAGTTTTGTTTTCATGTAAAATGGCGCTTTTAAGAAAGCAGTGGTTGGAAGTCTATACTTGTGCACTTTCGGAAGAAAATTATTTGCACCTAGCTGTTAAAAAACGCTGCGAAAGTCGTGATTTTTCAATATTTAAAGCTACGATACGTAAAATTGTCAACAAAAAAAGAAAAAAAAAGGTCAAAGTTTGGCTTCAAGTGAAAACATTTTTCCAGATACATATCCAAGGAAAAAACGGAATGTTTCAAATATTGCAAAGATAAGATCTTTAAATTAAGACACAATAAGTGTCTTAATTTTGTTGTTTGACTTCTGAATTTTGTTGTTTGACTTCTGAATTAAGATCTTTAAAGTCAAAATAAAATCCGTCAAAAATAAAACAGTTGCGAAATCATTAAAATGCTTATTTTCAAATGTAAACAAAGTGATTAAGGCTAATCTGAGACGATGAAAAAACATAAATGTACATCGTCTTTTTCCACAACATATCGCCGAATGCAGAACATGTTCCAGAATCCTTTATAAGAAACATTTATCAGGACAAAAATGGGAAAATATTGCCACAATAGATTAATGTTGGGTGTATTTAAATCACTGCTACAAAAAGAGATCCATTTATTATCTTGAAAGAAGGGAGGAAAATCATAAATCACCGTTTAAAGAATTCAAACAAAGATTTTCAAAGGGATTTATGATTGTTAATGGTTTTCATATAATGCCAAATTAGAAATAAAGAGAGTGGAGAAAAATGTTAAGATCAATTCCATATACTATCGGGAATATATTTAATACTCAGTTTTCAAATACGAAATATCTTCTCTTTACCACAGTGCTATTAAGTACATCAAGACACACAATACTATCACAGTACATCAAGACAAAGCAGCCACACGTCAAAGTTCATTGTTAATTTCCTGAAGAAAATGGAACAAGAAACGGATATCAAGACCATACTCTTTAGTTATATCCCTGCTAAATCTGCTGGTGTATCCACCGTATACTTTTGCGCGTTTGGACTTCCTCTAAGCGGCAAGGCCGTATATATACGGCTAGAATATTTCTTGTGATACCTGTAAGAACGTATATATACGTAAATATAAAAATATGTCAAAGAAATTAAGGCAATATCGAAAGTACACAAATCCAGCTATGAAATACTACGAGAGTTTTTACATTAAAATCAAAAAGATAATTGTTCTCAAAGTAGTTTTAGTAAATTTGTGCTTTCTTATCAAACCCCTGGCCGCTCAGAGGGTTAAAAAGCGGATTATCCAAACGTCGACATTTAACTCTCTTTGAACTTAGGAAAAGAATTTCATTCCTTCGAGAGGAATGGTATAAAATACTTCTTCCGTTACTTCAAAAGGCTGTCTTGGAAATCACGGTGTAGAAAGGCAGTAAAGAATAAGAGTTGTCAAATAGACCCTTCAAATAACAAAAATTTTGTAATATTCTGAAGAATATCTGATCTTTCAAAGAAGGATGGATGCATTTAAATGTTTCAGTACTGAAGACTTCTTTTTGCATATTTTAAGGCTCATGAAAAAACTTTTAATATACTTGAAGTTCTTTGAAAATGAGCAAAATGTTACTGTAACCTTATTCTAGAACAAATTTGAAGTTATCTTACACTTTCAAAACTCTAAACTGACAACATAATCTTTCGAAACAAAAGGCATTTTATCCAGCAAATGTATTATCCCTTTCTTAAGAAAATGTAAAGTAGACTTCGTAATTTTATGCTTCTATTCCAATTCTAACAACCGGCGACTCTGATTTTTAGAAAAAAATGGAAATTCCATGCTAAGTTTGAAAGATTTCAGAACATTCAAGGACTGGAAACAAATAGTTTACAAGAATTGGTGAATTTGTATTTTTTTTTAAATTTTATTTTTATGATTTAATCTTGTGTCTTCGAATGTTAGGGTAATTGCAACAGAAGCTCGGCTCAGGCAATTGCCTGTCTTCTATGATCAAAGGCATGACAGATTATTCAATTTCAACTGGAAAAAAGACCTGCCAATCTGGCAGCCCATTCTGTACATTCTTTCCTGTCCATTCGTCTTTCTGTGATCAAATTCTCTAGAGCGACGACATAATGCAATAAACGAGAAAAAAGGATCTGCTTGAAGAAAGAATTGAAAGAAAGAAATTCAGTCCATGTGGAAAAAATATACCAAAAGAAAAGGCCGTCTACTGTTCGGTCTTTTATATATTTTTCATTTCGAAAGATATTATTAAAAGCTCGAAATGAGAGGAAGAACTCTGAAGCAGCATCCAGAGCGGTCACCATTGAAGATGGGGAAATTTTTTCTTCTACCACTTTATCAAATTAGCCGGCTTGTATAAATCTTAGCGATTTTTTCCATAAATATTTGGGCTCCTCCTCCGATCCTTAGGCCCGAAGCGAAATGTTTGACGACGAGACCGGATTACCGAATTGGAAAAAGGAACGATCAAATTTAAAACGGGAAATAATAAAGAATGAAAAAATATCTTCCGTCGGATGATCTGATTGTTCGGGAGCTATTTCGAAGTAACAACAAAGATATATTTTTAAGTCGTTTCTTAAAAAACCTTTTTTACTTCCTTGTACGAAGTAAAAAGGAAGTATTGTAATCGCGAAAAGTTTCAGGCAGCATATTTCAAAGAAAATATCCATTTTGACCGCTTTCGAATGCAATTTAACGATGTTTTTGCGTGATATCTGTACGTAAGGACAGAATAAAATACTCTCTTCCTTCAAAAAAATTATAAAACTGCTTTAAAATTAATTCTGAAGAGAACTTTTCGTGGCGTCTGTACGAACGTATGTACGTACGTGCGTACATTCGTATCTCGCATAACTCAAAAACGAGTAGCTTCAGAATATTGAAATTTTGTATATAGGACTGCTATAACATGTAGATGTGCACCTCGTATTTTGGTTGCAATCGGCCGCACCAAACGTATATAAATATATTTATATAAATATCCACTCTGTTACTCGGCTCAGTGATCTCAGTTTCTTTACTCTTATGTTTGTAAATTGTACATTTTTTGCTTTAGAGATGATTGAATTATGTTGTCCATTGTTACAATTGTTTTCCATTTTTCTTTGGATAAGTGTTTCTCATATAGAATTCTGCAGCGTGTCCTGCGTTGAGCGATATGCTTATGGAAGAAGACGATGCACGTTGCGTTTTTTCGCTTTCTTAAGATTTAAATCAACGTTTATCATTTTGTTTACAGTGGACACCGAGCATTTTAATGATTTTGCAACTGTTCTTTGACTAGGAGGAATTTCTTTTAACATTAAACAACGTACCTTTGCGATAGTCGAAGATGTCCGTTTTTTCCTTGGATACTTGTTTGGAATTTTTGTCCCACTTGAGGCTCCAATTTGACGTTTTTTTTTCCCTTTCTTGATGATATTACCTATCGACGCTTTAGATATCACAAAACCATGACTCTCACATCGTTTTTGGATAACGGAGTATGCATATTTCTCTTCGGAAAGAGCGTAAATGTAGCCTTCGAACCACTGCTTTGCTAAATTCGCCATTTTGAATAAAAACAAAGCTTTCAAGCCGCAGACGATAATTTTGACTTTTAAAAACATAGTACAATTGCAATTACTTCTTTTGCAGCAAACGAGTTTTTGTTACCGCTTACCAAAATCGTCTAAAAAATGTGCGAACAGCCTTTGTATTAGAATTTTACGAACTGATGTCTCCGATTTTAGATCACTATTCTTCAGTATTTTGCAGTTTATTTCGAATTCTTTATTCGAGGCAAAAAATGTTTAAAAATGCAACAAATAGCCAAAACTTTTTTAAGTTCGTATTTTCCCTACTACTAGCGGGAAACAGCACCATCATAAACCTTAAAATGTATGCGGGATCGATATGAAGCCTCGCTTCTTCTTTATAAGCATAACAAGAAGGTACTCTGTGTTTGAATTCCATTACTGAGAAAACTAAAGTTTCCTTGACACGAAAAATTTCTTTGCTTGTTGAATTTTAAGATAATTTTCCATAAACAATGACGGAGTTATGTGGGAAAAAAATAGGAAATTACATTAATGTACTTGCCCTCTAGTATGTATGTTTGGAATATTAAATTATAATGGAAAATGTGTGTTTTGTGTGTAATTGCATTTTAAATTATTATTCTACAATGTGTAATGAAGTTCAGGGATCAGAGCATAAATCTCTACATATAATAAAAGAAAAGTCTAAAAATGTGTTCTATGTGTGTGGTGTGTCTTTTGTTCGTGTTGCGCGTACGCTAATAGACCCAGGGTTACGAAATGTGGTACATATGTGCATCTAGACAAGAGCCAGTACACCTAGAAGCGATTTTTTCAAAATTCGAATCAGATTTTTTTTTTATTAATATTTTATCTTTTCTGATGACATCGCATCATTTTGAATAGTTTCATTCTTTTAGAAATGTGGTTTTGGCAACAGTTTTTCATTCAATGCTTTGTATACTGGACTGCTTACTGTTGAAAATATGAGATAAAATGCTGCTTATTTACTTTTGATTTTTAGACACGCAACACGCGCATCGCAATCTTCTTATTCTGACGCGCATGTGTCTCGCGAGGCACAACAGAAGGAATTTCCTTTTTTTCCCTCTCTCCCTTTATTAGCTAATGGCAAAGAGGTTTGTATATTTTGAATTATGTCAAAGCACAATTTTGATTGGTTATTGCTTTCTGATAAGAGTTTCATTCTTTTAGAAATATGATTTTGGCAACAGTTTTCCATTCATTGCTTTGAATACTGGTGGTGTGGTGGTGTATTTAATTATGGCAAAGCACACTAGGGCTATCTGCCGAAGGGTGGGATGCCTTCGTGGAGGACTTTCTAAGGGTGTGTGTTTATGGCAAAGCCTCGAGGGCTATCTGCCTAAGAGGAGGGATGCCTTCGTGGAGGACTTTCTAAGGGAAACTGGCTTGTATATACGTTACACATGGGGAAAACCACGAAAACACCCATGCAGCCAGCCCGTTCGCGGGATTCGAACCTCGGACCGAACTACCAGTGTTCAGCTCGGCCGCTGGTGGGCCCGCTTACTGGAATGCCGAATACTGGAATGCTGATTGTTTGCTATTGAAAATATGAGATTTATTGCTTATTTCATTGTAATTTTTTATATTATGTTTTAATTATATATAATTTTAATTCTATAAAAATTTTCGCATGATTTTTTTTAGGAAACAAAGTTCTTAACTTCCTTTATACCATTTGAATTCTTAAGATTTTGCAACGGGAAGTTGGTTAATTTATTCATTAGGATAATTAATATTTGTGTTAAGGGATATTGCTTATTTCATTGTAATTGTTTTATACATAAAACATTTTTATTGAAATTTCTGGTTTTTCTTTTTTTTTTTTTTTTTTTTCTTCTTTTTTTTTTATTTTATTTATTTATTTATTTTTGTCCTGCAGAGTAAAATTCTGTGCAGTTTTTAAATTTAATGTTTGATGTTCCCTTTAGGCATTTTCTGATATATTAAAAGCCAGACGAACCGCGTAGCGGCTAGTTCACTATAAAAGACTAAGCTTAAGAAACGACTGGTATCGGAAATGTTAAGGTTATAAGTGTGGGAGAAGCATTTATGCATAGGAATGCGGTGTGGTGAAACGATAAAATAATTTTGGGAACTATAACCCCTTATTTTAGGTGGTAGAGGACTAAGTTTAGGTCTAACCATCTCTTTAATTGCGCGTATAGCCCTTTTGGTCCTAATAAATTTTCGTCTTTACAACTATACAGAAATTGGACTAAATTTCCGTAAAAAGAGAAGAGCACCTTCTAAGGGAGCTATTTATTTGCTAAAGGTGCAACACAAATGTTGTTTACGAGTTGTAAAGAGCTGCAAAATTAGTCCTGTTGTGACTATAATCTCCAATTTGCTAAAGTCTTTCTTTTGGGACTTAAATGCAGCAGAAAATCTGATGCGGCCATTTCTCTAAGATGATCGCTTCTCAAAGTGATCGATGTTTCTTAGAACATAAATATCTATATTAATTATCGCGTCTCTAAAGAGACTACCTTCACAGATGCCAAAAATTGTATAAAATCATAAGTCGCCATCATAGGGAGATAAATTGCATATGATATGTAAATTAAAGACACAAAGTTCTCTAGTTCTAAGAATCGAATAATGAAAAACAGCAGAAAAACATAAGAATTCGACAAATAATATTTCGAACTTTCCTTTCTGCAATAATAATACTCAGTATTGCCATTTAATAAAATAAAATTTTATAGTTAAAGGTACTAATAACTGTCATCAAGAACTGGTGTAGCTTGCGTAAATTTAGGCAGATTGCGCCAATTCTTGTTGCCAGTTATTAGTATCTTTACATTTGTTCTTCAACGTGTTCTTTTTTTTTATAAAACTGATAATTTTTTAGCAAAATTGGAGATAAAATTTATATTAAAAAAAACTTGTTTAATTTATATAGTTCTAGTTACTTGCTTTAAAAAAAGATTTTTTGAAATATCATGTTAGCTTTGTCGTGTGTGATAATAAATAAAATTACTGGCTGCCCATATACAAATTGTATTATGACATCAACAAAATTTAAAATAAATATATAAATAGTTTAGAAATGACGTATAAAAATCATTATGCTCAATTACCTTTAATTTTCCCTTAACAGCTTTTATTTATAAGGTATTGTCTCCCTTCTTTCTGCATACCTTCGTGGTGTAACGGTAGCACACTTGGCGGGCTGTATTACTATCGTTATCTATTTTTTTCATGCTGTCTTGTGTGCAATAGTATGAGAATTAGAGAATATCTGGCATTAAAAATGTCTTTTGTTTATTATTATGATTGTTTAAGTTTTAGCAGAACTGCTAATCGTCACAAATTGCCAAACCTGTGCTTATAAATAAAAACGACATTATAGTAACGCTTGAACAACAAATTTGCTATTAATAATCCTTATTTATCCTATTATATTTACATAAATTATTATAAATTAATAATCCTATTAAATTTCATAAATTTAATATTAATAATATCGAACGTTTAAAAAAGAATGACATGATTTCAAATAATTATAATTAAGAATAAAAATATGTTACAGTTACAAAAATAACTGATAATTATTAAGCATCTTAAATTTTGCTCACTGTAATTATAAATTCTCATTGTGGCTTAGACCTGTTGTGTTGACAGCATAAACACAGTTGCTGAATTCGTCCCAAAGGCCTTCGAAAGTGTCCTCTTCCTCAGAAATATTGGCAACTGCAGTTATGTTTTTAAACTCAAGTAGTTTTTAAACTCAAGTTAAGTTTTCAAACTCATGGTGAGACAAGCACGCTTTCTCATATAAAACAAAAACAGAATTCTCCCAAACAATTTCACAAACAGAACGTAGGCAGTGTAATGTTTGGAGATCTTGGGAACTAAAAAAATAGCGATAAGCTTTTGGTTCCCGGATATCTATTTAACGTGCGATAGTGTTCCATTTAGAAACTGACAGAGTTTGAACTCTAGACGACGGCCATTCAAATAATAAGAATTCCATTTATTAACAATGCGTGGTTGCACATATATAAGATCTAGAAATCAGGTTTTTAAACATCCTGTACAGTGAACCATCTCTAAAAAGACCATTCGCGGTACTAAAAGATTTTGCTCGAATTTAAAAATATTGGAAAAAAAAAATCTGAAATGTTTCAGATTTTAAATTACATCCAAAGGGGCGTTTTTTAACATTTTGTGTGTTACCTTTCTTTATTAAATATCATGTTCCTCGCACTTAAACCATAAGATCCAGTGCAACAGCAATATCGCAAAATAGTTTTAAAACGAGCATATCTTTAGAATTTCCGATACAGAGACTCACGCGCTGGAGATAAAAATGTTTTTTCTGCACAACGTTGCCATTGCTCGCTTTGAAATCCTTGAGTTTGTTAATCAAAAATTCGTCAAAGTTTTAAAAAATAGGAAATCGATCATAAAACAAATTTCAAATTTCAAATTTGGTCTTCCACATGCTCATATTCGTTGGAGGATTACGTTATTCAAAATTCGATGACTCTATGTACCGTTGTTTTATCACAATACGAGAAATATACATACATTTATGCAGATTTTTCATTATTTAATTTCTTCAAATATAATGCAGGACTCTAACACTTTGTGGCAACAGTTTGAAAAGCGAACCCACATTTATGAGTCCGACGCAAAATGCCAAAACGAAACTAATAGTCCTTCGGGATTCAAATCCCTTTGGACTAAAAAAAGAGAAATTTTTTTAAGAGTTTCGTGTATGAATGAAACAAGATGTATTGTTGGATGCTGCGACAGAATTAAAGAAGATACATCGAAAAGAGATTTCATCGAATGTGCACATTTAGTTCTAGGATACTTCATGGTAAAGAGACAGCTAAGGTCTCATTCATTCCTTGGATTGTCGACGAATCGTCAGAATCCTGGGGGATCTTGCGGATCGCCTGTGTGGTCCGTTTACTCGCCGGCGATTTGTCTTCTATGGAGCAGCCGCGCGTGACAAATTAAAACCGCGCCCACCTGGGTCTCGTGTTTTATCATCCGTCAAAGAGCGATTATGGTCGCGAATGTCGTTGCTCCGGATAGGACCGTTCCAGGGCGAAGCGATTTTCTGAAAACCTATCCACTCACTTCCATTTTAGTATTAGTTTAATAACCTGTCATTCGCCAATCTAGAACAGATTTTCTTACTCGGAAAGAATAGGTTTTCTCTTACAGAGGAATGATACTTCCCAGATATCAACGTGACAATAATATAAGTGCACTAATACTGGAGATCCTAATACTAATGTATAAAATTGGAAGCCTGTCTGGATCTTTCTTATTTCGTAGGAAGTTAAAGACATTCTAACAGTATTTGCTAGTAATTTAGTAATCAGCACATCTTAGCTAGACTTTAGAAGGGCTCGAGTTCAGTTCCTAGGGTGTGCATGATTAATTTTTCAGCATTACTGCTCACAAAAGTATCTAATCATTGTACGGTCACGCTTGAATTCGAATGTGCTGGACGGTCATAATCTTAGTCTGACCGACTCGTATATTTCTCTCCTAGTCTCCCTTTAAATGCCGGGAGGGAGACTAAGGAATTAAGAACATTTCTAATGTGTGTAACCTCCCAGCGTAATGATCAACACATCCAACTTGCAATTACGAATACCTAATTACTACTAATTCAGAAGTCAAACAACAAAAATCAGCGTTAATTCACAAAATTTTCACAGGACTAGTTTCGATGGTTTTACCGAACCACCATCCTCAGCTGCAAAACCGCAAATGAACAAGATAGGAAATAATGATTAGATAATATAAGAAAGCCTGGACAAGAATAAGCAAGTGGCGCCATCTGTTGGTGAAACCAGAACTAAAACATAATTTCTTTAAAGGCCGAAGGCAAAGATGGATTGGAATTAGGATCGTTAACTAGAACAGAAAGATTTTTTTGAATGTGAAATGCCTCTAGAAAATCCAGTTCTCCAATGGAAGATGTTTTTTGAGTAATTTTGGCAGCAGAAAAATTGAAACTGTGATTTTCGGACCAACAATGTTGAGCAACAGAAGACTTCTGTGTTTCGTTTTTTTTAACATATGCCTCATGTTCCTTGACGCGAAATTTTAAGGCTCTCTTAGATTGGCCAATGTAAATTAAACCACACTGGCAAGGAATCCTATAAATACCCCAGGAATTCATATCCGGAATGGAGTCCTTGAGTATGGAACTCGAAATTTTATTGATGGAAGAATAAACAACCCGAACGATTATTACTTGTAAAAAAATCTAAGGAGTCTAGTATTTAACCAAGTTTATAGAACGTTCGCTGCATCACTCTGATGTTAGTAAAAAGTTCGAATTGTGCTACAGGTACAGTCCATTGCGCCACAGGCATGTGGCAAAAGTAACGGTCTTTCTTTTTGGCGTGTGGGGCCTGATGCCGGCCTTCTTGAGACACTGTCTTTCGGTGAACATTTCTGACAACACGTATGCATACTGGATACATCCCTGCCAATTTCTGCAATATCGCGAAAAGAAAATTTACATTCTCATAGTCCTATTACACCGCTTCGTTCAAACTCAATAAGCTATCTTCTTAAAGGCATTAAGGCTTAATAAATTCTTTTCTTAAAGGCATTTTCAAAATTGTTCCCAAGATTCAAATCTCGCTCTCACAACTCCAAATTTGAAAGGTAAATAAAGCATACAAAGATTAAATCGCGTATTAAATGAAAAAGTGGTTCGCATGTTCACAGTGCCCTATTGTTAAATTTAATGGTGCCACTAGCGGCACACTTATTCGCCTAGCGCGAAATTTGAATAGACGTCATCTTTCAGATAGTAAATACGCCTTCCAAATTTCGTTTATCTAGCACAATTCCTTCTTAGTGTAGAAATTTCATTTTCCATTTCATTCATTTCATCACTGGAAACTACTGATCACTTTTGGACTGATCTAAATTTCAAGGCCTCATGAGCACTAACAATTTGTCTTTAGGAATTTTATGTATGTTTAATATTCCACGCATGCGCGTCTGATATTTTTCATAATAAAACGTGCGGAGGGTCCTGACTCCTTATTTCATTTAAGCACTAAATAAAACGATTATAGCAAAACCTCGAGGGCTGTCTGCCTAAGAGGAGGGAGTCCTCGGTAGTATAGTGGTGAGTATCCCCGCCTGTCACGCGGGAGACCGGGGTTCGATTCCCCCCGGGGAGAATGCATGATCATTTTTCTGGATAGGGGAGGGCGTGGGACATATGCCTGTTTACCTCTGTTAGACGGCATGCGTCCCCGTCCTCCGTCACCTGTCACCTGCCTAAGAGGAGGGATGCCTTCGTGGAGGACTTTCTAAGGGAAACTGGCTCTTATACACGTTACACATGGGGAAAACCACGAAAACACCCATGCAGCCAGCCCGTTCGCGGGATTCGAACCTCGAACCGAACTACCAGTGTTCAGCGATTTCACCGCTCGGCCGCTGGTGGGCCATCTCCACGTTGAAGAAACACAATCGTTTATTAACATAAATCTGTATGATCAATAATTTAGCTCTAACCTTTTTTTAATGGCTTGGCATACATCTAAAATCGAAAATTCTGCATCGAAACACCGTTGATTTTAACTTGCTGATTATCTCTGATGCCAACATAGCGAATCATTTTGTATTACACTTTGCTTTCATTACCGCATGATTATTCAACACACAGGAGCTTCAGAAATAACACACCCAGCGATGTTTAGAACATTGTTTTAATATTAGTAATTGAACACTAGAAAAGCATGGCAGCCTTTTGTATTGACATTACGTTTGGCGGATCACAAACTTAAGCCAGCTGCGCTGCGAAGTGTTGGTGTGTTAAATGGAGAAAAGGAAATTTCTTCTTACATGCAGAAACAAATCTGTAAATCAGGGATGTCAAACTCATAAATATACTTGGGCCAAACAAACAAGATTTAACTTTAGGCGGGCCGGTTTCTCGGCTTTTATAAGCTTTATAATTAATTTCTCGAATATACTGGAAACATCTATAAATATCTGGATTTTTGTGGATGGCAACAGCAATTACGAGATATTTATTTATTAGGTATTAAATGCACGCGCTGTTCTAATTTTTAACCTTCCAACGCAGCTGTCTTTTCAAAAATCGTCTGCGTTGCTAAGGCAACATGAAGCAAATCTAATTACAATTCTAAATAAAAAAAACTAAATAAATAAATAACTATGAAATCCGTAACAATATGAATTAAGTAATAATTAATAATAAAGCAAAATATCATACAAAACTCTGATTGGAAAACTGAGACCATGAGTTCGGCCACATTCGGCTATCGGGGGATGTGTACAAGTTCTGAGTGCACGTGTTCCCCAAAAGCCGAAGGTAGCTGAACGCAAGCTACTCACACGCATTTGTAATTTAAGTAGTTTGTGTGTCAGCTCGCTGTGAGTAATCTAACAACACTGAATAAATTATCGTTAATTACTTAGCAGTAAACATTTCATTTTTTTCTTCGTCGATATGTTATTTTATTATTATATATTATTATTTGCCGATATGTTGGCCGGGCCGCAAAAATATTTGTTGTGGGCCACATGCGGCCCGCGAGTTTGACATTCTTGCTGTAAATGATACTCACAGACCATAAAGTTAAAGTTAGCGCTGTTTGATTCAGGATAGCTGGTTTCTTATTCAGATAAGCCCAGGGTGAAAGCCAAAGGTCCTATCAGGCGGCAAAATTTTTTGAATTTAGAGAGGCACCGAGCAATAAAATTAAGAGATTGCAAAATCTTTAGAATTCAGGGAAGGTACTGAGACGCAAAAATCTAGTGACGGCAAAAATTTTAGAATTTAAGGAGGGGCCTGGCACAATCATTTAGGACCCACACTCACCGAGCAGGAAAATGTGTAGCGCCGGTCTTTAAGTATATGCGGGAATAACCCGCACAAAGCTTATCTGAGTCCTGAATTTAGAGTAGTCCTGAAGTATGACAAATAAATAACTACAGTAAAACTGCAATTACCCGAATCAACTGGGACCAGATCCTATTTTGGTAATCAAAAATTCACATAATTGGATTTTTTCCGAAGAAAGGGTCTACGTACATTTTAATTAATTACTATATGTTGAAAATGAGAGAAAAAATTACTTTTAAAGAAAAGAGGTTTTAACTAATTAAAATGAAAAAGCAACAATTTTGCTTATTTGTTATATAGGGTTTATATTTATTTTAACTAACATTTATTTTAAGTTTAAACTATCTTTCCTGTCATTCCTTACTTTCCCCTGGAATTGCCAATGCCAGAGTATGTAAATTTTAGTAGAACGCGCAAAGTATTCAAAATTGTCATCGGAAGTATTCTGAGTTAAATAGAAGGGAAGCGAGTTCGAAAGTGTGCTTTCTTGCTTCACGAGCGTAGAGGTGGCTAGTTAGAAATTGAAGAACCACGCGTTTCAGCCTGTGTGCTTGCCTCGGTAGATAGTTAAATGTTTCAACGTAATATTCAGAAGTTTGCTGAATTATCAGCAGTATCTTAGAACGCGGTTAGGTTAGTTACGTTTAGAGAGCCTCGTAGGTAGTCATTTGTTATTATTCATTTTTAGTTTTTTATTTTTATTTTACCGCCGAGTCTGCGTAGTTTGTGAGCGTCAAGAGCACGCATCTGTAATTTCTAAAGTTGAATAAAAAGGGATTTAAACCCTTCTCAAGACTTTGTATACTTTCCAGTTCATAGCAGTCACCACTATTGTTGCGTGCAGGTTGGAAGCGCGCAACATTACAGTTATAT
This sequence comes from Stegodyphus dumicola, assembly GCF_044657685.1. NCBI lineage: Eukaryota > Metazoa > Arthropoda > Arachnida > Araneae > Eresidae > Stegodyphus > Stegodyphus dumicola. Next base: position 34,560,781 of record NC_140772.1, read on the forward strand.
AGCGTACTATACAGTACTTACCAGTGCTGAAAGTCATTGCTTGCTGAACATCTTGGTCAAAGTAAGCTCTTTGACGGACACCCTGCTTACACTTAAAATTTCTTAGGAAGCCTTTATTTGCTTTAAAGGATGAACAACCAAGGTTCTGACCTTGAGCTTAGCTTTTTCATAAAGAACCCGAAATTGGGTTTCCCATAGAATTGTGTTGCGCTGGGTCAAAGCCCATGTTCGGTATACCGGAAATGAGAGGGCCGACATTCTGGCCAAGGAGGCTGTTACTAAAGTGAACATACTACCATTTATGAAAATATCTGGCTCCAAACGAGTAGCTTTAACTCTCATGAAAGAATATTTTAATAATGAGTCTAAAGAATTTTGGGAAAACTCTGATAGGAAGAAACACCTACTCATAGATATTAATATTTCAAATAAAATGTTTATTTACAATAATATAAATATGAATTAATTGATTACGGGAGATGGGAGGTTCCATATTACTTGAATAGCTTTAATATACAAGACAATGAATTATGTTTGAATTATGGTGTTCCAGGAAATGCCAGACACTTCGTGGTGGACCGTCCGCTAATAGATACTATTAGAAAAAGTTTTAATAATGTATCATTTGATATTAAGAATTTGAATTTTAAACATTTTAAGCATTTTTCAAGAATTCTAATGCGCTTTGTTAATAATAATGGGCAAGTTGTTGGCATTTTGGTTTGAGGGATTTACTTTGGTGGGCATTATTGGTGGTGCAGTAAGTTTTAGGAGTTTTAATTTAAATTTTTAATTACACTTGGGATTTAAAGAGTTTTAATTCTTAGTGTTTATGTGTGGTGCCCTGTTAATTCCAATGTGTTGTTTGTTTGGTAGTATTTTGTGTTTGTGTTGTCCTTATATATGTACCTTTCCTTATTTTTGTTTTCTTATACTAACATATATTTTTCTTGGTTACTTATTTTTGGTTTTATGGGTGCCCCTTTAAGATCATAAAATCACTTCGTGATCAGGTGGGTGGGGAGCACTCCAGCAATTTTAATCTCCCATAGAATGTTGCTGCAAGAAACACTTGAAAACGATACCTTCTAAATTTTCATTTGTTGCTGCATTGATTTTCTTGAAGAACTTCCATCTTGTTTCCAAGCAGTGACACGAAGTTTAAAAGTGTAGGTTTGCTCCTTTTGATGTTTGAAATCGTTGATTGTGTCCAATACTACGTTTCCGTCTTAATTTTTTTCTTAAATTCTGAAAGCGAATCGGTTAATCAGCGACTCAAATAGTCAGAGTTTGAATAATTGGAGTTGTACTGTAATATAATTCTAGCCTAACTTCCTCAGTGCACAACAGAAGCAAGACAAAATATAGCGGATCAATATATCTTTAGTCGCCAATCTGATGATATATCGCCAACAGCGTATACGGTTTGGTTTAGTTTATTTGATTGTGGCAAAACACACGAGGGCTAACTTCCTAAGGGAGGGATGCCTGGAGGACCCTTTAATGGAAACTACCTTGTGCCTGCGTTAAAACATGGAAAAACTACGGAAACGCTCACGCAGGCCTGAATTTTTCATTTGCCTGAATTCGAACCCAGGAAAACATACCAGAGTTCAGCGACTTTACCGTTCGGCCGGCTGGTGGGGTCTCTATAGTGGACGCTTTTAAGGTTTTCGGATATGGCAAATAAAATGCTAAATTTTAAGCATATCCAGGATTAATATTTAAGTGAAAGAAAAGACATATAGCCGCCCTTTCTTATATCCTGTTTGTAAATGTTCCAAAAGCTCAATTAATTTGATAGAAATCAGTATTTTTTCTCTTTTTACTTCCTTGTACGAAGTAGAAAGGAAGTATTGTAATCGCGAAAAGTTTCAGGCAGCATATTTCAACGGAAATATCCATTTTGACCGCTGAATGCAATTTAACGATGTTTTTGGGTAATATCTGTACTTAAGGACAGAATTAAAGACTCGTTTCCTCCAAAAAAATTATAAAACTGCTTTAAAATGAATTCTGAAGAGGATTTTCGTGGCGTCTGTATGAACGTATGTACGTACGTACGTAAGTATCTCGCGTAACTCAAAAACGAGTAGCCTCAGAACGTTGAAATTTTGTATATAGGACTGCTATAACATGTAGATGTGCACCTCGTATTTTGGTTGCAATCGGCCGCACCAAACGTATATAAATATATTTATATATATATCCACTCTGTTACCCGGCTCAGTGATCTCAGTTTCTTTACTCTTACATGTTTGTAAATTGTACATTTTTTGCTTTAAAAATGATTGAATTATGTTGTTTTTCTCTTCCGATTAAGGATTTTATACCTTTAGTAAATATATGTGCAATATATTTAGAATTATCAGCAATTTTAAAGTTGTTTAAGTGCAGTTAAGTTTTAAATAACATGGCGGACATATTTGTTTACATTTGAAACAGCAGAATTGTAGATTTGTTGCCAATCTAGAGAGACTAAGCTTTGCAACACAAAAACAGCGCCTTCATTTATTATTGCGAATTAAATCATGCTTAAATCTTTCTGGAATTTTTTCGAGGAAATAAGTGTTTAAGATTTACTTCGTAATTTTTAATACAGATATTTTGAGTTTTTATGTATTTTTGCCTTGTCGCGAAGTGAAAACTGAATTAATTAAATGAGAAATACTAAATCGTCTGTGAAAAACTGTTTTTTTTCTGCTTTGTTTGCTTAATTTCTTTTATGCATCGTTCTAGCTTTATTATAGTATTTGAATAGAACATGTGGCAACGATTAGATAATTCTTTAAATGATATACATTTTGTGCATTATGAGTTATAATATGAACGAAATATAATACTGTTAAGTGAATCTAGCGCCAGACTGTCGCTACAGTAAACAAATACTAGAGTGAATTTTAAAGAATGCATTTATTCTATTGTGGTTTATGCGCTGTCGGCGAAGTAGATTTAATTCAATCCAATCAATTTAAATGAAATTCAAGAAAAAACTGCGTATAATTTAATAGTCCGTACAAGGAAGTCATGTGGTGTACACATCAGATTTTTTATTGATGTCATAGCTTAATTGCTTGAATTTTTCATTATCAGGAAATTTCATTTTACTGTTAATAGTAACAAAATTTTTTTGTCAAATGATCATTTTAATATGCAGTTGCATAGGAACACAAAGTAAAAAACTTCCATTCACCATCTTTAGTAACGTAAAAGCTTTATTCAAGAAAAAGAGATTGAATTTTACATTTTCAAGCATTTTGTTTCGAACTAGTGGCAACACTAGAATCTTCGTCCGAAAGGAATATTTTTCCGCTTTGGAAGAATGAAAAATTACTTTAGAAATCGTATGCAGATTTGTTCTTTCTTTTTCCCTTTACAGGCGCACAATTTTATTCGGAAGTTTGCTCGAACTGCCTCGCCGAACAGAACATTTTTTCTTGTCCCTTCGATATTTACTTTTAAAACGCACTATGTTTCTCGGCGTATTCAAATCCACCTGGATTTGACACAAATGAATAAAAGAATATTTCTTCCTTTATAAATTAAAAGGTACAGCCGCCATGACAGTTTATTATGCTGTGTATTTCATAATGTAGCTTCATTAATTTAAAGTCTTTTATCAATTTGCAATAAAAAAATATGACCTCGATTTGCGGTTAATGTTTTGGTAAGAGCTTTATCCATTTATTTCGTATTTCGTTTTTATAAGCATACTGAAATCGGAATTTAGATTTTTACGCAGGTTTTATTTTGCAAATATTTCACAAGGAAGTTTCATTTTGAATAATGATAAAATACGTAGTGGTGATCCTGAGTTTTGAAAATTGGTAGAATTTATAGCTCTTTCATTTATTTCTCATCTTCATGAGAATCCAAGATGGGTAATGCATTTTCTTTCAGTATTGGTAAAAGAATGATGTAAAAGTAATTTGTCGTGATTCTAAATATAAATCGTCTCCGCTTGAATTAAACTACATTGCGAGTCGTTAATATTTAACTAAAAAAATATTATATCCTGCCGAAAAGTAATGATTTTATTATTGTGGCTAGTAATAAACAGTTCAGTGTCTGTCTATTACTGGCAGGTTTTGTGTAAAAATACAGGGAAATTGTGGCTGCCACCCCTCTTAGACAACCATTAAAAATGTCTCCTGTTTCTGAGAACGTAAAGATCGTTATTTAACGTCATTTTATAAGGAATTGTCGCATTCCCTCGTGTGTGATCTAGTGATATAAGTCGCTAATACGTTTAGCTGGCAAACAGAAGATACGTACTTCGAATCTCGGATAGCACAAAGTAATGGCACCTAACAGAAACTATAGAGGATAAAAAGTGGTCGGCGCCTGATTTGGTCGACGGGGCGTTAAAACTCTCCTCAGTCGCCCTTAGATTGAGGAAAAATATGAAAAAATGATCACATCCTCCCAGCGTTTCCATGTCACAAGTTATATTCTATTCTGTTTTAGGTTTTCTAAATAGGTACATTTTTATGAAATAATTTCCTTATTATTCAGCAACAAATGGGAATATCAGCATCTAGCAGAAATACTACTCACCACAACGAATACGACTACAGCAGTTCTTTCCAGCCGTCGGAAGTTATCAATTTTCCTTTTCACTTCCTTGTACGAAGTAAAAAGGAAGTAATGTAATCGCGAAAAGTTTCAGGCAGCATATTACAACTAAAATATCCATTTTGACCGCTTTCGAATGCAATTTAACGATGTTTTTGCGTGATATCTGTACGTAAGGACAGAACAAAAGACTCTTTTCCTCCAAAAAAATTATAAAACTGCTTTAAAATTCATTCTGAAGAGAATTTTTCGTGGCGTCTGTACGTACGTATGTACGTACGTATAACGAGTAGCCTCAGAACGTTGAAATTTTGTATATAGGACTACTATAACATATAGATGTGCACCTCGTATTTTGGTTGCAATCGGCCGCGCCAAACGTATATAAATATATTTATATATATATATATATATATCGACTCTGTAACCCGGCTCAGTGATCTCAGTTTTTTTACTCTTATATGCTTGTAAATTGTACATTTTTTGCTTTAAAAATGATTGAATTATGCCGTTCTTATCTTCCGGTTAAGGTTTTTATGATTTTAGTAAATCTGTGTGCAATATTTTTAGAATTATCAATAATTTAAAAGTTGTTTAAGTGCCGCTAACCTAATATTTTTTTTTGATGGTGGCCATTGCGTGTTTACATTTGAAACAGCAGAGTAGTGGATTTGTTGCCAATTTAGAGAAACGTAGCTTCCCAACAACAAAGATAACGCCTCATTTATTACTGCGAATTAAATCATGCTTAATCCTTTCTAGAATTTTTTCGAGGAAATAAGTGTTTAAGATTTACTTCGTAATTTTTAATACAGATATTTTGAGTTTTTATGTATTTTTGCCTTGTCGCGAAGTGAAAACTGAATTAATTAAATGAGAAATACTAAATCGTCTGTGAAAAACTGTTTCTTTTCTGCTTTGTTTGCTTAATTTCTTTTATGCATCGTTCTAGCTTTATTATAGTATTTGAATAGAACATGTGGCAACGATTAGATAATTCTTTAAATGATATACATTTTGTGCATTATGAGTTATAATATGAACGAAATATAATACTGTTAAGTGAATCTAGCGCCAGACTGTCGCTACAGTAAACAAATACTAGAGTGAATTTTAAAGAATGCATTTATTCTATTGTGGTTTATGCGCTGTCGGCGAAGTAGATTTAATTCAATCCAATCAATTTAAATGAAATTCAAGAAAAAACTGCGTATAATTTAATAGTCCGTACAATGAAGTCATGTGGTGTACACATCAGATTTTTTCTTAACTTAGACTCTTCCTGTTTAAAATTCATCTCATTTACATATTTCGACCAGTACCTGTTACCTGAAAAATAAAAAATTTTTTAGGATTCATATTTTATCATCAGGTTAAATTGTTGCTATTGTCGCAGTTAGACAAATGTCCATAAAAGAGGAGCACACTGCTTCCATCATCCAAAACTTTTCTGGGGTGGACTAAAATGTGTTTTTCTTTAGATTAAAATCTAAGTTTTTTACCTCAATACCTCAACAGATCCTTTCCTTACATCATTAAATCTTGTTTCCAATTACTGACATTAAAGTTTTAAACCCATACAGGCCACATCGTCAAAGATAAAATTTCAAGTGGCAACTAAATGCCTGTTATTTTCAAATGTTCGGTATTTTTCGAAATATACAAATTTTTAATTTTCAAAGAGAGCTTTTACTGAAACAGAATTTGATTTTATAAAGAAATTTTAAAGATGAATAAATGTATCATTTTATCATGGGAACAGGAGCGCAACTGTTTTTCGGTTTTCTTGCTGAGGTGCTTAGACCAACTCCTGCTATTTTCTAATGTATACTGATTTTGTCTTTAATAAATGCATTTCGTTTTAAAATAACTTTGAACAGCTTTACTTTACTATTTGAAGAAGTACGTGAAATTTCTTAACAGGATGTAAATGCCATGTCATCCCGATCAAACCCGTTGACATACGTAGTACAGTAACAATAAAAGTACTGAAGGAATGGTGATGTATTTATTGCTACAACTGATGGGCATTCTGCAGTTTACATTCCTTCAAATACCATAGGATTTGAGTTTCCCATTCTGAAATTTTGAAATTGAAAGTTTTCCATTTTGAAATCCACAGCTACACGCAGTGATCAGCATCGGAATATAGTGCGACATCAATTAACTTTTAAATCTGATAAAAACACCCATGATCTCAACACAGCCTTAAATCTGGGTAATATGATACCAAGCCCTACGTTCGGCCTTATTGACGTCATCAAAGTCATTACAGCTGAATATCCTCAAATTCCGGAGTTGTTAGTTGAGCGACACAAATGGAAACATACCATACAGTATGTTTCCATTTGTGATGCACTTGATCATATTTTTCTGCAGAATCTGTAAAATGTTGTTCATGATTGAAGGTTTGCCGTATCTCAAACGTTTATACAAAAAGGCACCATTTCCTTTCATGGTGAATATAAACATGAGTTTGCTCATCTCCATCTCCATCCAAGCTATCGAAAGCTTTATGATATTGTAAGCAGTTTCTGTTTGGTTCAAAGCTATTGCTTGGCTTCATCGGTTTCAAGTACTGGTGAAATCCTGAGCTACAGTGTCTCACAAAAGTGATGGGACACTTGTGCTTTACAAAAGGAAACTGTAATAAAATTAATTTAAAAAACATGTAAAATTTTTTGTGGGTGTGTTTCATACTTAAATTTAGTAGATACATTTTCTCAAAATATTGAAATATTAATTTAATAAAAATACAATTGTTCAGAACGGAGCAAAAAATGGCTCACATAAGTGATGGGACACCATTAGATACTACTACGTACTACAATAAAAATATTTTTTGGGGTTTTTATCTTTACTCAAAAGCAATTGGCAATAATTTATAAAATCGTCTGCAGTGTTTCTCTCCAGTTTTTTTGGAAATTTTGTGTTTTTTTAGCTCTGTGCAGCCATGAATGCTAAACGAAAAGAAACTTTGCCTGAAATTCGAAAATTAGTTATTAATTTGCATATTGAACTTGGAAAATCTATTAGAGAAACTGCTGAAACAGTTAACTTGAGTCATTCAACAATTTTCAATATCATTAAACGATATAAAAAGAATCATATGATTCAGGATAAAAGAAGACCTGGCCGACCATCAAAGCTATCCAATGGAATAAAGCGAATTATCATTCGAAATATTAAAAAAAATCCAAGAATGAGTGCCCCTAAAGTTGCTGCTGATTTACAAGCATTATATGGAGTAATTGTTAATCCTGAGACTATTAGAATAGTAATTCGATGTGTTGGATATCACGGTAGAGCAGCCAGGAAAATATTCTTCGTAAGTGAAAAGAATAGAAAACTCAGACTGGCTTTCGCAAAATCCAACATAAATAAGAATTCTGATTACTGGAATGAAGTTATATTTGCTGATGAGAGTAAATTTCATATATTTGGTTCTGACGGTAGAATTTTGGTGTGGAGAAAACCCAGGGAAGAATTTCGCAAACAGAGCTTGGTGCCAACAGTAAAACATGGTGGAGAAGGAGTTATGGTATGGGGGTGCTTGTCGTCCGCTGGAGTTGGTAATCTCGTTTTTATTGACAGTATAATGGATCAATACAAGTATATTGACATTTTAAATCAAAATTTGAAATCTTCAGCACGAAATTTGATCCTTCATAATGATTTTAAATTCTACCAGGACAATGACCCCAAGCACACTGCTTTGAACGTTAGACTCTGGCTGCTGTATAACTGACCTGAAATAATAAAACACCACCACACTCTGCAGACTTAAATCCCATAGAGAATATTTGGCAAGAATTGGAATCAAGAATTCACAAACACACCATTTCTTCAAAACAATAATTAAAATCGGTGCTTCAAGAAGAATGGGGTAAAATCACTCCAGAAATCACAAAAAATTAGTGGAATCCATCCCAAGAAGATTAAATCATGTTTTAAAAGGAAAAGGAAATCCAACAAAGTATTAAAACCTTTTAAAAAGTAAACTTTTTGGATAAATATTTGATGGAAAAGTAAGTGTTCCATCACTTATGTGAGCCATTTTTTGCTTCGTTCTAAGCAATTGTATTTTTATTAAATTAATATTTTAATATTTTGAGAAAATGTATGTTATGTAATAATTGTTCCTAAATTTAAATATGAAACACACCCACAAAAAATTTTTACATGTTTTTTTAAATTTATTTTACTACAGTTTCCTTTTGTAAAGCACAAGTGTCCCACCACTTTTGTGAGACACTGTATGTCTGTTCAAAGGCCACTGTATGTTCCGTATAGTTTCTTTACTGCTTATAGGCTGGAAAATTTCTTTTGCAGTATCCACACCTACAACCGTTTCGGGCTCAGTTCGTGTGAGATCTGTTCTGCCACTTTCCTTTCATAAATGCAGTTTTTTTTTTTTTTTTTTTTTTTTTGTGTGTGTGTGTGTGTGTGTGTGTCATTACAATACAGTAGCAAGTGGATTTGCGGATTCTATTAGAAACTAACAAAGATATCATGGACCATGACCTTCGGTCATTATTCTTTTACTCTTCAATTTTGTTTTCAGTTTAAGATCCATTATTATGTTACATTTTAATCTTGTTCTCAGTTTAAAGTCCATTATTTATTTTTGGATGAATATTTGATGGAAAGTCATATTCAGTCATATTCATATAATAGTCATATTCGCAGCACTCAGTACACTGTAAGCTGATTTGGCTCAAGAGTGATTACTTTGTGTTGTTGTAATTATTAATCTTTCTGATCTGAGCACAAGCCAGATCACGTCCACGAATTTTATAATGGCAAAGAGGCAAGGAGTAATGTTTGTTGTTGGCCAAAGCCTCGGTCACAGTACTGTGAGGTCATAGTAGTGCTTAATGTCGCAGTACGAGTTTGCCCATCTCCATCCGATTTTCGTTGCAGAACACTGTGGAGGGATGGATTCAAGGATTTCCTAACACCAGCCTTTGGATAGGTCTTTCAGATTGACGGTATTTTAAGAATTCCCGTGCCACAAGAATATTTATAAACACCTCTGTTGTCCCTGAAATTCGAACCCAAACCCAACGATATGGCAGCTGGAACTGGCTAACCAACATACTGAATCATGGCGGTCTTTAAATTGTGTGATAGGGTCCATCTACGTCACTTCCGTGTTGTCTTCCGTGGTTCCAGGGTCCGAATGATATGACACCAAGTATGTTTCCTGTTAATTAATAGCTAAAAGATTAACTAACCAGAAATCAGACACTTCTTGTGCTCAAGTGTAGTTCGGCGATAGCATAGTTTGGCAAATTTTGGAGATTGATTTGGAAGGATTTAGAGAACTGATGTTCCATGATGCCATTTATTTATGATCTGCGAAACGCCGGCCATTTTCAGAAGTAGTCTTATACGGAAGATAATCACATGAGAGATTTCGTTATATTGTTAAAAATAAAAAAATCTGATGTATACACCACATGACTTCCTTTACGGAATATTAAATTATACGCGTTTATTCTTGCATTTCGTTTAAACTTATTGGATTTAATTAAATCTACTTCGCCGACAGCGCATAAACCACAATAGAATAAATGCATTCTTTAAAATTCACTCTGTTTGTTTACCATAGTGACACTGTGGCGCTAGGTTCACTTAAGAGTATTATATTTCCTTCATATTAAAACTCAGAATGCACAAAATTTGTATCATTTAAAGAATTATCTAATCGTTGCCACATGTTCTATTCAAATACTGTAATAAAGCTAGAAAAATGTATAAAAGAAATTAAGGAAACAAAACAAAAAAGAAACAGTATTTCACAGATGATTGAGTATTTCTCATTCAATTAAATCAGGTCTCACTTCGCGACAAGGCAAAAATACATAAAAACTCAAAATATCTGTATTAAAAATTACTTATTATTAAAAATTAAATTATTAAAAATTAAGTAAATCTTAAACACTTATTTCCTAGAAAAAATTCCAGAAAGGATTAACCATGATTTAAATCGCAATAATAAATAAAGGCGTTTATCTTTGTTGTTGCGAAGCTAGTTTCGCTAGGTTGGCAACAAATTCACTACTCTGCTGTTTCAAATGTAAACAAGCAATGGCCGCCATCAAAAAAATTATTAGGCTTAGCGGCACTTAAACAACTTTTAAATTGTTAATAATTCTAAAAATATTGCATACAGATTTACTAAAGGCATAAAAACCTTAACCGGAAGATAAGAACAACATAAGCCAACCATTTTTAAAGCAAAAAATGTACAATTTACAAACATATAAGAGTAAAGAAACTGAGATCACTGAGCCGGGTAACAGAGTGGATATATTTATAAATATATTTATATACCTTTGACGCGGCCGATTTGAACCAAAATACGAGGTGCACATCTACATGTTATAGTAGTCCTATATACAAAATTTCAACGTTCTGAAGCTACTCGTTTTTGAGTTATGCGAGATACGTACGTACGTACGTTCGTACAAACGCCACGTAAAATTCTGTTCAGAATTCATTTTAAAGCAGTTTTTTAATTTTTTTTGGAGGAAACGAGTCTTTTATTCTGTCATTACGTACAGATATCACGCAAAAACATCGTTAAATTGCATTCGATAGCGGACAAAACGGATATTTTCGTTGAAATATGCTGCGTGAAACTTTTCGCGATTACAATACTTCCTTTTTACTTCGCACAAGGAAGTAAAAAGGTATAAGTCATTAATCAGTTCGTTTATCTCTCAGTTTATTAAGAGCTGCGCTTTTAGAAAATAAACTGAAGACTTTATGCCATATGAAAACTTTGGAAAATGACTATTAACTGGGTGACATGGAATACAAATGTAATTTCTTACGTCTCGCTTGATGAAAGATAAATTAAAGATCTTAGGTAGCGTGTTGGGTGACGTAAACGTCTTGTAGCTGAACGTAATATAACGTAACGGCCCAAAATATTGGAAAGACTGCACTACGATTCTTTGTAGCATAGAAACCTTCTACCGAGTTCCCGGTTTTAGGATAGGAAGAAGAACTCATTCAAAATCGCCGTCTTTTCACCACTGCGTTATTTTAGGAATGATTTCAATGTAAAAGTCGGAACATTTCGCATTCTATAAACTCCGCCAAGTGGTCTTTCATAAGACCATTTCTCTAACATTGTTTGTTCCCTTGGTTCTAATTATCAGCCGAATTGTCGTTACAGTTACCATTCTTTTTGACTCTTCCTCGTAACAGAACTTCTAGAATTGTTTTCTTTATTTATAACTTCAGAGCTGCACTAGTTCAAAACGATAAACAATAGCAAACAATGAAATGAAAAATGTAGTCATTAAAACGAAGCACACTCTATCACAGCTCTGCCGCTCACCTTTCGAACAGAAATTATCCTTGCGTACTCTTGCGCCGTAATTGTTTGGAATAATTCCCTTCAGGCTGTCGAGAGATGCTTCTGGAGTTGATTCTTTTCTCTGGGATAAGATAAGAACGCGAATGCTTGAAAGGATAGCATTTCTGATGAGTTTCCATTTTCTAAATTTAGAACAAGACATTTTCTCTGTTTAATATCATTATCGAAAGCTGGGAATTATAAGTTTTATATTAATGGAATCAAGTGTCCGTAAAACAATTGTTTGACAGTCGACTTTCTATGTCGAATTTCGAAGACGGCGAAATGTGATCTAGTCTAATGATATGTTAAAACAGTTATCTGCAAACTGTGCTTCGTGAAATCGTGAGATCCATGCAACGCTTTTAGAGGTACCGCAACCGAAAACAAAAATTTATTTTAAATTTATTTAATAACTTAAAGGTATTTTGAGTATCATGCGGTTCGCAAAACTAAATCTCTAAAATATTTAATGTTTCGCTTTTTATTTTCTATATAAACGGCAGGCTAAATGAATATACTTCCCACTGCAAATATACTAATATAGTGTGCACTTTAGCCCTACATTAGCCCACCAGCGGCCGAGCGGTAAAGACGCTGAACACTGGTAGTTCGGTCCGATGTTCGAATCCCGCGAACGGGCTGGCTGCTTGGGCGTTATCGTGGTTTTCCCCATGGGGAGCGTGTATACGAGCCAGTTTCCCTTAGTAAGTCCTCCACGAAGGCATCCCTCCCTTCAGGCAGGCAGCCCTCGTGTGCTTTGCCATAGTTGAATAATCCGAAATCCTTGCCCTACATTAACATTTATTTTTTGGGGGGGATTAATAGAGATTCCACACACCATTAAAAAAAAATCTGAAAGCTTTCAGATTTTATATTACGCCTAAAGGGGCCTTTTTCTCACGGGGGGTTCAAAACGGGATTTGAAAAGTGAAGCAGACATTCAAAGTCATTCGACTCAAAATACCGTTAGATATCATAGGGCTCTTTGCACTGCTACGCTACCAACATAATAACAGCGAGAAATGTAAAGAAACCTCGCATAAAATATTCGCATAAAATATTCGTGCTTGAAGATGCACGCGATTAAAATTAATAGAGCGCTTTCAAATCGTTGTTAATTAAAATCCAGATACCCATATTCGAGTGGAGGACTACGTTATTCAAAATTTGATGTCTCTAGGTACCGTTGTTTTTTCACAATGTGATAAACATAAATATATTCATGCAGATTCTTCATTGTTTAATTTCTTTAAATATAATATTTAAATGTAATATAAATATAATACAGGGCTCTAATATTTGGTGACAACAATTTGAAAAGTGATTCAGACTTTTACAGTGAACCAACGCATAATGCGAAAGCCAAATAAATAGCCCCTTTGGGCTTAAAAGAAAGATCAGATTTTTATATTACGCCCAAAAAAGGGTTTTTTAATATTTTGTGTGTTACCTTATAAGGTATTTTTCCGGGCGTTTTAGCATGCCCTCGTAGTGTAGTGGTCAGCTCGCTCGGCGCGCATTCGAGAGGCCCGTGGTTCGAGTCCCGGCGAAGGCTCTGCTTATTTTTCATCTCTCCTGCTTCGAAATAACGTAATGTCTCTACAGTGACGCGCGAACTGAAAAGGGTGGTGGATGATGATTCTCCTAGAATTTGGCGATTGGATCTCCTAATCCCCAAACGCCCTTTAAAAGGAGGAGAATATAATCAACACGCTCGGCGCGTATTCGAAAGGCTCGCGGTTTGAGTCCCGGCGAAGGCAGCAATATCACAAAATATTTAACAGCAGCAAAATAGCATATCTTTAGAATTTCCGATGCTCAGTCGGGGGTGCTAGAGATAATTTTTTTTTTTTTTTTTTTTTTTTTTTTTTTTTTTTTCGGTACAGTGTTGTTATTGCTCGCTTTGAAATTGTTGAGTTTATTTATCAAAAATTTGTTAAAGTTTTAAAAATTTGAAGTACATAATAAACAAAATTCGGGCTTCGAAGTGCCCATGTTCAGTTGGAGGAGTACGTTATTCAGTACTGATGGCTTTAGGTACTGTTGTTTTTTAACGATGCGAGAAACATTCATACATTTATGCAGATTCTTCATTATTTACCTTCTTTAAATATAATATTTGGTGGCGACAGTTTGAAAAGTGAATCAACGCAGAAAGCGAAACGACACATTTGGATCTAAACAAAAAAAAAAAAAAAAAAGAGTTTTAATGCGTTTTTGAATAAAAATTGCTTATTAGATATGCTGGAAATAAGGAAACAGGAATTTCTCGTAAATTCCAAATTGCAACATAACGCTTGGAAGAAGTGTTTTAAAAATTTTTTGAGTTAAAAATAGTAAACAAATCGAAAAGTTCGAAATTTTTAAAATAAAAAAAAAATTTAAAAAAAAAAAAAAAAAAAAAAAAAAAACACGAACTGAGCTCTGTTTCCAAACTTAAATTTAATTATTGTAACAATTGTTATATTGTACATCTATTACTTTAAAAATTAATCTCCGTAAATCTGAGATACACAACATAAAATCATGTATTTAAAACTTGGTAAAAGATTTTAAATGGAAATAACACGAAATAATAAAATAAAGTTTAAAAAAATGTATATATATGAAAAATGATACAAATAAATAATATTTAGAAAAATGCAAACATCTTTATTTAGGATATAAAAAACATTATCCTGCAAATTTCTTTATTTAAGAAATATTTCGTAAAAACATAATCATGTGAATTCCGTTATTTGTAATATTTTTAATAAAACATTTCCTATATTTTTTAAGAAGTGGAAACTACTGTATAAACAAGCAACAGTATAAAAGTAATATAACAGGCAAAAATCATTCCTGGATTTTATCTGGTGATTTTTAGATTTTATTCTACTAACTGCTGCTATTCTATCTTTCCTTTTCAACATTGCACAATTATTTTCCTTTGCGTATTGTATCATTTTGTAAACTTTACCATTTGATAATTTATTTAATTTTGAAAACAATGTGGCAGGCAAATTTGTTCCTTGAATTCGTATTAATGATTTTAAGTTTCGACGGGAATTACTGCCGTCTTTTCAGCATTTAAAAGAATTGGCTTAATTACATCATATTATTTAGTAAATCTTAATTATTCAGTCAAGAATTCTGCAAAATAAACCTTTGCATCGGCCGGGAATCGAACCCGGGCCGCCCGCGTGGCAGGCGAGCATTCTACCACTGAACCACCGATGCTTCGGCGAGATGCTAAGTAAAACACGTCTTAAGAAGTCATTGCCCTAGTTACTCCTCTTGGTCGAAAATTAATGTTTCGTGTCGTAAAGAATCGTGATGACCTATGTCTTTCTTTTCTTCTCTTCAAACCGGAAGGAAATAAATGAGCACTTTGCTTTGAAACTTAGATTAAAAGGCAACTTGTTTTCAGTATAACTACCTATTTTGTGCTTGAACAAACATGTTCTTTCTCTCGGTCACCTAGTCTTGGCCCTCTCACAGTGTACTGCGATGTAAAGATGAAACTGTTTCTGAACAGTTAACATAGCATTAATATAGTCGAAGCAATGAAAATTTAAGCTATACCGTAAGTGTTCATAATTTTCAGTAAAGGAACTACATTGACATACCCCCCAAATCGGAAATTTGGCGACTTTTTTTCCTCGCCAAGCAAAATACCTGTTTTTGGCGCCTTTTTTTTCTCGCCAAGATGGATTCTCGCTAAATACAAATAATTAATACTACATAAAAAATACGCAATCATTAAATACAAAAAAAAAAAAAAAAAAAAAAAAAAAAAAGAATATCTAAAAAATACAATGAATACATAAAAAAATACGGTACTTTTCCGTTTCGCCGGCGCAAATCTCGCCAAGCAGACTTTATTAGCGACAACATACTGTACACACATAAAAAATATTTAAAAAATGTTAGTTCTAAGAATTCTTTTTTTGATGGCATAAAAACATTTTAATATCGCTTAAAATTTTATAAAAAGCCAATAAATAAAGACAATAAATTTGTAAAAAACATTAATTTAAGAATTTAATTTGCTTTCATGGTTCAGCATCCTGATTCGCCGGTTCATATCACGTGACCCCAAGCGATCTCATCTCGCGTAAACTACTCTACAAAAATCTAATGCTCTCAGTAATTATCTACATTAACTTCAAGTTAAATCTTAATTTGGAACACAAGTTTAAATGCAAGAAATATTTCAATTCTACGAATAGCTTACTCAGAAATTATGTAAAACTGCAGTGCTTTACTTCGCTAATGCATTCTCATTAGAATTGATGAATTTAACCCTTGACTTTACCTTTTCTATATTTTCGGCTTCGGGTAAGCGCTGTGATTGCATCCTAATTTACTTAATTACCGAAAATGGCCTTAGACATAAAACTGAAATATCTGATAAAAACTCTATGTAATTATATGCCAGTATTGAAAGAAAAAATCAATCTGATAAGAAAAAGCTGCGACTTGTTTTGAAAATGAGGCGTAAAAGGTTACCAGCAAGAATATTCCGTTTGGCATCGGTTGTACCATTACTGGCGACTTTATCGCTTGCGCCGGCAAAACGGAAAAGTACCAAAAATACAAATAAATGACACTGAATAACATATTATATGCAATTTACACAAAAATTTTAACAAATACAATTGAAAATACGTGTCGGCAATCTAATAAAAACAATTATTTATACAGAAATTTTGAATTCCTTCCAATTTATCCCAGCAGCAATTTCAATAAATTTATTGAAACAATCAACATTAGCCGCTAAACACGATTTACGAAACATGTACATCGCAAGGTAAAATTTATAATCTGCTTTGTGATTGTACGTAGGCAAAGAAGCTTTAACATGCCTCCACGTACTTTCAATTGTATTTGTATGACACCCGGAATCGGGGTCTACAAATGTTAAAGAATGATTTACCTTTAAATGCTCAAAACCCTCATCCGTCAAACAATCATAACTTTTCCAACAATCAGAATAAACAGACGTACCTGGCTTAATCCATTCCTAAATTACCGACAACAACATCTCCTGAGACCTATCATGCACAGCAACTAGAAAAACCTTACCTGTTCCCCTTTCAACACCACCAAAAACCCACTGACCTTCAACACTATGACCCTTATTGTACTTCCTTTTGCCAAACTTCGACTCATCTATTTCAACAACAACACCATCACCACCTACCTTCTCAGAATTCTCCTCAATATAATTCAAAATGGTCTCGTTAATGAATTGCCTCCAATCTGCTAAAGTAGTACTACAGAAACCATACTCCTCTGCAATCCTACCTGTCTTAGTGCCTCTCAAAATCTCATACGTGATCAACAAAACCTCAAACAACTTAAGCTTAGACTTCGAAAACCAAGAATTATGCCTTATCGACATTTCAGTGTTGCACTGATTACCACCTACCATTTTGCGACAAACATACACAAATCCATCCGAATACGATTTCTTCAACTTCTGTTTCATATCAGACCCACATTTCTTACACACTGCAGCCTTCAACAATCCAACCTCCATCAAAAAATCGGTGCTACTTTGGTAGACGGTTGCACGGATTTTTGGCGATTTACGTTGGCGCAATTGTTGGCGCGGTTTTTACAAACGTCAGCCATCTTGAAAAACGCTGTTTTTACGCATAGTAAAGTATTCGAAACTAAAAAAAAAAAAAAAAAAAAAAAAAAAAAAAATATCGTTAAATGTAATGGATTAAGTTTTTGTTGAAAATGTCGTTTTTTAAGATGGCAGGCAAGTGTAAATAAATACATTTACTATGAGTACAAAATACTAAAGTAAGGTTATTATTACTTTCATATAGCAAAGAAGAGAATAAAAACACCGCTATAAAAACATTGGGCCAACGCTTAATTAGATTAAAATATTACTGAAATTGAATATCGAATTAAAAACCATCATACCAACATTTAAAAGAATTAGAATATTATTAAATTCAAATACTTTAAAATACGTTATATAGAATATAATTAACATTAAAACATATGGACAATAATTATCTCAGCAATTTCTGAAAATAGTGTATTAATTTTTTTTTAACAAAAATTGAAGTATACAATTATAAAATAAAAGAAAAATATGTACTTAAATTTTTTTGAGTATTTAACCTGTTGTTTATTGATAAGTACCACAAAAAAAATCAGAATCATAATTTAGATAACATCTTTGAATGAATTCGAAGATATGAATTAAATTTTAAAACGGTGCGGAAATGCACAAATTGTCAGTAACCAATCAGGGAGCTGATTACAGCTCGTTAATGCACAAATATTCTATAACCAATCAGAGAGCTTATTACATCACGGCTAGAATTAAAATTATTTAAAAATTCATACATAATAAAATCATTTTTAAAAAAATGCAAAATTAAATTGTATTTTAATATTTAACAGCCATAAATAATGTTTAAAACATTAGATTAAATTTATACATATTAAAACGAATTACTTTTAATGTAAGGTGACGTCATTGATTACATCATCCACAACATAAAATTTCATAAAATATGATAAACAATAAAATTTTTATTTCAAATAAAAATGCAAAATTAAATTGATTTTTAATATTTAAAAGCCATAAATAATATTTTAAACACGGAATTTATGCACAATAAAACGCATTATTTTTTAAATAAAATGACAACAAAGTATCGGTTAGCATAAATAACTTATCCAGCAATGGGTTTACCATAAGTTGTATTACTCGCCAAAGGAAAATCACCAAAATCCGTGCAACTGTCTACCAAAGTAGCACCAAAAAGGTCAATTAACATCTGCATATCCTGAGCCAAATGATGCAAAAATAAACAATTAACAATACCTGGCCTTCCAACTGTCGGCCTACCCGACGAAAATGAAGCACAACTATCAATTTTCCGACTCAAAATTCCCTGAAACTTTTCAACAACACTATATACAGTAGTCATATTGAAAGCTAAAAGATAAAAATAATTAATAGAAAAAAAAAGTATAATTGGAAAATACAACCAGATTTGCAGCAAAATACAGCAAGTCAGAAATCCGCTTGATCACTTCACAAAGAAATGGCGAATGAATGAAATGGCGGTAAAACATATATGAAATCCAAAAAATGTTGCCACAAAACTTTAAAAAAAACTCACAAAATGGTACAAAATACAAGAAAATACTAAATTTGGCAACAGCAAAAACCTAAAAGCTGAAAAAACCTAAATTGGCAACACCTAAATAAGAAACAGCAACCCTAAAATGTCCGTAGGGAGTGCTAGATTTGGCGCGTAATTTTTTGGGGTAGGTGTATCAAAGTTGTACCTCAGTAAATTCCAAGTTAGTAGCTATGGAGGTAGAAAGACATTTCAGAGTAAATAAGAAATTTTTGGTCGGAGCTAAGTGCTGTGCTGCCGATAAGGAAAGAATCTGTCAGATATGTCAAGCGGTGTTCGCTAAATTTGCTGTGCAGGTATCTGGGATCTTCGCTTTGCTGCTGGCATGCAGATACTTAGAGTTTTAACCAGGATGCTCAAATTTTTTCCTTAGGGCCTATCATGATAATATATCGTACCGCTCCACCCGAAGGCGAAAAATCAAATAGTAGCAAATTGATGCGGTCGAAAACTGAAAAGAACCTCTTCTTGTGTCGCTATCTAAGAAGGCAATCGATGTTTTTGGCACTGCAATCATAATTTAATTGCGAACCTTATTACTTTTAAATAACAGTTGCGAATACTTTTAAAATCCTGCAAAATTCATTAACCTTTTTCAAAGTATTTCGCTATATTACTTCTGGCTGACTGACCAGTCAGAAGGCGAAGGTCAATATATTGCCCGAATGCAACAGAAAGCCGCTTGTCTGGCTCGATCAACATTGCCAATAGCGTTCATCACATTAGATCAATCTGCACACAAATTCCTGGATACAATGGAACGAGAAACGGTATCAACCCTTCACTCATTATCCCTACTAAATCTTCTTATGTATCTTCCATTGAATTTGCGCTTTTCGACTTTAGAAAAGTGGTTTGTCCAAACCTTGGACTTTAGAAAGCTGTTCAAGAGAAATAGGATAAAATACTTCTTCCGATGCTACAAAAGGCTTTATTTTTATTGTCTTGGAAATTATAGTGTAGAAATATTGTGAAGAACAATGGTTATCAAATAGGACATTTAAACACAAAACGTTTAGACAAAGTATTTCTAGTCTGCTTAAGTTGGATCAAATATTTTAACGATGCGTTTTTAATGTCGGCTAGCAAAACCAATCACTCGCAGAACTGGAAGATAGGATATTAACTGCAGATGAGGCTGCCAAAAGCTCTAACTCTAAAATATTCAAAACCTGGACATAAATACTCTAGCAACCAATTTGCATTCTGTTGACGATTATAGAAATAAAAAGTTACAGTAAAGGATTAAATCATAATAATGGTTAATTAACATAAAATACCTTCTACTTGTCCCCAACAGAATTTGAACTAATCGAAAAAAGGTCTAAATGGCTTTGAAAGATGTTTTAAATTCTAACATCTAAAAACTTCAGCCACCTCTTGCAAAATCTCATTTAAGTTAATATTAATTCTTAGGCTTAAATTTACGTTTTCTATTATATTAAAATTTATATTTCACACTGGAAAGACATTTTCGTTCACAATTTTCTATCTCTCACTTCTTCTTCCAAATCCCTGGAAGGAAAAGCAGTTTAGAAGAGAATACTTAAGATACACAACGAACAAGAATATCTTTATAAGGTATTTCTCCCACCTTCCTAGCGTGCCTTCGTGGTGTAGTAGTTCTGCATGCTGAGCCGGTATCCAGAGGTCCGTGGTTCGATTCCCGGGGAAGGCGTTTGCTCATTTTTCATCTCTTCTGCTTCCAAAAGTACCTAATGTCTCTACAGTGGCGCCCGAACTAAAAGGGTTTGGATGATGATTTTCCTCAGGCAGAGATTAGGTCCCCTAAAACCCCCAATCGCCCTTTAAAAAGGGAGTGTATATAAGGTATTTCTCCCACCTTCCTAGCGTGCCTTCGTGGTGTAGTAGTTCTGCATGCTGAGCCGGTATCCAGAGGTCCGTGGTTCGATTCCCGGGGAAGGCGTTTGCTCATTTTTCATCTCTTCTGCTTCCAAAAGTACCTAATGTCTCTACAGTGGCGCCCGAACTAAAAGGGTTTGGATGATGATTTTCCTCAGGCAGAGATTAGGTCCCCTAAAACCCCCAGTCGCCCTTTAAAAAGGGAGTGTATATAAGGTATTTCTCCCACCTTCCTAGCGTGCCTTCGTGGTGTAGTAGTTCTGCATGCTGAGCCGGTATCCAGAGGTCCGTGGTTCGATTCCCGGGGAAGGCGTTTGCTCATTTTTCATCTCTTCTGCTTCCAAAAGTACCTAATGTCTCTACAGTGGCGCCCGAACTAAAAGGGTTTGGATGATGATTTTCCTCAGGCAGAGATTAGGTCCCCTAAAACCCCCAATCGCCCTTTAAAAAGGGAGTGTATATAAGGTATTTCTCCCACCTTCCTAGCGTGCCTTCGTGGTGTAGTAGTTCTGCATGCTGAGCCGGTATCCAGAGGTCCGTGGTTCGATTCCCGGGGAAGGCGTTTGCTCATTTTTCATCTCTTCTGCTTCCAAAAGTACCTAATGTCTCTACAGTGGCGCCCGAACTAAAAGGGTTTGGATGATGATTTTCCTCAGGCAGAGATTAGGTCCCCTAAAACCCCCAGTCGCCCTTTAAAAAGGGAGTGTATATAAGGTATTTCTCCCACCTTCCTAGCGTGCCTTCGTGGTGTAGTAGTTCTGCATGCTGAGCCGGTATCCAGAGGTCCGTGGTTCGATTCCCGGGGAAGGCGTTTGCTCATTTTTCATCTCTTCTGCTTCCAAAAGTACCTAATGTCTCTACGCCTTTTACAATTTACTTTTCTTTTAATGCATTTTCACACCGGTCTTCAGCTTTGTGTGGGGTGAAACAATATATAAAACTGAAGCATTCCAACTCTTCTACCTGCTAACGGAATTCCTACATGGTTATAATAACTACATATACTAGACTTCAATGACACTATTTCAAAACATATAACTAATGTAAACTGTTAACTGAGAAGCCTAACTTTTAGATAAACTCATTTACAATATGTTAGCTTTTATTTTTGATTTACAATACACGCTATCAAGAACACATTTTGCTTTTAAAATACATTCTTTTTACTTCCTTGTACGAAGTAAAAAGGAAGTATTGTAATCGCGAAAAGTTTCAGGCAACATATTTCAACGAAAATATCCATTTTGACCACTATCGAATGCAATTTAACGATTTTTTTGCTTGATATCTGTGCGTAAGGACAGAATAAAAGGCACCTTTCCTCCAAAAAAATTATAAAACTGCTTTAAAATTAATTCTGAAGAGAATTTTTCGTGGCGTCTGTACGAACGTATGTACGTACGTACGTATCTCGCATAACTCAAAAACGAGTAGCCTCAGAACGTTGAAATCTTGTATATAAGACCTACTATAACATGTAGATGTGCACCTCGTATTTTGGTTTCAATCGGCTCCCCAAACGTATATAAATATATTTATAAATATATCCACTCTGTTACCCGGTTCAGTAATCTCAGTTTCTTTACTCTTATATGTTTGTAAATTGTACATTTATTGTTTTAAAAATGATTCAATTATGTTGTTTTTATCTTCTGGTAAAGGTTTTTATGCCTTTCGTAATTCTGGAAGCAATTATCAAGAATTTAAAAGCTGTTTAAGTGCGGTTAAGTTTTAAATAACATGGCCGACATATTTGTTTACATTTGAAACAGCAGAATTGTAGATTTGTTGCCAATCTAGAGAGACTAAGCTTCGCAACACAAAAATAACGCCTTCATTTATTATTGCGAATTAAATCATGCTTAATCCTTTCTGGAATTTTTTCGAGGAAATAAGTGTTTAAGATTTACTTCGTAATTCTTAATGCAGATATTTTGAGTTTTTATGTATTTTTGCCTTGTCGCGAAGTGAGAGCTGAATTAATTCAATGAGAAATACTCAATCGTCTGTGAAAAACTGTTTCTTTTCTGTTTTGTTTGTTTAATTTCTTTCATACATCGTTTTAGCTTTATTATAGTATTTGAATAGAACATGTGGCAACGATAATTCTTCAAATAATATAAATTTTGTGCATTCAGAGTGTCGTTATAGTAAACAAGTATAGTGAATTTTAAAGAGTGCATTTATTCTATTGTGGTTTATGCGAAGTAGATTTAATTCAATCCAATCAATTTAAATGAAATTCAAGAAAAAATGCGTATAGTTTAATATTCCATACAAGGAAGTCATGTGGTGTACACATCAGATTTTTTAACATATATTATTCCCGTAATCAAGATACTAGACTCCAAAGGATTGTATTTACTTAGTTTTAATTCTAGCAACGATAATGCAGAAACGCTTGCACTAGTTACTATTATTCTGACCTGAATCATGCTAACATTTTCTACTCTTTACAGTTTTTTTGGACTAAAGTAACATAATCGTGTGTAACACACAAACATAAGATTTTAGAAGTAGATGAATACATCAACAAAAAACTTAGATAGTTTCGCTTGGGATAAAACAAAAGTGCCGAAGAGAGCTAAGTTACATTAAGCAGCAGGGATGCGTAGCTAAGTTACGCTTAGCAAAAGCTTTCTGTCCAAACTCAAGAACTCTGCGCTTATTTAGACTTCCTAAATTGCATTCTCGTAGCAGTTGACGAAAGTAGAAGTGAAAGTAAAGGATGACTAATAAGATAACTTTATAAAACGACAAGTCTCTCTTTAACAAAGCATTCAGCTTCTTCAAGGGAAGATGAGCTACTGCTCAAGACTTTTACTTAACATAATTTTCTTTTAAAGATGCTCCACAAAGGCATCTTATCTTTTAGATATATAATCTATCTCTTTTGCAGACGTAAATTATTTTATCCGAGAAAAAGGCTTTCACTTGTAATAAATATAGAGAGAACTTAATGCAACTTGTTTAACAGTGAGGAAAGAAAAATAATAAAATACAATAAAAGAAAACCTGAAAGGTTTCAGACTTTAAATTACGTCCAAAGGGGCGTATTAAACATTTTGCCTGTTACTTTTATTTATTAAATATCACGTTCTTCGCACTTAAACCATAAAATTCAGTTCAACAGTAATATCGTAAAATAATTTTAAAATTAGCATATCTTTAGAATTTCCGATACAGAGACTCACGTGCTGGAGATAAAAATGTTTTTTCTGTACAACGTTGCCATTGCTCGCTTTGAAAACCTTGAGTTTGTTAATCAAAAATTCGTTAAAGTTTTACAACATATGAAATCGATAATAAAACAAATTTCAAATTTGGGCTTCCACATGCCCATATTCGCAGTAGGATTACGTCATTCAAAATTCGATGGCTCTACGTACCGTTGTTTTATCACAGTGCGAGAAATATACATACATTTATCCAGATTTTTCATTATTTAATTTCTTCAAATATAATGCAGGATTCTAACATTTGGTGGCAACAGTTTGAAGTGTGAAACGGACGTTTATAGTGAACCAACGCAAATTCGCAAAACGAAAACAACAGTCCTTCAGGGACAACGCCTCTTTGGACTAATAAAATAATAATATAATAAATAAAATAATAATCTTATATATATGCTGCTTAAGTGTTTGTCGCCGATAGTTTATTGGTTGCTTGCGTAACTGTAAATTGTTTTATTCCCCGTGCAGTGCAGCGCGTGACGAATATTATGAGAAAGCTAAGCGGGAAAAATTAAAAATACAAGAGCACGTGCATTTAACATTTAATAAAAAAATTTAACATCTATATATAATAGAATTCGGAAGTATGCAACCGGCAAAAACCGGCAACGATGAAAAAACAAATAAAATGAAATAAATAAATATCTTTATTATATGCGGCTTAAGTGTCTGTTTGTCGCCGGTAGTTTATTGGTTGCTTGCGTAACTGTACTAGCCAATGGGGTGAAGTTGTCACGGCACAGGGTTGCCGTTTCAATTGAGACGTAGACAATTTCCAGTAAAATTTGCCTTTGCTAGGACCATCAATAAGTCTCAGGGCAAAGCGCTTAAGTGTGTTGGCATTTTTTTTACCTGAGCCTGCATTTGGACACGGTCAACCTTTATGTTGGCTGTTCAAGAGTTCTCGAAAGAACGGACGTAAAATTAAAAATAATGGATGATTCTCTGCAAGGCGAGCTTAAAAATGATAGAAAGATCTACACAAGAAATGTTGTGTACAAAGAGATCTTTGACATGTGAATTAACATTTTATTATTTAAATCACCTTTATTTATTGAGCTAGAGGTGGCTCTTAAGAAATGTACCGCCAGTGGTTTCCTTCATTGCCTTCTAATCTAAGCAATTAAGCAAGTAGAAGGATAACAGGCAGGGTAATGTGACCATAATGGCTCAAATAATTTGGGATGAATCTGCTAAAGGTGATGTCATCATAAAGAATGATACTTTATGATATAATAAATTGTATCGCAAGTGGTTACGTAAATAAAATTTTTCGTTAAAGTTATGCAAAAAGAGTGTAAGAAATTTATTTTCTATTTTCATGACTCAATAAAAATAATTTCTACTTTGAAGTGAAGGATAAAAGTACTTTTCGAAGGAAGAAGAGCATTTGAAGATAATTTTTAAAACAGCGATGTAAAACATTATTCCATTTTCTCCCGAACTTTTATAGAAGCATTAACATAAATTATACGAAGCGGTTAAATTTACGGATCTTGCACAATTTGAGTTTAAATCCGCTACTACTTAAAAATAACAAGCCTCTTAAGGAGGAAAGAGTTACGCTGAAACCATTATAGTGAAGTGCAAGATTTCGGTATTTTACATTATTTAATCTTTGTTTCAATTTAACGCATCCTACATTCGCATCTCACAGTTTTTAGACTGGTTTATAAACTTCGCTCCCAGAATTGCAATCGCACGTTCATCCCATTTTGAGCCACAGCTTTAAAACGGCGCCCTCCTAACAACAATTATCTTAAAAACGCTCGTTCGACGATGCAAACACCCTCAGCGCTCTTCACTCTAACCGTAATTGCAGGGCGCCGGCCGTGGAAGATCATTTAATTCGCTGTTTCAATTTATTTCTTGCCAAGAAGTGGAAGACTTCGGGAGCTTCCTTGTTTATGTGAACGTGCATCTTTAAGTTAATCGGTATGGTAACAATTCTGAGTAGTATTTGCCTTGGAGTCAACGAATGGTTACTTTTAAATATAGTTTTTCTATTTGTTTGCGCGAATGTTTTATAGTTTCGCATCCAAGGAGCTTTATCCAAACTAATGGATTACAGTATTTTAAAGTTCTTTACACAGTTTTCTCGAGAATTAATTTCTATAATTGTTTAGAGCAGATATTATGTGACAAACAAACGCTTTATGTGTGTTTCTCCTTAAAACTTTTAATACTGCTTTGTAGAATAGTCCGAAAATATCCGAGCGGTACAAAAATACCTTCCTAAAGATTAGGTGAGATTACGTATGGTTATTTGAATAAGCCAAAGCACTCAGAGAGGATCTTCTTAAGGATAGTGATGCCTTCGCGGAGGGCTTTCCTAAGAAAATTGTCTCGCATTCACGTTATACATGGAAAAAACCACGAAAACGAATCATGTTGAGCTGGATTCAAACCTTGCACGAACTCCCACCATCCAACAATCTTTTAACCGTTCGGCCTTGGTAAAACTTGTTAAGAATTAAATTTGCATAGAAACTACATAAGGTTAAATGTAATTATCTACAAGCCACGGGTGTTTAAATACACGCGATCTCCCGTTATTTAGATGAACATGGATCTTCTCTTGCTATCTGGAAGTATAACGAATTTTGTACATATGTTAATAATTTTTTGTCAAATTCTGTGTAATGTTGTAGTATTTTTTGTACAGTGTAACACTAAATACCTCAAGAAAAGAAGCTTCGCCGGAAAAATAAGATAACAGGACATGTATGTTTAACACTGAGATAAATTGGCAAGATATCGTCAAACAAGCGATGTGTTTGGCGACTAATTTTTGTCACCTAATTTGGCGAGAAATCTCCAGAAGTCGCCAAAATTGGCGACATTTTGGTTCGGTTCCATTATAGGTATAATTGGTACTGCTCTTGAATAACTGTAATTATTCCTTATATATAACTGCAACCATATACGGCCTTTATATGTACCTTTAACCGCAATGCCTCCAGCAACTTCGAGAAATGGAAGGTGCTATATATTGCTGTACTTTGGAACAACTATACACTGAAGTGACAAAAGTCATGGGATAGCAATATGCAAATATACAGATGGCAGTAGTATCGCGTAGAAAATGTATAAATACGAAGTGCTTTGGCAAGGGTTTCATTTGTGTTCAAGTTGTTCATGTGAAGAGGCTCTGACATGATTATGGCCGCACGACGAGAATTAACAGACTTTGAACGCGGAATGGTAGTTGGAGCTAGACGCATGGGTCATTCCATTTCGGATATCGTTAGGGAATTCAACATTCCGAGATCCACAGTGTCAAGAGTGTGCCGAGAGTATCTAATTTCAGGCATAACATCCCACCATGGACAGCGCAGTGGCCGACCACTTGCACTTAACGACCCAGACTAGCGACGTCTGCGTAGAGTTGTGAATGTTCACAAACAAGCAACACTGCGTCAAATAACCGCAGAAATCAATGTGGGACGTGTCCGATAGGACAGTGCGGCGAAATTTGTCTTCCTTGGGCTATGCCAGCAGAAGACCGACTCGAGTCCCTTTACTGACAGCACGACATCGCCTGCAGCGACTCTCGTGGGCTCGTGAGCATATCGGTTGGTCCCTAAACAAATGGAAAACCGTGGCTTGGTCAGATGAGTCACGATTTCAGTTGGTAAGAGCTGATGGTAGGGTTCGAGTGTGGCGCAGACCCCACGAAGCCATGGACCCAAGTTGTCAACAAGGCACTGTTCAAGCTGGTGGTGGTTCCATAATGGTCTGGGCTGTTTTTACATGGCATGGACTCGGTCCTCTTGTGCAACTGAACCGATCATTGACTGGAAATGGATACCTTCAGCTACTTGGAGATCACTTACAGCCATTCATGGACTTCACGTATTCAAACAACGATGGGATTTTTATGGATGACAATGCGTCATGTCACCGGGCCACAATTGTTCGCGATTGGTTAGAAGAACATTCTGGACAATTCCAGCGAATGATCTGGCCACCTAGATCGCCCGACATGAATCCCATCGAACATTTATGGGACATCATCGAGAGGTCAGTTCGTCCCCAAAACCCTGCACCGTCAACAACGTCTATAGAGGCAGCATGGCTCAATATACCCTCAGGGGAATTCCAACGACTTGTTGAGTCCATGCCACGTCGAGTTGCTGCACTTCGCCGGGCAAAAGGAGGACCGAAAAAATATTAGGATGTATCCCATGCCTTTTGTCACTTCAGTGTATTAGACCAGAGAGAGCATCAGCTCTCAGTTTTTAGATCAGAGTTGAATTCGCAGTATTGAGAGATTTCCCTGCGAGCTTTGCTCTTTAGATGTACTTGTTTTGAGTTACGTTTAACTTTCCTAATAGTTTGACGTGGTAACTACTGATTATGCTCTGTCATACTGGGAAGAATACTACGAGTACTTTTGTGGACGGTTTCAGACCTATGAAATGTTTCTTTTCGGAAAATAAATTTTATCATTTTATCCAATTTAATCATCGGTTTCTGTGTGCATTCAGTCCATCATGAACCCATATGCAAGCAACAATACTACGTATATACGCATGTGGAATGCGAAAATTCTTTACATTTCCCTCCACTTAAGAAGCGAGGCCCGTAATTCAATCAACCAACCCAGGTGGCAAGGAGCTATCGTCAAGATGTTTTAGTTCTAACGCCGCTGTAAAGAGTATTAGAAGGTTAAGGGAGTGAGAAAGGTGAAAAATATACTGATCTTTCTTCGGGATTCGAATCAGGGATCTTTGAGTGCTAGCTAGACCGGTTACCACAAGAAGGCTTGGTTTTTATTATTTTTACAGTAAAATAACTGGAACGTTCAGAAAATCTCAATATTAAAGGAAAATGTACTAAGAATCTACCCCTTGTTCCACATGATTACTTGTGTAGTTGTGGCCTTAAAAAGTGATGTTCAGTTTCGATTTTATTTATTTTTCAAAAATACTGGTCACTTTTAGAGATGGATATCAATGACATTACTGTTGTTGTTTAATGGATTATGGCAAAGCATGCAAATGTCGCTTAGGAAGTATGCCTTTGCGGAAGACATTTTAATGAAAAATGGCTGGCATTCGCGTTACACGAGGATAAACGCAAAAATGGCCATACAACCAAACTTCCACAGGCTTTGAACCTGATTTATACTATCACTTTCCGTCGTTTTTATCAGCTGGCCAGTAGTGGGTATGTCGTATTTGAAAAAAAATCTGATGTGTACACCACATGACTTCCTTGTACGGAATATTAAATTATACGCATTTTTACTTGCATTTCATTTAAACTTATTAGATTGAATTAAACCTACTTCGCCGACAGCGCATAAACCACAATAGAATAAATGCATTCTTTAAAATTCACTTTGTTTACCATAGCGACACTCTGGCGCTAGGTTTACTTAACAGTATTATATTTCGTTCATATTATAACTCAGAATGCATAAAATTTATATCATTTAAAGAATTATCTAATCGTTGTCACACGTTCTATTCAAATAATATAATAAACCTAGACTGATGTATAAAAGAAATTAAGCAAACAAAACAAAAAAGAAACAGTTTTTCACAGACGATTGAGTATTTCTCATTCAATTAATTCACTTTTCACTTCGCGACAAGGCAAAAATACATAAAAACTCAAAATATCTGTATTAAAAATTACGAAGTAAATCTTAAACGCTTATTTCCTCGAAAAAATTCCAGAAAGCATTAAGCATGATTTAATTCGCAATAATAAATGAAGGCGTTATCTTTGGTGTTGCGAAGCTGAGTTTCTCTAGATTGGCAACAAATCCACTAGTCTCCTGTTTCAAATGTCAACATCAATGGCCGCCATTAAAAACAGGCTTAGCGGCAATTAAAACAACTTTAAAATTGCTGATAATTCTAAAAATGGCTGGCACACAGATTTACTAAAGGCATAAAATCCTTAACCGGAAGATAAAAACAACATAATTCAATCATTTTTAAAGCTAAAAATGTACAATTTAAAAGCATATAAGAGTAAAGAAACTGAGATCACTGAGCCGGGTAATAGAGTGGATATATATATAAATATATTTATATACGTTTGGTGCGGCCGATTGCAACCAAAATACTAGGTGCACATCTACATGTTATAGCAGTCCTATATACAAAATTTCGACGTTCTGAGACTAATCGTTTTGGAGTTATGCGAGATACGTACGTACGCACGTACGTACATACGTTCATACAGACGGCACGAAAAATTTTCTTCACAATGAATTTTAAAGCAGTTTTATAATTTCTTTGAAGGAAAAGAGTCTTTTATTCTGTCCATATGTACAGATATCACGCAAAAACATCGTTAAATTGCATTCGATAGCGGTCAAAATGGATATTTTCGTTGAAATATGCTGCCTGAAACTTTTCGCGATTACAATACTTCCTTTTTACTTCGTACAAGGAAGTAAAAAGTGACTTTTATGAAATATCTGCAAGATACAAATTTTCAGATTTAAACTTAAGTAACTATTTCCAGCATTCGTCATTTAGGTTCATTTTCATCAAAAGAAATCCACTATATCTACAGTTCTCTTTGTAGTCCGAAGCTCATAAAATCCAAGAAGTTGAAAAATTACGTTTTTCTATTTTAAGCAATCTCCCTTAGCAAGCGAGATAAACCGAATTTCGGAAAATATGTTCGATTTTAGCACATAACTTGGGAAGACCGAAGCTGATATGAGCTATAAAATGTGTCCAAAGAAAATTGTATAATGATAAAAAACTGCGATCTAAAAATTCAAGGTATCGGGGAGAGGAAAGATTTACTTTTTAGCATCAGGAGGTCGATTAACTTTGAAAAGCACTTTTTGTCCGAATCACTTTTCAAACACCAAATATTATCACCATGTATTACTTTTTAAGAAATTAAACGATGAAGAATCTGTGCGTGCGTGTGTTTCTCGCATTGTGGAAAAATGCTGCCATCTAGAGCCAGCAGATTTTGAATACGCATAATCTTTCCCTCTAATATGTTCATCTGAAAACCCGAATGAAAATTACTAATTTTTTTTTTATTTATTTCATATTTTGTACAAATTAAAGAATTTTGGATTAACAAACTTTGAAAGTGGCAATACAGTTAGAATTAAATAATTTTTATCTCAAGTTCGCGAGACTGTTGCCATTCCAAAAAGTATAAGATCTTTCAATTGTAATTAATAAACTCGGCTATTTGAAAGCATTGTGTTGCCGCTTAAATTCGTGTTTTTATTTTGCTGTAATAATTTCTCTTACATGTGTGTTTCTCTTGTAGGACAGCGGCGGAGCGACATGGTATCCGCCATGCAGCTCGAGACAGTATCAGGTGAGATGGAGGAGCTTGAACTCGAGGCACACCATATACTTCTCAATGATGTAAGTATCGCCTCTTTTATGACGTTCATTTGAATTTTAAAGCTGACTACTAACTCAGAAAGATCCCTCTAATCCTCTTGTCTGTATCAAACTGTATAATTGAATTAATATAGTGTAATTTTATTCACCATTTTTCAATATCCCATCGAATTCAACAACCAAATTTATGTGCCATCATGTCCATTGTAATATGTTTTCAAGCATTTCGTATGTAATCTAATTCAGATTCTTCCTTTTGTCCATTCGTTGGTTTGTCTCGTCTGAACCTTTGACCTAAGTATAACAGTGGCAAATGTTTTTCCAACATTTGGAAATGTTTCTTCAAGACACCGACATATTGATTTGTATTTTCTCCAAGCTCTTTCATGCATCCTACAGATGAATTCCTTTTGTGATCAATCACAAGATTTGATCATGGCATACTAATGGCTTTCAAACAAAGTACAGCGCATCCAGTACTTTCCTACATTCCTTTCATAAACTTTTCTAATTTAATGTAATATAAAGACTGATAATTGCCAGCTAAATAAAGAAATAGTAAGTATTTTATATAATATGTCCTCGTGTTAAACAAATAATTTTATATATCTCGCCAGTACTATGTAAAAGTATTTCCAGGGTTCCAGATAAAACCGAGTCATAGGCTTCCAATTCTGCTGTTTTCACTTGGCCGTTGATTGGTTGGTTTGTCTCTTCTGGAAACGTAACCCTTGACCTTGATATGACAACCTTGACCTTGACCTTGATATGACAGTTTTAAATTCTTCTCAACGAATAAATTGACGTTTCAATACCCCACATAATTTCTTAGTCCGATATTTAGTTTATGAAAGTTGGGCATAATATCTCAGTGACTTCCAAAGACTGGAACTACATCAAGACAAAGCTACAAGTAATATACAGTGAATGGACAAAAATATGGAAATACCTTGTGAAATGCATGTTTGAAAAGAAAGATTGATTTTAATGAAATATGTAGGTGGCACTGGCGTTTTTGACTACTGACGCCACCTATACAACTTCGTAAATGTGCTAAACAGTTCAGTTTTTGTCGGAGTACTGTTATGTGAGGTTGTCATTGCATTATGTCAGAGTTAACAGACTTCGAAGGTGGGCAAATTGTTGGAGCCCGTATGGTAGGTGCTTCCGTAAGCAAGGTAGCCGAGGTGTTTAGTGTTTCAAGAGGTACTGTATCGAAGATTTATTCCGCATATTTGAAAATCGGAAAAAAATCATCTGCTAAATCACAGCGCGGACGAAAGTGTGTCCTGAGTGATCCTGACAGACGATCATTAAGGGCAATTGTGACGAAAAATAAGAAGACCACAGCTTCAAAAGTTACTGCTAAAATGAAATGAATGAAATATGTGTTACCGAACCCTGTGAGTACCAAAACAATTAGAAGGGAGCTTCATAAACAGGGAATTACTGGCCGTGCTGCAATTGAGAAGCCACTCATCAGTGATGCTAATGCCCGCAACAGGAAAAGGTGGTGTTTAAGTCATAAAGCCTGGACTATAGAGCAGTGGAAGCGAGTAATATGGTCTGACGAGTCTTCTTTCACATTGTTTCCCACTTCTGGCCGAGTTTACGTCTGGAGAACGCCATCTCAAGCCTATAATACAGACTGCTTGTTGCCAAGAGTGAAACATGGCGGGGGTTCTGTTATGGTTTGGGCAGCCATATCGTGGTTCTCTGCTAGCCCAATGATAATTGTGTCAGGGCACATGACTTCCAAGACTTATGTGAACATTTTGGCCGATCAAGTTCATCCCATGGTACAAACTTTGTTCCAGAATTGTGATGGTGTCTTCCAAGACAACAAAGCCCCTGTTCACACAGCTCACATAGTCCAGGACTGGTTTTCTGAGCACGAGTATGAGTTGTCCCATCTCCCCTGGCCACCACAGTCACCAGACCTGAATATTATCGAACCTTTGTGGTCTACATTGGAACGGTAGTGCGTTCTCGTTATCCACCGCCAACATCGTTATCTGAACTTGCCACCGTTTTGCAGGAAGAATGGTATAATATTCCCTTGGCAAACATACAGGAACTGTATTTATCCATTCCGAGAAGACTGCAAGCTGTTTTGGATGCCAACGGGTTTCCTACACAATATTAAACAAAGAAACATGTTTTTTTAAAGGTGTTTCTATATTTTTGTCCAACCCCTGTATTTCGAGAAGTACCAATGCATTTCTTGGAAAGAATTAATACTGATGCAGGTATTGCATATATATGTTTTCAATATATTCCTGCGAAATTCCCTGGCATTTCATATTTGGAATATTGTGTCTTTAGTCTCTTAAAAAGAACTTCTAAGCGCATACCCACCATGATTGCTGGAAAGTAGTGGAAGAGGAATGAAATCAATACAGTCAGATACAGTGAACTTCTTGTAATGAACATCTTTAAAAGTGACTAGTATTTCCCAAGACATAAATAAACGCCAGTGCTGAGTATCACTTGTCTGATATGACGGCCTTCAGAGTAATGCAAAATCACCTGCAACCGTGTAATCACCTTAGAAATGGTTCACTGTAATTTTCATTTCCTGGTAACATGATTTTTACGTACGCAAAGATAAGTTCTTAAAAGTTATTACGTCTCCATATCTAAGTCTTCCATTTCGGGAGATCGCGATTTGTTTAGGGTTGACTCATTAAATGTCTTCTTAAATGTTGCTAACAGAACTGGGTTAACTCTTTAAATGTCTTCTTAAATGTTGCTGACAGAACTGGGTTAACTCTTTAAATGTCTTCTTAAATGTTGCTAACAGAACTGAGTTAACTCTTTAAATGTCTTCTTAAATGTTGCTGACAGAACTGGGTTAACTCTTTAAATGTCTTCTTAAATGTTGCTGACAGAACTAAGTTCTGTTAAAAGCGGTAGACGAATCTAACAGTTGACTTCTTGATTTTTCAGATTAAAACTCCCTGCCGAATGGGAAGGAATTATGTGTAAGGCATTAAATAATTTGCATTAGTTGAAGCCATGATACTATGTAGAAATTCACATCAGCTAACTTTTAGGTTCATTAGTGCAGTGTAACTTGCTGATTCAGGTTGAAAAGCTCATGGATTCAAGTCGCAGCTGAAATACAGACTTTATAATTTCTTAAATGGAGGAAAATGAAATATAAATGTTGATTTTACTTGTGTCCTATTCCAGGAAAGAAGGCTAAAAACATCTTTAAAATATAGTATTAACAGCTGAGAACAAAGAACGTGAAGATAATAAGAACTACTGGAAGACGATGTCGTGCCTCCCAATAATGTTTCTTTAAGTCGTACGCAGAACAGTACTTTTAACAGGATGATGCCTATCCAGTAATTCACAGTACGTGCTTAAAGTGAATAAAACCGAATTCACAAAAATTTGTAAAGGAAAAAGATACATATTGAGGCCTTCTAAGAATCTAAAGAGCGCTACATACTTTGTACAAGGTAAGGAACCAATGAAATGAGGCAACACTTTTCCCAGGGTTGAAATTTTTATTGATGGAGCAAAAATTGATTACATCTTGAAGTGAAAAGTTCTTTGTCATAAGAACTTGATTGTGACAAAAAGTTGTAGAGACATTAGTAAATATTTTTTGGAAGCAGGAATCATAAAAACTGAGCAACGCCTTTGTCGGGAGTCGAACAACTGACCACTGAAATACGCGACCAGAGTGCAGACCACCACACCACGAAGGCAAGCTAAAATGGCTGGGGAAATACCTTATATACTCCCCCTTTTAAAGGGCGACTGGGGTTTTAGGGGGTTACAGCCGAAAACATCGCGGAGAAAACAACGCAACGCGAAAACGTCGTGCTACAAAACATCGTGGGAGAAAACATCGCACTTCTAAAACATCGTGGTACAAAACATCGTCGTCGAAAATAAAGCGGTTCAAAAACTTCGCAGTTTGAAAACATCGTCGTCGAAAATATCGTGGTAAAAAATAAAGTATCTACAAATCATCGCATGACGATAACATCGTAGACATGCTTTTTTCAGTCTTTAATAACTGTAAATAGATATTCCCATAATAATTTGTGAGCGCAAGATGTAAAGATGGATAATTTTTACTTTCACATTTTTTTATTAACTAATAAATTTTTGCTGAAAAAGTAAGAAGCAATCTCAAGCATAGAAAATTAAATGCAACTTATAGATTATACTTTTTATGAAAAATTACCAGTAAAAACTTTATAAAAAAATGATTTATTTATGGTCTTTGTTAATTATGTCGGTTTAAAATTCTATTAAGTGCTATAAGTTGCATTAATTTTCTATGCTTATGTTTCCTTCTTATTTTCTCAGCAAAAATTTATTAGTTAATATAAAATATGAAAAACAAATTATCCTTCTTTCTATCCTGCGCTCACAAATTATTATGGGAATATCTATTTACAGTTATTAAAGTCTGAAAAAAGCATGTCTGCGATGTTATCGTCACGCGATGATTTGTAGATACTTTATTTTTTACCACGATATTTTCGACGACGATGTTTTCAAACTGCGAAGTTTTTGAACCGCTTTATTTTCGACGACGATGTTTTGTACCACGATGTTTTAGAAGTGCGATGTTTTCTCTTTGCGATGTTTTCTCCCACGATGTTTTGTAGCACGACGTTTTCGCGTTGCGTTGTTTTCTCCGCGACGTTTTCGTCCGCGATGTTATCGGCGGATACCGTTTTAGGGTGCCCAATCGACAGATCTTGGGTGTGGAGAATCATCATCCACTACTTCGGGCGCCACTGTAGAGACATTAGAATATTTAGAAGCCGGAGAGATGAAAAATGAGCAATGGCCTCGTTGGGAATCGAACCACGATACGCGTCAAGTGTGCAGACCACTACACTACGAACGCATGCTAAGAAGGCGAGAGAAATACCTTATGAGGTGTTACAATAATGCCAAGTTGTATCATCTAAGTACAGTTCGTTGCAAGCAGGTCTGCTTTGTTCCCAGTTTCACAGTGTTTGAGGATCAATTGGCGAGCAACCTGTTTGCAGCCTCTTCATATTTATGGATTCAATTTTTTTATTCAAAAATTTCAAATAATTTTAGTGTTTTAGTATTAATTCAAATAATTTTAATTTCCAGGATTAATTTCCAGCAGCTTTAAATCCAAAAGTAAAATTTCTGCTAAACATTAAATATTTAGACTAGAAGAGAAACACGCTAATGTGACAATCAAAATCGTAAAAGCGACCTTGTATTTAGCGTAGGTATAATGAAACACTCAATCGATTTCGAGAGCAGCTAAAGGACCCTCCTCATCAGGAGAAAGAAATACCTAGAAAGAAGAAAATAAAGGAGAAGGAGTCAGAGAAACACGTGGTCCTTATCAGGTGTGCACGTGGTTATAACTAGATTTTTAATCAGAGTTGCACAGGCCGCCTACTTTTACTGAGCCAGGCTATCTGATCGAGCATGAAAAATTAGTTAAAATAGTAAGTAAATAGTACGGCAAAATAGGGAGCGCTTCCTATTTTAACTTCGCTAATTTTTCATGCTCGATCAGATAGCCTGGCTCAGTAAAAGTAGGCGGCCAGTGCAACTCTGATTAAAAATCTAGTTATAACCACATGCAGTGCTGATAAGGACCACGTGTTTCTCTGACTCCTTCTCCTTTATTTTCTTCTTTCTAGGTATTTCTTTCTCCTGATGAGGAGGGACCTTTAGCTACCCTCGAAATCGATTGAGTGTTTCATTATACCTACGCTAAATACAAGGTTGTTTTTACGATTTTGATTAAATATTTGTTCGAGAGCAGCGTGGAGGGCCTTCCTTCACCAACCGAAAAGTTATTTTAAAATATACTCACGATTTTGAAATCTATGAATAAAAGTAGTAGAGTCAATTTCTTGCCTATTATTATTATACTTTACTTCAATATTATAGTTCTTATTTTAGCGGAGTTGCAAACATTCTTTATGTATTTCATTCTGAGAATTTCTAAACATCTCTCCGTCGTTATCTCACAAAGTATGAATCTTAACCTGTTTCTCTTCTGAGTTAGATGAAAAGTCTTGTAACATTTAGTAACTATAAGTTTTACTAACGCAATGTTATTTAATTTACGTGCTTGCTTTCCGCCTTATTTCGCCACGATGTTTGCTCATTCTATAATTTATATTAAATTGAGTGGAAAGCAGTTTTACTATTAAGTTAGAAGAATTATGTTTAACTGTGTGTGAGTGTTGGGCCTTCCCGCCGCAAGTGCTGTGACGTCTAAAGTTTGGTCTCTGCTAGCAATTCCAACGCTGCTTTTAAATTAAATATTATACAACAAGGATAGATTGATGTGCAGTCAGTTGAATCGCTTGAAGCTCTGTCGCCATCTGGTCGAAGCTTTTAGCTCTCGTTAGTAGCAGATTATATCGTTCGAATTTATAGGAATTTTAAGGTAGCTTGTGCTTAAGCCATTAATCCGTTTTCGGTCAATTCTTCCCTCTTTAAGAGGGAATTGTCTACATAGTTTAAAAATAAAAGTGTCCCCTATTATAGAGCAGCATTGAAAGTACTCAATAATCAGTTGTGAACGCTGCTTACTATGCTGCGGAATATGAACTTAGCCAGCCTTTCCTTTCAAATAAAGGAAATAAGGAACTCAAAAAATTCCTATCCGTGGACTCCAGAGAATTTTCGTGAGGACTCTAAAATTCTAGTTGGGGAATCTCCGGCGATCATAATTCTCTTGTTTCTTGTCTTCTACCCATTTCGCTTCAGAAAGAAAAATATTGCTTGTCCGAGTCAATTTTGAAAAATCCTTTTTAAGCTTTAGGATTTGGAAGAAAAATGTGATATGCTACTTTCCTCTCTATCTGCAATTTATTACTGACTCGAGAGAAATGCTAAAACTAATAATCCTCAAAACAATACGAAAAAATCTGATGTGTACACCACATGACTTCCTTGTATTGGAATATTAAATTATACGCATTTTTTCTTGCATTTCATTTAAACTTATTGGATTGAATTAAACCTACTTCCCCGAAAGCGCATAAACCACAATAGAATAAATGCATTCTTTAAAATTCACTTTGTTTACCATAGCGACACTCTGGCGCTAGGTTCACTTAACAGTATTATATTTCGTTCATATTATAACTCAGAATGCATAAAATTTATATCATTTAAAGAATTATCTAATCGTTGTCACACGTTCTATTCAAATAATATAATAAACCTAGACCGATGTATAAAAGAAATTAAGCAAACAAAACAAAAAAGAAACAGTTTTTCACAGACGATTGAGTATTTCTCATTTAATTAATTCAGTTCTCACTTCTCGAGAAGGCAAAAATACATAAAAACTCAAAATATCTATATTGAAAATTACGAAGTAAATCTGAAACACTTATTTCCTCGAAAACATTCCAGAAAGAATTAAGCATGATTTAATTGGCAATAATAAATGAATGCGTTATCTTTGTTGTTGCGAAGCTAAGTTTCTCTAGATCGGCAAAAAATCCACTAGTCTCCTGTTTCAAATGTAAACATCAATGGCCGCCATTAAAAACAGGCTTAGCGGCAATTAAACAACTTTAAAATTGCTGATAATTCTAAAAATATTGCACACAGATTTACTAAAGTCATATAATCCTTAACCGGAAGATAAAAACAACATAATTCAATTATTTTTAAAGCAAAAAATGTACAATTTACAAACATATAAGAGTAAAGAAACTGAGATCACTGAGCCGGGTAACAGAGTGGATATATATATATAAATATATTTATATACGTTTGGTCCGGCCGATTGCAACCAAAATACGAGGTGCACATCTACATGTTATAGCAGTCCTATATACAAAATTTCAACGTTCTGAGGCT
This sequence comes from Stegodyphus dumicola, assembly GCF_044657685.1. Classification (NCBI taxonomy): domain Eukaryota; kingdom Metazoa; phylum Arthropoda; class Arachnida; order Araneae; family Eresidae; genus Stegodyphus; species Stegodyphus dumicola. Next base: position 34,600,184 of record NC_140772.1, read on the forward strand.
ACTCGTTTTTGAGTTATGCGAGATACGTACGTACGCACGTACGTACATACGTTCGTACAGACGCCGCGAAAAATTCTCTTCAGAATTCATTTTAAAGCAGTTTTATAATTTTTTTGAAGGAAAAGAGTGTTTTATTCTGTCCTTACGTACAGATATCACGCATAAACATCGTTAAATTGCATTCGAGAGTGGTCAGAATGGATATTTTCGTTGAAATATGCTGCCTGAAACTTTTCGCGATTACAATACTTCCTTTTTACTTCGTACAAGGAAGTAGAAAGAATAAAACAGTCTTTTCTTTTTACAAATCTATGAAAGAGATACAATGCGCAGGTGCAAAATAAAAGTCTTTAATATGAAATTTTAATATAAAATTTCCCGAATTGTTTGCACGTATGTACGTACAAATTGGCGATCATCTCCATCATGTGTTCGCTCCAGAAAATTGACCGTTATTTCTGAAAACAAAATGTTTTTAGGAATGTCTGATAAAATATGAGAATATCAACAGTTAAATAATCGTTATGCACTATTTTTTCAAAACTGAAATTAAGGATTCTAGCCAGCCGAAGACAAAAATTAATAAGATCAATGCCACATATTGTGGCACTGTTTTGCTGTTTTTATTTTTGGTATATCCTACACATACGTCTTTGAAAGTACCCTAACTAATAATACTAGGACTCATGCTTTTCTGCTTTTTTAAAATTTTGAGACTATAACACCGGACAGGTATGAAAATATTCCCGTTCCTTTTCCCGGTGATATTCCTATTTCTTTTTTAATCCACTGAATTTATTTCGTATACATTGGACTTTTTGATGTAAATGTTCAAAGACATTCCTTGTAATTTAAGTCAGAATTTATCAAAGAAACTGAAGTAGCATATGCAGATGTTAAATCTACACTGCTAGCCACCCAAATTGCAACACCAAGAAAGACAAGAGATATTACAACAAAATTTATTTAGTAGGAAACATGTTGACCAAGTATCAAATGATTAAATTTATAGACTTCTGTGAAGTGTGGTTCCTTCCAGAATCAGTAGCCAGAGTTGCCTCCCATTGTTGGAGATCACCGCTGCCACACGCCTCGACATTGATTCAAAGAGACTTTAGATGTGTTCTTGGGGTACAGCAGACCAAGCACATTACCAAAGTTGATCTGGTGTGGCAGCTTGGGATGTAATCTGGGTCAATCGTTCAGCAACCATGGACCACATGTTTTCTATCGGCGAAAGATCCGGAGAGCGAGCCATGTGTGGTCGCTCATTATCCTGTTGAAATATGGCTGTGGCCAAGCCCTGAAGGTAAGGAAGGACAACTGGCTCCAACACCTCGGAGATGTAGCGCTGGCTGTTTAATGTACCGGCTATGCTACTAGAGGAGTGCGATAGTGATATCCAGTACCCCATACTGCCCCATACCATAATACCCGGTGCAGGACCAGTGTGGCGGTGCATAACGCTGCTGTTCAGCATCCTCTCTCCACGGTGTCTCCAGACTCGAATCCGACCATCGTGGTGTTGCATACAGAAGCGTGACTCGTCAGTAAAGACAATTCATTCCATTCTGCCGTCCACATTCTTCTTTCATCGCACCATTTACGGCGGAGACGTCTGTGGTTCTGCGTCAAGGGTAGACGAAGCAATGGACGTCTTGCGGACAGACCACTCTGCTGTAAACGGCGTCAAATGGTACGCACAGACATTGGATGATGCGTTACAGACTAAATGTGCTGTGCTATGGTTCGTGATGTGACTGAGCGATCCGTCACTGCCATGCGCACAATGTTCTTGTCATTACGTGAAGTGGTGCACTGAGATGGATGCGATCGAACACGTCGGTCCGCCGTACCCTCCTGCATCCAGCAGTCACGTATTACAGTTGTTTGGTTTCGTCCAACACGACAAACGATTTCCCTGAAAGATAATCCACACTCTCGGTAGGCCACTATCCTTCCTCTGTCTAATCGGATACTTGATCAAACGATGATCGCTGTTTACTAAGAGGCATAATTGATCGTTTATATATATATATGTAATAATAAAATTCCATAGTCAAGAATACACTTAAATTTCTAACTGTATGTTCTTTTCAGTTTTATTGGCGACGTTCTCTTATTTGAAAGTACGTGGAATTAAATCCACAGCCCCGGAGTCAAGTAGTTTTTCCCGCCTTTTCTACACGTACAGTTATACAATGTTCTGAAATATTTAAAGCGAACTGGATTGGCTGACGAGGCTGACGTCATTTCTTTGAAGCTCCGCCTTTCCAGAGGCTATAAAAGGACTCGCAAAGGAATATCGGGGGCTTTTTCTTAAATGTCACGATGCAGTAAACTTCATACAAAAAGTTATTAGTAATTCTTTTTATTTACTTCGGATATCTGATTTTGTAACTGCTATTTCTCCTGAATAATAATAAATGGATCCTGTTTTTTAAACTTATCGTCTGATAATTTAAGCTACGACAAAAGCTGGTACATCACATATATATATAAAATTGCCGAACTTGAAATTGTCGAAAACTCCAAGCCTTAAATAGCGCTTTGAAGTGGCGCCACAGGAGCGCGTGATGTGCGTCTGCGCTGAAATTCTAATCATTTGAATATCTCACCTCCGCTACTGCATGTTGTAAATTTCATGTTATTTGAATGCTTCCTTCAGGGTGTTGCATTTACGGTGGCCAGCAGCATATTTTAGGCTTTTTTTCAAATGCAAAGGCATTTTTTGTTTTGCTTTCAAGTATGAACGGACTTTCATCGAGATGGCTTAGAGCTTCGAAACAAACTTAATCTTGAAGCCTTTTGTTGAATTCTAATCAAAATAATGTGGAAAATATACAGTAAATATGTAAGATTAAAGTTGATTATCTATCAAATTGCACGGTTGTTTGATTTTCTTAATTTCCGTTATTCGTTAGAAGCCTAAAATCTCCGAAAACACAGACAAGATTTAAAATGTTTAACTAAAATACGTATTTATTAAAAATCTGCATTTAGTACAGCAACTACAATTTAAAAAAACCTATTAATCAGAAACTATTCTCAGAAATTCATGTGTTTAAGTATGTATTATATACTTTAAATGCCTAACTAATTCGGCTACAGCCAGAGTGACTTTAGTTCTACTAGCTAACAACGGCAACATTCATACACCAAAACGCAGATTGGCGCACGGATGGACGTCTCAGGCTAAAATATGTTTCTGGCGTGTTGCCACAGCTGTCTCTATAAATTACCGTGACTTAAATTCAATGTAATTAGTATTCTCCAGAAGCTGTTCGCACAATTTTAGACGATTTTGGTAAGCGGTAATAAAACATCGTTTGCTGCAAAAGAAGTAATTGCAATTGTACTATGTTTTTAAATGTCAAAATTATCATCTGTGGCTTGAAAGTTCTGTTTTTATTCAAAATGGCGAATTTAACAGAGCAGTGCTTCGAAGGCTACATTTACGCTCTTTCCGAAGAGAAATATGCATACTCCGTTAACCAAAAACGATATGAGAGTCGTGATTTTGCGATATCTAAAGCGTCGATAGGTAATATCATCAACAGGAAAGGAAAAAAACGTCAAATTGGAGCCTCAAGTGGGACAAAAATTCCAAACAAGTATCCAAGGAAAAAACGGACATCTTCGACTATCGCAAAGGTACGTTGTTTAATGTTAAAATAAATTCCTCCTAGTCAAAGGACAGTTGAAAAATCATTAAAATGCTAGGTGTCCACTGTAAACAAAATGATAAACGTTGATTTAAATCTTAAGAAAGCGAAAAAACGCAGTGTGCATCGTCTTCTTCCAAAGCATATCGCTCAACGCTGCAGAATTCTATATGAGAAACACTTATCCAAAGAAAAATTTAAAACAATTGTCACAATAGATGAAGCATGGGTGTATTTAAATGATTGTAACAATAAAAGAGCCATTTATTATCATAAAAGGGGAGAAAAAATTTAAGTACATGGTTCAAAGAATCGAAAGAAAGTTTTTATAAGGGATTCATGATTGTTGCTGGTTTTTCTTATAATGTCAAGTTAAAAATAAAGAGAGTGCAAAAAAATGTCAAGATTAACTCCAAATACTATTAGAAACATACTTTATCGCCAATTTTTCTGAATGAAATACCATCGCTTTACCTGCAGTGCCATCAATCTGTGAGACTCCGTCAGGACAAAGCTAGCAGTCACACATCAAAATCCACTGTAAGTTTCCTAAAGGAAATGGAACAAAAAACTGGTATCAAGGCCATACCCTTCACTGATATCCCTACTAAATCTCCCGATGTGTCACCTATGGATTTTTGTGCTTTCGGACTTTTAAAAACTTCATTATCCAAACGTTGTCCCAAAACCCTAACAGGTGTCTGGAAAGCTGTTCGGGAGGAATGGGATGGAATACCTCTTCTGCCACTTCAAAAGGCATTATTATCCTGGAAATTGCGGTGTCGGAAGATAGTTCTGAATAAGGGATGTCAAATAGAACATTTAAAACACAAGAATGTTATGTAATTTAGTTTTGTGAATACAATATACATAGTTTAAAAAATGTGTGAACAGCCTCTGTACTAAGGCTGATGGAAGAAACGGAAAGTACAGAAAAGTTTAATGTAAAAGTAACATGTTAAGCAATCCAAATTTTATGAACAATAGTTTATTATTTTCTTCGTGATTAAAATTTTTTTAAAGTTTTATGTCCCCAGTTCGCATTTAATTATTCATTTTTTAATATTGAATCAAACAATATTGCTAGTTTTAATTTTTTATTAATAAAGAAAGCGAACTCAGTTTGAAAGCTCGCATTATTTAACTGGAACAGTAGGCTTATGATAGTTTTGAAGGAAAAATATTCAATCGTCCATTCTCTTTGAAACGCCTTGAATACGCACTTCAGTTGCAATATATAGATATGAAAGAAAAATTTGATTCTTTAATAAAAATATGTGGAGTAATTAGGTTATTTCGATGCTAGTATCTATAAAAAATAAATATAGAGAGAGTAACTAGATTATTTCGGTGCAAAGAACTGGAAAATGTACAATGCATTCGCCGAGATTTAAATTCCGGCCCTCCCGCTTACGCTTCGGACGTGCTTCCAGTTACAACACGAGGGTATGTATAAAGGAGGAAGAATACACTTTACTAATGTGTTATCTAAAACAAGTAAACTAAGGCTCTGCTTTCATACTCTGAAAGCTACAATTCAGTTTGTACTTGGAAAACTGATTATTCCTCAAATGATACTTCCCAACTTCTATAATTCTTATTTCCTTAAATTAGGTTTTAAAAGACGTTAGAAGTAATTGTTTTGAGGAAACCGCAAAAAAAAAAAGTAAATAAGAATTGGCACAAAAGCAAATGCAGTTTCGGCGTAATCATACATTCTCACGCGCAGCATTTTGTAGGAATCGTTCATTTTCCCCAGACGCTTTCTTCCCGCGCAAAAAAGATACATTCTATTTCCCATTCCTTGCGAAGGAGTTAATCGAGTCAGAAACGAATGTTAGGAAGTCATCATAATTCCGCTGCTTTCATTTCCTGGAGTTGAGAGAATTTTCCGCTCCCTGTTTATTTGGATTTTACTTCTATTTGCTTTTTTTTTCCTTTCGTTCCATGAGTAACACTGCCTTTTTCATAGCACGTGTCCCATGCAACGCCAATGACATATTACGATCTCTGCTTACATTTATGAAGTCAAAAATATTCGATGTTGTTTCTTAGCTTTATAAAAATGGAAATTAGTTTCAAATGGAGCTGAATTATGTTCTATGCAGATCATAATTCAGCTTCATTCAGGCTCTGTTAATAAAGAGCTTGAACGCCTTATGAAACCAGGGCACCAAACCTCCTGTTATCTGTTCCATTCTAAGGTTATGAGAAGGTCATTTCCACTGCAAAAAAAATCATTTCCTAATGAGGACGAATTCAGCATTTATATAGAAACCGAGAAGTAGTTAAGCATACATACAAGGATTGTCTAAAATATTAGAAATACCTAGAAAAATGGAGAATTGTGTACCTAATATGTTGTAGAAACACCTCTGGCATCCAAAACTGCTTAAATTCTGCTTGAAGCGGACGCATATGAATTCTGAATGGTGGCAATAGTGTATGCCATTCTTATATCAGAAACTTACTTGGATATGCTTATTATATATATATTTATGTAATAATAAAATTCCATAGTCAAGAATACACTTAAAATTCTAACTGTATGTTCTTTTCATTTTTAATGGCGACGGTCTGTTATTTGAAAGTACGTGGAATTAAATCCACAGCCCCGTAGTCAAGTTGTTTTTCCCGCCTTTTCTACACGTACAGTTATAGAATGTTCTGGAAATATTTAAAGCGAACTGAATTGGCTGACGAGGCTGACGTCATTTCTTGGAAGCTCCGCCTTTCCAGAGGCTATAAAAGGACTCGCAAAAGAATATCGGGGGCTTTTCTTTAATGCAACGATGCAGTAAACTTCATAAAAAAAGTTATTAGTAATTCTTTTTATTTACTCCGGATATCTGACTTTTGTAACTGCTATTTCTCCTGAATAATAATAAATGGGTCCTGTTTTTTAAAATTATCGTCTGATAATTTAAGCTACGACTACATCTATATTTCTTCAACGATCTATATATATTCTGGACAAAAGCTGATACATCCCATATATATATGTTATTCTCAATCATATAGGATTTTTGAATACCAAATTCGAGAGATTTTGGATTACATCATAATATATTTTTTCATGAAAATCTATTCATAGCTTCAAGTAAAGTATCATTTCGATTTATCAGTTTGTTCGCACTTTCATAAAAGTCTTGAATACTAAAACTGAAAAATTTTGGATTCTGTTTTAATATAAATTGTTTTTAAAAAAACTGTTATAGGCTTCAAGTAATGTCCAGGTTTACCCAGAAGCAAATAAACTCTTTACATAAATGCGAAAAATTTAAATATGGAAGATGAAACGTTTTGTAAGTTTGATTTAAGAGTATCGTGGACAAAATACCGTGACACGCATACACATTGACAAACACCCATCGTAATAAAATTAATAAAAATATGTTGTGGTACACTAATTCTTATTTATTAACTGACACCTCAGTATCGAATTTTTGAACCGAAAACGTTAATGAAATGGTTTATCAGACTAGAGTCTTTGAAATAACCTCTCTTACCTATGTTCACGGAAAGTAAAATTTATGATTGCTGTAACAGTTTACTGTGTAATCGGTGAAAACAAATTCAACATATTTAAACATAGTATATCCATTATTTGGGAGAACCCTTGTACATGATTAGCAGGTTTACTGTCACGCGAATTTATAAGAAACTCTCCTTCTGACCACGAGCGCTGCTATAACATGCATCAATTGTTTATAATCGTAGGCGTTTAGAATGTCTAAAAGAAAACATTTTGGAACATGCATTCAGTCTAAAATCTTTCCTCAAGAACGAAGTATCTAAGAAGTGTGTGAGATTCGAAAATTATTTCTTCTTTTCCAAATATTTTTTCTGTAGTGGCAAATGGTTGAAATTATTTTACTAATTATATTTTACAAGAACTGGTTGTTTAGAAAGAAAGGAAAGTTGATACGGAAGGAAGCAAAATTCAGTTTAGTGAACGGAATGAATTTAGTCATCAACAATCATTTTCGTTTCTTTCAACAATCAACAGTCATTTTTTTTTTCAAATACTTACTTTACCTCGTAATTAATTGTCACCCGAATACGGATGACGCGACCTAAATAGAATTTTTCCCGTCACTCGAATACGCATGACGCGGTAGGCATAGTGTTAATGCGTTCTACGAAAACCATGTTATGCATTTCAGCCAAATAAAACATTAGGTAAATAAAAGAGTGTAAAAAAAATTTGTGCAATGCAAGAATAAACAAAAATAAATATATATTGTGAATACATGATACTTTTGCTGAGAAGCTCTCACAGGAAACGCTGAAGTAGTTATAAGCTGTAGTAGTATTCTTAAAATTCACAAAAACTAAATAAATTGTTTTTACTTCCTTGTACGAAGTAATAAGGAAGTATTGTAATCGCGAAAAGTTTCAGGCAGCATATTTCAAGGAAAATATCCCATTTTGACCTCTTTCAAATGCAACTTAACGATGTATTTCCGTGATATATGTACGTAAGGACAGAATAAAACACTCTTTTCCTCCAAAAAAATTATAAAACTGCTTTAAAATGAATTCTGAAGAGAATTTTTCGTGGCGTCTGTACGAACGCATGTACGTACGTATCTCGTATAACTCAAAAACGAGTAGCCTCAGAACGTTGAAATTTTGTATATAGGACTGCTATAACATGTAGATGTGCACCTCGTATTTTGGTTGCACTCTGTTACCCGGCTCAGTGATCTCAGTTTCTTTACTCTTATATGTTTGTAAATTGTACATTTTTTGCTTAAAAAATGATTGAATTATGTTATTCTTATCTTCCGTTTAAGGTTTTTATGCCTTTAGTAAATCTGTATGCAATATTTTTATAATTATCAACAATTTTAAAATTGTTTAAGAGCCGCTAAGCCTAATAATGTTTTTGATGGCGTCCATTGCTCTTGTTTACATTTGAAACAGCAGGATAGCGCATTTGTTGCCAATCTAGAGAAACTTAGCTTCGCAACAACAAAGATAACGCCTTCATTTATTATTTAAATCATGCTTAATCCTTTCTGGAATTTTTTCGAGGAGATAAGCGTTTAAGATTTACTTCGTAAATTTGAATAGAACATGTGGCAACGATTAGATAATTCTTTAAATGATATAAATTTTCTGCATTCTGAGTTATAATATCATATATTGGTAAAGGCCGTTAATGGTCGATTGCCTCTTACTAAGTGATAAGACATAGACATAGACATAGTTATAATATGAACGAAATATAATGCTGTTAAGTGAACCTAGCGCCAGAGTGTTGCTATGGTAAACAAAGTGAATTTTAAAGAATGCATTTATTGTATTGTGGTTTATGCGCTATCGGCGAAGTAGGTTTAATTCAATCTAATAAGTTTAAATGAAATGCAAGAAAAAATGCATATAATTTAATATTCCGTACAAGGAAGTCATGTGGTGTACACATCAGATTTTTTCAGTAAGGATTCAATAGCTATTGTAGATACGTTAAGATGTGTAGCATTGTGCATTATAGTTTCATAAAAGCGCGTTAAAAATGTAGAAATGGGCAAAATTTGGAGTTCCTTTTGTAAGATTATTTCATAGCTTTTATTTTTGTGAATATTTATTCGTTTTTTGTTGTACGTTTGTTTATTACTCTTCCTTTGTGCGTTATTTTATTTTTACAATTTTTTTGTTTTTATATATTTTTCATAATTTTTGAACGGATGGCACTGATTATATGTTTGTGTGTTTAACATGATTCTGCAACGAAATGTTTTTCATGTTTCAATTTGGGGAAATTAAAAAAAATATTTAGAGTCATATTTCAGATACTTTGTACCTAAAATATGTTACAGACTAATAACTTTTCTATATCAAACTCTAGCAATCCACCGAGATTTAGTTTCAGTAAGGGTGGACATCCAGTTCTAATAAGGATCGGCATCCTGTTTGAGAACCCCCTACCCACGGTTCCAAATGAATATGACCTTCTTTAGATGAGATTTGTGGAACAATGCTCCACAGGGAAGACGCATATATAACTTGATGCCCAATGTAAGCTTAGCATCTTTGAACTCGAATCCTTCCCTAAATTACTTTATAACAGGACATGGACCCTTCCCCCCCCTTTTCTACGCAAGAAATTTGGCAAATTCTGACATCTGCATATGTGGGGAACAGGGAACTCCTGATCACTACGTTTTCTCATGCCCCTTAACTGAGGATATTCACATAAAATCCCCAAGAACTGACCTCCTGGCATTCCAAAGATTTTTAATTAAAGATAAACATCAATATCCAAAGTTTCAGAAAATTATGCAACGACTCTCTTCCTACGGCGTAGATCTCTGTCAAGTGTAAGTCCACATACAGTTTAAACTTAGTGAACTTTTACATGCTGTGATTATGGACAAAATGGATCCGATGTTCAATTTATCTTGTGAATCTCAAATTGTATTCCTACTATTTTGTAATCTACTTATGCCCTACACCGTTATTTTTAATAAATACTGGATGCGGGGCGTACTGTGGAATTGCACGATGTACTATAATAGGCAACCCTTAGACCTTTTGAAAAGCTTCAGTCTATGCAAATCCTTTTAAAACTTGCAATTACCCCCCCTTTTTTTTTCTCTCAAAGAGTTAGTATGGGAAGGCATTACCAGTTGACCTATGGTACATCGCTGGTGTCCCCCATACTTTACCTTTACCTTTAGATGTGGTTCGCTTAAGACAGTGAATGTCATGTGATATCCCTGCTTATTTATGTTCTCTGAAATCGTGTTAAATTTAGATGTGGTTACCGTGAGAGGTTTCGCTGTATATTACTTTCCTAAAACTCTGATGTATAACCCGTTGTAACACCTTCTAATCCCCTGTAAGAGCTTCTGAAGTCTCTAATAAAGTCAAATTTATGCTGTTTAAGTAAAATATAGTGAACTCTATCTTGGCGATTATCTCCTAAAGACCTAGTTAAATTTATTACAAATCACATGAATTAAATGCATTATAAATTACGCCAACTTGTTGCTAGGCGATGCGCTAATGATTTTCCAAAGCAAAATGCAAAATCTACACTATGTTGAACTCATCTCTGGAAACGATTGCTGTGCCTGAGAACATACATAATAAATAATCTTTATTTATTATTTCTTATAAAATGACTACCTTCACAAGAGATCAAAATCACATAAACCATGAGGGGTTTTATAGAGAGGGTTCACTGTATATTGTGTTAAAAACATTTTTTTAGTTAAAACAAAGCTGCAAATATTTATAAAAATTATCAGTTTCATGTACTTATATTTCAATGAGTGAAGATGCACGAAAAACTACTACTTTAATCAGCGATGTTATTTAAAAAATAAATGTATTGCAGGAGTCATCACAAGTTATTATTCGTTACCGATGTATGTAATACATAGTATTAGGTACATCTGTTATTAAGTACAATGATGTTGCAAATGTTTATAAAAGTTGATCAATTCGATAGTATTTAGTTTCTGTCTTGCAAGTTTGTTGACCTGTAAATGTGGCTTCTCTGCTACTATGATAGCTATGCAAAATAATCAATTTACAGGCAATATGAAGCAAAATGTTTAACCCTTTGACGCGCGCGATATTATTTTTATAATTTTTTTAACTAAAAACTCCTAGAAATTGAATATTATGATCCTAGAGACAAATAATATATGAATTAAAAAAAATCTACTCCTGCCCATTGTTCTGTGGGTGGTGGTCGCACTGTGAAACCACCGCGCGTCTAGGACTTTGGAACTTACTGATGTAGTAGGGAAAAAACTTACCATTTTCCGCCCGCGTTTCCAATAAATGACGAAATTTACGGATTTTAAAACAAATGTATGTAAGAATTGCATTATATATAATTTTTTTACAATATTTTAAATATTATTTTTTACAATTTTTTATTTATAAGTAAATCGTCAGAAAAAATTAAAAAATAAACTTTTGTGTAATTTTTCTATAGCAGTGAAAATATAAGTACCTACATAATAAGGACATTTGGATAAATGGATTAAAAAACTCAATAAAATAAGGATAAAAAAGAACTCAGTGTTTTTTTTTAATTTTAAAGAACAATTTTTTTTTTGTGTGACACTCTTCAAAGCATGTTTTGTCTTTTTGGAAAAGAAAGACCTTTTTACTGGGCAGGTGCATGTATTGTTTAGTAATAAAATAACTCTGTGGTTTCAAAGTCCTTTATCTATATCCTGGTAAAAAAAACATTCCTATTTGAAAAGCAAGCGAACGCCATTGAGAAGCAAACGCCAGTGGTTTCAAGCCTCTAAAGGATTGCAAGCATTGTGACACAATGCTCTAGTGGCGCAGTGGTCGCGCCCTGAAACCACATAGCAAATGCCATACATATAGAGGGTTTTTTTTATATATGCAGTTTAATTACTGCAATTTTTATTGGTTATGATAGAAATCATGACGTGCGATGACTAACTTTTGAAATTTAAAGTTGTTTTTATTAATAAAAGGAAGTTATTTTGTCTCATCGAACACGAATTTTAAAAGGCATCCGATCTGAAGTATTAATACCTGAAACATGTATGATTCTACAGTCATTTTGTGTTATTTAGATGTAAAAGATCAGTAATCAATTCATTTTCATTCAAAAATTTCGGAAAAAAGAGGAGAAAAAAAATTCGAAAAATGGTGGTTTCAAGGCACGACCACCGCGCGTTAAAGGGTTAACGTTGCGTTAATGTTTTTCTGAAAACAATTATAAAATAACAAAATCGCTTTTCGACTTAAAATTCAAGAATTAAAAACATTTCTTAAAATATTTTTCCTTAAATTTCGTAAGAAATGAATGCGTTACATATGAGAAAATCTAAAAGTTGGCGATTGTCATTTTTTTATCCTTTTCTAAAGCAGTTTGTATCATTTACTTCATTTGCCATAATAGTCATTACTTTAGGGATTAAAACTTTGAATTTGCGAAATTTCTCAAATAAATGTTGTTATTTATGGGCTATGCTTTGTATTATGCATGATATATAGTATAGATTTTTATTGGTTTTTACTGTGGATTGTCTGTGTTTGTAAAGCTTTTAAATATTTTGAATATTAACATTTGAAGCCCCATTGCTAAATGTAGAAATAGATCAAATAGAATCGGTAAGAAGGCTCAGATTTATACTAAATGATTATGTCTGTAAATAAAAGAAAGAAATCATTTAAAATGAAACATTAGATAGATTGAAGAATTGTGAAAATTCTATGCCTCCTGCTCCACTCCACCCCAAAAATGCCGCGATACATGTTTCACTAAAAGATATTTAACTATTTTTGTGGGAAAATATATTCTCAATAATTTTGATTAAAAAATCATTAATAATAACCAAACAATCATTAATAACTTTTTAGTGAAAATTCGCAAATGTGATTTCTTACATTCATAAATCGTTATACTGTGCAACAATATAATTAATTATAAAAAAAACAAACCAAAATATAAGTTTGAGTGTCCGGAGAAATTCCTTGAAACTCCAAATAGGGCATTTAAAAATGTTTTTTTTAATGTTTTTTTATATTAAATATATTCTAGGTTTTAAAAAAAAAACCTATAATATATTTAATATATTACAATCAAGATACAGAGAATCATAATTAAAGCATCAATGTCTGTGCTTATTGGTGATGATTATGAGTGAAATACATTTTTCCAAAGCCGTTCAAAGCATCTTATTAGTGTTTAAATTCATAACCTATTTGATGATGTTAAGTGTACCATCTGAATTTCTTGCTTGTATATGCTTCTTAAAGAAGTTGCTTTTGTTATTCTAAATGGGATATGGAAAAAATACGATGAATCCTCTCTAAGATGATCACCCACAAGTTCAGATTCATTTGCCCTTTCGCGGGTGTAATCGTCTTGAGGACATCATATTCAGTACTAGTAATATTTACTTAATTCTTCAGAAATACTAGCATTTTCAGAGATGGTTATTTTAGGTAAGTTTGCCACGACGAGAAGGTTTAATTGTGCTAGAGTAATAATCGCATCTATTGTGGGTCATAACAATCGACTTTCATTAGAACTTGCCACAATAGTTATGGCTAAAATATTTGCAATTCGACAAATGAAGATTCTATACAGCACGAAGAAAGCAAAATATTCAAATATTAGCCACGTAAACAGCGGGTGTCCGCCGATAACATCGCGGCAAAAACATCGCGGACGAAAACGTCGCAGAGAAAACAACGCAAGGCAAAAACGTCGCGCTTCAAAACATCGTGGGAGAAAACATCGCAAAGAGAAAACATCGCAGTTCTAAAACATCGTGGTACAAAACATCGTCGTCGAAAATAAAGCGGTTCAAAAACTTCGCAGTTTAAAAACATCGTCGTCGAAAATATCGTGGTAAAAAATAAAGTACCTACAAATCATCGCGTGACGATAATATCGCAGACATGCTTTTTTCAGACTTTAATAATTGTAAATGGATATTCCCATAATAATTTGTGAGCGCAAGATAGAAATAAGGATAATTTGTTTTTCATATTTTATATTAACTAATAAATTTTTGCTGAGAAAATAAGAAGGAAACTTAAGCATAGAAAATTACTATGCTTAAGTAATGCAACTTATAGCACTTAATATAATTTTAAACCGACATAATTAACAAAGACCATTAATAAATCATTTTTTATAAAGTTTTTACTGGTAATTTTTCATGAAAATTATAATCTATAAGTTGCATTTAATTTTCTATGCTTATGCTTCCTTTTTACTTTTTCAGCAAAAATTTATTAGTTAATAAAAAAATGTGAAAGTAAAAATTATCCTTCTTTACATCTTGCGCTCACAGATTGTTATGGGAATATCTATTTACAGTTATTAAAGCCTGACAAAAGCATATCTGCGATGTTATCGTCATGCGATGATTTGTAGATACTTTATTTTTTACCACGATATTTTCGACGACGATGTTTTCAAATTGCGAAGTTTTTGAACCGCTTTATTTTCGACGACGATGTTTTGTACCACGATGTTTTAGAACTGCGATGTTTTCTCCCACGATGTTTTGTAGCACGACGTTTTCGCCTTGCGTTGTTTTCTCTGCGACGTTTTCGTCCGCGATGTTTTTGCCGCGATGTTTTCGGCTGTAACCAAACAGCGATGCTGTAAATATTGATAAACTATTATCCAAAAATGGCTTCAACTTTCTTGAAAACTTTTAAGACCTGCATGCAGAGGCAGCAGCTCTCTCATCATCAACAGTAAAAATTTTGTTGCTCAGTACGCCAATGACTGAGTATATGTAACAAGTCTTTCATTAACATAACATCAATTTTAATGTGTTTGTGATACCTTTCGATTATATTACTTCTGCTTGCTTAACTCAGAATATCACTTTAATTCTGACTGCATTTAAAAAATCGTCTTTTTCATCACATTTGTAAAGGTTTCAGACCCAACTCGTATTTGCGAAATTGGTTCAAATAACAAGTTCTACTGGGAAGAATTCCGATTGCTGCTATTTAATTGTTAAAGATGAGACTCGAAAGATTCGACTTTGACGATGTGATCTATGTGATGTTAATGCAGTAGCTACTTTATCAGGTATTTCTCCCACCTTCCTAGCGTGCCTTCGTGGTGTAGTGGTTCTGCACGCTGGGCCGGTATTCCAGAGGTCCGTGGCTTGATTCCCGGGGAAGGCGTTGCTTATTTTTCATCTTGCCTGTTTCCAAAAAATACCTAATGTCTCTACAGTGGTGCCAGAACTAAAAGGGTCGTGGATGATGATTCTTCACACCCAGGATTTGGCGACTAGGTTCCCTAAAATCCTTGTCTCTACAACTTTACCTGTTAGATTGCACCATTCGCACTTCCCTTTTCTATTTTCAGCGGGACATATCGCGAGAAAATATAATGCCAGACCATTGAAGTCCTTTCAGTTTCTGAAAATGTTTTTATATAAGGCAGTATTAATAAACACATGTAATGCAGCTGAAATTTTAATACCGAGCACCTGCCGCATAACGGTAGGCTATTCTTCGATGGTTTTCGAATGGATGGTTGGTTGGATGGGTTTCGAATATTTTCTCTGAATGTTTCAGCCTGAGTACATTCGACCTCTATTACGTCTCATGAATGACGTAAGCATTTTAGCTTTGTTTTTGACATGATATGCCCGCCGCATACTTA
This sequence comes from Stegodyphus dumicola, assembly GCF_044657685.1. Taxonomy (NCBI): domain Eukaryota; kingdom Metazoa; phylum Arthropoda; class Arachnida; order Araneae; family Eresidae; genus Stegodyphus; species Stegodyphus dumicola. Next base: position 34,616,000 of record NC_140772.1, read on the forward strand.
TAAAAATTTTATCGTGGAATTATACATTTAAATTTACTTTGCTTACCAAATTCTCTCAATTTAAATGCGGATTTTAAAAACTTATAATGCTATTTAAGCAGAATTTTATATTTTGCTCCCAGGCGTAAAAAATTTCTATATTCTCCAGCAGAAGTATTCGTTCTGTTTGATCAGATTTATCGCAAATATTGTTTCGTAAATGTTTCTTATCTAGTTGATTCTATTTATCATATTTTACTTCTGAGTTTTTTTTAATATTTATTATTAATAAGTATGATTTTTTTTATCTGAGTGTCTTTGGTAAACATTTTGTCCCATTTCTCAAACTTCTGCTTGAAAAAATGAAATGCTTCTCTTTGAAAGATAAATAAGATAAGACAAATAAACAGACTTATTTTATTCTTAGTAATAGTTCAAAACTTCTTAAAATGCTTGATTTATATCGTTATTTTTATGTATGCTATTTTATGTTCTTCTTAATTATTTATGTTACGCATTTAATAAATAATGTTACTTTTTCATGCTTTCAGAAATGGAGACAGCTCTTTGACAAGGTAAGTTTTGTCATTTCAAAAAATATAAAGTATTCTTTAAATGTCTTAATATTTTTGGAAAACTGTGGTTTTCAAAACATGTGTTTAAATAAAATACAACAAAAAACTCTCCTTTTGTATTATTGTATGAAATATAAATCTTTAAACATGAGAACAGAAAAACAATCATTTCTTTCCCCTTTTATTTTTCCAGATGACTGTTTACGTTTCATATGCCAAAGTAAATCAGAGCAAAAAAAATTCAATTAAAATGGGTTCGTTTAGAAAGAAAGATTTCTTCTTTGCAATCAGATGTTACGAAATTCCCTCGCATAATTGGAATATTTGTATTTTCTCCTTCTCTAATTAAGTTATTAATTTTGCCTAGTAGGAAAAAAAAATGTTAACTTCCCTCCAAATTCAAACAAGCGATATCGTTTTCGTTAAGTTTTTGCAGCTTGATTATGATTCGATCTCCAAGATGAAAGCTAACGATAAAACGCTTCCTTAGTTAATTTCGATTTTTAAGGTTTGGTTATTTTTGCAGCACAATGGAACTACATACTTCAAAGCGTTTCGTTTAATTCTTTTAGTCGGAAGCCTGAGGTAAAAACATGTCATTATTTTTGCTGTAGTTGTATTATTTATTTTTAAAAATAATGATTTAATATGATAATAGCAAAATTTTAATTGATGTCCTTATTTTATTTTCGTATTTTTTTACTCTGCCTGACAATAGCTAGCTGGTTGTTGCCCTCGTTTTGCTCGCAAAATATAGACCTCGTTTTTAAAATCTGATAGAGGATTTTTGGAGTAGGATGCATGCAAAAATCAACTGTCCCCTCGCTGAGAATCGAATCACCACTTACATATGACAGAATGCGATAATTCCTTATATTCTTCTCAAAAGAGATATAAGTTCCAGCCAAACAAATCCATATGGTTGTAGAGTCATTAGGTATTTTTTTGAAAGCAGACAAGATGAAAAATATGCAACCGCCTTCGCCGGGAATCGAACCACGGACCTCTGGAATACCGGCTCAGCGTGCTACCATTACACCACGAAGGCACGCTAGGGAAGTGGGAGAAATACCTTATATACTCCCCTTTTTAAAGGGTGACTAGTGTTTTAGGGGACATAGTCGCCAAATTCTGGGTGCGGAGAATCATCATCCACAACCCTTTTAGTTCGGGCGCCACTTGTAGTGTCATTTGGTTAATTGGAAGCAGAAAAGATGAAAAATATACAACCGCCTTCGCCGGGAATCGAACCACGGACCTCTGGAATACCGGCCCAGCGTGCTACCGTTACACCACGAAGGCACGCTAGGGAAGTGGGAGAAATACCTTATATAGTGAGGAGTAGTAGAATTATCGTCTACTATTTTTAATTCGGGACCCTTGTAGACACATTTGGAATTTCAAGGTTTGGGCAAAAGCTATAATTAAAAGTTCTTTATGCAATTGTGAAAAATGTCAAGAACTTGAGAATAATTAGAATAATATGAAATTGTAAATAGCTAAGTGTTTTTGAACTAATTAGAATACTTTTAATTATTTTCTCAGAACCGTAATTACGCATGCATTCCAGAAAATTAACTAAGCAAAATTTTCCGTGATATTTTTAATTGTATAACTATGTACTTAGATAACTTTAATTTGTATATCCATTCATGATTATGCAAACTATGAATCATTAATTGAGAAGGAGTCGAATACGGTCTATGCACTGAATAACGGCCTCGTCTGCCGATATTAAAATCGTTTGAATATAGATAAAAAATTCCATACGAAGAGCAGATCTCCATAATTGGAACAATAATTATTAGATATACTCTGTGGAGTTATTTAAAAGAACCGTTTACATCAAATGTCAGTTGCAAAATGCCGTCGTGATATTCTTTGAACTAGTATGATCGAGAACAAGAAATTGGACGCGAGATCGTGATGTCGCAATATGTTACTCATGTCGCAAAAGCAATGACTGCCTCAAAAAGGCTTTCTCAATCTCGAGATTGAAAAGAGCTGCGAAATCCATCAAAACACATGCATATACACATGATGGTGGTTGCAGAAATAGTGCAATAGCAAGAGAAGATCAACATAATCTCTTTATCAGAAGCAAGGAGAAACACTAACCTCTCCAGATTGCTGTAAACTTTTCAGGTGTTTACTGGTATTTACATGTGTGTTAGAAACATTCCATTTATTAAATACTGTTGGGTTGTATCATAGTGTCCAAATCACTTGTAGGGTTTATATTTATTTTAACTAACATTTATTTTAAGTTTAAACTATCTTTCTTGTCAAGCCTTACTTTCCCCTGGAACTGCCAATGCCAGAATATGTAAATTTGAGTAGAACGCGCAAGGATTCAAATTATCAGCGGAAGTATTATGATTTAAACAGAACGGAAACGAGTTCGGTGTGTGAGATTCTTACTTCACGAGCGCGGAGGTAGTTAGCGAGGAATTGAAGAACCCCGCGTTTCGGCCTATGTGCTTGGCGGGAAGTAGTGTTAATCGTTCAAGTGAGCTTCAAGTCTGCTGAATTAGCAGCGGTATTGTAAAAACGCGGTGAGTTAGTTATTTTAGAGAGCCTCGTAGTTAGAGTCTTGTCTTTAAGTTCTTTTCAGGTTATTATTTTTATTTGACCGCCGAGTTGGCGCAGTCTGTGAGCGTCAAGAGCACGCAATTGTAATTTATTACGTTGAATAAAAAGAGACTTAAACCCTTTACAAGACTCTGTATTTTATCCAGTTTTCACAGTCACCCCTTGGTTGCGTGCAAGTTGGAGGCGCGCAACATTACATTGGCGCCCGAACACTTATCGAACTGAAATGGCCGAAAACTGGATGGAAGCCGCTGGACAACACCAAGAAATGACAAGCCAGTTAGAAGGATTTGGATACCTGGTCCAGACTTTGAGAGCGTCAATCAAGCCAAACGTCCATTTCGACGGAAAAAATTCGGTGGCGGTATTTCTAGAAGGTCTAGAAAACCACTTTCAGCTCTACCCTGTTCCCGAAAGACAAAAAGTTGCCATCGCCTCATCAGCACTAAGAGGACAGGCCGCGCTATGGTGGAAAAACATAGGCAAATTTTTATTAGGGGAATTTGGAAGCAAGACATATACATTTTAAAATTTCAAAAAATCGTTAGTAAAGGCCTTCCCCATAGTGAAAGATCGCGCATGGCTGGAAGCCGAACTATATAGTTTCTATCAACGGGATATAGCAGAATTGACGGACTTTATTCTACGAAAAATCAAGCTAACGGATATGCTGTATGGAAAGAAACCCGATGCGGAGATAATTGAAATAATATTACCAAGATTGTTACCCGCTGTTCAAGACTACTTTGAAATTAGAAACCCAAGCACATTGCAGGAACTCTTCGAATTGGCGGTGAAGTTTCAAAATCGCAGAATAGCGGAAAAAGCGAGAGGGGAAACATATTCTCAAAGTACCCGAAGGAAATCTTCAAATGAGGAAACCAGAAATGGAAATCGCTCTTATGGGGGAAAAAACTATCAAGCTAACGCATCGAAACTCGAAGGTCAAGGCCCAAAAAGAAAATTTGAAAATAAACATCCGCGTACCCAGAAGACACAGATTGAAAGGAAAGCTTTAAACGAGTAGAGGGGCCTGTGAAAGGGAGGGTCCAGACCCCAGAAGTTTTAAAAAAACCCTCAAATAGACATTTAAATACGGTCATCGTAAAAAACTCACAGCTACCAATTATACAAGTCCTGGTTGGCGATGTACCAGTAGAAGCCCTCATCGATACAGGAGCAGAAGGAAATTTTATGAGTGAAAATTTCTTCAAAAAGAATTTTTATAGGGTACGATTATTTAAAACCAAAAATACGGAAATTATAGCGGCGCAAGGAAAAACATGTCACTGCATCGGGAAATTATCATTAAACTTACAGGTAAAAGAGGAAAGTCTCAAAGTATTAATTTTTGTGGTGAAAGATCTGCAACATTCTCTTATTTTAGGTATGGAGTTTTTAAGGGCCGCGAGGGCCAAATTAAATTTTCAAGATAGTTCCGTGGTGTTGGAGATGGACCAGAGGGTGGTGGAACCTGTGGAGACACCGCAATTGGACCTTAGCCATCTGAATGACCATGAAAGTAAAGCAATACAGCAAGTGGTGAGTAATTTTTCTCATTTATTTTCAGAAAAACCAGGAAACTGCCAAATAGTTACGCACAAGATTCAATTAAATGCCGAAAAACCTTGTAGGACTAAACCTTATCGGTATGACAAACAAAAAGACGTAATCATCGAAGAACATATTCAGGAGATGTTAAAGAATAAAATAATAACGCCCATAAATAGTGAGTACGCGAGTCCAGTCGTACTATGTAGGAAAAAGAACGAGTTTCCTCCTTCGGATAAAAGGGCTTGGAGGTTTGCTATTGATTACAGAAAACTAAATAGTATTACCAAATTTCCAGTTTACCCTTTGCCGGTTATAGACGAGATCATTAGACAGATCAAATCGACAAGATATATGTCTACTTTGGACTTAACGTCTGGCTACTATCAAATAGCTATGAGACCCGAAGATATACATAAAACCGCGTTTATAACAAAATCGGGCACTTATGCATTTTTACCCATGCCTTTTGGGTTGTGTGGGGCCCCATCAACATTCCAGAGAGCTATGGACATTGTTCTAAAGCCTGTCCTAGGAAAGTCAACTTTAATTTATCTAGATGATATAATTATAACGAGTAGTACGTTGGAACAACACATTAATGATCTAGAACAAGTTTTTAAATTATTAAAAGAGGCCGGTCTTACAATTAACGCCTCAAAATGCAAGTTCGCAACTAAAGAACTTAAATATCTCGGTTATAAAATTTCCCAAAAGGGTATAGAAACGCAAGATTCAAAAATAAAAGCTATTAAGAATTTCCCACCGCCCAACACCGCCAAGAAACTTTCTTCGTTCCTTGGGTTATGTTCTTACTATCGATCTTTCATAAAAGATTTCGCTAATATTGTTGAACCACTCTTAGTAATCAAAAAAAAAAAGGGTAAATTTACGTGGACAGCGGAAGCTAACACAGCTTTTGAAAGATTAAAAGAAGCGCTTATTAATGCCCCTGTTTTAAAATTCCCGGAGGGGGACGAAAACCTGGAAATTGCAGCAGATGCGTCAGACTATGCGGTGGGTGCGGTTCTTATGCAAAATAACCATCCGCTGGCATTTTTTAGTAAAACGTTGAATCAGACACAAAGGAATTATACAGCTACAGAAAGAGAAACATTAGCCGTATTAATGGCTGTACACAAATTTCGAGTTTATTTCGGCAAATCGCCAGTAACAGTCTTTTCGGATCATGCGGCTGTTGGTAGACTTTACTCGGGGAAAAACCTAACGCCCAGGTTAATAAGATGGGCTTTAAAACTCCAAGAATATAATATCACAATAAAGTATAAACCGGGTAAGGAAAACAATGTAGCTGACGCACTTTCTCGTATAAAACTGGACGATGAAGGAAATGAACTTAAATGCGCTGTGTTGACTTCAAAAATTTTAGATTCTAGAGATACGGTCATTACTGAACTGAAAGCTGATCCTGAATTTGGAAATATCTATGCTTATTTGAAAGACCCCGAAAGCTTTGAGCACACAGATATCGATGCGATAAGAAATAGAGCAAAAAACTATGAAATAATAGATAATTTATTACTTTATACGAAAACAACAAACGAAAATCTTGAGTATAAGCCAGTCATCCCAGCCTCGCTTCGATTAAGCATTTTGAAGGAGTTACACGAAGCAAAAACAGCCGGCCATCTAGGGGTCAGAAAGACTTTAAAAAGGGTACGCGAGGCGGTATATTTCCCGCAATTATACAAAATAGTAACGGCGTATGTCAGGTCCTGCAATCAATGTCAGTTAATAAATGATATTAATTACAGCCCGGCCGGGTACTTAAATAGCATTCGCGCTACATTTCCGAATGAAATTTTAGGCATAGATCTGCTTGGTCCCTTCCCCCAGAGCGAGTTAAATAAAAATCGTTTTCTTTTAGTAATAGTAGATCATTTTTCAAAATGGACAGAAATTGTTCCACTTAAACGCGCGTCAGCCAAAACAGTCGCAGATGCATTCTTACACAGATACATTTTAAAATACGGTGCACCGATAAAAGTCATTAGCGATAACGGAAAACAATTCATTAGTCAAATATTTGAAAACATATGCAATGGACTTGGCATACGCCATATCAAAATGGTTCCGTATAGACCACAAGCTAACATAGCAGAAAGAGTTAATAAAAATATAGTAAAAATAATTCGCAGTTACGTGAGCACACATCACAAGCGCTGGGATGGCTACATAAATGAATTAGCTTATGCTTTAAGAACGGCACATCATGATACTACGGGAAAAACTCCAGCAGAATTATTCTTAGGCCGAAAGTTAATTACGCCTTTAGATAAATTATTCTTTGTGCAACAAAGAGAGCAGGAGTTTAAACAAAAAGATGTGCAAAAGCTGATTGATCAGGCGCTTAAAACCTCGGATACGGCAAGAAATAGGCAGAAAATATATTATGATAGAAAACGCCGTGAAGCAGATTTTAAAGTTGGGGATAAAGTATTGAAGCGGAAATTTTCTTTATCAATTTTACGGCAAAGCTAGCTCCAAAGTTTGAAGGCCCCTATGTAATTCAGGAAATCAAAGGAGTAGTCTTATATCTTAAGAACGAGAGAGGGGAAATCTGTAAAGCAAGTCCCGACCAGGTGAAAAAATACTATAATCCAAATGATTTTGAAATCCTTAAAAGTTTCTTGCAGGACTCAAGTCTAAACGAAATAGAAGGTCCAGAGACAACAACAACTATTCCACCACCCAAGAAACAGAGAACTGAAGAGAGACCTAGCCCTTCTACAACCCGGACGTCGGTATCAAAAAGAAAAAATAATTTTCAAACTCCAGCGGTTAAGAAAAACAAAAATACAGATGCACCGGGTAAAGAAACCGTGGTAAAGAGAAAAACACCACCTACAAAGGACAGCAGGAGAAATTACACATCAAGGAGAACGCGCACACGGCCACAGAGTCAGGTGCCAGCAAGGCCGCCGTTCCGGAAACTGAAACGCCAACAGGAGGCACAAAAATACGAGGAACAGAAGAAATTCAAGAAGGACTCCAGACCGGAGGACGTCAAGACCAGCCGTCCCAGGGAAAAACGGAAATGCCAACAACCAGACGATTACTCCGCCAAGAGGCCAGCATGTAGAGGACGCAAAAGAAAAAGTAATGTGGACGATACTCGGAGGGCAATAAGGAGAAGATTGACATCCATGAAACCTCTAACTTGGGACCAATTTTGCCAAAAACGAATGACGGAGTTTCAAGCATCGAAAACTCAAAGATAAGTTAAAACCTTCTATAATTTTTTTTTTCTCTTTTGTTCCGAAATGTTATGCATAAGTACGAAGTTCTATGTTTTGACGAAAGTCAATATGTCTCGGTTGAGACTTAGTTTTGTTTTACTTTATTTAGCTAAGGCAAAAGTATTATTTTCTTTAAGTGTAAAAGCTAAAAACAAGCATTTTCTGCTGGTCGAAAGACTAATTCTGTTATGTTAAACCCAAAATTTGGCCGAAGATAAAAATAACTTCGTATTCTTGTATTAATAAGAATTTTAGTTTCAGTGCCGCCAGCTTGGCGAAGAATGAGTAAAGTAAAAATTTATTTTCTCTTATTCATTTTATGGTATATTGTAAAAATGATATGTATTAAAATTTTGTAAATGTACGTAAATACTTGAATGTTATGTAAAAGTAGAATTTAGTCTAGAAGCATAAAATTGTAGATGCTAAAAGTGAATGCTTAAAAGCAATGAAGTCAAAATTTAAGTATTAAATTGTAGATAAAGTCATGCTTTAGAGCGAAAGCCTGCATGTTTAAAGATGAATGAGGGGGAAGTTAGAATGAATGTGTTTTGTAGGGTTCTCCACCTACATTTGAATTTTTAAGAATATTAAAGTAGCTCATTGAGTTGTAGAATGTCGCGTAAGGTGTGTCTATTTGGTCGTTGAATTCTAACAAATCATGGTGGTTAGGGGAAGTGTTGTAAGACTAAAACACGAATATTCCCGTTTGACACCACACACGGTGGAGAGCCAGGGTAAAGTTAAATCAATGCTTGAAAAATTGAATGAATGTGAAGTAAGCAATAACTAAGAAAAACGAATCGTTTAAAAACAAAAATTTATTGTGTCAAGAAAGTGTAAATTATAATGTATTTAGAAAGATACTGATACTTATTCCTTCCAGATGCTGGAAGGAAAGACCAAGATTGATTGATGAAGTCCAGGAAAAGTTGCTGTAAGAAGAGAGCTTTATAACGATCAACAGAATTTTAGTATACAATTTGTTACATAAGATTTTTTTTGTGTAAACGAGGTTCTCGCCAGTTAGTTCAGAATTAGAGAAACTTACAACAGGTCGTTTGTAGGACCTGCTTCCAAGTTTTCCAAATTCTGGCAGCGGCAAATGTAGGTTTTATATTTATTTTAACTAACATTTATTTTAAGTTTAAACTATCTTTCCTGTCAAGCCTTACTTTCCCCTGGAACTGCCAATGCCAGAATATGTAAATTTGAGTAGAACGCGCAAGGATTCAAATTATCAGCGGAAGTATTATGATTTAAACAGAACGGAAACGAGTTCGGTGTGTGAGATTCTTACTTCACGAGCGCGGAGGTAGTTAGCGAGGAATTGAAGAACCCCGCGTTTCGGCCTATGTGCTTGGCGGGAAGTAGTGTTAATCGTTCAAGTGAGCTTCAAGTCTGCTGAATTAGCAGCGGTATTGTAAAAACGCGGTGAGTTAGTTATTTTAGAGAGCCTCGTAGTTAGAGTCTTGTCTTTAAGTTCTTTTCAGGTTATTATTTTTATTTGACCGCCGAGTTGGCGCAGTCTGTGAGCGTCAAGAGCACGCAATTGTAATTTATTACGTTGAATAAAAAGAGACTTAAACCCTTTACAAGACTCTGTATTTTATCCAGTTTTCACAGTCACCCCTTGGTTGCGTGCAAGTTGGAGGCGCGCAACATTACATTGGCGCCCGAACACTTATCGAACTGAAATGGCCGAAAACTGGATGGAAGCCGCTGGACAACACCAAGAAATGACAAGCCAGTTAGAAGGATTTGGATACCTGGTCCAGACTTTGAGAGCGTCAATCAAGCCAAACGTCCATTTCGACGGAAAAAATTCGGTGGCGGTATTTCTAGAAGGTCTAGAAAACCACTTTCAGCTCTACCCTGTTCCCGAAAGACAAAAAGTTGCCATCGCCTCATCAGCACTAAGAGGACAGGCCGCGCTATGGTGGAAAAACATAGGCAAATTTTTATTAGGGGAATTTGGAAGCAAGACATATACATTTGAAAATTTCAAAAAATCGTTAGTAAAGGCCTTCCCCATAGTGAAAGATCGCGCATGGCTGGAAGCCGAACTATATAGTTTCTATCAACGGGATATAGCAGAATTGACGGACTTTATTCTACGAAAAATCAAGCTAACGGATATGCTGTATGGAAAGAAACCCGATGCGGAGATAATTGAAATAATATTACCAAGATTGTTACCCGCTGTTCAAGACTACTTTGAAATTAGAAACCCAAGCACATTGCAGGAACTCTTCGAATTGGCGGTGAAGTTTCAAAATCGCAGAATAGCGGAAAAAGCGAGAGGGGAAACATATTCTCAAAGTACCCGAAGGAAATCTTCAAATGAGGAAACCAGAAATGGAAATCGCTCTTATGGGGGAAAAAACTATCAAGCTAACGCATCGAAACTCGAAGGTCAAGGCCCAAAAAGAAAATTTGAAAATAAACATCCGCGTACCCAGAAGACACAGATTGAAAGGAAAGCTTTAAACGAGTAGAGGGGCCTGTGAAAGGGAGGGTCCAGACCCCAGAAGTTTTAAAAAAACCCTCAAATAGACATTTAAATACGGTCATCGTAAAAAACTCACAGCTACCAATTATACAAGTCCTGGTTGGCGATGTACCAGTAGAAGCCCTCATCGATACAGGAGCAGAAGGAAATTTTATGAGTGAAAATTTCTTCAAAAAGAATTTTTATAGGGTACGATTATTTAAAACCAAAAATACGGAAATTATAGCGGCGCAAGGAAAAACATGTCACTGCATCGGGAAATTATCATTAAACTTACAGGTAAAAGAGGAAAGTCTCAAAGTATTAATTTTTGTGGTGAAAGATCTGCAACATTCTCTTATTTTAGGTATGGAGTTTTTAAGGGCCGCGAGGGCCAAATTAAATTTTCAAGATAGTTCCGTGGTGTTGGAGATGGACCAGAGGGTGGTGGAACCTGTGGAGACACCGCAATTGGACCTTAGCCATCTGAATGACCATGAAAGTAAAGCAATACAGCAAGTGGTGAGTAATTTTTCTCATTTATTTTCAGAAAAACCAGGAAACTGCCAAATAGTTACGCACAAGATTCAATTAAATGCCGAAAAACCTTGTAGGACTAAACCTTATCGGTATGACAAACAAAAAGACGTAATCATCGAAGAACATATTCAGGAGATGTTAAAGAATAAAATAATAACGCCCATAAATAGTGAGTACGCGAGTCCAGTCGTACTATGTAGGAAAAAGAACGAGTTTCCTCCTTCGGATAAAAGGGCTTGGAGGTTTGCTATTGATTACAGAAAACTAAATAGTATTACCAAATTTCCAGTTTACCCTTTGCCGGTTATAGACGAGATCATTAGACAGATCAAATCGACAAGATATATGTCTACTTTGGACTTAACGTCTGGCTACTATCAAATAGCTATGAGACCCGAAGATATACATAAAACCGCGTTTATAACAAAATCGGGCACTTATGCATTTTTACCCATGCCTTTTGGGTTGTGTGGGGCCCCATCAACATTCCAGAGAGCTATGGACATTGTTCTAAAGCCTGTCCTAGGAAAGTCAACTTTAATTTATCTAGATGATATAATTATAACGAGTAGTACGTTGGAACAACACATTAATGATCTAGAACAAGTTTTTAAATTATTAAAAGAGGCCGGTCTTACAATTAACGCCTCAAAATGCAAGTTCGCAACTAAAGAACTTAAATATCTCGGTTATAAAATTTCCCAAAAGGGTATAGAAACGCAAGATTCAAAAATAAAAGCTATTAAGAATTTCCCACCGCCCAACACCGCCAAGAAACTTTCTTCGTTCCTTGGGTTATGTTCTTACTATCGATCTTTCATAAAAGATTTCGCTAATATTGTTGAACCACTCTTAGTAATCAAAAAAAAAAGGGTAAATTTACGTGGACAGCGGAAGCTAACACAGCTTTTGAAAGATTAAAAGAAGCGCTTATTAATGCCCCTGTTTTAAAATTCCCGGAGGGGGACGAAAACCTGGAAATTGCAGCAGATGCGTCAGACTATGCGGTGGGTGCGGTTCTTATGCAAAATAACCATCCGCTGGCATTTTTTAGTAAAACGTTGAATCAGACACAAAGGAATTATACAGCTACAGAAAGAGAAACATTAGCCGTATTAATGGCTGTACACAAATTTCGAGTTTATTTCGGCAAATCGCCAGTAACAGTCTTTTCGGATCATGCGGCTGTTGGTAGACTTTACTCGGGGAAAAACCTAACGCCCAGGTTAATAAGATGGGCTTTAAAACTCCAAGAATATAATATCACAATAAAGTATAAACCGGGTAAGGAAAACAATGTAGCTGACGCACTTTCTCGTATAAAACTGGACGATGAAGGAAATGAACTTAAATGCGCTGTGTTGACTTCAAAAATTTTAGATTCTAGAGATACGGTCATTACTGAACTGAAAGCTGATCCTGAATTTGGAAATATCTATGCTTATTTGAAAGACCCCGAAAGCTTTGAGCACACAGATATCGATGCGATAAGAAATAGAGCAAAAAACTATGAAATAATAGATAATTTATTACTTTATACGAAAACAACAAACGAAAATCTTGAGTATAAGCCAGTCATCCCAGCCTCGCTTCGATTAAGCATTTTGAAGGAGTTACACGAAGCAAAAACAGCCGGCCATCTAGGGGTCAGAAAGACTTTAAAAAGGGTACGCGAGGCGGTATATTTCCCGCAATTATACAAAATAGTAACGGCGTATGTCAGGTCCTGCAATCAATGTCAGTTAATAAATGATATTAATTACAGCCCGGCCGGGTACTTAAATAGCATTCGCGCTACATTTCCGAATGAAATTTTAGGCATAGATCTGCTTGGTCCCTTCCCCCAGAGCGAGTTAAATAAAAATCGTTTTCTTTTAGTAATAGTAGATCATTTTTCAAAATGGACAGAAATTGTTCCACTTAAACGCGCGTCAGCCAAAACAGTCGCAGATGCATTCTTACACAGATACATTTTAAAATACGGTGCACCGATAAAAGTCATTAGCGATAACGGAAAACAATTCATTAGTCAAATATTTGAAAACATATGCAATGGACTTGGCATACGCCATATCAAAATGGTTCCGTATAGACCACAAGCTAACATAGCAGAAAGAGTTAATAAAAATATAGTAAAAATAATTCGCAGTTACGTGAGCACACATCACAAGCGCTGGGATGGCTACATAAATGAATTAGCTTATGCTTTAAGAACGGCACATCATGATACTACGGGAAAAACTCCAGCAGAATTATTCTTAGGCCGAAAGTTAATTACGCCTTTAGATAAATTATTCTTTGTGCAACAAAGAGAGCAGGAGTTTAAACAAAAAGATGTGCAAAAGCTGATTGATCAGGCGCTTAAAACCTCGGATACGGCAAGAAATAGGCAGAAAATATATTATGATAGAAAACGCCGTGAAGCAGATTTTAAAGTTGGGGATAAAGTATTGAAGCGGAAATTTTCTTTATCAATTTTACGGCAAAGCTAGCTCCAAAGTTTGAAGGCCCCTATGTAATTCAGGAAATCAAAGGAGTAGTCTTATATCTTAAGAACGAGAGAGGGGAAATCTGTAAAGCAAGTCCCGACCAGGTGAAAAAATACTATAATCCAAATGATTTTGAAATCCTTAAAAGTTTCTTGCAGGACTCAAGTCTAAACGAAATAGAAGGTCCAGAGACAACAACAACTATTCCACCACCCAAGAAACAGAGAACTGAAGAGAGACCTAGCCCTTCTACAACCCGGACGTCGGTATCAAAAAGAAAAAATAATTTTCAAACTCCAGCGGTTAAGAAAAACAAAAATACAGATGCACCGGGTAAAGAAACCGTGGTAAAGAGAAAAACACCACCTACAAAGGACAGCAGGAGAAATTACACATCAAGGAGAACGCGCACACGGCCACAGAGTCAGGTGCCAGCAAGGCCGCCGTTCCGGAAACTGAAACGCCAACAGGAGGCACAAAAATACGAGGAACAGAAGAAATTCAAGAAGGACTCCAGACCGGAGGACGTCAAGACCAGCCGTCCCAGGGAAAAACGGAAATGCCAACAACCAGACGATTACTCCGCCAAGAGGCCAGCATGTAGAGGACGCAAAAGAAAAAGTAATGTGGACGATACTCGGAGGGCAATAAGGAGAAGATTGACATCCATGAAACCTCTAACTTGGGACCAATTTTGCCAAAAACGAATGACGGAGTTTCAAGCATCGAAAACTCAAAGATAAGTTAAAACCTTCTATAATTTTTTTTTTCTCTTTTGTTCCGAAATGTTATGCATAAGTACGAAGTTCTATGTTTTGACGAAAGTCAATATGTCTCGGTTGAGACTTAGTTTTGTTTTACTTTATTTAGCTAAGGCAAAAGTATTATTTTCTTTAAGTGTAAAAGCTAAAAACAAGCATTTTCTGTTGGTCGAAAGACTAATTCTGTTATGTTAAACCCAAAATTTGGCCGAAGATAAAAATAACTTCGTATTCTTGTATTAATAAGAATTTTAGTTTCAGTGCCGCCAGCTTGGCGAAGAATGAGTAAAGTAAAAATTTATTTTCTCTTATTCATTTTATGGTATATTGTAAAAATGATATGTATTAAAATTTTGTAAATGTACGTAAATACTTGAATGTTATGTAAAAGTAGAATTTAGTCTAGAAGCATAAAATTGTAGATGCTAAAAGTGAATGCTTAAAAGCAATGAAGTCAAAATTTAAGTATTAAATTGTAGATAAAGTCATGCTTTAGAGCGAAAGCCTGCATGTTTAAAGATGAATGAGGGGGAAGTTAGAATGAATGTGTTTTGTAGGGTTCTCCACCTACATTTGAATTTTTAAGAATATTAAAGTAGCTCATTGAGTTGTAGAATGTCGCGTAAGGTGTGTCTATTTGGTCGTTGAATTCTAACAAATCATGGTGGTTAGGGGAAGTGTTGTAAGACTAAAACACGAATATTCCCGTTTGACACCACACACGGTGGAGAGCCAGGGTAAAGTTAAATCAATGCTTGAAAAATTGAATGAATGTGAAGTAAGCAATAACTAAGAAAAACGAATCGTTTAAAAACAAAAATTTATTGTGTCAAGAAAGTGTAAATTATAATGTATTTAGAAAGATACTGATACTTATTCCTTCCAGATGCTGGAAGGAAAGACCAAGATTGATTGATGAAGTCCAGGAAAAGTTGCTGTAAGAAGAGAGCTTTATAACGATCAACAGAATTTTAGTATACAATTTGTTACATAAGATTTTTTTTGTGTAAACGAGGTTCTCGCCAGTTAGTTCAGAATTAGAGAAACTTACAACAGGTCGTTTGTAGGACCTGCTTCCAAGTTTTCCAAATTCTGGCAGCGGCAAATGTAGGTTTTATATTTATTTTAACTAACATTTATTTTAAGTTTAAACTATCTTTCCTGTCAAGCCTTACTTTCCCCTGGAACTGCCAATGCCAGAATATGTAAATTTGAGTAGAACGCGCAAGGATTCAAATTATCAGCGGAAGTATTATGATTTAAACAGAACGGAAACGAGTTCGGTGTGTGAGATTCTTACTTCACGAGCGCGGAGGTAGTTAGCGAGGAATTGAAGAACCCCGCGTTTCGGCCTATGTGCTTGGCGGGAAGTAGTGTTAATCGTTCAAGTGAGCTTCAAGTCTGCTGAATTAGCAGCGGTATTGTAAAAACGCGGTGAGTTAGTTATTTTAGAGAGCCTCGTAGTTAGAGTCTTGTCTTTAAGTTCTTTTCAGGTTATTATTTTTATTTGACCGCCGAGTTGGCGCAGTCTGTGAGCGTCAAGAGCACGCAATTGTAATTTATTACGTTGAATAAAAAGAGACTTAAACCCTTTACAAGACTCTGTATTTTATCCAGTTTTCACAGTCACCCCTTGGTTGCGTGCAAGTTGGAGGCGCGCAACATTACATTGGCGCCCGAACACTTATCGAACTGAAATGGCCGAAAACTGGATGGAAGCCGCTGGACAACACCAAGAAATGACAAGCCAGTTAGAAGGATTTGGATACCTGGTCCAGACTTTGAGAGCGTCAATCAAGCCAAACGTCCATTTCGACGGAAAAAATTCGGTGGCGGTATTTCTAGAAGGTCTAGAAAACCACTTTCAGCTCTACCCTGTTCCCGAAAGACAAAAAGTTGCCATCGCCTCATCAGCACTAAGAGGACAGGCCGCGCTATGGTGGAAAAACATAGGCAAATTTTTATTAGGGGAATTTGGAAGCAAGACATATACATTTGAAAATTTCAAAAAATCGTTAGTAAAGGCCTTCCCCATAGTGAAAGATCGCGCATGGCTGGAAGCCGAACTATATAGTTTCTATCAACGGGATATAGCAGAATTGACGGACTTTATTCTACGAAAAATCAAGCTAACGGATATGCTGTATGGAAAGAAACCCGATGCGGAGATAATTGAAATAATATTACCAAGATTGTTACCCGCTGTTCAAGACTACTTTGAAATTAGAAACCCAAGCACATTGCAGGAACTCTTCGAATTGGCGGTGAAGTTTCAAAATCGCAGAATAGCGGAAAAAGCGAGAGGGGAAACATATTCTCAAAGTACCCGAAGGAAATCTTCAAATGAGGAAACCAGAAATGGAAATCGCTCTTATGGGGGAAAAAACTATCAAGCTAACGCATCGAAACTCGAAGGTCAAGGCCCAAAAAGAAAATTTGAAAATAAACATCCGCGTACCCAGAAGACACAGATTGAAAGGAAAGCTTTAAACGAGTAGAGGGGCCTGTGAAAGGGAGGGTCCAGACCCCAGAAGTTTTAAAAAAACCCTCAAATAGACATTTAAATACGGTCATCGTAAAAAACTCACAGCTACCAATTATACAAGTCCTGGTTGGCGATGTACCAGTAGAAGCCCTCATCGATACAGGAGCAGAAGGAAATTTTATGAGTGAAAATTTCTTCAAAAAGAATTTTTATAGGGTACGATTATTTAAAACCAAAAATACGGAAATTATAGCGGCGCAAGGAAAAACATGTCACTGCATCGGGAAATTATCATTAAACTTACAGGTAAAAGAGGAAAGTCTCAAAGTATTAATTTTTGTGGTGAAAGATCTGCAACATTCTCTTATTTTAGGTATGGAGTTTTTAAGGGCCGCGAGGGCCAAATTAAATTTTCAAGATAGTTCCGTGGTGTTGGAGATGGACCAGAGGGTGGTGGAACCTGTGGAGACACCGCAATTGGACCTTAGCCATCTGAATGACCATGAAAGTAAAGCAATACAGCAAGTGGTGAGTAATTTTTCTCATTTATTTTCAGAAAAACCAGGAAACTGCCAAATAGTTACGCACAAGATTCAATTAAATGCCGAAAAACCTTGTAGGACTAAACCTTATCGGTATGACAAACAAAAAGACGTAATCATCGAAGAACATATTCAGGAGATGTTAAAGAATAAAATAATAACGCCCATAAATAGTGAGTACGCGAGTCCAGTCGTACTATGTAGGAAAAAGAACGAGTTTCCTCCTTCGGATAAAAGGGCTTGGAGGTTTGCTATTGATTACAGAAAACTAAATAGTATTACCAAATTTCCAGTTTACCCTTTGCCGGTTATAGACGAGATCATTAGACAGATCAAATCGACAAGATATATGTCTACTTTGGACTTAACGTCTGGCTACTATCAAATAGCTATGAGACCCGAAGATATACATAAAACCGCGTTTATAACAAAATCGGGCACTTATGCATTTTTACCCATGCCTTTTGGGTTGTGTGGGGCCCCATCAACATTCCAGAGAGCTATGGACATTGTTCTAAAGCCTGTCCTAGGAAAGTCAACTTTAATTTATCTAGATGATATAATTATAACGAGTAGTACGTTGGAACAACACATTAATGATCTAGAACAAGTTTTTAAATTATTAAAAGAGGCCGGTCTTACAATTAACGCCTCAAAATGCAAGTTCGCAACTAAAGAACTTAAATATCTCGGTTATAAAATTTCCCAAAAGGGTATAGAAACGCAAGATTCAAAAATAAAAGCTATTAAGAATTTCCCACCGCCCAACACCGCCAAGAAACTTTCTTCGTTCCTTGGGTTATGTTCTTACTATCGATCTTTCATAAAAGATTTCGCTAATATTGTTGAACCACTCTTAGTAATCAAAAAAAAAAAGGGTAAATTTACGTGGACAGCGGAAGCTAACACAGCTTTTGAAAGATTAAAAGAAGCGCTTATTAATGCCCCTGTTTTAAAATTCCCGGAGGGGGACGAAAACCTGGAAATTGCAGCAGATGCGTCAGACTATGCGGTGGGTGCGGTTCTTATGCAAAATAACCATCCGCTGGCATTTTTTAGTAAAACGTTGAATCAGACACAAAGGAATTATACAGCTACAGAAAGAGAAACATTAGCCGTATTAATGGCTGTACACAAATTTCGAGTTTATTTCGGCAAATCGCCAGTAACAGTCTTTTCGGATCATGCGGCTGTTGGTAGACTTTACTCGGGGAAAAACCTAACGCCCAGGTTAATAAGATGGGCTTTAAAACTCCAAGAATATAATATCACAATAAAGTATAAACCGGGTAAGGAAAACAATGTAGCTGACGCACTTTCTCGTATAAAACTGGACGATGAAGGAAATGAACTTAAATGCGCTGTGTTGACTTCAAAAATTTTAGATTCTAGAGATACGGTCATTACTGAACTGAAAGCTGATCCTGAATTTGGAAATATCTATGCTTATTTGAAAGACCCCGAAAGCTTTGAGCACACAGATATCGATGCGATAAGAAATAGAGCAAAAAACTATGAAATAATAGATAATTTATTACTTTATACGAAAACAACAAACGAAAATCTTGAGTATAAGCCAGTCATCCCAGCCTCGCTTCGATTAAGCATTTTGAAGGAGTTACACGAAGCAAAAACAGCCGGCCATCTAGGGGTCAGAAAGACTTTAAAAAGGGTACGCGAGGCGGTATATTTCCCGCAATTATACAAAATAGTAACGGCGTATGTCAGGTCCTGCAATCAATGTCAGTTAATAAATGATATTAATTACAGCCCGGCCGGGTACTTAAATAGCATTCGCGCTACATTTCCGAATGAAATTTTAGGCATAGATCTGCTTGGTCCCTTCCCCCAGAGCGAGTTAAATAAAAATCGTTTTCTTTTAGTAATAGTAGATCATTTTTCAAAATGGACAGAAATTGTTCCACTTAAACGCGCGTCAGCCAAAACAGTCGCAGATGCATTCTTACACAGATACATTTTAAAATACGGTGCACCGATAAAAGTCATTAGCGATAACGGAAAACAATTCATTAGTCAAATATTTGAAAACATATGCAATGGACTTGGCATACGCCATATCAAAATGGTTCCGTATAGACCACAAGCTAACATAGCAGAAAGAGTTAATAAAAATATAGTAAAAATAATTCGCAGTTACGTGAGCACACATCACAAGCGCTGGGATGGCTACATAAATGAATTAGCTTATGCTTTAAGAACGGCACATCATGATACTACGGGAAAAACTCCAGCAGAATTATTCTTAGGCCGAAAGTTAATTACGCCTTTAGATAAATTATTCTTTGTGCAACAAAGAGAGCAGGAGTTTAAACAAAAAGATGTGCAAAAGCTGATTGATCAGGCGCTTAAAACCTCGGATACGGCAAGAAATAGGCAGAAAATATATTATGATAGAAAACGCCGTGAAGCAGATTTTAAAGTTGGGGATAAAGTATTGAAGCGGAAATTTTCTTTATCAATTTTACGGCAAAGCTAGCTCCAAAGTTTGAAGGCCCCTATGTAATTCAGGAAATCAAAGGAGTAGTCTTATATCTTAAGAACGAGAGAGGGGAAATCTGTAAAGCAAGTCCCGACCAGGTGAAAAAATACTATAATCCAAATGATTTTGAAATCCTTAAAAGTTTCTTGCAGGACTCAAGTCTAAACGAAATAGAAGGTCCAGAGACAACAACAACTATTCCACCACCCAAGAAACAGAGAACTGAAGAGAGACCTAGCCCTTCTACAACCCGGACGTCGGTATCAAAAAGAAAAAATAATTTTCAAACTCCAGCGGTTAAGAAAAACAAAAATACAGATGCACCGGGTAAAGAAACCGTGGTAAAGAGAAAAACACCACCTACAAAGGACAGCAGGAGAAATTACACATCAAGGAGAACGCGCACACGGCCACAGAGTCAGGTGCCAGCAAGGCCGCCGTTCCGGAAACTGAAACGCCAACAGGAGGCACAAAAATACGAGGAACAGAAGAAATTCAAGAAGGACTCCAGACCGGAGGACGTCAAGACCAGCCGTCCCAGGGAAAAACGGAAATGCCAACAACCAGACGATTACTCCGCCAAGAGGCCAGCATGTAGAGGACGCAAAAGAAAAAGTAATGTGGACGATACTCGGAGGGCAATAAGGAGAAGATTGACATCCATGAAACCTCTAACTTGGGACCAATTTTGCCAAAAACGAATGACGGAGTTTCAAGCATCGAAAACTCAAAGATAAGTTAAAACCTTCTATAATTTTTTTTTTCTCTTTTGTTCCGAAATGTTATGCATAAGTACGAAGTTCTATGTTTTGACGAAAGTCAATATGTCTCGGTTGAGACTTAGTTTTGTTTTACTTTATTTAGCTAAGGCAAAAGTATTATTTTCTTTAAGTGTAAAAGCTAAAAACAAGCATTTTCTGTTGGTCGAAAGACTAATTCTGTTATGTTAAACCCAAAATTTGGCCGAAGATAAAAATAACTTCGTATTCTTGTATTAATAAGAATTTTAGTTTCAGTGCCGCCAGCTTGGCGAAGAATTACAATATACCATAAAATGAATAAGAGAAAATAAAGTAAAAATTTATTTTCTCTTATTCATTTTATGGTATATTGTAAAAATGATATGTATTAAAATTTTGTAAATGTACGTAAATACTTGAATGTTATGTAAAAGTAGAATTTAGTCTAGAAGCATAAAATTGTAGATGCTAAAAGTGAATGCTTAAAAGCAATGAAGTCAAAATTTAAGTATTAAATTGTAGATAAAGTCATGCTTTAGAGCGAAAGCCTGCATGTTTAAAGATGAATGAGGGGGAAGTTAGAATGAATGTGTTTTGTAGGGTTCTCCACCTACATTTGAATTTTTAAGAATATTAAAGTAGCTCATTGAGTTGTAGAATGTCGCGTAAGGTGTGTCTATTTGGTCGTTGAATTCTAACAAATCATGGTGGTTAGGGGAAGTGTTGTAAGACTAAAACACGAATATTCCCGTTTGACACCACACACGGTGGAGAGCCAGGGTAAAGTTAAATCAATGCTTGAAAAATTGAATGAATGTGAAGTAAGCAATAACTAAGAAAAACGAATCGTTTAAAAACAAAAATTTATTGTGTCAAGAAAGTGTAAATTATAATGTATTTAGAAAGATACTGATACTTATTCCTTCCAGATGCTGGAAGGAAAGACCAAGATTGATTGATGAAGTCCAGGAAAAGTTGCTGTAAGAAGAGAGCTTTATAACGATCAACAGAATTTTAGTATACAATTTGTTACATAAGATTTTTTTTGTGTAAACGAGGTTCTCGCCAGTTAGTTCAGAATTAGAGAAACTTACAACAGGTCGTTTGTAGGACCTGCTTCCAAGTTTTCCAAATTCTGGCAGCGGCAAATGTAGGTTTTATATTTATTTTAACTAACATTTATTTTAAGTTTAAACTATCTTTCCTGTCAAGCCTTACTTTCCCCTGGAACTGCCAATGCCAGAATATGTAAATTTGAGTAGAACGCGCAAGGATTCAAATTATCAGCGGAAGTATTATGATTTAAACAGAACGGAAACGAGTTCGGTGTGTGAGATTCTTACTTCACGAGCGCGGAGGTAGTTAGCGAGGAATTGAAGAACCCCGCGTTTCGGCCTATGTGCTTGGCGGGAAGTAGTGTTAATCGTTCAAGTGAGCTTCAAGTCTGCTGAATTAGCAGCGGTATTGTAAAAACGCGGTGAGTTAGTTATTTTAGAGAGCCTCGTAGTTAGAGTCTTGTCTTTAAGTTCTTTTCAGGTTATTATTTTTATTTGACCGCCGAGTTGGCGCAGTCTGTGAGCGTCAAGAGCACGCAATTGTAATTTATTACGTTGAATAAAAAGGGACTTAAACCCTTTACAAGACTCTGTATTTTATCCAGTTTTCACAGTCACCCCTTGGTTGCGTGCAAGTTGGAGGCGCGCAACGTTACACACTTCTGGCTTAAAGCCTGCGTTTTGAGGCCTTTTTTTATTTTCAGCACCCCTTTTGAGTTTGTTCAGCTTTCGTATCCTCATAGAGAGCCTGTTCACACATTTTTTAGACGATGTATATTGCATTCACAAAACTAAATTACATTATGTATATTGCATTCACAAAACTAAATTACATTATGTATATTGCATTCACAAAACTTAATTTCTTGTGTTTTAAATGTTCTATTTGACATCCCTTATTCTGAACTATCTTTCGACACCGCAATTTCCAGGATAATAATGTAATAATGCCTTTTGAAGTGGCAGAAGAGATATTCTATCCCATTCCTCCCGAACAGCTTTCCAGAGTCCTGTTAGGTTTTTGGGACAACGTTTGTATAATGCAATTTTTAAAAGTCCGGAAGCACAAAAATCCATAAGTGATACGTCGGGAGATTTAGTAGGGATATCAGCGAAGGGTATGGCCTTGATACCAGTTTTTTTGTTCCATTTCTTTTAGGAAATTTACAGTGGATTTTGATGTGTGACCGCTAGCTTTGTCCTGATGGACTCTCACGGATGGATGGCACTGTGGGTAAAGTGATGGTATTTCATTCAGAAAAATTGGCGATGAAATATGTTCCTGATAGTATTTGGAGTTAATCTTGACATTTTTTTGCACTCTCTTTATTTTTAACTTGCCATTATAAGAAAAACCAGCAACAATCATGAATCCCTTAGAAAAACTTTCTTTCGATTCTTTGAACCATGTACTTAAATTTTTTCTCCCCTTTTATGATAATAAATGGCTCTTTTATTGTTACAATCATTTAAATACACCCATGCTTTATCTATTGTGACAATTGTTTTCCATTTTTCTTTGGATAAGTGTTTCTCATATAGAATTCTGCAGCGTGTCCTGCGTTGAGCGATATGCTTCGGAAGAAGACGATGCAAATTGCGTTTTTTCGCTTTCTTAAGATTTAAATCAACGTTTATCATTTTGTTTTCAGTGGACACCGAGCATTTTAATGATTTTGCAACTGTCCTTTGACTAGGGGGATTTTCTTTTAACATTAAACAACGTACCTTTGCAATAGTCGAAGATGTCCGTTTTTTCCTTGAATACTTGTTTGGAATTTTTGTCCCACTTGAGGCTCCAATTTGACGTTTTTTTCCTTTCTTGTTGATGATATTACCTATCGACGCTTTAGATATCACAAAACCATGACTCTCACATCGTTTTTGGATAACGGAGTATGCATATTTCTCTTCGGAAAGAGCGTAAATGTAGCCTTCGAACCACTGCTTTGTTAAATTCGCCATTTTGGATAAAAACAAAACTTTCAAGCCACAGACGATAATTTTGACTTTTAAAAACATAGTGCAATTGCAATTACTTCTTTTGCAGCAAACAATTTTTTATTACCGCTTACCAAAATCGTCTAAAAAATGGCGAACATCCTCTGTACAAGAATGCTATATTAAATGTCTAATCATATTAATCTGTAGGCGTTGACTGAATATGCAGTGAAAGTTTCATGTAATTTTTGCCCTTGCAGTCCGGCTATTCTTGCTACACAGTATAGAAACATAATAGTAATAACTGCTTTTCAAAGCATTTACAGAAATGAACCTAATAAAACATACATATATTTCTCTTACGGTACACACAGCAAACCATGTTGAAAGATCAGTACCACTTTTGAGAAATGGACTTGTGAACATAGTTTTAGAATATCATACTGACAATGTGTTAACATGTATTTTGCATGTTTTCTTGAAGGAATATACATGCAGTTTGGATAAAAATTTGATCGAGGATTGATTGCTATCATTTTATAAGGATGTGGAACGTTAATTCTTTTGTAATCAAATAAATGTGCGTTTCGAATATCTTTATAAAACCAAATCTTCTGAGCATGTTGCTATAGTTTATTTTCTTCTCAACGTTCTATTATAATCCAATCAATAACGCCCCTTAAGAATTTCTGAATGTCCTCTAACGAGTACAGTTGGGAAATTTTGCTCATGGGATTACATGCTAATATTAAATAAAGTTCCAAAAGATTCCTCTAAATCCTCACAACCCTTTTTTCCGCATGTACCACTTTCATGATTGCTATACCATCGCCCCTCATCAACTCTCTAAAACTCGAAAAATAAATGGATACATTTATCTATATTTAAATGTGTTGTAAATTAAACAACAGGAAGTATAGAAAATGTTGATAAATACCAAAATTGAATGAAAGAAGTTTCTGCATTTATAAACTAACACTAAATGCTTAATAGATAAATAAAAGGCTGACCACATCCCCCCCTGAAACTATGAATCCCCCCTGGTTGTGAATCCCTGCTCAAAATGTTTGGCAAATAAAAATGAAAATTTGAAGGCATTGTTGAACCATCTAAAATAATTTATTTTCTTCTTTTATTGCTACCTAGAATAATATGAAATCAGTCTGTTTTACAAGTAATGCAATAATGAAACAATGATTTTGTTTTCTTTATTTACAGCATGAAGTGCTTTAGTGTTCATATAAAGGGTGATTCAAAAATATCTGTCAAAAATGTAAGGTGAGGTAGAGGCGATCAAAATAAACATGCTTTATAATGAAATGAATATAGAAAAAGATTCTCGAATATTTCGTTTGGGCAGCTGCTCCGTTTCTGTTATCAACTTCATAGTTAAAATGCGGCCCACCAGCGACCGAGCAGTATAGTCGCTGAACACTGGTAGTTCGGTCCGAGGATCGAATCCCGCAAACGGACTGGCTGCATGGGTGTTTTCGTGGTTTTGCCCATGTGTAACGCGTATACGAGCCAGTTTCCCTTAGAAAGTCCTTGACGAAGATATCCCTCCCCTTAGGCAGATAGCCCTTAATTAAATAACTAAAATGCATATCGGCGAATTCTGCTTTCGTTGAGTGATGCATACTGCTGGAAATTAACACGGGAAATGACGATTCACTTCTGCAGAAGGCCTTTTTCTGCCGTTCAACAATGCTCTGTACCACCTCAATGTGTGTGAGGGGGGTACAGCGCATTGTACCACCTCAACTTTTCTTTTCTGCACATACATTCTATTAGAATATTTGCTTGTTTCGATGCCTTTACCTGCCATTATATTTTTATCAACGAATTTTTAATTAAAAAGTAAACGATTTAAAAGCGAGCAATCGCAACACTGTACGAAAAAAAAATTATCTCCAGCGCGCGAGACTGGATATCGGAAATCTAAATATATACTCATTTTAAAATTAATTTGCGATATTGCTGTTGAACTGAATTTTATAGTTTGAGTACGTAGAACATGATATTTAATAAATAAAGATAACACACAAAAAGTTAAAAAAAAACATCCCTTTCGACGTAATTTAAAATCTGAAATCTTCCAGACGTTTTTTATTAACATTCTGTGGTCATATGAAAATTCAGTATTTCTAACAGTGCTGAAATTTAGCGAAATTTTCTTAAAATATATCAGCTCATAAAATATCTATATTACGGGTGTTTCATTTCCCTGAGATATGAACCTTAAAGTAACCAGAAAAAATATCAAGTTTAAAAAGTCAGGTTAAATATTTAAAGATTTATCTTGCATCATAACTTGGAGATTTTTTCAATATTTAATAAATATCATTAAAATCCTAACTAAAAGTATATATGTAACATTAAAATAAAATGCTATGCTCCATATATAATGCAATACTGATGCGCTGAAACATAGCCAACGCTTTAATCAAACATAGCCAACGCTGCTGTTGTTCAATGATTAATACTCTGAAGATTTCCGATAGTGATTTCGATAATGGAATGAATGTTATCAATAAATCGATTTAAAAAATTGCAAAGTATCTATAATAGCGATTAGGAAAGGCTATATTTCTGCGACATTCATTGAAAGTATCGATATTTTAATAATATGAACTGAAGCATCTAGGATTATCGCCTTTAGAAATCCATTATTAAGTTTTCCACCATCAGTTTTATCGATCTGTTTTCTTGATTAGTTATATGTAGTCAAATTTGGTTATAACACGCTGAAAAGTTCTCGTAAAATTGCAAAAATTTAGAACAAGCCAATAAGCAAACAGATATTCAAGACGGAAAAACAAATAAATATATCTAATCATAATTTCTAACCTAACTTTTATTTTGTCTTTGTTATGCAAATATACAAATTCTAAATTCTCTGCAAATCGTTTTGTAAATAAAGCTTCTTTTTCAGCTAGTGAATTTTAATTTCCCTTTTTTCCCCCTCTTTCTTTTTGTCCACCGCTGACTGAACGGCTCACATGCTATTTTGCCTCAAGCCGTTATATCCAGCCACTTGAAGTTATCTACTGCTAGCCATCCACAGACCAAAGGCAGGGTATGCAGGCAGAATAATCGGGCATTTATTTCTGTGTATTAGTAGAATTACAGTAATAGTTTACGGATGCACTTCCGCGATAGATACTGGGATTTCACAAATCTTGAAAACAGAATTTTACAATTATGTAGAATGATGTTTTAACACTGCGTAGTTCTTGAAGACAAAATTTGAAGCTATGTCTTTACATATGAATTTTGAACGGAACTCGGATTTGTGATCTTACAGTTTTTGAATGTGTTACAGTTATTACATAATTGGTGTTTACCGTCTTTACAGTCATTAATGTTATAAGGTACAGTGGATGGACAAAAATATGGAAACACCTTGTGAAATGCATGTTTGAAAAGAAAGATTGATTTTAATGAAATATGTAGGTGGCGCTGGCGTTTTTGACTACTGACGCCACCTATACAACTTCGTAAATGTGCTAAACAGTTCAGTTGTTGTCGGAGTACTGTTATGTGAGGTTGTCATTGCATTATGTCAGAGTTAACAGACTTCGAACGTGGGCAAATTGTTGGAGCACGTATGGTGGGTGCTTCCGTAAGCAAGGTAGCCGAAGTGTTTAGTGTTTCAAGAGGTGCTGTATCGAAGATTTATTCCGCATATTTGAAAAGCGGAAAAACATCATCTGCTAAATCACAGCGCGGACGCAAGTGTGTCCTGAGTGATCGTGAGAGACGATCATTAAGGGCAATCGTGACGAGAAATAAGAAGACCACAGCTGCAAAAGTTACTGCTGAAATGAATGTTGTGTTACCGAACCCTGTGAGTACCAAAACAATTAGAAGGGAGCTTCATAAACAGGGAATCGCTGGCCGTGCTGCAATTGAGAAGCCACTCATCAGTGATGCTAATGCCCGTAACAGGAAAAGGTGGTGTTTAAGTCATAAAGCCTGGACTATAGAACAGTGGAAGCGAGTAATATGGTCTGACGAGTCTTCTTTCACATTGTTTCCCACTTCTGGCCGAGTTTACGTCTGGAGAACGCCATCTCAAGCCTATAATACAGACTGCTTGTTGCCAAGAGTGAAACATGGCGGGGGTTCTGTTATAATTTGGGCAGCCATATCCTGGTTCTCTGCTAGCCCCATGATAACTGTGTCAGGGCACATGACTGCCAAGAGTTATGTGAACATTTTGGCCGATCAAGTTCATCCCATGGTACAAACTTTGTTCCCCGATGGTGATGGTGTCTTCCAAGACGACAAAGCCCCTGTTCACACAGCTCACATTGTCCAGGACTGGTTTTCTGAGCACGAGGATGAGTTGTCCCATCTCCCCTGGCCACCACAGTCACCATACCTGAATATTATCGAACCTTTGTGGTCTACATTGGAACGGAAAGTGCGTTCTCGTTATCTACCGCCAACATCGTTATCTGAACTTGCCACCGTTTTGCAGGAAGAATGGTATAATATTCCCTTGGCAAAATACAGGAACTGTATTTATCCATTCCGAGAAGACAGCAAGCTGTTTTGGATGCCAATGGGTTTCCTACACCATATTAAGCAAAGAAACATGTTTTTTTTAAAGGTGTTTCCATATTTTTGTCCAACCCCTGTATTTCTCCCGCCTTTTTAGCATAGTATATAAGGTATTTCTCCCACTTTCCTAGCGTGCCTTCGTGGTGAATGGTTCTGCACGCTGGGCTGGTATTCCAGAGGTCCGTGGTTCGATTCCCGGCGAAGGCGTTGCTAATTTTGCATCTCTCCGGCTTTTCCAATTAATCTAATGTCTCTACAATGTTTACAGTCTTTTCAGTCTTGAAAGGTGCTACAATTCATCAGACTTATCATTTATGTATTTAATTATTCTTATATTTCTATTTAAACCTCTATAATTGCCTGATTGCCTGGGAGCAGCTCGAATCATATTGAATTTTCTTAAAGACTTAAAAATGTGTCTTCTTTAATTAATGAAATTAATCCCAAACCATTTCGTCCTTTCACTTTCAGAATTCTAACATCCCGATTTTTTAACGTTTCATTACGAACTAGGCACGCGTTGCATCGTTATCTCATTTCTTGCTCAGGTGCGGAAGCATGGTAGTTGATTCTGGTCAGCGTGGAGTACCGTTTCGACTCGGAGCTGTGGTGACGGAAAGTCGCACGGGCAGTTACGCTTACAGTTCGGCGGCGGAACTTCTGGACATGAAAGCCCTTCACGGGCATGACTTAGGAGGGGTTGACAGTTTGGCTGTCCCTCCGATTCCAAAGCAGACGTGACTGATTCGTTCAGACGCTCCGCTGAATCCTTCGATGAAGAGGTACTTTCGCTTCCTTGTGTCATCTTGGCTTTTACGAACGGCATGCAGCCCGCCGTTTCTTCGCAACATTAGATCATGGAGGTAGGAAGTAAGAAGGAGTCGCCCTAAACAAGTTTCTCCGTACCCTGCTCTAAAGCACCGGCGATCCCTACGTGGTGACCAAAACATTGGGTCATTTACCATTGAGTTCTATGGGATTTGACGCGTTCGGGTGTAAATATTTTGTAATTACGTCGCAAATATACATATAAATGTATATATTTTCTTTTTCTACAACACTTCAGAGTCCTGAGTATATGAAAACAACATATTTTTAAACAACATTTCATTCTGAACGGAATTAAATGCTATACTTTTCACAGGACAGTTTTCTCAGAATAGTTTAATTTGAATGAAATATTTTCACAAGTTTTCGTTAATTACATTAGAAAAAAAAATTAAGGTAATTCGGTTTTATTCGGTTAAGGTACAAAAATTAAGATCGAAGTTTATTGTATTATTAATATTAAAATTATGCATTATTTCTTTTCTATTTATAGCGCTTCTTCCTAAAATACTTTCTTAAATATGACATGATTTTTTGGCTTCTTTTAAATCGAAAAATGTAAGTCAATTTATAATTAATGCTCTATTCGGTTCATTTTAAATTAGAGAATTATTAGGAATTAAATAGTATTTGACTTTCTCTGAACATTTCTGAAAGGGAATAAAATAAGTTTTTTTTTAAGTATTATTTAAAACTTGTAACTGAGTTATTATAAAATGTAAAGTGAATAATTCTTTTAATTATACTTATCAGATATTTTTTTACCCTTCATTTCAACAATACATATTCCAAAACTCTTTATTACGTTCTTAAGTGCGCATCTCATAGCATTTGCTTTACAATACCTTTTAACAGATTGCTTTCCAATACGAAGAATTCTTGCTTAAATAGTTTTATAACGTATTTGTCAACAGGATTTCAATTAATGTTTACAATTCAATATTAAGGTTATTATATATTTAGATAACATTTATAATCATTATAAATTAGATACATTTAATCATTAGATTTCTTCACAGTTCTTTCACAGTTGTTTATAAGTGAATAAATTCTTCATTTCAAATATTTATAAATAATTTAATGAATATTTAAGTATTTTGTCAAAGGCAGATACATGCTTTTTGCAAGCACATGCATAAATACCCATACATATTTCCTATTTTTCATTTCCGGCATGTGCAAATCTTTAATTTCTGTGCATTCACTATATTTTTCGTGTAAAGTAATTTACACTAATTTAGCATAGACCCGAAAGTTTTGCATAAAAAAATATATATGAATATAATTTGAGTGAAAATTATAAGTATTATTTTTAATACCCACTCAAAGGTCAGTTTTTCTTCAAAATTCCTCCACAATGGCATCTCTCTCTTTAGGCAGATAGCCCTTGCATGCGTTACTCTATTTAATAAAAACTTAATCTGACCTATGTGCCTAATTACAAATATTTTAACATACATAATTTTATATTTACATTTAGCCATCAAGTTTCAAACTTTTCAAATCTTCTAGAAAATAAATTTTGGCAGATCTCTTTTAGCAATTTTCTTAAAATCTATATTTTTGTAGTGCAACAGCTTAGAATTTTATAAAACAAATTCATAATCAAAATCGCTGTTGTTAGTTATCGAAAAATAACCAAGATGTGATTTTTGCGTAAATGTCAGTAAACTATACAAATTGCTATTATCCATTACACTATGAATGTTTCCTTCATGCGAGAGTGTCCCTTTTTCAATTTCTATGGAACTGTCGTGTGTCAAAATGCTATCAGAATCTTGTCAAGCGAGCTTCTGAATGTAAACAAACAACACCCCGTCTGGTGACCCAAGCTTCAAAGCAGTGCTTCACTTCTAGCGCGGAATGGCCCCTCCTCCCTTTCTTACCTCCATGGCTACCACCGCCAGGGATAAATATTATATTGGCGCGCTCAGTGTCATCATGGCTACGTCATCACTTCTCACTTTCTGCTTCAGGGGGAAAAGCTCTATGAGCTAGCCCTTCTCTTCTAAGTCCTGTACCACCGCTGGTTAGGACTCGTCCTTGACTGGCTTCACGCATAGTTCTTTTTACGATGGACCAAGGATTTCACCTTTAGGGTCGCATTATGAATGCCCCCGTCTGTCTTTCTTAATCATTATCTCGTATTCCAAAAACCAACAAAATAAAACCGAGGTCATATTCCATTATTCTATGCGCCATTATTTAAGCGTAACGCTTGGTTCGAGCACACTAATTTTTAAGTAAACTCGCCGGTCACCCAACCGATTAAGATTATCAAAAGAAACCGGCAGGTTGTTCAGAAGAAGCAATAACCACCAGTAGGCTGATCCCCTGTCCCAAACGGAGACCTAACTACGAGCCTTTAAACCACAATTTTGCACTTTAATATACGCTGTTCGAGCTGGGATTACCGCAGCTGCTGGCACCAGACTTTCCCTCCAAGTTATCTTCGTTAAAGGATTTAGAGAGCACTCATTCCAATTACGGAGTCTCAAAATGTCTCGTATTTTACTTTTTGTCACTACCTCCTCGTTCTGAGAGTGGGTAATTTGTCTGTCTACTGCCTTCCTTGGATGCGGTAGCCGTGTCTCCGGCTACCTCTCCGGAATCGAAAACACAGCATCCAGCGCAGCATGCTTGCCCCTTAGTAAAGCCGCTGTTCGAGCGAAGATAGATTCCTGACTATTTAGCTCAAATTGTTAAGCTAATATTTTTCAGCTAGCTGTTATTTGACGATCAGTAGTTTGTAGATTCTTTCTCTTAGAAAGTACTTAGATACAAGCTGAAGTACTCGGCGTTGCTTTGGCTTTACGCGGAGTGACGAGGCTGCAATTAGGAGTATGGGAATAGCTTTTTCGAAATCTTAAGTGGACAGTGATTTTCCGATTATTTTTCTTCAAGGTAGATTGTGGAAAATTTTACTGATCTGAATAAAACTAAACTTTACTTAGATAGAAAATAAACATTCTTTTATCTCAAATCTTGAAGCAACACAATGTTTTACGTTTGGCAGTCCGGAGCTTCGTGCACGTCATGTATAAGTAATTAGCTATGAAGAACATGACATCCCCACGTTAATACCTGCCACACAAAGTGATTGCTCCTATGTCTTGTTGATACTCATTGCGAATGCTAGCCGGATAAGAAACTACAATCGCTTGAAATCTAAGGACATATTTGAATCGCTGGGTAACAACGGTCTCGTGACGATGGTAGCCTCTATTATGTTCAGTCATAGATTCTTCGTGGTGACCTTCTTCCCTTGTACAGCTTAGGGAACTAGTGTTACGTAATAATATGATAGCGGGATGCTTTTCTTTAAACTGAGCCAGTATAATGTAATATGCGAGTGTGCTGCAACCCTCCTGGTCGATAAATAATCTGTCTCGTCGTTAACGCAGCACACCTAACACTGGCAAACAAAAATACACTTAAAAGACTTAAACAAGATATTAAAACACAGATTAAAGCAGAAATGCAGTCAAAAACATCAAACCAAAATTCCCAGTATTGTTCTATTGCCATTTATAAAGTTCATCAAATCCTCTTAAAATCTAAACAAACTGAGCCAGTGTGTCTGTATTTGTGCGTGCTCAAGAGCATTTAAAAATTCAGTCAGTAATGAGCGGCTTGCTCTGTATCCGTTACTGGATCGATGGAGGAAAAGACGATAAAGTTGCTGGGATGCATTTCCTGGATAAGTTATCGTTTTGAGGCCTAAAATGGCACTTTCACACAAAGATCGATGCATGTTGTAATTTTCCAATGTATCTGGAAACACTTTATTTGTTAGATTGCCGAATGACTTGAGCATACCGCAGAAATTTGAAATTTGCAAAAACTTTTCGTTTCTTTCCGCGATATTTCCATGGACATGAATTGATATGTAGCTGAACTAAACTACCTTATATTATAAGGTATTTTCTTCCTCCTTTCTGCATGCCTTCGTAGTGCAACGGTAGTACACTCGGCGCATATTCAAGAGGTCCAAGTTCGAGTCCCGGTGAGCGTATTCCTCATTTTTCACGTTTTCAACTTTAAAAGTATCTAATGTTTCTACAGTGGCGCCCGAACTGATTTTTCACCACCACCACCACCAGGCTTTGGTGACTGGGTCCCCTAATCTCCAGTTGCCCTTTAAAAGGGGAAGTATATAAGGTATTTTCTCCCTTCTTTCTGTATGTCTTCCTGGTGTAACGGTAGCACACTCGCCGCCTATCGAGAGGTTCAGGTAAAAATCCCGTCGAGGGCAATGCACATTTTCCACGTCTTCCTGCTTCAAAAAACCTAATGACATTTACAATAGTACCCGAACTAAAAGATAGTGAATGATGATTCTTCACCACCAGGGTTTGGCGGTTGGGTCTCCAATCAAAAGTTGCCCTTTAAAAGGGGGAGTATATAAGGTATTTTCTCCCTCATTCCAGCCTTTTGTTATGTAACAGCTAGCACACTCGGCGTCCAGGGCTCGATTTCCGGCGAGGGTAATGCTCATTTTTTAAGTCTTCTGCTTCAAAATAGCCTAATGACTCTACAATGTAAACTTAATTACTTCTCTAAAATTTTCTTTTGACAACGGTAGTTGGTTTATTAGATTATGGCAAAGCACTCGAGGGCTATCTGCCTTAAGGAAGGGATGCCTTCGTGGAGGACTTTTTAAGGGAAACTGGCTCGTATACACGTTACACATGTTGACAACGGTAGAATCGCCCGTCATGCTTATTAAAGGTGAAAAAATAAAAAGAACAAAAAGAAAGTAAAATGGCTGCATATCAGTACTTAAAAGTACCAGATAGCTTTTGCGTAATATTTGAGGGTAGGAGTTGGACCTGTTTTATCTTATGCACTTATGAACATTATAAATGTTGCAGTTTACTATAAAATTAAATCAAATTGCGATCTGATTTTGCAGATTCCTACTTCTGAGCATTTTTATATCAATGTGTATGGTTTTACTTTATTTTTCTTAAAGTTATTTTTATTTTTGAACAATCCTTTCCTTTATCTTCTAATTTTGTACCTACGTTTCCCTGTCAGAAAGAGTGTTCAGGATTAAGTTTATGCAAATAAGGTAAAAACAAGTATTTAAGCTGAAGTTTGGGTTACTTCAGTAGGCGAGCGTGTTCTGTCTTTCGGCCACGTTGTTACACGGCCGTACTTAACGCGCGCCTGCTACTATAAGCCGTGTATCCTTAAATAAGGGCTACCTACGCGAGTTCAATCCTGTGCATCTTCGGCTGATTTAAATTTATCTAGCATTAGTTTAGTTTATATTCTCTATTTTGAGTTAAAGCCAAAGTCGAGGCTTCTTGTACGCCCGAGAGGGGCCATCTGTAAATATATTTTGAGTTAGAATAAAAGGATAACCCTTCTCCAGACTTGTTACTTACATAAAAGAAATCAGCGAATAGTCGTTACTTAGTTCTTCAGTATTCTAGCTTTCAAGGGACTCTATTTTAGCTAGGATTTACAAATGTAATGTGAAATGTGCAATCAAAGTAACTTTTTGAGAAAAGGAAACATTTACGTACGTTGATACATAAACCAAAAACAAATTATGGCGCATGGTTTACTAATCATTATACAGTACTTAGTACTAAAATCGATTAGGCCGTTCCGATCAAATTATTTAGAAGCAAGTGTTCGACTATTTAACCGGAACCTGAAAGGGGAGTAAAAAAAAGAAAAGATAAAAATAAAGAAATCATATTGAGTACTTCATTAACTGTTAATGAATTAACTGTTCGTTTTCAAACAAGTTAAATGTAGGCTTTCGAAACTGTTCCTAGCCCCAGTGTTCTGTACTTCAGTAAGAGGAACTCTGAAGCAAAATATACATGCTGAGCTTATAACTACCTTTCACGAACACTCTGTGTAAACTAGCTCCAAAGTGGAGTTTTTGTGAGGAATATCTCCGTATTAGAAATTGAGTCGTTTTGGAAGTCATTAGTTTTCAGTCGTTTTTGTTTATAA
Source organism: Stegodyphus dumicola (assembly GCF_044657685.1). Lineage (NCBI taxonomy): Eukaryota > Metazoa > Arthropoda > Arachnida > Araneae > Eresidae > Stegodyphus > Stegodyphus dumicola. Next base: position 34,650,871 of record NC_140772.1, read on the forward strand.
GTCACAAATCTCATTTTATCTTTCCCCTTCGTTATGAAATTTCTACTCTGATTCCATATAATCAAATTGTTATCTTTGCTGAATATAATCGAATTCATCTGGGAAAAGCGGGGGTGTGTACTGCTTCTCAGTCCCCTTGCCTCCTTTCTGTTGTATAATTTCTTCTCTCTGTTCAACCAGAATTTCTCACAAAGCAGAGTTTGAAGGTAAGTACCCTGCCGTTGAGGCTATGTCGTGATTTCAGGAAATAAGATAGGCTGGTTTCGATGGAAGTAATAAACTTCTCCATTACAGCGTTTCGGGGGCTTTCCCAACTTTTAAAGGAAAGGTAATATATCGATTCTTTTAACACATCTCTAACCGGTCGGGAAGATTTACCCATTTTGTAGTATGTCTTTATACGATAGATGAGAGAAATTTTCTCATCTCGCTCAGCAGCACATTCTGCTCTTTTAGTCTAGATACAATGCATCGTATGGAACTCAAGAGTAACTCTTGAGCAATCGCTTCAGGATTTCAGTTTAAGAAGCGAATTCAGCTTTCGGCAACTTTGATGACGTAGAAGTTTTACTAAAATTCTACGAAACTAATTTTTATACGGACACCTGAGAGAAAAACAAAACAATGAGAAAACTGTTCTCTGTACATAAAATATGTTTTAAAAAAATCAAAATTTGCATCAAATCAGCATTCTGGGGGGAAAAAAGATCTTGGATTAAAGATCAATTAATTAACAATCTTATTAAGAATAGGATTGTTAATTCTTTTAGAGCTGGAGACATTAGCTTATAAGGTATTTCTCCCGCCTTCTTAGCGTGCCTTCGTGGTGTGGTGGTCTGCACGCTGGGCGCGTATTCCAGAGGTCCGTCGTTCGATTCCTGGCAAAGGTGTTACTCATTTTCCTCTTTCCTTCTTCAAAAATAATCCTAATGTCTCGGATTATTTTCTATTATTACATAACAGTCCTAATGTCTCGGATTAATGTCTCGGATCTCAATCGCGGGAGTGACATAATCCAGTGGCACCCGAACTAAAAAGGGGGTGGATGATGGTTCTCCACACCCAGGATTTCGCGACTGGGTCCCCTAAAAACCCCAGTCGCTCTTTAAAACGGGGAGTATATAAGGTATTTCTCCCGCCTTCTTAGCGTGCCTTCGTGGTGTGGTGGTCTGCACGCTGGACGCGCATTCCAGATGTCCGTGGTTCGATTCCCAGCGAAGGCGTTACTCAGATTTCATCTTGCCTGCTTCCAAAAATGTCTAATGTCTATACAAGCTATAGAGAAACCTCTCTAAAACTCTTATCTACAGTTCTAGATAATTGCCGGTGGTCACCATAAAGAATATGATTATGAAGGATGCTTAATGCAGATATTTGTATTCTGGAAAACACCAAATGGTTTCAGAATCCAAAAATGGTTGGTGTGAGAGATTTAATTATAATGTTTCTAAAGACGCCTTTATATATTAAGTTTCCAAATGTCATTCTTAGATTCTCTTTTGGCCAAATAATATTAACGCAGATGAATAGGTTTCAAAATCCAGTCTCTTGCAGAATAGCCCTCAAAGACTGATTTTATAATAAATTTGATATTTGACATTTATATGAATTGTGTTCAGTTCTAGTATTATATTTCTTGAACTTAGCGATCTGATGCATGGTATCTTCTGAATGATTTTGTAGTGTAAACGAATGACATCAAATATTTCGTTGGGCACACAACTGAATAGGATTTTTTAAGAATACAGTCAAATCTCAATTAAACAAGATCATATACTAGATGATGTCCAAGGTTAATTCAGAATCACGGTTAATCTAAGAGCAGTTATGAAAACGCGGGAGTGACATGATCCATTGTATAATGAACAGAAAAACACTGTGTTTTCAAGTAGTTTTATCTGTAAAATATTCATTTGGTTGCGTAAATGAAATCAGTACTCAAAACAAAGAAACACGCTGAACATAATGAGAAAATTAAAGATCGTTACAAATGAAGAAATTAAGTTTATAATGACATTAAAAACTAATATTTACCAGTGAACTTGAACAATGTCATTGAGTTAGAACTAAAATTTCTATAGAAATAAAACAAAAATGACATATTCTATTATAGAAATAGTAAAAACAAAAAGAAAATTTTGTTTTATGCCGATAGTTTGCGATAGTAATTTTTACATGATTCCATAATAAACTAGCTAGACAAACAAGCAATTAACTATTCTTTTAAACAAGATCCAGTTAATCCGATCCTGGTTGATCGAGATTTGACTGTACTCCGTTAAATTTGCTCCATTATCTAAACTATCGTAGGTGCACAATTATGATCTTTTACAGAGTTGTATTAACTTACTTTGAGCATATTGTTACAAATGCCCCGCTGCGGTAAGCTAGCTTCCCCGCAAAACGTGTTTAGCGAAAGCGTCAAGAAAAGGCAGAGTGGCCAGATTTGGCACGAAATCCCCCATTTGGCGACAAAATTGTCGATATGCTATAGACGGAGTGAGAACATTCTAGAACGAATTCTTACCGGTTTGCTCCAGAATGTTCTCGTAGGCAGGCCAAAAGCTGTATAAACCCTGCTTGCTCGCGGAGATATGTATCGTGAGTTTTATCGTGAAGAGTATCTCGAGTGCAATAAGCTCTGAGAGCGATCGACCAAGTCGGGAGCTGTATTTAGTGTTTCGGCGTGAAGCTGTCTCCACCTTTATAGCCAGATAGTCTGAAGTCTGTGCTGCTGATTGTTTCATCGTATTTTATCGTAGTTTTTCGACGACTGTAAGGCGTCTAGAGTGCGGGCAAGCATTCTCATGCTGAGTCGTCGAGGCTGCTAAAATTAGTTTCTTAATATTGGGCTGATCACTTGCCCAGGGCATATGCTGATGCACTCCGGGGCCCAAAGGTAAAGAAAGCTGAAAAAGGGCACTGCAGGCCGTGGCCCACCAGGGCTGTTGCGCCTGCTTATAAACTCAAAGGAAAAAGCTAACTTCGTATCTAAATTATTTCTTGGAAATTACATGGAATTTTTATCTACTCACATAAAACAATGTTGTTTTCCATCAGTAATTTCCTTATTTGTTGTAAAAATCAGTTGCTTCACTCTGCACAAAAAGTTAGTATTAAAATTACGAATTATTTTTAATTCGAATTCTCGATTTAAATGTATTTGATTGCTCGAATTCCATAAAACTTAATTCTATTTTATTTTTTAATTTATCTAAAACTTAATCCCATTTTATTTTATTTATTTAACTTAATCCTAATTTATTTTTAGCACTTATCTTTTCATTCGAATATTTTTAATTCTAATCTAAAAACCGTTAAACGTTTTAACATAAAACTATGGCAAAATCTGTTTCATTGAAACCCAATAAAAGTTTTCATTAAAAAAAAAAAAAAAAACCATTGTTCAGTTTCAGTGGGCCTGGGTTACTAACATCAGCTGCTCATGGCGCTCTTGAGTGCCACACTGATAATTTTATAGAAAGAATGTAGCATTCCATGTTTAGTGCTTATCTGTATTAATTTTTGAAATAACCTTCTTTCCCATGCACTTGCTTTATTTAAAAAATGTTTTTCCTTAAATTAATGTTTAAATATCTTTAATCAAGTTCTTTTGAGGAAAAAACTTCAAGATCTAAAGATTTTTATTATGCTAATTCATTCATTAAACTTCATTTGCTACTTTTTTTCTTTTTTTTTTTTTTTTTTTTTTCAGTTTTTAAAAATACCCTAATGTTTTCATATAAGCGTATTTTTAAAACGTATTCTAGTTTGTTTTTACGAAACGTTACATTTTTTTCAAATTTTGCTTTAATCAGTTTTTTTAATTAAATGAAAATTTTTGCCCCTCTTATTAGATTTTACAGGAAGGATTATTATCAGATTTACAGGAAGGATTGGAAAGCTTCAAAAAATTTGAGAATATTTTAATATTCGGAATCAAGAAAATTTAGGATTCATCCCGTTTCTAATTTTTAATTAATATACAGACATTTTCGTATTTACATATTAATATTTTCATATTAATATATAGAATTTCAAGATTCTTTGGTCTTTAATCAGAAGCTGTAATTTCTGTTTCAGCAAACTTTAATTCGTAAGTGTCTATGATTGACATTTCTGAGGACGTCATTTTATACGACGTCCTCAGAATAGTCAATCAAATTTCCTAAACAATTTGACATAATTTAAGGCACAGGAAAAAACATTAAGATAAAGTCATCGTGATATATAATAGAATGACTGATGTTTAAGAAAATTTGAATTCTTCTTATACGAAAATACCGTTTTACGCTCTTGGAATGATGTATTATTTGTTTATATTTTTATAGCGATATCCATTACTTTAGTGAAGACACATTTTCGTGCTAACACACATTTATTTTCCTTGATTGTGTTTCTGAGTGATCATTTTATCGAGCTCGTAACAAAATGATGACTTGGCTGATAACAGAATCCCATCAACTAAAAACGATGTTGATTGATGAAAAGAAAAGACAGCGATAAAAGCTGTAATCGAAATATTATCCCTGAATGAAACGAACCCATCAAATGAATTTTATTCTGTGCGGAAATAGGTGGTCAATATTATTTAAAAAATTAACAAGCATAAACAGAAGGGCTCACATTCATAGTATTGAAGCTGCGTAAAATCGACATTGCTCAGAATCAGTAGTGCTTAAGGTTGATACGCCGTAGCATCGACTTGTCGTATAATAGACACATGTAAAATATCGACACTGACGTACGACAAACAGTAATTCGACAAGATCATCACAACAGTAATGAAATTTTTATAACAATGTAATAATGAGAAGTAATAAACAATTTTCACCTTCACAGGTTTTTCACAGACGTACTATCGACACTGTGTAAGATCGACATGGATATAGAACCAACTCTGCATACAGATGGCATTACATAGCATGCACAAAGCTTAGCAACGCCTTATAATCAAGTTGGGAAGAATTCGATGAATTTTTTTTTTTTTTTTTTTTTTTTTTTTTTTTTTTTACCAAAGGGATTTGAATCCCGAAGGACTATTAGGTTCGTTTTGGCATTTTGCGTCGGACTCATAAATGTCGGTTCACTTTTCAAACTGTTGCCACAAAATGTTAGAGTCCTGCATTATATTTGAAGAAATTAAATAATGAAAAATCTGCATAAATGTATGTATATTTCTCGTATTGTGATAAAACAACGGTACATAGAGTCATCGAATTTTGAATAACGTAATCCTCCAACGAATATGAGCATGTGGAAGACCAAATTTGAAATTTGAAATTTGTTTTATGATCGATTTCCTATTTTTTAAAACTTTGACGAATTTTTGATTAACAAACTCAAGGATTTTAAAGCGAGCAATGGCAGCGTTGTGCAGAAAAAAACATTTTTATCTCCAGCGCGTGAGTCTCTGTATCGGAAATTCTAAAGATATGCTCGTTTTAAAACTATTTTGCGATATTGCTGTTGCACTGGATCTTATGGTTTAAGTGCGAGGAACATGATATTTAATAAAGAAAGGTAACACACAAAATGTTAAAAAACGCCCCTTTGGACGTAATTTAAAATCTGAAACATTTCAGATTTTTTTTTTTTTTTTTTTTTTTTTTTTTTTGAAGGGTACTTTTATTTTCAAGATCGTCACCAGCATAGAATTTAAACCAGTTTTTAAGCTGCCGTGTCAAAGTAGCAACACAGACGATTTCGATTTTACGTAATATGGATCCTGTGCCGCATTCCGATCGAGAAATATGTATGACTATTGTAGCGCGTTTAATGTTCTCTTGGTTAAGTAGATCGAATGAGGAGAAATTATTTTAAGTTTATTACATTTGCAAGCAGTAACAGTTATTTAACTAAGGAAAATATCTAATGACAGTTCCAAAAAACTCGAAAGCTATCATTCTAATCCACGCTTACACAACATACAATATTATGACTTAAAAACAAAAATGCATGATTACTTGTTATCGAAAATTAAACACCCAGAAAAAAAAAATTTATGTCCTTGAGAGGAGTTTTGAGAAAAAAAAAATTGTGTGTGTGTGTGTGTAACTTCAACGATAAAGAAATTATTAAAACCATGCGAAAAATTCCATTGAGAGGAATTTTGAGAAACAAATTTTTATGTGTATGTGTGTAACTTCAATAATAAATAAATTATTAAAATCATACGAAAACTTTCATTGAAAGGAGTTCTGAGAAACAAATTTGTGTGTGTAACTTAAATGATAAAGAAATTATTAAAATAATACAAAAAATTCATAATAAACTTTCAATCTTTGTTTAACGAAATTTGAATCATAAACAAAGAAACATATACAACGAGAGAGAAAACACATTTCAATTTTTTTTCAGGGTGACTAAAGTTATTTTTCCCCGGTTTCTTCTGTTAATCTTGGAAACACAAAACTTCTGTCATAATTGGCTTTTCCTCAAATGAAGCTATTTTTCTGTCGTTTTATTTTTCAGATTTTGGATCCGTTTTGCTTTTTGTTGTTTTTCGAGTTTTTCTGATTTTGTGTCAAGCCTACCTATCTCTGCTTTCAATGTGTAACAAATACAAATGTTCTTTCTTGGATATCGAATCCGATGTTGAACTTAGAATTAAAAATATATCTGAATTTATTATAGGACACAATTTTTCGGATTGTTCATTTTGTATATGTCATGTAATTTTGTGAAGTTTAACTTTCCGGCAGGTATATTTTCTTACTCTTTATAATGAGACTTTCTATCCTTGAGGGAGCTAATAAACTCTGTATTATTTTTGAAATCAAGAACTGCATGTTTTCGGTTTGCATGCGTACAAATGCTCTTCCGCCAACGGCCAAACTTTCTCTTATTGTTTTAATCCGCTTTTTTATAATGTCGTGGAATGAAGCATAGTATGCAAATAATTGCACTGCCCATCTTGACAACATGTTTGATAGGAATAAGATGCAGTGTATGTAAGAAACTTATTGCCCAAACGAGAGCATCGGCGCCAACACAGGCAAAAGCGTTATAAGACCTGCAAGATCATGATTTCGGGTATTATAATTCTTTAGTTTATTAAAAGATTTGAGAACTCGTTGCTTTTCACTATTACAAGTCAAAGAGAAACAATGAAAAGGTTTCATTTATGGTCAAGTCCTAACTCACGCATGGTTGCTTTTGAAACTTTCATAATATCGCGGATTATCCCTGTTTTATTTCTCTTCTTGACAAAAAACTCGACCACTGAATCGAAGCCTGCACAGGAAACTTCACTTTCCATGTTCACAAGCACTACTGATGAACTGATGGACGAAACCTTTGTTGCAAAAGAGAGGAAAACGAATATGAGTAGGTCTGATAAAGAAAGCGGGATTTTTCCCTCTTGGCGCTTGGACAAAATTTGTTTTTCCCCATTACGTAAAATCTTTCATCGTTTACAGTTAAGGACACCAATACTTTTTCTTCTGAAGCGATTTATGATATGATGTAAAAGCTATTCCTGTTGTCCACTAGATGGCATTATTACTTCGTTAAAAAAGCGAAAGAGAGAGACATAAAATTACTTCCCGCCCCCCATGGTCTTCGATTATTAACTTTGAACTTCAGAAGATGCACGAGTAGTACAGACGTGCTCACTAAACAAAAGGTAAAATCAGTGAGTGTTTGAGCAATACAGAATCCCAATCTTCTGTGACAAAACTGATTAAGTAGTTGCTTGATTAAGAGACTATGTTGCCTCTACGGCTCTTTCATACTTTTACTAGGAGAAATGGCTACATGGCTTCTTAAATGTAGTCCAACTGGCTTTCAGCTAATGAAAAATTCCATTCAGGAAACCTCTAAAATGCCACCTTTAGCCAAGTTTCAACAGAATATAACTTACTGTGCGTTCGGATGTGCTCGTACTACGTTCACAATACTATTTTGAATATACGCAGAATTGTATGTATTTGTAAGCTTTGAATTGTACGAAATATACAGAAAATGTGCTCAAAATTAGATTAAAATAAAACATAAGTAAGTACAGGGTTATCCAAATTAAACTTCCCCAACTCAGAGGGCTGTGCAGAGTGTTGTATGGGTCATAACGTGATGAAATTTTAAAAACAGACACTTCAGATCATGCGCTCAAGATTTATTAAACAAAAAAAAAATTAGTACAAGAAGTTGCCGATAGGTGGCGCTGCAGATCAACAAGACATTCTACAGATGTTCTATATGTGTGCCGTGGTTCTCTACAGCTCTTTCCATTCGCAAAGCAGTGTGTTCCCCAGCGGAACGCAGTAAGTCCACATTAATTCCACGAACATGTCGAATAATTGCGTCTTTCAGATGTGCCAAGGTTGCTGGGTGCCACGTTGTTGCAGTTCAGGGATCACAAACGTTGTCAACATGTCCTGATACCTTTTCCTGTGACAGAGCAGGTTTTGAACCCTGTTGGAGTCACCTCTTCAAAAAAATAAGGCCCAATGACGAATGTTGCAGTGAAACCGCACCATACAGTAACCTTTGGAGGGTTCAAGGGCACTTGATGGATAGCGCGCGGGTTTTCACTTGCCCAATGCGGCAGTTATGCGTATTCACTTGACCATTCAGATGAAAATGGGCCTCATTCGTCCAAAGGATGTTCCACGGCCAAGCAGCATCGACTTCCATTCTGGAAAGGAACTGCAACGCAAATGTTTCCCGAACTACAGGACCCCCGTCGGACAGCTGATGACGACTATGGATTTTGTAAGGAAAATAACCGAGGATTCGACGCATCACACGCCAGACGGTCGTATAGGGCATATCAACAGCACGAGAAACAGTTGACACACTGACAACACCATGTGGCGATTGGCTAGTGGGGTCCACAACCGCCAAAGCAACGACTTCTACGCGTGCAGATTCCACAACCTGTCGTCCTCTACCTGGTAAAATTCCCAGCTGTCCCGTTCTTTGGAACTTCTTCATCATGTCTCGTAGAGCGCATGGTGTCATTGGTCCTCGGCGTAAGATCTTCAGCCGACAGAATGCTCTTATCGCAGCAGTGTTCTCGTCATTCTGTTAGAAAAGTTTCACTAACAGAGCTTTGTCTTTCAAAGTCGCCATTGTGCATCAGCGAGCTGGAAACAACTGCTTGCGCAAGGCCTGTCTTCCACTTTTTGTAGGGCTCGTCTTTTGGATAAGTTGCGCAGAAGCTTTATTTCTGCAAATCACGTTGCTGCAATATGCACATTACTAGTGTTACAGCGCCACCTATCGGCAACTTCTTGTACTAATTTTTTTGTGTAATAAATCTCGAGCGCATGATCTGAAGTGTCTGTTTTTAAAATTTCATCACATTATGACCCATACAACACTCTGCACAGGCCTCTGAGTTGGGAAAGTTTAATTTGGATAACCCTGTACATGGAAATAAATACAGTAAATCTTTGCTGAACGTGGGGGGTTGTTTCACCAAGACATTGCGCGTCGGGCAGAATCGCATTCCACAAAGTTAACTTTCAATCGAATTCTCGTATTCACGATACATATGAAACCCCGTATCTTCATATATATCGTGCTATTTCTGTCTCTATTTTTTGAAAAATTAAGTAATATACCAAATAGTGGGCTAGGAATAGTTTTTGCATTATGAATCGCTTAGGAGAAAACGTTTTCATGTCCGCAATTGTAACCCAGGAAAGATGTGTACTGTGTGTCCTCGCGCCATGAGGGAAGAAGTATTTATGTCCATTTTCCTTTATCAGGCATTTTTCTGTTTGTAATAACAACTTGTATATTTCGTCCATCCGTTCTTCAGTAGTGCTTGTAAACATGAAAAGTGAAGATTCTAGTGCAGTCTCCAACTGAAAGCTTTTAATGAACTTTGGAATTATAATTATCTCGCCGATATTATAAAGCTTTTGCCTATAATACGCAGACGTTCTCTTTTGGAAAATGAGAGATCTTCACAAAAGGCGTCTTACTCTTACGGAATGCGTTGTTTTCAAAGTAGGCAATGTAATTATGTGTAGGTTTGTATAAATGCGTCTGCTTAACTCCACCGCGTTACAAAAAATCGGGTTCAAAATATAACAGAAGCTTTTAGCCATTGATGGAAAAGCACCGGTAAACCGCAGAGGAACCTTACAAACCGAAAACATGCAATTCTCTATCAATCTATTTCTAAAGTATACGAGTTCATCAACTCCCTCAAATGCAGAAAATCTCATTATTCCTCAAAAAAAATCCGATGTGTACACCACATGACTTCCTTGTACTGAATATTAAATTATACGCACTTTTTTCTTGAATTTCATTTAAATTGATTGGATTGAATTAAATCTACTTCGTCGACAGCGCATAAACCGCGATAGAATAAATGCACTCTTTAAAATTCACTATATTTGTTTACTATAACGACACTGAATGCACTAAATTTATATCATTTGAAGAATTATCGTTGCCACATGTTCTATTCAAATACTATAATAAAGCTAAAACGATGTATGAAAGAAATTAAGCAAGCAAAACAGTTTTTCACAGACGATTCAGTATTTCTCATTCAATTAATTCAGCTCTCACTTCGCGACAAGGCAAAAATACATAAAAACTCAAAATATCTGCATTAAAAATTACGAAGTAAATCTCAAACACTTATTTCCTCGAAAAAAATTCCAGAAAAGATTAAGCATGATTTAATTCGCAATAATAAATGAAGGCGTTATTTTTGTGTTGCGAAGCTTAGTCTCTCTAGATTGGCAACAAATCTACAATTCTGCTATTTCAAATGTAAACAAATATGTCCGCCATGTTATTTAAAACTTAACCGCACTTAAACAGCATTTAAATTGTTGATAATTGTACAAATATTGCTTCCAAAATTACGAAAGGCATAAAAACCTTAACCGGAAGATAAAAACCATATAATTCAATCATTTTTAAAGCAAAAAATGTACAATTTACAAACATATAAGAGTAAAGATACTGAGATCACTCAGCCGGGTAACAGAGTGGATATATATGTATAAATATATTTATATACGTTTGGTGCGGCCGATTGCAACCAAAATACGAGGTGCACATCTACATGTTATAGCAATCGTATATACAAAATTTCAACGTTCTGAGGGTACTCGTTTTTGAGTTATGCGAGATAAGTACGTACGTACGCACGTACGTACATACGTTAGTACAGACGCCACGAAAAATTCTCTTCAGAATAAATTTTAAAGCAGTTTGATAATTTTTTTGGAGGAAAGGTGTCTTTTATTCTGTCCTTACGCACAGATATCGCGCAAAAACATCGTTAAATTACATTCGAAAGCGGTCAAAGTGGATATTTTCATTGAAATATGCTGCCTGAAGCTTTTCGCGATTACAATACTTCCTTTTTACTTCGTACAAGGAAGTAAAAAGGAGCCCCCTTCAGTGGGGAAGCACAAAGTAACTGAATACTGGTATTTCGGTCCGGGTTTCGAATCCTGGCGAATGGGCTGGCTCCGTAGGCGTTTCCGTTGTTTCCCTAGTGTATAATGTGTATGTTACGGTGAAACACCGTAATCTGGAGAATTTCGACTTTCACCGGTGAATGTCAACATTCACATAGTCTCTTGGTGTATGTCCGAAATATTTTCCAAATAGTCTTATTTCTGACTTACACCGGTCAATGTCTACATTCACCATGTATTAATGGTGAATGTTGAACATATAACAATATTATATTTTCTTCTCCGTAATTCAGTCGCGAATAAACGCACTTGAAACTTGAAATAAGAACTTAAGAACATGAGAACCTAAAACACAGAATACATTCAAAATGAGAAAGGAAAATAATAGAAGTTAAAAACTTACTTAATTATACAATACGTTCTAAATGAGAAAATAAAATAATAGTAATAAAAAACTTACTAAATTATGTGATTCAAATCTTATTTATTGCAACAACTTAAACTATTATGGCACTTATGACCTCTCTTTTCGACTTTCACCAGAGCATATCTGTGATTGTCGACATACACCGGTGAGGGTCCGAATATACAAGAATGTACTGAAATATTCGGCCTTTCACAGACGTATTTGGTGAAAGTCGACATTCTCCAATTTCGGTCTCTCACGGTAACATGTATACGAGTCAGTTTCCCTTAAAACGTACTTCACAAAAGCATCACTCCCGTTAGGCAGATAGCCCTCGGATGTTTTGCCGTAATTAAATAAACCAAAGCAAACTTTAAAAATAGAATTAGAAAATATACCTGCCAGAGAAGTTAAACACGAAATTATACAACATTTACAAAAAGGAACATTCCAGTGTCGTATGATAAATTGAGAGATATTTTTAGTCATAAGTTTAACAACGGATTCGGTTACCCAAGAAAGGCCACTTGGTGTCTTTATGATATAATAAAATCAGGGACTGATGGCTTGCCCAAAAACCCGGTAAAACTTGCTGAAGGGCGAAAAAAGCAAAACTGATTCGACAACTCAAATAATAATTCAAGAAAAATAAAATGAGGAGGAAAAAACTTAATTTGAGGAAGAGTCAATTGTGATAGCGAAGAAGATTTATTTTAAAACATTAACGGAAGGAACTGAGAAAAAACATTTTAGTCATCTAAATTGAAAATTCGTTTCTCTCTTAGATAACGTATATATTTTTGTTTGCTTATATCACCAATTTCGCTAAATAAAGGTTGTAAGTTTATTACACTTTTTGTAGGATTTTTAGCAATCTTTGATGTTACACAAACTAAAAATTCATTTTTCTCAAAATTCGCGTCAATGGACATAAATGGTCCTTCCTCGGATCTTCGTGTGGGAAGGCCACAAAAACTATGCAGCTATCCCTTTCGCCAGGAATTTGAGCCCGAGTCAAACTACTAGTGTTCAGCGATCTGATCTGCTCGGCCACTAGTCGATTCTTACCTCTTTACTGATAGGTGACATGCGACTAAAACTGGTATGATATGAAAGCCTACTTAATTCAGTACACTTATTAAGATGAGTCATGAGGCTAGTCATTCAAGAAATTCTTAGTCGTTGAAATGTTTTGAAATATCCTTTACATTTTTAGCCAAATCAAACCATCAAATATGTTAGTTCTGTGTGCTAATGGAATTCTGATGGTTAATTTTTTTCGCAGTTTGACAATGAAGGGTTTGGAGAGATACCGTGGGATGACTTCCTCGTGGCCCTGGAGAGCCCCGACTTCCAGGAGTGCATCGAACCTTCCAAGAGGGAAGTCCTCGCTTCGAAAGCCCGAGAAAACAGAACTTATGCCATCACCTTCGACGATTTCGTTGCAGTGGTGAGTGATGACATTTTGAGCTTTCTTTCCAAATTAGTCCATTTCCCTTTAAGAATCACTACACATTTGTTACAATTATTATGTTTAGTAATACATTGTTTGCATTACTGATAGAAGAAAACATTTCTTAATATAATTATAATTCTCAATACAATAACATTTTTAGATGGATCATTGCTTACATAAATGTTAAAAACATTTGTTAAAAACATAACTTGTTAAAAACATAAATGAATTTTCCTGAATGTAGCGATTGACAGCAGTGATTGTTCCCAGATACTATTCTCGTATTATCGGTGAAAGATTATTCGAATTGATATCGAGTGAATATTATTTAACTACAAGTTACTTCTTTTAGATGATAGAAAACGTAAGTTTCCTAGCTATAAATAAAAGATGATACGTTTATTGTTGTCAGAGGATATGCTACGTAGGTTATAGCTTTATGATTTGGTATAAAAATTCATCCAACGCTGAACTTACAGTTGTCTGTTGCTTTTGCAGTTTATTTTTGTTGTATTTTCAGAGTAATTTTGAAGCACAAATTATACTTTTGCTATTATTTTACACCATGATGTGTGCTGTAAAATTAATTTCATCCGAAATATCTAATTGTTATTATCGCCAGAGTTGCAGATGATAGTAAAATTTACTGTCCAAGCGATGAATTAAGAACAGTTCGAAAGGTAAATCAAGTGACATTGATAATCAGATAGGAGTCTTGCTTCCCAACTGAATTCTTATGCCTGAAACTAATTTTAAATACTGATCATTTATAAGTAACTGTCGCAAATAAGAAAATCCCCTAAGAAATATAATGAAAGTGAATTGATTTAACATGTGTAAACTTGTAGGACGGTAATTTAGGAAGTTGAAACATTTTTCTTTAGCTGCGGGAGGAAAAGTAAATGACGTAGGGGAACAGTCTACGTGAAAACAACGGAAAAACTTCCAAATTGTTCTATTTAAACGATAGAAAACGAAGCTCCTTACACCCTCTATTGACTGAAAAGTAAACGAGAAACTATTGAGAAACAAATTCTTGAAAAACTGGAGGCGAGAAGGGATTAGAATTGAGATTTTGACTAGAATCTAAAGATTTTTATGGATGTAAAACGCCTCCAGGAAATAGTAAGTCGTCAACGGAATGTGCTTTTTGAAAAATTTTCATTTCAAAGAACCGAAAATGTGATTTTATTTGATTGATTGATTTTTACCAGCAGTCAGAGACAATAAAAGAGTTATGAGGGTTTTTTTTTTTTTTTTTTTTTTTTTTTTTTCTGCCGATACGTTCGTTAGTTCGTTAGTGCGAATTTAAAGGTTATTGTTATTTAAGTAATGTCTATTAAGCCGCACTGGCAAGAAATGTTATAGAAATCATACGGCAAGAATACAATAGAATTCTATACATAGAAATTCAAGATATATCGAATTATTAGAGGAGAAGCACAGAATTATCTTTCACAGAATTATTATCGAATTACTAAAGGAGAAAAATTATTATCTTACATGGAATTATTGTCAAATATTAATCTTGCATCGAATTATTAGAAGAGAAATAATGTCTAATCTACCATCTACTCAGCATTTAGTCAAATCCTCAAAACAGCAGCACTCCGATTCCAAGAACTAAATCTTCTGAGTAATTAAAAATGCTGCATATGTAAATGTTCTAAGGATTTTAAAACAAAAAAAAATTGATTGGCTGAGTAGCAAATGTATTTAGATCATTCAGTTCGTTGTTTCTAAAATAGCGAAGAAACTGTTTTACTGAGAGTTAATCTAACTGCACCGTAATAAAATGAATTATTCATGATTTTAATTAATTAATAATTAATTAAGCTTGAATCCCAGATCATAATATCAACTCGCGTTATTTAAAAGTACATTCTGTTATTTGAAAAAATTAGAAACGCAGATATTCGATATTTTTGCTAGGTCCCAATAAAAAAAATATGCGTTAATTGGATGGGAGACAAACTTTTGGTAATGGATTTTGTTATTAAAGCTTCGGATATATCTGTTAGACGGTTAAGAATAATATTATATTTTTTGAAGAAGTGTTCTTCGGTAAATAAAGTTTAAGGCGACTCATTGTACAGATTATATAAGAAGCAAAAAGTTGCATCTATTTTTGTAATATTTTTTATTTCCACGAGCTTTATTTCTTAAGCATGCCTATCATTTGAGAAACTCAGAAAACATATGCATTTCTCTTTTCAAACATAGCGTATTTTGATTTAATAAACGGTGTCTTTTTGAAAATCAATAGCTATTTTTGCATACTATCAATTTCCAATTTATCATAAGTGCATTAATCGGGCTTTGCCAAAAAAAACAAATTAAGTTCTTTTATTTCTGCTCTATTGAAAATTCACTATTACAATCCAAAGGAATAAAGCAAAATTTCTACGAAAATTGCAAACTTGAGATGAAACTCCGAGGATAATAACAATAATTTCATTGTATTTATTAACTGTTTTTACCTACAACTGTATGTAATTTAAATGAACATAATCTGGAATATCTAAGTATTGTTAAAATATTCTGTTAAAAATAACGTTCTAAAATCATAAAAGTAATTTCCGAAATACAACACTAATATAAGCAAATAATGTGAAAATAACAGTAATATAAACATAGCTTAAAATTGTTAGTATTTTCTGTTAATAATAGCTGATTTCATTTCTTCCTCTTCTTTCTCTTTTTTTTTAGCCAAAAAGGCATTAACGCAGAAGGGCTATTAATTCTGTTTTGGCATTTTGTGACGTTTCACTATAAACGGCGTTTCACTTTTCAAAGTGTTGCCACCAAATATTATCGCCCTGTATTACATTTAAAAAAAATCAAATAATGAAGAATCTGTATAAATGCATGTATGCTTCTCGCATTGTGATAAAACGATGGAACATAGAACCATCAAATTTTGAATAACGTAAGTCTTTACCCGAATATGGGCATGTGGAAGAGCAAATTTGCAATTTGGAATTTGTTTTAGTATCTATTTTGTAAACGAATATTTTGTTAACAAATTTCAGAGCGAGCAATGGCAACACTGTACCGATTTTATTTATTTATTTATTTATTTATTTTTAGTCCAAAGGGATTTGAATCCCGAAGGACTATTAGTTTCGTTTTGGCATTTTTCGTCGGACTCATAAATGTCGGTTCACTTTTCAAACTGTTGCCACAAAATGTTAGAGTCCTGCATTACATTTGAAGAAATTAAATAATGAAAAATCTGCATAAATGTATGTATATTTCTCGTATTGTGATAAAACAACGGTACATAGAGTCATCGAATTTTGAATAACGTAATCCTCCAACGAATATGAGCATGTGGAAGACCAAATTTGAAATTTGAAATTTGTTTTATGATCGATTTCCTATTTTTTAAAACTTTGACGAATTTTTGATTAACAAACTCAAGGATTTCAAAGCGAGCAATGGCAACGTTGTGCAGAAAAAACATTTTTATCTCCAGCGCGTGAGTCTCTGTATCGGAAATTCTAAAGATATGCTCGTTTTAAAACAATTTTGCGATATTGCTGTTGCACTGGATCTTATGGTTTAAGTGCGAGGAACATGATATTTAATTTAAACATTTCAGATTTTTTTTTTTATTTCCCCCCCCCCTAGCGTGCAAGACTGTGTATCGAAAATTCTAAAGATACGCTCTTTTAAAATTATTTCGTGATATTACTGTTCAATTGAATTGTATGGTTTAAGTGCTAAAAACGTGATATTTAATAAATAAAGGTAACACACAAAACATTAAAAAAACGCTTTTTGGAGCCTAATATAAAATCTGAAAACTTTAGATTTTTTTACTTTTAACTGCTGTTGGATTAACCGTGGACTTCCCCCTTCATACTTCATTCGATCATGGAAATTTCAAACGATGAACTACGTAAATATAATTATTCAATAAGTTTTCCTTATTTTGTTGCACAAGATTAACAAAATTTCCTTCTTTTATTCATTAAAACTCTATTTTAAATAGTTAAAATTTAATTAATTATTTAATTTATTAAAACTCTATTTAACTCTATTTTAAATAACTTCTTTTATTTATTAAAACTCTATTTAACTCTATTTTAAATAATATTAACTAAGTGCATTTGTGGGGGGTTAATAGTCTATGATGAATGGAAAATTTTGGTAATAATGGTTTAAATAACATGAGAAAATCGTACAAGACTTACTATGAAGTGACTGCTTGTTCAGAAATGATTCCAAGAACGAAAATGTACATATGGTTGAAAATAAAAAATTAATTTCCATTTTTATTAGTAATCCGAATTTTATATTATGTTTTCAAATGATTTTATTGCATTTTAACTCTGAATATAATTCTTCCGAGAATGAATTTAACCAATCTATGCATATCGTGAAATTCGTCTGCGCTTAGAAATAATATTCAAATTCTTATGATAATTCAGTATTAAAGAATGGTGTTATTAAATCTGAACTTTGCGTGTCATTTCTGCGTTTTAAATGAATTTATATTTAAACATATTATTTCGTGGCTTGCGTGTTTAAATACATTAGATTCCCGATTAATATATCCATTCCTCAGTTAATTATAAAATCGGGGCTAAAAGCTGAAAATAGTCTCGATAGAATTTTA
This sequence comes from Stegodyphus dumicola, assembly GCF_044657685.1. Classification (NCBI taxonomy): domain Eukaryota; kingdom Metazoa; phylum Arthropoda; class Arachnida; order Araneae; family Eresidae; genus Stegodyphus; species Stegodyphus dumicola. The sequence goes on from NC_140772.1 coordinate 34,668,756, forward strand.
TTAGATATTGATCTCTCACTTCTGGTTGAAGTGTTCTACCAACGGCAGAGGGCGCTATTCGTTCTCAGTATATTTAATTAATTGCATCGATTACTGAGACGAATGATTAATCGATGATTATGAGTACCTAATTGAAAAGTGGGAATAATGAAAATCCTAATTACTTCGCTAATTATTTGGTAAGCAAATATTGAATTCAGTATGAAAAAAGAAAAAAAAAATTAAAAACCGAGAATACGACATCCGTGACTTAAAAAAAGTGTTAATTAAGCTTTGTCTTAATTCATTTAAAAATATGGTTTTAAATTATAAATGCTTATAAACTAATAGATTCAAGAGAGCGAATCAACTTTAATATTAATAATATTCATCTATACTTAGCAAAGCAAGTACAGCCAGCTCCGGATTAACAAGAATTTGTTCCCCCCCCCTCAGACGCTGTCTTTATAGCGTGTTTATTGCAGAGCGATGGAAAAATTACAATTTCAAGCCATCAGCGTAAAACAAAACCGTCTACAGGAGATACAAAAAGGAAAAAAAAATTTCTTGGTATAACAACAGTGTTAGCAGATGATGTCACAGTGTTGTTTCCATTCACAACAATGCGTAGTTTAATTGTACACCTTGCAAAATAAAAATTAAAAAAAAGGACAGTTCTATATATACTAGGGCGATTGATGAAATTTAACAAGCATTTTTCATATCTCGAAAGTGCGACTTAGGATATGTGTTAGATTTATATATACCATTATTATAACATAGATATTTTGATACAAAGTAGGTTACTTTCTGAAATGTCATATGATTTTTTTCCATATTTCAGTTCTACGACTCAAATTATGCAGTGTGCCAAGTGTTGTAAAAATCGTACTAATAGATTTAAAAAATCTGATGTGTACAGCACATGACTTCCTTGTACGGAATATTAAATTATACGCATTTTTTCTTGCATTTCATTTAAACTTATTGGATTGAATTAAATCTACTTCTCCGACAGCGCATAAAACACAATAGAAATACATTCGTTTCAATTCACTCTATTTGTTTACCATAAGGACACTCTGGCGCTAGATTCACTTAACAGTATTATATTTCGTTCATATTATAACTCAGAATGCACAAAATTTATATCATTTAAAGAATTATCTAATCGCTGCCACATGTTTTATTCAAATACTATAACAAAGCTGGAACGATGTATAAAAGAAAAATTAAGCAAACAAAACGAAAAAGAAAGTTTTTCACAGACGATTGAGTATTTCTCATTCAATTAATTCAGTTTTCACTTCGCGACAAGGCAAAAATACATAAAAACTCAAAATATCTGTATTAAAAATTACGAAGTAAATCTTAAATACTTATTTCCTCGAAAAAATTCCAGAAAGGATTAAGCATGATTTAATTCGCAATAATAAATGAAGGCGTTATTTTTGTGTTGCGAAGCTTAGTCTCTCTAGATTGGCAACAAATCTACAATTCTGCTGTTTCAAATGTAAACAAATATGTCCGCCGTGTTATTTAAAACTTAACCGCACATAACAGCTTTTAAATTGTTGATAATTGTACAAATATTGCTTCCAGGATTACGAAAGGCATAAAAACCTTAACCGGAAGATAAGAACAACATAATTCAATCATTTTTAAAGCAAAAAATATACAACTTAGAAACACATAGGAGTAAAGAATCTGAGATCATTGCACCGGGTAACAGAGTGGATATATATATAAATATATTTATATACGTTTGGTGCGGCCGATTGCAACCAAAATACGAGGTGCTTATCTACATGTTATAGCAGTTCTATATACAAAATTTCAAAGTTCTGAAGCTACTCGTTTTTGAGTTATGCGAGATACGTACGTACGTACGTACATACAGACGCCACGAAAAATTCTCTTTAGAATTCATTTTAAAGCAGTTTTATAATTTTTTTGGAGGAAAGGAGTCTTTTATTCTGTCTTTACGTACAGATATCACGCAAAAACGTCGTTTAATTGCATTCGATAGCGGTCGAAATGGATATTTTCCTTGAAATATCATCGTCCCTGAAACTTTTCGCTATTACAATACTTCCTTTTTACTTCGTACAAAGAAGTAAAACATTAGCTCTAATATTTCTAGCTCCTCAGTGTTAATTGAATTTGGCATATATTTATTAATATCTTTTTTATTAAGCTTAATTATTTTCTCATTTTACAGCCAGAAATTTAGGTTCAACCCAAATAAAATTCGCAGATATATTTTCTGATCTATATTTAAAGCTTGTATTTTCTAGTAATTTTTATAGATTTTTCGAAAAGATTTGGAATTATAGCCCATAAAATTTTTGCCATCACGTTAAAGTAGATATATCTTTAGCACACCTGGAAAAGATTAGAATTTTTTTTTAAAATTTCCAAGATATACATGAATTTATATATTGGCGCGTTTTGAAATTTGGCATATTTGTTATAAGCGATAACAACATCAAATGCAGTTTACGCAAATAATAAAATCAAATTCTGGAAAATGTACATTAATACTTAAAATATGCAGTTCTAATGAATAAATAGAAAATTTTAAAACAATTATTTGAAGAAGCATGCAAATCAAAGAATTAAAATGAAATTCCAAAAAGGAAAAATTATCTAAAAATAATAACTATGATTAAAAAATATCTTTTTTTCCACATATGCCCTATGATACGGCAAGAAAAATAGGTTGTTACCATATATTAGAAATTTTGCCTACTTTTTTTTTTTTTTTTTTCCATATTTCCATTTTACGACTCGCTCGCCAGTGTGTCAAGTGATGTAAAAATCGTACTAATAGCTTTTAAAAAATTAGCTCTCAAAATTTTAGCTCCTCAGTATAACTTGAATTTGATATATATTTAATAATATCTGTTTTTTTATTCAATTTATGTGATTCCTTCTTCCAGGTGTTGGTGTATTTAATTATGGCAAAGCACACTAGGGCTATCTGCCTAAGGGGAGGGATGCCTTTCGTGGAGGACTTTCTAAGGGAAACTGGCTCGTATATACGTTACACATGGGGAAAACCACGAAAACACCCATGTAGCCGGCCCGTTCGCGGGATTCGAACCTCGGACCGAACTACCAGTGTTCAGCGACTTTACCGCTCGGCCGCTGGTGGGCCTCCTTCTTCCAGAATTCGAGATTTAGGTTTAATCCAAATATAATTCGCCAATTTTTTATGATTTATTTTTAAATATTTTTTATAAATTTTTCGAAAAAAATTTTGTATCATAACCTATCAAATTTTTAATATCATCTTGAAGTAGATATGTCTCTAGGCACACTCGCAAAAAATTAGAATTTTGTATTCAAATTTACATATTGGCGCGTTTTGAAATTTGGCATATATATTATAAGCGATAATAACACCAAATGTGGTTTACGCACTTTGTTAAAATTATTTCGTCAAACAATTTGAATTTCGTCAAGTACCCAGTAGAACGGGAGATACCAAACTGCTCCCCTTCCCTCACCGCAGTGTACATGTTCATTAGTCAATCGGATTTTTTTAAATTAATTTTGAACAAAAAAGGCTCTAAACAAATAAATGTGTCCCCCAAACAAAGCGATTATTCTTAATTGAAAATTCCTGACTGACCTCAATTTATTTTTTGACAAGTATGAACAAACTTTAATCAAATCTTTATCTTAAAAGCTTTGAATAAGATTTATATTACTTTGTAAATTAATTAGCTCCATTTATATATTTTGCGGCGCGTTATTAATGTTCGTTTTTTAATGCAAATAAAAATAATCTAAACTCGAACTTCAAATAACTAAAATCTTTAAATGTTTCAACGTCGTATTTGTAACAATTACATAGTTAAAAAGTTCGTATTTGTAACAATTACATGGTTAAAAGTTTTAGTTCTGGTTTCACCAACAGATGGCGCCACATGTTTACTCTTGTCCAGGCTTTCTTATATTATCTAATCATTATTTCCTATCTTGTTCATTTGCGGTTTTGCAGCTGAGGATGGTGGTTCGGTAAAACCATCGAAACTAGTCCTGTGAAAATTTTGTAAATATAACGCTGATTTTTGTTGTTTGACATCTGAATTAGTAGTTAAAAAGTCTTAGAGGGTCGCATAAAATTGCTTCGGGGCACGCAGACGAACCGCAGGTTTGAGATCACTAATGTACAGTTTTAAAAACATTCTTTATGAATTTTAATGATGCTTCAAAATTTCATAAATGTACCATATGGCTATGTTACAAGTTAAATGGATACATTAAAAAAATTAAAACCAAGCGATTCTAAAATTTCTTGAGTACATATGATAGGGAAAATAGCTTTAATCAGTTACATTAGTGCTGAGAATGTTCATAATTAACAGCTAGATATACTGTAAATTTATCGTATTTAAAATTCGTATTCAATTCGAATATCGTATTCAATTCTTAATAAAGTGATAGCAACAAAATTAATAGAAATGGCAGATTATTTTCTCGATCTAGGCAAATGAAGTCATCTACTTTTCAAAGGAACAATTTCAAAGAGAATCACTTTCAAATGAAAAAAAATTCCATCCATTAGAATCCTTAATTGATTTAAGTAAAGCGCTTGTGAACTATATGTATAAGAAGAGGGATGGCTTCTAAGAGGACTTCCTACGATGTATTGGCTCCTGTTTATGTTGCATGATCATGCAGGGACGCCCCTGTAGCCTGTAAAATTGAACTCTGGTACTTAAATACCAGTGTTCAAGTTTTTAACCATTCGACCACGGTGGGCCCAGTATGCTCTGATGATATGAAAATAAATGCTATAGAAATAAAATTGATCGCAGTACATAGACAATGCACTGTAACAGAATAGGTACTTTTCCGTTTTTCCGGCGCAGGCGCTAAAGTCGCCAATAATGGTACAACTAATACGAAACGAATATCCTCGCTGGTAACCTTTTACGAGTCGCAAGCATCTTCAAAACAAGTCGCAGCCATTTCTTATCAGATTGATTGTTTCTATCAATACTGGCATACAATTACATTCACTTGCATTCAATACAATTACATAGAATTTTTACCAGATAGTTCAATTTTATGCCCTAAGGCCATTCGCGATATTTAAGTCTATTAGAATGCAATCACACCGCTCACCCGAAGGCGAAAATATAGAAAAGGGACAATCAAGGGTTAAATTCATCAATTCTAATGAGAATGCACTAGCGAAGTACAGCATTGCGGTTTTACATAATTTCTGAGTAAGCTATCCGTACGAATTGAAATAATTCTTGCATTTAAACTTGTATTCCAAATTAAGATTTAACTTGAAATTGATGTAGATAATTACTGAGGGAATTAGATTTTTGTAGCACAGTTTACGTGAGATGAGATCACTTGGGTTCACGTGATATGAACCGGCGAATCTAGATGTTTAACCAAGAAAGCATAGTAAATTCTTAAATTAATGTCTTTTTACAAATTTATTGTCTTTATTTATTGGCTTTTTACAAAATTTTAAACGATATTAAAATATTTATGCCTTCAAAATAAAAAATTCTAAGGACTAACATTTGTTAACATTTTTTACGTGTATAATTGAATACGTATGTTGTTGCCAATTAAGTCTACTTGGCAAGATTTGCGCCGGCGACACGGAAAAGTACCCAGAATAGTAATTAAATAATGTCTCATTATTAATGAGCTTTATTTTAGCGTTTAATATGATTTATGCTTTTTAAATATTTTTCTTGTATCATATTTCACTAAAATTCAAGAAATTGCGTGTGCCTGAAAAACGGGGAATCCTTGTCCAGAACAAATATTTTAAAGAATTTTTAGAAGTCTTTCAAATGTTACTTAAAGAGTGAGATTGAATAAAATTTAAGCAATTAATTTTTATATATTAGTTTGTCCCCATATACCGTTTATATATTTTTTTTTCAAACTTAACCATAGCGATTTATAATTGATTGCTTATTAAATTCGCTTAATTTAATTAGCGCTCAGTTCGTAATTATTAATGACTTAATAAACAGAATATTCCGTTACGCTCAGTTCGTATTAATTAATGGTGTATGTTGATGGCGCCATCTATTGGTACATTTTGGCTATATATTTGCGTTTTGTTTGGCCATACCCTATTGTATTAAACAGAGCATCCTACCACTGCCTTTCTCTAACTGACAGTGTAAAAAAGAAAATTCTAAATTATTTTAAACTTTGCAGTTGAAAAAATTATGCAAATATTAATCAGAAAAGCTCAAGTTTATATATTCTGTCACCATAAGAACAAGGAACACATGGTAAATCTTGATAAAGTAATATAAGATAAAGTAAATTTTGACTCACACACTTTTATGCATTCGATACTTTTTTTTAATTTGCCATTTTTTTAATTAATATTATCTTTTATATAGTTCTTCCCCTCCCTAAGTAGGTTAAATTTTATTGAACACCAAAATTAGATATACAGTCAAAAGTCGTTAATTCGGACACCCATAATCCGGAATGATCTATAATCCGGACCTCAAAGCTACAAACTTTCTGCGCATGCGTCGCGTTCACGCATGCGCACAGGCGTTTAAATTGTAACGGAGTTATACGCTCAGCTAAAGTTATCTAATTCAGTTAATGTTGCCGATTGCGTTGTTCCTTAATCTTCGAATTGGATCCGGCTTATTATTTTTTGCAGACTGTTAGAGCAATTTTATAAAAGTAAGCTTGAACTTTCGATTATGTCAAATAGAATTTCCGATATATATTTATTACAAAGCGAAAGTATGTTTTGAAATCCGAAATCTGTTTATCAATTTCACGCTGCTCTGCGGCAGAGGGGGGGGGGCAGAAACGTCATTATTAGATTATGATAGATTAGAAAGATTATGTCAAATAGAATTTCCGATATATATTTACTAATATGTAATTTGTATCTACAAAGCGAAAGTATGTTTTGAGATCCGAAATCTGTTTATCAATTTCACGCGGCGGATTGGAAGTTGATCTGTCAGCACTATCCTTATCTTCAGGGCAGATGTTTTTATTTTATTTGGTTTATAATTCCATACTAAGTGTAGTATTTCATTCTGTCTTTGATATGATTTAAATCAAGTTCCTCGTCATTATAATTCGCTTCCCATAGTGAAGAAAGTGACCCAGAGCTTATTGAAAACGAAAACATTTCGATTGACAAATTAGTCGGTATTCTCGACACAGCAATTATAGGACTTGAACAGCGGAACTTTGTAACTAAACAAGAAATTATGTCTGTTTAATAGAATTAAAGAGAAAGTATTATCACATGAAACGAAGCAACTTACATTGAAGGAAATGTTTAATAAAGTAAACAAATAAATATTAAGCTTTTTCTTTTTGTAAAAAAAATATTAAGCTTTTTTTTTTCTTTTTGTGCTTTTTCTTTTTCTGTTCGTTTTGATACCCTTTAGATTATAATTGTTCTTTATTTCATAAATTACGGTTTCATATTTTTAATTTTGTAATTTCTGCATGCCATCTTACCAGATTTAAACTGATGATCTATAATCCGGAAAAATCGATAATCCGGAATCGCCGAAGTCCCGACGAGTCCGGATTAACGACTTTTGACTGTAGTAAAGTTTTGTTTTAAAACCATTCTGGTTCGTTCTCTTTTTTCTGATTTTTAATATAACTAAAATGAACAAAAATGGAAATCATTAAGTTAAAAAATTAGGCACTGTGGTAGGGTTAGAAGGCTTTAGTAATAGGCATTTGGTAATAAAATGCATTTTTCCGAAAGGAACTGAAGAATAACTTTCCCCAAAGGAAGGAAACTATATTAAAAGCTCATCAAAATTCATTTTAAATCATCGCTTCGCTGATGATTCTCTCTCTCTCTCTTAATTTTTCCTGTAATTTATATGTTTAATGACTAGTTTAAGAATTTGCAAAGACAGTGAAAATTTTTTGTCATGCAATAAAATTAAATTTCTGTAAATTCTTTTTCCCCTAAATTTATATACCTTTTTTTTTATTATACCATTAAAATTAAGCTAGTTGTGATATTAAAGATGTTTGAATTTAATTCGCAAATCATAAACTCAAAATTCTTTTTTAATTTCACTTCATTGTTTCTTCACTTTTTATTCAAAAATTTGATTTATTACATTTCATTTGAACTTGCCTTTTATTAGAATATTTTAATATTAATTACAATCAGTATTTAATAATGAAAAATTAATTTCCTTTGATTTAATACGTGATTAATAAGATTAAGTGATTTAAACTTCGATTGATTTAATATGTGATTAAGTGATTTAAGTACGAACTCAGTCTGAAACTTTCTGAAAGAATTATATGCGCATAGTTTACGAAAGGTATACATTTTGTGGTTTATTTAGTGAGAAATTATATATAATTAAGGCTTAGTTTCTAAAATTTTGAATTATTAACTAGGGTCTTATGAAACGTTGTCAGAAAAATTGAACATAAATAAATATTGTTACGAATTTGGTATTTAAAAAGCTAATGTTAGTTCAATTATAAATTAAATGGTTTTATTTCTCGCGCAGTGCAGCGCGTGACGAATATTAAAAGAAAGCTAAGCCGGAAAATTGAAAATACAAGAGCGCGTGCATTAAATAAATAAATATCTCTTTTTGATTTCGAGAAAGTACTGGAAAATTCTAGCGCGTGATTTTAAAATCTTATAAAAGGAGGAAAACATCTCAGTTTGTAGTAGTTGCTTAGTTTGTTGTTGTTTAGAAAACTACTGTTGTTGATTGTAGCGAATTCGCGGATTAGCGTTCTTTAGCTGTTTTGAATTACGTTCTATTGGACATTTGAGTAGTTAAAAGAAAACTACTGTGAGATATTGTAATACTGCATGATAATTTGAGAAAATTTAAGCATTTTTGTTGTGATAATAATAAATTTTTGTTCATTTTTCATCGGACTTGTGCATTCATTTCATAACGAACCCGTACGCACGCAACAATTTTTGGTGTCAGGAGTGGGGTTTGAATGCCAATAACAAGAGCGATGGAAGAACAATTGAGACAGCTCATTAGTGCTTTTGCTGCATTCCAAGAAAAGATGGAAGCTGGCCGAGCATCATTTAAGGAAGAAATGAAATTGGGCCAGGAATCCGTTAAGGAAGAAATGAAATTGGGCCAGGAATCCGTTAAGGACGAAATGAAAGCCGTTCAAGCTGGTCAAGAAGAAATGAAAAGAGAAATTACTTGCATAATAGAAAATAAATTTGAAGCTATGGAAGGCAGAATTGACGCAGTTGAAAATAAAGTTGGACATATTGAAGAAAGAGTTTCTTCGGTGAAAGAAGAAATAGAAGAAAGAGTTTCTTCTGTAAAAGAACAAATTGATGAGAGAGTTTCTGCAGTTGCCAAAGAAATGGATACTTTAAAGAAATTCGTAGCGTCGGCAGGGAGCAGGAGTGATGATTTTAAATTCTTACCAATGCCTGCTCGTCCACCTCTGAAGCTATCCACATATGATGGGAAGACCTCCTGGCAGGTGTATAAGACACAATTTTCTATCGTGGCGGATGCGAATGGATGGGATTCCCAAGCTAAGGCCTGTCATCTCGCCGCTTCTCTAAGAGCCGACGCAGCGGATATCCTTCAGACTCTTCCCGAAAACAAAAGGTTAGATTTCGAAGCTCTGTCCGGCGCCTTGGAGTTGCGCTTTGGGGAGAAGTGTTTAAAAGACTACAGCAGGCTCCAATTAAAATCTCGTCAACAGAAGCCTACCGAAACACTTCAGGAGCTCGCCGCGGATGTTGAAAGGCTGTCCCATCTCGCCTTTTCGGAATGCCCGACAGAAACAAGGGAAATCCTGTCCTTGCAATACTTTATCGACGGCATCCGAGATACTGAAATACAGAAAGCTCTACGAATGGCGGATGTAAAAGATTTAAAAAGTGCTCTAGTGTACGCCATGAAATTTGAGGCAGCCCAGCAAGCCACTCGTCGAGACCGCCACCCAGTCAGAGCTGCTCAAGTCCAGGAGCCAGGGGATCAAGTCACCGCTCGACTTGACGATTTAACTAGACAACTGAACGCCTTGAGACGGAATATTGGTGAGAAGAAACCAACCGTTAAGTGCTGGAACTGCGGTGCTGAAGGACACATACGACGAAACTGCAAAACACCCCAGGGTACTGATGTTAAGACCGCTTCTAACAAGCAGCAGGGAAACTAATTAGTGGCCATCTCGCGGGGCGGAGGTTGCCAGATAATGAAAAGCCCCCGTTTAAAGCGCTTCAGATTTCTGCAGTGAGAGGCGGCAGTAATGGAATTTTCATAATAGGACATATTAAAGGAGTTCCGTGCAATATGACTATAGATACAGGAGCCAACGTCACCATCATCCAAAAAGATTTGGCTCAACAACTAGGAAACAAACTTATCTGGACGCCGCCCTGCGTTACCCTCCAGACTGTGTCCGGTGAGAAGATCGACATCGACGGAAAAGTAAATGTTAACATCACGTTTGGAAGTGCCGCTTACCATCACACGGCATATGTAGCAGAGATCACTGATTCTTGCATACTCGGATTGGACTTTCTAAGGAAATACAATTTTTCCTTGGATTTTAAAAATAACGAATTGCATTCTACATCTGAGGACATAGCGTTATTTCTCGTTAATGATGAAGAAGTTAAATCTGTCCATAAAATCATAGCACAAGACTATATTACAATACCGGCAAGAACAGAAATTTTCCTTCCTGGATCCATAGCCGAAAATAGAAATTTCCGCTACGGCATCATAGAATATCCCAATAACTGTAATATCCCAAAAAGAGTATTAGTAGCCTCAACACTCGTCGACCTATCCAGAACGGTTATCCCGGTGAGAGTCGCCAATGTAACTGAAAAGTCGAGAGTTATTAAGAAAGGTGAAGTGGTTGCAACATGTACTCCAGTAACCAGCGTTGAAAAAAAGAGTAACATCCCAGAATCCGTGTCCTCAGAGAGCATTACATCGGAGTTATTGCAGAATGCACAATTAAACGATAAAGAGAAAAATGCTGCCGATCGCGTCATTAAAGATCTTCAAGTTGTTTTCTCCCGCTCGTCTTCTGACGTGGGTCGAACTAGTTTGACACAACATAGAATAGATACTGGCGATCATCCCCCGATCAAGCAACATCCAAGACGTCTACCGTTTGCTAAACAGGAAGAGGTGCGAACACTGTTAAAAGATATGGAAGAAGGCGATGTCATCGAGCCTTCAGCGAGTCCATGGGCATCTCCCATCGTTCTCGTCAGAAAGAAAGACGGCTCAACAAGATTTTGCGTTGACTATCGCCGGTTGAATGAGGTTACGAAGAAAGACAGTTACCCTCTTCCTAGAATTGATGACATTCTAGACACTCTTTCTGGAAGCAAGTGGTTCTCAACACTTGATTTAAAGAGTGGGTATTGGCAGGTAGAAATCCATCCTGATGACCGAGAAAAGACGGCATTTACTACGGGACAAGGACTTTGGCAGTTCAAAGTGATGCCGTTTGGACTGTGTAATGCGCCGGCAACATTCGAACGTCTTATGGAGACTGTTTTGAAAGGCCTTTCTTACGAAGCCTGTCTGATATACCTGGACGATATCATCATCGTCGGAAAGAGTTTTGAAGAGCATCTAGAAAATCTTAGAAAGGTGCTTCAGAAACTGAAAGAGGCCAATCTGAAGCTGACTCCCGCTAAATGCAAATTGTTTCGAAAGGAAGTGACTTACCTGGGACATGTCATCTCTGCAGAAGGTGTGCGCACGAATCCTGAAAAGGTATCAGCGGTTAAATCCTGGACGCGTCCCGAAAATGTCCATCAGCTGAGAAGCTTCCTAGGGCTTTGCACCTACTATAGGAGATTCGTGAAGAACTTTTCTTCCATCGCAAGACCACTTCACAAGCTGACAGAGAGCAAGCAAAGATTCTTGTGGACAAAGGAATGCGAGGATGCATTTAACAACTTAAAGGAAGCTTTAACATCTGCTCCAATCCTGACGTATCCTCATCTCGACAGACCATTTATTCTCGACACCGACGCGAGCAATGAAAGTGTCGGTGCTGTTTTGTCCCAAGAAATAGACGGCCAAGAACGTGTAGTAGCTTACTGGAGCAAGTGCCTGTCTAAACCGGAGAGGAATTACTGTGTCACAAGGAAAGAGTTGCTCGCCATTGTCAAAGCTGTAGAACATTTCCATCATTATCTATACGGGAGAAAATTCCTCCTCCGCACGGACCATGCCTCATTGGCCTGGCTTTTAAATTTCAAAAATCCTGAGGGTCAAATAGCCAGGTGGATACAGAGACTCCAAGAATATGACATCACTATCCGTCATCGTAAGGGATCATCACACGGAAACGCCGACGCCCTGTCTAGAAGACCTTGCCAAGAAAACTGCCGATATTGTTCCAGGGTGGAAGCGAAATACGAGCTGCTGATTCCGGTCGCAAGACAAATTACAACATCAACATCGGCTGATCGAGACCCGTGGAGTGATGATGAAGTCAGGAAAGACCAGCTGGAAGACCGCGACATTAAACCCATACTTGATTTAATAGAGTCATCAAACAGAAAACCTACATGGCAGGACATTTCTATCTGTAGTCCTACAACAAAACAATACTGGGCACTCTGGGATTCACTTCACATTCGAAACGGCGTCTTATACCGGAAATTCGAGTCGGATGATGGGAAGACGTTCCGATGGCAACTGATACTTCCAAGATCCCGGATTCCTGATGTCCTCAAAGAACTACATAACAGCCCTACAGGAGGTCACTTTGGAATTATGAAGACCTTACAGAGAGTTCGTGAGCGCTTTTACTGGAAAAATGCAAAGAATGACGTGCAAAAGTGGTGCCGATCTTGCGATGCCTGTGCAGGTCGGAAAGGACCGAGGAAACGCAGCCGAGGCAGACTGCAACGTTACAACGTAGGTGCGCCTTTTGAACGTATCGCCTTTGACATCCTGGGACCTCTGCCACGAACTGCTGATGGCAACAAATACATACTCGTTGTCATTGATTACTTCACCAAGTGGCCTGAAGCTTATCCTATTCCTGATCAAGAGGCAGTCACAGTAGCTGAGGTAATGATACAGCACTGGATTTCCAGGTTCGGAGTGCCTCTTCAGTTACATTCCGATCAGGGAAGGAATTTTGCCTCGGCAGTAATCAAAGAACTATGCAAACTACTTGGCATTGACAAAACTCAAACGACGCCATTGCATCCCCAGTCGGACGGCATGGTAGAGAGGTTCAATCGAACCATCCTTAATAACCTCTCATTAGTGGTTTCCAGAAACCAACAGGACTGGGACAAGAAATTACCACTCTTTTTACTGGCTTACCGCAGTGCTGTCCACGAGACTACCGGCTATTCTCCATCACAGATGCTCTTCGGTCTTGACCTTCGTCTGCCTTGTGATCTATTGTTTGGCCGCCCTCCGGATGCTCCTTCATCGTCTGAGGAATATATTCAAGATCTCCAGGCCCGGTTTGAAGTGATGCACAATTTTGCACGAGAGCGAGTCAACTTGGCGACGGAGAAGATGAAGACCCGATACGACACAAGAGCTACTGGACATCAATTCCACGAAGGAGACAAGGTGTGGTTGTGGAATCCGACTCGACGGAAAGGACTTTGTCCGAAATTACAGTCACCTTGGGATGGGCCGTACACAGTCCTAAACAGGCTGAATGACGTCGTGGTTCGGATTCGTAAGTCTTCGAACTCTAAACCTAAAGTCGTTCATTACGACAGGTTAGCTCATTACTATGGCCATAGTACATAATGTAAATAATTGTAAATAGTATAAGACCATGGTCCATTTTGTTTTTAAATGTGTATTTGATTTGTATTTGATAGCATTTGATTTGTTTTATGTATTGCATTTATTGTTCATGTTGTTTATTATTGTAATGTAATGCTTATTAATGCATTTATGCCACAGTTGTAAGTTTTGCTTCCTGTCCAGGGATTGTACTGCCCGGGACGTGCAGTCCTTGGGAAGGGGGCAGTGTTACGAATTTGGTATTTAAAAAGCTAATGTTAGTTCAATTATAAATTAAATGGTTTTATTTCTCGCGCAGTGCAGCGCGTGACGAATATTAAAAGAAAGCTAAGCCGGAAAATTGAAAATACAAGAGCGCGTGCATTAAATAAATAAATATCTCTTTTTGATTTCGAGAAAGTACTGGAAAATTCTAGCGCGTGATTTTAAAATCTTATAAAAGGAGGAAAACATCTCAGTTTGTAGTAGTTGCTTAGTTTGTTGTTGTTTAGAAAACTACTGTTGTTGATTGTAGCGAATTCGCGGATTAGCGTTCTTTAGCTGTTTTGAATTACGTTCTATTGGACATTTGAGTAGTTAAAAGAAAACTACTGTGAGATATTGTAATACTGCATGATAATTTGAGAAAATTTAAGCATTTTTGTTGTGATAATAATAAATTTTTGTTCATTTTTCATCGGACTTGTGCATTCATTTCATAACGAACCCGTACGCACGCAACAATATGCAAGGTAACAAACTATTAATCATTCAACTTTCTTAACATGTCGAAAGATATATAAAAAGTTAAAACTAAGAAGTACTGGAATCACGCTGAATTTAAGCCCTATAATTTATATTTTTCAATACTATATTCACATTTATTTTACAAAATATTAAAAGACTAGTAAACATAATAGGCATAATTTTTTTCAATACAAAACCTGTTTATATTATTACATCCCTTCCTCAGAACTAATCTCTACATATAATAAAAGAAAGCGTTTGTTTGTCTTTCGTTCGTGCTGCGCGTATGCTAATTGACTCAGGGCTACGAAATTTGGCATCTAGATAAGAGCCAGTGCACCTCGAAGCGATGTTTTCAAAATTCGAAACAGATTTTTTTTTATTTTATCTTTTCGATCGCATCATTTTGAATAGTTTCATTCTTTTAGAAATGTGATTTTGGCAACAGTTTTTCATTCAGTTGTACACTGGACTGCTGACTGTTGAAAATCAGCACTGTTGCCACTTGGAAAAATGAAAGCGATAATTCTGTGTAGTTTTTAAATTTTAAATTTCTCTTGGATACTGGATGTTTGTTGAGAGAAGGCAACGGGAAAAAATTGGTATTTGTTATATATAATACATTTTTTTCACCCGGTGAACTTGTACTGCAGCGTAAAATTCTGCGCAGTTTTTTAATTTAACGTTTGGTATTCCCTTCATGCATTTTTCCGGTACATTTAAAAGCCAAACGAAGGCCTGCTAGTTGTTAATATAATAGTATTCTGTTGATTATAGACGCCACAATATAAAGCTGAAAGATATTAATAACCTACAAAATGAACTGCAAAAGCACGTAAAATATAAAAGCACACTAAAAGGAGTAATAAGCATTAAAACACACTATAAATAATTGATTAAAATCAGAAGCAGTTCAGAATGGTTCAACCAATTCATAATGCCTAAATTATCTCTCTAGATTGTCAGCATGTATCAAAAATATGTTATACATAAGATGAACAATGTTCAATTTTTTACAAAATGTTACAGAACAATAAACTTAGTAATCGTAATTTCTTTCAACTATCAGCATTGTATAACAATTTACAAAATGATAATTGATACAACTATTATAAACTAATTGATACAACAATTATAAACAAACTGCTGAGTTATCAACATTAGTTAACTGCTAATCTACCTGTGCTGTTTACCTCTAGCACATTGGAGCTAGAAGTACGAGGGCACAGGGTTCCTACCATTAAGCCACTGTCGATACTCACAATATGGTGTTTACAAATGTACTCAATATAAAGAATCCGTTGGTGGTGCCATCTATGAGAAATACATGTCATAAAAATTTCATTTCATAACTTTTAGTAAAGAAATGTAAACAAGAAACCTATTAATTAACCGCTTTTGTTTTAAAAGTTATTGCAAGGTTCTATTTTTATTAATTTGCGACAACATTTTGAATTTCATGGCAAACAAATACTAAAAGATCTTTCCTGAAATAAGATGCTTCAAATTTGTTGATGAAAAATCATTATCGATTCCTAGCTTGACAGAAAGCGCTACAATATCTTTCCCTATAAGGAGAAAGAAATCGTGTATCAAATCCTAATTAACTCTAATAATTAAGATGAACACTTTTCAATATTTTATAGAATGTTAGAGAATTATAAACAATTAGTCGTAATTTCTTTCAACATAATATAAACTCTATACACCCTATACATTTTACAAAATGTTAGAGAAATAATTAGCACAACAATGACTGCAAACTGTTGTGTTTGCAACATTAGTTACCTAATAAAAATTAAGACCTGAAAAACGCAAATTAAATTTCGTCAGTTCTTCACTTCTAATGATGTTTATTTTTTTTATATAAACAGTATATTTATTCTGTAGAATGTTTACTTCATTTATGTAACCAAATAAACTTGTTCTTTACATTAAACTACTTAGGGATTGGGATTATTCAATTATTGTAAAGCACACGAGGGCTATCTGCCGGAAGGGTGGGATGCCTTCGTGGAGGACTTTGTAAGGGAACTGGCTCGTATACACGTTACACATGGGGAAAACCACGAAAACGCCCATGCAGCCAGCCTGTTGCCATTTTTTAAAATTAATATTAACTTTTATATAGTTTTCTCCCTCCCTAAGTAGGTTAAATTTTACTGAACACCAAAATTAGAAATAGTCAAGTTTTGTTTTAATAGCCTTCTGGTTCTTTCTCTTTTTCTGATTTTTAATCAGACTAACAAGAACAAAAATGGAAATCATTAAGTTAAAAAATTAGGCGTTGTGGTAGGGTGAAAAGGCTTTAGTTTAGCATTTGGTAATAAAACGTATTTTTCCCAAAGAAATTGAAGAAAAATTTTACCCGAAGGAAGAAGACTTAAAATCTCATAAAAATGCATAAAGTTCATTTTATTATTATTATTTTAAGTTATCGCTTCTCTGATGATTCTCTTTCTTAATTTTTCCTGTAATTTATAGGTTTAATGTCTAGTTTAAGAATTTACAAAGAAAACGAAAATTTTATTTTGTCATGCAATAAAATCTAATTTCTGTAAAAGCTTGTTTCCCTAAATTTGTATATCTTTTTTTAAAATACCATTAAAATTAAGCTAGTTGTGATATGAAAGATGTCCGAATTTAATTCGTAAGTCATATGAACAAAATTCTTTTTTTTTTTTTTTTTTTTTTTAATTTGGAATATTTATTCCGTTCCATTTGAATTTGTCCTTTATTAAAATACAGGATGTTTATAAAGTCCCGGACCCATTTTGATGTTTAATAACTCATAAAATAATGAAGATATAAACAAACTTATGGCATTTATTGATGAAATAACTTATATATTTTCCTTTTCAGGTTTGAATATCTTTACTTTTGTAAATATCGTCTGCGCGTGTGGTTAATTTTAGATAATTTCATTTTCCAGTCTATGTACCTGTACTTTTCTAAATATCGTCTGCTTATTAATTGCATTTTTCTCTATTTTGTTTTTGGCAACTATTGACAAGGGTCATGAAACATTTTGAGTCTATCTAACCATTTATGTTATTAATTTTAATCTATCTTTATTATTTTATGAGTTATTAAACATCAAAATGGGTCCGGGACTTTATAAACACCCTGTATTTTGATATTAATTACAGTCAGTATTTAATCATGAAAAAAAATTTCCTTCGGAAAGTGATTTAAATATGAACTCCGTCTGAAACTTTCTGAAAGAATTATATGCGTATAATCCATTCACTTCGCTGAACAGTATACATTTTATGACTTATTTAATGAGGAAAATTAAGGCTTAATTTCTAAAATTAGAAGAGCTAGGTCCATATGGAAAAATGTCATAAAAATTGAACATAAATAAATATGAAAAACAATAAACTATTAATCATTAATATCATGTAAAATGATGTAGAGTGATAAAAAAGCGTATTAAATTAATGGCAAAAAAAATTAAATAATAAATTAAAATATTAGAGATCATATTGTTTGGAACTCTGACTCGAATTACAATTTTACTCAAAACGTAGAAGTACCGGAATCACGCTCCGGTGGCTTCAGGCTGAATTTAAGCCCTGTATTTTATTTTTCTCAGCATAATATCCGCATTTATTTTTATAAAATGTTAAAAGACTTGTAAACATAATAGTCAAAATTTTGTTCAATACCCGCTTTTATTTTAACAACAGAACTAGTTGTTAATAAAAGATTATTCGGTAGATTATAGAAACGCAAAATAGAAAGGCAAAAGAAATTAATAACCTACAAAATAGACTTCAAAAGCACGTAAAACTTAAAGGTGAAAATGCAGAATCGTCCACTGCTTGGCGCATTTTTAAGAATTGCACATACGCGGTATCCATATACACGTCGACCTATTTTCACTTAAAAAAAAATTCCAGAATTGCACAAAAATGACATTGCGCACATTCTTGACTTTATCCATGTACACATCGACCTATTTTCTTTTAAAAAGTAAAATAAAATTGACAAAAATCCAATTCTTCTTACTCTTGTAAAAAACTCCAAACAAATAAGTGGGCGATTTTGCACTTTAGCTAATTTAAAAACACACTGAAAGGAGCAATAAGCATTAAAACACGCTAAAAATAACCGATTAAAATCAGAAGCAGTTCGAATGGTTCAATTAATTCTTAATGCTTGAATTATCTCTCAGTATGTATCAAAAATATTTTATATGCAAGATGAACAATTATTTTAAATTTTTTACAAAATGTTATAGAACTATAAATTTAGCAGTCGTAATTTCTTTCGACAACGTAATGAGCTATCAACATTGTATAACGATTGGCAAAATGTAAGAGAACTAATTAACCCAACAATTATAACAAATTGCTGAGTAACACTAGTTACCTAATAATTTTCCTGTAGTCTTTACCTCTAGCCCACGAGAGCTAAATGTACGAGTTCACAGGGTCCGTACCATTAAGCTATGGTCGGGTCACAACATGCAGTTTACAAAATAAACTAAATATAAAGAATACGTTAGTGGTGCCATCTATGAAAGATGAATGTTATAAACACTTCCTTTCATAACATTTGCAATTGTTTTATGTTAGTAAAAATATGTAAACAAGGAACATATGAGTCTATTTATTAACCGGTTTTGTGTTAAAAGTTTTTGTGAGTCTCCGCTATTTATTGATTCGTGACAACATTTTGAATTTCATGGTAATCAAATACTAAAACGTATTTCCTGAAATAAGATGCTTCAACTTTATTGATGAAAACTCTTTATCGATTTCTAACCTGACAAAAAAGGGCTAAAATATTCTTCCTTATAAGAGAAAAATCCTGTGTCAAATTCTAATTAACGCTAATACTTAAGATTAACAGTTTTCATTATTTATAAAATACTAGAGAACTATAAACTAGTCGTAATTTCTTTCAACATTTAGGAACTGTTAACACGGCATACATTTTACAAAATGTTAGAGAACTAATTAACACAACAATCATTTTAAACTGCCGTGCTTATTTAGTTGCCTAATAATATTCCTGTACGTTTTACCCTTTAGCCCATATAAGTGGAGCTAGACGGAAGAGATACAGGATTCTTACCGTTAAGCTATGGTCAACCGGCAACTTTTGCTTACAAAATGTACTGTATGAAACGAATTCATTGGTGGTGCCATCTATGAAGGATAAATGTCATAAACATTTCTTTTTATACTTTAAGCAATTATTTTTAAGTAGCAAAAATATGTAAGCAAGGAACATATTAACCTATTAATTAAACACTTTGTGTTAAAAGATTCTGAGGCTTCATTTTTTATTAATTTTATAAAATATTTTGAATTTCATGGTAAACAAATACCGAAACGTATTCCTGAAATCAGATGCTTCACATCTATTGATAAAAAATCTGTATCTATACCTAACCTGACGGAAAATGCTTATAGAAGAAAAATATCATGTATAAAATTATAATTAATGCCAATTAACGGTAAATTGTTGTCTAATTAGTAAGCACATTTCTATTTCGACGATTAAAATCGTGTGCCTGTAGTGCCATCTATTAACCATTAATGCAATGACTGAATTTACTGAGAAAACTAGGAATTATCATTTTTACTTTATAAATAGGTTGATCTCAGCAATTTGTTAACTCTTCGGAGAAGTGTTATTGCTTCCAAGTATCAGATTTTGTCCAACATAAAGAAAAATTAACAGTTGTTGCCAGTTCACCACGCGTGAGAACTTTGTTTTATTTTCTGTATTAAATAAAGCATTGTTCATCAAATTCATTCATTTAAAAAATAATTTTATTTATACATCTTAATCGCACTTGTAGCAACGGATGTTATTTTGTTCCATAAATATGTTGGTTGCAAAAATCTTAAATCTGTTTCTCGAGTTAACGTTCAGAACTGTCAAAAAAGGTTTTGCTTTCTTATTATGGTTTCTTTTTATTTAACACTAAAAGTTTTGTTCTAACAGTTGGGAATAACAGCTGTTATTTTTATAGATCCAGCAGAAAAGTGTAATGTATCCGTGCATTTAACCTTGTTCGCTCACAGTGTCAAAAGCTACAAGAAGGCAGCAGCACGCAACCTGTTTGCACTCCTGCGCATGATGATGTTTGCACTCCTGCGCATGCACTCTTAACATGCTCAAAAGCTAAGAAGGCGGACAGAGCACTGAGGGTTAAACCACTCACTCATACCCGCCGCACCGATGCAACATATAAATGTGTTGTGGCATATCTAGATGTATTATGTCTAAGTGTATGTGTGTGTGTGAAATTCATCGCGGCAGGAAGAGCAAGATGGCGCCTGTCGTTGGCAAGACACCCTTGAGCACAAGTGACAGTACAATTTCGCTTAGTTCTGTCCCCCCCACTATTTTTGATGGAGAGAACCATGGAGGTAGGAAGTAAGATGGAGTAGCCCTAAACAGGTTTCTCCCGTACCCAGCTCTGAAGCACCGGCGATCCCTACGTGGTGACCAAAACATTGGGTCATTTACCATTAAGTTCAATGGGTTTTGACGCGATCGGATGTAAATATTTTGTAATTACGTCGTAAATATACATATAACTGTATATATTTTCTTTTTCTACAACACTTCAGAGTCCTAAGTATATGAAAACAACATATTTTTAAACAACATTTCATTCTGAATGGAATTAAATGCTATACTTTTCGCAGAACAGTTTTCTCGGAATGGTTTAATTTGAATGAAATATTTTCACAAGTTTTCGTTAATTACATTAGAAAACAAAAATTTAAGGTAATTCGATTTTATTCGGTTAAGGTACAAAAATTAACACCAAAGTTTATTGTATTATTAATATTAAAATTATGCATAATTTCTTTTCTATTTATAGAGCTTCTTCCTAAAATACTTTCTTAAATATGACATGATTTTTTGGCTTTTGAGGCATCTTTTAAATCGAAAAATATTAAGTCAATTTATAATTAATGCTCTATTCGGTTCATTTTAAATTAGAGAATTATTAGAAATTAGCGAAATACTTTAAATAGTACTTGACTTTCTCTGAACATTTCTGAAAGGGAATAAAATAAGGATTTTTTAAAAGTATTATTTAAAACTTGTAACTGAGTTATTATAAAATGTAAGGGAAATAATTCTTTTAATTATACTTATCAGATTTTTTTTTACCATTAATTTCAACAATACATATTCCAAAACTCTTTATTACTTTCTTAAGTGCGCATCTCATAGCATTTGCTTTACAATGCCTTTTAACAAATTGCTTTCCAGTACGAACAATTCTTGCTTAAATAGTTTTATACCGTATTTGTCAACAGGATTTCAATTTATGTTTACAATTCAATATTAAGGTTATTATATATTAGATAACATTTATAATCATTATAAATTAGATACATTTAATAATTAGATTTCTTCGCAGTTGTAATGAATAAATTCTTCATTTCAAATACATTTATAAATAATTTGATGAATATTTATGTATTTTGTTAAAAGCAGATACATGCTTTTTGCAAGCACATGCATAAATACCGATACATATTTCAAATTTTTCATTTCCGGCATGTGCAATCTTTAATTTCTGTGCATTCACTATATTTTATTTTTCATTAACCCAAATAAGTAAAACGTGTAAGCCCAAAGGGATTATTTTTCAGATATATAAAACTAAAATGATGAGTTTAAAATGAGCAACAGTAAAGCCTCTCCTCTAAAATATTTTAAAAGGTACATGTTACAATAATATATGGATGTGAAAAAAAAATATTTTATTTAAAACATTTTGGCGTTTGAAACATAAAATAAAAGTAGCGAATACTCTATCAAGGGTATCGAAAGACGTATACAATTTTAAAGGTACCGTAAGGTATTTTTCATTCTTTAAGCATAACATTTTTGTTAAAATTTATATTTTTGTAGTTCAACAGCTTAGAATTTTATAAAACAAATTCATAATCAAAATCGCTGTTGTTAGTTATCGAAAAATAACCAAGATGTGATTTTTGCGTAAATATCACTAAACTATACAAATTGCTATTATTTATCACACTAATGAATGTTTCTTTCATGTGAAAGTGTCCCTTTTTTGATTTGTATGGAACTGTCATGTGTCGAAACACTATCAGAACACTGTCAAGCGAGCTTCTGAATGTAAACGAAGAACACCCCATCTGGTGACCGAAGCTTCGAAGCAGTGCTTCACTTCTAGTGCCGGTTGGCCACGGGTAATTCTAGGGGTACTTACATATTAACACAACCACCTTGGCACAATCTGGCGACTTTTTCAGAGATAAAAAAGGTAAAAGTTACTTATTGGGTGCAAGCTGGTGGTTTTCGCAACTTTTTAAAAAAAAGATTGCCAAGCTATCGATATTTATCGCAAGTCTGCAGACAATTATCAGCACATAAAAAGAAAACATACTGTAGTAAATTAAAATATAGATAATACGTATCAAATAAAGATTACGTAATACATTAAAAAGTGTGGATTAAACGCAATGGATTGTACGCCATCAATGCGCAAGACATTCCTGATGATGCAAGTCATGTAACATCTCCGCTCTATTATTTTGCAATGCGCAATTAGCTATATTTCTGCAATGATGAATAATAATTATAATGAAGAAGCTAATCTTCTGCATCGGGCTGTCATGAGAAAAATTAGATGAAACACTCGTCAAGAAAACAGAGAATTTACAGTACTTTATCATACTTCGTTCTTTACGTTATGCGCGTATCAGGTTGTGCACGACGTGACTGCAGCACTGTATTTATTTTAAACCGAGAAAAAGGCCTTGTCATTGAAACTTCCATTTACCCCGAGTAGGAATGTCTGCAACAGTAACGTTATGTGTTCTATCTAAGTCATTACTGAAAGAGTTTTTTCTGTATTGTGGTGAGTTTCCGTTCGTTTGAAATGAAGGGAAGTGTTCATCCGGGAAAAGCATTCAGACTGGGCTCTGGTCACATCCTTTTCGAACGCCCTTGCACCGAGACCATGGAACGCACCTGTCACACCTCGCGCATGCTCAATTAAGCCCGCTGCGGAAATGAGCTTCCAAAACATGCTTTGCATTGTCAGGTTAGCGTAATTTGGTATTTTGTAAATTATCTA
This sequence comes from Stegodyphus dumicola, assembly GCF_044657685.1. Lineage (NCBI taxonomy): Eukaryota > Metazoa > Arthropoda > Arachnida > Araneae > Eresidae > Stegodyphus > Stegodyphus dumicola. The sequence goes on from NC_140772.1 coordinate 34,692,333, forward strand.
ATGGTACACTAAGAGATGGATTTGCAATTACGAATCATATGCTATCAAAGGGGGGCATTGCTACGAATTATTATTTGGTCCCCTGCAACATCAGCTTGTAAACTGAAAATATCGACTTCGCAATTGCTTTGATTTTACAAAATGCAATTTGTTAGTAAAACTATAAATTTAATTTTTCTCTGCTAAAATGAAACAAAAAATGAATAATCTTTGAATTATGGTAACTTGGCGAATTTTTGGCGAAAATTTGGCTACCAACCCTGCTATAGCAACCTGCTAGTTTTGTTTTGGACGCCGTTTTGTTTTCACGAAGTAAAGGCATTTTTTTTAGTCCAAAGGGATTTGAATCCCGAAGGACTATTAGTTTCGTTTTGGCATTTTGTGTCGGACTCATAAATGTCGGTTCACTTTTCAAACTGTTGCCACAAAATGTTAGAGTCCTGCATTATATTTGAAGAAATTAAACAATGAAAAATCTGCATAAATGTATGTATATTTCTCGTATTGTGATAAAACAACGGTACATAGAGTCATCGAATTTTGAATAACGTAATCCTCCAACGAATATGAGCATGTGGAAGACCAAATTTGAAATTTGAAATTTGTTTTATGATCGATTTCCTATTTTTTAAAACTTTGACGAATTTTTGATTAACAAACTCAAGGATTTCAAAGCTAAAACAACGGTACATAGAGTCATCGAATTTTGAATAACGTAATCCTCCAACGAATATGAGCATGTGGAAGACCAAATTTGAAATTTGTTTTATGATCGATTTCCTATTTTTTAAAACTTTGACGAATTTTTGATTAACAAACTCAAGGATTTCAAAGCGAGCAATGGCAACGTTGTGCAGAAAAAACATTTTTATCTCCAGCGCGTGAGTCTCTGTATCGGAAATTCTAAAGATATGCTCGTTTTAAAACTATTTTGCGATATTGCTGTTGCACTGGATCTTATGGTTTAAGTGCGAGGAACATGATATTTAATAAAGAAAGGTAACACACAAAATGTTAAAAACGCCCCTTTGGACGTAATTTAAAATCTGAAACATTTCAGTTTTTTTTTTTTTTTTTTTTTTTTTTTTAACTCAACATTTTTTTCCAACAATCTGCTAGCCGAATTACTCTTATACTAGAACTTTTATGGGACAAAAACGCTTAATCATGACGAAGATTAGGTGGGAAATTGGAAGAAAGTGCAGAATCGCAAACTGCTTGCCGCGTTTTTAACAATTGCACATACACGGTTGACATCCATGTACACGTCGACCTATTTTCACTTAAAAAAACATCCCAGAATTGCATAAAAATGGCACTGCGCACACTCTTGACTTTATCCATGTACACTACTAAAGTCCTAGTTAGTAACTTTTATCGCCTTACCAAAATGTCGCCAAGCTACCTGTTACCATATTCCAAAGATTAGCCCAAAAAATTACAAAATCATTCATTTCTTTGTAAAGATTTATCGATTGTACTATGATATCTTTTATGGAAGCCACCCCCTTCATAATGACCTTTTCAGAAAGTGAGCAGTATGTCTTAGAACATAAATATTAATACTAAGCATCACTTCTCCAAAATGATCACCTTAACTAAACAACAAAATCATTTAGAATCAGATTGTCTTAGGAAAGATTCACTACATTTTCAATCTAAAAATATGCATCAGACTAAAGATTCAAATGGTACTTAACGTTTAAATCAGTTTTGTTGCTTCAATGTACACTGCGAAAAAAGAAAGAGGGGTGTGGGAACAGTTCTATATCGTCCATTGACGAAATTGAAATTTCGTATTTCATGTCTCGAAAGCGTGAGGATATGTTTTAGATTTATCTATAGCGTTGTTCTGATGTGGGTATTTTGACATAAAATCGGACTTTTCCTGAAATAACATGCCAATTTTTTTCCATACTGCCGAGTTTTGTAAAAATCGCAGTAGTAGTTTTTAAAAAATTAGCTCTCAAAATTTTAGCTCTTCAATGTTAATTGAAATTTGGTACATATTTGTTAATATCTCTTTTTTTTTTTTATTTAACTTATTTTACTGCTCCTTTTACATTTCGAAATAAATGCTCATTCCAAATAAAATTCGCCCATTTTTTATGATTTATTTTTTTAATTTGTATTTTAAAATAATTTTTATAAATGTTTCGAAAAAAATTTTAAATTATAAATTATAAAATTTTTAACATCATCTTAAAGTAGATGTATTTCTAGACACACCTGCAAAAAAGTAGAGTTTTTTTTTTTTTTTCTTCTTTTATTTTTTTTATTCAAAATTTTGGACCACCAGCGGCCAAGCGGTAAAGTCGCTGAACACTGGTAGTTCGGTCCGAGGTTCGAATCCCGCGAACGGGCTGGCTGCATGGGAGTTTTCGTGGTTTTCTCCATGTGTAACGTGTATACGAGCCAGTCTTAGAAAGTCCTCCACGAAGGCATCCCTCCCCTTAGGCAGATAGCCCTCGAGGCTTTGCCGTAATTAAATAACCTAACCTAACCTTATTCAAAATTTTGTAAGATGTACGTAAATTTACATGTTGGCGCGTTTTGAAAATTGGCTTTTTTTTTTTTTTTTTTTTTTTTTTTTTTTTTTGAGCGATGGTAACGTCAAATGAGGTTTACACACTTTGTTAAAATTATTTTAAAATATGAACGATGACTTTTTTTCCGCTCGTCTGCAATGAAAAAAGAAAAGGAAGATAGGTTGCTATAAATTAAGAAGTTCGCCATGTGAATTATTCTTGGTGCAAACTGAAAACAATTGCGCCAAGTTAAATTTTTGAATTTCTCCGTACATTTGGCACCAAATTTTACAAAATTTAGTATTTATGAATAATTTGAGTCGTAGAATCAAAATATGGAAACAAATTGGCATGTCATTTCAGAAAAAGCCCGATTTCGACTTTTCTGATCGAAATAGCATTTTGCGTCCATACGTCCATAATGGCAAATCACTTTCCAAATTGTTGCCACAAAATATTATCGCTTTATATATTATTTTTAAAGAAATCAAATAAAGAAGGATATGCATGCATGTATGTATGTTTGTCCGTTGCGTTGTAAGAAAATGACGATAACTAGAGCGATCAAATTTTGGAAAACGTAGTCCCCCATCCGAAAATGTGCACCAAGAAACCCGAATTTCAAATTTTATATTTCATATTTTTTTAAACTTTAATGAATCTTTGATGAACAAACTCAACGATTTGAAAGCGAGCAGAGCTAACACTGTGCGGAATAAAACGTTTTTATCTCCAGCGCGCCAGGTTGTCTATTGGAAATTCTTAAGATATGCTGTTTTTAAATATTTTGTGGTTTTCCTCTTGAATTTAATTTTATGTGGCGCAAGTGCAAAGAACGTGCTATTTAATAAATAAAGTTAACGCAAAAAACATTAATAATAAAAGAAAGAAATATGTTTTCCGAGCCATCTAATTAAGAAAACTGAACATTGATATGATGAACTGAGAAAAGACTGAAAAAGCAGAAAAATATATGTCAACACTTAATACTCCATTGGGACTTTAAACATATACTGCTATGCTGCTTTTAAAATTTTTGTGATTTGTTGTTGACTTTGGTGTTGTATATGGCGTAAGTGTGAAGAAAATGATGCTTAATAATAAAGCTAAAAAGACAAAAAGAAATGGGTTAGCAGGAATGAGTGGAACAGCAGACAGGTAGAATTTTTTTTTTTTTCCCTCAAGCTGATAAGAAACCGCCAAAGGACAGGAAGAATTTTTTTATGGGAAGCTGGCTTGCATTCACATTACATGTGGGAAAAACTACCATAAGGTCAGCTTCCATACAGCTCTTTCGCCAGCAGAAACTTCCATACAGCCCTTTCGCCAAGATTTTAACCAAGTCGCCAGAAACTATCAGTATTTAGCAGTTTTACTGCTCACTCGTTAATAGACTGCTATAGTTTAAACTCTGGGAGCTCTGGACCAATCTAGCAGAAAGTTGTTTATCTTTTGAGACATCCATCTGCGTCGTTGTCAGTAAGCAGACTGGAAAGCATTCTAGCTGAAAGCGAATTAAACAAGACTGTATTCTATCTTGTGTTTATTTAAATATTTATATTTCTGAGATTCCGCGTGTAGCGGTGGGTGAAAAAATAGAAAATGATAAATAAAGTAAAAAATCTTTTTTTATTATTATTTTATTTTTTACTTCCTTGTACGAAGTAAAAAGGAAGTATTGTAATCGCGAACAGTTTCAGGCAGCATATTTCAACGAAAATATCCATTTTGACCGCTATCCAATGCAATTTAACGATGTTTTTGCGTGATATCTGTACGTAAGGACAGAATAAAAGACTCTTTTCCTTCAAAAAAATTATAAAACTGCTTAAAAATTAATTCTGAAGAGAATCTTTCGTGGCGTCTGTACGTACGTATCTCGCATAACTCAAAAACGAGTAGACGTTGAAATTTTGTATATAGGACTGCTATAACATGCAGATGTGCACCTCGTATTTTGGTTGCAATTGGCCGCACCAAACGTATATAAAGCCGGGTACTCTGTTACCCGGCTCAGTGATCTCAGTTTCTTTACTCTTATATGTTTTTAAATTTTTTGCTTTAAAAATGATTGAATTATGTTGTTTTTATCTTCCGGTTAAGGATTTTATGCCTTTAGTAAATGTGTATGCAATATTTTTAGAATTATCAGCAATTTTAAAGTTCTTTAATTGCCGCTAAGCCTGTTTTTAATGGCGGCCATTGATGTTTACATTTGAAAGAGGAGACTAGTGGATTCGTTTCCAATCTAGAGAAACTTAGCTTCGCAACAACAAAGATAACGCATTCATTTATTATTGCCAATTAAATCATGCTTAATTCTTTCTGGAATTTTTTCGAGGAAATAAGTGTTTAAGATTTACTTCGTAATTTTGAATATAGATATTTTGAGTTCTTATGTATTTTTGCCTTCTCGCGAAGTGAGAACTGAATTAATTCAATGAGAAATACTCAATCGTCTGTGAAAAACCGTTTCTTTTTTGTTTTGTTTGCTTAATTTCTTTTATACATCGTTCTAGCTTTATTATAGTATTTGAATAGAACATGTGGCAACGATTAGATAATTCTATTCTTTAAATGATATAAATTGTGTGCATTATGAGTTATAATATGAACGAAATATATACGTTAACTGTTATATAATTATTGGATTATAACAGTTAGTTTCCGTTATATAATTATTATATAAGTTAACTGCTATATAATTATTAATACTGTTAAGTGAATCTAGCGCCAGAGTGTCGCTATGGTAAACAAATACTAGAGTGAATTTTAAAGAATGCGTTTATTCTATTGTGGTTTATGCGCTGTCGGCGAAGTAGATTTAATTCAATCCAATAAGTTTAAATGAAATGCAAGAAAAAATGCGTATAATTTAATATTCCAATACAAGGAAGTCATGTGGTGTACACATCAGATTTTTTAATACTTGTACTTGAATAACCCGAATCATACAAAGCCTGAGAATGACAGGAAATAAAAATACTGAACAATAAAGTTAAAACTTATGTAATAAATTAAAGCAGTTTTAATTGTTTAAGTTATAAATTTCAATCAGTCGTTCTAAATATATAATTTCTAGAAACGAGCTGAAGCTTAGAAATTTCTTTAAGTCGTTCTAAATATGCAATTTCTAGAAACGAATTAAAGTAAAAAGAACAAACGAAAAAAGATCTATGTGGTCAAAAACTTTGCGCATTGTGCTGCAAAATTTAGAAAAAAGTTAAAAGAAAATACCTAATTCGTACTCTAAAAAGTTTCTTAAATACTGTGGTTGCGTGAAAAGTGTTACAAAGATTAAAAAAAAACAATACAAACCCTAGAAACGAGCTGCAGCTAAATATTAGTTACGCAACCTAACTCTTATGATGACCGTCTCTCACAGACAACCACCTCTAAAAGTTACTGGCATTTCTTACAACATTAGTCAATTCTGATATCGAAAGTCATCTTAAACGGAATCTAAGTACTTGAAGTGTTCTCTGGTGATCTCTCATGTGATCCTTCACCAGGCTACATGTAATTAACGCCCCTTGCGGACGATTCTAAGCGTATTGGCAGAGAGCCAGTCAAGTTGCGTTTACAGTAGTCAAACTATAACATAAAACTTTAATTCCTTAACCCTGCGACCCACCAGCGGCCGAGCGGTAAAGTCGCTGAACACTGGTAGCTCGGCCCGAGGCTCGAATCCCGCGAACGGGCTGGCTGCAGGGAAGTTTTCGTGGTTTTCCGCATATGTAACGTGTATACGAGCCAGTTCCCCTTAGAAAGTCCTCCACGAAGGCATCCCTCCCCTTAGGCAGATAGCCCTTGAGGTTTTGCCGTAATTAAATAGCCTAACTTTAAACCTGCATTTATATTAATTTTAGAACGAAGAAATTCGCGTTAATACCGTGTTTACTCCCGTAATAGTCGCACCCCCCTCCCGTTATGAAGCGGAAAAAAAATCTCCAAAAGTGTACAGTATTGTGTACTAGAGTTCCGCCGCATAATAGTCGCACCAAGTCTTTCATAATAAATAACTGGCCAAAAAAAAAGTGCTACTTTTACCCGAGTAAATACTGTAGTTCAGTTTTCATAAGACCTTATCAAAGAGGTGTATATTTTAAAAAATTGATTTTTTTTCATAAACTAAAGATTTCGTAAAGTTCTGCGCTATATTATTGCCGAAATATTCTGATATTTTATTCACCTGTAAAACGAAAATGAGTATCCTCGTAGTCTAATGACAATCTCTAATACACTGACTACCAATAAGTATTTGGACACTTATGCAAATGACAATATCGGCGGTCCTAAGGTACGTCACAGACTCCGCCGGTATATATCGTGTAGGAAACAGCATCGGCTTTAGTCGCATGCAAGGTGCCTCGCAGTTCGGACCTCTCTGATTTCGTGAAAGGTATAATTATCGGGTATCACGAATGTGGTCGATCCTTAAGGGACATATCTAGTGATCTGAAGTACCCAAAATCGACAGTGGCCTATGTGATTAAGAAGTGGAAGGTGAGCGGTGATTATCGGAATGTGCCCCGTGTCGGCAGACCAACGAAACTGGGAGATAGAGACCGAGGAGTGCTGTCCAGAGAAATTCGGAAGAACCGCACCCAACCGATGGCCCACATCCGCGAGGAGTTTCAACAGGCATCCGGGAGTATTGATTCAATGAATACCATCCGTAAGGAAGTACATCTGCTTGGTTTTCATGGTCGTGCTGCTGCCCATAAGCTTTTGATCACAAAGTCCAACCGCGCTGCTCGGTAATTGTGGTGCAAAGCACATCGAAATTGGACCGTAGATCAGTGGAAACGGGTTCTTTGGAGTGACGAATCAAGGTTCACCCTTTACCGTTCGGATGGCAGGGTCTGGGTCTGGCGTCTACCTGGAGAACGTCTCCTGCATGAATGCATTGTGCCAACAGTCAAGTTCGGCGGAGGTGGAATTATGGTGGTGTTTCTCCTGGTATGAGCTGAGACACTTGGTCCCCATTCATGGTAAGCTCAACACCGATGCCCATTGCACTATTTTGGATGACAATGTGGTTCCTACGTTGTGGCAGTTTTACCGGTTGGACCCCTGTTACTTTCTGGACGACAATGCCAGTTGTCATGTTTCGACCTTAACCAAGGCTTGGTATGGTGCCAATGGAGTTCATCGAATGGACTGGCCTGCCAGTTCATCGAATGAGTCCAGACCTGAACCCTATCGAGAACCTCTGGGACGAGTTGCATCGACGAATTCAGGGGTGCACTACCCGTGCAAAATCGGTGAAGGAACTTCTATGTCTTCTCCAAGCCGAGTGGAAGAAAATACCACTAGCTGTCATGCAAAGACTTGTAGACAGTATACCCCGGAGGGTCCACGCTGTAATTACCTCTCGTGGAGGCTCTACCAACTATTGATTTTGAATAAAGTTAGTTTTTCTTTTCTATCACAGGTGTCCAAATACTTATTGGTAGTCAGTGTATGTCCTGAACGCAAAGCTTAAACTGTGCTCCCATGTTGTGACCCATACTTGAATGCGCTGAACTGCAAAGCTTTAATTGTGTTCCCGTGTTATAAAACAAAACTGGACCAGAAAAATAATAAATTTATTTCAGTTTTAGAATCAGTTGTTAGATATTTTGAATCAGGAAAGATGAAAAATAAACTGTGTCTTTGAGATCTGAACCATAGATCTATCTTCCAATAGTAAACAGACTTTAAAAAAAAAACATTTATATCATAAGAACAAGATAGAGGGAATAAATAATTCCTCAATCAGTGACTTATAAATCGAAATGCTCTAGTATAGAAAAATTATTAACAAAAAAATCAATATCAGCAAAACGAGGCCTCATATAGAGTCATTTCAAGAGTACATGTCGATTGAACTGTATGGGAGTATGGCTTTCTCCTTAGAGTTTTTATGTTTTTCAAAATTAGGATTTACATGAATGACAGTAAAAGTTATCTTGAATGGAAAATTAAAACTTTGATAATTGAATAAATAAAAAATAAATTTAAATGCAAGAGAATATTGTAAGCAACTTGCATGAAACATCTGGAGTTTGGAATAAAGAGTATTATGAAAGCGAGGAGTTGACTGACATATCCGCATCCCTAGCTATCGTAGCAATCAGTCAAATCCATTCTTAAACATTTTTATCGGGTATTGTTCCGTTTCTTAATCACGATGAAGAGAAAAATCTAACTAAAATTAATTGAGAAATTTTTATGTATAATTTGCAAATAGCTATTAATTTCATCATGGATGGGTTTAATGAAACCGTATCTTCAGTTTTTATCTGCGTGAATCCTTTAACCATTAAACAAAATTCATTAACTGCTTCTGAAACCCTGCTGTTATATCCTATATTTATTGCTTCGAATAAAAAAAAAAAAAATTCTTTGTTGCTAGAAGATAGGGAAGAGGTTTACTAATGAAAAGGCACATGAACAAAGATTTAAAAAAAAAAAAAAAAAAAAAAAAAAAAAACTGAAATGTTTCAGATTTTAAATTACGTCCAAAGGGGCGTTTTTTAACATTTTGTGTGTTACCTTTCTTTATTAAATATCATGTTCCTCGCACTTAAACCATAAGATCCAGTGCAACAGCAATATCGCAAAATAGTTTTAAAACGAGCTTATCTTTAGAATTTCCGATACAGAGACTCACGCGCTGGAGATAAAAATGTTTTTTCTGCACAACGTTGCCATTGCTCGCTTTGAAATCCTTGAGTTTGTTAATCAAAAATTCGTCAAAGTTTTAAAAAATAGGAAATCGATCATAAAACAAATTTCAAATTTCTAATTTGGTCTTCCACATGCTCATATTCGTTGGAGGATTACGTTATTCAAAATTCGATGACTCTATGTACCGTTGTTTTATCACAATACGAGAAATATACATACATTTATGCAGATTTTTCATTATTTAATTTCTTCAAATATAATGCAGGACTCTAACATTTTGTGGCAACAGTTTGAAAAGTGAACCGACATTTATGAGTCCGACGCAAAATGCCAAAACGAAACTAATAGTCCTTCGGGATTCAAATCCCTTTGGACTAAAAAAAAGAATCATTAAGTTGACAGAAACTATTAGCAGAATTTTCCTGAAGGCATTTGCACCAAAATAAACGCGCCATCCACCATCCGGATTCTGAGTTCGATAATAGATCCTGCCACCGATAGTAAGGATGCCAAACTATTGCCGTGTTTATGAAGACCACCGCCGCTGCATTACTGGCATTCCTAACCTTCGGAAATGCCTTCCAATTGACTTCCGACTACCGTCCACAGCTACCGGCTACTGCTGTGCGCTTCCCCCCTTCTCTTCCTCTTTTCTTCACTCCTATTCCTACAAGACAACAAATCTCCTCAGAACTCTCACCTCTGTTCCTTCCATCCACCAGAAGCAGCCTATTCAAAGGTAAAAAGGGGGGGGGAGATCCACGCGTCTGACACGTGCTGGGCATATAATTTTCCCCAGATCTCCACACCCCAGCTTGATGGATTGCTCCAGACATTTTGGGCTACCATCTGCTCATAGGGCCTTGGGTTATTTTATGTAGTTTCAATTTTTTTCCTTCCCTTTCTTTGGCTGTGTTTGTTCCTTCAGTGCCGGAACTACTTCTTAGGAGCGATGTTTTTTAACTTCGATTTTCTGAGGCCTTTTTCACCTGCTGCTTTCTGTGACCCCTGTTTTAAGGGCCCAGCCACCTTTCGTAGTGACCTTTCAGATTGTTTATTGGCAGTTTTTTTTTCCTTTCGCAAAGAAGAATCGCCTAAAGCGAACCTGTTGTGCAATAAGGTTGGCGTATCACATCTGCCTGATATTGCAAATTAAACAAGGAATTAAAGGACCACGAAATTGTCAAAACATAAGGGAGTTCTAAACGGCGAAGGCAGCTGCTGTTTCGATAAAGACGAAGTCTACAGCCTGACTTCTATGAAAGACAGCTCACCACACTTAAGGCAGTTAACTGTAAGTAAATATTAAGCAAATAAATGTCGGAAATAGCTTTGGACATTTAAATGGAAGAACTTTCTAAAATTTTCCCTAAAAACTACCTACTACGCATTAAAAAAAATAAAGCCAGCAGTTAACCCGAAATCATTCACGTTTTTGAATTTTTATAACATTGATTTGGATTAGGAATTGTAGAACCAGTAAACAGACTTACCGGGCAATAAATAGTCCAAAATTTTTACCAGTAAATCTATATTGCTTCACTGGTAATTTCGTAAATAGCATATGTCAGTAACATAGTATACTCTTTTTTATGCCGCTGCAGATATGTAGAGAAACCTCACTGAAATTCATGTTTAACGAACAAACTAATCAAAACACAGTTTTATGTAATAAAAAAATTAAGAAGGTTTTGAAACATCATATAAAACGAAAACAAATAAAAAAGAAAAATCTGAAAGTTTCAGATTTTAAATTACGCTCAAAGGGACTTTTTTTAACATTTTGTGTGTTACCTTTATTTACTAAATATCATGTTCTTCGCACTTAAACCATAAAATTCAGTTCAAGAGAAATATCGCCAAATAATTTTAAATTGAGCATATCTTTAGAATTTCCGATACACAGTCTCACGCGCTTGAGGATAAAAAGGTTTTTCTCTATGTACTGTTGCCATTGCTCGCTTTGAAATCCTTGAGTTTGTTAATCAAAAATTCCTTAAAGTTTTACAAAATATGAAATCTATAATAAAACTTATTCCAAATTTCAAGCTTGAACTTCCAGATGCCCATATTTGCAGTAAGATTACGTCATTCAAAGTTGGATGGCTCTAGGTACCGTAGTTTTATCACAATGTGAGAAACCTACATACATTTATGCAGATTCTTCATTATTTTTTTTTCATCAAATATAATACAGGGCGATAATACATGGTGGCAACAGTCTGAAAAGTGAAACGGACATTCAGAGTGATTCGACGCAAAATCGCAAAACGAAAAAGTCTTTCAGGGCCCCTTTGAACTAATTATTTATTCCAGTGTTCTGTACTGTAATTTTGACTCTTGTCTTCAGAAATTAGAATAATAAAAACTGTATTCAGTGAAATTAAGTTCGTGAATAATCGTAGAATCAATTCAATATTGAATAAGAGCAAAACAAATGCTGCCAAATTACGAGAAATAATATATCAGATACTGTTTCCAAGATTTTTCTGAGCCAGATTCCATGGACATATACTGCTAGGCTTTAAATGATGAAAAAAAAATCTCCATTTTCTAATAAAGATTAAAACTGTGCTGTTCCATAAAGAACCAAGTCTGATGAATAAACAAGTAAACAAAAATCAAAAGGAAATTTTTAAAATCTACTGAAGTTTTTTTTCAGTAGGGAAAAAATAATAATATAGCATATGATTTCCTGATTCTCAGACGAACAAGTAAATGCAGATTGAAGTAAGGCATCTTATCTAGGCATGTCAGCAATTGCCTACCCTTGCTAGCTGTTAAGCTTCCGCCTGTTATTGAACTCCAAGTGCCCCGGGGTCAGTTCAAGGGTTTTATTTTTATTCTTTCAATTTGAATTTTATGAACTCCGACATGCGTAGGGGTGATCCCTTTCGACTGAAGTTGCAGGTTTTCCGCTCCTCTCGATTTTATACGAATTATACTGCAAAATGTTTCTATTAGCTAATAAAATTATTATAGATACTGAAATAGGACAAAAAGGCTTCACGAGTAAGGCCTTTCAGAAAGAAGAACGAGGATATTATTCACCTAACGATGCGATTTGGATTATTTTATGATCTTGATTTTCCTTCTGCTGGCGAATCAGACGTTTTTACAGATGGTTCTGGAATTGATGGAAGTGGATAGCGCTGTGGTAATTTATTTTCATGAAATGGAGATAGACAGTATGAGAATAAAACTTAAACCAATGAATTCGGTTTATCGAGCAGAACTATACGCATTGACAGAGACCTTGAACTGGATTAATAAAAAAATTAACAGTTCGATGTTTTATAAATATTTATACTGATGCCTTATCTGCGCTACAGGCACTTGCTCAACCAGATCGTAAAAATCGACTGATTAATGAAATAAAAGACTTGTTTAAAAAGGCTGGGAAAAAAAACATATTGTTAAATTACAGTCTGAAATGAAAGAGCGGACACCCTCGCTAAAATGGCGGCACTTAGGGATGGGACCGATAATTTTGATATCCAAGATTCAAGAAAAAATACCATTGCTGAAATGGAAAACTGGATTTATACAGAATGGAATTTTTGCTGGGAATCGTCTAATAATAAAAAAAGAGTTAATGAAAAATATAAAGTTAAACAAGAAGATGAATATTATAAATAATGTTGATATAAATCAGACTAACCGTGTTTTCCAGCTTATTTTAATCGGTTCCATCTACAGAATAATGATAAATGCTTAATATGTGATAAGTTTGGGGACGCCAGGCACTTCGTCGATGAATGTACGCTTACCCGGAGTGCAAGAGAGAAATATAGAAAAAATTTTAAGGAAGATTTTAAAAGAAACTATTCAAATTTGAAAAATTTTGCAAAGACAATAATAAAAATTATAAATATGAACAAAGAATTGGAATTCGGCACTGAAACTCAGATTTTGGACTTTATATGTTTTTTCTTGTACTTGTTTTTTTCTGGCCAGCGCCGGCGAGGAAGATCGAGGCTGTGCCCTTATAATAATAATAATAATGCATAGGAGTAATACTCTTTATTTTTAATCGGACCTTTAATTATAACTGAATTTCAGGGTACTTTTGATTATCATAGAGAACTTAGACGCATCCTCGGATTTCTTGACGTGAATGATTAAAAAACTATAAACTTTTATCCCCTGAATATATGACTTCAAAATGCTTCAAACTGTCACTTTTCCTTTTCAGTAATATCCCTAGTTGCATTCTTTTATTTTAACCTAAGGCATTTGGTACTTCTAAAGCTTGATTATAAATAATTTGATTCTAAATGATAAATTCTAAAATCTTTCTTCATTTGGTACTTTGGTAACCTAAGACTTACCTTCAACATTCACTTTTTATGTGAATAACTGAAAATTTTTACTTGTCACTTATCAAATGATTGAAAACTTTTACCCCCTGAATATATATGACTACAAAAAGCTTCGAACTGTTGCATCTACTGACTTTCAACTTTTCAGCAATTTACTTAATTACATTCCTTTCTTTTACCCTGGTACTTCCCATACATACTGTCTTTCAATCATTCACTTGTTGGATGGGGCCCACCAGCGGCCGAGCGGTAAAGACGCTGAACACTGGTAGTTCGGTTCGAGGTTCGAATTCCGCGAACGGGCTGGCTGCATGGACGCTTTCGTAATTTTCCCCATGTGTAACGTGTATACGAGCCAGTTTCCCTTAGAAAGTCCTCCACGAAGGCATCCCTCCCTTTAGGCAGATAGCCCTCGTGTGCTTTGCCATAACTGAATAATCCAATCCGCTTGTTGGATAGCTGGTGATAGCTTTTTGATGTGAATGATTGAAAAATTTTAATTCTAAAATTGATCGAAATTTTATCCCCTGAATATATGACTACAAAACGTTTCCAACTGTTACATATATATTAACTTTCAACTTTTCAGCAATTTGCCCAATTACATTCCTTTATTTTTAAGCTACAACTCATTTCACATATTTTTTATTAACCAAATTTTGTTTACATTTGCATTTGTTGAACATGATCTAAATTTAATTTCAATAACCTGGTGAAAAGTGACTCATTTTCTAAACTTGCATTGTTTACCTAATCTTAGCTGCTTTAGCGCTTTATTTTCACCCAGCTATCCAACAGCTGAATGATTGTAGGAAAGCATGTATCAGAAACAGAGAAAATGAATAGAAAAAAGAGCGGAAACACCAGACTACTAAAATTGTCAGTTGGCGAACTAAACTTCCTGATTGTACCGATGCTTTGATGCTGAGTTGGTATACTGGCTTGCAGCGGATGATACTGATCCCTACTCTTGCCAGTTATCGAAAGAGTCCCATTACGGCCTGACTTGGGATACAACCGTAAAGAATATTCCCCAAAAGAGATAAGTACCTGACGGGGATTGTACCCAAGTAGGAAGTTCTACGTTATATACATCCAGTACCTTACTCCAAACATGTTTTCTGGCGTATAAATACAGAGTGGCGAAGTCTCATACTATTCATTTTATCTCATTTTCCTTCAACAGCAGCTAGCCGCACAAGTGGTCAAGTGGCTAAGATCAATGAATACTGGTAGTTCGACCTGGCTTGGGTTCAATCCACAAGTGATTGAAGTATTACTGAACCTAGCTAACTGTTAGCTTGCACCTAGTTTTGAAGGAAAACTCCCCGGGGAACGGGCAGCCCTAGAGCTTTTCCCCGACCACCAAACTCACTTTGGTGACTTTGGTGACTTTGGTCACTTTGAGAATTTCGGCTAGACGAGTATTTTGAATGCCTGCTTACCGTACAGCCTATTACGCTTATAAATAACCATTTCTTCTTCGTAATTCAAGCCTAGATCTTTAGCTTCACTAACCACTATACCAGCTGGGCGACAAGTATATGAGACGGTTTTTCCAGTGGCTAGCTTATCTAGCAAATGCTTTTGTGTATGTGTGTGTCTACCTTTTAAAAAGATTACATAAATTTTAAAAAATTCTTTCATAAGAATAAATTGAATTTAATTTTAAAAAATTAAATTTAAATACAAATTTAATTAAATATTCTTTGCGCCATTGCTGCAAGGAATGAAATTTAAATTTAAACAAATTTTAATTTAATTTTTAACAAATACGTATAAAAGTAAAAAAGCAAATTTAAATCCTAAAAAAAGCAAATTTAAATCCTAAAAAAAAACTTAAATCCTTAAAAAAAAAAAAAAAAAAAAGGAAAAAAGCCAAAATAATTTTTAAAAAAATGTGCAAACATATAAAAGATTTAATACTCGAACTGATCTAAAATATCATTTAAATTCAGAAGCATAAGCAAATCAAGTGCAAAATCAATTCATGAAAATAAATTTACTAATTTAATAAATTAAAATTAAATTAAACATTTTTTTTTTTTTAAATGCATATGCGAATGACCGTTGAGTAGGCAGGAGACAGACTTATCAAGGGGAAGTTGCCTCCAAACCTAACTCTCCAATCATTCAATTCGTGTTTCGTCATTCATGCAGGCAAGGATAAAAGTCAAAACCAAAAGTAATTCCAATAAAGTGGTTCCCTTAGAAATTAACATTTAAGAATTAAAGTTCAAAAAGGAAAATACTAATGAAGTCTTTTGAGAAACAAGCAAGTAAAGTCAAGAATTAAACTTTTTTTTTAAAATTAAATTTTTAAAAAAATTAATTTTTATAAAAAAATAATAAAAAAATAATCTAGAAACCAATGTATTTTAGAAACTCTTGTCTACAGAAACCTCCCCTACACGAATATGCATATCAATAAAAAGAAACTAATAAAGAACTAGACATAATCCATATAAACCAATAAGAAACAAAAAGAACTAATTCACAATTTTTAAAAAACAAATATATATTTAAAAATATAATTTCATATTTAGAAAATACTTAGATACTACATAAAAAATTTTAAAAAATACTTAAAGCAAGTAAATAGTAAGTTTTAATTCTAACTTACCTACTATATGAGTGTTGGGTTCTGCAAAAGTGTTGTAAAAGAGAAGTAAGTGTGTTCTTCAAATTATATAGATGGCGCTTATGTAGGTAAAGTTGAGTGTCAAGCTGCTATCTTAGTTATAGTAAAAAATTTTTTTGTAAACATTAATATTAAAAATTAAATTAAATTAAATTAAAAATTAAAAATCCTAAAGGTAGTAATTATCAGTTTTTTAGGGAGTTAAGAACTGAGCTAATCAAGAGATGTAAGCTTGCTTGAAGGAAAATAAAGTGGTATTGTGAATAAAATGTAAACTGTTTGTAATGTGAAGTGTGTGTTCTGTTGAAAAAGTGTGTAAAAAATTGTAAAAAAAAAAAAAAAAAAAAAAAAAAAAAAAAAAAAACGTTAAGTGAAAAATTTTTTTGTGTGAAAATTGCAAAAATTAAGGTAATTAAGAAAACTGAAATGTTTTAATATTAAAGTTTTAAAGTAAAATTTCCCGAAATTTTTTGAAAAGAAGTCCTTAAAAAACCTCTAAAAAATTCCAGAAATTTCTCAAAAATTACTTTAGGAAGTTAATTAAAACTTAAATTTAATGAAAAAAAATATTAAAAGTGTAATGAACTTGATTTCAATTGGTATATCAAAACTTTTTTTTAGGATTTAAATTTGCTGTTTTACTTTTATACGTATTTGTTAAAAATTAAATTTAGATTTGTTTAAATTTTAAAAAATATATATTGAGCCCTTAAACATTGCATAACCTGTCTATCTGTAGCTAAGCCATTGATTGCATTTGGTCTTTCCTAAGAATAAACTTTTAGACACTCCCCCCCCCCCCAAGTTTCCAGTCTTTTTTCACTTATTAACATTTTGCACTCTATTTACTGTAATTCTTACGACAGACTTTCGAAACAACTTCTGTCGTAAGTAGTACAGTGTATATAGTTCAAAAAGTTAATAAGTGAAAAAGAAGGGGGGGGTAAATGCGCTACTAAAATTTGATCTTAACGAAAGGTCAAAGGCAAAAGTAGGCTAATAAAAGTTATGTGATTGTTTTAGCGTAAGAA
Source organism: Stegodyphus dumicola (assembly GCF_044657685.1). Taxonomy (NCBI): domain Eukaryota; kingdom Metazoa; phylum Arthropoda; class Arachnida; order Araneae; family Eresidae; genus Stegodyphus; species Stegodyphus dumicola. The sequence goes on from NC_140772.1 coordinate 34,709,530, forward strand.
CCAAGAATAAAGATACGTAAACTTATCCGCCTCTACGTTTATACAAAGGGTTGAAATACGAAGGCAGAGTTTGGAGTCATGATCAAGGGATATTTTCGATTCAGCCTGAGTTAAGAAGAGGCTCAGTCACAGGAACAAAATTTTTTAATTTCTTATTAAAACTTTTTACACCTTTCTATACTATTCTTTAAATAGTATATCAGGCACTGAACTGTTATCTTCCGCTCTCGCTGGTGTCTGATATCGTTTACCGAAGCCTAGATTTGGAAATTACCACCGATTCGTGCAAGCCAATCTTTGCTGTTGTCTGATCACCAAATTTCAAGTTCATAATGTCACGTGAATATAAGAGTGGGTTTTGGTTTGGATTATATTATGTGATTACGGCAAAGCCTCAGCGGCTATCTGCCTAAGGAAAGGGATGCCTTCGTGGAGAACTTTCTATGGGAAACTGGCTCGTATACACGTTACACATGGGGAAAAACGCCCATGCAGCCAGCTTGTTTGCGGGATTCGAACCTCGGACCGAATTGACAGTGTTCAGCGACTTTACCGCTCTGAATATAAGGGTGTTTTGATTATCATTAGGCGTTGATCATAATCTTGTTGGTCATACACTTATTGAAAACTTTAATAAACACTTTTATTGTATTATTTTGGTGTTATCTTTATAGTTTCATTAATTAAGATTTGTAGTAAAATCATTAATAAAATCATCATTAATCTCTAAGCTCTTCTTTTGATATTATTTTTATAGAAAAAACAATTTGATGTGGACTTCCTTCTACGGTCTATTAAACTATATACATTTTTTGCTGAATTTCATTTAAACTTATTTCCTCGAATTTCATTAGAGATATATTTCGCACTCATTTCAGTTCTCAGTTCTCGCCAAGGCAAAAATACGTAAAAACTCAAAGCATCTTCATTAAAAATTCTAAATACGGAAAAATATAGCACCCCAAATACAGTTTAAACAATTAAAAATTTTTACACTTAAAATTAGAGTTTCTACTCAAAAAAAAAAAAAAAAAAAAAAGTGGGGGGGGGCAATTTGATCGGCGGGCATAAAGACATTTTTATCGGTGCACAAAATTGAAAATTTATTTTTGGTCCCACTCGTCAAGAGATGCTGAAGTTGGTACACAAACTGACTTAATTCACTGTTCTACTAAGAGTTTCAAATGTAAACAAATAGCGCTTTCGTTAGGCTTAGTAGCACTTAAACAACTTTTAAATTGTTAATAATTCTACAACTACTGCATGCAGATGAATTAAAGGCATAAACACCTTAACCGGCACAGAACAACAACAAAATTCAATTATTTTTACAGCAAAAAATGCACAATTTACCAACATATAAGAATAATAATACTAAACTGTGCTCATGGAGCCAAGTAACAGAGTGGAAACATATATATATATATATATATATATTTATATACTTTTGGTGCGGCCAATTGCAACCAAAAAGGAAGATTGATACACACTTTGTGTTATTATAGCAGTCCCATATACAAAATTTCAACGCTCGGAGAACAATCGTTTTTGAGTAATGCGAGATACATATATACGTACATACGGACAATCAAATGAAAAAAATCTACGCTGAATCCAACTTGTAATCCGTTTTGGAAAAAAAGTCCTTAATTTTGTCCGTACGTACAAGATATCAAGCAAAAAAAACTTCGTTCAGATGGATTTCAGAGCGGTCAAAACGGATATTTTCTTTGAAATATGCTACCCGAAAATTTTCACCGTTGCAATACTTTCTTTACTTCGTACAAAGAAGTAAAAACAAAACCCTGATTTAAAATGCATAAGTTAGTATTTGATATAACATATATGCAACTGAAACCAGAGAAACAAAACAAATAAAGAACATTGAAATGTATATAGAAATTGAAACTAAAATATATATAGAGAAAACTTATATATATATATATATGTGTGTGTGTGTGTGTGTGTGTGTGTGTGTGTGTGTGTGTGTGTGTGTGTGTAATTTTTTTTTCATTTAAAGTTATTTAGATAAATGTATATATATGTAAACTAAAAAATATGGAAGCAAACTTCTAAATTGAATTGTCTATAACCTCTTTTAGTTTCATTTAATTTGGGGACTTCATCTATCTGTCCTTACGTTACCCTTAATGCAAATGCCTTTTGACCAATCACCAAATTGTAAACCAAAACTAAAAACTGAAACTTTCGACTCCCTCCCTTCTTTCTATGACTTGATGCGTAACTTTTGCTTGTGCTTTCCTCTTGGCCAGACGTCTTTCTGCAATCATGTGTATGCTGCTATATTCGCTTCTATGGCAATTATGTCGAAATTGTAAATGTTCTTTAATAGGCACGAGTAGAGTGCCAAGTGAATTATGCTCGAAAACTTTACTGCTCGAAAATGCTTTATATAAATTTGCATATATGATATTTATTACATTGAGAAGATTTGAAGAAGGGAGACTGTGTAAGAGGTTGTCTAATTATATAGATACGGTCCTGCTTTCGATTTTTAATTTTTGAGGGCCATTGAGTTTATTTTTGTGCTCTTAGGCTTCTGGGATCTGTGCGTAATAATAGCTTTGTCGAAATTTAATCGCTTCCTTGATTAGAAAGCATTTTAAGCTTGTATCTTGTGTTTCGTCTTCCTATAACCTATAGAATCACAGAAGAAGGCGCTTTCTCGCCAGTTGTGGCACACCCGTCCAGGTGTTCTCGTATATAGTAATGGACAGATGGGCCGAAAAGCCGCAGGGGATGCCGCGTGGCGAACGCGCGACTGCCGCGTGCTAAGAAATGGGACCCCCTTTGACCCCCTTCACCTCTCTTTATGAAACTCCACTTTGATTGTTAAGAACTTCCTTCCCCCCTTCTCCGACTGCCTCCGATCACAAAGTAGGTTCCTTATTTATTATTTTGCCTTCCTTGGCGGTGGATTTTTTTTCCAAGCGCAAGCCATCTGCCGTCCGTTTATTCGAAAGTTTCCTGGAATGGAAAAGACCTACCCGATGCATCGGACCCCGACTTCATCCCCCCCAAAGGTACACAGAGATCATTGCTTCCAGAGAAAATCGAATGTAAGTTAATAATATAAGATGAGTTTAAATCGCTTGAGTACCCGGATTGCTTTTATGGCGTCAAAACTGGCTGTACGCTTGTAGAAATCTAACCATTTAAAAAAAAAAAAAAAAAAAAAAAATTAATATAGTGAGACGTCAAATTTCGCTATAACGTTACCCGGTTTATAACGAATCCCCGGATATAACAAACGAACTTTTTGACCTTGTTCAGTTTTAGATATATTTAACGATATTTCGTAAAGCTACAGCAAACCTCTAAAAGTATGAAAATTGCATACAACAAACTTTATAGATGTCTTCGTGTGATTCTCCCCCCCCCAATTGTTGATGTTTGCAATTTATTCATAAAAATAGTTTAAAAATTTAAGAAACTAAATTATATTCTGCAAATTACAATAAGTTCCGAAAAAAGTGCTGAAATATAGCATTAACAAATGTAAATAATGTTTCAGTTCAGATCTTTTATATTCTTTTTACTGGATATGTATGTGGTGGTGTGGTGTATTTAATTATGGCAAAGCACACTAGGGCTATCTGCCTAAGAGGAGGGATGCCTTTCGTGGAGGACTTTCTAAGGGAAACTGGCTCGTATACACGTTACACATGGGGAAAACCACGAAAACACCCATGCAGCCAGCCCGTTCGCGGGATTCGAACCTCGGACCGAACTACCAGTGTTCAGCGACTTTACCGCTTGGCCGCTGGTGGGCCCACTGGATATGTATAACTTATGGCAGTTTAAAACTTTAATATTTTCTTCAAACTCTGTAATAGTTTTGAGATAGTACTCACTATTATGAATATATTTTTGTATTATAAATTAACGAGGGGGAAAAAAAAAAGAAAAAAACGCAATATCAAATTTGTTAAATTCGCCGAACGTCCTGCTTCTAAATTAAAGTGAATAAAATAAAATTAAAAGTGTAAATTATAAATAAATTGTGTTATTTTAACGATTTAAACATAAAAAAAAAATTGCATAAAATATTAAAGGATTTGAAAACAGCCTAATGCACAGTATAGAATATTCACCCTGGATACGATTTAATAAATAATTAGAGATAGTTTAGCACAAGTTTATGAACAAAAACAATTGGTGGTGCTTGTGGTTTTCTCAGGGCCCACCAGCGGCCGAGCGGTAAAGTCGCTGAACACTGGTAGTTCGGTCCGAGGTTCGAATCCCGCGAACGGGCTGGCCGCATGGGCGTTTTCGTGGTTTTCCCCATGTGTAACGTGTATACGAGCCAGTTTCCCTAAAAAAGTCCTCCACGAAAGGCATCCCTCCCTTTAGGCAGATAGCCCTCGAGGCTTTACCATAATCACACACACACACACACTGTGGTCTTCTCAAGAAGCAGCCGAAATAATTATCAATGGAACTGCGCTGTTCCTGTTAAAGATATTTTCATATTTTTTAGACGATTTTTAAAATATTTTACCTAAAATTTTTTGTTTCAAATGTTCCATTTGATAACCCTTAGTCTTTATTATCTTTTTACAGCATAAGACAGTAAAGCTTTTTTTAGTAACCGAAAAAGTTATTTTATCGCATTCCTCTTGAACAGCTTTCCAAAGTCCAAGAAGGGTTGTAAGTCGGCGTCTGGATAGTCCGCTTTTTTACAAGTCTATGCTGAAAACAATCCGTGGCTAATACATCAGGAATACACAAGACTCATCGACTGTGACATTATTTTTCCATTTTTGTCCGAATAATTGTTTCTCATAGAGAATTCTGCAGCGCGTTTATGCTTTCGGCGATATGTCGTGGGGAAAGACGATGCACATTAAGATTTTTCACCTTTTTAAGCTTCAAATCAGCATTAATGACTTTGTTTACAGTTCACGCATAACATTTTAATGCACGATTATGCAACTTTCCTTTGGCTTCGAGAATTTTCTTTTCACATTAAAGTTCTTACTTTTGCAACATTCGAAACATTCCGTTTTTTTCCTTGCATATGTATTTTAACCAATTTTTCTCTTTGAAGCCAAACTTGGATATTTTTTTTCCTTTCTTATTGACAATATTATCTATCATTGCTTTAGATACCAAAAATCATGACTTTAACAGCATTTTTACTTCCTTGTACGAAGTAAAAAGGAAGTATTGTAATCGCGAAAAGCTTCAGGCAGCACATTTCAACGAAAATATCCACTTTGACCGCTTTCGAATGCAATTTAACGATGTTTTTGCGTGACATCTATACGTAAGGACAGAATAAAAGACTCTTTTCCTCCAAAAAAAAAAAAAAAAAAACTAAAAAACTGCTTTAAAATGAATGCGTGCGTACGTACGTATCTCGCATAACTCAAAAACGAGTAGCCTCAGAACGTTGAAATTTTGTATATAAGACTACTATAACATGTAGATGTGCAACTCGTATTTTGGTTTCAATCGGCCGCGCCAAACGTATATAAATATATTTATAAATATATCCACTCTGTTACTCGGCTCAGTGATCTCAGTTTCTTTACTCTTATATGTTTGTAAATTGTACATTTTTTGCTTTAAAAATGATTGAATTATGTTGTTTTTATCTTCCGGTTAAAGTTTTTATGTCTTTCGTAATTCTGGAAGCAATATTTGTACAATTATCAACAATTTAAAAGCTGTTTAAGAGCGGTTAAATTTTAAATAACATGGCGGACATATTTGTTTACATTTGAAACAGCAGAATTGTAGATATGTTGCCAATCTAGAGACATTAAGCTTTGCAACACAAAAATAACGCCTTCATTTATTATTGCGAATTAAATCATGCTTAATCCTTTCTGGAATTTTTTCGAGGAAATAAGTATTTAAGATTTACTTCGTAATTTTTAATACAGATATTTTGAGTTTTTATGTATTTTTGCCTTGTCGCGAAGTGAAAACTGAATTAATTGAATGAGAAATACTCAATCGTCTGAGAAAAACGGTTTCTTTTTCGTTTTGTTTGCTTAATTTCTTTTATACATAGTTCTAGCTTTATTATAGTATTTGAATAGGACATGTGGCAACGATTAGATAATTCTTTAAATGATATAAATTTTGTGCATTCTGAGTTATAATATGAACGAAATACTGTTAAGTAAACCTAGCGCCAGAAAAGTTATGGTAAACAAAGTGAATTTTAAAGAATGCATCTATTCTATTGTGGTTTATGCGCTGTCGGCGAAGTAGATTTAATTCAATCTAATAAGTTAAATGAAATGCAAGAAAAAATGCGTATAATTTAATATTCCGTACAAGGAAGTCATGTGGTGTACACATAAGATTTTTTAATAAATAAATACGAATAATTTTCTTCGGAAAAAGCACAAACATAGCCCCCTCTTCATTATTTCTTCTTTAAAAACGATTTTAATTTTTAGAATAAAACATTCGTTTAAGCGCACTTTTTTATTTTTTCGTAATTCGAAATAAAATTCCGAAAATAAATTTTAGTACAAATAAAAAAGGTAATGCTTTTAATGGGCGAAAAATATTGTATATCCAAACGAATTTGAATGTGCAAACATAAATTTTATATTTCTATGTAAATGACCATCTCTGCAATAGTGTGAAAAATACTGTAATTGTGATAGAAAGTATTCACAGCATTTCATTAAAAATTTTCGCTAGACGCGGAAATACTACTATTTTAATCACTTGTTTTTTTATGGATTTTTTTTTTATGGATTTTTTTTTTTTTTTTTTTTTTTTTTTTTTTTTTCCTCGGTAAGTTTAAGCAGTAAAAGTCATGCTTACGTACACCAGTTTTACTTTGTATTTGCGGTATCAAGGAACTTATATTACAACAATCCCCGTAAAATGTCTTCGCTTGCAGATGTCATGATGGTCTATTTTAAACAACGTTTTATTACATACAGCGGGTGAAAGTTAAAAACAATCACTCGTGTTAAAGGTCTTTCTCGGATTAAAAGCTCCATTCGCAAGCGGATCAACACAATGGGACTTCGGGAAGACAGTGAAATCCGCAGAGAGAATATAGGACTCGAGCCGGTTCCCAGGATTGTCTGCTTGTAAAGTGGGTCTCGAAGACGGCATTTATACGGGTGCTTCTAATTGTTTGCGTTAGCTGCGGTGTCCTAATAGCATTGTTTTCTCTTTCTAAAGGCACACGGGAGAAACATTTCGCTGAGAATATCAATTAGAAGACTGTTTCTAGTATGGGATGCTTTTGGTGACAAACAACTTTATATGCGGTTTTCGGTATTGTGATGACCAAAGAATTGAATTCGTAATCCATATTTAAAGATGCAATAGTCATTCAAGCGGAAAATTAAGCACTAAACGAGAGAGAAACTAGAAATGACAGAAAAAAATCTGAAAGGTTTCAGATTTTAAATTACGTCCAAATTGGCTGATTTTTTTTTTTTTTTTTTTTTTTTTTTTTTTTTTTTTTTTTTTTTTTTTTTTTAACGTTTTGTATGTTACCTTTACTTATTAAATATCATGTTCTTCGCACTTAAACCATAAAATTAAGTTCAAGAGAAATATCGACAAATAGTTGTAAATTGAGCATATCTTTAGAATTTTCGATACGCAGTCTCGCGCGCTGGAGATAAAAAGGTTTTTTCTGTACAACGTTGCCATTGCTCTCTTTGAAATCCCCGATTTTGTTAATCAAAACTTCATTAAAATTTTACAAAATGTGAAATTGATAATAAAACAAATTCCAAATTTGGGCTTCCAGATGCCCATATTCGGGTGGAAACGTACGTTATTCAAAATTGGATGGCTCTAGGTACCGTTGCTTTATCCCAATGCTAGAAACATACATACATTTATGGAGATTCTTCATCATTTAATTTCTTTAAATATAATACAGGGCTCTGATATTTCGTAGCAACAATTTAAAAAATTATTCGCTGTTTATAGTGGATCAACAGAAAATGCCAAAGCGAAATTAATAGCCCTTTTGGGCTAAAAAGAAAATTGAAATATCGTATCTTTATGCATGTTTTTCGCAATTTCTTTTGTTAATGAAAAAATCAAGTACAAAACATATATTCCATCGACATATTTTCGAATGTTTCAAGACTATCAAAATTTAGGTCAACAAACCGCATATATGTATCCGCTTTATGCTAAATGCAAATAACATAAATCGGATGCAACCAAACTACAACTGTTTGGCCCATTAAATAGGGCTTCCATTACACACACACACACACACACACACACACACACACAAAAAAAAAAAAAAAAAAAAAAAAAATTGCGTCATTTCTAGATCACTTTATGGCCCACGTAGCTCTGATGACGTAATAATTGGGAACTGAAACTGCCTTTGTAAACCAAAACTTTTCTCTTCGCCGTGCTTCCATCCTTCATAACTACGCACTTCAGCTTTTGCTCTCTACTGTGCTAAGATGTAATTTCGCTGGCTTGCTTTCTATCTCAACAATATCAAAAATGTAAATATTCTGTGGAAACGCACGACTAGAGTGCCAAGTGATTGTGGCCACAAATATCAGTTGCCAATAAAAATGGAATCAAAACTGCCTCGACTGCCAAGTTCTTTAGATATTACCAAGTTAGCATTACTAGCATACTACGCAATCAAAATCTTCTTCAATATGGGTCTAATCACGCATCTACAGTGTTCCGTTTTTTCCTTTGCTTTTATTATGACATATATATATTTTTAAAAAATCTGGAAGGAATATATAGGTCATAAATTTAACAGAATTGTCTTCTGAGTCTACAATATTTTATCAAATATTCGGTTTTCTGTACTATCTATCTAATAGTTTAAATATCTTATCTGATTTTTTTTCAGCATCAGTACACATGTTGATTCTAAATATAAAAAAGCATTTCTAATGTTAGTAATGGAATTTTTCCGATCATCTCCACCCCCCCCCATTTAATATTCTTTCTTTAGGGTGTCTCTGAGTGTTTAACATCGCGACCTACAACATTTCTAGGGAAAAAGGAAGCTGCTTTCTAGAAATTCTGCAGAAAAAGTTGCTCTGTATTAAAGAGAAAGAAAAAATCTAGAAGAAAATGAGCCTTTATCAAAAACATCGAATTAGTGTAAGAATGTCGTTCAGTTTCAAGAAAGAAACTGACCTAGTTTGTGCACGTTTCCTTATGCCGCACCACCATTATGAAGATCTTTGTCTTTTCTAAAAGCGGCCGACAAGCAGAAGCTCATTTATTCCAAGGTACCGTTATGAAGACGATTCGCCATGTCGATATTATGATGAAGACCACACAACGCTATGTCGATCGTATGCCTGTGACCAGGGTAGGCCCTAGGCTTTTTGCCACCTGTTACTATCTCTGCATCTTCTAAATTCTGCCCTCGCAGTACCTTCTCAAATTACCTTCTTTCTACTTCTTACCTTCTTTACCTTCTTAAAGTTTACCACTCTAAATTTCTGCTGCTGGATGCGGCTGCACTATTTGCTTCGACTTTGCCTGTGACGAATAAATGTGGGCGACAAATGTACATAATACAGCATTAGAGTTTCTTTTTTTTTTTTTTTCCACGATGATCATACGCCGGGTATCGATCCTGTTTGAATGTCGGTACTCGGCCGTGTCGATGATATGTAGCTTCGATCCTGTAAATGTAAGCCGAAATTTCGGAAAATTTTGCCTTATCGTAATAGGCTTCAGTATTTGCTACATGCAGTAAATATCTAGGTACATTTCAGACCACTAAAGTGTATTCGATTTTGTTGTAAGTCCACTGAGTTGCAGCAGTCTTCAGTGTATTTGGTATCCATAAAAATGAGCTCAAGTTTCTATAAAATGCCAGTATGTATAGCAGAAATGAATAATATATTTGTATTAATAATATGGTTATATTTGAAATATATTTTGCTTTTTAAAACAAACTGTAATTTAGGTTTATTTATGGGGTAATTGATCATTAAGTTATAAACACATGAGGTAATTTTACTGGAAGAGAAACACTGCAATGTAAAAACTGAAATAAGGGAAAGAAAGTACCGGCATTAGTGTAGGTTTTGAATAAAATTCCTTGTTTGTTTTCGCTTTTTTGCTTAGTTTTAAATAATGTGGTAATTATTAACTTCAGTAATCAAAAATCAATCGGAAGTCAGTTCTGTTCTTTATCTGCCAAACTGGAAACCAACTTAACAATTGAAAAGCTGCGGTTTTTCGAATTCCACGGATGCATACGTCACCTAATTCCACAACAAATGCTGCATTCGCGTGTTCCTGCATATAATTCGAAATCATACTCAGAGCTATAAATTATTTCAAGATCCGACAAGCGCACGCGCCAGAACACGCTGTATATATTAAGCGTTCTGTAACTGAGAATGCTTCGGGTGGTAAATACCCCGCTGTTCATTCTAGACCTTAAAATGAAGCACACTCACGCGATGAAGAAGGTGAAGAGGAGTAGAGACAACTGCTGGTGATTTCTGGGAACATTCCTCCCAGCTCACGCTGCGAATTAAAAGATACGGTCCCCGTTAGGATCGTTAAAAGCTTGTCCGCATTGTCTGTGGCTTATTGTCTGCCTTAGCGGAATTTCATGTCAGCATCGGAACAGATTTTATCCAACTGTCTTTTTCATCGGCTAATTTCTTTTCTTTTGTTTTTTTAACTTTCTGTTCCCGGCACTGACCGACACTGAGTGGCACGAGCAGCATTCCGTTGCACTTTTATTGGGTAGGCTTGAATTACGGTGGCATGAAGTGTTTATTGATTGTTGGAGGACCAGAGGGCACTCTGACCTTGCTTTGTGTAGGGGTCATCGCCGAGGAGTGGAGGTGAGTGAAAGTGTTTAGCGAATGAGTTGGTAATTACACGGCAAGGAGTAGCGAAGTATTCAGGGTCACTCGAGTTAGAAGAAAATGAACCTACGGTTGAAAGAAAAAGGTTATGCAATCTCAGCTTTCCAGTTCGATAATGTTTAATTGAATTTTCTGCCCTGTTGTCTAGATAATTATGTTGATTAGATACTAAAAACGCTGTTATGAAATGATAAAACTAAAAGATCTGAGACATTAGGGAATGAAAGCGTAAAATAACGTTTTAATATATATAAATATAATCGAAATTGGTCGGAAGAAACCTTAGCTGGCTTTTATTTTCCCTTCTATCCATAAAGAGTTAAATCTGTTTATTTTATAATGTACAGATGATATCGTTCGCAATAAGCACTAAGAATCTGTAGACCATTTGATTTTTCGAAGCAAGCAAAGGAAAAATCAATTACACTTTTCCGGGAATCGAATTACAGATTTTTCAGTTGCTATCTGGGCATGTTAACCACTACATCATACGGGCAAAGAGGGAACAAAATTCCTTGGAAGAGATTGACCAAATATTTTCCATTATAGCAAATATATTGCTAGATATTTAACTGCCTCTGTCTAACACTTCCTTTCTGTAGTGAATTATTGTTTTCACAACTAAACAGGAGTCATAGTATATTTCAAGAGTTAACACTAGCCAAATGTTTAAAACATAGAATGCTAAATATACTACTGAAAATTAAGAATATGATCTATGGGATTTTCTTGATGATCTGAGTCTGCTAAAACCGTGCAACGATCGTGTTCGTTTTTAAGAAATGCTTCTAAAATAAAACGTCAATAACGTCAATCTCCTTTTAGTTTATAGAATACTGACTTGTTTATTACTAACTTAAAAGCACTCCAGACCCAACTAGACTACCAACGAGTTATCTCTCCGTCAGTGAAAGTACGACAAAGGTTTTAAATAAACGCTTATTTTTAAACCTGAACTTAGAACAAAGCACAACTTGTGCACACAATCAGACCCCACCGTTTGCTTGTAATAATTAAAAGAAAATTTGAAATACAATCTAAAATCGGTTTGTAACCTGGTATTACACAAAACTGCCTAACTAAGCGCTCACTCAAAACTTGCAATGATACTATTTCACTTCGGCTAGCAAAATGGCTAATGCCAAAATACTAACTTTCAGGGCTGGGCAAGAGGAAGTAAGGCTGCGAGAGTCGTTGCGAAAAGCTCTGTAGCTAAAATATTCAACCTTAAGTATTCCTATCTCATTTGTATCCTGGTTGGGATTAACGAGAAGGCGTAGTATAGATCTAGACCATAAAAATTTATTAATTAAGAATATTGGGATTTGAAAGATCCGAATAGCAAAATAATAATAATAATAATAATAATAATAATAATGCGAAGATTCAGATTTCAGAATTTTGGTTCTCTTTGAGGATTTATGTGATTCGAATATTCCACAGAATTCCTTACTTCCTTATTTTTTTACAAGGAAAATGAAAAGATATTATTAATCCTGGAATTCCTAGAAATAACAATTTTTTTATCATTTTCCACATAAAATTCACGCTGTTTTGATATATTTTCAATGCACGTTTGATATTCATTCAGCTAAGGATTACTCTCCTCCTTCCTCCCCCCTTCCCCGCCGAAAAAAAAAAAAAAAGAAAGAAAAAGTAGCTTTATAGGGTCTCTGAGACGACAAAGTTCGAAGGCCGAAGATAAATGTGTTGAAATGTTAATGGAATTGTGCCTGATTGTTTCAAAACTTTCTTTCCCTTTAAAGGGAAAGTTCTGTTACATTAATGAGGTCTGATATTTTTAATAGCGGAAATACTTCTCTGATGCTCACGTAAAACGGTAAGAGAGCACGTAGTAAGAAAAGAGAAACCGTCATCACAGAAAAGGATTGAAAATGAACTGCGTTTTTTATATTTATAATGCTTTTTCCAATTCCACTTTTCCATTCGCAATATGGATGCAATAATTTTATTTACTTAAAGAAAATTTCATAAAATTTGAATGTTCAAGGATAATGTTAATTTTTATTCCTATGTTTTTCCTAAATACCTGAACATTAGAAACAATAGATCCTAAATATGCATTACCTAATTTTAATTTTTATGGTTGAAAAGCAATAAGTCATAATTGAATCATTATTTTAACGTACGGCCTAGCTGAAAAAAAAATTAAGCCAATCTGCTTCTTTTCCTCGTATTCTAAAAACTACTTCCAATTAACGTTCTAGTGCTTAAGCATAGCATTTAGTGGTTTCCCAACAGAATTTTTACCTTCACGCGTGCTAAATTAAAATAGTAATATTAGTGATAGAATATTGTATTATTTCGTGGGATATTTCATGCGACAAAGTAAGTGGTTTTGTATATTCCGAGCGTCACCTGTCACCTATAATGCAAGTTAAGCTCGATCTTGTCAATAACGAAAAGCTTAAATGAAAGCTATGAGTGCGTTAGAAATGCGTTGGTTCGTAAAACAAAGTCCATCTTTCGAATTTGGAAGCAGTTCTTGGACTTCGAAATATTTCATGTCGTTCACACATCTGCTTTAGTGAAAGACATCTCTTTACTTTCATGCTATTCTCTTTACTTTCATGGAATTCTCTTTACTTTCATGGAATTCTCTTTACTTTCATGGAAGCCTGATCAAAATTTATGAGCTTTAGACCTCTCTCTCTCTTCGCTAAAGAGTTTGCAATTGTAGGGTTGTGTTATGGCTAAAAGCTTATTCAGTATCCTGCAAACTCTACTAGACTGGTAAGCTTTAGTCTGAAGCAAAAGATCAAGTCGTCAGAAGGTTATAATATTTTTTTTTTTAAACTCTTAAATGAACATTTAAGTTCATTGCAGAACAAATTGCTTTTCAGTTTGTCATCGTGGCATACTTAACAACAAAGTTTGCCATATTGATGCACTAGTTATTAACGTAAATCGGCTCGATGAAAAGAAAATATTTGATAGTGATGTAATAATAGGTTAACTTAAGCACGTTTTCCGCTTCAACGGAGTTGTCATAAACATACCATTGATACTGCGTTAAGTCAACACCGACACAAAGCCATAGTACTAACACAGTATGGAATCGACATCAGTATAGGATCGGCCTGATATAGGTCAATATCGCCACAAGATCGATACGGCATGAAACTGACACCGGCATACAGTCGATGTTGGCGTAGCATAGATAAGGCAGTGGTGCATAATCAAGAGGGAAGAGCAATACTCGTTTAGAATCGATTCGTAATTTTTTTTACAGCGTCGGGCAGAATCAAAACCGGCTTTTGCATGTTGATCGTGTGCCATTAAAGAGATTGCCTATCCTTTTCAGTGTCGATCTTGATTGCAATCCCATTCAAATGGCATCAACAACATTGATTATTGGTGATTGATTGACACAGCTTTATGAACATTTATTGAATAACATTGCTTAACACAGTTTTATGAACGGAAGGTTTTCAAAAAACATGATGTTCTTCAGATCTCAAAATAACAATGGCCATTTGTTTATTTTGAAATACAATATTACTTACGCAAATTAAGACTAAGATATTACGCAGACTGCAGCTTTATATTTTCATCTATAAAAATAGAGTGGAACTCTTTTTTGGGGGAAGGGGGAGAAAGCGGAACAAAAAATAGCTACTTTATTATTTCAGCATGGTTGTAAAGCTGTTGCTGTTGAGTTTCAGTCACCAAATACCTTCCCGGACTGCAATGGATCGAATATTATATTTGCGATTATCCTGTACAGAATATATAAAATAAAGCCACTGCAGAAAAAGTTTTTAAAAAAATTAGACTTAATAAAAACTTTTATATATATATATAAATTAAATAAATACTTAATAATGTAATAAAAACTTTTATATATATATATATATATAAATAGGGTGAACTTTATGTAAGAGGACGACTTACAGTTCTAAATGATTTTTATCTTATGCTATCTTTAAAGAAGTGGATGATGGTTAATGTCGATGTTTGTTTATATTCTCGCGCCACCCAGCCGGGATAGTGGTTAGTGAATCTGACTGCCGTACCGAAGGATCCGGGTTCGAATCCCGAAGAAGATATAGCTGTTTGTAAATGTGTAGTGTCTGTGCGGCATAGGAGAAATCTAAATGCGGCCAGCTGAAAGTTTACTCGAGAGCTTGTGGTAGGGAAAGAGCGGTGGGAGCCCCTCGGACCGATCTTCCCGGACTGTTATCTATCCAACTGGGCGACGGAACTGTGGTAAAGTCGGGCTGTCACATAAATGGTGCTCAAGGCTGTTGCCAACGTCAGACGCAGTGGACTCCTTGTGGGCTTACGCTGAAAATAAAAAAAAAAACTATCTCTTTGAAAGACCATCTGAAGAAGTCTCAACGCATATTAATTGTTTCTGCAATTTTTGTTGTCTGAACATACAAGAGGCTTACAAAGTCAAGAAACTCTGGATTCAAAAGTTAATCACTTGTGGAAGACAAATGTAAGCGATTCAGTTTTCAAGAATTCTGCATGCGAAATTGCTGTGCAAGGTCTTAGGATATCCTCTGATCGTTTAAAATATCTTATGGTCTTAAAATATAATTTTGTTAATCTGCTCACTGACTATTATTATCTATTTAAGCATAGTAATATAGAATGCATTTGTTGGTTTAGCATCTAGACTTATAGAGTTTGCGTGTATTCTTTGGGAGCATACCTTATGTCGAAGACTAAGTAGGGAATTCTCGCTATGTCTGTCAGAATAAATACTGCAGATGAAAGGCTTAATTAACCTCTTTTATTTGAATCTAAAATTATAATCAACTACACGCACTTCGCTCACAGATCAACACCACTTGTCACTACGTAACAGAAAATACGAATGTAACAATTCAGTAGTAAATTAAGATAATCTAATGACTGTTTTCTTAGCTTAACTAACGCTAAAAAATCGACTGCACGCAGTCGATTTAGCGAGTCGAGTCGAGAAATATTAGCGAGTCGCAGTCGATAAGCCGAGTCGAGAAATATCGGTATAAACTGAAAGGTGTTGAACACCGAACTAGAGAGCTATTTTTAAACTCGCAGCATAAACATCGGAACTAAGTTCGCTAATACTCTTTTGAACTCCTGAAACGCAGCTTAAATACTGCTTCTGAAACACGTTTAAAATTTACATCTACGTCATACAAAACTTACATTCCGGCGGGAAACTGAAATCAGGAAGAATAGGATAGATATTCGGATGAAGTCAAACTAAAAATAACTGGTTAGAATAAAGTAAAACCTTACAGATTTACTATACTCAAGAGTCACAAGAGTATTCTTTAAAATGATTCTTTAAAATTGTGAGCTCTCTTCGTTAGGCAGACTGGTTACAGCCGAAAACATCGCGGACGAAAACGTCGCGGAGAAAACAACGCAAGGCAAAAACGTCGTGCTACAAAACATTGTGGGAGAAAACATCGCAAAGAGAAAACATCTCAGTTCTAAAACATCGTGGTACAAAACATCGTCGTCGAAAATAAAGCGGTTCAAAAACTTCGCAGTTTAAAAACATCGTCGTTGAAAATATTGTGGTAAAAAATAAAGTATCTACAAATCGTCGCATGACGATAACATCGCAGATATGCTTTTTTCAGACATGCTTTTCGCAGACATTCTTTAATAACTGTAAATTTATATTCCCATAATGTTTGTGAGCGCAAGATGGAAAGAAGGATAATTTTTACTTTCATATTTTTTCATTAACTAATAAATTTTTGCTGAGAAAATAAGAAGGAAATTTAAGCATAGAAAATTAATGCAACTTATAGCACTTAATGGAATTTTAAACCGACATAGTTAACTAAAAAAGGCCATTAATAAATAATTTTTGTAATGCTTTTACTGGTAATTTTTCATGAAAAGTATAAGCTATAAGTTGCATTTAATTATCTATGCTTAAGTTTCCTTCTTACTTTTTCAACAAAAATTTATTAGTTAATAAAAAAATGTGAAAGTAAAAATTATCCTTCTTTACACCTTGCGCTCACAAATCATTATGGGAATATCCATTTACAATTATTAAAACCTGAAAAAAAAGCATGTCTGCGATGTTATCGTCATACGATGATTTGTAGATACTTCATTTTTTACCACAATATTTTCAACGACGATGTTTTTAAACTGCGAAGTTTTTGAACCGCTTTATTTTCGACGACGATGTTTTGTACCACGATGTTTTAGAACTGCGATGTTTTCTCTTTGCGATGTTTTCTCCCACGATGTTTTGTAGCACGACGTTTTCTCCTTGCTTTGTTTTCTCCGCGACGTTTTCGTCTGCGATGTTTTTGCCGCGATGTTATCGGCGGACACCAGGCAGACTATAGGGGAAAGAGACAGTCATATGAAAAGTTAGCAAATTTGTGTGGCCTTTATCTATTCCAGGTACTACCTTTTCTCATTATCTCCCTCTCTTTTCTTTGTAAATTGATGGAATAAACAGTCTAAGTCATGTATTCAGCATTAAAAGTTATTCGAGTTTTACACCGTATGTAAACAATCAATGTTTGATGTAAGGAGTTCTTGGTGTTATCAGCAACCTACACATGTATAACCATCATGTATAATCATGAAAACGTACTTTATGTTACTTAGACAAACAATATTAATCACTAATTAAAACAGCAGAACGAAGTGCTTTTGCATGAATCTACTGCTTTCGGATATAGTTCATCATTAAGTTTTATCAGATAATGTCAATGATTCTTTATAGGAGCATAACGTGGAAGGAAACTGTTTCACAATGATTCCCATTCTTAAAAGGTCTCGTAACTTTACGTAAACTGGCCCCTATTCGGAAAGCCAAAAACCAAAAACCTTTAGAAAAATGCTTCGGCTTACAACCTTATCAGAATAAGTTTCTAATAAGACGCTTTTACGACGAAAACGGATTAAGGGTGTCACGTTTAATCGGTGCAGGCTATGAGGGGGGTGGACAATGAGCTAGGGATTATACTTGCACAGAAATAACCACAATTTTAAGGAAGTTTCTTTTTACAAGTTAGAAACTTATCTTTATAAGGGTGTGGTCACTTTTATACCATGCATCCTCTTAAAGATTTTTATCATTTTAAACAGTATTCGACTTACGTAAAGGTACCGACGTCTTTATGACAGAGCACCTTTATGAAGGCATCCTTATAAAAGTAACCATTGACTTGTGTCTACTGAAATTAAGACGAAGATGAAATGAAAAGCTATTTAAAGACAGGAGTCGTGTCCAATAAGATCTTCTGCAAGAATATTAACAGCCTTTCTTACAAGAAAAAAGATTCTCCTCAGTTTTTGAATGACTTCCGCCAATTACTCATCCAATCGCAGCATGTTGCGAGGCATCTTTTAGTATGAAGATGACGACGTTTCGACGCAACCCGAATCTGCCGTCACCTCCCTTCTTCCCTTCGTGACGGGAAAAGGTGCTCAACAACGACACGGAAATTGTTACAGTTTTCGGAAGCGGGGGAGAGAATTAAAAAAATAAAAAAACTCTGAGGGGCTATTCCTAGGATTCCCTATCGGGAGTTTTAATATTTGGTATTTTGGGCAGGAGTTGCAGAAAAACGCGTTACATTTGGAAGGGTATGACAGAAATGCTGCTAAAAATAACTTCTTAACTGCCCCATCTCCCAAATGCACCCCTCTGTTACATTTCCACCCTTTATTCCTTGGTATGTGTAATGCATCCCCCTCAAAAGCACCCCAATTACAAATTGTACTTAAAAAAAGTATAAAATAAAAGACATTTATTTTGCAAGTCTCAGATGTTACATTTACAATAATTTCTCTTATTCTTGAACTTTTGGTCTAAAAAGGGAAAACGTTGCTGTTATTTTAATTAATAATAAATACTTAATCATTTTCTGTTGAGTCTAAGAAGACTAGAGGAAGGCATTTATTTTTCAAATTCGTAAATTTATGAAATAAAGAATGAGGTTAAAAGAAGACAAATAAGCTTGCAAAATGTACAAGATGAGACGAATTTTAAATTTCCTCGTTGTTGCATGCTTCGAATTTTTGTAATGTTTCAAATAAAAATAGTAATAAGAAGGAAAAAATTCTGTGGTTAAAGAATTTTAGTAAAAGCAAAATTCGAAATCTTTGCTTAAAAAATCTGATGTGTACACCACATGACTTCCTTGTACGGAATATTAAACTATACGCATTTTTTCTTGCATTTCATTTAAACTTATTAGATTGAATTAAACCTACTTCGCCAACAGCGCATAAACCACAATAGAATAAATGCATTCTTTAAAATTCACTTTGTTTACCATAGCGACACTCTGGCGCTAGGTTTACTTAACAGTATTATATTTCGTTCATATTATAACTCAGAATGCACAAAATTTATATCATTTAAAGAATTGTCTAATCGTTGTCACATGTTCTATTCAAATACTATAATAAAGCTAGAACGATGTATAAAAGAAATCAAACAAAACAAAAAAGAAACAGTTTTTCACTGATGATTGAGTATTTCTCATTCAATTAATTCCGTTTTCACTTCGCGACAAGGCAAAAATACATAAAAACTTCAAAATATCTGTATTAAAAATTACGAAGTAAATCTTAAACGCTTATTTCCTCGAAAAAATTCCAGAAAGGATTAAGCATGATTTAAATAATAAATGAAGACGTTATCTTTGTTGTTGCGAAGCTAAGTTTCTCTAGATTGGCAACAAATGCGCTGCCCTGCTGTTTCAAATGTAAACAACAGCAATGGCCGCCATCAAAAACATTATTAGGCTTAGCGGCACTTAAACAATTTTAAAATTGTTGATAATTCTGAAAATATTGCGTACAGATTTACTAAAGGCATAAAAAGCTTAACCGGAAGATAAGAACAACATAATTCAATCCTTTTTAAAGCAAAAAAGTACAATTTACAAACATATAAGAGTAAAGAAACTGAGATCACTGAGCCGGGTAACAGAGTGGATATATATATAAATATATTTATATACGTTTGGTGCGGCCGATTGCAACGAAAATACGAGGTGCGCATCTACATGTTATAGCAGTCCTATATACAAAATTTCAACGTTCTGAGGCTACTCGTTTTTGAGTTATGCGAGATACGTACGTGCGTACAGACGTCACGAAAAATTCTCTTCAGAATTCATTTTAAAGCAGTTTTATAATATTTTTGGAAGAAAAGAGTGTTTTATTCTGTCCTTACATACAGATATCACGGAAATACATCGTTAAATTGCATTTGAAAGAGGTCAAAATGGGATATTTTCTTTGAAATATGCTGCCTGAAACTTTTCGCCATTACAATACTTCCTTTGTACTTCGTACAAGGAAGTAAAAATGGCGATACAGTTTTTAAAAATACAAACGTTTGAAGGATTACTAATGTCTTAAGAAATTTCTGAGCAAAAAATTATCTGATATTTAATCAACCTTATTAATTACTTCTCATAAAACTTTTAACGATTTCTTGCGGGATGCTAGATTCTTTATAAACGTGGATGCGATATTCAGTAGCGATGTTTATTTAATTTTCCTGTATTAAGATTCAGTACCAATATTTATTTATCTTCTTGTTATCCTATTGGCATAGTAGTAAAGGCAGCCTGGAGCTGGGTTCTAGACTAAAGGAAAGTAGAAGGGGTATTTAATTGTATAGACTGTTTGCAGCAGGAAGAGGGAAATTAAAATACTGTCGTGGTGAATGTTTTCTTGGTGCTATATATTTTGGTATGCACGACTTTACATGACAATGACAGTGATGACCATGACATGATTTACTATCATGACAGTGTTTAAATATTCATCTTGGGATTGCCGCCTGAACGGACAACACACAACGGCTTTCAAGACATATTACCGAACAGCCTCTTCTTGGGTGCTATAAAATTTATTATTATATATAGAATATATATTTTTATAGAAGACCGTCGGGTCCTTCCGATGTGCTTCTCCATCAAATTTGGAACGGACTTGGGCAAACTCGGTACTGTCATCTTTAAGGTGTCCAAGGCCATGGCCAGTGACAGAACCTCTGTTTCTCGACCGATCACGATAAAATTTGTGGGTCTGATCTGTCTTAAGTTCAAATCAATGAGCAACAAAAAGGTTTATCTTCTCAGAAATGCCATGAGCTAGAGTCACCTCTTCTTAGGTAGGGAATAGCTACGAAAGGTTCATCGTATTTAAGTATCAAAATCTAAAATATAAAATTTAAATGCAAAAATAAAGCTACAGTTACAAAATAAAATAGGAGAAAATGTACAGTTCTTCAGATATATTTAATATTCGCAATGTCTGAGAATGAATTACTTGCATTCGCAGGAATATTAACGGCAATTCGCCCCGCCATGTATTTGCTCATTCGTATGAAGTACATTCTACGAAAACAGTTCAAAAGATAGTGACTTCTGCAACTTTTAAATGAAGGAGCTGGTATTTTTCCCTCATTGTTCTTTCCTTTTCTACATCCTCATTTCACGGGCCAGATCTTAAGCCTCATGTAGCCAGCTCGTAAATATCCGTCAGCGCCAGTTAACGACCAGACTGAAAATTTCGACTTGACCCGCTTTTGAGCGGAGTTCCCTGAAAGTCGTTTCCCCTCAGAGTGAGGTTTGTAAGTACGATGTAGGGTAAGGGGCACTTCCTGGAGGGCTACAGCAGATGTTCGATGGTTCGAACAGCTGTCGGACTCCCTCTTCAGGTAAAACATTTCGCACCCCCTTGTTGAGCGGCCTGTGCGTTCGTGTGTCTCTTGCCATTGAACCTACCGTGGCCGTGAAACGCGAGACTTCGTAAGACACACCCTCCAAAACAAAAGTTACCACTTAATTAATAAATTATGCATGAGGTTTGGCGCATTTATGCAAAAATGAGTGTTTTCCTGATGCTCATGTTTGCGTAATGAGACACAGTCACTCATAATCCTCATTTAGAAAATGCGATTTTGTTTCATTTTTGCTTGCAGAACAAGACGCGAATATGCTTACTCCGCGACGTTGATGTCTTATTATTTGTTATATGACTGGATGCCTGGTCGCGATATCATCGCATTGAGCTTAAATCAAGGTACCGGATTGTCGCACACAAATTTAGGAATTTGCGCTACGGATCCAATTCAGTTTGTCACAATAACGATTGATAAGCTGATAGTAAGTAAAATTTTAAATCGCAAATAATTAAAAAATGCAAAAGAGGTAAATAAAATTACTGAGAAAATAAATTATTATTATAAATAAATTAATTAACGATAAATAAAAGAAAACTAAATGCTTTGAACGCTGTTCTTCGCGATCAGATTGCATTTTTTTTATTTTGGTTTGTAATTCAGTTGAAAACTTCTTGATTGGATGGCACAGTCTATAATATTCAATTCCCTGAAGCAACGACAGATTTCGAAATGGAGTTTTCTCTTAATTCTTTAATAATCCCTTTCTTTTTCTTTCCTTACAAAATGAAACATGTAAATTACGTTATTAGTATCGGTATCAGGTTTATTAGACACTCAAAGAAATGCCTTATTAATAACACAATTTTCCACTAAAACTGTGATTCAGATAAGCAATATTATAACGGATATATTTGCAGCGTTATGCAAAAAGGCCATTGTGTATTGGACATTGTTCTACAAGATAGAAATCTTCAAAGGATGTACTGGCATAAAAATGACCGCACCCCGAGGAAGATCAATTTTGAACTCACTTCCCGATAGTGCTGGCATCTTTTTGTCAAGGCATTGTTATGCAAGAAGGATTTCTGTTTGCTTTATTAATTAGACTAGAAAACTAAAACTTGACTTTTGCATCCGTGCCCCGACATAAAGGTACCAGTACCTTTATGATGATTGTTTTCTTCAAGTTCGAAAATGATCTTCATAAGCCTTCATACCGGGGCACTTTTTTCTAAGTTTTGTCTTGGCCAGCCATAGCCAGTCAGCATAAAGCTGCTGGAATTTATCGATGAAGCACCAGCATGAAGCAGTTCCCTGATTTAGATCTTAAACAGGAATAAGATTTCTGTCAAAAACTGATGTATGGAGGTAAGCTCTGGATTAGGTTAGGTTAGGTTATTTAATTAAAACAAAGCATATGAGAGCTATATACCTAAGACCTAAGGGAATCTTCATGGAGGACGTTTGAAAAAAAAAAATAAATAACTCACAGTCACGTTACTTACAGAAAAAGCATGAAAATATATTCTCACGGGCATTTCTGGAATCTGGTGCACCAGACTCCAGAACCCACGGAACTCAGGCAGAATCCATGGAATCTGCCTGAGTTTCAGCACTGTATGTGATTTTGACAAGTAAGGGTTATAAGACTCGTAGGCTTACAAATTTCGTTCTTTAGAAATGTGCATATACACTCGTAACGAAACCTAGTTTTATCTCTTATCTAGTATGTTCTTGGAGTTTAGACTTCTAGTCGGTTAAAGATGGTTGGGTGTACAAAGATCACGGCAAAGCACACTAAGGCTATCTGCCTAAGGGGAGGGATACTTCGTTGAGGACTTTCTAAGAGAAACTGCCTCGTATACACGTTACACATTAGGGAAACCACAAAAACGCCTATGCAGCCAGGCCCTTCGCCTAGTCAGAGGTCAAAACTACCAGTGTTCAGCGACTTTACCGCTCGACTGTTGGTGGGGCGGTTCAGATATGGAAATTCCTCTGAGAGCATGTATAGTTTAGTAGTTTATTAGGTTTAATCTCACAACTTCTCATGTTTATTTTGGAAGCATCAGTTGTTGAACTTTTCAAGGACAGTCTTTTCTCAATATGATTTGTGTACACTATTAATACCAGAACTCAGTTATCTCAGAAAGTCCTCTCAAGTGGTTGATGGTAAAAAAAGAGGGGCGGGAGAACCTCGGACCACCCCCCGGGGTGTTTTTCCTCAAAATTGGGGTGGAAAGTTTAACAGTTAGCTAGGTTCAGCAATACCTCAATTACCTGTGGTACTACGAAGGTGCTGGCCTAGCTTCTACCTGCACCTGTTTATTTGTTATTGTGGAGTACATTAGTGCTAACGATTTAAAGAAAAAAGATGCTTTCAAACAAACTGGAAAATTATTGCTTGCGATCAGATGAAATTTCTGTTTTATTTTTATTTATTTATTTTTTTTAATGTTATGAATTAAAAAACAAGAAGTTAGGTAGCATTCAAGTCTTGGTAAGAAAAAAAGAAAGGAATAAGGAAGTGTAAAGGAAGTGCTAAGATATTGCGAAATGTATCTGAAAACAATAAGCTTCAAATTCTGGATCTCACTTCCTTTTATAAAATGTTAACAAACAAACAAACAAAAATTCCTTTTTCATTAGTTATTAAATTGGGCGAAAACTCAGTCAGCAGTCTGATAAAGTATCACATATAAAGGAAAAAAAATACTGAGTATCTTTCATGAGGCGCGAAGTGCGCTTTAAACCTTTTTAATGATGTTTGTGAGCTTTTACGGCATGACTTAGTTACGTTATGAAGATGTGTTCTGAGTTGGTCACTCAAGTCAATTAGAAATAATTGTGGTTTCTGAAATAGCGAGTTAATTTCAGAAACTATCGAGAACAAAAAGGAGGTTGTGTATCTCAAGGTTGCTTCCTCGTATCAAGGTAGTTTATTTTGCAAATTCCTAGATACAGTTACTGTCAGATGGCCTTTCATACATCAAGAAGCGATATCGAGATGAGAATTTCGATACTGAGCATTTCTACACAAAGAAAGGCTTACAACATCATTGTTGATTGTAAGTTTTGCGAAACCATTCGAAATACCCATTAATTGCTCAACATTTATGAAAACTAAATCTTGCTTCTTTTCCAGAAATTATTATGTGATAGGTGTATGCAAACTATCTAGTAAATTTTTAGCTTAGAATTTATTCATAAAAAGAATAAATTTAAATGTGACTTATCAAATAAATTATTAGCGTAAACTTTTAGAAGTCATTTTGTAAAACATATTTAAACTAGCTAATAAGTGCATATAAGGTATATACGAATTATCTAATAAGTTCTTAAAGCTCTTAACGTACACTTTTACAAATTATTGTATAAAAGGAATATGCAAACTATCTAGTACTTAGTGACAGAAATTATTAGTTAATCTTTGGATTATGGTAACTAGACGATTTTTTGGCGAACATTTGGCGACCAACCCTGTTACAGCAACCTGCTAGTTTTTGTTTGGACGCCATTTTGTTTTCACGAAGTAAAGGCTTTCTTTTAACTCATTTTTTTCCAACAATCTGCTAGCCGCATTACGCTTATGCTAGAACTTTTATGGAACAAAAGTGCTTAATCATGACGAAGATTAGGTGCGAAATTGGGAGAAAGTACAGAATCGCTTACTGCTTGCCGCGTTTTTAAGAATTGCACATACACGGTATCATCCATGTACACGTCGACCTATTTTCACTTAAAAAAAATCCCAAAATTGCACAAAAATGGTATTGCGCACACTCTTGACTTTATCCATGTACACTGCTGAAGTCCTAGCTAGTAACCTTTATCGCCTTACCAAAATGTCGCCAAACTACCTGTTACCATATTCCAAAGATTAGCCAAATTATTTTCTAACAGGTATATACAAATTACCTAATGAACTCTCAGCGCAGACTTTCATTACAATTACTGTTTAAAAGATATATTACTGTTTAAAGATATTACTAGGAATTACTGTTTAAAAGATATATTTAAGCTATTTATTAAATTCTTTAGCGTACGGTTTCAGAAATCTCTGTATAAATGGTATGGGTAAACTATTTAGTAAGTTCTTAGCAAACTTTCTCGTGCCATCACCTCCCTAAAACAATTTCATCTAAAAATGAAATTGATAATAAAATTCCTGAGAACACAAAAAGCCAGAATCAACATCAGCTATCTAAAGCGACACCTCCGCAAAAGGACTTTTGGATTATTTGGATTATGGCAGAGGGCTATCTGCCCAAAGGGAGTGATGCCTATGTGGAGAATTTTCTAAGGAAAACTGGCTAATATTCCCTTTACACATAAAGAAACCACGAAACATCCTATGCAGCCAGCCCGTTCCCCGAGTTTGAGCCTCCATAAAAGAGCAAGTCATCTGCAACCCTAGAAGGATACCTTAGAGAGGTTTCATTGCACTAAATAACTTACATTATTTTACTTATAACAATAATAATATAAAACTTCTCTTAGCCATCACCTAAGGTGACCCTTTAGGAAAACAGACATTCTAAAATTCTGATATTCAGAATCAAGGATATAAAATGTGAGCAGAGTAAAAGAAAAAATATTACATTCATTTCACAATTTTTAGGGATATTTGAAGCACTCTGGAATAAAAAATCTTGAATAGATCAATGTCAAAAAAATATATGATCGAAAATCATGTAAAAACTCTTATAAAGGGTCCAGGTCTGAAAGCGATTCGTTTGGTTTGGTTTATGTGATTACGGCAAAGCCTCGAGAGCTATCTGTCTAAGGGAAGGGATGCCTTCGTGAAGGACTTTCTAAGGGTGACTAGCTCGTATGCATGCTACACATGGGGAAACCACGAAATTGCCCATTCAACCAGCCCCTTTCGCGGGAACCTCGGACCGAACTACCAGCGTTCAGGAACTTTACCGCCCCAACTCTGAAAGCAATGAATATTTCTGAAAACATAACTAAGTATCCGTATTGAACATCGTATCTTTTAATGACAACTTCACAAAAGACCAAAGTTATCATGCATGACTGTCGTTAAAGGGGTTCTTTATAAAAAATATATTAAGAATAAAACACGTTTGTAATAAAACGAATTTAAAGCTTATTTCGGATATGACCGTTTACTTCAGTTGATTAAACAATTTTATGTAACTTAAAACTGATATAAAGCTACAAATTTATAGAATGAAAACTGATCTACAAACTAAAGTTCAAAAGAAACTATGAAAAATCTTTATCGAGGAATTCTTGTTCAACTTATAGTCACTATGATTAAAATATTCTAGCTGAAAAAATATTTCAAGCAATATTTTAGTTTAGATCGTGGATGTTAATTCATTATTATTAAATATTTTTATTTGGGAACCTACTCATGACGATTGGCCCCTAAGCTGGGCTTAGAACCGATTCGTCCTCTATCGATTCCCTCTTTTATCCTCTATCGATTATTCACTCTTTCACGAAGGTCCACCACCGGCCGAGTGATAATGATGACTGGTAGTTCTGACCTGCTTTCGATTTCAGGCGAAGGGGCTAGTTACATGCACGTTTTCATAGTTTTCTCCATGCCTAACGTGAAATCGAGCCAGTTTTCCTTAGAAAGTCTTCCACCAAGGTATCCCTTCCCTTAGGCAGATAGCCCTTGTGTACTTTGCTATGATCAACTAAACCAAACAAAATCCTCTTTCCCGATTCATCTTCTTTTCGAAAGTCAATTCCTAAAACAGCGAACAACTGCTTTCATCAGTTAAAAGGTTTAGAGTTTACATTCACCTGGCTGAGCTTTCGATTTCTAATATTTTCGACAATTCATTTGACAAATTTCTTTCCAATATTTTATTTGTTTTATAACTTTCTTTTTAACGTAAATGCAACCTTCCAATATTAATGCTGGACGATCACATTTGGTTCCAATAAATTCAGGTTTCGATAAACCCATGATAACGATTTAAACAGATATCCATGAAAACAGCAAGAGATAATTTATAACAGTCACTCGCATCGCTCTAAACTACACTCATGTCCATAAATTAAGGATAATGCAAAATCAGGCAAAGGAAGAGTTAGAAGCAAAGCAAATTTGACTTATTTGTAAAGCTTATGATATTATTAAAAAATTAGCGATTTTTTCTCCCTGGAGCAAATTACAAAAAAAACCTATTTACAAAAAACCAATATTACATGGTTGGTATAATTGTTAATACATTGTATGTCTCCCAGACGATGCAATACAGTACGTATAACGCCTAGGCATGCTGAGTATCAAATTATCGACCTGATCTTGGGGGATATTACACCACTCAAAAAGCAATGCTCTCCGAAGTTCCGGTAGACATGCAGGAAGAGGTTGACGGGCTGCAACTCGTCGGCCAAGCATGTCCCACACGTGCTCTACTGGATTGAAGTCCGGTGAGAATGCTGGCCAGTCCATACGGGTGATATCCTCCGATTGAAGGCATTCGCTTATGCTGTTTGCACGGTGAGGACGGGCGTTGTCATCCATAAACACAAATTGTGCGCCCATGGCGCCCCGAAACGAACGTACATGTTGTTCCAGAATGACGTACCGATAGATTTGGCTTGTCATGGTTCCAATTTGAACATGCAGGTCAGTTCTGGAACCCAGAATAATTCCACCCCAAACGAGCACTCCTGCACCACCGTAACGGTGTCGTTCAATGATGTTTTCTTGGTGATAATGGGCACCTGAAGCTCTCCATATGAAAGTTCGGCGAGAATCAGACTGCAAGCTAAACCTGGACTCGTCAGAAAACATCACACAAGCCCAGTGTTGCGGTGTCCACAATGCATGCTCTCTACTCCAGGCTAACGGCAGGCGACAGTGAGTTGCAGTAAGTGGAACGCATCTGACAGGTCTACGAGCATATAGACCAATCTGCCATAAGCGACTGTACACGGTCTGCCTTGAAATTGTCATACCAGTGGCTGAAGAGAGCTGACGAGACAGGTCTGAGGCTGTGCTCCGCGTGTTTCGTTTGGCAGTAACTGCCAAATACCGGTCCTCGTTCGGCGTTGTAACAGTGGGGCGACCTGTGCTGTAACGTCTACTCACATTACCATCATCTTGGAATCGTTGCCAAAGCCTGCAGATGACACTCTCGGCAATTCCAAGTTCGTCTGATACTTCCAGTTGGGTACGCCCACATTCCAGACGGCCAATAATTCTACCACGTAAAAAAATCATCCAAATGCGTCCTTCACTCTCTTACAGTCTCGCCATTGTGACGTACCATCGGTGTCATCTGGTTACTTCTTGAAATTTGCATATGATTCTTGAAGATGTGTGTATTGATTTTACAGGTGATATATTTATTTTAGAGTTCGATTTCCACGTGACTCCGAATTATCCTTAATTTATGGACATGAGTGTACTTCACTTCAAATGACGTTTTTAACGGATTGTTAATCGTAACAAGCCAACGAGTATTTATCACTTAATACTGTCGCTCTCAACAATTACTTATTGAAAAGCACGGTTTCGACCACAGAATGAAATGGGAAAGAATAAATCAAGAAATTATCCTAAGATGACCACCTCTGAATGTAGGTTAAGAAAGAAAATTTCAATTTGCGGCTGTTCAGTTTGGGCAATCTCATAAAATAGACGAAAATTTTTTAAATTGCAAGCAATCCAAATAGCATTCTCATTAAACATTACTAGAAGATACAGAACTATATCAAACGCAGCTTTGAATGATTGACAAGAATTCCACCTCTATTCGTAAACTTTGAAAAAGCAGAAGCAAAAGATAAAGAATTTCTGTTGCACAAAAATTCAGTATGTGGAAATGTAGGAATTCAGATATTAAATTATAAAATTGGAGAATACTCCTACCAAACTAATCCATCAAAATATCCAAACATCTATCTCAAGTTTAATATGGAAAACAAAAACGAAAAACAACCCAATACTGAAGTTTAGATGAAGGGATCTAAACCTGATAATAAAGTAGGATGTGCAATAATTATATATCAAAGACAAGAACAATTTAATAAATTTAAATTTCATCTAAAAATCCCAAGTTCAGTGTTACAAATGGAAGCATTTGAGATAAAAGAATCTATCAAATTAAGCGTGAACAACAATATGCGATCCATAAAAATTAAATCGGTTAATAATAATAAAAATCAAATAAAATAAATAAAAATGAAATCAATCTACGATTCATACAATAGCCAAAAAATCTCATTAGTTTCCCATCATAAGAGAAATCATAATATATTCAATCTGAAACCCCCAAGCAAAAGAATAAAAGAATGGATCAAAGAATATAGTGGTAATATTGGAAATGATGAAGCTACCAAAGAAGGAAAAGCAATACAAATGCGCTAGAGATAAATATCAAACTCCCCAAATCATACTTAAAATTCTCATTAAAGTAAGAAATATTACTAAAATGGGATCAACAGAGGCAAAACGTCCCAGAAGGAAGAAGAATTCTCCATTTACACAAAGGCTTCGAAAAGATGAAAGTAGCATAAATCCTTATAAAACTGATATATAACGGGACATGACCTTTCTTCATCTACTTTTATGAAAGAATATCTTTCACCTATATACAGTAAGACCCCGCTTAACGCTGTTTCGTTTAGCGCTGTTTCGGTTTAGCGCTCTTTTATTTCAACCCGGGGATTCCACGAAATCGCTCGCAGCATACGGGGATTCCCCGAAATATTATGCAGCGATAGGTTTCAAATACATATCCGAAAGAGTGTACTTGTATTTCTTGTTTGGTGCGGTATTGTACAGACATATTTTGAAGGGGTAAATGTGGAAGATGTCGAAGAAATAATTCAAGAAGCAGCGGCTAGTCTTTCTAATGATGAGCTCAAGGAATTAACTGAACAAGAAGAAAACAAAAATGTTGACAGCAGTGATTCAGAAGAAGAGCAAAAAGAACTTTCGATGACGTTTGTAAAAAGGAGTTTGTCTACCATAACTGAAATAATGGATCAATTCATCGAAAATGATCCGAATTTTGACAGGAGCTCAAAAGTAAGGCGTGGTGTTAGAGATGCTCTATCCGTTTATGAAGAACTTTCAAGAGAACAACGCAAAAGAAAAAGGTAAACAACATTAGATGCTTTTGTCACAAAAAGGCAGAACACTGAAAACGCGGAAGGCTAACTAAATATGACTGAGAATTTTATTTGTTTTTTTTTTTTTTAAGAATATTCGTTTTGTTATTTATATTTTGTTTTTATTTTTGCAAGAAATAATAATGTGGTATTAATTTGGGCTTTAAGAAATAAATGTTTGGTTTTATTTTTATTAAAAAAAACATACTTTTTAAATTTAATACCTAACCAATTTCCTAGCCATCTTCCCCTAACCCTAATATTTACATGTAAAGATAGCCTCGTTTAGCGCTGTTTCGCATTACGCTCTACTTTGATGGAACGTATCCCCCGCGTTAAGCGGGGTCTTACTGTATGTGAATTTGAGAAAAGAAGCGGCTCTGAACATTGCTTGTTTGACTGCCCAACAACAAAACTACTCAACTTAAGAAAACCAAATCAAAAACGCAGAAAGATTCCTACAATAATCAGCAAAAAATCAGCACTTAAGGAAGACAATTGAAAAAATAATTGAAAACGTAGCTTTGAAGGTGAAGAATTATGTGCACCACGTTAATATTACTAAAAATAAAACGCAGCATAGGAAATACCAAACACTCTATTCAGTTACTTTTAATTAAAATATGTAATGCTGTGAACTATTCTGTATACCACGAACTATGAAAGAATCGTTAATTACCAATAAACTACATTTGCAGTGAACTTATTAGTGATCACCTGTGTGAAATGATTTATGAACTACTAATTAAAATGAACTATTATCTAGAAACTTCTATCATACATTTTAGAAACTAAAGCAAAATATGGTAATCAATAAAAAATAAGTTACATAACGCATATAATTTTTAATTAGTGTGTAAGGTTTATATTTATTTTAACTAACATTTATTTTAAGTTTAAACTATCTTTCCTGTCAAGCCTTACTTTCCCCTCGAATTGCCAATGCCAGAGTATGTAAATTTTAGTAGAACGCGCAAAGTATTCAAAATAGTCAGCGGAAGTATTCTGAGTTAAATAGAAGGGAAACGAGTTCGAAAGTGTGCTTTTCTTGCTTCACGAGCGTGGAAGTGGCTTGGTAGAAATTGAAGAACCACGCGTTTCGGCCTGTGTGCTTGCCTCGGTAGATAGTTAAATCTTTCAACGTAATATTCAGAAGTTTGCTGAATTGTCAGCGGTATCTTAGAACGCGGTTAGGTTAGTTACGTTTTAGAGAGCCTCATAGGTAGTCACTTGTTAGTATTCATTTTTAGTTTCTTATTTTTATTTTACCCCCGGGTCGGCGTAGTTAGTGAGCGTCAAGAGCACGCATCTGTAATTTCTAAAGTTGAAATAAAAAGGGATTTAAACCCTTTTCAAGACTTTGTGTGCTTTCCAGTAATTAGCAGTCACCACTATTGTTGCGTGCAGGTTGGAAGCGCGCAACATTACAAGTGTAAATATAAAATCAAGTGCAGAAGTATACTATGTAAAGTGTATGTATGTATGTATGTAAAAATATATGCTAATGTATGTTGTATATATCATTACATAAATATATAGCAAAATTATTGCAATGTAAAGAACATCCCAAACTAGCTGCTAGTGATGGTAGGGGCAACGATGTGGAACGGGTCAAGCGCTTATCCACTGAGGGTTCCAGAGGTCGTATGGGATTGTGTAGGGCGCTGGTGTTTCCAGACAGTTAGCAAATGGGGACATTATTTGCTTCACCGTTTGGTAAACAACTGGTGTCCCCTATACTTCTACCTGCACCTGTACCTGTCTTTCCGACTGCTAGTTGGACGGGCTTCCAATAGCTATATGCCGTAAGGAGGATTGGATTGGATTGGATTGGATTATTCAATTACGGCAAAGCACACGAGGGCTATCTGCCTAAAGGGAGGGATGCCTTCGTGGAGGATTTTCTAAGGGAAACTGGCTCGTATACACGTTACACATGGAGAAAACCACGAAAACGCCCATGCAGCCAGCCCGTTCGCGGGATTCGAACCTCAGACCGAACTACCAGTGTTCAGCGTCTTTACCGCTCGGCCGCTGGTGGCCTCCGCCGTAAGGAGGAATAAACTACTTTACATTTTCTTCCCTCTTAAATGGCAACTGTGGATATCAGGACCCAATCACCAAAGTGATGAAGAATTGTCTTTTTTTTTTATAAAAAATAGTTTTTTTTCTCCCATTTTCAACATACAGTACTTAATAAGGAATTAATTAATGTGCACGTAGACCCTTTCTTCGGAAAAAATCCAAAAATCCGAATTTTTGATTATCCGAATGGGGGTCCGGTCCCAATTGATTCGGATAATCGGAGTTCTACTGTATTTAGAATTTCGCTGTGGCAGGGATACGTATTTATATATTTTGTGCATTGTGATACTATTATTTGATGGCTTCACTTGCAGTAGCTTTCAATGCTCAAGCTTTCCCAGGTGTTCCCATATTTTTGGTATATTAATTATACCCCCATCATTATTTCTCTAGCTCTAATGACGCATGAAGTTTATGGACGGAGGTTCCACCTTACTTGCATGTAAAAACATATTATTCCCGTTCGTATGTATTTAAAAAAGGGAGGAAGACGAGAATCTTATCTTTGTTTACTAAGAAGAAAGTTAGAGCGTGGGATTGGTATTTCTATTGTATGATCAGCTTTTCGTGATTGATATCTTCCAATTTTTTTTTTTTATTTTTAAAAGAATTAAAACGTTTTAAGTTCTTTTTTTAATCGCTTTTGAAATATCTGTTCCGTGCTTCGATCTGTGTCTAATAAAAATATTCAGCGATGTCTGAATTTTCTCAGAGTTGTTTTTCGCCGACTTCTTTAGTTTGCTATTGTTATTTTTGCTATTATTATTTTGTTATTGTATTTTTGTTATTGAACATTGCTATTTTGC
This sequence comes from Stegodyphus dumicola, assembly GCF_044657685.1. Classification (NCBI taxonomy): domain Eukaryota; kingdom Metazoa; phylum Arthropoda; class Arachnida; order Araneae; family Eresidae; genus Stegodyphus; species Stegodyphus dumicola. The sequence continues at coordinate 34,743,030 of NC_140772.1, forward strand.
TATTGCTATTGTTATTTTGGAAATTTTTGATGTAGCTACATAAAATAATAAGCTGACAGAATTCGAAACTGGTTTCAAGTTAGAATATCATAAAAGCAGATATAAATAAACAGATATAAAACAGATATAAAATAGTTCTGTTTCTCACTTTTAGATGTATTTTAATGCTATGATTTTGGGTACTGAAATATACCCTTTTTATTATTTTCTTAACACTTAAGTTTATTGTTTATATTCAAACGATCTATAAAATCTGTTCGGGATCAGTTTCTAAGGAAACTCTTTTTTTTTTTTAAATTAAGTGCTATTATAAGAACGCAGAACAGATTTTTTTATCCTACATATTAGAATTAATATTTAAAAGCGTGAAGAAAACATGAGATTCATTAGAAGCCTACACGTAACGAACCTCTGCAAAAGGTTGGCGGCACTCTTATATAGGTCAGCCAGTATTCGTCAAGACTGAAACCTCAGCATAAAGATTCCACCCCGTTAAGATTTGTTTATTGAAAAAAAAAAAAAAAAAAAACCATCAGCTAGCTACTGGCACTTTTACAAGTAGATTTTCGTTTGCCTTTGGTAAAGTAAGCTTATCCCATGATTAGAAGGCAGACATTTTTATGAAGTTTGCTTTGTTCTGCTCAAAAATGGATTTTCTTAAAGTTTTTCCTGGCACCTTTTATGTCAAGGCACCATTGTGAAATTGTATAATTAGCGAGGATTGGCTGACCGGAATAAGAGTGCGGGCATCCCAATGAAAATTTCTCATAGGCAAATCTCTCATTTCTTCAGACGTTTAAGTATTGCTGACTTTTAGATATTTTCCTTTTTCCTAGTGAAAGAGGGTCTGTTGCTTTTGACTTCAATTCTGAAAATCGGACACTTTGATTTTTGATTAGTAACTAATCAAACTAATCAATGATGACTAGCTTCATGTCAATCAATGATGACTAGCTTAATGTTAATTGTTAGGTGAATGAAACTTTGGAAATTTTCTGCTGTTGGCCAAAACGTTGCTAGAAGATTGGTGGCATAGTGGTAAATGGTATCGTGCTCTGAGATCAACAGATGATGTCATTTATTGACAATAACAATAGTACTTAATTTTAGTCTGCAAATCATAAATTTGATATGAGGGATAAAAAGGTTATCTTTTTGTAATAATTCCGTTTATTTATCTGTCTAGTTTAAGCCATCTTGAAATGAAATTTATGACTTAGACTCAATGTTTTCAATTGAAATTTAAAACGATTCAGAAGTGAAGATGAAAATCTTATTGTCGAAGACGGAAGACACATTTGTTTCTCATTTGCCAAACCTTGTTTACCTCCTCCCTACCCAAATGCACTTCCTCTATTGAGTGTCAATTAGTTTCGGTAGACAGACGGACGAGCCTTTCCATCTGGTTCCCGATAAATCTTCGACCTGGGGGCAAGGGGGCCCTTTTCCGGCGGATGGATCCGTCGCGTGGCCTCTCGCAGCTGCCGTCTTCGCTCTGCCGACGCGTGCCGCTCACGAGTGTACAATCTCTCTTCCTCCCCCTTCCAGTCCCTAAAAAATTGTTCCTTTTTTCCTCGCAACCTAATGGCTCGTTTCCTTTTCCGTTTTCTGGATAGGTAAACTAAAGAATCATCCCCTTTTTATTTCCGCCGGTTTCTGCAGTTGCGAAAGGAAGTGGAATACAAAATAGGTATTCGGTTGCTTATTGAGCGTCATAAATGCATCGCACATCATCGCATGCTGCAAATTACGTTTATATGCTTCAACTGCAATGAATTATGTGAACGATTATGAATCACTGCTTGAGCCAGTGGTCTCAAACTGGCCGCCTCCGAAGTAACTATATGCTGCGCGCGAATAGATTTCAGTTACGCATTTGTCGCAAAGATTTCAAGATTTTTGTTAATTGAAGCTCACTTTTATATTATTTTCATCACCATTAAAAAATGAACACGAATAACGCAACAGAAAATCTAAGATCTGATTAGTTTAAAATTTAATATAAATCATATCCAGAAACTTGAAGATACAGATTTTATGAACTTGTAAGGATTATGTTAATTTTATTAACAGTTAAATTTTAAGTTAAAGTTCCTTTCCTGTCAAATTCTTAACTTACTACTTCCGACCAGAACGTAGTTGTGGAATCTTGCTGAATATTTAATGAGGAGAAGCGGTATTTAAACCACGAAGTTACTTACTGAGTCAGAGAGAATCAGATTTACGCGCGTCTGCCTTTTTTCGCTTATATCCACCGTCCTTAGATTTATCTGCGCTCTTATTATCGAACTTCTCACTTTTTCCTGTCTGCCCATACGCCTTGTACTGAACTTGTAGTTTCTTTTGGGGAGTAAATCTTGAATACTGGAAAAACTGACTTGCACGCGCTTTCTCCGAGTTTCTTCTACTTTGGAATTTCACAGCAAGCTGAAATAGAACTTCTAATGTTTGCGGATTACGCACTTCGAGGAAATCTTGCGCTGACGGTAGAATTACTTCGATAACTAAGGCGCGGTAGAATTACTTCGATAACTTCTTTATCGGACCTTTTCCCGTATAATAGATTAAAAATATGAAATTTTCTTAAAATTAACTCCGTCAAATTCTCGAAACCGCCTTGGTATTTACTATACAATTCTTCAATTCAAGCACGATCTTTAACGACTGGAAATGCTTTTAGTAATGCGGACTTGAAATTTTCCCAGTTATATGATTCAGATCCTGGGTCCCCCAACAAGAACTTTCCTATACTCTTCTGCCAGCTAAGGGCTTGACCTTTTAAGGCTGTAATAGCTATGATCACCTTTTGTAGCTGATTCACAGGGTGTAAGGTGAAATGTAGGTCCAATTGCTCCAAAAATGTCAGGATTGAGCCTTGCCGTCAGATGTTGCTGTTGGTTTCATAGATGCATGCAACGTTTCCACGAGGAATCTAAACCCTTCTACTGGATTCGTGGATGTTAAGGGACCTGAAAGGTCGGAGGGGTTAACGTAAACTTCCCGGATTCTAACGACATGGTCCGTTACAAAAAACTTTTCGGGCGCCAAATGTCGAGTTCCTCACTTTGGAATTCTAAGTTAATGTTGGAAGTGAAGAATCTAAGAACTGATAAGAGAATAATCGCTTGAGTTCGGTGACAAGAAACAACAAGATAGAAGGGTAACTAACCCTTTATTATTCCAATAAGATTTAACAAAACTCCGCCTGGGAGTGTACAAGCAAAGCCCGCACTTGGACTTGAACTTAAAAGACTAAGAATTAAACTAAAACTAAGATTAACTAAAGAAGTATAGCCGAAGCTATCAAGGTTCAAATCGAGTTGGCCCCTTAACTTATTTGACTACGAAGCTTAGCAAGAGCCTGAGTACGGCCGAGCGTAATAACAGCTTTGAGAGAGAGAGAGAGTGGCCAAAAAAGCAGACGCGCGTAAATCAGAAACTCTGATTTTCTCTGGCTAAGTAAGTAACTTCGTGGTTTAAATACAGCTCCTCCTCATTAAATATTCATCAAGATTCCAAACCTATGTTCTGGCTGAAAGTAGTAAGTTGAAGTTAATAATTTGACAGGAAAGGAACTTTAACTTAAAATTTAACTGTTAATAAAATTAACATAATCCTTACATACTTTTATTCGTATTTGTCCAAAACAAAATCCGCTCAGTTACAAATTTTTGCGCTAAGAGTAATAGATTTGTATGGGAATGCATTTTTACATGATCAGTTTTTTTTAATTAAAAATTAATAAAAAATTAGCTCTATTGACCGATGAGAATCTAGAATCCTTGATAAAGATAATTTTTAGTAATTTCTGTCCAAGGCTACAAACCTCATCACAACAGAAACGCCACCAAGTGCGAAGTTGTTGAAAGAGGTTTATGGTTATTTACATACAAACATATACATTTGCATTTATGCACCGAAGAAAAATTTAATGAATTAAAAAAACACACTAAATTGGGAATTGATTAAAACAGACTAAATTGCCATTATATATTCTCAGGTTTTGTCCCACTTTAAAAATTTTCTCTGAAAATGTAAAAAAATTTCTAAATTTAGTAATTTATGTAATTATTTACTGATTAATTAAGCATCTTAGAATCGTTCGAAATAAATGTTTGTCTAAAAATTTAATATTTACCTGTCAATGTATTTGAATTACAAAATGTAACCAACAAAAATGTCTTGAGATACCAAACTTTAGATTTCAAACTGAAAATAAATATAAATTATTCTTTTATTTGCAATATTATTATTTTTTATATACAATTTGATAAATACTTAATATGTAAAACATTTTTTATTTAATTAAAAAAATTCTGGTACTCCAGCTGTTTTCAGATAGAACATTCAGCTCGAATGCAATTTGAATTTGTGATCACCGGCTTAAGCCATCCTTTGTAGAATTTATGATGACATTAAGAATAAATGTTAAAATCCTTGAGAGAATTCAGTTAATTTTATATTTTGTAGAGGCAGATTACAAATCTCAAAACGTATGGGCAAAATCTCTTAAGGAAGCTCTCTTTTTCCCACTAAATTTTTTTTTTCGAAGTAGTAGATATCACGGAAATGAATTATATTAAATATTTTAAGCAGTAAAGTTACTTTAAAGTGACTTTTCATTTAAAGTGGTTTAAAGGAAAAAAAAAAAAACTATTTAAAAATTTTTTGTATATGTACTTTGTTTTTATGGTTTCCTTTATTTTTTACTGTATAAAATATAAAATTTTAAAGTACGGCTATTTTTTTGGCCAAAAGGCACGTGGGATATTAATTTCGAAGCGGCATTTTAAGTTCAATCACTATAAACGATGTATCACTTTTCAAACTGTTGCCACCAAATTATTAGAGCCCTGCATTATATTTAAAGAAATTGAATAACAAAGAATTTACATGAGTGTACGCGTATTTCTCGCACTTCGGAAAAAAAAAAAAAAAAAAAAAAAAAAAAAAAAAAAAAAAGATACCTAAAGCCATCAGTTTTGAATAATTTAGTCTTTCACCCGAGCATGGGTATTTGTAAACCCGAATTTTGAATTCCGAATTTAGTTTATTATCTGCTTCATATTTTGTAAAACATAATCGAATTTTTGATTAAGAAAGATTTCAAAGCGAGCAGTGGCAACCTTGCATGGGAAAAAACATTTTTATCTTTAAGACTTAAAAAAACAGAAGAATGTATGCTAACACTTAACGCTGCATCGGAAATTCTAAATGAATATCGCTATACTACATTTAAAATTTTTGTAAATTTTTGTAATTTTTGTAATCCATGGTCTCATTTCTGTTTTGCCTTAGAATTCTGGTACTGTCCGAAAACAATTCGTATATGAAAGCTGCAAGATTTTGTTTTTTAATCCTATATGACTTCTGATAAAAGATGCTTCTAATGCCATACGTTATTCATCTGGCCAGAATCATTGCTAAAATATACTTCTATAAAATTCCTAAAAAATACATTTAATTTTTAAAGGATGATTTGCTAAAAATTCAAGTTCATGTATTTTTAGTAGAGCATATAGCTGAAAATATACCACAAAATTAAAACGATTGTTAATTTTAGAAAAACCCGACCATTATAGGTAAAGCGTCAATACTTTGGTCCGAGCTGATCAATCCATCCATCATACATATAATAAGTTCAAATGAAATTCTCTTGTCCACAGTCTAGCACATAACAGATAATGGCGCCACGGGACGAAACGAGACAAATTGCCCATCAATGTAAAATCAACAAGGAATACTCAACTGTAAGGATTATTGAATGAATGAACCTGCCTCGTCTCATGCTGTTTTCTGGGCGAATGTTTAAGGAAACTGTTGAGCATGCGCATCCGAAATGATATTCCCTGCTAGGAAGGAGCTGCAAAAGGTCCACCGCAGCATCTGTCCTCTATCCTACCCGCGGAGCCCACGGATGCAGCGCCCTGGGCCTCCGAATGGGCGATTAATACGACCGATCAGCCGGACTGTGGGGGTCTAGTTGGAGCTTTTTCTCACGCTTGTATGTGAAATGAAACACTTCCCCGGATGGCGGCTTTTTAAATTGGAGGAGGTAAATTAGGAATTGGTAACTTAAACCAAATATTAGCCTTGAACGTTTATTAACAATTGAAATAAGTCTATGATTCTATACCCATCCAAAGAGGTTGTAATTGGTTGATTGAAAATCTCCGGAATATATTTAAAATATAATGATTTGAAAATAATAATTATAATTCTGTGCAATGATTTTAAAAGAATATGCTTTAATTATCACATAAAAGATTATTCGTTTCATATTCCTGTTCATTCACTATATTCATGTTTCAATTAATATAATTTATTGATTACCATTATATAATTAATGGTGGGCGCTAGCGGTGTCTATTATTTAGAAGTTACTCTGTAGTGGTATAATAGCTTATCGCAGATGATGTTCTGTGTCCGATGAAGAGAGTTTAGGCCAAGGAAAGTGCTCTTTTTAGAGGCCTAGTCAGAGGCTGAACAAGCATTCCAGTTTAGAGTGAACCTTGTTTGACCGAGTGTTGGACAAACTGATTGCATGACATTTTCTTGGAATTTTCTTACCTAATGTAAATACCTGGATTTAACGAAAGTTCCCGCCACCGCAAATATCGTCTGAGCAAACAGTTCGCGTTTGCGTGTTTAATCACATTTTGTCAAGCGGTTTTTGGCATTTGAAAGAAAGAGATTTGCTTTAGAACACTGAGTTGTGAAATTTATAAAAAAATATCTTTATCATTAAGTACAAGTTTTCTGAAATGAATCTATAAAGCTACCAGATTAGAACCATAATTTACTTCCAGTTCTATTGCAAAAAATCTGCTACAGAATGCCACCAAATCATGTGTACAGCTTTAAATATTGATATTGTACCACATGACACTGTGAAGGTTTAGTACCGAAAATTCAAAAACAAGGACAATGATTCAAGAAGCAGAGCGCTCTAGCCAGCCTACTGATGTAGATGAGGCCCACCTGCGAGAACTTGTGGAAGAAGATCAGTATGGAACTACTCGAGAGCTTGCTAAGGAGTTAAACGTCAGTTCCATGTCCATTAGTCGCACAATGCATCACATAAGCTAGTCGTACAAGTTCAATCGCTGGTAACGCATGAAGGCCCGTCCACACGAGTACGCTCGAAACGTAGCTGACGAACGCGCTTTTACGTTATCAGCGTAAAAGCGTCCAAACGAGTACGCTTGCGAAGAGTGCGTTTAACCAATAGAATTATTTTGCGCAAAAATCACGTGACGCTGTAATATAGCGTCAACAGAGCTGTATCTTATTACTTCGCTGTTCTTCTGTATGTTTGCGGCAAGTTGTCCGAATCAGATGATTTTTTTATAGCTGAAACTTTACTATTATGTGCAATTATTAAGCAGAGGCAAAACCGCAAAAAATGGCGCAAGAATGGGTCCGAAAGATTTATTTAGAGCGACCTGTTCAAAGAGAATTTTTTTTTTTTTTTTTTACTGCCTTGTTTGCGAAAGGAATATCTGGAATTATTAAATTCCTACTATTAGCTCACACTCTCCCTATATCTTGTTTAAATTTTCAGTACATAAAATGCTTTTTATTCATCCACTCAAGTTCAAATACAATTTTTTAAACTTGCAGTGAATGACACTTGATGTTAATACAGCTTTTTCACATATTAAAATTTTTTTAATTTTTAATTTAAAAAATAATGTTTGTATTTTTATTTATTTATTTATTTATTTTTCTATTTTTAAACTTTTCTTTGTGGACCTAAGTAGGAATTAATTTTTTTTGGGGGGGGGGTATATTACTTGTTTTTTAATTCGACCAGTTTGACAGACTTGCAGATTCTATATCGTATGAAAATTAGGATTTAGAAAATTGGTTTGGAATACAGTATATAAAGAGAATTAAATTACTTCATTCTCTTTATATACACCATCCACCATATAATAAAACCAAATTCATATTTTTTTAACTCGCTCTCCCTTGGTCTTTTGTTTTTCTTTTTATTTATTTTTGAATTTAGAATGAGGTTCAAACTTTGGACAGTTTATGAGAAATTATGTGCATGATAAAGTATGCAATAAAGTAAAAATAAAGAGAGAATTTATAGATGATATATGATAAAGAGATGCAGATATATTTTTACATAAGGATTTCTATTTGCACTGCACATTTTTAAACTAAATTAAAAACAATAATAATAATGAATAAAATAAGAAATGAAAACAATAATAATAGGTAAAATAAAAATATAATGATTCATGATTAAATATAAGAAACACGTTTCAAAATGAGAAAAGCTAACTGAATTATACCGTCTACGGGTGAGGTTCGAACTTGCCACCTTTCTATTCCTCCGCCACCAAAGCAGCGCGCTGACCACTCAGCCATCTGTGATAGCAGTGTTTAAGAAAAATAATGTAACAAGTAGAAGTCGCTGCAAAGGTAATTTAATTAAACTTCAATAAATGATTGCTGTATGACACAAGTTGTAACTTTCCTCCAAAATTTCGTAATTGTATTTTATTGAATACTCTTTCACAGTCAACTGCTTTATTTTAGAAGTTGTTATATTGCTGAAGTTAGTTTTTGGTGTATTTAATATTGGGATATTTATAGAGCTTCTTATTACACATGATATAGCCAATATTTATAATAATTAAGGATAATTTTATAAGGCAGAAACTTTGATTTCGTAGAAACTGTAATTTATTTAGGTTTCTATTACTTACGGTGTTATAAATAGGTGAAGCATATGGATATACTGGTTGGATCATTGCTTTATAAATATACAGTTTCCCCTTTAATGAGAATTGTAAATGTATACCAATATGTACGGTTTGAGAAATCTGAAGATGGCGTGAACAATGCTGATTATTTTATTGCTGTATACAGTTATATTTCTAAGCAAAAACTCATCTCTGTGTGGTTCTGACGCCATATTGAAACGGGTAAGCAAGAAGGTTTTCTGATTATGACACATGATAAGAACTCGTTCGGCTATTGGCTATACGCGCGCGTCGCGGGCGAAAAAGCTGAACAGGAGCGTACTCAGTTTTACGTCTTCTGCGTCATGCGAATTTACGCCGGCGTCAAAAAAGTTGCGTCAACTACGTCCGGAGTGTCCTCGTGTGGACGGGCCTTAAAACTACTATGCCAAGCGGCCTGCTTCTATTAACTCTTTCCTCTCTCTTGCTTGGCAAAAAGCCACAACTTAAATACTTGGCGTTAGCAAGACAAATTTGCATAAATAAGTTAAAGCTTTTAATTCTGGCCGGAAGTAGAAAATAAGAAGTGATAGTAAAGATTTAAAATAAAATAAACGTTAGTAAAACTTAGAATCCTTACAATGTGACAACAAGACAATAATCACAAATCAGATGCAACGGGAAAATGATGAAAAGTTGTATGCAGTAAAACTTATTTAAGATAATCAGGCAGGCGGCTCCAGACCTTGGATGGTTAATTCCGGTAGACAACCGCCACTGAATGTGAATAAGTTTTTCTTGGAATAGGGATTTTGAGCAGGTGGAGAAATTCATCCTAAAATCGAGATTTTGTAATTTCAGTGGGAAGAGTGTTACTCGACACTAGATTGATAAATTCAAACTATATCAAAACGTTAACAGCAAAGAGCGGCTAACGTGTATTTGACACCGAAACACACACGGCAGCGAAAACAGTGGGAAAGAAATTTGATGGAGGTATTACGATTTAGTTTGTTACATAAGAATAGACGCTTCAAAGTCTATTTCCTCTTTCTGCATTGCTTTGTAACCATGGTATCGAATGCTGCGGAATATAATCGAGTTTTGTAACTTGCTAAAATCCTCTGATCCCTTCTGTGCGGCGCTGATAATGACACACGTTATGATCAAAAATGAAAGAAGAATTGTTACGACTTTGTAGTGCCTATTTTAAAATAGTGACCATATACTGCAGTAAAATCAATAGAAAGCAGTTCTTTGGTTGCATTTATTAAATGCTATACTATATTTTATAATATGTTAATAAGCGAATAGGTAATACGTATTTATTAAATATAAAAAACTAAAATTAACACGTTTTTACTTCCTTCTACGAAATAAAGGAGATATTATAACGGCGAAAAATTTCGTGTATCATACTTCAATGGAAATATTCATTTTGGCCGTTCTTGAATCTTTGGTTGATTTTTGTGTGTATTTTTGTGTGTGTGACGTCTCTGTACCTACGGACAGAATAAGGAACTCTTTTTCACAAAACGGATTGTAAAATGGATTTAAAATGGGTTCAAAAGGGATTTTTTTTATAATGTCTTTTATACATTCGTACGTATGTATGTATCTCGCATAACTAAAAAACGATTAGCCGTAGAACGTTGAAATTTTGTATATAGTGTAGAGTCATTAGGTTAATTGGAAGCAGAAAAGATGAAAAATATGCAACCGCCTTCGCCGGGAATCGAACCAAGGACCTCTGGAATACCGGCCCAGCGTGCTACCGTTACACCACGAAGGCACGCTAGGGAAGTGGGAGAAATACTTTATGTACTCCTCTTTTTAAAGGGCGACTTGGGTTTTATGGGACATAGTCGCCAAATCCTGGGTGCGGAGAATCATCATCCACAACCCTTTTAGTTCGGGCGCCACTTGTAGAGTCATTAGGATTTTTTTAGAGGCAGAAAAGATGAAAAATATGCAACCGCCTTCGCCGGGAATCGAACCAAGGACCTCTGGAATACCGGCCCAGCGTGCTACCGTTACACCACGAAGGCACGCTAGGGAAGTGGGAGAAATACTTTATATACTCCTCTTTTTAAAGGGCGACTAGGGTTTTAGGGAACCTAGTCGCCAAATCCTGGGTGCGGAGAATCATCATCCACAACCCTTTTAGTTCGGGTTCTGAAACAGAAAGAAGAAAAGTGTATCGGACACGTAATCAAGATTGTGAAGAAGATTAGGTAAGTTAGTATTTTTAATTATTTGAGGATATTATTTTTATGCATTGTTCTAAATGTAAGGTGGAAGTAAAGGAATTTGGTATTATTGGGAAAATTGTTATTAGCAATGATTTAGTTTAAAGTAATTAGGATTGTAAGGTAATTTTTATTAATTTAACGTATGTGCTCATTTATATTTTAAGTAGTGTGTTTGAATTGAATTATATTTTAATTAAATGATAGTTATTTTGTGAATTTTATGTTTGTAGGAATTTGGTATACGTTTTAGTTGAAGTAAACGCGCATGGAAATAATTTAAATATCTGACACTAAATATTTGTAATGGTTGCGGTATGAATTCGTTGGTGACGTTTATAATATAATAGGTGATTTAGAGGTAAAAGTTTTTGGATATTTTATTTATTTTATATGTGGAAATGTTCATATTTGGAAAGGGTAAATACTTTTTCGCCATCAGGTAATTTCATATATGTTCTTTTTACCGGGTTTAAAGATTGAGAAAATTGTCATGTATTTTCGTGAAATTTTTCTAATTTATGAGAAAAAAGCAGTGTACATGGATATAGTGAAGAGTGTGCGCAATGCCATTTTTGTGCAATTCTGGGATGTTTTTTTAAGTAAAAATAAGTCGACGTGTACATGGTTTAGTGATATTTTAATTAAATGATAGTTATTTTGTGAATTTTATGTTTATAGGAATTTGGTATACGTTTTAGTTGAAGTAAACGTGCATGGAAATAATTTAAATATTTGATACTAAGTATTTGTAATGCTTGCGGTATGAATTCGTTGGTGACGTGTATAATGTAATAGATGATTTGGAGGTAAAAGTTTTTGGATATTTTATTTATTTTATATGTGGAAATGTTCATATTTGGAAAGGGTAAATACTTTTTCGCTGTCAGGTAATTTCATATATGTTCTTTTTACTGGGTTTAAAGATTGAGAAAAGTGTCATGTATTTTCGTGAAATTTTTCTAATTTATGAGAAAAAAGCAGTGTACATGGATATAGTGAAGAGTGTGCGCAATGCCATTTTTGTGCAATTCTGGGATGTTTTTTTAAGTAAAAATAAGTCGACGTGTACATGGTTTAGTGATATTTTAATTAAATGATAGTTATTTTGTGAATTTTATGTTTGTAGGAATTTGGTATACGTTTTAGTTGAAGTAAACGCGCATGGAAATAATTTAAATATCTGACACTAAATATTTGTAATGGTTGCGGTATGAATTCGTTGGTGACGTTTATAATATAATAGGTGATTTAGAGGTAAAAGTTTTTGGATATTTTATTTATTTTATATGTGGAAATGTTCATATTTGGAAAGGGTAAATACTTTTTCGCTGTCAGGTAATTTCATATATGTTCTTTTTACTGGGTTTAAAGATTGAGAAAAGTGTCATGTATTTTCGTGAAATTTTTCTAATTTATGAGAAAAAAGCAGTGTACATGGATATAGTGAAGAGTGTGCGCAATGCCATTTTTGTGCAATTCTGGGATGTTTTTTTAAGTAAAAATAAGTCGACGTGTACATGGTTTAGTGATATTTTAATTAAATGATAGTTATTTTGTGAATTTTATGTTTGTAGGAATTTGGTATACGTTTTAGTTGAAGTAAACGCGCATGGAAATAATTTAAATATCTGACACTAAATATTTGTAATGGTTGCGGTATGAATTCGTTGGTGACGTTTATAATATAATAGGTGATTTAGAGGTAAAAGTTTTTGGATATTTTATTTATTTTATATGTGGAAATGTTCATATTTGGAAAGGGTAAATACTTTTTCGCCATCAGGTAATTTCATATATGTTCTTTTTACCGGGTTTAAAGATTGAGAAAATTGTCATGTATTTTCGTGAAATTTTTCTAATTTATGAGAAAAAAGCAGTGTACATGGATATAGTGAAGAGTGTGCGCAATGCCATTTTTGTGCAATTCTGGGATGTTTTTTTAAGTAAAACTAAGTCGGCGTGTACATGGTTTATGCGTATGTGTTATTTTGAAAAACGCGTAAGGAGGATGGTATTGTGCACTTTTTCCCAATTTTGCAGTGAATATTTGTCATGATTAAGCAGTTTTGTTTGATAAAATTTCTAGCATAAGTGTAATTCGGCTAGTGGATTGTTGGAAGAAGTGTTCAGTAGATAAAAAGAAAAGAAACATGTCTTTACTTCGTGAAGACAAAATGGCGGCGGGGAAAAAAAAATAGAGGGTTGCTGTAGGAGAGTTGGTCGCCAAATTTTCGCCAAAAAATCGCCAAGTTACCATAATGTAAAGATCAACCAATATTTATAATAATTAAGGAGAATTTTGTAAGGCAGAAACTTTGATTTCGTAGAAACTGTAATTTATTTAGGTTCCTATTACTTACGGTGTTATAAATAGGGGAAGCATATGGATATACTGGTCGGATCATTGCATCATCAAGTATACAGTTTTTCCCTTTAATGAGAATTTTAAATGTATACTAATATGTACGGTTTGAGAAATCTGAAGATGGCGTGAACAATACTGATTATTTTATTGCTGTATACAGTTATATTTCTAAGCAAAAACTCATCTCTGTGTGGCTCTGACGCCATATTGAAACGGGTAAGCAAGAAGGTTTTCTGATTATAACACGTGATAAAAACTCGGTCGGCTATTGGCTATACGCGCGCGTCGCGGGCGAAAAAGCTAAACAGGAGCATACTCAGTTTTACGTCTTCTGCGTCCTGCGAATTTACGCCGGCGTCAAAAACGTTACGTCAACTACGTCGGGAGCGTCCTCGTGAGGATGGACCTTGAGCTGACTGAAGCAGATGAGGACAGACGTGTTCGGGCCTGCACTAATCTGCTCGAATATCAACGCAAGGACAAAATTCTGGATCGGATTGTCACTTGCGATGAAAAGTGGATTTACTTCAACAACACAGCAGCCCGAAAAGGGTATTGGTCTGCACCCGGTGAGCTCGTCGGCAGCGTCGCAAAACGCAATTTGACTAACAAAATGATCATGCTTTATTATATGATGAAACTTCCGTGGTATTATCCACAAAGAGTATTTGGAAAAAGGTGAAACCCTCGACATTAATGTGTATAGCAAGATGCTAGTCTGTTGTGACGCTGCTATCAAGGTAAAATGTCGAAATGCGTTCCAGCGCTAAAAGGTAACGTTCCATGCAAGGTAATGCGTAAGATAATGCAAGACCACACGTGTCTGCATTCCTCGCCTGGACTCTGTACGGACTCGAATGGGATCATTTGCCACACCCACCATATAGCCCCGACATCGCTCGTTCGGACTTCTATCTTTTTTTAGACCTGTTTTTTTAGATCTTGCTGGTGCTGTCTTCCATTGTATGCATAGGACGTGCGAAATGAAGTTGATCAGTTTTTGGACTCGCGTCACCCAAGTTCCTGGGCCGAAGCTTCTGAAAAACTGTTGTTCAGAGGCCAATATTTAGAGTAAAGAAGCCATCGTAAGACAACTCACTTTATTTACACGAATAATGAATAAAAAGATCACACAGGAAATCATATTGACCATCACACAGCAAATAACATCTCACCATCTCCCTACGCTCGAAAGACGGATGTGTCGGGAGAAGAGACAGCTGCGCCATCATAATTAATACGCATGCGCATGAGAAAAAAACGTTCGCTCGCCTCTACCCAACAAAAACTACCAAAACTTTGGCAGAAAATCATAGATTTGGGTGGGGATTACTACTCGCACTAAAGGTACTTTTTAGTCCAAAGGGATTTGAATCCCGAAGGACTATTAGTTTCGTTTTGGCATTTTGCGTCGGACGGATAAATGTCGGTTCACTTTTCAAACTGTTGCCATAAAATGTTAGAGTCCTGCATTATATTTGAAGAAATTAAATAATGAAAAATCTGCATAAATGTATGTATATTTCTCGTATTGTGATAAAACAACGGTACATAGAGTCATCGAATTTTGAATAACGTAATCCTCCAACGAATATGAGCATGTGGAAGACCAAATTTGAAATTTGAAATTTGTTTTATGATCGATTTCCTATTTTTTAAAACTTTGACGAATTTTTGATTAACAAACTCAAGGATTTCACAGCGAGCAATGGCAACGTTGTGCAGAAAAAAACATTTTTATCTCCAGCGCGTGAGTCTCTGTATCGGAAATTCTAAAGATATGCTCGTTTTAAAACTATTTTGCGATATTGCTGTTGCACTGGATCTTATGGTTTAAGTGCGAGGAACATGATATTTAATAAAGAAAGGTAACACACAAAATGTTAAAAAACGCCCCTTTGGACGTAATTTAAAAATTTAAAATCTGAAACATTTCAGATTTTTTTTTTTTTTTTTTTTTTTTAAACTAAGAACATTTTTTGGCGCAAAACTTTCATTATAACCAGACATAGAGTAGTTTCCCTTAAAAGATTCTACGAAGTATTGCTACTGTTAGACGGATAGTCTTCTTATAATTAATTGATAACCGATTGTTAAAAATCGTAAGGTTTATTTTTATTTTGCAAGCCGTTTGATTAAAAACACCTTTTATTTTTTCTCTTTTTCGTTCGATTTTCGGGAAGACATTAAAAATGTGGATAAAAGTAAACTTATGAAAAAAAAAGGGAAATAGGATTAAGAAGAAGGTGTCTATGAATATCCGGAGATAAAAGAAAGAAAATGCATTATCCGAAATTTTTCCACCCCAGTTATTTCGGATAAACGAGGTTCTGCTGCACTTTTCTTTATCTTTGTAAATCAGTATATATGTGTGATATTTTTTTACAGAATTTTCTCAGTTCTTTAAATTAAATTTCACGTCTCTCTATACAATGGTGCGGGAAATATAACATTAGAAACGTCTCTTGTTAATTGCAGTTATGCTTCAAAAGCTCATAGAAGTGATCAGCTGAGCGCATCATAAATTAGTTATATTTTCAATTTTAGCATTTGCATTCATTTAATAAAATAAATAAAGACTTGAGCTTTTAAATCGCTATATATGTTAAACGATCACAGGTAGGTTAAATCTAAAAAAATCAATTTTAAGGCTTTTTGTTAAATTAGGAAAATAAATTAAAGATCTTAAGCTTTATCAAATAGCAAGAAGCAGAGATGCGAAAACTGCAAGGGTACATGAAGGAGACACTGAATCCATTCATGGTAAAATTCTTTTTAAAATTACTACTTCTGAAAGTGACCGGTATTTCTGAGAATATACGCAAACACTACTAGCACGGCCTGATTTGTGCAAGAACGAGCGGGACTAATGCCCGCACCCCATTTTCAAAGTTTTTTACTTTTCCCCACTTTTTTAAATATTTTTTTCAGTTCTAGGTCTTAAAAATCTTTCCTCAAAAACCAGGCATTAACAATCAGATGCCATTGAAAAAGTAAGAGAATTGAACTGTTTTCTTCCACTGTCAATGGCAAATGATACTATTTAGTGAAGCCTTGATTTGTAAATTAACTCTAATTTTTCACAGGCAATATCCGCTGTTGTGGAGCCATCACATTTAAAGTTCATGGTATCTTGTGACTGCGAGGAGCTTTTGTTAATCGTAGGCATGATCATATACTTGATTATTAAGATAAACAACTTTACTTTATTATTATGATCCTATCGCCTAAGGTTTATAGTAAATTCAGTAAGAATTCTCTAAGTTCTTTCCTTTATCCCAGTTTTTCCCAGGAAAAAGAAATGGTTTGCTTTAAAATGTATAAACTGATATATTACGTAACACATAAATAGACTGAAACCATGAAAAACAGAATATGTGGAATGGTGAAATGCATTTTTAAATCATTTTAAATGAAAAAGTATTAAATCGTTAAATTGTTTCACAAGATATTTCGTATAATTCGCTCAAATATCTAGTAGATTGAAAAGAATAAGAAAAGGAGGTGCTTTCGTACGAGGTTTTGTTCTGGGTCGCCCAGTTTTGTAAAATTCGCTCTGATCGATACTGAATATTACCTGTCTAAGGCGACCACCTCCGCAATAGACAGGTACAGGTTGAAATGTAATAGGGCACCCGATGTTTCCTATAAGTAAATGGGTATAGCTCTATTACACATCCATTTTTATTAATTTTGAATGTAATAAACAAAAAAGTATCAAAAAAAAAAAAGAAAGAAAGAAAGAAAATCTGAAAATCTAATTTCGTTTTTTACAATATAAAATTGTATAAAATGAAAAATATCAATATGAAACAAAAATGTATTACTGTTTGAACGAAATCAAAAATAAATAAATAAGAAATGCGTGTGGCGTTTTGCATCCTGTTTGTACCTTCAAAACTTCATCATAACCATTATATTTTATTTTAAGGCTAATAAGAGAATATACAAACAGCAAAATGATAAATTTTGCAATCAACCTGTAACAGAAAGTCAAGAGGCAAATGCACTTTTTTTACAAAACTGGCAGCATTAAAATAACAGCTGCTGCAAAATTTTGTTAAGAAATCAAAATAAAATAACTTTTAAATGATTCTCTCAAAAAAAAAAAAAAAAAAAAAATTCTGAAGGGTTTCAGATTTTAAATTACGTCCAAAGGGGCGTTTTTTAACATTTTGTGTGTTATCTTTATTTATTAAATATCATGTTCTTCGCACTTAAACCGTAAAATTCAGTTTAAGAGCAATATCGAAAAATAATTTTAAACTGAGCATATCTTTAGAATTTCCGATACACAGTCTCACGCGCTGGAGATATAAATCTTTTTTCTGTGCAACGTTGCCATTACGTGCTTTGAAATCCTTGAGTTTGTTAATCAGAAATTCGTTAAAGTTTTACAAAATATGAAATCGATAATAAAACAAATTCGAAATTTCTAATTTGGACTTCCAGATGCCCATATTCGCAGTAGAATTACATCACTTAAAATTTTGAATGGCTCTAGGTACCCTTGTTTTATCACAGTGGGAAAAACATACATATTTTTATGCAGATTCTTCATTATTTAATTTCTTCAAATATAATACAGGGCGATAATATTTGGTGGCAACAATCTTAAAAGTGATACAGCCTTTTAAATATTTCAACGCAAAATGTCAATACAAAAACAATAGTCCCTCTGGGACAAAGGCCCTTTGAACTAATAAATGTAGACAGAAATTATTTCGTAATAGACCGAAATTATCTAGACTTGTGGATAACCATCTTACGGAAAGTTCTCTATATATGAAGCATTTTGTGTTTCTCGCAGTGGCAACACATGCCAGATCGTTTGACTAATATGATGAGCCGAACTTAGCGTCGTAACCGTCTAAGAATTGAAGACTGCGTTAAAAACGTTTCCAGAGTCCGAAATTCGTAATTTTTCTTCCTGATCAGATAGTGTTGTGCAGCCGACAATTGGGGATGCGTGCGTTGGAGAAGAGATTTGGGCGAATCTGTTTGAGGAAAATGTGCCGTCTCAGCTCAAGTACACGTCGCGTCGCAGTCACCTGCGGGGCTTCCGTGGTGAAACCTGTGCACTGCTTGCCCCCCTGCGGACTCAGCAGTTAGTAGTTTACCGATTCTGTCCGTCCAGATCTACGTAACAAAACACTTCGGGGTGGAATTTATGCGTCTAGAACGGGCCTTCTCACGGTTTTCCCGCCTCGCAGCCGAGCATGCGCGCCCCGGGAGGTCAGATTTTATGACCCCCATTCCAATTAAGTCCGATCAGCTGCCATTTCTTTCATATTCGGCGCCCTTTTTGTAGCGCCTGGAAATAACGAACACCGTTCCGCGGAAACATTATTTCCGTTTATTATGTGTGAATGGCCATTGCAACTCAAACATTAATTTCGTGCATCACGAATTTATGGGCACAAATATAACGGGAAGTGTATTAATTATTTCCAAATAGAGAGCTCGAGAACTTTCGAAACAAGTAATGTGTCGATTTATTATTCAGTAGGTGTTCTACTTAACTTTCAAGCTGTGAACTTTCATTGGTGCGATTTTTTTTTACCCTGGTGGAATTGAAAATTGATTTATTTATAACTTGACAGAAAATTATTATTAAAATGTCTTCGCGGTTGACTCTTATGATCCGAATTAGGCATGAAAGGTTTGCTCTATGTCATTTTAGAATTTGGACTTGCATTTCTATCTATAATTCATGGCAGATAACTAATGCTAAAACATTTCCCTCAAAAGAATTTATAGTAAAATCAAATACTCGATTTAAATGCATTAAATTTTGAATATATATGAAGACTAATAAATGAGCTAAAATCGAATGTTATAGCATAGTAATAGAGATTTCGTAAAATCAATAAATTTGATTGAACTTTCACAAAATGTTTTATATGATATACCAATAAGCAAGTCATTTTATGGGAGCATACATACACGAACACACAAAATGTCTTTGTGTTTGCAGTTAATTAGATAAGTAATTATCTAATAACCTGCATTAATTTTTAAATTATTATTATTATTGGCCCAAATGGCGTTAGACCAGAAGGACTATTAATTTCGTTTTGTCAGTTTGCATTGGTTCACGATAAATCTCGGTTCACTTTTCAAACTGTTGCCACCAAATATTACAGTCCTGTTTTATATTTAAAAAATTAATTAATGAAGAATCGGCATAAATGTATGTATGTTTCTCACGTTGTGATAAAACAACGGTACCTAGAGGCATCAAATTTTGAATAACGTACATTTCCACCCGAATATGGGCATCTAAAATCCCAAATTTGGAATTCGGAATTTGTTTTATTACCTATTTCATATTTTGTAAAACTTAAGCGAATATTTGATTAACAAACTCAACGATTTTAAAGCCAACAATTGCAACGCTGTACGAAAAAAAAAAAAAATTAATCTCCAGCGCGCGAGACTGTGTATTGGAAATTCTAAAGATATGCTCATTTTAAAATTATTTTGCGATATTACTGTTGAACTGAATTTTATGGTTTAAGTGCGAAGAACGTGATGTTTAATTTTATTACTTTTTAGCTAATGTTTTTGTAAAGAAAAGTACTGAAACTTCTTAAGCAGACCTTCCAAACGAGTTTGTTCTTTTGTGGATGTGGTCGTCCTAGAAAGGTGTTGTTTAGGATCCGTGTTTATTGATAACTGAAAAATGCTTGTCACTTTTAGAGGCGGATGTCTATGGTAAGGGAGATTGGGAGATGATCATATGAGAGATTTCAATGTATTTTCATTTTTATTTCTCGAAACATCTACAAGAAATAATCAGAAGTATTTTTTATTAATAACGAGGGTAGAAGAAGAAATTTTACTTTTAAATCAATGATTAATTAATATATCAAACCTTTATTAATAAATTGCTAATTATTGAAAAAGATTTGTCTTGTTTAAACATTTGAAATATTATTGGATCTGAGGTAACTTATTACGAATTAATATTTTCATCGTAACTAAATTATATTTCGTTTGTTCATAATTTACTGAAACTATTTATGACAAATTATAAAATAATATATTCATTCCGTTTGTTTCAAAAAGAACGTTACTGCATATATGTACGGTTAAAATATTTCCATACATAACGTGCATTTTCTTGATTTCTTTAGACTTCTTACACACAGAAAAAAGAAGTTTTAATGCATTCTACAAATTTTAAAACAGCATCAAATCCAGCGCTATTAGACAGATCGTCATAGGTCAATTTCATGACGTCAAATTAATTTTGATATCAGCGTGATTTGAAAACGTTGTCGACAGTTTTCCGTACGCCGATTTCGCTCTTCACAGTGTTTTGCCGAAAGCATGTAATTACTGCGGAAAAGTTTGTTTTACAGGCAAAGTAATATTTGATTTCGGTTTATTCGATCATGGCAAAGCACACGAGAACTATGTGTTTAAGGGGAGGGACCTTCGGGACGTTTTAAGGTAAAGTGGCTCGTTTTCCCGTTACACATGGGGAAAAAAATCCATGCAGCTAGCCCGTTCGCCTGAATTCGAACCACCTAAGCGTCTTTGACGCTCGGCCGCTGGTGGGCTTTTTGGCAATCTTTATCTGTTGTAAACTTATTTATATCTCTGGCCTATCGTAAAGGTGCCGGCACTTTTATATTCATTGCCCGTTGTTAACCAAAGTCGTTGTATAATGATGTTCCGTTTTAAAGCTTAGCACACTTTCATGTCACACTACACAAGGGGTACAGTTATGCAGTAGTCCATTACAATGTGTTTGTTTAAACAAAATGTAACGTCAATATTTAATAGTGTTTTAAAACTGAAACTGCAAATGTGATTAAAATTTTTAAGACTACACCTTTTTCAGTGAAAATGTTGTTTATTACAAAAATTATGTTATGGTAAAAGGGAATCTGTAGAAAGTTTGATATGAATTACAAAAGTAAATTATACAGAACGTGTTAAGGAATTTTATCACCTTCAATTAGAATTTCTTCACAATAGTTCCCATCGTAAGGATGCCAGCACATTTATCGAAGTATGTTACTGTTTAGAAAGATAAGAGATATTCAAAAAGGTATCCCAACATAACGGTGCCTGCATTCTTGTATACAGCTGTTTACCTATGTTAAACACCAGGCGTCCCCGTCCTCCGTAACCTGTAACCTGTATACAGCAGTTCCTAATTTAGGAAAAAAGATAAGCAAAGACGTGGGCACCTGTACCCGTTAAATCAGTAGAATCATCATTCACTTAATTACAGAGTAACAAATTCAATCAGACTTGCAAATTAAATGACGTGAAATTTTCTTCCCCCCCCCCCAAATTAGAAACTGATCTGCATAAGGTTACGGACACCTTTATGAAGTTGCTGCTGGCCGACTTGCACAAAGGTGTCAGCTCCTTTATGACAGAGCACCACTATACAAGAACCCTCCGAGCATTTTGAGCAATTTAGTGCAATCGCGTATTCAATCGTGTTGTAACTGGACGATGTTACGTCGTTTCAAATTAATACTCGTACTATTATAGTTCGCATTACTTAAATCAGTACGAGTAATTGCATTACCGTTCTGGGGGAAATAAGATTGCTTTTCTTGGTGAATCTTAATCATCTGGAACTGGCGTTAGGAAATACTTAGGCTTCTTTTTTGCAGTTAATGGATTGATCGTATGAAATTTGTTGCCGTGAGAATGCTGTGGAATAGAATACCAGAGGTTTTTTCAAAGACTTTTAGCAATCAGAACTGGATTACTTTAGTATTCGAGGTAATTAATAGTCATTTATTAATAACTTATTTTAAACAATCATATTTTTAAGGTGCTTACTTATTTTTGCATATTTTCACATATTTTTTGAAAATATTCAAGCAGTTTTTTAGCTAAATCTGGGTGTTTCGAGTGTCTTTCGAGTTTTTAAGGTTTCGTGGCATCATTAGATAAACTCTAAGAACAGATAATACCAAAAGGCCGCGGATTCAGCTAACGACCGGATTCTGGAATAAATCCAAATTTCAATTAGTCTGAATCACATTTTCTTCTCTGTTAAATGGAGTAATACTATTTTCATTAGTAATTCTTCCTTTAGTTTTACTAAAGAAATGCAAAATATTCGCTTGCTTTTTCTCACTCATTATGCGTCTATTATCTATTTTCTTTGAATCTGAAAACCCTAAAAAATTAAAAGAAAATTATTAATGAGTGAAAAATGTTCGTAAAAATGTGTAAATTATGTCCTAATTTTTCTGCGGACCATCAAAATTTTTTTACGTACCACCGGTTGGCGACCGCAGGCTTAGAGGATCTTACTCCTTTAAAAAGGCCATCAATTCCATGTAGATTACCTTTAATGCAAATTCACGAACTCACCTGAGACAGTATGGTATTGTCGAAAATGTCGTGAGCATTCCTTTCAGTTTAGGTACGACTGCCAGTCAACGACCGATATAACATGCACTTGATCTTGCATTTATCAAAACGGATCCTTTCCCTGAAATGAATACATATATTTAAGAAGTATTTCATTAAAAAAATAGTCAACAGGAGGGAGTTGAAGAGGAAGCGCATAAACTGCAAGGTAAGAGAGAGCGTAAAAATTGTTTCCTTTTCCGCCTCGGTATAGAAGACATAAATAAATATCATTTGATAGTTCTCTTTTGTTTTACCTAGTTCATACTGAAAATTTTCTTTTTTTATACAGTTTTCTGTAGTTAATAGTGCTGTACTTAAAACGTTTGAAATAGTCAAATATCCTATCGTACCTTTTTACCTAAGATTAAATGTATGCGTAACATTATTCATTCCTTTAGATCGTAATTCGCTATTTGTTTTTCTAATGTAATTTTAGCAGCTGGGTAAAAAACCGCACTTAAGAGTTCTATTTAGTTCTAGAATCCTATTAGCTTAATTTGTAGAAAATTTTATCAAGCTGCTGCCACATTACTTTACTCTGCCTCCGGACTCGACTTCAACTTAGAGATTTATTGAAACTACAAAACGCGATAAATAAACAGGATGATCTCATTGAATTTCAGGTTAATAAAACTATCTTAATCTGTAGAAACATTAGGTTATTTCGAAGCAAGAGACATGATAAATGAGTAATGACCCCGCCGTGACTCCAACCTCGGACCTCTCGAATACGCACCGAGCGTACTGACCATTACACTACGAAGGCATGCTAAGAAGGCGGGAGAAATACCTTATATACTCCCCCTTTTAAAGTGCGACTGGAGATTAGGGAACCTAGTCGCCAAATCCTGGGGGTGGAGAATTATCATCCACCACCTTTTTTAGTTCGGGTGCCTCTGTAGAGGCATTAGGTTATTTCGAAGCAGGAGACATGAAAAATGAGTAATGCCCTCGTCGGGAATCGAACCTCGGACCTTTCGAATACGCGCCGAATGTGCTGACTACTACACCAAGAAGGTATGCTAAGATGGCGGGAGATATACCTTATATACTCCCCCTTTTGAAAGAGCGATTGGGGATTAGAGGACCCAATCGCCAACTTCTGGCGGTGGAGAATCATCATCCACCAGTTTTTTTAGTTCGGCCACCATTGCAGAAACATTAGGTTATTTCGAAGCAGTGTAAGGATCCTAAGTTTTACTAGCGTTTATTTTATTTTAAAACTGTAGTATCACTTCTTATTTTCTACTTTCGGCCAGAATTAAATGCTTTAACTTGTTTATGCAAATTGTCTTGCTAACGCCAAGTACTTAAGTTGAGGTTTTGCCAAGAGAGAGAGAGAGAGAAGGAGTTTTTAGGAAGCAAGCCGCTTGCCACTGTAGTTTCACGAGTTTTCACTCGGTTGCTGGTTGCCTTTAAGGCCAGAGGTTTAGCCCTCTTGGTATTTGCAGACGTATCGTAGTTTTAGCAGCTCGGCGTACTACATACGTACCTTTTTTAATTAAAGGCCAGTCTTAGTGCTAGGCATTTGTATACTAATTCAAAGTTAGCTTTTAGTTAGTAGTTTTTATATTCTTACGTTCAGACCACAAGTGTTAGTCTCTGTATTCCGAAGCTCGGAAATACCCGTAAAGTATTGAAAATAAAGGGTTTCATATGCCCTTCCTGCTTGTGTTGTCTACTTCACACCTTCTTGAACATAGCTTGAGTAAGCTCCCTGTTCCTATTCAGGATCATTTATGTTTCCAAAGCAAATCAAGAGAAACAAAAGTCTTGACAGCAGGAGACTTGATAAGTGAGCAATGCCCCTTCCCCGCCGGGACGCATATAAGCATTCTGCACTGCGCGACGCACATGGGGAAAAATCCCTCCTCGTGATTGAATGCGGCTTCCGATGACATCATTTCTTCTACGCTTAGGAACGCTTTGCTTGGGCTCGAGGGTAAACTTCCATATCGTTTGTTTACATTTTTGATAGCAGTACCGAAAAGATTATTACGTGCGATGTATTTCTGTTCCTATGAGATTACACTTCTTACAACACTACTGTGGTGATCTTAATATAAAAAATACAGCAATTTTTTCGCCTACGGAGAAAAAGCATTATTTCTTCATATGCTAACTCCGCAAATGTGTATTAATTGCGGAGATTTTTAATAAATGTATTCTTAATTTAAAATCCTTCATATGTGTTTGTAATTATTAATTCATTATTTCATGTTCACTATATACCATGCTGTGCAGGTGCAATCTCCGAAAGCATGAGACAAGTCAGTTTTTGGAAAAAGCAAAAACGGTGTTGGGAGCTAACATAGCACACAGCAGATTCACAATATTTATAATCAGTCTGAAAAAGTTAAATTTATTTTTAAGTTAGAATAATATAGTATATTTGGAATAGAGAAATAGAGATACGTATTTTAAATTGAATAATACTATTTTATGAATATTGCCCATTTTTTTATACCTTTGCATAAAAATAGTGTTTATCAGAGAAGTAAGTTTCTTTTCTTATACACGTGTATTTACACTCATGTCCATAAATTAAGGATAATGCAAAATCGGGCAAAGGAAGAGTTAGAAGCAAAACAAATTTGACTTATTTGTAAAGCTTATTTATTAAACAAAAGGTAAAGAACAAAAAAAGATGCTATATGTTTGATATTATTAAAAAAAATTAGCAATTTTTTCTCCCTGGAGCAAATTAGAAAAAAAAAAAAAAAAAAAAACTATTTACAAAAAAAAAAACAATATTACATGGTTGGTATGATTGTTAATACGAGTACATTATATGTCTCCCATACGGTGCAATACAGTCCGTACAACGCCTAGGCATGCTGAGTATCAAATTATCGATCTGATCTTGGGGGATATTACACCCCCAAAACGCAATGCTCTCCGAAGTTCCGGTAGACGTAGGAGGAGGTTGAGAGGCAGCAACTCGTCGGCCAAGCATGTACCATACGTGCTCTACTGGATTCAAGTCCGGTGAGAATCCTGGCCAGTCCATACGGGTGATATCCTCCGATTGAAGGCATTCACTTACGATGTTTGCACGGTGAGGACGGGCGTTGTCATCCGTAAACACAAATTGTGCGCCCATGGCGCCCCGAAACGAACGTACATGTTGTTCCAGAATGACGTACCGATAGATTTGGCTTGTCATGGTTCCAATTTGAACATGCAGGTCAGTTCTGGAACCCAGAATAATTCCAACCCAAACGAGCACTCCTGCACCACCGTAACGGTGCCGTTCAATGATGTTTTCTTGGTGATAATGGGCACCTGAAGCTCTCCATATGAAAGTTCGGCGAGAATCAGACTGCAAGCTAAACCTGGACTCGTCAGAAAACATCACACAAGCCCACTGTTGCGGTGTCCACAATGCATGCTCTCTACTCCAGGCTAACGGCAGGCGACAGTGAGTTGCAGTAAGTGGAACGCATCTGACAGGTCTACGAGCATATAGACCAATCTGCCATAAGCGACTGTACACGGTCTGCCTTGAAATTGTCATACCAGTGGCTGAAGAGAGCTGACGAGACAGGTCTGAGGCTGTGCTCCGCGTGTTTCGTTTGGCAGTAACTGCCAAATACCGGTCCTCGTTCGGTGTTGTAACTCTGGGGCGACCTGTGCTGTAACGTCTACTCACATTACCATCATCTCGGAATCGTTGCCAAAGCCTGGAGATGACACTCTGGGCAATTCCAAGTTCGTCTGATACAGTTGGGTACGCCCACATTCCAGACGGCCGATAATTCTACCACGTAAAAAATCATCCAAATGCGTCCTTTGTGTCATAACTATTCGGTTATTGCACTGAAATGCTTATAAAGCGCCTGCGAACAATTTTACTTCTTTGCCTGTATTCCTTATATATCACTCTCTTACACTCTCGTCATTCTGACGTACCATCGGTGTATCTGGTTACTTCCTGAAATTTGCATATGATTCATGAAGATGTGTGTAGTGATTTTATAGGTGATATAATTATTTTAGAGTTCGGTTTCCACGTGACTCCGAATTATCCTTAATTTATGGACATGAGTGTAATTCAGCGACAATACTGAATGCACATTTTTCTTTGATTTAAGGCAACAGAATATTAGAAATGTGAAAGACATGGACATTAATATGGAAATAACATAGCATTTGCAAAGGAAATATTTTCTGCAATATGAAAGAAACGGAATCAAGAAAATTGCAATGATAATAATATACTTACCAGCGCACAATGCCTTTACAGTTCGATCGAGATCGTCGTATTTTGGTTTTTGCACTAAATTCATGAATTCAGCTATTTGTAAAATCTAAGCGCTTGAGATTGCTTCTGATATTAGCATCATCTTTATAAATATTTTATAATTTTATTTTTCCATTAAACAGAAGGAAACATTCGCGTCATTCAACGAACACAGAAACCATAAGAATCCCGCATAATCGTTATTATACCAAGAGAAAATGATGTCATCTGAAAGTATGTCCAATCACAAGTACGTGGCGCATAAATTTTCCCTATGCTCGTGGTGCGGTACAGAATGCTTATATGCCGCCGAGTACCTCTTAGTAGCCGTAGAATACTGCGACGACGTTTCATCCTTTCTGAATACTAACAAAAATTATTAATTTTATTACACACAAATTAATTAAATTATTACAAGTAAATTAAAATATTTTTTTAAAAAAATCTAAAGTCTTTCAGATTTTATATTACGCCCAAAGGGGCATTTTTTAACGTTTTATGCGTTACCTTTATTTACTAAATTCACTTAAACCATAAAATTCAGATCAACAGCAATATCGCAAAATAATTATAAAATGAGCATATCTTGAGAATTTCTGATACACAGTCTCGCGCGCTGGAGATATTTTTTTTTAGTCCAAAGGGACTTGAGTCCCGAAGGACTATTAGTTTCGTTTTGGCATTTTGCGTCGGACGGATAAATGTCGGTTCACTTTTCAAAGTGTTGCCATAAAATGTTAGAGTCCTGCATTATATTTGAAGAAATTAAATAATGAAAATCTGCGTAAATGTATGTATATTTCTCACATTGTCATAAAATAACGGTACATAGAGTCATCGAATTTTGAATAACGTAATCCTCCAACGAATATGAGCATGTGGAAGACCAAATTTGAAATTTGAAATTTGTTTTATGATCGATTTTCTATTTTTTAAAACTTTGACGAATTTTTGATTAACAAAATCAAGGATTTCAAAGCGAGCAATGGCAACGTTGTGCAAAAAAAACATTTTTATCTCCAGCGCGTGAGTCTCTGTATCGGAAATTCTAAAGATATGCTCGTTTTAAAACTATTTTGCGATATTGCTGTTGCACTGGATCTTATGGTTTAAGTGCGAGTAACATGATATTTAATAAAGAAAGGTAACACACAAAATGTTAAAAAACGCCCCTTTGGACGTAATATAAAATCTGAAACATTTCAGATTTTTTTTTTTTTTTTTTTTTTTTGTACAATGGTGCCATTGCTCGCTTTGAAATTGTTACGTTTCTTAATCACAAACTCATAAATGCTTTACAAAATATGAAATAGATAATAAAATAAATTCCAAATTTTTGCTTCCAGATGCGCATATTCGGGTGAAAACGTTCGCTATTCAAAATTGGATGGCTCTAGGTACCATCGTTTCATCACAGTGCAAGAAACGTACATACATTTGCGCAGATTCTTCATCATTTAATTTCTTTAACTATAATACAGGGTTGTAATATTTAGTGGCAAGAATTTGAAAAATGAAAAGCCGTTTATAGTGAACCAACGCAAAATGGCAAAACGAAATTAATAGCCATTCTGGGCAAATTGTCCCGTTGGGCTAATAAAACCGTTCATTAACACGCCGACGTGATGGTTTCGCAGAATGAAAATTTAATAGGAACAATATTCCTCTAGCTTGCAGGAAACCACACTTTAAAATTAAATATAATACAGAGTATAAAACTAATACCCCTAATTTAAACCTTAACTTTTACTGACTAGGTCTCGCGAAGCAATCGCCGCTAGCAGAAACTTATACCAGAAAAGAAAAGCCGTATCAGGACTTCTCTAAAAACTTAACAATGAAGCTTGTTGATATTTTTAAGTAATTTGCATTCTAGCGATCGTTGACAAAAGTAGACGTTTTCTTAAAACCAAAATAATAAGTCAAAATAAACCTTTATGATACAAACACGAAATGTAACTGTCCTATTTATTTGTCTTATTTGTAAATGTCTCTTTTATTTATATTATTAAGAACAAAATTCGAGGAGTTATTAGCAATTTGTAGTTTCACACGGCAATTATAAAGTAAATAATAAATGCTATTTTAGACAATGCGGGGGGATATTAATATACAAGCCGAGAAATTTCACTTTTTTAGTTATCCCTAAATGATATCAAAGTCTTAAAATCACTCGATACGAGCCACTGGAAAGAGATTTAAGTCAGTAAATTCACTTTTTAACATTTCCTCGCATTTTGAACCCGAAAACACATAGTTCTGTGTTTAACTTATCAAAATTGTAATAGTCATTCATACGGGTAGTCTTTTCTAAATCTAGGCGACTATTTCAAAAATTTTACTTTATGCTTGGAGAAGTTTTCGTTACAGTATACTGAACCCTGTTGGCATAATGTTCTTTAGTTTATTTTGAGAAATTTTGTAACTGAAAATAAAGAAATAAATCCTGCAGATACCTTTCCGAATGCTGTATACGTTGTTGTATGAAAGTAAAATTATTAACAGTATTAAAAAATTTGATGTGTACACCCCATGAATATTAAATTATAAGCATTTTTTCTTGCAATGCATTTAAACTTATTGGATTGAATTAAATCTACTTTGTCGATAGCGCATAAACCACAATAGAATAAATGCATTCTTTAAAATTCACTATTGTTTACCATAGCAACACTCTGGCCCTAGATTCACTTAACAGAGTTACATTTCGTTCATATTATAACTCAGAATGCACAAAATTGGTATCATTTGAAGAATTATCTGATCGTTGCCACATGTTCTATTCAAATACTCTAATATATCTAGAACGATGTATAAAAGAAATTAAGCAAACAAAACAAAAAGAAACAGTTTTTTGCAGACGATTTACTATTTCTCATTCAATTAATTCAGTTCTCACTTCGCGACAAGGCAAAATTACATAAAAACTGAAAATATCTGTATTAAAAATTACGAAATAAATCTTAAACACTTATTTCCTCGAAAAAAATTCCAGAAACGATTAAGTATGATTTAATTCGAAATAATAAATGAAGGCGTTATCTTTGTCGTTGCGAAGCTTAGTCTCTCTAAATTGGCAACAAATCTACTATTCTGCTTTTTCAAATGTAAACAAATATGTCCGCCATGTTATTTAAAACTTAAGGCTTAACCGCACTTAAACTGCTTTTAAATTGTTGATAATTGTACAAATATTGCATGCAGATTTACTAAATTCATAAAACCCTTAACCGGAAGATAAGAACAACATTATTCAATCATTTCTAAAGCAAAAAAATGTACAATTTACAAACATATAAGAGTAAAGAAACTGAGATCACTGAACCGGGTAACAGAGTGGGTATATATATATATAAATATATTTATATACGTTTGGTGCGGCCGATTGCAACCAAAATACGAGGTGCACATCTACATGTTATAGCAGTCCTATATACAATATTTCAACGTTCTGAGGCTACTCGTTTTTGAGTTATGCGAGATACGTTCGTACAGACGCCACGAAAAATTCTCTTCAGAATTCATTTTAAAGCAGTTTTATAGCGGTCAGAATGGATATTTCGTTGAAATATGCTGCCTGAAACTTTTCGCGATTACAATACTTCCTTTTTACTTCGTACAAGGAAGTAAAAAAGTGTGAAAGTAAAATTATTAAAGGTATTATGGAAATAATATTCTTCCGTAATATAATCGAAATATTTAAACTATATTTTGAAACCTAAAATTGAAAATATATTTAAAGCGTATCTGAGTTGGCGAATTGAGAAAAGAAGTATAAACAGGATCGATTCTAAGCTCCTAAAAGAAAAAATATGCACTAGAAAGTCGTAACTTAAATATGTATCGTCATTTCCACAAACGAAAGACAGTACATCTTCAATATTTCATACACAAGCCAACGCTTCGGGGAGGGGAACTTCCATATCACTCAGTTCCACATTCACGTGGTTTGGTTTAGTTATTATAGAAAAGCACGCTAGGGTTACCTGCCTAAGGGAAGGGATGCCTTCGTGGAGGACTTTCTAAGGGAAACTGGCTCGTACACACGTTACACGCATATTCGCAAAGCCTACAGACCGTTTCTTCTACGGTTTGCTCCGATTGGTTAAAACAGGAAACGTAGGGTTACAGAATCTTGTACTTGGCGACTTTTGCTTCATCGCCTATACTATTTCTATATCAGCCTCGTATACCGAAAAGTGTGCGAAAGCTAACGGCGGAACCGCAGCTCAACGGTAACGAGGATGGAAAATTTCTCGGACTTCTAGATCGCCGGTTCTATACCCGCTCGAGACTTTTACGAACTCTGCTCTGGACGGATTTATTTTTATCCTCACTATATTGAATGACTTTATCATTATTGGTCTTTTCGCCTTCGGGTGCGGTGTTAAAAATTTAACACTTTCTTTTTCTCTATTTTTGTTAATGATAATTTTTCTTATTTTTATTTACTGGTTTGTACTCTTTGCAGCAGGTACCAGTAGAAAGATTATGCACCAATATCCCAAAAAGCGTTTCTATAGAAACAGAGCATAATGGAATAAAATATAATTTTAGTTATACTTACTTTCATAATTCAGATTAAAAGAATATGTATCCGATGCCCTTAAATGTTTAATGAATTGATTGATTGTAAATATTGATTGTAAACCTTTTTTCTTGCAAAACAATTATCGTACTTTTAACAGTTTAAATTCAAACACAAATAA
Organism: Stegodyphus dumicola; assembly: GCF_044657685.1. Classification (NCBI taxonomy): domain Eukaryota; kingdom Metazoa; phylum Arthropoda; class Arachnida; order Araneae; family Eresidae; genus Stegodyphus; species Stegodyphus dumicola. The sequence continues at coordinate 34,774,694 of NC_140772.1, forward strand.
ACTATTAATAAGATCAGTAGGTTATTTAAAATATATTCCACACAATTTCCCTTAGCTTTCATTTATAAAATAAAAAATTATCGAATGAAATAACGCTGTTTCCCCTCACTGTACTGAAAGCCTGCAAGGTTTGTTTGGCGTTAATTACCACGCCTACAAGGCGATAACTCGCCATTTTAAATATGACCGACAAGTAGATGTTTCATCCAATGAGAGCAGACTGTAGTAGAAATGGTCTGTAGGCTTTGTGAATATGCACGTTGCACATAGAAAAACCACGAAAATGCCCATGCAGCCAGGCCGTTTGCCTGGATTCGAAGCCGGTCGAAACTACCAGCCTTCAGCGATTTTGCATCTCGGAAACTGTTGCGCCTGAATTTTTACGTGGTGGTCACATTATCCATTCAAGTGTCATTCCATATGATATCATCAGGAGAGGACCGTTTCATAATATTACCCCTTCATAAAGGTGCGGCACCTTCATACTAGTCGGGCATTGTTCGAAAAGACAGAAACCTTCATAAGAGTGTCACATAATAAAGAATACTGCGTTCTTATTCAAATTGGCTTATGTAAAAAGCCGCCTTCATCCTTCATAACCGTGAGGGCACCTTCATGCTAAGCACCGTTAAGCAAGTAAGGTTTTAGTTTGTTACTCTAATTAGCTAAGCAAATGTTTTTTTTTTTTCCCTTTTTAATAACGGTATAGGATTCTTCACTGTGTATTTCCCAGTTACAGTTGAAAGTGAAGCATCTTAAGAACTAGTAAGCGAATAATCGCTTGAGTTCGTGAGGTAAAAAACAAAAAGTGAGAAGGGTGAAATAACCCTTTATTATTCCAACTAAAGTTTAACAAAACTCCGTCTTGGTGTTATACAATAAAGCCGACACTCAGCTTTCAACTTAAGACACTAAGGATTAAACTAAACCAATCTTAACTAAATAGATATAGCCGAAGCTATCAAGATTCTAACGGAGTTGTCCCTTTAACGCCAATCGACTGCCAATTGACAAGCGCCTAAAGTACAGCCGAGCGTAATAGTAGCCTATGATAGAGTAGCCCAAAAAGGCGGACGCTTGCTAGCCAGAATATCTGGTATCTCTCTCCCTAAGACAGTAGAACTTCTCGGTTAAATGCCGCTCTTCCTCATTAGCATTCAGACTTGATTCTAAAACTACGTTCTGGCCGGAAGTGGTAAGTTGAAATTAAGAAGCGATAGGAAAGGAAGTTTAACTCAAAATTTAACTGTTAATAAAATTAACATAATCCTTACAACGGTAAGCAGCAAGAATGAAACTTTTTTTTCCAGAAGTATCTTCGTGTAAACCAGCCAACTCTCGATTCCACAAACTAAACGGCTACGAAATGTTCATGAGATATTTGTCGTCAGTTGCAAAAATTACTATGAGAATGAAATTGAAAATTACCGTAGAGAAAATTTGTTCTGGCTCCTTTAAAAACTAGAATGCCTCCAGCAGATGCAGATAATAGCCTTTGCGAGGCATAAAGATTAATAGAATATGCAGCAATAGAGTGAGAATCATCTACTTTTGTAATGTTATTGTGGTATTTTCTTTTTGCTCTTCCCCCTCCTTTTCACACCCTCCATAAAACTGACATCACAATCTCGGCTTTATCAGTGTCGGAGGAATGTCCCCAGATTCCAGAAACGTCCCTTCTTTTAGTCGCCGTCTCCTCTCCCCATCTTCTCCCTTTCGCGATTCACCTGTGGGAGGGGGAAGGAAGAACCCGTAAAAGACCCTTCCTGCCTTGGATATTTCTTGCAGGCTAGTGGAAGTATATGCATTAAGATATTTGTGTAATTTTTTCGGCGTTCGTCGTTAATAAAATAACCGAATCCGATATTTTCAAACTTTGTGAAATAAAATGATAAAGCTCGCATTTGGTGGAACTTTTTTAGAGTCAACAAACTTATCTGCAAGTTAACGGGGGGGGATGGGAGGGGATAATATCAAAAAGTTGTTCTTTAAACGCGAAAATCATTTTTAGTAAATATTAATTTAATCAATAAAAGTTAGCATTTTACTTTTAAATGGTGAATCGAATAATAAATCATGAGCAGTTTCGTGAAGTGAAACAAGCAATAATGGTAAATGTGAGAGAAAATAATTTCATGTTACAAAAATTATGAGCATTTAAAAAAAGGTTTTCATTTTGTGTAAGAATCAACACAAATTAACAGTAATACTGTTTGTTGACCTGTAAGATCTACAATGAATCGTCATAAGAAGCACTCGAAAATCGGACAGTTTTGACTTAATTACAATAGTCGAGCTCAAAATTAGGTTATCGTCTTGCGCGAAGATTCTTTCTTTAAGACTCATTCTTTGATTACGTCAACAAGTGGATATGTATCATTTTTGATAAAATATTAAAATGCGTGGAGTTAGCATCCGGGCTAATAAAAAAAATGTAAGGATTATTTTTATTAACTCTTTAATTCTTATATTAGTCTTTCCTGTATTTCTGTTTATCACATCAACTTCACTAGAAATACAAATCAGATTAGTTAATGGGCGAATAGTTTAGAGGGATAATACTGGCAACTCCACCCATGGTTTCGTAACTCTCAGTATTTCACCTAGCAAATCATAAGTATTTCACCTAGCACAGGATAGCAAAATCCGGAGAAAGCATAGATGCTTGTAAGTGTATAGTGTCTGTGCTGCATGGGGACATTTAAAGTACTGGCGAATTGAAAATTCTTTCGTAAGAAAGGAGGATGGCTGAGAGAACTTCGCATATGTCCTCTAGTGTGTTCTTCATCAAAATAGGGACGAAGCTCCACTATTAGTGTGGTGGGATTATACCTGTGCCACCAATGATAAAATTCTAATGTCTCGCTCAATTACCCTGCACTGCTTTTTTCGATGAGAGTTTTTTTTAAGGAGCGATTTGCCCAGAAGGGCTACTAATTTCATTTTGGCATTTTGCTTTGGTTCGCTTTTCAAATTGTTGCCACCAAATATTAGAGCCTTGTATTATATTTAAAGAAATTAAATATTGAAGAATCTGCATAAATGTATGTATGTTTCTCGCATTGTGATAAAACAAATGTAAGATCTATTTCTACTTGTCCACATACACTAACTTAGATCCGAATACACTAACTTAGATCCACATGCACTAACTTAGAGTAATTTTTGAAATTGTTGCTACCAAATATTAGAGCCCTGTTTCTCGCATTGTGATAAAACAAATGAAAGATCTATCTCTACTTGTCCACGTACACTAACTTAGATCCACATACACTAACTTAGATAAATGTATGTATGTTTCTCGAATTGTGATAAAACAAATGTAAGATCTATCTCTACTTGTCCACATACACTAACTTAGATAAATGTATGTATGTTTCTCGCATTGTAATAAAACAAATGTAAGATCTATTTCTACTTGTCCACATACACTAACTTAGATAAATGTATGTATGTTTCTCGCATTGTGATAAAGCAAATGTAAGATCTATCTCTACTTGTCTACATACATTAACTTAGATCCACATACACTAACTTAGATAGATGTATGTATGTTTCTCGCATTGTGATACAACAAATGTAAGATCTATCTCTACTTGTCCACATACACTAACTTAGATCCACATACACTAGCTTAGATAAATGTACGTATGTTTCTCGCATTGTGATAAAACAAATGTAAGATATATTTCTACTTGTCCACATACACTAACTTAGATCCACGTACACTAACTTAGAGTAATTTTTTAAATTTTTGCTACAAATATTAGAGCCCTGTTTCTCGCATTGTGATAAAACAAATGTAAGATTCTACTTGTCCACATACACTAACTTAGATCCACATACACTAACTTAGATAAATGTATGTATGTTTCTCGCATTGTGATACAACAAATGTAAGATCTATCTCTACTTGTCTACATACACTAACATAGATCATACAGTGAACCTGGTGAATTCTCGCACAGACGGGAATTAAATACCAGCACAGAAGAAGGGGGCAAAATAACCCTTTATTAACTCAAACTAAATTAACAGAAAGCACGGACTTCGTGCGATACAAAACACCGTTCACTTGCGGCAGTAACTAAACGTAGACTACAATACAAATAAAATCTGGAAAATAAACGAGTGCAAGAACGCACTTCAAAATTACTCCCAAGAGATGGACTAACAGAAATCTAACCGGCGTGATACTAAACCGATAAGGCCAAGAGGCTTACTAGAGTGACCGAGAAATAACAACGAAACGTGCGCTAGGCTAGCGAAACACGCTCTGAATAAACTGAGATAATCATACGTTTAAATAGCACTTCACTTAACTTTAAATTTACATCCTGGCGAGAGAATGTGAGGGGAAGTTGAGAAGTTGAGAACAGGAAAACTGAAAATAAATTTGTTATGCAAATTATGAAAAACCCTACACAATGGAACCTAGAGCCATCAAATTTCAATTAATGTAATCCTCTAGCGAACATGGGCATTTGGAAGCCCAAATTTTAAATTTGTTTTATTATCGATTTCATATTTTGTAAAACTTCAAAGAATTTTTGATTAACAAACCCAAGGATTTCAAAGCTAGCAATGGCAACGTTGTACAGAAAAAACATTTTTATCTCCAGCGCATCCTGTGCATCGAAATTTTAAGATATGCTCAATTTAAAATTATTTTGCGATATCACTCTTGAACTGCATTTTATGGTTTAAGTGCGAAGAACATGATATTTAATAAATAAAGGTAACTCACAAAATGTTTAAAAAACGCCCCTTTGGACGTAATTTAAAATCTGAAACCTTTCAGAATTTTTTTTAATTTTATTTTTTTAATGTACGCTCGCGCGTGATTGTCGGGTTACTAAGTGTAGAAATGATTCTTAATTTTCCAAATATTATTTATGGCTTGCAATAGGTGGATTTTTATATTTTTATTCACGTTTTTCTTCCAAATAAAATGTTTGGTTGCTTTTGTTACTTTTGTATTAAAATTGTGCTTCCAGACTCTTAAGACGCACGAAAATTCATTTGCGATTTAAAGGTTAAAGAACTGTTTGAATTAATTGAAATTAAGTTTTGTTTAACAAAGATAACAAAGAAATATTTTTCAAGGTTAATGAAGTGTCCGTTTTCGTTTATAAATATTAAAGAAAAATGTGTTAAATTGCGATAAGTTGTCGTTTTTTTTTTTTTTTTTAATGAAATACTTATATATAAGTCGGCTTCACTTTTCTTATAAAACGTTTCGGTATTCGTCAGTGAAATACCGAACTATTTCATGATTTGAATAATGCATTCTCAGTTGCTGATTGTGAACAAATTTGCAAATTTTCCGTACAGTGTTGCCATTGCTCCTTTTGAAATCATTGAGTTTCTTAATCAAAAACTCATAAATGCTCTACAAAATATGAAATATATAATAAAACAAATTCCAAATTCTTAATTTGGGCTTCCAGATGCCTATATTCGCAGTAGGATTAATTGGATGGCTCTAAATACCGTTGTTTTATTACAGTGCGAGAAGCATGCATACATATAGGCAGATTCTTCATTATTTACTTTCTTCAAATATAATACAGGGAGATAATATTTGGTGGCAACAGTTTGAAAAGTGAAACGGAAATTCAGATTCGACGGAAAACTGCAAAACGAAAGCAATAGTCCCTCAGGGACAAAGCCCCTTTGGACTAAAAAATAAACACATGTAGAGGAGATCTACTTTTTATCCTTACTTTTGTGTTTTTTGAAAGTGTATTATCTGAAAAAATAATGATAGACTAGCGATTGAGACCATAGGGTTGTGATTCTGACAGCTGATGAATCCATTGTATAAAACGGCATCAGAGGTTCCTTGCGTATTTTTCGTAATGATCACTTGTGTGAGGACTGTTCTCTTGTGTGAGGACTACCGTACGATTTCACTATGCGGCAGCCCTCTAGTGATGTCGCGAAACTTTTAAAAATAAATTTATGCCAATAACTTAGTGTTTTTGTGCTCATCTGTTAATCAAAGGTGCAAATTTAAAGCTAATCGTCATTTATCTAAAATTAAAACATTCCATTTATTTTTATCGGTACTTTTCCGTTTTGCCGGCGCAAGCGATAAAGTCGCCAATAATGGTACAACCGATGCCAAACGGAATATTCTCGCTGGTAACCTTTTACGCCTCATTTTCAAAACAAACAAGTCGCAGCTTTTTCTTATCAGATTGATTGTTTCTTTCAATACTGGCTCAAATCTCGCCATAGAATTTTTATCAGATAGTACAGTTTTATGTCTAAGGCCATTTTCGGTAATTAAGTCAATTAGGATGCAATCACAGCGCTTACCCGAAGCCGAAAATATAGAAAAGGTAAAGTGAAGGGTTAAATTCATCCATTCTAATGAGAATGCATTAGCGAAGTAAAGCACTGCAGTTTTACATAATTTCTGAGTAAGCTATTCGTACGAATTGAAATATTTCTTGCATTTAAAATTGTGTTCCAAATTAAGATTTAACTTGAAATTAATGTAGATAATTACTGAGAGCATTAGATTTTTGTAGAATAGTTTGCGTGAGATGAGATCGCTTGGGGTCACGTGACATGAACCAGCGAATCAGGATGTTGAACCATGAAAGCATAGTAAATTCTTAAATTAATGTCTTTTTATAAATTTATTGTCTTTATATATTGGCTTTTTATAAAATTTTAAGTGATATTAAAATGTTTATGCTTTCAAAATAAAAGATTCTTAGAACTAAATTTTTTTAAATATTTTTTTATGTGTATACTGCATGTTGTCGCCAATAAAGTCTGCTTGGCGAGATTTGCGCCGGCGAAACGGAAAAGTACCTTTTTATCTTCTGCTATATCTGTTAGATTATTCCATATTTTCTTGCAATTATTCTATTATGTAAACTAATAATTCCAGTAAAATCTTTATCATTCGAAATGGATGCTTGGCTATGTACCCACTTTATCGATTTATTTGCTTTTTTATTAGATCCACTTTTCCACTGCGTGTTTAAATTCTGACACTTAAATGTTTTAAAAGTGTATTTTGATTTCAGCGTATTTTCTAACACATCCTGTTTTTCCTTTCGCCCTTAGATACATTTTTCATTCATATCAAGTTCTCTAGTAGATGGTATATTAATCGACTTACACACTGGATATACCTAATTTTAATGCCTACTTTAATAAAATTTCAAATTGGACTGCATGCCGATACTCATACGCTAGGTACAAATTTTCTGCGCTCAAAAATAATAACCTTCAGTTTATAAATTCATTTTGAAACTGGAATTTCATCGTGTAGACAAGCTCTTTCTGGAAAGCTACAAATATATTTAAGCATAGTGTCTGAACTTTATTATGAAACTCTTAATTCTAGCATCTCATGTTTTCAAACAGGTTAACCTTTATTTGGTCCTCAGTTCCAGAGTATTATTTTCTCACAAGACGCACATCTATTATCTTCAGATATGTCTTGCTTTGAAGTGTCAAACTGTCACCTCTGCCAGAAAGCTAATGGAGTAAATAATTCCCCTGCGAGAAGATTGTTAAAATCCCCAACCAATGCCACAAAGCCCGCCGTCTTTTGCCACACAGCAGGCACAGGTAAGAGAGCAAATAAATAAAGGACACACTTGTCAGAAATTGTAAAAACATTCCGCCGCCCCTCCCTTTGGCAAAGACTGTTTCTGTGGGTACTTTTCCCACGCATTACAAAAGATAAGCACTGTCATCGAGAAGCAGTTTTTCTGACTTTCGTGGTTTCGCTAAAAGAGGCGTCACTTTTGCAGGGGAGAGAACGAGAGGGGGACTAAAAAATTGCACACATCTTCTGGAGTGTGATGGAGTAGAGGCTTTGTGCCGCTTTTACGATCCTTACCTTGAAGGTGTCCATCCCATACACCTCACACGAAGGGACCTCGAGCTCAAGACCACCCCCGCTTTCCTTTCTGGAAAAAATATTCGGTTCGGACAAGTTGGCCAAAAAAGACATCGCCTCCCCTCTTGGCCAGTTCTGGTTAATGCATTTCAACGACGATTAGAGAAGTGCTCGTTTACACATCCACTTTTGTTTTTTTTAACAGGCAATCATTTCTGCTGGCTGATTTGTTGTGTTTTTGTGTCCAAGACTTTTTTTTTTGGAAGTTAGGGATCGAGGTCAACGGACATTCCCTATAATGAGTACTTGGATTAAGTCTCAGAATCTTGGGTTGTTTTAAACAAATTTCCTTAAAAAAATGCAAATAAGTACCAGTAGTGGATCTCCTACTGCAGCAGAAAGATGAATGTGCTAACTGACAGATTACAGAATGTTAAATAACTGGACAAATGAACTCTAATTATATCGACTCAAGAAATCCAAAATTCCAAATATTCGCACCACTTTTTCTTTTTTACCCAGTATCAAACAAAACTAAGCTAATTCAGAAGTCAAACAACAAAAATCAGCGTTATATTTTATTTTCAAATTTTCACAGCTATACTGTGAAAATTCGAAAATATAACGCTGACTTTTGTTGTTTGACTTCTGAATTAGTATTTGTTCGGCGTGTTATTGTGTCTTAAAACTAAGCTGTTTGATTAATTTACACATTTTTATTTTTTCGCTGATTTAAGTAAACAAAAAAGAGAAAACTGCAATTTGAAAATTTCAGCATGAGAAAAGTGCAAAAATTGTTTTTTAAAATGCAAAACCTTACCAAAATTAAAAGGCAAAGGATTCTCTACATTACGTAAGATATGACGTTGAATGCATTTCTCATCAATTACAGCGAAGCTTTATATATGCATAAAAATTTCCAGTTGCATATCTGTCGAATCCATTCTAAGATGACCATCCATTATCGCAAAATATTTTGGTCTTTTGTGGAGGTTATCATCTTATAGAGGTGGTGTTCAATACTGTTGTTTATTACTTTTTTTCTGTTGTCAGAACTAGGGGTTATTTTCGGAGCCGGTTATCTTTGAGAAAAGGTCTCCGATAAAAGTTTCTGTACGTAGAATCATTAGGGTTTTTTCCGAAGCAGGAGACATGAAAAATATGCAGTACCCTAGCCGGGACTCGAACCCTGGACCTCTCGATTATCCGTCAAGTGTGCTTCCAATTACACCCCGAAGGCTTGCGGAAGGGAAGCAAAATGTACCTTAGATACTCCCCTTTTTAAAAGGGACTCGAACACCAAATCCTGATGGTGCCGAATTATCGTCCACAGCATGCGGAAAGGAAAGACAAAATACCTCATAACTGTATTATAAATTAAATATTTAAATGAATTACATGCATTATTAAAAATTAAAATTAAGACAAAGGTACATTTATTAGTTTAAATAGCTCATTTTGTTAACCAAACTCTAGCTGAAGCTGTAACAGGTTCATTCATTCTGAAAGATACATTAAATAACTTATTTTTGCCGAATGGCAATTGTCACATTCTTGCCACTAGGTGGCGGGCATCTCTTCCTTTACTTTTGCTGTAATTAAGTTCCGAGAAGCAGTCGAGATTGGAACCGCTCTGAGGAGCGTAAAGACTCAGAACTAAAAATGTACTGTTTTAAAATAATTATCACCTACCTTGTAAATAGTGTATATTAGCTTTTTATTCCAATAAATAATTAAAAGACAAGATGGCCTGCTAATTGTAATAGAAACTCTTACTGGAAAACGTGATTATTAGAAGCCTGGCGTCGAGAACACTGAAGATGCAGCAGGTAAGGAATTTTACATTAATTTTATTGTAAATAGAAGAACCTGATGCAACATTTTTATGGCGCCCGAACAGGGACGCCAGGTTTTTTTGAAAAGTTCTAATAAAGTGAATTCAAAAGCTGAATATTAAAATTGAAGATTTTAATACTTGTTCTTGAAGTATTCAGCAGAAGAATAATTTTGTTTTCTAAGTAAGAGTTAAATATTTGTTTTTCATGAGACGTATATTTTTTGTGTAAGTGTTTGAATCTAAGAAAGATAATGGCTGAAGTAGATAAATTAAAAAAGAAAAGAAGTATCTTAAGAACTGCCGTTACAAAACTATTTAAGAAAATCGAAAGTGAATTAAATAAATCTGAATGTAGTATTAATGAGCTCGAAGAATTGTTAGAACAGCTTAATGCTAAAACCGAAACGCTATCTAATGCCGATGTGGAAGTTGAACCAATTCTGAGTGTAGATGAATTCGAAAATGAATTCGAAATTACAGAACAATATCGCGAGAAGATAACGTTATGGAAATTCAGGCTTAAGAAACGGATTAAGGAACTTAATCATGACTTAAATGCACCGAACACACAGCAAAATATAAAAGATACACCTAATGTTAAATTACCAAAACTTTCGATTCCCGTATTTTATGGGAACAGTAGTCAATGGCTTACTTTTTGGAATAGTTTTGAGTCCTCAATACATAATAACGAATCATTGAACAAAGTAGACAAATTTAATTACCTGAAAGCATATTTAGGAGGAACAGCTGCTAGCTGCGTTCAAGGATTTCCGTTATCGCCAAAACATTATGATTCAGCAATTCAAATCTTACACGACCGTTTTGGAAGGAGAGACACTCTTATTAATGCGCACATGAATAATTTGCTGAATATTGAATCATTAAAAAATGCGAATGACATAAAAACATTTCGTAACCTGTATGATAAAGTACAAACACAGATTAGATGTCTCGAAGCGTTAGATGTTGTATCGGAATCTTACAGCGCTTTGCTGTGTCCGATGATTTTGAAGTTATTGCCTTCAGAATTAATGCTTGAATTTCATAGAACACAAAATGTTGGCACAGATTATAACATAAAAGATTTAATGTCATTTTTACACGCAGAACTTTCATCCCGCGAACGCACAAGGTCAACGGTTTCGCAACAGCAAAAAGTATCCGATCGGCGACAGTCTTCTTTCCCCCCTGCAACGAAAAGCGCATATGGTTTCTCAAATAGACATAATAAACCAAAGATTCCGACCGCTACAGATTTGTTTACAAAATCTGAATGCAGGGAGGAAGATATGAACTGCGTATTCTGTAATCAATTCCACAAGATTCATGACTGTAGTTTCGTTTCCGGCTTATCATTACAAGAAAAAAGGGACATTTTAAAAAGAAAATGTGCTTGCTATAAATGCCTAAAATTACACCATTTGGCTCAAAACTGCAGAACAAAAATAACTTGTTCTATTTGTAAAAAACAACATGCAACTATTATGTGTAATAAACAAAATCCTTCTGTCGAAGTTTCGGAAATTAAAAAAGACAAACAGATAGAAAATAAAGTACTTTCAAATCAAGCAGGATGTTCAGAAGTATATTTGCAAACTTTAGTTGTTCGCATATATGGAAGAGGGAATAACCAATTTGTTCGAGCGATAATTGACACCGGAAGTCAAAACTCATACATAAGCAGGTATGCAGCAGAAAGGTTACAATTAAGAAGCTTAGGTGAACAAAGTGTAACCCACGGACTTTTCGGTGGCATAGAAGTTTCGGAAAAACATAAACGTTATAGAATAAAATTGGGTAGCGTAGATAAACGGTATAATTGCGAAATCAATGTATTGGATGAAAGAAAAATATGTTCTTCGGTCCCTAAAATCAAAAATATACACTGGATTAGGGAACTTAGAAGAAGAGGAATTTACGTCAGTGATGTTTTTGAAAATTGCAGATTATTTCAGGAGAACCCCCAAGAGATTCATTTGTTGTTAGGGGCAGATGTTGCTGCAAATTTATTTACAGGTAAAATCGAAGTTCTTCCTTGGGGAAGATTAGTTGCTGTAAGTACAAGACTTGGGTGGACAGTCATGGGGAAAGCGAACACTGACAATTATGAAATAGAAAATTCCTTTTCCACGCTTTCGTTATCTTTACATATTTCTGATGCCACTCTGTCAGAACTGTGGAGGCTTGATGTTATCGGAATAACAGATCCAGTTACAAAGAAGGCTAGAGAGGAAAGGGATTTGCAATCAAAATTGCAATTCGAAAATTCTGTATCTCTAAACGAAGAGGGGCGTTATGAAGTCGCACTTCCATGGGCGGAGAATCATGTACCACTTTCCACCCACAAGGATTTAGCTTTGAAACGTCTACAATCTACCACCCAGAAACTTTTATCTCAAAATTTATTTTCTTCATACAATGCAGTTTTTAATGACTGGTGTAACTTAGGAGTGATCGAAGAAGTTAAAGAAAATATTGCGGTTGACTATGGACATTATTTACCGCATAGAACGGTGATCAAAGAAAATAGCTCAACACCAATTCGACCGGTGTTTGATGCGTCTGCGAGGAAACAATCGTCTCCTTCTCTAAATCAGTGTTTGGAGTGTGGACCAAATTTGATAGAACTAATTCCATCTCTTTTGTTGAGATTTCGGGAAGGCAAGTTTGCTGCTATAGCAGACATTGAAAAGGCTTTCTTACAGATCAGTGTAAGGCCTCAAGATAGAGACTGGCTTCGGTTTTCTGGTGGAATGATGTGGAAGAAAGGAAAACGAAAATATTTCGTCATACTAGGGTAGTATTTGGGGTTAAGAGTAGTCCTTTCCTTTTGGCAGCTGTTATAGAATTCCATCTACAAAAGTACATGAAAAATTCTTCATATGATACGGAGATAATAGCTAAACTCTTGCGTAGCTTCTACGTAGATAACGTTGTTGCCAGTTTTGACAAAGAATCCGAGATGATTCAGTTCATCGAAAAATCTCGAGAAATAATGAATGAAGGAAAGTTTAATCTTCGAGGTTGGTTACATAATGGAGATAACCTGAAACAGGAAACTATTTCACCCGTATTGGGTCTGTTATGGAACTGTCAGAAAGATAATTTAACTTTGAATCTGAATTGGCTAGAAGATTTTGAAATGGGTATAATAACGAAGAGAACAATTCTCGCTGTAACACACAAAATATTTGATTCTATTGGTATTGTGAGTCCTGTTCTCTTGTATCCTAAAGTATTGTTGCAGAACCTGTGGAAAACAGGAATTTGTTGGGATACTGAAGTCGACGAGAGTACAAAACAAAATTTTGTGAATTGGTATAAAAGCCTTTTTCTCTTAAAAGAAATATCCCTCCTACGTTGGATACATTCCAGCAAGGACAATAGGAAGTTCTGCAGCATTCACACATTCTGTGATGCCAGTAGTAATGCGTATGCTGCTGCAGTTTTCTTGAGAACTGTGACGAATTCTGGAGTTGAAGTTCATCTGTTGGCATCGAAGTCTAGAGTAGCTCCCGTAAAATCTATTACGATCCCTCGTCTGGAATTGATAGCTGCCACGATAGGTGCCAGACTATGCTCTTCTGTTTTAAATGGTTTGCAATGGCAAAATATGGAAACGCATTTTTGGACGGATTCTACAACAGTTTTGACATGGATTCAAAGGGAAGAGATTGTCTGGGCTGTCTTTGTGGAAAACAGAGTCAGGCAGATTAGGAAACTGACGGATCCAAAAACGTGGAAACATATTGCTGGAACAAAAAATCCAGCTGACCTCCCATCAAGAGGTTGCACCGCTAAACAACTTTTAGTAGTTAGATGGTGGGAGGGCCCCGACTGGCTGAAGAAAAATCAGGAAAAATGGCCTAGACAAAGGGAAATACCGGATATGGAAATAGTAAATTCAGAAAAAAGGAAATCAGTCATTTCTGCACTAAATACGCAAAGGGTAGAACATTTTTTTGAGAAATATTCATCTTACCATAAAATGTTAAGAATAACTGCTTGGATATGCAGATTTATCAACAACTGCAGAAGACCAGATTCTAAACAATCAGGAGAACTCACGGTCCCTGAAATAGAAACTGTAGAAGAAGAAAATTTTCTCTGTCCAATTGTATTGCCCTCAAATCATGACTTAGTTCATAGGTTAATTTTAGATTACCATTTGCGACTATCCCACGCTGGTGTGCAATTCGTACTAGCCAATATTCGACAGAAATTCTGGGTCCTGAGAGGAAGAAAAACAGTACGTAAAGTTCTTATGAAGTGTGTTCGCTGTAGAAGATATAGCGCAAAGAATATAGAGACTGTTCCAGCACCTCTTCCTGAAGATCGAGTTCGAGATGCTCTGGTGTTTGAAGTGACCGGAGTCGATGTAGCCGGTCCTCTTTATTTACGAAAAGGAAAAAAGGCATGGATCTTGCTCTTTACTTGCGCGGTCTATCGCGGGATACATCTTGAGCTGATAGAAAGTTTATCAACAAATGCGTTCATCTTAGGATTAAGGAGATTTATTGCCAGAAGAGGTCGTCCAGGTATTATTTACAGCGACAATGGCACTAATTTCGTTGGAACTGAAAATCTTTTAAGATCGATAGATTGGAAAGAAATAGAATGTAATTCAACTAGTATGAGAATACAGTGGAAGTTTAATCCCCCAACTGCTTCATGGTGGGGCGGTTGGTGGGAGAGGTTGGTACAAACAGTCAAGAAGATGTTGAGAAATGTTCTCGGAAAGTCCTGTGTCTCTTACGAGGAAATGTTGACTATACTTTGTGATATCAAATCAGTGATTAACTCAAGACCCCTTACGTACCTTTCAGAAGATCCAAATGATCTTACGGCGCTAACTCCTTCAATGTTTCTACAAGATGTGCACGACGTCGAAGTACCAGACTTAGACTACCTGGATACCATCAATCTGACAAAAAGATACAAGTTCTTGCAGAACTTAAGAGAACATTTTCGCAAAAGATTTCGTGATGAATATTTAGCTATCCTAGTGCAAAAACCATGTAAACGATCTACTCGGACTATCAACAAAAATGACTTGGTGTTTGTCGGCAGCGACAACAAGAAGAGAATAGATTGGCCAATAGGTCGTGTTGTAGAACTATATCCTGGGAAAGACAACGAAGTATGTGTTGTCAAAGTGAAAACTGCAACGGGTGAACTCCTAAGACCTGTGAAACGTATTTATCCTCTCGAACTTGATAGACCTAACTTGTTTAGTGACTTCACCATGAACAGAAAAAACTCTGCCGATAAGTGTGACAGTGATATGAACTATCAAACTAGATATGGACGTAAAACTGTAAACCCTGTTACATATTTTTAAATTGCTATACTAATTTTTGTTTCTTTTCAGTATTTTAGAAATTTAATTGTCCTAACAGTAGTCAATTGGAACATGTTATCTGGATATGGTATGAATGTAATGCAGAAAATGTTTAGATGTGTAATCCTTCTTTGTAAGTATTAATTTTAGAGCATTAGTTACTTTTCATATTTGTGAAAGTTGTACTTGAATTTTTGTTTGATTATTGATAAATTTTGTTTTGATTTTCCCATTTTATCGAGGTAAAATCAAAAGGTGGGAGGATGTCACATTCTTGCCACTAGGTGGCGGGCATCTCTTCCTTTACTTTTGCTGTAATTAAGTTCCGAGAAGCAGTCGAGATTGGAACCGCTCTGAGGAGCGTAAAGACTCAGAACTAAAAATGTACTGTTTTAAAATAATTATCACCTACCTTGTAAATAGTGTATATTAGCTTTTTATTCCAATAAATAATTAAAAGACAAGATGGCCTGCTAATTGTAATAGAAACTCTTACTGGAAAACGTGATTATTAGAAGCCTGGCGTCGAGAACACTGAAGATGCAGCAGGTAAGGAATTTTACATTAATTTTATTGTAAATAGAAGAACCTGATGCAACAGCAATAGTTTGAAAACTGGCTACGCAAGTTGTAGGTAAACAAAAGTTATTTTGTTAGATTCTTTCGTTCGTTTTATTTGTGAGTCTCCGAAGCATGATCATTTTTAGAGATTTTATTTTGCCAGGACAGGATTTTATATATGGACGAAAAATATGCAGTGCATATGTTTATGTTAAGTAAAGTTGCATATGTTAAGTAAAGTTAATAATTTTTTTCTTACATCTCTTTTCAGGTATTAAACGAAAATAAGGTCATGCAATATAACAAATATTTTAAACAAATAATTAAACTTACTTGCGTCAGTATGCTTGGGATATACAAGTAGAGTGATCTACAGTATTGCACCCTTCTCTAATACAGCAATCCTTTATTTGAAATTTTCTGCATTAAAATCAGCAATTCGCTGTTAGCTGTATGTGAAAAAAATTTTCAAGCGTGTAATATTATTAATTTCATATATTTATGGCATTAAAATAACAATATAAGTTAATTTTAGCTCAACAGAAGTTTGGTTATGTATTTTGCAAATTGATTCCTCAACAAAAAAAAAAAAAATCTTTGTCTAATTTTAGTTCAATTATAAGGTATTTCTCCCGCCTCCTTAGTATGCCTTCGAGATGTAACGGGCAGCACACTGTGCGCGTTTTCTAGAGGTCCGAGGTTCGATTCCCGGCGAGGGCATTGCTCATTTCGCATGAGTCCTGCTTCCAAAAGGCCCACCAGCGGCCGAGCGGTAAAGTCGCTGAACACCGGTAGTTCGGTCCGAGGTTCGAATCCCGCGAACGGGCTGGCTGCATGGGCGTTTTCGTGGTTTTCCCCATGTGTAACGTGTATACGAGCCAGTTTCCCTTTTAAAGTCCTCCACGAAGGCATCCCTCCCTTTAGGCAGATAGCCCTCGAGGCTTTGCCATAATCACACACACCTGCTTCCAACTCTACAGTGGAGCCCGAACTAAAAGAGGTAGTAGATGATGATTCTCCACCACCAGGATTTGGCGATTGGGTCCCCTAATTCCAACTAGCCCTTTAAAAGGGAGAGTATATAAAGTACTTCTTCCGCCTTCGTGGTGTAATGGTCAGCACACTCGGCGCGTGTTCGTGAGGTCCGTGTTTCGAGTTCCGGCAAGGGCACTGTTCATTTTCCACAACTCCTGCTTTCAAAAAATACCTAATGTATAATACAATAAAAATAAAATACAATAAAAATAAAATAAATAATACAATAAAAATACAATAAAAATAAAATCGAGATTGTGAGCTTAATTTTACTTGTCTAGGGAAATAAAAGAACACTTTTATTGTTTAATGCAATCAAAACAATTTTTTGTTTCTCGGAATTTTTTTAAAATTCTTAGCTGTACATTTAAAAACGTTGTTATCTTTATAGCAGCAATTCTGTAGAATCTTCAGTAAGAGATTTAGTCTCTTTTATAGTACAAGAGAAAACAAAATACAAATGTTTCGTATTTAGGACGAATTCATATTTAGTATTTGTATATAATCTTTCGTACTTAATATATGATCCTTTCTGTTATATCTATGTAAACCCTGCTCTGACTAAGCATAATTCTGAATAATATTAAATATTATTCACTTTTGGGAAAAGCATACAAGGTACCAGAAGTGGACGCAGCCTGATCCATCTGACAAAACAAGTCGGTCTCATGATCATAACAGCTCACGCCAATTCAACAAAGGAAAACAAGTGAAATATAAAATAACTAGCATACAAGGTATTTTCTGCAGCATAGTAAAAGCATGCAAGGTATTTTTTCCCTCCTTTCTGCATGCCTTCGAGATGTAACGGTAGCACACTCGCCGCGTTTTCGAGAGGTCCAGGTTCGAGTCCCGGCTGCGTAATGGCAGACCGCACATTGAGTTGAACAGTGTTAAGCGAATGTCGCATACTGCGCATGCCCAGAAAACAATTTGGCGTAATTACTATGTTGGCGAGATTTGAAAAGAAGATAAATACGGTATATGGTAGATGTACCGCCATCTGATTGTAAACAAATCTGGCGTTTAAATTTTCGTAGAGTATAATGTAAATGTAAATTAATTACTGTGTTAAAATACTGTTTTTTGCTGTACTGCTCAAACAACTAGAAAGCTGTAATTATCGCGAAATAATGTGAAGCAGTGTTTGCATTCAAAATGTAAAATATAATACTTATGAAATTCTGCACATTCCTTTGGAACTGTACAAATTTTCGTTCAGAAAAAGACTGAAATTTAGGATATATTAGTTGAAAATTTATTCATTATACTTTTAAGCAATAAAAACAATTCGGGATTTACCATACGTTCCATTCGTACATACATAAAGAAACACTGAGGAATATAACAAGTGCTTGCCAATAACACTGAAGAAATTTTACAACTCTTTAATGCTAGTTATTAAATTCTTTGAAATGAGAAAATAAAAACGCGAATATACGCTAACAAACTAAGCGAGATACTCCAGTTTACAATTACTGAATTATAACATGTAAACAAATTACATTTAAATAACGAATTATTACGAACGTATGTTAACAAATATTAAATGCATTGTTATTGACAAATTAAAATGAAACATATATTAGAAAAATAAGCAAGTGCAATCGGCATGGACGTTAAAATAACTAATAAGCAAAGTTCCACAACACTACAGTTTTTAAACATAACTCGAACACACTCGACAGCCATGGAGATCACGAATAAGCTAACGTAGGGTTGCTTAGTCGCCAATATTTCTTCCCGCGCCAAAGGTACACCATCAAGCATGCGCAATAAGCGAAATTCGCTTAACACTGTTCAACTCAATGTGCGGTCTGCCATTACGCGTCCCGGCTAGGGCATCGCTCATTTTTCACGTATTTCCTACTTCAAAATATCCTAAAGATTCTACAAGCATTGAAAATTTGCAACTTTTTAGTATTCAGTCAATCCCAATTTACCCTTACCTTAAACTAGTTAGGCAAATTTTTGCATTTAAAAGTTTTCTGTTATTAAGAGAGGGGAGGGGAACAAATGTCGATTTAACAACTGATACAATAAATACTACTATTAAATTTTGACTGGCCGTCGATGTAATTACCAGCATTGTGTAAAATCCGTGGCCAGTTAACTGGAGGCGTAGTATATCCATAACTGTTGCTTGAAGAATCTTTGGAACAGCTCGGTAACGAATCCAAGAAGTGGTTCCTTCATCTTAAGAATCAAATCACAGTTGTAGACTTTACTTGTGTAATTCTCAGTTACTGTAGAAAGTGAAGAATCTTAAGAACTGATAAGCGAATAATCGCTTAAGTTCGGTGACAAGAAACAACAAGATAGAAGGGTAACTAACCCTTTATTATTCCAATAAGATTTAGCAAAACTCCGCCTGGGAGTGTACAAACAAAGCCGACACTTGGGCTTGAACTTAAAAGACTAAGAATTAAATTAAAACTAAAATTAACTAAAGAAATGTAGCCGAAGCTATGAAGATTCAAATCGAGTTGGCCCCTTAACTTATTTGACTACGAAGCTTAGCAAGGGCCTGAGTACGGCCGAGCGTAATAACAGCTTTGAGAGAGAGAGAGTAGCCAAAAAAAGCAGACGCGCGTAAATCAGAAACTCTGATTCTCTCTTCCTCTGTAAGTAACTTCGTGGTTTAAATACCGCTCCTCCTCAATAAGTATTCAGCAAGATTCCAAAACTACGTTCTGGCTGGAAGTAGAATTAAGTTGAAGTTAAGAATTTGACAGGAAAGGAACTTTAACTTAAAATTTAACTGTTAATAAAATTAACATAATCCTTCCACAGTAACCCGAAATGTAAGTACAATAACTGTAATAGATTTCAGAACATTTCTCAATCCCATCGCAGACAAATCCGCCACAGATTTTGCTACATACACTCGAGCATTGTCCAACCAAACAATGGAAGGATTCAACTGAAAAATCTCTGCGTCTTTCACAATAAAGTCTTCAAGCTCGACTTAAAAAATATACATTAATAGTATGTGGAATATCTGTCCTTAAAACGGGATCCACGAGTGGCCAAATGTGGTTAAGACCGCAGAAATCTGGTAATTCAGCCCGGTTCAAAAGCCCGCGATCGATCTGATGACGAGCGAAGTTTCATAGTTGTTCCCATGTGGGACATGAATTTCCAGTTTCTCTTAGAAAGTCCACGACAAAGGCATCTCTCCTCGTAGTAAGCCACACCGATCACAATCCTACACGAGAATTTCATATTACTAGAGCTGTGATGAACTTTCAGTTATAGCGGTGACACGTAGTGATGTCACTGTTCCGATTCAAGTTTCAGTTTTGCCTCGTACGATTTTGCCCGTGCCTGAGCCAACCTAATGAAGTGGCTTAAAAAATACCTAAATTTGCTCTCATAGCACTTCACGTGGGTGCGATCAGAATGTTATCGAAGCCATTTTCGCATTCCTATTCACAATATTCATCTTTCAAAAACGTCACGTCTACACAGTTTCAGACAGCCAATTCACGCGAAACCCAATTCCTCACACCACATAAATAGAAGAACGTGGTGAGGCGCTAGATCATTCGGATACAAAACCTCCGTGGAACCTGATTTGTTAAGTTTTCTAGCTGTAAAACATTTCAAATACGTTTTTCAGATGAAACATGAATACAATTTAGACAGAGTTCACTTCACAGGTACAGGTAGAAGCTAGTCCAGCACCTCCGTAGTACCACAGGTAATTGAGGTATTGCTGAACCTAGCTAACCTTTAAACTTTCCACCCCAATTTTGAGGGAGAACACCCCGAGGGGTGGTCCGAGGTTCTTCCGCCCCTCTTTTTTTTATCATCAACCACTTGAGAGGACCTTTCTGAGATAACTGAGTTCTGGTATTAATAGTGTACACAAATCTAGTAAGTGAAGAATAACGAAATTTGAAACAGAATGAGCTAACGCAGGCGCGTGAAGAAAGATAATTCACAGTTCAAATCACAAATATTAGTGTTCATAATAAATATATATACATTTTACAAAGTTTAATACAAATTCAGATTAAGGCAAGTAGGACCTAATCAAACAACAAGTACTCAGTAATAGAAGAGACATAACATATTGCATGAGATAAAAATTAGAAGTCCCATCAAGTGCAGTTTATATGGTATTTCTCCCGCCCTCTTGGTGTAGTGGCCAGCATGCTCGACGCGTATTCGAGAGGTCCGTGGTTCGAGTCCCGGCGGGGGCATTTCTCATTTTTTCATCTATCCTACTTTCAAAAAAGTCTCTACAACTTTAAGAGCAATAAATGCAGATCTTAATATTTTAAACTTCTACTTTTTAAATAATATATCTGATTGATATAATTTAAATTTGTTTAATTTATGATGTATCCAGTGGGTAACTTTTATAAATATTTATAGCATCATTATGATTAATAAAAGATATTTCTGACTTTATGTATGGTAGGCAGACCATAGTATATCTTCGTGTTTTATGTAATTTTATCTGGTTTTATGTAAATGTTAACATGATTTTGTATGTTACTAAGGTTAGGAGTTTTAAGATACAGACAGCTGTGTAATTTGATAAAGACAGTTTTAAACAAGATGAAATTGGAGATTCTGGAGATTTTTCGCTCCAGAATCTCCAAGTTCATCTTGTTTAAAATTTTTTTTAAAAATTAGTCTTGTTAACTTAATTGATGTTCATTTTTTCCAATGTATAATCATCTGGTGTTAAAATTCTATCACGGACTTTTGTTTAGAAACTTCAAGCTTTATCTTCTAACATTTTAAAAGCTTTTTCTTTTTTTCTTCTTCACCCCCTTTTTTTTAGCTCAAAGGCGCAATTTACCCAGAAGGGCTATTAATTTCGCTTTTGCATTTTCGGTTGATCCACTATAAACGGCGAGTAATTTTTTAAATTGTTGCTACTAAATATTAGAGCCCTGTATTATATTTAAAGAAATTAAATAATGAAGAATCTGCATAAATGTATGTATGTTTCTCGCATTGTGATAAAATAACGGTACCTAGAGCCATTAAGTTTTGAATACCTACGTCTCCACCCAAATATGGGCATCTGGAAGCCCAAATTCGGAATTTGTTTTATTATCTATTTCATATTTTGTCTCAGTGATTTCAAACGACCAGTGGTAACACTGAAAGAAAACAAAGAAACATTTTGATCTCCAGCGCGCGAGACTGTGTATCGAAAATTCTAAAGATATGCTCTGTTAAATATTTTGTGATAGTGCTGTTGAATTTTATGGTTTAAGTGCGAAGAACTTGATATTTAATAAATAAAGGTAACACACAAAACGTTAAAAAAACGTCCCTTTGGCCGTAATATAAAATCTATTTTTTTTTTTTTTTTTTTCTAAGCCAAAAGAGCGATAACGCTGAAGGGCTATTCGTCTCAGAACAGCATTTTGCGGCGTTTCACTATAAACGGCGAATCACTTTTTAAACTGTTGCCACCAAATATCATCGCCCTGTATTATATTTAAGAAAACTAAATAATGAAAAATCTCCATGAATGTTTTTCGCATTGGGCAAAAACGACGGTACCTAGAACCATCAAATTTTGAATAACGTAGTCCTCCACTCGCATATGAACATTCGGAAGCCCGAATTTTGAATTTTTTTATTGTGTATTTCATATTTTGTAAAACTTTAACGAATTTCTGATTATCAAATTCAATGATTTCAAAACGAACAATGGCAACACTCTATACTGGAAAAAAAATGTTTTTATCTCTAGCGTGCGAGACTGTCGATCGGAAACTCTAAAGATATGCTGTTTTGAAATATTTTCTTGTGTATTTCAAATTTTGTAAATTTCAGATTTTATTTTATTTTAACTTTTTTTTTGGGGGGGTGGTAGATTTTTTGTCCCCCTTAAAATTTTTATTAAGTTCTAAGTTAATTTTTTTTTTTTCTTGTTTTGTTTTGTTAGAAGCTTAATTTTTATATTTAGAAGCTCCTACAATTCACTTTTGTTGAGTACGAGTTGAACTTAACCTTCGTAAAAATAAATATCCATTTATATTTTTACTGTGTATATCCATTCAATTTGACGAGTATTAGGCAATAACCAATGGATGAGAAAGCGCTTTCCGAAGAATAAACTTATCGAGCTGCCGGAGATTGAGACATTAAAGCACAACGTTTCTTTGAAAGTAGCTGTTTACACCTCACTTCGTCGGATATAGAAAAGTAACTGAGCTTCAATTTCTCGAGGGCAACCCCTCACAAAGCCGAGAGAACGTTTAGCATAGGTGGTCTTGCTCGACTACCTGAGGTTGTAGCATCCCACACACGACGGTAATGCGCACTGCCATCCAGAAGAGAAAAGCGCTATTTTCGGTTCTATCTGCTACGCAGGGATAAAGAAAATTTAAGTTTACTTTTTCGTATTGTTGTCTTTTGACAGCATCTTAAGCATTATCATGGTTTTCCAGTAATGGATAGTGCTTGCTCGTATGGAATTAAATAAAAAAACGTGGTTTTGTTTTGACACAGTGGGGAATTCTGTAATCTATTTGTGAACTGATAACATTAAATAAATAGAAATTTATTGATGTAATTATTAGTCCAAAGGGATTTGAGTCCCGAAGGACTATTACTTTCGTTTTGGCATTTTGCGTCGGACTCCAATAAATGTCGGTTCACTTTTCAAACTGTTGCCACAAAATGTTAGAGTCCTGCATTATATTTGAAGAAATTAAATAATGAAAAATCTGCATAAATGTATGTATATTTCTCGCATTGTGATAAAACAACGGTATCTAGAGCCATCCAATTTTGAATGACGTAATCCTACTGCGAATATGGGCATCTGAAATCCCAAATTTGAAATTTGGAATTTGTTTTATTATCGATTTCATATTTTGTAAAACTTTAACGAATTTTTGAGAAACAAACTCAACGATTTAAAAGCGAGCAATGGCAACACTCTATAGGAGGAAAAAACCTTTTTATCTCCAGCGCGTCGAACTGTGTATCGGAAATTCTAAAGATATGCTCATTTTAAAATTATTTTGCGACACTGCTATTGAACTAAATTTTATGGTTTAAGTGCAAAGAGCATGATATTTAATAAATAAAGGTAACACACAAAACGTTAAAAAAACGCCCCTTTGGACGTAATTTAAAATCTGAAACATTTCAGATTTTATTTTTTTTATGTATATAATTTTGGAACTCTCCCTCCCCTGGAAATTTTAAATGTATAAAGTTATATTGCCGTGCCCTTCTCTCTCTCTCTCTTTTTTTAAACTTTTGCTAGTTAAACTGGAACTTTACAGTCACCATCAATCTCATTAATTGCAGTGGATCGCTTCTGAATCTTAGCTTATGTTTTGGATTCGCGTTCTTAATTTTGAAAGGTGAATAACTTCTTTCTCTTTTCCATTTATTAATTTGTAAGGTATTTATTTAAATTAGCCAGTTTTTTTATGTTACGCATCTCTACTGTAATTTCTCTCTTTCCATTTTCCTGCCGGAATGCAAATTTTAGTTCGCTCGTATTTAGATGAGGCAGAAAAAGATAGTATTTAACGGGAGGTTCTTGATTGTTTAATCAGAGCGTGTTTCACCTGCTGAGGGCCACGTTACTAGTTGATATTCTACGTTGGCAGTCTGTATTCGACGTTGCTTTATTCTTTGCCATTAGCGCTTGTCGTGCCGGTGCAGGTTTGATCCAACTTCCGCACTAATTATTTCTGCGAAGCCTTTGGCTAATTTACGACTTAGATTTAGCGCACCTGTTTAACCTTTTCTTAGCACACCTGTGTAACGCAGAACACCGTGCATTTTCGAGTATATTTTGATTATGAAATAAATTATTTGCTGAAATTTCAAAGCGACATCGTTGTTTTGATGCTTTTAGAGGTATTTTTCCATATGTAATTTTTTTTTTCCAGAATTACGATTTTATATTTGCGCTGTACAGAAAACATAGTTTATTAAATTAAAGATGATAATTGTTTAAATTCATGTATCTTAATTAAATTTTCGCGATCCTTACTTTTTCGCCTTACGATTCCATCGCGACCCACAGAAACGCTATCCTACTGACTGCGGATTATTAATATTTTGGTGTATATCTACATATGGAATGTGGTAATACTCGTAACGTTGTGCCACTAAGGTCCCATTCTTCTTGCCATTCGGTTATTACTTTTAATTTTAGGTTTTTCTTGAGGAGTGATGGGAACCATAAGATCGGTAGGAAAATTGAAATGTATTTGGCGCGATTTGGCGATGTTTTGTTGCTGCGACTGTGTCTTTACCGATAGAGATGTCAGCGGATGGAAATTAGACGGCGCGCGTTTTTCTACGCCAAAACCCATGATTACAAAGCCGGTCTTTGTGCCTTACCGACACACTTCTTTGTTTACACGGCGGTACCGGCACCTACGCACTGATTGGTTACGGGTGTGTGCGTGTCTTTCTCTTTGGGGGTCCGGAACAATGAAAAATCATTTTGCCGGAAACCTCCTTCTTTGGTGGAATGAGTAAAAAATTATTAAATCTTTTAGCTGGGATACATAACAACCTATGTTAGAAATCTGTTTTATTGATTATGTTTGTAAAATAATAATAGTAATCAACTGCTTTTGAAAAATTCTCAGTTATATAAATTTTAATCAAAATAAAAAATTTAATTGATTTTTCAAATAATGAATGATATTTTTTATTATTAATTTAAACAATTAACGCCTCTTTGAGATATTAATTAAGCTAACATAAAAGAATAATGACAATTAAAAGTCCTGTAGTTTTCTTTGGCAATAGTTTTAAATTTCGTTTATCAGTAGATGTCTCTTTCTTAAAGTTGCGCCCACCAGCGGCCGAGCGGTAAAGTCGCTGAACACTGGTAGTTCTGTCCGAGGTTCGAATCCCGCGAACAGGCTGGCTGCCTGGGTGTTTTCGTGGTTTTCCCCATGTGTAACGTATATACGAGCCAGTTTCCTTAGAAAGTCCTCCACGAAGGCATCCCTCCTCGAGGCAGATAGCCCTCGTGTGCTTTGCCATAATTAAATACACCAACATCTTCTTAAAGTTGCAAAACGTTTCTCAACTTATTAACCTCATGACACACACATACATACATATAATTGCTTTTAAAGAAAGGAGGAATAAAGGAGAGTCCTAGGAGAAAATAATGTATTAATACATTATTTATTTTATATATAACAACACATGTTGTATATAATTATAATATATAATTACACAATAAATGAAAAGCTACTTTAAAACTTTTAGCTACAAATTGTCGCCCGACCCATACTTTGAGAACCACTAACTTGATATCATTCGTAGGATGTTCCAGCATTTTCATTTGACCATTCTGTTATTCCTACACATTATTTAATGGTTAAACATGTTTGGATACTCTGGAAGGTGTTTTTGATTAATTTCTGCTTCTTCCATTCAATTTCCAAGAAAAATAACTGATTTTTTAAGCTGAATTTTTGCTTCTTTTTTGAAAATCAGAATCGTTGTTCCTTTCTTTTGCATGTTTCTTACTGTAACACATTCCCTTGAATCCCGGTTGGACGATTACTGTACACTTGGCAAATATTTATTGTTTCTGGATTTCTGCCATGCTAAGCGAACGTTGCACTTGTACTAATATTAGGCATTTGTCCGTTTCACGTTGGCTGCTTGTAAAAGATGGCACAGGACGAAAGTTGGTCCGATGGCTGTTAACTGGCAATAATCAAATACGATGATGCAGTCTAGGAACTCTTTTGTACTTGCTTAATTGGGGACGCAATTAAACTCCGTTGCTAATTATAAGCATTATCTACGCCTGCGATAATGTCAATGACATGCCCAGTGTGAAGTCTATATAGAATCAATCGTGTGTATGCCTGTCACGATACTGTGCAAATAACTGATATGCATTAATCCTCTTACTCGTTATTATATCATTAACTAAAACTTCATCTTGTCAAACTTATGTCGGGTCGATTGTATGCCGTATCGAAGCTATGTCGTATCGATTTTATGCATCGTTGATCCTGTAAATGTAAACCTTAGGATCGACAGCTTCTTTGCCAGCAGGCGGTCGGTGCAGCAGCTCAAAAATAGGTTTCAGTTTTATACCGGTTTCGATTCCACGGGGATGTCGATTCTGTGCGTTAACCTAAAAACTTACATTTAATCAAATCTTGATATTTTGATAATTTTCCTTGATATTTTTTTTTTCTTTCATTGTCCCGGTAGTTATACAGAGTGTTCTCTAAGTCATGCTATTTTATATTTGAATCGATGTGTCGGCATGTCAGTCCTGTGTCGATCCTATACCGTGTCAGTTTTATGCCGGTATTTGATCCTTTCGTGGTATGAATCCCCATACCGGCGTCGATTCTACACAATACTAGTCTTACTCCATATATGCGTATACTGTCTGTAACGAATCTGTGTAGGTCAGCGGTTCTCAACCTGTGGTACGCATACCCCTGGAGTACGAAATCGCATAATCATTGGTACGCGAAAAAAGTATCAGCAATGGCTTAAAAGAGCAAAGCGTTATAATCATATCTGATAAAAATCAAAATAGTTAGAAAATTTAACTTTGACGTTGATTGGGGGATCGGTTTGACTAATTGCGATGGGAATGGTATTCAATGCAATTCAGAAATGTGTTTAAAGGCAATGTATTGAATGCAATTTAGTTAGTAATAGTTTATGGTAATAGTTAGCAGTTGTTTATGGTTATTAGTAATAGTGTTATGGTATTAAAATAAAAGCATTCTAAGATACATTACGAGAATACTGAAATTGGGTTAATGGGTTGTAGATTCTTAAGGGAGAAGTTAGGGGTACTCTATAATTACAGTATATCTCCACGAAGGAAGGAATCTGTGTCATTAATAGGTGCGCGAAAGAAGAAAGGATTGGAAACTGCCTAGTCTAGGTGATAAATATGCATCATTATCAAAATCTCGTTTGCATCGTGTCGATCATATACTTCGACCGAATGCCATTGCCGATTCTGTGCCGTGTCGATCAAATTAATTGTCGAATAATTTTTCTATTTCTTTTATCGTAAATATCGAAAAATAATCTTCCAATCTGAAGTTGTACGAAATTTCGGACTTAATATGCGGAATTTTGATTTTTTCCCCCTAATCAGTCTATTTATTTTAACCATCGTGCGATTATTTTAACAAATTTTTAAATCAAAGATTTAATCTGTCGTTTTCTTTATAATTCTGCGATCTCAAATGATGATGAGATCAGATTTAAAAAATTACTTGAACGTATTCTTAACTACTGCGGATTGATCGAAAGTTCTAGAACAGGGTTCCTCAACCCGGGAGTGGAGTCCCCCCCCTAGGAGGGACTTTTATAATTTCATGGGGGTATACGGTCAAACTTTTATTTGGCTGTTCAGTATTCAGTTTTAATTTATGATTATTAGAAAACTACTTTTATTCAAGTTTTGATATTTATCAATATTTTCTGCAGTTTCTGTTATTTAATTAATAAAACACGTTAAAAATAAACCAAATAAATGCATATGCATTTTTCAAGTTTTAAAAAGGAGGGGGATGAACTTCTAACAATGGTCAAAAGGATGCATGAGGCAAAAAATGTTGAGAAATGTTGATATAGAAAGAAATCTGTCATTACTTACTTCTTAGTTACTCTAATTTGAAAAAAAAAAAAAATATATATTTTGCCGTACGAGAGAAATGCGTTACTATTTTTCCCTTCTTTAGACTAAAAAATATATATGTGTGCTATGTTTTCTAAACTTACACGAATTTATTTAAGGGTATTAAAAGTTTAAAAAAAAAAAAAAAAAAAAAAACTATCGCTCACACCATTCTTAATACATTTGATGAAAAATCATATAAACACAAAAAATAAGCCTATTATATATTAAGAGATTTGTCACGAAACAATAGAAATGATTGCGATTAGAATGATTATATTTACTTAATTTACACTTTTGTCTAACAGTTTTTAATTTTAAGTCCGTTATTTTTAACAACTTTTAAGATTTTCTTGCTTTTATAAGACAAGAAATGCTTGCTTGTCTTATAAAAGCAAGAAAATTGTGAAAGTTGAAACAAATTACTGTGTTTACGTGCTTATGAGAAATATATATATAGGGAAAGCATATATGTATTAAATTAAAAAAATATGTTATTAATTCGTATCGTTGTTTACAATAAAAACGTATATGAACATGTAGAGTTCTTCTAGTACTTAAAGCACTATCCTTCAAACCGTACTAGAAAAGGACAGTATAATCCGCGTTCATGATAAAACGATATCTAACTAGTGGTAAAAGTAATGTTTTCTGTACTGTAGTCAGGCTGACTCAATATATTAGCTTTTTTGAAACAAACCTTTTTGAATCAATGTATTAGCTTTTTTGATTTTAGTTTCTTAAACCCTTTTAGATGACATACGGGTCAGAAGCAATCCCCGTGAAAAGTTTTCATTCGCATAGTGTGTCTGTGTCCTACTACAAATCAAATCAAGTAACTGCACATGCGCATATTCATGAATCTATCCTAAAACGTCGACTGACGCATTTTACAATATCAATCTCCTCAATGTGTTAGAAGCGTAGTAGTTATCCCAAAGTTTTAAAGTTTACGGATAAAAATCACTCTGCAGTGATAGTTCTCCTTTTAGAGCACAAGTAAATACCCCCTTAGCCCCCCCCCCCAAAAAAAAAAGAGAGAGAAAAAGAAACCTGAAAAGATTCCGATTTTTATGGTTACCAGTTGCCTAAAAAAGCTCTTTTAAAGTTTAATACGATTTTAAAGTTAACTCATTTAGAGTTTAATATGGTTTCTTAGTAGAGATTATCATTAGAGATGACTCTGGTGAAATTATAAAACATTTTATAGAATACTAGATAAATATACATTTAGATTAACGCGGGAACGTTATATATCTTCTGTATATTTGAATAGTGAAAAAAATATGTAAACTAATTCTATAACAATGTTTAATGTGTTTAATAAGATACATCGCATATTACGTGAATGCATTTTCATGTAAATCCATCAAATTAAAAAGTTAAAAAAATAATAATAATATTAAGAACTGTATTTATTATTTTTAAATAGCTTAGCTTTTTTAACCAGTAAGCAACATATTAAATCTGAAAGATAAAAACTTACATTTTGCCTAATAGCAGTAGATTCGATTGAGAAGTGAAACCCGCAAAATCGTGTTTCCAGGGTATAGCTATTTTGGGGGGAGGGAGGAAACGCCTTTAAAAAGGGGTGAGACTTAACTCATAAACAACTGAATAGCATAGTAGGGAGAGAAAATCTATTTATCTGTTTTTTTTTTGGTAATATAATAACTCTAGTCATGGAGAATGCCTCTCTGAGATGACCTCCTCTGAAAGTCACCTGTTATTTTAACACATACATAAAACTCGACATTGAACGTCTTTCTAATAATCTCTGTAGAAGAGCAGAAGACTAAAATCCTCTTAAACCGTGACTGGTCGTCTTAGAGAATATTTTTATTTTAATTACCGGATGAAAAGCAGACACATAGTGAATGCATGCAGATTGTTCTAAATTAGGTTGCTTATCTGATCATGATCTGATTGCTGATTAGAATCTTTCTGGAACAGGTTCTTCCCAGCTTGCCTGACGATCAACCAAATGTTGATGTTCCACCAAATGCGAGGCGCAACATGTGGTTCCAACATGATGTGTTGGAATGCCTGCTCGTTTTGGACTAGATGTTCGTAGCTATTTGAACAGATCATTCCTACATTGATGGATTGAGCGTGGTGGACCGGTTTCCTGGCCTCCACCCTCGCCGGATGTATCAAGGCTTGATTTCTTCTTGTGGGGTGTTGGTGTATTTAATTATGGCAAAGCACACTGGGGCTATCTGCCTAAGGGGAGGGATGCCTTCGTGGAGGACTTTCTAAGGGAAACTGGCTCGTATACACGTTACACAATGGGAAAACCACGAAAACACCCATGCAGCCAGCCCGTTCGCGGGATTCGAACCTCGGACCGAACTACCAGTGTTCATCGACTTTGCCGCTCGGCCGCTGGTGGGCCTCTTCTTGTAGGAAGCCATCAAAAGTGTCGTGTATCACGATCCTGTTGTGTTTGAAATGGATCTCGCGGCAAGACTCGCCTGCGCAGCTGCTATAATCAAAGAAACTTCTGGTGTGTTTGAACACGTCCGGCAATCAATGGTCCGTCGGTGTCGGGCATGTTTGACGTCTTATGGGGCAAACTTCGAGCATCTGTTGTAACATTCAAGCTACCGTACACCAGTTGTATTCATGTCCAATAAATGTTTCAAATTAATCACTCTTTTGTTTCCTTTCCCATCTTCTATTACTGCTACCACTTTGACGTTTCCGGGCATGGGTTCCTATAAAATTCTTAATCCTTACGATGTACCCTAACTCCCCCAGAAGTTTTTCGCAATATTTACGGGACACCCTATATATATTTCAAATCTAGGCTTTAAAAGTATAACATTAGACGAATTTTAAACTTCGCATCTTAGTTTTTCATATCATTATCTGGTTGCCGAAAAACATCGGTAAATTGTTGAGCATTTTTATAATTTTTAAGCAAGGATGTCGGAAAACAAACC